>NC_090937.1:301789639-304289639 GCF_040938575.1 Ambystoma mexicanum
CTTCTCTCTGTTCCTTTCGCCTTGTCATCCTTTGGGTACCTGGGTGGGATCCTTTGCCGGTGTAGTCCTCAATCCGTGGATGCGACCCTTGTTGATTTTGGATTACAGCACATCATGCGATAGTGATCCTCGCCCATGCATGCTGAGCATATCTGGGCGATGGCGGGGCATAATCCATCATGTGGAGAGTCGTGTCTGCAATGGAAACACTGATGTTTTTCTTGCTTGGTGTCGTGTGGCGTGAGCGTTTGAGACACCATCTTGTTTATGCACTCCTCTTTGATGACTGGGACTGTGATGTGTGTCTTGCTCAATGTGGATATCGGTGGATCCAGAGCTGAAGATGTTCTGGCCAACAAAAGTATTTCTGCCAGTGAGTGTGGCACTTGCAACAGTTTCTTTTTGAGCAACAGCGACTCACACACTACAATCACCTGCGATTGTATGGCATCTTCATTGTTACATCAGTGGCATACGCAGTGTTACACCCTTGCTCTCAGGCATGTGAAGAATTTGTCCATGCTCTCCCACTGGAGCTGTATGGTGGTATGAAAAATATGCCTTTCATAGTAAACGTTTCGGTGCGTTGGCAAAATGTTCCTTCAGTATTTTCTTTAGCTCGTCATATTTATATTCCATATCTTTGGGCAGTTCGAAAATGGTATCTCGTACCTCTGGTCAGGCAGTCACTGTGAGTAGGCCGATGATATGCGTCTCTTCTTGTAGGCCCACTGCATTGAGGTAAACGTCAAACTCTTTCATTCACCTGGTCCACCGAGGACCCAGGCTCGTGGTGTCAATTGTATCAAAAGGCATTATCGAGGGTACAGGGAATACATCTCTCCCTTTCTGGCCCTGTGCGTGGGCTGGTGCAGCAGGATGTTCTGACATGATTCCTCAGGCACGGCATGCGTTATGCATGCCGTGCGGCTTGCCATGGACACCCTTAATTGTTTGGTGGGTTGTTGCAGTGCTTCTGATAAATTTCTGTATGTAGGCTTTTGATTTTCTTTTTCCAATGAAGTCCCTTTTCCAGTGCCTGCCAGGCACTGTGGGGTGTATTGTGGGGCTTTTGGGCCATGGCTGGGGTGATCGGGGTGCTGGGCCCACGGGCCTTGCCGGTCCTTTCCTGCCTCCCTCTGCGTTATCGCTTATCTCCCGCAGTGATACGCATGCAGCATGTGCAGCGAAATGCTCAGTTTTCCGGAGCGGGTCGGGTCCTTTAATCCTTATCACAAGTGTGAGGTTTCTCTGTGTCGGGAGGGGCGCGCTGGGAAGGCACATCAGCAGCACGTGCAAGGATGCGACTGGACACCATTTGAGTTGATCATTAATTGATTTATTGGCGCACGGTGCGCGCACACATTTCCCTGGTCACCTGACTAGCTCACACGTCGGCGCGTCCCAACATGGTGATGTTGCACGACACTATAAGCACCTAAGCAAGGATCCGGCAATTAGTTAGTTAGCATATCCCTCTGTGATCAGCACAGCACAGAGTTGTGTTACTATTTAGTGGATTAAAAGGGGTATGGAGCATTTCTATCAAAAAGGCTGCACAAGGGGTTAAGTTGTCTATGAAGTCTGTGCCTTCTTGCAAGACAAATGAAGAGTCACAAAGTTAAAGTCCTTTCTTAAAGCTTAATATTCATCCAGGATATCTGCTATTTTGAGAAACCGTTAAAAGGGATTCGCATTTTTGGCACCATTGACATTTTCTTAGCATTATGCATAACAATAAGCTCTAAGTTTGTGCCAAAGAATTGTTATAGAAAGTTTAATGTGTGTCTTAAATTGCTGAACTTATAGTGGTGCAAAACAGAGGAAACTTTTCAGGCTTGCAATACTTTGCATTCTATTTGTAGTCTTGCATCCAGGGTGTGGAAAATAAAGCTACAATCATACTCGTTTAGCTTAATATATGTCTATGAGGATTCATGTATTCTCAGGGTGCTGAGTTGCAGACTTTGCAAATAATGTCCATAAGACAGTATTACTTTAGTTCTTGAAAGCTAAAACCTAATTATTTATACCAGCTAGCATTCAGAAAGCATGTGCCCAGGTACCTACATTTCAGAGTGGCTTAAAATCCCAGCTTCACTGCTTAACCAAAGTTAATGGTCCTGGGCAGATCATTTTATCTGGCGGTTTTTATCTACAAAGTTTGAGAGTCCCTTGAAGAGATTCAGTTCCGAATATCCATAACATCCCTCTTCGGGCAATGGGGCACATTTATTGTCTCAGGGACAAAATGGTGATTTCACTCATGCCCCGCAACCTGCCACCTTTCTTATTTCCCTTCAGGGTGGGAGGTAGAATGATTTAGAGGTGGGTATTGTTGCGATACCTTGCCCAGCTGACAACACGAAAAGAACTGAGGGGGTCTTTTTGACTTTGGGAGCATCAAATGAGGTTTGATGTATTTGTTTATCTATGCAGATCATTATTTTTTCTAGATTTTACTCTTCGTTATGCTATATTTTATGATATTAGGTAGTCATGCTATTTGAGGTTAGGTAAGGCCAGGAAAAGAATTCAGTGACAACAATTTGGAGTCAACTGCCCGGGTCCTCACTTCTGATGGCCCACCAACTATAAATAGACACTTCAACCTTGGTTCCATTTAGGCTTACGTAGCCACGGACATGCATCATTAAAACCATGAAACCGCAAGTCCTAATGCATGCCTTTACTGAAGGGGTGTTTCTCGTCTTCTTAAAGGAGGCTTGTAGGATCAGAGGAGTAGTGATGCTTTTAGGGGGAGCAAGAGGGTAGTGAGCTCCCCCCCATAAGACCCATCCAAGTGTCCTGGTGCACCCTTTCCTAAAGCTTAGCCCCTGACTTGCATTAACATTACAGTTTTCAACTATGCATAGAATGGTCCCACACGTCATTGACAACAACAATGCAGGGAGCTCAAGCATACAAACAAGGTCAGCATAGCTGGCCAGCCCCTTGGCCTTCCCAATCCCTGGCCCATGTATTTCATTGGGGCTGGAGCTCGGAGTTGGGCAGCGATTGGCTGCAGCCAGGGACGTCATCTCACCAAAATGCCAGGGTAGCGGAAGTGACATCACCCTTGACCTCGGCTTACATCACAGGAAGTGATGTCATGTGACCCCACCCAAAGTGATATTGCAGGAAGCGATGGTACACAACCTTTCACCCCTTGACAAAATAGGAAGTGGCATCACATAGCATTGTTCCTAAGTACACTACGAAAAATAGGGTTACGATATCACTATAATGTGATATACATTTCAGACAAGAGTGGATCGCCATATGTATCGTTAAGAATTTAAGATCAGTGTGTATAGGCCCATATTACCAAATTACTGTGAATGCAAGCAGATGTCCACGGCCAAATGATAATGATGTGTTATTATACAGCACTTACGCTTAAAGGGGTAGTCCAGCAAAAAAATGTATTTAAAAAATAGATAGGCAACATTAAAAAAAAAATACTAGCACTTTTTTTTTTAAACTTCCTATGTAAAATTTTGAGCTATTCAAGCTCACAATTCGCAAAAGCAAGCACATGAGCGCATCCATTTTGTGAAATGGATGCCTGCCTGTGCTGGCTTTTGCTTTTGCAGCACTAATGAAGGAAAAGCCAGCCAGCTGTAGTGAACAAAAGCTACTGCTGGGTGGCTTTTCCTTCATTGGTGCTGTACGCGGAGGACGGGGACCGGAGACCAGAGCAGGAAAGCTGCAGCTGAATCTCGGTAAGTGCTATTTATTTTTTTTAAAAAAATAAGCACTAGCTGCGGTTTTTTTTCTAAGTTTTCCGGGCTGGAGGAGCCCGGAAAACTTAGAAATAAAACCGCAGCTTTAAAAACGTATTTATGTTTGCGGTCGCCTTTGAAGCGACCGCAAACATAAATACAACGTTATTGTGTTTGAAAACGCTGCGGTTATTCTTTAAAAGTTTCTCAGGCTCCTCCGGCTCGGAACTCGGAAAGAAAAACCGCAGCGTTTTCAAACACAACCGCGTTGTGTTTCTGCCTGCTCTGGCTATTACTTTGGGTCTTCGGTGCTCCCCCAGGGGGGGAGCCCGAGAGCCCCAAATGGGAAATCAGCTGTAGGCAGAAACACTGCGGCATGTAAACAAAACCGCCTTGTGTTTCTGCCTGCCTTGGCTTTCACTTTCCACGGGGAGCACCGGAGACCCAAAGTGATAGCCACAGCAGGCAGAAACACAACGCGGTTGTGTTTGAAAATGCTGCGGTTTTTCTTTCCGAGTTTCTCAGGCTCCTCCGAGCTGGAGGAGCCTGAGAAACTCGGAAAGAAAAACAGCAGCGTTTTCAAACACAATAACGTTGTATTTATGTTTGCGGTCGCTTCAAAAGCGACCGCAAACATAAATACTACGTTTTTAAAGCTGCGGTTTTATTTCTAAGTTTTCCGGGATCCTCCAGCCCGGAAAACTTAGGAAAAAAAATGCAGCTAGTGCTTATTTAAAAAAAAAATAAATAGCACTTAGCGAGATTCAGCTGCAGCTTTCCTGCTCTGGTCTCCGGTCCCCGTCCTCCGCGTACAGCACCAATGAAGGAAAAGCCACCCAGCGGTAGCTTTTGTTTACTACAGCTGGCTGGCTTTTCCTTCATTAGTGCCGCAAAAGCAAAAGCCAGCACAGGCGGGCATCCATTTCACAAAATGGGTGCGCCCATGTGCTTGCTTTTGCGAATTTGGAGCTTGAATAGCTCAAAATTTTACATAGGAAGTTTAAAAAAAAAAGTGCTAGTATTTTTCTTTTAATGTTGCCTATCTATTTTTTAAATAAAATTTTTAGCTGGACTACCCCTTTAAGCGCTTTATATAAAAAAAATATACATACAATATCACCCAGCCTGTGTTGGTACTCGTTTATCAACCTCAGAAAGATGAAAGGCTGAGTTGAGGTGTTTAAGAACAGACTAAACCAGTGACACACCCCCTGAAGTGTGCCTGAAATAAACCTTTAATGAGTCTAGCAATTATTGTAAAGAATTCCAGAAAGACACATTATTTGATATTCCTGTTCCTTCTTATTTAGGATCACTGCTGAAAGTGTTAGACTTTTGGAAACCCTGTTCTTTTTTTTTTTTTTTTAAGAGGCCTGAACAAGAAAGCCAGTCACTCCGGAAGCAACGAGCCACATGGCGCTGGCCACAGCCCAGGAGCTTGCCTTAAAAAAAGACACTTATTTCTTTCTTTTTTTTAGGGGTAGCAAGAGCGACCGCAGGAGTAACAATGGAGACCTCCGGCAACCCCCAAATGTCGTCCGTGGGTTCACTGTACCTTTCACAGCGGCGAAATATCCATTTGCATACAAGTCTGGTCCCACAAGGACAGTCCAGAATCAAAATGCTAGCTAATTCTCCTCTGACCAGAGGACCATCAGCAAAACCAGACACATGCTGATGGATGCCATCAGTGAGGTGAAGCCGAGCATCATCAAGTTGGCATTATTCCTGCAATGTCCACGGTCACTGAAGATTGTTGTGCAACTGCATTAAGTGGCATGCGCTTCTATGCAGGAATGTGTACGTTTACTCTGCCGGGCTATAGTCATTTTTGTATACAACGTTTTGAAACATTATATTTTCTTCTGCAGCTGCGATACTCAACCAATATCGGCAGAAGATCGAAGGAAGCAAAACAGATCTAGAGCAGTGCTTGGACAAAGATGCCTGGGCCTGGATTAAAGTCTCCACAGCGTCCGTTGCCTTGTGGTACCCGTAGTCCTGCATTTAGAAAGGGCAATGCTAACCTACAAGTACCAGAAAGTGCAGAAAAATAAGGACTTCACTTGCTGCTCATAGCAACATGGAAATGCTTGAGGTGTCTAAAGGACAGGGAGGACCGTCATCACACACTGAGGGGCCCAGACCCCCTCATACCTGCAGCTGATGTGGAATAGACCTTTACTTTTCAGGAAGATGCCATGTAATGGGAGTCTCTTACTCTGATACCAAAAACCCTGTTATGGCAGAAAGGTTGAGTTTTAATTTTCTGTATACCCTTCTGTTTTGACAGGGAGCGCCACAAGGTGGGTGCAAGCACAGTAAAGGCCTTGCCTTCTTGACACACCCTGAGAAATGTTGACACTCTGAAATCTGTTGATGGGTGGATGGGACGTGCCAACTGGGGGTGTAAACAAGGAGAGATTACAGATGTAAACTGCATTGCTCAAAGTCCTCCCGCCTCATCGCAGACCTGACTATATGAGGCGTTTCAACTCGCAAGACAGGGATCCATAGGTAAAGCTGAGCCTTCCACACGGAGCAGGGTGACCGGCACTGACCAGGGAGGGGAGACATAGAAAGTGTAATGATGCTGGGGGCATATATCACTGTCCCACCACGGCAGAGCGAGCAGTAGACACTTATGAATAAATCCACATAGAATGACTGCGTGTCGCTCACCTATGAGCGATGCACCTCCACGCAAGCGGCCTTGCTCAAGTGCTATTGAACAAGCATGGCTAATTCTTGCAGCAATGGACCTTAAGTGCTAATGATTAAGTCTGCCGGAGAAGAGGACATCAAAAATAAATACTGCGATGGGTCTCAGCTACATGGGAGGCGTTTTCATTAGAACAAAATTACTATGCTATCACTAACTACAGCAAGGACATCTCTCCTGCCCTCATAACGGAGAGGAAATCAGTGCAGAAATCAATCATAACGGAGAGGAAATCAATCCGGCCCCTTCTCTTCACCTAGGATCTACGACATAAATGCCACCGATATCACTACTGATAAAAAGGCCGCAAAGTACATTCAAACCTTACCTGCACTAGTCCTTCCGCACTATGCTTCGAAGCTCACTCCGTCGCCCGTGCACGGCCCTCAGTGTGGCTGGCTGCTGCTGCACTCACCGCTCTGCTCTTCTGCTCTGCTCTTCCCTGCCTCGGGCCTGGACGAGCTATGGTTGCATAGCAATGCAACCATAGCTCGGCATCATGCCATCATGCTGATGCCACATATGCTCAGCATATGTGGCATCAGGAGCTTGCTCGTTTTTTATAAATAGTTTGTAACAAACTATTTATAAACATTTTGAGCGTTTATTATAGTGTTTAATGCCAGAAACTAAGTGCCTTTTTAAGTTTCACATGAACATTAAACATCTTGTGGGAAATTCCAAACCATCAAAATCCACCTGTTGTAATAGCTATAATGCAGACAGGTACTCACATGTAGAAATACAATTGTATAATGTATACTGAGTACTATGAAGTAAGCATTTGTACATTTGCTTATGGTGAAATCCATCCCAAATAAGAAGAATAAAGTAATTCCCCAGAAGGATGATAACACGTGTTCAAGTCCCCACAAAGATGGTACCGTACGCGTCAGTAAAAATAAGCACTTTTGCAAATATGAAGTTGGATCCTGTATTGTGAATTTTTTCTGAACATAGTTCTGCTATTAGCCCATTTCTAAACCATTGGGGAGGGTTAGTCCCCACAAGGTAGGTAGCCACACATAGTCCCCACAAGGTAGGTAATATGTGTATGTTTGTGCGTGTGTGTGTGTGTGTGTGTGTGTGTGTCCATGAATGCGAGTGTCCGCACCATGCATGCCATTTGCTGTAGCAGTAGAATGCTGGTATTTATTCAGGCCGCTGTTACGCTCACCTGGTCTCGGCGGGGGCGTTGGGGCACGGTTGGAGACCTCCCTTGACTTGACTCCTCGGAATCGCCTTCCCCTCCAGATAGTGGTTGGACCTGCGGCTCGGGAAATGGGCGTTGTCCCTGAGTGAAGAGGAGAGGCAATGAAAATGGAGTGGGGTTATTGTGACTTCCCCCAGCCCTTTCGTGCCAAAATACGGTGTGCAAGCGCTTTCCCATATAAGCTCACCTGTATTTTTGTAATGTTGAGCTATCCGTCCTGCTTTCCCTAGCAGGGGCGCGCAGAACGGACCAAGTTACTTCACTGGTCCGTGGGAGTGTTGATCCAGACCAACTACGACCAATCCACTTATAAGTTAAGTCTTTTGTTATGACTATAGTTCGATTTGACTGTCTGTATTTCGTCTAATAATAATTCTTGCAATGTCTCATTCCATTTCCATAGGTACGGAGAAGTGAGTCTGGACCGAAGAGAGTCCGGAAGACCTTAGAGGCTGATGGAGTTTCAACAGTGACAGGTAAGTTGGTCGTTATAAGGGAACTCAAGTCTCTTGTATGATGCAGCCATGCGATCGATATGCATATGAGTTCTAACCTATTTGTGTTCTTATTTCCTCGTAGGTGCAGGCCGACTATGAAGAATAGTGTTTGGATTCTCGATGAAGATTCGCAGTTGTAGGATGAAGACTCCGTCTCTGACCTTGATGGAATGCCGGTGAGAAAGAAGACTTCGGCTCAGACCGTAATGGAATGCAGGTAAGAAGAAGAATCCGGATCAGGCCGCGACGAGTTGCAGGTAAGGTGCGCACACAGTGATGTAGCGGCTGGCAGCAGGTAAGATGCGCGCTCAGCGATGTGGTGGCTGGTAGCAGGTAAGATGCATGCCCAGTGATGTAGCGGCTGGCGGCAGGTAAGATGCGCACCCAGCGATGTAGCGGCTGGCAGCAGGAAAGAAGCACCCACAGCGATGGAGTAGTTTGGGTGAAGGCGCTCGCGGCACGGTAGCGGTAGACTGCAGGCAAGGAGCGCTCTCAGGAGTATCTTCAAGATGAGGCTGTTGGAATCCAGTCATGCGCAGGTAAGCACAGCGGAGAGCGTCACGCTGCTGAAAGCAGAATAACGCGAAGTGAGGGCATGTGGATGGGCTGGCCTTATATAGGCTGGCTCAGGCCCCTCCCTTTAGCTCCGCCTACAGACTCCACCTTGCCCTTCTTTGGGACTGTAGCACGTGCCTTCCAGTTCGGGTCTATGGCCACGCCCGGCCCAGCTGCACACGCCCTTGGTATAGAGTGTGCAGAGCACACTTTTACATGAGCCTGGTGCCAGAGGAGCCAGGACTGGGTCCAATGGGACCCTGGGGATGGGGAAGGACTGGCCCCTTGACTAGTGGCCATGACAGCCGCTATCATGACGGCGTGATACTGGCATATGTTGGAGCACAGGCAGTGTGAAAAACTGTTTAGCAGGGCAATGGTGGCATATATTGTAGAGACAGGTACCCTGAACATTTGCTTTACAGTAGTAGTGCTGACATACACTGTTGACTGTGCACCATCATGACAGTGTTTTACAGTGTCAATACTGGTGATTATGTATATTTGATCACAGCCAGCATGTAGCAGTGTTTTTTAGGGAAATGGTGGCACATATCATAGGCGCCAGGAACATGTGCATCACTGTGACAATGCAAGCATACACAGGCCTTATAAAATGTTGCACAATGCTCATGTGTATTGTTTGTGAACCGGCATCCATCTATTGTATTTTTTTTACAGATTACAAATGGATGTTTTACCAAGTTTTATTAAAGATTGTGCATTAAAATTCACCACTTCAACACATTTTTTTAAAAGCATTCTCGAGGTAGAACCACCCCCCTGAATGCACCCGCATTGGTGGTTCAGGCTCCCTTCCTATGGTTGGCCACTCACACATTTGGGGGGAAATATTCATGCAATTCCAATGTAAAGATGCACTGCCCTCCATGGTGGGAGTGGGCTATAAAATTGTATCGGCCACCAATGAATAAGTGGCCCACAGTTGCAAACAGCAATTCATTCCTTTTGTGACTGACTGTTTGTGTAGCACCCAAGGGGGAGGTTTTTGATAAAATGTGAGGCAAATTGTGCATTTTAAAGAATATTTGTTCAGTAGCACTTGTCAAAACTACGAGCGTATCAAACTGGCCCACAAAAAAGTGATCCAATTAGATTTTTTTTTTAACTGGCCCACATCAGCATTTTGCATTTTTTGTTCGGACATTGCCCTACTGCCCTATAGGCCAGTCCGAGCCTGCCGCCGTCACTGACCTGGTATCACTTATAATGTATGCGTTCTCTCTGGATGCCCGTCCCCATCACCCTGCGCCAACTAAAGCTTCCTGTATCACTGTAGAGGAGCAGCACTCCTCACCAAATGAACTGGGATAAGGGTCGATGGATGTAGGGTTAATGTAGGGTTAATGACTGCTGCTGCCCACGCTTATTGTAAGAAAACGGGCCTACAGTCACCCTTCGGTCATACCACAACCTTCTTCTTGAGTGGTGCAATGAGCACGTGTTAGGTCTGTACCTTGAAAGGCATCCTGTGCTTGATAACCACCTTGACCTCCTTCCCTCCAGGTTGATGAATATTTCAAGTTGCTGCATGGGTTCACGTTTGGTTGTGCTTTCATAAAATCTTGAAATGCTTCTATCCATCACTTCCCTGTAGGTCCTCTGTTTTGGGAGAATGCAATATGAAAGGTACATTTGGAGTGGGGCCAAGCCTGATTGGCATATGGTATTTTCCCTTTTATAATGGCTTGGCGGGATGAAAAACGATGGTCTGGAGGGTTGCCCAGAGCTGTGCCAGTGGTTATGTTTAATTCAAAACCTTACAGCCATCACCTTATGGTTTTGCTTTAGTCACCCAAAGTGGGGTGGTTATGCCCCAACGTGGGTTATGCATGAGGTTTGGGCTGGCGTTGGTCACTTTTGGATTGTTGTGTGTTTGATCTCTCTCCTTGCCACTTCCCAAGTATGTGCATGCCTCAGGGGCTTAGCGGTCTGGTGGCTCAGTTTATCCACACATGTGTTTGTTGCTGTCTTCCTTTCCCACTATCCACTGGCAGCATGGGCCAATGCTGTGTGCCCCAATACTGTAAATGTATGTTGTTGTGGTTCACTCCTAGTCTGTGCTAGCTGCTTGTGTTGCGAACCAAGATGGGGAACTGCCCCACCTTTGTGGCAGTACCACGGGGTTTGCGGACTGCCCCCCAACTTCACTGCATTGAAGCAGCTTTATCCTATGCTCAGCGCCAGTTGTCCACTGTATTGAAAACGAGCACAGCCACTGATTTGAAGCACCATGGAATATATGCAGTGTTCGTTGGTGCCACCATAATTTGGTAACGAATCTGTTCTGCTTGTTTCTAGACCTGGAGGTGAAGAGTTTACACTCCCAATCTCTGACTCTATATTTCGCTGCCTTAACACGTGCTTTCCACTGCTCCCTTCCAGGGCCAAACTTAATCTCTTTGAAAGGGTGCTGTACAGGACATGGCAGTCCCCAGGTATGGTTGCCTACTATGGATGCAACACATTCCAAGCATTGTCCCTGCATGACTTTCTTTTTAAAATCTGGCACACAAGTCAGGCGGGGACAAGATGTTGTAATCTGGGGTTGTCCCCAAACATTAGGATGAACGGCAGCCATATGGTAGCCATACAGAGTCACTCTCGGTTGCACGTGGCTGCCATAGCAACCTGCTGAGGCTGCAGAGTGCCGGTGGGAGAAGCAGGAGATGTCTCCATTGAGAAGAGGGAAGGCGGAAGAGGTGGTGCAGGTCTGGGAATGTGCCACGACAGCATGGAAGGTGCTGAACACCGTGCCGTTCTGATCAACCACACTCCTCACCGCCAAGGGACTACAACATAGGAAAAACAGTGCTTTACCTGCACAGGCACCAGAGGGTGCAAGGAGGACATAGGTGTCAACTCGTACACAATCGGCCGCAGGTTTGCCACTACGATCTAGCATCAGCTCCCCGGGAACACATCTCCCTCCAATGACACAAAAACGCTGTTGCCATGGAAATTACTTACATTTGAGTGAGCCTGATTGTGTTCACCGTTAAAGAATGTAGCGGCAGGATATTTCATTAAAGATATTGACCTGATCAGAGCTCCTCATTTAGGCAGCCACCATGATGATTCACCAGCTGCGTCCTCCACAACTGTTCTTTTTCTAAATCACATCCCAGACTCTCAAAGGTTCCCAAGTCAAAAAGCAGTGCATGGCACAAATACAGAGACAATCATTATTAATGCGTCCAGTAACTACAACATCACACAGAGTTATGAACTTACCTTGTCCTCAAGCAAGCTTAGAAACATGCCAAAGCGTATGAGAACCTCAAATAAAGCAAGAGAAGAACCATGTACGTACATACGTACAGTAAAACCACGATTACATAGCATCATTGGATATCCAATGAGGCCCTCAGATAAGCAAACAAGCTGCATAACTGAATTTCGTTTATCCAGATGGCAGAGGGCTGGGTAACAGAGCAACAAGGGTGGATAACATGGCATCCTGGCCTTTTGCACTGTTAACCGACACTCGGTTATCCGGCTTGATGACTCTGTTATCTGGCATTGTTTAGATGGGACCATTCTATTACTGACTGTGGGAGATGCTGGCTAAGAGAACTCTCCGGGTAATAGGGTGCTGGATAATGAAGCTTTCACTGTAGATTAGCAGATAGACTTACCTTGAGGGAGAAACATCCTGTCAGATTTTCAGGCTCTGCACAGCAAGTGGTGTACAACAAAATGTAGCCATAGGAAATCCTGGACATCATTTGTGGGGGGAATGTTGCAATTCTTCTGGAAAGGCCATGGATATAACTAATAAAAAAATATTAATATTACTTCTTTATTCTACTTCTCTTGAACCAGCTTAGCAGAAATCCAAAGACCACCTGAAAAATCATATGAAGTGCTTTCAACTATATATATATATATATATATATATATATATATATATAATGTTGTGTGTTTGTGGCAGGGGATTGGGGTGTGGTGGGTGGCAGGGTGAGGTGGTGGGGCTGGGTTAGGTGGGGTTGGGAGGACCCACCCCACATTAAAAGAATAGTAAATCTGTGAAAACACCTGGAACCCTGACACATAGCACACCAAAATACAAGCTGCATGGTTTATGTGACTAATGGTTTTCGAACTGTTCCTCTGCCTTATGGGGTCCTGAAAATGTGCCCCTGACTGCACAAAAGCTTGATCAAGGGCAACCCAAGGATGGTAAAAGGAAAAGCACACCCTGCCGTGAAATATATGTCTGTGTATCAAACAAAAAGAGAGCTTTCATTGCAGTATTAGGTTATCATTATTTTTAAAACTCGTATGCCGCAACCCTGTCTCCAAGCCCACAGGGAGCCGCAGAGCACAATACACTTTACAGTAATAATTGTACCCAACGAAATTCAATTTGAACACAATTTAAAACATCAACACTCCCAAAACATCATAGCATCATTCATTTAAAACAGAGAAAAAAACGAGGGAAATTAAGAATGAGCAAGTGAGAACAGATACGTTTTTGGGGCTTTGCTAAACACAATTAGAGTAGGAAGTAAGTGAATAGATGAAAGCAGAGCATTCCAAGCACAAGGGAGGGTCGGGGACGGGGTGAGGGAGCAGGCCCTGAACATCCCTGTGCTGATAGGAAGAAGGAATGACTGGTGCCGGTGGTCGGATCTCATATGGTCTGTAATACTAAGAGATGCTGAACTTAGCTGCAAACTATGGTGGGTGTCCCAGCAGTGCTGCTTTATGGGTGATGCAGAAGATCTTGAAAGGTGATCTAAGGGAAACTGGGAGCCACTGAAGTTAATCAAAATGGGGCAAGTGGGCAGAGTAAGGCAAAACAGTCTTCAGAGTGCCCAAAGTGAAAGAAGGTAGGCCCAGGAAGGTGGCATTCCCACCGCCCGCAGGTGCGAAAGTCCCAGGGAAGAATAGAAGGCTTGCCAGACTCTTTATCCCAGGGAGTTTGGCTTTGAAGCTGCCTGTTCAATACTTTCAGATTCAGTTATCAGTTAACACAAGATCTATAAGTGCTGGCTATCCCCAAATTGACACCCGAGTGTTCAACCTTCCCTCCAAAATGGGATCATGGTTATGCATATCGCAAAGCTGGAATTTTCTGGCATAAGATGAAGACATCAACACTTGAACAAAGCATAGTCCTTGCACTATCGGAACTCCATTACACATATCTGATATCATAAAATAAAGCACCTTCCGCAGTAGCCCTATCTGTTAGGAAAATGTTTCCTTTTTGTTGCTTTGTAGCCTAACTATATTGTCATTATTTTTCGTGGGCTCTGACCAGTGACCACAAAGGCAGGCTGAATAAATGGGAAACGGTTTAAGCTGAGTAAACTTCTGCCAGACACCTTAATCCACAATCCTGCTTGAGTAATGTCACACATGGAGTTTGGCTAGCTATCCAGAATTGGATGGCCCCCGAAACTTTGAATGCTACACACTTTGTGATAAGAGGCTTTGGTAACCTGCATCCCTGCAGTTGTGTATAACTGGTGGGGGTTCAGAGCCATTCAACAGTCACCACTGGGCCTGAATCAGAAGAAGCCAAAGGGAACACTGAACACTTGGGACTCTACATTGAAGTTTTGTTTCTACCTGCCTGCTGTTGTCAGTAATTGGTGCAAGCAAAGCAGTGTTCTACTGCCTTTTGGGTCCCTCCTATGCAAGATGGAAGCTGTGCTGGAGAGGTATTTCAGTTCGACTGGGACGCAGGACCCCATTTCCTAGAAACCCTAAAGCTTTAACCCATGTGTGGATTGACATCAGACACCAGATAGGCAGCAAGCTCCAACCTCTCTCCTTGGCTCTTTAACACTTACCTTACTCCAGTGCTGCACAAAAGACACACAGATCATCTCCAAACTTCCCTCTGAGCCTCTCCTTACTTCTTCCATCATTCTAGACTGCCTATCTGCCATCCAATCCCGGTGTACTTCATATGATCTCTGCCTGAATGCCAGCAAGATTTAGATTATTTCTTTTGGGACTTCTGCTCCTTCTTTCTTCCTCTCACTCTGCCCATCCTCTATGGGCCCTCCTCCATCTCCTTCATCTGACGCCAGAAGCCTTGGAGTCATCTTCGACTCCTCTCTTTCCTTCCTCCTTCACATTCAGGACTTTGCCAAGAAAACCCACTTCCAACTCTTCCTTGTCAAAGGAATTCTCCCTTTTCTCACTTTCCCCGAGAAGCTCAATGTCTCCAGAGCTCTGGTTCTCGCTAGGCTAGACTACTGCAATAGCCTTTCCCTGAAACTACCCTCTTCCTCTCTATGACCCCTCCAGCTAATCCAGAATAGGGCAGCAAGATGTATCCTTGGCCTCAAGCCCAGGGACTGCATCTCTCCAGCGCTAACAACTCTACACTGGCTCCCGGTTGCTGCAAGGATCATTTTCATAAGGCTTTCAGGGGCCGGGCACCACGTTATCTATAACTTGCTCTTACTAAATACTCTCCTTCTAGATCTTTATGTTCCTCCAGTACCAACTCTGTGTGTGTCAGGAGCTTCGCTAAACAGAGGGATGGGAGCCGATCTCTTTCCTCGGTTGGCTCCCTCTTATGAAACAGCTTCCCCCTTCCTCTTCGTCTTGAGCCAGATCTCCTAAAAGTCTGGAATCTCCTCAAGACTATCATCTTTACCTCCTCCTTCCCTTCCTCCCTACTCTGCTAATCCCACTGTTGCTGAGATTGGTGACCAGGGCCCTCATGTATCCTTCTGTTCCCTGGCGTCCCTTACCTAATCACCATCAGCCTCCGCCTGCTGCCAGCACTTAACCTATGCCAATGTAGGCTTGTACGTACCTACTTATTGGCAGCTGACCGCTCCCTAGCACTTCCTCCACTGGGCACTTACATCTGAGGTTCACTCACGAGCATGGACACTCCTAGCACATACCCCCACTTTCTTCTTTCCCTCTCCTCTCTCTCTGCATTTGCACGCTCTGAATGCTCACATGGCCTTGTAGGTTCGTCTTTATCTTTCAGTGTTTTAATTGTTTTCAATCCCTTGTTCCCTCCCTGTTTTCCTGTGGGCGCTTTGAAACACAATGGGCCTCATTACGACCTTGACGGTACAGGGTTAATAGCGCCGTAAAAGGTGCTGGCGCCGTTAACCCCGTACCGCCTCATTACGAGGTCCCCTCGCGGGACATGGTAAGCACGCCTGGGAAAACCAGGCGTGCTTACGGGGTCCCGCAAGGGGAAGAGGGAGCAAACAACGGGCCAACTCGTAATGGCCCGTTGTTTGCTCCCTCTCCCATTCCCATTCAGCCCTATGCGGGCTGAAATGGGAATGGGGAAGGACTGAGTCCGGGTCCTTGGAGGGAGGAATTACCGGGCCTTCTGAACTCGGAATGGCCCGGTAATTCCTCATTCTATGGACCCGGACCCAGACGCGATGGCTACCGCCAAGGTCATAATGAAGGCCAATATGTATAAGTGCCTTACAAATTCACAGTAAATAAATAAATAAAATAAAGGCGACTCATAAAGATGGACTCTGGCAGGTAAGAGCACAATGAGCATCTGTCCTTGCACATAGCCATCGTAGCCTTCGTATTTAGTGACGTGATTTCTGTTGCTGACTCCTCACCTCTCAGGCCCATCTACACTGCACCCTCTTGATAATGCAACTCCCTCTCGACCTCCCCCCGCACAGGTTACAGCCCATATTTCCCATTGCAAACACCCAGCCTGCTTACTGATTTTGTTATTGGTGTAACTCGCACATTACAGAACCGCATTGCCTGTTGAAACCAATCTACCTGCCTGATGATTTTGGTTTTATTATAGCCCTCATCTTACCAGACATTATTACACGTACAAATCAACCTGTCTGCTTGATGAAATGTGTATTATTATTGTTCTCCCCCACATTACTGGACCTCATTATCTCTATAACGGAACTGCCTGTCTGCAACTGGGAATTGTTTTTGTTATGGTACATATGACATTTCTGTCCTAAACCTGTTATCAGATGTAACTGGGTTGTCTCCTTTTGGTTGCCATATTTTGTACCTCACCAGCCACACTATTCTACTATGAGAGTACTATCTACTACACACTGTTCCACAGATGTCTGCTTCTACCACAACCTCACAGTTCTCCTTGTTGGATACCCCCTACACACACTGGAAACTTTTACACTGACACCTTGGCCAACAACATAGTGAATTGGATAAATATTATCAATCAACACCTCAGATTTACCAGTCACATTTGGACGACAGATCTAGCCTTTCTGGACATTGACATACATTCAGTCTGTGGTCAGGAAGCAGAGGGGGTGATGTACAATGTAAATTGTCACAGCGGGAGATCCTATGGATCGAACTTTTGGACTCATTAAGCCCTTGAGGCATGAACACTGAGTTTGACCTAATGTGTTTTGTGTGACTTTGGAATATATACCACATGATTCAAATTATGCTTCTGACTGCACCAATGTTAATCATAACCGCTTGAACTGTTGCTCTGTGAATTTGAGAATTTGAGGGTTTGAATTTCGACTTGACCTTGCTCAATGCCTGATTAATGTTACACTGTGCTTAAGATATGGCCTTGTCTAGTTATGTTACTTGGCAAGACGCCAGGTCACTAGCCAGGTGGAATCAATGCAGGGTGAAATAATTCCTCATGTATGTACCTTGTGATCTGTAATTGATTGTATACCAACGAAGTGACACATGCAACCAATATACCAGTACTGCACATCTCTGTGATATGGCCTGTGCGCAACCCTCCAGAAGCCCTTATGAGTGAACACATAATTGATGCGTCGTGGGGGCACCCCACGGATTCCCTTGAACCGCGGTTGTGCCCCCACGCGCATCTGTCACTTTCCATTCTTTCTATTAATATACACACAGTATACCAGGTCACCCAAGAGGGGATCATTATCCCCACTAGTTGAGCTCATCGAGATTGTTAACAGATTGGGTGTTGCCACGCATTCTTAATCCCCATGACAACCTATGTTACGGCCGTATGCCCACACCAAGATGGCTTCCGCCCGGCCGCCCCAGTGCGCATGCGCAGGGTTGCCAGGTCAACTTAGGACGCTACCCATAGCTGCGCTGCTTTCAGTCTAGCAGTCGGCACGGGAGGAGAAACTCCACAACTCGGTGAGTCCTTATCCAGTCCCCTTTGGGAATCAAGACCGATGGGGCTGTGCACGTGCTTTTTCCATGTGCGCCGCCCTTATGAGAGATAAACGTTGCTTGTGAGGCTCTAGATTTCAAGATCGAGGATCGAGCGTTCTATGGACTACTGTCCGCCGCCCGATTTTAAATGCATTAGATTGAATGGAGATTAATGTTTCATGTTTTGTGATTCTTCATGAGGTTGCCTCATGTCCCTAAATATGAGTATCACGTATTTACTTAGGGTTTCTGCCGTACTGTGCGTGGCCGCATCCCAGTCTCCAGTGATCTTCACCAGAAGACTGGGTGAGTGCAGGGATGTCACTTCCCATTACATTTTGCTACTTCTGAGTGGGTAGTTTTTTACATTACTAAAAATGCTTACCTTGGATATTTTTTCCTCTTTTGTTCCATTGATAGGTCATTTTCTGGACCTTACCAGCCTGCTGGGACAGGTTAGTACCACTAGCCTCCCCTTACCCTATTTTTAGCCTCTCTCTATTTAAACAATTATCACAATGAATGTTCGTTTGAATTTCCCACAGGATCAGAATTAAGGGAAATGCTACTTTTCATAGCTCACCATGTATAGGAACAGAGAAGCCCCTACCCTGATGATGGATCTTTGATCCGAAACGCGTTGATTACTTGTTACAATCTTGAAGGGTTTCCCTGGAGGAAGTTATCTGCTCTAAGAGACAATTGTATTCCTATGTTCACTTCTTGTTTGATGTTTTGATATTTTGTTACAAAAAGAAGAATCCTGTTGATGTCTGCTATCTGATGTTTATTATATTAATTTTGTTTAAAATTAGAGAATTAAAGGGAAGAGATTCTCTAACATGCGTGTCGGGGACTGGTTCTGTTGAATGAGATACACTGCTCAGTAAAGCTTATGAAATAACCTTTCATATTCAGCAAGAATTTGAATGAATTTACAAATACAAATTCAAGCCTTTAAGGGCTAAAGCCTTATTCAAACATTCACGAATCAACATTGGGTCTTGAACCCAATCAGGAGTGCATTTGGGCCTACTGGGTACTAATACACAGTTCTGTTTCTTGACAATTTCTCGTCCCAAGTGGCCTTGTGACTTCAGCCCGCCTGCACCTGAAACAACAATTAGAGATTCATTTAATTTCAAGAGACTGATATCTGGAAATTTGTTATATATTATAGATAAATTAATAACTGGCTGTGCACCCCTGCACCACTATCTTAGTTCTGATTAAGGTACGCCCATAAACCAAACTCGCTGCAAGACATTCCCTGCTCTAGTCTTTCTGGACATTACCATATATTCAGCCAGTGGTCTGATTAAGGTACGCCCAAACACCAAACCCATTGAAAGAGATTCCATGCTGTAGCCTTTCTGGCCATTACCATAGACTCAGTCTGTGGTCTTATTAAGGTACGCCCACGCACCAAACCCACTGCAGATTCACTGCTGACTTTGAATGTTTTCACCCACGTACTGTTAGATATAACCTACCCTATGGACATTGCCTCAGATTAAACAGAAATAGCAATGACAGGTCTGGCTATAAGTGAGCCTCCAACAACCATAGAGAAGCCTGTCTAGAAAAACCAGCATGAGATCCCCAGGCAGACCGCCAGGTCTATGTCAATCCTTTCTCCAACTGTTTAATCAAAATTCGAAAAATCACATGGAAGTATTGGCATACTCAAAAGAAAGGTCCGTCTGAATTAGCCAAACCGCCGTTTGCTTTCAAACGCAGCATTAGTCTTAGGGCCTGCCTAGTGTGCACAGATGTTATATATCATCTCAACTCAAACCATGTCTCTCCTTGCATTTTCTCTGTGATAATAGCTATGTTTGCCATCTGACTAAACAAAGAAAGAATTGCATTTTGTCCCCAATTCCTTATGGAAGGAACTCCACCTGACTAATTGTAACAGCAGTGAAGTGTTTTATGGGATCTTTTTGAAGTACAGGGGCATGGCGGTGCAGGGGCTCAAGGTCCAGGTAGGCGGACATAGACGCTGTATTCGTAACAGCTACTTGTCAGGCACTTTGGTCAACCAATATGTAGAGAATGTTCGCGCTGACCATCATCTTTTAGATCCATTTTGAGATGTGTGGATGCAGGTGTGTACACATGGAGGGGAAACATTTTGCATTTGAGCAACGTCTAATTTCCAAGGCCAATGCCTGTGTATCGGGACTCAGTGATGCTATCACCTGGTTATGAATGTTTATAGAACAGCTTCCAACCTTATTTGTGTATGCTTGGCCATCATTCTTATGTGTTATTATTGGACAAAGAAAGAAGCATCATGGACATTTTTAACTTTGTCAATGCCTCCGACAAGCATTGGACCCATCATCCCTTGCTTCTGCTGCGGGATCTTCTTGAGGCCGTCCCAGCTCCTCCTCCGCACATACTTCAGATTTTGTCTAGAGCTCATTTCCAATCTTAGTTTACCTATTGTTCATCTTTATGTATTGAGGTTTCCTTGTATATCATGTTGGCTATAATTTCATGATTGCCTTGAATATTGTTTAACTGTTTATGCATGCATTATTGTAAGTGCATATATGTTATATTTTTAGATATACTGCAGTCTGTGCTTTTTCATATGTACATATTTTTGAAGGGCCATCGATAGTTGAGATGTGCCAATGTCTCTACCTCATGGGCCCAGCCACCACCACCCTGTTTCATTACATATGGTTCCCCATGCAGCTCGTTTTCATGCAATAGACATGTTTTTGTCCTTTCCAACATGGCCACCATGTGTTCATCCCTGTCGCCTACTTTGTTAGGGCACAGGTCTAGTTCTTTTTCCGAGTCGCTCCTTATGAATGCTCACGTTTTCAATGGGTTCCTCATTCACTTCTCCTTGCAATGCAAAAATGCTGCCCCTGTCATGATCTTGCACAGGATGGTAGTATATTTGCTGGTCTCTTGCCACCTATTTCCCACTGTTTTTTTTTTTTTTTTGTACACACTACTAATCCCTTGCTAATATTTTTACAACAGAGTCCCCCTTGAAATATCTATTGAGACATCCATGGGTAAGCTTCTCACTTTTCCCTTTTTGCTCCTTCATGCCACCAGCTCTTTTCGAACCTACACTTAGTTATGCAAGTTGCATTATCTCTTTTACCATGTTTTGCAGCACAAGTTGTCCAGTGTGGCTTAAGCATTCTATTTTGACTCTCAGGATATCCATGTGAGAAATGTGGTTCGTCTATTATCTTCACTATTTTTCAGTTATTTTCAGTGTTGATTCTTCCCCTAGGTCTGGCTATGCACATTCCATACCCCAATGGAACTAATTATTTTGTAATGTTACTGCTGCGATATTTACTCCATTGTGGGGTAAGTGGAAGATTTATTATCTCTTCGATCACTAATATATGTTCATAGCCATTTACATTGCCCCCTTTTGCACACAAGTTATGTTCCTTGTCCACCACACCACTTTCTGCTTTCCCCTGACGAAAGTACTGCATCATGTGAGGGACTGAAACATACAAGGCTTTCTATATAGCACTGTATTGGCGTAGTCGTGTACTCTTTTCGATAGGCAATGCATAGATGTGTATCTTGATTTTTCTATAATTTTGCATCTGGACATGCCTGTTTATGTGTGGTGTTTGACATCATTAACTATGCTTGGGAACAAATGAACTCTTGTCTCTTCATCTTTTTTACAGAGACTATTATAATTTGGAGCCATCACAAGATTTGGGAATTATCCTTCCTTTGTGCTACCTACATACTGGGTAGCAGAGATGCTAGCTGTTTTGCAGCTTTTACAGTGAACTTGTATTTTTTGTGAGTCCCTTATTTACGTCTGCGTTCCATCGTGCAGACCCACAGAGACTACTATGTCCCCTTGCATCTGGCAGGGCGGTTATCATCTTGTCTCTGGACCAGGGTACTACTTACCGGGAGGTGGGGAATCTACTTTGGACTGCTGTCTTTTTCTGTCTTACTCTTAAAATCCCATCTGTGCAAATATTTTAATATGAATGTGTCTAGTATATACTGTTTATTAACTCCTTGGTGTTGTTTCCTTCCCTCTAATCTGGAAGTGTGTTAGTGGTACTGTGCACACCTCCTTTCTGATTCCCTAGCCACAGGCTTTTCTGAGGTGTGCTGGGGCATTGGCAGGGAAGTTTGAATTGCAAGCTTTGCGGACACCAATGACTCCGCCAGCAATCCTCCTTAAGGTGATAACCGACAAATATGATGGGTGGAAGGTTTTGATGTCATCTTAACCACTAGCAGTGTGCTGGACAAACTTTCACACTACGGTTGTTTTGCCCATCTGCTTCATTGCAGGAGGGCATCAGCCATATGCAAATCTGTTTAGTACTGCCACCAATTGAAGCAATCCAGACTGAACTACTAAGTCACATCCCCTCTGCACAGAATCACAAGCAACCCCCAGGCATTATTCAGCCTTGTCTGTGTTTTTTGGAGCTTCCCTAAATCTCTTGGAACCAAGAGCCACTCATCCTGTGAGGGGGATCATATTGTGCGAGACTTGAACTGAATTGCATGCTGTGCACTCATCGTGCTCACTCCTTTGTGGAACTTCCTGCTTTGTGGTGCTGCTACTGTTGCAATACACAGTTTGTCGCTGGTGTTGAGAACTTTGTCTCCTCCTGAGTTGCCCTTGACCCCTTGTTTGATCCACTCCAAGAGTACCACTGATGATGCGCTGCTTGACTAGCCAGGAAGATGCTGTCCATTGTCGAGAATCTTGAGGTACTGGCCCTGTCTCTCTCTGGTACTTAGACTTCACAACTCGCAACCAGAACCGTCGCTAGCCAGACCCAATCTTACACTGCAACGCATCATTGCACCTGCAGCCTTTTTATCACAGCAGCGTTTCTCGGGAGTAGTCTTCCCCAGGTCCAGTTCCTTGTTCTCCGAATTTGGGCTTTCAGGCCCTACTTGCATTCACCTTCTGATGGACTGTTCTTTAATAAGGCTTTAAAACCAGATATCCCTCCTCTCAGCTTCGGTGGAGTAACCTGCATCTGAAAGTCATCTGTGGAGACCTCCAGACGCTCCGGCCGGAAGGCTGCCTTCATCTTCAGGTCACAATACTGTAAGTACTACTTGTCACATCATAACCACGACCATGACTATTGTGTGTATCCCATAAAAATCCTACAGGGAGATGCCCCCAACTCTCTGGGCTCCCTCTAAGCAATGCAAACAATTACCAATGTGCAAACTCGCTTCAGAACACTTGTTCAGGGTCTTGAGATGAACACTTTTGAACATTAATTAATCTTTTATCAAGCACCTAACACCAGTCTCTAAGCGCGGGACCGGATTCGAACCAGCGTTGCTTCCAAGACAAACCCGTTGCCCCTGAAGCCTTCGACCTGACATTTACTTGAATTTTAATTATGCACCTATATATTTAATGATGTACTATTTGCTTCACCAGCATTTCCTCCCTTTGAACTGTAAATGCTAACTATGTTTTCAATATTTGCAGTGTTGTCTGTGTTTAAAGTGTGATTAGTGTCCCTTGTGGACACCCATTCTGTTTTTATATCTATATCCAATGACTTAACTTATGTAGATTTAACGTTTAATACCCACAATGTATAATAGAGTATATATTTTTCAGTACAGACCGTGTGCGCATGTGTGTGTGTGTGTGTTCTCTGTCATGTTTACCAGTGAGAGTTTGGATCATCTAGATCAAATTTTAGAAAACACTACCCAAGTCTCCAAATATTTCACAAATACACATTTGTAATCAGCTAAAAATGCATTGTAATTCGGCCTGCATATAGATCACAGTCAAAGTGGGTCTGCGCCCCTCCCCCCCGTGGCTTTACTGTTGTTTTGGCCTACAACTCCCATCAATCCTAGACAGCATAGCCAATAGAGAGGGATCATGGGAGTCGTTGGCCAAAATATCTGGAGAGCTGCATATTCGAGTCCCCTGCATTATAGGATAATCAACACTTCTGTCCAACCCAAGAACGCTTTCACACTTTGAGAGCCTTTGTTAAACTGTCTTTGCGCACAGTCGTTCGCCAGAGGTAAGATGGACTGTACCTTTCTACCAGAACGTTACTTGTCGCAACAAAGGCAAGGCATTCCTCGTCGTAGCTGAAAGGGGCGCTGATCGCAGGAAGCTTGACCGGAGGCCTGTTCTGCAAATTCTTAAAGCACAATTCTTTTTCCAGATGTGCTTTGCCACAGCAAATGGAGGCCTGTCTGCTTTTTGAGGTGGAAATGTCATCTTCACAAATTCTGTTCAAGAAAATAATTCTCTACAAAGGGAAACGTGTAATAAAAATGACTGTATTGTTAATACATTCCTCAAATTACTTGCAATGAAAACATGCTTCAAAGAAAAATGTGTGGGAAACAATAACATCTGGTCGCTTAGGCAACCGAAACAGGCAACCGAAACAGGAATTCGACAACATTATACATGCATTTTGTATAAAGGACCGTTGTTATTTGAACACAGCTAACAAAGGCTATTCGTTATTGAAGCTCTTGACAAATTAAGATGAAGACACGACTTCATGATTGTACGATTTTCTATTATGAGAATGTGGAGTTTGAACAAGGAAGCCGCTACTTAGCCACTAAGAAATAAACATCACTTTACTTTGTTACTTACCTAGACGCTGCGTATAAGTGTCCAACTCCTGTCAGGTAGGTGAGCGGGCCTTCACTCTCTGGTTTAGGTTCAATCAACTTTAATCTCTGCCTGTGCTAGTGCTCTCCTGAAATGGACTACACCAATAGCCTCTACGCAGGCCTCCCTCATGATCTCCTAAACTGCTGCCAGCAAGCATCAACTGCTAAAGAGGGCTACTGTTTAGACTGAAAAAGTGGGAACATAATACCCTGGCTCTCCTAATCCTGCACTGGCTTTCTATCAAACACAAGATTCAGTTCAAAACTCTCTCCATAGCCCACTGAGCAGTCCACAGCAGAGGCCGAGAGGCTTTCATTAAAGAATTGATGCCTCATGTCACAGGCAACACTACAATCAGGCAAAGAACAAAAGGCTGGAGCGACCACTTTTGTCATGATGGTCACCAACCTCTCGAAACCATGCCGTGATAACTGTGCGTACAGGAAGATCACTTGACCTTTTGGAAACTGTTGAAAACATGGCTCTTCTGCAAGCCTTAATTCAAGAATACCATGTCAGCAACCCCACAAGAAGCCGGCACGAAAGAATACAAGCACACAACCTTCCAATCATCCCTTTATACTGAATAGACAAGCCTCCTCAATACATGAAGAAACTTCAATACCTTAGATACCAACAAACAAGCACAAACCCCTTTTTTGTACTGCTTATTCTGTGGTCAATACGCATCAACTCATGTTTGGGATACGAACCCTCACTCTGATATGAACCGTGTGACACTGACATGAAGCAGATATCCTTCCCACCCACCACTGATATCTCAGACAACGGAAGCAAGAACAAATAAACATCTAAATACTGGTTCCAACTATTCAATAAATGAGGCAACAAGGCACTGTTTGATTCACCAGCAGGACACACATCAACAACCAGATGCCCAACCATCCTCACCAATGCCAAAACTGTTCAGATACACATTCCAGTAAAAGGTAGGGTAATCACAAATACCTGGTTCCACGAGAATGAACAGCTGTATCAAATGAAAAAGAAATACAACAATTGAGACTAACCATGAGGACAGTTGGAGGAACCTGGGAACCACTGTACCACACATGGCTCAAAGGAATGCATAACCCAAAGTAGGACTTGAATACCTAGACTCCCCTACCGCTAACCAACAGCTTCAAGCTTTCACTTCCACCTGACACTACATAAATCAGCCAACTAATCTTCACCCAAGAGCAGATGGGCAGCTTGACTGTTCAAATAGCACCTATGACAGACTAACTGCTCTTATCTGTTCTATCATCCCACCCCATTGCCTCCCCACAATTTAGCATCACAGTTGGGTCTTCTATAGCAACACAAAACCACAGTCTCTGACTGACCTCGACTTTCAATGGAACACAGTCAACTATAACTTCACAATCACCACTCATCAAAATGCTCTAATGCATGCCTCACCCTCCCCCATCTAATCCAAGGGAGCCCGACAACACCCTCTCTTGCAGTGGCTAGCACCAAAAGAGGCCATCATAATGGTAGAAGACATGCTATTCAAGGTACACTTATATTACATAACCCTGTATGTGTCTGTGGAGATCAACAGGGGGGTCAGACAAGGATGTGGACTGCCCACCCTGTTAATCAATCTCTACCTAGCCGACTTGCCAGCCCACCTTCTGGCAGTGGAGGGATGCCCCATTAAAAAGGCCTATAGACTGGTCACCAGCTTACTGTATACAGATGACCTTATTTTGCTGTATCGAACCATGAGAGGGATCAGAAACAAATGTATGCACCTCACCGAATACGCAAAATTGATCGTTCTAGCAATTAACAAGGTCAAGACTAAAATGATGGTGGTGTCTGGACGTGGGATAAATAGGGTTCAGATTGAAGTTGATTCCCAAAGTATCGAGCTATCCCTATTTGGGAATTGAGCTCCAGGCGGATGGTGATCACAGGGCTATTTCTAAAGCACGCCAACTTATCTTTGCCATAAATACATTTGCCAAACAATCTGCAGGGTATTCAGTTGAAGGAATAATCAAACTATTTAAGCAGAGCTTTGTTCCTTCTACACTGTATGGGCTGGAAACCCTAGCCCTGACTGACCTGACCTGGTTAAATGTGGTGGAAGGCTCCTTTTGGAGAAAACGTTTGTGCCTGCCCCCCTCCACACCCATTGTTAAACTGTATTCGCATATTACTGCCTTATTACGAATATTGGCCTAAGCCGTTTCGCGTTACACAGAAAACTGCATCTGAAATGTTCCGTTATTTGATCGATGTCGCCGCCATTTTAAGAATCATCTGCCATTTTGATTTCAACTCTTGTTTCTATGTTCTAAAATGGTGGACTGTGTTTTCAATTTGCAGCCAAGCTGAATGACCCTTGAGTTCTGTTAATGTTTAGGCTGACGAAGAGCAGACTGTTTGACCAATGTAAAGAAACCTTGTAACTCGAATGAACTGCCATTCAAGTCTTGTCTTCGCTCACAAGCCTCATCCTCGAATACACAAAGGGACAATGGAAATAAAACGAAGTCTGTGTGGTCTGGCTGAATTACATTGTAGCAATTCTTGGGACAAGGCTTACCGTGGATTAGGAAACCAATAATCTCATTGTAACTTCATGGACATGCAAACTTGTTTTATCCCTTGTATAATATTGTAACATCTGTCTTGTGAACTAAGCATGAACTCTAGCCAGTGAATGATTACTTTGGAGAGGGGCTGGACAATATTGTAGAAATAGTATAAATATGTCTGTGTTTAGATGTCCGGCACTCTCACTCCTCACTGTGTCTGCTGGTATACACTGTGAGGTGTTGGGAGCCAGATAGCTATCTGTTTTGCTTTGACTGTACAGAAATAAAAGATACTTGTATCTTTTCAGCCCGTGATTGGTGCATTTCATTTTGTGGTACTAAGCCTCGATATTTCTGTGGTCTTTCACCATGTACTAATAAAGTAGGCCAAATCCCAACATTTTCTGTTGGCGGGGGAGCAATTCTCAAAATTGGGATAAATAACGAGAAAATATATAGGCGTGTCAGAGAACTGGCACTGGAGAATTGCTTACCCCTCTCACTACTCTAACCTCAGAGATGGGTTGGAAAACTTATGGTCACACATATATACATTTACATAACAGCATTGATCTGTGCAAACAGCAACTATAGGCAGCCACACGCGTAAGCGTACATGAGAGTAATTTTAATTGGGGGTGTAAAACATTAAAAAACAACAGACTAGTACATCAACAAGTAAAAGCGGACACAAAATGAAGTTGCAGTATTTGTGTCAGGGAAAATAAGGCAAGGCTACAGGTAACAAAAAGCCAAAAAGAGAACAGACAAAAAAGGTGAGGCAATTTAATACACCTTCTAATCCTGATACACAGATTATACAAAATGGCTAAAATTAGACATTTGATGAGATATAAAGTGTCGACATGTTTCGGCCAGTAATCAGATGGGACAGTTTCTCAAGTGTCCATACAGATGAAAAATGTAGTGGCCATCTTCAGGACAGGACATTTCTTCAAGATGAGCCTTATGAGCAATTTAATATTGGCGTCAAAGATCTAAAAAGATGTACATATATATACAATTAATCACGAGACATCAAAACATTGGCTTACATGATAGGGCTACAATGTCTTTAAATACATAACCTCAGATGTATAAACAAAACTCATGTAGGCTGTCTATTTTTCTCATATTGCAAAACACATTCAAATATACCATCAAGTTTTGTCCTGCAGACAAGCTAGTTTCGGATACATGCTTAACACAGAACAGAGTTAACATAACATCATGTGACACATAAGATAAATCCAACCCTTACCAGTAACTACTGGATCGAGTGTGATCAAACCAAAGAGAAGGACAAAGCCGTCAATGACTCCTTCATGGACAGAATTGTCGCGCCTAATGACTGATTAATAGTCATCCAGATGACTCATGGCACAATCTACATAAATAGACAAAGGGTGGGCAGTAATTACATGTTGGTCCTTTTACACATTAGTCTTTCCATTTGTCATGTTATTACTACCAAGGGCAGTGCTAGAGAAATTAGCCCACGGAAAACGGG
The DNA here is from genome assembly GCF_040938575.1 of Ambystoma mexicanum. Lineage (NCBI taxonomy): Eukaryota > Metazoa > Chordata > Amphibia > Caudata > Ambystomatidae > Ambystoma > Ambystoma mexicanum. Next base: position 301,818,225 of record NC_090937.1, read on the forward strand.
ACAAAAAACAGCTTTATTCATACAAAAAAGTAGCTTACTTCCAAATGTCGCCAGTTAGGTCATACAAGAGACTGGAAGGAAACTGTAGTGAACATCATTTAGGCATCCAGTGTGAGACTCAGAGTGATGTCGTGGCATCAGATTCAGGGAGTGTCCTAAGTCAAAAAAAGGAAAAGAGGGAAACCGCGGTGGTTTAATCTCAGGGTCCTTTCAGAGGAGAACAACCTTTAAGGAGGGCATTATCTATGTATACCTTTTTAAAGTCTAGCACGAAAAACGGCATCAATACCGATTCGTGGTGGAAAAATGCGGCATGAAACTCATACCAGCGTTAGAAAACGGGTGAATTTTAGCCCGTGTAATCGAGAGCTTGCTGTACAATTACTATGCAGTCAATCTGTAAAACACAGAACACAAAGAGCTAATCAGAAACACAGTGTTAGCAAAGTCGGGCTTGTCACTGTGAGCAGGGTAGAGTTCAGGGGCTTACCTCGGACTGCTCGATATGGAACCGAACAATCCTCTCATCAAGACCGCGGTGCAGCAACTGGTAGGAGCGGTCGTCAAGAGGACGAATTTAAATACGTCTCAACGTCGGCGCAACGGCGGACGGAGACTCCTGTATTTAAAGGTACAGTGTATCTGATACCTCGCAGAAAGCAAGGTCTTAGTACACACGTCAGAGAATGACGGTGTTTAAGAGAACTATTAATCAGGGGGCCCACAATGGTGTGGAGGGGCCAACCTGGGATGCACACAACGATGAAGGCAGCTTATATGGGCAAAGATCAAAAGAATGAAAAGTCAACCGATGTCTGTGTTTGACAAAAATAATAATTTATGGGTGCCCAGAGGTGACATAACAAAAAAGTCACAAGGCCAAAGTATGACCAAACAAAGGGAGGAGGGGCATATTTTGGCCACGGAAGATTTTTTCCCCGCACAACCTAGGTTTGCTTTCAAACGCCAAAAAAATGTGAAAGATTTCTTGGTTCATACCTATCCAGCCATATGTCCATCAACATCACAAGCTACCTTGTGGAATCTCTCACCGGTAGTAGGCCACTTCACCAGTTGCTGCATCGCGGTCTTGACGAGAGGATCATTCGGTTCCATATCGAGCAGTCCGAGGTAAGCCCCTGAACTCTACCCTGCTCACAGTGACAAGCCCGACTTTGCTAACACTGTGTTTCTGATTAGTTCTTTGTGTTCTGTGTTTTGCAGATTGACTGCATAGTAATTGTACAGCAAGCTCTCGATTACACGGGCTAAAATTCACCCGTTTTCGAACGCCGGTATGAGTTTCGTGCCGCATTTTTCCACCACGAATCGGTATTGATGCCGTTTTTCGTGCTAGACTTTAAAAAGGTATACATCGATAATGCCCTCCTTAAAGGTTGTTCTCCTCTGAAAGGACCCTCAGATTAAACTGCCGTGGTTTCCCTCTTTTCCTTTTTTTGACTTAGGACACTCCCTGAATCTGATGCCACGACATCACTCTGAGTCTCACACTGGATGCCTAAATGATGTTCACTACAGTTTCCTTCCAGTCTCCTATATGACCTAACTGGCGACATTTGGAAGTAAGCTACTTTTTTGTATGAATAAAGCCGTTTTGTGTCCCGTTTTCCGCGGGCTAATTTCTCTACCACTGCCCTTGGTAGTAATAACATGACAAAAGGAAAGACTAATGTGTAAAAGGACCAACATGTAATTACTGGCCACCCTTTGTCTATTTATGTAGATTGTGCCATGAGTGATCTGGATGACTATTAATCAGTCATTAGGTGCGAGAATTCTGTCCTCGAAGGAGTCATTGACGGCTTTGTCCTTCTCTTTGGTTTGATCACACTCGATCCAGTAGTTACTGGTAAGGGTTGGATTTATCTTATGTGTCACATGATGTTATGTTAACTGTGTTCTGTGTTAAGCATGTATCCGAAACTAGCTTGTCTGCAGGACAAAACTTGATGGTATATTTGAATGTGTTTTGCAATATGAGAAAAATAGACAGCCTATATGAGTTTTGTTTATACATCTGAGGTTATGTTTTTAATGACATTGTAGCCCTATCATGTAAGCCAATGTATTGATGTCTCGTGATTAATTGTATATATATGTACATCTTTTTAGATCTCTGACGCCAATATTAAATTGCTCATAAGGCTCATCTTGAAGAAATGTCCTGTCCTGAAGATGGCCACTACATTTTTCTTCTGTATGGACACTTGAGAAACTGTCCCATCTGATTACTGGCCGAAACATGTCGACACTTTATATCTCAACAAATGTCTAATTTTAGCCATTTTGTATAATCTGTGTATCAGGATTAGAAGGTGTATTAAGTTGCCTCACCTTTTTTGTCTGTTCTCTTTTTGGCTTTTTGTTACCTGTAGCCTTGCCTTATTTTCCCTGACACAAATACTGCAACTTCATTTTGTGTCCGCTTTTCCTTGTTGATGTACTAGTCTGTTGTTTTTTAATATGTTTTACACCCCCAATTAAAATTACTCTCATGTACGCTTACGCGTGTGGCTGCCTATAGTTGCTGTTTGCACAGATCAATGCTGTTATGTAAATGTATATATGTGTGACCATAAGTTTTCCAACCCATCTCTGAGGTTAGAGTAGTGAGGGGTAAGCAATTCTCCAGTGCCAGTTCTCTGACACGCCTATATATTTTCTCGTCTTTCACCATGGCCTATCTTCGTTTAGAACTGAGCCTTGTGTCATTGAAAAGCCAGGCCTTGATTCGGAGAGATGCTCTTTACATCAAGCTTAGGTGTACTCCTAAATGGCCTGTGTTGAAGTTCATGAGCTTGATGTACGATATGGCAAACAACATTCAGGCAAGAGGCGACGCTTCTACAAGGCTCAATGAAGACAGCGTCCTTGCATCGAGTGGTATCCAGATTTTAACCACGGCAATAAACCTGACATTTTGAAGGGAATATTCAGAAATAAGATAGAGCATTGGGATTGGATAAATAATTATACATATCTTCATACACTGCATAACTATAAATACACAATTAACACCGTACACAGATACCTGAAAACCCAGATTTACCTGCTGAGGTGCCCGAGTCCGGCAATTCGCAGTTTTATACTGTGGCTTCAGATTAAGCAACTGCCGGTACTAGCACTACGAGGTGCTATTGCTATGATTCCGGCGGAACTGAGAATATGCAGGATTTGTAAGCTACGGGGCAAATTAGAGTCCCCCAAGCACATACTGTCTTTGTGTCCATCACTGGGATTTACTGATATAACTGCACTGGGTCAGTTTGTGGGGAGATATGACGTCATAAAGTCTAATGCTTTCTGGAGTTTCTGCTTGAATACTCACCTGGAGAGGGTTTACATAGCGTTGTTTCAAGTTTGGGGAGTGGTATGCGCCAAGTTTAACTCCCAAAACTGCATAGCGCAGGAGTTTGGAATAAGTGAAACAAAGGTGTATTAATCTTTAATATATGAGCAATAATGTAAGCTTGGTTGATCTCCGATGAATTCAGCGGACGATGAGATGTGTATTAAACAACCTTGAGAAGCTTTGGGATATGTCATGATATGCTATGGGTGTACTGCACAATCGCTACAATCTTGCTCTACAATCTTGCTTTACGTTATGTTATGGCATATCAAGGCATAGGCCACGCTGTACTCTAGGCCATGTATGTTTGTTTGTCTGTTTGATGTCCCATGTTTTACGTTCTACGACTCACTGTTTTACATAATATGGCACTAGACTATACAGTTTTAAGTCCCCACTGTTCTAAGAACTGTGTTTTTAGGAATTATGACCTGTTATGTTTTAGATATATATCTAACTTCATTTATGATACTGTCATTTTGTAAAGGTTCTTATATGAATCAAAACAAATAAATAATAATAATAATAACATTATATTACAGTGTTCATTTTCTTACATTCCTTTAAAAATCTACTTGCTAAATTGGCTTTGAAGCACAGGTCGACTGGTTCCACTTGATAATGCGCCCCCACAAGGAATATCACTTCCCCATCCAATAAATCCCACACTACGAAGAGTCACTGAGTACAGAGCCACTCCCTGCGGCAGCCATACATAGATAATAGGGACGGTGGAATCACAGCTGGCAGCTGTTGCTGAGCAGCCTATGTAATGCCATACTACTGCATGGGTTCATTTCAAAATCGATAAACTATTTGAACACTAAATTTGAGGCACTGTAGCTGATGGAAGGACAATAAATTATACTATGGTTTAACGGGTTATGCCAAAGGTGACAACAATAAAATAACGTATTAAATATGAGGGACACAACAGACACCGCCGGATGTTACTGTCTCAAAAAAAGTAAAGGCACTGGGAATGGAAATCTGTCATTGAGGCCTGACTCTGGTGGGGCTTCAGACACTTGAATTTACACATGGAAGTGGCAAGGGAATAATGAGGAATGTGGGACAAATAATAAGTCTAATTAAAAGGTAGAGAGTTTGCTTTCTTTTACAATGTAGGTTTAAACACTAACATTGCAAGAAAACGTTATTCGCTCATTAATGAGGCAGATCATTATCGCGGATTTGGCGAGGAGATATCAAATCCTCAAGGTTTACATCAAATGTCCCCAAAGAAGGAATTTGGATTGATCCCAGTGTTACGGCTAACATTTTTAACAGTAATAACACCTGCATCAATTAGGGAGGTTTGCTGGAGGGCAGCAAGATATGCCAGATGCATTCCTAGATATCCTAGAACCAAGATTTTATGAGATCATCTCAGACAATCTTCATTGTTATGTCCACAATAATATACAGTGGAGACTTTGGCACTTTTCTGAATACCAGACTTAAAATAATTGTTCCAAGCTCATAATCACTTTATCCATGAGACACATTACTAATAAATGTACTTCATGACTGTCGTGTTATGGATGTTTGCCATTTGCAGAAACAGTAGCAGGATTGGAGGACTTTTAAATATGCATAACATTTATTCTGGAATATATATCATCCTTGCTGGTGAGCGTCCTATGAATTTAATGAAACATCTAAAGCACGTAAAGAGTGATCATGCAAAAACACCATGGTCACCCAGTGCGGTCAAATATTACAATGACATGAACAATGCTGTACACATGTTCTGTCTTCATGTGATCTTCAGGAATGAGCTGCAAATGGTGTCATGGATTCCACTTAAGCCGGTGTCCAAACAGCTTTCTTTGTTATATGTAAGCTGACCTCCACAGGGTGAAGGAGCAACTTAAAAAAGCAAGGAAGATATGCACGAGCTGAGTCGAAAAGAGTGTACCAACGCTGTCCTGTTTCCATAGGTGAGCAGACATGCATCAGTAGAGTATTAAAAAGGAAGGCTATTAATAACTATTACAAATAAACTAAAAGTTGGTAATACTCCTCATCGGCACACCTTCACCATCCTTTCCTCTCACTCTCTGGCTGGCCTCCCTTGGCCCTCCTCCTACCCCCACCTGCGAGGCTAAGAACCTCAGGGTCATCTTTGACTCCACCCTTTCCTTCTCCGCCCACATCTCTGAGGTCTCTAAAAAGTCAAATTTCCGACTGCACCTCCTCAGAGGTACTCTGCCTTTCCTCTCCTTCCCCCAGAAGCTCATGGTATCCCAAGCTCTGGTTCTCTCTAGCTTGGACTATTGTAACAGCCTCTTTCTAAATCTATCTGCCTCTACTCTCCGCCCTCTGCAACTAATCCAGAACAGGACTGCGAGACTTGTCCTTGGCCTCAATCCCTGGGATCGTATCTCTCCAGCTCTGAAATCTCTCCATTGGCTCCCAGTGGATGCAAGGATTAAATTCAAAACCCTCTGCATTGTCCACAAGGCTTTCTGGGGCCTGGGTCCAAAATTCCTTCAGCTATCGCTCTGCAAATACCTCCCCTCTCGAGCTCTTCGCTCCTCTACCTCCAAAGATTCTACTCATCGGTACACCCACTCCCTCCTTCCCTGCAGCTCTCTGGCCTGCCTCCCTTGGCCCCCTCCCTGCTCCTACCTGCAATGCAAAAAACCTTGGGGTCATCTTCGACTCCACACTCTCCTTCTCTCCTCATATTTCTGACGTCGCTAAGAAGTCACACTACCAGCTGCACCTCCTCAGAGGTATTCTTCCCTTCCTCTCCTTCCCCCAGAAGCTCACTGTCTCCCGAGCCCTGGTTCTCTCGAAGCTGGATTACTGTAACAGCCTCTACCTTAATCTGCCTGCCTCCACTCTCCGCCCTCTGCAACTCATACAGAACAGAACTGCGAGACTTGTCTTTGGCCTCAAGCCCAGGGACCGTATCTCTCCAGGACTGAAATCTCTACACTGGCTCCCAGTGGCTGCGAGGATAAAGTTCAAAACCCTCTGCATTGTCCACAAGGCCTTCTGGGGACTTGGCCCTAAATACCTTCAACTCTCTCTTCCCAAATATCTTCCTTCCCGAGCCCTTCGCTCATCCGCCTCCAACTCCCTCAGGGTCAGCCGCTTCTCGAAGCAACGAGCTGGGGGTAGATCTCTCTCCGCGGCAGGGGCCTCCCTCTGGAACAGCCTTCCTGCCTCCCTGAAACTTGAGGAGAACCATCTCCGGTTCCGGAAGCACCTCAAAACCTTCCTCTTTGCCTCTGCTTTCTCTCTCCCTCTCCCCTGCTGAACAGCTAATATTCTTCACTGAAACTGCACTGATTCTGCAACTGGACCACTCTTAACGGCCTCGGTCCTGGGCCCAGCCACTCTCCACTTGCACTGATGCCCTGGAACCCCTCTGCACTGCGGGACTGTCTCTGTATCCCTACAGCCCCCCCCCTTTTCCAGCACTTGTTCTGCACTTACCTTGCACTTGCCACCAGCTGGCCCTATTTATTTATTACTTTACGCCACTTACCTTGTACTGCACTTCCCCCCCTCCCCTTCCCCTTGCACTTTTCCCCCTCCCCCACCCCTGCACTTGCGCGATCTGAATGACACCTGGCCTAGTAGGATCGCTGTCTGTCTCCCCTTGTTTCCTCCCCTCCCTGCCTCGTCGCGCCTTGAAACACCTGTGTATAGGCGCGATACAAATGCCATATCATATCATATCAACTCCCTCAGGGTCAGTCGTTTTTCAAAGAAACGAGCTGGGGGTAGATCTCTGTCTTCGGCTGAGGCTTCCCTCTGGAACAGCCTCCCTGCCATCTAAATCTTGAGGAGAACCATCTCCGGTTCTGGAAGCACCTCAAGACCTTCCTCTTTTCTTCTGCCTTTGCTCCCCCTGTCCCCTGCTGATCTGTTCTCTCATGGCACCATGCACCTGGCCACCCTCTGTCCTCCGGGCCCAGGTACCTGCTCACCTTGCCACCCTCCCGCACTGCCTCCGGGCCACCTCTTGTCCTGGGGTCTGTATCTGTACCCATACAGCCGCCCCCTTTTTTCTTCCTGCACTTATCAGACCTACCCTGTCTGCTGCCTTAAACCTAGCACTTGCAAATTGCTGGCTGCACTAAAACTGTTTGTTGCCTTTATTATTTATTTATTGTTATTTATCTGTTTCTCCTCTGCTTCGCACTTTCCACTTCTCCCCCCTTCCATGCACTTTACCTTCCCCCTCTACCATCCACATGCGCGTTCTCAATGTCACTGGACCTAGTAAGATCTCTGTTTTGTTCTCCCCTGTTCCCCTCCCTTGCCTTGTCGCGTTCTGAAACCCTTGTGAACGAGCACAATAGAAATAAAATATCAATATCAATAATAAAAAAAGAAAGGCACATCTAAAAGGATAGGGAAGAAAAGGACAGACCAGAATGTGTACTTTATGGTAACAGCTGTATTTAGTGTATTCTTCTTCATTCTTATATTGGTGCACCATTGAAACCAGCAAAATAGCTCAGAGAGTTAAAGGCATGGTCTAGTAAAAATGTTTATTTAAAAAATAGATAGGCAACATAAAAAAACATACTAGCATTCTCTTTTTTAAAACTTCCTATGTAAAATTTTGAGCTATTCAAGCTCAAAATTCGCAAAAGCAAGCACATGGGCGCATCCATTTTGTGAAATGGAGGCCCTCCTGTGCTGGCTTTTGCTTTTGCGGCACTAATGAAGGAAAAGCCAGCCAGCTGTAGTAAACATAAGCTACCGCTGGGTGTCTTTCCCTTCATTAGTGCTGTACGGGGAGGACGGGGGCCGGAGACCAGAGCAGGAAAGCTGCAGCTGAATCTCGGTAAGTGCTATTTATTTATTTTTTTTAAATAAGCACTAGCTGCGTTTTTTTTCCTAAGTTTTCCGGGCTGGAGGAGCCCGGAAAACTTAGAAATAAAACCGCAGCTTTAAAAACATTGTATTTATGTATGCTCCCGTGGGGAGCCCGAGAGCCCCAAATGGGAAAGCAGATTCAGGCAGAAACAACGCGGTTGTTTTCCGCAATGCCGCGTTGTTTCTGCCTGAATCTGCTTTCCCATTTGGGGCTCTCGGGCTCCCCGTGGGGAACCCAGAGTGCCCCAAATGGGAAAGCAGATTCAGGCCTAAACAACGCGGTTGTGTTGGAAAACGCTGCGGTTTTTCTTTCCGAGTTTCTCAGGCTCCTCCGAGCCGGAGCAGCCAGAGAAACTTGAAAAGAAAAACCGCATCGTTTTCCAACACAATAACGTTGTATTTATGTTTGTGGTCGCTTCAAAAGCGACCGCAAACATAAATACAACGTTTTTAAAGCTGCGGTTTTATTTCTAAGTTTTCCGGGCTCCTCCAGCCCGGAAAACTTAGAAAAAAAACCATAGCTAGTGCTTATTTTTTTAAAAAAAATAAATAGCACTTACCGAGATTCAGCTGCAGCTTTCCTGCTCTGGTCTCCGATCCCCGTCCTCCGCCTACAGCACTAATGAAGGGAAAGCCACCCAGCGGTAGCTTTTGTTTACTACAGCTGGCTGGCTTTTCCTTCATTAGTGCCGCAAAAGCAAAAGCCAGCACAGGAGGGCCTCCATTTCACAAAATGGATGCGCCCATGTGCTTGCTTTTGGGAATTTTGAGCTTGAATAGCTCAAAATTTTACATAGGAAGTTTTAAAAAAGAGAATGCTAGTATTTTTTTTTTATGTTGCCTATCTATTTTTTAAATGAACATTTTTACTAGACCATCCCTTTAAGCCCTCGCCGCCGGCATTTGCGCAACCTGCAGTCTCAGGGATGAATCTGATCAGCGCCAACTCAGCCCTTCATCTTTCTAAGGTCAATGCATGCAGGACGATTACATTATGTAATAATAAATAAGTAATACATATTATTATAGCATAAGCAGCCGGAGAAAAACAGAATATATTGCTATTTTAAAAAAGGATATCTATCAAAACAAGAAGTTTACATAACATGGGAAACCTTGTTGGCATGTCTTTATCCATACTTGTTGTCGAATTGCATACACACACTTATCCATTCAGTGAAGTGAGTGGGCAGTTCCTCAACTCAGGGCATTACATCTCTTTGGTCATGTTCCAATTTTAGGTGAGGTTGCAAATGATTACGTTATTGATCCCTACATGAAGGCTACACCCACAGGTCCTAGCTGTGATGTGCTAAAGAGTGAATGAATGAAACAGATCACAAATAAGAGCTGATTTCACTGATTAGTCTTACATTAGACACCTCTCTTCAATGGCAAATAAGGCCGTTCAGGCCTACTCAAAACAAGCCTTTCTTCAGTCACATAAGGTGTAGCAAAGACAATGCAGCGGTAGATGGTTGGGTATGAAAACAACATTCATAGAGTGGAAAGGTGCAGACCTAAATCCCTGAATGCTGGAATGTAGTACACTTTATGAAAAGCAGCAGAAGTATTGGGCCAATTCTACTATACGGGCTTCTAAACAAGGAACAGTGAGGGGAAATCATTTAGAAAGTTCATGTCTAGTTAGTACGGGCCCTATCACCATTCCATCCTACCCTACACCACACAGTACAGTGATGTACTACAAAGAGTATAAGTACACTTTTGCAGATTCATTCATACATTAAATAAATAAGAAACCGAACGTGATTTAGAACATTTAGATGTCCATTTATATGGACCTGAAAACCTGATAATCTCGGGCACACATCTCTCCTGAATCTATTAAAACTACACCTCCCAAGAGGTTCTTGCACTAATCTACTCTTATACCTGGCAGCAATAGCCTTACACCAGATTCCTAAGTTTGACAGGGGCAGATCATTGCTCACATTCGGTAAAGGATAGGTGAGCGGCTGGTTTTCCTAGTTCCCAACTCTGACGCAGGCAGGTATAGGCGTTCTACCAAAACCAAATAAATATGAGCCTCATTACAAATTTGGTGGTGCAACAAAAAAGTGGTGGCATTTTGTGGGCAGTAACGGAATTACCTCTGTTTTTACCACACCGTTGAATTTTACCTTGAAGTGGAGGAATTACCTCCAGCATGATGCTGGCGCTAAATCCGCCACTTTTAAGGCAAAAAATCATGGGATTTATCACGCACAATTACTGCTTGCCTAAAATCCCAATGGAGTCATATGAACCTTATATCGCTTTAATACCACTCGTAACCCCATGGTAAACCCACGGGACCGAGTGGCAGTAATTGTAAACAATTTTGCCAGTAAATCGGCAGATTGAATGCTAATTTACAGCCGAGCCCCTATTAAGGCTGTGGTCCTTAAGTATTCCTTGTATGAAGTTCTGGCATTGCGGACCACAGATGTGAAAGCCTTGCTGGCTATGAGCCTGATTCCGAGCTGCTCTTAGGGGCTGCTCTGAAATGCTTTTGCTTTATAATCAGCCAAAAGAGTCCTTCTTATTTTCTTGGATTTTATAGGAATTTTGCATACCACCTTATTAGCTCTAATATTTGTCAGTGACTCACAGTAATGCATTCATGAGTGGTCTGTAAACTTCTAAATAATCATCTTCTTGTATCATTCACTTCATGAATCTGCTTACCTCACTGAGGAAACATTCCGGGGCTGCCTCTGCCGAACAACAGCCTGATAGAAATAGGAAAAGCCGAGTCCTCAATCGAGTTATATCATTGTAGCTGTTAAATATTAATTTTTGACTGTAGTCCACAAGAATGCTGTAAAAGACAAAAAGTAAGAGGTGACTAGATTATGTTTCACAGAAGAGCACATCACAAATTAACCCCTTAAGTGCTAGGGGCGTATATATTCTGTATCACGTTGGTTCATCCCCAACAGTTTATTTTAAATCATTTCTTTCAATAACATACTTTTTTTTAAAACTCATCAAAAAATATGGGGTAGTGGGAGAAGTGATTACAAGAGTTGGGAGTGGGTCGAGGTAGGGTTTAATATAAGAAAGGGGGGCTTGGGAGGGGACCCCAAATATAAAACAAATACAATTCAATTCGTTTTTCCTAAATAATTTAATCTAAACAAAATTATTCCAAAAACCTCATGTCGATGTAGGGACATAAAACATTATATTAATTCTAGTTGTCATAGGAAACAATTGAAGCTCCGCCCAGCCCGCACTTCTTGGATAAATAAAACATACATACGTCATCAAAATGGTATCCAGAGCACTCCAAAGGGTTTATTGGTTTCCCTGATTAATAAGTGACCCATTTAAACAGCTCCCGAGGAACGTTCGCTATTTGTTGGATAATGAACAGAAACATGCCTAGCGATGGCCTCTGCTCAATGCAAAGGCATTTATAAAACTGATCGGCGTTACAAGGAGTAATTACTCCACAAGATCTGATATAAATTCACAGACTGTATCAAACTACATAGAATAGCCTGCATTTATCTTGTGAAAATACGAGTCACTGTTTTTGCATAACTTGCCCATTGTTTTTGAATGATTGCACTTTATTTATAATTGTGTATGTTAATCTCTGTGTTTTTAGTTTGTATACACCTTAGTCATTGTTGGCCTTTAAAATGGCATACGGATTTTTGTATTTTTTTCATGTTTATCAAGTGTGATACAATCTTTATCGAGTACACACCAGGTGCCCTTGACACTCTATAGATACCTTGACATCCTAACCCTGTTGTTTGAAATGATATGACATATTTTATTTATATTACGCCCATACACATGTGTATCAGGGCGCGGCGAGGCAAGGGAGGGGTACAAGGGAGGACATACGAATGATCTTACTAGGCCCAGTGACACTGAGAACGCGCAAGTGCAGGGGAGAGGGAAGGGGGAAAGTGCAAGGGGCAGTGGAGGAGTGGAAAGTGCTGAACACTTGATCAAAAACAACAAAAGGTAGTGCAGCCAGCAGGTGGCAAGTGCAGGAATTAAGCGCAGACTAAAGGTGTTGATAAGTGCAGGTAAGGGGGCTGTAGGGTTGCAGATACAGACCCAAGTGCAAGGGTTGCCAGGAGCCAGTGCGGGTATGTAACTGGGTGGGCAGTGATCTGGGCCCGAGTTCAGAGGGTAATCAGGTGCCCAGTGCAGGAGACAGATCAGTAGGGGAGAGGAAGAAATAAGGTATAAGCAAAGAGGAAGGTCTTGAGGTGCTTCCGGAACCAGAGGTGGTGCTCCTCAAGTGTTAGAGAGGAAGGAAGGTTGTTCCAAAGGGAGGCCCCAGCCGAAGAAAGAGATCTACCACCAACTTGTTGCTTGGAGAAGCGACTGGCCCTGAGGAAGTTGGAGGTAGAGGAACGAAGGGCTCGAGCAGGAAGGTATTTCCGAAGGGACAGTTGAAGGTATTGTGGACCCAGGCCCCAGATGGCCGTGTGGACAACGCAAAGGGTCTTGAACGTAATCATTGCAGCCACTGGGAGCCAATGAAGAGATTTCAGGGCTGGAGAGATACAATCCCTGGGCTTGAGGCCAAGGACACGTTTGGCAGACCTATTCTGGATGAGTTGCAAAGGGCGGAGAGTAGTAGCAGGCAGATTTAGAAAGAGGCTGTTGCAGTAGTCAAGCCTAGAGGAAACCACAGCGATGGAAACAGTGAGCTTCTGAGGGAAAGAGAGGAAAGGAAGAATACCTCTGAGGGGGTGCAGTTGGAGTTTGACTTCTTAGAGACATCAGAGATGTGTGTAGAAAAGGAAAGTGTGGAGTCGAAGATGACCCCAAGGTACTTAGCCACACAGGTGGGAGCAGGGAGAGGGCCAAGGGAGGTCAGCCAGAGAGTGACAGGAAAGGAAGGTGCAGGAGTGCCAATGAAGATGATCTCTGTCTTACTGGCATTAAGGCAGAGGTTGTTGGTGGCACAACACTTCTGGATTGCAGACAGACAATCAGAGATGGGGGAGGGAGAAGAAGTGGCAGAGGGGAGCCTGAAAATGAGCTGAGTGTCATCCGCATAACACTGAAAGTTGGAGCAGAGAGCAGCCATGTGGTGGGTGAAGGGTGCCAGATATTGGTTGAAAAGCCAGGGGGAGAGGTTCGACCCCTGGGGAACACCACAAATGGAGAGTGAGATAGAGGAAAGAAAGGACCCAAGTTGTACCTGGGAGGGTCGGTTGGAGAGGAAGGAGGTCAGCCAGGCCAGAGCCTGTTCATTGATACCCAGTTAATCACTGAGGCAGTTGAGCAGGATGGCATGGTTGACCATGTCAAAGGTAGAAGAGAGATCGAGTAGGATGAGGAGAGAGGGGAGATTAGAATTGAGGTTGGACAGCAGGTCTTCACGGGTGTTCAGGAGAGCAGTTTCCATGCTTCTGGCTGCTCTGAAGTCAGACTGATGGTCATGGAGACTACCAACAGAATCAGTGTGAACATTAAGCTGGGAGATGCCCAGTTATTCCAAGAGTTTGCCCAACAAAGGAGTGATAGAGATCAGGTGATAGTTAGCAGGGCAGGAGGGGTTAGCTGTGGGTTTCTTGAGAAGAGGGTGCACAAGAGAGTACTTCAGATGGGAGGGGAAAGCTCCAGTGGCAAAGGAGTGGTTGCAGAAGTCACAGAGGGCAGGAGCGAGGGTCAATATGGTTGTTGACGGTTTTGGACGAACAGGGAAGAGTCTGTTTTGAAGAGACTATCATAGATCGGACTTGTCTAGAAATATCATTGGGGAGAACAGGGGCAAGGAAGAGAAAGAGGGAGGAGAAGCGTCTGCAGGGGGGTCATAGGTAGAGGAGAGAGAGGTGGGAAGAGGAGGAGAGGAAGAGAGGGTGGACAGGACTTCATGGGTTTTTAGATGAAATGAGAAGCCAGGGCCGAGCAAAGGGCTTGGGAAGGGACAGGAAAAGTAGAGACTGCAGCAGGTTTGGCCAGCTCCTTACATATTCAGCTCAGCCGAGTTGTTAGATGCCGCAGAGACGCTGGCTTGGATATGAGCTCTCTTCTTAGTGAGGACAGAGAGTCGATATTGCCTTTGGATTAGGCGGCAAGCCAGTTTGTCAGAGGATGAACAAGATGCCCGCCATTTCTTTTCAGCCACCATACACTTGCGTTTAAGGGTGACGAGATCAGAGTCATACCAGGAATAGCACTTGGCTTTGGGCTTTGGGCTTCAGGCGGATACTCATGACAGGGGTAAGAACATCGAGAGTATCAGAGATAGCAGAGTGGAGCTTGGAAAGGGCGGTGTCAGGATGAGAGTCAGCCAGAGGTGGAGGAGGGGGAGAGAAAGTGTCAATGAAAGCCTCAACTGACACAAGCTTCATGGGCCAGATGACCGAGAAGGTAGGTGGCAGTGCTGGAGCTGGCTTGGCTTGCTGGGTAGGGAGAGAGAGATGGGAGGAAAGGAGAAAGTGATCATTCCAGGAGAGAGGAGTGGTGAGAGGGTTGGAGCGGGGGAGGTCAGAGGAGATGAGAGAAGCAAGAGTGTGCCCTGTAGAGTGAGTCGGGCCAGAGGGAAGAATACAAAGAGAGAGAGAGAGTCGCAGAGGTCACGAAAGAGTCCTGAGGAGGGACAGGAAGCATCCAGGTGGATGTGGAGGTCTCCACTGAGGAGGAGTTGAGTGGTCAAGGTCAGGTGGGAGGAGGAGAGGTCAGCCCACTCAGAGAGGAAAGAGGTAGTCTGACCAGAGGGCCAATAGTAGCAATTGTGAGAGAGTGGCCAGGAGAGAGAGAAAACCTACAGACAAATCATTCAAAGGAGGAGTAGGCCTGCATATGAATCACAGAGGCAGGAATCCACTCTGGGAAGATCAAGGCTACAGCCCCACCAGGACGGTTGGATCTAGGCACGTAGATGATCTTGTAGACATCAGGGAGGAGAGTGTCAAAGCTCGTGACAGAGCTGGGTGTGAACCATGTCTCGGTTTGTTTGGAGTATAATTATTTTCCGGGAAGGGGTTAGGACTGCATGTTCATTTTGAAACAGGTGCATCCCGGAGTTCCCCCCTTTTGGTTTTTTTGCTAGTAAAATGACCCATCTTTTTTTTGGCATCTCAGGTCAGGGAGGGTCGAGTGTCCACCTCCCATTCAGATGGGTTGATTTTTGGAGGTTGCGTTCATATAATCAGTAGACAAGCAGTTACCATTATCACATGGAATGCTTCAGCATTCCCAGGGTGGGGGAAGGGCATCCAATTCGCTCAGGCTACATTGAAGTATTTGCCCAGAGTCACAAATGGCAATTTGTTCCTTTTATGACAAGACTTTTTGAGCTGTAACCAAGGGGGAGTTGTTGGGTAAACTTAGCTGCAAATTATGTTTTTTAAAGAACGCCTAAAACCTACTGGCTATCTCATCAAACTGGCCCACGTTCACCAAAAAAACTCACCAACACTATAATGTTGGGCTGGTGCTTCAGGCATTGCCCTATATGCGTGTCCAAGCCTTAACATTCCAAAAACCCTGCTTGGAACCGGTAAATGCCTCGTGTGCCCAGTTCTGATGCACACATAGCAGTGGTGCACAATTTGATCTGCATTAGGGAGAACTGTTATTTTCTTGTAGCTCCATCTCTTTTCTCTAATAACCAGAGTGGAAATTAAAGGGTACGTTGTTCTCCTAATTTGAAAATCCTTCGTCGTTCCGTTATTTTTTGCCACCCGGTTGGATGACAGGGAGGGGAACTTTTGCTTTTTTCTTTCCCCTACTGGGGATTCGAAATTGAGCCGCGCCACAACACTCTAGTGTCACATCTTGCTCAGCTATCTCGCAGGTGCTGGTTTGTTTTTGTTAATTTGACTAGCCTGCTTGGCACATAACGCCCATTCCCGAGCTACATGATAGCCCTACTTAATCACAGAAAACAAACGCTGGTCACTGCTGTGTGCACAGTGATCAGCGTTTGTGTTCTGCAGTCAAGCGCGATAAACCTGAAATTGCTGCAAGCAAAGCTTTGTGTACAGGTGATAGGTGGGGTGGAGGCTGACTATAGTCCTGGGCATGTCCTTTAAGAAGTGTGAAAGGTGGTGTGAATGATGGGTGTTTGGAAAGGAGGGTGTGGATAAAGCTGCATGCTGTGGTGGACAATGACTGAAATTACCAATGATTCTATTAAGGGCCAGGAGGAGAGGAAAGAGAGAAAGAACCAATCAGATAAACCAAGACAACTCCCCCCGTCCCATCGCCCCACCCAATTACAGAAAAGGTTACAGACACATCTACCAGCCGAGGTGTATAAAAAGGGCTGGGTGAGAGCCCAGGCCGGGAGGAGACAGATTGGTGGAGAAAGGGAGGCCACTGCCAAGCATGCGGTCACATCTGTTCTGAGAGCCACACAGCAAAAGCTGACCCTGATACAAATAGGAGAATATTACCATAAGTCATCAGGAGGCCTGTTTGTGAATGCTGATAGTCCACAGCTTCTTGAGTGGCCTGTTGTGAATGCTATGAATCCACAGGTCATGGAGAGGCCTGTTTGTGAATGTTGAGAATCCATAGGCCCTGGAGAGGCCCATTTTTGAAGGCGAAGAACCGATAGGCCTACCTACGAAAGCTGAAAGCTTAGAGTCTGTGGAACAGACGGGGTAGAACGAAGAGGTCGTGGAGAGGCCTGATGGCGAAGACAGACGAGAGGTCGATATTGTGAGTAAAACCTGGAAGAGTCTTCCCAGGATACCATTTGGTGTGGTGATTTATTGACTAGTGCTAACGTTCACAGAATAGGGTTTGTGAACTCTTTTGTTGGCTAGCTTAGAACATTTGTGTTTAAGCATAGGCTCAAGAACTTGCTAAGACTACATTTGAACCTTTCTCTTCACCACTTCCTTGGGACATTGTTTCTTAGAGTAGGGTGTCACCGAAGGGACAATGACAAATTAACACTAGGTTACAATTCTTATGATTCATGATAAACCTCTTCCTAGGTGTGGCAAACACCACATATACTCTGCTTTATGTCATCCCATCTTTCATATGATTTATTCAGTCATTTAGTATGATTGGTAGAAGTTCCCCTGGTTCATGTGGACTTTTGGTACAACCCCAGCCTTGACTTGTTAAAAATAAACAAACTTCAAAGAATATAACTTTTTCATCACTTGTGTCATTGCTCGAAGTCCCTACAGGGGGCGGCAAAGTAAAGGTCACTGCCAGCTGCTCCTACTCTCCAAGGAGTGCAATCACTTTTAACAGCACCTACATGAAAGGCAGTAGGAATTGAATTGACTAGAACCATAGCTCTAAGCACAGAGCCCTTTGTAAACCTGCTTACTTTCCTAGAACTAGTACATCAAGGCAGAGGCAGCAGACCACAAACAGCTCCAGGGCAAAGTCAGTCAGAAAGTGGTGGGTAACTGGCCAGTGTTAATGGAGGTCCGCAGATAAAAGTATCTGTGTTTCTGCAAGTTCAGGGAACTGTGGTCTGTAGCAGAAGGAAATTGTGGTGAGCGCTTAATAGCAACAAAGGTTTGTGGTCAACATTAAGTGAGGTATAGCTCTAGCAGTAAATGAGGTCTGTAATTAAAGAGTACCTGAGCTCTGTTGTGATAGTAACTGAGCACTGCAGGGAAAATTTACTATGTACCACATTTAAAAGTATAATTTTCCACAATTAAGCGTAACTGAGGCCACCGTCCAAAAGTTTTAAGATATGCAGTCAAATGTGGCAAAGGTGTGTGGCCAACTGTGATCTGTGTTCAAAAGTAATTGAGCTCATCGATGCGAGTTGCTAATGCCTGCGGTGGGAAATAACCCTGGTCCCCGGACAAATTTAAGTCAGTTCCCCCAACAAATAGACACAAAATAAATGCAAAGACCTGGATCCAAACGTACTTGACTACTAAAATCAAAATGACTTGAGTTTTGAAATCAAATGCAACTGATACCATTACTAAACGATAGCTGAGATAAATATACCAAAGAAAACAGAATTCAAAGGTCAAAAGAATGTAAAGTATGGGATCAAAATAAATGAAGACCAGCTTTCTACAATAATTGAATTGTGCAATAAAAAGGTAACTGAAGTCTGACTGTGAAATGATAACTAGGTTTTGAAGTGGAACGAGTAACTCCCGTGAGCAAATGAGTTTGCCCTCGGGGAGGGTACCACTGTACCCCTTTTCAACTATTTGTCCTGAATAGGTATTAAGGGAGAGTGGTACACATTGATTGGTCTCCTGTTCACACTGAAACCGAAACTAAATTGGAGTCACTATTTGGTGTTTAATTTCTACATGTAGTCTATGAATATAATGCACCTGGCGAGCTTTGGAAAGAGAGTTGGAGAAGGAGACTTAACATCTGGCCAGAATGAGTCACCTTGTCCAGTGATTGCAGGGTGGTTGCCCAGGGCTAGTTTGGGTGGCAGGCAAAAAGCCCGAAGCTACCAGAATGCGGCAGTGAAGGCTGTCATGGGGAAAGTGTTGGGTATGGAGACAGAAGGGGGGCGTGGCCAGCACGCATGGAGTGAAGTCGACAATCCATAGTGCTCCTGCCCGTGATCCTGCAGCAGAAGATATCATGGTGAATTAAATGAAAATGCAGCAATAAAAATAGATACAAGCTTGGAGGAACCCGTTTACCGAACTCGACCAGGAAGCCGACGGAAATCAGAGTTCTTATCGAGGAAAACAGAGCATCTGAAGGGACTCCCCCCCGACACTCAAGATGGCGGCCTCTGCTACGGCAACGACCGAGGCATCACTACGGTTCGCTTAAACCGAGTGCCGACGGGCCCACAGGCGAAGGCCACTGACAGAGTCCCTCCCGAGTGCAGAAGTCAGACGTCCCCGCAAGATTACCTCCAACCGAGGCGCCGGCGCTAATCTCCACAGCTGAGAGGAGGAGCTTGAAGCTTGTCGGCTATCCTGCTACGTGTAGACACGGGCAGCTGCACAAAAGGCAGTGATCCTGAAGGCGGACACAGACAAATAGCAGAAACCGCTGAGGGAGGCAGACAAAGTGGGTGAGCAGAGCTGGGACGGACGCCTACTGTCATCCCCGGCGGAACAACCGAGAGAAGCGCCAGCGCCACGGAACCGGGACGTCTGGACCCGTAGAAGTGGGGATGTGCCTCCTACTGTGCCTTCTAACAGCAGGACCGTGACCGCAGTCGGAGACTCGCTTCCAGTGCCCACCTGCGACACAGGCCGTAACTAGACAATTAGCTGGTGCAGGAAGAACAATTGGTGAGAGCGCGGGGGACACAGCCCGGTTGCATAGGAGACTGAATTACGTGTGGCAAGCCCCAATTAGCTGCGGTTCATAAAAGTATAATAAGAACACGGTGCAGGGGGTGCCAGACTCAGGTTGACTGGGTTCGCTGGACACAGCCGTTCCCCAGTTGGAACATTGAATCTAACATTTGAGCCCAGACCAACCCATCTCAGACCACTATAACACATCGTCCTGGGGCCACCCCAAGCTTAGCAGCAGCTTTAAACGCAGTGGTCAACTGTTCCCCATGTTGCTGAATAATGCCCCTCAGTGGTGAGCAACAAGTCCACGTCAACACCCCACGGCGAGTGGTAAAGCCTTAGTGGGGAAGACCACTTGCAGGGGAGGCAGATCGGCGCTACGAGGGGACAGCCAGACAGACACTGGTGAACCCAGCGGTACAACCCATGCCACAACCACCCTAGTACGCTAATACATTTGCCGGAAGAATAGCGGCCTAAGACTGAACATAAGATCCGGCGAAATCGAACCCGGATCTGTGCAAGAACCTGCCCTACAATTGTACAATACCTAAATAGGGCCCACCCACGGTGGATCGCTAAGTACCTACAGTGTTGATAAGCCTAAAGAACGTGCCCCACTGCATAGTGTCGGCATCCCAGAGACGAGAATGTCGCCTCCCAAAAACAGAACGAATACAGCGACAATGGACTCTTTCACAACAATCAGACCAAAGCAACAACCACAGCAAGACGCCATTGACACAGCGGCATCACCGCTTTGGTGGCGGACCCCAGGGACACTCAAATCCTACAGGCCATTGCAGCGTTACGAACATCCATGGAAAACAAGATAGGCGAAATAAGATCTGACATCCAATTGATGAGGCAGGATGCCCGCAACTTGACGGAGCGAGTGGCTAAAACGGAAACTTCCCTACAAGAAACCAGTGAGGCCACGCATAAGCTAAAAGCTAAGGTCTGAGAATTGGAATCGACAGTGGCTAGACTTGAATCCCGCTCCGAAGATGCAGAAGGTCGCGCCCGCCGAAATAATATTCGAGTACTTGGGATCCCGGAAGACATGGAAGGCTCAAACCCCACAGAGTTCATAGAAACAATGCTGCTACAAGAAATTGAGCTGGCAAACTCATCCAAGGGTTCTCTGTAGAGCGAGCCCATCGATCCCTTCAGAAACGGCCCCCACCTGCAAAGATTTTAAACTTCCGCGATAGGGAGACGATACTGGGGTTCTCGAGGAAAGGCGGAGTGATAAAAAAGAATGACTCAGCAATAGTCATGTCCCCAGACTACACTCCCATAGTGCAACGTGCAAGAAACTCCTTCATACCCGTAAAAGCAAGACTACGGAAACTCAACCTTAAATACATGCTACTGTACCCAGCAAGGCTTCAAGTACTCTATAAAGGAAAGGCAATCTTCCTACAAACTCTGGAGGCAGCAAATATGTGGCTTGAGCACAATAATCTAGCAGAAGACGCGGAAGAAACAGTAAAAGGAAGCAAGAATTAAATTGATGATCCGTACTACACAAGTTGGTAATTGAAATACCATACATGCAAGGCCTCCTCCAAGAAACACTACCTAACATCGCAGCGAACTGACGCCGCAACCGGGCAGGAGCACGAAGGCCCAAACATTGATTCGTCGACGATCCCCCCCATCTGGAACAGTGTGGGTAGAATGCCTACACACCACCTGTACCGGAAGGCCTGGAGAGGCCCAAAAAACTCAGGGGCCCCCGAGCGTTATGAGTTCGAAACAACTGCTGGGGGCAGTTCAACGTTGTTTTCTTCGGTTAATTCATTCACTGGAATGGAAGTTGAGAAAGTTGGTAAGTCTCCAAATGATAAAATGAGGACAAGTGGCTGGAGGGCGGTGGGAGTTTTCCTGACCGATGCAGACTGGCTGCTAATGGGCGCCTACGGGAACTTAACTATAATCACAGAAGCCCCTCACGAAAACCAGGTGGACCTTATATTCCCCACCGAACCACCATGGCTACGCAAATAAAGTTAATGACATGGAACGTGCGGGGCCTGGGTACATACCTTCGTACAAATAGAGTTAAATCCTACTTACACAGGAAGAAAGTTGAGATAGTCTTACTACAAGAGACTCACTGCACAGCAGAATCAGAGGAAAAACTTAGAGAACACTGGGGGGGACAGGGCTTTGGAGCCTCCTACTCCAGATACGCAAGAGGGGTTTACACTTGGATCAGTCCTCAAACACCATTCCACCTAACTAAGATGGAAAAGGACCCAGAGGGTAGATATGTGGTGGTATGGGGGACCCTTGAACAAAGGGAAATATGTATTGTGAACTCATACTTCCCCAATAATAACATCCCTGCTTACCTGAAAGCGCTCGCTACCAAAATACTGGAATTCAGGTATTGTTTTTTCATATGGGGTGGAGATTTTAATTGTGTCCACAACCCAACACTAGATAGGTCTTGATCTCCATTAAAAGGCCCTTCAGCGGCCTCTACGTCCCTGAACGCCATGACTGAAGGACTGGACCTGGCGGACGCATGGCGTGCTCTACACCCTGAACAAAGAGGATACTCTTATTTCTCGTCCCCACATGATCTCCACACGAGATTAGATTATTTCTTCATAAGTAGGGAACACTTACCCCAAATTGTGGGCGCGCAATACCTAGGAAGGACCATTTCGGACAATTCCCCACTCCTGATAGAATGGAACTATATCTGTCCCAAACCTCCAATCCCCATGTGGAGAATGCCTGTGGAGACTTTGAGGGACCCAGTATTCAAAGACGAATTACAGGACTCTATAGATAACTATATAACTGAAAACACAGGAAGTGTGAAACACGCAAGCACATTATGGGACGCCCTTAAGGTGGTAATACGTGGTGAAGTTATGGCTAAGGCAGGGGGCATCAGGAAATTACTACGCAGTGAGCTGGATCATAATGAAAGGGAAATCATGAATCTAGAAGCAGCTCCCATAGACACCCCGAAGAGGGAGAAAGATCTCAAAATCCTTAGAGAAAACTGAACTGAGGCATGGAGCAGGTTGGCTAAATTTGACTTTATCACCAGAACGAACAGAATACACGCAGAGGCTGACAAACCTGGACGGTTGCTAGCCTGGCTTTGCAAAAGAGAACACCCCAGACACATAACTACTACACTACAAGATGGGGCGGGGGCAATACAGGGAACCCAAAAGGGCATCAATGACACTTTCAAGCATTTTTATGCACAATTATATTCCCATACAGAGCAGATCCCCCACAACAAATAATAAACACGCTAGATGAGATTGGTCTGCCTAATTCATCCCCAACACAGTCTGAATCTTTAGATATGGACATCACACCTGAAGCCATAACGGATGCAATTAGATCTTTGGCTACATGTAAGGCTCCAGGCAGCGATGGGTTGCCTTCGGAATTTTACAAGGCATAAGAATCCTCCCTGACACCTCTATTGCACAAAGTCTTCTCTGAGGCTTACGAAAGAGGGACCCTACCCGATAGTATGAGTGAGACCCTGGTGGTTCCAATGCTCAAGCCTAACAAACCCGCAGATAAGTGTGACTCCTACCGCCCGCTCGCCATGCTCAACTATGACGTAAAATTATTAACGACAATCCTGGCAAAGAGACTGTCTAGAGTGATAGGAGACATAGTGCACACGGACCAAAATGGCTTTGTGCCGGGCCGTAACACAACCATGAATTTGTGCAGACTTCAGCACATAATAGCCCAGACAGACTCGAAAGAGGAGAGTTATGCGCTACTATCCCTAGATGCCGTCAAGGCGTTTGACTCCATATACTGGGAGTGGCTGGTGGCTGTATTGGAGGGATTCGTCTTTGGTCAAGGGTTCGTTAGATGGATCAAAATTCTCTACAATAAGCCGAGGGCACAGCCAAAATCCGGGAAATACATCTCGGAAGCTTGGGAAATCTGCAGAGGAACCAGGCAGGGCTGCCCGCTCTCACCCATGCTTTATATATTGGGCTTGGAACCCATTGCTATCTATTTCAGGCAACAATTTTTCGACGCAGGGATTCGACTGGGAGGAGTGGATCACGTCATCTCACTATATGCCGACGATGTGCTAATATATGTCAATAACCCCCATCTCAATGTGCCAACGATGCTGGAAGTCCTTAACAATTATGCTAAGGTCTCAGGCATACAATTTAGCAAAACTAAATCCTATCTGTTCCCCCTGGCAGGCTTGAAAAATATGAGCGCAGAAGAGCTTCCTTCGGTAGGTGTAGAATGGCAGACCACCTCATTCCGATACCTAGGGATTCAGATAATGCACACTCAAGAACTATTGAATGTACACAACACGAGGGCGGCTCTGCCTGCACTACGTAAATCTGTGGGGTTCTGGGCAAAGCTACCCTTATCTGTGATGGGCAGGGCCTCAATCGTTAAAATGATAATCCTGCTTAGGTTCCTATACGGATTCCAAAATGTGCACTTCTACATAACAAAACCCTTCTTCCAGCTACTTGATACAATAATCCGGGATTTCCTTTGGGGAAAGGGCAGACACTGGATAGCTCTATCCACACTAGTTTTACCACACAAACAAGGAGGTATCCAACTCCCCAGTCTGGAAAAATACTATCTGGCAGCTGAGCTGGGCTTCGTGTCCAAGTGGTTGGCAGATGAGGCCACCTCAGAGACCCCCCTGCTGCAGTCCATGATTCCCCCGCTAAAACTGAAAGAATTAATTTGGGCCCCCAAGGCCTGATACGTAATGCACCCTTTCTGGCGACACTGGGTAGGAAAATATGGCACAGGACCAAAATGCTTACACAATTAAAACAGGCATATTCTCCAGAAGTGCCGATAATCTCAGGGCTGAATAACACGGAAGTCGATCTGAGTAATATCAGGATCTGTGAGGAAAAGAGGGGTGTATACCTGGGGCGATCTATATGCCGAGGGAACCTTCCGAGAGTTTGCATTGTTACAGGCAGAAGACAACATTCATACTGGCCAATTCCTCTGGTACCAAAAGATTCGAGAAATAGCACGAATAAAATGGGATACCTGGCCTGAGGAACCGGACGCAGATCCCTTCATAACACTGTTGTATAATCTGGGGGAGAGTGGCAAAGTAGTGTCCCAGATATATAACCATCTAGCCGACACTCCCAACCCTCGTAGTGCCGATCTCAGGAAGAAGTGGGAAACTGATACGGGTCGGGAACTGTCGGACAGAGAATGGGAGAGGGCACTGACATTCCCTAAAGAAGTTTATAGAAACCACAGGTTCTGGTTCATCCAATTAAATGTATTATATCACACCTACCTAAACCCGAGCAAACTGGCTGCATTCAGCGAATCCTCGCTCTCGAACTGCACTTGGTGCGGGTCTGATAATGCAAACTTGATCCACATGCTATGTAATTGTCATAAGACACAAAACCTTTGGGCAGGAATAAAACAAGTGTGTGAGGAAGTTGGAGTAACTAGGTATAGTTGGACCCCGTCCGAATGCCTCCTGGGAATTTACCCTAGACTGGCTAAACTCAAGCACTCAGTTAAACTGATGGACATAATGTGCATCATGGCTAAAAGAACCATTTGTATGTCATGGAAAAAGCCTGCAGGACCGAACTATAAAGTGTGGCGCAAAGAGTTGGAAATGTGGGCGAACGCCGAAACTAGAGCCTGGGAAGATAGTGTGGCCAGATCCACCGAGGACTCCAGGATGGTATTGGCAGCGTGGAAGGATACCATGGCAAAATTATTCCACTCCTCAGATGATAAGCCCCCTTGAACAATCCACCTGGGCTATCACTTGAACCATGAAGCTAACCATATCATCTAACGCGAGACCAACACAGACCCAGAAATAACTCCAGATACAGTCTTGTCCTCCCTCCCACCACCCCCCCGGACATCCACAACGCCAGAACCCCGTTGTTCATCCCTCACGACAATCAAGGAGACAGTTGAAGTTAATTTGTTGTTAAAATGGTACTGTATTGTTATACTACATAATTTAAGTAAAATCTGTTATTTTGACGATTGAAGAAACACCCTCCAGCGGGGTCGCTCTGTAACCTTAACTAAATGCCAATAAACAAATTCTAAAATAAAATGGAGACAGAAAAAGTAGGAAGAATAAACTGAGACTTGTCAGAGAAAAGGGCAGAGTGAGAGAAGGAGTTGCTGCTGCTGGTAAGAATGGAGTTTAGCGCATGAGTTCCATTGGGGACAGGGTCAACGTGGAAGACGGTGAAAGAGCCACACCATTGGGCACTTGATTAGAGACACAATTGCATGACTGTGCTGTCCCAGAGGACTGCCAGCCGAGAAACTTCTGAGCTCTGCTAGAGGTGAAAGGGAACGGAAAGTATCGGGAACTGAGTTTGACTGCTGTTATTGTGTGCTGTTAACAGTTCCACCCAGCCCTACAGACAAGGGATGTATCAGCCACTTTTACTCCCTAACAAAACAGGCAAATACTTCCAAAAATATGGAGTACAAATACTCCCAACTAGGAATAAGACATGTAGGAGCTTTTGCCCCTGCTTTCACCCACATATCTGGATATGATTGGACCAGTAGTGCATGGAACAACTAGAAATCATTATTACAAAAACATGTCAGTTTTTCAGTTCATACATATTTTTACTCACTTATGCTCCCATTTGGAATTGGACTTAGATTTTTACTAGCTAAAAATATATATATTTTACTCCCTTACTCGCCATCACATAACCCTGGATCTCCCCTCATGACTCTGCTACTCTAGCAGCTATCCACGCTGCTTCTGATCCCTTCTCCAACTCTCCACGACCAGTTGGGAAGGGTGGCGGTGTAGGGTTCCTTATCAATAAGCCCCTCAACACTGCCCCTCCCCCACCTGACTTCACTTCTTCCCCTTTTGAATTTTCAACTCCTCCCTCCTAACCATTCCCAAGCCCTCTGCAGCCAATTGCCTTGAACTTAACTCCCTCATATCTGACCAATAATCCCTCCACAACCAGCCTCCCTACGCTGGTGGGAACTCTCTTGGCCTTGTCTTTCTCTCTATTTCACTCTCCACTTCCATCGGCTGTGCTTTTTCTGACTTTTAATATACATACGTGACTGACTCCCTTTAACTATCAATATCCTGATCGCACATTCACAACTTCCCGTACCAGTCATCAGCCCTGATTCACCTCTCAGATCCAGACCCTCAAAACAAACATGCACTGTGACCTATGACACTGGCACAAATCACAGACCCCTAATCCGAGCCTACACAAATTCCTATCTCTGCCCTAGACTCAAATTCCCAAAAGAAACCACCTCCCTTGGCAATGAACCCTGCAAACTTTCATTGACCCTCTCAGGTTTGCTCACACCCACAAGCCAATATCCACCACCTCCTCCCTTGCTGCTAATGACTTTGCTCACTACATTTCCTCTAAAATCTCTAAAATGTATGACATGCTCACAGCCCCCCTCTCTCTCCCTCCCCAAACATCCTTCTGTCCATGTTGTCTCCCCCTTCCTCGAATACTCTCCACTACACATCTTGCCTCTGATATCAAATTTCCCCCATCCTTTGCAGTGCCAACCCAACTTGCGCTCCTTTCAACCCATTTACCTACCTGGTCAAAGGCTTAGTTTGAATAACCTGTCCTCATCTCACTGAGCCCTTTAACCTCGATTTCTCCACTGGACTCTTCCATGCCTCCTTTAAGTCTGTGGCTGTCCTACCCCGATTGAAGAAACTGTCTGTTGTCCCAAACATCCCAGCAAACTACTGCCGAGTTTACCTCCTTCCCCATTTTTCAAAGGTCATCGACAATGTGGTCTTCAACTTTCAGGACAATGGCCTGGGAGGTCAACTTCAAACTGGCTTCTGCAGTAAACACTCCACCAAGACTTCCCTCATGCATGTATCCAACTTTCTCTCTGATGCGTACCACTCCAAACTCTCTTTTCTACTCATCCTTGTGGACCTCTCTGATGCTTTTGACACTGTCAACCCCTCCTCACTGTTCCTCAATCTCCAGGACCTTGAGTTTCTAAATACTGCTCTCACCTGGATCGCCTCCTATCTGGAATGTCCTCTAAAATCTCCTGGAACTCATTTTGCATTTTACAAGGTTTTCAGAGATAGTCCCAAGTAGAACAAAGACAATGACAAGCCCCATAACATTCCCTTCAAACTATAATCCTACCTATTGATGGAAAAGATTCTGGAGGAGGCTATAGAGAAATGCCGCCTGGAAAACAAAGGGAGCAAAGTAAATATTTATCAAAATTTGCTGCAACAAATCTTGCTGAACAATAGTGCATTGCAACTCATAAAAGATCCAATCATTGAGAACAATATCACATTGACATGGTCATTGTCCAACTGCCTCATTTTCTAGCTACACTGTTGGAAATGAATTTCCTTTTTGCAGCTTTGCCACCTATTTCAATGGAATCCGAAGATATCTGCTGACTGTTTTGTGACCCTGACCTCATTTCTGGGAGGGAGGTCTTTTCAGCCGTACTCCTTTGCTTAACTCATTTGTCAAGGGTGCACTGGTTAATCCATGTGGCTTCCAAAGAAGTAGGGCCGTGTCGCGCATTTAAGTCAATGATATAGCACAACTACCCACCATATGGTATGTTTCCCAAATTTAGAGGCTGGGGCAGTTGAACCTGCATTTTACACTACTTTGCCTCTTTTATTTTTTACCGCATGGCATCCTGTCAGGATCCTACTGTGAGAAACCAAAGGGTGTATCACCCGCTACTCCTCAGGGACATGTCATCCAGGTGGCCAGAACATGGCCATCACTTTTGGATCTAGTTCCTGGGATGGACCAGTGCGGGAGCATCACCTCAGTGAGGGGTCTTCGGGGAGTGGGTGTTAGGCAGCCGATGGTGAGATGCGGTTTTCCTCCCTTTTTTGTTCATCCAAACCCTCCTATTCATTAGGATTCTCTGGTTCCCAACTCCCCCCCCACTTTTTACGCAAACACTGGGCTGAGGAAAAGTTTGACTGAGAGTAACCAGACTAACTCTCACACATCATAATACAGCAGGTGAAAGAGGCATGGTCCTAAATAGTGCTGGAAGACCAACCCGACACAGCCATAGAAACAATCAATGATATCTCAGAGGGAGGGCACAAGGTCTCCCGAATCTATGAACTACTGATGTCCAGGATGGGAAAAGAAGTGACCCAGTTGAGACCGGACTGGGAAGAAGAAGCTAGGGAATCCATGAATGATGGGCTATGGGAGAGGGTCTAGAGATACCATAAAAAAGTATCTAGGACACGAGGCTGCAACAGATCGAGCTATATGTCACCCATAGAGCGTACATGACCCCCCAGAGGATTGCTCGATTCAAGAGGGCAGAAATACAAACATGTCCCAAATGTGGGGAAGTGAACGCTGGGATAATACATATGTTCTGGGCATGCCCGGAAATTTGAAAATTCTGGAGAGAAATAGCCCACTGCTTAACTGAGAAGGGGATCAAGCTAGATGTGGAATCTGTATGGGCATGCATGGTGGTGGGATTCTCTAGACCGCGCAAACTGAAACACGTGAGTAAACGCAAGACTTGGCCTACATACTTGCCAAGTGCAGAATTGCAATGGGGGAAGCAAACAACAGGCCAAAGGTAGAGGTCTGGCGGCACGATCTCCAGAAATGGGCAGAGGCGGAAACGGCGGTATGGAATGGAGCAGCCAGTAGGGGGGGATGAGAAAGCAGGAACTTTGTTGGCTTGGAGACAACTAGTGGCCACACTCTCAGGGTCCACCCAGGCCTGCCTAAGTGACCTTGATTCCTCTGAAAATACAGAGGGGGTGGTACCCCCAGAGGATGCAACAGCAGAGGGTGCAGTGGAGTAGGCTCGAGTTAAGGGGGAGGGTGAGGGGAAGGCAGTGGACGTTGTACGATATTGTATATGATGCTTGAAGTTATATGTTATGCACTATTGGGGTTTTTTTTCGTTGATTGTTTGTTAAAAAAATGTATAAAAATTGTTTAAAAAAAGTAACTCTCACACATCATACTGGACATATCCCGTTAATCGGGTCAGGCAAAGGCAGGCACTTGACTCTAAGTGCACCGAATACCAATTAGCTCTCCTCGCACAAATAAAAGGTAGAACCTAGAGACACACTCAGAGCAAGATGGAACACGAGTACGAGCAGAACTTCCTGGTTGAAGGCAAACCTACTGGAGCAGAGTGAATGACCAAGGGACGAGAGCAGTGGGTCGAAAACCTGTTCCCTACTAGAGGTCGTTGCCGCTGACAGGCCGCAAAAGACACGTGGAAAAGGCCAGATCCGACATCAGAAGGCTGCATTGTGTTTCAAGGATGCCAGTGACCCTCCTGGGTGAATGGCAGAGTTGGGAAGGTGAGGCCAAGCCTGTGGTGCTAACCTTGACCCGTGAATTGGAAATAGTAAAACCAAGAAAGAAACGCGCACAGCCGGTGAGTTGGCAAACAACCTGAGAGACCAGTGTGTGTTAAAGTGAAAAGTTAGCAACTTTTTATTGCAAGTAAAGGCTGCCTGCGTGTGTCATGAACCGTTGTCTGCGTCCCTTCTGGACCTCCTGGTCCCTGACCCATAGGGGATTGAATGCAGTGATCCTTCCAACATGGCCGCTCGGAACGGAACGCTCCTGGTCAGTCTCTACGTTCCACCCTGCATACTCTACAAAAGAGACATGCCCCCGCGGCTGTGTGCGTCTCAATGCTACCGCTTGTTGTAGTCGGACATGTGTTGCCAGAGTTTGTTCTGGGCTCCCTTTTGAATCCTTGTTCCCGGTTCCTTGAGACCCCGTCCTTCCTCCCATTCCTCTACCTATCTTCCTGGAATTCTTCCAAGCTTGGGTCACAGCTTTCTGTGCCTGCGAGCGTAACTTCATTGCATCCTGGTATCCATCCTGGACTTCTGAACGCTCCCGGAAACTGAATAGCAAACCTCACGCTGGAATCCGAGGACCAGCGTTCGGGTTTGTACAAATCCCAGACCGTGAGAAAAAAAGACATCCCAGAAGGTTGCAAGCAAACAACAAAAGCAGGTGAGAAGGGGAGAGACTTGTGACAGATTGAGACGCCTAAAACATGATACAGGCACAGAGATGGAAGCTGCTGTTCAAGACCTCCTGCGAGGCATGCAGGAACTAACCACAGAGGTACAGAACCTCACGGCTGAGAATGCTGCATTAAAACAGCTAGTTTTGTCACGTGACTCTGCAACTAAAGAAAGCGTGTTATTGGGAGGAATAGTGGACAAGTATGATGGTTCTTCCAAGACTCTCTGTGCCTTCCTTGATTCATGTTTAGTCCACTTCACCTTCAAGCCCTACTATTTCTCCACTCCTAGAGCAAAGGTGGGCTTTATGATCTCACACCTCACTGGAAATGCATTGACTTGGGCAACCCCCCTAGTTAATGCAGGTGACGCTCTCCTGGATGATTATGATGGGTTTGTGAATGCTCTAAAGGAAATGTTTGATCGCCCAGAATAGGTGTACAGTGCTCAAGAAAAACTGCTCGGATTTCAACAAGGATCCCAGAACATGCTCACTTATGTGACTCGTTTCAAACAGCTCGTGAAGGAAGCAGATTGGTCGCCAGAAGCTAGCTTCACTCTCTGCCGAAGAGGTCTGAATCAAGAAATAAAAGATTAGCTAGCTAGGGTAGCCCGCCCAAGCTCCTTCCAGGCTCTTATGGACATTTCCTTACAAATTGACTTCTGAATCCAAGAAAGAAGAGCGGAGAAAAAGAAGTCTAGATCGGCTTTGCAAAAGACCACCAAAGACATCAGAGCCCACAGTTTCACCTACCCCGGACCCAGAAACCGGGCAACTAGGGGCCTTCTGTGGACCCATTACCCCACAAGAAAGGATGCAACGGATCCACATTGGTCTGTGCATGTATTGCACCTCCGATAAACACCTCGTGAGAGAATGCCCTATTGCTCCTCCACGGCGTTCGGGAAGCGCCAGCTCCCGATCCTAGAAGGGGCACAGTGTCGGGAGAGAGATGTTTGCTCCACATCAATTCCATCCTTGAACTCTCCTGGACAAAATAATCATGTGGTTCTACAGGCCTTTCTATCGCCTTCCAAGAATGAATCCTACCCCATCCTGGCATTAGTAGATTGCGGAGCCGTGGGCGTATTCCTAGATCATGATTGGGTCACTGCTCACAACATTCCACATGAAAGCCGAAAAACAATGCAACCGGCAGAGGCCATTGATGGGAGACCTCTTTCTTCAGGACCCATAACCCTTCAGACTAAAGAGATTCTACTCTCTATAAACCACCATCAAGAGAGGATCAAATTCGACATTATAAAATCAGCCCATTATCCAATGGTTCTTGGAATGCCCTGGTTACAAAGGCATAACCCCTACATCAATTGGGCAGCAGGCTCCCTGTTCCTTGGATCTGAACACTGTGTGTCTAACTGCTTGTCCCTAGATACCTTACCAAAGCCTTCTGAAGACTCGCAAGAGAGCCAACAAAATCCAGCCACCGTTTCTAACATCATCCAGATTCCCAGGGCCTACCAAGCCTTTTCTGATGTGTTTTCGACTGCTATAGTTCAAACTCTCCCTCCTCACAGGCCAGAGGATTGCGCCATCAATACTGAACCTTCAGCAGTGATTCCTTTCGGCAGGATGTTTATATTATCAGAACCTGAAAAAAGGGCACTCCGGGAATACCTGGATACTAACCTGGAAAATGGCACCATGCGACCATCTAAATCCCCAGCGGGTGCTTCATTGTTCTTTGTTCCCAAGAAAGATACCAAAGAGCTCAGACCATGTTTAGACTACTGTGGCCTTAAACAATGCACTCTCAAGGACCGCTACCCCTTGCCCCTCATCTCGGATATCTTGGAAGCAGTCAGAGGTGCAGTAATCTTCACAAAATTAGACCTAAGGGGTGCCTACCATCTCATTCGTATAAAGGAAGGTGACGAATGGAAAACAGCCTTTAGAACCCCCTTTGGCCATTTTGAATACCTGGTTATGCCCTTTGGACTTGCTAATGCCCCAGCGGTTTTCCAACTTTTCATGGATCGAGTGTTCTCTGATATGTGGTTCCTCTTCGTCATCGTATATCTGGACGATATACTGATAAACTCAAAGGACCATCTAAAACATGAAGAGCATGTGAAGGCAGTCTTACAACGTCTACGTGAACATAAGCTCCTGGCCAAGCCCGAGAAGTGCCTTTTCCATGTATCAAGTGTTCACTACCTCAGATTCGTTCTCGGTCCAAAAGGAATTGGAATGGACTCCTCGAAAGTAGACTCCATTTTGTCCTGGCCCACTCCAACTACTGTGAAACAGATTCAATCCTTTCTAGGACTTGCTAACGTCTATCGGAAATGTATACCAACCTTTTCAGAGAGTGTGCACCCTATCGTCTCACTGTTAAAGAAAGATACCTCCTTCCTGTGGACCTCAACCCAAGATATGGCCTTTCAACGCTTGAAGTCGGAGTTTACACAAGCCCCCATCCTAGTCCAATCTGACATTGATCGACCCTTTCTTGTTGAGACTGATGCTTTCAACTACGCCATTGGGGCAGTTCTAAAGCTAGAGTTGGACGACAAGTTAGAACACCCCATCGCCTATCTTTCTCGTACTCTAACTCCCAGTGAAACCCCTTACTCCGTTTTAGAAAAGGAACTACTAGCAATCCGTCAAGCCTTCACTGACTGGTGTCATCTCCTCCTGGCAGCTAAACACCCAGTACAAGTTTGCACGGACCATCAGAATCTTCAGGTTCTACAATCCCTAGAATGCAGAAACAGTCGTCAAGCCCGTTGGGCTTTCTTTTTTGCTCAATACCAGTTCCAAATCCATCATGTCCCCGGAACACATAACATTATTGCCGATGCCTTATCAAGACGTCCAGATTACGAAACCCTTGAGGATCGGACCTTCCCAAAGATGTTTCCACACACAATCTTTGTTGCCC
Organism: Ambystoma mexicanum; assembly: GCF_040938575.1. NCBI lineage: Eukaryota > Metazoa > Chordata > Amphibia > Caudata > Ambystomatidae > Ambystoma > Ambystoma mexicanum. Next base: position 301,851,618 of record NC_090937.1, read on the forward strand.
AAGCACTCACCCTCCTGGAGAGTATTCAAAGCCAAACTCGATCCTCTGAAACCTGCAAGGAGTTTAAGAGAAATAATAGATTGAATCTCACAACAAAGGACGGATATCTATTCAAGGACAATCGTTTGGTCATTCCCACTCCTGGACTGCGACAAAGGATCACAAGCCTATGCCATGATACCTTTCATTTGGGACATTGTGGGACTACCAACACCCTCTATCTAATACAAAGACAGTTTTGGTGGCCGAAGATGAAGGATGATATCAGGATCCATATCCAGACATGTGCAGTTTGCAATCAGAACAAACATGAAAATAAGAAACCCGCAGGACTCCTACTCCAACCAGCAATACCAACAAGACCCTGGGAAATTATCGCCACAGATTTTATCGTGGAACTACCATCCTCCAGGGGCTACACGACTATCATGGTCACTATTGATTTGTTTACTCATATGGCTCATTTTACACCTTTATCCAAACTGCCATCCTCATCTGACCTTGCCGGAATCTTCCTGGAACACATATTCCGGCTTCATGGCTACCTTCCAAGATCATTTCTGACCGAGGACCCCAGTACATATCTCAGATCTGGAAGCAATTATGTTGTATACTAGGAATCCAAAGTGCCTTGTCTTCAGGCTACCAACCACAAACCAATGGGGCTACTGAACGTGTAAACCAAACTCTTGAACAATACCTTTGTTGCTTCGCTACCAAAGTCCAAGATGATTGGTCACTCTTAATACCTGTGGCCGAATTTGCTTATAACAATTCAGATCATTGAGCTATCAAGACCAGTCCCTTTTTCTGTAGTTAAGGATTCCATCCATCAGTTCTACCCTCTGTACTCTCATACCCTACCCAAGTGCCTGCGGTAGATTCCTGGATTGAAACCCTTATTACAGTACACAAAGAAGTTAAGGAACACCTAGAAAGGGCCCAAAGAGACATCAAACATTATGCTGACTCCAAAAGGAGACCTGGACCTTCCTACTCTGTAGGCGATAAAGTCTGGTTATCCTCGAAGCTCCTTCCTCGACATCTATGCCCAAATAAATTGGCTCCCAGGTATTACGGTCCCTTTTCTATACAAGAAATCGTCAACCCAGTGGCCTTTCGACTTCGGTTACCAGACTCATGGAAAAGGATCCACCCTGTATTCCATACTTCACTGATAAAACCATATATTCAGTCATCTAGAACAGCTCCTAGATCTACCCCTGTGATTGTAAATGACCAACTAGAATACAAGGTTTCCAGAGTCTGTGACTCTAGATACCGATGTGGTCAAATACAATATTTGGTTGAATAGAAAGGATACCCTCCCAGTGAGCGCACCTGGGAACCCATGTCAAACATGAATGCCCCCAGGCTGGTTTCGAAGATTCCATCTTATCCATCCGGCAGGCCCGGAGGAGCTGGGTTTCAGAGGAGGCATACTGTCATGAACCGTCGTCTGCGTCCCTTCTGGACCTCCTGGTCCCTGACCCAAAGGGGATTGAATGCAGTGATCCTTCCAACATGGCCACTCGGTACAGAACGCTCCTGGTCAGTCTCTACGTTCCACGCTGCACGCTCTACAAAAGAGACATGCCCCCGCGGCTCTGCGCATCTCAACGCTACCGCTTGTTGTAGTCGGACGTGTGTTGCCGGAGTTTGTTCGGGGCTCCCTTTTTGAATCCTTGTTCCCGGTTCCTTGAAACCCTGTCCTTCCTCCCATTCCTCTACCTATCTTCTTGGAATTCTTCCGTGCTCGGGTCATAGCGTTCTGTGCCTCCGAGCATAACTTCATTGCATCCTGGTATCCATCCTGGACTTCCGAACGCTCCCGGAAACTGAATAGCGAACCTCACACTGGAATCCGAGGACCAGCGTTCGGGTTTGTACAAATCCCGGACCGTGAAAAAGAAGACATCCCAGAAGGTCGCAAGCAAACAACAAAAGCAGGTGATAAGGGGAGAGACGTGTGACAGCGTGTGGATGGTATACGAGGAAAGGCAGACCTGTGATTGAAATATGTAGTGAGTACAATTGTAGAATCAGTGATACTGAGTAACGGAGTGGTCTGGCGAAAGGAAGTAGCCCACTCAAAAGTCTCCATGAAAGGTGCATTGTTTGTAACAATAAAGCAAATGAACTGCAAAAGTGAAGTAAGCAAAATTGACTCCTAGAGAAGGGGAGATTGAAAGTTGAATTTGGAACTTTGAGTTGAAGTGGTCCTGAAGAGGTCTGGAAAGAAAGCCACGCACATTTGAAAGTCTTCGACATCCGAAAGCGGTCTGAGCCCGACCAAGGGAGACCCGAAGTGTAATAAGTTTGGGGACGAGAGCCTAGCTGGTCAAGCGGTACAGCAAGTAGAGCGCTCGCTTTGACATCCATGCAGAACTTGCTAACGCAGATTCGAATCCCAGCAGGGCCAAACTCAGCCTTTTATCCTTCCGAGGTCGATAAATGAGCACCACACACCGTGGGTAATAATAAGCAGCGCTCAGATACCTGAGGGTTCGTAGCGCAATATAAATGCGAAATTATTATTATTATTATTATTACTTGCAGCTTTTTATTGATCTCTGTTCTGAAGAGGTCTGAGCCCAGCAGAGGTGGACCTATGTGTACTGTGTTTTGAAGAGGTCTGAGCCCGACAAAGGCATACCTATGTGAGTTTTTATTGAAACATTATTTGGAACTCAAGAAAGTGAGACTTTAACGTGTAAGGCCAGGGGGGCCTCAATCCAGGTTTTGGAACTAACTATTGTGTTGAAAACCAAATCAGAGTGTGTCATCCTGCCTACAGGGACTGCCTTACTCCATGTTGTCTAACATGAGGAGGAGAGCTGGTCCAAATGCATTTATTCTTTTGAACACTGATTTTTCCTTTGCATACATTTCTCCTTTACCACTCTTTGTGCATGAAATAGGGCAGGCATTAGAATAGTGTTAGCATAGGCCATTTTGATTTGACAGACTCCACTAGGACTGTTTTGTTTATCATTTGATGGTCGAGACTACTCCCTTCTTAATTATAGGGCACAATAGGAGTTTTTCCACCCCCAGAATCTACAATAAAGGTTTTACAAATTTTACCTATTGTGTCAGTGTCATACTTGTGATACCATGCCTCCTTCACACTGCCCACCTGTCACCTAGCACCGCTAGATGTGGACATTTAGAGACTCTGTTTATAGCATAACTACCATTTTATAGCTTGCAAACTGCCTTTGCACTCAGTTACCTGTTTTGCCTCTACAGCTTTGGACCAAACCCATTTCATGTTCCATTCTGGGTGTTGGTTTAATCCAGCAAGTGCATTATGGTAGGTGCATGCTGTACAAGAGGAAAAAAGCTGGAGAATCGACATTAATTGCCTTCACTTAGAGCAGGCTGCCAAGAGCTGCAGCGACCGTGATTACACTCAGCTGCTGCAGGCTACTGAAAGCTAGAGTGGGCCTTATTGTGGGCAGCTGCCTCAGGCTGCAATCTGTTCACCCTGTGTGCATGTAAGCAGAATGGGCTTTCATAAGCTCACTTTCAGCACTAGCAGTTGTCCTAACAACTGCCTTGACTGGGTATTCCTGCTTTGTGCTTCCGTGGCTAAGTGTTGAACCTTTCCTTAATATCCTGCTTAAAATACTGAATCACGCCTACTGTCTTTGCTTTATGCAGCACCCTTTCCAGTCTGCTATTGTAGCCTGCCAGTTATTGAACCTTTCTTTGTGATCCTGCTTTCCCTACTGAATCTTGCCTGCTATAGCTGCTCTGTGCAGTTACTGCCGTTCAATCCAACAAGGTTTCTGACGATATTTATGTTTTCTTTCGGTCTTTATTCAAACACCCTTTTTTACTGTGAACTTTCCTACCTCAGACTCCCCTTGTTTCTTTGAATTATGTTTTCTCCCTTTCTCCCTACAGTGCCAGTTTCTTGCTTAATTGTCAATTTAGACTGTTCTCCAATTGCAAAAGCAACCTGGGATATTAAGCTTTCCTGTTGCTTTCTTGAATTTTTGCCAGACTTGAACCATGTATTCGCAAAGTGGTCACGTGATCAGGACATCAGATCTTCCCAACATCTCTCTGATGAGGTAGCTAAATTCTAAATGCATAAACATTCTGTTAGAAATGCAAATCGAATGCCCTATCCCAGATGATATTTTTTAAATACATGCTAGTACTTGAAATCTTATCTTTCTACTCTATGTGAACTTACACCACTATCGATAATAGACACTCATTATCTCATGGCGTATGTAAACCCTTCTGGCCCACTGCAAGACTAATTGAATTGAACTTATTCAAATCAAATGTTCCTGCCACAGCATGCCCAATTAGTACCATAATGAAAACCTCACTTAGCAATGGACACCCTGCTGAGATATTCAGACACAAATCGGTCCTTCCACTCATAAAGAAAGGAGCAAACTCTACACCTGGGAAGTTTCCACCCCGTAGCAGGACCTCCTTCTATCAATGAAATCATTGAGTCAGAAGTCTCCGTACATCTGAAAAAGCACATGCAATCTGCTATTATTCTTGATGACAGGCAGGCAGGCTTGCAAGCTGGATTCATCACTGAAGAAGTGGATGCTTCAAAAGTGTTAGACATGAGAAGGATGGTTGATGGTGGTGGTGCAATATATTGCTGTTATTAGTTATTTTAGAAGACTTTGACACCACCGACCACACCATTCTCCTGGGTCCATTGTTATGCTTCAGCTTCTCTGATCCAGTTGTTTCCCAAATAAAAAGCTTTTTTTAGAACAGATCAGTGTCTGTGGATTATGTTGAATCTCATGTGCTGAGGATTCCCTATGATTCCATCTCCCCATTGTTATTCAGTTGCTACATTCAACCCCTCACAAATATGCCTTCATAGGTTTGGCATGTGTTAGTATACATATGCTGCCGGCACTCAAACCCGACTGCATTTGGATAGGGTATCATCATCTTCTGGTTCATCTGTCTTCATGAGTCTCTTAGAAGCTGTTGTATCGCTATCGCCTAAAATGTGATGCTAGAAAAACAGAATTCCTTATATGTGGTTCTCATTTGCAGACTCCAATGCAAGATGTTGGCCTGACACACCCACATCCAGTCAATAGCCGTATCTCTATTGATAGTTAAATTAATCTAATCACTCAGATAAACCTGTTTCTGTCAATTTAGCCTACTCATGAAACTCTTGACTTTATTTCATCAACTTCAGTTGACAAATGCGTTCAAAACATCTCAACTTGATTTTCACAAATGTATCTATTTAGGTCTTTCAAAATATTTACTTGTTGGACTTGACAAGGATTCAGTATTCACTAGCCAGAATTGTATTGAAATGTCTCCGGAACGTCCACACTTCATCCGCTCTTCTGCAAGTGCACTGGCCTGCAGTTACTGAAAGAGCGAAATTCAAGACCTTGTGTTTAATGGATAATGAGTTCATCCATCATGGTCACATCCCTAACACAGTTGGCCATACCGCATACCTGCACTTAAAAATATCTAATGTTGGTTGTCCTTAATCTATGTATGTCCACCCAGGTATTGCCCCCGGTGGCTGTTCCATTTACTCCCCTCCACAACCTGATGCAAATGTCGCTCAAGCTCACCCCATTGTATGAGTACACTGCTTCCCGTCAAATCTGATTTCTTATCTATTGTACGTTCTTTTGTGATCAAAAGAGCATTGTTCCTCCGTGTACATAAATAAATATGAATAAATAAATGTCTCTTTGTTTGCAGCAGGTAAAAGAAACATCTCACCCTCGGAAGAGTTACAGCTATTTTCAAAGGTTCAGGTATGTCTACTTTGGGTTAAACTGTATTGGACAATACTACATTTAAAAATCTCTGTCCTTTTTCTCTGCAGTCCAAGATGGGGAGGGGAGACAATAATGGAGGTGTTGCCAGTGTTGCATGCTCACGCACCCTCTTTTACAGTGATTCGGTGTTAATAGGGAGGGTGTTGTTTTGGGAATTGAGATGCGTACAAATAGAAGGTAGGTAACATCTGTGCACGTTACTTCTCATTGCCACACAACAACCACAAATATGTACAATTTCTAGGATAATATACAAGCCTTAAACGTTCACAATAAGACAGCCAGATTTTTTTTAACACTGGAGGGAGCATTCAGAAATCTCACTTTCTCAGACGTGACCATAGGAGAATGAAAAACAAACTCTTGCAAGTACTGGCATCCATACATTGTAAAAGAGTGGGAATGGGAGTTTTATGCCACAAACATTTTGACTGCAGTAAATACAAATCTCACTTGTATGTTACAAATGGCGACACCTATTCAGCAATGGCATGTTCCTTTGCTGCACACTTACTCTAGCCTGGGGTCTGCAGCCGTTGGTTTGTTTTGGACTACAACTCCCATAAAACCTATCCAAACTAGTTAATGGAGCGGGGTCTTGGGAGTCAGAGCTCAAAACACCTGAAGAGACGGATGGTGCAGGCCTCTGCTCTGTAGGCAGTATTTTTTAGTCTAGCAGAAACTTAAAATTAAGTTCACAACCTAAGGTTGATTGTTATCTGGAGATGCTTCAACCCTGAGGGAAGGTATTTTCCCTACCACTCATAGGTACAGGAGACATTGACACACATGTATTTCCTCTTTCATTTTAGCACCTTCCTACATGACATATCTGAGACACAAATGAGTGCACTAACAATCTCAGAACACTGACCTCTGCCACCAACAATCCACCTGAGTTCCAAAAGACCAGTGGGGAAACAGTGGACACTCATAGTCTACTGAAGGATAGTGTAATAGTCTGCAAGACAGCTTCTCAAATCTCTGATTCATGTCGTTTTAAATGTCACTAACAAGACATCCCACATCAACAACTGGGATACCCCTAAAGAGTTTGTAAGAGAACATTTCTTGCTCTCAAAGCAAACCTAAATAGGTCCCAATCCGAAGAGAGGGATGTTATAGAGGGAATTGGAATTGGAATCCACCGAACAACGCAAAACTGTTTAGTAAGAAAAGAAAGCCAATAGGCTATTAGTTCACTACACAAAAAAGTCAGAATACATCAGGGACATATTCCTATATCAAAAACAGAAAAGGGTAGATGCTGATGGATGAAAAGGAGCAACTATATCTTCAACAGGATTTGAAGCTCACCTGATCCAACAATACCAAGATAGCATGATGATTATATCCAGAGTACGCAGATGCCCAAAATCGCCAATGAACAATGAAACAAACTTGAGACTCCTGTAACTCAAAGAAGCAGAAAACAGTAAGATATTCTCTTAGATTGAATAAAGCAGCAGGCACTGATGGTCTGACAGCACATTCTTATGGACATGTCACAGTGGATGCAGTGACTCCACAGACATATATAATTCTGTGAGAGTGTCAGAGATGATTCTAAAAAGGTTGGCACAAGCCTCCCTGAACCTAATCTCAAATCTAGGGACAAACCCAGAGGGATTACGTTCTTATGGACGCCTAACATAACTCAGTTTAGATGTGAAGATCGTCACTCATGCAGACCTTTTACAACACTTGTAGAATACCTAACATTCTGCACAAGGTCAAATGGTTCTCTGTTAAAAAAGAGTTGAGCTAGTTTACGAACATTATAAAAAATCAATCAATATTATTTCTATCACTTACTGAATATTAAAAGCAGCATCAACGTTATGTGTGAGGTCACATCCAGTGTTTCTTTTTTCCTCGCCTGAGAAGATAAAGGAGATTAAATAATGATTGAACAAGCCAGTGCTTATGGAGGGAGGAGGTCATATTTATTTTGAGACATACCAACTTTCTTGCAAACATGCTATGGGCAAGCATACAAGGCCCCATACAAAAATTGTAGGAGATCAGACTCATATGGGTCAGTCTCTCCTCCTTAAACCAAGCTGAAATGGCAAGACCCTTTGTTCGGTGGGGTTATAGAGATGCACACGGTATTTCATTTACGAAGTCAATTGTGTTGTTAACATTTAATTTAAGTATTTATGTGAGTTTTTCGGTGCTCCTTGTTGGATCTGTGCTACCAGATTATGAACATGAGCAAAAAACAGTCTCTTAGGTATTCAGTACAATACAAAAGCAAACAATTACATCAATTTCATCAATGCGGTCAGGTGTTAGATTCACACAGTTTTCAAAAGTAAGTGCATAAGTAAAAAAGGAAACATTTCCCGATATCTTGACAGGAGATAACTGCCTGTGTAAGGACTAAAATTGTCCTTAGGGTGTTCCTCCAAATGTCCTGCTCTAGTCGTGACCCACCTCTGGTGTTCTGGAATTCACACCTGCCGGGAACTGAATGACTGCTTGGTGTGCACCCCACTGCCACTAGCGACTCAACACACCAAGGACATGATCCTATGCATAACGTCACTTGGGTTCTCTGTGACCTTTACAAAGTCTTGCTTAAGTCCTGCTACGAACTCGCTGTTCTTGGGTTCACACCTCAACACTCTCATGTGTGTCACCACCCCTTCAAAGGACAGGGTAAATGCCATCCTGAACAGGATCCAGCAGCTGTCATGCCTGTTGATTGCTTCCATCCGCTTTCTCAACTCCCTCCTGGGGATGATGTCCTCCAGCATCCCATTAATACCACAGTGCAGACTCTGAATGAGACCACTTCAGGAGTTCCTGGATGCCCATTGGAACAAATATCGGGGTGATGGGAGGACAATCCTTGCCTTTTGAGATGCCCTAAAATGGTAGAGTCACCATTTCAACCTTACTCCGAGTGCCCTCTTTCGCCTCCCAGCTCATCAAGTCACTGTCACCACGAATGCCCTGCTGGTGGGTTGAGGAGCTCACCCAGAAGAATTCAATGCCTAAGGCCTATCGTTGCCTGAAGAAAAGGCTCTACACATTAATGTTCTGGAGTTGAGAGCAGTGTTCTGGGCCCATCAAGCCACAATTGCAGAACTTGGTGGGGGCTGCATCTTCACAGACAACACCACCACCATGTTCCATATTCTCAAGCAAAGGGGAATCTGCTCGCAGATTCTGTCAGCAGAGGCCCAAGCAGTGTGGACATAGGCACTGGCGCACAACATTTTTCTAATCCCCTACCATTTGCTGGGGATCAACAATACAATAGAGAATTCGCTCTGTTGGTAACTCAGGTCCTGCCACGAATAGGAACTTCACAAAGTCCAGGTTCTCCACCTCTTCTCCGAGTGTGGACATCCAGAGATCAATCTATTTGTGACGGTGACAAAAAAGAAATGCACCAAGTTTGCAAGCAGGTTTCCCCAGAGGGGGAGCCTAGGGGACGCGTTCTCATTTCCATTGGAAGGACTGTTGCTCCACACTTTCCTCTCGATTCCTCTTCTGCCTCGAGTTCTAATTCTGGTGGCCTTGGCTTGGCTGCGGCAAATTTGGTATTCAGAACTGTCAGTGTCCCCGTGCATCAGGTTGCCCCCAATCTCCAGCCTTCTTTCCAGAGATGGCGGGTCCATCAGACACCACGACCCACTATCCCTTAACTTGAAGCCCTAGAATTTTGAAGCATACCGCTAACCCCAGACTGTAGAATCATTTTGTCCAGGGCATGAGCACCATTTACGCTGTCCTGCTATGGAAGGAAATGGAAGCGCTTTACTATCTGGTGTACGAATCAACACCTAGACCTAGTTCAAGTTCAGGCTGCAGACGTCTTGCCATGCCTCCTGTCATTGGCAAATGCTGGTTTGCACACTCTTCTATCAAGGTGCATTTAGCAGCTATTTCACGCTACATGCATGCCCCAGGTACTCCTTCCCTTTGGTCACACAGGTTGGTGAAATAATTCCTAAAAGGACTGTTCCACACCTTTCCCCTGTTCGAGCTCCTGCTCCAGCTTGAGAACTCAGCGTGGTCCTCTCTAAGCTAATGAACCCTTCTATCGACCTTCTACACAGAGTTTCCTTGAGGTTTCTCTCCTGGAAAATGGAATTCCTACCTGCCATTTCTTCGGCCAGACAGTTGGGCGAACTGCAGACCCTATTCTGCAAGCCTACCTACTTGACTTTTCATCAGTTTAAGGTGGTCCTTTGAACTAACCCTTCCTTTACGCCGAAGGTCCCTTCTGCTTTCCACTATAATGAAATGTTGATTCTGCCAGTGTTGTTTGGCTCTCCTTCATCTCCAGTGGAGTGATCCTTACATTCCCTGGATGTTGCCCAAGCCCTTAAATTCTATGTCGCTCACTCTAAAGAGTTCTGGCAGTCATCACAATTGTTTGTTGTCTTCGGACCTGCTGACAAGGGCAACAAACATCCTTTTAAAGTCTTCCATTGCTAGATGGCTGTCGGCATGCATTTCCCACTGTCATCGTATGGCCAACAGGCCCCTTCCAGGAAGACCAAGAGCACACTCGACAAGGGCGTAACTTCTACTGTGGCATTCCTGTCTAGTGTTCCCCTGCTTGACAACTGCAGGGCAGCCACATAGAGCTCTGTCCACACAATCACAAGGTTCTACTGCATCGTTAGGGATTCCAGGAGGGAGTCCCGGGTCGGTCAAGCAGTGTTTTGCAAACTGTTCGCATGAGGTGAGTGTTCCAGAGGGGAGTTGGTTACTTCTGTTGAGCTGTGCCTCTGCCCATGTTGGTTGTATGTAGGTACTGCTGTATAATGTGAATGTATGAACGATCCAATGCTGGAAAAGGAATAAAATACCCACCGGTAACTCCTGCTCCCCAGCATTGGTATTTTTCATAGATTCACATGCGACCCTCCCTCCTACCTCTCTCTGACTCTTCTTGGCTCATACTGCCATATTACTTGACTATGGCCACCAGTGGTGTAGCTAAGAGGACCTGTCTAATTGGCTGTGGGCAGTTTGACCCAAAATGACTCTAAAAGAGCACTATAGTGACAAGAATTCTAAAAATGTAAAGGTAAACTGCTTTAATGTTAGCGAGGATTCCCAGAATGACAACGGGGAATATTCAAACAGGATGTGAATCTATGAAAGATACCAATGATGGAGAACAAGAGTTACAGGTAGTAACTTATTCTTTATTTTTCATTATTTAATACCCACAAGATACTGTTTGTGTTATTGACAGAACGTGTGAAATAGACTGTGTCCCCAAGCATGTAGTGCAACGGACATGATAAAATGACAAAAGGCAAGGAAAACATTGCCATCCAGCGTTGCTACTGCAGCCAATGGATTAAATGGCATCTAAGTGAAATGTGAGCAAGCAGCAAACAGATTTAAAAAGAGCTAAATTACAACGTTTTGAGATTTAAATAGGTATCGCCATCATTAGAATGCTAGCTTGAAGCTCAGAAAACATTGGAGCCATTTCTCAAATGTATTTGCTTTCCTCTATCCCGAGGACAGTGTCCAGCACCCGGCAAATATTGTGTCCGGCTCACAGTTATACTAATCAAAGCTGACAAACTCTTGTCAGGTAGTCTTTGCTGCCAAATTTGAATACTAGGTAATACACTACATAATCAAAAACAATGGTTCGCACAGGTTTTACCAATCCTGTCAGTTTATGAGCTATGAATGTCACAAATCTGTAGTGTGTTTTCGCTGAAGTAATATGAAGTGGTGTTGCGTTGTTTTATAGCTGACATATGTGGTGTCTGCACCATTAGTGGGTACGAGGACTAGAGTTAAACATAAGGGTCACATGATCAATTAAAGGAGGAAGCACTTCCCCATAGTACAAGCAAACAAGATATGTTTTATCTTTCGTGATTTAAGTGCCAAGGACGCGTAAGCTCGTCCTTTTTGCATGATAGCCTGGCCCTTAAGCGGTTTTACATAAGAGGCATTTCTCCTAATATGACAATTTAGAACAGTGAATTGCGGCTAATAAAAGTGAAAATATTTTTTTTTTGGGTGTATGTGCCAGAATTTGAGCTGGTTTGTCATCTGTCTACATGTTTCAGAGTAGTCTCATGTGTGAGACTTTCTTCAGGACTTTTTCACAAAATCCCTACAGAGATTTCATACATTGCCAGTGGCCTTTCATTGGCAAACTTTGATTTCCTTGGAAACGTGTACTGACTTTGTTACCTGTAGTGATATGGGCTATTAATTGCCACTGTATAAAAGAGATTGTGTGAATTCCTTAATCTTGTATTAGTATCTGGGTCCTCAGACCTTGCGGTTGGTGTGAAGGGGCCAAAGCTAACAACATTATCTCATTACATGGTGCTCATCAGTCAAGGTCTGAAGAGTTTATAACGCCCCTTTCCAATCTAATTGAAGAAGAATATTGTGGCGTGTTGGCGTTATGTATTAAATGTTCATTGTCAAATAGCACCTCATTAAAAAAAAAATAATTCTAATGTGGGGGCGTGGCTAGGAGCCGACCGAAGAGCATGGCTCCGTGATTTCTCCTGGGCTACCTTGCCGCCGAGAAGGATTTTAGCAGTATGTAGCGCGAATTCAGCCAAGAAAACGTATCTATGGCAGCATGAGCATCTACTGCCTCTGGATGGCTGAGTCTGAAGCTATGCAGCCCGGCCTCTGAGACGATGCCAGCCTCTGAAGGTCCGCACCGGCGATCGAACAAAATCCAAGATGGCGAGCGGCTTGCCTGGGCACCTGCGGCCGCGGTGTGGAAGAGGCCACGCTCTCCTTCTTGGTTTGGGCCGGCGCTAATCAGCTCGGCTGGTACTGCGGAAGGCGCGGGAGCTATCTGCTACGCTGCCGCTGGAGAATGACGGTGACCCGAGCAGAGCCGCCCGCTAGGCGGACGAACTCCCGGGGCCGGGGATCGCCCATGGGACATGCTGGCCGGGACCTGCAGAGGTCTGCCGGGAGGGGGCGCTCTGGAAACTCCGGCGCTCCGGGGGCAGCCTCCCCAACACCGCCCCGGACGGAACCCTGCCGGCCCCGCTTGCCAAAGCCCCAAACTGGTGGCGTGGGGCGGTGGGGGAGCGGTACCCCTGCGAGGACCCCCGCCACCGTCGAATTGCATGCTCCGGCTGGGCTTACTCGGGAGCGTGGCTTGCCGCACGGCGGCTCCTGGGGGGCCCGGCCTGAGCCTCTCCCAGCTGCGGGTGCCCACTTAAGTTCTTGGACGCTCCGAGGCACAGAGCTGCTCCACGGGTCCCGGCGGGGCGGCAGAGTAGCCAGCCACCCAGCACCTGCGAAGGGGGAGCTCCAGAGGGCCTAAAGAACTGTGGAATGGAGAGCGCCATGGACACTTAAAGAACTGGGGCCTGGTGGGTACCATTGACGTGTGCACCCCAACGCGGGGTGCGGGGAACTACATCTATGTGACACCCGGCACCGGACCAAGAGGTGCCATCACAATCTACCTTAAACCTACAGCACCATGGGCCAAATCAGGGGCACAACTGCCATTATCCAGCGGGCACATTGAAGGTTCGGGCACGCCACTGCATCGCCACCCCGGCGCACTGGGAGGACTCGTGGAGAGGCCGCGGCGTGGGACTTTATTGGGGGCGATCTCGCAGAGCAACTCTGGGCATAACCCAGCCAGGTGGCACCATCTCACGGACCCTAGCGAGGGCCCACGTGACAAGCAATCCCCACTGCCGGTGACCGGTTGCGCCTGGGGAGGAATCTCTGAGAGAGCAAGTTCGGTGTACGCAGCAATTGATGCCGGCCCCTGCCCGAGTGCCCCATCTTTAGAATACAAGGCAGCAAGCACATCGCGGTAACCTCCACCTCCATACTGGCACTACCATGACAAAGAGCAGTAAAGTGAGGCAGGTGGACATCGCGGCAATGATGCTCGCCTCCAACCAAAGCAAAGCAGGAAAACCTGACCTAGCGCTGAGTGAAACGACCAGCAGCGCCCGCACATCGGATGAGCCGCAGGGGGAACATTTCACCACCAAGACAGATTTGAAAGATCTACTGCTGGCACTCACTAAGGAGATACAGAAGGGCACAGATGAGGTAACTAAGAAAATAGCCTCGATTGATAAGAGATTGGAGGAAGTGGAATAGAGCACTGAGGAGGTTGAAAACAGCTTGTGTGAAAACACGTATGAATTGGAGCTCAGATTGAACAGGATAGCAGCTTTAGAGTCCAGATGCGAGGCGCTCGAATCCAAGCAAGAGGACGTGGAGAACAGGTCCCGCCGGAACAACATACACCTCCGCCAGATCCCCACTACAGTAACCAATGACGAGCTCGAAGGATTCACTTCAGACCTGTTCAGATTTATAATAACTCTTCCAGATAGTGCTCCTTTAGAAATCGACAGGGAACATCGCACGGCGCCCAGACAAGCATCTTCCTTCCCCCCAGACGTCATCGCCCGGATCCACTTTTTCAAGGTCAAGGAGGAGATAATGAGAGAGGCCAGGTCCTCGAAGCTGATCACTTTCAGAGGCGCTAACTTCGCATTCTTTCAGGACCCTCCAGAAACGGAAAGCCCTCCGCAGCATAACGGAATGGCTGCAAACACGGAAAATCCAATACCGCTGGAGCCATCCAACTGCCCCTAGCTTCGAATGGGAGGGGACCCACAGACTGATCTGCAGCCCAAAAGAGTCGGATCAGTTCCTTGGGAAAGGATCTGCTGATTGGGACTCCGAGCCGACAGCGCACTCCCAGCCACAGCCCGGCTCGCCGTCGCCCAACCGCTGGTCGCGTACCGGCAAGCGCCCCAGGCCCCGGGGCCCCTGGAAGCAGCAGGACCCGAACTGACCAAAGGCCCCCAATGCGCCATCGGCTGCGAGGCAGAAGGTTAGTGTGTCTCCCCCTGGAATTCCCCTGGGATACGCAGGTTCCGTCACCGCAGGGGAGCCCTCCTCCCGTTTTCTTTTCTTAGTTGGACGGGGGCGATAGGGGCCTCTGATTCTCTCGGGGGTACTCATTTAACTGTTGCTAAAGACACATCCCATCCGCTCACTACTCCGACCACGAGCCTAACACACCTCAACTCAGCAGTCCCAGGCTTTTCGTCATGAAGCACTTCCCTCGACGTTGGGGTTGACCAGCAAACTCGCGGATGAGCTTTATGGTCTCATCCCAACAGTTTTAGGGGAGGTGGAGGGGGGGAAGTTATTGGGCCGGGGAACAGTTTGGAATCCCATTGGCCCAAGTTAACAGTTACCAGTTACAGGTTCACACATAGACATCTGCAACACCGGCACAGCAAAGCAGGCGCTCAGGTTCCCCATTATGACTCGCCCGACACCGCGCAGCTCCACCCGCACAAAACCAGGCATTCCTTTAGAGTCATTGGGCCCGGATAACGCTAGAGAGGTTCGGATCTTGACTTGGAACGTCCAAGGCCTTAACTCTCTGAGGAAGCGCAAATCCGTGGAGAATAGACTAGCATCGTTAAATGGGGATATAGTCATTCTCCAGGAAACGCACCTTTTGCCTTGCGATGGGCACCGAATCAAATTCAGGCGGTTTAAGCAAGGCTTATTTGACTCTAGCGGCGAGAAAAAGAGGGGGGTGGAGATCCTGCTAAGCGAGGAATTTCCCTTATCTAACCCCACAGTCAAAAAAGACCCCTCCGGCAGATATCTCTTCATACGGGTACACATTGCCGAACAGCCAATTGAAATCGCTGGGATCTATGCCCCTAACGCAAACCAGGATAAATGTATCCTGGAGCTACTCCCCCACTGCTAACTTTCACCACGGGATACCTCCTCATTGGGGGGGACTTTAACGCAGTCCCAGACCCCGTAGGGGAAAAATCTCTGCTCCCATCTAAACCAGACATTGCCCGGGGCTTGGCTCTAGCTAAGCTTCCAAGAGAATCGGGGCAGTGGATATATGGAGGGTAGCTAACCCAGAGACCCGCGACTACACATATTACTCAAATGCACACGGAGGGCATTCCCGAATCGACCTCTTATTAACCACCAGTACTCTGTTCCCCTGCTTTAGCAACATTGCAATCCACACGTGCATGGTATCCGACCACGCGCCGGTTTCTGCAGACCTTTCGATTCTGGGGGGACCCGACCCTCCTCCTAGATTCTGGAAGCTCAATGATACCCTCCTGTTGGATCAGGTAATAAGGGGTCAGGCGGAAGACGCCTTGATCAATTATTTTAAGGAAAATCAGATCCCCGAAGTCACAATAGGTCTACTGTGGGAGGCCATGAAACCGGTAATAAGGGGAGTGTTCATCAGCGCAGCCGCTGAGCAAGTCAGAATATCCAAGCTCCAAACGCAAGCGTTAGAATCTAGCGTCTCTAAGCTAGAAAAGGAACTGAAGGCCCAATACTCTAGAAAGGCGGACAGGGAGCTAAAAAAAGCCAGAAGGGCGCTGGAGTTGCGCTGGGCCGACCGTACCGCAAAGGCCGTGGTGTACACAAGACAATTCTATTATCAGAAGGGCAACAAAGCAAACCGGTTACTAGCATATAAATTACAAAAGACACACACCAGGAACAACATCACAGACGGGAAGAACAAATTCACTAACCCAGACATAATAGAAACCCTGGTAACCCACCACAAGTCGATCATGCAGGGGCCGCCCTCGTCTCCGGAGAAAAGGGCTCAGCAGGAACACTATCTATCATGTTTCTCGCCCCGGCCACTACCGCCTCCCTCGACTCCCTAGAGGCTCCGATCACAACGGAGGAAATTCTAGACGCCATAAAATCACTAAAGAACACTGCCCTGGGCCCCGACGGGCTGACGCCCAAGTTTTACAAAACATTTGCACGCATCCTTGTCCCCCAGCTATCGCTATTGTTCAATTCCTTCCTGACCACTAAAAAGGACCCTGAGCAGGCGGCATCTTATAGGCCAATAACACTGATGAACACAGAGGGGAAAATCTATTCCAAAGTATTGGCAACCAGACTGGGCAGGTTCCTCCCCGAGTTAATACACAAAGATCAAACGGGCTTTATTCCGGGTAGAGGGACACACGATAATATCAGATGAATACGAAATATCATTGAATCTGCGAACAGAAAGGGGACCCCCCTATTAGTCGTTTCCCTTGACGCACATAAGGCGTTTGACCTTGCAAACTGGGACTATATCCGGAGCACCTTGCTTAACATGGGAATGGGATGCAACTTTATAACCTGGGTCATGGCAAATTATGCATCCCCCTCCACACAACTCCGAGTCAATGGCAGGAAATCAGAACCCATTCCCATTTCCAGAGGCACTCGCCAGGGGTGCCCTTTGTCCCCCTTGGTGTTTGCCCTGTCCATGGAGCCGTTCACAGAGAGAATCCGCCTAAACCCAAACATCAGGGGGGTCACTGTGGGTGGAGCAGAGTACAAAGAGGCGGTCTATGCGGACGATGTCCTTTTAACCATCACCGACCCGGACGAATCACTGCAGCCCCTGCTCGAGGAACTAGAGTCATTCGGGGCAATCTCTGGATTCAAAGTGAACTATGATAAGTCCTCAGCATTACCAATCAACTTACCAAGTCGACAGAGAAGCATGCTGAGCCCCGAATTTCCCATCCCATGGGCCAACGCCACTCTGGAATACCTGGGGGTCCAGATACCTAAATCCAACACCCTGATCTACAACCACAATTTCCTCGCAGTTTTTTAAAATGCTCCGCACGGACCTGAAACAGTGGAGCAAGCAGGAGATCTCCTGGCTGGACCGAGCAGCAGCGGTAAAAATAAACCTGCTCCCCAGAGTGCTGTATCATTGCCACGCACTCCCAACCCGTGTCCCGGAGGAAGACCTAATTTCCCTGCAGCGGGAAATTATGAAATTTATCTGGGGGGGAAAGAGACCTCACATCGCAAGGAAAATAATGACCCGGAGCCACCAGCTGGGCGGACTGGGAGTCCCGGACATTGCTAGATACAGGCGTGCGGCCCAACTAGCGCACGCCTTTGCCTGGACCCGCACCGAAGACCGACCATGCTGGCTGCAGCTGGAGGAGGCATGGTGCAAGATCCCACTGCACGACTTGCCGCATATCCAATCCCTGCAAACCTCCTCCATCATAAACCCACTACCTGCAACATGCAACACGGTGGCCAGCTGGAAGATCGCAGCAGGGAAATGGGGAACCAAGAGCTCACTAGGCCCATTGATCCCAATCTGGGGCAACCCAGGCTTCTCCCCCGGCCTCTGTGACTGCAGCTTCGCCAAGTGGAGGGAGGGCGGGCTCTGCAGGATCTCAGACTTTTTGAAGGAGGGCCACCCCCTTTCGTTTGTGGACTGCAAGGCTAGATTCAATGTCCGCGAGGAGGAAAGGTTTCGCTACTCACAGATCCGACACTGGATTTCCCAGCGCATTGTCAAAGATCGCGGCTCCTGGGTCCTAACGCCCCTGGAACTCACACTGACTTCCCCTCCTCCCAAGAGCAAGATATCTGCTCTATATAAACTTTTGTAAAAGTCTAATCCAGAGTCAAAAGAAAAATACATGCTGAGCTGGGAGAAGGACCTAGGGCACCCCCTAGAGCCAGAAGCGTGGGGCAGAATTTGGACAAGGCTGCACAAAAGCACTCAATGCGTGACCAACAGGGAAGGTGGATATAAGGTGTGCTATAGGTATTATATCACGCCAGCTCAATTGTTCAAATCGGGGATAAGCTCATCACCGAACTGCTGGAGAGGCTGCCTACAAGAGGGATCACTATTCCATCTTCTATGGGACTGTCCAAAGGCAGCACACTACTGGAAAGGGGTGCTGAATCATGTCCGTGCAATCACGGGCCTCAATATCCCGTGGGACCCCGGAATCATCCTGCTGGGGGACACTGGAACGGGGAGATGCCACTCTCAGGGAACACAGCCCGTCTGTGAACACATCTTCTAACAGCAGCCAAGATAGCCCTCTCTCGTCTTTGGAAGCACCCGGAGGGCCCCTCGATCCCATTGTGGTGGGCCAAGTGCTGGGACATAGTCATAGCGGAAAGGGTCACAGGACTCTGTATGGGTAATCTCAATCCCTTCCGTAACACTTGGGCACCATTTATGGACTATGCGGAACGCTATCCAGCTCTTACGCAAAAGCCCCCGACACCCGCTGGCTAGACTGAACTATAAGCCGACGTATTTTTCCCCGAGTCAGGCAGCGGCCTGTTTGCCTCCCGATTCTGCGGCCCAGTAACGTATAGAATGAACTATGTGATAAGTTATGATTTTCCTCATCTCTGCAATGAATTGTGCCTTTCTGAGCTGTTGCCAATGCTGTTGTCTATTGTTTAACTGTTGTCTCCTTAATTGATAAATAAAATATCTATATTGAAAAAAAAAAGAATTCTAATGAAACTTATATCAAAGCTGACATTTTGCATGCATAAAAAAAGTTTGGACATGATATCTCCAGGCTGTAGCTAATTCACCAGCACTTACAAATAATGGCTCAGGAGTTCACCTCATTATTTAAATCAACTTTGTCCTTATCCGAATTTTCTCTTCTAGGCATTTTGACTACAGACATAAGCAATTATCCAAAATAATAATGATAATAATATTGTTAATAATAAGCAAGGAGCTGTGCTTGGTGTAAATGCCCCCCTCTGCATGTCCAGTTATTGTTTCTGAGCACCAGTTCATATTTGCAGGCTTAGGTTGTGCCAAGTGTTCAATTCCTCAGTGTATACACGTCATGACATACTAGGGTGATGGATGTACAGTACATAACCTGCACACCTACTCATTGCTGTATGGCATGTAACCTAATTGTTATGAATAAAGTATGTCACCTATAGCGCACGTGTTGAGGTTCTGATCCTGAGGCAGCAGCACTTTAAGCTGATTCGACTATGGCACTTATAACGCTTTTTGGAAACGAAACAGATATGTTGACCAACGAGCATCATCGTGATAGCGCATACGCATTGCTGTGAATGAGGAAACGCCCACATAGTGAATAAGGCAAGACTTACCAGCATGTCTGGGGTGTGGCTGGCAGGCGCTCCCAGCAAGCAAGGCATAGAAAACAAAGGCTGGCACTGCAATGCAGATGGCCGGCTGCATGGCTCCCAGGGGAGAATTGCTTTCAGTCTGTTTGCTTCAGGGCAGCAGACCTCTCCATGCACAGCCAGCTGTTAATGATTCACAGGGAAGCTTGAGGGGAATGTTAGTGAGGATTTCCAAGCGTCCTCTGGTGAATGCTTAGGAAGACCAACCTGCAGTGTTAGGCAAGGTTGCCTTTGGCTTATTCCTGACTCTCTCAATGGTACTGTGGCAGAGCAGTCTGGCTTCACTCTTGGAGGACAGTGGGGTGACACACAGACTCATATGCGCACACACACACACATGTGCACGCAATAAAGGATGGACCACAGGAAGAACACTCTCTGTAGAATGTTGTGTGTGAACAAAAAGCTTCCAATCACAGTTAAGTACTTTAAAAATAGAAACAATGTATATGCAAAAACATGAAAGTGTTTTTAAAAGACACATACAAGGATCTAAACAGGTATAAAATCTAAATTCACAGGCAAGTAAAATATTCAAATACTTTGGTAAACTTTAGAAAGTTTTGGAGTTATGTCCATAGGAATGAATAAGTCAAGGTCAAGAGGCAGACCCCGGTTATAGGATTACACCAGTATTACCAGAGCCCAGGGGGAGCTCCCGAGAAGGCAATCCTCTGGCGGACGACGATAGAGGACTCGACTATAGGAGATCCAGATCCTGGTCCGACAACCGGAGGCTACCGGGAGGAAGACTTGGCCCACATGGTCGGTTCCAGACTGAGATGCATTTCTTGTGCCTGGGAAGAAGGTGTGCAGGGGAATGCCCCAAATACTGAAAATGGGAGCAAGCAATGAAGTTGAGGCCAGATGTCCCCAGCGGTGTGAACAATGTAGCTGCAGACTGGAGAGAAGGTCCAGATGACTAGAGTGCATCAGTTAGGTTTTCTGGCGATCACGGTTTAAGCTCCAGGCACATGAATTGCACAGTGAGGATCTGGTGAGAGAAGGATGGAACCAATGATTCAGGTGAGATGGACGACTCCAAGAAAATTAGCCTTGCGTTGATGGACTGTGGCAGCATCGTAGCCTAATAGTGATCCGCCAGGACAGGTGACGGGATGCTCCACTCACCACTAAGCACCCAGCACGCCACGGAAGGACAAATGAGGTTCCCTCAAAGGAGGGCAGCACGGCAGACTTGCCTGGAAAGTCTTGGAATGGAGCAGTATGGGAGCACAGCCACAACACTGCTGCCCAAGTTCCATCAGGCATCAGGGTCTCCCACTTCTTTTTCATGTATGGTCACAGTTCCGGAGCTTCAAGGAAGGCACTCAGAGCCCGATGATCCGACTACCCCTACTGAATCAAAGGGAAAGCCCAAACAGGATCCCTTGGGTAGGGAAGCAGGGGAGCGTTGCTAAGAGGAGGGTCAGGAGCCCAAGCCTGTACTTCCAGGATTCCCAGCATCACCATCTTCTTCCAGCTCCATCAGGATCCAGGTCACAGCCCAGGGACTGTCTGAAGTTCTTCTTCTCAGATACAAACACACACCCATGCAAGGCTGGAGTGATCCCGTCCCCCCCACATCACATCCCATGCACCTTTCAAACATTAGGCAGCCTTCCAATTAGGAAGGGACAGCGTCTCCCTTGATTCGCAGGATGTGGGTCGAGATGTCTGGCAGAACCTCACCCAGCCCAAACTGGTTGGGCTGGGATTCCCAAATGGCCCTATGGAGCAATGCAAAAAGGGACCCAAAATCATCGATCAGAGATCACAAACTGTTTCGGTAGCGTATCAGGACACATGTATGGTGGAATGTATGGACAAGGAGTGTTTTAAAGCACATTGGTCAAAACTACCATGTGCACAGATGCTGTTGAGCTTTGTGTTATTATAGTGGAAATTGTTGAGTCGATATTTTCTTTGCTTTTCTGAAGCTCTACATTATTTTGCTTAGTAGATATTCTCCACTTGAAAATGATACCTTTTCCGGATCTAATAACTGGCTGTCATGCTATGCTGCTGGGACAATCTCTTGTAATCGTGTCTTTGTAGCCTGTGGTTGATACTCTCCTGGGCCTTGCATGTCTCTTGGGCAGGAAACTCTACTCGTCACCACAGGTCGTCCTCTTTGTTTTGCCCTCCCAGACTCTGTCTGTGCTCACTGATTTCATGTATTACTGTAGCTGGGCTCTCCCCATCTGCACCCTCAGTGTGTAGCTTTCCTAATCTCTGCCTGTGTCCTTTGTGTTCAGCTCCTTGTTGGGCCCTGCCTTTGCCTATGTGTGCAGCTTTCTCTCTCTGTGCTAGGTGACGTCAGACTCCCTAGCCTCTTTCTGTTTGCCACTCTTTTGGTCCCTGTGTTTTCATATATGTCCCTGCCTTTGTGCCCTGACAGTCCAGTGTTTCCTATTCCTTCTTGCGCCCCTTGTGTTCATACTTGCACCCAGTGCTTTAAGTGGGGTGAGAAATCGAGGGGGGCTGTAATGAGGGTGTGTGGCCTAAATGATGGACGTGGCCTGAAGCGTCCCTAACACGGCACAATAAAACAAGTGGCTTTCCTCACTGTCCATTTTTTTTTTATTGCCCGCTGCTGGGGTTTCAAACCCAAGCCCCGTTTCATTCAACAGCTTGATTGACACATGCTTTATGTATCAAGGAGTCTATTGAATGAAACAAAAGTATTCCAGCATCTCCCAAATATAACAGTGCGAAGTGACACTGACTTGTCATCAGTAGGGCTTGGGTTCGAATCCCCAGCACGGGACAGTAAAAAGAATGGGTTTGTTCGTCTTTTTTTATTGTCCAATGCTGGGGATAAGAACCCTGCGGCTGACAAGCCAGTATCGCATTGCCCTGTGCTATTTCATAGGTACTTAATTTTTTTCGTTTCTTCAATAGACTGTTTGACACGGGCGTCATGTGTCAAGCAGTCTTAAATTAAATTAATCCAGCACCTAGAAAATGGCACTGTGCTATTTCATAGGTACGGAAATCTTTTTGTTTCATTCCATAGACTGTTTGAAACATGAAGCCCGACATGTTAAACAATCTATTGAATAAAACAAGAGATTCCAGCAACTCTGAAATAGCACAGTGGTTGGAATCCCCAGGTTGTGTCGCAAAAAACCAAAAAGAAGACAAAAAAGCGCCTTTTATTGCTAGTGGGAGGGAGCCCTGGCAGGGCCCCGGCTCGACCAGTGCTCTGGGAGACAGCTGAGGCTTGACCTGGCTAGCCCCGGCCCACATAAAGCCCTGCCTGCACCATTGCCTCTGTATGTGCATCTCTATTGTGCAGTGTTCTCTTAATTGTCCCTTTGTGTCTGGTGGTCATTGCCTGTGCAGAGGGATTTGCTGTGCCTGTTCTCCTGATCCCTATGCCTGTGTCCTTTTTGCGCAGCCAGCCATTGACCGTTTCTGCATGTGTCCTTTCTAATGTAACATAAAGTGGTCTTAGTTAGTGCCCTTCAGACAAGTTTGTTGGCCACGCTGCACCTGGCTTTGTAAAAACAGCAGGGAGAGATGTGTTAGTGGGATAGCAGGCAAGGCAGTTGCAAATCATATGGTGTTGATGGGTGCATGTCTGAAATACCCCGCGTCGTGAGTGCTATTTTGCTACTATGGGTTTGACGGAGTCCCCTGGAGTATTTTATTCAAAGGGGAGAGCCCAAAATAGGCTAGACTACAGTGCTTTGGGCCTAGTTAGCCGCAGATGTGGAAGGAGTGTGATAGGGCTAAAGAGAAGAGCTTACTCCATCTTGGCCTAAGAGACCGCAACTCCCAGACCTTTGTTCTCAACTGGCTCTCTGTCTCCCACCCACACCAGCTCCAAGACACTTTAAACTCTGTGGCAGTTCTGTGGAAGGCTAGTAAGGAATGCACACAGGCAAACTGGCCCAATATTTGCCGCAGTGTGACGTGCGTTCATCCAATGTACACGACATAGTAGCACCATCCCGTGTGAGAGTGGGTCTGAGGGGGGAGTCTGGTTTATGGTGCAGGCAACACATATTTAGACCTCAATACCAAAGATTATCCCTAGAAGGAAGTTTCATATCTCCAGGAAAGCCCTGAAAAGCTGACATTTCCTTTTGCCTCTATCTTAGTAGTTAGCAGACGCAGCAAGAGGCAGCTTACTAGAGAGCAGCGGCCATATTGCATACACGTGTACATATAGATGAGAAGTAGCTGCATTTCTTTCCATACTGAACTGCCTGTATGCACCCCCTATCCTCCCTAGGCCTTAGGACTACAGGGCCAAGAGTATCACAGGCGCATGAGGCAGCCAACTCAGAATGGTATGAAACGGAATACTTCCAGTTGTTCATAAGCAGATATACAGGACCAGTGACGGTAGCCAAAACGCCTTTCTCCTTCCTGCTTGCATCAACTGCATAACTGCAGACAACATTCCCCTCTGTTGCACTTGCATGACACAGTACATAGCAACACCATCTGAGCCATGTGATGGCTCATCGCACATAACAGCTTCATAGTCTCCTTTTCAGAACACATCCCATTCCTACACCCCGGCAGTGTGGAACCTATAGTGCACTTGCATGCGCTCTGGGGCTACTAGCACACAGATGGAAAGCGCTACAAGGCCATGCCAATGGCAGATGTACATCAGTAAAGTTATGTCATGTTATTTGTTTGTCATACTACACACATCACCACCATAGTGTTCTTAAAGCACTGAGCTTTGGCCGTTTAGTGGCGAACTTTGATGCCACCCAAGGTGGCCTCCAAACAATGGTCTCTGGTGTGAAAAGAAAATGGGGCGAAGGAAAGGGTAAGAGTGGGAAAAGCTAGGGAGGGAAAAATGTGCAGAGTTATCTCCAACAGTTAAGGAAATTAAAACATATGGTTGAGTGATTGCTGGGATGAGTGGATCCTTTTCAGTTGTTATTACCAGAAATGGAGGTAATCAAAAGAAGGAATGAGTGCTCCGTTTATTGGCCGCCAGAGCGTTCATAGAGGACATGTTCAGTGTGGAGCTGCTATTACTTTAGGTCATGTTGTGGATGCGTGATGACATTCATGGGTGCTCAGTTCCTAGGAGTTATGGAGGCTGCTAACCACATAATCGCATTGGATCCCCTCCACGAGACGGCTGAAGGGTGCCCGGTAAAGCGAGCCGTCTGAAGCCGGTGACAGAGCAAAGTATTGGGTTTGGGCCGAATGTGCGCTGGGGACCTAAAGAGAGAGTTTTACAGAAAAGCTCTTCCCCCATCCCGAGCCATCCTAGATTGGCCTTTGGTGGAGAGGAAGTGTCCTGCCCTTCTAGACGGTGAATTGGTGAATAAGCCACTGGAATGCAGCATAAGAGAATTATATTAAAGTTAAGGTCGTAAAATAACGCACGGCCAAAGGAGATATTCACACTGGTTTGCCCGTAAGTGCCAGGCTATTATGTCTATGCAAAACGGACCAGCATACACGTCCATGGCACCCAGATTCCATTAGTTTCATTAAATGGAAGCCCAGGGCTGACAACCTGTGTTCCCTGGCATGCAGAATGTTAGAAAGCATGTTCCAGGCTCTTTAAGTTAACTTCATGTGAGTTTATTTCCAGGTTAATGGTTACAGTTCCACGTGAAGACATTAAGGACATTAAGGACATAAGTAGTGGACAGACACCGGCTCCCATCACCTAGTGCCAGCCAGCAGTAACTGTCACTGAATAGAACACTCAGTAAGAATTTTCTATCATCCACACACAAACATTCCACATGACATCACCAGAGACAGGCACAATACAACACACCTCCCTCCTTTGCAAACCTAACCTGCACAGAACAAGTCACACACCTCAACAAAACTACCACCTTCCAAGAACAGACACACATGACACTCAACTGAGAACGGACACTTCCACAGCCAACCCCAACCAACAAAAACATCACACCCTGACAAACCGCAAACCAAATACCCTCGTAAAAATACTATCATCTATATGCCTGTTCCTGCCACAAACAAGCAACTAGGCTCTCACCCCAGGACCGACCAACCCTGAACTGGGCAACATCACCTACATTCCTAACCACCACACAACTGCTTCGCCTCCTACCACCTGCCCCTGCCTACAACAGTGCGGGTGTCCAGGCTGCCACCCTGGAATCTCCAGCAGGCCTCTAGACTGCCACTCTAGAGAGCTGAGACCTCAAAGTCTCCAAAACAACAACCACAACCTCACTCCAACAGGGAATACTGAATGGAAACACAGAACATCACTCAAACCAACTGAAACACCCATGGACTCAACACCATACACACCGCACCAGACCAGGATGTACAACCCCTCCAAACGCATTCAGAGCAGTGGCCACATACTCCCAAAGCGAACATCTGAAACTGGTAAAAACTGAACAATCTTTTTAGCCAGGATGGCATCCTCACACAAGTCAAACCATTGGAACTAAAAGGCAAGACAAAATCCACAATAAAAATCACAAGTAACATAGAAAATCATGTATTCACCAGCTATGGACATACCACTCTCACTATCACCGGGTCATTACTAGGCGTCCCCAGCTACCCCTTCAACATCAGCTACCAACAGTCCAATATGATGAGAAGGTCAAGAAACCTTAAAGAAGGCGCTACCTCCCCTTAAAACAACCCACATAGTTGTTCAAACTTTACTTAGAAAATGAGATAAACTCATCAACCAAACCCAACTCCAAACTTAAAAGACAAACATTCCCATGCACCGAAAGAACATGGGCGCTACCCCGCTCTGGAACTACATCACCGATTCAACTTTCACCAAAAACCTAACATGAGTACAGTGCTTCATGGCAACTACCTGCCACAATATAACATTTCCCAAACCATACCAAACCCACATTACCCACGTATTAACTACGTTTACGTATTAACCCAAACAACACGCATAGCCCATGCTAACTGTGAGTACACTCCGTTACCAAGCTCTCACTGACTCACTCCCCATCCAGATACAGAAATTGCACATTACATACAACATTATACGAGTCAGATTGATTACATGCATTTGAAAACAATTACATGCATTAACCATATTTTGCTATAAATAAAGCAAAACACCAAATCCAAAACTTGAATGAACCAGAGGGTCCATAGCCATTACTAGGCTCCATCACAACTTAAATGTCCATAACCGTTTGGGGCTCCAAAGATATCCCTACAAGTCCATGTTGCTTCATGCAACTCTAAATGCTGCAAATCCTAAAAAAACGTTAGTTTTATCCATCACATACCAACATATTGATAAGTGCATGCTTCATATCAACACAGTGACGCATTGTGCGAGCGGAAGTCCATGTGCGAGGAGGAAGGCACTCTAAACCTAAAAATCCTCAAAACAGATTATTCTTTCCATTCACACTACATTCTTCTTTCAATAAGACTTCATACAAACAATCACCAATGTGCACATTTTTAACTATTTGCTTCTGTGGCTTGTTGCATGCTACAATAGTTAAATACATTTAAATATCTTTTCACAACTACAATAGTTAAATACATTTAAATAGCCTTTCCCAACCTCCTATCATAAACAAGGGCAGCAATCACTACCCATATAACAGCTCGACCCCATCCTTCCCATTCCAGAGTTTCTTTTGCCACCATCTCACAAAAACGATATATGTGCGTAGGTTTTGCAGATTAGCAAATCAGTACCTTGCTCACTGGAAGGTTTACCCACGGAGAGATAAACTTCCGACTCCGATTGTACCTTCTTGTTGTCCGCTAGACAATTGCATTGCATTTCACTTATGGTAACAGAGCAGTTCTGCAGTGCTACCCTCCGCCATCAACATTCCACAGGCAGACACCGTTGCGAGGCACGGAGTCTATTTTCCAGTCATCTCGATATCCTTCCGAGTCAAGTCATGTGACGGCGTCACGTTGCGTGCCCGACACCAGGTGCTTTACTCGAATCCTGGCAATTACAGCGCGGAACACCTAAGACAGGCATATTGGGTCCACGGGATGCAGTCCCGTCACCAACTTCTGACGCACTGCCAAGGTTCCAGAGGATCGCCAGCATCGCTCGACCACGTTGTGACATCATCATTCACATCAGGTAAGCAGGCAGTGCGGAGCTCCAACTACGAATGATAAAATCACCACACACACGCTCCATTTCCCTTTTTTCCTTCAAGATCACAACACCGCCGAAGCTCCAAATGCCATGGGCCAGTGGTGGGACACGGGCACCCAACTTATATGGCCCTACCACAGTCCATACAGCACTCCATGTTCAAAAACCGGCACTGCTGATTCCACCGCATGTAATAACTCAAACTGCTTCTTGAAGACAGTCAGTCTGTGGGGCTCAGTTTCCAATAGCCACCCGGCAACCTCCATATCAGCTCTGGTGTCATAGTCTAACACAGCCTTTAGGACGGCGCTGTGCTCAGCATTATTGTTATCCCATGAACAGCTTCAATTGCAAATTAGTCCAACGCAGCACTCCCAGCTGTTGTGGGCAACAGGTATGACACAGGGGGATAGTAGCTGCCCCACACTTAGGAATGTGCATAGCAATGGGCCCAATTTCCTCACTGCTCCACTGGCCAAACTCTCTCTCTCCAGCCCCCTGTGGTGCTATCCATGTATAGGGGCCTCGTTCACCTTTCCCTGCGCTCTGGGTGATGGGACTTACAGTTTCTGGGGGCGGTGTCGTCCTTCTCCAGCAGCTTGTCCTGCCTGCACCCCCCACAGCAGGGTCCTCAGTCCTTCAACTTGTGGCACGCAGGTTACCAAAGACCACCTCATCGCCATTGTTAGAAAGCATGTTCCAGGCTCTTTAAGTAAACTTCATGTGAGTTTATTTCCAGCTTAATGGTTACAGTTCCACATGAAGACATTAAGAACATTAAGGACATAAGTAGTGGACAGACACCGGCTCCCATCACCCAGGGCCAACCAGCAGTAACTGTCACTGAATAGAACACTCAGTAAGAATATTCTATCATCCACACACAAACATTCCACATGACATCACCAGCTACATCGCCAGAGACAGGCACAATACAACACAGAGTCCTCTCTGGTTGCCATATAAATTCTGAACGCATCCTAATCTGTCGAAAAGGGAACGAGGCCACATAAGGTGAACTTGATAATATCCAGGACTGTAAAGAGGGAACATTGGGATTCATGTGGAATGCAGAGGTCTCTCTGGGATGGGTATGGGTGTCCTGATGTGTCCCCACCCTGCCACCTGCAAAATAGTCAAATGTACTTAATCATTGCCCCATGATGAACTCTTCCTCCTGCATGCACCAAATTCGGCCTCTACCACAGGAAGAAGAGTGGGTCAAGTGCAGAGGAAGACATGCTTATACACAAAGCTGCTTTGGTCCTTCATGTTCATGGTTTCTGCAGGTTGACAGAATATGGATTCTCTGGAGCGGGAGGGCAGAAGCAAGAGATGGCAGCCACAGGTGCAGACCTGGGTATGGCGAGGTCAGGTGTGCTTGTTTCGGATGACTCGGATCACGTGGGCAATGCAGCCCATTTAACTTCCCACAACACCATCACACTGGGCTGTCTTCTGAAACGCGAACAAGGGGGGATACAATATTTGCCTCAAATACTAACACATTTATTTCGGGTGCTGAGGGGCAAGATACGCAAATCAACCATTCTAGCTGGCAATTGGGATTGCAGAACAAATCAATGTCCCCTTAAATTAACCTGAAACAAATTCCAGCAATCCAATCACACCTGAAGTTGTATTTGGGGGCGAGTGTGGCTTTGTCGTGGGACAATCAAAAGGTTTGATAGCAGTTGCTCTTGTTGTCAATTTTTAAAAGGCCAGGCAAAAACAGTGAAAGCACGCAAATAGCACTAATTGCTAATACAAATGCTCCAAGTTGTAAAAGCGACAAGTCAGTGTAGACAAGAAGATTGATTGCTAGGCAGACACTTGATAAGATAATGTTTAATAGCATAGGAGGCCCACAATACCTGCCCTGATTGGCTGGGACCTCGCCAGCTGGGCCTAGAGACCCGCGCTGCAGGCGCCTCTCCCACTGCTGCCTCTGGGACTCAATCAGCCCAATCCACCATCCTCTCTTGGCCCCAGTCCCCCGTGTTGCTCCTGCATTGCCCTGTAGCCCCAACCGTCCCTTGCTTCCCGGCTCCTGCTCAGCCACCTCCCTGCATCCCTGATTGGCCATCTGAGGCCCACAACACCAGCCCAGATTGGCTGGGACCTCGCCAGCTGGGCCTAGAGACCGGCGCTGCAGGCACCTCTCCCACTGCTCACCCGGACATTTGCCCGCCTCCCTCCCCTCCTGATTGGCCGCCTAGCTAGATATTAGCTGACCCCTCCTAGGCAGCCCCCTGCCTGGCAGCCCTGTGGCTAAGGGCCCCAAGGCCAAGGGCGGCTCCAGGAAGTGTCAGCAGGTGTCCGCAGGGGACGCCAGGGAAGCCAGCGACCAGCCGTCAACCAGCAACTACAAGGACCAGTAAGGTAGGAGTGGCCTGGTTAAGGGGAGAGCTACAACTCTACCCCAAAATCCTAGACATTTATCAAACCAACATTAAACAGTGTGATTAGGCCCCCCTCCCACTATACAGGTCTCTCAAATTGAATAGGGGTTCTGGGTACATGTTGCATTGTGGAATATTCAGATTGCACTGACAGGCCTCTCACTCCCATTATACAGGTCTCTCAAATTAGGTAGGGGTTCTATTTCCAGGCTGCATTGTGTGATATTCAGATTGCATTGATAGGCCTCTCTCCCACTATACAGGTCTCCCTAATTCTATAGGGGTCGGGGTCCATATTGCATTGTGTGATATTCAGGTTGCATTTATAGGCCTCTCTCTCACTATACAGGTCTCCACAAATCTATAGGGGTTCTGGGTCCATATTGGATTGTGTGATATTCAGATTGCATTGATAGGCCTCTCTCCCACTATACCGGTCTCTCAAATTTGGTGGGGGTTATATTTCCAGGCTGAATTGTGTAATATTCAGATTGCATTGATAGACCTCTCTCCCACTATACAGGTCTCTCAAATTAGGTAGGGGTTCTATTTCCAGGCCGCATTGTGTGATATTCAGATTGCATTGATAGGCCTCTCTCCCACTATACAGGTCTCCCCAATTCTATAGGGGTTCTGAGTCCATATTGCATTGTGTGATATTCAGGTTGCATTTATAGGCCTCTCTCTCGCTATACTGGTCTCCCCAATTCTATAGGGGTTCTGGGTCCATATTGAATTGTGTGATTTTCAGATTGCATTGATAGGACTCTCTCCCACTATACAGGTCTCCCTAATTCTATAGGGGCTCTGGGTACATATTGCATTGTGTGATATTAAGATTGCATTGATATGCCTCTCTCCCAATATACAGGTCTCTCAAATTGGGTAGGGGTTCTATTTCCCGGCTGCATTGTGTGATATTCAGATTGCATTGATAGGCCTCTCTCCCACTATACAGGTCTCTCAAATTTGGTAGGGGGTTCTATTTCCAGGCTGCATTGTGATATATTCAGATTGCATTGATAGGCTTCTCTCCCACTATACAGGTCTCTCAAATTAGGTAGGGGTTCTATTTCCAGGCTGCATTGTGTGATATTCAGATTGCATTGATAGGCCTCTCTCCCACTATACAGGTCTCCCTAATTCTATAGGGGTCTGGGTCCATATTGCATTGTGTGATATTCAGGTTGCATTTATAGGCCTCTCTCTCACTATACAGGTCTCCCCAAATCTATAGGGTTTCTGGGTCCATATTGGATTGTGTGATATTCAGATTGCATTAATAGGCTTCTCTCCCACTAGACAGGTCTCTTGAATTTAATAGGGGTTCTGGGTACATATTGCATTGTGTGATATTTAGATTGCATTGATAGGCCCCTCTCCCACTATACAGGTCTCTCAAATTTGGTAGGGTTCTATTTCCAGGCTGCATTGTGTGATATTCAGATTGCATTGATAGGCCTCTCTCCCACTATACAGGTCTCTCGAATTTGGTAGGGGTTCTATTTCCAGGCTGCATTGTGTGATATTCAGATTGCATTGATAGGCCTCTCTCCCACTATACAGGTCTCTCAAATTTGGCAGGGGTTCTATTTCCAGGCTGCATTGTGTGATATTCAGATTGCATTGATAGGCCTCTCTCCCGCTATACAGGTCTCTCAAATTTGGTAGGGGTTCTATTTCCAGGCTGCATTGTGTGATATTCAGATTGCATTGATATGCCTCTCTCCCTCTATACAGGTCTCTCACATTTGGTAAGGTTCTATTTCCAGGATGCATTGTGTAATATTCAGATTGCATTGATAGGCCTCTATCCCACTATACAGGTCTCTCAAATTTGGTGGGGGTTCTATTTCCAGGCTGCATTGTGTGATATTCAGTTTGCATTGATAGGCCTTTCTCTCACTATACAGGTCTCTCGGATTTAATAGGGGTTCTGGGTCCATATTGCATTGTGTGATATTCAGATTGCATTGATAGGCCTCTCTCCCACTATACATGTCTCTCAAATTTGGTAGGGGTTCTATTTCCAGGCTGCATTGTGTGATATTCAGATTGCATTGATAGGCCTCTCTCCCACTATACAGGTCTCTCAAATTTGGTAGGGGTTCTATTTCCAGGCTGCATTGTGTGATATTCAGATTGCATTTATAGGCCTCTCTCCCACTATACAGGTCTCTCGAATTTAATAGGGGTTCTGGGTACATATTGTATTGTGTGATATTTAGATTGCATCGATAGGCCCCTCTCCCACTATACAAATCTCTCAAATTTGGTGGGGGTTCTATTTCGAGGCTGTATTGTGTGATATTCAGATTGCATTGATAGGCATTTCTCCCACTATACAGGTCTCTCGGATTGAATAGTGGTTCTGGGTACATATTGAATTGTGTGATATTTAGATTGCATTGATAGGCCTCTCTCCCACTATACAGGTCTCTCTAATTTTATAGGGGTTCTGGGTCCATATTGCATTGTGATATTTAGATTGCATTGATAGGCCTTTCTCCCACTATAGAGGTCTCTCAGATTTGGTAGGAGTTCTGTTTCCAGGCTGCATTGTGTGATATTCAG
The DNA here is from genome assembly GCF_040938575.1 of Ambystoma mexicanum. NCBI lineage: Eukaryota > Metazoa > Chordata > Amphibia > Caudata > Ambystomatidae > Ambystoma > Ambystoma mexicanum. Next base: position 301,884,494 of record NC_090937.1, read on the forward strand.
ATTGCATTGATGGGCCTCTCTCCCACTATATAGGTCTCTTAAATTTAATAGGGGTTCTGTCTCCATATTGCATTGTGTGATATTTAGATTGCATTGATAGGCCTCTCTCCCACTATACAGGTCTCTCAAGTTTAGTAGGGGTTCTGTTTTCAGGCTGCATAGTACGATATTCAGATCTCATTGATAGACCTCTAGACAGGTCTCTCAAATTCCGCTGACCAACTCACTCCTAAAGTGAGACAGAACCCACCAGTGAATTACTCTGAAGTGACACCCTGATTAGGGGCTCACGCCTCATAAGGAGTAAGTCCTAGCTGTGCCCCTCAAAATCACCCTTCAACTAGTAGATATCCTTCTTAAACCCACACTGCTTGTTCACTGCAGTGAACCCCGTATAAGGAGACGGACACTAAACAGAGCCTTCGATAACACCCTACTTTATAAGCTTTAACGACCCCCCCTACCCCTCTCAAGACAGCGAATGAACGAATCAGCAACATCAGCCGGAAATACCACCTACAGACAGAGCCCTAACTGTTAGCAGACAGCCCTCCACACCCATTACTACACCACAAGACCACCAGACCAAAGCAGAACCAACTGGACACCAGCAAACAAATAAAGACTAAACAACTCTCTATCTTATAATGCTGCACAAACGACCTATTCCGAGGGAAAGAAAAAGAGAAGAAAGAACAAACACTCTGGAACAGCAACAAAGAACCACAACTCCAGAATGCACCCCGCAATCAAGAACAAGAATCGAACGAACACTGAGAGAAGAGACAAATCCCTCTACTTAACTCCTTACCTCGCTCACAACTGGTCACCAGAGCAAACCAACCCAACGCTAGAAACAGCAACATCAAACTACCCAACACAAACGCGCAGAAGAAGGATGAACAACACAAGAAACAACAAACACAGGACCGATGCGATAACACCTTACACCACCAAAGCAAGAAGAACTTCCAATCGACAACCACAACTCATGGAAGACGAACCCGATGAAAACAAAAATCCAAGACAGAACCTAGAAGAACTCTTCGAAGACGCTGACACCCCAAAACCTACACCTCAACAAGAGATTGACCATGAAGTAAACCCCAACACCGATCAGAAGATGACCTCAACAAGAAAGTCCAAACCAAACAACACCTCCAAACTCCACTGCAATCTTTTAAACTCAAGATCCATATCAAAACACCGAACAGAGATCTTCGACCTACTCGATGGCAACGGCATTGACATCCTGTTCATCACAGAAACATGGCTAGATGACAACTACAACTACAAATCACACTCCAAAGCTGCCTTTCAACCAACTTCAAATGCCTTCAAATAAACAGGAAAAACAAAAAAAGGAGGAGGCATCGCAATAGCATTCAAAGGACACCTGAAAATAAAAACAGACGAACCGCTCAGCATCCTCAACTGCGAAACCATGGTAATACACCTAACAGCAAGCCCAAAAATCAATGTCATATTCATCCTGGTGTACAGACCACCGACATATGATGCAACCTTCGTCGACAACTTCATAGAAGCCATCACCAACATAGCCATCAACCACGAACACCTAATCATCCTGGGGGACTTCAACATCTGGTTTGAAGACAGTCACACCAACTACCAAACCTCACTGACTGAACAACTCACAACCATAAAACTACGACAACTAGTCAAAGGGGCAACACACTCGGCAGGACACACCCTCTACGCAATTTTCGCCAAGGAAAAATTCATCACCATGGCACCGCCGATACAAATACTGTGGAGCGACCATCTCATCATCCCATTCGTGATCACTCTGCCTACTCAAGTCTGTATCCAACCTCCTAAACTTACAACCACCACAAAAAGAAACTGGAAACTCGGTAAAGAAAGCAACCTATTGGAACAACTGGAGTTAACCAAACCCTCAACTACAGAACTAGAGCTAGCTGACCTAGACGGGAAAGCGGAGCTACTACACAAATGGATTGCAGACACAACTGACAAGATCGCCCCAGAAAATCCATTCACCCCATCAAAAATAAAGAGCAATGGCAAAATGGTTCACCCCACTATTAAGCACCATGAAAAAGGAAAACAAAAAGATGGAACTGGAATGGAGGAAAGAATACAACCCAGACAAAAAACACTGTTCCAGAGACAAATCCGCACATACAAGAAGGAAATTCAAAAGGCGAAGAGAAGGCATTATGATGACAGAATCACCAATACCACCAACACACAAAAAGAAATGTTTAACATCATTAAAGAGATGAGAAACCCACCAGGCTGTGACAACACCCCAACCCCCTCAGAGAAACTATGCAACGACCTGGCAGACCATTTCAAGAAAAATATCAATGACAACCGCCAAACCATACAAAACATACCAACCAACCACAACATGCTACCAAGCGAACCTATCACAGTACCTCTGCACAAACTCAAAAACCTTCCTGAAATATCAGCAGAGGCATTCGCAATGCTGGTAAAACACAGCAAGAAAGCTGGATCACCAATGGATCCCTGTCCCCCGGACATCTACAAATCAATCCTCGCACAAGGAACGCCAGCAGAATACTACAGAAACCTTCACTCCTATCGCTACCAAGAGGAACTGTACCGATGACCTTCAAATCAGCATATATCAAACCACTTCAAAAAAACACAAGTGGCGACGTAGAAGACCTCTCCAACTACAGGCCGATTTCAAACATTCCCTACCCGGCAAAACTCCTGGAAACCTACATATATAAACTAACTCAAGAACACCTAGAAAAACACACCTGCTAGACCAAGCTCAAGTCGGTTTCAGACCCGCAAGAGGAACAGAAACAGCACTACTATCCATCTAGGACAACCTAAAAACGAATGCAGACTCAAACACAACATCAGCCCTTGTTCTACTGGACCTCTCTGCAGCCTTCAACACAGTGAGTCATTACACCCTAACCAAAAGACTAGAAGACATAGACATAACAGACACAGCACTGCTCTGGACTAAATAATTCCTAGCAGACAGAACAGAAACCGTATGGATTAAACCCTTCAAATCCACTCCAAGAGTTAATGACTGTGGAGTGCCACAAGGATCCTCACTATCGCCACTGTACTTCAACATCTACCAGACTCCGGTTATCAGAATCTTCAAAAAGTACAGCATTACATGCTACAAATACGCAGATGATACTCAAATCATCTACAAAATTAAAGACACCCAAGCCGATCATTCAACCCTAATCGAGTGTCTAAAAGAAGTCTTCAACTGGATGACTGCCAACAACCTGAAAATCAACCCAGGAAAGACAGAAATCATGATCATATCGAAAGACCAAGAGAACGAAACCGCCATCCTGTGGCCAACAGAAATGGGAACCATACCATCACCATCTATGGTAGTAAAAAATCTGGGAGTCCTGATGGACAACACCCTAACCTTAGAACCACAAATAAATGCAACAGTCAAGAAATGCTTTTTCCTCTTCCACACGGCAAGAAGAATCCTACCTTTCCTCTGCTTCACACACAAAACACTCACTACCGTCGCCCTCATCATGTCAAAAATCAACTATGCAAACAGCCTCTACCTCGGAATACCAGAATACCCCCTGAAGAAACTACAACGGATCCAAAATACAGCACTACTCCTCAAACTATCAAGAAGAGAACTCTCTTGCCCTAAAAACACTACACTGGCTCCCAGTAAAACATTGCATCACCTTCAAAACAGTGTGCATAACGCACAGGGCAATCAGTGGACAAAGAGCAGAATGCCTACAAAAGAAAATAACAATTTACAAGCCAACAAGACTCCTCAGGTCAAGCAACGAAATCCGCCTGGAACCAAAACCATACCTCAAGAAAAACGTGGAGGCACCTCCTTCTACCATTTAGCTGCAAAAACCTGGAACAACATCCCAAAAGAAATAAGAAACACCAAAGATCACCTAAAATTTAGGAAACTACTAAAAACCTGGCTCTTCAACACCACAGACTCAAACTGAAAACCGAAACAGAAAGGAAAAGGGATGACTAAACTGGAGTAGACACGGATAACTCCTAGAACCGACTGGGAAGCTCCCACGGCACCTAGACGAATGACACCGGGTAGAGTGGAACACAGGCGACACCCATGGAGACAGAGTCAACAACCCCACCCTAATCCCACCCAACACCCGCACTCTCCCCTTAGTTACCACCAGGTACCACTGTGATGTTGAATTGTCGGGATATTGGCAATCACCACACTAGCTGAGCTGTGGACATTGGCAGGTGCTCTGGGTGTATGAGTGGGAAGGGAAGACAGGTAGGGATACAAGGGAGGCTGGGGGAGGAGAGGACCAGATGTGAAAGGGACCTTGAAGGCCGGACAGACCCAGATCAGGACAGAGGCGCAGGGGTGCTCCCGAAACCCATCTGGGGAGATTACAGAAGCCCAGCGCCTCCATTCAGGATTGAGATGCCAACTAACGAATTGCAATAACAATTTCCCCCTCTGCTTACACCTCTCAAACTCCAAACCAAACGCAACCACAAGCCTACAGCACAACAAACCGCACAAACTTCACTACATTGCAACAACAAAACAAAAACACACAGACTTGCACAACAGTACACAATGACTACCGTCCGCAAACACCCCAGGCCAAGCCAACGGACCCACCAGGCTGAGGCCGCAAACAGCACACAACTGCTCTCTTGCACTTTTCCAGCTTCCTCCCACTCACACTCCCTCCCTTCCTCTTTCAGAGCCGCCAGAGCGCCAGGGGACCACACCGGTGGTGATAGTGCGCAGTACAAATGTCCTTTAACATTAACATAGGTAGACAGAGGGAGATGTATACTCACGTATATCCATAAGCAGGCATCCAGATATGTATGGATGGATAGATAGGTAATAAGGTAGATAGACAGGATAAACCTGCATTTCCATACCTTTTTAAGACCCCAGGAAGAAGGAATCAGAAGCCGCTCAGCAACAGGTATCCATCAGTGCCTGCAAAATTCTGTGTGAAACTCAGTACAATCCAGTTATTCCGATTGATCAATTGGATCTGCACCCATCCCTGAGCCACTCGCTGCTGCCGTTTCCTTGTACTCCCGCTGCAGAGCAGACCCCCTCCTTAAAACTAGAAGAGGACTGGGGTTTTTTAACTTGAGGCCAGGACCGCGCCCCTTACACAAAGCTGAAAAAGTTACAAAAGAGATCCTGCGCCTCACTTTCGCCCTTTTTTTTAAAAGTGAGAATGCTCACAATGAACCCTTCAGGGTATGCAACTACTCGGCTCAAACCAAAACACAATTCTGGACCATCAAGATAGAAAAAATATATATATTTTACTTTATTGTACCATATTGCATTCTATTCTTTTTTTAAAAAAAACATATGCACCTGAATAGGTATGCAATGTAAACTTTTTTTAAAAAATGTTTAGACAAATGTAATCTCGCATTCATTACTAACGTAAAACAACAACAGATGTGAACACAAATCAAAAAGGAGAAAAGAGAGAAGTGAGATTAATAAATTAAACACAGCACAACCTTCACCTAGATATTTACACTAATACAATTCATCAACACATAGGTAGATGGGCATAAAAATACATTCAGATTTCTTGCAAACACAATTAGAAAACACCATACAATTTCTTAGAAAAGCAAATAACGTTACTAGTATAGCTATATTAGTATAACATTCAGCTGCCTAGTACTAAATCCTTATTTCAGTTAGGATTCCTCAGTAAATTATTAATAAAAGCAAGCTATCAGTGCTTTGTTATCAACGTGTCGTGGTCACACGGTATCATTTTCCCAACATGTTTCATTCCCTAAATCTGTAAATCTTGTACAGGGAAATTCTTCAGGGGTATTGCTTCAAAAATACGAACAGTACACCATTAACCACGTTTGTGTAACGTCAGTTCCTTGTAAAGAAACTTTTGGTTTTGCCAGGAGTTGCAGCCCTCGAAGGTTTCCTTCTTGTTATGTTTGACTATAACCTTATGGAAAAAACCAGGGGAAAAAAAAGAAAGAAAGAATAGACACACACCATTTAGAATTGGTTGTGTTAGGCTCAAAACATAGCTGAGTACATTTCTCAACCTTAGTTTATAATTAACTCGGTGAGGCTTACCACACTCCAAACTTGTTAAATAGTCAGAGGTGTAGGGGGCGCTGTTATAAGTAGGGCGCTGATTCCCTAAAAAGGAAAAGGAGAGAAAATGATATGAGGTCTGTGCCCTGAAAGGACAAAATGATTTACTGCTAAATGGCAAAAAGCCAATGGTACCCAGGCAGCTGCCTCGAAGTTGTCTATAGGTGTACTAAAGTACACCAAAAGGCCTTATTTTACTTAGATTGAAAAATGTAGTCGTAGGTGAGACCCGAAAATAACGGTTAAATTGTTAATAGAATGTCTTAGTACCCTAGAGGTGGTTATTCACGTTTTCGAGTTCAAAAGGACAATAACAAAGGTATTAAAATGTAACACTCTACTATACATTGTAAACGCTAATGAGTCGAAGTACACTCATAGGCAAAAAGAGTGTCTAATGCAAATCTTAAAAGCCAAACTATCCTGTGACTAGCCTTCTTTGCTGGTAACAATATGTTGTTTTAATATCCGTATCTCCCAGTTATCTAAAAAAATCGAGCGCGACTGATGTAAATGATTATTTGCACAATAGAATCGTGGGTTAAATTCATACCTGGATAGTTAGGGGAGGGGGTCCCGTCTTGCTCGAGTCCTCTTATTAGTTACTATGGTAAAGTTGCCATGAGGTGCAAGTCTTTAGGTAAGGCTCTGCTGGAATGGTACTTATGGCAAGCTTTTTCAATGGAGCTGTTGGAAAATGAAATAATGCCGAATGAACGCTGTTACTAAATCTGCACAGTTTGTCTATCGCGCCACTTTCTAATAATGACAACCGTTGTTTAAAGTTTTCTAAAACGCCGTTTAAATAGGCATCTTGTACGGAACAGACAATAGTATATAGTCCGTGCTAATGCCTCTAGCGCAGATTAATTGTTGACCTTTAGGCGCCGTGCTTGCACAGATCGGCTGTATTTGCTAAAAATATGAAGTGCTCGGCACATGTGCTCGCAATTATGCTAGATGGATACAATGCTCGCGTGTGTGTTTCTAAAAGTTCATGCTGCTTAACTTCCCACATAATAAATTAGCGCATTAAACACGTACATAGGAATGAACTCGAGTATTTTTAACTCGTTTTACAGGGACAAAAGCGTCATGCGGTCGCTTACCTACCAGCTAGTTTTTAATAATGCTGGTTCCTGGCGCTTCCAATTCCTCCGTGCTAGCCTTCAGCTCTCATCTGATGGCTCCCTCTGCAGCTGTGTCCCGTAAAGCACTCCCTCTACCAACAGTGGGGAGTGGAGCTCACGTGACAAGCGTCGGGCGTAAACACTAGTCTGCTCACTACCATGTATATTTTGTGTTAACTAGGGCGCCATAGGATAAAAGTAAAAATATATCCTTAGTATATGGCGAATGTAGCAAGAACTAGTATGAACAAGGTCTACTTCTAAACTGGGCATCACTCTTGTCATGGTGAGTGTATGTTAGTTTACTGCAAGTCCCCATACTTGTTACATTCTGTCAAATGCAAGGAGCATGGGGACTTTGTTTGCTATTAGTCTCGTGGCATATCTGCCTAGGTCACTTTTATTTAAAAATCATGTATGTTCTCGGCCAAAGTTTGTAAATAGGCGCCGACCTCATACAGCTAGATTTATTCTGTAATTTACTGATATGTTAAGGTATCAATATTTGTCAAAATACTTGGACAAAAATACCTTTTATGTTTGTATTAGCATACTGTTCCACAATGTATGCAAACTATACCAAACCTTGCTTACAAAGATTTCCAGTCGATCAATTCGTTTAGACCGGTTTCTACTGAATTACAAAGGAAAATTAATCTTTGTTCTTGGTTTAATAGTCTTCTCTTATTAACTGATGTGGATTCTGTTAAATTCAGCTGGAGGAGTACGCTCCACGTGAATGACTCAGAGCAGACCCCCTCCACCACCTGTCTCACTAACCCAGTATCTCACTCCACCTCGCAGCCAGCAGACACTTTTCCTGTGTAAAAGCTTGGTTTGGTTTCCCGTTCACGCTGCCACCTTCAGTCCGCAGCAAAACTCACACTGATCAGCTGGGAGGAAAGGCTGCAAGTTCAGGCGGCGAGGGCTGCATTTCCTGATGGATCAGTCAGCTTGCACAAATTATCCCCCATGCAGGGGATGCAGCTCCAGGAGCTGCCAGGTGCACAACAGGGTCTGGGTTAGAGTGAAGGGATGGGAATGCTCTTGCAGCTCGGCCCCATGGCTGGTTCTGAATCCGACGACCGCACGTGGCCGTCAGACGAGCTGCCTGCTCATGGTTGCTAAGCAACCCTTAAAGAACACAGAACTCTCAAGAGACTGGCACCAGCACCACAGCCGCACCTGCCGCCATCGGAGCTTGCGCTTTTAAAAAAAGAATAGTAAGCAGCTGCACCAGCCCATGCAGGGGACGCTAGAGGTGCAGCTCACATAGTGGGCCGCCCCTCTGGCTAGTGGCCACCCCCTCCATGGGCTCGCCTCCTCGAGGTGGGTAGAGTGCAGGTGCCCTCGGGGGTCCGGCAGGAAACAGCCGGCCCCTCGAGGGGCATAAGTAGCCTGGGCTGAGAGAGCAAGGTCTCTTTTCCAGCCCAGGCAGCAGGACAACTAGGGGTTTCTGAGGGGTAGGTTCGGAGCTCTGAGAAGGAAGGTGGGCTCAGGATACCTAAGGGAGCAGGGTGACAGGTTCCTACTTGGTGGGGGCATTGGAGTCACGGGGGGGCGCCCACCCCAAAGCGTGGCAGAGTTACAAGGGCGGTCCCTGAGAAGGGGGCAAGCTGCGGTCTGGTCCGTGAGCTACAACCACTGACTGCTTCAGTCAAGATGGGGTGACACGGGCACTGATACCACTAGGGACGGTTGGGACACCTCAACAACCGATGCAGTGGCCTTGGGTTCGCTCCGTTCTCCAAATGGGAGTGATTGAACTGGCAGTCGGATACCACTGCGGGCCGTTCTCACAAGAACGGAAGTGGTGTGAGGAGGCTCACAGGTTTTGGACATGGGACTTTGTAAGACGGGATTGGCGGAGCCAAGCTGGAACGGACTATGTGTTGGGCCAGGCATGCATAAGACCTGAGCGGGGCTGGTGACGCCCGATACGATGAATCTACTAATGCAAACACTATGTTCCAATAAAGTGTATTATGTTTCCAACTTTCAGAAAGTCTCTGGCTCTTATAATTGAGGGTAAGCAGGGTATTGGGGTTTATGCATGTCATTGTTATTATGCAGGGGGGGCATAGTAGGGGTTAGCCCTGCTATGTTTTCAACAGGGAGTGACCCCTTTTGAAAAAACAAACTATTTTTTTTAAACACGGGGGTCGCAGTGGGCATGCCATGGTGGCACGGGAGTCGGCAGGGGTTGCAAGTGTGACCCCTGATGACCCAAAAATAATGGCCCTGCCCAGCCAACCCCTCCTTTTTGTCTTTTCATCTTTGGAATGCACCTATATTTGGGATATTATTGCTGGAGACCGTTTGGGTCACTCTCACAAATTATTTTTAGCCATTCACTGACTTTATACTTGTAAATGAACAATTCTAACATAGAGAAGTTGTCTTTCTCACTCACTTTATGACTAAAGGCAATCTTATTTTATTTTGAACAAATGTGCATTTCAGTATTCTGAGCCTCTGCATTCACAACTCAAGTTGATTTCAGGGCTGACTAACACAATCGAAAGCATTAACCGAGATACATGCAAGGAAGTGTGACATTGGACACGAGTGTAGCTCTTAATTTAGGGTTATGTATGATCACAGAATGCATTGTAAAGACACATTTGAAAATCAGTGTTTTACCATTTATTTCACATTCACCATTTAGGACAGTATTCTTAATACTGACTCAAAATCACACAAATGAAAAACAAGTAGAAAATAATCGTGGGGGTACTTAGTAATGTAGAGTAGTGTTTGGTGAAAGGAATTGGGAAAACGTGTTATTTTGTTTTTGACACATTCCTTTATAATTTTTGCAGTAACATAAATGCAGAGGGATCTGTCCACAATGCTGTAAACAAGTTGGGTTTCAAAAGAAGAAAAAAAGAGTCCCTGTACACACATTATAAAGGCGGAAAATGCATGTACAAAAATTAAAGGGATTCTGCAATATTTGCCCGTTCATTTAAAGCAGATCGAACAAACATCATTTGATAGGTAAACATACATCTGTTTTATAGTAGATGGCCACACTCCACTGCCATAACATTGCTTTCAAAGGCATAGAGATTTATGTCAATCGCAACCACGAATGTCTCTGGCGCAGTCGTTAGTGGTGGCAGTTACCATTTTTGGCCCTTTCACAGGCAGTATATTTAACTGAAATCCAGTCATACTAAAAGGGGGTGGTGACTTTTGGGGTCCCACCATACCCCTGCATGCCCCACCCATCTTGAAATGATATGCATGTGTTCCTATCTGCGGGGGAAGCTTTACCGGCGCTCTTAAGTGCTCCGATGAAGGACCCACAAAACACAATCTTGTCTTTTTCCTGGCCATTGAGCTAGTTATTGGCACTTGTTGCAGCTGGTACATGATCTGTCTTCTCACAGGTCCAGGGGTTCCCAGAGTGATATGGGCTTTCCAGGTTGCAACGTGTGTTTCTAGGGAAGAAGTCATTATGGGCTTCCTTTGAGTTGCTTCATATCGAAGGCTTTACCTACACTGCTTTAGTAAGGGCGGTCCTTTGCAGCTGTGAGAAATATGTAACCATTTGAAGCATATGATAAACCTTCCATGATATGTTTCAACACCAGGGACTTCAATGCCTCCTTGGCAGCTAGGAGTCTGCCTGTGATTCAGGGATACGATAGGCCTTAGTCAGAGCATTGCTATTTCATCCCAGAAGACTAGGGTCCACAGCTTAGGGGGCTCACCTGTACAAGTATAACAGAGGCAGAGTTGCCACATAAACCCCCGACCCACACTGTGGGGACTTAACAATGTGGCATTAGGAGGCTATCGCTTGGGCTGGACTTGCCAGTGGCGTTTCATCTGCATGTACTGCTGTGCATACGGATGCAGTTGTCCAGGCTCAGGTTTGTCTTGCTACCTGGATATATCCTCACCCAAGATGCAGCCCAAGTGGGCTTCCTATACCTCACTCAGTATGACGTCTGTGTGTGCCAGCATACCCTCACTTAGAATGACACACGGGGCAGCGGTGGAAGAGGCAGCATAAAGGAAATGAAGGACTCCTGCCAGCAGTGTGGGTAGTTGGGTTTCCTTCTGCCTTCTCAAGAGCTTGAGCCCGACTTTCTTCCCATTTGCACTCTCCGGCCTTTCCCTTGCATTTCCCAGACTTTGACTGGTGCTTCCATCATTGCTTCATATTCAAGCTTCCGGTCTCTGATTGAGACAACTTGCTGCTCTCAGATGACGAGTTCCATTATCCAGGTGTCCCTTTCCCCTCTGTTATCTAGTTAGTGGAAATGGAAAAGGTGGGGTTTGGTCAGGAACTTTATCTGGGGGTTGCCACAGGCTTCTACCTCTGGTTTAACCTTTGGTACTCCTGGTACTGTTCCTACAACCCCAGGATCAGATGTCACAGTTTTTTCGTATTCATTCTGCGGCCTTCCACAATTTCTATCACATGAGTACTGTCTTGTACAAAAATGCATTTTTTATATTTCTTAAGAAAATGCAATCTTTTGTACAAGACAGAGACCATATAATAGAAATTGCAGAAGGCCTCAGAATGAATATGGATAATTATTTTTCGTAACAATGGCCATAGAATCACTGTATACAAACATCCCACGTAATGTCATTAGAGACTACTGTAGAGAAGTTACAGGAATATCCTACAGTGGAGGCGTTCAGAAAGTTGTTCCTTTGTTGCACAAATATGCCACTAAGGACAACCTTTTTCAATCTAATGGCAAATTCTTCCATTAGATTGGGGGAACCGCGATGGGGGCCATGGTCGCACCAAATGTGGGCAATATAAATTCTGAATATTTTGAAAAATCAGCAATCTTTTACTCAAACAACTCTTTTGAGAAAAATATTGTTGGGAGGTATAGGTGCATTGTTCATGTACTCCTAATTTGGAAAGATGAGGAACATAAGGTCCAAGAATTGTTGTTATGGGTGAACACCCAAAATCCATATCTAAAATGTACATCTACTGATGATGAAAAACAGATACACATTTTGGATCTCAATAGCTGTAAAAAAAAAAAAAAAAGATAGATTAGGTATAAAACCATATAGAAAACCAATCAACAAAAGCGCTCTTCTTCACTGTGATTCTTTTCACCCTAAAACCTTAACGGATAGTCTCCCATATGGGCAGTTCCTTAGAGTGCATAGAAACAATACAAATGAGGAAGATTTCTATGATGAAGCAGATTAGCTCACCAAAAAATTGAAAAGGCGACGATTTCAAGGTAAAATCATAAAGGCAATGGAAAGACCTAGCAATAATAACTGAGGGGTCATCTTAGAAAAGCAGACTAAACATGCTGATAGTGAACATAACATCTTTCTTTAACACATACACCAATCTATTGTACAAAATCAAACTAAAAGTTTAGAAACATTGGAGGGTTGTGCCACGGGGCAGGGTGCCAACACCCCTGGTACAGTTTGCCTTCAAAAGAAGTGAGTCGATCAGAGGTGGGCTGGTGAAGAGTGATATTTTTCACACCAAGAAAATAAACAATGTAATCACAGACCCTGGGGCACTCCAAAGATTCAGGGGAATTACATGCATGGAAATTGTACAGTCTGTAAATGTGTGACACCAGGTAAACCTATGGATACAGGCCTAGAAAGAATCTGGTTTATGAAAACTTTCACAAATTGTAAATCGAAAATGGTGGTGTATGCCATTTGGTACCCATGTGCCTTGATGAATACAGGAAAAAATCCATCAAAACTCAAAACAAGAATTGTAGAACACAGGAGTTGTATTCTTATGAATAACCTGGCAGCTCCGGTGGTTGGAATTCTAAAGGATGGACTGCACACCTCACTTTTCAAAAGATTCAAAGTAAACCTTTAAAGTCAAAGTTTGTGAGGAGCTTTCGATCTGCAGCACCTTTGATAAAACAGCAAACAGCAAATTATTGCAATCAGGCCTGCGGACACCTCTGATAGACCTTTGATTCTCGATTTGCAAATTTTATGTGCTGACAGTATTATCTGTATTATGGTTGACAATCAATATATAATTCATGAGAAATACATTTTCAACAGTATAGCTTGTATAACTATTGACAAGTATGTTAACATACATTGCAGGATTGATTTTGTAGATACCATAATTCCCAAGGGCCTTAATGACCCTAACAATTTACATAATTTTATGTAATTGGTTATTTTGATATGATTCTAGATTCTGCTAAATATTGCGGTATTGTACGAAATTACCTAATACCAAAAGTCTGACCCCCAAAAGTCCGACCCCCAATTTTCCGCATATATATATGTTTGGGTAAAGTGAAGAAAAATGTATAGGGGTGAGGTGGGGGGGCTGTAGTGGGTCTCCCCCCACATATATGCTGAAAAAATTGAGAGAAAAACAATCAGACTTTTGGAGGTCGGACTTTTGTATTCGGTAATTTCACGCAGATCCAAATATTGCACCTACATAAGTATATGTGCCACTATTACTCTTGATGTTAGTAGCAATGTCATGCATAGACTGTACTTTTATATGTATATTGTCACATACCAACTGTTTGGTATACCAGCATAGTTGCACTTCTATTCCCGAGACACATGTACAGATTTTGATACTATCAGCAATGTGAGTAATATATGATGCATTGTTTGTATAGGGCATGATACGTTTTACTTTTATGAAAATTGATTTGTTTAATCTTGTCCTTGTTTATGATATATATTTACATATCAGATCCACTACGGCTGACATGTTTACTGATCTTTCATGCGTACAAACTGTTCAAAATGGCTCCCACTACGATGAACATTACACATGACAACCGTACCAAGCACCAAAGGCTACGGACAAGAGGCATCATGAGCATCATCACGACATTGAGCACCATGATGTCATGCGCCTCGTGGCGTGATTCTCCCCCCTCAGACCGTACGCACTTGCCTCGATAAATACTCTAGCCTCAGAGCTACTGTGTTGCGTGACTCTGGTTTTGGGAACAATTATTCATACCCTGTACAACATTGTCAGCAGGTAAGGGAAGACAAGAGATTCTGATGGCATTAATTTCTCTGTTTTAGACTTAATGAACTGTTGCTTTAGGTGAGCATTTTGAGTAATAACACTTTGAATTAATTCATAGGAAATGTATCTTGGGCACTTCATGTGTTCCTGAATGCCTGAATGGTAAACATTGCCCCATGCACTGAAATACTTTACCTTGCACCAATACATAAATCTCGCTGTGCACCAATATATTTGTTCATATAGATCATCCTTTAGTTTCTTTCTTACTGACATCACGTTCCCTTGTCTTCTTTTCCAGCAAGTGTCATTGGAATTGATGACTGCGCACAGGTATTTCTAGCTGTTTGATAATTTACATGGGGTGTAGGGTATCCCGTGATAATAGAGAATACAATTACAGAGAATTATATAACAGAGAAACAAAAACAGAGAATCAAAATCGAACATTTTTAAAAATAGATATGGGGCTTAGGTAAGGGGGTAAAAGGGGTGGGAATGGGGTTGGGGTTGGTTTAAACACATAGAGAAACAGGGGGCTTAAAGGGGGACCCCCCCAAAATAAACAATATTTTTCACTGTTATTGTTTTCGCTGAAAAAGCATTCTCTGTTATGTATTCTCTGTGATCACATAGAACCGGCGTGAAGCTTTGCAAGCTTCAGTGGTAGCACATTATATACAGATAGGCCATGATGAAAGTGACACACTATTGACTATGCTACAAAACGTCAAACATAATGGCACACAAGTGGAAGAAGATATCCTGTCTTGTTTGGAACAATGGTTGATTTTTGTAACTTTAAGTGCTACAAAGAGGTTCCATGATTGTTCCCCCCACGCAGCTATATCAAGAGTAGATCTTCCTAATTATGATGAATGGTGTATCAAGTAGCAATAGGACCTATCCCTCTGGTCTCTTGTAGGTATATGATGCGAGCTGGTATCCGAATGTTGAATGACATCATGTTATGGTCTAGTTGTTAATATCACCCGCAGTTCTAACTTTGGTCAGAAAAACATGGTTGAAATACAACTGTTCTTGGGGGAGTAGTGTTGAGGCACTCATGCCGAACTAAGAAAGCTAGTTAATGGAGAACACTAATTTGAATGTTTCCTGGCTGTAGATGTGACGGAAGAAGAATAGCCCAAGTATGGTGAATATTTGAAAAGTAATAACAGAACTAATTGCCAAGGCAAAGATGCGGGGGGAAATCAAATTCATGTTTTTTTCAATTAGTATGTTACATTTTATCATTTACGTTTTGATATTAAAACCTATATTTGATTGTAAGTTAAGGTATGAGACAATTACCCAGGTTTAAGTAGTTAAGGCTGGCTCATTGCGATAAGTTAAAGATATACAATGGTTTAATACACCAACATAGTAGAAGCTGGAACCTGTAAGCTCGGGAGGATAGCTCAGCTGCAACCTTGCTCGCCTTGGAATCAAGACGACACGAAGCAACACAGGTTCGATTCCCAGGTCCGCACTTAGAAACATCTGGGTATTTAAGGGCGTTACAAATACGCAATTAAGAGAAAAAAACAATTTTGCAACAAAAAAAACTATTCCTGTAACAGCTGCGGTAAATGCAAAGAAAATAAATAAATAAGCTGAATAATACTGTGCAATACTCTAGTGGCTTAAGAATAAGCATGGTTCAGGGCATTAGGGCAGGGATAATGTACAGAGTGAACGCAGTGCTGGGTGGAAAGGCCATGGCTGATCCCAGGATCTGTGTGCTCCAAGTGAGCGGGGAGGCATCCCCTTCAATATGGGATAGGAAGTTGTATGACATGACATTTCCAGTAGCCAAGCTGGGGCATCACTACAATTTGGGGCTTTGAAGATGACCCCTCTCTGGCGGACTGGCAATCCAATACGGTTGGGTGCATGTAGATGGAAATTCTGGTATACAGGAACAGGGGTTGCCTGCAAAAATACTGAAAAATGAGGGGGAAATGGTTGAGGGATGGGGAGGACTCTGGTTGATTCCCAGAGATACCGTGGGAAGGGGGTAGGGAGTCTAGGTTACCGGCCAGGGGTGTTTCTGGTGTCTGGAGGGAGTGAGGGGGGAGGCTGGGGAAAGGAGATCTGCGGGAGTTGGGTGTGTTTGGTTTTGAGAACCCGTTTGGTTCTGTCTACCTCCTGTCTCGTCTTTTATTGGTGTTATCTGATAGGAGGCTATGTCAAGAAAATTGGCTTTAAAAAAAGAATACGCGTAGTTTGAACAACAGGCACAAGAAAAGATGAAATACAACTGTCGTACATGAATCAAGGTGTGGTACTTAAGCGAACTGAGGTTAGAACTTTGCCAATACTGCAGGCTACAATGAATATTCAAAAATATAAAACAGAGACTAAGCTCCTCATTACAAAGTTGCCAGTAGGCCGCCAGTGCTACCAGCGGTTTACCGGCAACCTCAGCTTACCGTTTGCACCGCCCGGTAACACTAGAATATTACAGGCGGCAGAGGTAAGCTCCCATTCCTGTGGAGTGACAGGAAAGGGAACACTGAAGCTCTGTTACCATTAGTATTGATGCTGGTGCTTCAGTGAAAAATCTGCCAGTAGGGGCCTGACACAACGGTAGGTCAGGCCTGAGTGACCCGGTCCAGAAAAGGTGCCTTTAACCGTTGTTACCAGCATTTCTTTCCGGACCTGGTCACTCGTAATGAGGTCCTAAGAGTAGCAGTCTGCTAAAAAAAAATCCTGATAACGTTTCAAGACGGCATGAAAGATGGACCAAGTTGAGTAGAAGAACGGTTCAGGGTACATAAAGTTAGAACAAAAATAACACTAGGCAGCTCAGATGCAGCGCTCAAAATGTTTATCCAAATACATGATGGGATGGATACACCTTTGATAAAGCATGAGCAAATATCAGCCAATGGTTTAAAGAAATGGGGGCAAAGAAAAAAGAATTTTGAATTTAAATCATTAACTTTGTATATTATTTTTTGGAGGACAATGGAAATTAAAATCAAGCAAAACATTCTGAAGGTGGGCTCAAGCACGTTGGAAAGTAGCCCATACTGAAGGTTAGTTTGGAGTATACACATAACATACTGATTGTGGACTAGAATAATCCTGCACAAGGAAGAGATGCATATATGTCTACTGTAGACCCTATATTAAGTTGTATGGGGGCCGATAAAGTTATTCATTCTGGCCATGTACATAAAAATAGTTACATGTATAAGATAAATGAAACATTTTTATATAAAAAAAAGAGAAAGTCAAAAGATATACAATTGCAAATGTGAGGTTTTTGGTGTCGTTTATTGTGACACAATGGGATAAAAGAGAATTAATGGTTATACATATTTGGTTTTGATTTTTAAATAAATAGATGTGACTCTGTTCTTTAGTCTCATGAGGAATCTCCAAGACTGCCTATTTGCGAGAGAAACATGCCAGGCATTGGATTGGCACCCAGACTCAGCGCACATGGAACACTGTATTAAGTGATCAATACATGTCAGAAGGTATCAAAAGGATTTCCACATGTTGCAGCAGTAGTCAGTTTGTCATCAGGAAATAGGATATCTGCTGCTTAGGATTGTCTGCTCGTTTTGGGCTTAGAGTGGATATGGGCAGAACACTTTTTAACAATATCTATGAGATCTAAATAATTATGGCCAAATGTATAATTTTTAGCTATGTTTTCAGTTATTAATAATTAATAAATGAATTTGTGACTAGGTAGATGTGATAGGATTGGCATATGTGTGTGACAAGTGTATCACAATAAAACTATCTAGCATGATATGAAGGAGAATAGATGATTTAGTAGATTAGATAACCAGACTTTCCTCCTTATTCAATTATATATCGGCTATATTGAGTCCCGGTTACCCTCTATACTACCTGATGATCTCCGATTTCAGATCATCAATAACACTTCACATAGAGGTGAAAAAGAAAGATGGGATGCCTTCAAAACATTTGCTAGAGGCCTTATTACTGAAAAGGTGAGCAGGCTGAAATTAATCAGAACTCGCGAAGAAGGGGAGCCTCTTAAGGCAAATGCAGGGATGGTAAAAGTACACAAATGCAAAGAGTCTATCAACAATTATAGGAACCTGTAGCTAACCAGAAGAGAGCTCAATGCACTGCATATGAATAAAACAAAGTACTTGATTAGGAGGCTCAACCAAAGAAACTATGAACTAGGAAATTAGCCCAACAGCCTGCTTGCCTACCAGTTGAAAGATAAAATACTGAAATTCAAGGAAAATACTTTAGATGCAGGGCTGTTAAGGTTAGAACTTAATGCAACAAAACCCCTGAAATTCAGCTAAAGTCACCTTAACTTCACTACCCCTGTTGCGCAGCCTATGACCACAATGATGACATCACAGATCATATTGAGCTGCAAAGAAAGTATTGTTTGCTCTTGCTCATGTGCAATGGAAGGCGTGCAACTATTATTAACCTATTGTTAGTGCTGCTCAAAAGACCTTCTTAAAATCATGCAGTGATTGGGTGACCGTTTCCATGAAGGAGGCCACATGGATCAAAGACATGCCTGTTAAGACTACATAGTCCAGAATACAGAGTATTTACCAAAATATACTGTTTTATACTGTCTTGAACCCTGGTCTGCCAGAGTTCAAGGACCAATATTTAACCACTACGCCACAATGGCGTAATGCTTCACGATGTATACATTTCATACTTAGCCTACAATCTAATGTGTCCAATTGTAAAAGGCTACGTATTAAACTTGTAAAAGTCCAAAAAATAATATAAGTGTAGCATAATAGTTAAGTGCTGCATCTAGAACTCCTGCAGGCCAGGGTTCTCGAAGGCAGTGTTCAGCACACATGTGTTTTTATTTCGTTTTTCAGTTTATATTGTTGCCCAGAGACAGTGTAATACATGTTCCATATTTTTATTATAATGGTGCCGTAAATGTTTTTCATGTTTAATCCATATTACAAAATGCGAAGTGTCTGCAGGTTCATGCCAATTGTGACCTCTCGCGCCAAAAATATCCTGCCACCAAGAGGTACAAAATGCAAAGTGCCTGCAGGTTCATGCCGTGCCAATTGCAACCTCTCGCACCAAAACATCCTTGCGCTGAGAGGTCCCTGCACCCAACTGGCTGCGTCTAACTTGGTGCACCCAAACTTGACCTGCAGCAAAATGGTCACGCCATAACAGCGTGCGCCTAACTAGCTGTGCCAAAATGTCCTGTCCCGTGCTCCAAGCCCCTTGTTTTATGGCCGGTCTCTTGGTGACTATTGTGATACATCGCACAACCCCAAGTAACTACATTTAAGCAGCACAGAAACTGGAAAGAAAAGACTGGCTACAAGAATAACATATGCCCAGGTACTTTCTGCACCCATACCGAATATCAAAAGCTAGCATTCATGAATATACGCACAGTACTGCTTAGCTTCAAAGTGAGGGAGGGGCCGGCCCCCGCAGGCCATGTTGCTCTAAGTAGTCTTGTAAATTTGCTTCACTTTGTAGGCACCATGGCCTGTGGGGGCTGGCCTTTTTTTCTCACTTTGAAGATAAGCAGGGTCGATGCTGGTTACTGCATGGATGGGAGACCCGGGTTCCCAGTGGTTTTTCTCCCCTGATGTCACTGTAGCTGTAAAAATATCTATTTTTTTTATTATTTGCTGAGGATCACACACTTTGGTTGAACAGACCCTTGTTTCATGCCCGGTCTCTTGGTGACTGTTGTGCTACATTGCATGAACCCAACGAGCCACATTTAAGCAGCACGTAAAAAGGAAAAAAAATTACAAGCTGCACAAATAACATATGCCCAGGTACTTTTGCCCCATAGCAAAAATCAAAAGCTGGCACCCATGAATATATGCACAGTAAGTAAAAATATATCTTAAGGTGAAATATACAAATGTAGTTCAGTAGACCTACTCAATAGACAAAGGTGTGCAAAACAAAATAGCATTGGATTTTAAAAAAAAATTATGAACACCAGAAAAATAACCTGAGATATGCTGGTAAAGTATAAAAGTGGCTCACCTTTTAAACCCAGCAATCTGTCATGAAATATTCCCAGAAAACTAAATCCCAATATGAAACAAGTGCTTGTGGTCTTGTGAGTAACCGTCTGCACTGGGAACATGACAACCTGAGTAAATTTCTGGTAGTCAAATACTGGAGCAAGCTTGCCAACCTCAAAAAAACCCAAGGGGTTACCTCCGCCCTCAGAAGAAAAGTTACACTATCCACCCACATGTGTCCTTTACTGGTGCCCTGAAAAGCAGCCACAATCAGGAGAAGATAACTGCACCAGTGTCCAGGATTGCAAACTCTCTTGCCACATCGTGGGCAAATACTCATGACTTACTTGCGCTCTCATAATTTCCCCTCCTCACCCCCATGTCTGGCTTCCAACAATACTCTGCTTTATAAAGCTATAGTCTGCTTTATAAAGCTGTCTTGGAAAGTACACATATCATAGTGTCACTCAAATATATAAATCCTTATAGAACTATGTTAGGCAAAAAGTGTACAATTGTGGCATTATTCCCCCCATCTTGACCGTGAAACTACAACTACCCGAATGCAATTCAACAAAAGGCAAACAAATGGTCTCTGAGTGCAAAACTTTCAAGTTATGACAGTAGCACCATTTTAAAAAAATGTGGATGCTGTGTGTTATGAGATATTTAAAACTATGAAAACACACAGCATTCAGGACTGTGGACTGTCTCCCATCCATGCAGTAACCAGGATTGGGCCTGCTTAGTTTCAAAGCGAGGAGGGATCCAGCCCCCTTAGGCCATGTTTCTCTAAGTGGTCTTGTAAGGTGGTGTAATTTATTGGGCAACATGGCTGCAGGGGGCTGAGCCCTTCCTTGCTTCGAAACTAAGCAGGGTGTGTCTCAGTTACTGCTGGCATGAGAAACCCACTGTTGCTGTAAAAATATCAATTTATTCTATTATTGATCGGGAGAATACAAATACCAGAATGCAATTCAGCAAAAGGCAAAAAATTGTCTCTGAGTGCAAAACGTTCAAGGACTAATGGTAGCATGGTTTAAAAAAAAAGAATAATTTGGATGGCCACTCCATTGGCCATCCATACAGTAACAGGGACTGCCCCTGCTTAGCTTCAAAGTGGGACTGACCCTGCTTAGCTTCAAAGAAAGGAAAAGGCCGGCTGTTTCTCTAAGTGGTCTTGTAAAGCTGGCTTATTTATTGGGAAACATGGCCAGAGTAGGCTGACCCCTTCCTCACTTTGAAGCTAGGCAGAGTCTGTCCTGGTTACTGCATGGATGGGAGGCCTGGATGGCAATACATCGCCAACGTCACTATATCTGTAAAAAGATCTTTTACAAAGAACGGTAACTGCGGGTACTGAACTAAAAATCATTTCAGCTATCGGTAGGCCTATAAAGCCGCGAATGTCGACAACACCGGCAAAAAAATGCTTTCCTGCAACCCCCCTCCCCAGATGGCCTCCTTTCCTCCCACAACACACACTGTTTCTGTGACACAGTTGGCTATTTGAGGCTATAACAGAGGCTACAGAAAGCTTTGTGTTGCAAACTCAGTCCCTAGACGGCCTCAAACTCTCAAGTTTCACTTGGTGCCCTCTAGCATGATGGAATTTGCGTGTTTTCTAACCTGCAAATAGATTTGTTCCTGCGTTTCATTTTCCCATATCCTCAGCTGTAGCCACGCATATCTCTTGCATCGAGAGAAAAACAAGATGGCGTTATTTCATTTCTAAAAAAAAAACGGTTCCAGGTAAATCCCCAAGACATAGCTATCTATTTTTGAGAAGGGGGCACGTACTTCTCCATCAAATATTTAAATAACTACTGCACGGAATAACCCCAAACCATGCATGGATCACAAGTCAATGCTTCATGCCCAAGTTGTTTTTGACCTCGTCCAAATCCGTCCAGCAGTTTGGGCTGTGCGCTTTGCCAAAAATTGACCTTATTTGTCTATGGGAAAATGAATGGGAAGTAGGCCGCAGTTTTGGAAAACCTTTTTTTGTTGTTGCTCTTAATAACTTTTTTATTTTTTAACAAATCTTTACAAAACTTTGCAGTCTGGGGGACCCACAGGTATTTAATTACTTTGGAAATTTCGGCCAAAAACATTACTCGAATCAAAAGTTATTAATGATAGTGTTTTGAGGGGTTCCTATGGGAGGCAGACTTACCTTAACTATATGGCGGCTATTGCTGCCCTATGACATATAAATCTCTAGCCGTTTTGTATCCCTGGATGCTGAAGAGAATGAGAATCAAGGAGCAGTGCAGTCTTTCCTAGAGAGGGTCCATCCACCTAAACAGTATGCTACAGGGATGGAAAATTGGAAAATCCACTCACTGTTGAAGAAACTGACTCAGTGATTTTGGATTTAAAAGTAAAAGACCAGATCAGTCTATCACTTGATTTTACAAGAAAATGTCAGCATCAGCTGCTAGCCCCATTGGTTAATCTGCTCAACTATATAAAAGAACCATGGAGGGGGGCTATCATTAGTATGCTGCCTTACCTAGTGAAGGACCCTTTACTGTGCATGTCATATTGACCAATAGATGTTTTTCACCATGCTGAGCTATTTTACCGGCACTTATGCTTAATAGATAATGATCCATGCGAGTTCATCCCAGGGAGGCAAGCAGCAGACAATAAGAGGTTGGTGGTAACCCACCGGTGCTGCTGGACGTTTGCCGACAACCCCGTAACACTGATTCCGCCAGCTACTATCCCGGTGCCACTGGGATATCACAAGTGGCGGCGGAATGGTAAATCCCCATTCCCATGGAGTCCCATAGGACTCCATGGGGATGAGGACACTGAAGCACTGGCACCGTTATGAACGGTGCTGGAGCTTCAGTGAGGGACATGCCGGTAGGAGCCCGATTTCCCGGCAAGTGAGGCATGCTGGGGGATCCGTGCCCCTACCGGCATTCCCGTAGTATGGCAGTCCAGAAAAGGTGCCGGTACATTGCTACAGGCACCCTTATTTCCAGACCACCATACTTGGAATGAGGCCCAATGTTTGAAAGATTTTCAATCTTACTGACATAGTCCATAAATGTGAACTCCCAGTGCTTAGCTCGTTCGACATTGAGAATGTGTTTGACCTTTTAAAGTTGGGTTTTGTTGAGGGTGACTGGCGCCCCCCGCGCGCTTCGCCGTAAGCCCTGGCCCCAAGAACTCAGACCCACACGTCCGTCTTGGTTCAGGCTTTCCGGTCGCTCTAGCGCGGCCGGGAAACGCCCCGTTTATTTATACTGCACGCGACAGCATGCAACGTCACGCCGCCGCGTGCGCGCCCTTCATCGGGCAGCACCACACTCCTCCTTTTTCGGGGAGAACCAACAACTATCATTGAACTATTCACTGCAAACTATACAACGCTGCAATTGAAACAAGTCATGAGAACAGAACAATGGGACAACGAAAACAAATCACACAACCCCTGTTCCATGAACACCCCTTTATTGGCATCCACCCGGGTCCCCTTAGCTAGACTTTGTCACCCTCTGGATCTTCAGCCAATTGTCCCAGCACGTAATCGGTGAGGTGAGCTGGTTTCCCTCACCCAGTCCTCTGGGGGTACCTCCGGCTCGCCTCCGGCACGGGTGATCTGTTCGCCGACGGACCCCGAACTGGGGACTCCGGCATGCAGGGTGGGTCTCCCTCGTTCTCCAGGACTCCTCCCAGGTCCGGGTCAGGAGGTGCGTCAGTTCTAGGGTCTCTGATCTTTTTGAAGAAGCTCACGTTGCGCGTCACTTCCGACCGTCCATCCGACGCAGTCACCATGGAGCCCCGGACGGCCACGACATCCAGTGGCTCAGGCTCGTACGGCAAAGAGAGTTTTCCATGCGGGTGTCGATTGCGAATGAGAACCTCATCGCCCGGCTCCAGCTGTTGTGGGTGAAGCCCCCTCCGCACGTTTTCTTGCTCAGTTCTTGCTTGCCGGTCCATCTCGACTCGTTGGTCGTCAATCACTGCAGGTTCTCGCTCTCCAACCTCCGGCAACAGCCCTCGCGGACACCTTCTGAACATTGCCTCTGCCGGGGTCATCCCCGTGGACGCATGTGGCGTGGTGCGGTATACCCTCAAGAATTGGTACAGGGCTCTCTGTAGGGACTGCCGCTGTCCTTGGGCAATTCTAAATGTCTTATTGAGGGTCCTCATCAGGCGTTCTGCCTCCCCATTCGCTCGAGGCCACAGACTCATGATCTTCCGGTGCACCACCCCGCAGCTCACCATCAGTTCAGCAAATTGTTCACCCTGAAAGGGCGCACCATTGTCCGAACACAGCGGGTGAGGGAATCGGTGAGCCGCGAACAACTTCTCCACCGCCACTACCACGTGTTCAAACGCCACAGACTCCACGAACTCCACCTCGGGGTACCGGGAATACTCGTCCACCAGGACCAGGAAGTGGGTGCCCATGGTGGTGGACCCAAAATCGGCATGGACCACCTCCCACGGATGTGTCCCCCTCGGCATCGCCTCGATGACTGGCTCCCGCTGTAAGGGCGAGGCTGCCTGACACCAGACACAAGCCGCCACAAATTCGTCCACCTTGCGTTCCAGCTCGGGGAACCACACCTTCATCCGGAGGCGGGCCTTGGTCTTGGCGGCCCCTTGGTGGCCCCTGTGTGCCAGTGCGATCACCTCACCCACCTTTGACTGGGGAACTACAATCCGATCACCCCGAAGTAGCAGGCCCGACGTCGAGAAGGACAGTTCCTCACGAACCTTCCATAGTTGTTCTAGACCAGTCCGGGCCTCCTGAGTGCGTCCCGCCAGGGCCTCGAGCGCTGACTTCCAGGAGCCTTGCTGCATGGACTGCCTCAATACTTTGAAGCACTCATCCTGTGCCGCCGCAGCCTCCAGCTCCTGGAAAGGCATGGCATTTGGCGTGGCTGCCTTTACCACGACTTGGACATGCTCCTCAGCTTCTTGCTCACAGATGTCACGATCTCCTTCTCCAGGCGCTCCGGGGTGTCTGGATAGGTAGTCAGCTGCGTTGTTTACCCCTGGCCGGTAAACCAGGGTCACCCCATACTCCAAGAGAGCCAGGATCCACCTCTCAATGCGTGCCGGCGGATTGGATGACGACCCCGCTAGGATGGGCAGCAGAGGTTTATGGTCAGTAACCACCGTCACCGGGCGTCCGAGTACATAAAGCCGGAAATGGCGACATCCCCACAGCACCGCCAGAGCCTCGCGCTCAATCTCCGAGTAGCGTTGTTCGGTGTCTGACAGCGCTTTGCTGGCACATGCGACTGGCCGGACGCCGCCATCACGGTCAATCTGTGTCAACACCGCACCCAGGCCAATTGGCTTAGCATCAATGATGATCTCCGATGATAGGGCGGGATCAAAGAATGACATTGTGTCCTCGGCCGTGAGGGCACCCCTAATGTCATCAAAAGCCGCCTGTTCCAGCGGACCCCAATTCCAGACGGTGTCCTTTCTTGTCAGGGCCCGGAGGGGCTCAGACCTGGATGCCAGGTTCTTGATGAACCGGCCACAGTACGTGACCATGCCCAAAAAGCTTCGCACCTCCGACACAGATTCCGGTGGTTGGGCCTTCTGTATGTCCAGTACCTTTTTTGGGTCAGGAGACACCGCCCCTCCCTGAACACAAACCCAAAGAACTCCAGGGAGGGGTGCAGAAATTCGCACTTCTCCTTATGTAGTGTGAGTCCCAGCGACTGCAGCCTCTCAAATGTTTTCGCCAGACGCCTCAGGTGGTCCACCTCCATCCTTGCGAAGACCAGAATGTCGTCGCTTATGGTTAGGACGCCCTCGAGGTCGGTTAGGGCACCCCGAATGATGTTCTGGAATACTTCCGCGGCCGAGGACACCCCAAAACTCAACCTCTTGTAGCGATATAGTCCCCGGTGCGTGGTGAAGGTGGTAATGTACCTTGAGTCGGGGTGGAGGACGACCTGATGACATCCGGCCCTGAGGTCGAGCTTCGAGAAGAACCGAGCGCCCTGCACCTCCGCAATGTCGTCATCCAGCGTCGGTGTGAGGTGCCTCTCTCTCTTGATGGCCTTGTTGGGGATTCTCATGTCTACGCAGATCCTGACTGCGCTCGGTTGTTTGAGTTTCCTTGCCACCACTATGGGGGACACCCAGGGAGTCGGTCCCTCCACCTTCTCGATAATGCCTAGATTGACGAGGCTGTCCAGTTCTTTGTCTACCTGCTCACGGAGGTGGAAAGGTACCCTCCGATGTTTGAGGGCCACCGGCTGTACCGAATCATCAATGTGCAGCCGCACCGGCCCCCCGGCCATCTGCCCAATCCCCTTGAATAGGGCATGATGCTTCTCCAGCAAGTCATTAATGTCCTCCAGGTAGACGGAGTACGCAAAGCTTACGATGCCGAGAGCCTCCGCCGCTGCACAACTCAACAAAGTGTTCTTACTCACTTGGGTCACGTAGAAGCGGGCTGTGATGTGAGAGCCATCGTGTTCCACTTTTGCCACAAAGGCCCCGTCCAGAGGGATGGGCTCCACACCACCGAACGCGAAGATGCGGGCCTTTGGCATGACCAGCCTGGGCGGCTGATCCATGGCGTTGTAATGTTCTCGGGCCATGACGTTCACCGATGCCCCTGTGTCCACGAGTACAGGGACCGGAGACTGGTTCACTTCGACCACGCACCTTGGTTGACGTCGATTCCTGCCTCTTAGAAGCTCCACACATGAGACAAAGAATATGTTCTCTTCATCTTCTTCTTCTTCTGCTTCTTCCGCCTGAGCCTCCTCCTCGCCCTGGTCCACCTGGGCGACATTGGACGGCCGACCTTGGCGAGTGGAGACCGCTCGGCCCTGGCCCCTTGGCACCAGTACGGGCAAGGCCACCCTACAAACCCTTGAGAAGTGGTCTGGCAACCCGCACCATCCACATGTCTTTCCAGCTGCAGGGCACTCCGCTGGGTGAGGCAGGTCGTATCCGCATTTTTGGCAAATCTCGCCCGCCCTCCCAGCTCTGTCCCGTGTGCCGCCGCCATATCTCCTAACACCTCTCCCCCCTCGCCACATCGCGCAGATCTCTTCAGTTTTAATGGGGCGCGACCCGGCCTCCATTCTTGCCGCTCTCGCCTCTGACACCTCGTGGCTCCTTCCTAGCTCAAGGATGCGCTGGAGCGTTATCCCCGGCTCCCTCAGCACTTGGCGCCTGAGCTTGCCTGATGAGCACGCCTGGATAAGCATGGTCCTGATCATGTCCTCTGCATCGCCCCAGGCGCAGGCGAGCGACAGACGCCTTAGGCGCCCATAGAACGTGTCCAAGGTCTCGTCATCTTTTTGTTTGGCAGAGAGCATCACAAATCGATCATAGTCCGCGTTGGCTAAAGGCAGAAAATATGCCTGGAGGGCGGCCTTTGCATGATCGTAGGTTCCATTCCCTTGTGGCAAAGATTCAGAAATCTCCTGGACAGAGGGCCCTGCTGAGTACAACATTGTGGCCAGCCTGGTGTCATCATCGACCACTTGCGCAGCCCTGAAATACATGTCCAGGCGGTCCACCCACCTTCTCCATCAGGGCCCCAGGCTGGATGGCGGGCCCGACACATCGAATTCGGGGATGGGCTGCAGGGCAGCATGCGCACGTACCTGCGCCATGGCAGGCGCTGCCTGCTGAACACCAGGAGCAGCAGCAGGTTAAACAGGGGGTTGAAGGGCGGGAACCGCTGCCTGGCCATCTGCTGGAGCTGCTGGTTGCTGCATTGGAGGTAGAAGACCCTGCGGGGCCACTGGAAATGCAGCACAGGGTAAGGGCTTAGGAAGGCAATCATGTTCCTTTATGACCAGCCTACAGGCCGGGTATGTGCAAGCAGATTCCTTGCAGAGGTATTTGCTCGGAAGAGAGGCACTCGTCAGTGGTGCCCACTATCGATACTTTCGTTTGCCCTGGTAGTGGAAGCCCTGGCACAGGCTATAAGAGAAAATGAGGAGGTCTCTGGCAAAGACTATGCTAGGAAATCATTTAAGGCCTCCCCCTTTGCTGAAGGCATTCCCCTTTCATTGTCCCATCCAGCAGATTAAATCCAAAGTATAATGAACATCCTGAAAGTTTTTCAAAAGGCATAGGGCTTTAAAAGTAATTTATTAAATCAGCGTTCCTCAAACGCTCTGTGTCCCATCCCAACTTAATCCAGTCAAAGCCATGTCTCCTTTCAAAATGTAAGCATGCACTTTGAACCGTCTGGGGGTCTATTTAACTAAGTACCAGCTCTGTCTCCAGAAAACCTTCCGCCACTTCTATCTGCAGGTAGGAAGAACCCAGGTTCCTGGAAGATTCTTGCAACCTCATGGTTTGGGAAGAATATTCTACTGAGACTTCTATACATGTTTCAGAAGGAAAGGTATTTCTCCCACGTAAATGTGAGGGTCTGTCCTGCCCAAATTTCTTCACAAACTTTCAGGCAGTGGAACTACAAATTACAGGTAAGGGATTAAGCCAGGGATCTGCAACATGTGGTTGTCCAAATGTTTTGGACTACGACTCCCGTGATCCCTCACCATTGACCATTCTGTCTGAGGGTGATGGTTTTTTAGTCCAAAACATCTGGAGAGCCAAACGTGCAGACCTCTGCACTGAGGAGTTGATGCTTCTAGATGATGTGATAGTATGTTGTGCTCCGCAACACATGGTAGGGGCACACATGAGAGATCTAGCAGTAGATGAACTGCACACTTTAAGAACTACAGTATTGCTGTGGGATAGGCTTGCTTTCAGAAACGGACTCTCTTCCTTTCCTGGTCCACTTTCACCTGTACATAGCAACTCAGTTCACTTGGGATTTCGACAACTTGCTGTGTGGTGGTTGTGAAGGAGTCATTTAATCAATGCACAGACAATTTTGGATACCACAAAGGAGAGGGATTTCAATATTTTCAGCTAAAGCATTGCCTGCTGCATGGGAGCATCAAGAAGGCAGTAATCAGCCCCCCTTACAAGCTTTGTAAAAATGATTATGCCCTTTGCAGGATTCCAAAGGCCTCATCTGGAAACTATATGCAGATTGCAATACTCCTAGAAGTGGAGCTAGCACCTGTTAAGGCCTGGAATAAAGATTTGGGTTTGAAGTTGGATGGTGATATGTGGCAACAAATCTTATCAAGGGCTTCAGTGTCCTCCACCTGCACACACCATAAAGAACTATACTTTGAACCGCTGTTTAGATGGTACTGTGCCCCAGATCATTTTAAATACTTTGTAAAGAAGGAAACCGGATTGTGCTGGAGTGGGTACAGAGGTGTGGAGGGAGAACACAATCCTGGAGATCTAGTGGCAATACCTCAAATAACCCTGGGTGTGGGTCGTTGCAGAGATTTGGAGGATAAATGGACGACTCCCCCTTAACCTTGGGTTTCGTTATTAAACTCTGTATTTTGAGGAGTTGTCCCTCTGGCAAAGATGTCTAGTGCCCTTATATTGAATGGATGTTTGGCTGCCAACCTGAGGATTGGGGGGCTATGGAAATCTGAAAGGAAACCTGAATTATTCTAATGGTATATTAAAATGTGGTCGATCCTTATCTTTTTTTTCTTCTTTTTTTCTTGTTTTTGGTTTATTACAAACCTTTAAAAATGATACAAAATACAAGTATTAAAATAAATTACAAACTTTTTTTTGCAACTAGCAGACCACGTTACCCTAATCAGACAGCCCTCAATTAGAACAGTATGTTGCTCCACTATGCGTTGTCCTACGTCGTCATCGTAAGACGCATAGTTTACGATCAGTCTCATCAAACATGATTTGCCACCAATCTTCAGCACATATTGTTGACCTTTTTGTCGTGACTTTCCCAAAATTGAGTTTTCTTTCTTCAGAGAGGGCTGTAAAATATGAAATAAAATGTTTTAATGATTCTTTCGAAGCTTTACATAATCTACATTGGTCTGGTACTGTTTTGTCTGTTGTCCATAAATTTGTTCTTTCTCTCGCTTTTAACATATTCAGATGGAACCTCATGTAGAGACGTCTTCTCCTCGCGATCAGGAAATAATTTCCACGCACTATGGATCTCATTTAGGCCTTGTTTTTCACACGGGGCATTATCCATAAGAATATATGTCCTTCTGAGATCACCAGCCGCAAACCAATCTCTCCTCCATATTTTTTTTTTTACATAGTCGGGATTGTTGTGTAACATGTCGACGGTAGTGTCTAATTCCGCTAACACGATTTTACATCGTTGTACCCATAAGGCCAGTACAGAATTCTTGTTGTTATCTGCTGGCTTTTCAAGGATTTTGTACTGCGGCAAGATGGCTTCTATAGTCATTTTCCGATAAAGCGCAAGTGTGTACCAACACAGTCTTGCATAAATAGAAATAAGACTGAGTTTCTAGCATATACTCGCTGACAGGGTGCCCCTTGTGTTTCATAAATCAGAGGAACAACCCAGGGCGCATTCCGCTCTATAGATGAGGGCAGGGGTTGCCTTTTGTTTGAAAAAAGCCAACACAGGCGGTAGCGAGTATTGTCCATATTTTCTGTGTAGGACCGATGCCTGAATGGCTTGCTGTCTACATTTCAGTTTAATGCCTTCGTCCCATGGTGCATCATTTAAACTGGAACTGATCTGCATCCCCAGGTACCATGTATGCGTTATAGATTTTAGTTGTGTTTCATATATGTGCCAAAGGTACGTCGGGTGTTTAGCTCGTTTTTGCCCTCGCAGATCCTTGAGCACTAGTATTTCTGACTTTGCTGTGTTTATGCTCAGGCCATTTTCATTAACATACAGTGCAAGGGCGTTTAATTTTCTCTGTAGGCCAACTGGTGTTAAATCTAACAGAATGAAGTAATCGGCGTACAGCATATGAATTACATGCAAGCCATTCATTTTCGGTGAAAAGGATGCTTCGCTGTTAATTGCTTGGTCAATGTCGGAGAGGAATAGGTTGAAGATGATGGCTGCAAGAGGGCACCCTCGCTTCACCCGGCACTGTGTTTGAATTGGGGCTGAAGGTTTTCCTGATTGATCAAGTCTAATTCTGATTTCCGTCTCAGTATGCAGTTCCTTAATGGCTGCAAAGCGACTCGCTGGACACTTCCACTTAATTAATTTAGCCCATAGCAGTTTGCGGTCAATACTATCAAAAGCGTGTGATAGGTCAATTATGGCAAGGTAGATCTTATGCCCTGTTCTTATTGCTTCCATTTTCAATAATAAAAAGATTCAAAGTGCAGCCTACTCCCTTGGCAAATCCAGTTTGTCATTGATCCGTAAAATTGGCATTCACACTCCATGTTGTTAACTTGTTTTTCAATAGAGTTGCATGGACCTTGCTCAGAACGTCCAGCAGAGCGATCGGGTTTGCCCTATTACCCTTTTTGAATACCGGAACAATGATTGCACTCTTCCATGATGTAGGTGTCACACAATCTGCTGTGATTTTCTTGAAGAAGGCGTAGCAAAAGTCAGCCCAAATTCAGGAATTTTCTTTAAGTGTAAAGTTTGTAAGACCATCTGGGCCGGGGGCCCCTGATGTACCTAAGTTGTTAATTATATCAAAAATGTCTTCTTTTGCAAAAGTCACTGGTCTAACATGGGGATTCGGGGTTCTTGTACTAGGCCTTTTTTTGTGTACAACAACTTGTAGTGAGTTAGCCAGTCACCTTCGGTTACCATGTTGGCTTGGAGGGCACTTTGAGGTCCCGTTAAGTTGTTAATAAGGCACCAGAACTCACGTGTGTTGTTATTTCTCAACAATCATCAGTCTGTGCCATCGCAATTTTATGTAGTTTCAGCCAGTTCTTATAGGCTTGTTTATAACTTTAATCTTCTGCGTATTTTCAGTGCAGTTTATTTTGCTGCATGCTCGAATATGGCTTCACATTTTGCGCTTTTTTTAGGACTTCTAAATCAAACATGTGAGTAGTTTTAAAACAGTGGTTTTTAAGCCCGATTTTTTTCCTTAAAGCTTTTCAAGATATGTTGATATTCAAGTTGACAGTGTCTGTCTTGAAAAACAGAATTAATTATCTTCATCTCATCCTCAGTGAGTCTTAAACACAATTTGATTCGGCAACTAGGTTGTGAGACCATTTCTCAGTTTCTTTCCACCATACAACAGCAATAGATGCTACGATCAGATTGTGGTCGCTTTCAGTCATAGGTTTTACTTGCAGCTTCTGCAAGTGTGTGTGCACCGTTTCAGAGAGAAAAAAATAGTCTATGATGGATTCCTGGGAGTCTCTCTTCCATGTGGCTCTTGCCGATATGTCTCCTATTGTGTTCCCATTCAACATATAGATATTTCTGCTCTCCATCTCAGAAGACCATTGTTGAGCGGTGTTCAAGGTGTCAAAGCTGTTATACTTGTTATTTGCCGTTACATCAGGGCAGGTTATGTTTAGATCTCCAAATAACAATATTTTAGCTGCCTCTTCCCTTTCATAGATAGAGTCAATAATGTTTGTTATTTGGTCAATGAACAGGGTAGCGCTGGTAGCCTTGTGTTGCCAGTATATATTAATGATGTAAAGATGTTTGTTTTGTGGTCTACTAGTATGTCCAGCTTGCAACAATGTCGTCTGAATGAAAGGCGTGGGATTAAGGGTTTCAATGATTTTATAGCCTGAGCTTTTGCGCACTAAGGTCATAAGACCGGCCATAAATCTACCCTTTGCTTTTTTGATGGGCGGGTTAAATGCGATTTCAAAAGCATCTATAATTGGGCTTACAGACAACCACGTTTCCTGCACACATAATATGTCATGGGCTTCTAGCCATTTTGTTTGTTGCAAGTGAACATGCCCCTGAGTGTTCCAACCGTCGACCGTTATCTCGTTCTTGGTGTCTGAGTGCTGGCATTAGCTTTGCTGTTGATCTGACAATGCTTTTGATAACCAACTCCAATCTTTATCACCTCGGCCCAGCTGACCCGGGACTGACAACGACAAGTTAACATATACAATACCTGGGGAAATACCTCGTACCAGATAGGGGTCTCTTCATAGAATTTGTGAAATTGCATAACTACGACTTTACTTGTTGCAACTTGCCTTCAGGTTCTGGGACTGCTGGATCTTTGAAATATACAGCTGGCAAGAGAACTAGCAAGAGAACTAGCTTTCTTTGGTTCTGTCTTGGCACATTTTGCCCACAAGCCATCCCAGCAGTTCAGTGGCATGAGTTTAAAAAGGGGTTCATAGGATTTAAGGTTTTTTGATATTATCATCAATATTTGATAACTGTATTCAAATGTCCTTGCTATGTGCACAAACTTCTATGGACTCGTGTATGAGGGGAGTACTGGTGCATTGTAGAAGCGCATGTTTTGTTGTGTATTTATTTTTATGTTTATATAACTTAACTGTAATAGAATATTGGATGTGCAAAATGAATACATAATCTGGTCGCATATCATAGTGATTCTAATATGAAGGCATTAGACTTAAAATGCTGAGTAATTTCACCAACTGGCATTTCTTTTTAGGTCCGCACCGTCCCCCACTGTCCTAAGACTGTCTCTATCGGGACCAATTCCCCAGCCTCCCTGGTATTCTAAAACTCTGTATGGGTTGTTGTCTACAGCGAGGTGAGTTGGGCGCTGTTAACTTGTCGATTTTCATAGCCCCCAATCGCCTCTTCTAGGGACTTGTTCATAGCATTTCAGAAAGCTAACGCAATATTTCAGCTTAACAGATATCTTATCCTCCTCTTTTACCCCTGGTTAACACCATGGCCAAGACTTTCTTCTAATTGCAGGACATCTGGTCAAAGGGATTTCTCGAGGCTTTGCAGATGGATATTTGGTGGCATTTATTTTCTATCCAAAAATGTTTTATTGAGTTAATCATAATCATACAAAGAAGCAACTAATGTCAAACTATTTGATTTCAACTCTAGACACATTTAACTTGAATGTAGAGTTCCTTGAGGAGGCGTTGAGGGATCCTTCTTGAATGACTCCCTTTAAAGCAGGAGCCATGGATGGTCGATATGCCTCGAAGAAAGTGAACTTGGCGTCGAGAATCCTTGATGGAAGTTCAACGGCGTCGAGGCAGCAGCTTTGGTCCTGGCGTTGCTCGTCGATGACGTCCTGCAAGGAAGAGGCGTACGGGGCACCTCGATGTCGAGAGTTCAGGACCGCAAAGAGATTGTGGAGAACTGTGGCCCAGCAAGGGCGTCGAGTCGCCTGGCGTCTCTATGGTCTTTGGGTGGTGGGAAACCCACCGGCAGATACTGCTCCGCGGGTCGACGGCCTGGCCGTCTCCGGCGGCATGAGGCAGGCGGCAGTGCAGAGGAGCGCGTCAGTGAATCAAAACTCATAGGCAAAGGAGCGTGCGGCTCCGGTCGTCGATGGCACGGCATCAAGCGGTCCCCGCTTCTGCGCAACAAAGCTTCAACGTGCCTCCAGCTGTTATGCAAACCTGCGAACCCTGGTGGACGACGGTGGATGGAATGTCTGGTGCTTATCTTCGTTCTCCTCAGCAGTCCCCGTCTCCGGTTGGCAGCCTTTCGAGGGTCTGACTTCCAGGGAGCTTCGGCGAAGGTTAGCGGTCTTCGATGGTCACTCTGAGAATGGAAAGAGGGCGCCTAACCAGGTCCTCTCTAGGATCAGTCCTCGATGAACTCAACAGTTTTCGGATCGGGTCGAAGCAAATGCAACAGCAAATCTTCTTCTTCCAACTGGGCTTCAAGGATATGCTTCAAGTATCAACTTCAGCTTCTGAACGATTTCTAGCAGTAGCAGTGAGAGGTTGCTAGATATACTAATTGATCTCCCATTCATTCTGCTGGGTCACGCTCAGGCAACCATTCACTCAGAAGGGCATTCAGCAGTCAGTCAGCCAATCCGACATACAGTGCATTCAGGCCATACTCCTCCCTCTCAGACACTCACAACAAGGAATGTGTATTGGGACAAGTACCCAGCCATTCAACACTACACACTGCATTCATACCAGTTTCGGGCAGGGCTGTCTCAGTCATTGTGTCAAACTCCAGAAACCAGACATCCACAACAAGAAGTGCAGATTGGGCACACGCTCCATTCACCCAGGTCCCACCCACAGGGTGTACCCACAACCTAGAGTCACTGGGAAGGCTCCAGCCAGTCTGGCCTGGACTTCACAACAACACCATATATTGAACTTCCACCCAACAGCCAGTCAGGGGGAAGGGACAGAGTCAGGGCTTCCCAGGACTTTGGGAAAACAAGGTAACAGGCAATAGAAAGCAAGAGGCCACAGGGGCCATCTTGTTTCCTATCAGAAATCAACTGATTCCAATGGCAGGGCCTGGGTATCCCAAAATGGAGGATACTCAGAGCATCTGTCAAATTCAGCATGCAACAGCCACCAGCCCATACCCTGCTCTGTGGGCAACACACAGGTGCCCAAAAACATACACTATGGGCACATGGTTGTACTCCCACCCATGGGTGCCATAAGGGTATCCCATGGGTCTGTACACCAAACCAAAAACAGGAAGAGCTGCAATGCCAGGAGTCCCACATGGATTCCTGGGCAGAAAACAATACAGAACACAAATGAAAAAGGATTACAGGACAAGGACAGGGAGGCCCTGCCCCTCCAATGCATTTCCAGCACCACACAGTTCTCTCAAATCTGTCTTCATTGTATCTACAAAATGTGCCCATCTCTTACTGAACAGCAACAAACTAAGCCACTGTTGCTACAATCCTTTGTCTCACAACCAGGTGACACATATTCGAATAACATAGTGAGGGTAAGAGGGTATGCAGCTCCCTCCCCCCTCCCGGCCACCAAAAGGAGGCCATTAAAATTTGTGCTGCCATCAGCAGCTTCATAATGAAGTATCCTCTATGTGACCCGAGAGTGTATGTTAGTTGACCAGCTATTCCCAAAATAACATGTAATGGGTCGTCAGGGATCTCTGTACCCCACTCTGTACCCACCAACTCCATGATTTTGCAACATACTTCTAGCCAAAGGTTTTTTGAGCAGTTCCAGAGAAGATGAATCAGAGAGCAAACATTGCCACATTCTCTCCAACACCTATTCAAGTATTTTGCATGGAAATGAAAAAGTCGGTCCAGACGAAGGTGCCATCTATGTACAATTTATACTTGAGTTCCTACTGTTGTGGTATATATGGAAGATTTCCTTGCCCAATGTTAAGATGGATTTATAGAATCTGGCCGTGTGAACAGATTTTCGGCAGCCTCCTTAGTTATAGTGAACATGTAACTCAGAGAGGTAGGTTAGCCAAAATCCAATCAAGGTACGTGGATAAGCATTCAAGGTTTATCCTCCGAAGAGTGCGAGAGAGGTCTGGGCCCTCAATGAGTCCACACAGTATGGCACACAATAATTCAACTTAGATAGTAAGTATAAAACATACAGTTATTTATTATAGGACTTTGGACACGTGGATCTAACAGGTGGTATTAATGCACAATACTCCATGATACAAATATATAAATTCACCATAGGTTCATAAGTGCACTAAGAGTCTCTTATTCAACACAAGGATAAGCAGTTTGAATGCTGTATATCATGCAACCAAGTCACACGTTAATTCCCTAACTTAAGCAGGCCAAACCCTAAGAAAAGTGGGTCCTTGTGCCAATGGTCACAAGTGCCACAATGTTTCCCCCCTGAAAGGAGTCTCTGAAGGTAAGTGGTAATAACCTTGTGTTGATGATAGTTCAAAGATGTTATTAAAAAATGTTACTAAGGTAAGGAAATGTGTTCTTATAGTTCAGGTTATTCTACCCCGGTTCAACTACCAAAAGGGGAGTGGAATGGAATTCAGAAGACAAAGGGACTTGTTCCCAATGTTATCCTATGGAGGACGGGGGAAGACATACACTGCGTTTACTTACATCCCTGACTCTGATTTCCCGATATGTCTTCAGGGATCATCTGGCGGTCACAGGGGCTCATTCTTCCGCCATTGGTTCTGTTGAGTAATGCCCAGGAGTTGCAGGTTCGAGGATCCTTACGTCAGGTGCAGCTGCAAGATGCAACCTCTGACGTTGAAGAAATGACAGAAACACCAATGCAGACCTCTTCAGGATACTTCACAGGTTAGATAAAGGAAAGTTCCAGTGACAGTCTTTGCACACAGGCGACAACAGGCGTCCTTCCAGTTGTGGTCACAGAAGCTGCTCCAGGACAGGATCCCTTAAGGCTTCAATGCTGAAATTAATGAGAAGGCAGCTTGTGGCACACGCTGGTGGCCACTGAAGTTCCGGGCTTGAACATAGAACAGCAACACTTCGGGTGAGGTAGCCCACGAGAGATCTGGTCAGTCCACCGGGTAGTGCAGGGACACTTCCAAAGGCTCAGAAGGGCAGGATCCTCGAGAAGGTGTCGAGACTAGTTGGTCCCACTAGTCCAGGGGTTGAACCACTGCTCAGGGTCTTCAGAGATCAAATAGTCACAGAGGGTGTCACTGAACTGGGCACAGGAAGGGTTGCTGAGCCACTCCACGAGTCGTCATTGAAGCTGTGCTTCTTCAAGGTATTCTTGGCTCCAATGATGATCTAAACAAATGGCTGCAGAGGTCTTCTTCTTCTACAAAATATGAGATGGAAGCAAGTTCAAGCCCATTCAAAAAGCCAGTAGTTGTCCAATCAAGGACAACTACTGGTTTCACATTTGCCCTACACCTAGAGTCTCTGGCATCATGGATGTGGAGTGGGACTAGACAATCCCACCCCCTTCCTGGGCCACACACACACAAAGGCATCACTAGCATGTGAAAGCAGCAGCTTTCCCTAGGTAAGTGCATGACCTTATAAGGAAAGAAAGGCCAAACATCAAATGGCCAAAGAACAAGCAAACAATCTCATGGCACTAGCCATGTTTAGTAGCCATGCCTGGTAAACGTGAATTTGCACATCAAAAATCATGAAGAAATAGTAAAAATGTATCTGCTGATTATAAACAATAGGGCGGGCATCACTACTGATAGAAAAAGTTCAAAACAATTGTCCACATTTCTTAAAATAAAAAACAGTATGGAGTACTACAGGGAATATGTCCCTAGTCCAAGGACAGTCTAAAATGTTACATGAATCACTCAGAGAGTCACCCTGAGTGCTGTGAACTCTACCAATGGGTCGAAGTGATCTTTCAGATATGTATACAAACAATTATTGTGTGTGTACATATCTGAAAGGTCCCTTTGAGCCACTGGTAGAGTATGCAGCACACGGGGTTACTCCCTGAGTGATTAATGTACAAAGATGTATCTGCTGCCACCAGCTTGTCTTTAGGCACATATAAAAGTAACAAATAAATCCAAGTGTAAAAAGCTAGGGTGCTACAAAGGTATCCCCATTGCACTGTACTGTAAGGTGATGTGTGCAATGTTAAAAAGTACAAGAACATAGTTTCCCAGTACTGATAGTCTGAAATACCGATCAGTTTCCCCATAACAATGAGCAAAAGGCAAGGGAAGTGAATCTGAAGGCTTTGCATACCTTCAAAAAGTCATATCAGGTTAAAAAATTGAGAAAAAAGAGAGGAGGGCACATAAAAATTATGGAGGGAAAGTTGCAAAAAGAGAAATCTTTCCTAACTCCCTAGCAAATATATTACGCACATTTTATCTACTTTTTTCGCCAAAATCATTATGCACTTTTCTCTTTATGTCAAGCCCTCATCTTTAGACAAGAGGCACAAGACTGGATATAGTTTGGATATCATTCCCCTC
This sequence comes from Ambystoma mexicanum, assembly GCF_040938575.1. Lineage (NCBI taxonomy): Eukaryota > Metazoa > Chordata > Amphibia > Caudata > Ambystomatidae > Ambystoma > Ambystoma mexicanum. Next base: position 301,923,435 of record NC_090937.1, read on the forward strand.
ATAGATTCAAACCGTCTGCAGGACATTGCCCACTGGGCAAGGGTCCTAGTACACCCCCCCTCTCATCCTAGGATGAGGAATCCAGTGTCTCAACGTGCTAACCTTCTTGATTATCCAGCATTTGTTCAACAAGTAAAGAAAATGTTTGAAAGTCCTGTAATGGCTTACTCAGCATGTGAGTCTCTCCTGAAAATTTGACAGGGCAATACTGACGTTCAGACTTACATTTCCTTGTTTAAAAAATATTGCCACTGAGGCATGATGGCCTTAGTCAGCCTAATACACCATATTCAGATGCCACCTGAATGAGGAGATTAAGGAGGAACTAGCTTGTGTTCCCCCCCTACGTCCTTCTCTGAGCTGATATCCATGGTATAGCAAATGCAATACCATTTGACTGAGTGAAGGAGTGAATGGAAAATAAGTAGGGGATCTATGTCAGGATTTCATTTGACCACTTCTTCTTCAACTGTCTCCCAATCTCATGAAGAGCCCATGCAAATTGGGTCAGCTCGAGGTCCTCTAACTGCAACAGAAAATAGAAAGAATGCGAGATCTGGGACTATGCTTGTATTGCGGATTCAAGAGCCATTTGTTGAGCGACTGTCCTGAAGTTCCTCCAAGGAGACAGGGAAATGAAACACTGCGATTGTAGAAGAGAGCACAATACGCGGTCTAGTCACTGGTCCCTCTAATGTTACTGATACCATTTCTGAAATCTTTGATTACTGATTGATGGTACTCAGAGTTACCTTGTTGTCGCAGGATAGGAAGCCCGTTGTGGCAATGGTCCTTCTTGGCTGTGGTGCTGCAGGCATCTTTACGGATACTCTCTGGGCCGGGAAAAACCTAATTCCTAAGCAAGAAAAGAAGGGAGGACAACCTGAGGAAGGTGTTGATGGTAGATCTTTATGTTCTGGTCCCATTACACACAAAACTAAAGAGATGTGTGTGATTACTCTCAAGATTTCAAGATAAATAATACACAAAAACGTACACAGAGAATGGAGAAAGATCTAGCCAGATTTACACACGAAAGTGCCTTCCCATACGTGAAAGAAGACTATCAAAATAAATCTCTCCATCAAACAGGTCCTATTAAAACCAACAGAAGTGTCTGATTCTGAAACACGTCATATAGCACCAGCAATGAAAGCGGTGACCAAGACGATGCGGGCGAAGGTGCATCTACAACTACTAACAAAACCCCCACAAGAGGCAGAGGTCAATATAACAAACGACAAGGGAATGGTGGACGAAGAGCTAGCTCAAGGTTTTTTTATACCAGGGCCAGAACCATAGCAATTGGAAAGGCGGAACCAGGCAGACCAGAAGCGGCAATCGACCAAGACGATGCGGGCGAAGGTGCATCTACAACTACTAACAAAACCCCCACAAGAGGCAGAGGTCAATATAACAAATGACAAGGGAATGGTGGACGAAGAGCTAACTCAAGGTTTTTTTTATAACAGAGCCAGAACCATAGCAATTGGAAAGACGGAACCAGGCAGACCAGAAGCGGCAATCGCTTTTAGTGAATCTTTCCGACTATAATCCCACTGACATGGAAAAACAGGTGTTCAACAAAGGACTAGGATTCGTCATTACCAAGGAATATGATCCTTTTGAGTTCCGGATCGATTTTTAACAACTTCATGAGGAAGATTCATCTCAAATAATTTTTTTACAAAGATAATGACGAAGCGTATGATAAAGCCTCCAACTAAACTGGCCTATGTAATCCGTCCACCTTCTGCCCCCCGAGCTACAGTTTTTCTCCTGAATCACAGGTTTTCGAAAGAAAAGTACTAGCTGATGTCAATAAATTGGGAAAACAGCAAATCCAAACTTTTTCAAAACCTAACCAAGAAAGAGAAAGAAGCCATACAATCTTTAGCTTCTAATTCCACCTTAATTATTAAAAAGGCAGACAAAGGCGGTGCTATCGTCATTCTCAATCGAGAAGACTATATTAAGGAATGTGACGGACAACTTTGCAATAATCACACTATACCCATCTAAATGAAAACCCAACCAAGGAACTACAACAGCTGATAACCATCAAAGTGTCCAAGGCTAAATATCAAGGTTGGATTTCTAAGCAAGAAGCAGAGTACCTCATTAACATCAAACTATCAATCGCCACATTCTACTGTCTCCTGAAAATACATAAAACTTTAGTCAATCCCCCTGGGAGACCTATAGTGGCAGGAATCAACTCAGTGTTAGAACCCCTATCCAATCTTGCCAACCACTATTTAAAAGGATACGTCAAGAGTATGAAATCTTACTTAAAAGACTCGACTGATGCCATCAATCAATTTGAAGACCTTGAATTCAACCCAGAGACATCACTACTACTTGGCTTCGAAATAGTGGCACTCTATACTAACTTTCTTCAGCGGTCCACTCTCGAGACAATGGAAGAGATTCTACTCACCAGAGAAGACCATGACCCAGTTCTTACATTTTTTATAATGTGGTGTGTCGAGATGGCACTCAAAAGGAACTACTTTGAATTTAATGGAAAGATTTTACCAACAAGTGGAAGGCACCACCATGGGGGCTACCATGGTCCCTAGCTTGGCTAACCTCTTTGTTGAGACTTTTGAAAAAACACACATATACAGTGAGACCAATCCTTTTTGTCATAACATCATCAAATGGACGCGATATATCAATGATATCCTGATGATCTGGGAAGGCACCACGGACACTGCCCAAGATTTCTTCAGATGGTTGAATACTTTGAATCCTTACCTGCAATTTACTTTGACACTCGACAATCAAACTACCAATTTTTTAGATCTGACAATCTTCCATCAAAATGGTACCCTTAAGGTGAAACCCTACCATAAACCAACAGACAACAATTCTCTATTGGACTACTCCAGTCACCATATTAAGCATTTGAGGGATAACCTCCTGTTTGGCCAGTTCTTAGGCTTAAAAAGGAACAGTTCATAGAATTCTACATATGAAACAGTGGCCACAATACTACGAAACTTAGAATACCCCAACAAATTGGTCAAGAAAGCAGCTAAACACGCTTTTAACATAGGGAGGCTCTCCTGTAGGAAAAACCAGTAAAACCCCTGGACAACAGAATGCTATGTGTCAACACCTTCACCAACCACAGTCTCAGGATCAAGAACATCATCCAAAAGCACTGGAAAATCTTCAACATCAAAAAAGACTCTATGCCAACCCCCATCTTCGCCTACAAAAAGAGCATGTGCATAGGTAATAGGGTCAGCAGCAGCAAACATAGATCCATCACCACTCCATCACCCAGCCTCACAACTATGTGGGGGATGGAACCAACCATTGGCCATTACCCCTGTGGCAACTGTGGCATGTGTAAACTTACCAAGAAGACGAAGGAAAGTGACATTGGTACCAACAGATTGTGGCAACAAACAACCTTGTCCAACTGTAACACAGACCATGGGCCTCATTACAAGCATGGCGATCCGTGAACTACGGTACCGGTAAGCATGCCGGTACCGTAGTTCCCAGACTGCCATACTATGTGCTCTGCTCGCGGGTGCCTTTTCACCCACCAGGTTTTTACTGGTGGGTGTAACGCCACCCGCAAGCATAGCACATCGGATGCACCGGCACAACTCTGTATGTGCCGGTGCATCCAACCTCCCCATCCCCATTCAGCCCTATGAGGCAGAATGGGGATCGGGAGGCCCTTGATTCCAGCACCCACAAATGGGCAATTACCGGGTCCGCCCAGCTTGGCATGACCTGTTCTTGCCCATTTGCGGGTGCCGTAAAAAATGCAACTCCGGCGGCAGCCGTGCCCTTAATAAGGGCACGGCTCCTTCCAGAGTTGTAATGAGACCCCATATCATTTATCTAATTAAATACCCTTGTGGGTTGCCCTATGTGGGGAAGATCAATAGAAAAGTCAAAACCTGGATATTTGAACACAGAAGCTGCCTGAGAAATAAAACTGAAAAAAACACTGATGGTGAAAGACTTAACTACCATGAACCACAGTCACGAAGAGTTTTTCTGGACGGTCCTCCAAGTCTTGAAGGGCAGCAACACCTCTACCCAAGAAGCAAGACTTTTGAAAAAAGAGCAAGAAATGATATTCAGGATGATAATTGATATTAATGGATTCAATGAATTCATAGAATGGCATGAAATCAAGAATTAAATACACTACACAGCATTTCCCTACACTGAGACAGCCCCCGGTGGAGAAATTCCTTTGCTGTCAATATTCCAACTCACTTCCACATTCTTTCTCGTGTTTGCCGGCCAATGGGACTTTTTTACAGAACTACTCCTGATACGGGGTACTGTACTTTGTATCAATATGTTCCATTTGTGCTACGGCTAATGTTTTAGGCATGTGTTACTGATTGTGTCCTCAGTTTTGGATTCAACACTTTTCCGTTTCTAAGATGCCCGCCAGTTTCTCTGCCTTTTCCTGCCACTTTCAATCTCATTCAACGTAGGACTAAGCGTCTTCACATTTCCCTGGCAACCAGAGCGTTGGCGTCTATAGTTACTCGCAGCATCGATGCGATCCATCTATTCCACGAATACTGAGCATCTACTGGCTCTGCTGGCGTATATCGGCCACAGATTGTGACTTGAAGAACTCCTGTCGCAAGGATCTGCAAAATAGGTAAACGCTCGAGAATTTAAGTTATCTGGTGCCGCTAAATCTTCTCCGGCTCCACGTGCATTCTGCACGGTCACCTAGCTAATAGCCATCGTTGTGTGCATTTTTTCATAGTGATGACCCGACGAGGTCTTCTCGATTCAAGCTTCACCGCATAACACGGCTCTCACAGCTCATCCGATTACCACCGTCTGAGTTAGCTCTACACTTTGGAAGCCAGGTAAAAACACTTTTTGCATTGTGACCTTTGTGCCTCACTCGATTGCCGTTTCCTAATCTGGCCGTCCAACTCCAGCGTTGTGCCACAATTTGAGAGATATACGCTCTCTATTCCACTAGGCATTTGTCTGTTCCTTGTGAGCTCAGCTAAGAACTCACTGGACATTGTAACCTTTGTGAGCCATCCATCACCTACACGCACTCCAGGCGCTTCCCATGCTAGAGGCTCCCCACTGGTCCACTAAGGATGGGATGCCTTCTGCTCTTTGACAGACATCCTTCAATACATGTGGCAGTCAATCCTACTACTACAGGTGGGTCCACTGCCGAACCTAAACTTATATACCAATATTACTGCCATTGTTAGCTATATCTGAGAGATGTGAGTAGCACTCTATTCGACTGAAAAGCTATCTATACGCTTTTCTTGCAGCTTCGCAATAGCAGATTACTTACGTCCCCACATTAACCTATCCAGGTAATTTCAACCTTTGGAACTTGGTTCAATGTTCAGTTATCGAACAAACAGGAGAATACTAGCCTTTACAATTGACTGCATTCTCCGTTCTTTTAAATTGACAGGTTATGTTTGTTTTAACCTCTACCCCAGCTGTATCTGCTGAATAGGAATCCAAATTGAATCGTCTCTCCCGAAGAATGTTCAGTATTCACTACACCTAAAAACAGAAACATGTTGAGATCACTATCTGTGTAGTTCAACAGAGTTCCTAAACTAACAGAAATAGCCAATTTATGGACTTTTGTATGCATTTGTCTATTTGTTTACATCAATTTAACGTGGTTCTTGAATAGTTGCCAATTGTAGGCTTCACTCTCTATTCCTACGGACTGCTTTTTAGCCATTCTATTAGCACTTATGTGTTTATCTATGTTTTCATTGATTTAATACTATTTGTACTCATGCTTGAAACTATTAAACTTATGTGTTTCTTATAGTCAATGTTTTGTATGCTGTTTTAGCATTTAGCATTACCTGTCTCAATTAGCTCAATCTCTTTGATAATATTTACCTATCACACCCAGGATATAGATAGAGTTGACACTCCAAACTGGTTGTTTGACTAGTGTCAACCGGGATTCCTTCTACTGTTACAAGTGTGATTACTCTCAACCATCATGAGTTTTTGTCCTTTGATCTTATTGGAGTGGCCAATTTTCCAATCATAGTAGGAATTCTATGGCTTCACAAGCATAATTATTCTATTGATTGGACATGGAACACTGTGGACCTGTGTGTCAAAACATTGTGCCACACATTGTTTAGAATAGACTGATGCAGAGGAGTAGGTGGATGCATTTTCCCTAACTCCTGCCCCCTCACCGCCATCAAATTGGAACAGCAGGATAAGAGCTGTATGTGGGACCCCATGCATTGTCCCTATACTGCATCGAGTGTATGAGAGACGATATGCACTCAGACGACTATACCGAATGTAACCTTGTACTGAAAGAGTGGAAGGATGTTAGCATGCACCATTGAACATCATGGAGTGCTGAGTGAAATCTGACGAGGACAAAGTGATGTCATGAAGACGACATACAAGTATATACTGAAACAATATGAAAATACTTAAGGGTAATGATGTAACTACAGTGAGAAGAGAAACATGTACAAAATGATAACGTAATCATATCTACGAAGATGATAAAGTAACTTGATAACCAATAAGTGTAAATACGCAGTAACGCAAGGTAGATGAGACATATAGAAGCTTGCTATGGAGGAAAATATAACGTGGCTACGACAGTCATAATAGGAAGATGGACGTTGGCTCATGCTAAAAATCAATCCAGCTACTTTAGACACAGAAAAGGGATGCAGAGTGAGGAGACGTTGGAGAAATAGCTTTGTGTGCAAAAGAGGAGTCTATGTAGGCCTGGGATCAAGGGTGATATTTTAAGGAATAATTGCAAGGCACAAAGGGAGGCAGATGGGTAAGCCATATACGTGAGGCATATTTCTCTTAGATTAAAGAAGAAGAAAACATTTGCAAGAGCCAAGTACTGCATAATTAACTGTGGATAATGTCTATAAAATATGGAGTGAGCAGGTCTCTAGAGGCCAAGAGGAGCAAGAACAACCAGTATAAGTAAATCAAATAGCAGTAAATAAGAGATCGAAATGGACAAATTTACGGTCTCCTCACACGTGATCCAGAAGTCAACAACAAGGGCTATTCATCAAGCTTATGATGAAAATAGCGATGTGCTTACACTCATATATACCAGGACAGAGAGCAGAAAACAAGGTCAACTACAGGCGCAACCTTTGGCTTATGGTTGGACTGATGAGATGATGGATTAATTGGGAAGGTGGGAAGTAATCTGACGTGACTCAAGCACCTGGGTTTCATTTTGCTAACGTGCTGCTAACAAGCTGAAAAACCAAGATTGGGTCAGCATGCCAGCCAATTAGTGCACCGTGATGTACACTGTTGGATAGACCAATCCTCTGCCATTTTCTCTGCTATATTCAGTACTATACGTATGTATTGGTAGTTCGAGGCATGCCCTACAGATAAGGTGCAGCCAATGAAGTAATAACCCCTATGTACACCATAGGTATATATGTTCCCTTAACCAATCCTTCCCTTCGATAGGTTTTGCAGTTTGCCACATAGGATGATGTCATAAATGACGCATATTGGGGTATATAACCCCTGTATAATCAAGTGTGTGTGTGAGTTTGCGAGCATCAGTCTGTTGTTCGCCAGTCTACCCTGCTTTATTTAACTGAGAATCAGGTAGTATTTTGCCATATGTTCTGAGTCTATCCGGTTATTTGGTCTGAGATCTTCATTGGTAATTCCATCTAGCACAAGAGACGCTTCAAGGTGCTAGAGCACATTTTGGTAGCAGTGCAGATGGTTCAGGTATGATCGACCTAGGCCAGATCCAGACCTTTGGCAGTTTGGCTGCTTCTGTCATTACGAACTGAAGGTGAACTGGTCAGTTGAGGAAGAGTCGATTCCGAGGGACTCAAACTGAGCCACAGATTTAAGTAGAACAGTGAAAGTAGCAAAAATAGGGAGAGGGATTGTGTTGTAAATAAAAGGTGTAAAAGTAACAGGATTTTTTGAGATTATGAATAAGAGCAATAGATACCTTGATTCCTGGTTCCAAGAGGGACGGAAGGGTAGGCACTTAAAAGACTAGGGGTGTTATGGATTCTTTATGCAAGGCAATTAAGAAGAGTGTGTATCAAACTCCAAGGTGGAGTAAAAAATGAGATGAGATACATTCACTAAAGGTAGTAAAGGAAGGCGTAATTAAATTGCACATGTGTATGGGGTTATACTATATCAGTATAAAACTTTTGTTGTGTTTAGATTAATAGATATAAAATGATAGTAAGAAATTAGAGTGATCATTAGATTTTTTTATCAAAAGATTGATGTCAATTAGGAGGATAAAAATCAAAGGAAACAAATAAAGTAGCTAGTCTTAAAATATCAGTGATAAAACAATGAGATACTAAACACTGTTAGAAAGTGTAAATGAAGGAACAAAAAGATCATTGTTGCATACATTTTAAAAGTGGTTAAAATATTTAGATTTTTGGATAATAAGCAGCGATTGATGGAGCCTGCTCAAATTGATCAGTGTGGTATATTTGATCAAATAAAGAAAAGAATAAAAGGTTAGGTAAGTATAGACAGTCGAGATCGACTTATCATCATGGGGGACACTCCTGTTCTACACCTACGCAGAACATTGCCAAAATATACAGCCAATATAAGGAAGTATCATTCAGAGTGGGTCCGAGGCACGCCCAATAAGACACTCGTTCCATGGCTCCTGAGGGTTTGTTGTCAAAAACAGTATTGTGACATATCATGACATATTTGCATGCTACATATAAGGGAAAGAAGTTACAGAAAAGGTTGGCTGTTTTAGCATTTTGGAAGATGTACTAGAGTGAGAAAGAAGATCTAGCTGAGAAGGAGTGGATGCATAAATCAGCATAAAGGGAGGATGTAATTGTAACGCCTTAGGCTCCCTTTTCCCCTTCTGAAAATAAGAGCATAGATACAGAGGAGAAGGGATTTTATCCCTTAAAGGAATTAAAAGCAGCAAAGGGTATGTTAATCCGACATACAAGCCCCCCGCTTATAACAGTGAGGACAATGCGGAAGAGAGCAAAAGCAGAGAACTCAAATATTTAATGATATGCAAGGAAATTAAACGGTGTGATGAGAGGAAGGTTTGGCAGGATAGACAGACGGAGATAGAAGAAGAGGCAAAGAAACAGAAAAAAAGAAAGGACAAAGCTAAGGGAATAACAATAGTACAGAATGAATGGATGGGAGGACACATATATTACTTAAGCTGGATGACAAGGGCATTGATGGGGTTCGAGAAAGATAAGAGAGGGAAATGGAAGAAGAGCGAGCATATAATGAAGAGTAAGAAAGAAAAAGCAAGCCGGTACGAGGCAACGAAAGAAAAAGAGAGATTAGAAGAAAAGAAACAAGAGGAGGTAGAAGCACACAGAATGAAAGTAAGTAGGTTGCAAAGAAGGCAAGAGGAAGATTAATTGAGGGAGATGAGGAGAAGGGAAGAAGAAATTAACAGAAGTAGGGGATTAAAAGATGACAAGACAGATTATCTATGTCATAAAAGTATAAGGCCGATTGAAGCTCAAGAACGACTTGAGGAAGAGAGAGGGTCACAATAGCCCTGTATGGAGCTGCAAGGGGTACCAAGAATACCAACATGGCTGACGAGCATGAAGTAGAAAATGTAGGGAAATGAATTTGGGGATTTATACAGGCTAAAAACCCAAGAGAATATAGAAGGATCTCTTTCGAGGAAAACGGGAGGTAGGTCAGATGACGTCAGAACAGACGAGCACAGAATGCTGTCTTTAAGTGGATTAGATCTTGATAATGTGGAGAAAGATAACAATCATACAAGCTGGTGCATAATGATGTCAGACAAAGAAAGGGAAGAAAACTAGAGAGCGCAAAGGGAGAGCGCATCCAGATTTTCAAAAGAATCAAGTGTAGACAAAGGGGTGAAATGGTCAGATCTAGAGGACCCCAAAGAGAGAACACCAGAATCGACACCATACACCGAGCAACCACAAGCACAATTGCGCAGTGTAGGGGACGTATCCGCGCCTTATGTAAGCAGATTAAGGGCACTGCCAGGACAGCGACAAACGGGCGAGACTACCCCCGCCTGGAAAACAAGAAGTGTGGGCAGGTATGATTATGGACCATGATTTTCACAATTCCCATTATTAGAGAAAGGGGGAGGACGACCACAGTATATTGCATGGCCACAAATGGACAAAGACAATTTAAAATATAAATTACAGAGTTTCACTTTCGGTACGGGTAAATGGATTTATGAGCTAGAGAAAATGACATCAGGAATGATGTTAGCTATAGGTGACATAAAAGGCCTGCTGACAACAATTCTTGGGGAGAGGGCTGACGACATTTGGAAGTGAGCATGGCACGCAGGTGTGACTGCACTAAACACGCCACATAATGGAACGCCATTTAATAATTGCAGAGCAGATGTATGGCGGCCGCTCAGAGTACAATATCCTGATACATCAGATATGGGTGTAATTACGACTAGAACAATGGGAAAGGATGAAGACCCTTTTGCCGTTATTCAAGAGAGATGGCCCCTTGAAATGAGAGAACCGTGGGATAAAACAGTAGCATTATTTTACCACATTTTATGTCAGGGACTGCCCAAGCCAGTGCAACAGCAAATTAAGAAACAGGCGGGAATGGAAGAGAAACCATGACCAGAAATATAACTGACAATTGTGCATCACTGCCGATTGTTACAGTAGAAGAATAAGAAGAATGTCGAGAGCAGAAAGCAGGAAGAGGCGAAGTTAGTTCAGAAGAAGTTATCAAAATTAGCCATAGAGGGAGCGGTATTAACGAGTAATGAGGGGAGGGTGTGGTGACACAGGAGATGCAACTAGCGCATCAAAACAACGTATTGCAACCCACAGATCAGGGTGGGTTCAAATCTTGGCCAAGAGGAACAGGTAATATACCTAGAGGAGGAGGACGTGGTGGATTTCAGAGCCCTCAGGGAGGAGGAGGATTTAATGGCAGAAAACCGCAACCATGCTGGAATTGCAGGAGAATAGGACACATAGGGCCTCATTACGAGGTAGGAGGTAGCCATGGCGCTATTAGCGCCATGGCTACCCCCTTACCGCATTCCGGGTCCGTGTTCCCGGAATGGGGACTTACCATGTCATTCCGACCTTTGCGGGACCGGTAAGTCCCCATTCCGGAAACCATTCCCCATTCCCATTTGAGCCCCCATAGGGCCCAATGGGAAGGGGGAAGGCGGCAATAACGGTACCATAAATTACGGTACCGTTATTGACCCCGGTGTCCCTTTGCGGGTCCCATCCTTAACGCCTGCTAAAAGCAGGCATTAAGGAAGGACCTGCAAAGGGAACTCGTAGTAGGGCGCAAAGGGATTATCGGCACCGGTATCATTACCGGTGCCCGGTATGCCTTTGCGCCCTACTTGTAATGAGGCCCATAGACAGAACATGTAGAAGTAGAGGAGGTATGCCGCAAAATTGGCGAACTCCAAGATGAGGGATGGGCTATGTCCTGCAATACAATACAGAAACACTGGCATAGTATGCCCAAGATCACAAGCACACTCAGACATGTGCGCAGCAATCACAGCAGATATAGCAAGCGCCATTGCAAAAGCAATCGCCACAAGGGCAACCTCAGAAAGTAGCCATGCAAAAACAACAGGTACAAACTCAGCAAGCGCAGACACAACAGGTCATGATGCTACAATGGAATATGAATACAGGAGCAGAGCAAGCACATGCATCCAAATTAAGGAGTGTGACCATGGTAGGTAGAAATCCTTTCACAGGTACAGGGATGAATGTATATCCACAATAGGACAGCCCACAGAGTGACCTGATGTGTTCAGTACTATCTGTGCAATTAGACCCCCAAGAGGAACCAAAGGTCAAGGTGACGATAGGAGGCAAGACATTTTAATTTCTAGTAGACACTGGAGCAACTTGTTCCTGCATCCATGAGGGAAAATATCCAATGTCAGGTATTGCCATGAATGTGCATGAATTCTCTTGGGTGATGAACTTATGATGGGGTCATGGGGATTCATACAGGATCTTTGCCCCCTAAACAATATAGTTGAAGCTGAATTTCCTTTCCATAACAATATTGTGCAAAATCCCATCTAAGGCCAGATACTTCACAGTTACAGATTTAAAGAATGTGTTCTTTTCAATTCCCCTCCATGAAGACTCACAAGATTTGACTTCCTTTTCGTATAGAAATATTTGTCTGAAACATACTCGTTTGCCCCAGGGGTACTGTGAGTCCCCTTCAATCTTTAACAGAGTCCTCTAGATAGATTTAGGTAATGTTCACCTCGAAAATACAATAATTCATTACGTGGATGACATTTTGGTGTGTTGTGAGACAGAAGAAAGATGCAGAGAAGAATCAGTTAAGCTTATGACCATACTCTCAGAAAAAGGGTACAAGGTGGACAAAGAAAAGTTACAATACTGTCAGAAAGAGGTCTTGTATATAGGATAATTGATATCTCATGAAGGGAGGAAAGTGACACCTGAGAGAGCAGAAGCAATACTAAAGACTTCAGAACCTAAAATAATGAGAGAAAGGCAACCATTATTAGACCTATGTAACTATTGTAGGGCCTGGGTTTTCAATTTAAGTAAATATATTCAACCATTGTTAAAAGGACTTAAAGAAGCACAGGTGAACAAGAGCCAAATTACATGGACAGATGAGATGACTGAAGGATTTGAAGAATTAAAAAAGGCAATCAGTACAGCCCATGTGTTAGGAATTCCAGATTATCACGAAGAATGTAATGTATGTTTTCATTCAAATGGAGAAGTTATGACAGCAGTCCTTACACAGAAAACAACATTAGGACATGGACATAAACCACTGGCTTGCTATAGTGGGATTTTAGATCCCACTATAGTAAGCCAATGGTATGGGCATTATCCCTGTGAGAAATCTTTAGGTGCTTCTAGATTTGCGGTTGAAAAAGCTTCAAGTATAATAACAGGGTGTTCAATAACACTATTTGTTGAGCATGCATTATTTGCTATTTTATAAAAACCCAAAAGTATATTAACAACACAAAGAGCATCAGGATACATGGTCATTATTTTGAATCCTGCAATAAAAATTCTTAGATGCAAGACAGAGAAACCAGCAATTTTCATAGCAGAACAAATAGGAGGGGATGAATATGTGCATGACTGCACAATGTTCACTGAATACTATGGTGATATTCCCCAAGCTAGAGAAAATGCTCTTGGGGTGGGGGAGGTTCTCATTATTGATGGTTCTTCAAAATTGACCCACGACTGGTGAAAGGCATACTGGATCAGTGGTAGTGAAGCTGAACCAGGAAAGTGAATTTGAGGTAGTGACAAGTGCAAGATTCCCTGCACATTACTCAGCACAGGCTGCAGAATTAGAGGCGCTTATCACCGCACTTCAGAGATTTGAAGACGAGGAAATGACGGTGTACTCTGACTGTGCCTGTGTGACATCAATTGTACACGCAGGTTTGTCAAGCTGGAAAAGGAGGGGCTTCGTCCGTGCAGATGGCACTCCAGTGCAACCTGCAGCCCTATTGGATATGCTTATTGTAGCATTAGGACTCCCATTGAGGCCTGCAGTCATAAAAGGCGCAATACATTCTAAAAGAGCAGGCAGAATTTCTTGCAGAATCTAAGTCGCAGATTTAGAAGCCAAAAAAGCAGCCTATTTTCCAAACACTTCTAATTTTGAAATAGAAAGTGTTAAACAGATGGCAGGACGATGCATGTTGGTAAAGGAGGGCTTTAACATGCAGTCTATTATTCAGTTAATTGATATTCAAGGACAAACTCTACAAGAAGAGCCAGTTTTATGGAGGAAACAGAGGTGCTCTTTATCCCCCAAAGAGGCAATTTGGAGGCACGATAGCACTGGAAAGCCAGTTATGCCTCTAGCATTATTGAGGGTAGCGCTGGAGCAGATTCACTATAGTCTTGCTGCTACAATTACAGAAGACTGGTTATCACCCAAATATGTTGGAGCATGTAGCACAGTTTATTGTAAATTGCATTGTGTGCCAGAAATGTATTGCTTGGCACACATTGCAAACAGTGAAAGGAGCTATCGCCAAGACCCAATGGCCCATTTCAGCACCTACATAAAGATTATGTCGATATAAGATTATGTGGATATGCTGCAGACATGCAACAGCTACAAATATATGCTGGTCGTGGTATGTCCTTTTCTAGATGGATCGAGGAAGGTCCATGCACACACCGTGATGCCACATGCGCCACCCAAAGGTTCCTTGTGTGTGAGGTATTCCCAAGGTGGGGTGTGTTTGAGGTCCTGTGGTCTAATAATGGATCGCATTTTATAAGCAAATAGTTTTTCTATTATGTATTAAGCACAAGTTTTCCTCAGTTTATCATCCACAGGTGAACAGCATCTGTGAGATATTGAATTGATTATTAAAAGAAAGGATTGCAAAAATAAAAATGGCTTTAAAGAAGGGATGGCTACATTGCCTACCCCTTGCCTTGTATGGGGTACTTATTGTTTATTTATTCTATTTATCCCATGTACTGCACTGTTCCCTACCCCCCGCACTTTACCCTTTCCCCCTTCCCATACACTTGCGCAATCTGAATGACACCTGGCCTAGTAGGATTGTTATCTCGTCTTCCCTCTGTTCCCCCTCCCCTGCCTCGTTGTGCCTTGAAACACTTGTGTATAGGCACGTTATAAAAGCCATACGATATCATATGCTCTAAGGAATCAGCCTGGCTCAGATCACCATCTAACTCAGTGGTATTCAAACTGTGGGTCGCGACCCCCTAGGGGTCAGCGGGTGCATCCCAGGGGGGCCCTGAGAGCTCAGCATGAAAAAAGATTTTTTTCTTTTTTTTTTTTTTTTTTTTATTTTTAGATTGGAAGAAATGGGCAGGGGTGGCCCACATGGGCGGGCTGAAGCATGAAACTGTCTCAGGCAACAATGAAAAAGTGGCCCACAGTTGTAAATGGATATTCATTCCTTTAGTCACAGACTGGGCCTCATTACTACTATTTTGATTGGCCCAAACTAGCATTTTACATTTTTGGTACAGGCATTGCCCTATAGGCCTGTCCGATCCTGGCGGCTCATCCATAATGGCAAGAGGCGCCCACCCAGTGGCCCCTCACCCATTATGGAGGAGCTAAGGAGCCAGCCCAGTGAAACAGTGAGCACTCCCTCAGCTGCTTTATCCAGCTAATGGAGTGCTCCTGGGCTGGCTGAATTGTCAAAGGGAAACACTGTTTCCCTTTGACAGTTCAGTTTAGTTCCCCAGCCGCACATGCTCACTGAGCCATGCAAGTGCTGGGGCGTTTTGCTTCGCCAGCATTGCATAGCTCATTGGAAATGCTGGCTCGGGCACTGCATGTCTGTATGTCCGAGGGGGAGCTCCTGCGCCTCCTCGCACATACGGACAGAGCAGCTGGAGCAGGCCGTTTCAGCACCCACACACAGGCCAATGCAGAAGGTACGTTTATGTTCATTGTTTTTATTTAAACATGTGTATGGATGCGTTATGAGTGAGTGTATGGTGATGGATGCTCATGTGAATGATAGAGTGATTGCTGTATGAATGTGCAGCGCCTTGCATATACACATAATCATGTTCATTGTGTTAGGACCAGTGGGGCCCAGGGGACAGGGATGGTATCTTTTTACCGGACATCTATCATTCAAAACCCTCTGCCTTGTCCACAAGGCTTTCTGGGGCCTGGGTCTAAAATACCTTCAGCTATTCCTCCGCAAATACCTCCCCTCTCGAGCTCTTCACTCCTCTACCTCCAACTCCCTCAGGGTCAGTCGTTTATCAAAGAAACGAGCTGGGGGTAGATCTCCGTCTTCGGCTGGGGCCTCCCTCTGGAACAGCGCCCTGCCACTCTAAAACTTGAGGAGAACCATCTTTCTTCCTGCACTTATCAGACCTACCCTGTCTGCTGCCTTAAACGTAGCACTTGCAAATTGCTGGCTGCACTACCACTGTTTGTTGCCTTTATTATTTATTTATTGTTATTTATCTGTTTCTCCTCTGCTTCGCACTTTCCACTTCTCCCCCCTTCCATGCACTTTTCCCCTCACACTTGCACGTACTCAATGTCACTGTGCCTAGTAAGATCGCTGTTTTATTCTCCTCTGTTCCCCTCCCTTGCCTTGTCACGCTCTGAAACACTTGTGTACGAGCGCGATAGAAATAAAATATCAATGCCTGCCCCCTGGACTCCCAGCAACAATTGCAAACTGTTTGGCTATTTACCCATTTTTTGTTAAAAGTATGCTCTACAATGCAACATTTGAACCTATTATTTAAAAAAAAATTCACAGGGGGAAACCCCCCCGAACCTCCCCTTAATGCCCCTCCACTTAAAAAAGATTCACCAGCCGCCACTGGCCCTCAGACTGTGTTGGGAACGGGATGGGGGAACCGAGGGACTATGGTGGGAGCACAATGGGCGGGAACCATGGGATAGTGATGGGAGCAGAGTGGGGAGAGCCCTGGGTGTGTGATGGGGTGGGGAGAGACCAGCGACTGGGTAGGAGTGGGATGAGGGAGCCCAGCGACTTTGATGGGAGCAGGTGACGGCGCGCAATATATACTGTCCATTTGGCATTTCTGGGGGGTCCCGACCTGCCCAAATTTTGCTCAGGGGGACCCTGGCCAAAAAAGTTTGAAGACCACTGATCTAAATCCTCATGAGTTGATGACTGGACGCCACATGAGATCCCCCTTTCTCCTCTAACTAGGTTAAAAAGTGATGCCCATAATGTAGCAAAGACATTAGGTGACGAGATGCATGATTACCTAATAACAATGACTGTAAGTGTTTATTTCATGTCTCAACAGGTCAAGAACCTGAGGGAGGGGTCAAAGAGAAGTGACAAAGATACCCAACCCATTGATTCAGAGGATCTATTGAAGCAACCCATCTATACCCAACGTACCAGGTGCTCGTACGAACGGTTGTACGCTCTTGGAGTATGCCCGTTTTGAAGGGCCGTACGAGGTGGAAGAAATTAGCCCCACAGCGGCTAAATTAAAAGGAAGGTGATCTTGGCTGCATTTGCATGACATCGAACCATATAAAGAAGAAACTCTGAGCCCTCCTGAAGCTACCAACGGTGAAGCAAGTGAAGAAGTTCCACGCATGCAGACCCGTTCAATTACCAAGAGCAAGAATAAGGAAAATGAGAAGCATAGAAACACTTTAAATTAAAGACTAATATATTCAACATTTGATAAGGTATACATAAACTTGCAGTTATCCTGTACATTTTTAGACCGGTCAAAGAGACAATGTGTTAATATACCATAGCTGAAAGAAAAGAAGCACACTTCATATTTTATGTTACCTATTGTAATAACAATACGCACATTCTTGTATGCTGTTTTTACATATATATTACAGTCTTATCCAGCTTTAGTAAGAAGACATGCGAACATCATAGCGTTTCTCGCTAACCCCAAAAACAATAACATTATTTTCTGAATATTTATAGAAATTATTTTGCAGTTCTTGATATAAAGGTGTGATCCATAAAGACAAAGAATTACAGAGTTACAAATTCAGAGTCAAAATAAGATGAGGAGGTTTCATAATATAAGAGGCTCAATGCCATAAAGAAAATCGATGAGTTTTCATGGAATAATAATTGTGATATCATTCTGGATTAAGATTTGTGTTTTCCCCCTGATTATTATGACATTTAGACATGTTATAAAAAAACAATACAGATATGGTGGATGGCAATGAAACATTTACTATCATCCCCAATGAAAATACAAACAGCATTTTCTATAATCTTACGAGGCACCTATTCCAATTTAAACGGGATGTTGAGGAAGATAATGAAGATATAAACAAATATCTTGATAATTTGGCTCATTTAAAAAATAATGGATGGTATCAACACATGAAGGAGGTGGGAGAGAATGTTAGATAAAAGCTTCTAAATCTGTTCCTTAATTCCATATGCCATGAACGCAGCAAGGACATTTATTGCCAAATCAATGTCTGCACATGATGCAAAATATTTTAGTCATCTAGCAGCATGTACGACCACAGTGCAATTCGAAGGAAAATTGTCAACTTAATGATGGCGATCAAGGGGGACATTTCCATATGAAGATGTGAAAACAAGGAGAATGGAAAATGGGATGGGATGGACAAGCAAAAAACATATCTCCATCCCAAATTGGAGAATGAATAAAAATCATCGAGAGAGGGAGGTTGGACTGCTCACATATGACTAAAAGATCAGGAGAACCTGGATGCTTGTAGCGACCTCTGCTACTGGTGTATGGGTGTGTTGCCACCAGTACCGGATGGAAAGAAGGACTTTTATCTTGCCCTCGGCACTTATTGAAGAAGGAACCAGTGAGCATAGTGCAAATAGTGAATAGCAGATGCCTATAGTCGTGGGCCAAACACTCTAAGTTACTAACATGGGTTGACAACGAAGCAGGACCAGTATCTATAATAACACTAAAGAATGCAACAACATGCTTCAAGAATAGAGGTTTGGTTTTGGTTGGAGAAAACAAAGGGCATGGCAGAAAATCGAGGTCCCAGAAATGAATGGAGGAACTGCAGTATTGATGGGCCGATATTGGGCCTTGGGATCCAGAGCTTATATGCAGTTACCTAACAATTGGGGAAGAGTATGCTCCATCATAGTAATACATGTTCTAGCATTAGTGATTCCACAAAGTTACCTCAATATCAATGAATTTCCAAAAATGAGTGATCACCAGAGGAGGAAGAGGTTGCTCAAACTTCACCGGCTGAAAAGGAGAACTACTTCTAATCAAATTAAATAAAGGCCTATGATGACATTCCAGATGAGCATGAGCTTTGCAAACCAGCAATGATAATGACATATATATTCATACCAGGACTCCAGACTACAGTGAACATCAAGTAACTGCAAATCAGCACATGGGAGATGTTACAGATGATCAAAGGATCAATAAAAGGATTCAATGCAATCAGAGAAGAATTGAGAGCCATCGGGCTGTTGACTCTCCAGAGCAGGTATGTCCTGGGCTTAATTACAGCAATGGAAGGAGGTGTGCGTGCCAAGGTTGGCCCTTCTTAACATCTCATGATGCAGAAAATGGAACCCTAATGGAAGCAATAACTATTCTGACGACCCTGCACATTAAGATGGAAGATGAAACTGATGAGACATCAGGAGATGACTGGTTTTCACTTCTGTGATCGTAGATTCCAACTTGGCTGGCGAATGCTTTCAAAATGCTACTGTTGGCATTGCTAGGATTTTGTCTCATAAGGATCATCTTAGGACATTGCCAGAAGGCAGCCAAGAAAGCTATTGGGATGAAGATAATGATTGATATAGATGCTGGAGTTGGTGAGAAAATGCAAAATGAAGAAAGTACCTATGAGAATATAAGAATATAAAGAAGAGTCCCCCGGCACCTCCAGGAACAAGGTTTTACTACACCAAGGATCATAAATAAAATGTAGGGCGTTGGATATTCTGGATGAACATATAAAGAATGCATGTCACCTGAGGGGGTGACAAAGATATGGTTCCCAAAGAAACAGCAGTATGAAGAGAAGATGAAGGAGATTGAAGAGGAAAATATGGTCAAGAACTCAACCAGAAATGGGAATGTAGAGGAGGAGGTGGAATGTGTTTTCCCTAGCTTCCACCCCCTAAGCGCAGTCATATTGGAACAGCAGGAAAAGAGCTCTATGTGGGACCCCATATTTTGTCCCTATACTGCAGTGAGTTTATGAGAGACGATATGCTCTCAGGCAACCTTACTGAATGTACTCTCATACTGAAAGAGTGGAAGGATGTCAGCACACACCATTGGACATCATGGAGTGCCGAGGGAAATCTGACGAGGGCAGGGTGATGTCATCAAGAAGATATATGAGGACATACTGAAATGATATGAAAATACTTAAGAGTAATGATGGAACTGCAGTGACAAGAGCAACATGTACGAAATGATAAAGTAATCATATATACAAAGTAGATAAAGTAACATGATGACCAATAAGTGTAAATGCGCAGTAACAGAAGGTAGATGAGACATGTAGAAGCTTCCTATGGAGGAAAATATAGCGTGGTTAGGACGGCCATAATAGAAAAATGGACATCGGCTTGTGCTAAAACTCAATCCAGCTACCTCAGAGACAGACCAGGGATGCAGAGTCAGGAGACATTGGAGAAATAGCTTTGTGTACAAAATAAAGAGGAGTCTATGTTGGCCATGGATCAAGGGTGCTATTTTAAGGAATAATTTCAAAGCACAAAGGGAGGCAGACAGATATGCCATGCACGTAAGACATATTCCTCTTAGATTAAAGAAGAAGACAGCATTTTCAAGAGCCAAGTATTGGACAGTTAACAGTGGATAAGGTCTATACAAGATGGAGTGAGCAAGTCTCTAGAGGCCAAGAGGAACAAGAATACCCAGTATAAGTAAAACAAATAGCAGTAAATAAGAGGTCAAAATTGACATATTTGCAGTCTCCTAACATGTGATCCAGAAGTTAAAAAAAAGGGGGTATTCATTAAGCTTCGGATGAAGATAGTGATGTGCTTACACTCCCTCGAATGTCCCATAACAGAGAGCAGAAAACAAGGTCAGCTACAGATGGGAACCTTTGTTTATGGTTGGACTCATAAGAGATGATGAATTAATTGGGAAAGTTGGGAGTAATCTGACGTAACTCAAGCAACTGGGTTTTATTTTGCTTACGTGCTGCTAACGAGCCGAAAGTCCATGGTTGGGTGAGTATGCCAACCAATCAGAGGGTCTATGGGGAAACGTGCTATACAATGTTGTATAGGCCAATCTGTTGCCATTTTCTCTGCTATAATCAGTATTATATGTATTTAGAGGTAGTTTGAGGCATTCCCTACAGATAAGGGCCAGCCAATTAAATACTTACCCCTTTGTATACCATAGGTACCTATGCTCCCTTAACCAATCCTTCCCTTCAATTGGTTTTGCAGTTTGCCACATAAGATGATGTCATAGATTATGCATATTTGGGTATACAACCTTTGTATAATCAAGTGTGAGTGTGCGAGCATCAGTCCATTATTTGTCAGTTTGCCCTGCTTTATTTAACTGAGAATAAAGTAGTATTTTGCCATATTTTCTGAGTCTGTCTGGTTATTTGGTCTGAGATCTTTCTTGGTAATTCCATCTAGCACAAGAGACGCTTCAAGATGCTAGAGCACACTGATAATGAGTCAGAGAAGGAAACCCCTGTGCAAGAACCGACTTCTGTGATAAGAATACACTGCATTCTGGACAAATATCAGGAATTTCAGGATATCTTTGAAGATCAGATACCCAAGGAATGATCTCCCCATCGCCAGGAATATTTCTCTATAGATTGTATTCCTGACTCCATTGTGCCTTTCGGAAGGATGTATGCCCTCTTGTTACCAGAAAAACAAGCTCTAAAGAGTATCTGGATGGCAATCTAAAGAATGGTTTGATTCGCGAATCCAAGTCCTCAGCAGGAGCTTCTCTTTTCATTGTTCCCAAAAGAGATACCAAAGAACTTTGACCATGTATCAATTATCGCAGCCTTAATAGGGTTACCATCAGAGACCGGTATGCCATGCCGTTGATAAACAGCATTCTAGAGGCAGTTCAGGGGGCAGTTATTGTCATGGAACTTGACCTATATGCAGCATACCATCTTCTTTGCATGGCGATGAATGGAAAACCGCCTTTAGAACCCCTTATGGGAATTTTGAGTACTAGGTAATGTCTTTCTGGTTGGTTGATGTACCTGCAGTATTTCAGCGCTTTATGGACAAAATCTTCTCAGATCTGTTATTTCACTGGGTTATCATCTACCTGGACGATATTCTGGTATTTTCCAACTCCAGAACTTAACACCAACACCACCTTACAGAGATACTATTCTGTCTACGTAAGCACAGGCTGTTGGTCAAGCAAGAGAAATGTGTTTTTAAAGCACCTTCGGTATCCTACCTCAGCTTTATCCTCTCTGGCCAGGGCATCAAAATGGATCCTAGAAATACATCTGCTATTCTACAATCACCTTCTCCTTCATCTGTTAAAGAGATACAATGATTTCTTGGACTGGCTAATTTCTACCAGTGATTTATTCCTAACCTTTCCAACATAGTGTTGCCAATAGCAGCCCTTCTTAAAAAGAGGCGCAGTCTGTATCGAGTGAGGATGCAGAACAAGCTTCAACACCTCAAGACAATTTTTTGTTTCGCTCCTGTCCTTATTCATCACAATCAATCTCTTCCCTTTATTGTTGAAACCAATGCATCTTCTGGTGCCATAGGAGCAGTCGTCAGACAAGTAGGGAAGGACAGGAATGAACATCCTATCGCTTATTACTCCAGAACTCTGAAAAGCAGCAAAACCAATTATTCTGTAATTGAAAAGGAAAGACTAGATAACCGAAAGGCATGTACAGAATGGTGTCACCTTCATTTTTTTCAGTTCATTCTTTTGAAGTTCGCACAGACCATCGCATTCTCAAAGTCCTTCAACAAATGGAGCGCCATAACAGTCGACAAGCCCAGTGGGCATATTTCTTCTCACAATTTGATTTCTATTTATCTGACTTACCCAGAAGCCAGAATGTCATCGCTGACTGTCTGTCAAGGAGTCTTATGACGTGATATATGATATGATATGGCATTTATAACGTGAATGTACACAAGTGTTTCTAGGCATGACAAGACAAGAAGGGGGAAACGGAGGGAGGACAAAACAACAATCTTACTAGGCCTTGTGTCATTCAGATCGCGCAAATGCAGGGAAGTGGAAGGGGAGAAGTGCCGAGGGAGGTTAGGGGGACAAGTGCAGGTAACTCAAAAGTGCAGCCAGCGGGAGGGCTCAGTTCAGGTAAATCAAAAAGTGCAGCCAACGGGTGGCTTATAAGTGCAGAGAGAAGGGACTGTAATGTTGCAGATACAGACTACAAGGGCTGGGGGAGCCAAGAGGCAGTGTGAGGGGCAACTGTACATGCAGGCACCTGGGCCCAAGTTCAGAGGGTGACCAGGTGACCAGTGCGGGAGCAGTTGGGACATCAGCAGGGGAGAGGAAGATAGAAAGCCGAATCGAAGAGGAAGGCCTCAAGTTGCTTCCGGAACCAGAGGTGGTTCTGTTGAAGTTTGAGAGAGGCTGAGAGGCTGTTCCAGAGGGAGGCCCCAGCCGAAGATAGAGATCGGCCCACAACTCTCTGCTTGGAAAAGTGACTGACCTTCAGAGATTTGGAGGTGGATGAGTGGAGAGCTCGAGAAGGGAGATGTTTAGGAAGAGAGAGTTGGAGGTAGTGTGGTCCCAGACCCCAGAAAGCCATACCCCAGATGCAGAGGGTCTTGAACTTGATCCTTGCCGCAACTGGGAGCCAATTAAGATATTTCAGGGCTGGACAGATACGATCCCTGGGCTTGAGTCCAAGGACAAATCTTGCAGTCCTGTTCTGGATAAGTTGTAGAGGATGGAGAGTAGTGGCAGGAAGATTTAGAAAGAGGCTGTTGCAGTAGTCCAGCCTAGAGAGGACCAGAGCTCTGGAGACAGTGAGCTTCTGGGGGAAAGTGAGGAAAGGAAGAATACTTCTGAGGAGGTGCAGCTGATAGTTTGACTTCTTAGAGACATCAGAGATGTGAGGAGAGACGGAAAGGGTGGATTTGAAGATGACCCCAAGGTTCTTAGCCTCACAGGTAGGAGGAGGAAGAGGGCCCAGAGTGTGCGGCCAGAGAGAGAAAGGAAAGGAGGGAGCTGGTGTTCCGATGATGTTACTGGCATTAAGGCAGAGATCATTGGCGGAACACCATTCCTGAATTGCGGCCAGACAGTCCGGAATGAGAGAAGGAGAAGAGTCGGCCGAGGGGAGCCTGAAAGAGAGCTGGGTGTCATCCGCAGAACACTGAAAGTTGGAGCAGAGTGTAGCGATGCGGTGGGCAAGAGGTGCCAGGTATTGGTTGAACAGCCAGGGAAAAAGGTTAGACCCCTGGGTAAGACCACCGGTAAAGAGAGAGAGAGATAGAAGAGAGGAAAGACCCCAGTTGGACCTGAGAGGGTCAATCAGTGAGAAAGGAGTCAGCCGGGCCATTACCTGATCAGTGATACCCAGGTTATCACGGAGGCGATTGAGCAGGATGGCATGGTTGCCCATATCAAAAGCAGAAGAAAGATTGAGGAGAACGAGGATAGAAAGAAGGTTAGAATCAAGGTTAGAGAGCAGGTCTTCACGTTGTTCAGGAGAACAGTTTCCGTGCTTCTGGCCGCTCTGAAGCCAGACTGTTGTTCGTGGAGATAACCAACAGATTCAGTGTGCAGATTTAACTGGGAGATGGCCAGCTTTTCCAAGAGTTTGCCCAGGAAAGAAGTGATGGAGATCGGGCGATAGTTAGCTGGAGAAGAAGGATCGACAGAGAGCTTCTTTAGGAGGGGGTGCACAAGGGAGTGCTTAAGGGGGAGGGGGAGGGGAAGGTTCCAGTGGAAAAAGAGTGATTGCAGAAATCGGCCAAAGCTGGAACAAGGGTGTCAATGTGGTCCGTGATGGTTCTGGATGAATAGGGAAGAACCTGTTTTGATGAGACTTTCATAGATCAGACTTGTCTAGAAACATCGTCTGGGTTGAACAAGGGAAAGGTAGAGAAGGGAGGAGGAGAGGCAGCCACAGGCAGGGCAGGAGTGGAGGTGGAGGAGGGAGAGGAAGAAGAAGAGAGGTTGGACCAGATGTCCTGTGTTTTAGTGAGGAAATGAGAGGCCAAGGCCGTACAGAGGGCCTGGAAGGTGTGAGAAACCAGAGGGTGTCTCGCGTACTAGTCCTCAAGGACTTGTCATCCAGGTGGCCAGGACACAGCCATCGCTGTTGGATCCAGTTCCTAGGGGTGGACCAGTGTGGGAGGATCACCTGGGTGAGGGTTCCTCGTGGAGTAGGGTAAGGGCACCCAATGGTGAGATACTGTATCCCCTTCCCTTTTTGACCTCTTACTCATCCTGCTATACAGGATTTACTGACTTCCCAACTCCACACCCCCTTTTCCATGTAAACACTGAGACGAGGAGGCGAGGAACTGGAAGGATCAATATTACTGACAAGAAACACACCCAGACACAGAAGACAGACTCTTCCCTTTTGACAGAAGACTGTCCCAGTATTGAGGCCAGGAAAAGTCAGGCCTCCCTTTACAACTATGCACACCTGAACCTAATTATCCCTCCCAGGAAGTATAAAAGGTGAAAAACATAGGCACACTTTGAGCGAGTTGGGGATACTGGAAGGTGCAAGAAGCCAGAGGAAGACCAAAAGAGCTGCAGAGTCCCTGGGAGACCTGTAGGAGGAGAAAACCGCCCTGACAATGGCCCTGTAAATTCAGAGGAGACTGCAGTGTGGAAAAGGAGCTGTACCTCCAGAAGGCAAGGGGCAGCTGGGGTTGCCTGGCAGTACCCACAGCAATACTCCTTCCCTGGGCCAGGCAGGCGAACCCAGGTCTCTGAAGCCCTGACCTCAGTTCAACATCTCCTTTTAGCTCCTGCAACTACCAAAACCAGAAAATGCCGTTTTGGGGAGCTGTGAAGTGGGATGGAAAATAGCCTAGTGCATTCTGTGACTGGGTGTCCCAAGCCATTTATTTTGAGAATCGAGAATTTTGAAAGAAGGCTCGAACCCGACTGAGGGAAGCCTTCGATGTGAACTATGCTGCATGAGAGAAGGCTCAAGCCTGATTGAGGGAAGCCTTCATTGTGAACTTTGAGAGCCTGAAAGGAGGTGAGCCACGCCTGATGGAAAACCTTGCCGACCAATGAGCATTCGATACAGAATATCAGATAATGCAAAAGAGTGAGAGGAGAAGCTGGCTTGCATGAATGTACGATGTGATATGCGTTTGATGTACTCGCTGAGTTTCGTGGAACTGCCAGTGAGATACCTTATAACCAGAGTGATGGATGCAGGAATGCGGGTGTGATGAGAAGCTACGAGAGAAGCAATTCGTGACTAACAAGAGAAGTACATAAGCCTTGCAAGAGGAGACAATTAGTCAAAGTGGTCGTAAGAGGGAGAAGGCATAAGTTTAAGTATCCCTTCTACAGTTGAAACTCATTGATGAATGAGAAACAAGGTATGAAGCTAACCTGGAGAAATATTGCAAAATTAAAGTATCTAAAACTGCAAATTCCAGATTGCCTCGAGAGAGGAGGCTGGCGAAAGAGTCAAAGTGGTCATACGAGGGTCAAGACAAATCCCTTGTACGATCGAAGGTCATTGACAAGTTGTGGGAATTGTGTTAAAAGAACAAACTGTATTAAAAAGGCAACAGTAAACCAGACAGAGGGATGCTAAAGGAAAGCAAGAGAATGCAAATCCTGCATGTGTTTAAAGTTGAGCGAACTGTGTTACATGAGCAGACGTGAACCCAATGGAGGGATGCCAAATGGAAGCAGGGGAAAGGGAACCCCAAATTGTGAATAACATTGATTGAAACTAACAGTGCAACAAAGACAAGGGTGAACCCGATGTAGGGACCTCAGACAAAAGCAAGAAGAAGAGAATTCAACATTGTGAAAGACCTTGTTCTCCAAGCTCTGCCGGCTCGGAAACTGATTGCTTCCTGGTGCCTACAGACTAAAGGGGGGCTCCCAGTCTTGCCATTTGTTCCACCTTGTCCTGTGATGCAACGTGGGGAAGGGAGCATGTCAGTTCAGCAGTCCTGACCTACCGAAATCCTTTTGGACCTTTCATTTTGGTAAACACTCTTTTGTTATACATATTGTATTGTATTGTATTGTAGTTTATTTATATAGCGTGCCAAGCCCTAGGGCATCTGGGCACATTTCTTACAGGTACATAGAGGCAGGTATTTACAGTTACATAGTATATAATTGTATTTACAAGACAAAACAGTATTAACATAAAATACTATTTACATATGGCATAGATGGGCTACCATAACAGATTAAGACTTTACATATATGTTGGACTGAGTTAGTGTAGCCGGGCTAGGTGCTGGTTGTTAGTTCATGTTCAAAATAAGCCAGGTTTTGGCATTATTTCTGAATTTGTGGAAAGAGAGTTCAGTTCTGAGGAAAAGAGGTAAGGTGATCCAGTTTACGGGTAAGTTTCTGCCTCAAGCCTTATGGAGCTTAAATCTTGAGATAAGGCAGTTGGTTTGTGCGGATCTGGTAGGCCGAGCAGAGGAGTTTAGTTTGAAATTGTCGCCAAGGTGTATTGGAGCTAGGTTGTATATACATTTGAAGGTAAGTGATAAGGTTTTGAGTCTGATTCTTTGATTGATTGAGAGCCAACGAGTGTTACGTCTTAGCTCTGAGATGTGGAGAGCTCTGGGGAAAATAGTCGCTGCTCTGAGCACATTGTCCTGCAAGGTTTGTAACTTTTTTAAGTTATATTGGCTGGTGCCTAGGTAAAGGGCATTGCAGTAGTCTAGCTTGGCTAAGACTAGTGCCCTACTAAGGTGATGCAATTGGTTGTGGTTAGGAATGGCCTGCAAGCGTTGATGAGCTTGCAGGTGTAGGCTGTGGTAGCTGGAGTAGCGTTGATTTGTCTGGTTAAGGAAAGAGAGGAGTCAATGTACATGCCTAAGGTTTTTACATCCTTCGATACCTTGATGCCATTGCCATCAATGATGACTGAGTTAAACTGTTTGTCCAGTCCATTGAGTCTAGCTTGGGTGCCTATAAAGAGTAACTCTGTCTTATCGTCGTTAAGACAGAGTCCGTGGTTGGCCATCCAGTCTTGAATGGTTAGATAGATGTCATTTAGGCATTTGGAGTCTATAACGTAGTCGCCAGTGATAGGGATCAGAATTTGGGTGTCATCAGCATAATTAGTATATGAGACATCCAAGTGATCTAGGTCGTCAAATAAAGGCTTTGTAAATATATTATAAAGCATAGGAGGGACGCAGGAGCCTTGGGGGACCCCACATGTGACAGGCAGAGGTGTGGCAGAAGCCGTTGGGGCAAATACTCTAGTAGTTCGGTTGTTGAGGAATGACTGAGTCCATGTGATAGCATTGTTGGAGTAATGAGCCACCAGTGAGAGGTGGTTGCAGAGTGTTTTGTGGTCAACTAAGTCAAAGGCAGCTGATAGAGCCAGTAACAGAAGGAGGGCCAAGTTACCTTTGTCTTTTATGGTTTCCATTTGTGTTACTAGACATATATCAGAGCTGTTTCCATTCCATGTCTTGGTCGGAAGCCTGATTGACGGAGCCAAAGTAGGTTTTTACTTTCCAAGTGATGCTGAATCTGAAGATATGTAGCTCTGTCCACAATTTTTAAAAGGTCGGGCACTGTGGGGATTGGTCTATAGTTGGTAGGTATATTCGGGTCAAGGGAGGTTTTTTTAAAAAAAGTGGCAGGACGCAGGCGTCTATCAGATTGGTAGGTACAGTATTGGTTGCAAATGAGGCATTTATTAGCAAAGTGATGAAGGGTGCAAGGTCCTTCGCTGTCTCTTTGATAACTGTATCTGGGCAGATATCACCTAGGCATCTTGAAGGTTTTAGACTTAGAATTATATCCTCAACTTCCTTAGGGCTGAGGGGGGAGAATTTTAATAGGTCCTGTTGCTCCGGTTGCAGTATTTGGATGTTGGGTTGAGGTGGGTTTGTGGTAGGACTCGCTTTTTTATCTCAATTTTAGTTTAGAGAAGCTCTATTTTGTCAGAGAGAGCTTTTTGGATATTATTGCACTAGGTGAGGTCTTTGGTGCAGGATATAGGTTTTGCGGTAGGAGTTTCTAACTCTCCAAGTATGCTGAAGGGTTCTTTCGTATTAGATTTGGCATTAGTGATCCATTCGTTGTAGGACTCACATTTTGCTCGGAAGATTGCTGATTTGTAGGTGGCAGAGGCTATGGTAAAATTATCTTTATTGGGTGTTGAGGGGAGGTTTTTCCAGATGGTTTCAGCTGCTCTTTTGTTTTTACGCAGAGTTCTTGGATGCAGGGTGAACCAGATGTTCATGTGTGACCAAGGTTTCTCTTTCTGTATTTTGTGAGGTGCTATCTTATTGATACCATTGAGTATTGTGGCGTTGTAGAGGTTCACAAGGGCAGCTGGGTCGTCATTGGAGGTTACAGGGTTGGGGAGGGGATGGAGAAGTGGGAGTAGCTTGTGAGCTGTAACATTCCGCATATTTCTCGCTAGTCTAGGAGGTGCCATCAATTTGTCGGAGTTAGATTGAGGGCCATTTTGTATGGTAAAGAAATGACATGATGGTCCATCCAGGCACAAGGCTGATTGAAAAGAATTTTAATGTCGCAGTTGATGTCTGTGATCCAGTCGAGTAGTCTTCCTTTGTTGTGTGTGGGTTGTGAGACCCGCTGTGGGAATCCTAGAACAGCAATGTTTTTAGCAATGGCTATTACATTGGGGTCTTTTAGGGCATAAAGTCCTAAGTTTAAATCTCCCATGAGCACATCTTGTGTGCCTAGCTTGGAGTTAGCTGTTAAGAGTAAAGTTATGTCATCCTCGAAAGCGGAGAGAGGGCCGGGTTATCTGTACATAAGGTGCACAGTTATGGTACGAGTAGGTGACATAGGTAGCTTAAATGAAAGGAGTTCTCCTGATGGAAAGTTTTGGGTAGTGGCAGGTCTGAGACCTAGGGAAGTTTTAGCGATGAAGGCTACTCCTCCGTCCTTAGCTGATGTCCTGTCCTGCGAGGTAATGAGGTACTAGGCTAGAATAGTTAATGAGAGCAGTGGACCAGAGGTAGTATGGAGCCAGGTCTCCGTGATGGCTGAGACGTCAAGGTCATTGGTGGTTATGAGGTTGTTGATGTCTAACACATGGGCGGCTGTTAATGATCTAGCGTTGATGAGACCCCCTTTGATGGAGAGGGTTTTATCCCTGGTAGCCACTTTAATTCCTTTCGAGTTATTACCTAAGTGGATTGTTTTATTGGATAAGTTAGCAGGTGTCTGACCTGTTAGTGTGGGTTTGGTGTTGGTTTTATGAGATTTAATCGTTGATGTTTGTTGGGCTTTTGTGAATCTGAGGCCTAGTCTAAGATTTATAGTTGCAGTTGGGCATGGTTTGTTGGGTGTAGGTCTGGTGGCATATAGTTTTAACCATTGTTCAGGGGTTGACAGTTGGGCGTGGCTACGGTCAGGTTCTTAGGTTTGGTGATGGTATAGTCAAGTTGGAGTAAGAAAGTTGTAGGCTTAACGCTGTCCGATGGAGGCAGTTTAGTGGCCATGGATGGGGCTAATCTGGGTCTTTTTGGTATAGTTTGGGCATTCTCTTGAGAGTTTTTAGGATGTTTAGGTACAATAGTACCTGAGGTGAAGTCCACCATGATGCACAGAAAGTATGCAGTCAAGCTAATTAACATGCTCAGGGTAATTGGGCAGGATTGGTGCATGACTAAGTTAGGGTTTTCAGCACAACTTTGAGTATTAGTGATTATGTGGCAGACACAGTTGGCATAGGTGCCGAAATGCTAAGACAATGTCTAGTGAGAGCAGAGTAACTATTGGCAGTGTAATGGGTTACTATGCACGGCACAGAGGGCATGCAATATTCTGTGTATGGTGCTCTGACAGGTGAATTAAGTAGATTGGCACAACAGTGAGTATACAGCAGGCTAGATACGATGCACTTGTTAGGTACAAAGGGCTAAATACAGTGCACTTGTTAATACAGTAGACTAGATACAGTGCACTTGTTAGGTACAGTGGGCTAGCTGCAATACATTTGTTCGGTATAGTTGGCTGCTAGGCATGATATAAAGTGCAAACACTAGGCTAGATATAATGCGCTATTGAGTGCCTGTTGTCGCAGGTTAGGTAGTCATTATGTATGTGATTTGTTAGATAAACAATTATAGATACATGCAAGGCTAGCTGCACTGCTGGCTAGAGATATAGCACATAGTGAATGGTAATACAGTACAGTAGGCATAAGAGGGCTACTGTGGAACACGTGGATGCACTACTGATAAATTAATATGGCGAGTAGAAGCGTGAAAGTTGGTGCCGTTTAGTGCAACTGAAAAACGATAGCAATCTGTAGGATCAAGACGTATAGTAGCCCCTAGCACGGGAGTGCCCTCACAAATATAAGGCGGCAAAACACAACTGTACTACAGGTGATGGCTACACGCCATTATACTGGACAATATTAGTAATAAAAGTGCAGGTAAACTAACATTAGAAGCGTCAGGATGCTATTAGACAGTCGATGGAGGCGGCTAATTACAGTTCTGCAAGGCATTGGCGAATGCGTGATGTAGTTCAGCTAAGCATTTTGGGTGTCAAATACAGTTAGATAAACATTGATTGCGATAGCAAACAGTTGTACTCTGCAATTGTGAATATGAGCTGCGGTTAAGCTAGCATTAACTGAGTAGAGGTGCAGTTAGATTGGCAATGGAGGCTGCTGGTTGCCGTTTTACTGAACATTGAGGAATACAGGATGTAGTGACGCTGTACATTGATGGCAGCACCGTGCAGATATGGAATGGTACAATGTCATTAGGAGCCGTATTGTGGGCACAAAGTTAATGTAGGAGTTGACGTCAGTTGGGATGAGGGACCATGGCTCATAGGGTGTTCATATAGTAGTGCGACAACGGGACGCAGCAAACAGAGGTGTATGCTGTGTGCGGCAGAGACAGTGTAGTGTGCCATCGTAGAAGACTATAGGATAGTAGCATCTGCTCTGGAGGGTATGTGCTACGCAGGTGTCATGAGCATTGAGCGCATTGGTGATCTGCAAGCGAGGGACTTTCTCATGAAGTGCCGAGCGGGGGTGGTGGAGGAATATGGAAGGGGTTGACCATTGGGAAGGGTTGCAGCAGCCGAGGGTGGCTGTGGAGAAGTAGAGGCGGCTGGTGGGATAGTGGCTTACCCCAGGATGTCGCTGGACCAAAGGCAATGGCTTCTAGGTCGCCTCGGTCAGGCTCAGTCAGGAGTCTTATACTCGGCCTTCGACGAGGCCGGCTTCTGAAATTGGGGTGGGCAACCAATAAGCTGTTGGTCTTCATTCGATGCAGACAAGGTTGCTAGGAAATGAAAGGATCGGGCGGCGGCGGCCATCTTAAGAGAAAGAGACCACACTGAATTCAAATACGTTGCCATGGTGCAGCAGCGTTTCCCTGTAGGCAAACTCTTTCAGCAAAATGTCGACAAAGGCATGTGGTATGCTCCATAGTTCGAGGCAGGCGATATAGGTGATTTTGTGCAGGCTTCCACGGTGATGCAGCATTGATCACAGGTGGCTAGTGGGGTTTACCTATTTAGTATATTACTGCATGTGCACTGCTCCTGCAGTGCACAAGTCTGGCAGGCCTTCCTGGCCAGGTGGAGCCTTCTCACACCAAGTGCTGGACTAGAATATAATTGTCCCGCATATCATTGTCCTGCACCCTTTTGTTATATAGAGTAAGGATTTGGCAATCGTTTTTTTTTTAGTATAGGCCATCTTTCTTTGGCACGACACCACGAGGACAGCGTTTTCTTTATTTTGATAGTAGAAGCTTGCTCCCATCTTAGATTTAGGTTTAAATGAGGCATTTTCCTCACCCAATTACTGTTCAATAAATATCCTTGAATAGCACTCCTCGTACTTCTGATAACCATGCCTTCCTTACATGTGGTGTCAGCTGTAAGGATGTGACTCAATTGATACTCGTTGGGGGCCCAACAGACTGGACAACATTTAAATTCTAATGCCCCAATAGAGCCTCAGATAGAAAACAAATTACCAGCAGTTTCCTCAAAAATGGCTCAAACATCCATGGGTCTGAAAGTGGCTATAACCACCACATCCCATTTGGTATCCCTGGGATGAAGTCTGTAGAAAATGTACAAGAACCCTTTAAGAACATGGGTCAACGAATGGGAATCCAGATTGTTCCTCTAACCAAACAAGCCATCCTTCCCGTTAGGAAAAATGTAGAAAGTAATGCTTATTAAAATGTTTTTCCTTACATTTGTCCAATTCCAAAAAGGAATAAAATAATCATTTTTCTGGAGGTTAAGGCGGATGTACCAACCCACTCCATCATGTATCTTATGCCTCTGGGTGAAACAAGGTGGAAGAGACAACTAAAAATATTACTCCTCTTGGCAAATAAGGAAGAGCTAAAAGTTGCCCTCTTGAATTTATCGTGTGACATGCTACAGATCGAGAAGGGCAACTGATGGAACTACTAGTGTATGAACCTTCTTTTGGAAGCTCTGTCCCAACTAGACCTTTGGGAGAAAAATAGAGAAACGATAAAGACAGCCACAGTAAAACCTCCCCCAAAAGAAAATGTTGAACAACATGTAGATATCTCTCCGGGTGAGGGATCACGTTGGGAAAAGGGGGACGACCTCGAGAGCGATTCCTCAGAGGAATCTATATCTGTGCCTATGGCTCTAGCAGACCTGGTAGATGGTCAAGGGGACCCCGCGGGTACAGGCCCTGGGTCATTAATTTTAGAAAGAAACATCCTACCTGACTAGTCTTTCTCCATTCTGTTGGAGCCAGAACAAAAACTTTGGGACTTGCAATTGGAGATGGAGAAGACACCTGTCTCTGATCTCCAACTGACCAAGTCCATCCCTACCGGATCAGAGGTAGGAGACCCCCATAAAAGAGAAGAGAGTGTGGTGATTCCATCATCCCCATAGATGGATCCCTCTGATTTATTAGGATTGGACCCATCTAGAGAGTGTGGAACAAAAGAACCAGGGAAGGATAACTGTGTCACCAGCTTTTCTGAGGTATCTAATCCTGAAGGAGAAAATCCAACGCTCCTCTGCTTTGAGATAAAACCTTGTTGGTCCTGTAGAGAAGTTGACCATAAAACAAGATACTGTCCTCTTAATAAAATAGATTGTGGACACCACCTGAACAGATCTGTGCATTCTATCAGAATGCCACAGACTGTTGGGGAAGAGTATGTGAGAAACCAAAGGGTGTCTCACATACTAGTGCCTGGGGACTTGTCCTCCAGGTGGCCAGGACACAGCCATCGCTGTTGGATCCAGGGGCCTGGTGGTGGACCAGTGTGAGAGGATCACCAGGATAAGGGATCCTCAGGGAGTAGGTTAAGGGAACCCCATGGCGAGACACGGTATCCCCCTCCCTTTTTGACTTCTTCCCCATACTTCTATACAGGATTTACTTCCTTCCCAACTCCCCCCACCCCACACTTTTTCCATGTAAACACTGAGACGAGGAGGAGAGGAACTGGGAGATGAAGATTATTGACAAGTAACACTCAGGCACAGAAGACAGACTCTTCCCTTTTGACAGCAGACTGTCCCAGTAATGAGGCCAGGAAAAGTCAGGCCTCTCTTTGCAACTATGCACACCTGAACCTTATCACCTCTCCCAGGAAGTATAAAAGGTGAAAACAAAGGCACACTTTGAGCGAGTTGGGATGCTGGAAGGTACGAGAAGCCAGAGGAAAACGAAAAGAGCTGCAGAGACCCTGGGAGACCTGGAGGAGGAGAAAATGTCCTGACACTGGCCCTGTGAGTTCAGAGGAGACTGCAGTGTGGAGAGGGAGCTGTACCTCCAGAAAGCAAGACTAGGGGCAGCTGGGGTTGCCTGGAGGTACCCACAGCCAAACTCCTTCCCAGGCTAGGCAGGCGAACCCAGGTCTCTGACGGCCAGGTCGAGAGACGCTGAGCTCAGTTCAACATCCCCTTTTAGCTCCTGCAACTCCCAAAGCCAGAAAATGCTGTTTTGGGGAGCTATGAAGAGGGGGCAAAATTAGCCCAGTGCATGCTGGGACTGTGTGTCCCAAGACATTTATTTTGTGAATTGAGAATATTGAAAGGAGGCTCGAACCAGACTGAGGGAAGCCTTCGATGTGAACTGTGCTGCATTAGAGAAGGCTCAAGTCCGATTGAGGTAAGCCTTCATTGTGAACTTTGAGATCTTGAAAGCAGGTGAGCCGCGCCTGATGGAAAACCTTTCCGACTAAAGAGTATTTGATACAGAATATCAGATGCTGCCGGTGAGTAAGAGCAGAAGCCGGCTTGCATGAATGTAGTATGATGCGATAAGCGTTTGACGTACTTGCTGAGTTTAGTGGAACCGCGAGTGAGATACCTTATAACCAGAGTGAAGGATGCCGGTCTGCGCG
This sequence comes from Ambystoma mexicanum, assembly GCF_040938575.1. NCBI lineage: Eukaryota > Metazoa > Chordata > Amphibia > Caudata > Ambystomatidae > Ambystoma > Ambystoma mexicanum. The sequence goes on from NC_090937.1 coordinate 301,958,539, forward strand.
TGTGATGAGAAGCCACGAGAGAAACCTGAAGCAATTTGTGATTAACAAGAGAAGTAAATAAGCCTTGCAAGAGGGAACGATTAGTAAAAGTGGTCATACGAGGGAGAAGACATGAGTTTAAGTATGCAAAACAGAGGGTGGTATGGGAAACTCTCTACCAGCACAAACACAGCCCATTGACTTGTTCTTGGGTGCATGGCCCCTGGGAGAGTCTCAACCAAGTCTTTAGCTCATTGTTCTTTTCACAGAGAATAAATTGGTTGAGACTCTCCCACGGGCCATCCACCCAAGAACAAGTCAATGGGCTGTGATCGTGCTGGTAGAGCGTTTCCCAGAACCCCCCTCTGTTTTGCATACCAAGTAACTTTGGGTCTCACTCTAAGTTACCAGGGGAATCCAGACGTGGACCCCTTGCTCACTGGTCTTAGAGAGGCACAGCTTCACCTCACTGATGATGCCCAACTAGGCTGAAACATGTGTATAGGGTTGCTGTGGTACTCTTGTTCAGAGGAGAATTGCCTAGCATTTCGGTGCTGGGCTGCCCCTGGGCAGGACAAAGACTGATATGCGGGGACATTTCTTCTCTGTTAAAAGAACAGTGAGCTAAAGACTTGGTTGAGACTCTCCCAGGGGCCATCCACCCAAGAACAAGTCAATGGGCCATGTTTGTGCTGGTAAAGAGTTTCCCAGACCCCCCTCTGTTTTGCATGAGTTTAAGTATCCCTCATACAGTCGAAAGTCTTTGACGAATGAGAAACAAGCTATGAAGTTAACCTGAGGAAATATTGTGAAATTAAAGTATCTAAAACTGCAAATACCAGAAGGCCTTGGGAGAGGAGGCCCGCGAAAGAGTCAAAGTGGTCATACGACAGTCAAGACAAATCCCTTGTACAATCGAAGGTCTTTAACAAGTTGAAGGAATTGTGTTAAAAGAACAAACTGTATTAAAAAGGCAACAGTGAACCCAATGGATGGATGACAATGGAAAGCAAGGGAAAGTATATCCTGGATGTGTTTAAAGCTGAGCGAACTGTGTTACATGGGCACAAGGGAACCCGACACAGGGATGCCAAATGGATGTAGGGGAAAGGGAAACCAAAATTGTGATAAAGATTGATTGAAACGAACAGAGCTACAAAGACAAGGGTTAACCCAACGTAGGGGCCTCAGACAAAAGCAAGAAGAAAAGAATTCAGCATTGTGAAGGACCTTGTTCTCTAAGCCCTGCCAGCTCAGGAACTGATTGCTTCCTGGTGCCTACAGACTCAAGGGGTGCTCACAGTCTCGCCATTTGTTTCCGCCTTGTCCTGTGATGCAACGTGGGGAAGGGAGCATGTCAGTTCAGCAGTCCTGAACTACTGAAACCCTTTTGGACATTTAATTTTGCTAAACACTCTTTTGTTACATATCATTGTCCCGCACCCTTCTGTTATATAGAGTAAGGATACGGCAATAGTTTTTTTTTGTACAGGCCATCTTTCTTTGACACGACACCACAAGGACAGGGTTGTCTTTATTTTGATGGTAGAATCTTGCTCCCATCTTAGATTTAGGTTTAGATTAGGTGGTTTTCTCACCCAATTACTGTTCAATAAACATCCTTGAATTGAACTCCTTGTGTCTGTTGTACTTCTGATAACCATGCCTTCCTTACAGAGGGAACAAGAGAGGCAGAGACTGCAGCAGGATTAGCCAGCTCCTTGCAGATTTTAAAGGAGTTCAGCCGAGTTGTAAGATGTCGCAGACACACGGATGGACTTGGATGTGGGATCTCTTCTTAGTGAGGCCAGAGAGTCTGTATTGCCTTTGGAGCAGGCGGCAGGCCAGTTTGTCAGAGGGTACACCTGATGCCCTCCCCTTCCTCTCAGCCACCCTGCACTTGCGTTTGAGGGTGACGAGGTTGGAGTTGTACCGAGAGTTGGACTTGGATTTGGGCTTCAAGTGGATCCTCATGACAGGGGCAAGTACATCAAGAGTGTTAGAGATAGAAAGATAAAGGTTAGATAGGGATGTGTCAGGATGCGAGTCAGCCAAAGGTGAAGAAGGAGGAGAGAAAGTAGCGGCAAAAGCCTCAACTGACACACGCTTCATGGATCGGATGACCGGGAAGGTAGGTGGCAGTGCTGGAGTCGGCTTGGCCTGAGGGGTAAAGAGAGAGAGGTGGGACTGAAAATTGCATTTATTGCATACGTTGTCCATGCGGACTCTACTATGTCGGAGAAACTGGACGCAAATTGAGAATCCAGATGAATGAGCACAAGTCGTGTATCAGAAACAGAAACACTAACTCAGCAGTGGCAAGACACTTTAATGAGAAACAACATAATATCTCTCAAGTCAAGTTTCAAGTCCTGGAAACATTGGAAAATACAGACTCCAAAAGGAGGAGACAACAAAGAGAAGCCTACTGGATAGATCGCCTAGAAGCCTTAGCACCGCGAGGACTCAATGAAGAGTTTGATCTCAATTGCTTTTTGTAATAATGATGTAACAATGCATGCTCACTTAATCATGTGAAATACAATGAGATTGCAATGTTATATGTTCATCAGGTCACAAATGTATCATTAGCAGGTTTACCAAGTTTAACAAAGGGGTCGTTTCAGACTCCAATATCTCAGTCTGGAGAAGACTGTAAAGGACATTGAGAAAAAGAGTTTCCCTTTCCGTTTCCCTTTTTTTGACTACATACATCTCTAAGTATTGATAGTATATTAAGATATATCTCTATTACTTCATGATTACATCAAGAAGAACACAGACGTGACATATGTACCTCTAGCGCAATACTCGTCATAATAGTCATTATTTTACAGCCTTACGCATTAGCTAGCCATTACACATCTACAACCTGTCTTTGACAGTGACATCATTCTTTACTTACACTTGCTAGAATTTGAACACTACAGACACGGCAACTTATTACATTAGCCACATAGCTTGTGGCTCTAAAATTCATTGCGCGTATTTACGATGAAGACCTATTGCCCCAACCAACATGGCCGACACGTAAGTGTACGTGCGGCCATATTGTTTATTTCACGTTGCTAAGGACAACCTTACGAACCGCGAACAGCACACGAACAGCACGTGCCGTTCGCAGTCGACACAGCAGGACGCTGAAGCTGCACTCTAGGTAAGCCGTATAGATTGAACAGGCATACGCGATCCAAGATCGCAAGATATTTTAAGTGAATTAGTAAGATTAACAAGAGCAGAAGCTAATAGAATTGCTCACTTCATGCTAGGCAGCGTTCTCTTGAAGATAACAACACGCACACAGACCGCGTGCATTTCGAATCTTGGCAATCAGGTTAGTGACAAAAAGCACATCACTCTAAGCATAGGCAAAAGACTTCTGAATGCATTTGATGTCGTGAAGAATTACTTTTGGCACAATACGGGTGACATTGCGCATGAAAATAAGGTTATACTGCACTCAACTGAATGAGATGGTGCCATGCCGGTATTCATTGAAGCACATATGTGATTACGTAAATTAGAATTCATTTAAGTAATTATGCGATCAATCAAAGTGGAATGTCATGGCCTATAAGGTATAATCAGTATCATTTTAAGTAAAGTATGTGAATGCTTTCTTATGCCAGGAACACATGTAATGATGGAATCTGTTTCTTTTTCTTTTCTCTTTGTTCTCGCATGTTTGTCAAACATCTGTTTGTCTTTGTGGGCGCCCTGTTTAATTTGGCATAATTTGTGTTCTCTTGACGCACGATGCACTGTCGAACTTTAATCTGATAATGTGGCGTGTTCTATTGAATGTGGATATTGCAATAATTATAATGTGTGCTACACAGTTATACCCTGGCTCTGAAGAAGGAAAACTCCGAAATGCATTAGCCATACAGGTTTCACATTTTGCCTCATTCTTCAGCAATAACTTCATTGGTGGAGATTAAACCAATGAAGTACAAAATAAGTTTCAAGAAGCTCTAATTTTGAAAATTAAATCAAGAATATAATTTTCTGACAAATCATCAAAGTATGTCTTGTAGTTTATTGCAAACAGAAAGAAACCGACCAAATCCCAAGTGGGAAATTGGGGTGTGCGGCCCACACCGAAGGCATACATGCCTAGGTCTTTTCTCTCCATGTTCTTTTTCTATGCCCTACACGGTGGCACAAGACAGTGGGCTGCACCCCACTAATAAATAATAAATATATAATCCATAGGATTAAGAATTATCAGATTAAAAGGAAAAATCCAATTAAAGAAGCTGTGCACTCTTGCCTCTCTCTCTTTATCAGGAAAGAAAAGTAATCACTCCAGGAGAGAGGAGTGGTGAGAGGGTTGGAGAGGGGGAGGCCTGAGGATATCAGGACATCCAGGGTGTGCCCTGCAGAGTGAACTGGGCCAGAGGGAAGAATAGAGAGAGAGAGTCACAGAGGTTGCCAAAGAGTCTTGCAGAATGGCAGGTAGCATCCAGGTGGATGTTAAGGTCTCTGAGGAGGCGAAGATGAGAGGTAGAGGTGAGAAGAGAGGAGGAGAGTTCCGCCCACTCAAAGAGGAAGGTTGCCACCTGGCTGGGCGGCCTGTAGATGGTGGCCACAGTGAGAGAAAGGCCAGGAGAGATAGAGAGCCTGCAGGCCAGGCATTCAAAGGAGGAGTAGTCCTGCATAGAAATGATAGTAGTAGGGATCCACACTGGGAAGATCAAGGCTACACTCCCACCAGGATGGCTGGTTCTGGGTTTGGAGAGGATCTTGTAGCCATCAGGAAGGAGAGTCTTAAAGCTCATGACAAAGCTGGTCGTGGACCACGCCTCTGTCAGACCGAGTACATCCAGATTGAGTGCTTCCAGGAAACTGCATATGTCAGAGGAGTGTTTGACAGCTGAGTGAGAGTTGAGAGTAGCAATGTGGAGCAGGTTGCCCCCTTCAAAGGACTTCTGTGGAGGGATAAAGGTCGGATGTACGCCCTGCGGAAGTGTTGTAGTTGCCTGAGAATGGGCAGAGGAGGAAGGAGGAGAAGGCAATGTAGCCAAGGAGGAGGAGGTGGGTGCCAGGGGGGCTGTGGAGTAAGGAGGAACCTGGGTGGCCGGAGAAGCAGCAGAGGCAGCCATAGAGGTGGCATAGGGTGGAGGTGGCAGAGGAGCCAGAGAGGGGAAAGAAGGGGCAGCAGGAGAAGAAAGAAAGTTGATAAGGCACGGGAATCATCTTTCAAAAAGAAGGCTCTTGGCCTGAGGGCCTTCGACCAAGAGGGCGCTGTTTAGGTAAACATTAATGAGGGTCTTGAAGGAGTGGAAGGGGACCAGGCGGGCCTCCCACCAGGTGCAACCATTAATGGGTGAAGAGGAAAAAGGAGAGAGAACAGATACCATATGGGGGGTCCATAGGGCTAGAGAGGGAACGACAAAGAGGATGTCGGTAAGGGTCTGTCTGGAGGAAGCACTGGTGTAGGTATCAGGGATAAGGGGGCCTGGGTTGGAGACCAGGATGTCCCTTTTGAAATTCTTCCTACCAGACTTAGTGAGAAGGATCGGATAGTCAACAGAAAAGCAGTTACAAAAGATAGGTAAGACAGAGAGCACCATAGAGGGTGCAAAGAGGAAGAGTAGGGGGGGAGAAGGGAGGGTGGAGGGTGGAGTTAGCGCTGGGAAGCAGGCAGGTGGGGGAAACACTATGGTGGGGAGGACACAGAAGGAGGAGGGGCATACAGAGGACAGAACCATGACAGAAAATCAGATGCAATACATAGAGAACAGTCAATCGCCAACGCAACCTAGAAGTAAAGAAATAACACAGCAGGATTCAGGCAGTATAATGTAAGCAAACAACCGTGGGGAAACAAAAAATGATAAAAACAGAACAATTACCAAGGAACCTAGGAGAAAAGAATGAACACAGCAGGGATGGAGGTAATGCAATGTAAGCCAACAACCGTGGAGATCAAAACCTCAAGAACAGTACACAATAGGTCAGGGGAAGGGAGCTAGGAAAGGGGGAGGGAGAGGACCCGCGGGGAATGCGGGGAGCATAGCAGTTAGGAGAAGGAGGGGTGTGCGCAGCCAAGTAGAGAGAGAGAGAGCACACGCAGCCTGGAGTTGCAAGGTAGCACACACAGCCTAAGATGCGAGGGAGCACACGTGGCCTAGGATGCAAGAGAGCACACGCAGCCAAGGATGCGAGGGAGCATACGCAGCCTAGAATTGCGAGGGAGCACGTGCGGCCTAGGGTGCGAAGAAGCACAAGCAGCCTAAGATGCAAGATAGCGCATGCAGCCTAATATTCAAGGTAGCGCATGTGGCCTAAGATGCGAGGGAGAACACGCAGTCTATGAGGGAGCGCAAGTAAGCAGGAGGGTGAGGGGCGGGTGCTGAGTGGTCAGGTCATGCTGGGAAAACAATGTGTGTGCAAGAGTGAGAAGTGTAGCAAGCTAACTCTCCCTGCAACTTCTTACCTGGCGGCCGCAGACAGGAGGGTGAGCTCATCCACACTCACTGTCTACGCCACAACCCCATTGCCACCAAACACCTGCGGCGCTCAACACTGCGGCCTTGTCCTGCGAGGGCTTTGCCACAGAGGGTCCGTGCCTCGGTTCTTATAGGCACGGAAGCGTGGACGTAGCAAAGAGTGCTAAGTATAGTCAGGCAGCGTCTCCTGTGCACCTACATCGCTCAACACCACGCCCTTGTATTGCAAGGTCCTTTCTCCAAAAGGTCTGTACCTCTGTTCTTATAGGCACAGAAGCATGGGCTTAGCAAAGCATGCTACGTCTAGTCGGGTAGCGTCTCCTGCGCACCTGCGTCGCTCAACACCGCAACCTTGTTCTGTGAGGGCTTTGCCACAGAGGGTCTGTACCTTAGTTCTTATAGGCATGGAAGCGTAGGCGTAGAGAAGCATGCTATGTATAGTCGGGCAGCGTCTCCTGTGCACCTGCGTCGCTCAACACCACAGCCTTGTCCTGCAAGGCCGGACTATAATAACAACCTTATGACAAACCATAAAAAGTGTTTGACTGAAAAGATGTTTGTGTATGTTATCAACAGTCTTCTTGATGACGTTAAGGAGGCAACTGTCAGTTATGAGGTACTGGGTATCGAACTATCAAATACATCCATCACAAAGGAATATGTATTACTATTCTGAAAAACAATCTCTTAGTGATTCCCAATGCCACCTTACAGCAACAGGTCATCTCCTGGTGTCATGATACTAAGGCTGTGGGACATAAAGGAATAGCTGCCACCCTTGACCTAATTAACCTTCTGTTAACGCAATTGTGCATGCCTATGTCTTTTCTTGGTCAATTTGTACTCAGAGTAAATATACCACTACAAAACCTTTATGGTTGCTCCAACAAGAACTGACCCCTAAGGGTCCATGGGAACACATCTCCACAGACTTCGTAGTTGACCTTCACCCCCTCAAGGTTGTACAACCATAATGGTTACCACTGACTCCTTTAGTATGATGGTACATTTCTCTCCGCTCCCTGGAATACCTTCTGCCCTCAGATGGCTTCAATCTTTCTCAAAGACATTTTCAGATTGCATGGACTTCTGATGAGCATTCTTTCCGACAGAGGATAGCAACACGTGTCAATGTTTTGGAAAATGCTCTACAAATTAGTGGGCATAGAGAGATCACTTCTGGATACCATCCACAGTCTAAAGGACAAACGGAAAGATTGAACCATACTATGGAACAATACTTTTCTTGCTTCACTTCTACTAGACAAGATGATTGGGTAGATCTGTTACCCACAGTCACGTTTTCCTATAACAACACTGTCCATACCGCTACAAAGATGAGCCTTTCTATTGGGTCACAGGTATCCACCCGAGACATCATCCTTCCACAGCTTTTCTACCTTCCCGTGTGCCAGCGGTGGATTTCCTTCTGAATGTTCTTGCTCAAGTACATAGCCAGGCTTATAAGAACCTGGAGAACAGTAAACAAAGAAACAAGTTCTACACAGATAAATATAGAAAAGAATGCCCCAAGTGGGAAGTTGGTTCCAAGTTATGGCTCTCCACCAAATATCTTCCTCGTCGGATCTGTCCATCTAAATTGACTCCTCGATATGAAGGTGTCTATGAAGTAGTAGCCAAGATCAATCCAGTGGCATTCAAACTACGTCTACCTCGGAAATGTAAACAAATTCATCCAGTCTTCCATTCTTCATTATTAAGCCCTTATCTAGCAGATCCATGCAATGGACGAAGGAAACCTGACGTTTTACTTCCCATGGAAGAACCAGAAGAATATGAAGTCTCCAAAATGTGTGATTCACGGTACCGCAGAGGATCCCTACAGTATTTAGTACTCTGGAAAGGGTATCCTGTATCAAAAAGGACTTGGGAACCAGTGTCTAATTTGAACATCCTTTGGTTGCTTTGAAGGTTTTTCATATCTCTCATCCCAGGAAACCGGGGGGCCCCCGTAGAAGGGGAGGGTATACTGTCACAGCGCAGCGTTGGTCCCTCTGGCACAGATGGAAACATGGGTCCTTGAATGTGGCGAGATGTTTTTCACCATCCGAATGCATCAGTCTAGTTGTTCATCCAATATGGCGTCCAGCTCATTGCAACCCTGCTGATCCTCTAGGTAAGACGCTCGTGTTCCACAACAGTGTTCGTTCCTCCTCTGCCTTCCATTCTCGTTTCTCTAGCCTCCTGCTGCAGTCCCACTTTTTCTGTTTTCCTGCTCTACTTGGCCAGTGCCTTATTTCACTGTGCTTAGTATTGTATTCTGCTCCATTACTCCATCTCCTGGACCCCGTTCAGCTGTGCCCGTCATTGTTTTTTCCCCATTCTGTTCCTCCACGGCACTATCTATTACAGAGCACTTTTTCCTTTCTGTGCCCCCAGTATTCTTATATTCTCCAGAACCTTTTTTCTCTTCATTTGTCTGCTGTTTCTTCCATTCCTTTGTTGTCTTCAGGTCCCTTTCATACTCATGCTTGGGACATTGACAACCATTTCTATAACTGTACCAACCTGCAGACTTTTTACTGCTTTTCCGCCAACACTTGGCTTTTCCCCCAGAAGGTTGTCCCTTCAGGGGTTCAATCTGTCCAACCTTGTTTACAGTAAGGCAGGCATTGTGGCCTTTGGCAGGGACAAACCATTCCTCTTTGATAGTACATAGCCCTCTAAAGGAAAGAGGGGAATTCGAGAGAAGAAAAGATTATCATCTGACATCTCCATTCAAGATCAAGGTGCGCCAATTAATAACATTCCTGAGACAAGTGCCACAGATTCGCTGTGCCTCACACAAGCAGGAATCCTTCTTGCAGCCTTCAAACGGCTTGGCTTTTCAATTTTGAAAGAGGTCACCCAGTTTTGTACATCCCCCACTGTTCCATACTTAAGTCCCACATCGAGTACTCGTGGAGTAAAATCTCATGGAGTAAAATGTCCATTTGCTCTTATGAGTTAAAAAGTAGAAAGGAACTATGTGTCCTTGGCATCAGCAGTGACCGCGTCCCAGGCCTCTGTTGTAGCGTTGATGATGTGACCAACATACACGTTTGGAGCACTCTCTCTCTCTTTTCAGGAGGCATGGCTGCAATCCTACGTACCTTTTTCCGCTGTGGCCCGTTCCATAAACAGCCTTATCTTCCCCAAATAAGACTGCATTCATTCAGCCACTATTCACATTACAGACACCAAATAATACTTAATAAGTGTCCGGACACCCCTTCTCACCCCTCAAGGTCGCTGGGCCTGAATGGGACTTTTTTGGGTACTTTTGCCTGCTTCCCACTCCACATATAGAGATGACTTGTTGCCATTGTTTTATGTTCAATACACAGGTACACCAATGAAAGGGATTGAAATAAGTACTCACCCAGTTGGGTTTGGGATAGACGGAAGATCAATTCCATAAAGGGCCGGCACTGATGTGACTAACAAGCTGGGCAAATCCAAAGCCAGCTTATCTGAAGCAATACTGGAAGATATTCGAACATACAAAGGGCTCATGAAATCAGATGGATCAGCCACGTAAAAACAACTCTTGCAGCGATAAGTAAATGCCACCAAGTGGTCTAATCAGTCACATCGCACAGAGAAAGCAAGCAAGGGGAAGGTTAAGCCACGGCTTTTGAACTCACTTTAGGATCAAATAGAAGACATAGAGCTGGTGAAACCTTCAAATAGAGTCCTACTCTTAATTTCTCTACCAGGACCTATGGAGCCAAAGTTGAAATGGTGTGTACGTATCCCACAATGAATAAGCTTAGCACGATGTATATTTAATGTCCTTCCTCTGAATTCTGTGAGGGTATGAGAATGGAGATTCAGGTTTGCCTGAATTATTTAGAATCTTTATGTCAATGTTTAGTTTTTTATACACACATACGGAAATAAGACACTTATACCTGTATTAAAGGAGGGTGCCACCAATTCAGCCCTGCTCTGTGACATTGTTTGTTGTAACAGGATAAATGTGTATCATGGGCCCCTGATTCCTTACATGAGTCAGGCAATGCGATTCAGGAAACCTATGTGCTTGTCTTGTTGAAGACCGTACATATCTTTTTATAGTGTTTATATGTTTTGATTAAGTTGTATTTTAACATATGATTTGATAGGTTATTTCTAAGTGTGCACCCGGGGATCGAACCTGTGGTGCTCCATGTCATCTTGCTTCCAAGGCGAGCGCGAGCACGTTGCCCCTGAGCTATCCTCCTGAGACGAACCAGAGATTGTTTTCACTCATTTTAAAGCCTTGTTGATGATGCGTTATGAAATAATATGAGAACATTTAGGGCACCAGAAGGTTACATTTGATCTGTTCTCAAATTGTTTGGGGGAATTTTTATTGTTGTGGTTTATATTGTGTTTAAAAATGTGATGGTTTTATGATTAATTAGTAATCGAAGTAAACTTGATTCATTGATTGAAATAAGTATAGAAGTCTGTAAATGAGCTTCTGGTGTAATGGAAATGTCTTAACAAGTGCGCCTTCAGCCACTCGATGTATTAGCAGCATGTATGTCCTCACATATGTTTGTTGCACTGAAGTCAACAGCAAAATGATATTGCATAGGAAGGTGGAAAGGTGCCGTGAACAGTCATGGCATAGGGATCCTTGCCCTGAGACAAAAATTGCATACCAGCTGGGTGCTGCAGCCTATAAAAAAAGATCCTAATGGCCAAGAAGGAGAACTATAATTATAGAATTGCAGGTGCCAAATCAAGACCTCTGGAATTTGTTTCCATTCTTAAAGAGTTTGAGGGTAGTAAACATATTGACAGTGAGTGTCAAAGGAGTGATAGTTGGTGTGAAAACATTCAGCTTGAATTTGTCCAAAAAATAGAGTCACACCAGCATAACATTAGGACCCGTCAGTTAGGACTTCAGTATGACCCCTCACTGTTACATGCTGAGGCTGGTCGCTCAGGTAATAAGTATACTGGCCCCCCTAAGTTCAAAGTCTGACAAGTCACAGAGGATGACATCCGTAAGATCATCTTGGGTCTTAAGCTCACATCATGTAAAGGCAATGCCAGCGTAATTGTGGGGGCTATTAATGGTCTTGCTCCCATAATCACCTGCATAGTCAATTCGTCTTTTTCCACCTCAAGTGTATCCATGAGTGTAATAGAGGTCTGGCTGACCGCTCTGCTCAAGAAGGTGACACTTGATCCTGAGGTTGTGGTTATTAGCGTCCAAAAACCAACGTCCCTTTTCTGCTCAAAATCTTGGACAAGACGGCTTACCTGCAACTTCAGGAACACATTGAAAACAACTGTCTGCTTGGACAACGTCAATCTGGATTTAGGAAATCTTTTGGAACCGAGACTGCATTGATTGACCTCTGGGCACATCTCAATGAAGTCATAGACAATGGTCGAATGGCTCTGCTCATGTTGATCGATCTGTCTGCCTCTTTCGACCATGTGGATCACTCATTATTGCTTCAGAGTCTTACTGAGCTTATCAACTGCTCTGATTCGACTACACCCTGGATTGGGTCATTTCCTGGTCTAAGACTTTCTAAGGTATCCACAGCAGAATTTAAGGCATCACATATCCCACTGTCATGCAGTCTTCTGCAGGAGGTCATGTTTACCCACCATGCTTTTCAATCCATACACTTGTCCATTATTCGATCTTCTTGATGAGGCAGGGGTGAAATATACCAGCTATGCGGATGATACCCAGTTAGTTTTTGAGTTGACTGGGAATGATGATACTGACTCCTGCTATTAATCACATCTACTTGCTGGTGCAGAACTGGATGGCCTTTGACTCCTTTGCGCAAAATAACGGCAAGACAGAGATGCTAATAGTCTGCTAAGCGTTTGAAGAAGTTAGAGGAAAGGTAGCTGGCTGTAATATCCCAGTGGTCTTATCGGTTAAGACACTGGGAGTTGTACTTGAATCTAACATTGTATTTATTGTATTGTATTTATTGGTTTATAAAGCGCTTTACACCAAAGCGCTGTACAAGTGAACAACTTAATACATAAACAGTATAATGGGAGAAGCAAATAACAATATGTATCAATCAACAAAACAGCAAGAAGAGCAATTAACTGAAGGGAATAGGGAGAAAAGTGGAATAGGGCTGGGTGGGGGGGTGATGGGGAGTAGGAGGAGGGAAGGGGAAGGTGAGGGTGGGGAAGTTAGGGAGGGGAGGGAGATGGTCAAGGGGGAAGGTAAAGGAGGGAGGGGAGGCACGAAAGGGAAGGGGTTTCAAGGAGGAGAGTGGAGAAGGAGAGATTTAAGGGAGGTGCGGAATGAGGAAAAGGTGGTGGTAGAGAGGATTGCAAGAGGAAGGGAGTTCCAGTGCAGGGGGGCTAGGAGTTGAAAGGGCGGAAACGGGAGGAGGCACAGGGGGACGGAGGAACAGTGATAAGGAAATGGTCCACAGACCGAAGGGAACGAGAGGGAGAGGGTGTCTAGTCAAAGGATCGACACCAAAGGGTCGACAGGTCAAAGGATCGAATTTTTTTTTAATTATATATATTTTTTGGGTTTTCGTTTAGGGAAAAAAGTGTTTTTTAGCAAAAAAAGGGCGGTTGGGGGGGGGACCCCCCAAAAAAAGAAAAAAGGAAGAAAAAAAACATTTCGATCCTTTGACCTCTCGACCCTTTTACTGTCGATCCTTTGACCTACAACCGAGGGAGAGTAGAAAGAGAGGAGGGAGGAGAGATAAGGGGGAGCAAGCCCATGGAGAGATTTGAAGACGAGGCAGAGAAAGTGAAATGAAAAACAGGATCATGAAAAAACACATTGCACACTTTAGATTTCCTTGTGCAAATACCACTAATCTAACCAAGCAGATTAAGCCATATCTCTACACCAACAACTTGACCTATCTTGCTGGTGCATTGATTAATACAAAAATTGATTATTGTAATGGCTTATTAGCCACTACTTTTAAAACTAACTTGTGGTGTCTACAGGTCATCCAGAATGGAGCAGTAAGAGCTGTGAGAGGTCTTAAGAAGATGGTGCATGTCACTGAGGCCAGAAGAGCGCTTTGTTGGCGCATGGAGTAGCTGCAGAGTTCCAGTCTCTGCAGTACCCTCTACTTGTGTCTGCTGCCACTTGCTTCAACCTGTGAAGTCTTTCTATCATCTCTATTGCAAAGAGGGCTGGACTCTGATACGAACCCTCTCAATCTGCAGAGCGGCCGCGGCCTATGGCAGCGCAGGCCGCCCGCATCGCTATGGACTCGTGGACCCGTGGAAGCACTTGGAGTCGGTAAGAGGGCCGCCAACTGAGGAGTTCGCGCCATCAGCATGAGGAAATAATTGCCCTGAATCCAGCTGGTGGGCCCCCCCTAGCCTGGGGGTAGAGGCGGCACCCCTTGCCCTGGAGGTTGCTGCCGTGGAAGCAACAGGTGTACCATCTACGATGGAAATGCCTGGCCAGAAACTCCGCCCGGCCTCTGCATCTACCTCAGCTGGCGTCCTCATCAACACTCCTCTGGACGTTCCTCCCCTTCTCCCTCGACCCTCGTTTCAGCCGGTGGTGCCGGCTATTCTCCTCGGAGGAGAGGATGCGCCGGTCAGTCCAGGTAAGGAGGGGGGGTGTTGGGTGGGCCGGACGGACTCGAGCTGGATGGCTCTTCGATGCTTCGGGGAGAGACGGCTGTCACTGCCCGTCCCCGGGGGGGGGCAATGTCCCTGCCACAGATCTCGGATCAGGGGACGGCCGCTAGTGCAGAAGAGGAACTCGAAACTGGATAGTAATGCCCATACAAATTCACGCAAGCCTGCAAGCCAGCGGCACTTCTAACACTTCTAGTGAGCTGGCCCAACTTAATCTTCACACTCTGACATCATAGATGGGCAACACATTTGGGGGGATAGGATCTCCTGAAGAGTCCACTAATGCCAATGATCTTGCAAGTCCAAAGAAACCCCTGTATTCATCTGTAAATTAATGGCTGCAGAAGCAAAAAAAAGCACCAGCCCGGCGCAAGAGCTGTGCTCACCTTAGACAAAAATCAGGGAAAAAATCGACACAAGCAAGAAGTCTGGTCCCTAGTGCAAGCCAGAAGAAAGAAAAGCAGGTTACCCTAACGAAAGGGGATGCACTGAGCTCTCTTCCGCCAACATCTTTAGTGAACTTTTTCTCTAAACATCTAAAAAGGAAGCTCACAGAACCAGAGGAACTCTCAGACGTGGAAATCTTGAGTGTGGTTCAGGACCAGACTCCTTCAACGCAAGTCACCACAGATGCCCCTTTACAGAGTGGCAAGGAAACGCCCCTTGTGACTTCAAGGCCTCAGGCCTTGGATCCACACTCATCCTTGATCAGGTGTCATTTTGGGTTGCCTCGCCCTTCTACCAAAGCCCTAGTGCTGTGAACAAAATCTCCACTGTCGGCGGAAGAAGAAACGGGGAAACAAAACAAATCAGGGGGGGCGCCCCTGATTCCGATCCTGGGAAACGTTTCTTTTCCTCAAGACACTCCCCCTCTCCCTCTTCTCCCTCCCGCTTCCCTCCTTTCTACTACCTATTCTTTTGACCTGTCTGTCCCCCGGTCTACTCCTCCATCGGCAGCAGCTAGCTCAGGAGTTGGTGGGGCAGCTAAACTGGTGGGAGAGGGGTCAGGGGCTGACACTTTAAACAGGCTTCCTAATCCACAGCCTCCACCTAAGGCCAGTACAAATGACACCAGGAATTCCCTGCCTTCAGCTCATATGCAATCTGAAGAGAGCAGTTCCGACTCACAGATTGGCGAACCACTGCCGCTGGCAAACCAGTTAGAGCACTATTTAGCTCCGGCAGGGAAAATTCCAAGATCTTATTCTGAAACTGGCGGTCTACCTACTTACAGGTAGATTGTTCCAGGGCTGGAGTCATCCCATGTACTGAGAATTCCCAGGTCATCTCGATAGGCCCCATTCTCCGCCCAGAAACAGACGTCTGAGCGAGTTACTTTCTAACACATCGAAAGACTCTCCATCAAGGAAATCAGATCTCCTCTCTGTAATGTCGGCGGTAACTATCGCCCTGGCACCTGTCTGCAAGTTGTATGAGTCCATCAACGACACTTTAAAGGACCATACATCGGTCTCAGTTATGATGCACAGCAAACTAATATACCTAGAAGGGTATATGAATGCCATGGATAAATGCTTGGAAAAGGTGGCGACTGGGGTTCAAGTTCCCCCTAAAGAGACTATCCACGAAGAAACGGTGACGCCCTGACCCCACCTAGAATAAAGCACCCCATCACCCATGAAACAAGCACTCAGACTCCAATTGAACAGGCGTTCCAGCTGCTGGCTGAGCAAATAAACAAAAGGCAAAACAACATGAAGGGGCCCTGACCTTAAGCAAAAAGAAAAAGCCAGAAGGAGGACGGACAAATGGAGCAATTAACGACAATATTATCCTCATCCTGCCAGCCCCGGCAGAAAAACACAATTTTGACTCAGCTCTTAAATAACCCATTATTAAAGATTTTGCCATCTTTGATGCCACGAAGTCTAAAGAACTGACAGCGAATCCACAGGCCCCCCTCCCAGAGGATGCACATCCTAGTACAAAAGAGGGGCCTACAATGTGGCTACCACCCTCAAACCCATCAGAAAAAACATCAGGTGGTGGGCACATCCCAAATAAGGGCGCGACTAAAAACGCCCCAAAAGACAGTGAGGAAAAGAAGTGCCCTCCACACTCTCTGAGAACTGCGGAAGATTTTTTGGTTGTTGATGACTTAATTAACCTAAGTGAACACCTCCACTCTGAGGAAGAGGCTCGGTAGCCACAACTGGAGGTCGTAGAGGGAGGAGTCACTGATCAGGGCGACAAATCTCCTAGTCTTTCTAGAATTATTTCTAATGCCATGTGCAGACTCGAAACGGCAGTGCAATTCCAGACTCTGGAGGACCATTGTAAAAATGTAATTACTAAAACCACTTGGGGCTCGGTAGAAAAGCAGGTGACCCCTCAACGCGTTTTGAGAAGGGAAAGGCCAGAAGCTACGGACCGGACCTTAAGGCCGGCCCTACCTCATGAAAGACATTTGGCAGCGCAGTATCGCTCACCCAGGCATGACCAGAAAAGAGAGAAAAATCGTGCTCGATCTATCTCCGGCTCTCGGCCCTCCCAGTCGCATGCCCGCCCGCAGAGAAACCATCAAGCTAAAACGAATTCCTACCAACCAAGAGTAAAGATTTCTCTTAAAAAACAAAGCAAGCATAATCGAGTTAAACAAAACAAATGTTTAAGCTGGAAGAGCTGCTTGACAACAAGGAATATCTTATCCTGAACCGAAGACCAGTTCTTAACTTTTCGAATGCATCCCAAACCTGCTTTTGCTGAGAACGGAGGACCTCAAACTTGTTGAACCGGTACATGAGGGATCTAAAGCAACTGCATATCTTCATATAACTTCACCAGTGGTGAAAACTATGATTGGAGATGCAGTGGAAAACTCCTTGAGACTGGGATTTGATCTACTGGAAATAGCAGACAGAGGCACCCCTCCACCCTTGACAGACCATCATGGGGACGTAACTCAAAGAACATCCAAACAGCATCTAAGGTTAGAAAATAGCCATTATAAATCTATGGCTAAGAACGCAGATGCAGCTACCACACAGGAAAAACGGACCAAAAGGGCTGATCAGGCTTCATCAAGGAAAAAAGCAAATAGCTTGCAACTGGGCTCCTGGGAAACTCACGGCAGATGATAAGGTGGCTGAGAGCATAACCTACAAGGACCTTCTGGGGATAGGCAGATTCCCTCGAGGCCCTTTGGATAAGATCCAAAGGACCATAGCACAAGTCCCTCAAAAAGATCGGACTAAAACTCAAGACAATTCAAAACAGGCTCCCCTTCATCAGCTCTGGACCTGGTCCCAAAGGCTCTAATCCCAAACCGGAAACAGTAGCAATGTGACCTGCCTCCCCCCATGCTTGGAACGGAAGAAGCTAAAAAACAACGAAATCCATTGTCCATTGGAAGGGGTGCTGAGGATAGGGTCTTGGAACACACAGGGCTTCCGCCATCTTACGATGGAGGGAGGCATAAATCTGGGAACTTTTGACATACTTTGCTTACTTTGCTTTGCTTATGATGGAAAAACCTGCAATGGATAGATATGACTTATCCTTTGTTCCGGCGAAAAAAGGGGCCCAGGAGCGCCCATTCTCAGGTTTGATTTCAGCGGTACGCTCAGGCAGCAGGCTCCATCTTCAAGAAACGCTGATTACAAATCTGTATCTACTGGCTATCTTAGTACGATGGGACCAATATACGGATGCAACTGATAAGATCTTGTCAACCCCTATGATCATCATGAAGCCACAAGCCATGGGTGATAAGACCTTCTTATCCATGATCGAAAAAGCTATTGATGAAGCCTACACAGAACGTTCAGGTCTCTTATGTGATCATATGTGGGGTTCTAAATGCAATCTGCCCCTTTCAAGAAGACCCGGGGAAGTGGAGGTTTCCTAAATCTCAAAGAGAAGAGAGGGGAGAAAAGTGGACTGATCTCATGTCCTCGAGAGACCTTCTGAACGAGGGAGACCTATTTCGACAATCTGAACGGATCCCAACGTGGGAAAGGCACAAATCTCATGCAGACATCGACTACATATTCGCAACAAGGACACTAGCACCTCAAGCAGATTCGTTCGAGGTCATTAAGACAAATGCTAGTGACCACAACCTCTTGTCTTTCACGTGGAAATCTTGTTCAATCCAGAAACTTCAAATGACCGACCAAATAGAATGTAATCCTCAGAGAACTCGCCTTAAACTGTCTGCCAGAACCATTACAGACCTAACAAAAAACTATATCAAGAGGCCAGAGGACCACCACGTTAAAGGCGATTTAACAGCTCCGGACTATGAACCACTTCTTGTTCCTTATCAGTCCAATGGCAAAAAGCAAAAGCCTTCGTCAAATTCTCGCAGCCATACCTACTGTCAGATCCTCGTAGGGAAAAGACGGAACCTTCGGAAATTGAAGCGTGTGGCTCAAAAACATCCCTCCAAACTAAACCTAGAAATGCTACTCCTAGCCACAAAGACATACAAATCTTGTGTGAAAAACCACTGCCTGCTATTATAACAACAGGACTCTGAAGAAATGTTAAGGAAAGTGAGTGGTCATAACCCACATGAGTTCTAGGCCTTAATTAGATCTGTAGACTCCCCAGCGGAGGAGGTCCTGCTGAATAACATTGGTGAGGTGTCATGGGTAAGGTTTTTCAAAACACTCTTCCAACGGACCCCAGCCTTCATGAGTGCAGACAAAGCAGAGCCAATTGAACAATGGGCTGACTTAGGAGACATAGAAGATATAGCAGATGTCATCCGTAAGCTTAAACCATCAAGAGCTCCGGGACCGGATGGCATAACAGACATCGACCTCAAACAGCACCCAGAGCAATGGGCTGTCTTTATCAGTGCTGTCTTCAAGAGATGCATGGTGACGAAGTCGATACCAACATTTTGGACCTCATCCATCGTTGTACCTATCTTCAAAAAGGGATGCAAAGAGGATCCAAGAAACTATCGCTCCATCGCGCTACTAGACATGACTGGAAAGGTTTTTGGTGCCCTGCTCTTGAAACGCTTCCAGCTCTTGGCTAGCACTGCGCCATGTGCAGATCCATTTCAAACAGGATTTACAAAAAACATTGGGACAAGCGCCAATACCATGTTTATGAGTGCACTGAAGAGTAAGATCTTAGAAGGGGCCCCTCGAGTCTTCGTGGCCTTCATTGACTTGGCTCAAGCCTTTGACCAGGTCAACCGCTAAAGGCTATTGGACAAATTAAGGCTGTGGAAATGTCTACCTGCAAACCTACAACCGATTTGTGCACTCCATGAAAACACCAAACTGAGGGTACGCTTGAGCCAACAGGACTGGCTTTCTGAAGAAATACCCTGAGCAAGACGAGTCAAACAGGGATGGCCCCCAGCGCCCGCTCACTTCATCGCATACATGGGCGACTTCAAAGACTCTGAGGCAAACATAAGATCTTTTCCGCCCACAATGGGCTCGATAAAAACTATGCGCCTTTTGTATGCAGATGACATGATATTAATGGATCATACACCAATCGGCCTACAGCACCAACTTGACAACCTGGTCAGCTACATACTTGTGAACAACCTGGAAATTAATGTAGGCAAAACAAAGATCATGTCTATGGAAACATTTCTACAGAAAAAAGAAAAACTGAAATGGTTCCTCAAAGGCTCAGAAATTGAAAAGGTCCATAAATTCAAATATCTTGGCGTGACCCTCGACTCCTCGAAGACACACATGGCAATGCAACAAGCCCTCTTTGACAAAACAAGAAAGCTGACCTTACAGCCAAGAGCATTGGACAAAAGTTTGCACGCTTTTCTCTAGTCCCAGTGATTAGATTTTATAGATCTAAGGTGGTCGCATCTATAACATCGGAAAAACTATGGATCCGTCTGGAAGGGTACTTTCTCTGCAAGCCTCAATTGAAAGAAACAGCATGATGTTCTACAGAAAAAACGCTGCTGAACAACTGCTGCTGAACAACTGCCCATGTATACTAAGTATGATCAGAACAGAAACAACTGGAAATAGGTGCAACATGCTGAAAACATGGGAACAAGGCTGCAAAACATGTTTTAATTAGTTTTATATCAACCAAACAACCAACAAACAACAACCAAACTTGCAGTACATATTACAATGTGTCGAATTTTATCAATCATTGCTGACTGCTTTTCCCACTCCCTCCCACCCACAAGCCTACATCTCTTCGCAATCTACTTCTGCAGTTTGCAAAAGGGGTTTCCTTATTCGTGTTCTCCGCCGGGTCTTGGACACTTGACCAATCTTGCGTGGACCCAAATAGTGTAGCTATTAGGTGTCTCCAGCTAATCAGGGTTTCTGCTTCTTCATCCCCCCTCCCCATGTTTCTAGCATTCTGCCATACTACAGTTTCGGCTTCTGCCCATTTCTGGAGGTCTTTCCAACATACTTCAATCCTAGGTCTGTGACACGCCTTCCACCACATGGCAATCCTACGCTTCGCCAGTATATACTCCAAATCCTTTAGTTTGCTTACATGTTTAAGTTTACGTGATCTGGGGAAGGCCCCAAGCAGGCACGCCCACGCTATCCCTACAGTTATCTTAATACCCTTTTCCTCCAATCTGTGGGCTATTTCTCCCCAAAATTTCTCGATTTCCAGGCACGCCCAGAACATATGCGTCATCCCAGCGTTTTCTTCCCCACATTTGGGGAAGGGCTGCAAAACAAAGTTGAATGAAATACAAACTGATGAGATAGAGTTGATTCAAAACCCTGGACTGGATTAACACCATGGATTTTCTATACATTTCAAATCGACTTCCCACCTACCAGCACAGTCGAGGAAACTAAACTGTGTTCAGAACTACCTAAAAAAGTTTCCAAATAAGTAATTAAGGAACATCTTTCTGAGAGCCCGTCTCAATCTTTTGTAAACCAACGAGATTCTTGCAGTGAGAGGCTTGGCAAATTCAAACAATTGCCGCTACTGAAAAATAAGATGATCAGACTGAAAGATTACGGCACTTGCTTCTCACATGTCCTGGAACTTAAACCATAAGATCAAAATACCTGAAGCCACATTTGACTTACGCCCATATTCAAGAAGAATCTGCGTGGTGGGAAAGACTAATTGGTGGGGAAAAAATGACTTGGGTTATAGCAACGGCGCAGTTACTGAGACATACTCTAGGCGGAAGCAAACAATAGACACACTGAATTTGTTCTCTCCATAGAAATCGTTTTGTTTTATACTTGCAACATTCACATCTACACTTTTGTTTGTACTTTTCTTGTAAAAAAATCGCTAAACCGATTAAATCAAGTAATAAAAAAAAAAAATTGTCACGCTGTTGATCTTGACACGCAAATGCCGAACAGGTAACGCCCTGAGATATCTTATCGATCGTTTACAGGAGGCTCCGGCACCGAGGGTGCTTGGATCTAATGGAAATAATAAGCTCCAGCTGGCGCGCGTGAAACTCAAGAACTTTGGTGGCACGGGTTTTGACTATTGTGGCCCCGGAACTCTGGAATAATCTTCCACCCAATTTACGGGATGCCATGAATCTAACCAGCTTTACCAAAGCGATAAAAATTAACCTCTTCAATTCCAATGACTGAGTTCTTCTTTTGATGAGTTCCCAGTTATCTTCCGGACTCCCAGAAACGTGTCTTTGTCACACTGGATTCCCTCTGTGTTGTTTGCTTGTCTAGTTTGTATGTGCGCACTGAGGGCTTATGGCGAGATGTGCTTTACATGTAAATAAATTGCATAAATAAAAATAAGTCCCATTAAAAAACGTATTGGCAAAGTCAAAATGCTTGGCTTGTTATGGGCATTAGAAATGAATGTGCCAGGCACTGACATCATATGCCCAAATCCTCAAACTATTTCCAGCTGTTGAACACCTTCAAGGCAATGTCAGCAAACAGCACTGGTACTTCACCCTCAGGAATGCATGTTTTTGGAAAGTGTGATAAATAATTTATTTAACGGTCTGGGGTCAAAGATACATTGAAATGGCTGCTGCAAGACTTTACATGTTGTTGTCACATGTGCTGTGAATAATGCCATGTTCCATTTTCTTTTAAAGCATTCATCCCTTCCTGCTGAAGGGTAATGGCAGGCTGTGTCTGCCATTACAGCAGACCACAGGGGGTAACCAATGGGCAGCCAGTCGTTCATGACCCATCAGTAATTAGTAATCTAATGACGTGTCCGAATGTGCCCAATGCAGACTAGAAGGGGAGGAAACATGTAAGTGGACGTTGCCTGCTTCTACTTTAAGAGTGGGGACTCAGTCCCCCTTAAGTCGGCTGAGGGGGCTGTGTCACATCTATTTTTGGCAATTCTAGGAAGGTAGTAGGAGACCCCACCCTACCATCTGTATTATGATAACGCTGCAAAGGTTAGCAGTGTGGGTAGAACAAGACACACGTTTATCAAAAAATCACACAATGTAGAACTTTAGTATTTCACCTAACATCGCTTTAATTACAATAGAAGAAATAGTTAGGAAACTGTAAAACGTTTGGCCGCTATCATAGTCAAGTGTCTGGAGCCGAGATACCACCAAACTGTACTACCATTACTGCCACTTGGTCTGGCGGTATTACTGCCGGATTACAAGTGGTGGTAGGCAGTGTTAGTCCCCATTAATTGGAGTCCATAGGACTCCATTGTGGATTTCAGCGGTATTACTGCTGGTAGTAATTTTGCTGGTGATAATATCCCAAATTGCTCTAATTTGGGCGGTATGGTGGAGGAAATACCTCCAGCTTCTTGCTGGAGTATTTTCCTCCACCTTTGCCCTCAAACTCATAGTTGGGCGGTGTGATAATGTGGCTATATACGGTATTGCCAGTGTTGCCAGTCAGAACTCATTTACCTCAGCAATGTATTCAGTTCTCTGTTTTTTGTCCTGACGCTTAAAATGTGTGATTTGCATTACAAGCTGAGTGCCGCAGACTGCTTCCACTCTAAGCAGGGGAGAAGTTAGGACTGTGGGGACTGAAATGGCAGGACTTTTCAACCTTTTGACACGAGGGGCCTTCACTGAGTCTTGGGGGGGCATCACCTCCCACGGGATATGGTACCGTATAATCATTGCTTTCTATCACTGGTTCCACTACATCAGCCTCTTGCTGGCATAGAAGGGTTTATAGCTGTTCAGTGGACATTCAGTGGTTAAGATCTATGCTGGCCTGCCATCTTGTGATAAACGGCAGCTATTAACCTTAAATTTGTCGCCATTGCAAGTCTCACTTCTCCCACAGCAACAGCAGAGCCCGCTTGCCAGTGCCTGATAATCCCAAAATTCTCTGTAATTTTTTGCAAAGCTGCATTTTATTTTTATAAGGTTCTTTTACTCACTGAATGCTAATCAAGTGTTTTAAGTCTGGACTTTATTAACTGGGTGCTTGTAATTGCAGCACAAGCACTCTTTACAATCTAAACTAGAGGTGTGTTTACAATGTTGATTGTTCCAAAATACATCTCCTAGTGTGCTGCTTTGGGTCAGGTGGCCCCCTGTAAGCTGTACACAATGATACATTGTCTGGTTGACATACTATGTGATTTGTGTATTTTATAAAGGAAACTAAGACCACTAGAACTCACCACCCCAGACACTCCCAATCCCACCTTTGGGGGCATTCCTGTGGACATGAGAACATAGAGTAAAGAATGAATACAAAAATATTTGCCTTCAAGAGGAAGCTAGACCTTTGCAAGAGAACAGTTGGAGCTGGGCAAGCCACCTAGCAACATTAAGGGCCAGCTTTGATGAATACTTCCCTGAAGTAAATGCTGGCATTAATGACTGGGTGATGCAGACTTTTCTGGCAGAGGAGGTGGTGCATCATCCATTTGATGCCCAGGAAGAGCTGATTGAGGTTCAGTCGGACACTACTCTGCAATCTGGATTTAGGAACATTGCAGTGGGTGAATTTTGACTGAAGGTAATCCTGGAGTATCATACATTGGCATGGTCTGCTATACAGTCGCTCTTACCCTTTGGGTCTTACTACTTGTGCGAAATAGGCTTTTCAGCATTGGCTTTTTTACTGACTCCTCCATTTTTTGAATAAGGGGTGTTTCAAATGAATGTTGAAAACCCGGAAAGTGGGAGTTTTTAAAACATGGATACAACCATGGCTACAACATTTAGACGTGAGTGCTTCCATCAGTCCCAAACATCACGTGGGTGCAGGGTGAGCCTGGGTAAGTGCTTTTTAACATTGTACACTACTTTACCAGCATTTCTGGTGAACTACATTGTTAAAAGCAGGTAACACTCTTCCCCCCAAGTCTGAAACCACACTTGATTGCATTATACTTCAGCCAGGATTGCATTATACTTCAGCCAGGATTGCATTATACTTCAGCAGCACATCTGATGTGTCCACTGAAAGGTTTAAGATTGAGCTAGATCTCTAACTCTATCTGGTTACCCAGAGGTAACATTTTAGCAAATTTCACTTGTGGCTGGCCAATCTACAGCAGCACTATTGTAAGTTTGAATTGGTGATGTTTTCCTGAACTATGGCACCACACACGTCTTGCTTGGTAGTTTTTAATCAGGAAGCGTCTTTACTTCTAGTTTCCCTTGAATTGGGAACTTTTTTTGGTGGTGGTGGTGGTACTCCACCTTGCAGTTGTACCTTCTGTTTAGCAAGCATTTCATTCTCCCATCCTAGTTGTGTTGCTCTGCCTTTTGAGGCAGGGCTACTACAACCTGGACGATTATAGAGCGGTGGAGTAGGGGCAGTGATGTCTTACTGGAATGCAACTCGAAGGCTTAAATCTCCTTCTTTCTTGACTTTAGTATATGCAGTGCATGCTAGCCAATGTTTCCACTGTTCTGCCCCCCCCCCCCGCGCCGTTGCACCAAGTTGGCGACTACATTCAAATTTGCGGTAAAATAACTGCCAGTGATGTCACTTCCTGTATTTGTCCCCCTCCCCCCCCCCCCCCGGAAAATCATAAATCGGCTCCCCTGTCTGGAGGTTAGTATAAGTGGGCCATGGCTGCTAAAGGAGCGGTGTCAGATGAGGAACGTGTGAAGTGGCTTGTCAGCGCTCCGAGGTATATTAAAATTCGGCATGTCCATATCAGCAG
Source organism: Ambystoma mexicanum (assembly GCF_040938575.1). Taxonomy (NCBI): domain Eukaryota; kingdom Metazoa; phylum Chordata; class Amphibia; order Caudata; family Ambystomatidae; genus Ambystoma; species Ambystoma mexicanum. The sequence goes on from NC_090937.1 coordinate 301,983,636, forward strand.
TCACTTTCCATGCATAGTTCTTATTGCTCTGTGTCAAAAGGGCGAACATGTTTTACCATCGATCAAGTGAACTTACCCTAAGGGGAAAGAGGAGCCCCCTTATTCAGTAAAATGGGCTAGCATTGCCTTGCCGCGACTTCATGGCCTCTGGCCTTACTTTCTGTGATGTGCATTCCGGGTGCTTATTATTCCCCACCATTTCAATCGACTGGAGCTTGCCTGGGGTGGGCCTTGGCAAAGTCTAAATATTGCCGCGAATCTCGGACCCGATTTCCCTGAAAAAGTATGAGTGGCACTACTGCTCTTCTCCAGTAGAGGTCGCTATCACCTATGCTTAACCACAGCATACTTTTTAGAAATGTGGAGTTCGATTATTTGTTTTGTTATACTGTGAAAGGACAAAATAATAGAAAATACTTAAAATATATATATTTGCTAAATATTATATTGAAGTTTTGTCACTATTTGATCAAAAGAATTATAGTAGATTTCCTTCAAAAGAACTCGTGTGACGTAACGTGCATTGGCCTATTTAAATTTGATTTTGTTTTCATAGTTGAATATGTTTTAGTAAGATGTTTCACTGCTGATTGGTCATATTATATGTAACACACCTTTCAAAATAGATGTTTCTCCCTTTCATGGGAGTTGCTCAACCCAACTCTTGCAGCCACTATTCTAGTTACAAAGGCCACACATCTTTGATAGGTTCCCTCGCTACTTGAGATTCTTAGGCTGCCCCATACAGTTCTTATGCCCCAAATACCATTTAGCGACTTGTTAGTCTCCCGCGGCCTCCTCGATTTCTTTTCCCACTTGAAGCACTGGATAGGGTCACACTGAGCACGGCATTGCCGCCTGAGAATCAATGCTACGTTGCCATGAAGTGGGCTGAACAATTCTATTCCACCACTAGAGGTCCACCGTGTACCACAGTTCAGAGTTATACGATATCACATACGGAGTAGGACGTATTGGCGCCACCAGTTCGGCGCGACCGCTTTGGCGCAGTGGACATTTCGCCGCCGGTATGTTTAGGCGTGATATTGTCATTATATTTCCTTTATGCGTGTCACGCCAAAACATGCTGAAATATGGAACGTAACAACGCACCCTTTGCCATGGCAACCTCATTCTCTGCAACCACCGTGTGCTCGCACATCAGTAGAACTGCCCACGCTCAGACATTAAAATGATATGATAATATGATATGATAAGGCATTTGTAACGCGCCTATACACAAGTTTTTCAAGGCGCGACGAGGCAGGGGGGGGGGAACAAGGGGAGACAGACAACGATCTTACTAGGCCTGGTGTCATTCAGATCGCGCAAGTGCAAGGGTAGAGGGGAAGGGAAAAGTGCATGGGGGAAAGGGAGAGGGGAAAGTGCAGTACAGGGTTATTAGCATACAGCATACAGGATAAATAACAAGGACCAGCTGGTGGCAAGTGCGAGGTAAGTGCAGACAAGTGCTGGGAAGGGGGGCTGTAAGGATAAAGACACAGTCCCGTAGTGCAGGGGTTGCCATGGAGGCAGTGCAGGGGAGAGTGGCTGGGCCGAGAACGGTGAATGGCCCAGTTGCAGATTCAGTGCAGTTTCAGTAGTATTAGCAGGGGAGAGAGGGAGAGAAAGCGGAGGCAAAGAGGAAGGTTTTGAGGTGCTTCCGGAACCGGAGGTGGTCCTCAAGTTTCAGGGAGGTAGGAAGGCTGTTCCAGAGGGAGGCCCCTGCAGTGGAAAGAGATCTGCCCCCAACTCGTTGTTTGGAGAAGCGGCTGACCCTGAGGGAGTTGGAGGCGGATGAGCGAAGAGCTCGAGAAGGAAGATATTTAGGAAGAGAGAGTTGAAGGTATTTTGGCCCAAGGCCCCAGATGGCCTTGTGGACAATGCAGAGGGTTTTGAACTTGATCCTCGCAGTCACTGGGAGCCAGTGTAGTGATTTCAGTCCTGGAGAGATACGGTCCCTGGGCTTGAGGCCAAGGACAAGTCTTGCAGTCCTGTTCTGGATGAGTTGCAAAGGGCGGAGAGTAGAGGCGGGCAGATTAAAATAGAGGATGTTACAGTAGTCCAGTTTAGAGAGAACCAGGGCTCTAGAGACGGTGAGCTTCTGGGGGAAGGAGAGGAAAGGAAGGATACCTCTGAGGAGGTGCAGCTGGTAGTGTGACTTCTTAGATACGTCGGATATGTGAGGAGAGAAGGAGAGTGTGGAGTCGAAGATGACCCCAATGCTGTAAATATCCACAAAAAACACGTGAAGCATAAAGTAGTTCCATCACTTTTACTTATGTTGTACAGAGAGTACAACTGTGAATGCAAACAAAACATTACACAAGCTCTGAAACGCTCTTTATGTTCACTGGCACTTTAACGGAAAATAGCAGTACTATTCAGCTGTGAAACAAGCCAGCCGTCCAAAAAGACGCTACGCTTCAAGGGAAACTTACTGGCTGTGAGGGTGGAATGCAGTTCCTGGACCACAGATCCTCCTTCAGAGTAAAAGGGGTGTAAAACCACCTGGTTACACAGACATGCATACTGTACAATGCTTAACTGCAGTTGAACAAGTATTGCGCCACCCGACAAGCAGGAAAACACGCACTTATGCGCCATCCAACAATGCGGGGCGTTTAATATGCATAATAATACACTGATTTATGTAGGTTTACTCCCAGGCCCCTTTGTTATTTGAGCCGCTTGGTGGATGCTTCGGACATTAAGTCCAGCATTTATAGTCCACTTGCCATTTCTAGTAATTTACGTGCAAAGAGAACAGCAGAAAAGTGAAATTGTTCTTAATGGTCTCATGTGGAGTCCTCAGCCATTCATATGAACATCTGTCGTCCCAGGAAAGTGACACATCAAATCACAACAAAACAATAGAATCATAAAAAGAAAATGCAGAAAGCCAGTATTAAAAGCATAATCATTTAGGAGAAATAAATTCCATTAGCATTCTTATTGGAGATCTAACATTCCATTAGAATTCATTTGGAGATCTAAAATTCTGATAAAAACACATTTTCAAAATCGTATTGCTTGGGATTCCAAGATGGCTGCTGCTCCGTCAAGGCACACTCTCTCGAGCTCCGTCTGGGCGAGAGGAATTAAGGAGATAGAAGCAACGCAAATCTAGCAGAAAAGAAGCCCTCCTCGCCCCATAGACCCACATAAACGGCTGGAGAGAAAGTTGAAAGAATTTGGCCGAGAAGTGACTCTGCAACGGACCTGAAAACGGAATCTAGTGCGGAAGGAAGGAGGCACGCGGCCAAGGAAGCAGAGACCGTCACCAATACTGCGGCGTACCTCCGAGTCCACAAGATGCTAGCCCACATTTAGGGGCAATTAAAGAACCTCAATGGAAGGCTGCTAGCCGCGACAGCGTAGAATTTGTGCTGGAGGTAGAAGAGCCTGGGATGCTCCGCAGGACACGGCGGGAATCCCAGAAACAAACAGTGCGGTGAACCAGCACAAAAGTTGCTCATCCAAGGAGTAGGGGACAAGGTGAAAACTGTGCCGAGCCCCACCGCATACCAAGCAAGTCAGAGCAACAGAAAGTCTGCACTACGCTGAGCGGGAGATGTAGCGCTGAAGAAGCATCGAGCTCCGGCACCCCATCTCTACTGGATACACATAGACAAGGTGTGGCTGGGCATAATGCAGTCGGCGGAGTAGACCAATGGTGAGTGGAGGAGTCGGACAGTGCTTGACTACCCCAAAGTGTCTAATTGAAGAGACGGCATCGGCATAGCACCAATCTGGCCAGCTGACAAGCAAGGGACAAACGTGACACACCGAGGGAGGAGGACAGAAAGCCCGGGACAGCTGCACCATCATGCGAGAAAGTAAAGGTGAGCAATCAGGCTGGAGAAAGCACAGGTGAAGCCCATAAAATAAAGGCTAGCACAAACCGTGACCCCACAGTATTGGCGCCATCATATCAAACAGGAGTCCGCCTGCCCCCATATCTACAGGATACGGAAGGGAGAGGTGGAGCAGGAGGCACGAGAGTAGTTGATCTGGGCTCCACTGGGTTAATACATGCCACCAAAAGCAGGAGGTAACGATCACCTCCTATTACGGCAGCAAGAGCAGCCTCTCCCTCAGCCGTGCAGCAACCGGAAGACAGCGGACAAGCTCGTCCATGGTCCACGGAACGGAACCCCCCACCTTGTGGTACACAGTGAGCGAACCAGAAACAAAGATCATATAGAGGGGGAGATAGGGGGGAAGCCAATGCAAGAAAAGAGAGGGGAAGAAGTGGCACAAGAAAGGCGCAGAGTATGTTGCTTTAACAGAGCATTTGTGACAAGTGAGAGTGAATAAACCTACGAAAAAGCCCTTCCCCCCCTCTGAAGCCTGAGGACACTGAGTGTCTGGGGCAAAGGGTGAAGAGAGGAACCGAAAGGGCCACATAAGGGGGCAGCCTCACAGAAACTGTGGATCGAGAAGACGTACACTGGGGGCCTTCTGAAAACTAGGGGACGGCAAGTCGAGGAAAGGGTGGCTGAAGTGCCCCCCCCCCCCCTCCAAGAGAGGAAGCAACTGGGCCACACTCGCAAGAAGCGACCAGAGATTCGTAAGACAAGACACCAAGAGCATACAAGGTATGTCAGCCCTGGGCAGTCTCCAAGTGAAGGACAATAGAGCAACTGAGCCCGCCCCCTGACCACAGAATAGGTGGCGGATCACCAGCGACCACGTGAGGGAGTCCCCAGATGCCAGGGATTAAACCCAAAAGGTACCTCAGCAAGAGCAAAAGGATCCACGAGACTGCAATTGGGGCAACTGGAAAGGTGTTGGAAGCAGTAACAGCAAATACACACTCAGACACCCGAACCAGCAGAGGAGACTTGGGAGGAGGGGGACATGGAGACAACAGCCACGATGGACCTAAATAAGGAGGACTTGCAGGCTTGTTTGAAGGGAATGGAAAATAGAATGATGGAATCCTTCGAGGACCAATTTGGGAAAATGAAGGAGGAACTTAAATCATCTCTCCAGGAGGTCAGGAGAGAGATCAATGACCTAGGCAGCAGAGTGAACATTGCTGAGACTGGCCTATCCGAAATGTCTGAAGAGGTGAAACAGAGCAGCATCCTGCTGGAACAGATAGCCAGAGCCACTCATAACCTGGAAATTCAGGCAGAGGATCTTGAAAATAGGTCTTGCAGGTCCAACATTAGGGTCAAGGGCTTGGCTGAATCAGTAATGGACAGAGTCTTAAAATATGCGATGCAGCACTGTTTCAGCAGCCTCTTAACTGGAACGCAACCCGAAGAGGTACGAATAGACAGAGTGCACAGAATCAGCCCTAAGAGGAGAGAACCAGGGGCAAGACCACGGGATGTCTTAATCGCCCTAACCTCATACACCCTGAAGGAGGAAATACTGAAGACGGCAAGAACGCAACAGGACCTGACAATCAACTGAGCCCGATTTCAGCTGTACCAGGACCTAACACTGTCGACATTACACTAGAGGAGACTGATGCAACCGGTCACAAAGGCCCTAATGTCTAAATGCATAACCTATAAATGGACATTCCCATTCGGACTTCTCTTTACGCTGGAAGAGAAGCAACAGCAGATCACCACGTGAGAAGAAGGATTAGCATTGTTACAGATGGAAACAGACACGAGTCAAGAGGACCGTGACCCAAAACAAGGCACCTCAAAACAGCCTGCCAATCCTTTGGAGTGGTCGACAGATAAGAGAACGAGGCGTGGAAGGGAAGTAAAACTGTCAGGTCCTTACTCGAAATGACGAATGGGTGGGCATCAGAGAGTTGAAATACACAGTGTGATGTAAACTAATGAGAATGGGCCGAGGGGGGTGGGGGTGGAAGGCAACACAAATACTGAGCGTAGTTCAGCAAGTGCCTGGATGGAGGGGCAGAGAGCGAGACATCTTGGAGTCCATCACAGGGTACGGAGATGCCCTGGTGTCATGAAATCCCGGGGTTGTACAAGGACCAACACCCTGAAAGGACACCAGAGGGGGTTCTAGAGAACCCTGGGCATGTTGGGGTAAAGGGGAAAGTTGGGGAAGGGGAACGGGAGGGAGGCAGAGGGGAGAGGGGAGTTGGAGTTAAGGGGGTCAGGGGAAAGGGGGGCAGATATGGCTTAGAGTCCGTGGGGTAGTTAAATGGTTTATGGTTTGGGTGAGCAGGACAGAGGGCTGGAGTAGAGGACCCAGCAGAGGGTAAAAGGTCCAACAGATAGATCGGATGGCTGAGACAATGATCATATCCCTGAATTTACAGGGATTAAATGCACCGGCGAAACGCCTATCAATATTGGGGAGACTGGTCGAACTTTGGGAATCGAAAGTGTTCTTACAGGAGACACATCTCCTCTCTAAGTACGAACTAAGGATGTCGCACAAGGCGTTCCCCAACCAGTTTTATGCATCAAGTGGGAGGAAAACTAAAGGGGTGGCAATTTTGCTTGGCCACAATCTGGGGTTCCAAAAACAACACCCATATAAAGACACTGAAGGTAGATACCTGGTGCTCAAAGGCACTATGTCAGGCAAAGCTCTACACGCTTATTGCACTGTATGTCCCCAATGAAAAACAAGATCTGTACCTGGGGGAGCTACTGCTGAAATTGGGAGGGTGGTGTGAGGGACAGGTGGTGATTGGGGGAGATTTCAGCTGTGTGACGGACCCGTCATTAGATAAAACACTCCCTCCCTACTTAGTGGACCGGAAGAATAGGCAGGCACAGGGGAAATTCTTTAGAGATCTCCAGATAATTGAAACTTGAAGATTCGTTCATGGACAGGAGAGGTAGTACACCCGCTACTCAGCGGTACATAAGGACTATTCAAGGATAGATATGATCTTAGTCTCAGCAACACTGATCCCGCAAGTGATACAGGTAGAAATCGGGGTAATATACCTTTCCGACCACGCGCCAGTGATAATACAAATTGAAGCGGGCAATGACAAGGGGAAAAAACAATATCAGTCGAGGCTGAGGGAGATGATACTGAGGGATACTACACTTAGAGAACATATGGAGAACATAATAAACAACTATTTCAAAGACAATGATAATGGGGAGACAGACTGGAGGATAGTGTGGGATGCGGGGAAAGCGGTGGTCAGGGGAGAATTTAAATCCCAAGCTGCAGAATACTATAGAGAGAGGGGTCTCATCACTAAGAAACTGGAAGGGGCGGTAAAGGAAGCAGAGACGCGACACAAGGTACGGCAGACACAAAAATCATTGAGAACCCTGCAGAAAGTCAGAGCCCAGTTGGAAGCGCACGTTGCTGACCGGGCGGCACAGACAGTAATAAACACTAGGCAAACATATTATGCTCAGGGTGGGAAAGCCAACCGATTCTTAGCAGTCAAATTAAGCAAGCAAAGATCCCGTAACTACATAACCCAACTTAAAAATGATCAAGGGGTACTATGTACAGCGGAAAATGAAAAAATGGGAATAATGGAAAGATTCCATGAAGGACTGCTGAAGGGAGTTGACCTAGACCCCGTAGTACAAACATCCTATATGTCAACAATGGCACTTCCCCAAATAAAACTCCTGGCCCAGGTGGGCTAGGTAATGGGTACTACAAAACCTTTAGACTACAACTGTTGGCACCATTAACACAGCTCTTTAACACCATCAGGGAGAGTGGCAGGATCACGGAGGACACGGGGAAATCCACGACAATACTGATACTTAAACTAGGCAAAGACCTCACAGACTGTGCCAGCTATCGCCCCATAGCGCTGTTAAATAGTGACGCCAAGATATACGCGAAGGTCCTAGCAGCGAGATTGATGAAGGTATTACCGGGGATCATACATGAGGAACAGGCAGGCTTCATAGTCGGGCGCCATACACAGGATAATGTAAGACGCGCTGTTGACATAATCGATTTGGGGACAAGAACGGGACAACCGTTTGTGGTAGCAGCGCTCGACGCCCGACAGGATTTCGATAGCTTAGACTGGTGGTACTTGAGAAATGTGGGTGTGGGCCCGACTTCACTAGGATGGTTCTTGCGAACTTTCAAATCCCAACAACAAATTTTCTGATCAATGGGCAGAGGTCGGCACAGAATAAAATATGGAGAGTCATGCGGCAGGGCTGCCCCCTATACCCTATAAATTTTGCAATGGCTATGGAGCCCTTTGCAGTGGCGGTCAGACAGGACCAGGTGGTTCTGGGGGTGACGTGTGGGGAGGCAATGCATAAAATTGCACTCTATGCGGACGATATAGTGTTATTTTTTAAAAACACTACAGACACTTTGCCTAGAGTAATGGGCAGGTTACAAGAATTCGTCATAGTATCGAGGTTTACCATAAACTACTCAAAATCCAATGCGCTTAATATAACAGAGGAGCGAGGAGAGATTACAAAACTGGGCGAAATATACCCCTTAATTTGGGAAGGGGAAACTATAGAATACCTGGGGATCAACTTGACGAGGGAACCCAAAGGCCTATACGGAGCGAATATAAAACCACTCTTGGACCAATTACAGGATGATAATATGTGTATTTGTATGGCACAGAAAGAAGCCGACGATACGGAGGAAAATACTGATGCGCCCAACACTCCTGGGTGGATTGAGGGTCCCAGATATAGAAACATATATCTTGGCTCACACCTACCTCTGATGTTGAAATTCGCGGGGCAAGACATGCCAAGGGGGGGGGGGGTGGGATACAACAAACAGTTATGTCTATCCCATTGAAAGCGTTGCGAGTTCTCAGCACTGAAGCCAGGGGAGTGGAGGGGCAACTGCTGGAAGCCACTAAGGTGTCACTGCTGGGCTGGGATAAGGCACACAGAAGGAAGAAAATACAGCAAGGGCTAGGTCCTTTTTCCCCCACTAGCACATAATGCAGACTTCACCCCAGGCCAACAAAAGAAATTCTGGGAGGATTGAGCGGTTGATATTAAATTGAAAGAAATGTTTTGGGGAGGCGTCCCCCTTCTGTTTTAAGAGTGTAAACAGAAATTTGGCATTGGGGAGAAAGACAGATACAAATACATACAAATTAGACATTGAGTCTCCCAAAAGAAGGCGAAGGAAGCGGGTATAAGGACTCTGGTGGGACTACAATTGACTATGCAGGAAGGAGCGACCTCCAAAGGGATAACAAGGCTTTATAGGTTGTTAGACAGCACGCAAATGATAGACAAGCTTTCCTACAGAGAAAATTGGGAGATGGAAATAGGTGAACCAATCACAGAAGTGGAATGGGGAGAGATTTGGGGAAGGGCGCACAAAATATCCAAACGCATATCTATCAAAGAGACAGTGTATAAACTCTGTTATAGATGGTACTCCCCCCCCCCCATCAACTGCACGGCATGAACGCAAAATATTCCCCCGGGTGCTGGAGGTTATGCGTGGTGAAAGGGGATTTATATCACATATGGTGGACATGCCCAAAAGCAGTAACCTACTGGAAAGAGATCCTGGGTCACATAAAGGAGATCACAGGGTGCAATTACCGGTCTCACCAAAGGTGGTGCTATTGGGTGCAGTGGCGGAAGGGTTATATGCAGCAACAGGGCACAACGCCACCCTTATGACTCATTTGCTGATGGCTGCGCGCATGACATTGGCACAGGGGTGGAAAACGGTGGAGGGCCGAATAATTGCATGGTGGTGGGTTAAGATATGGAATGTGTTGCTCATGGAGAAAGTATGTGCGCCGAAAGCTGGACAACATTTGAAGTTCTTGGCGGTATGGACACCCTTTCATGAATTTGTGAAGGATAGGGAAAATTGCTTTCACAAACCGGTGGTACTTAAAAATGTCTGTGTGTGTTGAGCAAAAGAAAAGAAGGCAGTGGATCGCCTCTCGGGGGAAGGACTGTGAACTGCTAAAACGAGTGGTGGAGGACTAAGCCATAAAAGTTGGGGTTAGGGGGGAATAAGGGAGGGGGGTACGTTAAAATAAAAGTCATGTTGCACTAGTTGATGTTGTGAAGTATGATCACTCATGCACAGGTCGAGGACTGGATATTATACCAGAGGGGTGCACAACCAAATGATGTGAAACAAATCTACTTGAAACCATCACTGCTGTAACTGTATGTGTTCATGTTCGTTTGTTTGTTTTATTATATGTAATGTGCGAGCATACCCTAAGGTATCAGGGCGTAGCCTTTACATGAATTTGCGAAGCTTAGTTCACGAACGTATAAATAACATTTGTTAAAAAATAAATCGTATTGCATACATTTTACAGGAAGTTTGCGGTCCCTGTAACAAAATCTGCCATAAAGTAGCAGAGGAGCTAATAATCCAGATTATTTCTGTTTGGACACTTGTCCTCCTGATACTTGTTTTAGCAAGCCTAGTAACCAAAGCAAAACACATCCTATGGGGTTAAACTGGGGCCAGCACTGCACAACCCTGAGCGCTCTGGTGATTGGCCGGATTGGACATCCCACGTTGAGAATGCTTTCCCGGGCATTGGCTGCACTGCTTGGGCGTGACTCAGAGTTGCAGTGCAGCGCTGTACAGATATGTCACATGTCGCAGGTTCGCGTCCATTGTGAATTGCAGCAAGAGAGCAATATGGTGTGCGATTCAGAAACCAGGGCGTGAAAGGGGGAGTGGCCTTACTAGACGTCACAGGTACAGCTGTTCTCTGCATATTAACTTTACCCTGGGCGGGAAGGACCTCTCCTTGCACAGGGCCCCACAGTCTCTCGGACCCTACAGACATGATGCTAGGAGGCAAGCAAGGAGGAGGCCAGCACCCACAAGCAGGGCGTCAGCCAGCACATTCGTCATACAAAGGTAATGCCGTGCCACTGATGGCACTACTTGGCATATTATTGCAGTACTTGAGCGTATGATAATGCATCGGTATATGATGCAAATACCTGCCAGGTGGGAGGAGTATCCAGGACTGTGATGTCAATACATGGCATATGGTGGGAGTACCCAGGCTTTTAATGAGGCAATACCAGACGTATGTTGAACGCCCCTGGGCATTGGATGGCAATACCGGGTATTTAGAAGGGTCTGGGCATATGATGTCAATACCCGAAATATGGTTGGAATCCGCCTGCATCGGAGGGCTTGACCAGGCATGAATTTTCTCTGCTAACCCAGGGTATATGATGGCCAAACATTAGCTTTGATGGACATCTCTGCCACATCAAGGGTGTACCTGGGCATATGATAGCAAACCCTGGCACATAATGTGTTGCCAGTGTTTGCCTATGAATGGTGTATGTATGTATGCATGTGTGCTGCCACCGTGAATGCTGTATGGGTGTTGCTGCATACTCATGTCTTTTTGTATATGTTGCTATGGCCTGAAGTCTTCTCTGTGTGTGCATGTACCATATAATGTACAAAGAATTGATTTGTTAATGGTTAGTCTGTTGGTTACTGCCCACCTGCCCCTTGAGGAACGAGCACTTCTTCCCACCAGATACTCTGGGCACATTGTTAAACCACTTTGAGATTTCCACCATAATCTCCAAGATCCCCCACGCTTCATGACTGTTAGGCTCTCACTTCCCATCGTGCACCGCTCTTCCGCGTGGATAACCCTGCATTATGGACTCATAAAGCCATCTAAGGGGATCCGGTGACGCAATGACCCTCACGAACAAAGGTTAACTGTGGTGCATGAGTTGAAGTATATATAAAGACATACGCATCTCAAAAGTTAAAGGGGCCACTACGGTCAGGCTTGACAGTGGCTCTTTGGAATGGTGCACAGAGAACTGTCTCTGTGGGTGACATTGAGTAGTGTTGAATTGCTCAAATATGAATGGAATGGAAAGAATGAATGAGAAAGCAGCTGTGCTCCCGCAGCCATTTTCATCTCAGGAGCTTCATTTTCGTCTACGTTAAAAAAATTAATTGCAGTGATTATTCAAGGCTGCACGTGAGGAACAGGGGGCGTTCATCTGCTGCCTTGGAGCCTCTGCCGACACCAGTAGAAGGTAATGAAACACAATCACATAGTTTGGCGTGAGGGCGTTTAGACGTGGCTGCAATGTCAAAGGCTTCTGTGCCAAAATAGGCGCGCAGAACTGGCTGCCGCGCCGAAGCGGTCACGCCAAACCGGCCTGTGCCGAAGCGGCGGCGCCAAAAAGGGGTGCACCATCTCACATAATATAGAGCATGGCAACAGCTATGGGTGGACGCTAACCATTGACCTCTGATGTACAGAACAAGCATTGGCAATGGCAATAGTTTGGGCGTTTACTGAGGTCATTTGCATTTATAGGCACCAGGGTGCAAGGAAGAGAATGTAAAGTACCAAAGGATGATGTGATAAGGTGTAGAGGTGTGAAATAGAATTAGTAGGGTAATAGAGCAAGGGAGGAAGCCATTGCAATAGCAAACACAAAGGATCATGTACACACACGCAAAGACCATGGGCATAGGTGGCGTGTGAGCAGAAATCGACAGGTCTGTCTAGAAACACTAGAACTAAGAATATTTACACCACAACTCCCCAGTTTTTATAACTAACAAGCATACTTTTTAACAAATGTTATATATCCACACAACTCTGCTTCGATTTGTTAACACATTAAAATTACCACAACAGCAAGGAAACAGGAACTCACCTCTAAGGTTTTTACAAAAATCATCTACAACTCGGTGATCCTCAGTGAGAAGCCGAACACGGAGCCATTATAAGCACCGACATCGGTGCCAGCCACGACGACAATCAAGTCACAGCTCACTGCGACAGAGACATTAGCATTCCAAAGCCCCTCATTCTGTGTATGCTTCACAGTATATACCCGCACCACATAAACCTGTTGTGTTAACTTTGCAATGCTAACCAGTTTGTGATGTGTCTAATTTGTTGATATGAAAACAGTTTGTTAATGATGCATGCATACTTCCACATTATGCTCGTGTAAACCAATGACTTCGGTGGCGTCGAGATGTATGGCAGTATACAGGGATGTCTGGCTGTGTCGTGCGAGGCGAGAAATCATGAGCCAGTTCTGTCTTTCAGGATCACTCATGTTGCATTAGGGAACCTGGCTTCCTGCACTTATGTACATTTCAAATTGAGAATGTAAGGAAGCATAGAAGGAACTCTGTATGCCTGATCCTACGATCAAACATTCATAAGAAACAAGAAAGACTCTTGGAGACAAGGTGGTGGCAAGCACCTTTTTCAAGCATAAGCATGATTTAATTGTTTTATTAACTCCTTAATTCCGGAAATAAGGGCTGCTTAAAATGATTGTCAGCAACAAGAAAAGGGCGTGTTTAAAAAAAAGAAAATGCATAAGATCATTTTGCCATTGTAAAGTCAGGACTACAAGTCTCAGAATGCAGAGTTAAAACCAGGATTGGACTAGCATCTCCCGAATGGAATCGATAATGTTGACATTTATGCATCCTGCAGCACCCTGTGCCTTAGTTTAACCCAGTATCACATCAAGGTGAGAGACAAATCACACACGATTACATATTTTAATACAGTAAGATTAATAATAAAGTAGTATATTGTCCATGTAGCCTACTGTACGGTGCTGTTTGATTGCTGAGTTTACAGTTACTCATCACAATTACACTCTCGTTTTAGCTACCCTGACAGGTAAATGGCTGAGTGTTACCCGCCAGCATCCCAACATGTGAAACAAAGTAGGTCCTTCCTTAGATCGTTCATAGATCTGTGCACTGGGCGCATTAACCAGCTAGTCTATCATTCCATGTATTGCAGTGTCATCTCCAACTGCCAACCAATGTGCATCGTGGGTTCCCGGATAACACATCTGGTGTCAGGAGGAGCCCCGGTGTTCTGATAACACACTTTAGCCCCAGTGTTCATCTCGGCAGCACCAGACACAAAGTCCTCGGATCCTTGCTGTGACTGCTGATCACTCCATCGCTATTGCCTGGCAGCGGTGTGCAGAAGCTGCACTGTTGCCTTAAGAAACAGCGGCTCAGTCGGTGCTACTATTTACTGGCCGGTGTCTTTATTCCAGTCATGTTTCCGCTCTTAATCCGGGAAAATGGACGCTGTGTGGTGGGGCATACCTCCGCTCACTACCGCCAAACCTTTCTCCTCTAGTTGTTCTCCACAGAAGAGGCGGGCAACGAGCAAAGGTGGAGCTGGTGGAATCATGCTCATCGATCATTCCGATTGTCTGCCAGTAGAAGGCTCGGTGTGCAGCTGGGGGCAGCCGATATGGAGCACATGCCAAAAGCCAGCAGCGGGCAGCACTTAACACCATTTACAGAGGTGTCAGAGTTGCCCAGACCCTTGGCAGGCAGAGGCTATGCACCCCAATCACCACTCCTTTCCGCTGCCAGAATACCTTACCCTGTTATCACATCTCCCTCTCTGGTCTGCTCCTGTGCACCCTCCCCCGAGTCCATCCTCCTTGTTTCCCACCCTGTGTCTCTGATAGGTGCCTCCCTGCCCTAAACACATCCTAGCGCTAAAGCTCTTAAAAGCATCCTGTCCCCCTAGCACTAAAGCACCCACTGTGCACATGGGCATCAGAAGTTGGTGGTCCATAGTGGGTGCAGATCGTGCGGTGTGTTGCAGCTCATGGATCCTTGCTGTATCTTCTGTCTCAACTCCCATCAGCCTGCTCCACTACAGTGTGGCCGAAAGCAAGGTCTAGGCAAAGCAGACCAAACAGACATCACTCTGCACACAGACTTGTGCAGGCACCCAGGAAGTGGGCTGGGACTGTCTGTCATGAGAGCATGAGAACCACAGTGGTCCCTAATTGGACCACTGCTGGTGTGCATGCATGGAGCAGAGCTAGCCATTTCTAGGCTGGGTGCAAGCACCCACCTTCCAGTGGGAAAGAGGAGGGGTCCTGTATTTATTCCAGCAATCACCAACATATCAGAACTGATCTGAAAAAGGTACCAAGTATCCTGAGGAGCCGAGCAGAACAAAGGACAATCCAGGGACAGACTTGAAGAGGCCTGGCACCCGAATATCGTTGTCGTCCCGGTGGAGCCCTGCTTTGCGCCTGATCTCAGAAGACCTGCAAAGGTGCTTTGCACCCTTTGAGTGGTGGAATCAATCGTGTTCGATGCCTCCTGGTAACCCTTCAAGTGAGCCTGTTCGGAAGTTTCCCTGGGCCATCCAGTGGGTTGTCCAGCTCAATCCTAGGTTGCTGTGCAGGAGCGTTGCCGCTTCGAGTTCAATTTGAGACTTTGGGGAACAATCCAACAAAGCACCCTTCTGCCGAATGTGGTCATCCCAGCACCTTTGGGCTGCGAGATATAAGGCTGCCTCATACTGCAAAAGTTGGGTCCCCTGTGTCACTGTGCTACTATGACGTTAGCTGAAGATAGTTTTCCAGCATTCTTTCCATTGCCCTGATTCCTGACACATTGGTGTTTTCTTCATTCTTCATCTGAATCAAGAGAAACGGCTCCTGTCCCATACCATACCTGAATCCGCTCCCTCAGCGCCTTTGCATCGTGAAGCTGAACGGAGGGCAGCAAATTGTACCTCTGGTGGCCACCTCTGGACCAAAATCGAGCTAAGAGCAGTGACTAGTGAAGTCACTTACAGATGGCCCTTCATCCAAAACGCATTTTAAACATTTAAGGTTATTTTGGCCTTCCTGTTGGCTTGGGTAGTATTCGCTTCCTAAAGCCATCCGAAAGTCAGGAACAACTTTGTTCATCGTAACAGATCCTCACCTGATTCTTGCAACCTGTATCACCCCTTTAGAATGTTTCCCCTAACTTTTTACTGCTCTGTAAGAAGTACTATGTGAGCGTTTACAAGGCTCCATTCATCTTAGGGCTGGATTTATAAAGTATGGGTTTCCATCTCTGAAGAATGGTGCTAAAAAATGATTCACCCTTTTCCTTTGCAGGTACTAGTGGAGTTATTGACTTTCTCGCACTGACTCCAATGAGTGTATATATATATTACACAGTGTGTTGCTTGTGTGATGTTTTATTAGTGCCTTTCATTATTCATCGAGTTGTTATTGAGCCTATAATAGTGTATTTTTGTATACTACTGTCTAATTGCAATTCTTGGTGTTTCACTGTATCACCCTCACACCTCCTGAGATTTAGCCTTGACTTCTCTACAAGCTACTGTGAATTGGTCTGGCAATGTCCCCTGTTCATCTAACAAAGGTGGCCTCCTAAACATCTGTCCACCAGGGCAGAGTTTAGAAATCCATTCTAACAAATTGATGTACAACAGTGATGATAAGATCTGAGGTACTCCATTGTTGCGCATTGGTTTAGTGCCTGAGCTATAGTTACACAGAAACACTGTGAATTTGGTTGCCTGGTAATTGTAAATCACCTGCTACACTAAATATGGACACAATCACTGCCACTGCTTTAAATGCTTCCAACACTAAGCGTTTAAAAGAGGTATGTCTACCTCTGGTACAAAAGCTGAATGAATCCACAAATTATAGAATGGCAAGAAAGAAGGATTGTGCGCCCCCTCTGTTGATCATGCAAAAGCTGCTGTGGCTGCCCCCAGTAACAGTAAAGGTGTTACTGTTGCTGCCATCATTGAGAGAGAGAAGGAAGAGGATGATTCCCTGTCCCTGTCCCATGTTTCATCTGTTTCCTCTGAAGCAAGTGCTGGTAAGCCTACCGGCACCGTTGTTACTGAACCGGTACAGTGCAAGTCTGCAATCGGCTGCTGTCCTGCCCGCCAGGCCTGGCACCCGCTCGCAACTTATATGGAAGCACCGGCACTGTTGCACAAGGTGCCGGTGCTTCAATGCTCCCCATTCCCATCGAGTCCTGTGGGACTCAAATTGTAATGGGGATTTACTTTTTCTGGCGCCTGACTTCCCGGACCGCCGGGGCTGTAATGCCCTGGTAAATCCAGCAAGCCAGGCACTGGAAAATCTTGCAAATCCGGCGGCAGCCTGCCGGTGTTACCGGCACGGCTACCACCGGACTTGTAATGAGGCCCAGGGAGTGTGAGTAGAGTGTTCTGGCTGACACAAGTACGGAGACCGCTAGCAGCCTTGTGTTTTCAGAAACTGCAGTCTTTCTGCAGTGGTTGCTGACCGCAGGAGGATCCTAGTCCTTGAAAAACTCTGCTCCTAGCAGAGCATGGCGGAGTGTGAGCAGAGTGGTCTGGTGTTCTGTGGCTCCATGGGGAGGCAGAGCATGCGTTTAGTGACATTTGAAGGACAATTCCTTTGAAAAATGTTGCTGCTGCTTCTCCACTCTTACGTTCTCGCACATTTCAAATCCCAGGCCTTTGGTTTGGCTGACGGTTACATCCCTCATATAGGAACACTAGTAAGCGATTTGAGATTATACCTTTGGTTTACTGCTCCCATTGATGACGCTTTAGTGACCTTTGTTAGGGACTGTGATAGCTCCCAAAGATTTTGATTGGTGTTCTTTTGCTAACACGCGGCACCGTTTCTTTTTCACATATCACGCTAAACATTGTGAACCACCATCCTCACGTACTGGCCTCCTTACAATTCCATAATTCCTGCAACAATGAATGTGGCACTACGTCGTGTGAGGGGTCAGAAATGTGAGAAGGACAGCTGTTTGAGGATTTATCAGCATATGTCATTTTATTCTTAAAAGAAATATGATCAAAAGGCCTCCCTATGCCTACTCTGCTGGGGATTTCCCTGCCTAACTAAAGCTAAGGGGAAACACTAACACAGGATAACTGACGCTCATACTAAGGAACACATTCACAAAGAAAATGTATGGCAATACAACATAACATGAACAACATTCACAGTCCCTGAATAACCTTCTAATGTCCTGGGTGATTTCCCTTCCCCAGGATTCAAGGCCAATTCTGCTAATGTTCAACCAAAGAAAGAAATGTCTCAAATCAGCGCTTGATGGTTCAAAGTCAAAGTAAACATTTGTGAATCAAAGTTCCAATGATAGCAAATCTCTTTTCCTTGGTGAAATATCAGCTTTCCACTTCCACCAAATAACACCAACGGTAATCCCAGCCACAATGCTTTGTTACCTCTTCAAGAAGGCTTGCCACAGTTCACAGGAAATGCAATATCCACAACTGTCAATGATACACAGTTCTTGGTTCACAGTAAGTATTTTCTTAGTCACAGTTTTAGGGTTCACAATGATATATTTGTCAGGACGACTTCTCAGTGCTGCTGCTTCCACTTCAACAACTTCACTTCTACTTGATTCGCTATGAAATCAGTCACCATTGTCGAACAGTACTTCACTTTGTTTAGACCACTACAATGTTGCATCTACTGACAACCAGGTATACCACCACAGCTTCAGTACTTTGAACTTCTATCACAGCTTCATTGATTTGTACTTCTGCAGGCTTCGACCAGACATACTTCAAAGTACTTCATCAACTTAAAGTAGGCAGGGCACTCTTCCTCTGAATGACTCTCTTCAAAAGGGGCAGCCTCTTTGCCTCTCTTGTCTGTCTGACCACTTTAACAACCCGTGTTTGTCTTTAAGACTCACTTCTCTGTGTCTTCCACAGTCTCTGGCACTACAGGTTGTGTTCACTTCAAACTAGTCTTTGAAGCAGCAAGTTTCCTTTCACCAACTTTGCCTGCACCCTTTTCCCAGTTCTCAGCCCAAGTAAATACCCAGAAGCCTTGGTGCCAATCTCTTAGCTTCAGGTAATGCTTGCACGCTTGTATCGTATGCCTATTGAACTGTTATTACCTTCACAGTACAGTTCGATTGCTTTTTAACTCTAAGAAAGTTTGGTTTCACTGTAAATATGGGGAGACTCTAGCTTGGGCAATGCTTGTTCACTTCTTCAGTAATATATACACTAACTTCTTATATGAAAGGTAAGCCAGGTTAGAGTCAAGAATAAAGTTGTCTTTCTTTAGAAATCACAATTAGGCACACGCGACCACTTCTTAAGATAGTTTCCGAGGTTTAAAGACTTGTAGTGAATTGTATTCCCATGTGAACGTGAAGGCTAGAGTTCAGTCCTCCTTCGGGAATCACAATTAGGCACACGCAACCCCTTCTTGAAGTAGTTTTCAGAAGATAAAGGTTCCAACAATTGTATTTGTCAAAGATAGGTATTCGGTAATGGTCTTTGCAACGTTCCCTCTCCTTAATTAGTGACACATTTAACATTCTTTTAACGGTTGAACAATTGATTTAAGGAGCCTTTGCTTTCTATGTGAGTAAAAGGACTTTTATATTACACACGAGTGCTACATTTCCATTGTTCAGATACTTCTGCTTCAATGAACAACTTATGCTCGCTTTAAACCATACGCAAGTTAACAGGGAAGTGGATACTGTTGCCGGCAATGCTCACACAAGGTATTAGAATGCCGTACTTCACTCACTGGCTTCTTTAACACTTGCTTTGTGGGTCACAGTGCTTCCACGCATTCTGCCACAACTTCTACTGCTTCTGGCTTCTTAGGGACCCACACTCTTCCTCTGTGAAGGTGTCTCCGGTCCAGCCACACATTTATAGAGCCCCTCTCTCTCCTGAGACCCACGACTTGACAACTGCTCCTCACCTCGGTCTCCAGCACGTTCACTGCACGGCAACCATGACAATCAGGCTCACATAGGAAAAGACAGCTGTCCTGCATGCCTTCCGCTGTGCAGCCTCTGCACTTCAGAGTTTGGTAGAACAGGACCCTCTCAGAACAAGCAGGTAAAATCTTCTGTCTCCACATTCAGGTGTCCCTCTTGTTCTCCAACCTCTGCTTGGTTTGCCAGCTTTGTGCCTTCTTCCATCTGTTACTACTGCTACAGCTTGCATTCCAGTCACAGTTCCAGCTCCTTCTACTCCTTCCAATTGCCTGCACCTGAGGGGGCCTGTCATGCCTCCCAGGTTCCTTCAAGTGTGGGCTTTTAGGCTTAATTGTCCGACTACTGCAACTGCATGTCTCTTCAGCCCTCTTCCTCGTCCCAGTACTCCTGAGATAATGGGACTTTTAGTCCCCTTCAACAAAGTTAGGTCTTTTAGCAATTGAGTTAATTTTAAGGGTAGATTCATTTCCCTTAAACTCATTAAAATATGGACTGTTAGAATTAGTTGTTACAGAGGAAGACATTGGATTTAAGGCATTTGTCTCTAGATCCTTCTACATTTTTTTTCTTTTTGGAAAATGTTTCTACATTATACCTTTGCAAGTAAGGAGGGTGTTTATCCTGAGATACTTCGAAAGATCTTTCTATCAATAAGGCTTGCTCAGATTTAACAGAATGTGTACCCAGGGTCACAGATCTCATATGTGGGCCAGGGACATTATAATGGCAATATGCCAGAGGGGACATGGCCTGATCTCATGCAGTGAAGACGTGGCGGCTCAGAGCTCCTGTTGTGATCCTATAATTAGATCCTGTTTGCAGCCTTAAGTATACGCTTTTTGATCCCCAGGACAGCTCTGGGTAGGGGAAGCTGGCGCCTACACATTCGGCATGATACTGGTGCGAATCAGAGCTTCAAGGTTCAGAAACTTGCATTTGGAATTTGGAACCCCGGGTCTCCAAAATGGCGGCCACCCCTGTGATCTCTGCCTCTGTCTGAGGCTCTGGCGAGGTGGGCGCTTAGATCCTGGACCACCCGGCATCCTCTGCAGACTGCGTGGACTTCAGTGCTAGCCCTGTTTGGTATGGCAGCCTCAGCGAGGTGGAGGACAGTAACCGCAGATCTGCAATCCTGCCTGCCGGGGCTGATGCAGGGTCCACTTGCATATCTGAATTGAAGCTCTGATTGGGGACACAGCAGACTCTGAGCCACTTCAAAGCTCCTGATAGCAGCTGGTGAACGCGCTGCAGGGCTTAGGGAATGTGAGTGCAGGAAGTCTCAGGAGCGGCTGGGTCCTCCTCCTCTGAACAAGATCTGGGAAGCTCCCCTGTGGTCTGCACTGTGTCAGCCTCGCTGGTTCTTGGCGCGCAGGGATGCTACATGACAGAGGGACGCTTACCCTTTGCTCCAGTCTAAACTGCATTGGCTCACGTTTGTGGGAGGTCCTACACTGTCGACCCCACCTGGCTGCTGGGCTGCACCACTGGGATACTTTTGGCATTGCTGTTCCACAGTAGCTTTGGTTAACATTTCGGCTGTGACCTCAGAGCACGGACATTATTGTTTATATGGTGGCCGGCGGGAGCCGCCTGCTGGGTTCCTGCTCACAGAGGTTCTGATTCTTACTCTAGCCAACTCTACTACCTACCTACCTACCATAAACCTGACCCTTAGCAGGTATCTCATGCATGCTGAGGACCTTGCAATCACCTGCCCCAACAATCATTATCTATTTATTGGTGAGTAAACTTTTGGTACTCTTAGTTGTGCTGCTCAGGCTAGGCTCTCAAGATATCACAACGCACTCCCTATCTCCTCATTTGACCATGCTATCTGCCATGTCACCCACCAAAAACAAGAATAAGGGATTGATAATGGATTCCTTCGTGAACCAGGCCAAACACCAGGATCCTCCCCAACGGTTGGCCACTGCATGTACGGACACCTTACCACCAAAATCGATCGCAATAGAGAATGTTTACAATTACAAAGTTGCAATTACAGGTAGTTGGTAAGATTAATACAGACAAAAAGGTGGTTGAGTATTTGGCTTTGGTATAACAATTACATACAGAAAAAGGTAATTTGAGGCAAATAGCAGTTATAGGTGGTTGAACATAATTCAGACAATTTCATGAGCTTCTCATATTCCAAAGGGATAAAAACAGCCCACTGAGCAAAAACAAGGATGCAAAGGGGAAAGTAAAGGTGCATCCTCATATAAATAACCTAGTCTTAAAGGGATGGTCTAGTAAAAATTTTTATTTAAAAAATAGATAGGCCACATAAAAAAAAAATACTAGCATCCTCCGTTTTAAAACTTCATATGTAAAATTTTGAGCTATTCAAGCTCAAAATTCGAAAAAGCAAGCACAGGGGCGCAGCCATTTTGTGAAATGGAGGCCCTCCTGTGCTGGCTTTTGCTTTTGCGGCACTAATGAAGGAAAAGCCAGCCAGCTGTAGTAAACAAAGTCTACCGCTGGGTGGCTTTCCCTTCATTAGTGCCGGGACTCGGAGGACGCGGACCGGAGACCAGAGCAGGAAAGTAGAGAGTAGGAAGTTCCAGTACGTGGCAGCCATGGTTGGAAAGCTGGTACCGCCAGCACAAACTCTGCGGGTCTTGGGCACAGAGATCCTGTTAGAGTATGCCATTCTCGTTGGCCTAGCTGAGGTTGCTTTAGTAATTCTTTGGACTAAGTAGGGGGGTGCCAGGTCATGGACAGATGTATGCATCAGGGAGAGGGTTTTAAAAACAATCCTTTCTTTAACGGGAAGCCAGTGAATCTGTCTCCTCACCTCAGAGATATGGTCCCTCTTTGAGATGCCTCACCGCAGAGATATGGTCCCTCTTTGAGATGCCTGTGGCAGCCCTAAGGGCGTTATTTTGTACTAGTTGTAGCTTAGCAATATTCTTGCAAGAAGTCCCTACAAAGAGGGCATTACAGTAATGCAGTTTTGACCCAATAATTGCCCTAGCAACGGTGAGGCATTTCAATTGGGATAAGAAGGGTCTGGCTGCATTAAGCAATTTGGAAAGGTAGTCAGGTTAGAGTCCAAGTAGACACCCAGGGTCTTGACTGACTGGGACACAGTGGTAGGGATATTATCAACAGTGAAGGAGTTGTATTGCTTGTCCAGTTTACCCAAGGTGACTGGGGATCCAATTAACAGAAGTTCGGTTTTCTCCCCGTGAGCAGGTGGATTGATATGATTAGCTGACAAACTGAGTCCGGGGACATATTGGTCCTGAGATTTCCTGGTTATATTACATCACTCAATGCTGCACATAACATTTTTGGGAAATTACCATTCCAAGAACTTGAGGTGATAAGGGATGAAGAGGGAAGGTATTTGATACTGCAGGGTCACCATGAACACAGAGAATATGTATTGTGAACTCTTACTTCCCGAATAAGAAGATACTGGCCCTCATTACGAGTATGGAGGTAGCCAGGCCCTTAAGGGCATGGCTGCCTCCATACCGGGTCCCAGTACCGGGTTCCTTCAATGAGGAATAACCGGGTCATTCCGACTTTGGAGGACCCGGTAATTCCTCCTTGAAGGAACCCATCGCCATTCCCATTTGAGCCCCCATAGGGCTCAATGGGAATGGGGAGGGAGCTAATAATGGGCCCGTTAATAACAGGCCCGTTATTAGCTCCCTGGTCCCCCTCGCGGGACCCACAAAGGACGTCTGGTCTGACCAGGCGTCCTTACCGGGTCCTGCAAGGGGACCTCATAATAGGGCATCTGGTAATGAAGGGTGCCGGTCCCGTACCGGCACCCTTCATTACAGGAGCGCCTATGTTATAATGAGGCCCACCAGATCATTTGCGCATGCTCTGCGGTCATATTGCCTCTAGGCGTGATGTCTTCCTCATATGGGGTGGGGACTTCAATTATGTGAAGGATGTTGGACTCGAGAGAACCCCTTCTCCTTGCTGTGGCCCCCCCTTCCGGGTACCACTGTCCTGAATGAAGTGTTGTCTGACCTAGACTCGGTGGATGTGTGGAGGGAATTACACCCAGACGCTAGGGCCTGTTCCTTTTATTCATCTCCACACCAGGATTGACTACTACTTTATTGGTGCCGAACAATTGCCTGAGTTTGTAAATGCAGGATACATGGGTCGCACAATATCGGATCATTCTCCCCTGGTGATTACATGGGAGGCCAGGACCCCCAGCCCCCTATTACGATGTGGCGCATGCCCACAAAAGCTCTGGGGGATGTTATCTTTCGAGACAAATTGCAAGATACTTTTTTTATTTTATTTTTTTTGTAAACAATTTTTATTATTTTACAGAAACACAGCAATTTACAGACTTGCATAAGCATATACATCACATTACTCATTGAATCTTATTCGTCTGCTTCCCCCACCCCATCCCTGGCCTACGTCGCACTCAATAGGTCTACCGCCGCTCAGCTCTATGTGTTAGCAACCGCCCTCACATCAGTTCCCTCCTGAACGGGTGCATAAAGCCAAATCCACTACCAATTGCATCCAAGCATCCACTCCTCCCTCGCCCTGTTATGTGTTCCGGGTCACTGTTTCTTGCCACACCACAGTCTCTGCGTTTGCCCATTTCAGCAGATCCGAGCACCACACTTGCACTACTGGCCCAGTTTGTGTTTTCCATCCCATCGCTATCCTGCGTTTTGCAAGTATGTATGCCAGGTCTTTAAGCTTACTCACATGTCTCGCTCTTTTGGGCCTTGTTAAGCCCCCCAGCAAGCATGCTAGGGGGGATCCAATGTCCAGGGTCATGTCCGCCGGTATCTGCTCTTTTCATCGAGTGCAAATCCATCGAAGTCAGTTGAATCGATTTTTAATCAACGAAAATCATTTCCATCGAAATGCCTTTCCTTTGAATACAATTCGATGGATTTTAGGGTCAGGCCAAGGGTTAGATTTAGGGTTAGGTCAAGGATTAGAATTAGGGTTGGTGTTAGGGCAAGGGTTAGAATTAGGGTTAGGCCAAGGGTTAGAATTAAGGTGAGGGTTAGAATTAGGGTTAGGGCAAGGGTTAGAATTAAGGTTAGAGCAAGGGTTAGAATTACGGTTGGAGTTAGGGCAAGGGTTAGAATTAGGGGTAGGGTTAGGACAAGGGTTAGAATTAGGGTTGGGGTTAGGGGGAGGGTTAGAATTAGGGTTAGGGCAAGGCTTAGAATTAGGGTTAGGGCCAGAGTTAGAATTAAGGTTAGGGCAGGGGTTAGGGTTAAGGAGGGGTGGGCATGAGGATTGGGGGGTTAGGTGGGGACCCCCCTCAATATACAAAAAAAGTTAAAACGTTACAAGAAGCTGGCCAGTGCCGAAATGTCAGCACTGGACAGTTCCATGTAACGTTTTAACATAGAAAATAAAAGCATCGAAATGCTATCTTTTACATTTAAAAGTACATATCCATTCGATGGAAAAGTTTTGATGGATATGTATTTTTAATGAAAAACATAGAATTTCAATGCATTTATTTTCGATGCATATTTTTCGATGCGTTGTCTTTTCGATGCATATTTTTCGATGGATTGACCATAAACCATGTCCGCCTGTGCCAGCACTTGGGCTACTTCTCCCCAAAATCTTCTAATCTCTCTGCAGGCCCAGAACATATGAACCAGGTCTGCATTAATATCCCCACACTTCAGGCATGATTGTACTGCTGCCTGGCTGAATTTAGCCATCCTGTTCGGGGTCAGATATGCTGTTTGTGTCACGTATAATTAAATCCGTTGTAACCATGCATTTCTAGACACTTAGTGGTACCGAATAGCTCTAATCCACATCGCCTCTGACAATGGTTCTTGCAAGTCTGTCTCCCAGCTTTGTCTCGTATGTACTAGCGCATCCTCCATTTTGGACATCAATAGCTCATATATCCTCGAGACCTCATGACTTCCTTCCAAGACATCATAAAATGTCTCAATCGTCTCATCTAATTGCAAGGGCGCCCTGGCCTCTGGCCATCTGCGTTTAACATTTCATAAAAGGCAGGAATACATGAGCTGCTGCCCCGGGTTTACCCCTGTGTCTTCTGTCAGTTCCCCAAACTCCTTAGGTAACCCTACCATTAGTACATCTCCCACCATCGCTACTCCTTCCGGTTCCCAGTACCTCCTCACATTTAACCTCAATTGCTCATCCACCCCCTCCAGCACAACTAGTGTTCCCCAGCATTTGGCAACCCCTACCGCACATGACACACCGCAGCTTCAGCAGCCAGGATGGGCGAGTTGCACGAGGTTCGGTTATCCATATTTCTTTCAAAAAGAACGGAGCACTAGCTGCTGCAGCAACCGTGATTCTGGCATTTGCTCATCGGATAGCCATTTGGCCACAAACTGCAACTGGCTAGCAACAGAATATGTTTCAAAATTGGGCACCTCTATACCCCCCTGTTCATACGAGTTCTGAAGCATCCCTAGCGCCACCCTGCACCTCGAATTATGCCATAGGAAGCTCCTGTATATACCATTTAGCCTCTTGAAACACATCTTAGGTATCGCAAATGGGACATTTGCAAAGTAATGAAGGAGCCTTGGTAGCACCACCATCTTCAGTAGTGCCACTCGTCCCATCATGCAGAGCAGAAATCTGGCTGAAAAAGACAGGGATTTCTCAATGTTATCTATTGCTCTCACTGTGTTTTGTGTATGTTCTGTCCTAGGATCATGATAAATGTCCACACCCAAGTACCTAAATCTATCTACCTCCCATTTAATTGGTAGCACTGGCAAGATGTGCACAGGCCACACTCCCCATGTTAAACAGACTTCACTTTTTTGGGCTGATTGTTATGCCTGACAGGGCCGCATAGTGCTCCATCACATCCAGAATGTATTGAAAATTCGTCACAGGGTGCTGCAAGTACAGGAGCATGTCATTCGTATACAATATAATCATATGCCGCCATCCCGGAGTGGCTATGCCAGCTTCCCCAAACTCTTCCCATAAATAGACCGCTAGCCATGCCTCATGCCCTTGCTTAGCTGCCATTGTTCCGAGATGATTGCGCCCATGTTGTCCCTCGCTATCGGTTCATTATACAGCAGCCGCACCCATTTGATGTATGTGGGTTCGATACCAAACCTTTCTAGCACCACTAATAGCCAAGGCCATCTGACAGAGTCAAACGCCTTGACTGCATCGAGCGACACCACTGCCAACTGTTGTGTATCTCCTCGAGTACAATCTATTATGTGGTGCAATCTCCTCAGGTTATTTGTGATATTTCTGTGTGGGACATATCCGGTTTGGTGTGAATTAATAAGCTTGGCTATGGCTGGCTTGAGCCTATTTGCCATTAAAGCCGTAAGAATCTTTCCATCTTGATTCAGTAATGAAAGGGGTCTTTATGAGCCACAGTCCGCAACCGGCTTGTTCGGTTTAAGGAGGGGAATAATAATCGACTCTCTAAGAGACACGGGCAGCTTGCCCGTGCTCAGCACTTCGTTCAGCATTGCTAGTAGTGGAGCTAGGACTTCTGTCCTATATTCTTTATAGAATTCACTAGGGAGCCCGTTCGCTCCTGGGACTTTGCCCGTTGGTAGTTCTTTTATCACATGCTCTAGTTCTTCTATGGTAATGGGGCCTTCCATCCCGTCTCTCTTCTCTGTGTTTAGGCTGGGGAGACTAATCTCCAACAAAGCTTCTTCTATATGTAACATGTTGCACTCTGAGGTTTCCCCAGACAGCTTGTTTGTAATAATCATAAAAACATTTGTTCACCCAGTCTTGCATTTCGCACAGTTCACCGTCCCTTCCTGCCATTGCTCCAATTGTCTCTCGTTTATTCTCACTCCTGTAAAGCCATGCTAGTAACCGCCCAGGTTTATCCCCTTCTGCGTGTTGTCTCTCCATATATTTCCTGTAGCTCAGATTGCTTAATCTGTTGCAGTGTTCATGAAATTCTTGCTGCAAGCGGGACACTTCCTTTAACTCCCCTAGAGACCTATCACCCGTTTGCCCTATGGCTTATAGTCTGTTTTCTGCTTTTTGTAGGTCTCATGTAATAACATCTTGTATTCCTTACGATTTTGCAATAGCTGCCCCTCTTACCACTAAGTTAAAAACCTCCCACAATATGCCTGCAGATTCCACGCTACCTGTATTGTGCTCCAAGTATTCTTTCACCTCTTTTCTCAGGTGTTCCCGAAATCTTGCATCTCTCAGTGCCTCGACCCTTAGTCTTCATGTCGGGATCCTAGCCCGGGGGGAAGGAACTGCCAAGTAACCAACAGAAGGGCATGGTCTGAGAGGACTCTTGCTTTATATTTTGCATTTGTGAACTCTCCCAGGGCTTCTACTCCCGCAAACACATAATCCTACCTTGTGTAGAGGTTCTTGGGAGCCATATAAGGAGAGTATACTCTGCCCTGCGGGCACATTGTCCTCCATACATCATCCAGTTGAAATGCATGTAATAGCAAGTTTAAAGCTTTAGCCGAAGGGGCCGGATGAGCAAATTTGTCGTCCAATCTATCCATAGTCGGGTCCAGCGTGCAGTTAAAGCCCCCCCCTCCATATCACTGCACTATCCCTGTACAAGCCTATCTTGGGGTATAGGGATCTAAAATAGGCTGCTGTATCGTTATTAGGAGCATAAGTATTAACACATATTTCTCAACTTTCCACCATTCCCCACAGTACTAACATCCTCCCATCTGTGTCTTGGAAGGTCTGAAGGAACTTGAACAGACAGTGCAACCCATATTAGGACTCCTCTGGCATTTGCTGAATATGTTGAGCCCAAGGTCACTCCCCCCCACTTCCGTGCCAAAGTATCTTGTCTTTCTTTAGTACGATGAGTCTCTTGCAGGATCGCTATATCTATTTTCTGGTATCTCAGATATGCCATTACCCTGTTCCTCTTCATGTAGCTGTTCAGGCCCTGGACATTCTAGGTTGCTAATTTAAGTTCCCCCATCCCATCCTGTGGTTCTCGCTCTCACTCTTCCCCGTTGCGTACGCTAATCCACCCTTGTGCGTATCCATTTATAGCTACACTCTTTTACACATGTACCTAATAATGTCACATGGATATATATATCTGCATAAGTACGCATTGGTTAGGTGTTATCCTTCCGTATGTCCTCCATGTCTCTTGATTGATACTCCGCTTATGTCCTCCATGTCTCTCGATTGATACTCCGCTGCGTCTGCCAGGTTTGCCTCCTCCATCCATTTGCTTGCCTCTTCTGGAGTCTCAAAAAAGATAGCTCTGCCTTCATAAAGCACTTTCAATCTGGCTGGATACAGCAGCATGTATTTAATGTTTGCATGCCGCAACCTCCTCTTGACAGCTGTATAGGTCATCCTTTGTTTTTGCAACAGGAATGCATAGTCTGGGAATGCCGTGATGTTAGCCGACGCTCTTCTGATCGTGCCGCCCTTGTGAAAATGTTTGAGGATCTTTTCTCTGTCCTTGTAGTTAAGTATCTGGGCAATTATCGGCCGGGGTTGAGCTCCGGGCGGCGGCCTCCTCATCAGACCTATTTCCTGCAGCAGCATAGTCTCAATGAAGTCCGTCGGGTTTGCTCCCTCCCCTGCCTCCGGTAGCCCAATAATTTGCACATTATTTCTCCTGCCTCATTCATCTGCTTCTTCTGCTTTGCTTTCCAGATTCCTTGTTTGTTGCTGCAACACAGAGAGGTCCTTTGTATTCTCGTTGCAGTTCTACTTGTTTATTTGCACCTCCTTTTCCAACGCGCCTATACCTTCCGTCAATGCCCGCACATCTTGTCTCAGGAGGTTTACATCGATGCTTATTGCGTCTATTTTAAATTCCAATGAGGACATCAAGGCTGCAATAGAACGGGCTACACCGGTGCGCATTCGTTCTGCGTACTTTATTCTGCAGCCCCCACATTCATCTGCTGCTTAATGGCTTTCCTTCGCCTCTTCACTGTCTACAGCTCACTCCCAGTCCCACGTGCAATATTGTATCAGATGACCGCTGATGTCTCCTCTGGAGCCGGGTTATTCCGCTCACAACTACTGTTATTTCGGCGGTGTCCTGGCGGTTACTTTGTAGCCCTCTGAAGCACATGACTTCGGTCCCAGACGGCTCTAATTCGTACACCTATACGAGCTCTGCAGGACTGCTGACTCCTCTCCAGTTGGAGCAGTACCTCATCCAACCGCACAGTTCCAACACTCTGGAGATGCAGCTGATCCTTTGTACGTTGCGCCCGTCATCTTGCCAGCTTATTTGCACCACCAGCCGTCTCCTGAGATCAGGCCGCACTCTGCCCTCCTCACATCAATGGACCTCACAGTTGTCCGATGGAATACCTACTGCCTTCATGTTTCAGTACCCTCATTTTAGCAAGAAAATGCCCGTTCAGGATCTTGCATATGCCACGAATCATGTAGGATTAGCAGGAGCACTGGAAACCTCATCCAAGAACATGGCCACTTGGTCACGCCCCCAACTGCAAGATACTTTAAACAGCTTCTTAGGTGTTAATATTGGCAGTGTAAATAGCTGGGGTATTGTCTCGGAGACCATGAAGGTGGTGGTTAGAGGGGAAATCATAGCCACTGCAGGAGGCATCTGCAGACAACTGGGGGAAGACTCAGAGGCCATGGAGAATGGCATACACATAATAGAATACGCACACCCTGGTCTACGTTCGGTTGAGAGGGAACTAGCTCTAAGGCGCTCTTAATGCTTACAAGCATGGGAGAGATTATATAAATTTGACTATGCTACTAAATTAGCTCACACAGAGGGAGACAGGTCTGGAAAGACCTTAGCCTGGTTATGCAAACGCGAATGGACTAGACCCTCGACTACACTATCACAAGATGAATGTGGTGAACTGTGGTGTTCCCAGGCTGCAATTAATGAAATCTTCACAACTTTTTATACTCGGCTCTACAGTCACAACACTTTAGTGCCCCCCGACCGAATAGGCGAAGCATTCTCATTATTTTGACTCCCGAAACTCACCACTGATCAGTGTGACTCCCTAGACCAGTCTATCACGGTGGAAGAAATTAAGGACACTATCACCTCGCTTTCTACTAGTAAAACACCGAGAAGCGATGGCCTCCCAGTGGAATATTATAAAGAATATGGTTCCGCCCTGGCCCCAACGCTATTAAAAGTTTTTGGAGAGGCATATGAAAAAAAATTTTTGGAGAGAACCCCACATTCTTAGTAGGTCCACCAGTTTCCCAGTCCCAGACTTGATCATTGGGAAAGAACTCTTCCTGAGACCATGAATCATGACAATATGAAAATGCTTTTCCCCTTACTTGATTAATAAGATTTCCAGGGATGTCATTTCACCAAAGAAGAAGTGACATCACATGGCCCTTGACCTCAGATGACATGTCAGAAAGTGATGTTATTTGACCCCACCCCCAAGTGACATCACGGGAAGTGATAGCACACGACCAACAGATGCATCTAACACCCGTGTTTCCAGGCACTCTCATTTCAGCCAAATATAAGAACCGAGGCACAGAGGGAGGTGAGATGTGTCCACGATCACACATTTGGGGAATGTCATTTTCCAGATTTGACGTGGAGCCTAGATGTAAAACATACATAATGCAGTACTTGTAACAGGGTAACCAAAATCTCTAACGCAGGTTACAGCTAGTGTATGAAACATCTCTAGATCAATGGACACAGAAGTGCTCATTATCTGTGGCACTAATGTGTTAAACAAGCCAAAAAAGCACAGACCTGGGGAGGCGTGCACTGCCTGTTTATCGAGGAGCAAAATGCGGCATGAGCAAGGCTTGAAAATGAAATCATTGACCAGGATTTAGTATCAACAAAATGCCCTTGTTATTAATGTATCTATGAGTCAGCTGCCACTACGATAGAAGAAACCTATTGCGCGGGTGTAAGCTGAGGCCATCTGTCTCTGTGTACATTCATCTTTAGGTTATGTGACAAGCAACCACATATTGTCGTCCCCCCCCAACCCAGAGCTGAAAATAGCACCTTAATGTCCTAGGCTTTGATACAGGACGACTCTTCTATATTTTTTGACAGGCTGAGGTGTGAGGAGTGGGGGGTGGCACTTCCCTCAAGAGTGGGGTTCAATGCATCTACAATTTTCAGAGCACTATGTGTGAGATGCGTTATTCAATGACCCCCCCCCCCAGGACCAGCCTGTGAATGAAGCTTACACAAGCCCTACTGACAACCAGGTATACCACCACAGCTTCAGTACTTTGAACTTCTATCACAGCTTCATTGATTTGTACTTCTGCAGGCTTCGACCAGACATACTTTAAAGTACTTCATCAACTTAAAGTAGGCAGGGCACTCTTCCTCTGAATGACTCTCTTCAAAAGGGGCAGCCTCTTTGCCTCTCTTGTCTGTCTGACCACTTTAACAACCCGTGTTTGTCTTTAAGACTCACTTCTCTGTGTCTTCCACAGTCTCTGGCACTACAGGTTGTGTTCACTTCAAACTAGTCTTTGAAGCAGCAAGTTTCCTTTCACCAACTTTGCCTGCACCCTTTTCCCAGTTCTCAGCCCAAGTAAATACCCAGAAGCCTTGGTGCCAATCTCTTAGCTTCAGGTAATGCTTGCACGCTTGTATCGTATGCCTATTGAACTGTTATTACCTTCACAGTACAGTTCGATTGCTTTTTAACTCTAAGAAAGTTTGGTTTCACTGTAAATATGGGGAGACTCTAGCTTGGGCAATGCTTGTTCACTTCTACAGTAATATATACACTAACTTCTTATATGAAAGGTAAGCCAGGTTAGAGTCAAGAATAAAGTTGTCTTTCTTTAGAAATCACAATTAGGCACACGCGACCACTTCTTAAGATAGTTTCCGAGGTTTAAAGACTTGTAGTGAATTGTATTCCCATGTGAACGTGAAGGCTAGAGTTCAGTCCTCCTTCGGGAATCACAATTAGGCACACGCAACCACTTCTTGAAGTAGTTTTCAGAAGATAAAGGTTCCAACAATTGTATTTGTCAAAGATAGGTATTCGGTAATGGTCTTCGCAACGTTCCCTCTCCTTAATTAGTGACACATTTAACATTCTTTTAACGGTTGAACAATTGATTTAAGGAGCCTTTGCTTTCTATGTGAGTAAAAGGACTTTTATATTACACACGAGTGCTACATTTCCATTGTTCAGATACTTCTGCTTCAATGAACAACTTATGCTCGCTTTAAACCATACGCAAGTTAACAGGGAAGTGGATACTGTTGCCGGCAATGCTCACACAAGGTATTAGAATGCCGTACTTCACTCACTGGCTTCTTTAACACTTGCTTTGTGGGTCACAGTGCTTCCACGCATTCTGCCACAACTTCTACTGCTTCTGGCTTCTTAGGGACCCACACTCTTCCTCTGTGAAGGTGTCTCCGGTCCAGCCACACATTTATAGAGCCCCTCTCGCTCCTGAGACCCACGACTTGACAACTGCTCCTCACCTCGGTCTCCAGCACGTTCACTGCACGGCAACCATGACAATCAGGCTCACATAGGAAAAGACAGCTGTCCTGCATGCCTTCCGCTGTGCAGCCTCTGCACTTCAGAGTTTGGTAGAACAGGACCCTCTCAGAACAAGCAGGTAAAATCTTCTGTCTCCACATTCAGGTGTCCCTCTTGTTCTCCAACCTCTGCTTGGTTTGCCAGCTTTGTGCCTTCTTCCATCTGTTACTACTGCTACAGCTTGCATTCCAGTCACAGTTCCAGCTCCTTCTACTCCTTCCAATTGCCTGCACCTGAGGGGGCCTGTCATGCCTCCCAGGTTCCTTCAAGTGTGGGCTTTTAGGCTTAATTGTCCGACTACTGCAACTGCATGTCTCTTCAGCCCTCTTCCTCGTCCCAGTACTCCTGAGATAATGGGACTTTTAGTCCCCTTCAACAAAGTTAGGTCTTTTAGCAATTGAGTTAATTTTAAGGGTAGATTCATTTCCCTTAAACTCATTAAAATATGGACTGTTAGAATTAGTTGTTACAGAGGAAGACATTGGATTTAAGGCATTTGTCTCTAGATCCTTCTACATTTTTTTTTTTTTTTGGAAAATGTTTCTACATTATACCTTTGCAAGTAAGGAGGGTGTTTATCCTGAGATACTTCGAAAGATCTTTCTATCAATAAGGCTTGCTCAGATTTAACAGAATGTGTACCCAGGGTCATAGATCTCATATGTGGGCCAGGGACATTATAATGGCAATATGCCAGAGGGGACATGGCCTGATCTCATGCAGTGAAGACGTGGCGGCTCAGAGCTCCTGTTGTGATCCTATAATTAGATCCTGTTTGCAGCCTTAAGTATACGCTTTTTGATCCCCAGGACAGCTCTGGGTAGGGGAAGCTGGCGCCTACACATTCGGCATGATACTGGTGCGAATCAGAGCTTCAAGGTTCAGAAACTTGCATTTGGAATTTGGAACCCCGGGTCTCCAAAATGGCGGCCGCCCCTGTGATCTCTGCCTCTGTCTGAGGCTCTGGCGAGGTGGGCGCTTAGATCCTGGACCACCCGGCATCCTCTGCAGACTGCGTGGACTTCAGTGCTAGCCCTGTTTGGTATGGCAGCCTCAGCGAGGTGGAGGACAGTAACCGCAGATCTGCAATCCTGCCTGCCGGGGCTGATGCAGGGTCCACTTGCATATCTGAATTGAAGCTCTGATTGGGGACACAGCAGACTCTGAGCCACTTCAAAGCTCCTGATAGCAGCTGGTGAACGCGCTGCAGGGCTTAGGGAATGTGAGTGCAGGAAGTCTCAGGAGCGGCTGGGTCCTCCTCCTCTGAACAAGATCTGGGAAGCTCCCCTGTGGTCTGCACTGTGTCAGCCTCGCTGGTTCTTGGCGCGCAGGGATGCTACATGACAGAGGGACGCTTGCCCTTTGCTCCAGTCTAAACTGCATTGGCTCACGTTTGTGGGAGGTCCTACACTGTCGACCCCCCCTGGCTGCTGGGCTGCACCACTGGGATACTTTTGGCATTGCTGTTCCACAGTAGCTTTGGTTAACATTTCGGCTGTGACCTCAGAGCACGGACATTATTGTTTATATGGTGGCCAGCGGGAGCCGCCTGCTGGGTTCCTGCTCACAGAGGTTCTGATTCTTACTCTAGCCAACTCTACTACCTACCTACCTACCATAAACCTGACCCTTAGCAGGTATCTCATGCATGCTGAGGACCTTGCAATCACCTGCCCCAACAATCATTATCTATTTATTGGTGAGTAAACTTTTGGTACTCTTAGTTGTGCTGCTCAGGCTAGGCTCTCAAGATATCACAACGCACTCCCTATCTCCTCATTTGACCATGCTACCTGCCATGTCACCCACCAAAAACAAGAATAAGGGATTGATAATGGATTCCTTCGTGAACCAGGCCAAACACCAGGATCCTCCCCAACGGTTGGCCACTGCATGTACGGACACCTTACCACCAAAATCGATCGCAATAGAGAATGTTTACAATTACAAAGTTGCAATTACAGGTAGTTGGTAAGATTAATACAGACAAAAAGGTGGTTGAGTATTTGGCTTTGGTATAACAATTACATACAGAAAAAGGTAATTTGAGGCAAATAGCAGTTATAGGTGGTTGAACATAATTCAGACAATTTCATGAGCTTCTCATATTCCAAAGGGATAAAAACAGCCCACTGAGCAAAAACAAGGATGCAAAGGGGAAAGTAAAGGTGCATCCTCATATAAATAACCTAGTCTTAAAGGGATGGTCTAGTAAAAATTTTTATTTAAAAAATAGATAGGCCACATAAAAAAAAAATACTAGCATCCTCCGTTTTAAAACTTCCTATGTAAAATTTTGAGCTATTCAAGCTCAAAATTCGAAAAAGCAAGCACAGGGGCGCAGCCATTTTGTGAAATGGAGGCCCTCCTGTGCTGGCTTTTGCTTTTGCGGCACTAATGAAGGAAAAGCCAGCCAGCTGTAGTAAACAAAGTCTACCGCTGGGTGGCTTTCCCTTCATTAGTGCCGGGACTCGGAGGACGCGGACCGGAGACCAGAGCAGGAAAGTAGAGAGTAGGAAGTTCCAGTACGTGGCAGCCATGGTTGGAAAGCTGGTACCGCCAGCACAAACTCTGCGGGTCTTGGGCACAGAGATCCTGTTAGAGTATGCCATTCTCGTTGGCCTAGCTGAGGTTGCTTTAGTAATTCTTTGGACTAAGTAGGGGGGTGCCAGGTCATGGACAGATGTATGCATCAGAGAGAGGGTTTTAAAAACAATCCTTTCTTTAACGGGAAGCCAGTGAATCTGTCTCCTCACCTCAGAGATATGGTCCCTCTTTGAGATGCCTCACCTCAGAGATATGGTCCCTCTTTGAGATGCCTGTGGCAGCCCTAAGGGCGTTATTTTGTACTAGTTGTAGCTTAGCAATATTCTTGCAAGAAGTCCCTACAAAGAGGGCATTACAGAAATGCAGTTTTGACCCAATAATTGCCCTAGCAACGGTGAGGCATTTCAATTGGGATAAGAAGGGTCTGGCTGCATTAAGCAATTTGGAAAGGTAGTCAGGTTAGAGTCCAAGTAGACACCCAGGGTCTTGACTGACTGGGACACAGTGGTAGGGATATTATCAACAGTGAAGGAGTTGTATTGCTTGTCCAGTTTACCCAAGGTGACTGGGGATCCAATTAACAGAAGTTCGGTTTTCTCCCCGTTGAGCAGGTGGATTGATATGATTAGCTGACAGACTGAGTCCGGGGACATATTGGTCCTGAGATTTCCTGGTTATATTACATCACTCAATGCTGCACATAACATTTTTGGGAAATTACCATTCCAAGAACTTGAGGTGATAAGGGACGAAGAGGGAAGGTATTTGATACTGCAGGGTCACCATGAACACAGAGAATATGTATTGTGAACTCTTACTTCCCGAATAAGAAGATACTGGGCCTCATTACGAGTATGGAGGTAG
Source organism: Ambystoma mexicanum (assembly GCF_040938575.1). NCBI lineage: Eukaryota > Metazoa > Chordata > Amphibia > Caudata > Ambystomatidae > Ambystoma > Ambystoma mexicanum. The sequence continues at coordinate 302,020,007 of NC_090937.1, forward strand.
CTAGGCCCTTAAGGGCATGGCTGCCTCCATACCGGGTCCCAGTACCGGGTTCCTTCAATGAGGAATAACCGGGTCATTCCGACTTTGGAGGACCCGGTAATTCCTCCTTGAAGGAACCCATCGCCATTCCCATTTGAGCCCCCATAGGGCTCAATGGGAATGGGGAGGGAGCTAATAATGGGCCCGTTAATAACAGGCCCGTTATTAGCTCCCTGGTCCCCCTCGCGGGACCCACAAAGGACGTCTGGTCTGACCAGGCGTCCTTACCGGGTCCTGCAAGGGGACCTCATAATAGGGCATCTGGTAATGAAGGGTGCCGGTCCCGTACCGGCACCCTTCATTACAGGAGCGCCTATGTTATAATGAGGCCCACCAGATCATTTGCGCATGCTCTGCGGTCATATTGCCTCTAGGCGTGATGTCTTCCTCATATGGGGTGGGGACTTCAATTATGTGAAGGATGTTGGACTCGAGAGAACCCCTTCTCCTTGCTGTGGCCCCCCCTTCCGGGTACCACTGTCCTGAATGAAGTGTTGTCTGACCTAGACTCGGTGGATGTGTGGAGGGAATTACACCCAGACGCTAGGGCCTGTTCCTTTTATTCATCTCCACACCAGGATTGACTACTACTTTATTGGTGCCGAACAATTGCCTGAGTTTGTAAATGCAGGATACATGGGTCGCACAATATCGGATCATTCTCCCCTGGTGATTACATGGGAGGCCAGGACCCCCAGCCCCCTATTACGATGTGGCGCATGCCCACAAAAGCTCTGGGGGATGTTATCTTTCGAGACAAATTGCAAGATACTTTTTTTATTTTATTTTTTTTGTAAACAATTTTTATTATTTTATAGAAACACAGCAATTTACAGACTTGCATAAGCATATACATCACATTACTCATTGAATATTATTCGTCTGCTTCCCCCACCCCATCCCTGGCCTACGTCGCACTCAATAGGTCTACCGCCGCTCAGCTCTATGTGTTAGCAACCGCCCTCACATCAGTTCCCTCCTGAACGGGTGCATAAAGCCAAATCCACTACCAATTGCATCCAAGCATCCACTCCTCCCTCGCCCTGTTATGTGTTCCGGGTCACTGTTTCTTGCCACACCACAGTCTCTGCGTTTGCCCATTTCAGCAGATCCGAGCACCACACTTGCACTACTGGCCCAGTTTGTGTTTTCCATCCCATCGCTATCCTGCGTTTTGCAAGTATGTATGCCAGGTCTTTAAGCTTACTCACATGTCTCGCTCTTTTGGGCCTTGTTAAGCCCCCCAGCAAGCATGCTAGGGGGGATCCAATGTCCAGGGTCATGTCCGCCGGTATCTGCTCTTTTCATCGAGTGCAAATCCATCGAAGTCAGTTGAATCGATTTTTAATCAACGAAAATCATTTCCATCGAAATGCCTTTCCTTTGAATACAATTCGATGGATTTTAGGGTCAGGCCAAGGGTTAGATTTAGGGTTAGGTCAAGGATTAGAATTAGGGTTGGTGTTAGGGCAAGGGTTAGAATTAGGGTTAGGCCAAGGGTTAGAATTAAGGTGAGGGTTAGAATTAGGGTTAGGGCAAGGGTTAGAATTAAGGTTAGAGCAAGGGTTAGAATTACGGTTGGAGTTAGGGCAAGGGTTAGAATTAGGGGTAGGGTTAGGACAAGGGTTAGAATTAGGGTTGGGGTTAGAGGGAGGGTTAGAATTAGGGTTAGGGCAAGGCTTAGAATTAGGGTTAGGGCCAGAGTTAGAATTAAGGTTAGGGCAGGGGTTAGGGTTAAGGAGGGTGGGCATGAGGATTGGGGGGTTAGGTGGGGACCCCCCTCAATATACAAAAAAAGTTAAAACGTTACAAGAAGCTGGCCAGTGCCGAAATGTCAGCACTGGACAGTTCCATGTAACGTTTTAACATAGAAAATAAAAGCATCGAAATGCTATCTTTTACATTTAAAAGTACATATCCATTCGATGGAAAAGTTTTGATGGATATGTATTTTTAATGAAAAACATAGAATTTCAATGCATTTATTTTCGATGCATATTTTTCGATGCATTGTCTTTTCGATGCATATTTTTCGATGGATTGACCATAAACCATGTCCGCCTGTGCCAGCACTTGGGCTACTTCTCCCCAAAATCTTCTAATCTCTCTGCAGGCCCAGAACATATGAACCAGGTCTGCATTAATATCCCCACACTTCAGGCATGATTGTACTGCTGCCTGGCTGAACTTAGCTATCCTGTTCGGGGTCAGATATGCTGTTTGTGTCACGTATAATTAAATCCGTTGTAACCATGCATTTCTAGACACTTAGTGGTACCGAATAGCTGTAATCCACATCGCCTCTGACAATGGTTCTTGCAAGTCTGTCTCCCAGCTTTGTCTCGTATGTACTAGCGCATCCTCCATTTTGGACATCAATAGCTCATATATCCTCGAGACCTCATGACCTCCTTCCAAGACATCATAAAATGTCTCAATCGTCTCATCTAATTGCAAGGGCGCCCTGGCCTCTGGCCATCTGCGTTTAACATTTCATAAAAGGCAGGAATACATGAGGTGCTGCCCCGGGTTTATCCCTGTGTCTTCTGTCAGTTCCCCAAACTCCTTAGGTAACCCTACCATTAGTACATCTCCCACCATCGCTACTCCTTCCGGTTCCCAGTACCTCCTCACATTTAACCTCAATTGCTCATCCACCCCCTCCAGCACAACTAGTGTTCCCCAGCATTTGGCAACCCCTACCGCACATGACACACCGCAGCTTCAGCAGCCAGGATGGGCGAGTTGCACGAGGTTCGGTTATCCATATTTCTTTCAAAAAGAACGGAGCACTAGCTGCTGCAGCAACCGTGATTCTGGCATTTGCTCATCGGATAGCCATTTGGCCACAAACTGCAACTGGCTAGCGACAGAATATGCTTCAAAATTGGGCACCTCTATACCCCCCCTGTTCATACGAGTTCTGAAGCATCCCTAGCGCCACCCTGCACCTCGAATTATGCCATAGGAAGCTCCTGTATATACCATTTAGCCTCTTGAAACACATCTTAGGTATCGCAAATGGGACATTTGCAAAGTAATGAAGGAGCCTTGGTAGCACCACCATCTTCAGTAGTGCCACTCGTCCCATCATGCAGAGCAGAAATCTGGCTGAAAAAGACAGGGATTTCTCAATGTTATCTATTGCTCTCACTGTGTTCTGTGTATGTTCTGTCCTAGGATCATGATAAATGTCCACACCCAAGTACCTAAATCTATCTACCTCCCATTTAATTGGTAGCACTGGCAAGATGTGCACAGGCCATACTCCCCATGGTAAACAGACTTCACTTTTTTGGGCTGATTGTTATGCCTGACAGGGCCGCATAGTGCTCCATCACATCCAGAATGTATTGAAAATTCGTCACAGGGTGCTGCAAGTACAGGAGCATGTCATTCGTATACAATATAATCATATGCCGCCATCCCGGAGTGGCTATGCCAGCTTCCCCATACTCTTCCCATAAATAGACCGCTAGCCATGCCTCATGCCCTTGCTTAGCTGCCATTGTTCCGAGATGATTGCGCCCATGTTGTCCCTCGCTATCGGTTCATTATACAGCAGCCGCACCCATTTGATGTATGTGGGTTCGATACCAAACCTTTCTAGCACCACTAATAGCCAAGGCCATCTGACAGAGTCAAACGCCTTGACTGCATCGAGCGACACCACTGCCAACTGTTGTGTATCTCCTCGAGTACAATCTATTATGTGGTGCAATCTCCTCAGGTTATTTGTGATATTTCTGTGTGGGACATATCCGGTTTGGTGCGAATGTATAAGCTTGGCTATGGCTGGCTTGAGCCTATTTGCCATTAAAGCCGTAAGAATCTTTCCATCTTGATTCAGTAATGAAAGGGGTCTTTATGAGCCACAGTCCGCAACCGGCTTGTTCGGTTTAAGGAGGGGAATAATAATCGACTCTCTAAGAGACACGGGCAGCTTGCCCGTGCTCAGCACTTCGTTCAGCATTGCTAGTAGTGGAGCTAGGACTTCTGTCCTATATTCTTTATAGAATTCACTAGGGAGCCCGTTCGCTCCTGGGACTTTGCCCGTTGGTAGTTCTTTTATCACATGCTCTAGTTCTTCTATGGTAATGGGGCCTTCCATCCCGTCTCTCTTCTCTGTGTTTAGGCTGGGGAGACTAATCTCTAACAAAGCTTCTTCTATATGTAACATGTTGCACTCTGAGGTTTCCCCAGACAGCTTGTTTGTAATAATCATAAAAACATTTGTTCACCCAGTCTTGCATTTCGCACAGTTTACCGTCCCTTCCTGCCATTGCTCTAATTGTCTCTCGTTTATTCTCACTCCTGTAAAGCCATGCTAGTAACCGCCCAGGTTTATCCCCTTCTGCGTGTTGTCTCTCCATATATTTCCTGTAGCTCAGATTGCTTAATCTGTTGCAGTGTTCATGAAATTCTTGCTGCAAGCGGGACACTTCCTTTAACTCCCCTAGAGACCTATCACCCGTTTGCCCTATGGCTTATAGTCTGTTTTCTGCTTTTTGTAGGTCTCATGTAATAACATCTTGTATTCCTTACGATTTTGCAATAGCTGCCCCTCTTACCACTAAGTTAAAAACCTCCCACAATATGCCTGCAGATTCCACGCTACCTGTATTGTGCTCCAAGTATTCTTTCACCTCTTTTCTCAGGTGTTCCCGAAATCTTGCATCTCTCAGTGCCTCGACCCTTAGTCTTCATGTCGGGATCCTAGCCCGGGGGGAAGGAACTGCCAAGTAACCAACAGAAGGGCATGGTCTGAGAGGACTCTTGCTTTATATTTTGCATTTGTGAACTCTCCCAGGGCTTCTACTCCCGCAAACACATAATCCAACCTTGTGTAGAGGTTCTTGGGAGCCATATAAGGAGAGTATACTCTGCCCTGCGGGCACATTGTCCTCCATACATCATCCAGTTGAAATGCATGTAATAGCAAGTTTAAAGCTTTAGCCGAAGGGGCCGGATGAGCAAATTTGTCGTCCAATCTATCCATAGTCGGGTCCAGCGTGCAGTTAAAGCCCCCCCCTCCATATCACTGCACTATCCCTGTACAAGCCTATCTTGGGGTATAGGGATCTAAAATAGGCTGCTGTATCGTTATTAGGAGCATAAGTATTAACACATATTTCTCAACTTTCCACCATTCCCCACAGTACTAACATCCTCCCATCTGTGTCTTGGAAGGTCTGAAGGAACTTGAACAGACAGTGCAACCCATATTAGGACTCCTCTGGCATATGCTGAATATGTTGAGCCCAAGGTCACTCCCCCCCACTTCCGTGCCAAAGTATCTTGTCTTTCTTTAGTACGATGAGTCTCTTGCAGGATCGCTATATCTATTTTCTGGTATCTCAGATATGCCATTACCCTGTTCCTCTTCATGTAGCTGTTCAGGCCCTGGACATTCTAGGTTGCTAATTTAAGTTCCCCCATCCCATCCTGTGGTTCTCGCTCTCACTCTTCCCCGTTGCGTACGCTAATCCACCCTTGTGCGTATCCATTTATAGCTACACTCTTTTACACATGTACCTAATAATGTCACATGGATATATATATCTGCATAAGTACGCATTGGTTAGGTGTTATCCTTCCGTATGTCCTCCATGTCTCTTGATTGATACTCCGCTTATGTCCTCCATGTCTCTCGATTGATACTCCGCTGCGTCTGCCAGGTTTGCCTCCTCCATCCATTTGCTTGCCTCTTCTGGAGTCTCAAAAAAGATAGCTCTGCCTTCATAAAGCACTTTCAATCTGGCTGGATACAGCAGCATGTATTTAATGTTTGCATGCCGCAACCTCCTCTTGACTTCCTTTGTTTTTGCAACAGGAATGCATAGTCTGGGAATGCCGTGATGTTAGCCGACGCTCTTCTGATCGTGCCGCCCTTGTGAAAATGTTTGAGGATCTTTTCTCTGTCCTTGTAGTTAAGTATCTGGGCAATTATCGGCCCGGGTTGAGCTCCGGGCGGCGGCCTCCTCATCAGACCTATTTCCTGCAGCAGCATAGTCTCAATGAAGTCCGTCGGGTTTGCTCCCTCCCCTGCCTCCGGTAGCCCAATAATTTGCACATTATTTCTCCTGCCTCATTCATCTGCTTCTTCTGCTTTGCTTTCCAGATTCCTTGTTTGTTGCTGCAACACATAGAGGTCCTTTGTATTCTCGTTGCAGTTCTACTTGTTTATTTGCACCTCCTTTTCCAACGCGCCTATACCTTCCGTCAATGCCCGCACATCTTGTCTCAGGAGGTTTACATCGATGCTTATTGCGTCTATTTTAAATTCCAATGAGGACATCAAGGCTGCAATAGAACGGGCTACACCGGTGCGCGTTCGTTCTGCGTACTTTATTCTGCAGCCCCCACATTCATCTGCTGCTTAATGGCTTTCCTTCGCCTCTTCACTGTCTACAGCTCACTCCCAGTCCCACGTGCAATATTGTATCAGATGACCGCTGATGTCTCCTCTGGAGCCGGGTTATTCCGCTCACAGCTACTGTTATTTCGGCGGTGTCCTGGCGGTTACTTTGTAGCCCTCTGAAGCACATGACTTCGGTCCCAGACGGCTCTAATTCGTACACCTATACGAGCTCTGCAGGACTACTGACTCCTCTCCAGTTGGAGCAGTACCTCATCCAACCGCACAGTTCCAACACTCTGGAGATGCAGCTGATCCTTTGTACGTTGCGCCCGTCATCTTGCCAGTTTATTTGCACCACCAGCCGTCTCCTGAGATCAGGCCGCACTCTGCCCTCCTCACTTCAATGGACCTCACAGTTGTCCGATGGAATACCTACTGCCTTCATGTTTCAGTACCCTCATTTTAGCAAGAAAATGCCCGTTCAGGATCTTGCATATGCCACGAATCATGTAGGATTAGCAGGAGCACTGGAAACCTCATCCAAGAACATGGCCACTTGGTCACGCCCCCAACTGCAAGATACTTTAAACAGCTTCTTAGGTGTTAATATTGGCAGTGTAAATAGCTGGGGTATTGTCTCGGAGACCATGAAGGTGGTGGTTAGAGGGGAAATCATAGCCACTGCAGGAGGCATCTGCAGACAACTGGGGGAAGACTCAGAGGCCATGGAGAATGGCATACACATAATAGAATACGCACACCCTGGTCTACGTTCGGTTGAGAGGGAACTAGCTCTAAGGCGCTCTTAATGCTTACAAGCATGGGAAAGATTATCTAAATTTGACTATGCTACTAAATTAGCTCACACAGAGGGAGACAGGTCTGGAAAGACCTTAGCCTGGTTATGCAAACGCGAATGGACTAGGCCCTCGACTACACTATCACAAGATGAATGTGGTGAACTGTGGTGTTCCCAGGCTGCAATTAATGAAATCTTCACAACTTTTTATACTCGGCTCTACAGTCACAACACTTTAGTGCCCCCCGACCGAATAGGCGAAGCATTCTCATTATTTTGACTCCCGAAACTCACCACTGATCAGTGTGACTCCCTAGACCAGTCTATCACGGTGGAAGAAATTAAGGACACTATCACCTCGCTTTCTACTAGTAAAACACCGAGAAGCGATGGCCTCCCAGTGGAATATTATAAAGAATATGGTTCCGCCCTGGCCCCAACGCTATTAAAAGTTTTTGGAGAGGCATATGAAAAAAATTTTTTGGAGAGAACCCCACATTCTTAGTAGGTCCACCAGTTTCCCAGTCCCAGACTTGATCATTGGGAAAGAACTCTTCCTGAGACCATGAATCATGACAATATGAAAATGCTTTTCCCCTTACTTGATTAATAAGATTTCCAGGGATGTCATTTCACCAAAGAGGAAGTGACATCACATGGCCTTTGACCTCAGATGACATCTTAGAAAGTGATGTTATTTGACCCCACCCCCAAGTGACATCACGGGAAGTGATAGCACACGACCAACAGATGCATCTAACACCCGTGTTTCCAGGCACTCTCATTTCAGCCAAATATAAGAACCGAGGCACAGAGGGAGGTGAGATGTGTCCACGATCACACATTTGGGGAATGTCATTTTCCAGATTCGACGTGGAGCCTAGATGTAAAACATACATAATGCAGTACTTGTAACAGGGTAACCAAAATCTCTAACGCAGGTTACAGCTAGTGTATGAAACATCTCTAGATCAATGGACACAGAAGTGCTCATTATCTGTGGCACTAATGTGTTAAACAAGCCAAAAAAGCACAGACCTGGGGAGGCGTGCACTGCCTGTTTATCGAGGAGCAAAATGCGGCATGAGCAAGGCTTGAAAATGAAATCATTGACCAGGATTTAGTATCAACAAAATGCCCTTGTTATTAATGTATCTATGAGTCAGCTGCCACTACGATAGAAGAAACCTATTGCGCAGGTGTAAGCTGAGGCCATCTGTCTCTGTGTACATTCATCTTTAGGTTATGTGACAAGCAACCGCATATTGTCCCCCCCCCCCAACCCAGAGCTGAAAATAGCACCTTAATGTCCTAGGCTTTGATACAGGACGACTCTTCTATATTTTTTGACAGGCTGAGGTGTGAGGAGTGGGGGGGTGGCACTTCCCTCAAGAGTGGGGTTCAATGCATCTACAATTTTCAGAGCACTATGTGTGAGATGCGTTATTCAATGACCCCCCCCAGGACCAGCCTGTGAATGAAGCTTACACAAGCCCTTTCCAAGAGGTTGTATACTAATTGACCTTTTCACAATTGACCTCGGGAGAATTGACCTAATTTAGAAGGTCAATTAGAACATATATGCGGGGGGAACCCCCCAAAGCCCCCCACCCAATCCAAAGCCCCCTGAAACCCTCCACCCAATCCCCTTATATTATTTATAATCCAAAACCAACCCAATACATATATAAAATAACTAAAATAATATAAAGGTCAATTGTGCAGAAGGTCAATTAGGACCACTATAATTAGGTCAATTGTGCAAAAGGTCAATTGTAAAAGGTCAATTTGGGTAATACCGTCCAAGAAGGAGTTTAAGTGGGGAAGGGTGGGTCACTCCATGGCTCTCTCACTTCTGAGACTCTCTGTCAAACGCTTATTTTCTTGAACAGTGTTACACCAGAGCAGGGTCCTGGTCGAGTTTGCGGCCCCTCTCAACCATTCACATCACACTTGAATGTCCCAATCAGTGGAATAGCACACAATTGGGCCCCCTCCTGTGAACCATGCTTAGGCCCCCCCCCAAGCTCCTTATCAAAGCACAGGGCACCCCACACACAAGGTTGGCCGACCTCCACATGTGCACAATGTCCATGATGATTTTACAGCTGCTGTGGCATGCACTGCTCCAAGTGAAAGGAGCAAATATGTTTTTTTTAATCAAAGCTTAAATGTTTCACCTAGCGTAGAAAGAAGGGGGTGGCAGTGGCGCTGCTGAGCAGCAATGTATATGGCAGCTTAAGTGTGCAGCTCTGCATTCTTTAAAATCCTGATTAGATATAATCCTACTTTTAAGTGTTGTATAGCGTTTCCACACCGACATATTATCCCTCAAGATGGTGTCCGGGCACTGACGGAATTTCAGGCAGATCTGCCCGTGGGAGATACAGATCCGATGGCAGCATGTGGTGGCGGGAAGAGAAGCTGAGGAACCCGCTCCGGTATGGAGGCCCTGCAGAGGCAAGGGTGCTGGCGCACAACAGGGGCAGTAGTGGCCGCAACAGGTGGTGCGGCTCAGCCACAGGTCCGAGGGGCAGACGGTGGCAGACCCGGGACCGGAGCTGAGCTGCGTGCATCTTACATAAGGATAACCTGCAGGAAGGCGACAGGTACACTAATTTGGGAACACAAATGTACGTCCTGGCGGGTCATGGCCCATATCATCTCCCTGCATCATCCTGCGCTGGAGGCCCTCTGCTGGGGGGTGCGAGCTGCAGGGGGTGCTGCGGCTCCCACCCAGAGAGTGCCTGCTCCTGTGGTGCAGCTTGGGATGGTGTGCGCTGCCAGAGGGTGGATTGAGAAGTTGCGAGCTTGGCGGGACATGCTGCGCACACAAGTGAGAAGTCACCATTCCTGGCATGAGCAATCTCATATAAGGAGGTGAATAATGAATCTATGAGACATTACACATACTGACGAGCATGGGAGCCCCTAGGGGGATGGATGCTCTGGGTGCTTGCCACTAGAGCACGTTTCTGGTGGTTGCCTGCTGCAGTTACACACTTGATGAATCCAACAGAAGATACCCCTTGGACCTCTGCACATTGGCAATTGGATCGGTGGCTACTGACGGTACCTGACAGCTGGGCATTTTAGGTGCAACACACTGCTACAGTCCTAAGAACACTGCTTTACCCGATCGTCTCAAGTCTCTTAGAGGCAGTGAAATCCTGTGCACCTGAGGCAGACTTGCACCATTACAATCTCCTGCAGAGATGACCCAGGGTGGCGCGAGGGGCAAAAAGGGACCAATGGACTCATTCAACAGCACCCCACAGAGGGACGTCTCCCCGATGGACCCAACAACAGGGGCCTACATGGAGGGTCACCCGAGCTCTTCCAACATGGATCCCTACATGACCGCATTGCAGGCGGGTTTCACCTCAGTGAATGCAAAGCACAACAATATTATTGTCACCATAAACTCTTTGAGCACCAAATTAGACAAGGAAAGTGACAGAATCACAGTGGTCGAAACACAAGTTGGTGGACTGGAGGATACAGTGGAAACGCATGCCAGAGAGCTCCAAGTCATCAGGAAGGAGCTGCAGTTAGTTTGCACCAAATGTGATGATTTAGGATCCCACTTCCGCAGAAATAATGTCAAGATAGTCGTAATCCCTGAAAAGGCGGTCAAGGCGCAGATGGAGCCCTTTGTGGAAGGCCTGTTAAAAACCATGTCCGGCAGCAAGACATTTTCAGCTCAGTTTCTGGTTGAAAGAGCTCATCGCTCGCTGGCCTCACCTCCAAAACCACGGGCGCCCCTGCGTACAATCATAGGCAGGCTGTTAAATTATTGCGACAGTGATTTAATTCTGAACTTGGCACGTGAGAAAGGAGCACTACAATACGAATCAGCCAGAGTGCACATGTATCCGGATTTCTGTTCAGGGATCCAGGCGGCCAGACGCACCTATGACCACATCAATCATCTTCTAAGTGAGTGGCAGGTACCATATGCCATGATGTTTCCAGCTAAGCTGCGTATACAGCATGGGGGCAGAGCGCACTTTTATGGATCCCCTGAAGAGGCAGTGGCATACATTGAGCAGTCTCTACCTTGTTCCGCCGGAGCGGGGTCCAGACACTGGCCAGAAAGACCGAGAATCATCGACGGCGCGGTCGTCATCTGGCAAGTGAACTTAGGTATTGTCTGCTGGCACTAATATACTTGCCGAGCTTAGACAGGCTTTGTATGTATGTAAGGACGCTATGCTGTAAAACTTTACAATCTATATTGTTTGGTTGATGTTCACATCATGCTCCCAGGAGTTCCACAGGTGCTACGATATGGGATACACTATCAAGTTGGGGTGGATGGTGAGTGTTGGGGGAGGGGAGAAATGGGACAGAGTTCAAAAGGTTAAAAGGTTGACGGTCGTATTATTTGTAATTAAACCCGAATTATTGATGGGCGCAATGGGACAGTGGACACTAATGGGGGAATGACGGGTGATGGCTAGAGTGGGGGCGGTCTCCCGTTAAATCTACTGACGTGGAATGTAAGTGGGCTCAATAACCCTGTAAAGGCCAGAAAGATACTCACCTATGCAGATAGACATGGACCCAACATACTCATGCTCCAGGAGACACATGCCCTGGGAAGGTTGCACGAAACATTTGCGTGGAAATGGGGCCCCCAGAAATTCTACAGGGATTACTCATCGCAGTCACAAGGTGTTCTCACCCTTATTCACCATTCTTTGGGGTTCAAGGTCTCAAGGAGCACTGTTGATCCGCTGGGCCGCTATGTCATAGTCCGGGGAGCCTTGGCGGAAAGTCTGGTGAACACATATGGGCTGAACGTCAATGACCTAGAGTTCTGCAGGCTGATCTCAGACACACTGATGTCTACTGAAGGGGTGTCGATAATTTGGGGCGGGACTTCAATACCATTCTAGATAGTCAAGTGGACAGAATATTGAGTGCCCCACGGGTGCTGTGCAGGGCGGTCCAGACACTACACCAGTTGTTGGCATATTTCTCATTGGTCAATGTGTAGCGGGAGTTACATCCATGTGCGAGGGAATACACATACTAATCGACAGTACATGACTCTGGGTAATGTATTGACCTCTGGCTGCTAGCCACTGAGTTGATGTCAGCGGTACAACACTGTCGGATTTGCCCATGCACACTATATGACTATTCCTCATTGGTGTCATCAATGGTGTTGGCTCACTGCCCTATGCCACAGCCCCTCTGGAGAATGGCCCTTGCTATGCTGAGAGAAGCCAATCTGGGGGAGACACTACATGGCAGTATTGCTGAATTCTTTGAAATAAATGAAGGTTCATTTCAGCTGGACTCCACTAAATGGGAGGCGTTCAATGTGTGGCTGAAAGCTGTGCTATTGTCTGCATCTGTGGGGTCACTCAAACACCTCCGGCGGGAGTTAAAGGAGGTGGAGACGCAACTAAGGGAGCTTGGAAATTAACATGGTAGGACATGGGAGGGAACTCTGTGGGGTCTGATCCAGGACAAGCAGGAACAGTTCCATGATCTGGCTGACCCAGAGCTATTTTATATGTCTAAACCGATCTTATATATGTCTAAATCGGTCAGGGCTAGGCGATACGGCGAAGGGGACAGAGTGGGTAAACTGCTTGTGGGGATAATTAGGACTGAAAATTGTAGGCAACATATCACAGGGATTCGTAATCAGGATGGCGCAACATTGGTGACAGATCATGACATAAATTAAGTTTTCCGTTCATACTACCTAAATCCATATTCTAAGTGTGATACCATACCGGACGATGAGTTTACTCGTTACTTACAAGATATCGAGTTGCCTGCACTGTCTGAGGAGGCGAGACAGGTCCTGGAGCTGCCAGTGACGGTTGAGGAGTTGATTGCTGCGCCCCACCTCCAAAGGCCACTTGGTCAGATGGGTTGGGGATAGAATTATACAAAGAGTCCCAGCAAGAACTAGCTCCAAGACTATTAAAGGTTTGGGAAGAATCTCTAACGAGGGGATGTATCTGCCTTTCTTGTGTGAGGCGATTAGAACGGTACTACTGAAGCCTGCTATGCCCTCTCATGATGTAGCATCATATAGGCCATTGTCCCTTATCAATGCAGATGCAAAGGTGTTCTCTACAGCTCTGGCAATGCGACTGCTTTCATATATGGCCCAACTAGCTCATCCGAACCAGTCAGGGTTCATTCCCACTAGATCCACGGCATACAACTTGAGAAGGCTATTCTGCGTGATATCGCAAATCAATCCTCAGGCTAAAGCGGTGGCTGCGTCATTAGATGCAGAGAAAGCCTTTGATTCAGTCTCATGGTGATATTTGTTTCAAGTGCTCTGTCGGTTCAGCTTTGGCCATTATTTTTCTCAATGCTTTCAACTATTGTACTCTGGTCCAACAGCCAGAGTCTGCACGATTAAAATCATTTCCACCCCATTTTGGCTGGGCAGTGGCACCCGGCAGGGGTGTCCGCACTCTCCCCTTTTATTTTCACTTCCGGTTGAGCACTTGCAGCATTGGTCAGCGATGCTCACGGACAGCGCAGGATCAGAATAGCCGGTCCGCCCTAAGTGATATCCCTGTTCGGCCTATGGTGAAAGAAATATAAAGTCTGGAGTAGACTTGCCGAAACAACAGCTTTAGAGATTGTTTTCCAAATTGAAGGGCACTTTAGTTGGGAGTCCGTCAAGGAGCAATCTAGTTTCCACTCTATTTGATTTTTACATGGAGCTTTGTCATCTGGCACAAACATAAGTATTTTATAAAACATCGAAGCAGTGAAATTTTGGTTAAACATATGTTGCACTTTGTTAGCTTGATAGCTATTATCATTGTGCATAAACAAATCATAATTTACCATATTTAAATATTGGCACATAAAAATCATAGGAATATGGTATTGAAAGTGAGAGGTATCCGTTTAACAAAAAGTTGTCTCACATACTTAATACCTTGAGAAAGCCATGGTTTCCAGCATATCGTTTTTTAAATTAATCATTATCAGAGGGTTCATCCAAATATATTGAGACACAAATTGAGATATTTTATGAATAGATGAGAATAGGTATGATCTAAGATAAACAATAGTGGTAATAATGCTATTACTGGTAAATCAATCTATTGGCCCCTTTAATATATGGGCAATCCATTAGGATGTGGGGGAAAACCATCGCTCTCTCCATAAGAAGCCAGTTTGGTGGGTTCAAAATAGTGGAGGCAAACCACATCTGAGCTTGGCGCAGAACAATCGCCACATGGTATTTTTTAAAATCAGGAAAACCAACTCCGCCCTCTGTTTAGGGGCTTTAATTTTATTTAATAATGAGATTCTATGTTGTTTCTTTCCCCATACAAATGTAAGAATATATGAGTCAAGAGATTAAAGAGTGATGCAGGAATAGAGAGCAAATATAGTAAATAAAGTACAATAGGAGCAATCAACATTTTGATAGATGCCAACCTACCCCACCAATATAAAAACAAAGGGGACTATGATACAGTGAGATCTTTGACTCTAGCGAGGACACTCGCTATTCTGTTTTATAGTATCTTTAATAGAGGAGGTCATGATAACACCTAGATAGTTGATACCTGTGGGGCAACATTTCATTCCTAGATTCGAACAGTGATGTTTGGTGCAGTGTATATTCAGTGGCAAAACCTCTGATTCATCAATGTTCAATTTGTACCCAGAGGCTAAACAAAATTGTGTGATAGTATTCAGTAGATGATTCAGGCAAGAGTCTGTAACATTCAGGAGGAGTAAAACATCATCTGCATATGCAGCAGTTTTAACTTGAATATCACTGCAATGATTTCCAACAATATTTTCTTCTTGTCCGATTGCTTCTAGGAACGGTTCCAGGGCAAGAATAAAATGAAGGGGGGGGGGGGGAGAGGGGACAACTTTGGAGGGTGCCTCTACTAAGAGGAAAAGAGGAAGACAAATGTCCATTTACAAAAACTGCTGTCTTTGAGTTAGAATATAGAACTTTCACCAACAAAATAAAGGAATCAGGAATACCATGCCATTAAAGGGCTTTGAACATAAAATTCCACTCTATCCTTTCAAAAGCTTTTTCTACATTGAGCAATATAGCGGCATAAGGATTAGTTGCCTTTCTAAGGATATTAAGGCTGTTCGGGAATAATCTAATATTTGCTGAAGACAGTCTCATTTGCCGTAACCTACTTGATCATTTTTTATTAAGTTCGGAAGAAAAGAATTCAATCTATTGGCTAGGATCTTGGCTAAAATCTTACAATTAGAATCAATTAGGGATATGGGTCTATAATTGTGTACTAATTCAGGGTTCTCATTTGATTTAGCAAACACAATAAGCATTGCTTCAGAATAGGATCCGATGGCTTTTTCATTGGAAATAAAGGAAGTGTAGAGTTCATGAAGTCTAGGTACCAAAATATCATTAATGTGAGCGAAAGAATCTATTGGGAATCCATCTGGTCCTGGGGCCTTTCCCTTTTTTAAGATCTTTTATGGCTTTATATATTTCATTAGCAAGTATGGAGGCGTTTAGTGTTTGAAAATTAGTAATGACATATGAGTCGTGGTGTATGTTTCTGGGGAAGTTTGAGGTAGGAGTACTGTTAGGTGATACTTCTGAGGAATACAGTTTTTGATAGAATTTGGAGAAGGCATGTAGAATATCTTAATCTTTAAGAACTCTATTTCCATTCTGATCCTTAATAACTGCAATTCTAGCTCTATCTTTTTTTTAGTTTGAGATACAAAGCTAGATATTTGCTAGATTTATTAGAACATTGATAGATGTTCGATTTATACTTTAGTAGGTTGGTGCAAGAGTATTGTGCACCCATATTGTTGTATTGAATCCTTAATTTGGTTATTTTCGGAAGGATTGAATCAGAGTCAGTGCCTACATGATCAGTTTCTAGATGTTTAATTGTTTTAAGAATGTCTTCCGACTCTTGTTTAAGTTTTTTCCTTTTAATGGCAGAATAGGAAATAATATGACCTCTTAATACAGCTTTATAGCAATCCCAATTGCTATCAATGGATGTGTCATCATTCAGATTTCCATAAAAGAAGTGGGTGTGTTGTTGTTGTATGAATTCAGTAAATATTTCATCTTTCAGGAGGGCTGAGTTAAATCTCCACCTATTTTGTTGGTGCACGTTATGTGGATTAGAAAGTTGAACGTGGACTGGAACATGATCTGATAGAGTGATGGGTTCTATCTTGGCATCTAATAGGCGGTTAGTCATAGATTTGGACTTAAAAACATAATCCATTCTTGGAAAAGAATTGTGTGGAGGAGAGTAAAAAGTGTAATCCATATCTGCAGGATGAACTAGACGCCAAGTATCGATAAGACCCAATTCGGAAACAAAGTTAGTAAATTGTACATGGGAATTTGTGTTTTTAAAGCGTGCATTTGACTTTTTATCGAGAAGAGGATCCATGATCTTGTTACAATCTTCACACACAATGAGATTATTAGGGCTAGATCTAAATATATAATTTCTTAATTGAATCCAGAAAGTAGGGTCAGCATTGATGGGACCATACATATTTAAAATACAATATTCAATAGAATGAATGAGCAGTTTAACCAGAACCCATCTACCCACTTCGTCAGATTCTGTCAAAACAACTTTGCATTGGAGATGCGTATTAATAAGGGCGATAACTCAATTTTTCTACCTACATGCTGCGCTAGAGAAGACTTGTCCGACCCATAGATGTTTCAATTTGGCAGCTTCCAATTGTGAGAGGTGAAATTCTTGCAAGCATGCTATTGATGGTTTAGCCATATTAAGATGGGATAGTATTTTCTGTCGCTTGACAGGATTATGAAGACCTTTGACGTTCCATGAAGTTATGTTAAAAGACATGGGAGGCATTCAGAGAAACATATGTATGCACATAGCCTAAATTAATGAAGTATTGCATAGGTAGACTAACAGTAGGGAAACAAGAGGGGAAGACAAACAAGGTTGACATGGAATTTTGTGATGTAAATGCGAACTCAGTAATAACAATGAGAGTAGTGGCTAACCGGAAGCAGCCACAACAACCCATGCCTGAGATAAAACAATAAGTAGAAGGGGTGGAGAGCCAGATCCAGAAGGGCTTGCCTAGTGCTCCGCTTCGGCAAGTAACATGAGTTAGAAGGCAATTCCAATACAAGAAGTTCTTCATGTAGGCTGTCTTGATGTGTCCATTTCTTCTCTTCTATGGTATTGTATAAATCTTCTCACATCCGCTGGATCATGGAAAGTGAACATGCAGCCATTGAGGGTGACCTTTAGAGAGGCTGGATGTATAATTCCATTCCTGGCATTAAGTTGCTTAAGAGCAGGTATGAACGTCAATGCAGTGGCATTAGAGACATCTTGAGAGATGACAATCTTGGTACCTTCCCATTCTAATTCTTTTCTTAGCTTTTTCCATAATGAGAAGAACGTGTGTATAATCCAATAATGCAAAGATCAAAGTTGTAGGAGCATTTTAGGATTGGGTTTTAGGGCCCATACAATGAGCTCTTTGAATATTGAATTGCATAGATGTAGGGAGATCAAGAAGCATTGGAAACATATGATACAGGAATTGGCTAGGATTGTCCTTTGCAATATTTTCTGGAAGACCTACAATGCGTAAATTATTTCTTCTATTACTCGTTCTAAATTTTCAGTTTGCTTCTGAAGAGAAAAAAATGAGTTTTAGAGCAGCAACTCTTCCTGTGACGTCTTCCGCATCACTTACTCTTCTTTCAACTTCATGAATTCTAGCTTCAAACAAAGACCATTTCTCATCGAGCACTTGCAGTTTGGTAGTTGTAGCTTCCATGAAAGGTTTGAGGGATTTAATTTCATGCAAGATAGCAAGCACAACGGGGTCCTGTGAGTCATCCTTGGGTGTAGGGGAGTCGCTTTTCTGTCATTTAGGGCATTATTAGTTGATGTCAATGCCCCATCCTTCGGAAGTTTTTTTTTTTAGGACATCGTAGTATTGTGTAGAGCACTAATAGATGAATGTGCTAAACGATGCTACATGAATGGGGTCCATTAATTTGTAGGGTGACTTCCTACTAAAAAGAGTTTGTAGTATGGAAGACAATAACACAGACTATCAATCCAGTTATCCATATTATTTCAGGCTGCTTTGTGCTCTTTATCACAGTGAGCTATCAGGTATCCGTATTGATAATTAAGTTTTTCACACATGTCAAATGCTGAACATCAATGCACTGTTATAAGCTGCTTATATGGCTAGACACTTGCATATTCCTTTTATTTCCCTTTAAATACTTGGGTTTTTGTATAGAATAGCTGGATTAGAAGTATGAAAAATCCAGGGAAACTACTGTAAATATGCAGTTCTTGGTCAGAATGATCTAATAAGCACTGCAAAATGTCTTTTAAAAGTATACTTTGTATGTCTGTGTATTTAAAAAGGTGTCATTTCTTTAGCTTGTGAATCCGATGTACTTACTAGCACTAGGTGCGAGTGAAAGTGCATCCCCACATATAGCGGATCCTCCTCAGCGCATACGCCGATCAGCTGACAGGACGTGTCGGCTCAGTTTTCAAATATACGTCGCTGTTTGAGGCCGCACCCACCGGTTCTCTCACGCCGGCAGCATTTCGTTTTTCCTGTGAGGCCAGTTGATGCCGGAGCGCTCCACTTTCTCTTCGCGCTACAGCAGGAAACAAGTAAGGAAGAGAAAAATCTCTGAAGTCTATTTTAGGGGCATAAGGAGGAATATATTCAATGAGCCTACGCGGGAGCTCAAAATTAGGTGGCCATGCCGGATCTGCGCTAAGCCACGCCCCCATCAGATCCTTTCTAACAGAAACAGCCTCTCTCCCAAATGGTTCAAATCAGCTTTTTAAAAAACTAAAATCGCCGAACCACATTCTAGAGCGCGTATGGAGGGCCGACTTATCGCCATCCAACTGATTGGCCTATACCGTCCAGCTCAAAGCCTACCGGGGAGAGATACACAAAGCCAAAAAATCATACTACTGAAACAGAATCACCATTGCTCCGCACCCCACAAGGGAACTCTTCAAGCTCATTGCCGAATTCAACGCCCCCTCTTGCATCACCAATACTCCCACCCACACCCAATCCCTGTGAGACTCCCTTTGAAGGCCACTTCCACAACATAGCCCTAGAGAGACACAAGTATATCCTCTCTAAAATCTCTCTAAAATCACCTTGCATACACCACCCTTCCCCCACCCCGCACATGACATCAAAACCACCATCCCCTCTCCCACTCTTTTGTACTTAATCGCCTTTCTCACCACCTAGAATTCCTCAAACTACTATCATTCAACCACGCCTCGGGATCCCCCAGAGACCCCTGTTACCACGCTTTACTAAAAGAAATCCTCTACATCCACCTGTACCAGTGACTTCGCAAGATCCATAGTCGACAACTCCCTCACCTCCGGCACCTTCCCAGAAGAATTCAAAACATCCTACATCAAGCCCCTGCTCAAAATGTCATCCCTCAACCCCCTTAGCCCAACCAATTACAGACCCGTCTCAAACAATCAATACATAGCTAAATTAACCAACCGAGCGGTATGCTCACAGCTAAACCTTTTCTCTGAAACCAAACAGATTCTTCACTCCGCCTAATCTGGCTCCAGATCCTCACGAGGAACAGAACCCTGCCTAGTCTCCTTAAAAAGACACACTGACTCGGAAAGCTACATCGCCCTAATCCTACTTAACCTCTCAGCAGCATTCAACACCACTGACCACTCCATCCTCACTGACAGACTTCACACACTCGGCATCAAGGACTCAGTCCTGAACTGCATAGCCTCCTTTCTCTCCAAAGGATTGCAAATACTGGACATGCCTGCTTTCTCCTCAGCTCCTCTCCCAGGCATCCACGGAGTGCCATGAGGAGCCTCCCTCTACCCATTCCTCTTCAACCTCTACCCGAGCCCCCTCCCGGCACTCATTTGATCCCATGGACTATCGTGCTGTAATTACACATGCAACAACCAAATCATCTTCAGAATCTAAGAGCTCCACTTCATCCTCCCCCGATTTAGCAACCTGCCTCTAAAAAATCAAGCACTGGATGACGGACAACCACCTCCTACCCAATCCTGGCAAAACGGAGATCTTGCTCTGCAGCAGACTGCACTCTTCCCTCAAGCCACCCTATTGCCACTGTTCCAAGGCCCACCTCCTACCCTATCCCACAAGGTAAATAATCTCAGATGCATTATGGACGCAGACTTGACCCTATCGCATCTGATCAACTCTGTGATAAAATGCTACTACTTTCACATTCTCACTCTCTGCTGCCTTTTTCCTTACTTGACCTTCCCACAAACAGTCTCGGCGATCGTTCCTATCATCCTCTCTCTCCTAGACTATGCCAACGCTCTATACCTAGACACAACCGCATTGCAGATAAGAAAACTCCAGAGTCCAAAACACAGCTGCAAGGCTCCTATTAGCCCAGGGTCTCAGAGAAACATCACCCCGTCCTCCTTTTCCTACACTGGTTTTCGATCGGGTGATGGTCCACCTTCAAGGTGATGTGCATCAAACATAAAGCCCTTCACAACAAAGGACCGAATACTTGCAGTATAAATATACATGCTACAGGCACAACAGAAATCTCAGATCAGACACAGCACTTCTTATCGTCATTCCAACAACAAAATCAACCCGCAAGGCGGGGGCTCCTCCTTCTCAGTCCAAGGACCCACCAACTGGAGCTCACTGCTATTAACCATACGGCACATAGTGGACCACCTCGCCTTCAGGAAGGCTCTCAAAATCTGGCTATTCCCATCTGCACCATAACAGACTCAGCGTAGATCGCTCTCAGGCACAAACTACTTGCCCGCCCCTCAGGAAACTGGGTGCTCAGGCAATGCCTATAGGTGAGACAAAGCGATTCCTAACAGGGCATACGATACGCTCTGCATAATCCTAACTAGGTTTTGGTGTCTCTCCACCAGACACTCTTACACAGCATACTAGGGTATACAGCTGTGTCCTTCCAGGGGCTCGGCCCGCACAGCCACAAACAACTGCTATACACACTGTCTAACACTGCCCACTCTAAACATACATCCCCCTAGGCCTGAGTGGCTCCTTCAATAGTATACAGATAAGTCTCACACAAAATTTGGTACAGTAGGTCACATAGCTTGTCTCTTATGATTGTTTCGATACTTTTCCTAGCACCTGACCCCCTACTGTCAATCAGGGGTTGCCACTCCCCAACTAGCTACACTCGTAACGGCTATGAATGCACACACGCATTTTACAACTCATTCATCACTTGTCAATCCTCTGAGTATGGTCTTCCAAAGGGCGTTCAAACTCACAGCGCTTCAAGACCATACCATTGGCAGTATGCGCTATACAAATACCATATAACATAACATATAAAGCTTTCACTCCTGCTGCTCCTCCTACTCACCTCTCCCTATGCTTTTTCCAGTCACACTACAACTTCATCCTATCCTATCCCTATCACAAAACTCACATCTCGAAACTCCCACTACTCCATCTTTCTTGCACCTCCTACTTCCATCAAACAAAGCAGACGAGCTAGCATTACCTACACAAACACCGATCCAACTTGCCTTTCTTGCTCTGAGACTCAACTTCTCTACTCTTTTCCTTACTGCATCAATTGTACATTGCACTCTGGACTGCTCAGTCTGTATGCAAAACACTTCCTTTATCACTGACTACTTTCACGCCAGCTCTCCTCTCATGGACCGCCTTGCTATCACTGAAAGCTGGATTTCCCCATCTGACACTGACACTCTGGTGGCGCTACATAACTCCAAACTATCCTTCATTACTCTGCTCGTCTGAATGTCAGAGGAGGAGGCGTCGGACACCTACTCTCTTTCTACCTCAGCGCATGACAAATCTCCAGTGTCACTTCCTCTCCTATCTCTTTTGAATTCATCATCTCTACTATTGCTCTGCATCATTCTGATCACATCATCTCCATCTATCGCCCTCCTGGTCCCACTAGACCAATCTTTGATCAACTTGGGCAACTCTATGTTTCTACTAAACATGCCCTCAATCGGTTAGGTGACTTTACCCTTCCCTCTCCAACCACTTCTCAGAATAGTGAACTTGAGTATGTTCTTAGTGATCACGCTCTTCACTCTATCCATAACCTACCTACCCACACAAGGGGTTACTCTTTGGATCTCTTATTCATCTCCAGTACCCACTAATAATACAGTCATAGCATCCCTATCTGATCACTCCATTGTTTCCACCACCATCTCCTTTCCACCCTCTGACCTCCCTTCACCACTTGCCTCAACTATTACTAAAAGGAAATGTAAACCTTCTGCCATTCCTCCCTTTCTCTCTGACCTACGGTTCTCACTCTCCTCCTTCACTCCCAATGCCTCTTCCATTAACACTGCCTTCTCCAGCTTGCAATTCTTACAATATAACCCATTCTCCTCCCACTTCCCACTGCTAACTCTCACGCCTAAGTCTCAGCATACTCAACTATGGGTCATCCCATTCATATGCTTTCTCCACATAGACATGCTGCTGCGCAATTGGAGGTGGACCCACTTGCATGAGGACCTGCAACTCTACTTCTTCGCCCTGTACTCTCTCAGGCCCTCTCTTGAACGAGCAAAACAGAATTCTACCTCACCCTCCTTGACCCTCACTCCAACCATCCTTGCCTAAACTCACTCCTCACTCCTCCTAAACATATGACCCCACTCTCACGGCTAATGACCTAGCTGAATACTAGGAGCAAGAATTTCCAAAATTAGAGACTCCTGACCTTCCTCACACCCACTGCTCCTAAATTCTCCACTCTGCCTACTTTACCATCATCCTCTTCATCTATCTCCTACTTTAGTCACACTAATACTGAAACATGTCTAACTCTACTGATGAAGGCTACACCCTTTTTTGTCCCATCATACCCTCTTGATCCTCAGCTAATCTAGTCTATTGCTCCTTTAGTGGCTTTTCACTTTGCTGAACTCTTCAACCTCTCCTTCGACTCGCTTGCTTTCACTCTATTTTGAAAATGGCCATGGTCATCCCACTCCTAAGAAAGTAAGGGGCTGACCCGAACCTCCCGGCTAACCTTCGCCCTGTGTCTCTCATTCCACACTACCCTAAAGTGCTCAAAAGGGTTATATTCAACCATCTTCCAGATTTCTTAGACATTCTCAACCTTTGAGACCCCCCACAAGCACACAAGCAGGTTTCCACTCCTGTCATTCCATGGAAACTGCTCTCATGAATGTCTCCAAACTCCATCAACTCTGCTAAGCACTGCAAACTATCCTCTAATTTTCCTTGACCTGTCTGCTGCCTTTCACACTGTTGATCACTCTGATCTCCTTAATACTCTCTCTTTTCTTGGGATTCACGATCAAGCCCTTGCCTCAACTGAATCCTGACACCTCATCAATTCTCTGTCTCCTGGAACAACACCTCTCAACTCACTCCTCTAACTGTTGGTGTTCCACAAGGCTCTATTTTAGGTCCTCTCCTCCTTTGGGCTATCAAACCAACCCTTTCCGGATAGCACACACATTTTCTTCTCATTTCCTGAACTCTCCTCTGGACGCTCTATCAAAATTACCTGATGTCCCTCTGCCATTAAATATTGGATGGCATCACACTCTCTCATGATAAACTCTACTAAAACAAAGGTGTTCCTCTTCCTTGCCAAATACTCTCTCTCATCTCTTCCCCTGCCTATCCAGTTCGCCCCTGACACTCTCCCCTACTCTTTAGTTAGAAACCTCAGCATCATCTATGACCCTTTCACACCTTCTCTACTTTCATCTCCAAAACAGCAACGGTGGCTAGCCTCAACCTTCTAAGTATTAGGAAAATTAGGCACCTCCTTCCTTTCAAAACAGTCTAAGCATCTCTTAACCACTCGTGTCTTCTCTGCACTACTGTGCCAGCATCCTTTTTGGTCTCCCCAACTATGTGTTCTGTCCTCTCGACAAGGTAATTAACTTTGCTACCAGGTAGGATGGCTGATGAATCAAAATGGCCAGATTTAGATGTCTTCTCCTGGTTCACAAATCTATCCTGGTAAGGCACCACTGTATCAATCTTCCTCTATCCAACTCTGCAAGCCTTCTTGTAATCTCTGTTCTGCCTCCTTGACTACCTTTGTGGCATCTCACCCTCCCTGTGCTTCCTTTCGCTTCTGTTCTTTTTCTCTTCTTGCTCCATTTTCATGGAATTCTCCTCCCCGGACATTTGAGAAACAGTTCACACAGATTTCTTCAAAACCAAACTAAAAGCCTACTGCCTCGCCTCAGAGTTACCTTCACAACCTACCTCTCATCTGCCTTCTAGCTAACATTTTTCCCTTGCCTCTAACCTGCCTCTATCCCCCACTTTCGCTGCCTTCACTATAGCACTTCATTCATCATGGTCACAGCCCTAACACAGCTGACTGTACCGCCTACCTTCACTTAAAAATGTCTAATGTTGGTTGTTCTTAATCTATGAATGTCCACTATGTATTGTCCAAAGTGACTGTTCCATTTACTGCCCTCCACAACAAGCTCAGAATGCCACTCGAAATCACACCATTGTACGAAGCTCACTACTTCTGTCAAATCTGATTTCTCATCTATTGTACGTTCTTTTGTGAGAAATACAATTTAAAAAAAATCAAATGAAGGTATACGACCGGAGCTTTGACAGATATGCTGGAATCAAATCAAATGGAGTCCTGCCGTACATTTAAATGTAGGGACAAAGTTAAAAAAATACTTTCCAGAAATGACTATGTACTCCTATTCAACAATAAAATACAATTCAAACTTTGTGAACTAAACGGTAAATGGACTGCAGCAAACACCACAAGCCAGGAGATAGATGTATTGCACTCTTTATAATGATGTGTTATTTATATAGCGCCTTAAACCAAAGCGCTTTACAGAGCACATATTTACATACAAATTGGTACTCATTTATCGATCTCGGAAGGATGAAAGGCTGAGTTGGCCTTGCCGGGATTCGAACCTGCGACCTGCAGATCACAGCAGTGAGCGCTCAACCCAATGAGCTATCTTACCAGCTTAAATGGTCAGCCTGTACACAAGTCAATTTTACTGGAAACCACCTACCACAGCGCTGCTTCAGTTTCACACTCAAAATGTCATAAAGCAGTTTCTAGGGAACCAAAACACGCATCAGAAAACACATTTCAAAGGCAGACGAAGTGATGGCGAATAGGCATAAATATATACAATTCAGTGTTCCCTAGAGTGGAAAAGGCAAACATGCACATCGGCAGCTGCAGACAGGGATATGAAACAGGCAGAAAAACACGCTGCCTGCAGATAAACAGAGCATTAACAAATAAAATGTTACTTTCCCCATGTTCTTCAGATCCGGAAAGCTTGTACACTATGGTTCCACAACAAGGCAGCCACTGGGCAGAAACACCAAGAATGCACACAGGATGTGAGGGAGTACATGAGTTCTGCAGGGGAACCTACAATGACCCTCCAAGCAGGCTCTAGTAGCGTCAGCAGATAAGTAGGCCAAATTATAAAGGCAGGGCATCCAGTGCCGTCAGCAGATAAGGAGGCCAAGAGACAAAGGCAGGGCATCCAGTGGATCTTCTCCACACTAATACCCTCCGGTGAGGCCCTACATTCAGCAGGCAAGTCCCAAGTTGGTAGGTCCACGTATCTCAGATCCCTTCTAAGGGCATCCTACAGAAAGCTGCATTTCAAGACCTCTGCAGCCAAGAGAGTTTAAATTTAAACAAGTCACTGCTCCTCTTTCCAACCAGAATCCAGATGGCTGTGGCCTAGTCTAAAGGGTAACATTTTGCAAGTGAACTGCTGTTCTGAAGCCTGCTCCTCTCCAGAACAGTCCAAGACTGTTGTGGGCGGCCAGTTGCACCCCCACCCAGGCAGGTGAATGGGAGATGACGTCATGTGAGACCCTGACCGAATCTACAGCACGGAGGAAGCAAAGCAGCATCTATTCTCAACAATCCTTTAAATTCTATTTCGTAATCTCCTACATATTTTAAATCGAACATTTGTACAATCTATATATGTAATGGTGCGCAAAATCCCTCACCAAAACACAATTGCATGTACAGCTCATGTTACCTTGCATGTATGGCTGGGAGGAATCATTCCTCCCCACATTAGTTACTTTATATATATTTTTTTAATATTTAAATTATTGAATTGAACGACTTTCAAGATGGCCGCCGGCTGTGGAAGTCACGTCTGAGTCGCGCTCCAGCCGGGCCGCATACAATAAAGCACAGCAATAGAGACTCCCAGAGCGAATTAGCATCGGAAAGTCAGCCGGAGGCTCCGGAGCGCAGTTGGCGCCGGAGCAGGGGGAAGGAGCACCGATAAGCCCCTCAGGAGAAGCGCTGCAGCACGGAGACGGGCGTGCCCCTCCCCCATCGTACGTAGATCGGGAGGAGCGGCCGGGCGAAGAGACAGAGACAGGCCGTGGAGGACGTCCGGGAGGACAGGCCAGGGAGCGGAGACCATGGGACGCCCACACCGCTTCTCGTGAGGGAGGCGAGGAGACTCGGGGGCCGCTGGCGCTGGAATCGGAGCGCTGGTGGGGGCATACCGAGTGACAGCGCACCACAGAAGGCGAGGACGCGAGTCCTCCTCCCCATCCTGGAAAAGAAGGGACACAGGGAGGCAGCCGGTGCCTCGGGCCCGCCCGTGGAGGTGGGGGGACTGAGAGGACGAGGGGAAACGAAGACACAGTGTTCCCCAGAGCACCAGGAGGAAGAAGCATGAGCGGCGGACAGCGCAACACAAGGTGAGGGGGCTGGGGGGCGTGCAAGACCGAATACAATCACAGAAGCAGTACCTGGGATCGGGGAGCGCCCCCCCCTTGCCCCCCCAGGCAGCAGCAGCAGGGCCCATGAATGCATAAGTGAGGAGCCTCTCTCCCCAAACAACAAACTACAAGTATTCCAGAGCCCAGTCAGGAGCATTTGGAGGGAGGAGGACTGCCGTCGCAGGGGAGACTATACCCTCCCCTTATTCCCCCCCCCCTCCACCACGAGGAACTCAAAGCCCCTTACGACCCGACATAAGCTGGGGACAATACAATGTCAAGGGCTAAGGGGAAAGGGGGCGCAGGCCAGTCTGCTTCACAGTCGACCAGGCAGGACTCCAATCTGCTACATATGTGGTCTGCAGATGCCACAGAAAACCCTAGGGACAGACCGGAGGAGGAATCTTCAGTGGACAACGCTCCATCCATTCAGGGCAACAGACCACTCACAAAGGATGACTTGCAAACATGGTTTGGAGAATTGCAGAATAAATTCATGGCCACAGTTCAGGATCAATTCGTCTCAATGAGAAATGAGCTGAAACAAGTAGTCCAGGAATGGAAAATCGACGAGGCTGGGAAGTGCTGAGGCAGAAGAAGAAACATGGAAAAGGAAACATGGGGCACGCTCAGTGAAGTAAGGGAGGAAGTCAGATATAACCAAAGGCTCAGTCGCAGAGCCTAGAAGGCTGAAAGGATATCATAGTAGATGCTCAGTGAATTTGATTTCTAGCAGCCCGGCTGGAAACCGGGACCCAGTTCGATGAGGAGGACGCAGCGTGTAGGACCCCCTGAAGAGTTCTTCCCGAGGCAGTTGAGGGCAAGGAGCGATAGGCGCAACACCCTAGCTACCCTAGGTATCTGGGCCCTCCTCGGGACAAGAGTTGAGTTAATGTTAATGGTTGAGGGGGGGTGGGGGGGAACGCCAGAGGAAGTAGGAGACCACATCACCCAGAATTGCTGATGGTTAACCTAGACAACACGTGATGGGCAAGATTAGAATCTTTTCCTGCAATGTGAGGGGTCTCAACTCTCCAGTGAAGAGGAAGAAAGTGGAGGCACTTCTTGGGAGGGAGGGGGCGGACATTTTGTTGCTCCAAGAAACCCATATAAAAGTCCAGGTTAAGCGTAAGGTAGGCCTAAGAGGGTATACAGTATGGGGGCAGGCAAATGCTGGGGAAAAGAGAGCAGGGGTGATGATAGCGGTAAAGAGAGGGCTGGACGCTACTCTTATAGATATGCAAGTGGATAGGGATGGGAGGTATGCATTTGCGAACATCATAATAGGGGGCCTCCGGCTCACCTTCGCGGCAATATACACACCGAATTCAGGCCAGGATGGCTTCCTCCGGGACACGGTGGGGAAGTTAGAGGGGTTTGCGAAGGGAGATATAGTGATGGGAGGAGATTTGAATATGGCATGGCAACCGGGGCTGGATAGGAGTGCAAGAGGATCTCTAGGTCAGGGGTCCCCATCAAAACGTCTTAAACAATTGATGGAGCAGATGGTGCTGTGCGATGCGTGTAGAGAATGAAAAGGCAAGGCTAGGGGATTTACGTATTTCTCGCATGTGCACAGTACGCCGTCGAGGATAGATTATTTCTGGGTTTCAGTGGGGCTATTAGGTAAAATCCAAGACATAGAAACGGTCCCTATAGCCTTATCGGATCATGCACCGCTCTGGCTGGGCATTCAGATCCCGGGAAAGGAGGGGGGGCATCTGGAAATGGAGAATGCCTGTAGACCTACTGTCGGATAAAGTGATAGGTGAGGAAATCAGGGAAAAAATTAGAGAATATTTTGGTGAAAACGATACTGGGAAGTCTCAATGGTGACAGTTTGGGACGCTTTCAAGGCAGTGATTCGGGGACATATGGTGGCGCTAAAGGTAACCAGGGACAGGCAGAGGCACGAATGGGAGAGGGCATTGGAAAAGAAGATAACAGACATTCATGGGGAATTGGCAACTCACCCCTCCAAGAGTCTAAAGAAGGCGATAAAACATGTGCAAGGACAACTCGATATGCTCTGCAATAAAAAGGCAGAGAAATCACTTCTCTTTCTTAAGCAGAAATACTATCTCAAGGCTAACAAGGTGGACAGATATTTAGCAAGACAACTTCGAGAACAACAAAAGTCAATGACGATTAGGAATGTCAAAAATGTACGAGGGGAGACCCAAACATACACCAAAGACATAGGGGAGGTTTTTAAGGATTTCTATAACAAACTGTGCGCAACGGAGCTTCCGGATGGGGAGAACCAAGACAGGTTCTTCAATTTCTCCCTATACCAACAATATCGGAGGAAGATCGGCTGGCGCTGGAATCACGGAGGAAGAGGTACAGAAAGCAATTGCAGGCCTCCCAAACACCAAAGCAGCGGGTCTGGATGGCTTTGTGGCCCCCTTCTACAAGAAATATGCAGACATATTAGTTCCAATATTGACCAGACTATTGAACTCCTTTAAAGACAATGGAAATGTAACTCCTTCCATGAATGAAGCAAAGGTCCTAGTGTTCCATAAATCAGGTAAAGATCCCACCCTCCCCGGCTCATACCGCCCAATCGCCTTGATTAATATAGACGCAAAGATTTACACCAGGGTTCTGGCAGCTAGATTGTCACCTCTTCTCCCTACCCTAATAAGCACGGATCAATTGGGGTTAATTCCCGGCGGGCAAACACACGGCAACTTGAGAAGAATAATTCATTTGATAGAAAAAATAGGTATTACCCGCACCCCAGCTTTGCTCCTATCCCTGGACGCAGAAAAAGCTTTTGACCGGGTAGAGTGGTCCATGCTATTTAAAACACTGAAGCGTATGGGATTTGGAGACCAATTTATGAACATGGTCAAAGCTAACTATAATTCCCCGTATATTCGAATAGCCATAAATGGGGAGGTCACAGATAGGGTGGAGATCTCAAGGGGTACTAAACAGGGATGCCCTCTTTCCCCCCCTCCTTAATGCTATCTTTCTTGAACCGCTACTAATCAAAATCAGAGAATAGGCAGGGATAAGGGGGATAGAAATGGCAGGCAGACAACACAAGATCATTGCATATGCAGATGATATGCTCCTGGCCCTGGAAGACCCGGTGAATTCCCTGTCACAGACCATAAATGAACTGGAGGGTTTTGGGGCGATCTCAAGCCTGAAAATAAATAGGAACAAATCAGAGATTTTGCTTCTGGTGGGGGATAAGGGATCAATAGAAGGAGAGGCATCCTCGTTAGGCTTGAAATTGTTGGGGGATGGGATCAAATATCTGGGGGTAACTCTCACACGAAGGTGGACCAGATATACAGTGGGAATTATCCACGACTTCTGACGCGAGTAAAGAAAGACCTAGAACGTTGGTGTCCCGTAAGGGTCTCATGGTGGGGAAGAATACAGTCGGTAAAAATGACCATAATCCCCGGGTGTTGTACTACTTTCATGCCCTCCCAATAACAGTCCCACACACTTTTTTTAAAGCACTGTCCAAGGCTATTTCAATTTATGTGTGGAATGGGAAGTCACCAAGGATCGCTAGAGTCGGGGGGCATGTCACTTCCCCATTTTAGGAAATACTTCCAAGCGACGCAATTGTGGGTTCTCAGGGAACGGTTGGGTGATGAACAGCGAACGATTTGGGTGGCCCAAGACAGGGCGGTCGCCAGAACCCCCCTCGAAGACTTACTGTGGAAGTACAAATAACACAGACATCCGAACCTACGCATTAGTGAGGTCATGAGAACCACTCTAGAGACATGGGACGAACAAACCTAGAGGGGGGTCATGACCACCCCGCAGGCTCCATTCACCCCTATTTGCAGGAACCCTCAATTCCCACCGGGAATGGAACCTGGGGCCTCTGAAAAGTGGGAAACAGCAGGATGTAGGAAGATTGGGGAAATGTTCCAAGATAAGTAAATAAAACCATTTAACTAATGTAAAAAGATGTGGAACATAAAGGAGGTGGACAGGTTTAGATACGAACAATTGAGACACTGGCTGGCGACTCCGGACATCACACGGGGTGCCACGAGGAACCTGACGCCATTCGAAAAATTCCTAATAACCGATCTGGGTGATAAGAAACTAGTGTCAACACTTTACCGGTTTATTAACACACAAGAGGAAGAGATCAAATGGGCATACATGAAGAGGTGGGAAGGCACGTTGGGAGAGGAGATTCCAAAACAGCACTGGGTAGAACTGTGGATGGGCATCTCAAAACTTACCCGGGCAGTGCAAACAAGAGAAATGTGGCTCAAAATACTTACCCAATGGCACTATACACCAGAGAAACTTCACAGAATGTATCCGGAAACGTCAGATCGCTGCTGGAGAGGGTGTCTGGAAACAGGCACGTGGAGGCACATATGGTGGGACTGTCAGGGTGTCCGGGGATTCTGGAATGAAGTGCGAGCGAAAATGAAAAAGATGTTTCCGGATGCGGACCTAATGGGGGAACGGGTCTGGTTATGCGGACTGAAGGACCAACAGGCCAAGGGGCTCCACAAAGCACATTGGAGGAGCTTCATGGGTCTGGTCATTGCAGCTTGGGCAACGATGGAATGGAAAAAACCGGACCCTCCAATGGTCTTCATGTAGCTGCAGAAGGTGTGGTCACAAATGACCATGGAGAAGATCACCCACCACCTCCAAGACCAGAAGGACTCCTTTACGGAGAAATGGGGGGTGGTTCTGGAATACCTCAAATCGGACTACATGGAGCAGTGAAAAATTATTGAATTAAAAAAGCAGTGATAATATTCCCATGGATAAGTCAAGCAAACAGGCTCCAAGCCCTCCTGCCTATAAAAATAGATTCACCGACTGTTCATCTTCCAAATTAACATCCTGTTGATCAAACCCTACATCTGCCAGCACCATCGTTGAATCACATGACACTAAAAAAGTGCCCCAAAGGTCGGTGGCAACATCTACCTGGTCTCTTGTCTTCAAGGATGCTCTTTCCAGCGAGGCCAGCCTCGACATCTTCAAATTTCTTAAGCACAGGGCTTGGTGACCTCATGAAGTATCTTCTGGGTTACACTTTTTCAGTAACCTTCATGTAAAAACTACTCATCAAACAAAATCCGTTTCTTATTAGAGTCAGATTAAGTCCTCCATTACAGCTCCTAATGTATTCCCTGAGGAAAATCCTCTGGAAAAAGATAGCACTACCAACGGTGCTAATTCGAGTAGATTTAGACGTCATCACTGTGTTACTTAAATGATAGAAAAGCTAAAGTAAGGAGGTTCAAAGTAGGTAATCCTGTCCTGGTCTTACTTCTGACCTCCGAGGATAAACTGATGACCAAGCATCATGGACCCTCACTGAGTCACATAGATTCTCAGTGAACTCAATTGTAGCAGTATGGCAGCCAGAAGTCCACCCAAGTGCACCTTGTAAACTGTCTCGAGGCCTGACAGAAAGCAGAGAACCCAACTCTGGTGGCACACCTGTAGTTCAGCAAAAAAAAGAACGTCTTGGCACACCATGCTTGTATTCCAGAAAATCCACTTGGTGTTTTTTTTTCTATCTATTTACATGTTGTCGAGTGCGTACTGTAGTGGATCATACTACTGTAGATTTTTAAATGGGCAAAGAGGTAAATTCAGATGTATTGTGCTTTACGAATGAAAGGTGGTACGAGGGAGGGCCTCAGAATAACCACTTTTTCATCCCCTTCCAATAAACCCTTTCAAAAAGATTATCCCGTGTATTAAAGGTAAACGTTTGAACTTCCCTTCTGAACAGGAAACATTCTAGGGACTTTTTACAAGGTAAAAGGCGTTAAACTGTGGTGAATATTTAGGTGAAATGGAACATTGCAAGACAGAAGCATTTATCTCCATGCCTGTAATAAGACGAGTGCTAAAGCAAATACCGCCCGTTTTATCATTACCTGCCGCTAAAAGGAGGCCACAAGTGTGTAATTGCAACCACCTCTGCTCATCAAGGAGACCCGATACACCTTCAAATGTTCAAATGCAGGTATCATTGAACATACATTGTTCACTTCCTATCCCTAGCGGGTCTTGAGAATCTGCGAGTTCCATGGGACTGCGGAACGGCGAAAAACAACATCAACAGACACGAGAAATTAACATCATTGTTGCTAATGGCCTCTGCCAACAACTGTTTAAGTGGAAAGTGATACTGAGGCCATATCTGGTTCCGCTGTACACTCTGAAGCAGGGACCGTGAAGAAAGGGAAAAACATGCAAGATGGTGGGGGGGGGGAGGGGGGAAGAAAAACTGGACAGGGCACCTTTGAGGAAACAAAGGATACAGAGCTTTATGTTCTGCTGCTAAATGAAAATGGGTGAACATCTGAATGTGATGTTTCACAACGCATATGCAGGAATAAAATTAGAGACGGTGTGCCAGACTGCCAGGTGTAATGTCTTGGAAACGCAGCATGCCAGCTTCCGCTCTGAAATACCTGTGAGGCAGTGAACAGGTTACAGAAACCCAGAGCCCATTACGAGCATGAAAATAGGGGGCACGTACATTTTAGGAAAGATTAAGGAAAAGGGCTGCTGAAGAGATTAGTCATCCATGTTTTGACCAAAGAAAGAGTGTCCCAAGTTGATACAGCTTTCACCGTGCAAGTTGACAGGCCACGACAAAAGAAGGACTCAGAAACTGTAGCGTCAGGCCACTGGCAGCCTGAGTTTTAATTACCAACCGTGCAGCAGCTAGCAGTGACAGGAGTTTGGGAAAGCCAACCATAGGATTATATATTCCTACTGGCGTACAGGACACAGTGGACCGCACAATGGATTTCCAAGTGCAGCAATCCCCGCTGCACATAAGACTGCTATGCATGCCCCAAACATGCAACAAACAATCAAAGAAAAAGACATTAGCCTCATTACAAGTGTGGCAGTCTAGAAATAAGGGTGCCGGTAGCAACGTACCCGCACCCTTTCCGGACCGCCACACTTTGTCTGCCTGCAGGGACCGTTGCGCCCCGGCAGGGCTGACCTGCCGGGAACAACGGTCCCGGTAGGCAGACTTGTCACAGAAGCACAAGCACCATTAGCAACGGTGCTGGTGCTTCCGTGTCCCCATCCATAGGAATGGGTACTTACAGTTTCCCCCGCCTGATATCCTGGGCTGCCGGGACTTGTAATGTGTCGGTGGCACCGGGATATCAGGCGGCGGGTACAGTCTTACCAGTTCAGCGGCAACCGTTGCCGCCGAACTATACAGTCCTTAGGAGAAACATCTGTAAATATATATTTTTTAGTAATCTGCGATTACCATTTCATTAATATATCTCGCCACTATTTTCACCCCATATTATCTCTCCCATACTTAACCCCAAATTATCTCTGATATATGGCTAATAGAGCCTTGCAAGATACTATTATTTCCCCTCTAGGTATCGCCTTATCATTCAGCAGGGTTCAAGGTCACTGCACTTGCGTGCTCTGTCCACACTGCCTCAGCCCTACAAATAAGGGGTCTAACAGTCACTTTTAAATCCCTAAAAATAGGCAAATACTCCCAAAAAATGAAAATAGCGGGTAAAAATACTCCCAAAAAATAGGAAACAGACACATGCAAGCCTGTCCCCCTGTTTTAATCCACACATGGTATATCTTTCAATGTGCATCAATAACTTGGTGCAAAGGAATATGTATTACAAAACATATTTTACTTACTGATTAAATACTCCCATTGCAGACTTTTTTTTACTTCATATGAAATCCTTTAACGTCCAACTTTAAAAACAAAGGAGTAAAATACTCGCACTTTAAAATCTTACCTGGAGCACTGGGTGCACTGTTTCATTGTTGAGCACATGCTTTCAGGCAGACAGTACCAGAGCACTGGCAGACCAGAGGTTAGAACCCTCTTTTGGTAAACCGCCAAGAGTGATGGTTTTGATACTTCACATCAATGTTTTTTTCACAATATAGACACTACTGAATGTATATTGTATTTATTGATGTCCAATTTTCTCTTGGGTTAATTTATCAGTTTTGACTATGGTTGCCCGATCTGACAAAGTCACCTGCCTTATTCTGAGGACTTCTAGTAAATTGATCAACTCAGATCAGCCCCAAGCTAGATGATTATGCCCCTGGGGCGATATAGCAAGGATCCCCATTTCACCCACTCAGCCACCGGGCAGGAGACAGTACATGCTTGGCTACAGTGTTACTGGCTCCTTAAAGGCCTTACAAGAAGATCCACGACCACCTGCAGGACAAAATAACTCCTCCCTAAAGCAGGCTCACTTCGATTCAGGCCCTGTCATCACCCGCAACCATCCTAACAATTCTTCAACACTTCTAGTGCTTACTGAGGGGTCAGCTGTAGAGGTGGCTGTGTGCTACAGTGGCCTATGTGCATGCACAGATTGAGGTAGAGAAGAAATCCAAAATGGCAGACTGGATTCTTCAAGCTGTAGTCCAGCCACTGCTCACATTAAGCAAAAAGTCATAAGATACACCTGTGGAGAAAAGGCAATACCACGACAGCCAAACACACAGCAGCACTAAAAAAGAATACACATGTCGAGGCCCTAACAACCAGACGACCACCAAATTGGAAGGCCTACTAGCATATCATAGGGACATCGCAGGTGTGGACATTAAGAGATGAAGGTTGTTGAAGGATTTGGAGCAAGTTAGCGATTCAGGAAGGAGGCAGTGTAAGAAGTTTGGAGAAAGATAGAGGAGCGGTGGAGGTTGGAGACGAGATGGAGAGAAGAAACACCAGGAGGTGGTAGGAGGAAGATATCAGCAGGGGGTAAATCAGAAGGTAATAGGAAGATATCAGAAAGTGATAGAAGGAAAACATCTGGATGTGAAAGGAGAAAGATGTCAGAAGGTGGATGGAGGAAGAG
The DNA here is from genome assembly GCF_040938575.1 of Ambystoma mexicanum. NCBI lineage: Eukaryota > Metazoa > Chordata > Amphibia > Caudata > Ambystomatidae > Ambystoma > Ambystoma mexicanum. The sequence goes on from NC_090937.1 coordinate 302,055,888, forward strand.
ATTGGGAGGTGGTAGGATGAAAACATTAAGAGGAGGATAGAAACCAGGAAAAAGCACAAATGGCTAGCAAGATGATATCTAGTGAGAACAGGAAAAGGGAGAGAGCCTACCTGGCCTAAAGGCAGTTGTGTGGGCTGATCAGAAGGGGCTAAACTCCTGTTAGGAGGAGGAACAAGCATGTGGAGAGGCATTTAGGCTGGTCAGTATCAGAAGAGAAGTAGAGAGGTTGTGCAGAGAGTAGAAGTCAGGACATAGGAGTGCTAAGTGACAAGGCCCACTTAAGCTCCTCTGTGAAAACTTGCAGTGGGGCGACAGTTTGTTCTGTCTGCAAGTGAAAGAGAAATTGCAGCTATACCCCCAACTCATGACAGATACACAGCAATATCAGCAGGACCTGCAGGATCGATCATAGATGTATGTGCCCCGCTGTCAACAGGCCAATAGTCTGAGGCCTTTTGGAGAAAGAACCACAGAGACTGAGAGTGAAAGAGAGCTATGTAGAAATCTTGTGAGATTTAAAAAGGAGACCATTAAATAGATGGAACTGTTGAAAAAGACTGCCCATGCACTTTATGTTTGACTCAGAATAGGAGTGTTTGGTGTTAAAATACACAAGATCAGGGGTATACCATGGTCACCTGTTGGCGGTATGGCAAATGTTATCAGAAGTGGGATACAGAAAAGCTGTCCCAGAAGCCTACATAAGACCTCCAGTTCCTAGTTTACGAGTGATCTGTATATCAAGCGTTGGCCAGGTGCCAGGCCCTGGTTTCTTCAGGACTTAAAGTTGAACTACCAGAAGGGAAATATGGTAAGATCACTCCCAAATCAGGTCTGCTGATCAAATACAGCACCTACTGTGAGGAACCTGAAGGTGTCTCACCCGCTAGTCCCCAGGGATCTGTCATCCAGGTGGGCAGGACACGGCCATAACATTTGGATCATTTTCCTGGGGGTGGACCAGTGTGGGAGGATCACCTGGATGAGGGGTCTTCGGGCCGTGGAAGTGGGACACCGGATGGCGAGACACGGTATCCCCTTCTTTGTAACACCTTTTCCACATCCTACCAGGTAGGATACTTAGGAACTCAACGTCCACCCCCCACCCCCACTCAAAACTTTCTCACGGACAGCCCACAATGGTCAGGCAATTACTGATCATTACAAACACCTGACTTCCATCATACTTTCCCACACGGATAAAAGACAGAGCATGAATGCACACTCTGAGCAAGGCAAAGCACACGAGGAAGCAGCAGTTCCAAGATGGCAGTTTAATACGAGGAGAAAGACGGCAAGACCAGAGAGGGCTGCAAGGAGGGAAGTTGCTTGACCTTTTCAGAGAAAGCTAGTTGCTTTCATGAGCCTTCGAGAATAAGAAACACAAGGCCTGGAATTAAAACTGAAGAAACCTGCATTGTGTGTAGGAGGGACTCTGGGTTCTCCCGTGTCGATAGCCAAGGTGGGAAGGAGCGTTTGCTGCCGTAGGACTGTTCTTGGCTCCTACAACAAAGTGGCGCCAATAAAGTCAGCACAGCCAGTGAGTCGGGGAGACTGATACCAGACCGGTCTGTGTTAGAATCAAGGTTGCAAGCAGCAACATTGTATGAAGAAATCTGAAGGGAACAGTGTGTGAAGCCTATGTGATGAACAACGCAAATATAATTGAACCGCAAATGAATGACTGAACATTGGAGGCCAAGATAGATGCTACAAACAGAGTGGTCCGGTGCCACGTGAGTGCTCATTTGAAGGTCTCTGTTAGGTATCCAACTGAGAGGTGGCAATTGTGAAAAGGAATTTTGAAATCGAAGTGGTCCTGCAACGGGTCAAGCTAAACCCTGTGCACATTTCGAAAGTGTTTGATAGTTAATAAAAATTGAAATTGGTCCTAACCTGGCTGAGGGAGACTGATTGTGTAAGAGGAAGGATCTGAGCCCGGCTGAGGAGGATCTGAGGTGAACCATGAGTCACCTGAGAAAGAATGTTCTCTGAACATTGAAAAATGGGATCGGAACCAAGAAAAGGGTAATCCAAAGTAACGATCATTGTATATAAGGGATGTGAGCCCAGCTGATGGGGATCCAGGGTGACAAGTGAATCACTGAAATTGAGTACTTGTAAGAGGAAAATTACTTTTCATTTGTTTTGGTACATCAGGCCCTCTGAATCAAGAGACTTTGATAAGTAAAGAGACTTGGGAACAGAAGGCCCTGATGCTGGTAATTGAACTGTGTGCCCGTGCCGAAGAAGCCAGAGAGTGTGTTATGCTCGAGTGATCCACCTTGTCCCGTGCTGAAAACATGGGGAAGGAAGGCCAATGGCCTGAACAGCCTGACATATCATTTTGAACACTTGGTTCTTTTTCATATTATTCCCTACACTATTTGTATTTAGAGGTAAGGATTGACAATAGTTTTTTATTTTATATTTTTATTTTGACGATACTCCACTAGGACTGTATTATTATTATTTGATGGTCGTAGCTTGTTCCCATCTGTAGATTTAGGATTAGATAGGCGTTTATCATACCCTTGTTGAAGTTCAATAAACACCCTTGAACTGTGGTCACTTGTGTCCGTCTTACTATTGAGGACATGCATTCCTTACATGTGGTGTCAGGAGTGGGATGTGACTCAATTGAAACAAATTGGGGAACCCTACAATTCCAGAAGCTTAGTCATAGAGCCTCAGATCCCTATATTGCCACGAAAGAATCAATAGGCTTTGATATCTGTAGCAGCAGAGAGGCTATTATCCCTCCTGGGAAAAGAGGAAAGATTCCCAGAGACCTAGTTTTAATACCCCCTTCTGGGTGTTATATAAGATTGGCCCCAAAATCTGTCCTGGCCTCTAAGTTCGGTGTAGACGTTCTAGCAGGCGTCAACGTTCCCGACTACTGGGGAGACAAAGGTTCTCTTACAGAACCATGGTGAAATCCCATTTGTAGTACATCGTGGGGATATAATTACACAAGGAATTCTTGAAAAGGCTGTATTTCCTTGTTTTAAGGAGAGTGAACCAGAAGAAATTGAGAGAGGTACCTTAGGCTTTGGGGAAGCTGATGAACCATCTACCACTGAAGAGAAAAAGGAAGAAGATCTTACCATCTTTCCCGACCTGGCCTTCGCTCCGCGAAATTACACATCCCTCAATGAGGATTTTTTACGAGCAATTTCTGAAGAAGAGGGAGTATAGAAGGGAAACACTTTTCTTCCTAATACAAGGATTGCTATATAGAAAAGAAACATCTACAGAAGGCCTAAGTAAAACTCAGTTGCTAATCCCCAAAACCCACCGGAAGATCGTACTAGAGATTGCGCATTTCCATCGAGAACCGATAGCCAGAACGATAGCCAATACAGAATCTAGGATACCTATTTTCAATTTGGCCAATTTTGAAATGACCCAATCTCAGATCTCAGTGCTATCAAAAGGTTTATCGTTTGTTACAACAACACAGACAGTGTCAGGGTAAGGGGTAGTCAGGGCTTAGTGAGGGGCCCAGGGCGCAGAAGAACCAGATACAAAACAAACCCGACCCAAAGGAACAGCCTCCAGCCTTATAGGAGGCTTCTCTGTCCCTTTTGCAGACGGAAAGCTCGCCGGACCACAATGCCCAGCAGCCTCTGGGCCGGGAACTACTTTTCCACTCCCAGGTTGGGAGGGGCTCATGCGCGCAGAACAAAGGCACGGGGCTTGTGCTTAAGCTCCCGACCGGAACGGACGCATCCTTCAGAGCTCCTGCCGACGGGGATCACGCGAGGGGCCACGCCCCATGGAACCAGCATTCCGGCCCCTCACTTACAACAGGTAAGTGCAGCAAAAACATAGCAAACGAGCGATCAACCCCCACATGGGAATTCGAAGCGCAGCTGCGGGGGGAGAGCGCGGAACAAGCGGAGAAGCATTGGAATATCCAGTCCGTTGAGGGGCTCGCGCAGGGGGCACCGCCCAGCCATATTCCGTCCCCTGCAAGGGGCAAAAGCTAAGTGCCTATCAGCGCTCCCTAGCATTTAACCAACGCCGATTTCGGCTACCAAGACCCATTACTATTAACGCGCATAGCGTTTATTTACTAACGTGTTTTCAGCCGCGTGCGGCAAACTTTGGCAGCACGGAGAGCATTTCTGACCACAGCCACGTGCGGCACACTTTGGCAGCGCGTGGTGTTTTATATAGGGCCACGTGCGGCAAAACTTTGGCAGCACGATTAATCTTATTCCCTTTAAGCCACGTGCAGCGAACTTGGGCCACATGTTCTGAACCACTCGCTATAGTTGGGTACAGTTAAGCTCAGCGAGCAGATTGTCTCCAATGTGTAATGTGCATGGGCCAGCACTGTATGTGTGTGTGATGTATTATGCCTATGTGAGTTAACACAGGTCACTAATACCAAAACTCTCTTGCAGCATTGGAACTGCTCCGAGCTCCGGACCTGAAAGTGTGCAGGCAGGAGGCCAGCACTCAACCACAGAGCTAAGTGCCTTTTGCAACAAAAGCTATTGTAAAACACTGTGTGTATGTTGGGACGATAGTGCATATGTTATTCTTGTCTTTTCCCATGTGTTCCCTTGCCTGTCCATTTACCTTCTCCTAACCCTCACTCCGGTTACCCTCTGTTCGAGACCCATCCAACCAACGAGACCCTAACCCTCTTTCCCTGCTGGGGTCTCAGTGGCCTGTGTAAGCTTTGTCTTGCAGGTACCCAGACCGCAGTGGAGGTAGTTGGTTCGCTCCACTCCTGCACTTGGACTTTGGAGCCGTGACAGACAGATTGGTTTGCCACAGAAATGGAACTTCGCAGATTCTTGAGGATTGTTAGACTTAAAGCGTTATTTCTGAACTCTCCCAGTAGAGCAGAGGACTTAGACTCAAGATTAAGAGTTCCATCAGCTTTTTTGCCACAAGACAATCAGATCCCAAGAGACATTTTGACCTTTGAAAAATGTGTTCTCAAAGATCTACATAATTTTAAAGGACAGAGAAACTTCTAAACATAATCTGTCCAAAGATGAGCATAAGGCCCTTTATGATTTATCACAAAACACGCCCACAGTTATAAATCCAGCAGACACAGGTGGGGGCATAGTTGTGATGACTAATGCCCAATACCTAGAGATGGTCAATTTACTACTACAGGATGGAGAAAGCTATAAAAAATTGAAAAAAGACCCAGTAAAAGAAATTAGACCACAGATCGAACAAACTGTAAAATATGGCTATGAACACAACTGGATCACAGAAAATGAATTTGAGTTCCTTACAACAAGCCAAGGACGGACCCCAACCATATATGCACTACCAAAGATCCACAAGAACCCTTTGAACCGTCCAGGGAGACCTATTGACTCTGGTTGTGGATCAATACTCGAGCCACTATGTAAATTCATCGACACCTTTCCTAAACCTACGAGTGGGCGCAAGGATACATATCTGAGAGATACCACACATACAATTCAGATCTTCGAAAATCAACCTTTTGACAAAACCAAGTAGAGACTAGTTACAATGGATATCAAGTCATTGTACAGTAGCATTCCCCAGGAGCAGGCAATCGAGTGCATGCATGACCACCTCACGCAATTCAACTTGCAAGACTTTGTCCCACACAACTTCATCATAGAACTAATGAGCCTGGTGCTCTGTAAGAACTATTTTGAATTCAATGGTGATTTCTATTTACAAACTAAAGGTACTGTGATGGGGGCGGCCTTCGTGCCGAGTTTAGCGATTTTGTTCATGTCCAACTTTGAAACAAGGAATATCTTGTCCAACAGGAACCCATACACAAAAAAACATCCTGAATTGGAAACATTTTATAGATGATATTATTTTTATCTGGGACGGACCAGAGAAAGAGTTGCAGCTCTTTCTAACATGGCTCAATCAAATTGACAGCAACAGCCAATTTACGATGGAGCACTCCAGTGAGGACATTTTCTTTCTGGACTTAAAAATCAAGCACGATGAAGGAAAACTGAAATGTTGCCTATACAGAAAAGCAAGTGCAAGAAACACCTTACTACACTTTTCAAGTAATCACCCGCGGCATCTACGGGAGAACCTACCATATGGACAGTTTCTCTGTGTATGGAGAAATTGCACAGACCTAGCTAATTTTTACAAACAAGCAGATGATTTGGATGCCAGGCACCAAGCAAGAGGATAGCCGAAACAACTCATCAGTAGATCAAGGAAAGGGGCCTGTTTTACTGATTGGGATTTCCTACTGACACCTGAATCACTATAAACAAAAAAACTGAAAATGCTAGAATGACTTGTGTTATTACACATGGGTCCCACACTTTTCAAGTTAAAAGCTTATCTCCAAATACAGGCCAATTGCCAAATTGAGTTTACCCGAGGAACCACTGCCAAGATTTGCATTCAAAAGAGCACAGAATATACGGGATAAATTAGTACAAACTTTCGGAAACCATTACCTGTTAGGGAGAATTCTCATTCTATGGCTAATTTCCCTTACCTAGTGAGTCCCTCAGCAGCTTTGCCGGATTTCTGGAGTTTATTTTTTCCACTTGGTAAGAGTGTGAGCTTTCCCCCCACTCTTACCTGTGTTTTGCCATGTGTATTTCAGCTGTTTTTGTGATTGTGGACCTTGGAGCACACCACTTCAGTAGCCCCACTCTTTTGTGTGTTACACAGCATCTTCAGTGGTTGTCTTTTAGACTTCCCACCAACTCCATTTCTGGGACTGACTACTGTCCCCCAGAAAAGGGTAAAGTTGCATTAACTTTACATAGTCATTGAACCACAGATCCAGTACACCCCATCTTACATGGAGTATTGGAAAGGGTTAATCCTTAGCCCTTTTTTATCTGTACCTCCTAGAACATTGTTTTGCTCTTTTAACATTTAGACTTGGCTGGTGGCAGTGGTATCTACCCTAATTTTCTACCGCGATTATACTATATAAACGTTGTATTGTTTTAGGCTATTATAATAGCCTGTCATGATCCACAGAACACGCCCCTTTTTGACCTCATGGTCCTTGTCACAACGGGGCTTGCACTCCTTAATACGCCCAACATGGCCGTCTAACGTGGAACATCTTCCTTGTCTTTACATCAGACGTAGCGTATTTACAAATAGGCCGCGCCCCCGTGGGCCCACGCGTCTCAATGCTACTGCAAGCAGCGACTAGACGTGTGCTCCGTAGTTCGCTACACTGTTATCCTTGTTCCTGGACCTCCTAATTCCATTCCCATTACCCTCTTCCTTGTTCCTTGTTTCCCAGACTCATGTGCTGTGTGCTCACTTTCTTCGTTCCTGGATCCCGGAGTGTCTGAATCTTGGAGCTCTGAACGCACGCTGGAGCCAGAATAGGCTCCCGCGGGTTTATACAAGACCAGGTCCGTGCGTAAGAAGACACCGCCCAAGAAATCCTGCAAGGATCGCTCCCAGGTGAGAAAGGGGGAATTCCGTGACAGTTTTAGACGACAAAACGACCGAAGTCGAAGCCGACATGGAAGCGGCTGTTCAGGATCTCATGCGTGGCATGCAAGAACTAACGACCGAGGTACAAAATTTAAAGGCGGAAAATGCCACTCTCAAACAATTAGTTCGATCCCGTGATTCTGCCACAAAGGAAAGCGTATTGCTGGGTGGCATTTTCGACAAATACAATGGGTCGGCAAAAAGCCTTTGTGGATTCCTTGATTCTTGTTTGGTTCACTTTACTTTTAAGCCCTACTACTTTTCAACCCCTAGGGCTAAAGTTGGCTTCATAATTTCACACCTTTCCGGAAATGCTCTAACTTGGGCTACACCCTTAGTCAATTCTGGTGATGCCCTCCTAGATGACTACGACGGTTTCATGCAAGCCCTTAAAAACATGTTTGACCGCCCTGAGCAGGTCTATAGTGCCCAGGAGCGCCTGCTAGACTTTCAACAAGGATCCCAGGATATGCTTACGTATGTAACCCGATTCAAGCAATTGACCAAGGAAGCTGACTGGTCTCCTGAAGCAGGTTTTACACTTTTCAGAAGGGGACTGAATGAGGAGATCAAAGATGAGTTGGCCAGAGTGGCTGGCCCAAGCTCATTCCACGCTCTTTTGGACCTTGCCATGCAAATAGATTTTCGTATCCAGGAAAGAAAGGTAGAAAAAAGGAAATCCAAAGTAACCCCCCCCGAAGGCACCCTTCGAGATTACCTCCAAGATTGACACAAATCCAGGGACAGCTGCTGAACCAGAACCTATGCAAGATAGGAGCCTTTCCGTGGACCCATATCCCCGCAAGAAAGGATGAGAAGGATTCATACAGGGTTATGCATGTACTGTGCCTCGGATAAGCACCTGGTTAGAGAATGCCCTCTAGCCAATCCTCAGTGTTCGGGAAATGCCAGCTCCCGATCCTAGATGGAGCAAGGCTTCGGGAGAGAGATTTTTGCTCTACGTCTATTCCATCCTTGAACTCTCCTGGACAAAACAGCCTAGTGATTGTACAGGCCCTTCTATCGCCATCCAAGAATAAGACTTACTCCATTTTGGCCTTGGTTGACTACAGAGCTATGGGAGTATTCATTGATCAAGATTGGGTTACGTGTCACCACATTCTGTACGAGACACGAAGTACCAAGCAACCGGTGGAAGCGATCGATGGAAGACCCCTCACTTCAGGGCCTATAAGCCTGCAGACTAAAGAGATCCAACTTTCAATAAACCATCACCAAGAGCCGATCAGATTTGACATAATTAAATCTGCTCATTATCCCATGGTCCTAGGTATGCCCTGGTTACAGAAGCATAATCCTTATATCAACTGGGCAGCAGGATCCTTATTTCTTGGATCTGAGTTTTGTATGTCTCACTGTCTATTCCTGGAATCATCCGTGACACCTTCCAAAGAACCATCAACAGATCAGCAAGTTCCACTCATAGTTTCCAATATCGTATCAGTTCCAAGGGCCTATCAGAGTTATACTGATGTGTTTTCAACTGCCATAGTCCAGGCTCTACCCCCTCACAGACCTGAAGACTGCGCCATAGACACAGAACCCTCAGCAGTGATTCCCTTTGGGAGGATGTTCATCCTATCTGAACCTGAAAAGAGAGCCCTACGAGAATACTTGGATACCAACCTTGAAAATGGCACCATAAAACCATCGAAATCCCCAGCTGGAGCCTCACTGTTTTTTGTTCCCAAGAAGGACACCAAGGAACTTAGACCTTGCCTCGATTATCGTGGATTAAATCAATGCACCCTCAAGGACCGTGTCATGATCCCTGCTTCCAAGGGGTCAGGACTTGCCCCACGACCTTGGAAGCAGGCCCATGACTCTGATCCCAGGAACCAGCCAGTCCCTATAGGGACCCTCTGGACCTTGTCCTGGCGCCAGTGGCGCCAGGCTCATGATGGTGACTGGTCCCAGCACAGGAAGCGCCGGGCTCATATTGGATAAGAGTGCTTGGTGGACCTACCTGTAGCAGACCATGCTGCTTACTTACCAGCTAACTGGTCTCCTGATCCTTCTCGGCCTGGAACTACTTTTTCTGTCTGGGTGGAGCAGGAGCCACTCCCTGGAAGCAGAACACAGGAACTCTTTTAGAAATCTGGAACTCTTTTCTTACCTGGGTGGGGCCGTGGAAGGAGACGCCTAAGCACTACAGAAGGCTATTTAAACCACACCCGATTGGTTTCACGTGCTTTGCGTTATTCTGCATCTGCAGCAGGACGCTCACCGTGTCAGCTCCAGGAAACCTCCAGCTCCAGATCCTGTGAACACGAAATAACCTGCTGGAATCCAATCTGCAGTCTTCTTCAGTCTTCTGCAGCTCCTGCAAAACAAAGGCACAGGTTAGGTTAAAGTAAAGGCAGTGAATCTACTTACCTAATCCAACGGCAGCATCCAAGGCGCCTTTTTCTGCCTTTCTCTTCCGGCATCCGACATCTGCAAAGAGAGAGAACATCGGTTAGTAATATTCAACTACAAGTTCTGCTTACCTGTGTTACGCCCGTTCCAACTCAGCTCGCGCTGCATTCCGGCACCTGCAAGGCAAGATACATCGGTTAGTAATGCTTAGTTACAAGACTGCTTACCTGTGTTATGCTCGCTTTCAATCTGTTCGCGCTGCACCTCAGCACCTGCAAAGACAAAAGAGACATTACGGAGCATTCTCCAGCGCTAGTGCAGTCTTTCTACTTACGTGCCATTAGAAGGATAATCTTCATCGTCACAGCAGCTGAAAAGGGAAAGACATAGACTTTACAGACTTAAGACTTTTGAAAGAGAAGAAAACAAGGCAAAAGGAACTTTAATACTTACAAGGCACGCTCGTGCATTAACGGCGTCTTCGCTCTCAGCAAATCCTCTGCTATCAAGAGGCAGAGCTCGCATCCAGTGAAGCAACTGGATCCAGCGCCCCTGCATAAGACGCAGGATGGAGAGCCCGGCATTTACCTATATAAGGTAAGCGCAATATCAACCCAGTTCCACGAGGAAAGAAAGGGCGAGAGGGGCTAGGAACTTTCCGAACCTTCCAAACACTAATACCTTGGTTTACCCTTGCAGACATCTCTCTCTTCAGCTTAAACTGTCGGTGGGAAGGGAGCCCAGTCCGGGAGCAAAACAAACCCTGCGCCTAACACTGAAGACAGTATCCTCGCCAGATCAAGACCCGCGCCTCCGGGGGAACCAGGCGAGCGTTACAGAACGCGAAGCCTTACCACAAAATTCCCACCCAGGCGCAATGGAAACTTCAGACACAGACCAGTTGGCCCAATTACTCGGGGAGTTGAGGGCGGAAGTACACGCTGCACGTCAGGAAACAAATGTCCAAAGGAGGGAGTTAGTGGTCTCCAAAGAGCGAACAGACGATTTGGCTAAACAATTGCTGCAAGCCCAAGCTGGACAAACTCCTCTACCAACCCCAAGTGGGGGCCACGCTCCTCCAGCTTCCTCGAATCCGGTACAAATCAATCTACCAGGAAATATACCTTTGGCTCCGCCCGAACGCTTTTCAGGTGATTCAAAAAGGTTTGCTGTGTTCTTCAATCAATGTCGCTTGCACTTTTTGTGCAGACCCGCCGCTTTTCCAACGGACCAGGCTAAAGTGGCCTTCGTGCTCTCTTATCTCAGTGGCAGTGCCGCAGATTGGTCTGTTCCTTTAGTGTCTCAAGATGACCCCATTCTCCATAACTTCCAGGACTTCCAAGCCAGTATGGAGAAACTGTTCGCAAGGCACTATCAGGGACAGGCCTTGGACAATGAACTTCTTTCACTACGACAGGGCAATCAAGATCTTCTGACTTATATTGCATCATTTAACAGACTAGTGGTGGAAACCGGATGGCCGGAGGATAAGAGGATCACACTGTTTTACAGAGGTCTGCGTGGGGAATTAAAAGACGTTCTGGCTCAAGTGGTAAATCCTCCACAAGACTGTTCCGAATATATCGATCTGGTAGTGCAATTGGATCATCGACTACAGAATCGGAAAGCCGATCGATCCAGATTTGAAACCCGACTTTTTTCAAGGCCGCAAAGTTCTACGAAAGGAACTGATTCCGTGAAACCCATGCAAATAGGGGGTGTAAAAGGACCTTTAACCCAAAAGGAGAGGGAAAGGAGGAGACAACTGCGATTATGCCTCTATTGCGGAAACTCAGGGCACTTTCTTCGAGATTGTCCAGTGAAGCCCAAGAAGAAGATAGTAGGGGCGTCTGATAAAGGTACTGAGAATTCTGAGCCGGGAAACGACCTTGCCCGGCAAGTGTAGAGGTCCGCTTGCCGAGCGTTAAAACCAGTTCTTTGACCTCGCATTTCATCATGCCCATGGTCCTCGTGAGTCCTGAACAACCTAATCGTATGCATGCCATTAAAGCATACATTGATAGTGGCGCAATCGGGAATTACTTGGACTGTGAGCTGGCCGCCAGGATGAATCTATCTCTTTGTCCAAAGACGGTGAAAGACGTCATTACCACCGTGGATGGGACGGAAATAGCTTCCGGACCCGTAACTCACACCACCATGGAAGTAACGTTAGTAAGCCAAGATGGGCATCAAGAGAAGATCGTGTTTGATGTGATCAAGGCCCCTCAGTTCCAAGTCATCTTGGGAGTTCCTTGGTTGGAGAAACACAATCCTCAAATTGATTGGCGAGCAAAGACAATCCGGTTTCCAGAGTGCGCTTCTACCTGCTACCCTCAGCTCTCCACCAAACTAGCTGCAACTGTTTCTGAGAGTCCGCAACTGCCTCCTGAATACCAGGAATTCCAAGATGTCTTTCGGAAAGACCAAGCTAATTCTTTGCCTCCCCACAGATCATACGACTGTCAGATAGACCTGATTCCCTGATCCACTCCTCCGTGTAGTCGGATTTATGCCCTTACTGAACCTGAAAATCTCCACCTAAGGCAATATTTGGACCAGTACCTGGCTAACGGATTCATCCGTCCTTCGAAGTCCCCGGCCTCCTCAGCTCTGTTCTTCGTGCCAAAAAAGGAGGGAGACTTAAGAACGTGTATAGACTACCGTGCCCTGAACCAGATTACAATTAAGAACAGGTATCCATTGCCATTGATCCCAGAACTACTTGACCAAGTCAAAAACGCCTGCATATATACTAAGTTAGACCTCAGAGGAGCCTACCATTTGGTGCGAATAAAGGAGGGCGATGAATGGAAGACGGCCTTTCGTACCAAGTATGGACTGTTCGAGTATCAAGTGATGCCCTTCGGGTTGTGTAACGCACCGGCCGCATTCCAGTTCTTTATGAATGACGTGCTCCGTGAACTCATTGATGTGTGTGTAGTTGTATACATTGACGACATTCTGGTTTATTCGTCCTCTGAGGCAGAACACCGAAAACATGTAACCGCAGTACTGGAGAGGCTCCGCAAACACAAACTTTTTGCAAAATTAGAGAAGTGCGTCTTTCATGTTACTGAGGTCGAATTTCTGGGATTTATTTTGTCACCTAACGGAGTTCACATGGACTCGAGGAAAGTAGATGCAATAATCAAGTGGCCCTCACCATCATCTGTAAAAGGGGTTCAAAGTATGTTGGGCTTCGCCAACTTCTATCGCAGGTTTATTCCAGACTTTTCTCGGGTAGTCCAACCCATTACAGCTCTCCTCAGAAAAAACAAACGTTTTGAATGGTCTACCGAGGCAGAACAAGCCTTTCAGGAGCTAAAGACTAAATTTACCTCCGCCCCGATTTTAAAACATCCCCGCCCGGAACTACCTTACATCGTAGAGACCGATGCCTCCAGCCTTGCTATGGGAGCAGTGCTTTCACAAAGAGATCCAAAAACCAACCAGTTGCACCCCGTGGCGTTTTGGTCTTGCAAATTATCAGCCCCAGAAATCAATTACACCATTACCGATAAGGAACTGTTGGCTATTAAGTCCGCCTTTAAGGCCTGGCGGCATTATCTCTTAGGAGCCCGACACACAGTCACTGTCATTACTGACCATCGTAATCTACAGTATCTTAAATCAGCCAAAGCTCAATCCTCCAGACAACTTCGCTGGGCATTATTTTTTGCCGAATTTGATTTTATAATCACCTACCGACCAGGCAATAAGAATGGTAAAGCGGATGCCCTCTCTCGAATCGGAGTAGAGGAACACATGGTTAACCCCGAGCTCGTTCCTATTATTCCTGAACAAAGAATCCTGGGTTTGATCAGCATGCAATCCATTGAAGAAATTGAAACCCAGGTTAAACAACTTGTAACTCCAACGGACATACAAAAATGGCAACTTCGGGGGGAAGACTTCACAGTAAAGGACGACTTATTATACTTCAAGGAACGACTTTATCTACCCTGTACCAGCTTACAAATTCAAATCATCTCTTGTTATCACGACTCCTTAATGGAAGGACACCCGGGTATGGCCAAGACCTCGGAAAAGGTCAAGCGTCACTTTTGGTGGCCATCTTGGAGAAAAGACATCATTCAACCATCACCCAAGCCTTCAAGGAAGCTACTACCCACCTTCAAAGGGCCAAGGAACAATACAAGAAAGGAGCAGATCAACATCGAAAGGAAGCCCCTCAATACCAAATAGGAGATCAAGTCTGGTTATCCACCAAATATTTACCCCTAAAGGGACCACGCACCTTTAACCCAAGATACCTGGGACCCTACTCTGTTACTGCCATAATAAATCCAGTAGCGGTCAAGTTGGATTTACCCCCTCGCATGAAAATGCACCCAGTCTTCCATGTTTCACTACTAAAACCTGTTCAACCAGAAACCAGATTGACTAAATCTCCTGAACCTTTCCTAGTTGACTGAGAACTTGAGTTTGAAATCAAAAATATCCTGGATTCCAAGATCTCCAAATCAAAACTACACTACCTAATTGACTGGAAAGGCTACGGCCCCCAAGAAAGATCTTGAGAACCTGCAGAACATGTACACGCTCCCCGACTAATCAGGAAATTTCATCGGACATTTCCTAACAAACCAAGACCTCCGGAGAAGTCAACCTTGGGAGGGGCCTTGAGGGGGGGTGCTGTCATGATCCCTGCTTCCAAGGGATCAGGACTTGCCCCACGACCTTGGAAGCAGGCCCATGACTCTGATCCCAGGAACCAGCCAGTCCCTATAGGGACCCTCTGGACCTTGTCCTGGCGCCAGTGGCGCCAGGCTCATGATGGTGACTGGTCCCGGCACAGGAAGCACCGGGCTCATATTGGATAAGAGTGCTTGGTGGACCTACCTGTAGCAGACCATGCTGCTTACTTACCAGCTAACTGGTCTCCTGATCCTTCTCTGCCTGGAACTACTTTTTCTGTCTGGGTGGAGCAGGAGCCACTCCCTGGAAGCAGAACACAGGAACTCTTTTAGAAATCTGGAACTCTTTTCTTACCTGGGTGGGGCCGTGGAAGGAGACGCCTAAGCACTACAGAAGGCTATTTAAACCACACCCGATTGGTTTCACGTGCTTCACGTTATTCTGCATCTGCAGCAGGACGCTCACCGTGTCAGCTCCAGGAAACCTCCAGCTCCAGATCCTGTGAACACGAAATAACCTGCTGGAATCCAATCTGCAGTCTTCTTCAGTCTTCTGCAGCTCCTGCAAAACAAAGGCACAGGTTAGGTTAAAGTAAAGGCAGTGAATCTACTTACCTAATCCAACGGCAGCATCCAAGGCGCCTTTTTCTGCCTTTCTCTTCCGGCATACGACATCTGCAAAGAGAGAGAACATCGGTTAGTAATATTCAACTACAAGTTCTGCTTACCTGTGTTACGCCCGTTCCAACTCAGCTCGCGCTGCATTCCGGCACCTGCAAGGCAAGATACATCGGTTAGTAATGCTTAGTTACAAGACTGCTTACCTGTGTTATGCTCGCTTTCAATCTGTTCGCGCTGCACCTCAGCACCTGCAAAGACAAAAGAGACATTACGGAGCATTCTCCAGCGCTAGTGCAGTCTTTCTACTTACGTGCCATTAGAAGGATAATCTTCATCGTCACAGCATCTGAAAAGGGAAAGACATAGACTTTACAGACTTAAGACTTTTGAAAGAGAAGAAAACAAGGCAAAAGGAACTTTAATACTTACAAGGCACGCTCGTGCATTAA
Source organism: Ambystoma mexicanum (assembly GCF_040938575.1). NCBI lineage: Eukaryota > Metazoa > Chordata > Amphibia > Caudata > Ambystomatidae > Ambystoma > Ambystoma mexicanum. Next base: position 302,071,456 of record NC_090937.1, read on the forward strand.
CGGCGTCTTCGCTCTCAGCAAATCCTCTGCTATCAAGAGGCAGAGCTCGCATCCAGTGAAGCAACTGGATCCAGCGCCCCTGCATAAGATGCAGGATGGAGAGCCCGGCATTTACCTATATAAGGTAAGCGCAATATCAACCCAGTTCCACGGGGAAAGAAAGGGCGAGAGGGGCTAGGAACTTTCCGAACCTTCCAAACACTAATACCTTGGTTTACCCTTGCAGACATCTCTCTCTTCAGCTTAAACTGTCGGTGGGAAGGGGGCCCAGTCCGGGAGCAAAACGAACCCTGCGCCTAACACTGAAGACAGTATCCTCGCCAGATCAAGACCCGCGCCTCCGGGGGAACCAGGTGAGCGTTACAGACCGCTACCCTTTACCTTTGATCTCGGATATCCTGGAAGCGGTGAGAGGAGCTGTAATCTTCACGAAACTGGATCTCAGGGGTGCCTATCATCTGATTCGTATCAGGGAGGGAGACAAATGGAAAACAGCCTTTCGAACACCCTTTGGACACTTCGAATATCTGGTAATGCCCTTTGGACATGCTAATGCCCCTGCCGTCTTTCAACGTTTCATGGGTAGGGTGTTCTCCGATATGCTGTTCATCTTCGTCATCGTCTACCTGGACGATATCCTGATCTATTCCAAGGACCTTCTAAGGCATGAAGAACATGTTAAGGCTCTCTTACAACGACAACGTGAACATAGACTCCTAGCCAAACCCGAGAAATGGCTGTTTAATGTGACCTCTGTTCATTACCTAGGATTTGTCCTTAGTCCAGAAGGAATTGGTATGGACCAGACAAAGGTAAAAGCCATATTATCCTGGCCGGCTCCCACTTCAATGAAACTAGTTCAATCCTTCCTGGGCCTAGACAATTTCTACCGGAAGTTCATACCCACCTTTTCTGAGATTGTTCAGCCGATCATTGCACTCTTGAAGAAAGACACTCCCTTTCTCTGGTCTACACCTCAAGACAAGGCATTCCAACGTTTAAAGACAGAGTTTACTCAAGCCCCCATCCTAGCCCAACCCGATATAAATCGACCATTCATAGTGGAGACGGATGCCTCTAACTACGCCACAGGAGCAGGGCTGAAGCAAAATTTCAAGGACAAAATGGAACACCCCATTGCTTATCTTCAAGAACTCTGACTCCCAGTGAGACACATTAGTATGTCCTGGAAAAGGAACTGTTAGCCATCCGTCAAGCCTTCACCGAATGGCGACACCTACTCCTGGGAGCGAGACATCCCGTCCAGGTCCGCACGGACCATCGGAATCTTCAAGCTCTACAATCCTTGGAGTGTAGGTATGCTCGTCAGGCCCGTTGGGCCTTCTTCTTTGCTCAGTACCAGTTCCACATCCATGATGTCCCCGGATCACGGAATATAATTGCTGATGCCTTATCCCGACGTCCTGACTACGAAACAATTGAAGATCGGACCTATCCCAAGATGTATTCCCACACCATTTTTGTAGCTCAAGCGGTCAGTCTCCTCGAAGAAATTCGGATACAAACCCAATGCTCTGAGCTCTGGAAGGATATTTCAAGGAAGAATCAATGGGATCTAAGAATCAAGGATGGATACTTGTTCAAGGATAATTCTCTAGTCATCCCCACACAGAAATTACAACAAAGGATAATCAACCTCTGTCACGATACCCTTCATTCGGGACATCGTGGCATCACCAACACCCTCTGTCTTATACAAAGACAATTTTGGTGGCCCAAAATAAAGACAGACGTACAACTGTACATCCAAGCCTGTTCTATTTGTAGTCAGAACAAATACGATAACAAGAGACCAGCAGGTCTCCTACTTCAACCTACTCTACCAACAAGACCATGGGAATTCATCACTACAGACTTCAATGTGGAATTGCTACCTTCCAGGGGATACATGACTATCATGGTTACCATTGACTTGTTCACTCACATGGCTCACTTTACACCCCTGTATAAACTACCGTCCTCATCAGAGCTAGCTGGAATCTTCCTGTAACACATTTTACGCCTACATGGACTTCCTTCCAAGATCATATCAGACCGAGGACCTCAATACGTCTCACAATTCTGGAAACATCTCTGTCGCATTCTGAAAATCCAACGCACTCTCTCATCAGGTTATCATCCACAAACCAATGGAGCTACGGAACGTGTAAACCAGACCCTGGAACAATACCTTAGTTGTTTCGCCACAAAGGTTCAGGACGACTGGTCCCTCCTAATACCCGTGGCTGAGTTCGCATACAACAATTCGGATCATTCGGCAATCAAGCCCCTTTTATTGCAGTCAAGGATTCCATCCATTAGTGTTACCCTCTGTTCTTCCACATCCCACACCTGTTCCTACCGTTGACTCATGGATGGAAACACTCATCAATGTACACAAGGAAGCCAAGGAACACTTCGAGAAGGCCAGAATATGAACTAAACAAAATGCTGATTCTAAAAGAAGACCAGGGCCTTCATATGCAGTTGGTGATCAAGTCTGGTTGTCCTCGAAGCTACTAGCCTGACACTTACGGCCAAACAAACTGGCCCCCCAGTACTATGGTCCATTTCCCATCAAGGAAATCATAAATCCTGTCTCATACCGACTCAAGCTACCCGACTCCTGGAAGAAGATTCACCCAGTTTTTCACACTTCTTTATTAAAACCCTACATCCGATCTTCCCGTAAATCTTGCAGACCCCCTCCGGTGGTGGTGGACGACCAAGTGGAATTTGAAGTGTCCCGAATATGCGATTCCAGGTATTAACAGGGTCAGCTTCAATACCTGGTTGAATGGAAAGGATATCCTCCAAGTGAAAGAACCTGGGAACCAGCTTCTAACCTGAATACCCCTCGATTGCTCAGAAGATAACATCTCATACACCTGGGCAAACCCGGTGGAACGAGTCTTCGGAGGAGGCATGCTGTCATGATCCACAGAACACACCCCTTTTGGACCTCATGGTCCTTGTCACAACGGGGCTTGCACTCCTTAATACTCCCAACATGGCCGTCTAATGTGCAACATCTTCCTTGTCTTTACGTCAGACGTAGCGTATTTACAAATAGGCCACGCCCCCGCAGGCCCACGCGTCTCAATGCTACTGCAAGCAGCGACTAGACGTGTGCTCCGTAGTTCGCTACAGTTATACTTGTTCCTGGACCTCCTAATTCCATTCCCATTACCCTCTTCCTTGTTTCCCGGACTTGTGTGCTGTGTGCTCACTTTCTTTGTTCCTGGATCCCGGAGTGTCTGAATCCTGGAGCTCTGAACGCATGCTGGAGCCAGAGGAGCCTCGCGCGGGCTTATACAAGACCAGGTCCGTGCGTAAGACGACACCGCCCAAGAAATCCTGCAGGGATCGCTCCCAGGTGAGAAGGAACAAGTTACTTACCTGTAACTGTTGTTCTCCAGCATGGGTCTGGCATGGATTCACATGCTCATGAATATTCCCTGTCGTCAGGCTGGGAATCCTCGGTAAAGAAAAAATCAGTATCAGTTTCGTTTCTGATCTGTCTTTCGTAGTAGTAAACAATCACTGATCTCTGCGTCATACTGACCACAGCCAATGACTGCCCTCTACCTAAGCCCCGCCTCTGGCAGCCATCTTCAGATTTGGTAGCACGTGAAGTGGCAGTATGACCAAGTGAAGAGCCGCAGAGGGGTAGGCGGGAGGGTTCGCATGTGGATCCATGCCAGACCCATGCTGGAGAACAACAGTTACAGGTAAGTAACTTGTTCCTTCTCCAGCATGGGGTCTGGCATGGATTCACATGCTCATGAATAAAAGAATACATAGCAGTACACACATGCACAACCACGGGAGGTGGCAAAGGCTCAACATTAAGCATTATATCCAAAACTCAACATTAAGCAATTCTTACCTCCTCACCAGGCTCACCTTAGGCGAACAGGTTGCGCAGCACTGCTTGGCCGACCCTGGACTCCTCCCTGGAATCCCGATCGACGCAGTAGAATTTCGTGAAGGTGTGCGTCGACCTCCACGTGGCAGCCCTGCAGATGTCCAGCAAGGGCACACCAGATAGGAACGCCGTGGTAGCTGCGATCGCTCTGGTGGAATGGGCTCTCGGACGGCCAGGCAGCGGTCGGTTTGCCAACCGATGACAGTACATGATACAGCCGGAGAGCCATCTGGAAATGGAAGCCTTCGAGAGAGCCTTCCCCTGATTGACAGGTCCAAAGTTCACAAAGAGTCGTGACGTCTTCCGAAAACACTTTGTGCGGTCCACGTAGAACTTCAGCACTCTAGCCACATCCAGCTAGTGCAAAGTCCTTTCAGCCGGCGACGAAGGCGACGGGAAGAAAACAGGCAACACCAAGGGTTCGTTGAGGTGGAAGTCCGACGGCACCTTGGGCATGAAGGAGGGGTGCGTCCTGAGCACTACCCTCGTGTCGTGAAAGGTCAAGTACGGGGGCTTGCAGGAAAGGGCCTGGATCTCTCCCACCCGTCGTGCGGAGGTGATGGCCACAAGAAACGCTGTTTTCCACGACAAGAACTTCAACGGAGTCGAGTGCAGAGGCTCGAACGGAGGTCCCATGAGCTTGGTCAGCACCACGTTGAGCTCCCATGCAGGGGCCGGAGCCTTCACCGGCGGGAACGATCTGAACAGTCCCTTCATGAATTCTTTCACCAGACGATGAGACCACAAAGACGCCCGCCCGTGGTTCTGGTGTATCGGGAGATCGCAGCAAGATGAATCTTGATGGACGCGTGCGCCAGACCAGCCTTGGCCAGCGTCAGTAGGTACGGCAGTACCTGGGGAGCCGTAATCCCTAGAGGATTAATCTTCTGTGCGTGGCACCAGACAGAGAACCTCTTCCATTTGTGTCCGTAGCATTTAAGAGTTGAGGACGCCCTGGCCTTTGCAAGAACCTCTCTGCAGTCGGCCGGTATGTCGTAGCCTCCAAACTCTAACGCTGCAGGAGCCAGGCCTGCAAGTTCAGCGACTTCGGGTCGTGATGGAGGATGGCGTCTCCTTCCCTGGAGAGAAGATCCGCGTCCACTGGCAGCTTGATTGACGGGGACGCTGACAAGTCCAGAAGGTCCGGGAACCATATCTGCCTCGGCCACGCAGGTGCGACGAGGATCATCCTGCACCGTGACCTCTTGAGCTGGTTGATGAGCCGGATCAGCAGCGGCAATGGAGGGAACGCGTATAGAAACAGGCCCTCCCAGGGGAACGAGAAAGCATCGCCCATGCTCCTCGGCTGGGGAACCTGCTGGCGAACCTCCGGCACTTGGAGTTCGTCGCCGTCGCAAACAGATCGATCTGGGGTGTGCCCCACCGTCGGAAGAGGCGGTCCACTAGATCCTGCCGTAGTTCCCACTCGTGGCACGAGCGCACTCTCTGCTGAGCGAGTCGGCGATGGTGTTTTTTATCCCTGCCAGGTGAAACGGCACTAGAAACATCCCTTGGGCGACGGCCCAATGCCACAGATCCTGCGCCTCCTTGGACAGGGCTGGGGATCTGGTACCGCCCTGCTTCCTGATGTAGAACATGGTGGTGGTGTTGTCGGTGAAGATCCTCACCACCTTGCCCTTGAGGGACGGAAGAAAGGACCTGAGGGCCCAAAACACTGCACGGAGCTCCAGGATGTTGATATGGAGGGACTTCTCCGTCGGAAGCCAAAGGCCTCTCGCGTGCAGATTTTCGGTGTGCGCTCCCCACCCTTCCAGGGAGACATCCGTGGTCACTGTCTCCTGGTGGCCGGGGGTCTGGAAGTCCATGCCCGCCGTCAGGTGCGCGCGGGTGCCCCACCACCGGATCGCTCGTCGGAAACTCTCATCGAGTGTGATCCTCTCCTCGAAGCTGCCCATCGTCTGGATCCAGCGCGCGTCCAGGAACTCCTGCAACGGGCGCATCCAGAGCCTGCACAGGCGGATGAGATAAATGCAAAAAGACATCATTCCAAGGAGGGACTTGATGGACCTCACCCTGGCCACGTCCGCAAACAATATCCGCTGCACCTTGCCCAAGATCGCCCTCGTCCTTTCCTCCGACGGAGAGGCCAGAAGCGACACTGTGTCGAGCTTCGCTCCCAGAAACAGCGCGTCTTGCACGGGCACCAGGTGGGACTTGGCGTAGTTTATAGAGAATCCCAGGTCCATGAGTAGTTGGACGGTCCTTGCCGTGTGCTCCACGGCGAGCTCTTTCGTCTTCGCCCGGATGAGCCAGTCGTACAGGTAGGGGTAGACGTGGATCCCCTTTAGGCGCAGCCGCGCCGCCACAGGTGCGAGGCACTTGGTGAACACCCTGGGTGCCGACCTCAATCCGAAGGGAAGGGCTCTGAACTGGTAGTGACGCCCTTGGACCACGAATCTGAGAAACTTTCAGTGTCCCTTTAGGATGGGGATATGGAAGTAGGCATCCTCCAAATCCAACGACGACAGGAAATCGCCCTCCTCCAGTTGACCCAGGACGTGATGGAGGGTGACCATCCTGAACTTCTGTGCCTTGATGAATTTGTTCAGTCGTCGTAGGTCCAGGATGGGACGCCATCCTCCCGTCTTCTTCTTCACGAGGAAGTATCTTGAGTAAACTCCGGAGCCCCGGAGCCTCTTTGGGACGAGCTCGATGGCGCCCTTCCTGAGCATCGCCCTTACCTCCAAGAAAAGTTGAGGGACGTGATGTTCCTTCCTGGCCACAGGGGGGACGCGCGGGCACCTCTTTAGAAACTCGAGCGCGTTACCCTGAGCCAGGGCGTCCAGCACCCAACTGTCGGTGGAGATGGACTCCCACACGCTGACGAAGCTCGCCAGCCGGCCTCCCACCGGGGTGCTTCGGCGGGGGCCCGACCCCACGGCCGGTTCAGTCCTGCTTCGACGAGGCTTTGCCGCCTTGTCCTCCTTGGCGATGACGGCGGGGTCCGCCCGACTTGCCTCGTCCCCTGTAGGCTTCCTGTGACGACGAACGGGCCGCTTGACGATAGGTGGAAAATCCGCCACTGGAACCTTTGGAGGCACCCTGTTTGCCTCCACCACTCCGAAAGGGCGGCCGTCGTTGCTGGAGAACACCAAGAGCCCGGGCCGTCTCTGTGTCCGCCTTGATGGCCTGTAGGGAATCGTCCACTGTTTTCCCAAACAGGTTGCTCCCGTCGAAGGGCATGTCCAAGACTCTGGTCTGCACGACCTGACGGAAGTCAGTAGCCTTGAGCCATCCACGCCGCCTAAGGCACACGCCGTTGCCCAACTGGTGAAATCCAGTGTCCGCGATGTCCGTCGCTATCGTAATGGCCTGGTCTGACGCCACTTCTCCTTCCTGCAAGATCTCTAGGGCCTCCGCCCTCTTGTCGTCTGGTAGGAAGTCCAGCAGGGGGGCGAGTTTGTACCACAACTCCCTGTCGTAGCGGGCTACGATAGCCAAGGCGTTGGCAGCCTTAATCGTCATCGCTGCCGATGAGATGACTCTGCGTCCCATCGTGTCCAATTTCTTTCCCTCGCCATCCGGCGGGGAGGTTGATGTAGAGGCCGCGCCCCCCCCGCTTTCTTCCTGGCCGCCGCGGAGACGACAGAGTCCGGGGTCGGCTGTGCCCAAAGGCACAAGGGGGCCGCGTCCGGGACCCGGTACATCTTCTCGTACCGATCCCTTCTAGCCGGCGTTGTGGATGGGTTCTTGAGGAGTGCGAGACCCTCATCCCAGATATCGTCCAGTAGAGGTACAGCAAGGACCGTCTTCCTCTTGGTCTCGCGCCGTTGATAAAGGAAACCTTCCTTCTTCTTCTCTTCCGGGCAGAGCTGGAAAAGCTCAGATGCCCTGGCGATCATGGCGTGAAACGATCCAATCCCGTCGGGCGGGGAAGCCCGGGTGGGAGGTGACGACGGGAGATCCTCGTCGTAAACCTCGTCGTCAGTACCCGTCGCGGCCATGTCAGTCCACGTATCATCCCCACGTGTCGTGGACGGGGAGGAGGGCTGAACAGGGCGCGAAGGTTGAAAAGGAGGTGGAGGATGAATCCTTCCTCTCTTAAGAGGTGGGCTCCCAGAAGGGCCTGGCTCCGGGTCCCCCGTCGGGAGCAGTTCCTCCGTTGGTGGTAACGGCAGTCTCGTCCTTATCTCCGAGCATAAGGACTGTATAGCCAACAAAATGGCCGCCGAGTTGTCTTGCGGCACTGGTTGAGGGGGTTCCGACGGGCAATCAGGAGCCCCGTCGGCACCCTCGACGTTCTCGTCGTCTACCACGTCGGGGTCCCTCCAAGACCGGATGGTCTTCTTCCACGCCAGAGCGTGGCCTAAGACTTCGATCAGCTCCTCAGAGGTTGAGGCCGAATCCACGACGACCTCCTGCCCCCCCTTTTTCTTCTCCGTCAGAGGTTTCACGGGGGTCCTGTCGATGGGCATGAAAGAGGACTCCCTCTGCGGTGGCAGGGAGATTCTGGGCCCCGAGGTCGCCACCACTGGTGTAACCTCCACAGGCTGAGCCAGGGCCGCCGCGACTGTCTCGATAGAGGCCTTGGCCGGATGGATCAAAGGCTTTCACCACCTTAGGTGCGCTCACCGCCTTCTCCTTGGGGGGAGGGTCACCACCTCGCTACCCCTCCGATGGGGCCTTCGAGCACGACCGGGGTCTCTCCAGGAGCTTCACCGGGTGCTCGGCCTTCCTCTTACCCGAGCCAGAGCATTGGCTTGTGGTTTATGGCGCCGGGGAGGATGCGCCCTGCCTGGCGCCCGTAGAGCCCGACCGTTCGGCACTCCCGGTGCCAGCGGACTCACGGTACTTGGCCTTCTGTTGGACCCCCGTCGCCGGGGCGCCCTCAAAGGTCTTAGAAGACCGCTCGGACTTCTTCTTCTTCTTCTCGCCTGACGGGCTCTTTCCTTCCAGCCAGTTGGCGAGACGCTGATGGCGGTCCTTCATGGTCCGCTCCGACATACTGTCGCAAAACGCACAGTCCTTCTCCACATGCGTCTTGTCTTCATGCAGGCAGTAAAGGCAAAGGGAGTGTTCGTCCTCCTTGAAGACATTCTGAAGCTGGCATCCAGGGCAGACCCTGAATAGCTTTCCGGGCGTCGAGCTTCCCTTCTCCCGGGCCATCTCCGAGATGGGCCTGAGAAACTTCTGGAGTCCTCCAAAAGCATGGCTCGACGAAATCTTCACCCTTGAGGGGCGTAGAAGAATCCGACACGGGTCCCCGTTGATCGGATAAAGAAAACGGTGGAGCTTGAGGCTCTTTTGACCGAAAAAGAGAACATTTTCCTAAGAAAAAGCGCGCAAAAAGCACTAACGCTCGAGAGCAATAGCACGAGGATCCAACACTTGAACGTGCGGTAAAAACCTGAAGATGGCTGCCAGAGACGGGGCTTAGGTAGAGGGCAGTCATTGGCTGTGGTCAGTATGACGCAGAGATCAGTGATTGGTTACTACTACGAAAGACAGATCAGAAACGAAACTGATACTGATTTTTCCTTTACCGAGGATTCCCAGCCTGACGACAGGGAATATTCATGAGCATGTGAATCCATGCCAGACCCCATGCTGGAGAAAGGGGGAATTCCGTGACATAGCCTCGAACATAAATCCGCTTGACCAAATACTTTTTAGTTTGGCTCTGGTCGGGTTTATTCACCATTTCTTTTTGTTAAAGTCCTTCTTGTGTTTTACTTTGCGCGACAAACCAGGTTTGCCTTCTTTGTTCACTGTCTTTTGGCAGGCTTCTGCAAGAAGCCCTTCTCTAGGCACCTGGGGGTCTAGGTGGGCTGAATGTGAGGGAAGGGTGTAGTCACCCCCTGCACAGGGTATCCTAGGAAACCCAAGTCGAACTTTGCCATGATTGGCTGCAGCGGTTGTCCCGGCCTGACAACCCCCCTGCTGCGTGACTGCCAGCCAGGCTGTCTGAATGGGGGATTTTCGCATAAAAGGCAGGACTCTTGGGCTGGAAGTCAGAGTCGCCACTGGAACTACAAGGAACTGAAGAGAAGCAGAGAAGACTGCCGCTGCAACTACCCCGTCCCGTGGAAGCCCTGCTGCAGTCCTAAGCTATCTACCCTTCGACAACCAGAGAAGATCCAGTCTGGAGTCTTCTTCCCTTGAGCCTGGTGGGGTCAACCAGCTCATCTTCCACAGCCAGAGGATCCTCTTCGTGGTCGAAATTGCTGCACCTTCCTGTAGTGGTCCGGATAGCCGGTACTTACCTTGAATTGTTCAGTGCCAAGAGAATTGGTTGTGTGTAGTGTATTTTCGTGTGGTTTTAATTTAATAGAAGTGAAGTGTTTTACCAACAGATGGTTTAGAAATAAATGGATTTTTACTTTTTCAACCAAAAAGCTTGAGTCAGTGTTTGTTTGAGTCACAGTAATTGTGGTCCTTGGTGTAATCTCTACTACTGCTCATTTGCTCTTGAGATAAGTCTGGCTGCTCCGCTACTGCTACCACTTTAACATAGTAGTACAGGCTTGTACCAAAGGTGAACTTGTATTACGACTTGTGGTCTTAATAGTGTCTAGTGGTCCCTAAGGGCACTGCACAGGATTCTGCCTAACACCCAAAACTGGCCTATGGGATTTGCGGTCCACAGTAGGGCACTACCCCTGCAGCACATGTACTGCATGCAAGTTCACCAAGACAATGGAGGAATTCAAAATTAGAGACCAAACATGGACCCTTCCTACCATAACAAATTGAAAAACTAAACAAGTTGTGTATTGCATAGAATGTCCATGTGGGCTGCATTATGTTGGTCAAACCACCCGCGCAGTCCACATTAGAATTTGGGAACATCGCTCCCGAATCAGGTGCAAAACCACAACTGCCCCTCTTGCTAATCATTATATTGAGTTACAACGTTCTGCAGATGACATCCTGTGGTGGATCCTTGATGTTGTTAAAAATCCAATGAGCACAGATAGATATGTTCTACAAAAAGAAGCACGATGGATCCATAGAATAGAAACTCATACTAAAGGTCTTAATGAGGAATTTCCTCCCTCACTATAAGAGAGAGAGAAGGAACGCTCTCTGCAGCACTCTCTTAGGATCTGATCTCCCAAACCTTATGTTCAAATCGGATTTAAGAACCAGGTAATTAGCTGCCTCTATGGTCTGAAAGAATTTCAAATTTGGAAAACAATTTCAAAAGCGGAATTTTGTAAAAATGTCATTCAGCGCCGACGAAGGTGTGCATGTGTGGTTGTTTTTGATAAATGGACTGCTGGACTTCGAATTAGTCCACCAGTCTCACAACTAACCATTCCTCAGTGAAGGCGTCTATAAAAGCTGTGATCAGTACTTTTTCATTTGGCATACGTTTCCATGACTGCTGCTACAAAGCGCAGATAAGCTTGGTCCTCATGGACCAATGAGAACGTGACGGCTGTTGCAACGCTGCAATTCATTTACTCTCGGTACAGACTAAATGGAGAGTCAACAGGCGGCGCTGTGTTATGCGCTAGCACTTCAGCTTACCTTTGAATTGGCTTTGATTTTCAAAAGCAGCAAAACATACTTTTATTAATGTGTAAACATCTATATGTGTTGCCACGGCTACTGCTGCAACGTACGCATGGGCTTGGTCTTTCTGGACCAATGGAAATATCTCATACGTTCGGTAGAGGGGGCGCGAGCATACCGACCAATAGGAATGAGGTTTAGTTTGCTCTAACTCAAGCATAGCCGAGTCGGACGTCCTAGTCTTTTCAGTCATTGACAGGAATGCCAGCCCGCTACCCAGGAGGGGAGAAACACACGAGCACACAAGTACAAGCAAGGTGAATATAACATAATTCCCTTTCTTTAGGCGTTGCAAATTGCAATACTTTGATATAAAATATTAGCTTTGTTTATATCTTTCCAGTCAGGATAGTTTCCGAATCGTTACCTCAGAAAACAAACTTGTCTCTAAGTGGCATGGGCCATATGAAATACTGGAATGGACAGGAACCTGTACTTAAAAGGTAGCACAACGTGACAGGAAACAAAAGATCCATCTATATCATGTAAATCTCTTAAAAGAGTGGAAGGAAAACCTGTCTGCCACCAATGCCACAATACTATCCTGTTTAGTAACAGAAGAAATAGATAACTTTGAATTAAATACTCCAGGGCTATCTGTCGTATCTGAGTCCTGTTTAGGTATGGATGTCTTGGCAAGTGGTGATGTCAGTATGGAATGGTAGCCAGTGTGTCTGGAGTAGAATGTTGTGTGAGTGGGGTTCTGACCTAGTCAGTGGATGAAGATGTAGCCTGGGTGGTGGGAGCCAGTGGGCTCTCCACTAGTATCTCTCTTGATATAACCTGATTACCTTGATATAACTTGAAGCAATAAACTGATGAACTATACCACTGAGCCGACTGGTTATTTTGGAAGCTGCATCACAACATTGGCGATGAGGACTGCGGAGGAATGCCTATCTTGCCCTATGCTATGGTGGTATTTCCCTACCAAACCAAAACCAAGCAAAGTCAAAGTCCACAAGTTCAACTTGGGAAACTGTCTGTGTCCAAAACCTATACTTGGCCTCGTAACTAAACTTATACAACGTGCAGGGATGTCAGCAACTACAAAATAGTGTTCAGCATACAGTTCAGAGCTTTTTTCAGTTCGCAGCTTTCCTTCAGCTCGCTTCCTCAAGTAAAAAACATTTCTAACAAATGTCTTGAGTACCAAAATAATATAGGATTAACCGGTACTCAGAGTTCCCTTCCCCAAGCTCCAAAACAGTTCACAACACACAATATTCTGAGGCTCCATCCTTAAGCCAATAAGTATTTCAGACCTCAGGGTTCCCTTCCCCAAGATGTACTTTCAATGTGGTGTTGATAGGATGGTGTTTCCCAATTTTCTTAAGGGTCTGAGCCACATTTGCACCCTCTGCATATTGCTAGTCTTTGTATAAAAAAAAATGTATTCCGGAGCTGAATACCAATATGGCTGTGTCCAAGGAGGATATGGAGAATATGTTCAAGTCCTTTAAGCAAGATATCACCCAGGAAATCAAGAAGGAGATCAAAACCTCTAAGGACTCTGGCCCAGTCGCTTGGGGATCTTACTTCCCACTTTGGGGGGCTGGAATCAATGACCTAGAGAATGTTACCTGCGTGCAATCCCATGACAATGATGCCCTGGCGGGAAGAGTGAAGATCATCGAGGAACACCTGGAGGACATTTGGGCAAAGCAAGCTGACCTGGAAAACAGGTCGAGACGAAACAACATACGCCTGCGTGGAGTCCCCTGGAAGATCCCCGACCTGGACCTAGCGGAATATGTCGAGACATTCTTCAGAGCCCTCTTAGAGCTACCACCAAATGAAGAGCTAAAATTGGACAGAACGCACAGCGTGTATTCCTCGGCCCAGCTGAAGAAGAACTTGCCCCCAGACATACTTACCCGGGTGCATTTCTACCGCCAGAAAGAAGACATCATGGCGGCAGCCAGGAACGCAGACTCAATTCGATTTCAGAGCACTGAGATACACCTATTTCAGGACCTGGCCCCATACACCTTAGCCCGCAGACGGCGCCTGCACAGAGTGACAGCCTGGTTGAGGGATCAGAGGATCCGGTATCGTTGGGGGTTCCCCTGCAAGCTAATATTTGAACTCAACAACCAACACCACATAATAACCTCGGAAGAAGAAGCGAAAAGCCTGATGGAAGAGACACCCGACGGGCTGGATCACAACCCACGGCCCCCGGAGGGGGACGAGTCCACCTCTTGTCCGGCGCCAAAGCCTAGGAGGGGGAGATCCCGCCGTAGACCGGAGAACGCAACAGCCTCTAATTGGACTCCATGGATACCTCTTGGCAGAGGGACCAGGCAGGGTTGTCCCCTATCGCCTCTGGTATTTGCGCTTGCAATGGAACCGCTAGCCTAACATATCCACCTACACTCTGAAATCCAAGGGTTCAAATTAAAAAAAGTATAAAGTTGCCTTATACGCAGACGATGTGCTCTGCTTTCTGCGAGAGGCCCAGACCTCGGTCCCTCCGCTCATGGCCCTGTTAGATAGATTTGGGCAGATCTCAGGCTTCTCAATAAATGCAGCCAAACCAAAGGGGTTGAAACTGTCCGAAACCCCCGCGGTGCTAAATGCCTTACAGAACAAATTCTCCCTTAGCTGGGTAACCTCCAAAATAACATACCTGGGAGTACACTTAACTACAACCTACTCTGGGCTGGCGAAGGCCAATATTCCCCCGCTATTTAAAGAAGCTAAGGAATCACTACTAAAATGGGGTCCCCAGGAGATTTCTTGGCTGGGGCGAATGACAGCTGTTAAAATGACTACTACCCCGCCTCCTTTAAGCATTGCATGTGCTCCCAGTTTATATCCCAGAGCGAGACCTACAAGACCTTCAGAAAGCGATATGCCAATTCATCTGGCAGCGTAAAACACCTAGAATCCAGCGCATGATCCTTATCAGAAGTAGGCAGCTTGGAGGACTAGGGCTCCCATATACTGTAAGATACTATCGTGCATCTCAGATAGCCCCTATCATGGGCTGGGCTGTTCAAGAGGACCCCCCCCAAATGGCGGGACATAGAACAGACATTTGCCGTGGCCCCCCTCTCTCACCTTCCTTTTCTACCGCGAGAAGCGCGAGCCTCACTACTTCCTCTTCTCCCAACCACGAGCGCCTCACTCAGATGCTGGGACAGACAACTCACCTTAAGAGGACTGACCCCGCGTCTGGGCCCTATGACTCCGATCACACAAAACCCGGTCTTTACTCCGGGGCTTCAGCCTAGATCTTACCATAAATGGTCGGGAACTAAAATCTTGAGGCTGCATGAGACATACGCTGACGGTGTCCCCTTAACATTCATTCAATGCAAGGAGAAATTTAACCTCCCAGAATCTGAAAGGTTTAAATACATTCAACTTAGGCACTGGATCACCAAACCGTTATTAAAAAAGCAGCCAGTAGACCCCCCATAGGCCTAGAACTAACTGCGGTAGAAGGCCAAGGCGCCCATAATGTAGCTACGTGCTAACGTCTTACAGCCCCAGAGGAGGAGGAACTGCCGTACATAGTAGCTTGGAGGAAAGAGCTGGGGAAGGAGGTTTCTCCCGAATCATGGCAGAGAATCTGGGCCAGAGCACACAAGTCCTCCAGATGCACGACGGTGAGGGAATGTGCACTCAAAATATGCTAAAGATGGTATTTCACACCGCAGAGACTGCATGCTATGAATGTAGACTACCCTGACACTTGTTGGCACGGGTGCGGGGCAAAAGGGGACTTAGGTCACATGTGGTGGCACTGTCCGACTATTCAATCTTTCTGGTTGGAGATCCGCTCCAAAATTAAAGACATCTGCGGATCCCTCCTTCCCATGGACCCA
This sequence comes from Ambystoma mexicanum, assembly GCF_040938575.1. Taxonomy (NCBI): domain Eukaryota; kingdom Metazoa; phylum Chordata; class Amphibia; order Caudata; family Ambystomatidae; genus Ambystoma; species Ambystoma mexicanum. The sequence continues at coordinate 302,086,759 of NC_090937.1, forward strand.
ATAGTGAGGGTCCTGGGAGATTCCCCCGAGGACGGATCATACCCGCAATCTGGCCCTAGAGCGCAGCTCATCACTCAACTACTGATGGCTGCCCACCTTACGCGCGCGCGCGCTTCTGGAAAGAGCCCGAGGGCCCTTACATTGCACAATGGTGGGTCAAGGTCTGGGAACTCTTGGGAATGGAGAAACTAACAGCCACATTATCGAATCGAACTGACAAATTCCGACAAATCTGGGGCCCATTTCTAGAACATGTGGAAGAAAAGGAACATATGTTCTTCCAACCAAGACTGATCAAATGCCTTCTCCAGCCCTGAGAAACTCAGTACAAACAAGGGACATGGTTGCCCTGGCACCAGAACGGCAGGAGAATATCGGACACTAAGAGCAACAGAGCAACACCCGGACTTGGGGGGGGTGCAGGTGAAAAATGATCTTTGAATTTTTTTTTTCTCTCTTCTCTCCTCCTTTCCTTCCTTTCTTTCTCTACATACAACTGCAGCAATACATCCCCAAGAGTAACTGTGATGCCACAAATGAACCATAATGGTCAAAATGAAATGTCAACCCACTGTTAAATTAATTGGTCTCAGCGTTATTCGTTGAGTTCTAGGTTGGCGAATTTTTGATGAACCGTTGCATCGCATTCAAATATCCTTGCCACTGTTTATACTGTTAAAGATTTCAATGTGAATTGATGTTTCAATAAAAAAGATTGACAAAAAAATAAAAAAATGTATTGGTTGAAAATTGCAATTCGTTTTAGTTCACTTTTTAAAGCTCATGTCCAAAGTTCCATTCACTTTGGAGTACAATACACATTGGATTGGCTGGCTTTATTGAAGTTTTGTTCACTGTAGATTTTTATATGTATTGGCTTCTTTGATTCAATGCTTGATTAATTTGTACTGTCAATGTATATAAGCTTGCTTAATTAATTGTAAAGTTCTTTGCCTTTTGGACTTGATATACATTGTATTTATTTAAATGTAAAGCTTTGTTTCTTTAGAATCCTCATAAGTAATAATTTTCTTTCAGTGTGGTATTCAAAATGTGAAGATATTTGTTCGACTTTGTTTTCGGTTTAGCATTCAAATTATTAAAGGTTTTCATGTAAGGCACTCTGTTGTTAATTTCAATTCACTTCGGTGTAATACGCTTTTGTAGTTTGCCTTTAATTGCGCCCAGCATTCAGAGACTTTAAAAATGTGCTTTCATTTACATGCGACCACTCCGTAACAAAGTATTCTCACTTGTTTAAGGATTAACATGTTCTATTGTTCGCTGGTTTGCAAGTATTCAGATCGGAGACCATCGAAAACGTGTCTCATCATTCACACGACCACTCCAATACAAAATAACCTTGCGCATAACATCAAACACTCGCATACCGGGTTTCTGTTTGCTTAGAAACTCACTGGTTGCTTCGATGCAAGTTCCTGCAGTGCAGATCTCCCAGCCTTCTGGTCGCTGCCCCAGGGTTCCACCTCCTGCCCCTCAGGCACTCCTGGGTCAGCTTCTGGCCACAGGAGAACAAGCACTTTGAGCAATAGAAAAAGGGGCAGCCTTCCCGCACGGCTCCCTTTTCCAGGCTCCTTCGGTTCCACAGAACACCAGCTCCTGGGCCACTCTTCCCTGAACCATAGTTGTGCTCCAAACGAAAAGAACCCCACTATTTCTCCTGGCCTCTCTACTGCTACTGCAAATTTACTGCTACTGCTCCTGTCACTGCTTCTTTTCTCATTCTCATTTGATGGGGCTTTTTATTCACCTGCAGCCCTCTAACAGGCTGCAGGTGCGAGTTTACAATTCGCCCTGCCTGAGCATCATTAAGCGAATATGCCCAACAAGTACTCTCAGCAGGCCTCTTCCTCATCCCAGTACTTTTAGGAGTTATATATGAGGAAGTCAGGGGAGTTGATTTACAATAGCCCATGAAGACGGGGGAGGGTTGGATTGGTCATTAGTAAGAAAAGGGGATACCATATCACTCCCAAGGGCATCCCACTCCCACTCCCCACAGACTCTCCACCCAGGTGATCCTCCCGCAGCTTGTCCAACCCTAGGGTCAGGATTCAAGAGCGATGGCCTTTCCCTGGCCACCTGCGCAGAGGATCCATGGGGAATATGAGTGAGATCACCCTCAGGTTTCTCACAGTAGCTACTCGAAAAAAGACTATGTAGCCCAATCTCATGGGCTGCGCTTTTCATTAGTCACTTTTGCCTATGGACATATATTATATTCAGTGAAAAAACGTTGTTAAAAGGAACGTGATGGCTATAAGTAAAATAAAAAAAAACAAGAAAATTCGGCAGCTATGGCAGGCAATGTAACCATAACTTGCGCCACCGCCATGCACTGCTAACACCAACACCCAGGACATCAACAATGACATCACATATCTGGGGTGGTTGTTTTTGTTCAGTGACAGTATTAATTTTAAGCTGAGGACTCCATGTGGTTATACTACATTGCAGATACTATCAAGGTACTGTGGTAGTGGAGATTCACCTTGTGCTATATTCTGATGTTCTTTTCCCTACGGTTTACCCCGAGGACATAATGCACATACATAGAACAAGAAGCATGTCCCATGTAGATAGTACATTTCTCAAGAATGTGATATGCTTCGTCTTATCATTGTACTACCTAAACATACCATCTTAAGAATACTTTAGTTCTATGATCCATACTGCATTCATTGTTTCTCTGTATGTAATATTTGATTGCTTTATTCACAAAACAAATTCACTACAAAGTTGTTTTCGACAAGCACCTTTTATGTGACCAGGAGTAGTTTATTACAAGGCTACTGATCACCTCCGATATGGTCTAAATGAGACTGTAAGTGGTACCCCTTATACCGATGTTCAATTTGCATTGTGACGCAGAAGTAATATCATATGTGATGTCATCTTTGATGTCCTGGTTGTTAGTGTAAGCCGTGCATGGCGGTGGCGCAAGTTATGGTTGCATATCTTACCATAATGGCACATTTCCCGTTTTTTAAATTTTACTTGTAACCAAAACATTCCTTTAAAAACATTTGTATTTTTTACATTTTTTTAATTATTAGTTGTATTTAATCAATATTATTTTTACAAGGACAGAAAAGGAGAATCCTTCTACCTAGTCGCTGAGAGCCTCTATTCTTTCCATAGCATGTTTTAAGATCTTTGCTATAAAAATTGTTTTTGTCTATATTCGACATACGACTTTTTACAAAATGTCATATCATTCATCAAAATTAACTGCAAACATCCATTAATAAAACATTTAAAAGTCATTTAAAAAGAATACATTACAGCATCACCAAGACACCTTCATTCAATATAACCAATTTTAAGTATTCTAACCTGTCAGTAGTAAAAGTTAAGGTGGGTGTTCATCACATGTGATATTTGGTTTGTATAAAACCACACACCTCTTGTACCTGGACCACTTTTATGGTTAATGAGGTCTCATGCCCTGCTGTTATCCTTTCCCAAAACATATCAGAAAACAAGCTATCTTCCTGCTCCACAAATTGCAAAAAATACTTCACCCTCACCTCCCAGGTACTCCCACAATCCATGAGGACGTGCTTCAGAGTCTGACGGCTGGTATCTTCGCAGTCTGGGCAGAATTTCATTGCTTCATTATTTCGACCCCAACGGGACAAGATTTCACCTGTGCGGACTAAGTTCAATTGAACCCTTAAAAATGACTGCCTCATCCTCCAGCTGCGGGAATACCTTAAGTACCTAAGCAAAAAACCTCTCTTTTTGTCAATTTACGCATGTGACCTATTGTACGGATCCAATAAAATCTGCCACAGCTTCCTTCACCTTCATTGGATTGGATATTAAAGCATCTAAATTGCTATCACACTCCCTAAGGATCAAAAACATTGACGCGCACTGTTGAGAGTGCACTTTAATGTCCTCATAAATTGAGTTGGCCTGTGGGACCCCTATTAATCGACATAAGGAGATCAATTCCCATTCCACAAAGGATCTGAGACTTAAACCTAGTTCATATCTTAAGCTTGCCATGGACAAGCTCTTTGGACTCCAAGGACCTGTTTTCATATTCGTCCCTCCAGCCTTGACCAATGCATTTCCCAGACCAACGGTTTGGCTTCCAGTCCATATAATATGACTGGAATCACTGTGGCAATGTTAAATGTAATCAATGGCAACAGAGAGAATTTACAGAATTTAATCAGGAGCTTTTTCATTTGGGGTGTCAGTTGGGACGTCTTGTCATTAAGGTCAAGCTCAATTTGGCTTACTTTCGGGAAGGCATATACCGGAAATCCCAGATAAACCACCTCCTTTACCACAGGAATGATCTGGTCACCCATGGCCCACTTATAATTTGTCGTTCATTGGGCAAGGTCTTCTAAAGACCAGTATTTTTGACTTCTCATGACTTATCAAGAGTTAATTCACCCGTGCATAGTCCACCAGTGAGTTCAGGAGTCGCTGCAAGCCCACCACTGTGTTGTCCAAAACGACAATATCATTGGCATAGGCCAGCCACATGACCTGTCGAATACCAATCCTGGGGCTGGCCAACACCACTGCCAAGTCCTCCCTCATGTCCGCCAGGTATAGATTGAAGACAAGGGGTGCCACCAAGCATCCCTGCCTCACTCCTCTTTCAACCGCCACTGGGTCTGAGAGCCGGCCCAAGGCATCCAGTCTAACCCTTACAACAACCTACTCTTGAAGGCTAGCTAACATGGCCAAGAGGGGTTTCGGTGACCCCCCAGGAGTCTACCTTCGCCCAGAGGCAATCTCTATTGACCACGTCAAACACTCTAGAGATGTCTATCCAGGCTCCATAGAGCACTGTGCCTCCCTTTCACCATGATTGTTTGCATACAATTTCCAAGGCCGTCCCATTCAATGTAGTGGAAAGCCCGTCTGGAACCTTGACAAGATGTTATTTTTTCTAGCTCATTGGTCCAATTCTCTCAACAGCAGGCCCACAAAGATTTTACTATCCACGTCAAGGAGGGCTATCGGACGATAATTTGCCTGATCTGTCCAATCGCCCCCCATTGAAAATGGGGACCGCTATTGAAGTTTTCCAGGACGGGGGACGCATTCACTTTTCCAGGATCTCTCAGAAAAGCAAGGATAATAGCCTAGGCCATAAACCTATATTTCCCTTAAGGACCTTATAGGTCAGGCCATTTGGCCCTGCTGCTCTGGAAGAGATGGATTTACTAATCAATTCAGCGATGAGGCTTTCCGAAATGATCTAATACCCAATCAGCACTTGGGATCTTGAAACAGATCCTCGAAGATGTCTTTTTATAAAGGAGGGAAAAATTATTACACTATTTAGCCTCGGAGATCACACTGCTCTGAAGGCTAGCCTGGGTGGGCTGGGGGAGGCTCCTGGTGATTCAGCAATGCCCAAAAATTGTGTGAATTATTTGTCACCACTCATAACATTGATTCACCATTTTTTTGGTGACGAGAAGCTTGTCACCATCGTGAACAATTTCTAAAGTCCTTCTTGAGCCGATCCACTCTTGTTTTAAGATCCTCTTACTATCAGGCTCCAGCCTACAAGTCTCTTGTAGATTTACGAAGACTCCTCGTCTTTATCCATGTCTCTTCATCAAAGACATGGTGATGTGCAGGGCAAGAATGTTGTTTAATCCCCAAGGGATGGTCTATGTCTTATAAAATCTCCTAAATGGCCACGGGACTGCATTTCCTCTTCAATACCCGATTGTGCATCCCCATACATATCCTTTGGCGCTCTTCATTTAAGAATGTTCCAGTCCCTCTATATTTAGCCAACCCTTTACCCCCACCCATTATTCAGTATAACGGGCTGGCAGAGAACCCGCCTATTTTCAAAAGGAGTCCCAAGCCACTGTGGCCTCCCATCGGGCATGATCACTAGTGCCCCTGTCAGTGACCTGGAACTTATTACAAATCCCAAATAGCCGAGGAGATAGGAACACAGTCAATATTTGAAGTTGACCTCCCCCGTCTCCAAGTCCCAGGCGGAGGTACATCTCCCTCTATTGCTCTGTTCGTCATCACCAAATTCCATTCTAGGAGAAACTATATCCATCTCCTACCTCTTGGGCTGTTACTCTTCTTGGGGACAGTTTATCCTGGTTGGCAGTGGTAGAAACGCATTGTGTGTTAAAATCCCCTGCCAAGAGAATGTCTATTCTAGGATAATCCAGGTTTACCCTAACCAGGAGATCCGACAGTGACTCCAGAACATGTGTAAGATCAGTGCAGGTGGGGTTCCAGTATAAATTGACAACAATCAAGGATTGAACCCGTTTGAGTGTTCTTAATTACAATTGTGCTGCCAATATTCCCCTTAGCCTAGTTGGAACAACCTCCATTTGCATTAGCAATCAAAACACCCCCCACCCTCCAACACCCCTCCTCATATGTGATGCCAGCTATGCAATACAGTAAATCCTTCCATCTGAAAGGAGTTTAACAACCACGTCTCTTGCAACATTACAAGATTGTTGTTAGCAAAAATAGCCTCCTTCATAGTACAAGCCTTAGAAGAACTAGAACCCTGCGTGTTCCAACTCACAAAATGCCATTCATCACGACTAAAGAGACTCCCCTCCTACTCCTAGTCTGTGGAATACCTGAGTCAAGATTTAGGCCAGCAGGGACCAGGCCATCGTTTGAGCATCATTCTGTCCGTCAGATCTCCCATTTACTATTGCTGGGCTAGTTGACTGCACAGCGCCCAAAGTCCTTTCTGTTTCACCTCCCCCTACCCACTCCGTCAACCTCCCCAAACTCACTCTCTTTTCCCTGGCTGGGAGAATAGTATAAACCTCCAAGCCCTGTTTCTCAAGGGCTTTTGTGACTGAAAGAATAGCCTTACACCACACCCTAGATTTTAACCTTGCTTCCGCCAACCAAAAAGCATCCTCAAATGGGAAGCAGACACATTCAATGTCCTGTGAAGAAAATAAATACGAATCCAGGATTTTCTTGAAATAAGACAATACAGCACCCCGATTCAAAGATTTATAGTCCTTGGATGTTTTAGTGCATTTCAACCACAACCTTCGAATAGTGAAGGGTGCTTTTTCTTGACCCAGCATTCTGGGAGAATGGTTCTCATCTACGTTTGCTGCCTTGGCCTCGCAGCTTTTGTTCTGTGAGACGAAAGGATATATTGTGTTCGCTCTTCCACCAGTGAGTACACTAGACATTGTCCTTTGAATCAATGGTTCGTTCCCCTCTGTGATGAGGGACCATGCATGGGGGACGTTTGTGTATTGCCCTGGCTCACTTGTTCTTTTTTCCCCTGAAGGAATATTGGGGCCAGTTTTCCTTGTCTAGGAATTGATGATGATAAAACGACACTTTTGAGATAGATTTTTCCTTTCTCCCCTGCAGGAAAATTGGAGCCCATTTTATTGGTTTAAGTACTTTATTAGCCTGGCCAGCGCTCAATATACCATGGGTTGTTGAAAATTAGGCACTTTAACGCCCTTAATTTCTGTCTGAATACCAATACTCGCCCTGGTAACCTGAACCCCGGGACCCTTTGATTCTTTCATTTCTTTGCCAAGCGTTTACTTCAGGGGATCGAAGTCTGTTTTTCACATAGTGCAAAGTCTTTATCTGAAATCTGCATCCCCAAAGTAACTATTGGTTCCCGAGAGTCACTTGGGCAGTTTGACTCTTGTGAGCAAGGCTCGGAAAGGGCATTAATAAAATTAGCAGGGCCTGACTTTCTCAACTGTGTTTTTTGATTCTTTGCTTTTTTTCCTCTGAGCCAATTGAGGCTCGTCTTCCATTTGCATCCTTTGTTCTTTTGACCTTACTCCTCATTCGGTTACTTCGATGTCTCAGTTTACTATTGGTAATATCTTCTATTACTGAGCTATTTCGGATTGCCCAATGGGTGGGTGTCTAGATTGAGATGAAGCATTAAAGGTGCCAATATTCATCAAGTGAATGATTCATTAGGACATTACGCCCGATCGTGGAAAAATACATTCAAAATTGTGTCCCGTTGGGAAATTAGAAGAATTGTTACATTGCCCCTGAAGAAGAGTTTGTAACACCGAAACGCGTTGGGCTTTTCATTTGTATAATAAAATACTATGTTTTGCTGAAAAATTGAAAAAAAATGTTTTCTTATAACAACCTTGCATATCAAATTGTTGCTTATGTTTGAAACTATACCAAATGGTTTATATGAATTAGTGACTACCCATTTGAATGTTTGGTCTGATGTTCAGACAGTAGAAAGTGTGCAGGGGACGGGAGTTCCTAACTGACTTGTTAGGAACAACCACTGTTTTGTTCTTATATATCCAACCTAGTTGCCAAGGTTGAGCCTTTGCCCCCCGCATCTCAAAAATCCCATATAACATCTCTAAATATCTTTAACATTACCTCTTGGGGTACTTACCGTAAAGACCCTTCAATATAGGTGTGCCTTGGTGTTTTTTTGCCCCTCTTATCCTTTGTTAATTCCATCAGGATCCCTGAATGAACTTGCACTTCGCCCTTCAGTAAATCAACGAAATTCACTAGAGAGCTCAGGACAAAGTTCAGGGCCGGTATGGTGGGCTCATTCCATCTCGGATCACTTTGGGAATTTCCTAAATCATGGTGCCCTACCTCTTTATGGGCATTCTGCTTTAAGCTCGGTGTAAATAGAGAGGACTGCACCATGTCTCAGAGGCTATAACATTTCTGGATGAGATAGCCCTTCCACTCCCGCTTCAGTTGCTGGGGGGGGGGCTTCTCTATCAAATAAAAGGATAGGTTCTAGGTCTCCTGTACTTCGACACCTCTCTTTTGGAAACGCATCTTGGATTTTCTTTTTGATGTTAGTCTTTGTTAGGGTATATTCCAATTCAGATGTTAATAATTGGGCAGGATTCAACTCACCCATCAGGTTCCCTCCCTCAGCGTCTTTCACTTGGCTGCGCTCATGGGCATGGATTTGGGCTCTTACCATAACTTCCTGGCCCATCTGGACAGATGTGTGCATGACACTGGAAGAGATGCTTGGTCACTCTATAGATTTGACCCCAGAATCATGTGTGCTGGGCTATGTAGGGAAGATGAACCCAATTAGGCGCAAATTGTTAAATATATGCCTGCTTTTAACAAAACGGACAATATTCATATGATGGAAGGATAGGGACCCATCAAGGATGGAAGAATGGATGAGAGCTATGACCTGGGCGAATGATAATGAAGAAATATATTCTAGCTTCCTACCTCTGACAAGTCGTCCGAAAGATATTTGGGGTTATTTCAGACAGTATTTGATTGATAAAAGCACAAGTGAAGACAATCACGAAAATGAGCCATAATATTGATATGACATATGAAAGTATCACTCACGCATTATATAATTGTAACAGCAAAGCAACACAAATGTATGTACCGTAATGTGAAAAATCTGTGCAAGTTAATAAAAAAAAATTCTTCCTGGCCCATCAACATTGAATGTGAAGTTTGTAGAGTCTGGGGACAGTCCAGGTTTTTACCATGATGCTCCGTCATTGATCCATCCCACTGTGGCGCTTTTAGATCATCTATGAGGGCCCCACTGTGAAGGTAGTAAGTTGTCGGTATCGTTTTGTCTCTGTCACAGTCTTCTATAAGAGACCAGTCCAACACCAGTGGTCACAGCCACAATGTAATGGAACTGTGTGAAATTGAATTTCCTAGCACTATCTTGAAGTTTTGTTTGTGTGTGCCTTTCCGATTTTGTTAGGAATTACAAATAGAACGCCTTCCCGGAGCCCTTACACTTGCAATCCCGACCAAGATCAAACTTCTGATTACTCTTGAAATGCCGCCTCTCTGATGTTCTGCTGGCTGCAATCAAGAGCCTATTTGCTGCAATTCAGCCAGCATGCGCCAAGTGAAAAACAAGAGTTGCTCACCAAAGCATGCCCATCTTCCTATGTGCTAGGCCCCGTTGGGGCTCCAATATGTTTGACAGTCGTGGAAAAGCAGAAGCCCTTGCCTGTGTGTAGTTCATTCCTGAAGACACGTGCCACAGTTAAAAAAAAGTCCTGTCCACAGTGTATCGCAGTTATAACAGGGAGGTGTCCTAACAGATAATTTCTGAGATCATTTTTTCTCTCTCTTTCTTCTAACTAAACTTTTCTCATCCTCATGTGGTGTACCCGATTTAAATCCCTTCCGAATGGTGGTTAAACCATTCTAAATAAACAGAGTAATTTGTTTCTGGTTTATTTAATCAGGATTTTTCTCATTAACCTGTGATATTTATTATCTGTTTTTCTTGGAAACTCGGGAGTTACAAATATAATGGGCCAAATTTCTGTAACTCCATAATTATTTTACATTTCACTACTTTAAACATAAATCACATTGCATACATACATACTAAACAAATAGATGTATTGTGCAAAGGCACTGTGCAAAGCATCGAGCAGAAGTAGCTGATAACATGCATCAACATATCAACAGTGTTAAACAATGAATGTTAAATTCCTTCTAACATCAACATCTATACTGTGGGTTTGTGGTGGCAAGGTCTGAATTGGATAGCTAGACCACATATCCATGTAAAGGGACAGGGGCATTTGATTTCCTCTGTTAAGCCCAGTGTTTAGTACATCAGGGCTGTTTACAACCTAGTATCTAATTAATCAAATACAGCGACCAATGCTGTAGTCAGTCAGGGGTGTTTACAGTCTAGTATCCAATTCATCAAATTCAAACACCAATTCTGTGGTCGGTGCCACTAATGTTTAGCAGAAACAGGAGGTAGCATTGGCGAAGTGACTGGTTGCTTGGTTCTGGCTTCAGACATTTCGGCAGGAAACCTCCATTTCCACTGCCTTCTTCCGGACTGGATTGGGTGCGACTGCGGTAAACAGATGTGCAATCTACATTACTTGTGGGGTTTATGTGCAGTATATATATTTATGCATTAACAAGCTAGTAAAAGGGGAAGTTAAAAAGGGATGGTATTAAAAGAATTGGCAAAGATAAGGCTCCTTGAAGGCCTGTAAAAGAACTGACATTGACTGGACCCCCGATGTGTGGTGTAGGGTGGGATGAGGTGTGTCTTTCCCGCGTGATGCAGGAATTCTGTAGATAGGTCCTATGGTGGGGAGACAGGATAAAAGCCAGGGCGGCCATAGCGATTCAAAATGAATGCCTTTACAAACCAGAGCGAGTGCCCAAACTGTAAGTGCACTGCTTGTGCCAACTTTGTCAGGTGAAGGATCTTTACCTGTCGAGGCTTAGAGTGGCAGAAGCATTTAGGGCTTGCAGTTCTGTTGTTCACGCTCAGCGTGCTCAATTCAAAGGGAGCAGCATATCTGTTCTGCCACACACAGTAACACACACTGAGCACGCTCCGTGAGGGAATGAAGTTCTTTTAGCTTCCAGCTGATGCTATTCTCCACTGGGCAGAAGAACTGGAAGAGGGACTCCCAGCAGATTCCTCCAGTAACAGTAACACATACTCTGAGGACACTCCGTGCTTTTTTTCCACTGAATTTGATAGGTTTTTATTAGGGCATCTTAACCATAACGTCCCTTTAACAATGTTTTTTCAGTGAATTTCATAGGTTTTTATGAGTGAAAATGTTACATCATTATACATATAAAACATAGGACAAATTTGCAAAAGCATGCTTTCAGGTCCTTGCTGATGCTCCTTGCCAAGTTTGCTGCAATCCCGTTCAGCACTTCAGGATGTAGCCGCAAGCAGAATATTATTTCCTATTCAAAACTAGGGCTTCATCCATGCTGCATGCCCCAAAAAGGAAATCAAAGTACACATATCTGCTTGCCGAGGGCCAGGCCCACTGCCCAGACACCAAAGTTATATCACTAATTTGCACACTTACATTTTGACACTTTCAAAAAAATAAAACACAAGACCGATTTGCAAAACCATGCTTTCAGGTCCTTGCTGATGCTCCACATGCAGGTTTGCTGCAATCACTTTGGGCGGTAATCACAAGCAGAATTTCTTTTCCCATTCAAACCTATCCCGATTTTGAAAAACTTTAACACGTAGCCAGTCCCTGGTGGCCATGCCCACTTTAACCCCATTGCCAGTCCCTCATCGTCATGGCTAGTAGCCAGATTGTCCGAGTCATGCGATGACCCGGACAATCTGCACACTGGCCATAGCCACAGGCTATACCCTCAGTCACCAAAGGTATATCACCATTTTGTGTATCTACATTATAACACTTTAAAAAAAAAAAAACACAGTCACATTTGCGAAACCATGCTTTACGGTCCTCTGCAATTCTTTTTGCACAAGTTTGCTGCAAATCCGTCCAGGTTTTGTTTTTGAAAAATGTCAAAATATATGTACAAAGAATAGTCATATAACGTATCCCCTCACTTGACAAAATCCATTCTAACTTTGCACAAACATTCAAGTTTGGGGTTATAATCTTTTTGCAAACCTTTGTGCAGATTCGTCAAAGGGCACCAAAGTGATAAGCCATCTAAATATGTTGAGACCCCCACCTCTAATTTTGCCCCCTCTTGACAAAATACCAAGCTTTCCAGAAACATTCAAATGTGGGTCTATAAACGTTTTACAAACCTTTGTGCAGATTTGTCAAACGCCACCAAATTTATGAGCCTTTCAAATACTTTGGGACCATCCCTCTAATTCTGCCCCCTATTGGCGAAACAGCACCACACTTTGCCGAACTATTCAGGGTCACGTCTTAAATGAGATTGCAAAATATCATGCAGATTCATTGAGTGGCGCTAAAGTTATAAGCCATCCAAAAACAGCTTTTCACTGACCCTATAATGCAGAAATATGCATGGATGTCCTCAAACTTTAGTCAAATTTGTGAACATCCCAGCAATGCCGCCGAACTTCTGAGATATTTGTGGACTTTTGGGCTTTTTATGGCCATATCCCATCCCATCCTCATCACTCCTCACCTCCCCAGAGATTGTTTTATTAGTTTGACAAGTGTAATGTGCTTTTTTTACATGTTTTTACTACAACGTTCAGGGACTACGGGAGCAGTCCGCGAATCCAACATGAAGTCTGTTTGAAAGGTTTTTACGCACTTCACATTTTTAATTGAACAATCAGAGTTTGTGTTTGATGTCCACAAATGTCACGCGCTCTCTAATTGGTCCAGAGGTGTCTGCGGACACAGAATCAGGGAATGAGTCTGTGGACCGGACGCAGATATCACCAATTTTCTTTTACCTACTTTTTGCCCATTAAAAAGAAAAAACTACTGGGCGGATTTACATCAAATTTGCAAAAACACACGCTTTTGGGACCAAGCTGCCGCTCCTCACGCAGGTTTAGTGCAAGTCAGTCCAGCGGTTTGAGTTGTAGCAGTGAGCAAAACATTTTTACCATATACTTATTTTGCAAAGTTTGGTGCAGATTCGTGAAATGGCGCTTAAGTTATAAGCCACCCAAAAAGTGTTCTTCCTATGGGTTAAGCATCTTAAATATAACTAAAGAGTTGGTACAGCAGGCCGTGTAATATATGAGTAGAAAACACTTATAAATACGTCTGTTCTTCTTATCTAGTGCCTACTGCTTGGTATCTATACTCTCTCGCACATGCACTTACCTTCTGCATCAGGAAGCTGCCCCATATCAATGAATTCAGTATGAGAGTCACAATTTTCTAGAGGGGTCTGCACAGAAAAGCAGACCAATAAATGCTCCAATACTGCAGGGGAATACTTTTGCACTTTGGTACTTGTTATAAACATAGACAAATGCAGAAGACTCACCGGCTACGACATCAATGAACCTCCTGTCTTTATGCAGTCCCCATGAATTGGTTATTCCTGGTGCCCAATTCCTCTGTTGAATCCTGCCTGTGTAGAAAGACTACCATTAGTAATATTCTCCTATATATGTGCAGGTCCCATGCGCTCACTATTTAGCCCTGCCCATGTTATATATGTTATATATAAGCTTGCACCTATTTAACTCTAATTACCCACTAGTACCTACTAGAGCTAGGTAGGGACCACGCTCTCCTGTATTTATAGAAACAGGCTTACGCACTGAAAAGACATGCATAAACCCTGTTTACCTGTCCTCGTTGTCAAACGCATAGTCACTGATGATATGGTGTTACTAAATTTAGGGACCGCTCCATATATAAAATTCTATATGCGAGTGCCTGTTTCACAGCAACTGGAGCCCGAGAGACCGAGAGCGAGACACGGAGGGAACGCCCATCACACCCGCAATCGGCCAAACGCATGTCGTTGCAAAACATGCACTCCTTAGATCGCTCCGTTAGTCTTGTCTTAAAATACCATTTCACCCACTGTATTTAGTTTCCAATAACAGAGAAACCTGGGCACAGCCATTATCATTGGATCCAGACCCTGGGGGTGGACCAGTGCGGGAGGATCACCTGGGTTAGGGGTCCTCGGGGAGTGGGGCACTGGATGGTGAGACACGGTATCCCTCTGTTCCCGGTCACACCTTTACCCCATCCTACGTGAGGGAATATTTACAAACTCACCCCCCCCCTTTTCCTGCATGAACACCTTTACACAGACAGCCCGCTCTGGGAGAAAAGAGACTCACACCCTAGCTGGAACCTGACATGTCCCAATACTATGATCAGGCGAGGTCAGGCAATTATCGGCAATCACTCAAACCTGACTTCCATTACACTTCCCCACACGGATAAAAGGCGGAGCATGAGAGCACACACTGAGCGAGGCAAAACATACGAAGGCACAGCAGTTTCAAGTCAGAAGCTGAACGAGAAGAGAAGGACTACCAGACACGAGAGGTTCGCGAGAACGACAACACCCTTGACCTTTTTGACAGGAAGCCGTTATTTCCAAGAAACCTTGAAGGCAGAAAACGTCGGGAAACAAGGCTGAAGAAACCTGCATTGTGTGTCGGAGATACTGAGTGTCCTCCCTCATAACTGACCAAGGCAGGGAGGAGAGGCAGACGCTGTGGTATCGTCCTTGGCTCCAAGAACAAAAATTTGACAGAGAACAACAGAGCCGATGAGTTGGGGAGACTGATGCCAGGCCGATCTGTGTTGAAGTCAAGGTTGCAAGTGGCAACATTGTAAAAAGAGCGCTGGAACGAACATTGTTAAATGCGGGTGATGAAAGACACAAGTGAGCTAAATTGCTGGTGAATATTTGAACATTAGAAGAAAAGATACAATACCGTTGACATAGTGGTCCGGCACTGTGAATGTGCTCAGTCGGAGGTCTCTGTACGCTATCCTGACAAAAGGAAACTAAAAGCAGAAGATCGATGTGAAGTGTAAATTGTGTGAAGTAAATCGAAGTGGTTCTGCAACTGTTTAAGCAAAACCCATTGCACATTCGAAAGTCTTTGATTCTGGTATCAAAAGCGGGTATGAGCCCGGACAAGGGGATCCATGGTCCGAGACCAAGTTGTGAATATTGTGCAAAAGGGGATCTGAGCCCAGACCAGAGGGATCCATGGTCCAAGCCTGAAGGAAGGAGACCAGTCTTGAACTTGTGAAAGTGAAACCCTGACAAAGGAAAGGAACTTTTGTGTTTTGTTTGCTGCACAAGGCCCTCTGCAATAAGAGACTGCCATTGAGAGAGAGACTTTGGCGGAAAGCCCTGATGCCTATGTGTTGAACTGTTACCTCATGGCCAAGAAGTCAGAGTGGGTGCGAAGCCAGCACGTGCCGCCTTGCCCCGTGCTGAAAACATGGGGAAGGGAAGCAAACTGCTCAACTATCCTGACATATTGTTACGCTCACCTGTTATGCACGGGGGTGCCACACGATACTGGATGGAGGTCTAAGCGCTATCCCGGACCCTTCTCTGCTTGGTTATGTGCCAGACCTTGGGTAGCGCCTATAACAGGAGAATGGAGGGTTAAGATACTGGTTCTGTGATGGGTGGACTCCTACCTCCCTCTGGTCCAAATCCCCTCCCTTGGGGTTATTGCTCACCTTAGGTTTTTGTGTGTTGAACTCTGCGTCCTGCGTCTCTCTGCAGGGGCGCGTGGTTGGTGCAGGCGTTCCGTGGACCTATTTGCTTCACTGGTCCGTGTGCCCGTATATCGGGTCCAGACCGGCTGTGACTCCGACTCTGCTTGCTGTCTTCCAGGTGAGTTATAATGTCTTTTCCATCGTTATTCTGTCTCTTTCTTTTCCTCCTTTTACGCTGTCTTCTCTGTGTCTTGCTCCACTACGCTGTTCCCTAACAATATCTCTTTTTGTTTTCACAGGGATGGTTGCAATCTCGGAGTAGCCGCGCCAATGGCGAAGACCATGGTGAGTTATTGATGCGCAGAGCGCTGCGCTGTTTATTGATGTTCACTGCTAACCTGTGTTCTCTTCTCTTCTTTGTACAGGTTGCAGTGATGTTCCAGAGTGATGAGCGATCGAAGTGCTGCTTGCCCAGGTAAGAGCTTTGTTAATGCTGACCTTGTTCCTTCTCCCTTGCAGGTTGCGGTGAATCCGGGAGATGGGCGAGGTAAGGGAAGCGTAGGGTGCTGCCAGGACTCGCTGATTGCCCAGGTAAGAATTGTTATTAATGCTGTCCTTGTTTCTTTACCTTTGCAGGTTGCAGCGAACTCCGGAGATGGGCGAGGTAAGCGAAGCGCAGGATGGATTCAAGGCCGGTTACTTCACAGGTAAGTGTTCTTGCTTGCTAATGCTGTTCTTGTTCTTCCAGGTTATTAATGGAATCCGGATCTAGGGCTTCAGGATCAGGCCGCCGGAGAAGCAGATGAGCAGGAACTGGACACGGTGAGCGTTACGCTGCAGGAGTGCAGAATAACTCGAAGCGTGTTCTGCTGTTTGGGTGTGGTTTAAATAGCCCAGGTAAAGTAGTTCCAGGCCAAGTAGTTCCAGGCCCAGCCACGCCCAAAACACTAGACTGCATGGCTTGGTTCTAAAGAACTGAGCTGTGTAATTGGCCTCCATGTTGGATTAAGGTCCAAAACTGGTATTGCTTTATTCCTGATAATGAGCCTGGCGCCACAGGCACCAGAACTGACTCCATATATATTTCTGATGGAGTTTTAAGGTCCTTGGGGTCAGTGTGAAGGGCTTTAAACCCAATGCTGCCAGGGGGCTGTTGTACTGGAGGGGGTCAGGGGCATGGATCGTGACACATTTCTTGAACACTTTTCTTTTGCATACATTGTTCTCCCACACCATTTTGTATTTAAAAGTAAGGATTGACAATAGGTTTATTAGCATAGGGCCTTTTATTTTGACAGATTCCACTAGGACTGTGTTATTATTGATGGTCGTAGCTGTTACGCTCACCTGGTCTCTGCGTGGGAGCCGGATGGGGCTGGGTGTGGTTGTCTGCTGACTATGCTTCTGGTCGCTCAGGCTGTTAGCTTTGGGTTGAAAGAAGGCTGCTCCTTAGGTATGTATTAGGTGGGCTCTCCGTCCTGCTCGTCTGTGTAGGGGCGCTGTTACTGGCTAGGTATGGTATGAAGGGCCTAGTTACTTCACTGATCCTTGGAATTGTCCTTACTTTAGTCTTTTCCTGCGTTATGTGCGTTTCGCTCCTGTCCTGAATGTTCTTGCGTTCTTTCACGCTTGTACTTTCGCTCCTTTTCTCAATCTTCCTTGCACCCTAGCTCTCTTGCTCCTTTTCCCCTTCGTTCCATCTGTGCATGTCCCTTTGTAATCATTCACGCTTCTAATCGACCTTTGTCCCTTTGTCTTTGTAGGTTGGATCGGAGCCGGAGAAGCTCAGAGGACTTGTGGTTCAAGTCAGCGAAACAGCAGAATGAAGCCAATAAAGAGAGCAGGTGAGTTCAAATGCGCGAAGCGTGAGCGCTGAGTTGTGAGTTTTTCTAACCTGTTGCTTTTGTGTTGCAGGATGCAGCTCGATGGTGGATGAGCGAGAAATCCGGGTGATATGCAGAACTTCACAGGATTCTCAGGTAAACTGAGGTATAACGTTGTCTTGCTTACTCCTTGCAGGTCGATGCTCGAATCAGGATCGGAGCTGGAAGTTCATGGAGCGCCGGGAGCTAGACGCGGTGAGTGTTACGCTGCTGGCAAGCAGAGTAACGTGAAGCATGGATTCAGGTTTGAGCGTGGCTTATATAGCCAGCCGCGCCCATGTGTTCAACCACACCCAATAAACTAGACTGCATGGTCCAAAGGGAAGATTAACAGGACCCTTACTTCCTGTCCTCCATGTTTGATGACGTCCTGTCCTCCATGTTAAATGCATGGTTCCACAATCACCATGATGAGCCTGGTGCTGTGCCAAAGGCGCCAGGACTGAGACCAAGTGGTCCTTTTCAGTAGTTTTGGGTCTCTTTTGGCTGCTTGTTCTTACAATGTTCTCACAATAGGTCGCGGGTGGGGGTGCAAATGGGTTCTGAGGGTACTGACCGTGACAGTAGCTTGCTCCCATCTTTAGATTTAGGTTTAGATAGGCGTTTTACCAACCCACTGAAGTTCAATAAACACCCTTGAACTGTGATCCCGTGTCTCGGTCTTCAAAGGTTGATACAATGCCTTCCTTACAGTATGTAGAATGTCTCACATGCACATTATACCACTGCTGAAAAACCAATTACATGTTAAAGATCAAATTATTCCATTCGACTGAGACATTTAGGCCATGATTTACAGTATCGAACCTATAGATCCACCGTTGTTCTAGTCTGTAAAGTTGTACTCCCAGCTACCCTCCCCCTTCCTGGGTGTGGCTTTAGCATCTGTAACACAAACCAGAAAAGGTCCTTATCAGTGTGTCCCATGTTTGAAGTGTTCAACCAGAGGTTTATTAGGAACCATATTTTGTATGGAAATCGGTGTTCCGAAATTCTTTGCCTTATTTGGCAGATGGTTTTGCCCACATATATTAGCATGCACGGGCACTCAGTTACATAGATTACAACTGTTGCAGGAATTGGCTAATGCTCCCCACCTCCGAGGATAGCTTCCTGGTCTGATGTGGTCCTTAGGGCTAGGGCTGCCCCTTGGGCAGTCTCTGGTTGTAACACTAATGCTACCCATCTGTTCTTAATTGCAATAGAGTGGTGGCCTTGTTCGATGGCTGGCTAACAACAACTTGACATTCCCATTGTAATGAAGGTCTCTCTTTCCCTCTGTAGATTTATGAGTAATTGCTCCTGGACACAGGAAGCAGTGTGCAAGTACTGCCAGTTTTGAAAGACCACTGTTCCTATATTCCCTTAATCGGACAGGAGAATCTGCATTGGCAATGTGGCAAGCCAGAACACTCCATTTGTGGCACGGTACGGGGTAGCCAGGGAACCCTCCACATGCTAACCCAGGCCCAGAATCACATGCCTTGTGGTGGCAGCCTGTCCCTTTGACGACCCCACCATACACTAACATGATGAGGCAGCGGACTCTGCCACACTATACAATGAAAACACCCATATCCTGATGTACCTGGATAACAGCACAGACAGCTCATCTATCAAAGGTTAACTCAACTAAGGAGGATGCAGAACAGGACAATACCTGGCCTGCACCTCCTGCCCTTCCTTCACGTCTGGCACAAGAAAGCTGATTCAAACCTTGACACTTTTCCCATCTGAATTACTGCAAGAACTAGTATGTGGGCTTGCCACAAAAACCTCAAGAAAGTAACAACTAATTTTAAAAAAATTGGTTTGCCCAAATGGTTTTGGACCAAACAAAACAAATCACATCTACCAGATCTTAAAACACATTGTTGTCCATTAGGACACATCAAAACTTACTTCATCATAAAGCTGATTTACTGGGCCATGGACCCTAAATACTTGTCAAACCTAACCAAACTGCACAGCAGGTCTACTTCGCACCGCCAAACCAAAGAAAATACACAACAGATTTTGCATAATCCACTTAACACCGGAATGCTTTCCAAGAAGCCACGTTTGGAAAATAGGGCCTTTTTGAAACAATAGTGTTTAATGTTCTTCTAATTCCAACAAGACTTTAAACTTTGCCTGCTGAGACATATTGGGCCTGATTCATGGAAGCGTTTTATAATGGTGCAATCCCATAGGAAAACGTTCCATGAATCAGGCTCTTTGTAACTAGAATGCCCCAATTACCCCACAACAAGTCCCAGCTGTATAAACTTACTAGGTTTTATTTTCCACTGAAGGCCTCTTGTGAACCCCTCAACTGAACTAGTATGGTTAGTTCATACACCTACCAGGATATTTCACTTATGTTATGCTTTTACATTTCAAAGCACCATTTGTGTAGGCAGTGGAGTAACTTTGCTGAAAATTTGTGGGGGGGTGGGGAGGGGGAGAATGACATCTGATGGAAAGGGGCCCCTGCCAAATGAGGGGGAGAAAATAGTGTGCAACGAAGCTTGGGTGGGGAGAGACAAATCCTTGTCCCTCCCTAAAATTACGCCCATGCATGTTTTAGGCAAATGCATAGCGACTTACCTCTTGCTGAAGCATGCTGGTGCTTTCTTAGTCTACTGCTAATGTTTGCACCCCTCGCCCCCTTCCCCGCAACCATTGCATTTTTCTCTTACCCTTCACACCCTTACATATGCACTGAAGGTGTGTACTGTATATGGTGTGATACAAAACATCCAAAAACCTTCATCCCTCAACATGTGTCCCCTTCCTTGTGGTGTTTTCCCTCTCTCCAATCCTCCACTGATGTGCAGACACCTCTTCCCAGTAAGCAATGCTGAACAAAAGTACCTGGTCTCCTCCACTGAGTCTACGCAACAGATCTCATGATAAGTCCCCATCACATGATGCAATTTGGTTTAAATTATTGACCAACACCTTTTTAACTTGTTTATCAAATTGAAAAATGCTGCCCTTGTAGCTAACCTCATTGAAAGAACAATCGTTCCAAGGTGTATTTCGCTAATTTGTAACAGATATTTTGGACACTAGGCAATCTAAATGGTCTCCCTACATGGTCCACAGTTACTGCTTTCTCACAAGCAAACCATGTAAGTAGGACTTTGAACCTGGAATATGGTGGGTGAGCTCTTGAGCTTGTATCAGGGCAAATACGAGTCTGCTGCTCTTTATGAGGACGAAATCTGAGGCGATACAAGTGTCAAATCAAGCCAGGCTTTGGAAACCAAATTCTTAGAGGGTCATTATTGTTGGCATTCAATCAACAGCAAACTAAATGAATCATTCAGAACTCGGTTTTACCCATAATTATACTGGATTAAAGAAGGGGTATCAGATTTTGGTGTGAAACAGACTAACAGGAATGTGACATCCCTCCACCCACAGGTTCCTTCAGGTCTTAATGAAATCTTAAAACGTGGGCGATGTAAACATGGCGAAATATATGAATGTTTTAGCAACATCGCACCAATCTAGGTGGTGGACACAAAGTGAAGTGACTTCGACCCATATCTGAAGGAAAAAGGTTTTTGACTTATATCAGCAGGAAGCAGCATTCCTTAACCTCTTCAAGGATCAAATACGACAGGGATAGTAAAACAAGTGGCAAGATAAGGCACTTTCGTCATTCAGTTCTATGTTTTGATGCAAGTTATAGCAAAGCGTTCAGCAATGTTTGGAGTTTAAGCAATGTTATTGGACCTATGTGCAGCTTCTTACACTCCCAGAGGCTAAAAAGTCTGGCAAAACCCATCATAACATTTAACATGCACAAAGGCATAAGTAGAGGCTGGCTACTGAAGGGGACAAATGTTAATTCTGAAAATCACTGTCCTCTTTCAACATAATTGTTTTTTCATATGGAGCAACGAGTAGCAGGTTGAAGGTCTATTGCATGCATAGTGTTCATCCATAGCCGTTCACGTTCAGAAGGAACACATACGAAAGTTTCAGATCCCCTAGAATGTGTTCTATGTAGTGTCTGTTCAACTAATAGAGGCAGGAAGGACTCAAGGAACAACAGTTTTTTTAATAAAATGTTGCAGGTATCAGGCTAGTAGGAAAGAGGGAGAGCAGATAGTATGCATCCTTGCAGCTTAGCTCCCATGACCTGGATGGCCAATGGTCACTCATGGAACCTCAGGGCACTCCAGGTTCCATGGCATTCTGCATTCAATCCCAGGTAGCTGGTGCAAGCATCATGCTACACATCCCCCTTCCTTATAAAGTACAAGGAAGGGGAACCACACATTCAACATCACCACAATGGACTGACTGCACTCAAGACCCAAGTTAAACTCCCCACCAACACAGACCAAAATCAAACCATATCCACATCAAAAAGCGTAACCAGAACCACTCGCGTATCTAACATTCCAGACATCAGTAACCATCATGGTGTATTCTCCTTTTACCCTGGCCAGCCATAGATGGGTTGTGGGCCTGCTACACCCGGCACACAGGCATCCCTCATATAAACACATCACCAACTGCATATCTGGCATTCCAGACAGACATCAGCAACCATCAAGGCGTATTCGCATTTTACCCCAGCTTGCCACACAGGGGTCACAGGCCTGCCACACCCAGCACACAAGCAGCCCTCATAAGCACATCACAGCATTTGCCACCAACAAAACAAATCAACCAACCATTCAGTCCTGAGCATTCACCCAGCCAACATTACAATTAGAATCCTGTGGGGCAACCATCTATCACATCACCAAAACACTCGGACCACAGCCAAGCATCACCACTCTCCCTAGAAGACACTAAAATGCAGGGAAATAATAGAACAACCACAAACACAACAAAGAACACACGGAAACAAATGAAACCACTGGAGAAGCGGCACGTCATTGCACACAGTCAATTGGTTGATAAGACCCATTTCCATGTGATGGAAAAGAAAAATGCATGCGATGGAATAGACAAATTAACGTACACAAACTTTTTAGGAGAAATGAGTACATTCATTCATCATACATTTAATCGCCCCCTTGTGCTTCAATACACGTAAGATTTCTCACATGTGTAATCATTCTCCCATGTGTTCACCTACAAACAGTTGCTCACAGACCAGTAGTATCTGCTCAAGGCAGACAATCAGTATTACCATCCAAATAACTTTTACTTTACTTCGCATTTAATACCGCACACCAGGTACCCAAAGGCTTAAGGGCCCACATATGACAAACGAAACACCACATAGACAAAATAATTGTGAGGTCATTTGTACTCAGAATGGGAAAAAAAGGGTAAGAGCACCTGATCCGGAACCTAAGAAAATAATACCGTTTTCAATTTCTTCTTAAAGATGTCGATGGACTTGACCTCTCTTAATGTCCAAGGGGAGCGAATTCCACACTATTGGGGCGGCTATACTAAATGCTCCCTTAAGGGCTTTACTGTTTTTACAGCGGAGTGTTTTCAGTTAATTAGTGTTTGATCTGAGAGACCTTGAGTTCTGTTTCTCCACTATGCGCTCCATCAGGTAAGCTGGCATGCGACCCATGCAACATTTGTGAGTAATCAATAGCATTCTAAATTGGACTCTTGCCTTCACTGGCAACCAATGTAGACTCCGCCTGGCCTCCGATACGTGGTCTCTCCATTTAAGGCCCTTAACCAGCCTGACCTCATCGTTCTGAATAACATGCAGGCAGTTATTCCCAGATTGTGGGATGCAAATAAGAAGACTACAGCAATAGTCGATTTTTGAACCGATTATGGCTCTCGCCATCGTCTCCGCATTATTTTGCGAGATGAACGGGCGGAGATGGGCAAGAAGTTTTATGTAATAGGTTGATGTGGATACAAAATGACTCACTTGTGATTTCATATTTAAATTCTGGTCTACGGTTATACCTAAGGTTTTCACTTTCTTTTGCACCTCTAGCTTGCAATTGGAAGTGGTGAAGCTATTAAACAAAAGGACCTAACTTAGCCAGCTTATTTTCTGTACCGACCACCATGAGTTCGGTTTTATCATTATTGAGAGCTAGGCCATTTTCTAACATCCAGGTATGGATGATGTCATAGACCTTGTTGATGTTATTTTCATATGTACTATGTATCCCGGTTAATGGAATAGCACATTGCGTGTCATCCACATAGTTAGTAAATGTAATGCCATTGTGCACTAAGAGATAGAAGAAGGGAACCATAAAGATGTTAAAGAGACGGGGAGACACATACCCCCTGAGGCACGCCATAGACTAGCAATACTTGTTTAGCCTCAGCTTCCCCACTGGCTACTCTACACTGTCTTTCACTCAGGAAAGATGCAATCCATTGTGCAGCCTGATCTGAAAATAAGGTGACATCCTTTAACCTAGTGAACAAGATGGAGTGATCCACCATGCCAAAGCCGCATAGAGATCCAGAATCATGAGCAGAGAGGCTTGGCCAATATCCATCGATTCCAATAGCTTAGATTTCAAATAGATAAGAGCCATCTTGGTCCTGTGGTAGTGTATAAAACCTCATTGAAACTTATTCAGGATCTGATGGCTATTAAGATGTAAAGAGATTTGATTATAGGCCACCCTATCCAGAATCTTTAAGAGAAAAGGTGCATTTGTGATCGGCCTATTGTTAGTTGGCGTAACTGGACAGAGATCTGGCTTCTTTACAAGGTGGGGGGTTTTGATCCAAGCCTTCTTTAGTCCTTCAGGGATGTAGTTTTCCACAAAGTGTTCACGAAATTTGGTGAGAGCCGGTATTAGCATAGCTGAGCACTCTTTAATAATCATAGAGCAGCAGGGGTCCCCCTTGCAACAATTGGTGTTAAGCTGCATGACCACTTAAGACAGCTCATCTTCCGTGATAGGCGAGACATTGAATAGCTGCCGAGTACCAGACTAGCCTATTGTCTCAAAGTGGTCTATCTCTGGTTGCTAATTAGGATGAGTTTTTTTATCCTCAATACCTTTCTTAATGTTCCCTAATGTGCCCAACATTGCAACCTGGATTGAGCCAAACCATGCCTCATCTTTCAGAAGTGGTTCCTTACTCGGTCCATTGGGAACTTCCTGTTCTCTTAAAATTTTGAATAGTTACTTGCTGTCTGAAATCGAGTTAACAATTCTGTCGGTAAACATTTCTTTTTTTGCTAACAAAATTGAGGTTTTATAGGTCCTAACCGCTTTTTTGTACAATTCTTGGCTTGGGATGTCCCGACTCTTTCTCCAGGCGTAGAAATATTGTATTTCTATTGCTTTGAGTTCGTGAAGATCTGCATTAAACCATTTATCACGCTTATGTCCCTCATGGCAGTATTTTTTCTTTAATGGTGCTAAACTCTCTGAGATGACATCAAAGGAGTTGAGAAAAGAGCTGGTCATCTCCTGCAATGTCTCCGTTTCAAGAATCTCTGAGGTCAGGGTGGTGACCCATGGCTTTAGTATCTCTGCATTTAGTTTCTTGTCATTTCTTACTAACTTCGGGACCTTACCATTACCTATTTTTCTTACTACGCTGAAATGGCAGCATGTACAATTATAACATACATTTCAGTATCTAAATACACCTTAATGTGCAAACTCAGTCAGCCTCTATTCACTGATGAAAAATTATTACAACAGAGTGTACCTTATTAAAAAGTCCCTTCTAAAAGAAAATGTGCATTTTAAATGCATCCTAGTATTGTTATCTTGAAGCTGGGGAAGGAACTGTACTCCAGTAGCACATACTGATATCAATTCTCCATTTTTCCATCATCTATGTCTGCAACATATGCATACAGTATCCATATCCTTTTTTTTTTAATTTAAATGCCCCATCCGAAAAGTATCCAACACTTGTATAAGTATATACTCACCTTAAATAATGCTGTAAAGGAACTGCTTCTAAAATACATGCTACAAACAAAATAGTCAAAAATCCCATCTGAAAAAAAAAAGCATGTTAGCTTTTGCTAATGCTCCTCTCAAATCAAAATGTACCTTAACATGTCCCATCTGAAAAGAAGAACAAGTTACTTACCCCTGGTAACGTTCTTTCGATTGGATGTTCATAACAAACTTTATTTAACTTTGCACAGAGATACAACATTACATACCATATACCCAGATATTGCATTGTACAGGAATCATCTCAATAGCACGTGTTCAGGCAGCAAGGTGTACACATTCTTCACAATGTTACATTTTCGTCAACTTCACCATCCTCTTTATTAATCAAGTACGGACGGAAACCTCCCCATGTATCTCTCGGTTGGTTTGTTAGGGGCAACAAGCTGGAGTACAGTTCTTCCCCAACGCTCGCCCAGGTCATGTCCCTCACCCATTCCTCAATCGTAGGGGGAAATACACTCTTCCACCTCAACAATATAGCACATTTGCCCAGTAATAGAGCAATATTTATAAGTTTTCGCTTCAATGGGTTAATTTTGAGCACATAGACTAGCAGACATGACACAGGTTCCCATCTCACCGGCTGGTCCACCATTTCTTCTAGTGCATCACAAACCTTGTTCAAATAACAGGACCACATGTGCATTATATTAGCGTCTTCAGCACAGCATCGTGGACAACTCCCCTCAACCGTTGCATACATTTTCTTAAGGCGGGCCAGGGTAAGGTGTATTCTATTCAGTATTTTGAAGTGACTCAATCTGTATCTAGAGTTGTAAAACACCTGCTTTGTTAGCCCACATAATTGCAGCCAGTGTGTATCCGTGAAGGTAATGCCCAGGTCTTCCTCCCAATTCCCCCTGATGTCTGTTATCAGCACTCTTTTTGTCGACAGTGCCAGTTTATATATGGCTGAGGCGTTTCTTTTTCATCCTACCGGGGGAAATTGCACGGTTCAGACTCTGTTGTGAGGACGGTTCTTGGGGGAATCCAGCTCATACCGATGCCACCGCTGAGCGGAGCCTAAAGTATGAGTTTTTGGAACGGGGTATCCCTGTGTCTTAATATCTTCCCAGCCGCAAACACGCCATCCCGATACAGATCCCCAAGGTATACTATTCCCGCTCCTCACCAGTGTGTTGCCAGAATTGCATCTCTGGACGGGTCCAGGTGTGGAGCATCCCAGATTGGCATAACCGGGCTACACATTATAGTGTTTTTAGGGTGTTGGAGCAGTTTCTACCTTGCCTGCTGTGTAGTTAATATTGGGTCCATTTGGTTTCAACCTCCCCATTTCTCCACAGCCACCCCGTCTAGCAGCGTAGCCTTGCTCTTCCCTTGTCTTTCTAATTCCACATATGATGTGTGTGACCCATCCTCTGCCCAGTGTACAGCAGAATATGCCTGGGCTGCCAGGTAATACAGTTCGTAGTCTGGGGTGGCCAGCCCTCCTTGCTCGTACGGTAATGTAAGGAGTCTCCAACTGGCCCTAGCCTGTCCCCTCCACACAAACGTGGAGGATGCTCCAGTTATCTTTCTTCCAGACCATAGCGGTATAGTGCAAAAGAGATAAAATAACTTGGGTAGGATAATCATCTTCACTAGTGCCACCCGCCCCATCAATGAGATTGGAAGTTGCCTCCATCTTTCGAGTTTAGCACACAGCCCCCTAGCCAATGCATCGTAATTAGGGAAGCAAACCTGACTTGCTGTGCGCACCACCTCAACTCCTAGACATTTCACTCGTTGGGGTAACCACCGCAGCCCAAACAGATTGCTAGGCTCTTTTGTATTGTCCGTTAACGGGAATATTTCAGATGTATTGCTGTTCAAACAGAGGCCAGAGTACTTTCCAAACTCCTGGAGCGCAGACAATCTGTAAATATTTCTCGGGATTCCACACATACATCATGATGTCATCTGCATAGAGTGTTATCAATTCCACCCGACCAGCTATGGCTATACCAGCCCGAGCGTGGTGTGCCCTCATAAGATCCGCCAAGGGTCCTATCACCAGTGCAAACAGCAATGACGACAGCGGACATCCCTGTCTGGTGCCACCCGCCAATGTCAATATTGAAGATAGTTTTCCGTTCACACATACCCTAGCATATGGTTGCTCATACAAAAGTTGCACCCACCGCATGAAGTTTGGACCGAACCCGTAGTTATGTAGCACCCTGAACAGGAATGGCCAATAC
This sequence comes from Ambystoma mexicanum, assembly GCF_040938575.1. Classification (NCBI taxonomy): domain Eukaryota; kingdom Metazoa; phylum Chordata; class Amphibia; order Caudata; family Ambystomatidae; genus Ambystoma; species Ambystoma mexicanum. The sequence goes on from NC_090937.1 coordinate 302,114,640, forward strand.
AATGTATCAAATGCTTTCTGCATGTCCAAGGACATCGCTACCCCCTCAGTTTCTTGTGGTATCCTAGCAAGTATATTATACAGCCTCTGTATATTGGATGCTGTCGATCTCACCTGTATGAAAGCCTGCCTGGTCCTCATGCTCTATATAGGGCATCAGTGGTTTGAGTCGGGATGCCAGTATTTTTGAGAATATCTTCACATCCGCATTGATAAGAGATAGTGGACGGTATGACCCACAGTCTTCTTCTTGTTTTTCCGGGATTCAACAGTAAGGTAATGACCACTTCTCGCATTGACTCTGGCGAAATGCCAGATTCCAGCTCCTCGGCCCAAACCAATAGGAGACGAGGAGCCAGTGTCCCTGAATTCCTTATAAAACTCTGTGCCCAGCCCATCACAGCCCAGTGCTTTCCCTCCCGACAAACTTTTAATCGCCTCCTTTATCTCACTCAGCGTTATAGGTGTCTCTAGTGCATAGCGAGCATTGGCTGATAGTAGCATAGTGGGTATCTTGGCTAGATATTCATCTATCTCGCTTTCTGTGTCTTCGCTTTGGGGTGAGTAAAGGTTCTCGTAAAAAAGCCATAGCACACCTCGCAAACGTCTTCCACCTTATTCGTCACCACTCCATCTGGTCTGGTTATACACGGAATGGTCGAGTTGCCCCCCTCATTACGGACCATTTGTGCTAGTAGTTTCCCTGGCCTCTCCTGTTCCCCATATCTTCGCGCTGCTGCCAGCCTGTCAAAGTAGTGTAGTTCCCTGTCTGCCACTTCCCGCTATACGTCTAATTGTGTTCTAATTTCCCCACAAATCTGTGGTGACGGGCTACCTCCGTCTGTAGTTTCGCCAGTGTCTCTTCTCGGCTTTTGAGTTCCCATCTGATATTGCAAAGAACCCCAAACTTAGTGGACATCATGACCCCTTGCATATAAACTTTAAAAGCCTGCCATAAAATTGCCTACGTATTCACTGATCCCTCATTGTTCTCAAAGAAGTCAGTGATGTGCTGGGCCATACCGGACCTGAATACTGGGTCTAATAGGGATGTGGACTTAAAGCACCATTGTGATCGCGGGTGGCCCCCTCTGGGATATTCAGGGAAAGTGTCACAGGGGAATGATCAGACAGTGTTCTGGGGAGTATCTGGGTCTCCGTCACCCAACTCAGTACTCTTTGGGACGTTAGCCAAAGATCTATCCGGGAGTGCATGTCATGTACCATTGAATAAAAAGTAAAAGCCTTCTGTGACCCATGCAATGAGCGCCAGACATCTTTCAGGCCCAAATCTACAATGTGTGTGCGTATTGTGTGTGCTGCACTCGTCAGGGACATGGACATCACAGATGTGCGATCAAGGTCAGTGTCAAGAATGGTATTGAAATCACCACAGCAGATCACTAGTGCAGTGGGATTTTAGGCACATTTTTGAAACACTCCCTCGTAAAAATCGGCGTAATCTACATTAGGGCCATATATATTCATCAATAACACTTCAGCACTCCCCAACTTCGCATGTACAATCACATACCTGTCGCTTTCTGTCGAGTAATGCGTGAATGGCAGCGATCTGTGAACCAGAATCATAACCCCTTGGACTCTGGTCGAATAGGAAGTGTAATAGCGTTGCTCCCCCCACCCAGGGGCCACTTTCCGTGCTTGAGGCTCTAGTAGTTGGGTCTCTTACAAGAACAATAATTGGGCCCCTTGCCAATTCACATATGCCATTACCTTGCACATCTTCATGGGTAGGCCCAAACCCCTCACATTCCAACTCAGCAGTTTCACTGCAGTCGGCCCACTTTTCGCCATCATCTCTTACATGCCTTCGTACAGTCTCCACATTCCTGTACCATCGCCCAACTAGGCCACAACATGTCATATTCAACCTGTGCATTTTTATAACTATTTAACCCCAACTACTCTCTTCCCCACCCTCATAGTGCCCCGAACTTCGACTGTTATCCCCCATTCCCAGCCCCTCCTCCCCCTTAACCTGTTTCACAAAAGCACGCACTTGCGTTGGGGGCGACTGCTTCCGTGGTTCCTGGAGTCCCCAGCTAGCACAGTATTGAAACTTTAGCAGGGCTTGAACCCCTACGTGTATGTAAAACATACGTTACCATAACACATTATGAATTGCATAGTTACTGAAGAGGACCAGCAAATCATACTTCCAGTACCATCATAGGTGCATTGCACGACTCTTCCCAGGCATTACTTTGTCGCCTGCCTTAACACTTAGTACAATATTACTTTCGAACAGCCATTGCTGGGTCCCCAGTACAATTTAAACATTCCCTGGCGTGATGTCGAGCACATAGCATGTTTAGTGTCATCGAGGGCGTCCTATACCGTTCCTGTTTAGTCAATACTCTTCTTCCAGCGGCAGTTTCTCCGGTAGGGGAATGTTGGCCTCCACGAATGATGACGCTTCCTCTGGGAATGTGAAGTAGTCAGTCTTGTTTTTAAATTGCATACGCAGCCTAGCTCGGTATAGCATTGCATAGGGTATCTTACACTCCCTCAACAGCTTGACTCCGACGAATGTGCGTCGCTAATCACACTAGAGCCCATTTTCAGATCTTGCTTCGCTTGTGCAGCTTTCAAGACCATGTCCCTGTCCTGGTAGTTCATTAGCCGTGCCATTATTGGCTTGGGCCTTGCCGTCAATGTTCTATGCGCTCACTCTACCACAAACATTGGGGACCAAGGATCTACTGGGGGACCAGCTCGGGTCCCCCAGTAGATCCTTCAGCAGCCCAGCCACAGCCAGTTCCATGGGGCCTTTCAGGGAATCTTCTGGCAACCCCATGATGCAGCCATTGTTCCGCTTCGATCTCACTCCCAAGTCCTCACACTTCATCTTGATGCTCCCCAGGTCTGTCGCCATTGTTGTTACTGTGTTCTGTAGTGACTCTATGGTGTCCTCTGCCGTGCCTATCTTTGGTTTCTGTGATGCGTTGCGTAGCCTTTTCCAACTGGGCCTGGATCATGGTGACATGGATAGTGATGCCGTCCAACTTATTTATGGAAACGAAACCCTGCTGCATAATGTTCACGACTCCTTGAAGGTATGCGGGGGGGCGACAATGGCGTCTTCGCTGGCGATTCTTGACTGCTTGTCCCCTCACTTACAGCGTCCATTTGTTCGGCAGTTGGTTTGGCAAATTTGTCCATTGAGGCACTTTTTTTGAGGGCTGCCCCTTTAGGCATTATGCTAGGTTACTTGGTGGCTCTAGCGTGTGTTTCGGAGCACTCAGTGGCACCGGCAGGCCAGGGTGGTCTTCCTCACCATCTGACAATAGCGCCGCAGTCCTTCTTACCCGGTCGAGGGTAACAATGAAGTCCTCCTTACCCGGTCAAGGGGGCAGGGACCAAAGCGTAGCCTCCGGGTTTGCTGGGTGCGTGGGCTGTCTCACACTGCCAGGGCAAGGCCACCACTATAATCAGCGAGTCATATTGCCTCTGGTAGGATGGGAACTGAATAATTTGACTAGTGGTGCCCCTTTCTTAATCTTGGTTCAGGTTGCAGTGATCACAAATGCCGTACCGTGGGTCCTTACCGCTGGCCTCGCTCCAAGAATGTAACTAAAAGTGCCCCTGGGCTTATTGACCATGGGCTTCTCTCATTGTGTGAGCCAGGGCCTCTGGGTATATAGCCAAATAACAAGGTGCCCTGTATTGGTGTGAGGGGGGAGCACTAGATTACTTTGCGGTACCTGCACGTGTGACCCTGCAGGGGCCAGCCGTCCCTCAGAGTCAGCTTCGGGCTGGAGTTCAGGGCAGCTAGTCGTTTCGATTCCCTTGGGCTGACTGGTGTTGTGGGGGAATGCAGCCTCGAATCTTCATGTGTTGTCTCCACTGCTCCAAGATATCAAGGAGCATTAGACCGCTCTGTTGCTGGCTCCCCCTATGCGCCGTATGCTCCTCTGGATGCCACATACTAGAGCTGGCCGATCAGTGTCCATGAGGCGGTCCTGCTTGTTCCGTTACTCCAATGGCGGTTCCCTGCGTGCTGTCGGGGGAATTTCCTCCCCGAGCTCCGGTACGCACGTTGTCCACTCACCCGTGATGCCTTCCACTCTCTTGTTGCACCACGTGTCGGTGCCTCCATGCAAATGGGTATATGGCCAGTGCGTTCCCTCACTGTGGCAGGAGCCGGAGTTGCAAATACGGTTGCACATGTGTCACGGGCTGTCTGGTGCCAGTCTGTGGTGGCCGCCGGAACCCGCACAGATCGCATCTTCGTCAGTTGGGGCGTTCCACCAAGTCTCACCGGTGTCCTGTACACTTGTGTGATGCTTTGAAACTGCAGTGAAAGGCCGGACTATCTGCCCGTTCACAAACCTTTCAGGGTGGTATCTCATGCGGGCACGGCCAGTGGCGCGGAGTGCTCTCTCCATCTCCCTCAGTTCGGGATGTTCGCAACGGGTCCGCCTCTGGACTGTCTGTGGCGCGGTGTGTCTGCATGCAGTTCTCATCCTGGGTGCTCAATCTCTGCGTCAGACCTCTGTTGCCACTTGACAATCCGTCAGCGGCCTCTGGGCCTGCTCTTATAGTGAGACCTCCTGGTAGCCAAAGTTCATAGCTTTATGCGTGCCCTGGTCAGGCCCACTGAATTCCACTGAATATCGCCAGCACTGCTGGGGCTATCCCTCTGCGTTTCGGTCAGTTTGTGTCAGACCCCTTCATGCCTCTTTTCAGCAATTTCCACGTCTAGCCCTTCTCAGCAACAGCAAGGTTTGCGCCAGAGAACTCCTGACGTCCACAGAGCTCACCCTGAGGTGTCCATCTTGCAAACGCGCAACAGCGCCCCCCGTATTCCTCATCTTTGATAATTATCTTCCAGTTTCAACTGCTTCGGAAAAATAATTTCTCAACAGAGGGCGCTGTGCGGTAGCGTCGATGACTCAATGTCCCTCGAAGACGTCATCCGCAGTATATGAAGCACGTGCAGCGCCCGTTGGTTTCAGTTCTTGTTTTTTCCATGTTTAGAGGAATTGTGCCTCTTTAGACCTTAGAACACTCAGAGCTTAGAGTGTAAAACATGTCAATTCTGCAGCAGGGTAGGTTGGGAGGAGCGATGAGGAATATGTTGGAGGAACATCCAATCGAAAGAACGTTACATGGGGTAAGTAACTTGTTCTTCGAATGGACGCCATTCCGGCCAGTATGATGAAGACTATTGCTCCAGACATTCTGTCTGACGTCACAATGGCTATAAATAACTCATGCCAGTCTGGTCTGGTCCCGCCGGAACTTAAATCGGCTAGGGTTATCCCCCTGCTCAAGAAGCCGTCCCTCGATCCTACTATCCCCTCTAATTTTCGCCCCATATCCCTGCTCCCGTTCTTGTCTAAACTCTTGGAATCTCTGGTCACACCCCTTCTCTCCTCCTTTCTGGAATCCTCTAGGATCTTTAATCCTGCCCAGGCAGGTTTCAGACCTGGTAGGGGAACGGAGAGTGTGCTTGTCTCAGTGCAAGATGACATGTCTAGACTCGCAGACGCAGGTGGAGTTGGAGCTCTGATTCTGCTGGATTTGTCTGCCGCATTTGATACAGTGGACCATCCTATTCTCCTCTCTCGCCTAGCACAAATCGGGATCTCTGGATCAGTTCTGGCTTGGTTTACCTCCTTTCTTGCAGACCGCACTCAGACTCTTGCCATGCCCCCTTTCCTTTCTGTCCCCTGTGCCCTCACCTGTGGTGTTCCCCAGGGATCCTCTCTTTCCCCTATTCTATTCAATATCTACATATGGGCTCTGGTCTGCCTTATCCGTTCGTATGGACTTAATTGCTATTCCTACGCGGATGACACTCAAATCCTGATCCGTTTGGATCAGGATCATATCAAGGCTTCAGCTTCTCTTCATGACTGTTTGACATCAGTCGGCATTTGGATGGACCAAAACTGGCTCAAGCTTAACGGCGACAAAACTGAGGTGATGTTGGTGGGTTGTCCCCCCCGCCCATCACTTTGGACCCCGGCTTTCTGGCCCACCTCACTGGGCTCCCTGCCTTGTCCAGTGGACAAAGTAAAGAACCTAGGAGTTATTCTCTCCACTTCCTTGTCCATGTCAAACCAGGTCTCTACGGTCTGCCAATCTGCCCATCACCAGATCAGGATACTCAAGAGGGTCCTCCCTATGATCCCAGAGGCTATGCGTCCTCCTGTGGTAGCCGCATTAGTCCTCTCACGGTTGGACTATTGCAACTCCTTATACCTTGCCCAGCCAATGGGCCTTCTCCAACGTCTCCAGCGCATACAGAACCTGGCAGCCAGACTGGCCACAGGTTCCCCCTATGGAGCTCACATCTCGCCAGTGCTTCGCCAACTTCACTGGCTCCCGGTGGCCCAGCGAGTTAAGTTCAAGTCACTATGCATTGTCCACCGGGCAATCCAGGGCCTAGGTGCTGAGTTTCTCCAAACTAAATTTGTCCGTTATATACCAGAACGCAACCTTCGCTCCCTGAACACCAACCTTTTGGTGGTTCCTAAGTACAATCGGGAAAGACTCGGCGGCAGAGCCTTTTCCATTGCTGCGGCAAGGCTGTGGAACGCCCTCCCACTGCCACTCAAGTCTATCTCCAACCATCTGGCTTTCAGGAAAGCCCTGAAAACTACCTTATTCTAGCCCCCCGACTATTACTGCTCTCCCTGTGTGACAGTTTCCTCATCAGCGCCATGATGCCCCTGGGCGACCGTGCGCTCTACAAATTTAGGTAACATAACATAACATAACATTGTGTCCTCCCACGTGTCCCTCATCTTTGATAGCCTCCCCAAGCAATAATAGTCTTGGAGGTGGGAAAAGAATTTAGATCTGTCTTTAGTAGTTATCATGTACAGATTGTAAGACAGCTTTCCCAAAAGCTCCCTCTTGAGAAGTAGTAGTGTCCAGGGAATAATGTTTTACAAAGGTGCGTATGGTAGACCATGTGGCTGCCGCACAGATGTCTTTAATAGGCACCCATCTCTGAAGAGCGGAATAAGTAGCAATGCTCCTGGATGATTAAGCTCTTAGATCCTCTGGAGGATCTTTACCAGCCAGTCTATAGCATTCTTGGATAGCCAGAATAATCCATCTGGATAGAGTCTGTTTTGTTATTGCTAACCCAAATTTAAGACCTGTATATCCGACAAATAATTGGTCGTCCTGGCAAATTTTAAAACTGAGAGTCCTCCCAGGGTCCTGTCTATGCAGCCTCTCCTCCTCCTTTCCAGGATAAAGAGGGGATAGAAAGTTGGTAAAACTATCTTCTGGGACAAATGGAAGTCAGACTATTTTTGGCAGAAACAAAGGTCTTACTTTAAGAATAACCTTATCCTTATGGAAGACCGTGTAAGGAGGTTTACAAGACTGCTTGCAATTTGCCCACCCTGCAGGAAGATGTAATTGCGACTAGCAAAACTGTTCTTTGTGTTAATATTCTTAATGGGCATGAATGCATGGGTTCAAAAGGAATGCATGTTAAGAATTTTAATACAAGATTTAAATCCCTAACAGGGACCAGAAACTGAATGAAAGTATGACAATTCCTCTGATGATCGCTTGAAATTCGAAAGCGCTGCCAGATAATCCTTTATTGTTGTGATCTGGAGCCCCAGATTTGCTAAGTGAAGTAGAAAAGATAACAGTAGGAGTGTCGCACTGAAAAGGGTCTGCATTCGTATCCCTACACCAGCTGTGTCGCAGGTTTCCCCTTTTCTCTCCCGTTTTCTCTGTTTTGCGGAGTCCTTTGTCGGGGTTTTCTTCCGAGCAGTTCGGGTCTTTCTACAAGCCCGCTCGGCCGTCTTCGGATTCCAGGATTCGTTCAGCTTCTTCGTCCGGGATCTATGGAAACTCCAGGAAGCTTGGAATGGAGGCAGCACACGGAGGCGGTCTGTGCGGAACGCAGAAGAAATAGGATCAAGGAAGGTAGAAGGAAAGGAGAAGGAGGAAGGTCCGGGAACCAGGAAGCAACACAGTTCAGGAGAACGAACTACGGAGCACGTCAGGCCACAGCTATTGGAAGCGTTGAGACGCGCGGAACCGCAGGGGAGTGGCTAATTTATAGGATAAAATAGCCTTAACCTTGGATTGATCCATACCAATACCATCGGGAGTAAGAACAAACCCTAGGTAGTGAACAGTAGAAGTATGGAAGATGCATTTCTCAGGCTTCACCAGGAGTTTGTTTTCTCGTAAGCGTTGTAATACTGCTTTCACATGTTCTTCGTGCTTGAGAGGGTCCTTCGAAAATATTAGAATATCGTCCAGATAGACAATCACAAAAAGTAACAGCATGTCCGAGAACACTCGATCCATGAAACGTTGGAACACCGCTGGGGCATTAGCAAGTCCAAAGGGCATGACTAAGTATTCAAAATGCCCAAAGGGTGTTCTAAAGGCTGTCTTCCACTCGTCACGTGCCCTGATACGAATAAAATGATAGGCGCCCCTGAGATCCAGCTTGGTGAACACAACTGCGCCTCTTACTGCCTCCAGGATGTCCGAGATCAAGGGCAACGGATAGCAGTCCTTGAGAGTACATTGATTTAGACCTCGATAATCCAGACACGGTCTGAGTTCTTTAGTGTCTTTTAGGAACGAAGAACAGCGAGGCCTCTGATGGAGATTTAGATGGTCATATGATGCCATTTGCAAGATTTGTATCCAGGTATTCACGAAGGGCTTTCTTTTCAGGTTCTGATAGGATGAACATCCTTCCAAAAGGAATCACTGCGGAAGGTTCCGTTTCAATAGCACAATCTTCAGGTCTGTGGGGAGGTAAGGCCTGAACAATGGCAGAGGAGAAAACATTGGAATATTCCTGGTAAGCCTCCGGAACCCGGATGATGTTTGAGACTGAGATTGTGTTCTGATGAGTTGTAGGAAATCCCTTTGATGGTGTAGGATCAAGGTCTGGATGTAAGCAGTGGGACATACAAAACTCAGAACCCAGGAACAAGGATCCCGCTGCCCAATTGATATAGGGGTTGTGTCTTTGACGCCAGGGCATTCCCAAAACCATGGGGTAATGGGCTGACTTGATTATGTCAAATCTTATCCTTTCTCGATGTTGATTTATAGCAAGCTCGATCTCCTTGGTCTGTAGGGTTATAGGTCCAGAAGAAAGGGGTCTTCCATCAATTGCTTCTACAGGTTGCATGATAGTCCGGGATTCGTAAGGAATATGGTGTTTTAGGACCCATTCATGATCTATGAATACCCCCATAGCTCCACAGTCGACCAGTGCCATGATGGGGTATGGATGTTGTCAAGAAGGCCTGTAAGATTACCAAGGAATTTTGTCCAGGAGAGTTCAAGGATGGAATAGAGGTGGAGCAGACATCTCTCTCCCGAACCTGCGCTCTGTTTAGGATCGGGAGCTGGCATTTCCCGAGCGCCGTGGGGGGGCAATCGGACATTCTCTTACTAAATGTTTGTCGGATGCACAACACATACATAATCCAGTATGACTCTGCATCCTCTCTTGGGGGGTAATGGGTCCACGGAAGGCCCCTAATTGCATAGGTTCAGGCTCATTGCTTGGAGTAGAAATGCCTTCTGAGCTCGAAGGGGTTCCAATGGGGTTTTTCTGGAGTGGTAATTTGGTTTTCTTTTTTTCTGCCTTTCTCTCCTGAATGCGAAAGTCAATCTGTAGAGCGAGATCCATTAGGGCTTGAAAGGAACCCGGGTGTGCCACTCTGGCTAGTTCGTCCTTGATCTCTTCGTTTAGCCCTCTTCGAAATAAAGTAAAACAAGCTTCAGAGGACCAATCTGCTTCCTTAGCCAGCTGTTTGAAGTGTGTGACATACGAGAGCAAATCCTGGGTACCCTGATGAAAGTCGAGTAAACGTTCCTGGGCACTGTAAACTTGTTCCGGGCATTCGAACATGGTCTTGAGGGCCTCTATAAAGCCGTCGTAGTCATCCAGGAGAACATCACCAGAGTTAACCAATGGGGTGGCCCAGGTCAAGGCATTCCCGGAAAGATGCGAAATAATAAAGCCCACTTTAGCCCTGGGCGTAGAAAAATAATAAGGCTTAAATGTAAAGTGGACCAAACAAGAATCTAGGAATCCACGAAGGCTCTTTGCTGAACTGTCGTACTTGTCAATGGCACCACCTAGAATTACACTCTCCTTCGTGGTGGAATCACGGGAGAACACCAATTGTTTTAACGCAGCGTTTTCCGCCTTTACGTTTTGCACTTCGGTCGTCAGCTCTTGCATGCCACGCATAAGATCCTGGATGGCCGCTTCCATGTCTGTATCGAGATCGGTCAGGTGGCGTCTCAATCTGTCACAGGTTTCCCCTTTTCTCACCTGTTCTCTCTGTTTTGCGGAGTCCTTTGTCGGGGTTTTCTTACGAGGAGTTCGGGTGTTGTACAAGCCCGCTCGGCAGTCTTCGGATTCCAGGATTCGTTCAGCTTCTTCGTCCAGGATCTATGGAAACTCCACAAAGCTTGGAATGGAGGCAGCACACGGAGGCGGTCTGCGCGGAACGCAGAAGAAACCGGATCAAGGAAGGTAGAAGGAAAGGAGAAGGGGGAAGGTCCGGGAACCAGGAAGCAACACCGTTCAGGAGAGTGGCTAATTTATAGAGCGTGCTGCATAGGACGTAAAGGTCGATAGACCGCGTTCCATGTATACGGCCATGTTGGGTGTACTACAGCGAGTAACCCCCGATGTGCCAGGGACCAGGAAGCCTAGAAAGGGCGTGATCGACGGATCATGACAAGCTGCTGAAATTGTTCCAACAAAAGCGGTATAAGGATTTTGTTGCTGGCTTTCTGGCCGAAAGCAACATCTCCATTACATTTTAAGGGAGGTCCCAATCCGTGTACCTCAGCCTCTCAGAAACCATGCGTGAAGGCTGAGTGTTTTGACCTCTGGCTGGAGAACCCAACCCTCCTCTTGCGAAAGAAGGTCCTCTCTTTGTGGAAGATGTATCAGAGGGCAGATGGACATGTCCAGAAGGTCTGGGTACCAGGTCCTCCTGGCCCACTGCGGGGCAATTAGGATCATGGATTTCCTGAACGTTCTCAACCTCCTGATCATGTGAGGAATGACGGGGACTAGAGGAAACGCATACTGAAGTGGAAACTCCCAGTTCACCGCGTACGCGTCTCCTAGAGCTCCTCTTGGGGGAAATTCCCTGGAGCAGTACAGTTACTTCCAGTTGACACTGGTCACAAACAGATCCACTTGAGGGGTTCCCTCAAGGGTGAAGATATCTTGAATGACTTCGTGAGCTAGTTCCCACTCGTGGGAGACTGTGCTCTGCCTGCTCAGAGCGTCCGCCGCAGTGTTCTCCTATCCTGCTAGGTGAACTGCTGATGGGGAGATTCCTTCTTGAATTGCCCAGTACCAGAGCTGCATTGCCTCTCTGCAAACTGGTGGTGACCCTACACCTCCTCTCTTGTTGGCTGTCATTATGAGGACATTCCTTCCCTGTACTGAGGGCAGAAAGGCCTTCAGCGATAGTCTGATTGCCCTCAGCTCTAAAAGATTGATATGTAGTTTGGACTCCGATGGTGACCAAGGACCGATTGTTCGTGGGGGCTCCCCACCCTGTCAGTGAGGCATCCGTTACTGCTGTGATCTGTTGCCATGGCAGCCAAAAAGGTTCTCCCTTCAGAATTTTGTCCTCCCAGGCCCCCCACAAAAGGTCATGTGCGACTCTGCTTGGAACCTGAAGGAGGTGTGACAACCTGCCCGAGAGTTGGGATCACTGAGTCCTGAGAGCCCATTGGAGGGTTCTCATTTTCAGGTGAGCCTCTGGCACCAGGAAAATGCAGGATGCCATGAGGCCAAGCAACATCAACAAAAAAAACAAAAAGAAATATTGAAGGCCGGAAGATGCTGGGCAGCTGAAATTTGTTGACCATCTGCAGAATGTGATGAGCCCTCACCTCGGGTGGCAAGGATTTTCCTGAGGAGGCATCCAAGACTGCTCTGATAAATTGGAGTCTTCGAGATGGTATAATGTTTGACTTCTTGTAATTGAGGGTGAAGCCCAGCTTGTGGAGAAAGTAGCAAGTCACGCTGAGAAGATCCAGTGTCTGTTTGGGAGAACGAGCCTTAATCAGCCAATTGTCCAGGTAGGGGTAGACGTGAATCCCCCCTCTCCCGAGACTCGCTGCCACCACCGCAATCAACTTGGTGAAAACCCTCAGGGCGGAGGTCAGCCCAAATGGCAGAACTCGAAACTGATAATGAGAACTGCCAACTACAAACCTCAGGTACTGTCTATGCTTGTGATGAATATGCACATGAAAGTAAGCAGGATCTGGTTTTCCAAATTCTAGCTCAGGAGATGCATCTACCCGACTGGCTGAGTGTAGTTTCTCATACAGATCTTTAAGCCTAGATGCATCTGATATAAACTCATCTGGCACTTTTGGAGTGCCATATTGAAGACCAAAGGTTGTTTGTTCATCATCTGATGGTCCCTGTTCTTCATAAATTGAAGAAAGATTTGAAGAAAGTGGCTAATAAGATTTCTCTTGTGTTCCTTCAATGGCTCCGAAAAAGATTTCAGTCAATGCCTTCGACTTCCCCTTGTTGTCTTTAAGCAGAGCGACCGGGACATGGTCTTTCGTTCTTTCGAGGGAGCAGGGAATTCTCTCTCGAAGATTTTCATCACTTCCCTCCGAAACACTTTCCATTTTGCTGCGGAATCGAATTTAGTTGGACATGTTCTTCTCTCGGGTGAGGAGTCACTCGAGGAAGCAGGAGACCTATGAAGTCTTTTCTTCGATGTCTTGGAAGATGAAGAATGACACAAACGATTTCTCGATCGAGATTTCTTTGATCTTTTTCGATGAAGAGAATCTCTCGACTCATCAGAAATACGTTTATTTGGGCCAGAAGGGGATTTAGGAATTCTACCCACCGCCAATTTACCTTTAGGCTCTCTCAGAGCCCTGTCAGTCATCGCTTGACATTATTTGCATTCCTTCTTACGATGCTCCGTGCTGAGGCACCAAAGATAAAAGCGGTGGGGGTCGATGATGGACATCTTCGACCTACAATCCTGATATTTCCTAAAACCAGTCTTGGGCGTCGATGGAGTCAACGGTGAAGACATGACATTTTTTATATAACAAACCGAAGCACAACGTAATTTCTCTCGAAGCGAAAGCTGCGTCCGAAAAACAGAACTGAAGACAACAGGCGCTGCGTGTGCTATATATACTGCAGATGATGTTGACCATCGGACGAGGCCTTCGAGGGACATCAAGTCATCGATGCTACCACACAGCGCCCTCTGTCCAGAAATGATTTTTCTGAAGCAGATGAAGCTTGAAGATAATTATCAAAGATGAGGAATATGTGGGAGGACACAATACATTCAAAAATAGCATTTTATGACCTGCACAGCAATTTGTTTCTAATATCCCTTCCTCCGAGGCATCTATAAATGAATCAACATGCACCAGCCTAGCCTGGCGCACACAGGGAAACTCACGTAACAGAAGGAAGAGAGTTGTGAAAGTAAACAAACCTTAGACTAACAGCAGCAATTCTGTATCGGATCACTCATTGACGAACAATCCAACAAGGTAATCCTGTGTAAATCACTTAAGTTCATCATTCAGAGAAACATATCTGTCTGGTGCTGCAGTTGTCACTTTGCCACAACAGTACCAGAAACAGGGTTCACCGGCCTGACACGCATCCAATGCATGCACAGTAATCTCCACTGTGCAATTACGGCAACAATACCTTTGCTCTGGATGCAAAAAACACAAAGAAAACAGACTTCCCAGAAATCTGTGTTAGGAGTTCGGCTAATATAATTATTTGAACAAAATCCCCCCAAAAAACATGAAAAAGTGAAATATCTTGCATTAGTATCAGCGACCCCTGAGAGGCTCCATTCTTCTTGCAAGGACGTGAAGACGTATAAATCCTGCGAGAGTGTTCTACTTCTGTCAGTTGGAGAGTGAACTGCTGTGTGAGAGGGTGCCGGTGGATGTCTTTGTGTTCCCTTAACCTATTGTCCTTACCTTTGACTTGTGGCTTGAAGACTTGTAACTTAATCTTGAGTAAAGAAGTTACTTACCCCACCCTGTGGCTCCAGTGTCTGCTTACACTCATGTGTCCTGGTGTCACACACACAACGTCAATGGGCTCTTTCCTCAAACACTGCATCATGTGCAAGCCTCTGAATATGAATGTCATGGAGCTCCATCAGAAGATCGCGCTGTGCGTGTCAGCAACAGCTGCCATGGAACGCATGGATGGTAACTAAGCGCCCAGCCCAGATGAGCATTTTAAAGTCACTTATCTTTTGTTTCCATTTCTCTTCTCATCACTGCATATCCCCTGCAGGAGGGACACAGCACAGCACTTCCCCTTGAAGGAAGGAATGCTCTGGGGCCTGTGCAGCCCAGACAGTGGCGACTACGCGACCCAGAGTGCAGCACACTTGCTGCTATAAGAGCCGTGCACCAACAGTGCTCCGGGGTCACGCCACATTGGAATTACTGGCACTGACCTGTCAAGTGTCTCTGAAGCTCCCATTACTCTGGTGCCCCTCCCAGCATGGACACCAACAGGATTGTAACCCAAGAGCAGTGCAGCCCTTCCTCACGGGCCATAATCATCTGGGGGATTATCCCCTCATGGCTCCTCATCTCATCAAGGCTGCTCCTTACTTCATCCTCTCATCAGGGTCAGAATGTCCTCAACTTGTCGCCAATTTGTAGTGTCTGTGTTCAGCTGAAGGAGGCCGGAAGGACTCAATGAACACCAGGACACATGAGTAAGCAGACACTGGAGCCACAGGTGGGGTACCTTCTTTACTCAAGATTAAGTTACAAGTCTTCAAGCCACAAGTCAAAGGTAAGGACAATAGGTTAAGGGAACACAAAGACATCCACCGGCACCCTCTCACACAGCAGTTCACTCTCCAACTGACAGAAGTAGAACACTTTTGCAGGAAAACACACGTCAACATTCCCACATTCACATTCCACAGGCATTCAGGCAGCTCACACACTCACAGCATAACATGAGGGGGAAAAAGCCCATCTCAATGCATCTCCCCCCTTACAAACAGCCAAAGGGAGATTAGGAAAAACTGAACTCACGCTAATGTCAAGAACGACAACAACTTAATTCCCAAACAAACCAGAAGAAAACGATCCCAACAATCCAAACCTTAACAGTTTAAAAACACAAGACCAAACCCCCTGAAACAAAACATAGTTCACGCATGCCGGTCGGACATCAGAAAAGCTCCACGAAAGGGACCAGCCCCAAACACTCCAAAACAACTCACATTTGCCAACCACCCAACAACACAGCACACCCATCTCCGTCACGCCACAGCCAACCAATACAACCGAGCACTAAACAGCACACCTAGTGCCTAACCTCTTAGCTCTCCAGGTTGCAATTTAAAAGCAATAGTTACCCACTGCCCTTTCACCAAAGTGCAGAATGAACTACCCCCTCACAAGGCACTGAGTGTCCAAAACCCAACACAAATGGCGTAGCACCAACGCAGAGAAGAATGTCCAAAAAACAACAGTGCAAGGTGTAACAACCCATTAATTGTATGCAACAGGATCCAACACTAACAAACACCACCCAACTAAACAGGGTTGCAAATCACTTCCACAACTCAACTAGGTATCCACACTACCACACAGACCGACTGACATGGTTAGACTGAACACCAAGGCGTGCCAGGTGTCCAACACCCCAAAACACCACACAGATTGGCCAGAGTCCACAAACAACAGGCACAATTCTACCACACCAACACTCCCAACCCAAGTGGCACAGTTCACCAAACCCTCTGCAAAAATGCTGGTGTCCAACACTCCCGAGACACCACGTAGGTAGGCCGGAGCCCCTTGCGAGCTGGCACTATTCTACAACAGAACAAAAACATTGCTGCCCCAAATCCTACTGGTGGTTCGCTAGGCCACCATCAGGGCTTACATCACAAGATGCACTACACATACACCACTCCAACAATGTACGGGACATGAGCAAACAAGATACATGGGAATTGAGAGAACCCTACTCTTAACAAGTCCAAGCCCTGAGCTTGCAAACTCCACAATAAGGTTGGCCAGAACATATACACAAACACGCTCCAAACGGCCTCACATCACATGACGCTACTCATCAGGGGCCTGCAATGACAATTCCATGAAGAAATCCACAAAATCTGCATCCATCTCATGTAGCACTGCCAAATATTTACTCCTCAGATCAGCCAACCTGCTCCTACCAGCACGGCAGAAACCCCACAGGTCCTCCCAATGAACACACAATTCCTAATTTGCCGCCATGCATTGCTCACACAGAACAGTACCATGAACAGAGTACCTGCTGCAGCTGCAACTTTTGACCTTTGATGTCTGACCCGGATGCAACTCTATCCCAACCTCCGTAACCAACAGCTTTACTCCAGCAGACACTCTGCTCCCCGACCAAGGCAGGTCCCAAATGCTCTCCCCACTCTGATGAGAGGGCCACCATCAAACGCTGCCGCTTGGGTATGCCGGGACACGGCTCATCTGGATGCCTGACCGTCAACCAATGCAGAACGCCATCCCTCTGTCTACGCTGTGCGTGCACATCCCTGAGCTCCCATTGGACAAGGGATCGATCTGGCAACAGCCTCTGCCATTGGACATGCAATGTCCTCATCGATTGGCCATAGCGCAGGCAATGTCATAATTCTAAGAAGTCCAAGCTCCAAACAGCACAGAGCTCCCCCACTCCCAACGGACACCGGCAACCCCGCCACCTGGGCTCTAGCTAAGGACGCTCAGCTGCAAAGGCAATACGCAACATTTTCTCTGACTGCTGCAGACAATAGGGTGCTTCAAAAAACATTCCTACAACGTGTTTGCCCCTCACCGATCCGTGGTTTACACTTCACTGTACAGGCAGATGATCATGCTCCTCCGATAGGTGCACCAGACCTCTTGTATGCACCCTGCAGACCCCGATGTCCTGACCACCTCTTGTAGCCCTGCATCCTGCCCCTTACAGACCTGATACCACAATGTTCGCCTTGGCTGGCTGCGCGCACAGCCCACTCTGTTTTGACCTCCTGCCCCTTGCAGACCTGTGCCTGGCTGGCAGGCTACCAATAAACACTGCCGGCTCCTTCACTTGACTGCCTGAAAAGAGCCATTCATTGAAACAGCGCTACCGCTCCTTGCTTTGCCACAACTCCCCTCACTGAAACGGTCCACCAGCTGCCCTACAGGGACAGAGACACTCACAGGGATACACACGTCAACATTCCACCACTCACGTGCCACAGGTATTCAGGCGGCTTGCATGCTCACAGCATAACATGACGGAAAAAAGCACATCTCAACACTTAGCTCCCATAACCTGGATGATTAACAGTCACTCATGGAACCTCAGGACACTCCAGCTTCCATGGCATTCCACATTCCATCCCAGGTAGCTAGTGCAAACACCATGCTACACTCTACCACTGAAAGAAGGAAGAAAGGTCAATGATATTGTACATTTGGTAAGGTGTGCAATGGGGAAATTACATTAAAAAATAATAATTGGACAAGTGAGGGTAGCTTAGTGAATCAGACATTCACCCCAAACATGGAACAGGCTGAAGTTTGGAAGTTGCAATCCCAGCACGGCAGAATCTGCAGTCTCTCCTTCAAAGGTTGATAGAGTACTATTAGATTGGGTAAGAACATCAATCATGAAAGTGTTTAGAAGCAGGAGTTCACCATTAAGTGCTATATTAAAATGTGATATCACATTAGTTTGTTTTTAACTTGACCAACTTATATTGATGTTACAATTTATTAATTTTGCAATTGATGCAGGACACACGTTCTATGGCTCTGAAGCGCACCAAATAAATATGATTTGTTTGAATTGCACCACTGTGAAACTGTTAGGTAACTCCTTGGCATGTCAGTTACATCTGACTGTACCTCGCTGCCAAACAGTTCATGAAAATGTTTAAAAACATTCTGACCCATGTTACAAGAAGATTCGTGCAGAGCACTTCGAACAACAATCATCTACTGCTCCTGTATATTTGCCCGTCTTGATCTTTACCAGGAGACATATCCTTACTGGCTTGCATGAATTTAGCAACATCTGCAGCGGGTCCTATTAAGTCAATGTATTTTCTGTAAGGAACAATGAGAACCATAGGAAACATAGGTTTCATGCCAATACATTTGTCAATACTCTGGCACTCATTCGTGTCATCAAGATGAATTCTCTCTTTACGTAGTGTACTCTGAAGTTGGTCAGACAAAACCTGAATTTCTTTTTTAGCATCTGCCACTTGCTTAGGATCAGAAGCAACAGCTTTGAGAGTTAACATAGTGATACCATCCTCCCTTGTTTCGTCACAGGTAATATTGTACTTGCTTAGACGCTCTTGAAATTCCTTCTTTAGAACTTTGATCATGAAGAGGTAAACATCTGTATCAATAATTAGTGTTTGGCTTTCAAAGTAGCTTTCTTGACTAAACGACAAAGAAGATTCCAAATGTGATCCCGATTCTTGTTCCATGCTATCTATTGTAGCATTTGGGGTTCCCCTATCTCTTTCAGAGAGGCAATCACATCCTTTTTGGGCCATATTGTATGTGTGCAAGAGAACGTCTCTTAGCAGCTTGATTGCGGGAAATGGCCCTTCAACAGAAATGTGTCCATGTGATGTCAATGAACCAAAGCTCAGATCAGGGACTCTTTCCTGAAGTTCTTTCACCACTTCCTTTAAAGGCCAGCATTTACAAAATGGGGATAGATCGAGATCAGCAGCGGCACACGCAAAAATCTGGAAATGGAAAAAGGCGCATAGTCAGTAAATCTAAACCATTTGGGAACATATACCAGAAGTGTAGTAGAGCAACTTACATGTTCACCGTAGCGGGCTACTTTCAGTTGAAATGAGGTAGGAAGTCTTCGATCCACTAGAATTTGACCCTTTTTTTGAAGAACTCGTTCTGCCACTGAAACAATGAAGTAACAATGAGCTTGTTCTGATGTGCATTAGGAATATTAATATCGTTTTTTTTTCTCTTTAACTAATCACATCTCAAAATGTTTATTACAGATCCTCTTCAAATTAATTTGAAAACTTGTTGCCAACACTGATCAATGTTAAAGAGTACAAGCTACTCTGCTCTCTAGTGACTTATGTACCCACAATCAGGAGATCCCATTTTTATAAAATAGAGCAAGTTTAGTGACAGACGTACCTTTGTGCATACTAGTAGTTTCTTTAAGAAATTGAAATGCCTGGGTTGCTCATACAGATGTCTTACACTGTCCACCAGTATGCTTACTGCATTCCCAAGAAACCAATCCATATCAATCACTAAGATATTATATAGATAGAACAAGAATTGTAGACAGGCCCTCTGGAGGAAAAGGACCAAAGGGATAGAAGTAGCAGAGTTACTACACTGAGTAAAAATGTTACTTGGCTGTAAATATAGTTCTCCACCATTGGTTATATTGTATGGACATGTATGCTTATTTGGGATCGGCGTTAGAATCCCGTGACGGAAATGTTCGAGGGAGAAAAGACCGAAGATTATTTTTCCGAAAATAACCTTCGGTCTTTTCTCCCCAAAACATCTCCAACTTGGCCCCCGCCCACACCCCCAGCCCCTTACTTACCTTGCGGCGGCACACTTTGCTGCGTGCCGCCGACTCGCTGTGTCCCTGCAACGCCTGTTCCCTTTCACACCCGTAATCGGGAACTGACTGCAGGGTCCTTTCATTTTTTAAAAAATATTTTTAACTTTTTGGGAATGGCTGCGGGGGACACCCCTGCAAACCCTGCTCACAATATAGTGAACAACGGTGCAGGGTAAACCCCCCCCCCAGCCCTTAGCACCGAATGGGGGATTTGGTTGAACTTTTCAGCGGTTTGGAATTTTCGAACGGCCGAAATTCAGGCAAAACTCCCATTCAGGCTTTTTTTTTTGCAGCCTTTTTGGACGTTTCCCTTATTTGAATATTACTGATGATGAAGTCGGAACTCCTGCACAAAATAAATGCTTGTGTACATATATTAATACCCATATCATTATATACATGTATGGTCTTATATTATGTTTTTTTCCAAAGGCCATTTAGGCTTGTTCCACCCTCACCGTCCCTCCCTCTCACACAAAGGAGGACCTGCTCTCACGCATGGCAGACTTGAAATAACATTGACTGCAAGAGAGACTCACACATCCACTGAGAGAATTAATGCAGCACTAGGAGAGATCAGACAAAAGCTCGCAACAATGGAGACGGAGTGAATGAGACAGAAAAGGCAATACGAGTTTCAAAAGGACTTGCCTACAACAAACACTAAGCTTGCACAGTGCCTATTTGGAGCTACAGCAACACGACTGGAACATTTGGAAAACAGCCACCAGAGGGAGAACCTCAGTTCCAGATCCTGGAAGCTGGTAGCTATTAAATGACCCGATTATTGTGCAGCAGTTGGAGGATGCCATTAAAGAGCTTTTCGCAAATAACCATTCATTTCAAACTGATTAGAGGGTTCGCTGGGATGCACATACTTGCACAGATTACTGGTTGAGAAAGCGGCCAGGTTGCAACAGATTAGGAAATCGGAGGAATAGACCCTACCCAAGACCATTTCTGACCTAGAGAAGTAACACAGAGTAGGGGACGAAATAAGGGCCTATGGCAGCTGCAAGTGGCCCTGAAACAGTTACAAGCACTTCAAAAAAGCAGATCACCAGATTAGATGGACTAGTCAGAAATTCTAAGAATTAGGGAATAAGCCAAATAGGCTTTTGGGTTTCCAACAGAAGGCCAGGATCAAGGCCAGCTGAGTTGTGCACTTGAGAACGCATCAGGAGCTAGAATTCACAGAGACAGACCTAAACAAAGATTATTTAATTTGTTTTTGCTTGGCACTTTAAAGTGGGAAAAGCAGCAAACCTTGTGCAGTACTATCTTTTTTTGGACAGAGTGGGCCTTCCGAAAATATCCCCTAAAGTGGCTGAGGAGTATGTGAGACTGATCACTAAGGAGGAGGTGAGTAATGTGATCCAAGGCTCTAAAATTGAAAAAAAGTGCCCGGCTTGGAGGGGTATAGTTCGCAATTGTACAAATCCTTCCTGGAGTGATTATTGAACCCCCAGCTGAGTCTATTCAACAGCATTAAAGACTGGGATGCCTTTTCCTTTACCTTACCATGGGGTAGGCAATGATTAGTGGGATTCACAAGGAGGGGACCGGTCTTCTCTGCGCATCCTACAGGCCTATAGCTCTCTGTTTTGGCAAACATACTGTGGCCACTAATGCCATTGGTGATATGCAAAGACCAGGCAGGCAGGCTTTATACTGGGAAGGCAAGCTGCAGAGAATGTTAGGAAGGCTGTGAATTCGATAGGTATAGTGCATAAGCTCGTCTCTCTGGACGCAGAGAAAGCCTTTTTTATATAGTGGAGTGGGGCTTTCTCACGCAACACTGGACAAGATTGGCATTGGTGAGTGTTTTAGTATGGTGATTATAGCTATGTATAAGAATCCCAGAGCAAGGATAAGGACGAGCGGCTACTCTTGGGTGCATTCTCCCTCTATAGAGGCACACGACAAGGGCGTCCAGTGTCTCCTCTACTTTTTGTTCTAGCGATGAAGATATTGGTAGTTGATCAGAGGGGATTACCACATCACAGGAATCACCTACGGTGGACAGATATACAAAGCAGCCCTCTTTACCAGCAGTATTCTGCATACGCTTTTCAAGCTTGAGTTTGTACTCCCAGCCCTAACAGAACTCCTTAAAGCAGGGGTGTTGCTAGGTCTGGAAAAGATCCGGGGCTATGCTAATGTCGGGACTCGGGGCCAGCTAGCCTTTTGGTTGTAGCCCCTGAGCTTCTATCCGGGGCTACAACCAAAAGGCTCTGGCCCTCGTGCCCCCAGTCTCCCTTAGCAACACCTCTGCCTTAAAGAGTTCCACAGGGCCTCTGAGTGTAAGGTCAAATAAGAATAGCCAGAGTTTCTAAATCTATCCTTGTAACTAGCCCAGGTTGAAGCAGTTTGGTAGATTTCCCCTTTCCGGTTGATAACTGGATAGTTGAAATAACCAGGGATCAGATTGATGAGTTAAATGTTGGATCTATATGTGGCCAATTTCTCACCACTGTTTTCTAGAATTTGATAGGCACTACAATTATGGAGACTTATAGCCGCCTCTTGGCTTTGTCGTATAGACTCACTTAAAATGAATACCCCCCAGAGGCTTTTGTATGCCTTCCAAACCCTGCCAATTCAGGCCCGGAGAGGGGATCTGCTCTCCCTCCAGAAAGATATTATGTATATGGTTTGGAAAGCTATAAGATTGCAAATAGCCAGGAGGGTTCAATTTCTTACGCGTACGAGTGGTGGTTTACAGTGGCCCAGATTTGGAGAATTATTAAGCGTTCATGCATTTGCGAATCATTAGGGAGTGGCTAAATCCACACACAGATAATCAATAGAAGAGAATAAGGGATGATGTCGCTCGTACCCACGGAGGTATGCCGTTTGAATGCCACCAAACTACATGGCCCTGGTTCTATAGGAACTCCCCTCAATAAAGACAACTATGCGGCTATGGGATAAACTCTTTGTTAAAAGATCTTTAACTACATCTCCAGGACATTTCTCCCCATTCAAAATAACCCACTCTTGACACTGACTAACAAGAGCAGGGACTTCGATAAATGTCAACAGGAAGGTTCTGAATTTCTTATGCACATGTTGTGGGCCAAGAAATCAAATCCTTCGTAGACTGCAAAAATGCATTCGGGTTCGGAGAAAGGCATTATTATGTTCAAATACGAAATCCTAATTACTTTGTATTACTTTACTTTAATCATTTCTACCACGCACCAAGTGACCCGGAGGCTTATTGGCGCAACACAGAGAAACGTGACAGAGACAGGGGATCCTAACAAAATAGCTGGTCCAAGAAAAGTACAGAGAATTCGCTGATCCCATCTGAAAAGCAAAGTTTTCAATTTCTTCCTGAATAATTCAGTGGAGCCCTTTGCTATCAAGTACGGAGGAATCAAATTCCAGACTTTATGGCCAGCAGCAAAAAAAAGCACTCTTCTTGACCTGTGCGAGCGAACATCTGGGCTCCGCCAACTGATGAGTATTATTAGATCTGAGGGTTCTGGAGTTTGATGTATTCATAATTACTTCAGAAAGATAACGTGGACTTGAACTGAAAGCATTTATGAGTGATCACCAAAGGGCAAACATCAATCCTAGCCTCAATCAGAAGCCAGTCTAAGTCCTGTCTTGCCTTGCCTTAGTAACAATCACGTCGTTTAAGGCCAGCTATATCCCTGCCAGCACTATTTTGTAAGACTTGTTGTTTGGCACATTCCGATTTGTTGATTCCTACTAGCAAACTATAACAGTAGTGTATTTTGAATCCTATAATTGCTCTTGCTACTGTCTCACAGTTAACCTTGGAAATATATGGACATATTTGCGTCAACAACTTAATGTAATATGCTGAGGCAGAAACGAAACTATTTACTTGGGCATTCATAGTCATGAACTGGTCTAAATGAACCCCCAAGGTTTCGACTTTCTTTTTTGTCACAAGTTCACAACCAGCCACCTCAAAAGTCCTAGATTATCCTCCTATCTTTGTGCTTTTATTAGGAGTTCCTACAACCATCAGCTCAGTTTTTTCTTTATCAGTGCAATATCATTCTCCACCATCCATACCTGAAATACATCATAAACCTCATGAACATTTTTCACATCCTCTTCATATGAGCCAGATAACAGAATGACACACGGGGTGTCATCGGCATAATTTGTAAAACCAATGACTTTCTCCTTTAGCAAGTTAAAAAGGGGAACTGTAAAAATGTTATAGAGTGATGGCGAGAGGCAAGCTCCTGGAGGCGCTCCAAACTGCAACAATGCAGGAGCAGCCTCTGCCATTTCGCTGTAAACCCTACACAGTCTATTGCCAAGCAATTAACGAATCCAGATCGCTGCCTTATCCGAGAAAGCTGCAACTTCTTTCAACCTATTGATAAGCAAAGAGTGATCCACCAGGTCGAATGCTGCAGATAAATCCAATAACATAAGCATAACTGTTTGTCCTTTATCCATGTTATATGATATGATATGGCATTTATAAGGCACCTATACACAAGTGTTTCAAGGCGCGACAAGGCAAGGGAGAGGAAACAGAGGGAAGGCAGACAACGATCCTACTAGGCCAGGTGACATTGAGATTGGGCAAGTGCAGGGGAGGGGGCAAGGGGAGACGTGCAAGGACAGAGGGAAAGGGGCAGGGCAGTACATAGGATAACAAAGATAAATAAGGACAATAAATAAGGACAATAAAAAAAAAGTGCGGCCTGATGGTGGCAAGTGCAAGGGTAGGTGCAAGGGTAGGTGCTGACATCAGGTGTCAAGTGCTAGTAGGGGCTGTTGAGATACAGAAACTCTCAGAGTGCAAGGGGGCAGTGCAGGTATGCAACTGGTTGGGAGGGACCTGGGACCGAGATCATAACGTAGCCAGGTAACCAGTGCAGGTGCAGATTCAGATTCAGCCAGGGGATCAGCAGGGGAGAGGAGGAGAGAAAGCAGAAGCAAAGAGGGAGGTCTTGAGGTGCTTCCGGAACCGGAGATGGTTCTCCTCAAGTTTCAGAGAAGCAGGGAGGCTATTCCAGAGGGAAGCCCTAGCAGAAGAAAGACATCTACCACCAACTCACTGCCTGAAGAAGCGACTAGCCCTAAGGGAGTTGGAGGCAGTTGAGCAAAGAGCTTGAGAAGGAAGATATTTAGGAAGAGAGAGATGAAGGGATTGAGGTCCCAGGCCCCAGAAGGCCTTGTGGGCAATAGAGAGAGTTTTAAAAGTAATCCTCGCCGCAACTGGGAGCCAGTGCAGAGATTTCAGTCCTGGAGATATACGATCCCTAGGCTTGTGGCAAAGGACAAGTCTCGCAGTCCTGTTTTGGATGAGTTGCAGAGGGCAGAGAGTAGAGGCAGGCAGATTGAGAAAGAAGCTATTGCAGTAGTCCAGCCTAGAGAGCACCAGAGCTCTGGAGACAGCGAGTTTCTGGGGGGAAGGAGATGAAGTCTGTAAAAGTATCGACTTCAGGTCCAGCAGTGAACTTCAGTACTATGCCCCTGCCTAAAACCAGGTTGCCTCATATTTAATTTAAAATGTTATGAAAATTAAGACATTCTAAAATCTGCCTATAAGCCACGTGATCTAAGATTTTCAATAAAAATGAGATGTTAGTGATAGGCTTATAATTAGACGGATCTAAAGGACAAATGACAGATTTATTAAGTAATGGGGTAAACCAAATGCTCTTAATTTCATCTGGGACATGACTTTCAAAAAATGAGGCATTGACAAATTTAACAAGGGTCCCCATCAACAGGGAAGAGCATGCTTTGATACTACTCGCAGGACAGGAATCCCCTTTACAATTTGTAGGTATTAGTTTACCAATAATGTCTGACAGCTCAGCTTCTGTTACAGGACGAAAATTAAACATGGCCGCTCAGCACTTCTGCATAGCACTGTATGACCTTGGCTCTAATAACCCTAGTGTTTTTTTCATATCTTCAATATTCTGCTTAATCCTGTGAAGCTTACCCAGCATGGCTGTTTGAATTGAGACACACCATGCTGTATCTTTGATAGGCCTGTCCAGTTTGCTCGGACAAGGATCTTCCAGTTCTTTTAATACTTTGAATAATTATTTTGATTCATACTGGGCATCCTGAATTCTCGTGTCAAACATAGTTCTCTCTGCCCTAATGGCTGCTTGTTTAAACACCTTGGAGGCCAAGTTATATGCCTCATCATCCTTACTTATCTTTAGAGGATTTCCAGGTATACAAATTGTTATTTTTGTATTCCTTTCAACTTTTCTAAGTCTTGCAAAAACCAATTATTTGTTTGTCTCTTATTAATACCAATCTCGATTTGAGTGGCGCAAGAGTATTGGTAGCTTTTCTGGTCATCTCCTTGAGGACTTTTGTGATATCTACCTTATCCATCCTCTCGACAATTGTCGCCAACGGGGAAAGCCAAACCTGATACTGTGCCACACACTACCTGTGAGAGATTCATTATTTTCAGCCCCAGGAAATAGGGAACTTTTCTCTAAATTACATATACACGCTTCTGCTAGGGTACGATGCGATTCTCCTGCAGCATCATGTTCAGGCCTAGCATAAGGAGCTGCAGGGTGAGGATGATATAGAAACCTGGAATAAGATATGCTCAAGGGCTCACAGATGGTACTTCTGCCTCCTTCATAATAAGCAATACTTAGAAATGCTACTGGGATGATATTGAGAATCGGTCATGCATTTTTTAAAGGAGGAGAGCGGTCTGTGCTAGAGGAGTTGGGGAGCAGCAGGCACCTTCCTCAATGTCTGGTATGAGTGCCCTAAATGTACAACATTTTGGGACAAGGGGTTGGATGTGCTGGCTGAAATCAGTGGCAGGTGGTTGCCCAGTGATCCCAGGGTGTGCTTATTAAGTATGGTCTTGGATGATACTCTCACTTTGACTAAGATGACTAGTAACCTTATATCGAAGGATCTGATGTCTGTCCGCCTACTGATTGCTGGCATTTGGAAGTCTAAGACCCCTGAAATCCTCAATTGCATGTTAAAATGTCTCTATATGGGGTTTCCTTTCTGGATTATGTGAGGTAAATAACAAAAGCTTCAAGTGTCCTACAAAGTTGCAAGCCCTCTGTCTTCAAGTCTAAGTTCTCTGAATGCAGCAGTGCATGTCCTGGGCCACTTGTGGTGTGCTGACACAGTTACTCCTTCAGACAAGCACTGTATTCCTTTCCTATCATTACACGTCATATGTAGCAGAGCGAGTTTCCCCCTGAAGTTCTGTTAATTTGATTTCTGTAACACTTCTCTTGCGGCCTGAACTTTTTCAGAAATTGGCCTAATCATGCTGGGGATGGCTGGGAGTGTGGATACCATTGTCTTGTTAAGCTTGCTTTAAGCTTTTGTGCTACGGTGATGTATGCAATGAGAACATGTTCAATAAAAAGATGTAAATCAAAAAGAAAATTGCAAGTTTCAAACAGCAAAGAGCTTTTTTAGCAAGGGCAGGCAATGCTTCATTATTGCGTCTCCCCCAAATGTTTCCTTTTGTGCGATAAGCTTGCCAAGGACAGATGAAAACCTTGAGTTATGCATATGGAAAATAATTGAAACAAGTGGGGCTTTATCATCACAAAGTCTTAAAAGCGGTATGACATTTGTCCCAGTAATCCGTGCAGGATATCCCAGTAGGGCATTTCTGCAAATGAATCAACAGCTCATTTGAGGAAATAGTGCAGATTCTTTTGGCTCTGAAAAAAAGGCTGGTTACGTAGGTACAAGTCTTTCCTTCTACAGTAACACAAATATGCCAGTTCAACAAACTGGAAGCACAACGATTTGCGTCCTCAGGGCGATTGGATGGAATCAGGTGAGTCGTGCCCTGATTTATAAATATCCTGATATTTGTTTGTTGGTAGTGTTGCACTTGCAAGTACAAACGCCCAGGAGTGAGAATTAACTGCCTGGGAAATTGTCATCCTGCTTTGTGAGAGTTTCCATTGCGGAAGTCAATCTTTGGAACATGGCCAGCCCGCGCCACTCGAGGGGTTGCCGGCATATGAAATGTATCTTCAACACGGTTTAGGGGGCAATCGTATTCAATGCAATTTGGCATAGACAAACCAGACATGTACTCGAACTACAGTGGCTGGATTTTGGCAGTTTTGAGCTTGCACGCAGAGAGCATTTAGAGTGTGTTATTACGGAAAAAAACTAGGCCTGCAGCATTTGACGCTGTTAGAGATTGGAGAAAAGAAGCGGCCCAGCACCTGAAAAGTAGAGAGAAGCATGCGTGTAGACATATGACAAATGTGCTAGTGCATGATCAGCAGAAGCAATCCGAAGCGATTTGAAGTATGGATAGGGCCTTCTAATTAGATGTGCAGAAGATATACCCATCTCAAGATTTCCATACATCGGACGAGTTAATAAACAAAATATTGAATGAGCGTAGATCTGATCCAAGAACTGACCCGACTGCACCGTCTCCCTATGCGTCCCTTCCCATTGCTACTCCTGCACCAGTACTAGCACCCGCACCAATTGTTGCAGCCTCCATCCCCATAGTTCCATCCGCCACCCACAGATCATGATTTGTATGTGTTATCTTGGCCAAGTGGTTCTGCTCCACCGGTAGTAGTTAATAAAGGAATTACTGATCCTAGACAGACCAGTAGTATGATCAGCAAAGAACGAGGGAAGAACTGAAACAGCGGGCAGAGACGTACATAGATCGGGGTGACGAAACCGCCGCTCTGAGTGCAATGTCTGATCATGGGGGCATTCCCGAACAGCAGGTACTGATTGAAAGAATGGGACCCTATCTTGCAGAGGTGTGGGGTGATTTGTTTGATACAGTTGTGCCACAATATTTGCACGATTTGATTTTCCTTGCTCGTTCGAGAGAACGCTTGAAAGTACAAGAACATGTAGGACGGATATTTGTGTTTAAGGGAGAACTTGATCGTTTACATGAAGATGTGATGATTAAGCATGAACAACATACTTTGTATGTGCAGAAGCGATTCCTTGCCCCATTGAAACCAGTTAGTGAGGAAATGCGTATTTGTACACGAGATGCACTCAAATGGATTTCAGAAGCCACTATTTCTCCCATTGAAGTGCATGATACGTTTTGTCAATATATGCTGGCGATACAGAGGAAAGTGTTGGAAATAATGGTAGAATATTTACAGGACAATTGTATGAAGAGAAACTCATGTTGTCCCGCTGAATTAATGGTTGTTTATAAAAGAGCATTTTCACCCAACACTGCACCGACATCTCTGTCGCTCGATTTGGCCTTACTGCTTAATAGATGTTTAGATCTTCCCACTTTGCAATTGCACATGAGAGAGGTGCCTCCGACATTTGTTCCGAAGGTAGAGATTCCTGCCGTTGGGCAGACTCCAGCTCGTACTATTGAAGCACATTATATTGCAGTTTGTCCATGTCCCATTTTCGAGACAAGAAGTGAATACGATTAAACTGTCGGTTCCTGACAGTAGAAAGAATCCGGCTGGGTTTTACAAGGAGATAGAATCTGTCCTGAATTCTTCTGTTTTTACCCTGGGTGATATGGATTTATTGTTCCCTGTGATCCTTCCTGCTGACATATGGAAGCAAATTAGATCCGTAGATGATGCGCAAGGTTTGGGTGATACGTGGGACGCTAAGAGCCGAGTCGAAAGAGAGAGGAATGCTGGCGAGAAACCGACACAGGTCATTTTAACGCTGCCCTCACGCATAGTGACTAAATTGAAGACTCTGGTACCTGAGAAGAGGATAATTTGGTACAAACTTACGGCCTTTATGCAGGACAAATTAGAAGGTGCGACAGAATATTTTAATAGATTTGAGGAAGTGTTTGCCGATTTTAGCACAATTTAGATACAAGCACTAATTATGACCTCCGAGAGCGCATGGCAAGCGAAATCGCAGTCTGAAGTGTTGCATATGGCACAATATTACGAGAATAGTGTTAATGCTGAGAAGGAGAAAGTAGAGAGGAAGAAAGGTGAATTGAAGACTAGAGTCTTGCTACAGCAGGTAGCAAGAGGAGCTAGAGGGGGGAATACACAATCTAGAGGCCAGTATACACCACAGGGTAACACAGGTGGGTCAGTTGAATATTAACAAGTGCGCATATTGCAGACAAGAAGACCATTGGCGAGCGCAATGCCCGGTTCTCCAGCAGAGATGGAATGGCACCATTACTAGAAGGTTTACAGCTCGCCCATGGATAGGGGACCCAAATAGAAAATCTGTTCAGGCATAATTATCAATCACCGTCCCAAGACAACCAAGGGAATCAACAGCAGAACACCATGAGTGGAGGGAATGTCTTTGATAATCCTTCCAATGCATTGAGATGATAGTTGGGAATAGGGAACTTATCTTTCTTGTAGATACAATGGCACAAAAGTGTTCTATTGACCATCACTGGGTTCCAGATATACCACTGTCAGGGCAGACTAATGTTTCCGTAGGGTTCTCAGGTACGCCAGTGGTCAGCCCGGTCTTGCGGCCGGTACTGGTTACACTAGGTCCGTTCACAAAGTCTTGTCCATTCTTGACAAGATGACAAATTGCGCCGAGATTTTTTTGGGATTGAATCTGTTGAAATAATTGAATGCTGTGATTTATTGTTCTCCAGATGGAGTGTATTTGACGATTTCGCTGCAACAAAGACCTGTGTCGCAATTCCTGCGTTTTCCTTTGCCAACTGAATAAAGTAAGGTTCCAGCATGTTTGTGGGCAGTGAATGACAATGATGTAGGAATTCTGCAGGTAGAACCAGTTAAAATTGTTTTGAAAGCAGGCGTCACTTTGCCACGTATCCCACAGTATAAAATTTCGGTCGAAGGATAGCAGCCCTTGAAAAGTATTGTCTCAGACCTAATACACCGAGGAGTGATTGTGGAAATTACGGGTAGTTTGTTTAACAGTCCAATTCTCCCAGTTTACAAGAAAGGGGGGGATGCGATTCCTTTTCGTTTCATAACTGATTTGCATGCGATTATAATTGATTTGCGTGCGATTAACAAAGTTGTTGCTCCACAACTCCCGATTGTTCCCGATTTCACTATTATTTTGACTATGATTCCAGCCACGGCTACACATTTTAGTGTTGTTGATTTGAAAAATGCGTTCTTTAGTATTCCTGTGCATGCCGATAGTAGGTATCTGTTTGTGTTCACGATATGAGGACGCTCTTTCACATTCACACGTGTTCCGCAGGGCTACACTGAGAGTCCAAGTATTTACAGTAGGGCTTTGAAAGAACAACTTGATACGCTTGAATTGCCCTCCTCTTCTACATTATTGCAATATATTGATGATCTGCTTATTGCAGCAAATTCTGAGGAAGCTTGCAAGGAGGGCACAGGGTTGCTACTGATTCATTTATCAGATCATGGTCACAGGCTTTGTTGAAGAAGTTTCAGTATTGTCGACAGGAGGTTGCCTATCTCGACTACCTTCTATCGAAGGAGGGTAGATGTTTAACACCTGGCGTATACAAAGCATCTCTGATATGTCTATTCCAAATACGCAGAAGGAAGTCAGGGCTTTATTTGGCATGGCTTCATATTGTAGACAATGGATCCCGAATGTTTCTTGTATAGTTAAGCCTATACTGGCACTGACGAAGAAGGATATTCCTTCGCCTTTGCCATGGAGCATGGATTGCCAATCTGCATTCGATTCGCTCAAGGCTGCATTGTGTTCAGCCCCAGTTCTGGGCACGCCTAATTATGAGAAATGTTTTTTTTTTATTTGTGCATGAGTGTGATGGATGTGCTTTGACTGTTGGACCACGGGGGTAAAAATAGACTGCAGATATTTTCATCCACGTTGGATCCTGTCGCAAGCGCTTTGCTGCGTTGTTTGAGAGCTATTGCTGCTGCTGCGTCAGTTAAACAAAGTGAGGGGATGGTTTTAGGTCATTCTTTAACCGTGATGGTACCCCACTCAGTGGACGTCCTAATAAATAGAATGCAGACGCAACATCTCCCATCTGCTCGACTAACGAGATACAGGCTAATCCTCTTCCCAACACATATCCAAACTAAGAGATGATTTTCCTTTAATCCGGCTGAATTATTGCCTTCTACACAAGAAACAGAGAATAGTGACAGTACGTCACATGATTGTCTTTGTGTAACCGAACAAGATATGAAGGGGAGAGTTGATTTTACTGACATACCCTTGAAAGATCCAAATGGAGAGCTGTTTTGGGATGGCTCTTGCTTTAAGTTACCGAATGGCACATCTACTACTGCCTATGCAATCACCACATTGACCACTGTTGTAGAAAGTAAGCAAATCCCGCACAACTCAGCACAAGCTGCAGAGATAATTGCCTTGACTATAGCATGTGCGATTTCTGAAGGGCTTAGCATAAACATTTTCACAGACCGCCAATATGCCTTTGCGGTGGTTCATAACTTTGGTCGCCTATGGGCTGAGCGAGGATTCCTGATATCACATGGGACAAAATTTCAGCATGGTCCTTTAATGGTACAATTGTTGTCTGCATTTGCGCTTTCTACACGATCAGCGATAATAAAATGTGCCGCACACCAGAAAGTGACGGACGACATAGGGAAAGGAAATGCTTTTGCCGACACAGAATTGCCAAATAGAGTGCTAATGATTTACATTCAAAAATGTTTATCCTTGATTCAGTGAAATGGGTTACGAACACTTGCATGATGGAAGAAGGGATTAGCAGCGTGAAAGAGATACAGGCGGAGGCCACTTCCGAGGAAATTAAACAAAAGGTCAGAGAGTCCAGCTAAATTAGACAATGAGGGTTGTTGGGTGGATAATGACAAACAAAGAAGGATGCTGCCCAATGCTTATGAAACTGCAATAATCACCATGGCCCATGGCCCGACACACATCTGTGCTAGAAAGATGTGTCAGCAATTAGACCCTGTCTGGCACAACGAAAACATTCCAAAGATTGCTGAACGATTGGTTCAGAATTGCATGATCTGTCTGCAACATACATTTAGAAAGAAAACACCAACACCAAGGGGTAGTTTTGGTCCTCCTTCTATTCCCTTTGTGGTAATTCACTTTGACTTCATTGAGATGGAACATTGCCAAAATTACAAGTATGTTCTCGTGGTGGTCTGCGCCTTTAGCAAATGGGTTGAGGCATACCCGCTCAAAGATTGTACAGCAATTTCAACAGCCAAGTCCATGCTGAAGGAATATTTTCCGAGGTTTGGCTTGCCACGAGTCATATGGTCCGATAATGGCCCACGTTTTACCGCAGCTGTAATACTGCAGATATGTGCAGGCCTAAAGATCGATAAGCGGTTTCACTCGGCCAGCCACCCGCAGAGTGCCGGTCTTGTGGAACGTCACAACAGAATACTGAAAAACAAATTACCAAAAATCTTTGCCCATAATAAACTCAAATGGCCCGACGCTTAACACTAGCTTTGTTGTCAATGTGAACGGCTCTGCAGTCAAAAACAGGACTTTCTCCCTATGAGATTGGGGGAAATAGAGTATCCCTTATTGTCAGATTACTGTGACCAGTTGACTCAAAACTTGCGTTTGATTCATCAGCAGGTGCAAGAGGCCCTTCCTGTCAAATACGAGGGGCCAGGTCATAGTTAGCGGACAGGGGACTGGGTCCTCATCAAGAACTTCGAAAGAGGTACCTGTCTTGTACCTCGATGGAAAGGCCCTTTCCAAATTCTCCTGGCATCACAGACAGCTGTCTGAGTGAGCGGCAAACGACACTGGATCCACGCGACACATGTGAAAAGAATTCCTCTTCCTTTGCCATACGACAAGTGGGATGAAAAAGACGTTGGTGACTCAAACTCCCAGAATGCATCAGCTCTGACTGACAGCAAAGATACCAAATCTGAATTGAATTTGCTTCCCGAGCCCGTGGGGCCTGGGGAGACTGCACCACTACTATCGCAGCCTTCTTCATTGTCTTCATCACTGACCAATACTGTTTCTGCATTCCCTGCAGACAACAGCACGTTGCTTTCAGACCACTCTGTGCCTGTTGTCACAAGATACGATCTGCATCCACGGAACAGGAAATAACTACATTTGCACAGTAGCCTTTGCCTTCGGCCCTGCCACTTGAAGGGCAGAGGGAAGAGGGCTAGGGAACGGAGCAACCGCGTATGAGCTGGGGACAAGGCTCTGATACGCATTTTTACAGTGCTACCTTGTTTGAGGTGAAGGACTTTGGCCCCTGTGGTGACGAGCAGGAGGTCACTGTTCCGACACCACAATGCTTTGGAATCAGTTTTGATCGGCACTCAAAATACCAACATTGAGTTAGCCCCTCGTCGTTCCTCTACTGTATGAAAGAGGGAGGGGTTGGTAAGAACAGACTGAATTACCTGCAAGCAAGATCGGCCACGTGGTAAAGTGCCACCGACGGATGAACTATAAAAAGCCTAACAGTGAGGCTTCGTAACAGACACTGAGAAACTTTGTAGAGCTATGCCCGCGTTTGGGGCCGCCACTCGCACCAATGAAGACATTGATCACTTTGTTGAAATTGGACCTGCCCCTAGATGGCCAAGGTCCTCCAAGACCAAATGCATACTGAACACAGGAATTGTTTGTAGTGCAATGATTTCGATACCTGTGTTATGGTACCTGGAATACACGCATCCACTTGCTACTCTACTGCCAACTGCTAGTGTTACTACCATGATTCCGCCACATGTGCTTTCTCATACTCTTCGTCCCCGGGACATTAAACACAGGAGGAGGCTATGATAACAATACTCTCGATGATAATGAATGCAACACATGCTATTCTGAATAAGATCAACTGCTGGGTATGTTCACACTTACCTCAGCATGGGGCAAGAGGGTTGGGTTGGTATATACATCCCTTACCTCTTAGCACTGCCTGTTACACCTCGCTTCGAGCACTATTTTTCGGTAGATGGAATGACAGCATTTCTAGGAATTTTGATGGAACTAATATAAATGAATTTGAAAGACTAGTGCTGACACCTTTGGGCTGTTCTGTGTTTGCCAATAGAAGTAAGCTGGATATTGCTTCAACTAGACCTATTGATAGACTCTCCAGACCTTATCAATCTATGATCACTTTCAAGATGGCTCCAGTAGGTAATAAGGCAGCTATGCCTCCTTCTTACTCCATCAATCACAGCCCGCATTCTGTGCTATTTTGCATGCGAAAGAAGGGCTCTCGACGGATGGGTACATTTGATAGATGCATGAACACTGCAGTACTGGAGCATGAAGAGAATCCACTGTACATAGGAGGTCCAGTTTACTTTGTATGCGGAGATGAAGCATATCCATGGTTACAAAGGGATTGGGGAGGTACATGTTACTTGGGGATACTCCTACCTGGTGTATATCTTGCTACTACTGCTGAATATCCAAATCCTGTCCCCGACGAGATGACTAGGGCGACACGGCCTGGCAGATTTTCGGTGACATAGCTAAATCCTTTGTACCATTTTTGGGGCAGACAAACTTGCAGAACATTAGAAGACTGTCCAGAGTTTTAGAGAAAACTTAACGAAACCACTGATATCCTGTACAATATGACACTGGAACAGAAAGCTATTAGATTGGTAGCACTTCAAAATAGAATGGTGATTGACATCATCCTGGCTGATCGTGGTGGCGTTTGCAAATTAGTGGGATCCACATGTTGCATTTTTGTACCCGATTGCTCCCCCACAGTATTCGAAGCAATAAGAAGGTTACATGTCCTGAGTACAGAGATACATGTTTCCAAAGGTAACTGGAATCTTAGCACCTGGCTCTGGGATCTGTTGCGATCCTAGGGTTGGAACGTCTTCGCTTTCTTAGCCATAATACTTAGCATCATATTATTTTGCTGCTGTTGCATCCAGTGCCTACCCGCCATTTGCTCCATGATAGGGATAGTTGTGCGCAAGCAATTCGTACGATAAAACTGAAACCCAAATCAATGTTTATGATGATAGTGATTCAGAATGTTCCAATGACAACACATGGTCTGAGGAGGATGCTGTATTTGGGTGATGCTCTTGGCTTAAGGCCAAAAGGAGAGTTTGTGAAAATGTGTTTGCTATAATACCACCTAAAAATGTGTTGGCCTGAAGCACACTTGCATCACACTGTAGCATTACAAATAGCTGGACCTGAAAGTGACAACTGAAAAGCCATTTTGTTTTGGCTGCCATTTGTTGTCTCTCTATTCTCTGATGCTCCACATAATATTCTATGTGATAGGCCTAAAACGTGGTAAGGTACCCTCAATTTGAACTCTGAAATGCTTACATAGGCAGGAATGTGAAGCAACTGCAATATATTGTTTGTCTTGCATCGTAGAACCTTGAAGCTGTGCATGAGCATGACTAATCAGCAAACCAGGTGCCATCCAGTCTCGTTAGTTCTATTGTAGAGGGCAGTAAAAAGGGAATTATGTGAGGCTGTATGTGCTCCTCCGCAGAAGCCGGTATTTTCTCTGCTTTAGAACTGTCTGACCTTAGCACAAGAAAGCAGCAACAAGATAATGTTAGTTGGTAGAGCAAGGAATGTCACCTTGCGAGAGAACAAGATATTTTCCGCCATGCAGATGCGCCTTGTTCCCAGACAGTAAATCATCTTGGAAACAGCGGCAAAGAATGTTGAATGTTTAGGCGAACAAACTACGTATGTGATTTGTGAAACCTAGCACACAAGTTACGTGCAGGGGGGATGGGCAATGCTTGGATATTGCAAATTGACCTGTATATATGTTGAAGCTTTTCTGATGCTAGCTCTCTCTCCTCTCACGGTGTCTGCGTGCGCCGTGCACACATCGTGGGGTGTTGAGATCCGTTTGGCCAAATGTGTACTTAGAATAAAAACATGTTTTGCCTTTGAACCTCGTGACTGACATGTGATTAGTATATAGGTGTAAGCCTTAATTCCTTATATAGTCTGACACACCCACCCTCCACGCTTGATGGTTGGTCCTATTGAGCCACCTAATACGGTAATCCTGTGGAACTAGTATTACAAAGTTAGTGAGACAATCCACCAAGAGGCAGGTTTCAGTGATAAACAGGAAACTCAAACTATATTCCCCAATAAATTCTGCTAAAGGTACAGCGTGACTTACTCACTGACTAGTCATTGATGAGACTACATTTAAATTCATGAACCAGCATAGATATGGAATTTGTAAAGTTCTCCCAACTAGACATGTTGCCATAGGATGAAGGAGCGGATTTTGATCAGGGTTCGCAATGAAATCGATCCTTTATTAATGAAAGAAGAGCATCTCTGTTGAAGTGAGGCACATTAACAGGAGGAGGGAAAAACCTATCCCAATATTATACAATAAAAATTCAGAACACAAGAATTTGGCCATAAACAGGCCTGAAATGCACTGACAAAAGTCTTCTCAGGCCCGTGGTTCCACGGCATGACAGAAATGTCATGTGTGGCCCACCTGTCGGGTAAGACATGCATTACTCACCTTAATAGCATTTCTGATTATTTTTCTGCTTAGATTCACATGCTGTGCATATAGTCTAACATCTAGTGGAAATGGCGGAATATTGCATCTTTCTTTCAAAGATTGAAAGGGGACGTCGACATGGCGTGACTAACACTACCCCTAACGTGACATGTAGTGTACCCAAAATCTCTCACGCATTGAGGTCCCTATGGTTGTGTTTTTTCTGCCACGAGGGAGCCTTATAGTCAGTGTGAGCGAGTACAGAAGAGAGAAGGTGTAAGAGGTCTATGTTCCTTCTACGCCACGAGGTGAGGAAGAGTGGGCGCAGGTGAATCTAAGCAGATACAATCATCAGAAATGCTATTACGGTGAGTAATGCTTGTATTCTGATGCTTGTGAATCTGCTTAGAATCACATGCTGTGCATAGACTAGCGAACAGTACCCAGAGATGGTGGTGGGATGTGAGAAGGAACAGTAGCAAAGAGATGTCTTAGCACCGCTTGTCCCACCTGAGAATAAGACCTAGAGTGTGTATCTAGGCAGTAGCGTTGTGTAATGGTGTGTACAAAACTCCAGGTTGCTGCTTTGCAAATGGAATAAAGAGGAAAATGTGCAATGTGGTATGGTAGCCGGTGTGCCCCGAGTAGTGTGTGCTCTAGGCGTGAAGGGTAAATCTCTCTTGGCAAGAGAGAAACACAGTGTGATGCAGTTTACGATCCACTTGGATATAGCTGATTTAAAGACAGGGTCCCGTTCTCTACCAGCTGCCACTGACAAGAAGAACTAGTTTGTTTTTCTTAGTGGCTTTGTTTTTTCCATATAGTAGATAACCGCTCTCCTTATATCGAGTGTGAGGAGGCTTCTTTCTGCCACGTTAGTGGGGTTCTGGAAAAAGGTGGATAGTTCTATGGATTGGTTTACAAGGAACTTTGAGATAAATTTAGGCGCAAAGCGAGGGTGTACACGCAAAACCACTTTATCTTTGTGAATCGTGATGAATGGGTCATGAACTGAAAGGGCCTGCAGTTCACTAACTCTCCTCATAGAGGTGATCGCCACCAGGAAGGTGGTCTTGTAGGCGAGTGCTTTAAGGCTAGCCTTGTGCATTGATTCAAAGGGAGGCCCCATTAGTCTGGTAAGAACAACATTCAGGTTGGAAATAGGGGGATGAAGTCTCTTTACCCCTTCCATAAAGGCTTTAATTACAGGAATTTTCCACCATGAAACTTTGCTCTGAGGCGTGGTGCATGCCGAAAGCACGGCTAAGTGGACCTTTAGAGAATTGGAAACCAGGCCTGAATCTAACAGGTCGTTTAGGTACAGAACAATATCATTAGGTGAGCATTCAATAGGATTGATGGCCTTGCCATTATACCAGATGACAAAGGGCCTCCATTTGCCAGAGTAGCAATGTCTGGTGTTAGATTTCCGTGCTTCTCCGAGTATGTCCATGCATCTTTGAGGGAGCTGGAGGTGCCCGAACTCTACGACCTCAGGAACCAGGCTGCTAAGTTGACAGTTTGAGGGCATGGATGTAGGGTTTCCCCCTGTTCTTGAGACAGCATGTTGTATGGGCACGGCAGCTTCCTGGGAGGGGAGACTTACATTGCCATGAGATAGGAGAACCAAGGCTCGCGGGCCCACATAGGAGCCACCAGAATCATGCTAACTGACTCTTGGTACATCTTGTGCACTATTCTGTTCAGCAGGGGAATTGGAGGGGGGGGGGAGCGTAGTCAAATTTCTCGGACCATGCTATCCAAAGACTGCTCCCCTTGAAGCGGTTCTGAGGGTACCTGGAGGCGTAATCTAGGCATTGGGCGTTCTCCAGAGTGGCGAACAAGTCGATCTCTGGGAAGCCCCACTCTGCGAAGACGTTCAGTACAACGTCCTCCTATAGTTGCCACTCGTACTCTACGGGCAAGGGGAAGTCTATGCAGAGTACGTCTGCCAGAAGACGGAGTTCCCCGGAACATGTTGTGAAAGGAGGAACATTTTGTGTTGGAGAGCCCACTTCCATATGTTCTGGGACAGTTTGAACAGCCCTAGAGAGTGAGTGCCCCTTGTTTGTTTAAGTGATACATGGCCGTAATACTGTCACTGAGGACTAGAACGGTTCTTCCAGGGAGGTGTGTCTGAAAGGCCTTCAGGGCCTTAAACACTGTTAGCAGTTCCAGCAGGTTAATGGGATTTGATGCTATCGTTTGTACCACATGCTGTGCGCCCTCAGATGAAGGACGTGAGCCTCCCCCCGCCCCGCCAGAGATGCGTCTCTGGTGAGAGCGGCTTCTACTGCATGGGTGGTGAAGGTTTTCTCCTGCTTAAGGTTTTCCCTTGACCACCACTGCAGAGACTGTACGAGGGCTGCCGAGACAACCACTACATCGTCCCACTGGCTGCTGGCCTGAGACCATTGGCTCGAGAGCCACTCTTTCAAGGGGCGCATGCGCAGACATGCGTGAAGAAATAGGTAGACGCAGCAAGCCATCATCCCCCAACAGTCGCATGGCTTTGCTTACGATCACCAGGTGACTGGCTACATAGTGAAGGATGGGGAACAGCATGTTTTTAACCCTCTCGTTGGAAGGAAAGACGAGGCCGTTGATAGAGAAACCTAGGTTGAAGAGAAGATCTACCGTCTTCTGGGTATCTGTTTGGCATGTTCCGTACAAATCCCCTGTTATGAGACAAGTCATTGAGGTAAGGATAGACTGGGATGGACTGCCTGCGCAGGGAGCAGCTACTACCGCCAGTACCTTTGTGAATACACGTGCCGCTGAGGCAATGCCGAAGGGGAGAACCTTGAACTGATAGTGGGTGTCCTCTATCATGAACCTGAGGCACTTTCTTTTCTTTTTTTGTTTTGTTTTTTAAACTCTTTATTCCATTTTCAGTTAACCATCAAAACAATACATTAAATAACATACAGACTTTAGGTTATTACAACTACAGCGCAATGAAAAAATATATAATCAACTTCAACACTTTAGAGCTATAATTAAGAAATATATCAACCTAAACTAATAATTCTACCAAACATTCCAAAATCTGACCCAAAATAGAATGACAGAAACTACACATAAGACAAACATATAAACAAGACACAAGGCAGGCAACATCCCCCTGACAGACCCCCCTCCCTCACACCCAGCACATCCAAGTTTCATTTTCAACACTAACCTATGATCACCCATAAACATTCATTGAAAGGCCCCCACAATTCCATATACGTTTCTTCCCTATGTGGTCTATGAAACATCGATTTTCCATAGTTTGAGACTATTTGTATATCTAGTAACCAGCCTTCCACAGGTGGTTTTTTTCCTCGTTTTCCACACTTTCAGTATTTGTTTAGTTGCCACCAGAAAGGCCTTGTTGATCCAACATAATGATTTACAATCAATGTCCCATCCGCTTTTTGGTGACTGTAGAATCACCGCTGACGAATTCCGTGGGAATTAAATGTTCCAGATTGTATCAAGTCTGTCCAACACGACCTTCCAAAAATCCACCAACCTGACAGTCCCATAGCATGTGTAACAATCAACCTTTCTCTCTCCGACATCCACAACATTGCTCACTATCAGCCAATCCCAATATATTCATTCGTACCGGGGTCCAGCAAAGGCGTCCTAATGTTCTTCGAGGGATATAGCGCGAATTTAGGTAAATCTTTGCTCTGACAGGAACTTTCCAAAGGCCCTCCCACTCTTCCACAGGAATATTTCTACCTAACTCCTTAGACCAAGTCTGCCTTAGTTTCTCCCATGAGACCAATATGTGACCCTCCATTGGCATACATTTAAGAAAGCTGGGGGCGTGGCTAACAGCCGTGCGAGGCAGACGTGCATACTGGAGGCTCCAGAAGATCAGTTTAACGATGAGCATAAAACAGCAAAGATAATGCAATTTAAAAAGATTACCAGAAAGAAGACTTTGAGGAGGGCGGCAAGCGAAATTTGAAGCCCGGGCGAGGCTAGAAGGCGAGCTACACTGTGAAAACATTTTGTGTGCTGAGACTCAAGAAACTGACGGCATGCAACGCGGGGGCTGGTGCAAGCCAAGACGGATGCAGAAGTGCCTAGTGAGGAAAAGGAGGGAAGCCACGGAAGCATGCAAGCCCAGCAGGTCCCTCACAGCAGTGAAGAACTACGGAGGGAGCCCTGGTCCCATTGCCGACGTGCAGAAGATTCGGGCCCGGAGAAGCGGATTTGCAGACCTGCCGAGTTGGAGGCCAGCACCATGGAAAATGTGGAGAAGAAACGAGAAGCGGGTTGGACGAACCAGCCTACCCGGACAAAGTAACAGAACAGCTGGTGCACGGGAGCAGTGGAAGCGAGAGAAGTGCCCACGTAATGCAGTAAGGAACGGGGGAAGCAGTGAAAGCCCCGGAACACTCCCACGAGAGTAACAGCTACCGGCATAGCGCGGCTCACTGGGCCCGCTCCTTGAACGTAGTGATAAGCTGCAGTATTGCCGGAGTACAGGACAGATATATACACCACCCCCTGCTATAGAGGCCCGGAGTGAGGCGCAGGCGATGAGACTGAGCCAATGGGTTTTTGAAAGCAACCTGCTGGAGCCCGGGGAAGGCGGTGGAGTCAGTTCACATGAAGCACCAGCTAGTGAGATGTCATGGAAAGCACTGGGCAATATATACAGAACCAGTTACATACCACCACTGAAAAAATACACAGATGCAATTGCTGGCAGACTGTGAAAAGCGCACTAATGCTGCACTCGCTGCTCAGAGTGAGTAGAGGAGGACACATGACTGAAGGGCCTGGCCACATCAACAGTCTTCAGCCAAGAGAAGGGCGAGGTAGCACACGCAACATTGGGCCCTACATGCTTTGAGCCAGCACGATGAAGGGAAACAAAAGAAACAAGCTGAGAGAGGCCCACTCTGTTACAAAACAGCAGCCCTGGTGGAGGGACATAATCATAAATAAGGAACTCAAGAGGAAATTGTGCACAGACTGCGGAGGACGCATAATAAACGCAGAGCTCACTGGCAAGAGGTAGAAGGAGAGGACGTAGGACTACAGGGTCTGGCCAAATAATAGTTTGATAACTAGGAGAAGGGGAGGGTGGGTCCCTGCTGTGAAAGTGAGGGGCGGACAACACCAAGCAACACGCCGGGAGGCCCACAAAACACAGTAAGTGGCCCAGGAATAGCAACTACGGAACTGAAATAAAGCTGGCACTAAAGGAGACCAGGAAGCCGAACAGTAACAGATGTGTAACAGCCACCTAAACAAGGCAAGAGATCTATGGTCTGAGACCGGAGGGTAGGAGAGGGGGAGCAGCTAGCAGAGAGGGAGCACAAAGGCCCAGAGACGGCAGACAGTGGAAAGATGGCAACCAAAGGGAATAAAACAAAAAATAAGCAGACTACGATTGAAACTTTCACGAAAGGACAAGCAAACCCAACTGACACTGGTAGTGAAGACAAAGATAGAGGATTCACCCAGCACCCTAAAGAAGCAAAAGGACTCAGGGAATCAACAGGTTCTGAATGAAATCGCAGCACTACAAGCAACATTGGAAGCCAAGATCGACGCAGTGGGAATTGATGTAGGCCTCTTGCGACAAGATATAAGAGCCTTGGCAGACCGCACAGGGAAATTAGAAGAACAGGTCCAAGAAAACACTACAGTAAGAGGGCAAACGTCCAAAGATGTTGATATCCTGCTACAGAAAGTCAAATTGCTAGAAGACAGAGCAAAAGATGCGGAGGGACGTGCATGTAGGAACAACATAAGGATAGTGGACCTGCCCAAGGGAATGGAGGGGTCGGACCCCACCACTTATATTGAAAATTTGCTGCTGCAGGAAATAGGA
Organism: Ambystoma mexicanum; assembly: GCF_040938575.1. Classification (NCBI taxonomy): domain Eukaryota; kingdom Metazoa; phylum Chordata; class Amphibia; order Caudata; family Ambystomatidae; genus Ambystoma; species Ambystoma mexicanum. The sequence goes on from NC_090937.1 coordinate 302,157,563, forward strand.
GCAGGAGACCTAACGGAGGGGTTCACCATCGAGCGGGCGTTACATTCCCTGACCAGAAGACCGCCACCAGGCTCCCCGCCCAGGCACATCATTGCCAAGGTCCTAAATTACAAGGACAGGGAAGAGATCTTAGCCTTTTCCAGAACTGGGGGGACTATACAAAGAGCCTCAGCAAAAACAATATTCCCAGACTACACCTTCGAGGTGCAAAAGAGGAGAGCCCAATTTATCTCAACGAAAGTCAGACTTAAAAAGGCGGGACTAAAATATATGCTAATATACCCGGCCAAACTGAAGGTCCTACACAAGGGCAATGTCCTCTTCTTCGAAAGACCATCTGAAGCGCAGGACTGGATGGAGAGCGTACAGATCCCAGATGCTGAAGAGAAGTCAGAAGACACCAAGGAGAACTACTGTGAAAAATGAGTTTGTAAGGAACATATCACACAAGCTATGGTGACAAGATGTAAACCAGCCCGAGGATTGCCCCCCACACGAGCACATTGAGTGATGCTGCTGTTTGAGCTAATATGTAGCAGGAGCACCACAGTATAGTCATGGAAGCCTGGTAGAGGGACGAAATATGCAGTCTCCTACTACCCCCACACTATAGTTGTTCTATGGGTATAAATAGTACCCGCCCGTTGGGCACCAGGAGTCTATTCCGGAGACTAGGTCTAATGGAGCGGAAGCGGGATGTCTTAGCATGCGTAGCAGGACTAGACAGTTTCAGTTTGAGTGTGTTTTGTTGTTAGTTAAAGGGGGGAGAAGGTCACAAGGAAGGGGGAGAGGCAAGCCTGGTACAATTGCAAGTAGACTACACAAGATCTCGGTCAAAGCTCAGAGCAGTACAACCGCCCCGCCAGAAGCCACGAAAGTGATATATGACGGCTGAAGAAGTTAAAATCATGACCTGGAATATCAGGGGTCTAAATAACTATGTCAAACGTCAGAGGGTGACCAAGTAGCTAAGGAGGCAAAAAATGGTGATAGCGCTATTACAGGAGACTCACTTAAATGAACAGAAACAAAAGGAAGCTAGCCAGTACATGGGGTGGGATAATGGTGGGATCCACATATTCAACATACGCTAGGGGAGTTCTTATATGGGTAGATCCAGCTATCCCACCTAAGGTACTGAATACCACAATTGATGACGAAGGTAGGATGGCTATAATATTCGGCATGCTCGAGAATCAGAAGGTATGCATAGTGAACACCTACGCACCCAATAATGACGCCACTGTGTTTTTTAAGTCACTATATGCAAAGCTTGGACCTTAGAGAAATGGAGTCATGATATGGGGCGGAGATTTCAATTGCACCCTAAACCCCACACTAGACCGGTCTGACACGAAACACAAAAGACCGGCCCTACCAGCTTAAGTTTTACGCACCCTTTTAAATCATTTTCAGTTGATCGATATTTGAAGGTCACTCCATAGAGACAACAGAGAATACTCCCATTATTCAACCCCACATAAAGTTCACACAAGACTAGATTATCTGTTCACAGTGGAAGAACACGGGAGTGAGCAGAGTGTCAGGTGTGCTTAAAGAGACACTGATCTTTGTGCAAACTGTGCCTTTGATTCTACTTCACTGCTGACATATAAACGGTTGGGGGCTACTTTTGCACCGTGTTATTTACTGAGAACTACAACTACAGACAATCTTTGCAGCCGTGGACAATCAGCTCCTCCTTCAGTCACGCTCGCTTCAGCAATAAAACCTGCATCTTAAGCGGAGCACAGTGGAGTGAGCCGAGTGTCAGGTGGCTCGGTGTGAGGGGAGGAGAGGACGCCAACCCTAACTTTCAACTGCTGTGATGTGGCGTCAGTCGTGAGCCCATAGATGATTAAAGGTGAGCTGATACGAGCTTCTATTGAAAATAAGGGCTTCTCCAATCGGGGCTAAGAACGCTGTGTCTTGTGATTTCATTTAATTCGCTTGATTGCGACTGCAGGGCTTGGCCCTTTGAACAGTCAAGCGTAACGTCCAAACGCATAAATTAACACAGTGACTCCAGTGGGGCTCAACCCATTGAACTATTGCTTCTTTCAAAGGGTTTATCATTTGTAAATGGTATTCAATCTTAATAAGTTGACATCAGACAAGCCTCCGACTTTAAGAACCTCAAGTACATCACTTACTCTCAAGTCCACCCCAGTACGTCACTCATCGACTATCGCTTTAAACCGCAAAAATGGTGGTCTCTGTTCTTGACTCTGGGGAGAAGAAACACTGTGCTGGGGACATGCGTGAATTCTGTAAACCTATGTGTTTGACCTCCTTTGGTGTAAAAGAAGCTGATTTGAACTGTACTGTTCCCCCTGCTGTTTCCCCTGTGTAAATCACCAAGAGCAGGTTGATTACTAATACACAATTATTGGAGGTGGAAGTGCATCCTGAGCCTACATCGTCCAGTCCCCCTGCACAGTTAAATTCCAAGGATTTGCGATTTGAAAATGAGGAGGCCGGTACCTCTATTCCTGTTATTTCTGTGCTTAATCCTGGCGGCTGCTCCGATCCATCGGTGCATAATATAAGTGCAAACGTTGCAACATCTGTGTCTGCCTGCCTTCCAAAGAAGTGCACAGAGCATTGTAGCGTTTGTATAGGAGACATTTCTATAATTGCTTCATTGTCTTCTATTTGCACACATGACAACAGCTTTTATCAGTCTCTTAGTCTTTTTGATGGCTCTAATAATTCAGTTCACTCGTCATTGGCAGCATTGCCCACGGAGGGCCAATTGCCAAGGAAATTAAGTGAGCTATCTACTTCCATTCAACATCCACTGAGCTTACCATCAACTCATTTATATGAAATCACTATACAGGCAATGCACACAACAATTTCCATACTTGTGAACTGTTTGAAAAACTAGACTACAAAATCTCTGCCCAAGCAAAACAAATCGATTTAGTTGTGTCATGGATGAATGACAATGTGCTACAAAGTGTAAACCACGCCATAACGGTGGCCACGGACATTGCTGACACCAGTTTCTGCCAGATGGGCAACAGTGTTTGCCTCCGCCGGCGTGGTTGGCTCAAGGCAACCGATTTCCGCCAGGACGTGCAGACCAGAGTTCTGGACATGCCTTTCGAGGGGAACAACCTGTTTGGCAAGAAGGGGACGGCTCGGGCCTTGGGGGTTTTGCAGCAAAGACGACCGCCCTTTCAGAACTCCGGAGGCAAGCAAGTTGCCTCCAAAGGATTCGGTGCCAGCTCCTCGACGTACTGCCAGGTGGCCCGCTCCTCGTCGCCGGAGGCCTACAGAGGACGCGGCAAGTCAGGAGGACCTCGTCGTCGTCGCCAAGGAGGCCAAGGCAGCAAGGCCGCTGCCAAGCAGGACTGAACCGGCCGTAGCGTCGGGCCCCCACTGGAGCACCCTGGTGGGAGGCCGGCTGGCGAAGTTCGCCAGTGTGTGGGAGTCCATCTCCACCGACCGATGGGTGCTGGAAGCCCTGGCCCGCAGGCACACTCTGGAGTTTCTAAAGAAGTGCCCCCGCGTTCCACCCGTGGCCAGGAAGGAAAACCACGTCCCACAACTGCTGCTGGAAGTAAGGGCGATGCTGAAGAAAGGAGCCATTGAGCTCCTCCCAAAGAGGCTCTGGGACTCTGGAGTGTACTCATGATACTTCCTCGTAAGAAAGAAGACCAGCGGCTGGCGACCCATCCTGGACCTTTGTCGTTTAAACAAGTACATCAAGTCCCAGAAGTTCCGGATGGTCACCCTACAGCACGTGCTGGGACAGCTGGAGGAAGGCGACTTCCTATCGTCGCTGGACTTGGAGGTTGCCTACTTCCACATCCTCATTCTAAAAGGACATCGAAAGTTCCTCAGATTCATTGTCCAAGGGCGACAATACCAGTTCAAGGCCCTTCCTTTCGTATTGAAGTCGGCACCCAGGGTATTCACCAGGTGCCTAGCATCAGTGGTGGTGCAGCTGCGCCTGCAGGGGATCCACGTCTACCCCTACCTCAACGATTGGCTCATCCGAGCAAAGACAAGGGAACTCGCCGTCGGGCACACAGCGAAGACTGCCCAACGGCTCACGGATCTGGGATTTTCCATCAACTTCACGAAATCCCACTTGGTTCCGTTGCAAGTCGCCCTGTTCCTGGGAGCCAGGCTTGACACAGTGGCGCAATAGGCCTCTCCGTCGGAGGAAAGGACGAAGGCCATCCTGGGCAAGGTGCAACGGCTGTCGACCATGGATGTGGCCAGGGTTAGGTCCATCAAGTCCCTTCTCAGCATGATGTCCTTCTGCATCTACCTCGTGCGCCTGTGCAGGCTGCGGATGTGCCACGAGCGGGAACTGCGGCAGGATCAAGTGGATCTGCTATTCCAATGATGGGGCAACCCCCAGATCGACCTATTCGCGACAGCGACGAATACCAAGTAACGGAGGTTCGCCAGCAGGTTTCCCCAGCCGGGGAGCATGGGCGATGCCTTCTCATTCCCCTGGGACAGCCTGTTCCTGTATGCGTTCCCGCCATTGCCGGTTCTGCTGCGACTCATCAACCAACTCAGACGGTCCCGGTGCAGGGTAATCCTCGTTGCACCGGCGTGGCCGAGATAGATCTGGTTCCCGGACCTTCTGGATATGTCAGCGTCCCCCCCAGTCAAACTGCCGACGGACGTGGATCTCCTCGTCAGAGAAGGAGGCGCCATCCTCCACCACGACCCGGGGTCGCTGAACTTGCAGGCCTGGCTCCTGCAGCACTAGAGTTTGGAGGGTACAATATCCTGGCAGACTGCAAGGAGGTGCTTGCAAAGGCCAGGGCGTCCTCAACTCTCAAGTGCTATGGACACAAATGGAAGAGGTTTTCTGTCTGGTCCCGGGCACAGAAGATTAACCCTCTGCGGATTACGGCCCCTCAAGTGCTGCCGTACTTGCCATCGCTGGCCAAGGCGGGGCTGGCCCATTCCTCCATCAAGATCCATCTGGTGGCTATTTCCCGCTATACCAGAACTCCGGGGAGCTCATCCCTGTGGTCCCATCGCCTGGTGAAGGAGTTCATGAAGGGACTGTTCCGATCGTTCCCGCCTGTGAAGGCTCTGGCCCCGGCGTGGGAGCTCAACGTGGTGCTGACCAGGCTCATGGGGCCGCCATTCGAGCCTCTGTATTCAGCACCGTTGGAAGTTCCTGTTGTGGAAAACAGCGTCTCTTGTGGCCATCACCTCCGCACGACGAGTGGGAGAGATCCAGGCCCTCTCCTGCAAGCCTCCATACCTGACTTTCCACGAGACGAGGGTGGTGCGGAGGATGCACCCCTCCTTCATGCCCAAGGTGCCGTCGGACTTCCATCTCAACGAGCCCTTGGTGTTACCCGTTTTCTTCCCGTCGCCTTCATCGCCGGCCGAGAGGACTTTGCACTCGCTGGATGTAGCTAGAGCGCTGAAGTTCTACGTGGAGCGCACAAAGAGTTTTTGGAAGACATCACAGCTGTTTGTGAACTTTGGACCTGTGAACCAAGGGAAGGCCCTCTCGAAGGCTTCCATTTCCAGGTGGATTTCCGGCTGCATCATACACTGTGTCCGGTTGGCAAACCGACCGTTGCCTGGCCGTCCGAGAGCCCATTCGACCAGAGCGATCGCTGCTACCACGGCATTCCTATTTGGTGTGCCCCTGCTGGATATCTGCAGGGCTGCTACGTGGAGGTCGACGCACACCTTCACAAGTTTCTACTGCGTCGACCGGGATTCCAGGGAGGAGTCCAGAGTCGGCCAGGCAGTGCTGCGCAACCTGTTCACCTGAAGGTGGGCCTGGTGAGGAGGTAAGAAAAGAGTTATTTGCCTCCTCTTTAGTTCCTTTCCAAATGACTATTATATTGTCTATATACCTCGCCCATGATAGTAGATGGTTTTTAAATGGATTATTGGCGTATGTATGTTTTTTCTCGAATAGTTCTACATATAAATTTGCTACGCTAGGGGCCATAGTGGCACCCATGGCCGTTCCTTCTATCTGCTGGTAAAACTGTCCCTGGAATTCAAAAAAGTTTTTAGTTAAAGCCACTTATATACACCATAAGATGAAAGAAGTAGGGACAGGGTCCTCATCTAGTCTTGTGAGGAGTATTTCCTCTAGGGTTTCGATAGTTTCCTGTTGCGGGATATTAGTATACAAAGAGACGATATCTAGAGTAATTAGATAGTGAGTATTGGTATCATAAGGATGATTTTCGTACCATTTGATAACGTCTTTAGTATCTTTAATATGTGATTCCATTTTGATGACGTAATTTTTAAAATAATGGTCAGCAAATTTGGAAAGCTGTTCCAAGGTAGAATTAATACCCGCGACAATAGGTCTTCCGGGGGGTTTAGTTAAGGTCTTATGCACTTTTGGTAGACAATAAAAAGTAGGTGTAGAGGGATCAGGGTTAGTGAGGCATTCACTTTCTTGGCGACTTATCCAGCCCCTATCTTTGGCTTTTTCAACTTTAAGCTCAATCATTTTGAGTTATTCTTTAGTAGGGTTTTCTGGTATAGTATTTGGTATTATTTAGTTGACTTAGACATTCATTAACATAGTCTTTGTCTAAGACGACTATACCTCCTCCTTTGTCGGCTCTTTTTATTATGATGTCATCATTTTTAGAGAGGCTAGTTAGTGCATTCATTTCTTGACGACTAAGGTTCTGAAAAGTCGGAAGATTTTTCTTTTCCAGTTTCTCTATCTCTTTGAGAACTTGTTTTTCAAAAATCAACGATTCTGGGGAGTGAGAGTGGCTAGGTGGACAGAAATGTGAAGGATTCTTCAGACCTGTGTGGTTCATGGTCTGGGGGATCATCCCCTCATTCGAGGTATCTGAGAAGAATTATTTTAAATGTATCTTTCTCATCAGTTTGTGAAAATCACTACGAAAAAGGAACGGATCGTGTTTTTTAGTAATGACAAAACCTAGACCTTTGTTGAGGACAGATTCTTCTAGGTCAGTCAGTCTATATTTAGAAAGGTTTATTAGGAGCGATTGCCGCTCCGAGTTAATCGTTTGTCGTTGTTCCAGTTGCCCCGATTGGGGCCTTGTTGTAAAAAATTCCTGGATTTATTTCCTTGGTTGCCTTGTCCTTTTTTGTTATTGCCTCGTCCTCTTTGGAGATTGGTGGTACTTCCAGAGGCAGCGTTATCTGGATCGCTGCTGCTGTTGCTCGAACTATACGAGGTTGCTCTAAAGCGAACTCTTCGATTTTGATTGGGGTTCTGTGGTCTATTCCCTTGTTGACCTGTGGATTTATAACCCTCTTTCGTGTAGGGATAGGCTTTCTCATGGAAATATTTTGTCAGATCTTTTTTAAACGTTGTATCCTTTCTAGGGTGTTACTTTGTTTAAACTCTTTCATCTCTTTTTCAATTTCTTCTAGTCTTTTTTTAACTACCTCTATAGATATAGCCTTTTTGAGGTCTTCTTCCATTTTGGTTAGATCAATTTCTATTTTTTGTGCCACCTCTTTAGCCGTGTCTATAATAAGAATTAACCAATCGAGTCCACAGCGGTTCGCTATGTAACTCCATTGGAGTATGAATTTAGGATTGTCTAAAAATAGACAGGGTTCGTTAGAGACTGTTAGGCCTTGGGGTAAAGCTTTGTTTTTTAGATATTCGAGCATAATAGCCCCGTGTAGTTCCGTTCTTATCAATCTCTTACGTAATTGTAGCATTTCGTCCCATTCATTCGTTTGATCTTCGATATTTTCAAGTTCACTGTTGTTGATTATAGAGATGGCGTTCATAAGTGCTGTTGCATAGTCATCGCTATATCCTAATGTCTTGTATTCTGCCATGGTCAGAAGAGGGGACTAGAGAAAGATATAGAAAAGACGGAGATAATTAAGTCTAACGTTCTAGTCAGTCTATATGTTTAAGTTAATATCATTATTTGAAGCCTAAATTGAGAGAGAGAGAACAGCTTTATCTGGCAGTAGTACCACGAGCCTATAATAATAATCGGGAAGATTTGACTTGACTTGAAGACAAAATCGCTAAACCACTTGAAGAAAGAATAGTGAGTGTCAATACTTTTACCAACCTGAGCTTATCCATTACAAACATAGTACGTAAACAGTAGAAGATTTTTTATCAGTCCACCAATAAACTTCCCTGTCCTCTTTTTGCTTACAGGAAATCTACCACCATTGGAAACAGGGTAAGTAGTAGTAAATATAGAGGTAAACAACCCGAGCTCGAAACCCTACCAAAATCATGGGGCATGACCCCGATAACTGGCCACTATCCATGTGGACAATGTTCAATATGTAAATTCACTAGTAAATCAAAGGAAGTAGATATAGGGCTACCTACACCCTGGAAACAGTTACAAATGACTAACTGCAACTCGGACTATGTCATATATATGATAACATGCCTGTGTGGCCTAAACTATATAGGCAAAACTATTCGAAAAATAAAAACTCGAATTATAGAACACAGGAGCTGCATTAGAAATAAAACCATAATGGCACTGATGGTCAAACACTATTTAGAACATAACCATACTAGTGAAAATCTTAAGTGGACTGTGCTACTGACTATCAAAGGAAATGATCCCATCAAAAAGAAAAAAAATACTGTTAGAGAAAGAACAAAGACTTATTTTTCAGACCCAAAGTGATAAAAGAGGGCTCAATGAAGCCATAGAATGGCACAAAATCTGACTGGACCTCTGAACCCAAATTGAATGGCAACCTTATCTAATATTTTTACACCATAGAGACCCAGACTACCTATCTGCATCCACTACTTAGTCAGACTTGCTAACTATTGATCTGGCCATCCTACAATAGATTCACTATAGAGCCTGATGTGATAACGGTGGGAACTATCCATAGAAAAGATTAGGATCAGTTTAACAAAAGCATTTTGAATGCATGCCTTTTTCGCGATCTTGGCTATTCAGCTTTAAGCCACCTCGACTTCGTGAATAAGAGCGAATTTAATTAATAACCACTATAAGTAATTACTGTAAATACGAGAGGATGCTGATGTAGCGCATCAGTCCTAGTTATGCTTCAGGCAGTGTAGATCTTTGCCACGAGTAAAAAGATATACTAATAATAAACACTAAAATAGGATTAGATACCCTATTTTAGCTGCCTCATTCAATATGGTGGCCGTTACTTTTACCGACACGGTGTTTGGAAGCGCGAACGAATGGAGCACACTAACTTTATCTACTAGAATACACAAGATTCCGGTAAATCGACTTATTTTGTCGGTTAGCGTGACATAAGCTTGAATAATACTAATACGAGTTATGCCGCTGAAAAACGCGGACCTCTTTAGCCACTTTGTGTAAAGGAATAGACACTCCAGCCCTAACCAGATACTTTCTCTCGTTACTTGTAGTAATTATCGTCGCCACGATATGAAAACTTAACAAGACAAATGACGACTGCTCGCCTCCCCACAATTTGGGCTACATTATACTAATGGAAAGGTGAGCACAAACAAGAAGTAAATACCTGCAACTAGAGGTTTATGATTACGAGTTCGGCCAACCCATATTAATTCCAATATATATCGTCCTAGGCACATCTGAATATAAATTGCTGGGGGATGACGATCTAACTAACATAGAAGGACAGACGAAAGAAATTTTACTGAGATTACTTCTCCAGGCTTCCTTACATCTTAACCATTAAGATACCCCCTCAAACAGAGGTAAGTTACTATCTAATTCATTATAAGCGTAATGAGAGAGAGAATCAGTATGTACTGACAGTAGACAATATATGCAAATTTAATTTGCAGGTCCGAATAGATTTATTCAGAAGCCAACATCGGACTATAAAAAGGATAACTTCCCGATAAACACAGGAACATACCTTTTAAAGACCCACTCGCCCTGACAAGACTAGGTAATTATTCAACCTAGTTAAGTCTGATAAACTAGATTTATCTTTAAGATTGAAACAGCACTTATGGCACATCTCTCTTTTTTATCTCTGCTTGTTATCAACAGCTGCAGTAAAGAACACTCAGGTTCGACATTAAAACACGAACACCAAGATTTACCAACTCAAGAGATATGCATTGATAGCACGCTCTAATGTTGATGGAAAACCGCTGTTATTATTGTTATTTTTACTATAATATCTCCAGAGACAGTGACACCACTCCTGATGAAAGTTCCTTGATAATGCTTTGAGAACTGAAACATGTAGAGTTCTTCGATCTAGAAAAAGTACTAGATTGACGAATATAGCTACCTGAAGTAGGGTTGTATAAACAGTGCAAGATAGCAATCGCTCCCTGCACTGTCAATAGAATCAATTACCCGACAATCAGATTGAGGCCACTAAAGGGCTCTAATAACAAAGTGTCACGACTTCATTGTCTGTGTGTTTTTTAACATAAATTGAATTGTGTACAATAATTGTTTTATGTAAAGTGAAAGGGATTGGCCCTTAGCTTTTTTTAAGCAAATGTGTTTTTCTACTGAAAATGTACTATTAAAAATGCTTGCATAACGAATTTTACAGCACTAATTTAATGCATATTGACTGTAAACTGTTGATTATAGCTAACTATCTCCATTGTCTAATGTTGAGCCTTGCCACCTCCCGTGGTTGTGCATGTGTGTACTGTTATGTATTCTTGTATTCATGAGCATGTGAATCCATGCCAGACCCCATGCTGGAGAAGGAACAAGTTAATTACCTGTAACTGTTGTTCTCTAGCATGGGTCTGGCATGGATTCACATGCAAACCCTCCCACCCCTCTGCGGCTCTTCACTTGGTCCTACTGCCACTTTACGTGCTACCAAATCTGAGGATGGCTGCCAGAGGAGGGGCTTAGGTAGAGGGCAGTCATTGGCTGGGGGCAGTATGACCCAGAGACATGTGATTGGTTATTAGGCGAAAGGCAGTTCAGAAACGAAACTGAAACTGATTTTTTCTTTACCAAGGATTCCCAGCCTGACGACAGGGAATATTCATGAGCATGTGAATCCATGCCAGACCCAGGCTGGAGAACAACAGTTACAGGTAAGTAAATTGTTCCATATATATCGTAATCCAACGGGGATGTCGGATGACAACTTTTTTTGTGATCTGGAGTGCCTACTTAATGCAGTCTCTGAATACGCTGACATAACTAATACTATTGTCATGGGGGGATTTGAATTTACAGATTCTCCCGGAGAACAATCCAAAATATAATCTCACCTGTGTAAAATGGCTTCTTCTAGCACAAAACAGAGGACTCCATTTGTGCAACGGTGCATTGCCTGGAGACACGATCCCTCAAACAACATGGCAGCGAGGTGAATCTACATCAATACTCGATTATGCATTTGTTGATTTAAACACATTTGAGGTGGCTCAGAGCTTCAGTGTAATACCTCAAGTGTTTAGCGATCACAATATGTGTAACGCTCACCTGATTCCCACGCGGGCGTCCATCGGAACTGGACTGCTAACGTCTCCACTAGCGTTATTCGTAGTGCAGAGACGGCTGACTGGACCGGCCTTCCTAGCTTCGTCTGCTTGATTCATAAAATTAGTTTCATAAAAGCAGGAGGAGGGGAATTAGCCACCCAGTTGATGCAAGGAAACTCTTGTTTAATTCTTTCCCGCTAAGCACCCCGATATTCCCCTTTTGTTGTCTCACCTTACTGTTTGTAATGATGAGCTCTCCATCCTGCCCGGAGCGCAGGGGCGCGTAGAATTCATTAATTCTGGTTTTAAGATTTTGGGCGAGTTCCAGACGTGTTAGACTCTGTGGTAAATGGCAAGGAGCCGTAAGTATAATGTCTATAGTGTTCAATTGTCTGTTATTCACTCGTTTTTATCCCTTTTGTATTGCAGCTTAATCCGAGAAGAGTTCACCTGAAGTGCTGCAGGTTGCGCGTGGGTAAGAGTCTGTATTACCCAGCGTTGTCCCGTAAAAGCGAAATAAATGTCTTTAACAAGTGTTCTTTCCTCCCACAGGTGCAGCGTTAAAGAGGTGGAATGCTGATGAAAGATGCCTAGGGGAGCGGTCAGTAACTCTGGTGAGTATAATATGGTTGCTTTGATTGTCTGTTAGCACCCGGCTCACCTTGTTCTCTTTGTCCCTTCCAGGTTCCACGGATGCAGTGATGAAATGATGGCTGCAGCGCTGAACAGTGGAGATGCAGACTGGTAAACTAGCGATGCGATGCTTTTATTTCCGACGTGTCTTTTCCAAATCTGAAGTGCGGCAAATTCGGGAACAGATGAAGATTAAAAGGTAAGTTCTTGTTCTTATTTCTCTTTCTTCTAGGATGGTGTCCAGGTTCGAGGCGAGCGTGGCAGAGGACTGGATGCTGCAGGCACGGTGAGCCTCACGCTGCTGAAGTGCACAATAACCCGAAGCATGGGCTTCTGTTCAGGCGTGGTTTAAATAGCCTGCAAAGTAGTCCCAGGTAAGAAGTTCCCCAGAACCACACCCGAGTAAAAAAATAGTCCCTGTAATAAAATAGTCCCATCCAGGCCTCACGTGGGCTTTGATTCATTTGCAGCAAGGTCTGCGAGAGGTAAGTAATGTCTATGAGCCTGGCGCCTATGGCGCCAGGACTGATGTCTATTATGAGCCTGGTGCCTAAGGCGCCAGGACTGAACCCAGACAGCCCCCAGCCGGGGCTGCTGGGGTCTCAATAAATGTCTGGATGCCTGCTCCCGAGGCTGCTGGGCTGGGTCTGGATCCCCGGGGGTAGGCATCATGACAATATGTTAAATCTTGTGTGGTCAGTTAATCCAGGGGCTTTCGACACCATTTGCCCTGCCTTTCCTCAGACCATGACAGTAAATAACGCACGAATGAGTTTAAAATGGAACCCTCATTCGTTATTAGCTTTCCACAAACCGGTGGCAAATGGGTATCATGATGGTACAGCTGCAACAAATGACTACACTACTTATCTACACAGCTATCGTGAGAAAGTACCATCTCGTTTCCAAGTACAATTCCAGCAGTGTCATTAATTCAACCCCTTAGTGCAATCCAATAAGGCCATACGGCGCAGAAACAAGAAGCTTGCTGCCGCCTCTGTCTTAAAAAATATGAGAGGATACGTGCATTACAATGTCAATATCAAAATTCGCTGCGAAGCTATCAAATACATCTGCTGCAAGTGGATGGCGAAACCATGTTAAGAAGCATTTGTTCTAAAAATTCTGCCCAAATTTGGGCCTTTATGAATAACCAGGTAACCACCTTACTCCTAGTCCATAGTCCCATTTCCTCCATACTTATGGGACATCTCTCCGTCCTGTGGGACGGGACCGGAGCACTTTGTAAAAAGCATCCAAAAAATGTTTTTCAAAAATGTGTCCGTCCTCTCTTTCTTGCGCAGGGCCCGGCACGCGGCCGTAACCCCGCCCACCTTGGCTCCGCCCCGCACATCGCCCATCAGTCCTTTTCTATCGCCAGGTCAGAGACCTATTAGGAATAACAGAGGAACCTTATTAGAGGGGACGGCGGGCATATGGAGGAAAGGGGACTATGGACTACGAGTAAGGTGGTCACTATGGTGAGTAACCTGATTATACTCCTACGTCCCGTCCCCTTTCTTCCATACTTATGGGAGATTCCCAAGCACTCCTAACAGGAACTATGGGTGGATGGAAATAACCCTTACTGAAAAGGATTCTTCAGCACAGCCTGACCAAACTGAGCATCAGCTCTTGAGCTCATGTCAAGACAATAGTGCTTACAAAAACCAGATGGGGAGGCCCAAGTAGCTGCCCTAGCGATTGACTCCCAGGGGACATATTTCTGAAAAGCAACAGCAGCTGCCTTGCCCCACACCAGGTGTGCACGAATACCCTTAGGATGTTTCAGCCCTTGCACGGTGAAAGACTCCGTAATGCAGGCGGCGATCCATCGAGAAATAGTCGCCTTAGATGCCTGCTTACCCTGAGGTTTACCAAAAGTCACAAACAGTTGAGAAGAACTCCTAAGCTCGGAAGTTCTGTCCAGATAGAACTTAAGAGCCCTTCTGACATCGAGACAATGCAGAGCCCTTTCTGCCTCTGAGGTAGGGTTTGGAAAAAAGACCGGCAGGGAGATCGGCTGATTCAGATGGAATTCAGTTACCAAAAAGCAGGTTTCGTCCGGAGGACTACCTTATCCTTGTGAAAGACCAAAAAGGGATGCTCCACCGACAAGACCTGGAGCTCACTCACACGCCTCGCTGACGTAACGGCGACCAGAAAGGACACTTTCCAAGATAGGTACTTGGGGTCCACTGTGGCCATTGGTTCAAAAGGCTTATGGCGCAACGCTGTCAGGACTACATTTAGATCCCACGGCGGGTGCGGACTACGAATTGGAGGGTAGAGGCATGTCAAACCTGCAAAATGCCTCTTAACCACTGGATTACACAGAGAGTAAGAACATTGGTCCGTAGAAAGATAAGCGGAGACCGCTAAAAAGGTAAGTTCTGCATGACAGAACGTGAACACCCGACTCTGCTAGGAAGGATACGAAGGACAGCACTGTGTCAATCGTAGCCCCCCCCCCCCTTGGGACCAACTGTTTTTCCAAACTCCAATGACAGAACCTGAGCCATTTACTTCCCTATTGGGATCTAGTCGAGGGTTTCCTGGCTGCCTGGATAATACGCATGTTATCCGCAGACAAGTTAAGATGTTCTAAAGACTTGAACTCAGGTACCATGCCGCCAAGCTGAGCGATTGTGGGGAGGGGTGCCACATCTGCTGTTCCCCCTGATGAAGAAGATTGGGGGTCACTGGTCACCTGATCGGCGGATACACAGACAGGTGTTGAAGTTCTGAGAACCAAAACCTGGCCAGCCACCACAGGGCTATGAGTAGAAGGGAACAGTTCACCGAGTTCTTCAGCTTCCAAATTGCTCGATGGACTAGAGGCAGAGGCGGGAAGGCGTAAGCTCTCATGTTGTGCCATGGAATCTCGAGAACATCCCCCAGAGAGGAGGCTCCCAGCCCCCCTCTGGAGGCATACTGAGGAAGCTTCTTGTTTACCGCCGTGGTGAAGAGGTCCACCTCCGGTGTGCCCCAACGCAAGAAAATCCATGAGAGGACCTCTGCCTTCAATTCGCACTCATAGCTGACCACTGTCCGCCAGCTGAGGGCATCTGCTGTGACATTCAGCTGGCCCGGGATGTGCACTGCAAGCAGCCAAACACCATGAAGCACAGCCCACTCCCAAATCTGGATGGACCGGTCCACGAGAGGGGGAGACTTGGTTCCCCCTTGCTTGTTGATGTAATACATCAACAATACATTGTCCGTGCGTAGGCGGACCACCTTTTTGGCTATGATTGGTCTGACCGCCCTGAGCGCTAGGAAGATCGCCAGAAGCTCTAAATGATTTATGTGGAGGAGCTTGTCCTGAGGCGACCAGAGATCCGAGACCTGAAGAGGATCTAACGTCGCACCCCACCCCAGGAGGGAGGAGTCCGTTGTGATTGTCACCGTAGGTGCTGGGTCCTGGAACCCTGCACCCACCGACAGGTTGCTGAGAGATGACAACCATTCCAGGTCCACTCTCATGGAAGCCGGAATCATTATCAGCTTGGAATCCGGGTCCACAGCCTGACGCCAAGAACTCCGAAGAGCCATCTGGGTCCGCCTCATCTTGAGGCGAGCAAGAGGAAGAGCCAACACGCACGAGGCCATGAGGCCCAGAAGCCTCTGGAACCACCAGGCCGACATGCTCTCCGACTGCACAAACATCTGACCCGTGGCTAACAGATCCGCCATCCTGTCCCCGGTCAGGTACACTCTGCAGTCGATCGTGTTCCAGCGAAAACCCAGGAAAATCAGGTCCTGCGAGACCGTCATGGAAGATTTCCCGCCAGTTCACCGACAGCCCAAGTTGGAACAGGAGCTGAAGGAGAGACTGAAGATTGCCTGCTGCTTTCAACGGACAAGGGCTGCGTAAGAGCCAGTCGTCCAAATACGGATACACATGGATACCCTGCAGACGAAGATAAGTCGCAATCACCAACATCATCTTCGTGAAGACAAGCGGAGCCGAGCTGAGGCCAAAAGGTACCACTCGAAACTGGAAGGGCTCCTCTCCCAAAGAGAAACGGAGATCTCTCCTGTGTGGATTCCAAATCAGAATATGCATGTACGCATCCTCAAGATCCACCACACTAAGCCAATCGCCCATCTGCAAGGAGGACCGTATCTGGCTGGGCGTGATCATCGTGAATTTCTCTTGGGGTAGGAAAAGATTGAACTGGGAAAGGTCTAGGATGGTGCGCAGGCCAGCCTGGTTGGGTTTGGGCACCGTAAACAGCCGGGAGTAGAAGCCCTCCCCTCGTACCCCGAGGGGAACGGGTTCCACAGCTGAGGTCCAGAAGTTTCTGAACCTCGGCTTTGAGGGAGGGCGAGCCCGACAGCTGAAAAGGAGGGTTGAAGGGTGGGGTAGGGGTTAGGGGTAAGCGGAAGCCCACTCGAGCGACTGACAAGACCCATCTGTCTTCGGTGATGGTCTGCCACGCCTCCCAATGAGACGCAATGCGTCCTCCCACCGGGGTCTCGTGCGAGCACGGAGAACACTCATTTTGTAGGTTTTTCGGTGGTGTTGCCACGTGAACCTGAGGAGCGGGAAAAAAAAAAAAAAAAAAATAAAAGCTGACAGCTAAGTCCGTTGTTGCCTACGGTGGGTATTCCCCGAAGGGGTATCTACTCTGCAAGATTTCCAGTCAAGGAAGCCCCTAAAGCCAGAGGAGGGTCGGCTTTGCGACAACAGTCTCTGGGTTTTGAAAGGGGTTTTAACAAGGACCAACAAGGACTTAGCTGTCAGAGTGCTATCCTTCGTCTTGGTGAGCTCTACATCTGTTGTAGAATGAAAGAGCTCCTTACCATCGAACGGAAGGTCCAACAGCTTGTCCTGCACTTCTTTTGAGAATTTAGTGGCATGCAGCCACACCTGCTGTGAGGTAGCAACCCCCACCATAAGGCCCTGAGCCGAGGTGTCTACGTGATGAGCCGCAGCCTCCAGGAGATCCTGGGCCAAGACCCTGGCGTCGGATAATCCCACCTTAAAGTCTTCCAGCTTCTCGACCGGGATGAACTCCTCAAACTCCGACAGAACTTTTCACATCCGCATATTAGCCCCCGCTAACACCAGTTCGGCATTGGCCTGCCTGAGCTGCAAGGCCGAGTTGGCAAAAATGTTTCTCCCAAGGGAGTCAAGGAGCTTATCCTCCTTTGCCAGAACCTGAGTAGCCGTCGTGGAAGAGGATGCTGCAGGACTGGACTGCAAAGTGGCTGCAGCCACCACTGTGGAGGAGGGGGGCGGACAAGACGACAGGACCACCTCTTCCGAAGAATGCAGCCTGTATCGCGTGTCAATTTTCTTATTGACAAAAAGTCCAGAGTGTGGCTTTTCCCACACCCTGCGGACCTCAGCCAGAACGTCCTTCTGCAAGAACAGGCCGGTACGCTCCAAAGGAGACAGGGTGCACGCCCCAGAAAGCACGACCTCCTGCAGAGCGCGTGCCTCGGGCACCGGAACATCTAAGAAGCACATCATGTCCAATACCCGGTCATGAAAAGCACTAACAGAGCAGGGAAGGTCCTCGTTGTCCTGATCACCTTGCGCGTCATCCGACAGGTCAGGATCCTGCTGAGCCGTGTCGGGCGCTGCCTTGACAACGGGGGACAACGGGGGCAAAGGCGGAAGAGTTGGGGAAGGCACCATAGGCAAGGGAGGCGCCGGCGGAACCACCGGAGGAACGGGTGGAGGCGTGGGCGGACATATCTCCCTAAAAAGCCCTTTGAAAAATATTCCCTCATGGGGTCGGTACGCATGAGCTTTTGGAATTAACCGAAAAAGGCGTCCTCCGGGGACTGCTTTGGAACCTGAGGAGGCCTCTCATGAGGAGGATAATTCCAGGGACGTAACGGGGAAGGGTGCCACACCAGCCCCTCCACTGACGTATCCACATAAATCAAAGGTGCCGACCCCGCAGGCAACGAAACATTGTGCGGAAGGGGCATCCGGACGTTCCAATCAAACTGGCCGATAAGGATGCGCACAAGGAACTCTATGTTCACCCACGGAACCAAGCCCTACACCTGAGGCCGATGGCGTAATTGTAGGGGTAGTACCCAAAATGGGCACCGCGGTCGTGGTGGGAACGGGCGCCATTTTGTCATCGCCCGAGGGGAACTGCGGCACGTGAGGAAGTGAGGCAGGGGTCCCCGTCGTTGGATCAGGGGTCTTAACTTTAGCCTTAACATAAGAAACCTCAGCAGAGCCGGTACTATGAGGCCCGGAATGTTTTTGCGACATACCATCCGCCAAATTAGCCTTCCCAAGAAGGACCTCGGCACTGCCGGTAAAAGAAGAACTTTCCTTCTTTGCCCCCTCAACAGATCTGGTGTCGCCGCAAGAGTGGGAACGGTGAGAAACAGCCTTCACCGATAAGGCCTTGTCAGGCCTCTCAGAAATGTTGGTAGCTTTAGCCTCTGTACGAGGGACCTCGGACCCAGTTCCGGTAACAGCCTTATCGGCGCGGGCCTCGAACATCCGTTTGGTGACACCAAGCCCAAACAAGGCCTCGCGGCGCACACCGGTCTTATTCTTGAGGGAAGCCGACAGAGAGGCCTCATACCGAGCTCCAGTACCCCACCACTCAGTAGAATTGGGTCTACAAACAGCCCCCACAGGAGGGGCCTCGGAGCGTGCTCCGGTATCCACAGGCCCCTAACGGAGACCCTCGGAGAAAACTCTGGTACAATTATTAGGCCCAACGGGCACCTCAGGGCAATCCCCGGTGACAGAGCGATCAACGCGCCTTCCAGCCCGGGAGGAACCTGGAAAGGTATCCCGCGGCAGGGGTGTTCTGAAAAGTAAAGAACTTACCGGGCGTTTCTTCTTTTCGTCGATGAACGCCTGAAAATGCGAAGGAGGAGTTCATCGGAACACCTCCTCCCACCGCTCCAACCGACTTTGAAGTGCCCGGACCGAAAGGGAGTCGCAGTAAAAACAGGAGTCCAACGGTGATCCAGACCCAAACACTCTAAACAAAGAGGATGGGGATCCGCCCTCGCGAAGCGTCGGTGACACGATGAACAATCTGGAAAGTCTAGTTTGAACGACAGACAGACTAGTACATGATCGCTAGCGAGAGCCAGAGAGGAAAAAAGGGAAGAAAATCTTCCGAGGATGCAAGTGCGTACAGTCCCGAACGAGCGGAGAAAAGGACTGATGGGCGATGTGTGGGGCGGAGCCAAGGTGGGCGGGGTTACGGCCGCGTGCCGGGCCCCGTGCAAGAAAGAGAGGAAGGAAAAATGTTTGAAAACATTTTTTTTGATGCTTTTTACAAAGTGCTCCGGTCCCGTCCCACAGGACCGAGAGATGTACCATAAGTATGGAGGAAAGGGGACGGGACGTAGGAGTATATTGCAAACTATTTAACTCAAAAATCAGTTCAGGTAAATGGTGTCAGCGAGTCAGTTTGGGTAGCGCATTTCTCTACTTTGTACCAAAGTCCGAAGGGGTGGGGGAATTACGCCTTCATTGAAGTTTCTAACTACGTTGGTCTCAACATCAATGAGGAGGACATTCTTTGGGAAATCTGAAGACTAAATAATTCCCGGTCCCCAGGCACTGATGGGCTTAGCAACTATACGTTCAAGCAAAATGCTGAAGTTTTGGCAAAGATCTTACACAAAATCTTTAATCAGATCTTAATGACCAATAAGATCCCCTCCTCCTGCCTTTCCGCAATAATTCTTCCAATTTTCAAGACGGGAGATTGGTCTATGTCTAACAACTACAGGACGATCTCTTTTCTAGATTCTCCCGCTAAGCTTTTTTCTAAATTTATACTCAAAGACTTCAATAATTGGACCCAAACTGAAGGCATTAGAGACCCCTTTCAAACGGGTTTCACGTCTGGGATGGGAACTTGTGTTAATCTGATGACTAACATCAATTGTCCTCACTCACCAAATTAGGAAGCAAGTGTTGTACATGGCATTCATAGATCTGAAAGCAGCTTTCGATTCCATCTCAAGGGAATTATTGATTCATAAATTTATTCAACGAAGCTGCCCAAGATACATCATTTCCCTTATCAGAGATCTGCATGTCAACAATATTACTCAAGTCAGACTGTCTGCTGATGGTAAACTCTCAGCACCAATCTTGGTACATCGTGGAGTACGACAAGGCTGCACCCTGGCATCCGCTATCTTTAATTTCTTTATTTCTGATGTTGGTGGTGCTTTCCAAAACATACTCACTGATCCTCCGAAATTGGCCCAGCAAAAAATACCTTTTGTAATGTACGCCGACGATTTAGTCATTGTATCTAAAACACATAGAGGGCTCCAGAAAGCTTTGAATGCGCTTGCCTCATACACCCAAGACAATCAGCGGATTATTAATCTTGATAAAACAAAGATTATGGCATTCAATGTACGCAGTGAGCAAAGACTTAAACAATAAATGTGGACCCTCAGAGAGCAAAGGTTACAAGTGGTTCGAATGTATACCTACCTGTGAGTCCAAATAACCAACCAAGGTATCGCCGAACTGTATAAACAACTTTTGATTGACAAGGCCAATACAGCCAAACATCAAACGATAATCATTCAACAGAGGTATGGCAAATTTTCAGCTATCCCTGCGCTGACTTTTTATCAACAGAAAGCTACACTAATTCTGCTATATGCTGCTGAAGCCAGACCCATCCTGACCAAAGGTTTCTGGTCCTTTTTAGAGGGGACATTTTAGCGTGTGGTGCTCAATTTACCAAACTGCACACCGCTTCCATTAATACGCTATGAATTTGGTCTAATTTCGCTGTACAGTAGATACACCTGGCATGTGATAGCGTTATTTAGAAAGTGCATACTGGCCATTGGTACAAGTTCTATTTTGGCAGACTATGTGTTTTCATCAACTGACTTGATCATAAATAAATGCGATCTCACGTGGTCCAGGCGATGGTTTGCGTAGATGTTTCTCTAACAGTTTTGCTTCAAAATCCCATGCAAGTAAAAATCAGACTGTTTGCCATGGACTGGGCTAACATGTGTGAACAGTGCGCAAAATATTGTGACTCTGACCTAGAAGTATATGGATCCAAAAAACACAGTATACCAGAGGCCTATCTGATACAATCTCCATGTACTGCCCATAGGAACGACTTTTTACAGCTAAGACTTAACCTGTGGCCTACAAAACAGGTCCTGATGCGCAGAAAGATCAATGAATCATTGAACTCATGTCGTTTCTGCCCAGAGGACAAAAAAAAGAAGATTTACAGCATCTACTGACTGAGTGCAAGGCACTCGTACCGCAACGCTAACAGAACTTCAAAGCAATTGTGAATCAATATGAAGTCAAAACTTCCACTACTCTATGGCAAATGATCTACTCGGGCTATTCTGTCAAAGTGAGAATTTGTGCACTGGTGCTGTTATATGGTCTTAAACTTTGGGAGAACGCTTGGGTACCTGCTGAAGAAGCTTGAAAGTCCTATCAAGGATTCAAAATCTTCATTTTTGTTTCATTCCTTCCTTGTGTTTTATATATAGGTTAATGTATATGTATATATATTATGTTATTTATATTGTTTGTAGTTATAAGTGGCAACGACAATCATTATTTGTTAATATTGTAAAGTTGATTTTTTCAGCTATATCAATAAAAAAATAATTAAATAAAAGGAAATACACGTGATGGAACTTACAGAGGCTGAATGCCTAGCAGGGTTTTGTCAGACCACGCCCCGCTATTAATAGGATATCTGTCCCTAGACCGCCCATACCCACCTGGAGACTAGGAGTGAAGCATTACTGGATAAGGCATTTAACAAACACATCAGGAAAATCACGTTAGATTTCATGGAAGTGAATGAGGGAAGCGTTAAGCAGGTAGGCACGATTTGGGAATCATACAAGGTGGTCATTAGAGGGGAGATGATAGCTACAGCAGGAGGGGTCCAGAAAACCATCACTAATGACCTGAAGGAAACAAAGTAAATTATTGGAAAATGAGCGGTAGGTGGGCGAAGGGGAGGAGCACATATAGGAGGAAATCAGATTTACACAAGCATGCCCAACACAATGGGAGAGGCTGGGAAAGTTCAACTATGCAAAGTATTTAGAAAGAAGCCATCCACAAGGAGATAAACCAGGGAGAATGCTTACCTGGTTGTACAAAAATAAGAACAAGAGAACCCCAATATACTCCATCCAAACCGCAGAAGACAATGAGGTAAATATGCAAGTAGTCATTAACAGGGTTTTTTCAGAGTATTATAAGAACTTATACACAGATCCCCAGATAGAGAGAAATGACGAGCTGCAGGACGCTTTAGAAATCATCACCCTCCCTCGCTTAGACGAACAGCATAGGAATATGCTTGGAGAACCCATAACCCCAGAAGAAGTCTTGGCCACAATAAGAACATTAGCCATGGGGAAGACCCCAGGCACAGATGGGCTGCCTGGGGAGTTTTATGAGGCATATGCTGACAAGTTGGCGCCGGTTCTAGCCAGAGTATATAACGAAGCATATGAATTGGGCATCCTCCCAGACCGTATGAGGGAGGCGGTGATAATTCCGCTACTCAAACCAAACAAAATAGATACGGATTACAGCTCCTACAGACCACTGTAATTGTTGAACCAGGACAGCAAAATCCTTACAGCTATCCTAGCGGACAGACTAAGTAAAGTTATACCCAAGAAAATAAATCAGGATCAGACTGGATATGTTCCGGGTAGGAATATTTCTGGGAACCTGAGACGGTTACATCATGTCATCAATAGCACAAAAGACAGAGCGGAGCACTGCGCTGTAGCTTCGTTGGATGCAACTAAGGCGTTAGATTTTGTCTTCTGGGACTGGTTATACGCCACAATGGTTAGGTCCGCACTACATGAAGTGGGTGAGGTTAATATACACTCAACAGATAGCCAGGGTCAGGACAGGTACTACGTTCTCTGAGAAGTGGCAGCTGAAAAAGGGGACGAGACAGGGTTGGCCCCTGTGCCCAATGTTATATATAATCGCAGCAGAGCCCATTGCAACTCTCCTGAGACAGGAACATAGCGATGCCGGTATAGAAAAAGACGGGGTCAGGCATATAGTATTAATGTATGCTGATGGCATGCTGCTGTACCTGAGCAACCCTGCTGAGAATCTGCCATATGTGTTAGAGGTACTAGACAACTTTGCCAATCAAATAAATAAAAGTAAATCAAGGCTCTTCCCGCTAGCAAAATCGGCGACTCTTGAAGATGAAGAGCTACCAACGCTTCCCTTACCGTGGAGTAGGAACTCCTTCAGATACTTAGGGCTGAACATACATCACGAACCCAAACTAGAGCACGAAACAATACATTACAGGCTAAAGAGAGCTTA
Organism: Ambystoma mexicanum; assembly: GCF_040938575.1. Taxonomy (NCBI): domain Eukaryota; kingdom Metazoa; phylum Chordata; class Amphibia; order Caudata; family Ambystomatidae; genus Ambystoma; species Ambystoma mexicanum. Next base: position 302,180,926 of record NC_090937.1, read on the forward strand.
ATTAAATTGTTGGAATTTTGGGGCAAGCTACCATTGTCAATGGCAGGGAGAGCAGCACTTATAAAAATGGTGGTACTGGAGAATTCTAAGATGACCGTCGGGGCGAAGAGACGCGATTGAGACGCTCTCCGCCCGGGCCGCCGAAAACAAGCACAACTAGCAAAGCAGCCGTGAGCAGACCTGAGTGAACACACTCTTACCAGTATAAATCTCCCCCCCAGCGAAATCACCACAGCTCCGGACCGCAGCAGCAGGTCAGACGGGGACAGGGAACGAACTGCCCCTCCCCCATCGGGAAGAACAGAGATCTCGTCTGGAGCCGGATACGGGAGAAGTGGCCGGTGGAGGAGTCGTGACCCAATAGTGGAATAGAGGGGGCCGGGGGTCCCCCCCCCACCAGACGAGACTCCATAATACACCCAACTCCGGGACAGCAAAGGCGCTTGCTTCGTGGGGTGCCCCCTTCCCCCGCAGCGAAGATCCGAGCAGCCACCGTCCCACCGCTGGATGGCAAAATCAGATTAAAAACATCTGTGCCCCCGCCGGCGAGGCGCGGGCGGCCCTCTACAAGTTCACTATTGGCCAAAGCAATGCACCGCCCGTAGCAGTACTCCCTCACCTGGAACTGACTCCCTCACAGTTGCCTGACCCACCGAGGTCTCCAAGGACAGCTCCTGATGTTCCCCAACCTTAAACTGAAGCTGCCCTCTCTCCCTTGATCCGCCGAACATTTCCCCCCCTATATTGTTTACCTCCTCGGAGGTCGTGTTTTGTATTTTGTTTGTTGTAATCTTACTGCACTATGACTCAAAGAATGTACACAGCAATCTATTTGTTTGCAAAATGTCAAAGATTCTTGTTGAAAAAAAAAAGACCTAATTTACATACGCAGCATAGCCATGAAGTGGAAAGCCACTACGGGACCTAGCATTGATAGATGGTGGGAAGACCTGAGGAAATGGGCAACAGCAGAAACGGGAGTGTGGGAAAAGGCACTGGGGGAGCAGAAACAAAAACAAACAAGAACCGGGAACAGCAGTGGATTGCTCTTACTGTAACATTGTTTAACCAAAGTCAGGGAGAAAATGCAGAACAGACCACACATGACAGAGCTGACTAGAGGAGATCGAAAATGAGATATGAGATTGCAAAATATAAACAGGCAGTTGGGGGTGGGAAGTGGGAAGTTAAGGGGGAAAAAATGGAATTGAAATGTGAAGTATATGCTTGTTTGTTTCACTGCATTGTAACTGTTATAAATGTAAAATGAATAATTATATTAAAAAAAAGTTTAAGAAAGCTTGACACCTTTTGCGGCATTGCATCAAACAGATTAGAAATCTCTGGCTTCTGCATAAAACAGCGTATTCAACATCTGCTGTCTTTCAGATATCAGGTTATTCATAACTCTATCTTCCAAGCCCTCTCTTATTCAGTCCATACTTCTCCATCAACATTTCAAAGGATACCACTCCCTCAACTCGCCAGATATCCCCAATGGTCAAGATAACTTTATTAATCCAACTCCGTCAATTCAACATTTTATTATCAACCTGCAACCCTGGATTATACCAAATCAATGCATAGTGGGTGTCCTCCATCATGAACCAGAGGTACTTTCTCTGGGCTGGCAACATTGAAATAGGAAAGTATGCCTCTTTCATGTCCAATGTGGCCAAGTAATCCCCCTGCTGCAGCAGTGCGATTACCTCCTGCAGAGTTGTCATCCTGAATTTCTGAGGTTTGACATACTTGTTCGCCCGGCACAGGTCTAAAACAGGGCACTTGGTGAGATCAATTTTGGGTACAAGGAAGTACACTGAATAAATACCCTTGTTTACCTGGAGAATGGGGACTACTTCTATGGCGTCCTCTTCCAGCAGGATGCGCAGGTGTTCTGGCAACATGCGTCTGCTTTTTGGTGGGTGGTATCGAGGTGGCCAGTGAAACTCGATGCAGTAGCCATGGGCAACAGTCTTTAACACCCACTGGTCTGATGTGATCCCCTCCCAGGTGTGGATGACTGACAAGCGACCCCCGATCGGGGAAGCGTGGGAAGGGACCCGAACTGGCGAGTCACTTTGAGGTGGAGGTCAAGGAGCCTCTAGGAGTAGAGTTCTTGCCTCTACCCTTGCCTCTGCGAGGGCCTCTTTGTTGATATTGGTTGTTACTAGAAGAGCCTTGGCCGGAGGACCAAGGGGTACGCCCTGAGCCATATTGTCCATGGGGAGAGCGGGGAAAAAGATTGCCCATGAAAGGACCAGTGTGAGTTAGAGCCTCCACGCTGGTGGTAGGGCTTAGCCATGATCTGGCTGAGCGACTTTAGTGTTTTGTGTTCTTTTTTCGCAGTCTCCAGGGAGTCATCAACAGCCTTTTCAAACAGGTTGGAGTCGTCAACTGCTTTGTTGATAAGAGATGCCCGAGTTTCGGGTTTAAAGCCGGAGTTCTTTACCCATGCGTGTCTTCAATATGTCATGGGTAACCTGTCTGCCCTCATGGGACATCTTTAAGGCCATCCTGGACTAGGCCCCATTGGACATTGCTGTAACTTGCCAGGATAATTGTATTGTTTGTGATCCTAGTAGTGTAGGCTGCATAGGCCAGTTTACCCAGACCAGAGCATAACACTTTTTACAGTCCTTGTTTGGAGGGGCTTCCGCCGAGGACCGTGGAGTGCCTGCCCTTTGAACCATCAGGGAGCCCGGTGTAGCATGACCCCTTATATAGAGTGGGTCGGAAGGTGAAGGGCAGAATAATTTTTCAACCCGGGGGTTGTCTGCCCGTGTGAGGGACGGCGACAGTAAGGAAGGGGCCAGGCACCTCTTTATCGAGTTCAGTAAGGGGATGGCTTGACTAGACAGAGGCTTCTCCTTCAGTATATCCTTAACAAAGTCTGAATCTGGAGCTGCCTCATGTGTATCATCTGGAAATGACTGGCTGCTCTTTTTAAAATCACATTCAACAACATCTGGTCGTCAACAGATGACACATCCCTCTGTGGAGACGACGAAGGGGGATATAGACAGATGATATCTCGGTCAGGGATATGTGTAGGTGGTAGCCAACGGCCCTGATCCCCCGCCTGATCTTGATTCCAGTCTGGGTACTGATCAGCTGTGTCTTGTGCAAAGGGATCGTCCTTCCTATGTTGGGTCCTCTGGGACATCCAAGACATCCTCCTGGTGTCCGTGCGCAGAGATGGGAATTTCTGCATTTTGTAAGGAATGGGGCAGGTGTCCTCCTCCCTGGGCCTTTTGGGTGTATTGTACCCGTCAGAAAAGTCAATAAACTGGGCCATTTTGTCCATGTATTGTTCAAATCTCTGCCTAGTCCATAGGGAAGAGGCAGAAGGGTCTGGAGGTGGAAAAGGTTGACCAGAAAGGTGATATTTTCCCAATAAGGCCTTAGAGAGAGGCTGAGGGGCTTCAGAATACTCCTCTTGACGAGAAAGGGTGCCCTTCTACTCTGTGGCTGCCAAAATGATAGCTGCAAGGCTTTCGCAGATTTTTGGCAGTTGAATCGAAGGTCTTGGCGCGCCAAATGGTGCCGTCGCGGTCGGTGATTCGGTCGGTGCTTCCATCAAGGCCTTAGGTGCTTGTGCACCCTTGGACAGTGTGTCAACGACGGTATGTTTTTTTAGGGTGAACGCCCTATCCAGAGGAATGCCGAGTAGTGTGCTGCAAAAGATGTTGCATGGGGGGCGCCAAACGGTGATGTTCGGAAGGCGCTGTTGAAATGTTCGGCGGCCCTGTTGGCATTGTGGGCTTCTTTGACAACTATGTCAAAGATGCCTTAGGGGTCATGTGCTTTTGTATTTGTGGTGCGTGGGTGCTCTTGTCGCTAGGACTCCCCATAACAGAGCCGGTGGGCTGTCTGTCAGGGCCAGGGATGGGCATCTGGGAGCCTGAAGGCTCTGCTGAAAGGTTGATGGCTTCCAATTCGGAGCCATGGTTGCCGACGGATTCCTCGTCGTCCGAAGCGACGGTGCCAATGGGGGAAAGGCTTTCGGCCTGCATAGCGTAGGTTGCCCACAGTTTAGTCCGCCGGTCTTTCAATGTTTTCGGTCGAAAGAGCTAACAAAATTTGCATGAGTGCTTGTCGTGGTCTTGAGGAAGACACCGATTGCAACGGCGATGGGTGTCCTTCCAAGGAAACTTGCCATTACATGACAGGCAACATTTAAAGGGCGTCCTCTCCATAGCAGAGGGTAGCGGCAGCCAGACTAAGAGGAGAAAGAGTGGGGTAAAGGAAATACATTCTTAGAGAAGAATAAACCCAGGGCCCCATTCTCCCTACTGTAAGGGCATGGCTGGAGGGCCGAGGCCACGCGGTCGACAGTCAAACAGTTGAACAGTCGCTGAGCAGGTTTAGATATCTTCGGCAGCAGGAAATCCACGAGGCAGTCGAGAAGATTAGTCGAGAGACTAGACGACCGAAGGTCGTGGGGACAAAGTTAGCAATATTAAACTCTTGCGCGCTTCGCATGGGCGACCAACTAGGTTGGCGGAAAAAAACAATCTGAGGGACCTCGACGCTTGAGGGATTTTGGGTACACTACACGTCATGATAGGGTTAGTGTTACAGTCATGCCCATGTCGATGTCCCCTTTTGATCTTCGAAAGAAAGATGCAATACTCTGCGATTTCCACTAGATGTCGGACTATATGCACAGCATGTGATTCCAAGCAGATTCACAAGCATCAGAAACATAGTTCTGGACTACAATACACTGAGGGAGGATGCAAACCAGAAAAGAAATGAAAAGTTAAGAAAATCGCCTAGGGGCCAAAAGACCCATTCACCTGCAATAAATATCAATCCCAGCATATATCAGCATTTTACTTTCAGTAATTATGGCCAGCACGAAAAGCAAAGCAGACAATAGATTCCCACTTCGTCAGCGAATATTCAAACAAGGATGTGAATCTATACATTATGTAATGCTGGTTAACGATTGCTCCTGCTTTGGAAAATTCACATTCCTCAAAACTAATGGAAGGATTAAAAAAAAATGTTTAGTCCAGCTTGTTGAGGCAGGAGATGACGAAAATGACAAAGGGATAGTTAAGAAGGTTTCTAAGCATGACTTAATAAATTAGGGTCCGGTAAAGAGCTCACATCCAATATATAGTGGTTACAAGAAGCATAGGAAGTTGACCATGTGTCGGGGCACTGGAGAGCTGGAATTGGCATTCCAGCCTAATGTGTTCTGTAGGAGCCAAAATGATGGTTGCTAGGCCAAAACAAGAGATTACCTTGACGCATTTGCTGACAAGTTCAGACTACATAGAAAGGCAGCAACATGCTGTTCTAAATTCAAAGTATCCTTCAGAAGTTGCTGTAGAGGGGGTGGTAGTCCCTGGCCAGCCAGTCAATAATGTAAGGCTACATGTAAATAATCCACACGTGAGAACACCTTTTGCCATTATCTTGGTAAGGACTTAAGCCGTAGTCTTCAAAGGGGGAGCAATGTGTTCATGATTATTATTTATTTAGTACAATACAGCTAAATAAATAGCTTTTTATACAACCATAAAACAAAGACATCCAATAAAAAAAATAAACATGTACCAACGTATCATAAGACCAACAAGACAGAGCACACAATAGATATAACTACCTAATTCCATTAGGCAAGTTCTCATAATTAATTGGACAGAATGGTCAAGATGAATTTTATCAAGTCCCACATTTTCATCATACGATAGATGACCACAATATCATGGCCCTCAAAAAGTCTTTCCCAAAACCATTCATAACAGCAATCAGCAGGCACAATACTGCCACAAGCTAATTTCATCTGCTTATGGACGGCATTTAGGCTTTCACATTCATCATGAGATGTTTTGAGCTTTCCACCAGAATATTTCCAAAAGCTGGACTATTAACTAATCTTCCATATAAAGTAGCCAACACTTTATTTAGCTGACCATACTACTGAGCCCCAGTTCCATGTAAAGATATTCTACAGGGAGACAGGCTGGTTTTCTTGTAAGCGTCTTCAGACAACGCCCTTCCAGCTTCCTACGGAACTTAGTATGTTTTAGTCAACAAATTTCAGACTTGAATAATAGAGTTAATCAAATTGCCCCCATGGTGATCGGCACAGGTCTCGTTTATTCCCATTTGCGGCCCTACCTTTATCTCGAGCACTTAATTTGGGGTTTCCAGGATAACTTATCAATGGTAACCTCGAGATAATCATAAGAGGAAGTTATCTCTAAGTTTTGATTGCCTATACTCCATGTGAAGCTTTGTAGCACTTTCCGTGCTTTTGATTTAAAGATCATAATTTGGGATTTACTGGTGTTGATTATAAAGCCATTTTTCGTGGCGTACCCATCAAGACTATTCAATTGACTGCCACATACACCGATTCCCTGGATGACAAGTATCCAGATACAGCCTCCACTCACTCCTCCTGCACAAAAGATCCAATGCTGGAGAACCACCTAACATTTCAAATCAATCGGTAGGAATAAGGGGAAAATTTGTCACCTTTAGTGAAATGGGGACTAGAATAGCTTGGTGCCAAGAATCCCAAAAATGTTCCCCATAAACTAGGTTTTTATTTGAAACAGTCTGGGATAAGGTCTGATCCGGAACAATTACTTGGTTTTTGAGGCGGGATGGCGGTCATAATATACCCAATTACAAGTGTATTTATATCTGTGACACACAAATAATCTTCAACAGCATAGGGCATTTTGTTTTCATGTTTTGTATTCATAAATATAGTGCCAAGATTAGTCACCCATGCTGAGGATTTAACACTAGTTTCTACCACCAATTTAGCAATGGGGTTTGTCCTTCTCACTGCAGACTCCCAGAAACGCTTTGAATCCTTGCTCTTGGATGTGGGCAAGATCTTCCCAGCTCTAGTTTTCTGTCACAAGAGAACTTAAATTCTCATAACCTTCTAGTGAACAGTTAATAATCCACATGCTGCATCTTTATGGGTTCCCATATGTGTTTCTTTGATTACTTACAAAGAAGATTAAACCATTGCTTATCTTGTGTCACAGATCGAACAGAAACCACTCTGAGTCTCAATGATAGTTGAAGAGTTTCTTGAAGTCTTGTGGGCCCTAGGGCAATCCCTCTCTTTCTTTCGTATCCCTCCTTCCTAGCCCAGGCATCCTTATTTCCAGTTTAGTGCTACTGACTATTACACCCTCTGTATGCTAAAGCTCGTCTGATCTTTGTTTTCATCTAAAGGCACTAGGCCTCATCTCTCTAGTCTCCCTCAGGGACTTCCCATCTCTCCTTACACTATCCACAGGTTAGTGTTCTAAGGGGAGTTGGGAATAGTGTTGTGCCTAACACATCCACTCCCACCTAGTCCTTCTACTAAACCCTCCCTTCCCGGGCTCCACCCTCCACTTCTCTGTCCCTCCAGTGTTTCACTCCACCAGTCTCCACCTTTTAATATTTGCTATCCTTCCACTCCCCTCCTGTACCACCACTACTCCCCCCCACTCTATGACTAGTACTCCCACATTACTACACTGTCTCCCCCAGTACCACTACTCTTCTTCCCCCAGTACCACTACTCTGCCACTCTTCCTCCACCACCACCACTACTACTACTCTTCCTCCTCCCACATCACTAGTACCCCTCTTCCTTCCACAGCACTACTTCTCCTCCCACACCACTATTCCTCCTACCAAACCAATCCTCCTCCCAAACCACTACTCCTCCGCCTCCTCCTGCCACACCACTACTCCTCCGCCTACCACACCACTACTCCTCCTCCTGCTGCACCACTCCTCCTCCTACACCACTACTCCTCCCCCACACCACTCCTCCTCCAACACTATCGATTACAACTTCATCTAACTCAGCTGAGCGATTCATCAGCACCACCCTGTGCAGATGTATGAAACCATTTGCAAGATTTCTTTACATTCAAAATCTCAAGACAAACCTCTGTCCGCCTCCTAGTCGATCCCAGCCACTTTCTCCACCCATTCCGATGAGTCACTTCCATAACCTAGTACCTTTCCCTGCCATAGACATTCAAAAGGTCATCAAGAAATTGGGTGGCCTTGGTGCCCCATTTGTACTCCTAAACCAGTGTGGCAGAACTCAAATGCTCTTATTGATGCTGGGACCTGTCCAGTTGGGGTCAAGTATCACAATTTGAATACAGCTCGAATTGTGGCAGACCTGTAAAACTAAGGTTGATTAACAGATCACTTGAAGGTTCAAAATTAAATTCTTATCAACTCAAAATCAAATTCACAAATTATTGTTACACAAAGAATCATGGGACATAAATTCAAGTTGCAAGCTATAGCCAGCCATAAAATAGTCACTCACCACCTTAATATATACATAAACACATCACACCATTTCTCACTCTCCAAGAATTAAATATCACTAGCCAGTGGAGAGTGCAGATTTCGCACCATAATGGATTATGAAACACTCACCCACCCAAGCCAGTTTAGGTATCAAATTCACGAGGAAGCTCCTCTGCAAGATTTCCCCCACTCCCCATCTCCATATGCGTTTAGGCATGTAGCCTGAATTTCAGTTAATTTCATTTAAGTGATGTGCTACCATGGCATAATGACCGACAGCCCTCATTTCCCTGTTCGCAAACTGCAAATGTCCCCCATTCAAATAAACAAATAAAAACACGTTGCACACTTCCGAAAATATTCTTCAATATCCCCCAATCAATAAACTGATATTTCACTCAATTAACCTGACATCAGCGTTCTCTGACAAAGTTGCTAAACATGATGGTTATTGTAGTTCTTACGTTATTGTAGTTCTTACGTTATCTTACTTTGTCCTACAGCTCTCATTAGAGGACTGTAGGACAAAGGATTAAATAATCATACCACACGGTTTTTGGTGCGCCAACCTGTGAGAAACCCGAGGGCATTCTCACTTTTACTCCCCTGGGATCCTTTGTGCAGGTGGACAGGGAAAGGCCATCGCTCTCATAACCGGACCCTGGGGGTAGAAAAGCGAGGGAGGATCACCTGGGTGGATGGTCCTTGAGAATTGGGAGTGGGGTACCCTAGGGGGAAACATGGTATCCCCCTTTCTCTTGTGACAGTCAATCAAACCCTTCCCCAACTTTTATGGGCTATTACAAACCAGTTTCCCCCATTTTTCTACATACGACATACTACACACTACACCCGACAGTACTGAGACGACGAAGAGACGTCTGAGAGTGGTGAAGATTACCTCTTTTCACCACTTTGGTAAAGATGCCTGTAAGGAGCTGTGAGTCAGGCATGTCCCTCTAATCATGGTCAGGCAGTGCCAATCAGGTTTTCACACCTGCAGCCAGCTCACCCATACTCATACTGCAGGTGTAAAGACAAAAGAAGAAAGAAAGCGAGAGAGCAACAGGGAGACCTGAGAGCAGAAAAGCAGCGGGAGAACCATGTGAGGAGGCAGCCGTGGTGGTCTACAAGGAAGAACAAGATGCCGGCAAAAGACCCAGAGGACTTGTGGGACGCAAGGTGAATGGGTTTTGTAATTTCCCCGAGCTTGGGAGCCTCCAAAGCTCAGCACAAGCAGCAGGAGCTGCAGGAGCTGCTGGAGGGCGCAGAACCCTGAGGATGAGTGCTGCGTCTGAGAACAAGTGTTGGAGGTGCTGACGCGAAGGAGAAACTATGCAGCGAGCGAGTGAAGCTCACACCGATGGGTTTCCCCACTTCTGGAGCTGAAAGGAAGCTGCTGGAACCCTAGGAAGAACAAAGGAGACTAGTGAGTGTCGGAGAGACGCTCCAGCGTCGTTAAGCTGCTAACGGACATCCAGTGAGTAATGGTCCGTGAACTTTAACAAATGAGCACATATTGAATACCGAACTATGTGAAAACTTAACTTTGAAAGAAAATCAATATATCTTGAATGCCGAACTATACAAAAACTTAACATTAAGGCAACAAATACATTTAATATCGAACTCACTCATAGTTTGGCTTTGAAGCAAACAAGTGTACAATTCAAACCGAATATAAGCAATATAAAACCACATTTGGACACTGAACTGAAATTATGTTGCACAACGAGTTACACTTAACCTGAAAGTTGAATATATTAAAGGCTGAAAGAAGCCTAACAATGAACTGTAATGACTGAGTGCAGTGTGACAAAGCTACAACTTGACAAGGAGTGTGTGATACATGGTGGCAGAGTCACTAGACAACCAAGCAGAAGCAGAAAAATATTAAGAGTACACCCTAAAGCCAAGAGGCGTAATAAAAGGAGACAAGTGAAGGTGACTTGGTGCACAGGAACAAGTCCCAAGAAACCTGCATGTGGGCTAAGGTACCCAGGGATCCTGGCTGCGCGACCTGTGATGGGTGTACTGTGCGGTCTGATAACTGTGCCTAAACCATAGAGCTCTGAATGTTGATAACTAAAGGACACCATGAAGCAACCCCAATAAAACCACTGCAACACTTTTGAAAAGACTGAAGCAAGTGAAGTCTTGGGTAAGGGAATCCTGAATCTTGAGGTATTACACTTGTTCTCTTGGGAACGAAGGGCCGAGATCCTTTCTGTTTGGGTTGTGCAACTTAAAACTTGGGGAAGGGAACCCCAAGGATTGGTTTCGAACTATATCACCTTCAATTGGTGAAGGTAAACTTTGAGACTTTGTTAATGGAACTTTCATATGCTTGTGGAGAACTTTCATATACTTGGGGAAGGGGAGCTGAAAGAAAGCTGTGAGCTGGAAGAAGCTCAAAACTTTGCGTTAAAGCCGGTTTCTTTTGACTTTGATATCCCAACACCTTTATTGGTTCTAGTTGTGAGGGAAAGGATAGGTTTTGGATACAGATGGATTAAGTTGAACTCATTGACATAGACTTTCCTTAGATGTATTCAGGTAAGGAAATCCCACCATAGCATAGGGCAAGTTAGACTTTCAACCATCCTGACATTTGAGTTAATAAATATCTTTTTTTTTTAATTTTAAGTCGGTTGTCTGTGTCCTCCTTCATGATGCCTTTGCAATACTTACTGTTCATGTAGATCATATCATGACTCGTGTCATGATATTTCTGTTCTGGTAAGAAAATATCACATGCTAGGAGTCAGTTAAATCTTGAACATGGTTTGGTTCCTCAAGTCTCGGGCATGATGGTAACTGTAGTTCTAAGATGGATTTACAATTATCAAATTCTTGTGTAATTGAAAACGTTTTTTGCAATCCTTGTAACATTACATCCAAATTTCTCATTGATGTCTGTCGCATTTTGTTGGATACTAAGATGGGACAACTTGATGAATAGTACAGCAATATTCCTCTAATGCTTGCATGCTGTACAAAAATTAAAGTGTACCAGTAGTACTGTGTGCAATATAACGGTCAGGGACCTGAACCTAAAAAGGGGACGGGGTAGTGGGGACCCCTGTCAAGCTGGGTCAGGGGGTCTACGGAGTGTTTGCCTGAGTGAATTCTGTCCCAGAGTGTCATGCCCACACGTTTGTCGGGCCTTCCGTGTGTTCCTTCCCAACCATGTCCCAGACTGGGTCCTAGTTCTCGGGTTCAACCGCCCCCCATTCCCATTAGATCTCCTGCTGATGGGAGGAGTTGGGGAAGCCATCGGAGAATACGTCAGGTGAGGGGCTTCTATCACAAATGGTAGCTCCCCTGGCATATATACACACTGCGGAATCTGGCCGTCTCTGGCAGACAACTTCTACGGGCGCCAAACCTGCATGATACCCGGAACATCACTGGGCCACGAGGTATGGTTCCCGCTGGCGGCACTCCAAAACAACAGACGGGCTCATCTGTTCAACACAGCACAGCATCGCGGGTCGCCGTGACAACGGTCACACCCCTTTTGACCACCACATCTCCATTGGACCCAACAACACTCAAGCCTCTACCAACCAACGTAATGATCACGTGATGCGTAACGCGTCCCCAGAAACCACGTGATATGTCTCCCAGTATATAATGAGCTCCAGGTTGTTACACGGCGCTTCTCAGCTGTTCGCTTACGCCGTTTGGGAGCTCACTCTTCGTTCTTGTTGTCTTGATCTTGTTTTGACCTTGGATTACGTATTAAGGACTTCTTTGCTATTCCCTATTGGAACTTTGCTTGGACTTTCTGGTTTCTTGGAATACTGACCACAGACGGCCTCCTTTGGCAAAGTCATATCTGGACCCGCTTTTGACATCCTTGTGCTCTAGTTTCTACTCTCCAGGAACATCCTACTCAGGTGTTTCCAGCGTGGCAATCCCTCTCTCCTCCCCTGGCTTCCCTGATCTCAGCCCACTGAGGGAACAGGTATTACCCCACTATTCCGTCTTTCCATCTAGTGGTTCTTGGTAGGTGACACTTCTGCCTCTTGAGATACTGCATTGTTTTGCCCTGTGTGATCTTGACCTTACCTGTCCTTTCTCCCTTACAGCAGTCATCTGGACCACGTGGGTATCCTGTTTCTCCACCTGTGGCCCTAATCCTCGAACAGCAAGTCACTATTTTCTTGCTGTGGGTTGCTTAGGGACAGAGGTATGCTTGTTCCTCGCGACTATCAAGTCTTGACACAGAGGCAGGGTGAGGGAGTTGGGCAGGCCACAGTCCCTGTCCCCTCCACATATACCTAGTTATAAACGCAAAGTACCATTGCAGTCAGCAAATACCTGCGTTACAACATGCTGGTCAGTATTCTTTCTTCCCTTCCAGGACTACTGCGTCCAGAGATCCTTGCAGCAGTTGACAGAACATGCATCCCACCAGCGAGAGCTGAGGCAGCAAGCACCAAGATGGCAGAACGTTGCTTGAGGTGAATCGGCGACCAGGATGCTCATCTGCCAACATAAACAAACTCGGAAACTGACTTTGGCTGTAGCAGTCTGCCATTGCAAAACGCTGGCAGAGCTACTGTGATGACTCATGGGTTCTAGCCACTTCCCCCACAGGGGAGCCCTTCCTTATGAGGCTAGAGAAGTGAGGCTGCTACCCAATAGTCCCCCTACGGGTGGTAAAAAGCAGGAGGACCTCACAGGGGAAGAGACTCCCCTAAGAGGGATAAGGACTCCCGTCCCATGAAAGATCTCCCTAAACCCTTGTCTTGTCCCCAGAAACCAGGGGACTATTCACTCAGTCCTGCTCCCAATCTGAAACCACTTACTTCACCTCCCAACTTGAAACACTACTCTATGCTATTGTGAAGTCTCTACTATTGCATCTATAAAGTCAGATAGGACTGAGATGAAGCATACATACAGAGCATCTGTAGAAAGGATTATTCAAGAATTGGGACTGAAGATAACCTCAGAGGATTACATAACCAATCTTGACGCTAAGCTGGGGCAGGCTGAGCCGTATACAGTAAGACAGGAAGCACTAGAGACGTGCAGGGAGAAGAGCAGCGAGGGAAGTGGGCGTTGTCATGCAGGGCCTGGGAAATTCAAACCCGCGCTGCTCAGTGTGCGAAGAGACAGTTGGTCTCTAATGTAGAGGCCGAGAGGAACTGCACGAGCCAGAGGGAACCAGACTCATTGCAGAAGCAGGAAGAATGCAGCGGTGGCATGGCCTCTTTGAGGTGGACCGTGTGGTCCATAAAACACGTAGAGGCCGTTGCAGCAACAGCTCAGCGGAGATGCGCAGAGCGGAAAGAAAGAAAGCAGGAAGATGCGCTGAACAAGTACAGTGACAACAGCGACCCAAGACCCTGGGAAGAACCGGCTGCACTCCGAAGTAAAGATACAGGTAACAGGATTTGCCAGAATAGCAGATGAGGGAGGCCAACAAGTCAAGTATTCTTTGGAAGTGATCTCCCTCGTCACATCAATGATACCCAAAGAACCCAGAGTCAAGTATACCTTTCGAGAGATCTCCCTTGCCACGATATTGGTATCCAAAGAACCAACTGTCAAGTACTCTTCCGGAGTGATCTCGCCTGTCACAGCAGTGACACCCAAAGAACCAAGAGCTGAGCATTCCTTGGGGGTGATCCGCATTGTCACAATAATAAAACACAAAGCTGTAAGAGTTGAGTATTACTCAGGAGTAATCTCCCTCGTATCAGTATTGAGACACAAAGCCTCAAGAATCAAGTATTCTTTGGAAGTGATCGCCCTCATCACAGTAGTGATACACAGAGCTTCAAGAGTCAAGTATGTCACTGGAGTAATCTACCTCGTCACAGTAGTGATACTCAGGAAACCAAGAGCCAAGTATTCCTGAGGAGCAAACTCCTTCATCCCATTGGTGACACGTGAAACCATAAATCTCAAGCTCAAGAGTGCCTCAGGAGTGAACGCCCTCATCTCAGTGGGAAACCAAGCATATGCAAAAGATACCAGAAGAACTCAGAACTGTGGGGGAGTAACCTCCACAATAGTCAAGAAATGCAGAGTCCTGACAAAGCTCCAGCAATAAGAAGATAAAGTCTTAACTTTGGTGTTCACAAACCCCTGGGAGGAATTAAAGAGACTTCTGTCCAAAGGACTATCAAGGAACAGTCTTCAAATCTCTTTCAAATAGACCAGGAGAACCTTGTCATTCTCCTGGTCTAGGTATATTTAGTAAAAGCAGACCCTATTGTAAGAGACTTAAGTCAACACAATATTGGATTGTTTCACCAGGAGAAGGGAGCCATTCTCCTGTGACTTGGATAAGAAGTTCATTGAACCCCTTTTCATCTTACTTGGTTGTTATTGGTAGGGATAGAGTAGTAGGTTTGGACAGAGGACAGTATTCTTTGGTTACTTTTGACTTACATCCTGACGAGCACTCAAGTTATCCTGTGTTGAGGTAGGGAAAACCCCTCTAGGATTAGGGAGAGGTAGGTTTTTCCTCCTCCTTTTGAATAAAGGTCTATAGCCAAAAAGATATCAATTTGTCAGCCACCTTACTCCATCATGCCACACTACATTCGAAAAGGGGATGGGGCTCAAGAGGCACTTTATGGTTTCCTATCTCAGTAACAGGCCACTTGGGGAAAGCAATGCAGAGATCGGCCCTGGGAACCAGATAAGGCTAAGAGCCAATGGAAGGAGGATAAGAGGGGACAGGAGAGTGTGGTTTTAGGCGAGGTAAAGGGAATGAGACGAAAGACAGAGACCAGGCAGAGGAAGGGAATTACAGAGTGTGTGCAAGGTGAGGTATTGGTTGGTGAGAGTAAGTGGCACTTGGGTATGGGAGCGTGTGTATTATTAGTGAGTAAGTGGGAGTGTAGGGGAGTAAGTCAGATTCACAGAGAAAGGGTATTGAGAGAGTGAAAGGAGGGTGGCTTTGTAAGGAGGAGGGGTAGAGTAGTGTAGAGTAGTAGAATGGGACTGTAGATTAGTAGAGTGGGAGAGGAAAGTAGTGGAGAGGGGAGTAGCAGTAGACACGAGGTGGTATACCATCAGAGGTGGGATAGAGAAAAGAAGGACAGGAAAGGAAGGAAAGAATATCACAGTGAGGAGTAGAAGGGCATGGGAGGAATTAAGTGGAATGAGACCTGGGCAACTAGAAAGCACCAGTTCCTCTGATCATAGATAAGGCAGCTGAGGCCCTCACCACTCGCCAGCCAGATTTTAGAGAGTAGGCATTATCGATCTCTAGTGACCACCCTGAGGTTTAGGGAAGTCTGGGCTAGGCAGATGGGAGACCCAGGGAAGACGCGAATGAGGGACAGCCCTTAGTTAGACCCCATTTAAGTTAATAATGAAAACCCTTGAACCGTCTTTGAGAGTTGGGGTGCTTAAGGCCATCTGTGACAGCAATCGATGTTATGATCCTCTTTAGTGTGGTCAATTGGTAAATTAGTTGCCTAACAATCCCGTACCTAGCAGCTAATCAGGACCAATTTGACTTTAGATATGAAAAGCTTATTAAAAAATCTAAACGAAATTCAAAGTTCAAGGAAGAGAGGGGTCAAGACATGGCTTCTTAACAATAGGAAGACTAGAAGCACGATTACAGCAAGAAGAAAAGATTGATGTGAAAAGAGGTGTTAAGGAGGGCGGTAAAATAGGAGACAAGAGAAGGATGAACTTTAGGTATTAGAGAAGATGGAATAAGATCAGAAGGTGAACCAGTGGGATAGGAACGAGTCAGAATAGAAGAGACCTCCAAGTTAGTAATGGGGGAAAAGGAAGCGATTAAGGAGGTGGCGGACGAAGGAGGAGAAAAGGTTGAGGGAACAATAGCAGCACGAAGAGAAGCAATTTCAGTAGAAAATGTCAGGAATCGGCCCGGGAGCCGCAGGGGTCATAGGCGAGCTCTGCCCCCGCAGTCTCACAGTAAACGGGATCAGGATACATTGCTTCAGCGGTCGCTATCCATTCGGTTACCTCGCATTAAAGGTTTAATCCACGGCCACAAGAACCGGTTACAATCTCGTCCTTCAGGATTTTTGCGTTGGGAGTTACCATGGAGATTAGGGCAGCGACGTCGACCCGCACCACGGCGGCCGCACGTACAGGTCATGTGATCACGATTTTATAAAACACTAGCCTGCAGTAAACTCGTTGCTTCTGATTTTGAATCCTGGAGTCTGCTACGTGTTTGCGAAAATTCTTGTCTTCCTGCTCTTGTATCTTTGTTTTCCTGTCTAGCCCTGTTACCTCTTGTCGGGACATTTTCCCCACGCTTTCTGCTTACTCGCTCCTGTCTTCTGTCTAGCCCACCTGCGGAAAACCCCGTTCTGCCTCACTGCTACTTGTTACCGGACCGGACCTCGCCCAGGATTGCCTCTGTCTCATGATTTTGCCTTCGGAACTTTTGTCTACTATCGACCAGGATTGCCTTACAGATTGCCTCTGCCTCTCGACTTGATCAACCTGTACATTATCTCCCGCTTTGGATCCAACTGACCAGTGCTCCTTATTTCTAGACTGCCGGTACTCTACTCCTCTCCATCCCCCGGTACGGACTAGAGACTGCCGTGGTACCATTAGGGGCGGAGGTAGGAGCGTCCACGTTTCGTCGGGGATTGTACTGCCGATCCTTAGGCGTACGCGTGCCGGCGGGAATAGTCCTACATCCCTGTACCTTGGCGGTCTTACTGGAGCATTGGATGCCCGTGGAATTCCTATTAACAACCCCATGGTAAGAGTGTCTGTCCTACTTTCATGTTCTGTTCTTGGTGTCCCTGGTATAAGTATTAAGGATTGTTTTCTCTTATATTTTGTAACAGCTATTTCTGTTCCTTGTGACATGTGTTCTGTAGTCAGCTGGTATACTGTCAGACACGAGGGAATCAACTGGTAAATTGTCAGACACGAGGGAATCTGCTGCCACGCGCCATTTGGGTCCATTCTTCCAAACAATAGATCCCTGGTGCTGGTTTATTTTATATCCAGACACAGGGTTACATTGTAGGGTAGAATTCTTCGTCTACACTACGAGGGCAACCCAAGAAGGCGATCCTGACATAAAAATACGTAGTAAGGTCAGAAGCAGTGAGACTAGAGTGGAGGGAATGATCTGGGGTATGCAGTGTTAGGATGGGAAGCAGAGATTGAAAAAGACGCCTGGGTCTATTTCTTTATTTCAATTTTTATAAAGCGCCACACACCCGTGGTCCTCAGAGTGCACAAAAAGACAACAGACAACAAACAAGAGGGGGAGCAGGGGAGTCAGACGGGAGAGTGCAAGTTAAGTTCAGCCTGGATTCAAGGTGAAGAGAAATGTTTTTATTTCTTTTTTAAAAAGAGCCAAGTTTTCTGCCATACGTATATGTCCTGGAAGAAGATTCCACTGCAGTGGTGCTTGGACATTGATGGAGGTATATCCAAAGTGTACCAGTTTGTACCTAGTTTGAATGAGTGAAGGGCAAGCGGTGGAGCGAAGCTTCCTTCCGCCTATTTTAGGCTTTACTCTGCCAATGAGATCAGTCGGGCAGGCATTGATTCGACATTTGAAAGACAGGGTCAGGATCTTGTGAGAAATCCTGTGTCGAACAGGCAGCCAATGTAGGGCCCTCCTGGCCCCCGAAATATGAGCACATTTAGGCAGTCCCTGAATGGCTCGAACTGCATTGTTCTGTGCAACTTGCAGGGCTTGAATATTAGCCTGTGAGAAGACTGTTCCAACAATAGTCCAGTCTAGAGGTGACTAGTGCGGTGGCAAGCAAGGCACAGTTGTTGGTGGAGAGAAAGGGCGAATATATTTAATTTGCTTAGCAATAAGGCTGCAAGATGAGCGGATATAGGATACATGAGGCTGCATTGACAGCTTATCATCAAGGATGACTCCCAGCGTCTTCACTTTTTTTTTTTTTAACTGGAATGGTGTTAGCAGCAATAGTGAAGTTGGCATAGGCAGAATCTAATTTGGCCAGACGAGCATTTGAGGCTACAATCAAGAACTCAGTCTTTTTACAATTGAGGCAGAGTGAATTGTCAGCCATCCAGGCCTGGATGGCTTTATAGATGGTATTAATGGCAGCCGAGTCCGGCTCGTAATTCCCACTAAGCTGGAAGACAACCTGGGTATCTTCGGCGTAGTTGGTATACCGGACCCCCAATGCATCCAACATGTCAAGAAGTGGTCGAATATAGATATTGAACTATGTTGGGGAGAGGCATGACCCCTGTGGAACCCCACAAGTTTGAAAAATGGGGTTGGAGCTTTCCTCACCAACCGCCACTCGGACAATGCGGGGACTAAGAAATTATGAAATCATTGGGAGGCGAGATTGGAACAATGGGCAACCTCCCCCAAGCATGTCACCAAAAGAGAGTGGTCCACCAAATCAAAGGCCGCCGAGAGGTCCAGAAGCATCAGCAGCTTGAGCAGATTGGGCATGCAGAATGCCAGAGTAATAATTACACCTAGTTGCAAGAAGAGCCTCGCCATAGGAGTGATGGGATGAAAAAGAGGGAATCAGACTAAGAGGAACTTCAACCAGCGGCGCTCAAGACGACGAAGGACTCAATGCATTGAGTGTAGATGGGAAAGAAAGCCAGGGTTGAGGGGATTTTGTGAGAGGGAGGATAATGGGTATCAAGAGAAGACGAACAAGAAGTTGTAGCATTATCAGCAGAAAGAGCGGGGAATAAGGAATCCAATGGACGAATAGAAATGCAGGATGAAAGAGGGGTATTAAAAGCACGGAGATTGCGACGAAAATAGTTGTTTTCCTCAGGACTAGCTAAAGGAGGTAGAATAGGAGGAGGGACAATAGAGAAAGAGTGAAGATAGAAGAATATATGGGCAAAGCAGAGACGGGAGAGCTCCATAATGAGGAGACTAATATAAGGTCCAGACTGGATCCGGATACATGGGAAGGGGGAGTGGGGACAGCAGAGAGGTGGGAGGAATAAATATATCAAGAAATGGAAGTGAAGCATGGATGGACGAAAGAGATTAAATTGGCCCAAGAGTATGAGCGGGGTAGAAGAAAGTAGAACAGCAGAGATTAAGGCATCAATATCTTCACAGAAAGTAACAGCTGAGCCCGGAGGGCAATAAACCAGTAGAAAAGAGAATACAGTTTTATTTTTTATTCTTTTATTTGTTATGGTTTATATAAAACCTTTAAAACAACAGGTCACTCAGACCCCACATCATAGTCCATCACTTGTCCACATCAACAAGCCCATATAATACGGTTTTACAAAGGTGTTAAAGAATATTCAAATGACGAAAAGGTAGGAAGAGAAGGCAAAGGAGAGATAACAAAGGAAGAAGAGTAGAGAATGCCCCTACCACCTCTGTATGCCACAGGACAGGGAGTGTGCACAAGAGCAGTATCAGACGAAAGAAAGAAAAGGAAACGATGTATTGAAAGATGAGAGCCAAGTTTCTGTAATACATCCTGCATATTGCATATGGTGCTATGTCACTAAGTTGATATGACTAAGGGGGCAACAATTCAAGTTCCAAGCTACTAGCCAGTGTGAGAAAGCTGAGGGTATTCTCACTCCTACTCCCCTTGGATCCTCTACACAGGTGCCAGGGAAAACGTCATCGCTTTTGGTTCCTGACCCTGGGGGTGGAGAAGCGAAGGTGGATCACCTGGGTGGAGGGTGCTTGAGGACTGGCAGTGGATGCCCCTAGGCGAGACATGGTATCCCCCCTTCTCCTAGTAACAGTCAACTTAACGCTCCCCCAACCATTCTAAGCTGTTACAAGCCAATTCCCTTCATTATTCCATACACAACACCTGACCGTACTGAGACTAAGGAAGGATAGCTGAGAGAAAGCAGTGAGATGGAATAAGCTCAGAACTTTGAGTTAAACCCTTTCTTTTCAGTTTGTCATCCCTACACATTGGTTTAATATAAATGTATGGGCAAGGATAGGTTTTGAAGTCTGTTTTCTGTGTCGTACTTCATGATGCCTTCACATCAGCCATATTAAAATCACTTGCCACCTCAATTGTATACATATACACAGCACAAAATGTCTTACACACCAAGAGTCCAATATCGCTAGCCAAAGATTAGTATCAAGTGCAAATTTTGCACCCCGATGTAAATTGTCTACCTTTGTCGGCTGGACTGAATTAAATTCAGATCGTCACTTACATGTTTCTACATAGACATTTTATCTTTCAAAATGTTTCACTGAGTTACGTGTTGCTTAAAGTTTAATTCCAACACTTGATTCTGCACCATTTTGGTGAGAGTCAATTGACCTATTTGGTATTAGTTTGAATAATTTTGTGTTTTGTTTACATGTTTTCATCCTCAGAACCCTACCCCCACTACTATCCCCATTCCCCAGCTTAAGCTTTAATACAAGGGTCTGCAACCTATGGCTTTTGGAATACAACAGCCAGCACTGCCAGCCAACATAGTCAATAGTAAAGGGCTTATGGGAGTCTCAGTCCAAAACGTCTGGTCAGTCATAGGTTGCAGACTCCCATTGTAACTCATTATCTATTTATCATCAAATCCATCCAAGAGGGTTGCTTCCTGCGGCAACTGAAACATGCCATAGTGTCCAACTCCTTAAGAAAATGTCTTTGGATCCCCAATTACCATGCAATTACTGCCCCATCTCCAATCATCATATTGGCAATATCATGGAGAAAAAAGGCAGCCTTCAACAACTACCAATCAGGTTTCAGCAACCATTCAAATGTTACTGAACACCCCTTTTGGACATTAGGGAACATCTCCTAAAGGAATGAAATGCTGGCCAGCCTATCCTACTAGCCCTTCTGGATGTTGACAGGGTTTGCCATTCAGTACTCCAAATGAGTTTCCACAACTGATTCAGCATCTCAGACAGAGCTCTCGCATCTCTACAGTCCTTCCTCACTGGGAGATTGCAACAAGGGAACTATGGCCCTTTCTTATCGCATTGCACTGTCCTAGACTGGAGGGGGGTATCTGTACTCCTGCTCTCTATATGGCAGAGAGGAGGCACAGAGGACCCCAGTCAAGATTCTTCATTTGGTAAAACGCGGGCGAGCAATCAAGGCTCTCAGGAGGTGATGCAGGCTGGTTCTCAAGTACAGTGTAGTCCCCAAACAGTCTTTGTATAGATAAGGTTCAAGGTTATATATACAATCACAATAACACACTTTGTGCTCCGGTTTATCTAAAATGGCAAATATATACAGTTCTAAGTGGCAACACAATTATACTTGGATTCCTTTAAAATGCATTAACTGTACTCAGTTCAAATGTCATACAAATCAGTCAATGTGAACCAACAATAGACATAGGAGAAAAGCAGGTTGGTTAAAACAATAGGCAGAAAACTGGGCCTGTCAGCCATCAGCCCAGTTTCACGTGCACACACTCAATCATTGGCTTGCCACGCCCATAAGGCTGTTGCATTGCCACCCAGAAAGCATACTTGTGGCACCACCACAGCCAACACCAGTGGAATGCAGGGGAATGCCACTTGGACCCTGTCCTGGCGCCTTTTGCACAAGGCTCATAGGGTGGGTGGAGAATAACAGAAGAGTCTAGTGACTTCCTGTTCCTCCAACATGGCTGAGTGATGGGCCATGGTCTTTTTCTACACGCAGTCCAGCGTTTGGGTTTGGCTGGCTATGTAAGCCATACCCTTGCTTCGCGTTACTCTGCTTCATGCAGCGTGACGCTCATGCGACCCAGCCACCTGCAATTAAAAGAAGAAGAAACCGTCAGATCCAGGAACCAGCATGAACAACTCCAGTGTAACAGCCATGCACTTACCTGAATTTCTTCTCCGTCATCCCGACTCGTACATTCCCCTTGTCATCCGGAGCACCTGGTCGGCTCCTCATCTCCGTGGCAGTCGCGTTCGGCCCGCAGCTTCTTAATCGATGGGGACCTGTAGAAAAACGAGACAAGTGAGTAAGGCGGACATACATACATCGCGCATCAAAGGCAGTGCGAGTCACGGATCCAAAAATATACTCACAGCACCAGGGTGAAGGGGAGACTGGCACACGAACGCTGCGCACACTACAATATCGGCTGCACCGTGCTACGGAGGCACCAGCGCAGCAGAAAGGCCAACTCCAAGCCAGTAGTAACAAGGAGAGAGACTGTCAGTCCCAAGCAAGGAGTAAGCAAGAGTATAACCAACCAAGCACGAGCAGAGACATTTCCACAGCCAACATCGTAGCTTGACTGGGCTTGGACTTTAAAAAACCTTACGAACCAGTGACGTAACTTGGTTCCACCTAAACACAGAAGCACGGACATTGCGCCCCTGCTAAGAAGAAGCAGGACGGAGAGCTTGCCTGCAAATATTACAAGGTGAGCAAAATCCAAGAAGGGGGAAAAAGAAGGGACAAGAGACACTGGGGGTGGAAGAGAAAGATATCAGACAATCGTTAACCCCTATTCCCTTATTGTAGGAATTGACCCATGGTAGGAGCTGATCCCAGGACAGACCTGGCACCCAACGCACGTCCAGCAGATATTTGTGCGGAGACGCCAGGCGCTCCCGCAGAGATAAGGTGAGCTTAACAGAACGTGAAGCCTCTTTTGAACCTCTGCCTGGGCGTCATGGAGACCTCTGACACCGGCCAGTTAGCCCAGTTGTTGGGAGAGTTACGAGCCGAGGTACATGCCACTCAGCAAGAGAGCAACGCCTTGTGGATCGAGTTAGTTGTGAACAGGGATCGCACTGATGAACTAGCTAAGCAGCTGCTCCAGACACAAGCTGGCCAAGCCCTGCTGCCCGGGAGCAATCCCCTAGCGCCGGAGCCACAGGCACTTCCTGTACAAGTAGTCTTTCCCGGAACAGTTCCGTTGGCCCCGTCTGAGCGATTCTCAGGAGAACCAAGTAAATAGGCCATCTTTATGAGTCAGTGCCGTCTGCACTTCCTCTGTAGACCAGGGGAGTTCCCCATGTACCAGTCAAAGGTCGCTTTTTTTATTATCGTATCTAGGGGGGGTGGGGGAGTGCTGCAAATTGGTCAATACCCTTGGTGAATCAGGAGGACCCCCACTACGGGATTTCATGGGGTTCCAGCGGGAACTTGAAAAGCTATTTGCCCGTCATACTCGGGGCCAGGCCCTGGATAACAAGCTATTATCACTTCGACAAGGCAGCCAAGATCTGCTGAGATACATAGCCACCTTCAACAGGCTGGTCGCTGAAACCAAGTGGCCAGAGGAGAAAAGAACCACTCTATTCTATCGGGGCCTGCGAGGGGACCTGAAAGACGTCTTAGCCCAAGTGGTGAATCCTCGAAGGACGTAAGGAGAATATTGATTTGGCGGTGCAGTTGGATCATAGATTACAGGATCGGAAGACCGATCAAGCCCGGTTAGAAGGAAAAACGGTTTACGTACGTACCAGGGAGAATCAGTCACGTCAGCCTGAGAACCACCCAGAACCCATGCAGATCGGGGGTTTACTGAGTCCTCTTACAAAAGCCGAGAGAGAAAAAAAGAGAGAGGAAAAAAGACGACAGCAGCAGCTATGCTTTTACTTTGGCAAAGCTGGACACTTCCTTCGCGATTGTCCTGTGAAGATGCCGAGGAAAAACAGTAGGTGCTATAGACAAGGAGGACGTTGAACAAGACTCGGAAAACTCACAACACCCAGCAAGCATAGGGGTCCACTTGCCGAGCAGAGAAGGAATCACAGACCTTGCATATAGTCATCCCAGTGATCTTGATTTGCCATCAACAACCATCTTGGATCCATGCCTTGGAGGCATACGTGGAAAGTGGTGCGATCAGCAATTATATAGACCAAGACCTGACAAGTAGGATAGGTCTTCCCATTCGTCCGAAGGTAACAGAAAACATCACGACAGTTGACGGTACCTAACTATCTTCTGGGCCCGTGACCCACTGTACGGAAAACGTGACAATTCTTTGTCAGGAGGGCCACAGGGAAGACATTGTCTTCGACCTCATCAGTGCTCTTCAATTCCAGATGATTTTGGGGATAACTTGATTGGAGACCCACAATCCTCATTTCGACTGGCGTGCAAGAGTTCTAACCTTCTCCAGTGAGTGTGCACGTTCCTGCTATATGACGGGATCCCTCCCAGGAGGACAGGTGCAAACCGTACTGAAGGAAGGAGCGGTGCTGGGTCTGACAGGTACGTTGCCCCCAGAATATGTTGATTTTCAGGACGTTTTTCAGAAAGAACAGGCCAATACACTCCCTCCACACAGGCCATACGACTGCCAGATAGATCTCATACCGGGAGCTCAAATTCCATGCAGTCGGATCTATGCACTAACTGAACAGGAGAACCTTCATCTGAAGACTTACCTTGACCAATATCTGGCAAATGGTTTTATTCGCCCATCTAAGTCCCCCGCAGCCTTGCCCTTCTTCTTCGTGCCCAAGAAGGAGGGGGATTTGAGAACCTGTATTGACGATCGATCACTGAATCAGAGAACAGTAAAAAAACAGTATCCTCTACCACTCATTCCAGAACTCTTGGATCAAGTAAAGGACGCGCAGATCTATACCAAAGTGGACCTTAGGGGGGCGTACCACCTGGTACGAGTTAAGAAAGGAGACAAATGGAAAACAGCCTTCTGTACTAAGTATGGTCTCTATGAGTACCAGGTCATGCCCTTTGGGCTTTGTAACGCTCCTGACGCATTCCAGTTTTTTATGAATGACTTACTGCAGGAGTTGCTTGACGTCTGTGCAAATGGTATATATCGATGACATCCTGATATATTCCACCACAAAACAAGACTATGTCACCCATGTGCGGGCTGTCCTTGAGAAACTTTGACAGCATAGACTCTATGCCAAACTGGAAAAGTGTTCCTTCTACTGTTAATCTCACCTGGTCCCTGCAGAGGCGTTGGGGCACGGTTGCAGCCCTCCTGTGATGAAGTCTTACACTCTGCCTCTTAAAATACATATAAATGAATGCCTCAGTAGCATTACACGTTGGTACTTATCATTGTGGGAATGCATGTCTCGCTTACATGACACGTTTGTATGTTCATAACCGGAACGTGCTCATGAACTTCCTTATGAGGTGCCCTTCTCTAATGTGAGTATCTGGATCTTCATTGCTAGGGAACCGGAGAAGAGCAGGACGATACGGAGAATGAGGGTTATGTCTGGGCTTATTGAACGGAAAAGTGAAAATAATAAGAATCCTGTTGCTTACCTTACAGCGCCGTTGCGCTAAGGAAGCCTTCATTTTGTGTTAGTGAGGTGACCGTTCGTCGTCACAAAGTGTGTGCTGTTCAAGAAACCAGGTGTCGGAGGCGTACAAGCTCCGTTGTTGAAGACGTTAAAGCGTCGCGAAAAGGAGGGGGCGTGTCAGCCTCTGCCGAGTCGGGGAAGAAGACAGATGATCTCCCTGTCAGCCGTGTCCGGCTAGCAGAGGAAGTGACAGCTGACGGAGGCCAAGGAGGCAGAGTCAGCGGAGCGCTGCTTTACAAGGTACAGCTAATCAGAGCTCCAGAGGGAAAATAAGACTATGCTAATCAATCCTGTTTGAATACAATAGCAAAGAGCATTGCTACTAAGGTACGAGTAACCCGGGAGGGTAAAAAGGAAAATAAAGAAAGAATAGAGTCTAGCGCAAAAGGTCACCTAGAAGGTTACATGGTGAATTAAGTGAATACAAAGAGTCATGTATAAAGGTAGGGTGCATGTCGATCATCAAGTGAGGGATGTCAGTGAGTAGACATCACTAGCCAACAATGTTACAGTGAACAATTCCTTAAGAAGAGAAATAAAAGGGAAAAGGTTACTTTGGAAGTCTCCGTTTCAACTCGAACAGGAAAGATTAAAGAGGAAATTAAGAGAGACAGGCAGTGATGAAAAGACAGTAAGAAAAGTAAAAAGAAGAGAAAGACTACAAAAAGCCAGAGACAGAAAAGTAAAAGAGAAAGAAAAAATAGACATTTAAGACTGTTTAAGGACACTTACCTATTCATCCTCGCTTTGAAAGGAAGTCCTCAGCTGGAAGGTGGTGAAGAAGATTAAGCAAAGACGCATCCTTTACCTAAAAGATAAGAAAGAAAGTTCCTGTTAATAAAGCTTTTGGGTAACAAACTTAAGCCCAAGAAAACTACTTCCTGTC
Source organism: Ambystoma mexicanum (assembly GCF_040938575.1). Classification (NCBI taxonomy): domain Eukaryota; kingdom Metazoa; phylum Chordata; class Amphibia; order Caudata; family Ambystomatidae; genus Ambystoma; species Ambystoma mexicanum. The sequence continues at coordinate 302,207,331 of NC_090937.1, forward strand.
TCAGTGTTTTTACTACTTTATTATACGAGAGACTACATCACACCTCCCTGAACTTCAATCACCACCTTCAGGCCTCTCCCTCAGTAGAAAAGCTGTGAGCGGTGGTACGTGGGGATACAGCTCCTGTGAATTATGGAAGATAAGCTCTCCGTCCTGCTACTTCTGGCAGGGGCGCGTGGAATGGGATCTAGTTCCTTCACTGAACCCTGATAAGGATTAGTCCAGTCCAGCTGCGACTATGCTTCTCCTTATGATTGGTAAGTCTTTCTTGAGCTCTTGTGATGCTGTTCGGTCTGTTTAATGTCTTTATATGTTTCTCCTATGTATGCCCACAATAATGTCTCTCTTCTGTTTTCTTCCCTTACATGGAAATGCAGCCTCAATGCAGCTGTGAGACGCGAGACGTGGCTGGATGGAAGATGGATGCTACCGCAATGCTCGACAGCAGGTAAGTGATAGTTTAAGGAAAAGTGCGAAGTATGGAGAAGCGCAACCTTAAACTGTTTTTTCGATGTCTAACCTTGTCTTCTGTTTTTCCTTGCAGGCGCTGCTGTCGATGATGGAGCGTGTCGTGCTGCGGTGCCAAGATGAATATTTCGGTTTTCCGGAAAATGTAAAGATGAATACTTGGTTCGCCAAAGAGATGTACAGGTAAGAACAGCTTCCCCAAGTTGGTAAGTATGCTGGCAGGATGCAGGATGTCCAGGAAGTAGGATCTTCAAAGGTAAGTCTGACCTCAGGCGACGGCGAGCGTTCCGCTGCTTGCAAGTGCAGAATAATGCGAAGCGTCTGTCTTTAGGATCGGGGCAGCTTATATAGCTGAGATCGTGGGCACGCCCATTAGGACCAGCTTACCAGCCACACCCTCCCACTCCTAGAGAGTGAGCACGTGCGAAGGCAATCCATTAGCAGACACACCCAAGAATACACTTGGGGCTGCTTAATGGATGGAATTTTCAAGGTTAATGCATCCTGCGTAATGGATGGAATGTTCAAGGTTAATGCATCTGAAGTGCCATGTCTATAATAAAAGCTTTTTGGTGTTAAATGGATGTTCTTGTTTACTTTTGTTCATGAGCCTGGTGCCTTTAGTGTCCACCCAGGTCTCCTGTGCATGCGACCCCTGCATGCCTGTGCCCCCGACATCATGACCTTGACATCCACGTCTCAGATGTCGAGTTTCTGGGATTCATCCTCACCCCTCAAGGTATCCGAATGGACAACCGGAAAGTAGATGCAATCCTCATCTGGCCATCACCATCCTCTGTAAGGAACAAGTTACTTACCTGTAACTGTTGTTCCCCAGCATGGGTCTGGCATGGATTCTCATGGTCATGAATATTCCATGTCGTCAGGCTGGGAAGCCTCGGTAAATAAACATTCAGTTTCGTTTCTGAACTGTCTTTCTACTAGTAACCAATCACTGGTCTCTGGGTCATACTGCCCCCAGCCAATGACTGCCCTCTACCTAAGCCCCTCCTCTGGCAGCCATCTTCAGATTTGGTAGCACGTAAAGTGGCAGTAGGACCAAGAGAAGAGCCGCAGAGGGGTTGGAGGGAAGGTTCGCATGTGAATCCATGCCAGACCCATGCTGGAGAACAACAGTTACAGGTAAGTAACTTGTTCCTTCTCCAGCATGGGATCAGGCATGGATTCACATGCTCAGGAATACAGGAATACATAGCTGTAACACACATGCACAACCACGGGAGGTGGCAAGGCTCAACACTAAGCATTTCAACAACTCAACATTAAGCATCTCTTACCCTCCTCACCAGGCTCACCTTCAGGCGAACAGGTTGCGCAGCACTGCCTGGCCGACTCTGGACTCCTCCCTGGAATCCCGGTCGACAGAGTAGAATCTTGTGAAGGTGTGCACCGACCTCCACGTAGCAGTCCTGCAGATGTCCAGCAGGGGCACACCAGAGAGGAAGGTTGTGGTAGCAGCGATCGCTCTGGTTGAATCGGCTCTCGGACGGACGAGCAACGGTCGGTTTGCCAACCGGTGACAGTGCATGATGCAGCCAGAGAGCCATCTGGAAATGGAAGCCTTAGAGAGGGCCTTCCCTTGGTTCACAAGTCCAAAGTTCACAAACAGCTGTGATGTCTTCCGAAGACTCTTTGTGCGGTCCACGTAGAACATCATCACTCTAGCCACATCCGGCTAGTGCAACGTCCTCTCAGCCGGCGACGAAGGCAACAGGAAGAAAATAGGCAGCACCAAGGGCTTGTGGAGATGGAAGTCTGACGGCACCTTGGGCATGAAGGAGGAGTGCGTCCTCAGCACTACCCTCATCTCGTGGAATGTCAGATATGGAGGTTTACAGGAGAGAGCCTGGATCTCTCCCACTCTTCGTGCGGAGGTGATGGCCACAGGAAACGCTGTCTTCCATGAGAGGAACTTCAACAGTGCCGAATGCAGAGGCTCGAATGGCGGCCTCACGAGCCTGGTCAGCACCACGTTGAGCTCCCACGCCGGGGCCGGAGCCTTCACCAGCGGGAACGATCGAAACCGTCCTTTCATGAACTCCTTCACCAAGCGATGAGACCACAGAGATGACCGCCCCGGAGTTCTGGTTTAGCGGGAGATAGCTGCCAGATGGATCTTCATGGAGGCATGTGCCAGCCCCGCCTTGGCCTGCGATAGCAAGTACGGCAGCACGAGAAGCCGTAATCCGCAGAGACTTAATCTTCTGTGCATGGCACCAGAGAACCTCTTCCATTTGTGTCCATAGCACTTGAGTCAAGGACGCTGTAATGCATCGACCTTGGAAGGTTTGGAACCGATGGAAGTACACCTAACATGGATGCTGGAAACTTCGTGTTGCGGTCTATGCATCATCCAAGATGGCTGCCAGCACGTATTTACGCACAACGCACCAGTGCTCCGATGCGTTGTATCCAAGTACTTTTGTATCTTACCAGCGCTGTGTTACTGAATATCTCGCTACCTATTATTGCTTCCTGTTGCTTTTACCTCTCTCTTCTTCCACTATCTTAGACTGAGGTAAACGTACTATTTTGGGTAGCTTTTCTTTATACGGTTTGATCCCTGTTAATCGCACTTTGAGGTTTGTTCTTAAACTCCTCAGTCCCTGTATCTATGCTTCCTGCTAGTCCCTTGTTTAACTTTATTCCTGACTACCGTTTCTTTTCAACTTACTCCGTTCCTTCCTCCTGGAGTTTCTTCTCTCTAGTTATAAAGTCTAACCTTCTAGGCTACGCTAGGCTACTAATCATCAGTTCGTTGGATCGCTGCCTTGGCGTACTTCTACCTTCCGGCAAGTTTCCTGTGCTCCTATTGTGCCTCAGTTCCTTCGGCACCACCAGCTACTATAAACTGCTTTTTGACATGAATTCTCAGTTCCCTCGATCATACTACACCGAACAAGGAACTGGACTCGCTTCTACTCTTCTATCCAACCTGAAGAAGACCATTCACACAGGGTTTTTTCAGCTTACAGCTTTTTCCCTGGAACAGCGGGTTGGCTCCTGGGAGGCTCCTGGGATTTGGTTCCTATCCGGTCACGGTGGCCTCCGGGGAGTCACGCCCGTACTTGCATCAAAGAAGGAGTAAAGAAATCAGAAAGACACGAAGGAAAGAGAAGACGGAACTCTGAGAAGATTCAGGTGAGGAGGAGTTGGAAAGGGGAACCAGGGTTGCAAGTTTTGACAGACGCCCTGGCCTTTGCAAGCACCTCCTTGCAGTCCGCCGGGATATCATACCCTCCGAACTCTAGTGCTGCAGGAGCCAGGCCTGCAGGTTCAGCAATCCTGGGTCGTGCTGGAGGTTGGCGCCTCCTTCCCTTGCGAGAAGATCCACGTCCGTCGGTAGTTTGACCGGGCGGGGACGCTGACATGTCCAGAAGGTCCGGGAACCAGATCTGCCTCGGCCACGCCGGTGCAACGAGGATCATCCTGCACCGGGACGGTCTCAGTTGACTGATGAGTCGCAGCAGCAACGGCAAGAACGCATACAGGAATATGCCATCCCAGGGGAATGAGAAAGCCTCGGCCATGCTCCCCGGCTTGGGAAACCTGTTGGCGAACCTCCGGCAGTTGGCGTTCGTCGCCGTCATGAATAGGTCGATCTGGGGATTGCCCCATCATCAGAAAAGGAGATCCACTTGATCCTGCCGAAGCTCCCACTCGTGGCACGAGCGCAGCTCCCTGCTGAGTGAGTCGGCAATGGTGTTCTTTATTCCTGCCAGATGTAAGGGTACCAGGAACAACCCTTCGACAATGGCCCAGTGCCACAGATCCTGCGCTTACTTGGATAGGGCTGGGGATCTGGTTGCCCCCTGCTTCCTGATGTAGAACATCATGGTGGTTTTGTCGGTGAAGACCCTTACCACCTTGCCCTTGAGGGATGGAAGGAACGACCTGAGGGCCCAGAACACGGCTCGGAGCTCCAGGACGTTGATGTGTAGTGACCTCTCCTTCGGGAGCCAAAGGCCTCTTGCGTGGAGATCTCCGGTGTGCGCTCCCCATCCTTCCAGGGAGGCGTCCGTCATCACCGTTTCCTGATATGCCGGGGTCTGGAAGTCCATGCCCGCCGCTAGATGCACGCGGGTGCCCCACCACCGGATCGCTTGGCGGAAAGTCTCGTTGAGTGAGATCCTGTCTTCGAAGGTGCCCGCCGCTTGCATCCAACGGGCGTCGAGGAACTCCTGCAGTGGTTCCATCCGCAACCTGCATAGGCGCACAAGGTAGATGCACGATGACATCATGCCGAGTAGGGACTTGATGGACCTCACCCTGGCCCCGTCCATGGTCAACAACCGTTGTACCTTTCCCAGGAGGGCCTTTTGTCCTTTCCTCCAACGGCGAAGCTAATCGCGCCACTGTGTCGAGTCTGGCTCCCAGGAACAGAGCGTCTTGCGACGGTACCAAGTGGGATTTCACGAAGTTGATCGAGAACCCCAGATCCGTGAGCAGTTGGACGGTCTTCGCTGTGTGTTCGAGAGCGAGATCCCTTGACTTTGCTCGGATGAGTTAATCGTCGAGGTAGGGGTAAACATGGATCCCCTGCAGGTGCAGCCACGCCGCCACCGGTGCCAGGCACTTGGTGAAGACCCTGGGCGCCGAATTCAATCCGAAGGGAAGGGCCTTGAACTGATAGTGTCGCCCTTGGACCACGAATCGTAGGAACCCTCGATGTCCTTTGAGAATGGGGATGTGGAAGTAGGCATCCTCCAAGTCCAGCGACGATAGGAAGTCGGCTTCCTCTAGCTTTCCCAATATGTGCTGAAGGGTGATCATCCGGAATTTCTGGGACTTGATGCATTTGTTTAGACGACGAAGGTCCAGGACGGGTCGCCAACCACCGCTCTTCTTTCGGACGAGGAAGTACTGCAAGTACACTCGGAGCTCCAGAGTGACACGAGTTCCATCGCGCCCTTTTTCAGCATTGCTCATACCTCCAGAAGTAGCTGTGGCAAGTGGTTTTCCTTCCTGGCCACAGGTGGTAGATGGGGACACTTTCTTTGGAATTCCAGAGTGTGCCCGTGGGCCAGCGCGTCCAGCACCCAACCGTCGGTGGAAATGGACTCCCACACGCTGATGAATTTCACCAGCCGGACTCCCACTGGGGTGCTTGGGTGGGAGCCCAACGCTGCGGCCGGTTCAATCTTGCTTCGCCGGGGCCTTGGCGACAATGTCGTCTTCTGGCCTTGCTGCGGCCTCTGTGGACCTCCTGCGACGATGAACGGGCCGCTTGGCAGTACGACGAGGAACCGCCACCAAATCCTTTGGAGGCACCTTGAGACTTGCCTCCGGGATCCGAAAGGGCGGCCGTCGTCGATGGAGAGAACCGGAGGACTGGGCCGTCTCTGTTTCCGCCTTGAGGGCCTGCAGTGACTTGTCCACTGCCTTGCCGAACAGGTTGTTCCCGTCGAAGGGCATGTCCAGTACCCTAGTCTGCACGTCCTTACGGAAAACGGTGGCCTTGAGCCAACCGCGCCAGCGAAGGCAAACGCCATTGCCCATCTGGCAAAAGCCAGTGTCGGCGATGTCCGTGGCCCCCGTGATGGTGTGGTCCGAAGCTACCTCACCTTCCTGCAGGATTTCAAGGGCTTCCGCCCTCTTTTCGTCTGGGAGGAAGTCCAGGAGGGGAGCGATCTTGAACCACAGGTCCCTGTCGTAGCGCGCCACGATCGCGAGGGCTTTGGCCGCTTTGCGCTTTGATGGTAGTCGCCGCCGACAAGATGACTCGTCGCCCCATGGCGTCCAGCTTCTTCCCCTCGCGATCCGGTGGGGAAGTGGAAGTTGATCCCATCGCCCCTGCCGATTTCTTCTTGGCCACTGCGGAGACCACCGAATCTGGGGACGGCTGGGCTCTAAGTGTCAGGGGCATACCCAAAGTAACACAGACAAAACATGTAATTAGACCCCCAAGAGGTAAATATGTATGTACCTTGTACCATATTAATATAATGAACACAGTAAAATCCTACAGGAGACTGCTTTGTCCTCCCTGTAGGCTAAAGGCATGACAAGACTACATTGCCCAGCATGCTTTGCGCAGGGGCAACCAAACGGGAGCCATACCGGGCGTGGCTCACATCAACGCGCATGCGCGAAACCACCAGCACAGGGCTTGTGCTCGAGAACGGAGAGGAGGAAGACGTGTGCGAGAGAGCTCTGCCGAAAAACATGTGCGAGGGGCCCAGCCCCACCAGATTGAGAATCCGGCCCCTCGCCAAGCTACAGATAAGTCTGGGACGCGCTGCAAGGGGAGTGGGAACATGCATTATAGAGATCCAAGGAAGCCACAGAGGGAGCTGGAGGAAGCGAAGGGGGCACAATGTCCCAGCTCATACCGGTCGCGCCTGCGCCGGCATACAAGATCAGTAGCAGTGTCGGGGATTGGTAATCAGTTATTGTGGTAGCCTCCCACGCTCCGGAGGGCATTAGACCTGGGAGGAAGCACACGCAGCAACGCGTGGAACGTATATCTAAGGAACGCAGCGCTGGCATTACAGAAAACAGGAATAGTGAACATAGTGAACGACTTGTTTACTAGAGACAAGTGCAGCGAGTGACACAGCTCGTGGGAAGCCACGTTATCGATCTTGGAATGGAAGCATGAATGCGGCATGGAATGAATGACCGTGTGAGTGTATGACAAAGAATAACACAATATTTTCTTTGCAGCTGAAACCAGCCCTGCACAATCTTCGAGACACAGCACAAACTGACAGCTTGCGACGGTGACACCGAGGACCGTGCAATCGGGCAGGACAATGAACAGAGCTAACTGTTGCATGCATGACTAACTAGGTCAGTGGTAGCCCACTGCCAAATTGTATAACCAAGTTGTATTAGGTGTTTAGCCTATGTCCATGTCATTCTATAAACATAGTGTAAGGTTTCATGGAGGGTGCTACTGGGATACAATTGGCCAGCCTGCAGGCAATGCAGGAACTACCATATCTGGCGACTAAAGAAGGTGTGCAGCAGTTGAACCTCACCCAATCTCCCCCTACCTGCCCATAACCTCTTCCTAACCCTTTTTCCGGTTTCCCCAACTACCTCAACCCATCCAATCAACAAGACCCTAACCCTCTTTACCTGCCCTGGTCGCGAATGCCTGGGTAAGCTTTGACTTGCAGGTATCAACACTAAGGCACATCGGGGCGGAATCCGGGACCCGGTACTTCTCACACCGGTCCCTCTTCGCAGGAGCCGTCGACAGTTTGAGTAGCGACATTCCTTCGTCCTAGATGTTCTAGGAAAGGTACTGAGAGGACGGTCTTCCTTTTGGCCTCCCGTCATTGGTAGAGGAAACCCTCCTTCTGTTCTTCGGGACAAAGTTGGAAGAGCTCCGAAGCCCTAGCGATCATGGCGTGAAAGGTGGCAATTTCGTCGTGAGGGGAGGCCCGAGCAAGAGGTGATGGGAGATCGGTCCCGCCGTCACCACGGTCGTCCGTCCCCGCCGTTCCCGTCTCATCCTTCAGTGGAGGGTAAGGAGGTTGTTAGGCAGAAACCTGTGCAGTTCCCTTAGGGACCACTGCAAAAAGTTTAGGACTACAGGAGTTAGCAGTAAACCCAATTGGTAGCAGTCTGCACCACCCAGATTTACCTGGTAGCTGTGGCTGAGCAGTCAGACTTCTCTCAAAAAGAGTTAGGCAGTATACAGAGCATACACAATAGGGCAGGTAAACACAGTAGAACAAGCAAACACTGACCAGAGCTTTGGTGTAAAAGATATATAATTATTTATTTAAAAACACATCTAAGAAAACACACTGGCACTAATCTCAAGCAAGTTCAAAAACACAGTCACTAAAGTATATACACTCCCTTAAAAGAATATTAGACAAGTCTTAAGTAAAGCCCCACTTATTTTCAGACAGCGGTGATCGCTTAACGCAGATGGCACTCTAATAATTCGGTTGAAAAGGGAGAGAAAGGCAGAGCATAAATTGATCCCAACACTTTCAAAAGAACACAGCAAGAGAGGAAGGCAGAATCAAACCGTGAAGTTAGAGTTCAGAAAGCCGGATCCACTTCAAGAGGATCAGAATGAAATGTGTCCAAGGTCACACGGTTGAAAAGTGCACAAAAGTCTCGAAAAGGTTCAGAAAGAAGATGGACCAAAAGAAAGGGACCAGTTAGATGGTCAAGAGGCCAGCCCAATCTAGAAGGTTAAGGATTTACTGTCACCTTGTAGCAATCTATAGAAAGGGAGGCCAGGCGGACACAGTACCTTGAAATGGTGAGAACACTCCAGCGGAGGCAGTTGTTCCTGGCAGCGGTTGCGAGTCGGTGCTTCGTCCGGCAGAAGAGAAGATCTCGTCGGGGAGGAAAGCAGGAGGTCGTTGTACTGCCAGGGAAGAAACCAGCCGCGGAGTTCCTCGATTCAATGGAGTGGTCCTTCTATTCGTGGTTCAGTGGTAAGGGGCTATCCGGCTGCCGGGGTGCTTGGCACGGGCAATTCTACCACTAGACGTCCTGGTAGGCTAAAAGGAAAGCGAACTGGTTGTCCTCACCAGCTCCGGCAAGAAGATCTCCTCTGTCGTCGGGAAGTGGTGAGACTGTTCAGCAGTGCTCCACCAGTGGTGTCGTCGTTGCAGGTCGGCTCAGCTTCTCCCTCTTCGGATTCTCAGGTCCTGTGGTGACTTCTGAAGTTCCAGTCCCAAAAGCCCTACTTTTCTGCAAGAAACCCCCATTCATTCAGCCTGTCAATCAAACATGCTAAGTGGTGAGCCGGCCTGCTCACCACTTGGGCCAATCACACAAGAGTGCGACTTGAGTTGCCAAGGCAACTCAGTCCAGGGTGCCTAAACCCCCTCCCACACCCCCTGTGGTACTCAGACAGAGTGGCACCACTTTTGGAGGCTTCTGTGGAGAAGCCCGCCAAAAAGTGGAACAAAGGGCTCGACTTGGGTTGGAGTCACAGAAAAGAACACAAATGCCATTTTAGAATCGAGTTCTGGCAAAAAATACCAACCGGTGAATTAATATTAAATAAATAACCCGGCGGTATGTTCGAGGCTATAGGAATTAAATAATTAAAGTTGGTAGCCTCGAACAATGGGAAAATCCCATAGAGATATATTTGCGGTCGAATATAAAAAGTAGTATCCACTGCCACCAGCCAAAACTCGATCAGGGGGGACGGAGACGTGCCCCCTCAAATAACAGACCCCGGGGCAATCGAATTGCCCCAACCAGTATGTCCACAATATGATGGTTTGTACTGGTTTCTGTTAATAATTTGGGACTAGTAAAGCCAATGGTGACTTTACATGCCCTGGGAGACATTAGTCAGTCCCAGGGTATGGAGTCTATGGTGGGGTGTCACTATGACACCCCTGTGTCACTGCACTGAGGGTGCTGTGTAACACACATAGTAAAAACACATGAGACCCTATGGAGTAAAAGACCCCATAGCCCATAAAACACATTAACAGTCAAAGGAACCCCTCAAATCATGTCCAAGAGTGTGAGGAAAAGAGACTCACTCTTGGCAGGAGAAAATAAAAAAAACTCCAGAAATCCAGCAAAGCTGCTGGGGGACTCACTAGGTTAGGACATTCAGCCTAAACAGAGAATTCTCCCTTACAGAGGTGAAGGCTGGAAAGGAGGGGGAGGATGGATTCGCCTCCGCTTGTTTAGCGGGCTTCCCGACGGTCCAGGTGCCGCTGGAGCGTCTGCTGGGGTAAGGGCAACCTTGTCCTTATCTCCGTACACAGGGCCTGGATAGCCATCAAGATTGCTCCTGAGTTGTCCTGTGGCATAGGCGCTGGTTGCGACGGGAGCAACGGCTGGGGAGTAGGGTCCTCCGTCTCCTCCACGGTCCGCGGCTCCTCGTCGGCTCCACCGTCACTTTCTACGTCTGCCTCGTCGTGATCCCTCCCGTAGGACCGGACTTCCTCGAACCTCTTGTCCAGGATCTTTGCGACGCCAGCCAGCTCATCTTCAGAGGTGGTATCTGAGTCCGTTATGGCTAACGTGCCCCCCTCTTTCTCCACCCGGGGTTTCACGGGGGTCTTCTCGATAGGCTGAAAAGAGGATTCCCTCTGGGGTGGCAGGGAAACTCTAGGCCCGGAAGTCGTCTCCACTGGGGTAGCCTCCACAGGCTTCGCCAGGGCCACCACGACTCCTTCGATCGAGGCCTTAGCCGGGTGAATCAGGGCCTTCGCGACACTAGACGCGCCTGAGGCCTTCACCTTGGGGGGAGGGTCGCTGCCTCACTCCCCCTCGGCTGTCGCCGTCAGGATCGACCGGGGCTTCTCCCGAAGCTTACCCGGGTTCTCTGACTTTCTCTTCACCGAGCCAGAGCGTTGGTTCGTGGTTGATGGCGTCAGTGACATCGTGCCCTGCCTGGTAGCCAAGCAGCCCTAACCATCGGTGCTCCCGGTGCCCGCGGACTCGCAGTGCTTTGCCTTTTGTTGGGCCCCCGTCGTCGGAGCACCCTCAAAGGTCTTAGGAGACCGTTCAGACTACTTCTTTTCATGTCCTGCTGGGCTTTTCCCCTCCAGCCAGTTGGTGAGTCGAACGCGACAATCCTTCATTGTCCGTTCGGACATATTCTTACAAAACGCAGAGTCCTTCTCCACATGCGATTTGTCGTTGTGAAGGCAGTAGAGGCACCGAGAGTGCTCATCTTTCTTGAAGACATTCTGTAATCCGCATCCAGGGCAGCTCCTGAACAGCTTGGATCCAGGCGTCGTGTTTCCTTTGTCCTGGGCCATGTCCACGCGGGGTAGGCCTCAAAGATCTTCCGGAATCCTCCAAGAAGCGAAAACTCGACGAAAATTCACCCTTGAGGGGTGTAGAAAATTCCGAAACGGGTCCCCGTAGATTGGAAGTAGAATCGGTGGAGCGTGAGGCTCGATTGACCAAAGAAATAAGAGTAAACTCTTTGAAAAATCGCAAAACGCAGTAAAAGCTCGAGAGCTTTAGCACGAGTACTCCCAACAATTGAACGTGCGGTAAAAATCTGAGGATGGCTGCCAGAGGAGGGGCTTAGGTAGAGGGCAGTCATTGGCTGGGGCAGTATGGCCCAGAGACCTGTGATTGGTTACTAGTAGAAAGACAGTTCAGAAACGAAACAAACAGATTTTTTCTTTACCAAGGATTCCCAGCCCGACGACGGGGAATATTCATGAGCATGTGAATCCATGCCAGACCCCATGTCGGAGAAAAGGAGTCCAGAGTTTCATAGGATTTGCGAACTTTTATCGCTGTTTCATTCCCGGTTATTCCCAAATAGTCCACCCAATCACAGCTCTACTACGGAAAAACAAACATTTCGACTGGTCCGCGGAGGAGGAAAGAGCCTTTCAAATCTTAAAACAGAAGTTTACTTCAGCACCGATCTTACAGCACCCTAGACCAGATCTCCCGTATGTGGTCGAAACCGATGCCTCCAGCATCGCCATGGGAGCTGTCCTCTCACAGAGAAACCCAGAAACCTGTCAATTACATCCTGTGGCATTCTGGCCCAAAACATTTTCAGCAGCCAAATTGAACTATGCGGTCATGGATAAACAACTCTTTGCATTTCGCGCCTTGAAACACTTGTGTATAGGCGCGTTACAAATGCCTTATCATATCATATCATATATCATTCAAATAGCTTTCAAGGTATGGAGGCACTACCTTTTGGGAGCCAGGCATACGGTCACAGTAATCACTGACCACCGTAATCTGCAATACCTGAATTCTGCCAGGGCACAATCATCACGCCAACTTCGATGGGCCTTATTCTTCGCAGAATACGACTATGTCATCACGTACCGCACAGGAGTACGCAACGGCAAGGCTGATGCCTTATCCCGCTTGGGTAAAGGAGAGATAAGTACGCAACACCACATCCAGTAGCCATCATTTCAGAAGATAAACTCTTGGGGTTACTATTAGCTTCTCCCTTGGATGACCTAAAGACCGAAGTTAGACATCAGATGGACACAGAAGAACTTCCGACATGAGCCACGAGGAGCATTCAGCACACAGTTGCCAAGAGGTTACCGTATTACCAGGGACGCCTTTACCTTCCAATTAAGAGCTTACAGGAACAGGTGGTTACAAGTTACCATAACCTATTACTAGAGGGACATACAGGAGTAGCCAAGACACTGGCCAAGATCAAAAGGAACTACTGGTGGCCAACCTGGCGGAAAGACGTGAGCCAATTCGTACTATCATGCGGGATCTGTGCGCAAATCAAATCCCAAAAACAGAAACCAGTGGGTCTTTTGCGCCCTTTGGCAGTTCCACCCACACCATGGCACACTGTCACTCGATTTCATCACAGACCTCCCTCCTTGTAATGGCTACAACACCATCCTAGTTGTAGTAGATCTGTTCTCTAAGATGGCTCATTTCATACCTCAGAAAGGACTACCAACAGTGTCTACCTTAGCAAAGGTCTTACTTGAGCAAATCGTCCTGTTACATGGTTTACTGTCGATCTTGATTTCTGACCAGGCAGTCAGTTTATCTTGAAGTTCTGGAAAAAAAGTTGCAAGCCCGCACAAATTGATGTTCGTCTATCCACAAGCCACATCCCCAAACTGATGGCCAAACTGAAAGAACCAACCAGACACTAGAACAGTACTTGAGATGCATTCTTCACCAGACAGAGGGTATTTGGAAAGATATGTTATGGATTGCAGAATATGCATATAACAATTCAAACCATACCACTACCGGCCAAAGCCCATTCTAGGTCTTACACGGACGGCACCCACGAACTTCCATCTTTGACCCACCAGAAACACTGGAAATGCCTGCAGTGTTTATGTTTATTATGTTTATATAGCGCTTTACGCCAAAGCGCTTTACATTTTAACAACAACAAGGATACAATAAAGATGAAAACAGTAGAAGCAAATTACAAAATATGAATCAAACCAGTAAAACAGTAAGTAGAACAATTTGCCTATGAAGATAAATGAGAAAGGAGGGGGTGGAGAAGGGGAAGGAAGTGGGAGGCAGGGAGAGGAATAGACAGAGGATGAGAGGAGACTAAAGAGGAATGGAGCAGGAAGGGAAAGGTAAGAAGGGGAGGGTTTGAGGGAGGAGGAAGGAGAGAGGAAGGTGGAAGGAGGGGATAGGAGTGTCTGGGTGTGGAGTGGAGAAGAAGATATTTCAAGGAAGCACAAAAGGAGGAATAGGTGGGGATGGAACGGATAGAGAGAGGTAGGGAGTTGCAGTGTAGGGGGGCAAGGAGCTGAAAGGAACGGAAACGAGAGGAGGCACATGGGGACAGGGGAACAGAGAAGGAAGAGATCGGCAGATCGGAGACAGCGGGAGGGAGTGTAGAATGAAATGAGAGAGGAGAGATATGGGAGAGCAAGATTGTGAAGAGTTTTAAAGATAAGACAGAGGAAGTGAAAACCTTGCATACAACAGTTACCCAGGTTATCAAAAACGCAACTGAACAACTTGCAGGAGCCAAAGAAAGACATAAGAAGTTTGCAGACCAATATCGGAAAGGGGCTCGTACTTACCAGGTTGGTGATTCAGTGTGGTTAGCCTCTAAACACATTCCCATAAAAGGATCCCGAACATTTCACCCCAGATACTTAGGCCCATACACCATTGAGGCAATAATCCATCCTGTTGCTATGAAACTACCCTGCCTTCAAACATACAGATTCATCCGGTGTTCCACGTTTCCCTCTTGAAACCAGTTCAACCCGGCACTCGAATCAAAACACCCCTGGTTCCCATAATAGTGGACGGTGAACCTGAATATGAGGTTAAAGACATTCTGGATTCCAAAACAGTCCGATTCAAATGATATTATCTTGTTGAATGGAAGGGATATGGACCACAAGACAGAACATGGGAACCCAGTGATCATATCCATGCTCCTCGACTAGTAAAGAGGTTGCATCGTAAACATCCAACCAAACCAGGACTAGAGGGGAACCCACCCTTGAGAGGGGCCTTAGGGGGGAGTACTGTCACAGCCATCAGCCCAGTTTCACGTGCCCACACTCAATAACTGGCTTGCCACCCCCATAATGCTGTTGGACTGCCACCCAGAAAGCATACTTGTGGCGCCACCACAGCCAACCCCCGTTGAATGCAGGGGAAGGCCACTTGGACCCTGTCCTGGAGCATCTGGCACCAGGTTCATAGTGTGGGTGGAGAATGACAGAAGAGACTAGTGACTTCCTGCTCCTCCAACATGGCTGAGTGATGGGCCACAGTCTTTCTACACGCAGTCCAGCGTCTGGGTGTGGCTGGCTATATAAGCCACACCATTGCATTGAACCTTGCTTCGCGTTACTCTGCTTCATGCAGCGCGACACTCCCTGCGTCCCGGCGACCTGCAATTAAAAGAAGAAGAAACCGTCAGATCCAGGAACCAGCACAAACAACTCCAGTGTAACAGCATTGCACTTACCTGAATTTCTTCTCGTCATCCTGTTACGCTCACCTGGCTCCCACAGAGGCGTCGATCTGAACTGGACAGCTGCGGTCTCCACCAATGTGACGCGTAGGGCCGAGATGACGGACTGGACTGGCCCACCTAGCTTCGTTTGCTTGGCCCGTAGGAATATTCTTCTCCAAACGGAGAAAGGGAATTAATCACCCATGGGGTTGAGCGTACATCCCCTCACCCCCGCTGTTCTCCCCACAGATCACCTTTGATGTCCCCTCTTATAGGCTCACCTGATGGTTTGAAAAGATGAGCTCTCCATCCTGCATTGAGCGCAGGGGCGCGTAGATAACCAGTTGCTTCACTGGCTCGAAGGAATTGGTGAGTTCCAGAACAATATTGACTCCGAGATTCCCGGCAAGACGCCGTAAGTATGAAGTTCGTAAGAGTTCAAATGCCTGACTTTCACTCTTGTCCGATTCCTTGCAGGTTGCAGCTTGAGCCTAGTGAAGAGTTCCTTGTGGCAACCGGTAGTATTCTGGTGAGGATTTGTATTTTCCAACACAGTTCGATAAAATAATTTCAATATGTAACTTGTTGCTTTCTCCTTTATTCAGGCGCTGAGAGAAAGTATGAAGTCTCAGGGAATAATACCTCCGGCGGTAAAATCAGGTAAGTCTATTGTGGTGAGGAGGGTTCCCCTGGTTAGTCCCTTTGTTTCACCTTGCTGTCCTTTTGTTTCCCCTTAGGGGCCGGGGTTCGGCGAAGATGCAGTGGAAGCTGCGCCGACCCGTGAAGAGGAATAGCACCCCCGGTGGTAAAATCAGGTAAGTCTATGGGGGGGGGGTAACTAATATTCCTCTGTGTATTCCCTTGGCTCACCTTGCTGTTCTTGTCTTCTCCCTAGGTGCCGGAGTGCGGCGGGAACATGCAGGAGGATGCGGTGGAATGTGAAGATGCTGCGAAGGCCGGTGAGTTCAGCGCGGCGCTGCAGCAGGCGAGGCGACGCGCATAAAATAACTTCTTTCTTCCAGCTCGAAGGCGCGATGGATCGGGAATTCAGGTAAGGATCAAAGGTATTGCTCTTGTTCTAACCTTTTCTCCTTCTTTCTCCCTTCTTCTAGGAGCTCCAAACTCGAGGCGGGCGTGGCAGAAGACTGGATGCAGACTTGCAGGCACGGTGAGCGTTACGCTGCTGGATGCAGAATAACGCGAAGCGTGTGCTGCTCTTTGGGCATGGTTTAAATAGCTTCCAAGGTAGTCCCAGGTAAGTATTCCTCCTCAGCCCCACCCAAGTAAAAAATAGTCCCTAGGTAAAGTAGTCCCTTCCAAGCCTCTTTTGGCTTGGAGCTCTTGCAGCATGGTCTGCATCAGTTAAGTTTGCAGCATGGTCTGCATCAGGTAAGTATTAATCTATGAGCCTGGCGTCTGTGGCGGCCAGGACTGACTCTCCATATGAGCCTGGCGCCATAGATGCCAGGACTGCACCCAAATAGCCCCTTGCAGGGGTTGTTGGGCTTGCTTGGGATAACTTGATGCCTGCTTCCGGGGTTGCTGGACTTGGTCTAGGTCCCCGGGGGTAGGCATCATGTCACATCCCGGCTCGTGCATTCCCCTTGTCATCCAGAGCACCTGGTCAGCTCCTCATCTCCATGGCAGCCACGTTCGACCGCAGCTTCTTAATCGATCGGGATTTGTAGAAAAACAAGACAACAAGTGAGTAAGGGGGCTTACATACACCGTGCATCAAAGGCACCGCAAGTCACGGATACAACAATATACTCACAGCACCAGCGTGAAGGGAAGACTGGCACACTAATGCTGCGCACACTACAATATCTGCTGCACCGTGCTACGGAGGCACCAGCGCCGCAGAAAGGCCAACTGCAAGCCAGGGGTAACAATTGAGAGAGACTACCAGTACCAAGCAAGGAGTATAACCAACCAAGCACGAGCAGAGACATTTCTACAGCCAATGCCGCAGCTGGACTGGGCTTGGACTTTCAAACCCTTACGAACCAGTGACGTAACATGGTTCCACCTAAACACAGAAGCACGGACATTGCGCCCCTGCTGAGAAGAAGCAGGACGTAGAGCTTGCCTGCAAATATTACAAGGTGAGCAGAATCCAAGGGGGAAAAAAGAAGGGACAAGAGACACTGGTGGTAGAAGAGAAAGAAATCGGACAATCGTTAACCCCTATTCCCTTGTTGTAGGAATTGAACCATGGTAGGAGCTGATCCCAGGACAGACCAGGCACCCAACGCACATCCAGCATATATCCATGCCGAGACTCCAGGTGCTCCCGCAGACATAAGGTGAGTGTATCAGGGCCCCTACCGCTAGGCACAGTTCTGTATGAGGATCCACCCCACATGGGCAGCCTGTAAATAAAGATATAATACAAGCCCAGTCCATATATTGTTCAACGAGTCTTATTTCCTTCTAAAATAGTTCTACCACCCCAATGTACCTGGAATAGCAGAGTTCTTCGATGAGGCGTTGATGGATCCTTCTTGATTGGCCCTCTTTAAGGCAGGAGCCACGGATCATTGATAGTCCTCAAGGAAGGTGAACCTTGGCGTTGAGAGTCGTCCATGAAAAGGTTAGATGGCGTTGAGGCAGCAGCTTCGGTCCTGGCGCTGCTCGTCGACGTCCTGCAAAGACGAGGTGTGCGGTGCACCTCGACGACAATGGTTTGTTGCCACGAAGAGCCTATGAAGAACTTTGGCCCAGCAAGGGCGTAGAGTCGTCTGGCATATCTGCGGTCTTCGGGTGGCGGGAAACCCACCGGCAGATGCTCCTCGGCGCGTTGGCAGCCTCGACTTTCTTCTGGCGGGAAAAAGCGGTTGACAGTGCAGGCGAGAGCATCCTTGAATTCACAGTGTCTTAATCAGGTGGAGCATTGCGGAGCCGGTCGTCGGCGGCACAGTGTCAAGCGGTCGCCGCTTCTGGGCAACACTGCTTTGACGGGCCTCCAGCAGTTATAGCAAACCTGTGAACCCTGGTTGACGATGGTGGACGGAATGTCCGGTGCTTCTCTTTGTTCTCTTTGGCGGTCCCCGTCTCCGGTCGGCAGCCTGTTGAGGGTCCGACTTGCAGGAAGCTTCGGCAAAGGTTAGCGGTGCTCGGTGGTCCCTTGTAGCTCAAGAAGAGGTCTCCTAACGAGGTCCTCTCTCGGATCAGTCCTCGATAAACTTGACAGCTTTCTGATCTGGTCAAAGCAAATGCAGCAGAAGTCGTCTTCTTCCAGCTGGGCTTCAAGGATAAGCATCAGGTATCAACTTCAGCTTCTGAACGAATTCTAGCAGGGAGAGGCCCCCAGATATACTGTTCTGTCTCTCATTCATTCTGCTGGGTCACACTCAGGCAACCAATCACTCAGAAGGGCATTCAGCAATCAGGCAGCCAATCAGGCTCACAGTGCATTCAGGCCATTCTCCTCCCTCTCAAACACTTGCAACAAGGAATGTGTATTGGGACAAGTACCCAGCCATTCAGCACTTCACACTGCATTCCAACCAGTTTCGGGCAGGGCAGTCTCAATCATTGTATTTCATACCAGAAGCCAGTCACCCATAACAAGAAGTGCATATTGGTCACACACTCCATTCACCCAGTACCCACCCACAGGGTGTACCCACAACATACAGTCACTGGGAAGGCTGCAGCCAGTCTGGCCTGGACTTTCCCACAATACCATATATGGAACTTCCACCAAACAACCAGTCAGGGGAAAGGGACAGAGTCAGGGCTTCCCAGGACTTTGGTAAAAACAAGGTAACGGGACACAAAAAGCAAGAGGCCACAGGGGCCATCTTATCTCCTATCAAGAACCAACTGATTCCAATGGCAGGGCCTGCATATCCCCAAAACGGAAGATACACAGAGCACTTGTCAAATTCAGCATGGAGCGGCCACCAGCCCATACCCTGCTCTGTGTGCCACACACAGATGCCCAAAAACATACACTAGGGGCACAGGGTTGTACGCCCACCCATGGGTGCCATAACAGTATCTCAAGGGTCTGTACACCAAACCAAAAAGAGGAAGCGCTGCTTTGCCAGGTGTCCCACATGGACTCCTGGGCAGAAAACAATACAGAACAAATATGAAAAAGGACTCCAGGACAAGGACAGGGAGCCCCTGTCCCTCCAAATCATTTCCAGCATCACACCCCTCAAGGATGCATACCCCCCCAACACTTTGCAATGAATACATAAGACCACTTTCAAATAACAGGATTTTAAGTACAATTATATTACAAAGATACAATCACATTGCGCCACTATCTGTAAAGTGTTGTTTTAATGCTTGTTTGCACAAGGTCGATAGGCTTGAAACCAGCCGACATGTGTTTCGAGCACTGCTCTTCTTCAAAGGCTGGGGTATTGTAACACATAGTGCATAATTGGTATGATAATAATTCATAACAGTGTGTAAATATTGACATTTAAACATCAAAAATGTCAGCACACCAAATGAAGTTTGCATCAGTTATGGTGCCAAACACATTGCCATTTCAAAATATAATGTCCAATTTTGGATTCCAAAGAAAAGGATACATTAGGCGTCATCCATTTCATAACCCAAGACAAACCAAAACAATAAAACAAGGAAGGAAAATAAGAAATTAACAATACAAATTGTAAGAGCATATATCTCAATAAGTCTACATCTTTCAATGCAATCATACAACGTGTAACGTATCACATCAGCGTGTGCTATGGTATATCTACCTTATGATCCCCTTGTGTCCAGGGTCCGGACTAAAAGAGAAAAACAGATTGGGGACTATGTTATCCAGATACTAGCCCATTACAGTAACCGTTGGACCGGAAGACAATATGTCCAGGCATCATGAAACATGTATATTTACTAATAAAAGTAAAGGTGTCAAACTAAATTGCCCCTTACATATTAAAAAAACACTCACCTAGTCGGTTGTCAAAAGGGTACATTAACCAGTCTCCTGTCTGTAAAAATATATATGTATACATGTGTAAAAAAAAATACCATCCAATAAACACATAATGCGCCAACATTCTTGTTTGAAACTCATCATTGCTATCCTGTGCTCAGTTCTAATATCAACGAGGAACGGTAAAGAAAAAAAAAAGGTAGAAAGTGAATAGCTATATTTCCTTGCAAATGCGGCTTTGGTAATTCTCTATCCCCATAGAAGTAGGTAATCCCAATGTCATCGCCACGATATGCCAAATCACGTCGTTACGGAACGATCGGCGAGTAGGCGTGAATGAAAAGAAATTGAAAATAAAAACAGCCTGATTAGCGTTACATGCGGTATGGCTGGGATAGCCTCAGTCCCCTGTATTGTGAGCAATTTTATAGCTTTCAAGCTCATCGCTATATCCCACAACCGATTAGATACTTGATGCCGGTTCTACCTGGAGTGTTAGCCTTTCGGCAGCGGTATCTGTTCTAGTAAGCCGCTTTTGCCGTTTCCAAGGCACTATAAAGCTTACGCTTGCTATTACATTCGTACTGCAGCAGTTCAGTGTCCCTGCCCCTCTGCCATCTTTGTTGAGCTGGATCTTTGTTGAGCTGGAGAGCTCGAAAACATCCTCACAATTTCTGCTACGTAACTCCTGTTTGCCAAATTATTAGTAATTCCCTGGTCTTCAAGTAGAACGCCAGCACGAGTGTATGGCAGTCACTATACAGCTTGTAAACAGAAATAATTTCCCGGACCTAATAAAACATCTTAAATTCGTGACGTTCAATATTCTATTGTGCATTGTCTGCTATGCAGTATACCTCATATGTCTGTATCTGACTCCTTAAAGCGCTTTTTGATACTGAATGTGACCGATTTAGCAATGCATTATGGTTGCCGGTTAGCTAGTATCCACTGAAGCATTGAAATCCCAAAAGGGTTGCATTGTTGAGTAGTTGGAATTGGCTCAACCCCAGATATTTCTTGTCCATATATTACTAATAAAGTCTCCAATGTATTATAGTTGATGTGACACATTTAACTTGTTGTATATTGCCATAAGATATTGCGTCAATGAACCCATTATACAACCATTGCGAATTACTATATTGCACTTGCATCTATACACTTGTTGCTCAGACACTTGGCCCAGATAATACCTCAAAATTAACAATGCGCTGAAAGCGGATCTGGCATACACTTTTCATTATAAAACTGCATAATTTGCTAAAATGTCCATATATTTTTGGTTCATGATTACTCGGTAACCTCCACCAATGTATAAAATATCATTGATACACTGACCATGTTTCGATAATTCATAATGTTCAAGCTCCATTTATGCTCATCAACACTGGGCTACTTGTTTTGATTTATTCCTTAAACTGTGTAACCTTTATAGAAAAAACGCAAATTCGTGATCCGTATTTAAGCCAGTATATACTGTTCTGTACTGGCAAATTAGTCATGCTTCTAACTGTCTCAGTAGGAGTTGCAGATTGCCCCCTCTTTGTGGCAATGTCACCTTGGCCATGCCAACAAACCAAATCTCTTTTTTGTCATCCACCGTTTGGTGCATGCATTCCCAATGTGAAGCCGTGGGTACTTGGCCTCTTGGTTGCCAATCGTATAAAGGTGTTCTCTGATCGTAATCTTCAGAGGTCTAATGGTACTTCCTACATATAAAGCTCAACATACACAGATGATACAGTACACAACATATTTCGAATTACAGTTGATTGATTCTACATGGAATTTGCCCATCCTTCCAAAATTCACAGTTTTAGTTTTTAAGGCATGCGGGCACATTGAACAACAGCCACATTTATGGAACCCTTTATTCAATTCTCACTCCTATTGACATTGCGCATAAAAGAGGGACAAAGTGTATTCCCAAGTGTCTGCACTTTACTGTATGTAATGCTAGGCATTGGATCTATATGTTTAAGCAAGTCTTTATCTAATTGTAACAGATGCCAGTGTCCTTTGAGCACTGTTTGGAATTCATGGTTGTCCACATTATATCTCGTAATTAGCCTTAATTTGTTCGATTGGTTGGTAGTTTGTCTTACTTTCGGTGTCAACAGATCAACTCTTTCAATACCGCTTACTTGTTTCTTCGCTTTATCTAGTAGTGATTTATGGTAACCTCTAGACAGGAATCTTTGACTGAGAAGCTCACATTCTGAAACAAAATCATTCATTGAACTACAATTTCTTCTTGTACGTATATATTCGCCTTTCGGTATATTTGATATAACCACCTTATTATGACAGCTGCTGGCATTGAGTACATCATTCACCAATGTACTTTTTCTGAAAGTTTTGGTCTCAAACCCCATCAGCGTCAAATCTGTATAATTATCACTAATTTTGCGTGTGAACACAAGGCCCCAGTCGTTGGCATTAAGAAACTCCACAAACTCCATCAGGCACTCAAATAAACCAGACCAAACCATAATGAACTCATCTATGTAATGTCTCCGTAGATGCACATATGGGAGAAACACAGAATTGGAGAACACATTTTCATGCTCAAAATGATGCATAAATAAATTCGCTAAGGCAGGTACAAAGCTTGCATCCATGGCAATTCCAATGAGTTGCTTGTAATTTACATTACTAAACAGAACAACATTATTCTTCAATGTAAATTCTAACAATTCCGTGAGCATCTCAATATGCACATAATTTGAAGCAGAGTTTTCCCTGAAGATGTAATTTACACTCTTGATAGCTAACCGATGCTAAATAGAAGCATAAAGTGCTTTCACATCCAGTGTGACAAGTAGGTAACATGGCGCTTCAGGTAGGTTTTGAAAAATGTGAAGAACATGCATGGTATCTCTGACATACGTGGGTGTCTGTATGACTGCGGGTAGCAGGCATTCATTAATATAGAAAGCCAAAGGTTCTAATATACCCCCTTTACCACTGACTATTGGTCATCCTTCTGGTATGCATTCAAAACTCTTGTGATCTTAGGGAGGAGATAGATTGTAGGTCCATCTACCAACAGAAATTGTATTTCCACATCTGTAAGGATGCCTTTCGTATGACATCTGTGTATTTGTGTTGAAACTGATACCTTTAATCCCTGCATTGGGTTGCTTGACAACACTTGGTAACACCCTGGTGTACTAAGGTGGTTGAGTCCCATTTGTATGTAGTCTATTTTGTTTATAATGACCATGGTGCCCACTTTATCTGCTTCCTTAATAATAAGGACAGTGTTTAACGCAAGCTTTTGAACTGCTGATAGTTCTGTGGGTTTCAAATGCTGACTTTTTGGAATTTAGCCTTGTACGCCAAACTATGAATGTTCTTAATGACTGCTTTGTAAAATGTATCGATAATGTTATCCCTAGGAAAAACTGGATTCAAACAAGATTTTTTGTTCGTTCTTTAATATTCACATTTTGTTGTTCAATGTTCAAATCTCAGAGGGTATCATGTACATTAGTTTCACCTTCGAGAGTACCGTCTTCTAATAACATCAGCACATGTGTTATTAACATAGTTTGTAATGACATTTCCGCCGGTGGTGATACCATCGGTGTAGCTGTAAAGTGCCGTACTTGGGTTGAAAAGAATTTGTTGAGCTTAAATTTGCGCACAAATTTAAATCAAATTTCAAAGTTATTAAAGCCGGAAGTGGCAAATGACAAACCCTTATTTAAAACTGCAACTTCTTCCGGTAAGAGTCGATGAGTTGAGAGATTATAAACCAAATTGTTCCCATCTATATGTTCTGTTGTTGCTGTTGTGATGCTTTCCTCACTCTGCACGGCGGTGGTGGGGCATTTACGCCTGTGATGTTGGACCCCCTTGGTGCCCCTTGGTTTGTGCCCATCATTGCTATATTTGAAACAATGGGTATCTGAAACCTGACTTATTTCATAGATGCCCGTAGATTCCCTTTCTTGAAACACCTGATTTGCTCCAAAAAAAGGTGCAGGTACTGATTGATCCATACTTTTTCGAAGTTGAAGCCTCGGTAGACTCTATATTATTTGCACCAGTTGACACTTTATCTGGGTCACTGTCTACATCTATATTATTTGCTCCAGTTGACACTATCTGGTTCACTGTCTACATCTATATTATTTGCACCAGTTGACACTTTATATGGGTCACTGTCTATATCTGAGCTAATTGGCGAAGAGGCCACACTACTGCTACGTGATCTAGACACATCGTCATATTTTGGTTGATAATTGTAGACTCTATTGTCACAATAATCTGTCATCTCTGGAGAATTTGCAGAATTTCCGCAATTTAACCTCATCTGGAAGTTGGAGGACTGCATACATTGTTTTAAAGTTCTTATCTTTCGTAGCACTCAGAGCTTAGACTGCACATTGGGCCAGAATCTCCCCACACACACAAAATAAGTTGGGGTGTCATGTTTGATGTTTTGGAATAGAGCGCCACAAGAATGAACCAATAATATATGGACATTTTTGCCCATTTTTTGTGGGGTTTATGTTATGCAGTTTATAATGAAGAGTGCATGCCAGATCAGCTTCCAGCGCACTGTTAATTTGGAGGGGTTTTCAAGGCCAAGTGTCTGTCTGAGCAAAATGACTATAGTAATTCACAATGGTTGTATAATGGGTTCATTGACGCAACAGCTTACGGCAATATACAACAAGTTAAACGTGTCACATCAAGTATAGTACATTGGAGATTTTATTAGTAATATATGGGCAAGAAATATCAGGGACTGAGCCAAATCCAGTTACTCACTCAACAATGCGACCGTTTTGGGATTTCAATGCAGTGGATACTAGCTAACCGGCAACCATAATGCATTGCTAACATTGGGTCACATTTGGTATCATAAAGTGCTTTAAGGAGTCAGATACAGACATATGAGGTATACTGCATAGCAGACGATGCACAATAGAATATTGAACGTCACTAATTCAATATGTTTTATTAGGTCCAGGAAATTATTTCTGTTTACAAGCTATATAGTGACTGCCATACACTTGTGCTGGCGTTATACTTGAAGACCAGGGAATTACTAATCATTTGGCAAACAGGAGCTCCGTAGCAGCAAGTGTGATGGTGTTTTCGAGCTCCCCAGCCCAACAAAGACGGCGAGGGGCGGGGACACTGAACTGCTGCAGTACGAACGTACCAGCAAGCGTAAGCTTTATATTGCCTTGGAAACAGCAAAAGCGGCTTATTACAACAGATACTGCTGCCGAAAGGCTAACACTGCAGGTAGGATCCGGCATCTAGTGTCTAAAAGGTTGTGGGATATAGCGATGAGCTTGAAAGCGCTTTACAGTGCTCACAATACAGGGGACTAGGGATATCCCGGCCATAGCGCATGTAACACTATTCAGGCTGTTTTTATTTTCAACTTCTTTTAATTCACGCCTACTCGCCTGTCAAATCCCAAGAAGCAGCCCATGAAGTAGACTGTTGTTGGCACCCTATTGGGGGCTTATTCATCCAGCAGATGCCACCTTTGTCCCTCCTGCAGGCACATCAGGTGGGGTAGGATGGCATCTGCTGAACAAGGACACCAGAAAACCACATCATGGCAGCAGAACTACAAGCCCCAGCAATCCTGGATGCTACGTGTGGGAAAACAGGCATACAGTGTGTTAGGCAGAATCCAGTGCAGTTCCCTTAGGGAGCACTACACCAGATTAGGACTACAGGTGAGAGCAATAAATCCCCTTTGGTATCAGTCTGTACCACAAAGATTTAGTTAGTAGCTGTGGCTGAGCAGTCAGACTTATCTCAAGAGGGAGATGAGCAGTATTCAGAGTTTACACAATAGGTCTACTGTACTATGGTACAAGGAAACACTGACCAAACCTTTGTATTTAAAAAGTATATATATATTGATTTTATACACCTCTATTAAAACACATGTATCACAGTCATCAAGCAAGTTAAATTAAGTCAAAAGAAAAATATACACACTCCCAAGTTGAATTGTAGACCAAGTGAACCAGAGTGAAAACTGAGCAAAACGGCACAGTGAAAACTACACACAAGGGATTCTCTAACAATTCCTCACAAGGGAGGGAAAACACAAGTTATCTAGAAATAGTTTCTTATACAGCCTAGTAACACTTCCCATCAGTTTGTGAACCAGTTCAGCAAGACAGTGCATCAGTATAGGCAATACTTAAAATGAAAACTGATCAAAATGGCATTTCACAATGTTTAAGAATGGGAAGGAAAGGGTAGTTAAAAGAAATAGGTGCACCAACACAGTTCTCAGTGAGAATCAATCTAAAGAAATCAGATCTAATAAATGTGACCAGAGTCAGTAGGCCTGTGCCAGAGTCAGTGGTACAGGGCAAGGGCCCAGGAGCAAAATGTTCTTGTAGCTGCAGTCAAGTCTTTGGTTAACGAATTTGAAAAGGTGGATGCAGAAGGTGAAAGACAATGTTAAGAGAGAGGGGCGGCCAACCCAACAGGTAGGTAAAGGATTTAAAACACCTTTAGCACTACCGCGAAGAAAGGGCAGCCTGGCGGAACAATGTACCTTAAAATGAAGAAGTGGCTCCTGCTGTGGCGATTGTTCCTGGTAGTTCCTGCAGTTCGGGTGATCCAGCAGAGGAAGAGATGCTCTTGTCGTGGAGGAAGGTTCGAGTTACTGCACTACCCAGGGATGAAACCAGGTGTTGCCTGACGAATAAAAGGTACGCTCCTTTAAATCGCGGTCCGGGTGGACTGGTGCCTTGCTATCCGGCCTCCGAGTACAGGGTACGGGAGATTCGACCAAGGCAGGTCCGGGAAGGCGATTGTCAAACTGGTTGGCCCCACCAGCTCAAGGGAAGAAGGCTCTTGCAGGTGAAGATCTTCTTTCGTAGTGTGGAGAAAAGTGGTGAGACGCTGCAGCAGGGCTTCACCGGTGGTTCAGTCGTTGCAGATGTCTTTGGCTTCTCTCCTGTTTGGCTTCTTAGTTCCAGTGGCGACGTCTTGCTCTTCCAGTCCTCAGGACCCTGCTTTTATGCAAAAAGATCCCCATTCATACAGCCTAGCTGTCACTCACACCGTGGAGTGGTCATCTTGGCGGGAGACCGTCCAGCCTATCAGGAAATAGTGCGACATGGGTTGCTGAGGCAACTCTGTCCAGGGGTCCTACTCCCCCTCCCACACAATGGACCCACCCCAGACTCAGTGGCACCGAAAGGAGGGCTTCTCGGTAGAAGCCCGCCAAAAGGACGAACAAAGGATCCCCGACCTGGGTTAGGAGTTTAGAGAAAGACACGAGAAAGAAGTTATATTAAAGTTCTGGCAAATAAAACCTAGCAGAGTAAAGTTAATATTAAAATGCACCAGCGGTATGTTAGAGGCTGTTAGCAAAAGTGGTAGCCTCAAACATGGGAAAATCCCATAGGGAAATATTTGCGGTCGAATATTTATGGTAGTAACCACTGCCACCAGCAGAAACTTTTGAGAGAGGAACTGTAAGGTACCTTCTCGAAAATGAACATAGGGGGAAAACTATTAACCCCTTCCAGTACCTCCATAGTAAGATGGGTTGTACTGGTTTAGTTCATAGGATTTGACTAGTAAAGTCAATGGGGACTTTACATGCGCTGGGAGACAGTAGTCAGTCCCAGGGTATGGAGTCTATGTTTGGGGGTCGCTACGACACCCCTGTGTCACTGCACTGAGGGTGCTGTGTAACACATGTGAATAAAGATGGTTCCTATGGGGTTGAGAAAGATCCCATAAGCATTAAACACAAAAATAGCCTAGAACACACATAGGCATTTTTGCTAAGAGTGGGAAAAAGAATCTCACTCTTAGCAGGTAAAAAGAAACAAACCCTTCAAATCCAGCAAAGCTGCTGAGGGACTCTTTAGGTAAGGGAAATTAGTCATAAAATGAGAATTCTCCCTAACACAGAGTTTGTAAACACGCTGGGCAACGCCCGAACTTGTGCACATGCGCAAGCCCGGATCGCGCATGCACAAGCACTAAATGCTTTTCTCACTGACGGATGCATCAGAGAGAGCTCCGGTCAGGCGAAACTCATTGCGGGGCCACCCCTCGCCAAAAGCAGCTACTTCATGCCCAACGACCATAAAGATAAATCCTTCCCTTTCATTTCATTTAATGAATCGAGCATGCCAGCCTCCTACTAACCGCATGTCACAGCAGGGATAAAGCACAGGGCACAGGAGGGGACCCAATCACAGACAGTACCGGAGCATGGAGTGCATTGGGGGAACCCAGCTAACATCACAGAACTAGAGTAAAGAACAGACCGCATGCATTTGAGCTGAATGTTACGCGGAATATGCATGCAGCTTACTGAGAAATCACGCGTCACTCTATAGAACGAGTACTAATTGTTTCTCCTTTGGCAGACGCGGGTTGCAGGGTCTGAGACAACACAGGTGTCAGGGACAGAGCCCAGAACTACGGCAAATCGCCTAAGCTAAGTGCTGGTTTACTTTTTTCTTTGACATGGCCACTATGTTGTGTAACACAATGGCTAGCAGGGCAGCTGGTGCTACCGTCAGGGGGAGGTAGGAGTTTGTGCTGCTGCTGCGCTGGATCAAGATTCTCCACGACAGTAGCGCAAACCCGCGTATTTATCAGCGCCCAGGTAGCACGAACTCAGCCGCCATGGAGGAATTGGCCCAGGTGTTGCATGAGCTGAAAGCCGAACTGGCCGCCACACGGCAGGATTATGCGGCATTAGCCACCCGCGTGCAGGTACTCACAGCACAGGGGGTACATCTCCCAGACAGGGGCTGCGCAGTCCCCCCAGCACCAGTCCAGGTACAGGTCACCACAGAACCCCCACTGCTCCTAGCCCCTCCGGAGAGGTATGGGGGGGGGGACCCACAGAAATACACAACCTTCATTATACAATGCCAGTTAAATTTCTTGACGAAGGCAAGCGTCTTCCACTCTGATCAGGCCCGAATGGCGTTTGTCATCTCCTACCTCACTGGGGATGTCGCGGCATGGTCCACACCCCTAGTTCAGAAGGAAGACGCAGTCTTGTATGATTGGCAGGGCTTCCAAGAGGAGTTTGGTAAAATCTTTAACCGAAAGGCAGCTTCCCTCATAAGGGACCGGGAGTTACTGATGTTACGGCAAGGCAACAAAGATTTGATAACGTATGTAACCACATTCATTCGTCTGGAGGTCGAGGCGGAATGGCCGCACATATAGAGATTGGCCCTCTTATCAAGGGCTCAGGGATGACCTGAAGGACCTTATTGCACAGGTGGAACCCCAGCCAGACACCTGCACATGTATGATAGACCAAGCCCTGCGCCTAGACCATCGTCAGGGGGAAAGGCGGCAGGACAAAAGAAGATGGGAAGGCAAACAGAACCCAGCGAGACTGGATTATCAGAGGCCACCAACGAGTAAGAGTGAGATGACCCCGGAAGCTGAGCCTATGCAGATAGGGACGATTAGAGGCCCCATTTCAAAGGATGAAAGAGAAAAGTGAAGACGAGACAAGTTATGCATGGACTCTGGTAAGTCTGGACATTTCTTCAAGGAGTGCAGAGCCAAGCCCAAAGGAAATCCACCGCTGGGAAACGCCAATGCTCGCCAGTGAGTGGGGTGGACGTGCCAAGCCAAAGCTTTTATGACGCCCCTCCTCGTGTTTTAGCCAACATAACCCAGGTCCACAAATCCCATGTCACAGTCACAGGCACCCTACAGACACGTCCGAAAACTCTGTTGGTCACTCTTATTTCATGGACGCAGTGTATGCACAGGTCGCTCGATTACCAGTTAGCCTCAAAGGGAGTAAGGAGGCAGTCTGCACAGTGGACGGATCCCTGTTGAAGTCCAGTCCTGTAACTCAGCACACCGAAGAGGCTGTTTTGGAGATCCAAGGACATAAGGAAATCATTAGGTTCGATGTCATAGCAGCCCTGCAGTTCCGGTTCATACTACGGTCTAGCGTGACTTGCTCTGCATAACCCTGCCATAGACTGGACGCACTGCACGGTCCAGTTCTCTTCAGAAAATTTCAGCAGCCATTGATCTAAGGAAAGCGGGCGGGTAGTGCAGATCCTGCGTACTACGCAAACACAACACTGAGGAAATGGCGGGACTCCCGTCCGTATATGCAGATTACCAGGATGTTTTCAGTAAGGCTGCAGCAGAGACCCCCACACTGTTCATTTGATTGTAGGATAGATCTGGAGCCAGGAGCAACATTGCCGTGTAGCAGGATCTACACCTTGACTGAAGCCGAGAAACATTTGAAAGAATATATCGACACCAAACTGCAGAACGGCTTCATATGTCATTCCACCTCGCCCGTCTCCTCGTCGTCGTTTTTTGTGTCAACAGGCTACCTTAGGACCTGCATCGACTACTGTGCAGTGAACCGGATCACGGTGAAGAACCGTTACCCCCTTCCCCTTATCCTGGTCCTTCTAGACCAAGTGCGGGGAACAACCATCTACACCATGCTGGATTTGCGGGGAGCATACCATCTGGTCCGGGTGCGTGAAGGAGACAAATGGAAGACCGTGTTTCGGACGTAATTCGGACTGTATGAATATCCGGTCATGCCATTCGGTCTCTGAAACGCACCTGCGCCTTCCAGCATTTCCTGGTTGAGGTCCACTGCACTACAGTGGAATTTTTAGGATTCATTCTGTCACCCAACGGAGTGAAAATGGACAGCCATAAGGTACAAGCCATCTTGGACTGGCCGGCTCCAAAGAACGTCAGAGGTGCAATCGGTCCTAGGCTTCGCCAATTTCTATCGGCGCTTTATTCAAGACTTTGCTAAGAACGAACTTGCCATCACCAAACTACTAAGGAAAGGCACACCGTTTGTCTGGGACGCCGAAGCGGAGCACAGCTTTATTTATTTTTTAGTGTTTTTATTGGCATTTGCATAGTTACAATCGTGCATTTCAGTTTCCACATCACATGCCTGCATTTGTCAACAACAACAACAAATAACCTTTAACAACAACTTCCTACACGTGCTTGTGTTCCGCATGATCTTCATTGGGGCAAGCGCTTCAGTGTTCGGGGCGATAGCTTCCTTACTCTTATCTTAATTAGGGGATGTTGCTTATCGCCGGGGTATGGTTAAATGGGCACTTCTCAGGTGTTATTTGCCTCAATGGGAGCGTACATGGGGGCTTATCATTGGACGGGTGAAACATGTCCCAGAGCAGTGCTTTCCGTGCTACAAATTGGTCCATGCCATCTGCTTCTGACCTGTTCGCTCCATCCACCCACGCCTTGGTCTCCGCCTCTGTCCACCTTTCAAATTCTTTGCACCACTTTCCATATTGCGGCCCGGTGGGCGTTTTCCAGGACATGGCGATAGTTCTTTTGGCTAGCATACATGCCAGGTCCATGAACCTGGCCACACGTTTGTGTTTGCTGATCTGGGGATAGGCGCCAAGCAGACATTCTTTCAGTGACCACTCTATTCCCGCCTCTCTGCATGCTCGCTCTATTTGTGCCCAGAAACTTCGTGGAGCGCAGCTTTAACCACCTAAAAGAAGCCTTCACTTCAGCACCGGCGTTATTGCATCCTAACCCCACACAGCCATTCATAGTAGAGAGACGCCTCGTGCTATGGCTCGGTGCAATCCTGTCACAACAGGACCAGTCAGGTGATCTACACCCTTTTCCCTACTACTCGAGGAAATTGAATCCGGCGGAACAGAACTACACAATTGCCGACTGGGAGTTGCTTGCCATCCGAGTGGCTGAATGGAGGCATTAACTGCTAGGAGCGAGACACACCATAACGGTTCTCACGGATCATCGCAATCTTCCCTTTTAAAAACCTGCACACGCTCTTACTCCACGTCAATTGCGGTTGGCTATGTACTTTGCGGACTACGACTTTGTGGTGACGTATCGACTGGGATTGGAAAACAAAAAGGCGGACATCCTGTCGAGACACCCGGACGCTCCCATATCCTCGTTCTCAGAGGAGTTAGCAAAACCCATAATCCCGCAGGCAAAGATTGTGGGTAGTACCACCAACAAGCTGTTCAAGCAAATCAGGGAAGAAATGTCAGCACAAGAATTGCACCAGTGGGAAGATTCCAAAAAAGAAAGCTACCTACAATACAGGATACCTTACCAGGGAAAAGCATTTTACTTGCCTACCACCATATTACGAGCACAAGCGTTGAAATGGTGTCCCGACGCGCTGTTAGCTGGCCACCCCATCATCAACAAAACCCAGGAACTGCTTCAACGTCATTACTGGTGGCCAGGTCTCCACAAAGAAGTTCAAGCATATGTGCAACAATGCGAAGTATGTGCATGAATTAAAACTGATCACCGAAAACCAATGGGCCTTCTACGATCTTTGCCGATGACTACGCAACCATGGCACACCATTTCGATGGACTTCATCGTCGAATTACCCTCCGAACAGGGCCATACTGCAATACTGGTAGTGGTAGACTCTCTAAACTCGCTCATTTCATCCCCTGTAAAGGGCTCCCAAATTCCAGTGTATTGGTGGATTTGTTTCTACAGCACATAGTTTGCTTACATGGGCTGCCACAACACATTGTCTCAGATCGAGGGACGCAGTTTACTTCCAGGTTCTGGCAGCTATTCTGCGAAAGGGTTGAAATTAAGCTGCAGATGTCCAGTAGTTACCATCCTAAAACAGACGGACAGACAGAAGGTCTAAACCAGACGCTAGAGCAATACCTACAATGCTACACACACAGCACTGAAGGGGCATGGGTGGAAGCCCTTTGGCTAGCTGAATTAGCGTCCAACAACTCCCAACCTGCCTCTACTGAAAAATCTCCCTTCTATGTCGCGTATGGATATGACCCACATGTTCAACCCTCAGTCACTTAAACCTGTGACATGCTACTGTCAGTTCAAGCACGAATGGATCTCTTGACATAAACATGGGCAAAGGCACATCAGCATTTAGTTACAGCCAAAGACACTAGCAAGAAATACGCAGACATGAAGCGTTGAGCAAGCCCGAACTACCAAGTGGGGGATAAAGTGTGGTTATCAACACGACATCCAAGGTTGCCCGGTTCACAGACGTTGAAACCCCGTTTCCTTGGTCCCTTCGCATTACATAAGTTATTAAGCCAGTCGCCATGCAACCGCAACTACCCGCCCATTTGAGAATACACCCTGTGTTCCATGTTGCCCTCTTGAAACCCGCTGCACCACACACACGAATGGAAAGGCCTCCTCTGATCCTGGTGGAGGGGTATCCCGAATACGAGGTACACGCCATTCTTAATTTACGAAAAAGGGGAGGGCAGTTATACTATTTCATTGACTGGGTGGGTTACGGCCCCGAAGACCGCTCCTGGGAACCAGCGGTCAACACACATGCTCCTCTGCTCTTACGTTTGTGCCACCGCAACTTCCTGATCAAACCAGGCCATTCTGTGGGGAGGGGATGTACTGTCATAAAGCCCAAGAAGCAGCCCATGAAGCAGACTGTTGGCACCCTATTGGGGGCTTATTCATCCAGCAGATGCCACCTTTGTCCCTCCTGCAGGCACACCAGGTGGGGTAGGATGGCATCTGCTGGACAAGGACACCAGAAAACCACATCACGGCAGCAGAACAACAAGCCTCAGCAATCCCAGAGCCTACGCATGGGAAAACAGGCATACAGAGCCTGTAAACACGCTGGGCAACGCCCGAACTTGTGCGCATGCGCAAGCCTGGATCGCGCAAGCACTAAACGCTTGTTCCCCCTCAGCTTTCCTCACGGGCGGACGTATCAGAGAGAGCTCTGGTCAGGAGAAACTCATTGCGGGGCCACCCCTCGCCAGAAGCAGCTACTTCAGACACTGCGGCCATAAAGATAAGTCCTTCTCTTTCATTTAATGAACCGAACATGCCAGTCCCCTACTAACCGCATGTCACAGCGGGGATAAAGCACAGGGTGGGACCCAATCACAGAGACAGCACCGGAGCACAAAGCGCATGGGGGGAACCCAGCTAACATCACAGAAATAGACTAAAGAACAGACTGCATGCATTTGAGCTGAATGTCACAGGGAATATGCATGCAGCTTACTGAGAAATCACGCGTCACTCTATAGAACGCGTACTAATTGTTTCTCCTTTGGCAGACGTGGGTTGCAGGCTCCAAGACACCGCAGGTGCCAGGTACAGAGCCCAGAACTACGGCAAATTGCCTAAGCTAGGTGCTGGTTTACTTTTTTCTTTGACATGACCACTATGTTGAGTAACACAATGGTTAGCAGGGCAGCTGGTGCATCAAACTAGCATTGTAGTTGGTAAGAGCAATATGTATGTAGGTTTAGCACTGCACTCATTGTTGTTGTCACTGTTAAGATAGGCACGGAGTAAGGTGCCCTAGAGGTTGCCTCAGATTGAGGCTTAGGTGTATAAGCAGACATTGCTAGCAGTGCCCTAGGGGCTACCTCACGTTGAGGTTCTGGATCAGGTGCTGGTTCCTGAATATGTGTCAGGGGACCAAGCACTGCTGCTCATGTTCACAAACAACCACAGCCTGGGGAATAACTCACGGCTGAATTGAGTGGGGTGTGAATGTGTGTGCTGCATGAATGTAAGGGCAAAAGGAATCGCACCCTACTAGCACAACATCAGCAGCAACAGAACAAGAGTCAAGGAGCATGTTTACCCCCAAATCCTCCTACCCATCCATAACTTCTCCCCAACCCTCTATCCGGTGTTCCTGCAACCCCATACCCATCCAATCCGTGGACCCTTACCCTCTTTCCCCATGGTGGTTGCGGTGTCCCGCGTGCATTAAGTCCCAGGCGCCAAGACGGTCATGGGGAGGTAGGAGTTCGTACTGCTTCTGCCCTGGATCAAGATTCTCCACGACATCGCAGATCGTTCCATAACGACGTGATTTGGCATATGGTGGCGATGACATTGGATTACCTACTTCTATGGGTAGAGAATTGCCGAAGCCGCATTTGCGGGGAAATATAGGTATTCACTTTCTACCTTTGTTTCTTTACCCTGTTGCTCATTGATATTAGAACGGAGCACAGGATAGCAATGATGAGTTTGAAACAAGAATGTTGGTGCATTATGTGTTTATTGGACGGTATGTTTTTACACATCTGTATACATATATATTTGTACAGACATGAGACGGGTTAATGTACCCTTTTGACAACCGATTAGGTGAGTGTTTTTTGAATATGTAAGGTGCAATACAGTTTGACGCCATTACTATTATAGTACATATACATGTTTCATGATGCCTGGACATATTGTTTTACGGGTCGAACGGTTACTGTAATGGGTTAGTATCTGGAGACCAACGCAGTCCCCAATCTGATTTTCTATTTTAGTCCGGACCATCGACACAAGGGATCATAAGGTAGATATACCACAGCACACGTATGGACTGATGTGATGTGATATGTTACACGGTGTACGATTGCATTGAAAGATGTAGACTTATTGAGATATATGCTCTTACAATTTGTATTGTTCATTTCTTATTTTCCTTTCTTGTTTTATTGTTTTTGTTTGTCTTGGGTTATGAAATGGATGACGCCTAATGTATCCAGTACTTTGGAATCCAAAATTGGACATTATATTTTGAAAGGGCAATGTTTTTGGCACCATAACTGATGCAAACTTGGTTTGTTGTGCTGACCTTTATGTTTAAATGTCAATTGTAACACGCTTTAATTAATTAGCATCATACCAATTATGCACTATGTGTTACAATACCCCAGCCTTTGAAGAAGAGCAGTGCTCGAAACACTTGTCGGCTGGTTTCGAGCCAATCCACCTTGTGCAAACAAACATTAAAACAACACTTTACAGACAGTGGCGCAATGTGATTGTATCTTTGTAAGATAATTGTTCCTTATGTTGGAGTTTTGAGCAGAGGCTCCGTGTTCGGATACAACTACCCGCAGCCTAAATCCCCCATTATCAGACTGAACACTACTTATTTTTCTGTACGAGCGCTAGGGTTTTCCAGTTTTTTTCCGCTTCTTGAATCTAGGATTTTAAGTATAGAATGCCAGCTGTATGGTAATGAAATCCCACTGTTTGGGAGAGCGAGCCACCCAACACTCTTAGCCCAGAGTTCTCCCTTCATCTCTCTCCAGAGCAGTCTCAAAGCCATCCTTGAATGGCTGACCTACAGAAAACTCTCCCATGAGGGGGAAGATATCACAAAAAAAAGTCGTTTGCCCACCTCACCCTGCATCGTTCTCACTTGTCCTTAGCTGGGAAGCCTGGGCTGCAACGCAATCAACCATATGATCAACTCTTGCAATCTCCAACTAAAGCTGTCCCACAGTATCACAGCAATAATTTCTACTGCTCACAGAGCGTGTTCTAGGTGTGATATAATATCACAATTCCCTGCACTCTAACCTACCCAACGTACTCCCTCAAAGAACTGCAAAACACCCAGAGCAAGATTGATTTACAATCTACAATTCCGTCATCAACTCTCTCCGGACCTCTCCCAACTTCATTGGCTTCCCATCACTTCCCGAAACAAATTCAAACGTCTCTGCTTAGCACACAAAGTGATTCATGACCAGGATACTGGATACCTCAAGAACCTTACCAAGAGTTGACGGCCAGCAAGGTCTGATCAGACTCTACTCTTCTAATCATAGCAACATTCTCAAAGCATTGCTTGGCAGACCGCTTGCTATTCAAGCTCCTACTCTGTGGAATTGCCTACTGACTCAATTTTAACACAAAGAACTAGTCACGTTTGTCATTCAATCAATACTCTGTTCTGTCATGCATTTTAAAATTCCTCCTCCCATTCTCATCACTCAGCCACCTCTTTCCCGCATTCTCGATGCATCCTGTATTCTGTCTCTAGCATTCTGAAGCAAACCTCTGATCGCGTGGGTGTACAACAAACAACCAAATAAATAGGATGTGCTCAATGCCTTCACCCAACATTCTTGGTATAGAATCAATGCTTGTGTATTTATTAGCATCTCCTTATGTCATTCAGCAAAGGAAACATTGGTACACACAATAATCAGCCACAATAACTATCCCAGACCAATCAATACTTCACTTCTGTTTAATATCTTCATAGTTGGGTTTTAAAATGACAATAAGAGAAAGACCCCAATTAAAAAGGAAAGGGAGTAAATTCAACTCAAGCTCTGCAAGTAATCACCATTATCAAAATTACTTCAACCCCTCCTCAAAGAAGCCAAAGTTAAACAATTTTAGAACAAAGTAAATGGGCATAGTATCACTCCACTAGAATTAGTGCTACTACACTGTAAACAATGGATTCCTTAAAGATTTGGCAAAGAAGTAGGGCTGCACATATCATGGTGGTGAGAATAAATGTTATGAAGATGGTAGATTTGTATTTTGGGAATTTTCACTGATGCAGCTGCAGGTAAATCTACCTGATGTATATCACATCAATCGCCTGCCATACGGCTCTGGGGTATTCCTTTCCTCCTTTGGCATGATACCTTGGTTTGCAGCACACATTTAAAGTCCTAATACAAATAAGATGTTGCTGTGCGATAACACTGCCAACATGGAGGCAGCTGCCAGTTGACAGTACACCAAGGGCTTTAGTAGTGCCGAATCTCTGGCTGCAGCTTTAATTAAAGCTTTTATTACATTTTGACGGGTTGTGTTTATGATGAAGTTTTCACACAAGGCCATCTTGCCGAGCACTTTTTTGAAGCAGGGTTGCACATTTAAACTGCTCAGTGATGCTGAGGCAGACTCCTGACGAACATTTAGCTGATAGTTTAATAATTGTACATTCATCTTTATTTCAGATAAAGAGCAGATCTCAGGCCTGGCATCGTGTTAATAGTATGTACCAAACACCAGCAGAGTTTTCAAGGGCATTGTGTGTTTGTTGTTGAGCTCACAATAATTGCATTCTTTCTTTATGCATGGTGATAAAGTCTTTCTGGGTGGCTGCAGAAAATGCCCTTTGCTAAAAAAAAAAAAAAAAAAAAATGTACAAAGTTGGTCAAAGGGCAGGTGACTGTTTTCATGTGTCCATTGATAGGGTTAAACTTGTGCTTGTCATTGAGTGGCTTAGTTTCCTTGTATAATGCTTTTCTTTAAGCATAGCAGTGCTTTGAAGGTTTGCCTCCCAGACGCTCTGCAAAGAATCAGTTAATGGTGGCAGTGCCCCTCTCTTAAGTTACTGACACTAAAGCCTCTGCAGCAAAGGGACGTGCTCTTTGATTTCTTCTGTCAGAGCACATTGCTCTGCAATACACAATGTGTGTGGAGAGCCTAAGGAAGACGTTTCGGGGCATAAACCTGCAGGTTGTACGTTTGACACCCCTGATCTAAGGGCAAACGATGGCCCGGATGAAATCACCTATAGCCACTCATTTCCATGAATTCCACAAACCTGAACAGATGAAGGACCTTAGATTTTTTGGTATCGTGAAAATCAAACCATCCCCAAGAGGTGGTAATACTGAACTCCTCTTCAGAAAACAAGAAGGTCGTTGGATCTGTCTCATGGACACATGCAATACTGGACTCAACACAGATCAAGAGCTATTTCATTTTCTATGGTGAGATTACATGTCATTTATTCAGCTTTATTTTAGGATTCATCCTCACATATTAACCAACCAATATATGCCACATTTACCCTATCTTCTATACCTCCTCTTCCCCCTCTTTCTTCTCTGCTCTCCGTCTTTCTGTCGCACACAACATCCCAACTTAGAATGATACATAACATGTACCAATGTACATCTCATTCTTATCTCTCATTCTCATCTTCGCCATACATCCACCTTACAATCATATTAATATTAGAAATGCTTAGCGTTTGACATTCGCAAACACAGGAATGAATTACTCTGCTCAACCAGCGTCTCAATTTTAGCATAAACCAAGGTTTATTTAAAGTACACATTTTTTTTATTTTGCTTAACAGCTGTGTATCAGTACTACAGAAATAGCAAACTCAAAAATGCCAGCAGAGCTACCAATAGTAACACTTAACTTAACCGTCTATCTTTCAGGCATATGACGTCATCATGCCATCGCCTGCACTGTTATATCAATAAAAGCATGTAACCAGGTGTATTAACATCACCAATCACCTTCACATCAGTGTACATTTTCAACAGTTGCCACATTTTTCTTTTAAACAAATTTGTAAACATCAGTAATACAGTTTAAGTCAATGTATGTCAAAAGAAGCACATCCACAATGGCCGACACCCGCGGGTGCATGTGCGTCATGAAGTCATTGCGCTTTGCGTAAAATGCATGACGTCATCACGCTGACGCAATCCGACGTATTTTGGCTATTTAAGCAGTCACTAACACTAGAATTATGGCAATCGTACCATCTTAACAAAGCGAGCAGCAATATCCAGATTCAGAGCAGGTAAGACCTTCTGCTAAATAGGCGCCTTCCCACAATTCAGCTCCAGAAACTTTACCTAGATCTATCCTTCGAGTAAATCCCGCTTCCAAAGAGCATTTTCGTTTGCAATCCAGTCCTGCAAACCTTATTTTTGGCTTAACCGTTGGATTACCCTTTTATCTCCAACGTAACCTCTTTATGTCCACAACAGCACATTTATCTGCTCTGCACTTATGTTTTATTATCTGAATAATTAACTGCACTATGTTCAAATTATTATCTGAATTGCCAACTGCATTTTATTTTAAAAATACACACACACTGAGCAAATCAATGTTTAACCACGCACTGTTTTTTCATAACTTCAGGAACATAACGCCTGTCTAAAATAGCATTAAACCAAAGGGAATCACAAAAAAACTACCAATTGCAACACAAATGACACACATTAACGTGAGTAAAAATACATTGAGCAGTGCTTAATTTAAACTATGACTGGGAGTGTGAAAGTAAACAATGTATTGTAATCTTATCTCCTTAGGGAATCAACACACACAAAATATTATAATTTCTCCAAATAGTAAGTGAAATTCAACAAATTCTAATTGGAAACATTATAACATGCCTACACCAATTGGAGCAATTCTCCTCATTAAGACCTATTTCCTCCTGAGGAACCACTCGACATGTAGAGTGGGGAAACACGTGTCGAGGACTCTTTTCAATTACAAGGAGCACCGAGAGGACTTTTTTCTATCACCAGGAGCACTGAGGACTCTTTTCAATTACCAGGAGCATCGTCTTCAAATAACTCGAGGAGTTACCATCAAACTAATCTGAGGACCCCACCAATTAGGAGCATCATCCTTAAGTAACTCAAGAACTTTCATGAGGAAATAAACTCAAGAGGATTTTCTCAAAAATTAGGAGCACTGTCCTCAAACAATTCGAGGACTCTTTCAGCAACTAACTTGAAAATCTGAATTTAACAAGTGTATGCAAACAATTTTTGTAATAGTGAATCTAACTATATCAATATTATTGCCATATTGTTCTTTTTTCTTGTGAAAACTTTTTCGTGTTCTACATTAAAATTGGCTTATTTTCTTAAACTCACTTTACTAGTTAATTATACAGAAAAGCGTGACTTAGGATCTTTTGAATTACGGATTTAGGGATGAAGCTGTAGTTTGCTACTACGAGAAGAGGGGAGCTCGATGGAGTAGTTGCTCTGTTGTGGGTTACTACCGATCCCCTCAAAGAAAGGATGAAGTTAGTGGAGTGAACCAAGAGAGAGGATCAGCTAGACCAAGCACACCATTTGCATTTGCCACTAACCGATATTGGACTCAAAGCGAGTAAGAAATGGTAGTAAGAAATGGTGTCCTGTGTGTAGGTATAGAATTGAGGTGACAAGTATTTTGTGTATGCTTGTCTAGGAGCTCGAAACGTGAATGTTTCCCCCACCCCCAT
This sequence comes from Ambystoma mexicanum, assembly GCF_040938575.1. Classification (NCBI taxonomy): domain Eukaryota; kingdom Metazoa; phylum Chordata; class Amphibia; order Caudata; family Ambystomatidae; genus Ambystoma; species Ambystoma mexicanum. The sequence goes on from NC_090937.1 coordinate 302,247,924, forward strand.
GCTAAAGCATGAACTGGACACTTGTTACATGACATTTGGTCTATAGCTAAACAGTTGCGTTTCTTTGGGGGAAGCTTTGGTTTTGGTTTCCTCTGAGTTTACAAGTAAAGACAGTGACGTATAATGCTTGCCTGTGTTCTTAATACATTTAAGAGTTCTCTTTACCAATAAACATGTAAGATCTCCATTATTTGCTCTTTCATTCCAAGCTGAAAGCCCGTTTCCTTGGATTATAATTATTATCGAGTTTCTTTACAGTCCATTTATTTCAGCTTCTGGCCATTTCATGCTCATACACTCTAGGGGTGTAGCAAAGGATGAGCCATTGCACAGGGTGAATTAGTTGCAAATGCGCATGTGCAACCGGTATTAATTGTTGAGTACGGTAGAGGTGGTTGGTTAAGAATCCATATCAGGTATCTGATGGAAAGGATGAGGCTGGTAGGTGTTTTAAGGCAGGGATACCATTGCTTAACCAGATAGGCAGAGTCATACAAATTCAGTGGTGGTGGACTATCCCCTCAAATAACACAATGGTTTTCTTGAGGGGGTTTAAGATTCAAAATGCTTGCAGGAGGAGGCTGTTTTGGGGTCTTTCCTGATAAATGAGTAGTTTGCCGAGTTCCTAAGAGGTCTAGGGTATTCTGGAGCCATAGGCACTAAGTCTTCACAAATGTGTCTGTCTTCTTGACGGACACATAAGGTAATGACTTGAAAAAATATCCTGCCTTAGGATGAACCACCTTTGCAGTCCACACTTGATGGAGCAAAACTACGTCTGAAGGCCAGACAACGTAAAGACTGATTGGATGGCACATTGAGCCTTCTTCCATCGACAAATTCCAAAATTATATGATGTCCCATTCTAATTCAAGCATGACTAATTTCACCATCAAGCCCGTCTTTGTGGCTCTTATCAACACCATCAATGCTAGAATCAGCACCCCCAGTGAACAACAGAACTGCTACTTTATTAGGGCCAACAAAAGAAATCTATCTGTGGGCTTTTAATGCTCTAAAATGCTAACGTTCATCTTCACTCTGGTTACGGCAGTAGAGTACAGGGCAGCCTACCAGAGCAGCTTTCTATTGGCTCGCTATTTCAAGCAGGATTTACTCTTCAATTCAATGTGTTATGCATGAATTAGATTAATTGGCTTGGTCTCAAAATATCAGTTTTGCCTCTTCAGGATCAACTTCTCTTCTGGACAAATGAGATTATGAGATTACATCACAGGCAGCCGATATAACATTTCAGGAGGGCTTATACAAAATAGCGTCTGGCCAGCCAAGACCCGTTTTGCCACATGGGATTCTTCAACCTTATCACAAAAATGAAGACCTAGGAAAGTTGGACTTGCATAACGGTTTCACTGGAGTGAAGAGATAAAGACTTGTTATCTTACACCCCTATTAAGGGGTGAACTCCAGGCGTCCTATCAAACCCTTAATCCCCTGCAAACTACATCATTTAATGACATAAAAAAAGGCCTTATACACAGATTCAGACAAACAGAAAGTTTCTACAGACATACGTTCTGGGAGATTAAACCAAACCCCACTGAAACGCGATTAGAACTAGGAGCTATAATACAAAATACCCTGTCACAGTGGTTGGGCAAGAAGACTGTCAGAAGTAATGGAGGCTTTGACACAAGAACAACTACTTCATGGCCTTCCCCCTTCTTTATAATGCATAGTTTCACAACCTAGCAAGTCCACACTAAATAGCGCTATTGAAACCACCCAAGACCATTTATCAGCAGCCAAACAGTTTATAGAGCCACATAAAGGGGACGAGGGACAAAAGGATATAAGAAATTAACACCAGAAACTTACCGCTAAAAGAATCGAGACCATGTCGCAAAGAAATGGCTCCTGCAAAATCTGGAAAAGATCTTTAAAACAGGAAGTAGACGTAGAGAAGCGGGAGCAATGGAAACCTACCACTTTTAGGGATAGAGGTGTATCCAAAAGGAAGGAGAGAAGGTCCCTTGCAGGACCTTCCATTACATGCTTCTCATATTGGGCTAGACGATGTCCTAAAAATCAAAAGGAGGAACCTATGGAAAAAGGTTAGATGGCTGTAGAAGAGTGGGAAGAACTAGGGATAGAAGAAGAGAAAAAGATGGAGACTGAGTAACTGTCTGTCTCTCAGACCCGTTTAAAATGCAGAAATCCATCTTAGTCAACAGAATACCCTAACTCCGGGAGTAATCGGACAGCAGTGAGGGCCATCCTTATATACTCTGACCAAATTTTGGAATTAAAGTCTGTACGGATCACTGTGTCCATGGATCAGAAAATATACCATCGGCCCACAGTTACTATTTAAAGGGTAAAGAAACAAGGGTGAATTCAGCGATAGTCCCAGGACTCCCTGAAGAAACTATTATTGGTACCGACTTTCTCAATTTGGAAGAAATAAATTGCCCCCCTCGCCCCCCGGGAAGATACTGGCCCTAGGACACCTGGGAAGAAGACGGGTTTAAAACCAGTGCCCCTAGCTGGACATGGCATAAACATCCCGGTAGTGACCCTAGATCAGGTGAACAAAACCCTGAGCTCAGGGTAAAATGAAATGGGGAGGCCAGCAGCAGAAGGGGAAGGTTATGTGATGATTCACTAGGTGTCGTCACGTCTCCCCAGGGTGGAGCCCCTTCTCATGAGGCTAGGGAGGTGAGGTGGCTACACAATATTCCCCGTAAGGGTGGTTTAATGCGGGAGGACCTCATGGGGAGGGACTCCCCTCTTGGGGTTAAGGACGATCACCTGGGTAAAAGTTGGCCCAACACCCCGAACCTAACCTTCTCAAGCCCGTTAACACCTTTCCACCAACCCCCACTGATAACAAATAGAAGTGCTATTGTATCATTATACCCATTACTTCTACTGAGACTAAGAAGATTGCTAACAATACAAATAGTATGAATAACTCCAGTACTGGCACTAAAAATATCACCCAAAGCATGAAGATTACCAGCAAGGTCAGTACTGAGACGAGGTGGCCACCAGGAGCAATGAAGAATGGCACAGAGAAGATACAGGAACGGTATAGACTTCCATGAGTGAGTCGTCCTGAGAAACACATACAAACTGACAAAGGACTTTGAGAAAGAGAGCCGCATACCAGCACGAATTACAGTCCAGCATGGAAAGTTCAAAGGAGACGCAGAGGATGTGGTGGGAAAGCGGAGAGCAGTCCTCTCCCAGAGACAAGAGGCAGACGACAGGAGTCCTTTTCCCGGGGTTTTGAAGCAGGTCAAGGGCGTGACTGGAGCTTGGAAGACGGTGGTGCGACCCTCTGATGGTGGACTTGGCGGTCCAGTAACGGCACCTACACCGTCCGAGAAGAGACCAGGAAGAAGGTAAACTGAGCAAGAGCAGCAGAAGCCAGTGGCGCCCGTGCAACCCAGTGAGAAGACGCAAGCACCCAGGAAGAACCGGCCAATTGTCCCGGAACACACAAAGGTAGCGGGTAAGTCAGGGTGACCGGTACAGGCTTGGAAGTGCGGGAGAGAGGTAAACCACACGGGAATAAGAAGCACCTTCCTTGTGGCAGTACTTGAGAAGAAGGCCTAGTGACAAGGGAAGAGAGCCAATGGTCAGGGACCCGAACAGAAGGAAAATCTATATTGAATTGAAGCATTTTCCTTATGGCAGTACTTGAGAAGAGAGTCAGCCAAGTGGGCCTAGTGAGAAGGGAAGATAACTAAGGGTCTCGGACCAGAACCAAGGTGAAGTCTATATATAAGAGCCATCTTCCTTGTGGCAGTGCCTTGCAGTGGAGTGGACCAAGTGAGCCTAATAAAAGAAGAATAGAAACCAGGGTCTGAGACCCAAACCAAAGTAACCTATACCAGCATACAAGTCATCCTCCTTGTGGCAGTACTTGGCAGGAGAGTGAACCAAGTGGACCTTACAAGAAAGCGGGAGCGAACAGAGTCTAGGACCAAATAAGTACTAGGTGAATATCAGTGGGATGAACCCCCAAAACAGTGGTAAAGAAAAGACCACTGACAGGCTAAGGAGAGCCTTTATTATTCCAACAACAGAGAACAAGAATGGAAAGGAAAACAAAAAAGGAAAACACAAATGAGTTGTATAGTAGCATACCCTGCAGCATGGCATTATTTCAAACAATTGCATCTTTTCCCATCCATGTTCCCTGTCTCTCGTCTGTGAAATATCCACTCTCGTGATGCTCCCATCAGGTGCGTGCCTGAGAGCCAGCTACGGAGTCAGTTTCTGTTTAAGTATGCCACTGGCTCCTAATCGAACCCTGTCCAAGGACCGCTACAAATAAACAGTGAACCCAACCCCCAGCATGCTTAACCCAGATGTCCCCTCACCCCCTCCCCTCCTCCCTGATGCCGCCAACTCCCCTCCCCATCACACATCACCATCCGGTCTCAATGTCCCTGTATCCTACTGGCTGCCTTGGGGCGCATCCTCTGTTGGTGCAAACATTGTTTGCGTCAGTATATTAAATGCGGCTACAACGTTGCTTACCTCCCTCCGTCCTCTATACACCATATGTGCCATATCATTGTTATCAAAGTTACCTAAGAAGACGAGGGAAGGGTACCACTCCCCTGACATTAGCTGGAACGTTTGTTGAAACTAGTACCCAGGGCAAGGGAGTCATTCCCCCGGGGCACATTATGAACCTTGTTGCTGCCAACATCCAGGGGAAGGGAGTTATTCCCCCTGGACATAATTGGAACTTTGTTGCTACTAACATCAACGGGAAGAGTGTCATTCCTCCTGGCTACATATGGAACTGTTTGTAAACCAAGACCAGGGGAAGGGAGTCATTCATACTGGTGCAAGAACTTTACTTTTGATTAAGACTCTTTAGTTGTGGCGTAAGGGACAGAGGTAAGGCTTTGACTCAGGGTGGTGCTTTTTCAGTTACAGACATTCTGACTGATCCTTTCGTTTTTAGTTTGAGGCAGGGAAACCCCTCTTAGAGTTAGGGATAGCTAGGTTTCTGAATTCAATAAAAGTCTTTGACAACCACCATAACACTTCCTGGTCAGTTGCTGTCTTCTGCACCCTTCCTTTCTGGTGTGGGTATTTTATTCCTTATAATAGATGGCTAACTGTCATTTCCTTTACCTCGTTTGTTGCATAATATAATGTAAGAGATCTTCCATTTGCTGATCCATATAATCAATATAGAACCAATTAGGATTCAAAAAAGCAAAAAGGCAGCTCCTAATGTGTTGCAGAAAAATAGTTCAAGCAATTTAATGAAAAGCATTGAAATACATTTTTCATTTTGTGCTTTAAAATAAGTAGTAAGATGCAGATTCTTGCACACATGCGTTGAACTACAGCGGAGCACAAATTAAACATTGTACCATAAACAGTTACTTGTCAATTAACGGCTGTAAAGTGACACAGAAAACTATTCTGCCAGCAAGGAATTTTAAATGATTTTCATGTTTTTACCAAAATGCTGCAGTGACAGCTGGAATTCTCTCTGTTGGCTCAATAAGCAGGCATTGTGATTTTACAACTGAAGTGTTATAACTGATTACAGGGCAGTTGCGATGTCATTTTCTTATTACAGGTCAGTTGTGATGTCGCAACTAGCCTGTAATAAGGACATCATTTCCAGGCTTCTATACGGATATTGCTGGCTGCCCTGTATTACATACTGTGAGGGTGGAGGAGTAAGAGATGGACACAAGGGTGGCAATGTTGATTGCCAAAGAACTTAATTAGCAACACAAATGGGGGGAAAATTGGAGGAAAACCTAACTGACCCTATCTCTAAGAGGGGTTTCCCTGCCTCAACAAAACCAGTTAATGAAAACTGTCTGTGTCAGAATGTTCCAAAGTAAAGTTTGCTGTCCTGTGTCCAAATCCTAACCCTCGCAAGCTAAAATCAGTATAATGTGCTAAGGGAAATTGTTGTTGTTAAACTTTATTTCGATCCCAAAATGATCATAAGGGAAGTGTCTCTTGGCTGTCCGCCTGCAGCCCAGCATTGCAGTTCAAAACAAAGGTTCCAAAAGGTGTACAAAATAAACAAAAGTTCCAAATGACTCAAGGGGTTGATTCCGTTTCCTCAGGGTCTTTCCAACCTTCTTGGTAGGCCCGACTCCCAGGCCATGTGAGAAGGTAGAATGACCTGATGCCTTTCCCAAGCCGTCTTGAGGGTCCCAGACCCCTTGTGAGCAGGCCCAGCTTTCAGATACTGCGAAGAACAACCTAAATGCCTTCTATTCAAGCTGTGTTGTGGGTCCCAGACCCTTGTGAGCACACACGGCTTGCAGGTACTGAGACAAAGAAGAACCACCTGGATACCTTTTACAAGCTTTGTCGTGGGACCCAGTGCCTTGCTCAGTACCCCCGACTTGACCCACTCTCCTGCCAAGTGAGGTACTCAACGACCTCACTCTCACGCCTCTTCTCTATGACTTCACGTCCAACCACAGCCTTGGTTTACTCTACTGACAAGGTCTCCAAGTGTCAATCGTGCATGGAGGCTTTGTGTTTCTCTTTATTACTATCAGGGGTGCACCTCCCCAGCATGGTTCCCAGACCCTCATCATGTGGTTAACTTCACAGTTCTCGCTGTTCCCCAGCCTTGGTTTACCCTCCTGCCAAGGCATGTGAGCAGTATTGGTAAGTGTAAAGTTTGCGTCCCTTCTTATTGTGATTTGGGACATGTTTTTCCAATAAGGGTGCCAGATCCCCTTCACGGTGCTATGTGTCAGCAAATATCCATGTATCTTAGTCCTTACTTTACTTAAGGTTTCTTATGTTCTCTGGGTCTTCCCCAACCCTAGACCACCCTAATACCTGCAGGGCCTTGCCTGTTGTCCTCCAGTTGTCTTCGGGTCTACCAGGATCTTCTGCTGCTTTTCTATCTCGAGCCTTCATCCTGTCTTCCGTGAGCCTCTCCAGCAACCCCACGGTGGGTTTTTTGGTACTCCGTCAGTCCCTGTTCCCAGCAGGAGCACTTCCTCCTCTGCATGAAGCTTCCTGCTTCTTGGCACCTTTGCAGACCTGCTCCTCTCCCCGACGCATCTGCTTCTCTGGTCTGACCTTCTTCGCATAGCTTGCCATGCTCCCGGTCCTTGCCGAGAGGTGGAAGACGCCATTGTTCGGTTCCCCCTCTGATTTTGAATGACAGCGGGCCAATCGGTTGATTCAAACAACTAAACCGCATGCCTTGGTTCTGAGCATTGATCCTCATTGCTCTTGGCCTCTTCTTCGTGTCAGTACGGTCAATGAACACCTTATGGGTGTTCTCCTTCTCAGTGGTTTCTCGCTGAGATTTGTGACAAACGGACATAGTGGGGTAGCTGATGGGAGGTAAGAGAAGGTTTTATAGGCAAGGTCCAAGGGATACAGCATTCTCCCAAGGTGGTCACTACTCTGAATGGGGTCCTCCCCATGAGATGCTCCCGCTAATTATCACCCCCAGCAGGACTATCGGGTAGCGGCCTCACCTCCCGGGCCTCATGGAAAGGGTCTCCCCCACCATCTAAAGCAGTGACAACACCTTAGGAATCGTCACAATACATGTATACATGATATATCTACAATATTTGCTGTGGTGTCATCGCTCATTTGTCCTACAAGGAAAACTGGTGTATGGCATGGGTTAGAATAACGAGTCAGAGGGAACTAAACATTACTTGCCTGCCTTTAACCCCACACAAAAGGGTCTTATTTAGTAATTATGGTGGGTATTTCTAGCAACAATGGTTTTGACCATACACGCTACCTGGAGATTTTGTAAATAGTAGGTGGTTTATCATAATAGATTGGCTTCGAGTTGTAGGGTTGCCCCAGGGAGGAACAAGTGTCTATTTTTCTGGTCTGGGGTCCAATTGCAGAAAGGATGGCAAAACAGAAGGAGCGTGCAACTATATGAGCAGAAAGTGTAATAGCCTTAGTAAGACTGCAAGGGCTGCCATGCACAGAAATGGATCAACCTCCAGAAAGCAAAACAAGTATCCTTTGGGGAGATATTTCATCACAATGATAATGGAAACAAGGGAGCAAGGCCAGAAACCTCAGACCAGCACAGTGACATCTACCACAGTAGGATGACTGGGTGTTTTCCATGCCAAAAAAAACAATCTATCAACTTGTTTCATACAAATACCTTTATAATCTTCAAATGTTACATAAGCCACCCCTTTTACTCTTGTTGGGTAGATGACTCTTTTCACATCGCCACCACCATTCTTAGCCTTTTGAAAATGAATCGTTAGCAGGTCTTGCAAGACATCATCCTCAAGCATGCCACTAGGGATTCCATGAACACTCACGGTCTGGGTGGGTACGATTTTGTTTTCTGTATTTGATCCAGCAGCCTATGAGAAAAGAGAGAATATCATCATCAACTGGCCCAGTTACTATGAAATTGGGCTCGATAAAATGGAGTAGATCTAGACATTTAGGTGCCTGGATGCATTGAATTGTTAGTTTATTTGTAAGGTGAGGCAGTACAAGTCTACTAAAAGCGCAGACCAAGCAAAACAAGAGACATTGTGACATTTAACTACCATTGGCATCAGCAACACCCAGGAACACTGAGCACAAAAGAGATTAACTAGTGTCCCTGCCCCCCAACCCCTGCACCTATCCCACTCCCACAAGTGAACAGGTTTGATTCAACCAAGCTACACAAGCTATGCCCATTAAAAGCATTGCATAACCCAGTAACATGCCACTGTAGAGGAAGCCCTTTCTCACTGGCCACTGCTCAAGGAAGGAATGACAGAAATAATGGGAGACACAAAGTCAAAGTCCTATTTTCTACGTAGGCACGAGGCCCATGTAATTCTGTTTCCTTACTGGGTTACTCTACCTTTTAGCCAGTGACCTTTCATTTGAGGCCTTATTGGAGACTCACATAACTCCAGCCACATGTGGCTATCGCATACCAACAACAGGAGTTTCCCTGTGCACGTTTCCTTTTAGGGCTGGCTGCAAGGGCTCAATTGGTGACAGTTATTTAGTCCTTCTAGTGCGGGGGTCTGCAACCTGCAGCTCTCATGATGACTAGAACTACCAAGATCTTTCAGTACTGACTAGGTTCTCTTGGGCTAATGGGAGTTGCAGGCCCAACATCTAGAGAGTTTAAAGCTGCCAATCCCTTTTTTGCAGAATAAAGTCTGCTGTAACACATGGGTGCCGCTACTGGAGGCCACCATGCGAAATGCAGTACAGAATCCAAAACACTAACAAGGTTAGTCTATGAGCTAGTGAGCGAAATGTGGATATGGCCACATATGGGCAAGTCTTCTGCCTGTCTTAGAGACGGAGCATTGGAACTGCCAAGATCAGTTATGATCTTGGCAGTTTCAGTCTTTGCAAATAATGAATCCACACTCAATAGAAACTCTGTGAAGAACACCACCACAATTCTAAGTGGCAACCTCCATTGACTGGATGACTGCCAGAACATTTGAATGGATACAATTTGGATTCGGTCCATTGCTCTCTTCCTAGACCCATGTGGAAGATCGGCATCATTACTTCATAGAACCTTATGACGAGTCCCCATGAAGAATGACTCTCCTAGACCCTCTCCAATTTGAATACTGAATGCGGGAAAGCCCAGTTTGAACCTACAGCCTTTTATCTGCAAAGCTGTGCTCCAATACTGGATACTGTAACCTACACTATCTGAGGGCTGTGGCTGCTAAAGGCCCGGAAGTTCAACTAAACTACGAAAAAGTAACACTGTTGCGATGAATAGTAATTCCCCCTACCCAAACTAAAATTGCTGGAAGTGTATCTTTTCACACCCTGAGCCACGTCTAGCCCAGATCTGATGGTCACAGCTACTCTCCAGATTCAGCAGAACATCTTCAGTGGTGCCAAAGGCATATTGCTTGAAGATTTTATAGCAGCAGGTACACAAGCTCCATGGACGAATGGAACAACAGGGACCACCACATGCATTAACCTTCACCAAGGGTTAGCTGGTCATGGTTCAAAACTAACGAAGAAAACCACATGGTGCCACCTACTCAGCTAAAATTTGGAATGAGCTCAGAATGATCCCAAATCGTGCACAGGCAAAAGAGATGGAGTAATCGTCGATCTTGTGCAGCCTGGGAGGAGTGATCTTTGCACAAATGTGTAGAGCATTAAACCCACACTAGGCAGAGAAATAGTCTTACATAGTATTGTGACAAATGATCATCAGAACACACAACAGAATACAGACAAGAGCAAAGTATAGTCCAACATCTTTAATAACTGTCAGGATGGGTTGGGCGTACACCTACAGGTTCGAGGGAATGAAACTAGAAACAAACTGTTCTATCACAAGGGCATCAAAATAGGTTAACACCTAGGTTTTTCCTTTTTATTTAGTTTAAAGTGCGGACCTAGCTCAAGAGCAGCACAGGGTGTGGGTAGCCAGCATATGGGTTGGCAACGGTACTCTGAGTAACGGTCTGTGTGCCAGTCCATTAGTTCTCGGCAAGATGTTGAAAAAAAAACACATTTTGAGAGATATGCGAAATTGGAGTATTGTGGAGGCATACCGAGCCAATACCGGGATCAAGTTCCAAAGGGTGGGTGTGTGACAAGAGAAGGTTTGTTTGCAGGTCTTCTTTTTGTAGGCGAGTTGTGATTCGAGGCGGTTGGTCAATTATGCTGCGTGCGGAGCATGAGCTAGCAGATATGTGGAGATAAGCCATCAAGTACACTGGTGTGTTCCTCATGGCGGCTTTTTTAAAAAACTTTTATTTGTTTATAGTGCACAAGCAACTTTGCAAAATTAAATAAAAAATAATACATTTCATACATATTTCTTTAAAAACAAACATCACTGATGTATAATATGTCACCCAGAGAACAATGCTGAAAATATAGAGCGAATATGTAATAAGACAAAAAACAGATTCAATATGTGAAAAAATGATAAGAGGAAGAAAAATAAAATAGTACTTACATATAAGCAATGTAAATGAAAAAAGTAAAGGTAAGATTGTATAACAATGGTAATATCTAGGTTCAGACTGCAAGATACAACTGCAGAGGTACAAGGGACAAGAAGATTACCAATAAAGTAGGAAAAATCATCAGAGCATCCTGCTACAGAGTAAATAATAAAGCATAGCATGCATGTGATATAAATTAAAAACAAGAATAAAACGTCCATATAGAGTAAAGTTGTACTAATCCGTACCTGAATTTAGTTCTGTTTCAATATGAATTAACAAGCGACAGGTGGCAAAGATAATTGTATTGCTTGTACCCCACATACATTCCAACCAAAGAAAATTCCGAGCTATAGGCGAAGAGGCAAACTGAAAATCTTTCAAACAAAATACTCTTTGAGATTCAAAATGAGCACAGTATAGAAAAAGAGGTTTTAATGATTCCTGTGCGTCCATAAGGCCGCAAAAACGACAATTTGTGTCTGGAGTTGCATCTGAACTAAGGCCCCAATGCTTAGTGCGTAACCTAGTGTGAAAAAGGTCCAGATAGAATCTCATATAGAGAGTCTGTAGTTTGCTGCATGGGAACAGAAGGAGATATGGCAAGCCGGGCAGCTGACTGTGTCAAAATAGTAGGTATTCCCCGAATGAGGAGTACGTGGCTATCTGATCTGCAGTGGCGGTCCAATCATTCTGGAAATGTCTTTTTTTTTTTTGCGAGGTTCAGTTGCCATATAAGGTCTTCAGGACCTAAATTAATGTGTGCTAGTAAAGCGAGAATACGTTTTTGAAATTGTACAATCGAGGCAGGATAAGCCTTCACTAACATGTTAGCAAGATCTTCGTAAAGAGAATTAATAGGAGGGAACAACATCTTAATATAGTTAGTGAGCATCCGCCAAGTAGAACGAGAGGCCAAGGAGTTGAGGCCCAGTTCATGTCCGAGTAAGGCATTAGGGAGATAACTCGGAAGACCAAGGACAGCCTTCCAAATTCTACCCTGAAGTTTATTTAAGAAAGGTTCGATTTTAGCTAAACAAAGGTCCAACCCATACAAAATCACTGCTTCCACTTTCATTAGATATAAATTAGTAAGGGGAATGAGAAAATGTGCAATACTGGCCGAGAACAAATTTCATTTGTGCAATGAGGGGCAGGACCTTGGCGGAAAGAGAAGCCTGCCATTTGGCAAGAGAATTACAATTTGAAAGGTTGTATCCTAGGTATGTCAAATTGTACGAGGGCTTAATTTCGATTAGATTGATTAGCCATTTAAAAGGAGGGGGTATTTTTTTTTTTTTAGAGGAAAATATGTGTCTTTTAGATTTCAGAGAATTAATAGAAAAGTTATTGAGCGTACAGTAAGAGGAAAAAAGATGGGGTTTTTTTTGTAGACCAGATTGGGTGCGATCAAACAGGATGACGTCATCCGCATAAGCAAGCCAATGAAGGTGCAGAGAGCCAAGTCTAACAACGTAGATGTCAGGGAAATGCGATCGATGTCAGCAAGGTAAAGATTGAAGAGAACTGCAGCAAGATTGCAACCTTGCTTGACACCGATTGCATGGCAGCTTTGTTAATGATACATGCAGTCTAGAATAGTCTCCTGGCACTGGAGAAGCCAATGTAGGGTTGGGGCGATTTGATTCCATCTACAGGGCACTTCCCCCATCGATGTACGAGAGTACAAGGGCGTACATTACAGTCTGGAAATCCTGTGGCGGGATGAAGGGTTTAATTTTGAGACGGATGGAGATTTGGAGCCAGGCTATTGGGCCTTTTTGCCTATATCTTTCTGAAAGGATAAGCTGCAGTCAATGTTGAAACCTAAGGATTTTGCTGAATCCGAGCGTTGCGGATCAAATTCTTCTAGGTGCATATCATTGAGCCACTTTGAACAATTTGTTGTTTAGTGGGCGGACCGATTAGGACTAATTTGGCCTTGGAAGGGTTAATTTTGTGGTAGACAGTCGACATCCAGGACTGGATGATGGCTAGGGGATTTCAGAGGCGACTGATGTCCTGTGGGCTTTTTACTCTCATGTACAACTGAGTATCGTCTGCGTATTAAAGGATGACTACATTGGGATCTTTGAGGAGGGAGCCCAGAGACAGCATACAATGAGAGTCGATTACAACGCAAAGTGTTCATTTGGACAGCATGGTGTCTGCCAGACATAGGAGTTACACCAATTCAAAATAGTGCCAGAGAATCCCATCCTGTTGGTGTGGAGGGCGAGAAGGATAGGTTGGTGATGATGTTGAAGGCATTCGAGTGGCCAAAGAAGGCAAAGAAGCATGTGTTTGCCCTTATCCATGATTTGGAGGGCATCATCCACCACCTGGATGGTGGCTGGCTCGATAACACTCTGATAGTCGTGGAGAAGGTGTAGTTTAATTCTGGCCAGTAGTTGTGTAGGGACTACTTTTTCCAAGATATTGCCAATAAAAGGAGGATCGTAATGGGCCGGTAGTTGGCCAGGTCATCTTGGTCTATGGTCGTTTTTTCAAAAGAGGTCGTCTGAGACCAGTCTTGAGGGTGTCTGGGAATGACCCTTCTGTGAATGGAGGATTAATAATGTTGAGGAGTGCGATAAGCGCCTGGCCCATCAATTGTTTAAGGATGGAGGCCGGGATGATATCACAGTAGGAAGTAGGTTTCAGGGAAGCAATCGTTTTTAGGCAGTCTGGCAGAGAGAATTCAATGCAGAGGTTTTGTGTACATGCTAGAGGGCTAATGCTGTGTGAGGTTGATTTGATGATCTGTCAGAATGTGGCTATTTTTTCAATTAAAAAAGTGTTATTCCTTTGCATTGTTCCTATTACCTCTGAGTTGGGTGAGGGTTTGGTACAATGCTTTACTACCTCAAAGAGGGCTTTGCTCCTGCTAGAGGCTGCCACGATGGTGGTCAAGTAGTAAGCAGCTTTGGCCTTAATAATTAGAATCCAATGGTTGGCGCTGAGAGTTTTGAGGTTGGTAAGCTCTCCAGGGTTATGTTTTTTGCGCTGCTGTGTCTCTAGGGCTCTGATTGTTTGTTGGAGGTGAGCTCTGGGGTGTACCAGGGGACTGATGGTTTTGTCTTAGCACATCTGTCAACCATTTTCATAGCATAGCGAATGAATAATTCTAGGAGAATGGAGGCATTCCCCATGGGGAAGATGGGGAGCTGACGTTTACTCCTAGCTCATTGATTGGAAAAGCTTTGAATGAGCGGCACTGAACGAGGGGGCATTAGCCAGACCTTTTTGTGCCATGGGTGATCGATATTCGGTTGGCAGCGTGGTCAGACCAGTCAAATCGGAAAGGGTCAGTGCAGGTAATATGGGGGGATGACAAAGACTAGGTCTAGGGTATTGCCATTGTTGTACGTGAGGGAGAGCACACTTTGCTTAAGGTCCGTGGATCTGATCAGTGCGAAATGCATGCTTCGAGTGTTGTTATCGGCACAAGACTCAGGGACATTCACATCTCTCAGTAAAACATCATTAATGTGTGCTAATTTGGCAGAGGAGAGTAAGGAGAATGGCAGTGGAGATGTTGGCAATAAAAGACTCACTCCTGTGAGGAGTTCTGTAGATGAGGTGGAAGGTTATCGATTCCTTGTGAGATAAACAGAACCGGCAGGTGAGTGGTTCAAACAAGTTTGCTCTGGGGGAGGAAATGATGGCACTTGTCAATCACTCCTGAGGACGATTGTCACTCTGCTTCCTGGCTTGTCAACATGTTGGATGCAGTAGCCTCGGAGTAGGACATCAAAAACAGAGGAGGGGTGGTGAACCAGGTTTCGGTGATGAAGAGGTCATTAAGATTATTGCATGAGATGAAGTCAGAAATCTCTGCAGCATAAGCAACTGCTAAGGGGGCATTGATCAGCACAAGTGGCATGTAGTGGGTGGGTTTTGGATGGGGGCAAGAGCGATAATGAGCTTCACTAGGGTGGGTTGCCGGGGCTGCCCAGGGCAAGGAAGGGGGGTAGGCTGTGGACAGATGAGACAAATGGTGATGTCTTTTGGCAAGAAGTAGTAGTAGTAGTAGTAGAAGTGACAACTTTGTAGGTGAAATGCAGAAGAGCAGGTCTGGACAATTGCCCTATCAGGCACAAAGAGGAGAGGTCCTTGTCCTTTGCAGGGGACTCTGATGGGGACGCCCAAGGAGGACTGGTGAAATAGGTGTTGGCAGAGCAACTGAGCGGCAGAACCTAGTAACGTGACCAGCATCCTACACGATACGGTCTGCCTTGAGCTGGACTGGAGTCGTGGCTGCACAGAAGGTGCAAAACCTGCTGGTAGGCGGAGCAAGTGCCAGTACTTGATCACGTGACCAGAAGCCTCCTCAATGCCGTCTAACTGGAAGGCGAAAAACCGTTGAACTAAATGTGCTTCAAAAACCTAACTATGGGATTAATGATCTTCTCCTGGGTTGCATGCTTAAGGTTCCTAACAGTCTCTACCAAGGTATAGTACTTGGCTCACTTCTTGTACTCGCAGTCTCAAAAATATAGCACACTGAATGCTTCTTGGCAACTCCTGCCAGTAAGATTGTCCTCTCCTTTGGTTAAGATGGTTGTCGGAGATGATTCCAGATGGCTGCACGCATGCGAGTACTGCGACCCCGAGATCCCGAAACGAGGCAGCAATAAAGCACAAAAAGCAGCTGAACAAGCCCTCCCCAGGAGCTACAGCATATTGTCTACTGCACCGGGACAAGGAGCAACTCCGGCGACTGCACCATTTGGCCCGAGGTCCCCGGACATCACGATACGTAGTGCACGCGGGCGGTGAGATCCCTACCTTTCACGACCACAGCGAGGCCGGCGGGGCACTCAACACCGCGCAGCTCTGGACCTGCACTGCACAACCCAAATCCAAGAGCGGAGTAACCACATAGGTTCCTTTGGCAGAAGGAGAGCCATCCCCAAAACACGAAAGGACGAAGCGAGAAACCACCATCCCTCACCAAGGCCAACGGTCCTACGGCCGGCCCCCTCTACCAGGAATGCTCACCGGGAGGCGCAGCGGCCACACTGGGCACCAATATATCAATAACCCCCTCCGAGGACACCAACTGGGGAAGGACACGGTCCCGCCGAGAAGCAGGGAACCAACAGACTGGGACCTCAGAAGCAAGCTCACTCAACCGAGGATCCGTGCAGCCCCCCGGATGCCCCGGGAAGCAGGGGCGCATCCAGCGAAGCGACAGGCCAGACGGAGGTCCTAGCACACCAGCACCACAAGTGAGTGAGGCAGGGGCACCCTGACGAGGCCGTGGGAGTCAGACCAACATACCCAGGAAGGGAGATCTCCAGAGACATAGACCGGCCAACATTTGCTAACCAGTGCCGGACAGAGGCGCCAAGATACAAACCAAGCCAGGAAGCCCAAGGACTTAGTCCACACAAGACCCCACTCCCCCGCCACACCCGAGGAATTACTGGGATCCCGGCATTTCACTGTGCATGACGGAGGTCCCGGCTCATGCAACATGGGCCAGGAACATCCGCCACGGACCATCATTCAGAAACCCTGGCACAGGCAGTTTAACTTGTAGCAGGTGGAGAGCCCCACCTTGAACAAGACGCCTTGGTAGGGCTCCTGACACAGTGAAAGGTGACCTTGAAGGTCTCGAGAACCCAAAAGGGGTATTCGCTTTCAAACAGAGGCAAATAAAACACCCCTTACTACAGAGATCTACCAGCACGCGGTGGGGGGGGGGATTACCCATTCTGCATCACCAAAGGAACTTTAATAGAATCTACCAATCTACCCCAAAGGAAAGGGCGATACATCAAACCCTAGCACAGGTCCTGCCCCCAAAGCTGGTTAAAGCGCATTGCCCTGTGTGACCTCAGAAGGGACCACGGGCAGCTCTTAAAACCTAGTCCCTCGGCGCATCGCTAATGAGAACCAGATTAGGGATCCCAGAGATCGCAAAGGGGCTGAAGGCCCCACAGAACAGCAACAGGAGCTACAGACTTCAGGTCATCACAGACCCGGAATACATTGGGGGTTGATGGGACAAACCACGGGCCAGAGCCTCGACAAGCACACCTTGCGATGTCCAGAAACAGGAACAAGGAGATTAGGTCAGCCCTCAAAAACCTTTAAAAAAATAAAACATTTTTTAAAAAAAAATCACAGGAAGGAACTCTGGCCCACCACAAGCGACTGGGCCCGGAAACAGAAACAGCCTCCTTGCAGGAAGACCTCCTAGGAGAGATAGTAGACAAAATCACCACGGCGGGTCAAAAACAAATGGACACTCAGAGAAGATCTGGCCGAAGAAATACAGGAAATAAGAAGAGACATTAACAAAATTGAGGAGAGAGCAGACACCAAAGAGAGGGCCATTCAAGAACAGACAGAAGACGCGAGGAAAGCAGACACTCTTGGAAACACTTGCAGCGGCCACCCACAACCTCTAGCTACAGACAGAAAACCTGGAGAATAGGTCCAGGATATCCAACATACAGGTCAAATGTTTGCCAAGGAAACTCAAGATCAAGACCTAACTCAGGTTCTAAAGAGCATCTTCAAGGACTTCATGGAGTCGGAGGCAGGCGAGGAGATCCAATTTGACAGAATCCACAGGGTGGGCCAGCATCGACAGGAACCGGGGGCGAGACAGAGAGACGTCCTGGTGGCCTTCCACCGCTACACGCTAAAGGAACAAATCCTAGCCAAGCCCAGAAAAGCAGACCAAATTACCTACAATGGCGCGGAAATATTCCTATACCAAGATTTATCACAAATAACTCAACAAAAGAAGGCGTATGGCCCCAGTCCTGGCACACCTGAGAGATCAACAAATTCAATACAGATGGTCACACACATTCGGTCTGAGCTTTTATTGGCAAGGAAAGCAGCACAAAGTCATGACATGTGAGCAGGAGGCAACCCTACTGGGAATCGAGGACGAAGTACAAGCAACGCTCCCCCCCGACCACCAATCAACTCAACACCCGGAGGCCATGGGAATGGTCTACGGGGAAGTCCAAAAGATCCAAGAAGGGAGAAAACCAACTGGCTCCAGAAGCCCGCCAACCAACAAGTAGTCAGACAAAGCGGGAAAGTCCACAGAGAGCGCAAAATTAACTCAAAATCGAGGAACCAACTCTACAGAGACTACGCGCCTGGGGAGGGCATACGCAAAGATAAGTGCTGTGCTTGAACGTTAAACAGATGATGTGAATTCTTAACCTCACGGTAGGAAGGGGGGGAATGGCACACAGGAATGGGATTGGGAGATCCCGCATGGGGAAAGTCTAGGGATCCACTATGGTTCAGCTCGTGACCACAAAACGAGAGTGGCTGAGTGCCAGTTGAAATGGTTACTCCAGCTCCTCTGATGAGTAGCAATTACCCTGGAGATGGATGGGGATGCAGATTTCATTCATACATCAATATTAGAGACGACTCAGGTAATTGGCAAAAAGAAGACTGTTTTAATATCATTTATCTAAAACAGGGAGTACAATGAACATCATCGAATTCGCTTGATCCTCTTATTCAAAGCATTGTAGTAAAAACTGAGATTTTATACACAAAACTCGTCATCAATGACGTTAACCTACATATTTACTAACGTCATCCTACGTGGCATACTACAAAAACCTAGGAGTATGGGTGATCGATCGGCTCTAAGTGAACATCTAAGTATACGATCCATACTAGTCTAAAAAAGTGTGAATATGTGATTGGTTACTTAACATTAGGTGGGGCAACTAAGCCCTCCCCTAAAAATGACCACTATGAACGTCACTAAATACACAACGTCCCATTGGTTTACACAACTAAAGGACCCCTAATTACGCAGTCCTCTACAATTGGTTGGCACTCTAACCTCCGTCAGTACTTGTCCACCTACGTCTAGCAGCATACAGGCTGGCCATCCAGGTGCTGGTGAGTTTGCCTTAACCATTGCTTCCCACCAATTAGCATATCAATCCATCACCTCAGTGGTCTGTCAATTTGTGCTTTGAAGCTCGCCTTAAGTTTGTTCTTAGCTCTGAGAAATTCAGGGAGTGAGGGCACGCTCTGCACTCGTGCGTAGGTTTGCCCACCTCATTCGTCCTACTTTATTCTTTCATGTGACTGGAGACCATGAAATTGAGCTTCTAATGCTTTAAAACACTATTTTCTAATGAACCTCTGACGTCTTCCTGGTTTTGTTAATGCCTTCTGAACAGGAGTTCTGTTCTTTAACACGATTTGTATCCAATGTCAGTTCACTCCAGTTTGATAAGACCTTGGCTTCTTGGCTCATCCAACTCTGTCTGCTGAGATTCACTTTGTAATTCAATTTGCTTTTTAACTGCGACACACGAGAAATGAAGCCTTTTTGTTAATGTCCAGCACTGCTATAATGCGTAGTGGAAACATCCATCCTTTACTATATATAGATAAAAAATACATGCAATTGGAAATTCCATTATCCTTGACTAGATTGAAAGTATTGCTGTAAGACACAACCAACTGGCAAACAGCAAGGCACCAGATAATGCATATATATCTTAAATTGTAATTTAATGCACTAGGCACTTTATTGTGTAATGCACTGAATTTGATTCTCAGGTAAATACAGTTCATTTTGCACACAGTATTATCAATATCAAGTCGTAGGTAAACTGTAAGGCATAGGACAATACATTTGCATTTGCTTATCTAATGATATATCTTTCGACGCATTAAGCACTGAATAGAAATTTTAAGCCAACCGAACATATTTGTATATGGTAGCAGAAACATTGAACATGTTATCCAAAATAAGCCTTGCATATTTGAAAACAAAAGTGTGAAGACCGGTTTTAAAGCATAAGATCACTAGATGCTTACTAATGTATAAATATATCAGTCTATGAAATGGTGCATTTTCAAGCACTAAGCACTTTATCTTGCAATGCATGAAATCCAAATTTCAGGAAAATGCTTTAAATGTGCACTAGATTTGCACTAGTTGCTAGGAATATGATGCACTTGATCTAAAAGCAAACTTTGCACAAAAAACCCTCCCCTCCCCCTTTCCCTTTTCTCTTTTTACCTTAGCACTTGACACTTTATGGTATGAATGTACTGTATAACAAGTCATCCAATATGGACGCCATTAAAAGGCAAGCAATAAAATAAGAAGTGCAGGTCTAGCGGTTTCTACACAGGAAAGATACTGGATCCAAACAGGAAATGAGGTATAAAGAATTGAAAACATGGTGTCAATTACAATTCGACGAAGCCCAGTTTGGGGTTAAACACGTTATTGTGATTTTTTATTCACAGGTGTGCTCTCGACTGTCCACACATCAAAAGAATAAAGGACGTTTTACAATGGAGAAAGCACGGAAGTGTTGTGTACCTTTTGGAGTGAAAGATGGAGGAGTGCCGCTGTGAACTGCTATTTTGCAGTACGTTTTGCCGCAATCGATTCACTATAAGGCTAACCTCAAGATCACTTTGTCTGCTTGCGTTTCTTTTACTTCTGTAACACGTGTAAACTAGCTTGATAACTTCATCTGCTTCTATGGCATAAGCTTCTTCACCTTGATCCCAAGATGTGACTTATCCTTGGTACTTTCTTGATGTCTTTATAGAATATCTGCATTCGCTTGTCTCTGCATCTCTTCTATGTTCGGCAGACTAGCTCTGCATGACGTCACCATTCGTCTAAGCTATTCATTTGCTCTGCCTCTTCTGGGATTTCATTCAAATGGCCATCATATTTTCTCGTATGCAAGTATGGTTTTCTCAATGGGTACCTTGCCTCCCAGATCTTCATAGGTACTGGTACTTTCACTGGTACCACACGTATCTCACACTCTGGTTCCCAGGATATAGGCAATATGGGTGAGGTGGTTGAGGTGGGGGTACCTGGCTCCTTCACTACACTCCCTTGTCTGGGCGATTCACCGACCCCTCTCCCATCATCCTTTATATCTAGACATCCTTGTCTGAAGAAATGCTTCTTAGGTATCCATATCTTTAGGACTCCCTTCAGGCATCCATTGGATTTCACATGCTCATCTTTGTTCCATGTCATGAGCATACATTGTACACTTGGACTGCACTAGATCCATCTTCCTACATACTACTTGTGGTTCTTTGGATACAGGAACTTCGTTCCCTCAGGTGCATGGATAATGGCCTTCACAAAGTCTCCGATTTCTTCATCTGTCGGGTCTCTGGCCTTCTATCCTTGATCAACATCGATCATGATTTCCATCTCTATTGCTTTCTTGGCTGTCTTCTTGCATTGAAAGATTATTATCTTCATCACACACAATCCAAGCAATATCATCACTATCAGGGCTCCAGGGAACCTAAAAAGGTCTGCCATCCATTGTGGAACCCAAGAAAAGCACGATCCAAACCAACTATCATCAGCAATATCTTCTACTTCATCTATCATCTGACCATGGAGCTTGGTCAGCATCTCTATGGCCTCTGTCAAGGTTCCATTCTCGACATCATGAGAAGGTATAAATGTGCAACATGATTTTCCAATTTTTGCACAAACACCTCCATCCATCACTGTGATCATGTCCAAGACATGTCTGTTCTGAAGAGTCATTAGTCTTATGGCTCTCATCTCTTCTCTGATTGCATTGATTCTCTTTATAGTAGTGTTAATTGTTTGCAGCAATTGCCATCTGGTAATTTGAAGCCATTTTGTGTTTGCTCCAACCTGCATTCTCGGCATAAAGATCAACGTGAATACTGATGAGGTCTGGCTGAACAGCCTGTGCTCATAAGGAATAGAGTCAAAAGCTTCTATTAACTTGGCTGAGAAATAGTTCTCGCTCTTCATTCTCTTCACCAACTCCACAGATCTCTTCTTCCTCAGGTGAGCATCTGTTTTTGGAAAACTGTCGAGATTCAGATCACTCTTTGGAATCACCAATGCTGGAACATGGACATTCACCAATGAGCATATTCCTCCCCAATCCTTTGGTAACTTCATGTATGCCTTTGATCCACAAGCCCAATAATGATCCATGAACAATGCTGTTCCAATGTTCATTCCTGGTGCTTCAAATATTCTCCCACAACTCTGGTTCTCTCCAACTTTTCTTGTGCCATTATTCATGAAACACAGCTTTGCACTCTCCAAATGTACTATCTGCACGTGTCCTCCTCTGCCTTCGACCCATGTCAGTAGTTTGGCAAGTTTCGACCATAGAGGCTTACTCAACATTTGTGCATTCTCAATAGTTGGTTGGTAGTGACCCATTATTACCCAGTCTCTGCAGATCACTATACATTCTTCCCAGCCATCTGGTGATAGCACAGTTCCCCAAATCTGCATCTGGCCTTTGTTCTATTCATCTATGAATTTCTTCTGCAGACTTTGATCTTCCTATTCCAGCTCCTTTCACTACAGGCTTTTCGTATCTGATCACACGATTCTTTGTATGGGCTCTGTTTCTTGTCTTTGCGTCTTGGATATAGTCATCTTCATCTGGATCTGTCCATTCAGTTGTCCATTTGAGGTAGGCTGTTCGACCCATGAACTGGCCTCTTGTACTACAGAATGCTAGATGTAATATGCAGTGTGCAGTCAGGACATCTATTTTAATAGCTATGAAGATCTTAGATTTCCCCATACTGTATGGCAGGAGTGCACATACAAAGCATCTCCCCTTCGAAGTTCTTCTTCCCCACTTCCTTCAAAGGTTGGTACCATATATGATTTCCCAAGTGAGCTATACTGTCCAGATAATCATTTAGTTCGAAATCATCTTCCTTGGTGCTTCTATTAGGCCTCATTCTTCTCATATGACCTTCTATGATCATATCATGAAGTGTGCCAGCATAAATCCTCTGACTGGATAAATCACAGTTAAATCAAGCAGTGGACTAGGTACACCTTCATTTGCTGCCTGAGTAGGAGAAAGTTCAGCAAGTTTCATCCTCTCAGCATACCTGTTAGGCATAAACATGTCTCTCAAAAAATCTCCATGTGTGACTTCTTTTTAGAAACTACCCTCAGGTCAAATATCACAGGATCAGGCGTGTTTGTATGCATTATTTGTGTGTCTCTCTTGCCAAGCCTGTATTTTACACCCAAAAAGAGTTTCTAAGACGCTTTTTGCATGTTAACATTTGTTAGTGTCATCTATCTCAGGCTCAGGCAATTTGTCATCTTTCTTTGGAACAGGAATGACTGCATAGGGTCTTGGCTGCCTAGTAGTTGCCACGATTGTACCTTCCTTCTGCTTAGGAAGATTCACAGGAGTCTTAGCTCCATGTACATCAAGGTAGTACGATGTGCGTACTGTGAGTGAAAGCAGTATGATTATGAACACAATGCAAGCATAACACAGAAGTATGTCAATTTACAGCATCGACTTTGTGGACAACGTGGACGTCTCTCTGCATCTGGCATTATAATATCACCATTAATGCTTCCCATTTTATTGCCCAAGGAAGGAAAAAGTAACCTTTAATACATCAGCATTATGTACTGCTTCTGGAAGCTGCTATCTTGACTCAGCAACTCGTCCTCGATCAGCTGTTTGTTTACTGGATGACAAGAAAAAACCTCTCAATGTATTCCTGGAACCAGTCTTTACCCAGACGAAATGTGGATGCCTCTCCAGCACGAAGAAAAACAACCTCAAATGTACTCTAGACATCTTTTCTCCAGAATGTTTCTAGAGGAGTTCAATAACATACACCAGCTCCCAGTTGATTCCTCAAATCTGCCTTAGACCAGATGACATAACTTTCTTTCAGCATGAAACAAGAGTTTAGTTTGACCCGCAACCTCTCGATCTGTTCCTGCAAGGAAACTTTCACTCTGACCTCAGAGTTCACTTGGAGTAAGCATTCACTTGGAGTATGATGTCTCTCAAAATTTCATTTAACGCTGCATCATTTCTCGGATCCCTTAGAAAGTGTGCATATCAGTGTGTCTCCTAACAAGCTGCGGATATTTTCCAATCAGACGATAGAACACCAAACTGACTAGTCAGTGGGCGTTATCAGGTGTTAGGGGCATTTGTCCTTCCCCCACTGTAATCAGGAAGCTGCGAAATTTGCTCAGTGATAACTATAAGCAATCTTCTCACAAATGGGCCATTTTTAGGATCTTGCAAGAAAGCAGGAATGTGAGTAGTTCTCCCCACAATCGAAGGCTATGCATGCAACACAAACTCAAAATAAGTAAGAATAATCCGAGAAATGTCATCATCTGGAATCACCATGGGCAAATCCAAACAGGAAGTCGTGTGAAATGAATCAGGATACTGTTCCCTCTTACAATTGTCGAAAATAAGCCCTCGACTTGGCATATTTTTCTTCTTTTTCTTATCAAGGCTTAAGCATGCCTTAGTCCAAAGTCAAAACTTCTGTGCTTTTAAGAATAAAGCTCTTCTCTTAACCCTGAAATGACTGCACAGAGTGTTCGAATTAGCTTGCCTTAACTCTTCTATAGTGGCTAGAAAGAGTGCCCCGAACCAGGCCGCAGCTCAATGAAATGTTTTCTTTCACACGACAGCCTCTGTGTCCTTCTTCCTCGTCAAAGACTGTTTGCATTTGCTGAGGTTCTTCCTCGTTGCTTGCTTCTGAAGGGAGTGGGAGCAGAGGGTTTTCTCCAGCATAGATGTTCATGTCATCTAAGAAAGTTAAAGCGCGTCTGCCTTGCACTCTGACTGCAGACGGCGTGACGTCTTCTACAATGAAGGGGCCGTTAAATCTGGGCTCGTACCACTTCCTTGTAAAGTTGCGGATTAGGACCGCATCTGCGGGGAATAGTTTGGGACGACATAGTTCTTGAACACTACTTGTTGAAGCATCTCCTTCTGTGTTGCCCCACACCCTTTTCGCCGTAGCGGACCTGAAATGGGAAATACTTGAAGTCATAGTCACGTAACTCCATTCCTAACAATTCAGAGGTAGGCTGAGCATCACTTCTAACTCGGGATAGAGGTGTGAGGGGTGTTCTCATCCTTCTCCCTGTCACTATCTCATGGGGGGTTGAGATGGTGGTCCGAAACTGGTTGGTTCCTCAGTGTATAGAATGCCAGTGGTAGGCAATGCAACCACTCTTTCTTCAAAGTAAGCTTCAACTTGGCTATCCTTTCTTTAAGCAAGCCGTTGAGCTATTCACAGATCCCATTTCCTTGTGGATAATAAGCCGAAGAAAACTTGTGCTTTATACCAAGCAACAAGCTCATCTGTTCAAATGTTTGATTCACAAAATGTGGGCTATTGTCTGACCTCATTACTTCACATCTTCCCCATCTAGGAAATACTTCCCGCACTACGAATTTGGCTGCACAGGTAGAGACTGGGTGTGTACACGGAGCAGCCTCAATCCATCTTGAAAAGGGACAAACTACAATATTCATGTATCTATATCCGTTACATACTTGCAGCATGTCGACATAGTCGATATGCAAATGCTAAAAGGGGCCACTGGGTCTAGGAAATACTCCCCTAACTGTGCGCAGTGTATGCCCAGCTGTGAATATTTGACACACAATGATAATGTGTTATTTATATAGCGCCTTAATCCAAAGCGCTTTACAGAGCACATATTTACATACAATATCACACAACCGAAATTGGTACTCATTTAATCGACCTAGTATAGCTGTTCCAGCGCCACCCTTAATAAGACTACAGGCATCACTGGTTTACCAGTGCTGTCTTGTCGCCACAATGCTTCAGAGGGGTTTAAAGAACACCCTCTTCGTGTCCATAAATCCTCTTGAGGTGCTTCCCCCTGGACCTCCATCAATTTAGTTTTTGACAAATCACTAGATCTCTCAGACACGTTCATCATTACAACAATGTTTTCATTTACATCAGGCGTTTCAAATGTCCTAATATTATCTGAACAAGCAGTGAGTTTGGCCTCATCGTCTGCTGCTTGGTTTCCACGTGAGATAAAGTCTGTTCTTTTCTTGTGAGCTGCGCAATTAACGTCTTTGCTGCTTACTGGGAGTTGTAGTGCCTTAATAAGCCTGTCCAATAAGGCGGTGTGCTGCACTGGCATGCCGTCCGCTCAGAGGTAGCACCTCCTTTTCCAATGTGCTAATCCTTCGTGCACGTCACATAAGCAGAATCGCTGTACACTTACTTCTTGGTCTGCATGATTCTCGAGCACGACAATCAGCGCCACTAACTCTGAAGCCTGTGCTGAATAATGAGACGGTAGTCGAGCACGTACCATCTTCTGAAATTCCCCATAGGCCGTGTGCTTTACCACAGCAGCAACTGTGTATCTCTGCCCATCATTTTGATCGATCCTTGAAGAACCGTCAATGAAAAAAATTTCTCCACCCGTCATTGCATTTTATTTTATCCAAGGGATTTCGTCATAGAACTCTTCATAGTTTGCAGAGTCATGCACATGCTCATCCTCTGCCAGTGGTTCAACTACTAACATGGCATGATTCACTATTCTGTATCAAACTATTTTGATCGCTGGATTCGATATAACTACCTCGTAGGCAGAAGACCTTTCAGAAGTTAACGTGCCATTTGGTTTCTCTAAAATGGCAAATAGTGCATGCTCAACAAATAATGTCATGGAGCATCCCATCACGATGTTTGCAACCTTCTCTATGCTGAACGCGGCGGCGGCCAAAGAGTGTTCGCACGGAAAGTGACCTCTCATTACTGGGTCTAAAATTCCACTATAATATACAAGGGGCGTGTACCCCAATGTGGTACTCTATGTAAGAACTGCTATCATAACAGTACCATCTGTATGCGAGAATAAGAAGAATTCCTCGGCATAATTAGGAATCCCTAAAACTGGAGCTGTGCAAATTGCCTTTTTTAATTTGTCAAATCCTTCTTCCATTTTCTCAGTCCACACAATTTTTTCCTGCATTGCCTGGGCTTTCTTTAAAGTCTGCAATAAAGGCCTTATATATGAGCTGCAGTCAAAGACCCATACTCTGACAGTTACACAATCCCCGAAATCTCTGCATGTGTTTTATCGTGTGTGGCTTTGTGGTTTTCAAAATAGCCTCAGCTCTCTCAGGAGTAACTTTCTTTCCTTCATATGAAATCAATTGTCCTACATACAACACTTCCTGCTGACAATACTGTAACTTCTCTTTGTCAACTTTATATCCTTTGTCAGCAAGCGTAATCATCAGCTGAACAGAATCGCGTCTGCACTCCTCCTCTAAAGTGCTGCAAACTAAGATGGCGTCTACATATTTCAACACAACACTTTCTAAATCAATATTGCTTAAGTCCATCTGAAGGACTCGAAAATCGATGGAGACTCACAATACCCTTGTGGTAACCGAGTGCTTTTCAACTTAGTCTATATGAATGTAAATGACGTCAGATCCTGAGTGTCTTTGTGCAATGGGATTGAGAAAAACGTCAATCACAGTGAAATATCGTGCTTCCACAGGTATATTACATAATATTGTAGTCGGATTAGGAACTAAAGGGAACTCTGCCTCTACAATCTGGTTCATCGGCCTTAAATCTTGAATTAGTCTCCAATACCCCCTTTCCCTTTTCACAGGATAAATTGCTGTGTTACAGGGTGATGTTACGCTCACCTGATATCCCCGGGGGCGTCTGGAAGGCTCTGAGATCTGGAACCCTGGATGCGTAGTTGCCCGGTGCTGAATAATGAATCTGCAATTACAGAAGGGAGGATTTGGGATAACTGTCTCTAATGGGTGAATCTCCCACCTCCCTCTGACCGATCCCCTTCCCACAGGGTCTTTCTCACCTTAGTTATTTGTAGGGTGAGCTATCCGTCCTGCGTTTCTTGTACAGGGGCGCTTGACGTTCGTTGGCGAGCTGCCCGAGTTGCTTCACTGGTGCAGTACGCCTTCATTGGGCCCAGGCCTGCTGTGACCCTGAATCTGCTGATAGGCAGGTAGGTCTGTTAACTGTAAGTCTTTGTTCTGTTTATGGTGGGAATTCGTTAAAGTCTTTATCTCCTCCTTTTCAGGGGTGAAGGTCTTGATGCTGGCGTGCCAGATGGAGAGGCACGTTTTTAGGTAAGAGAAAGCGCAAAGCGCAGCGCCTTTATTGTCTTTTAAAGCTAACCTGCCTTTTCTTCTTCCTCTCCTCACAGGCCGCTGTTGTGCTGTGAGCGGATGACAGCGCGGTGAAAAGAAAACTGACCCCCGGAATCCGTTAGTTAAGGTAACTAAAGCGCTGTGCAGTTGTTTAATATAGAAAGCGAACCTGAATATGTCTCCTTTTCCTTTGCAGGGTGTTGCTATTGTTCCCCAGATGGAAGAGCGCGGCGTAGCACGATGGAATTCTGGTGAGACTATTGTTTTCCTGTTCTCTTTATTGCTGGTCGTGATGTTCGAGCAGCAGCTGTGGAAGTGGTTCTGTCATGAGCCTTGCCCCTGGCCCTCACTGGCAAGTCAGCCTTCCAGTTAGGGCCAGGTCAAAGGCCTTAAAAACTCATCCAAGACTCTCTTGGAGTCAGTCCTGGCGCCTTTGGCGCCAGGCTCATAACCATCATGAAGACCAACATTAGAATGGACCATTTACTTGGGACTATTTAACTTGGGGGGGGGGGAGGGGGGGTTCAGCCAACATGGAGGCACACACATAGCTCAGTTACAAGGAACTGAGCTATGTGGTCTAGTCTTTTGGGTGTGGCAGGCTTGGGACTACTTTACCTGGACTACTTTGGGTGTGGCAGGCATGGGACTATTTTACCTGGACTACTTTACCTGAGACTATTTAAACCGCACCCAAACCAGCAGAACATGCTTTGCGTTATTCTGCTGTGGGCAGCGTAATGCTCACCGTGTCCAGTTCTTTGATGCCAGCTTACCTGAAACCAAGGACCTGCAGAGAGAAAAAGAACACTACGAAACTTACCTGGAACAGTATCCGGTCTTCAATCCATCGCTAACTTCAGTTCCACTCACCTGAATGTACGAACTCCATCATCCGGCACTGTGTGCATCCTGGAATACCATAACCTGGAAAGTCGAGAAAGAAAGACAGCATTAATAAGCGTTTACTCACGTTTCCTCTCAGATGAAGAAAGCCACACAATTCTTACCTGGGTAGTCATCTCCTGGTCAGTATCATTGCTGGAACATTAGGGCGCTCGGCGAGAACATCGCAACCTGCAAGGAGAGAAAAGACACAGGTTAGCAATATAAAAGGCGAAACAGCGCCTCGCACACCAAAATACCTTTCAAGGAAAGAAGACATTATTCGATCTAAGAGGAACATAAAAACTGCATATAAAGACTGTAAAGCAACAAACCTACGGAGTCGCAGCAGGCCTGTATTCCCACAGGGGGGCTTGCACCAGTAAAGTAACTTGGTCGCTGCTCGCCCCCCACATCTACGCGCCCCCGCCACGAGGAGCAGGACGGAGAATCCACCTTTTACAATATTAAGGTGAGGAGAAGGCCCAAGGGGGAGGAAGGAGTTGAGGCCAAGGGAGGTGGGAAAACAAAGACAATCTGGTATTGAATCCAGCTCTCCTATATTGCAGACCCATCTTTAACCAGAGGCCTTACCAAGGGACCAGGAGAGGGATCGAGAATGCAAATCATACAACCAGGGCTGGGTGGCGTCCCCATGGATACCAGGTGAGCGTAACAGGTTCGCCGGAAGTCCTAAAGCTAGTACCCACAGGTGAGTGATGTTTCTTCTTCTCTCGGTTTCCACAAGTTGCAGCCCGTTGAAATGCTGAGTGCTGTGAAATGCTGAGTGCTGGATGGTGTATTCTCAGGTAAGACGGAATAACCTTGTTCTTGGTCTTGTAGGGGGATGCTGGGGACCAGGAGCTGGTCACGGTGAGCGTCACGCTGCTAGTTGCAGAATAACACAAAGCGTGTTCTGCAGCCTGGGCGTGGTTTACATGGCCCATGTAAAATAGTACCAGGTAAAGTAGTCCCAGGCCCCAGCCACACCCACACCCAAGACACTAGACCGGATGGTTTGGGTTCACAGGAAATAAGCCATGCTGTTGCTTCCATGTTAGATATAAAGGCCAATGTACATAAATGGGACCTAGTTTGAACAGTCCCTCCTTACCATATATGAGCCTGGCTCGAGGAGCACTTTTGCAGTGGTTTCAAGGCCCCCAGTGTTCTAGTGGGAGCCTGTTTGTAGCACCGCTTGTGCCCCCTAACAGTGGGCATGACAGGTGACTCTGATGTCACTAAGATACCCTCATCCATCATGGCAGAAATCATCTTAAAAATACCTTCCTCTGCCTCTCGAGACATGGGATACTGTCGTCCTCGAGGTAAAATTGCTCCTGGTTTCAACTTAATCTTCACTTCTCCAACTCCCTTTAACAGCCCTACGTCAAAGGGGCCTGTGGGCCATAGTGAAACTGGCACTTCGCCATATCTTCATCAAAATACTCAGGACGTTTTTGTGCCAACATAATTTTCTGAGGAACTTCTCGTTTGATTGCTCATGTCAATTATTACTTCATCATCAGATGGATGATCTCCAAATATATCATCATCAGTGACGTCAGTCAATCTGTAACCTTCCCCGATGGCGATTACTGCACACTATCATTTTGCTGTATCATTTCAATCAAGCAAAGCCATTTCACCTTGCACTACGGCTGCTTGTAGCTCTAAGGGAAAGATTTGCAGCTCTTCTTCACGCATAGGTGTTTTTGATCTAAATAAAAATGTGTCCGCCATTCTAATAGTTCTGCCTACTAGGCCGGGTAGCCAAGTCAACAGAATACGTACTTCATAATGAAAAACCTCTGGTTCTAAAGGTGTTGCTCTCATGGCTATCTGTCCTGCAAATGCCATAACAAATTTGCTCACATTTAAACAATGCATTCCTGGCGTTAAACATACTATGCCTTCATCAGTAAACGAAATGGTCAAATTCAACTTTGTCATTAAATCTCGTCCCAATCTATTGGCAGGTGTCTGCCTCGAATATAGCAAAGGCACCTTCATGTCAGATTTTCCTATGGAGACTGGCAATTCTTCAGTGAAAGGAAATCTACCTGTAGCTCCTGTGAAACCTTGAGTATTCATGGCATTTCCAGACATCGAATATTTTCCCTCTCGTATACATGAGCGCGTTGCACCAGTGTCTACTAAAAACAAAAACAATTTGCCTCCTATATTTACGTCTACCCTCGGTTCCTCATGAGGATTCGGCGTCACAGATAGTACTGAACACATCAGGTCTCCCAGTGAGCTGTCCTATTGCGGGTACAGCCTTATTCCATTACCTGTGAAAGGATTCCCTCCATCAACAGTGACACCCCCTATTCTAGGAGTCATTAACTGGCCTGTACTCGTGCTCTGCTGAATCTGCATAGGTGACTGATGAGACGGCCCTTGTGGTGGATTGACTGGCACCTGCTATGTTTGCAAGCCTTGCTCAATCTCGGCGCTTGCTGCTGTTGCATGGTTTGATTCTGAGCAAACCCATCTCCACCCTGCTGTGAATATGCAGGTGGGTTTGAAGTCCCCCCTCTTGAAAATTGATCGTTTTGCACGATCCCTTGACTTCTACACATGCAAGCATGATGCCCTGTCATCCCACATGTCCAACATATAGGCGGAGGCCTCCAAACCTGCCCATACTGCATGTTTTGAATATCATTCTGCATATTCTGAAATTCTCCTTGATTATTCTGGAGGTTTCTCTGATTAGGCTACCAATTTTCTTGATTATTCTAAAAACCTCTTCCTCGAAATCCTCTCCTTCCTCGCGGAGCAAACCCATTATTGCCCTGATCAAACTGCCTTTGATTGTTCGCCTGTGGTACGTTTGCCATTTGCTGTGAACTCGATCCGCCTACACTAGTCAATATTGCCCCTCTAATGGCATATTTGGACAGTTTTTTTCTGTACCAATTTTGCCTCTTCGCCTTTCCTTACATCATCTTTTTTGCAATTCTTTTTCTGCAAGAGCCTACAATAATGAGCAATGGTCAGCTGAATCTCCGACCACGGTTTTGCTTCCCTACCCACTAACTTCTTGAGCTGCTTTTGTACAGGGTCCGGCAGCCCTTGGCACAATATATGATAGAAAACAGGTATAGATTTTCCCCAAGCTTCGCGTGTCTCCAAGCTCCACTTTGGAAATTCTGAATGTAAACAAGCGGATCATCCCCTTCCTGCATCTTTTTCATCATTATAGCTCCCATATCGGACGTGTCTGGATACAGTAGTCTAAGCGTTTTTCAGACTGCCACTCTGCAGTTATTGAACAGTGCTCCATCATGAGCAGTGTTAACTCTAGTAACACCAACATATCCTGCTCTCGACCAAACGTCATCAGCTCTCTCACCAAGTATGGCGATCAGGAGTCCCTTAATGTCCCCTATAGCCAATGTATTTCCTCCCTTCATTTTTTCTAATTCATGTATCCACTTCCCAGCGCCAGAAGTTAAACTCAGGAGTTACACCTTAGATGATCCTCATCCATCTGGGGCCACAGTATATACTGTGGTCTGGCCCCCCCTTTCTCTAGCAAGGGAAACTGAAGCCCCAAACTCACTCCTCACCATATGTCTGTCCACTGCAGGGACAATATTCCTGCACCGCCTTCTTCCTGGTAGCGATCTTAATCTACTCACGTATGTTGGCGACTCTCCCCCTCTCACGATGGAGTTGCCCTTTAGGTCGGTCTGACTGTTTTAATGGTTCTGACGCCCTATGTATAGGTGCGTTTAAATCGGACCATCTTACTTCCTTATCCATTGAAAAACAACCCTCGGGACCACATACATCCCCTCTCTCTTCCCCACGGAAAGTGTCTCTTTCTTCGGCTGACATTTCCTGTGCCCAACTCGAGCAACTTCTCTCTTCTTCATCTCCATTTAGTGCAAGTATCTAAAGACAGCCTTTCATGCTTCATGCTAAATGAGGCTTCTTCTGTGTCGTACAACTGAGTGCTCTCCAATCGATCATGTTTTTCCCTTCCCCTTAGGTTCTTTCTGGGCTTTCATTTCATGATAAACTTCATCGAACGTCTCCCCAATGCTCCTCAAGTCAAACTCGTCTTCTAGATTTGCTCTAACTGGCCTGGAAATGATTCATATTCTGTAAAGAATTCCTCTATATCCTCCCATGCGACTTCTGGATAAGGATTCCTTACTTCCTGCTCCAAGCGATCAAGATTGCATGCACTCTGCTTTTTTTTGCGTTCCATATCCTCGTCAAATTCTCTTCGTTTCCTTGCTTCCTCTCTAATCCCGTATTCCTCTTTTTTCTTCATAGCCCTTCTCATTTGCCCTTCGTCTTCCTCTTTTTTCTTGATATTCCTTCTCTAGTTTGCCCTTTGCATCTACTCATCCTTTCGTCTCTGTATTCTTTTATCTCATAACTTCTGTTCCTCCTCTTCCATTCTTTTTCTTTCTAGCCTTTCCTGCTCATCAATTGCTCTTTGTCTGTTATCGCGTTTTCTTTGCTCTTCTACTCTCTCGTCTTTTCACTTGCTCGTCTTGGTATAACTGCTCTAGTCTTCGTCTATCCTTTCTTTTCGCTCCTTTGTCTTTCAATCGTTCCTCTCTTTCTTTATTTTTTTGTTTTGCTCGTCTTGATCTTCCCTTTGCCTTTCATCCTCGATGCCTTTACCATCGAGTTTGAGCAAAATCTGACCACCCATCCATTCGTTCTATAAGAGTGCTAACTCATCAGTTATCTCTTTCTCCCTTCCATCTCTTTATTTCTCTTCCTATATTTAGAGATGTGCTTGCTCGATCACTTCTCTCTTTATCGCTTCTCTCTTTGTCCCTTGCAACCTTACAGATTACTTCTCTCTCAGTATTATTCTCTGTATCTTCGTCACTGATATGTGCAGGTGACTCATATGCCGGGTTGCTATACCATGTTGCTACCTTAAGCTCCCAGTATGGGTATAGCCCATCGTCTTTCTTATTCTCGTCTTCTATTTCAGACAGGGCAGGGGAGGCAGAGGGCTCCTCACCCCCCTCTTTGCATACATTGAGTATCCAATCTATAGGAGGCGGCTTGTATCGCTCTTCCTGGTACATTTTCCAAAGCTCTAAGCTTGCTAGTCGCTTGTCGAGCTTTTTTCCTGAGTACGCTGCATGCAAATATGTTGTCATATGCTGCAGGACGGCTTCGATAGTGACCCTCCTTGCGGCCACGGTATGAACACTTTATCCGCAGTTCCTTTAACCAATTTAGCACTCTACTGTCTAACCTTAGGTGCATGTTTCAGCAATTGCTTGCAGAGGTGCACAAGTGGAGTAACATCCTCCATTCTTTTTCATAAAATACTTTTTATTGTTTTATAAATTACAAACAAAACACAACCAAAATACTTAATTCACCCTTAGTCATTGTGGTTAAACACACATGTATACATTTTTCCCGGCATCTGACCTGTCCTTGCGTACATTATACAGCTATCATGAGTTCGTTTCGATCACTTATCTAAGTTCATTGCTTGGCATTCGGTGTCCAATGGCTTCTTTATCAACCTTCAGTTGTCCTGCCACCTTTGCCATATCTTGGTCGCTTTTTCTGGGCATCCCCTCGTAGTATACACTCTTATTTCCATTGGCACACATCCATCTACATCCGTTATCCATTTTTCGTACCTGGGTGGAGTGGGTGAGCCCCACAATTGAGCAATGTTTCTCTTGGCGAGACTTGTGGCTGTTGCAAACATGAGTTTTTCGAATCTTGATAATTCAATCTCCGCATCCATCCCTAGTATTAGGAGTTTGGGGTCCATTGGGATTTCGCGTCCAAGCACTGTTGATAGCCTATCACAGCATCGTTGCCAAAAGTCTTGTATGTGCGGACATTCCCATAAAGTGTGAAAGAAGGTTCCTCTCTGTTGGTGGCACCTTAGACAGTTGGGATCCGCCGCTCTCCCCCATTGGTGTAGGTCGTCCCTAGGGTAGTATATCCTATGTAGAATTTTTAGTTGAACCAGTCTAATTCTGGCTGAGATTGTCGATTCTCGGGGGTACATAAGAGCCACTGTCCAGTCTTCTGGTTGTATTTGGCGCACATCTTTTTCCCACTTCTCTTTGAGTCTTGTGAGCTCCTTTGTGGCAAACAAGTTGATGGCGTTGTACATTGTGGATGTTACTTTGTGATCGATTCGATCCATCACAATGTTCCTCTCTATCGGGGTGCATTCTGGCACATTTGGAATGTCTATTTCACTCGCCGTGAGAGCATGTCTCATTTGCAGGTAGTGGAAGTGTTCTGTGATGGGGAGATCAAATTCTTCTCTTAGGACTTGAAAGGTCTTAATTTCTCCATCCCGTATCATGTGTTCCAGTGTCTCTATCCCCTTCTCCTCCCGGGATACCCACTTGGGAATTGCTTTAAGTTCTGGAAGATTTTTATTATGCCATAGGGGTTGTTTTAATGTGACTTTCCCTTCCCATCCCAGGTGTTTATGTGTGTCTGTCCATATCTGTGTTCTCTGAGCAGTCATTGTGGGTGTGACTTGTCTTGTTGTTTTTAGGTAGAGGCTTTCTAGTGGGGTGATCCCATGGTTTGCCTGGGTGTCTTCTCTATTATGTGGTAGCATTGGGTCGCCATGTAATATGTCATTCACTACTGACATTTGGGCTGCCCAGTAGTACATTTGTAGGTGTGGGAGGCCGATTCCCCCTTCCCATATCGAGCGGTGTAATGTTTGTAGCGCAATTCGGGGATGCCCCCCTCCCCATAGCAGTGTCCTAAGTGATTCCTCTATTTTGCGAAATTCTACTTTAGGTATGTATAATGGTGCGTTCTGCAGGACATATAGGAACCGGGGGAGGGCCAACATCTTGAATAGGGCAGCTCTCCCTAGCAGGGTGAGCGGAAGGTTCATCCAGTGTCTTACGTCATTTACGAGCCTGTCCCTCACTGGGTGCAGATTTTTCTCTATGTATTGTGTTAGGTCTGTGGTGATTTGTATCCCTAGGTATTGGAACTGCTCTCTCTCCGTCTTAAATAGGCAAGTATCTAAGGTTGCTGCATCTAGACCTTTAATCGGAAACAGCAGGGATTTGTCATAATTTACTTTTAACCCACTGAAGTTTCCATAAGTGTTCAGTATATTCATAACGATGGGGCAGGATGCCACTGGATTACTTAGGTAGATGAGGAGGTCATCTGCATATAAGGATACCTTGTCCTCCCAGTTTTGTGCCCAATGGAACCCCTTCCAATTTGGGGAGTCCCTTAGCATTATTGCGAGCGGTTCTATTGCGAGTGCAAATAACATCGCAGAGAGGGGACATCCCTGTCTAGTACCCTTCCCCAGTGCTATGGTACGCGAGGACCAGCCATTGACTCTAATTTCTGCCTTCGGTGCATTGTATAAGAGTTTAACCCAATTCGTAAAATGCTCTCCAAATCCCATTCTGTCCATAATGAGCCATAGGCCCTCCCAGTGGATCGAGTCGAAGGCCTTCTCAAAATCAATAGTGAGCAGGGCGAGTGGGTCCTGTAGGGTGGAGGATTTTTCAATGGCAGCGTGGAGTCTATGAATGTTCATTCGTGTGGATCTTTGCGGCATGAAGCCGCATTGGTCCGGGTGGACCAAGGAAGTTATTACTTTCTGCAATCTGTTGGCCAGTATTTTCGCCAGAATTTTAGCTTCAGTATTAATTAGAGAGATTGGTCGATACGAGCTGCAGGTATCTGGGGGTTTGCCTTTTTTGTGTATCACTACTATATTAGCTTTCCTTAGGTCCGGTGGTAGTATGCCTTTTTCTTTCGCCTGTAGGAACATTTTGAGCATGTGTGGTGCCACTTCTTCTGTGCCGATTTTTTTCCATGTTTCCACTGGTAGGCCGTTAGGTCCTGGGGTTTTCCCATTCTGAAGTTGGGAGATGGCAGTCATTAGTTCTTCCTCCGTTATTTCAGCCTCGAGTTCCATCTTTTGGGTTTCGTTTAATGGTGGGATGGTCATTGCGTCCAACGTGTTGGGATCTATTTGGTTCGTCGGTGGGGCGTATAGCTTTTCATAGTAGGTTGCAAAGGCCTCTGCGATGCCTGCGTCCGTTGAGGCCCATTCAGTGTCCGAGATTCTTATTCTGCGTACCTGTGGGTGGCTCTCCTCTCTCTTTTCTAACCATGCTAGCATTTTGCTAGCTTTGTCTCCTGTTTCGTATATTTTTGCGCGCATAGTTCTGTGTGCTTGTTTCGCGCATGTTAGCGCAACATTGTGTAGCTTCCTTTGTGCCCTTTGGAGGGCTAGGTTGTCTTCTTCCGCACCGGAGCTAATAAAGTTTTTCTCTGCTTGCTTCACCTCTACCTCTGCTTCTGTTACTTCTCGTCGGTGTGCTTTTTTGTGTGCTGTGGTCCAGCTCAAAATTTCACCTCTTAGGGTCGCCTTGTATGCTTCCCATACTATTCCAGGATCATCCACAGAATCTTGGTTTAGTTCAAAATACATTTTAGTTGCTTCTTGGAGTTTCTTTGTGAGTTCCGGGAATCCTAGATAGAATGTATTCAGTCGCCAATTCGGTGGAGGACGAGGTCTTTCTGTCTCGAGCGTCATTGTGAGTGGGGAGTGATCCGATATTCCTCGGGGTTGCAGAGTTGCCTCAGTTATTTTATGCATATTCTCTCCAGGGAGGAGAAAGTAGTCTATCCTGGACATCGATCCATGTGCACCCGAATGGAAAGAGAATTGTCTCTCTTCTGGATGAAGGTCCCTCCATGCGTCTTTCAGGCCCAGTGCTGATGCAAAGTTCGCCAGTTTGGTCGGCAATGTCGGATTTCTCCCTCTTTGGTGTGTGCGGTCCTTAACAGTGTTCATCACATCATTAAAGTCTCCGCCCACCACCAGCACATCCGCTGGATTGTCTGTTATTATAGGCGTGATTTCCTCCAGTAGAGGGGCCATTAGTGCTGGGGGTGAGTAGATTGCCATTGTCGCTATGGTTTGGTTCCATAGTATACCTTGCACATACACAAATCTGCCCCCCGGGTCTTGAATTATTTTTGTTACATCTATCGGGGTTCTTTTATGTATCAGGATTAACACTCCTCTCGAGCCCATCGAGAAGCCCGCGTGGACTGCTGTTTTATATTTCGTTCTCTTGAAGAATTGGCAGTTCGTGCCCACCAGGTGTGTTTCAGTCAGCATTACTATATCCGGCTCATGTCGGTTTATATATTGTGTTACTAGTCTTCTCTTTATACTATTTCCTAGACCATTCACATTCCAAGTCATGAAGGCAAGTTTTTTCTCCTTATGTGCGTCCGTAGCCATTATTCACCGAGTTTCTTGGTGTATGCAGATGATTGACTTTTGTGATCTTCATATATTGCCTGTACGTAGTGGCCTTGATAGGCCAGGCGTCATTTGGATACATGTGTGACTCTTGGTTCCCCCTCCCCATACTCCTTCCCCAACTGAAGCATCTGTCGCCCGTTAAACAAAACATTTAACTTAACTAACTAACTATTTTCCTAGTGCTTAGGTCTCTGTAGTCCAAGAGTACCTTCGAATGCACTTCCTGCTGTGGGGGTTTGTGCTGTGTTGATCTTCGGGCCGCCAGCTTTAATGCTCGGTGCTGCTTGTGGTGGGCCGATTACGTTTTATGTTTGTCATGTGCTTTGCCATTTTATGCCTTCTGCTGCAGTTATTCATCATCTCTTTGGGGCATCGCTTCCTGTTCTTGGTAGTCCGGTCTATCCGGTGGTTCATTCCGGCGTGGTCTGTTCCTTCTCGTTTCTTGTCTTCTATGTGGGTTCCATTCCCCTTTCAGATTTCTTTCAGCCCAGGTCCATGCCTCTTTGGGATCAGTAAAATGTATTGTGGTGCCGTTGTGGTATATTTTCAGTTGTGCAGGGAACAGGAGGCCATATTTTACATTTTGTGTCTGAAGTCGCCTTTTGAGGGGGTCAAACGATTGTCTCATCTTTTGCACTTCCCTAGTGAAATCTGGAAAGAAGCCGATCCTGGAGCCATTGTATGTTATTTCTCTTTTTGTTCTGGCCATCTGCAGCACTGCATCACGATCTCTGTAGTTAAGGATCTTCGCTACAACAGTTCTCGGCTGTTTACCGGGGATCGGGTCGCCTGTTGGGATTCGATGTGCCCTTTCTATTGAGAATAGCGATGAGAGGGTCTTGGGCGCAAATAGATCGACCAGCCATTTTTCTAGGAACAGTTCCATGCTCTCTCCTTCAGTTTTTTCGGGCAGTCCAAGAATGCGGATGTTATTTCTTCTTGATCTGCCCTCTCCCTCCTCCACCCTGCTCTCCAGTATCTTAATTCGTTCTAGAGCTCTGTTCATTTGTTGACCCATGCCTCTCAGCTCATCTTCCGCAACCGATATGCGGGTTTCGGCCTCTCCAGTACGGGATGATAGTTTCTGAAGGTCATGCCGCAACAGGGAGACTTCTGTGGAAATGCCATCCATTTTAACTTCCATGGATGCGCGTGAGTTGGCAATGGCGGTCATCACATCCCTTAGAGAGAGGGCTTCTTCCGGGTTCTGCCTATCTTCCGGGCCATTTGGCTCTGTTGGTAGCGGCAGGGTGGGAGTTGTGAATTGCTCCATAGTGCTCTGGTTGCCCACCTTTTTTGTTGTTAGTTTATCCTTACCCATTGTGGTGACTGTTTGTCTGCTTATTGTTGCGCGGAATGTATTCTTCCTTGTCTCATGGATTATTACAGTGCTAATATTCTGTGCAGGAGATTGTTGTCACTGATGGGTGGGGCACTGTATAGCTGCCGAGTGTTTTCAGTTATTGTGCTAGTTATGGATTCCCATCTCCCTTCTTCCCCTGTGTTGTGATCACATGTGTGGCTCGGAACTGTCTTTCCCACTGAATGTGGGTCCTACTCCCTTCCTGTTAGGCCAGCTTCTGAGTCTGTTTGGCTTCCTTTCGTCTCGGTCTTTGGATTCCGCCTCTCTCAGGGCGCCCTCTGCCTTCAATTAGTTTATTGGTTGCCTTCTATTTCAGGATTTCTACTCCCTTTGCCGTTTTGGTAGTCCGTTTTGTGGCTAGGTCCCAACTGTAGGGCTATGCCTCCACCGCCCCCTCTCCTTACCGGCGTGGCCCACGGACCTCTTGCGCTGTGTCTGCAGCCTCCTGGGTTCCCTCCACTCCTGGTCTCCTGCTCCAGCCGGCCGGGGCCCGTGTGTTCCGGGGGGCCGGGCTCCAGATCTCGCTCCTCAGGCTCTCCACCTCCCCCCGCCGGCCACCGCCGCCGTGAATCGCCGTGCCACAACGAGCGCTCAGTGGCAATTGGAGCGCTCGCGAATGTCCGTCGCCGACCAGAGCCGATGGTCCCGCGTTCGGTGCACCTCCAGGGGTCGCCTCGATCCGGTCGCACACCGGTGCCTGTTCCCGCCTAGCACTGGTGGAGCGCGAGGCAGGGGGTCCACCTCCGTCACACACTGTCTCCCTGGAGGGGCAGCCCGAGGTGCAGCGGGAAGGGCCGCACCACACCCCTCACGCCACCGCCACGTCTCTTTTCCCGGTGGCGCCTTCCGTCTCTAGAGGCAGCCTTTCCTTCTCAGCGTCCGGCGGCCATCTTAGATTATGTTTTGGCGCCAGGTTCCCTTATTTTCGTTAGCGATTTCCTCTGCTACTGACCGCCGATTCACTTCCAGAGTCGCGCAGGTTATGGCAGTAGCTGTGTTCTTCGATTCAATCCGATTGTAGGCTGGTTTCTTTTCGATTTTCTCTAGGATTTTGCAGGATTCTTTTGGCGGCCCGGGAGCTCACAGAGATCACGTCTTCATGCTGAGCCCGTTGGCCACGCCCCTCAACATCCTCCATTCTTGATTCGTCACTTTCAATCTGCTAACACTTGCTTGCTATAATCACAGATTTAAAAATATGTTTCAGAAAAATAATACAATATGAGCGAGCACCAATCGTCGCAGGCTCCAATCCTTTTAAAAAAAAATTGCTTTAATCTTGCTAAAAAACCACCAAGTTCAATTCAAAACAATCAATTAATTTTTTTCAACTTTGCACTTCTCCATTTTTTATTAAAATAAAAATTTCCATGACGTCATAATGTTTTCACAACCACATAAAACAAACAAACGTACTCGACCGGTCACATATATTTTTCTCTACAGTCTTCTCTAAGACCTGTCTTGCCCTCTAAGATACTGCATATGGAGTTTAAATTAACCTCTTTAGATTTGCCTTTAATCAAATCCGTCATCTGCTACGGGACTCTAGGTTCAAATTTCTTCTGATACGTTCTTTAAAACACAGGCCAGGGCGTATTCTATTTATCGTGGCCTCTATCACGATACTTTATTGGTTGGCCACACTCAAGTCAATATCTATTCTCTATGTATATAACACTCTTATTCTCACGTTATGTTTATCCCGCCTCCCTCCGTTACTCACTTTTTCCCCTTATCTTACTTCTTTTCTCCACTCATCACCCATTCATTTTGTACCGCCTCTTCAACCTTCTGTCCGCTCAGCTTCTCGTAGACTTGGGAGAGGATTTTGTTTGAAACCAGGGGACCCATCACGCCTCACTTGCAAGTTTTCTTTCCAATTTACACTAAGCACTATCTACGGGAAGCTTGCGTCCTTCCAGCCGAATGGCAAAGGTTGTTCGATATTGCCGGAACTCTAAGTTTACTTATGCCGATGGCTTTGAACCATCCTCTCTGCTACCAAGTAAACTGGTTACTCTAGCCCCTTTGATGAGTAGCAATTACCCTGGAGATGGATGGGGATGCAGATTTTATTCATACATCAATAATAGAGACGACTCAGGTAATTGGCAAAAGGAAGACTGTTTTATTATCAATTATCTAAAAGAGTGAGTACAACAAATATCAACAAATTCGCTCGATCCTCTTACTCAAAGCATTATAGTAAAAACTGAGATTTTATACACAAAGCTCATCAATGACGTTAACCTACGTATTTACTAATGTCATCCTACGTGGCAAACTACAAAAACCTATGATTAAGGGTGATTGGCTCTAAGTGAATATCTAAGTATATGATCCATACTAGTCTAAAAAAGTGCAAATATGTGATTGGTTACTTAACATTAGGTGGGGCAACTAAGCCCTCCCCTAAAAATGGCCACTATGAACGTCACTAAATACACAACATCCCATTGGTTTACACAACTATAGGACCCCTAATTACGCAGTCCTCAACAATTGGTTTGCACTCTAACCTCTGTCGGTACTTTTCCACCTACATCTAGCAGCATGCAGGCTGGCCATCCAGGTGCTGGCGATTTCTCCTTAACCATTGCTTCCAACCAATTAGCATATCAATCCATCATCACCTCAGTGGTCTGTCAATTAGTGCTTTGCAGCTCGGCCTTGCGTTTGTTCTTAGCTCTGAGAAATTCAGAGAGCGAGGGCACGCTCTGCAGTCGTGCGTAGATGTGACCGCCTCGTTCGTCTAACTTTATTCTTTCACGTGACTGGAGACCATGAAATTGAGCTTCTAATGCATTAAAACACTATTTTCGAATGCACCTCTGACGTCTTCCTTGTTTTGTTCATGCCTACTGAACAGGAGTTCTGTTCTTTCACATGATTTGTATCCAAAGTCAGTTCACTCAAGTTTGATAAGACCTTGGCTTCTTGGCTGATCCAACTCTGTCTGCTGTAATTCAA
Source organism: Ambystoma mexicanum (assembly GCF_040938575.1). Classification (NCBI taxonomy): domain Eukaryota; kingdom Metazoa; phylum Chordata; class Amphibia; order Caudata; family Ambystomatidae; genus Ambystoma; species Ambystoma mexicanum. Next base: position 302,290,365 of record NC_090937.1, read on the forward strand.
TTTGCTTTTTAACTGCGACACACTAGAAATTAGGCCTTTTTGTTAATGTCCAGCATTGCTATAATGCGTAGTGGAAACTAATTATATATTTCCCGCAATATATATTCACTATAAAGCTAGCCTCAAGATTACTTTGTCTGCTTGCGTTTCTTTTGCATCTGTACGCGTGTAAGCTAGCTTGATATCTTCATCTGTTTCTATGGCATAAGCTTCTTCACCTTGATCTCAAGATGACACTTATCCTTGGTACTTTCTTGATGCCTTTATAGAATATCTGCAGTCTCTTCTCTCTGCATCTCTTCTATGTTCGTCAGCTCAGCTCTGCATGGCGTCACCATTCGTCTAAGCCATTAATTTGCTCTGCCTCTTCCGGGATTTCATTCAAATGGCCATCATATTTTCTCATATGCAAGTATGGTTTTGTCAATGGGTACCTTGCCTCCCAGATCATCTTAGGTACTGGTACTTTCCCAGCATATAGGCAATATGTGCGAGGTGGTTGAGGTGGGGGTACTTGGCTCCTTCACTACACAGTTGAACCCACCCAGTAAGGGCGGGGTGTGAGGTGTGGAGAAGTGAGGGAGAGAAGGAAGATGAAGATCCGGGGGTAATAGATACGAGAGGAGTGCGGTCACGACAGGCATCAGAGGGGATACAAAGGGCACCTTCGAAACTAAAGGGGGTACCAGGCACACAGCACTAAGCAGGGGAACGAGAATGGCTAGTATCTAGATCACCTAAGGATCTTAACCTTAAACGTCAATGGGCTTAACTCACTGATCAAAAGGAAAAAGGTGGAGAGATTCCCGAGGAGGGAACAACTGCATACAGTTACTCTGCAAGAGACCCACATCCAAACCCGGGACACACATAGGATACACATCTGGGGTCATAGGAGAATCTTCCAGGCCACGTAAGACAACAAAGAGGGGGTGCTTCTTAGCACTGAAGGACGGGCATGACCTGACAATAAAAGGGAAGGAAACGGATGACCAGGGGAGATACCTAGCAGTAGCGTTGGAGGGGAGAGGCCTACACGGTTGCAAAAACGTACGCACCAAACACATGCCAAGACGCCTACATCCAAAAAGCCTTCACCCGATTAGCCAAGTTCTCGAAATCGCCCATCATATTAACAGGGGACATCAATTTGACCTGGGATCCCACCAAAGACAGGAGTACGATTCCACAGGGGCCTCTGATGCGACCCTCAGGGGGACCTCAAGCGGAAAGTTCAGGACCTTGCCTTAATTGACACATGGAGGGAACTGCAGGGGGACAGGGAGGGATACACCTTTTACTCCCACGCACACCGATCATACTCAAGGATCGACTACACATGGCTACCAGAACACTGCTCGGCAAGGCAAACGACATGACACTGGGTGCCATCACACGCTCAGATCATGCTCCAATGGCCCTATCCTTAAAAAGAAAGCAGGACCCACCGACCTGTGGAAGTGGCAATACCCAGCCCCACTCTTTAAGGACATAACACTTGTCTGGGGAAAAGCAGAAAAAGTGGAGGCCTTTGCTGAGAATAATAAGATCGGGGACACCACATCGCAGACTTAGTGAGATGCCCTCAAAGCAACAAGAGGTAGGATTATAGCCATAAAAGCAAGACGAGAAAGGGAACTGAGGTTAGAAGAAGCTCAACTAGGAGAAATTAAAAAAGGACATAATGGCTAAGATGGGCTCGATGCAGACCTCAGCCATAAAGAGAGAATACAGGACGATACAAGGACAGTTAGATCTCATACAAACTCGGGCGGCGGAGTGCAACCTACTGCGCCTTAGGCAAAAGTAATATATCAAAGCTAATAAATCAGGCCGCCTCCTAGCCAGAATGCTGAGAAAGGAAGAAAAGGACATAACTATCATAAAACTTGGGGCGTGGCTTGGGCAGCCATGGAATAGGCTGCGATCCCTGTGTGCTCCGTGATCCGGCGACCAGATCCGACTGCAAACGCACACTATTTTACTTGATCATAGTTACAAAATACATGGAAAGGCGTGGGAAGGCATCATGCAGAGCATGAGCGAGCTGGCAGCACGCTCGAGGCCGAGGAACAGCCAGACGGATACATTGTATCTTTGAGATCAGCTGCGAGGGAAACATCAAAATGGCGGCGGTAGCTGAGAACAAAGGGATCCCGAGGGGCGCTTCCATATAATGTAATAGCCGTCTCCGTCGGATGGCTACAGTAACACGCTGTTGAAGCAAATACACGAAATGACATTCATTGCTGCTGGCGGCTGCTAACAGCGTGTGTCCTCTGCTGGTATAGCTGTGGACATTAATGCACCGGAGAAGCGCATCGAGTATGATACAGAACGGAGGAGTTGCGCCCACCGTGTGCGAAGTCAGAGGCGGAAAGCAGCGGCCGACCCTGCACAACAGTGGGTTGCCGCTGCAACACACATCTGATGCCAGCCCGCGGCTGTGAGCGCCTGGGACGGGTGCTGTGAGCACCGGAGCGGGATGCCCGGCAGATTGTCTAACGAAGCGGAGCTACGACCAGCATACTGCATTTACAGTAGACAGTCAATAGCTGGCTGTTGGATGCACACGGACATAACAGAGAGCCGTGTGTTGCACAGTGTGCGGGCGGACCCTCTGCCATACAGCATCCTGAGACAACAACCTGGGGGAGTCCTGCACTGAAGTACTGGCATATTACAGCCACATATGAAAGACCCTGCGGAATGAAGGTGGACTGGGGGTAATCTAGGAGGTGGAGTGCCACCGTATCCCCTGAGAAGGCAAGGGGGGGGTAATGGAAATAAATTGGTGGCTGATACGTGCGAGCACGTGACATATCATAGCAAGGACATGCCCAAACTCTGAAAATCTACATATGACCAGGCAGGCCAACGCAAGGAGGAAGAGAAGTAACAAAACTGTGTGTTGGTAAACGAGCGCTCCCGGGCTTACTGACTCAGGTGCTTGACGGAGCTGGTAAGCAGTCGAGAGACCAGAGGCTCGTGACACGTATGCAAGATGGCGCCGTGACTGGAATGGTGGGGTTCCTTGTTGATGTGAGACAATGCAGCAGGAGAAGCGGCTTCCCAAGGAGTCAAACACTAGCAGCTGAACCGAGATCAGGGGTGGAAACCGGAGGAGCCTGAACGATTGCTGGAGGACCGCGACACAGGAAGCAGGGGTGGTCCGGTCCAGACACTGGCGCCCAGGAGAAATCCCCCTTTTTTGAGGTGGGTGTGAGGCGCTGGACTTCCCGAGGTCCTGAAACATCGTAGCCGGGACGGCTAGGTACACTGCGTGATCCTTAGAAACACGCTGATTGCTCATGGATAATTGTGCATAGAAGGAAAACGTGGGAGAAGACAATCCATCTGAAACATAATTTCACGCGCTGCAACATAACGCAGCCTGCTGACGCCCCAGCGCCCGAAGGACCTGGGAGTGATACAATGACACTGAATTGCTGGAACCAGACACGCAGGAGGATTGCGCGATGTCAGTGAAAGGACTGAGATCCAAGTCTAAACAACCCACAATGGAGGTCTTTGTGAAAACACAGCGGACCCCTACAACAGCGGCACAAAGCACAGGTGCGGCCCCCACAGATGGCGCCTCAGAAGGAGATAACCGTCAGGTCCTAGCGGCCATAACGGAATTGAGCACCAAATGGGGCGCAGCAATGGCGGACCTGCGGACAGCCCTGGAGAACAAAATTGATGCGGTGGGAATTGAAGTCACCCTGCTACGACAAGATGTTAGAGCACTGGCAGAGAGAACGAGTGGCCTGGAAAGCGCAGTGAAGGTTAACACAGATGTCAGCACGAACAACGCAAAGGAGGTCCACGTGTTAAAACAGCAGGTTGCCAACCTCGAGAATCGAGTGGAAGAAGCGGAGGGAAGGGCGAGAAGGAACAACATACGGGTGGTCGGCCTACCCGAGGGAGAAGAGGGCCATGACCCCCACGGACTATGTGGAGAACATGATCCTCCAGGAGATAGGAGCAGACAAACTCTCACAGGGGTTCACTGTTGAGCATGCGCATCGAGCCCTAGTGAGGAAACCACAACCTGGGGCCCCGCCGAGGCCGATAATCGCAAGGATCCTGAACTATAAAGATAGGGAGAAGATCCTGGAGTATTTTCGTAAGGGCGGAACAATAGAGAGCATCCACCAATATCACGGCATACCCGGATTACACGATGCTGGTGCAGAGGCAAAGGTATAGCTATGTAGCCGTCAAGAGGAGGCTGCGCACAGCAGGCATCAAATATATGCTTCTATACCCGGCAAAACTAAAAGGTGTTGCACAAGAGCAGAGCGCTTTTCTTTGACACCCTGCAGGAGGCGGCGTCATGGCTGGATCTGCAGGGCTGCCCGGAACAGGAGGCTGAACGAGATCGTCAGGAACAAGACAAGTGAGGAGTCTGTGTCTTGGACATTAAGGGGATAAGCAGGAGGGTGGCCTGGTCATGGGAACATAGGAGATTCGATTGACATTTTGTAGCCTTTGGACCTTATGCTCGGGCTGGACTGGAATATAGTGAATTAACTGCATGTTGGAGCTGAATAGCATTAACATTACGCGTAGTAAAATGGGAAATAGGAGCAAAGGGATGGAAGCAACCTACCCCTGAGAATTAGTAGTTAAGTGGCCATTAGGGCGACTTCACCCTACTGAGCCCCGAGTATAGACTTGCTAGGCAGGGCTAGATGTGGGGGTGCCTGAGATCCAGGGATGAGCTGGGCAACAGTTGGGGAGGGTGTTGTTGGGCGAGGGCAGGGAGGTGGATGGGTGGGAGGGAGACGGGATAGTTTGTTGTGTATATAGTTTTGGGGAGTTTAAGTTTGAATACGAGCCTACATAGAAGGTTGAGTCTGAACTGCACTGGTGGGGGGAGGAGAGGGATTCGGCCATGCCACGGGGGATCTTAGAATAATTACTTGGAATGTTAGGGGACTTAATATTTAAAGAGAAATAAGGTGATGCTATACCTTCGGAGACAGAAAATTGACATTGCTTTACTCGAAGAAACTCATCTGATGCGAGACAAGTTAGAAATCATCAAGAGGAAATGGAAGGGAACGGTGGTGGGTGCTCCATATTCGGCCTATGCCAGGGGATTGATCACCTGAGTGGCGCCACATGTCCTGTTTCAGCTGTTGCAGATGCGGGTGGAGGCAGATGGGAGACTGGTTGTGGTGAAAGGACTAGTGGAAAATAGGGAAATAAGTGTGGTTAACCCGTACGCCCCAAACCAAAACACTGCAGTTTATTTTAGGGCGCTGTGTGGCAATCTGAGCATGTGTGTAGGGGGTGCGATGATCTGGGTTGGGGACTTTAATTGTGTATTAAATCCTCAGGTAGACCGGTCAGATGGGAGGCAGGATAGGCCGGCCCCGTCGGCCAAGGCGTTACAAGCACTTCTAAATGATTTTGGATTAGCGGATGTATGGAGAGAACACCATCCACAGGCGAGGCAGTATTCCCATTATTCAGCCCCGCAGCAACTACACACGAGGTTGGACTATGTCTTCGCCACTCCAGAGATACTGACCGAAATCACGCAAATTGAATATAAAGCAAGGGTCCTCCCGGACCACTCGCCCCTGCGCCTTCATTGGCAATGTTGTCCCCCAGAGCAGGAATGCCGACATGGCGCCTCAGGGCAGAGGCGCTTAGAGACCCCATCTTTAGACGAGACGTGAGGGAGGAAATTGTCAGCTATTTTGAGACAAACATGGGCAGTGTAGACTCAGCGGGCATTTTGTGGGAGGCCTTTAAAGATTAGAGGAGTGGCCATAGCGAAATCTAAAGGATTGCAGGGAGGGATCCTAGCGAAATTACAGGAAGCCGAAAGAGAATTGGAAAAGGTGCTGAGGGGTGGGAATAATGCCACTCTAGACAGTGGCCCAATACTGAGACTGCAGCAAAAGTGTGCTGAGCGCTGGGAAAGATTGGGTAACCTTAACTATAAGAAATATATAGAGAGGCAACATGCAGGAGGCGACAAACCAGGTCAGATTCTGGCATGACTATACAAGAGCGAAACTCCGAGACACCCGATCAGATTGATAGAAAGGGAGGATGGAGGGGAGGCGGACACCCAGGAAGGAGTGAATCAGGAGTTCACAAAGTATTACGGGTTGTTGTATGGGGATGACGGGGGGGGATGATCGCGAGAGGATAGAAGAAACACTGGAGGACATAGGATTGCCGCAGATTAGCGCAGAGCAAAGAGAGGAAATGGATGCACCAATTACACTGGAGGAGCTGAGAGAAGTGGTAAGGTAGTTGCTGACCAGTAAGACCCCAGGGGCTGATGGGCTACCAAGCAAGTTCTATAAAGCATTCAAGGATGAGGTAAATCCCACCCCCCGCCCGCTCTTGGACATGCTGAACGAGGCGCATGAGTGAGGCAGATAGCCAGAGTCATTGAGAGAAGCAATCTTAATACCGCTCCTCAAACCTAATAAGCCTGGACATAGCTGCAGTTCTTATAGACCTCTGTCAATGTTGAATCAAGATAGTAAAATTCTGACTGCTATCCTGGCTAATAGACTACGCAAAGTAATAGACAAATTGATACACCCAGATCAGACGGGCTATGTCCCTAATAGGAACATATCTAATAATCTCAGAAGGCTCCACAGAGTCATTGAATACGGGAACACGAGCGAAGATGACCTGGCGGTGGTGTCGCTGGATGCAATAAAGGCCTTTGACTTGGTCAAATGGCCCTGGCTGATGGCGACCCTTGCTGGTTACGGGATGGGTCCGGGATACCTACGGTGGGCCAAATTGTTATATAGTGAACCGCTTGCTAGGGGGACAGTGGTATCAGAGAAGTGGAAACTTTGCAGGGGTACCAGACAGGGCTGCCCATGGTCTCCTATGCTCTACATATTGGCTCTAGAACCCCAGGCTATTTATTTGAGACAACAATATGACACAATAGACATCCCTGTGGGTGATGAACGACACCGGATATCATTGTATGCAGACGATATACTGCTGTATTTGCGGTATCCAGAAGAGAACCTTCAACACATACTGGGGGTGATGGGAAGATATGCAGAAATGTCTGGCATAGCAGTGAACCCCCAGAAGTCTAGCATGTTCCCACTGGGTGGGTATAAAGGGATCCCCCTAGATCACCTTCCAGTGCTACTGGTACCGTGGGCTGCCAGCGCATTCCGCTATTTAGGAATAGATGTCTGCCACTCTGTAGAGGAAGAACACAAGCGCAATGCAGAAGTAGCCGTCATGAAAATCGAAAACTTCATGCGGTTCTGGGTTAAGCTCCCCCCCTGGCAATGATGGGACGTAGCGCAATGTTAAAGATGATGGTTCTGCCTAGGCTTCTCCACTACTTAATATCCCGTATTGGATACCTAAGAAGTTTTTTAGCAGACTGGCCAGTATGTGTCGGGACTTCATATGGCAGGGTACACGTAACCAAGTAGCTCTAGGGAAGCTGCAGAACCCCTGCGAAAAAGGGGGTATAAAATTGCCTAATTATGAAGCCTATTATGTAGCGAGCCAGCTGCAATATGTGGCTAAATGGCTCTCGGAGGACGCGACCACCGAAACCAGGCTGTTCCAACGGGACTGTGCCCCATTCTACTTGAGAGAGATAATGTGGTTGCCCCGGGCTGAATTAGAAGGGCGCCCCAGGATGATGGTGCTAGGCTGGAAGATGTGGCGCAGGGCGTGCCAACTGATGGGGAACCCATGCCCGTGCTCCCCTCAGGCACCGTTGGTTGCACTGGCGGGTGGAGATGTACAATTTAGGGCGACAATTAGAAACCACTGGGAGCCGGTTGGGATAGTGACATTGGGAGATATCTGGAGGGATGGGGCCATAACAGATTTTGAGGAGTTGGGGGCAGAAACGGGGTTGCACACCGGCCAGTATATCACGTACCATAGACTGGTGCGGGAGCTTAAGAGAACGTGGTCTGAACTTGTGCTTGTGGAAGAACCAGATATTACTATGGATACAATATATGATATAGCAGAAGGGGACACGAGATATCTAGGATATACGAGTTGGTGATGTCTAGAGTGGGAAAGGAGTTAGTGCAACTAAGACTGGACTCTGAGGAAGAAGGGGGTATCTCGATGCAGGACGGGATGTGGGAACGAGTTCAGGGGTATCACAAGACAGTGTCGAGAAATGCTAGACTACAACAGATGCAATTGTATATTACACATAGAGCGTACTTGACACCCCAAAAGATGGGCAGGTTTAAGAACATGGGACGGCAGGCATGCCCCAAGTGCGATGAAGAGAATGCGGGCATGGTACATTTGTTCTGGTCATGCCCGGTCATCGAAGGCTTTTGGGGGGGAAGTTGCACGTGCTCTAGAAGTAAAAGGTATTAGGCTTGTGGTGGATTCTGTATGGGCCTGCTTGTTAGGGGGGTTCCCTAGGCCACGAGAACTTAGGCATATCAGCAAATTGAAAGATCTAGCATATGCGCTTGCTAAGCGGAGAATTGCTATGGGGTGGAAGACTTGCCACAAACCACGATTGGAGTCATGGTGGATGGATCCGCAAAAATGGGCGGAGGCTGAAACCATGGTATGGCAAGAAGCTAGCAGTAGTGGGGAGGAGTGAGAAACTGAGACCCTGATGGCCTGGAGACTGCTTATAGCAGAACTATTCGGGTCAACTCAGGACCCTTCGAAGATAACAGATAGCGAAACCTCACCATAAAATGCAGGAATTGAACGACAGCAGTTGTAGACTCGGAATGGGGGGAGGGAAAAGGGAAGCAGTGAACATGTCTGATTAATGAATATATGAAACGTTATTGTATCCACTGCAGTTTTGGTTTGTAATGTTTGTTAAAATTTAATTTTAAAAAAACAACAAAAAATAAAACTATCCTAAAACTTAAGCTCAATGGAGGCCTGACTAGCACTAAAAATGAAGACCGAGAAAGAGTTTGTTCCGTTCTATGCCAAGCTATACAGCTCAGATAATCCGTCACCTACAAGCCAGGAAGCCTAATTAAACATAATTGAGCTGCAACAAATAGCGGGGGAGGAGAGGGAAGCCCTGGAAAGGGAAATCACAAGAGATGAGGTCAGGGCTGCAATAAATTCACTACCAATTAATAAATCCCCAGGGCCAGACAGCTTTGTCGCACAATTCCATAAAAGCCACAAAGAAACACTAATACCCTACCTCACGAACTTATAACCACATAGGAACATCCAAACCCTTACCCAAATCAATGGAAGAGGCTAAGGTGATACTAATTCCCAAAAAAGGCAAAGACCCCACTGAATGCGGGTCGTACCGCCCCATCGTGTTAATTAATGTCGATGCGAAAATTCACACGAAAATCCTAGCTTCCAGACTCGAAAGGATTCTCCCCAGGATAGTCCATGGCGACCAGTTAGGCTTCATTAGAGGAATACAGACGGGTGAAAATCTCTGGAGAATAGCACATCTAATCGAGAAGACCCAAAAGAGAGGAATCCCTGCTCTCCTCCTAGCAGTGGATGCAGAGAAAGTCTTTGACCGGATGGAGTGGGGATTTCTCTTTGCTGCAATGACCAAGATGGGTTTCGGGCCCAATTTTCTGGGTCGAGTTAGAGCCAACTACCAACACCCGCTCCTCCGGCTCTCCATAAATGGGCACATCTCTGACACCGTAGCTGTCAAGAGAGGCACGAAGCAGGGCTGCCCGTTGTCCCACATACTATATGCATTACACCTAGAAACCTTCCTAGCAGCTATAAGAGCAAATGAGAGCATGGCAGGAATACCCTTCGGGGGAGACACCCACAAAGTCGCCACCTTCGCGGATAGTGACACAACAGATACATCCCTGAGGGCAGTAAACCTAAAGTTCGCCCACTTTGGGGCAGTGGCAGGACTAAAAGTGAATACAAACAAATCCGAAATACTCAGCCTCTCCCTCACGACTAAAGCAGAGCAAAATTTCAAGAAGTCCTTCCAGTACAGATGGGTAAACAGCTCTATAACATACCTAGGGGTAAAACTGACCAAATCAGTGGGTAGGATATTGTAAAGGCTGGAGGGGGTGTCTGTACTCCTGCTCTCTTTATGGTAGAGGAGAAGCACAGAGGACCCCAGCCAAGATTCTCTATTCGGTAGCTATGGTCGAGCAATCAAGGACTGGCTTCTCAGGAGGTGATGCAGGCTGGTTCTTAAGTACAGTGTAGTCCCCAAGCACCCACAAAGGAATGTCCACACAATGTAATAGTGAAAACACAGTCTTTATATAATTAAGGTTCAAGGTTATATACACAATCACAATAACTCACTTTGTGCTCAGTTAATCTACAAAGGCAAATATATACAGTTCTAAGTGGTACCACAATTATTATTAGATTTCATTAAAGTGCATCAACTATACTCTCGTCAAATGTCACACAAATCAATTAATAAAGTTAACCAACAATAGACATAGGAGGAAAAGCAGTTGGTTGGAACAATTGAAAGAATACTAGCCCCTACCACTAGACAGTTGTGTGTGAAGACCCCCCCCCCCCCAAAACCTGGGCAACCTGTAAAATAAAGATATACTACAAGCCCAGTGCATATATTGTTCAATTAATCTTATTTCCTTCCAAAATGTTTCTACCACCCCAATGTACCTGGAATAGCAGAGTTCCTCGAGGGGGCATCGATGGATCCTTTATGAGTGACATCCTTTTAAAGCAAGTGCCAAGGATCGCTGATGGGCCTCGAAGAAAGTGAACATGGCGTTGATGATCCTCGATGGAAAGTTTGGTTGCATCGAGGCAGCGGCTTCGGTCCTGTCGGTGCTCGTCGACAATGAGTCAAAGAGGTCCTGCAAGGATGAGGCGTGCGGGGCACCTCGATGTCGATAGTTCAGGACTGCAAAGAGTCTATGAAGGACTTTGGCCCAGCAAGGGCGTCGAGTCGTCTGGCATCTCTGCGGTCTTCGGTTGGCGGGAAACCCACCGGCAGATTCTCCCCAGCGCGGCGACGGCCTCGACTTTCTCCAGGGGGACAAAGTGGCCGGTGTTGATGGCGAGAGATTCCTTCGATTTGAATGTCTTAATCAATGGAGCGTTGCGGCTCCGGTCGTCGGCGTCAAGCGGTCCCCGCTTCTGGGCAACACGGCTTTGACCGGCCTCCAGCGGTTATAGCAAACCTGCGAGCCCTGGTCGACGACGATTGACGGAATGTCCGGTGCTTCTCTTCGCTCTCTTCGGCGATCCCAGTCTCCGGTCGGCAGCCTGTCGAGGGTCTGACTTGCAGTGAGCTTCTGCGAAGGTTAGCGGTGCTCGATGGTCCCTCAGAGCTCGGGAAGAGGGCGCCTAACCAGGTCCTCTCTCGGATCAGTCCTCGAACTCGACAGCTTTCGGATCGGATCAAAGCAAATGCAGCAGCAAATCATCTTCTTCCAGCTGGTCTTCAAGGATAAGCTTCAAGTATCAACTTCAGCTTCTGAACACATTTTAGCAGTGAGATGCCCCCAGATATACTGTTCTGTCTCTCATTCATTCTGCTGGGTCACACTTAGGCAACCAATCACTCAGAAGGGCATTCAGGCAGCCAGGCAGCCAATCAGGCATACAGTGCATTCAGGCCATACTCCTCCCTCTCAGACACTCACAACAAGGAATGTGTATTGGGACAGGCACCCAGCCATTCAGCACTACACACTGCATTCAAACCAGTTTCGGGCAGGGCTGTCTCAGTCATTGTGTTTCATACCAGAAACCAGACATCCACAACGAGAAGTGCATATTGGTTCCACATTCCATTCACCCAGGTCCCACCCACAGGGTGTACCCACAACATACAGTCACTGGGAAGGCTCCAGCCAGTCTGACCTGGACTTCCCCCACAATAACATATATGGAACTTCCACCCAACATCCAGTTAGGGTGAAGGGACGGATTCAGGACTTCCCAGGTCTTTGGGAAAACAAGGTAATAGGCAATAGAAAGCAAGAGGCCACAGAGGCCATCTTGTTTCCCGTCAGGAATCACTAATTCCAATGGCAGGGCCTGGGTATCCCCAAAATTCAGGATACTCAGAGCACCTGTGAAATTCAGCATGGTGCTGCCACCACCCCCAAACCCTGTTCTGTGGGCCAAAAACAGGTGGCACAGTGTTGTACCCCCACCAATGGGTGCCATTAGGGTATCCCAAGGGTCTGTACATCAAAACAAAAATAGGAAGAGCTGCACTACCAGGAGTCCTACATGGACTCCTGGGCAGAAAACAATACAGAACACAAATGAAAAAGGACTACAGGACAAGGACAGGGAGGCCCTGTCCCTCCAATGCATTTCGAGCATCACAGTTATATCAAGCAAACTATCCACCCCTCTTGAATAAACATAAATCTAAAATGATAGACCGGGGTCCTCCATCTATATCATGGATGGGGTGCATCAATGTCCGAAAAATGGTAGTGTTGCCGCAACTTCTCTACTATTTCACATCACTCCCGATCCACATTCCGTCGCCCTTCTTTAAAGCTCTCCTCAAAATAACAAATCAATTTCTTTGGAACAATAAACCTCTGAGAGTAGCAGCAAAATGAATGAGAACCCCAACCTCCAGAGGAGGAATGGGGGTACCAGACTTCAGGGCTTACTACACCGCCACACAAACTAGTCATTAGAGATTGGCAAAAAGACGATCGGGGGAAAATATGGAGGTCCGCGGACAGGGCAGTCGCACAGGGGGACTTAGAGGGAATTCTGTGGAAACCAAGGGCGGACAGAGCAGCACAAATGTATAGTAGCTGAATCTTATCAGCAGTCGGAAACGCATGGGACTACGCAGTAAAAAGATCACACATTACCTCCTATCCCCCTCCCCATACATACCACTTTCGAAAACCCATAATTCACCAAGGGACATAAAACACTCACATTTGACGCCTGGCAGCAAGGGGGATGCCACATGGTTAGAGACAGGATTAATGGAGAACAGGTTACACTTTTTGAGCAATGCAATGCTGACTTCGGTGTGGGGGGAAAAACAAAGGTTCAGCTATGTCCAAATGAGGCACTGGCTGCTACATCCCACTATGAAAGAAGCGGGGAGCCGGCAACTGACCCCTTTCGAGAAGTACCTAAACACAGACCCCGGGGACAGGAGAGTGGTTACATCCACATACAAACACATGGAAAAATGGGAAGCAGATACAGAATGCATGATAGAGGAAATAAAGAAATAGAGTGGACGAAACTCTGGCCGCAGATAACCAAATTATCAAGATGCCTCTAATATAGAGATATTTGGCTGAAACTAATTCTGCAGTGGCACTTAACACCAGTCAGACTACATAGAATATGTCCAGAGACCTCACAACTTTGCTGGAGGAAATGTGGAGGGGAGGGCACCTGGAGCCATATATGGTGGGAATGTCCAAAAATAGACCACTGTTGCACGTGTATTCACGAAGCAATCAAGCAGGTCCTAGGGATCAAGTATGGAGGGAACAGGGGCCTAGCAATGATGGGACGTTCTTGAAGGCATTACATCAAAAGCAAACCGCAAACTTTACTCTATTATGATGATGGCTGCAGCATTGGTTCTGGCACTTAAGTGGAAATCTAGAGACGCTCCGCAAGATCATGAATGGGTGGCAAAAATCCTGTCATTTGTCGCCATGGAATGCCTTACATATTTGATACAAGGTGAGCACAACAGGTTCAACAGTGACTGGTCAACTTTGCTGGGATGCTTAAGAGATGGAGGACACCCGGGCATGGTGCCCTAGGTCTACGAGTCTCCTGGGAATAACAGCCCTCTCGGTGGAAGGGAACCTATAACAGCCACAAACCGGAGAAACAACACAAAGGGAGACCTAGGAAAGTCAGCAACACCAAAGCAGCACCACTCCAAAAACAGTGTCACCACAAAGACTTCACCCGGATGAGGGGGTAAGCGGGGGGAGGGGCGGGGAATGAAGAGGGGGGGGGGAACCTAATGTTGGAAGATGTTATTGTTCAAAATTGCAAATAAAAATGTATTGGAAAAATGAAAAGAAGGTTGTCGGGTTGCGATAATCTCATCCATTAACCTAAGGTTATCCTCCTGGGTCAGTTCTTCCTCTATGCCAGTTTGAGCTATAGCTCCCAGCACCTATTTGTTCTCTCTCAAGCTGGGCCGCTGCACCGAACAGTCTCCCAGAAGTATCGATCTGGATCTCCCGCTCGCAGTCCTTGTCTTGAATCCAGTCTGTGATACACCCTGGGTATTGAAATGAACAATCAAAATTCACATACAAATGCCTAGATATGTAGCTCAGCGTCACTTAGTTGTGAAGGGCACGGCTGTTTTTTGGCCACAGAACGACTACGCCCAAGATCAGTTTCAGCGTTAACTGTGTAGCACCGCGGGGGCATGGCTTGGCGGCCATGGAGTAGGCTGGGTTTTCAGCAAGCTCTGTTAATCCTGAGGAGATCCTGATGCACGCAATGCATCAAAACAGCATGTGGAAACCAAACTCTGCCTGACAGGCGTCAGAATATGCTGAGCAGCTGCCGAGAGCCTGCCGGCTCAAAAAGAAGCAAGTTCACCGGAGATAGAAAGACCCGTAATGCAGAAAGGTCCAGTGATATGAGGACAAGATGGCGGGCCCCTGAACAAAGGACGGGGTGAAGCGGGATGAGATAGCCGCTGCAGCCGTGACTCGCTCTAGAATATAAGCCAGCAGCTGGGATATCGCTGTGCCCACAAAGGAAGAGGCGGACTGCCTCCAACGAGCAGAGGCGTTGAATAGCCCAAGGGAATACTTTGTGGCAGGCAGCACACGTGAACAAACGACACCCGCAGTGTTATGCAATCAGATATTGCAACCGATTGAAAGGACATAAGGAGATCCGGCCGATAGCGGACCGGCTTAAGAAACACTGAGTGTGAAAGACGTGGCAAAAAGCGGAACAGCCCAGTGATAAAATGTCAGACCCCTAAAAAAGAAGGACACGGCGAAACCGAACGGGACCGTCGCTGCAGCAGCGACATATTGCAGAGCAGCAGGAGCCAGCTGCTGGGACACTGCTGCACCCGCGAGGGGAAGGACAGGCTGCCTCCAATGAACACTCGCGCTGAAGGCCCACGGGATACTTTGTTGCGGGGCTGGAAGCGCTTCTGGCCAAAACGGTGCAGTACCTTGGAACCAGAGACTGACACGGGTTATAAATCAAAGCAGATCTGCAGGACGCCAACCATGGCACATAGGGGGCACTGAGGACATCCATAGCTGGTAACGGACCAGCGGACGTGCTGCGAGGAACACCCCAATACAGGATAGCGCCAACCAGTGCAGAGGCACATTAGCACTGGGCAGAAGCGCCTGGAATCTCCATTTGACATATACCAGCCAAGACAGCACAAGAATGGGGATGTATGCTGAATGAATAATCACTCAGAGGGGAGTGAGAGACACTACAGGGGGCTTGGTCAAAGGCGGCCCGCAGGGGAGAGCCACCAAGGTCAGACTCGTGGCTTGTCGCAACAAACAGGATACCACTGAGACGAAACACTAAGCACCTGCAAGCGAGCCCTGCAAGCCGAGGGCCAGGCACCGGGCCGAGATGTGGCACAGCAGATATTGGAGCACCCCACCCAATTAAGCTTGTCTGGGCCCCATTGACAGACAGCACTGCTGGGACACGCACAAGCTTGGAGAAGTGCATATGAGCTGTGCCCCATATACTATTGGGGCAAAGGAAATGGACCGATCAATAAAAGAATAGAAGGCCCCCCACCAGTAGACCACTGAAGAGATACGCGGACCCCTGGGCATGGACTCCTCCACTCTTGAAGGATACCATATAGGACTCTGTGTCACTGGAGATCCCACACGCCCGCTGCCAGGGGAACCCAACACAAGAACCTCAATGTAGAATTGGCACGCAACCCCAAGCAGCGAACAAGCTGGCAAGCAATGATAGGAGCAATGGCTCTCAGGGGAGGCAAAGGTAAAGGTAAACAGCCAACAATGGACATTTTTGCCAAACCACTGCAATCCCCAAACACACTTGCACAGGCTAAAACCTGCCCACAAGACATAGCGACCATGCCACGGGTGCACCACCTAATACTAGAGGCCATCACAGAGTTGAAATCCTCGTGGGGGACCACGATAGCGGAACTGAAAGCGGCCCTGGAGTTCAAGATAGATGCAGTGGGCGCGGATGTCAACCTCCTGAGACAGGATGAGAGGGAATTGGCAGAACGTACAAGCGGACTGGAAAGTGCGGTGAAAACAAATACAGAAGTCAGCACAGCTAACGCCAAGGAGGTCCACATATTGAAACAACAAGTGCGCAACCTGGAAAATCGAGCGGAGGAGGCAGAAGAGCGAGTGAGACAACAACATCCGTGTGGTGGGACTGCCTGAAGGTGAAGAGGGAATGGACCCCACGGAATATGTGGAAAATATGCTGATCCAGGAAATAGGAGCCGGGAAGCTTTCCCAGGGGTTTGCAATAGAACAGGCACATAGGGCCCTAAAGAGGAAGCTACAACCAGGAGCCCCCCCCCCGTGCAATCATTGCAAAGATCCTGAATTATAGGGACAGGGAGAAGATCCTGGAATAGGAGCTATGATGACCCGGGCTTCGGTCACCGTATACCCGGATTTCACTATGCTGGTGCAGAGACAACGATTTAACTATGTTGCAGTGAAGAGACGATGGAGAGCAGCAGGCTTCAAATATATGCTATTGTACCCGGCGAAGCTAAAGGTCCTACACAAGGGCAAGGCATATTTCTTCGAGGAGCCAGAAGAGGCCACAAACTGGTTGAATGCCCAGGGATGCCCGATGATGCGGACGGACCGGAACGAGGCGTACAGAATAAGTGAACTTATGTTGCATCATTGACTGCTAAGATTAAAGGAGACTGTAATAAAGGTACCCAGAGGAGTTGCATGGGGTATGTCAGTAGGTGTAGATACCAGTGAATGCGCACACTCCATATGTGGACTAATTTGGACTGGAATATAGAGATGTGTGACGCCAGTCAGGCACAGGAAATAAGCGGCATACCCAAGTCTTTCGGGAAAGATACAGGCGGAGCACAGCCTACCACCAGTAGTTAGGATAGTCGAATCACCAGTAGGGTGATACTCCCTGCTGAGTCCAGAGTACAGGCAACAGCCAAGAAAAGAACTAGATGTGGGGTAGCCTGAGATCCAGGGATGGAGCTGGGCATCAGTTTGGAGTAAGGGGGGGGAGGGAGTTTGGGCCGGGGGAGTTTCAGTTAGAGGGCGATGGGGATGGAGGGAGAGGGGTTAAGTGTGCAAGGGTTAGTTTGTAATGAGGGATTTGAGGGGGGAATAGGGTTATTGTTGGGGAACGAGCTTACATCCATGTGCCACGGCGTATCAGGCGAAGGACAGGGGAGGACAGGGGCGGGAAGGAATACGGATGAAGATGGGAGACCTTAGGATTGCAACCTGGAATGTCAGGGGACTTAATAGCTACTTGAAAAGGAATAAGATCATGATGTACCTGAGGAGACAAAAAAATAGACATAGCCTTATTACAAGAAACCCACCTCTCAAAAGAAAAACAAGAGCTAATAAAGAAAAAAGGGAAGAGAACTACTATTGGAGCAACATACTCAGCATACGCTAGAGGGGTAATCACTTGGATTGCGCCACACGTACCCTTTAAGCTATTGCAGTCCACAGCTGAGCCAGATGGGAGGATGGTGGTGATACGGGGAATACTGGAAAACAGAGTTGTGCATAATCAATACATACGCCCCAGACCAAGATACAGTGGTCTACTTTAAGGCCCTGTCCTGCACAGTTGGTTCGCACCTGGGAGGGGCGGTTGTATGGGGAGGGGATTTTAACTGCACATTGGACCCCAGAGTGGATAGATCAGATACGAAATTAGACAAGCCCACCCCCGCAGCCAAAACGCTACAGACCCTGTTGGGCGAATTTCAGCTGGAAGACATATGGAAGCAACACCACCCAAAGGATAGACACTACTCTCACTACTCAGCCCCACAAAACTTGTATACACGGCTAGACTACTTGTTTGTTAACCCAGAACTCACCAGGGAGATGAAGAGCTCGGAATACAAAGCTAGGGTACTATCGGATCATTCACCATTGATCCTAACAGGGCAACACCAACCCGCCAGGGCCAAGATCCCAACATGGAGGCTCAGAGCCGAAGCACTAAAAGATGCAGTGTTCAGAGAGACCTTGAGGGAGGAGATAATAGAATACTTTGAAAAGAACACCGGTAGCGTAGCGTCGGAAAGTACTCTGTGGGAGGCATTCAAGGTGGTGGTGAGAGGGGCAGCCATATCCAAATCTAAGGGGCTCCAAGTGGGCATAGTACAGGCGTTACAAGAGGCAGAAAGGAAACTAGAAGCATTTATGAGTGACAGAGACGCCTCACAGGAAGATGCCAAAATAATGAGCCAATTGCAACAAGAATGTGGCGAGTGCTGGGAGAGATTATGCAACTTAAACTACAAGAAATATATAGAAAGAAAACATGCAGGAGGGGATAAACCGGGAAGGCTGCTGGCATGGCTATATAAAAACGAGACATCCAGAGCAGTGATAAGAGAAATACAGGGTGAAGATGGGGGATTTCTTAAATTCTACCAGCACTTGTATGGAGACTGGGGAGGGGCGGATGCGGAGGAGATAAAAGACACTAGAAGGTATAGGGTTGCCTAAACTGAGTGCAGAAGAAAGAGAACCTGGATGCCCCAATTACAATGAAGAAGCTAGAAGCAGTAGTCAAACAATTGCCCACTAGCAAAGCCCCAGGGACGGACAGGCTCCCTAGCGAGTTTTACAAAACATGTAGGTTAGAGGTGCTCCCCCCCCGCTTTTGGCAATGCTAAATGAGGCCTTCGAGATAGAGAAACTATGAGAATCTTTAAGAGAAGCAATAATTATCTCGCTGCTCAAACCTAATAAGCCTAGCACAGACTGTGGGTCGTACGGACCGCTATCCATGTTAAACCAAGACAGCAAAATTTTAACGGCAGTGCTGGCAAATAGACTTAATCTGGTCATAAGTAAACTCATACACCCTGACCAGACCAGATTGTTCTGAACAGAAGTATCTCCGACAACCATAGAAGGCTCCACCACGTCATAAAACGGGCAGAAGGCGACGCAAGTGAAATTGCAATTGTCTCGCTGGACACAGTGAAAGCCTTTGATTCCGTCGGATGGCCTTGGTTGATGGTGGCTCTGAAGTAATATGGAATGGGGCCAGGGTACCTGAGATGGGTGAAACTGCTGTATAGCTCGACACTAGCTAGGGTCAAGACGGGAGCGATAATTTCGGACAAATGGCAACTCAGTAGGGGAACTAGACAAGGATGCCCATGGTCTCCGATGTTGTACATTCTCGCACTGGAACCCTTGGCGATTTAGCTTAGACAACAATATGAAGAGGTGGGAGTCTATACAAGTGGGAGGCCGCACCTAATATGGTATGCGGACGACGCGCTGCTGTATCTGAGGTACCCGGAGGAAAACCTGCAATACATCTTAGAAGTAATGGAGCGATTTGCGTCGTTCTCTGGTATAGCGGTTAACCCCAAGAAGTCGTGCATATTCCCCCTGGGGAGATACAAGGGAATCCCATTAGCAAAGTTACCAGTATTGCAAATACCTTGTGAGACCAGGACGTTTAGATATTTGAGGATCGACATTTACCATGCAGTAGTAGATGAACACAAACATAAAACAGACAAGGCAATAATAAACATTGAAAATAGCATGAGGTTCTGGGCTAAACTTCCCCTAGCCATGGTGGGGAGGGTGGCACTGCTGAAGATGGTAGTATTGCCTAGGCCGTTACATTTTTTCGTAAATATCCCATATTTGCTGCCCAAACGCTTCTTTGGCAGACTTCAGACCTTATGTAGAGGCTTTATTTGGCATTATACTAGAAATAGGATGTAGCTAAGTGGCTGACGGAAGACACAACAGCAGAATCCAGACTGCTGAGGGATGAATACGCCCCGTTCTTCCAGAAAGAAGTGATATGGCTGCCCAAATCAGAGTTAAAGGGGTGATCAAGGCTGCAGGAACTGGGTTGGAAAGTATGGCGCAAGGCATGCCAGGCTATGGAGAATACGACACTGTGCTCCCCGCAAGCGCCTCTAGTGGCATTGCGGGGGGTGGATGAGCAACTAAGAAAGACCATTTGCAGACACTGGGAACCAGTGGGCATAGCCACACTGGGAAACGTGTGGAGAGAGGGTAAAGTACTGGAATTTCAAACATTAGTTGAAGAAACCGGAGTACACCCGGGGCAATATATCACCTACACTAGACAGGTGAGGAGGGTAAGAGAAACATGGTCCAAAATAGAACTAGAAAACCAACCGGACACAGCCATAGAAGAACAAGTTACTTACCATATCTGGTAACGTTCTTTCGATGGGATGTTTCTCCCACGTATTCCACATCTATGACAGGTAATGTCCACAGCTGTGCTGCTTCGGAAATTTTCGGCAGAGGGCGTCCTGCGTCGATGGCGTCGATCTGTTGTCCCTCGAGGGCCTCCGTCAAGGGTCGACGTCACCAGTTGTTATATATAGGACACACGGTGCCCGTAGGCTCAGTTATAGTTTTTTTCCCCAGAACGTGTGGCACCAATCTCCTGCCAGTATGACTGCAGAAAGCCTTGCGGAAACGTAAGCTGCAATCGCATATGAAATTCAGTAGAGGGGCAGGCTGGGAGGGTGATGTGGAATACGTCCAAGGAACATCCCATTGAAAGAACGTTACCAGATATGGTAAGTAACTTGTTCTTCGAGGGGATTGTGTCCTCCAACGCATTCCACATCGATGACAGACTCACAAAGCAGTACCAACTTATGGAGGTGGGAAAATAATTTACAATTTAGAATTTTAGAATGCCCAATCAAATTGCCGAATAAAGGACTGCCTTACCAAAGGCCAAATCCTGCCCATGGATGGAGTCCAAGGAATAGTGTCTCACAAAAGTATGGACAAAGGCCCATGTGGCTGCTTCGCAAATATTGCAAATCGGAACACCCCTCTGTAGAGCAGTGGAGGCAACCACACCCCTAGTAGAGCGAGTCCGTAAGCCTACTGGAGGGTCCTTTCCCGCCAAACGGTAACACACAAATCGTAAAAATGATCCATCTAGACAAGGTCTGTTTGGAAACAGCCTGACCCAAGCGCCTTCCAGCATAACCAACAAAGAGCTGATCGTCCACTCTGACCCGGGACATCCGTGAGAGATAGAAACTCAAAGCTCTTCTAGGATCCAACCTATGGAGCCTCTCCTCTTCCTTAACAGGATGTGGAGGAGGATAAAACGCTGGAAGAACCACCTTCTGGCTCAAATGGAATTACGACACAACCTTCGGAAGAAAAGAAGGCCGCACCCGCAGGACAACCCTGTCCTTGTGCAACACAGTAAAGGGTGGCTTGGCGGAAAGTGCCTGCAACTCACTCACTCTGCGTGCGGAAGTAACCGCAACTAAAAATACAGTTTTAAAGGACAACAGTCGCAACGGACAAGAATGTAAGAGCTCAAACGGAGCTCCCATTAGAAACTTTAAAACCAAATTCAAATCCCATCCCGGCACCTGGGAAGGCGACGGTGGAAACACATTAGTTAGCCCTTTTAGAAACTGAGAAATCAAAAGGGATCTTAAAATAAGAACATTCCTCAGACGAGCGCTTAAACATGGACAGCGCCGCCAGGTAACCCTTAATGGTACCCACTTGCAGGCCCTTGTGGGCTAAAAAAAAAAAAACAAAAAAAGACAACACCAAATGAATGGAACATTGGAAAGGATCCACATTCTGTACCCTGCACCAGTCACAGAACTTCCTCCAACGGCAACAGTACAGGGATTTCGTTGCAGGCCTTCTGGCTGAAAGCAACACCTCCATCACGTCATCGGGGAGGTCCCAATCCTTATACCTCAACCTTTCAGATACCAAGCATGAAGGCTGAGAGACTTGACCTCTGTATGGAGAACCCGGGCCCTCCCGTGAGAGCAGATCGTCTCGGTAGGGAAGACGGCGCGGAGGGCAGATGGACATGTCTAGAAGGTCCGGGTACCGTGCTCTCCTGGCCCATGCCGGAGCAATGAGGATCATTCGGGAACCGAACTTCCGTAACCTCTACAACACTTGCGGAATGCTGAGGACTGGAGGAAACGCGTACAGCAGTGCGAAGGACCACTCCACTACGAACGCGTCCCCCAAGGCTCCTCTTGGAGGAATTTCCCGCACGCAGAATCTTTCACACTTCCGGTTGACACTGGTGGTGAAGAGATCCACTTGTGGGGTTCCCCAAAGGGCAGAGATCTCCAAAAGAACTTCCTGAGCCAGCTCCCACTCATGAGAGACCGTGCTCTGCCTGCTCAGAGCGTCCGCCGCCGCGTTTTCCTCTCCGGCCAGGTGAAGTGTCGAGATCCAAATTTCCTGTTGGATGGCCCAGAACCAGAGCTGAATCTCCTCCCTGCCCCCCTTTTTTGTTGAGGTAGTGCATGGCCACTGTATTGTCCGTCATAATCAGTACATTCTTCCCCCGCACAGACGGCAGAAAAACTTTCAGGGCTAGCCTGACGGACCTCAGCTCTAACATATCGATGTGGAGTCTGGACTCTGACGGAGACCAACGTCCGCTGGCTGTCAACTCGCGGGCATGAGCTCCCCAACCTGTGAGGGATGCGTCCGTCACGATCGTCACCTCTGGCCATGGCTGCCAAAAATGGTGCTCCTTCATCAGATTGCCTTTGTCGGCCCACCACAGAAGATCCTAGGCGACCGAGGTCTGTATCTGAACGGGATCCGACATCCTTCTGGAGAACTGCGACCACTGCATCTTGAGAGCCGGTTTAGGTCGAAATGCCTGAAAAAAAAAAAAAAAGGTTGAAACGACCAAATGTTCTAAAAATGCTATCACCAAAGGATCGAACACCAAATGTTCGATCCTCTGGTGGTAGCATTAAAAAAAAAAAAAAAAAGAACGGGGGCTGCTGGGGTGTCCCCCGCATTGTCCCGCTCACTATACTTTATGGTATAGTGAGCTGGGGCTGCAGGGGACACCCCTCCAGCCGTCCGTGAAAAAAAAAAACAAGAAAAGAAAAAGGAGCCTGCAGCACCAGTTCCCAATCACAGAAGTGAAAGGGAACTGGCGCTGCAGGAACCAGCGTGAAGGTGAAGGTAAGTGGGGTTTCTTTATGTTGGCGGTGTGAGTGTGGGTATGCTGGGGGTGTGGGTGCTATGGGTGTGTTGTGTGTGAGAGAATGTGTGTTTTAACAAATTATCGGTGCTGAAATGTCCGAAAACAAAGTGTTCGAACTTTTGGTCATTCGGGCACTCTGTTTTCAGATATTTCAGCCTCGATAATTTTTCATTCGGTCAAATCACTTGGATTCTGAGAGCCCACTGCAGAGATCCCATCCGCAGCCTGGCCTCTGGCACCAGGAAAATACAGGATGCCATGAGGCCGATCAACCTCAAGAATTCGAACGCCGGGAGACTCTGGGCACATTGAAACTTGTCCACCATCTGCAGAATGTGATGAGCTCTCACCTGGGAAGGCAAACACTGCCCCAGGTATGTGTCGAGCACTGCTCAGATGCACTGGAGCCGCTATCTAGGTGTCAAATGGGACTTTTTTAAAATTGAGGGAGAAGCCCAGCTTGTGAACGGAGTGGCAGGAGACGGACAGATGATCCAGGGCTTGCTCGGGAGAGTCCGCCCTGATCAACCAATTGTCCAGGTAGGGGTAGGCATGAATCTCCCCTTTTCCTGAGATACGCTGCCACCGCCACCATCAGCATGGTGAAGACGCTCGGGCAGCGGTCAATCCGAACGGCAAGACCCGAAACTGAAAATGCGAGTCGCCATCCGCGAACCTCAGGTACTTCCTTTGCTTTGGATGAATCGCCACGTGAAAGTAAGCATCCTTGAGGTCCAGAGACACCAACCAATCCTGAAGTTGAATGGCCTGGAGGACTTGAGAAAGAGTTACCATCTTAAACGTGTCCTTCCTGAGGAGCTTGTTCAACCAACGCAAGTCCGTGATGGGTCTCAATCCCCCGTCTTTTTTCGGGATAAAAAAATAAGGGGAATACCATCCCTTGTTCCTCTCTGCTACAGGCACCAGTTCTATGGTGCCTTTCTCCAGCATGGATAGGATTTCCTGCGCAAGGAGCGGATCTGGACGCTTCAAAGAGATTCCCCCGTGGATTGTCGCGAGGCCTCTGCAGGAAGGGAAGAGAGTAGCCGTGGGCTATGATCTCCAGAACCCACACATCTGAAGTAATGGCCCGCCATTCTCCAAGATGCTACGCAAGTCTGCCCCCAACCGACGAACCACGGGACATGGCCTCATGACTGACCGGACGCGGCTTTCATAGGGCATTTGTACACTCGGTTTCTCAGGCTCACGTAACCTTGATAGCTTTCCCAGCTGTTACTCAGAATATTCGTACCTTGTATCAGTATGTTCTCCGTCAGGTTTCTCAGGCTCCAGTAACCTTCGTTCAATCCATCCGTACCTCCAAGCAGGAAGCTCTCTGTTGGGTTTCTCAGGCTCCTGTAAATTTGTTGGCTTTCCCTGTGGATATTGGTATCAGCGCTACAGTCCGACTTGTGCGGAGCTCAGTGATCCAGGATCCCTCATATGCTCTGGTCTCAGCGTCCGTTACCGGCCTACCAGCCGAGCACCGCTCCTTCATTGCCACGCCACCACACAGGAGTGATTCTGTCTCTTCTCTGTCTCTGACCTCGGTCAAGTAGAATGCCAACCTCCAAGCGGTCGGCAAGCGTCTCACTCGCTCCCATAGGTTCTGCGGCCCAGTGTGGCTCTGCCCTTTTAGCACGTTGCTACTGCAGAGGCTTGCCCCTGCGCAGTCGTTCTCCTCCCTGCGTAGGAATCTCCTTTCTTAAACACATTGCAGGAATAAACAAAACTGTCCATCATAGAGGTAAAGAAGGATAGTGGTAAAATATAGTCGTTACAAGAGATACTGAAGTCTTTTGCACGTTGATATATGCAGACAAGGTGATTTGGACTGGAAGTTCCACTCTGGGATGGGACTCCTTGTCCCCAAGAGGGGAATCACTCCCAGTGAGGTCCAACTTGCCCAAACCCCTAGGGAGAGTCTTGCGTAGTGGGCTCACCTCCCCAACCTCAAAGGGGGTGAGGCTCCCTTCTGGGGAGAAGGAACGAATTGTCTAGATTTATCACAATATCTTCTCTGTAAATTTAGTATTAGCTTGTTAAAATCTGCACAACTATTCAGTGTGTAATATATAACTGGAAGCTAGTAATTCCTTGCTTTTTGAAGGAAATAAGCTGTTAAGCTAAAATAAGAAAGTTGCTAGCGCAGATGAATTGAAACTGGGAGCGAATTGAGAAAAACAATTAGGAATTAATCGGACCACCCTGACTAGATCAAATTATAAAAGGCTGTTAAAGTATCATATCATACAACAAGAAAGATAGCAGATACGAGTCAATAAATGAATTTCCAAACTCATTTATTCATGATGAATATATGAGAGCAAAATTCAATATGGTAGATACCTTGGACACAATCACACCCAGATCTACAATACCAAGCGATAGGCAGGCACACTTGTAGACTGTGTAAGACGAAAAAAATTGAAACTGCTTCCCATCTCTTGTGCTCATGCATGGCTCTCAAAAAACTCAGACTGAGCACTATTAGCGGCCGTAGCAATAACCATCATCCAGCTAGCCGACGATACGATGTGGTAAAAATTAATGGAGGGAAATAATATCCCATTAATATACCATGTGATAAGAATGTGGGTGAATGTTAAAGAATTTCTGGGGAGTGGAGGGCCGGGGAAATGACAGTGTAACTAACTCTTGAAGAAGTTGTCGAATAATTGTTAGAAATGTTGCAAGGGTACATATTTATTAGTTTCATACACTTGTTTATTATGCAGTAAAAGGATGACATTTTGATTGTAATCTTAATGTAATCTTAATGTTTTTTGTTTTAGAAAAAGCCATTTCCATGGCTGTATTATAATGAAAAATATAATTTAACCAAGATGGCTGCCAGTGAGTGAGGACGTGTAGTTCTCTGCTCCACTCTGGGACGAGTAAGCAAGCCTTGTGTCGTAATGTAGATTACGTGTTATGAATTACGTGCACGTGAAGGTGTTGCTGGGCTTGTAGAATCAGAACGTGCAGTGTATGAGTGCGATGCTACGTTCTGTGTTTGACAATTGGAGCTGTTTATGCCAGGTGGGATGTTGCCGGTGTCGCTCTTACCATCTTGGATTAAACTGCAAGCAACCAACAATAAAAGATACTAATACTATCTTACTGTCTGGCGAGCTTATGTTGACACCAGAGCTTGCGTCACTGGCAACGAGGATGGTGCTGCTGCAGAGGGGGCAGCCGATGGAAAGTGACATCGCCCTCCAGTGCCGACATCCCACCCGGCGGGGTGCTGACTGGGGAGGAGGACTGCCCGTGGTGGTGGTTGGCAGTCTGGAGCAGAGCTCCCCAGCTCGTGGGTTGTGTCCACGCTGCTCCCGGTCCTCTACAGCTGGTGTTTTGGTGGTGGAGGCGGAGAGTGTGAGCCGCCATAGGAGGTCTCCGGTGTCCGTGGCGGGGTGCCCACTGCCCCTGGTCCAGAGAGGGTGAGTGCCCTGGTCCAGAGAGGGTGAGCGCTCGGCTAGCGTTGTGCACAAAGGGTCCGGTGCCTTGTGCCCTTGTGGGCAGTCTTGAGCAGCGGCAGCCGGGGTGTTCAGGACTGGAGCGGAGAGTGGGAAGCGCCCCTACTGTTAGGCTGGATGTGTCGGGGGGCGGTTTGGCTGGTGTCCGGCATGTCAGTGGCTTCGATGTGCCGTTGGTGGAGGCGGAGACCGACAGCGTTCATTTACTTCCAGGTTGCCTGCCCCTGCGTCCACTAGGAAGAGCTGTCGTGCGCGACCGTTTGAAGGAGGAAGGAGAAGGCGTCACGTACATTGAAGCGCGTTTTGAGAGGAGGTGTCACGTGTACGTTGGACTGCATTTGGGCCCCTCGTGGCGAGCGAGGTGGCGAGTGCGCGGAATGCGGGGTCGTCCTCTGCAGGGGCTGGTGACATAATTCCTCTGTCTTCCTCCGGCTTGTCCATGCATTGCGAGGAATATTCGTCTCCAGTGTTCTTGGGAAGTTTACACAGCAATAATAGACAGAACACTCCTGGGATGCGAGTGGTGGTGGAGTGGGATGAGGCTTCCTGCCACTCCTTGCGGAAGAGGTGTTTGGAGTTGGACAGTGGACTGAGGTACTGTGTACATCCTAAGAGGACGTGTGGGCGTGGATGTCTGTCATGTGGATCTGAGGTTTGCAGCAAGGGGGAATTTTGCGACGGTTGTAGTTCCCTGCTGAACAGCCTCAAGGGCTGTGATCCGGATTTGTATGACTTTTACATGGGTCTAAAAAGTCTCACTTTGAGTGAGGATTGAAGTTTTACGGGTTGTTCAGGCCAGTGCGAGTGTGTGTGTGTGGGTAGCGTTCATGGCCTCTGTTGAGTCTTTGTGTGGGCCGTGTGGTGCGATTGGTGTGGATGATAGGTTTGTGATGGTTTGTGTAATGGCCCTGTCATGTGTGAATTTTCGTAATGCAATGTAATTTTGCAATGTAGTGATTAATAACATGGTGATTTTCCCTTGCAGGGTGGGATTCATCTAATGTCGTTTGCAACGGATGGTTTTCCTGGTACTTTGACGTCATGGGTTGTAGTACATGTTTAGTGAGGCATGTGTTCTGTATTGTTAGGAGTTTTTAATAGTGTTACAGGATGGACTCTATTGCGAAATGCGTATAACATTTTTTCCTTTGCAGCATGGACGTTGCTGAATGTTTTCAGAACTTGTTTTACTTTTTACAGGTTGGACTTTGGGGGTGGGTTCAACTGTTTGATGGGCATTGTATTCATAATGGCATATTTCGTTGTTACTTTGGGAATGACAAACGTCTTGTGTTCAGTGGGAACTTTTCCTTCCCATGTTGCTGGGTTTTCCCAATCATTGGGGAGTTTTTATGGTTGGGGGTGTTGTGGGTGATGCTCAATACATGTTCAAGGGTATGTGTTCATGGATTGATGATTAATGGGCGCATGCTTGTGTAATAGTGGTGTTACGTCTGTTGTACCTCCTTTATGGTGGTAGGTGTAAGGATTAGTGTCCTAACGGTTAGGAGTAGGTGACTGATTTGGGGGCCAAGGGATTTGGGTCCTTGTTTTTTTGGGGGGGGTTTTTTGTTATAGGTTGCTCAGGTTGCCTTTGAGACTGGCTGAGGATGCCATTGGTGGTATGCTCCTCCTTATAGCATCGATTTGGAGGCCATGTAGTGTTCATGTAATATTTGGTTTTGGCTCGGGGGCAGGGAGTTGTTGTTAGGTGTTTTGGCAATGGCTTGGGGCCCAAGGGTCTTATTGAGAGTTGGTGGTTGGTAGGCATATGGTAATTTCTGATGTTGAACTTCTGGTAGTTGTTCTGGTTTGGAGCTGGGTAGGAATTTAGTGTGAGGGTGGCCGGGCTCTTTAGTAGGTAGCGGGTAGTTGCATTAGGTTGAGCGGGTGTGTACTCGGATGTGGCAGTTCCGTTGTCCTGAGGGGCAGCTCGGGACGGAAGGTGTTGGCGCTTGAGGGGTTAGAATGTTAGTGCATGTTATGGGTGTGGCAGGCCCATGTCCCAAGGGGCAGCTTGGGACTGGTGGATGCTCTGTTTTGTTATTTTTAGCTCTAGTGGGTTGGGCTTCCGGGGCATGTAAGGTGTTGGTTATGGGTATTCAGGGTGAGGAGTTATTTTTGGTTGCTTTGGGGTTGAATCTCACATGTGAGGTTTCATCCAATTTATAACATTTTTTTTGTTGGTGGCATGTATTCTGGGGCCTGCATATTTCAGTGATGTGAGGTGAGCACCTGGTTGGGGGTAAGGTGTTTGGTGGAAATGGGTACATTCCTTGCTGGCCACACGTTATGTAAGGTTGATGCATTATAAGGAAAGTTTTTCTTGTAATAGTGAACGGGGAGGATGTCTCGTAATGTATATTACGTGTTATGAATGACGTGCATGTGAAGGTGTTGCTGGGCTCAGAACGTGCAGTGTATGAGTGCGGCGCTACGTTCTGTGTTTGACAGTTGGAGCCAACTGTTTATGCCGGGTGGGATGTTGCCGGTGTCGCTCTTACCATCTTGGATTATACTGCAAGCAACCAACAATAAAAGATACTAATACTATCTTACTGTCTGGCGAGCTTATGTTGACACCCAAGCTTGCGTCACCTTGCTTATCTGATTTCGGAGGCGTGCTGGGTGACAGCAACAACCACGAAATGAAGGGCTGAGACAGCTGTAGACCCACGGCAGCGCTCACGCCGCAACTCCACCCAACCGTGTATAGGAAGGATCCCGCCGGATAGTGGAAACGGGGCATCAGCGACACGTGGAGCCGTCGAAGGCAATGACCATCAGCGAAGAGGTGCAGAGCCAGGAGGAATAATGTGGAATAAAGAAGTGGGCCCGATTTTGGATGCGGCTTGGAAGCGAGGAATAGAGCCCCAGGCGTACTGGTGTGATGGTGGGAACAAAGCCTCCGGTAAGGTAGGTGGCCAGCGGGGGACGCATATAGCCAGCTACAGAGACTGAAAGTCATTGGGGCTGCTCCCGGCTGGTGCTTCAAGGTTAAATAGCAGCTGGTGGAGGAGGGGCGAGCAAAGGGCCAGGCGGCCTTGTCAGTATGGTGAAAAAAACTGAGAAGGGAAGCAGACCCAGAAGCACACCCCGTAGTATGCGAGTTTTACTTTCCTGCCGTGAGATGGTGGCAGGAGAGTGAACGACCCTGTGGAAGCATAAAAGGGAGCCACAGCTTGGCAGATTCTTGTGGTATGCTATTTGGGGGTGTCACTCAAAGAAGATAACAGGTGCGGATGAAAGCGGTGAAAAGGAGAAGAAACATTGGTGGACAAGGAGTACCAAGGGACTGGTGCGCATACAATATAGGCTTGCATAAAAATATAAGAAGTCGGGAAGCAGGGGGGAAGGCCCATATACAGGGTGGGTGGCCGCCCCCTGTCAAGAGTGGCGGAGGAATGCATATAACATAGGTGGGGAGACACCTCCCAGATGTCAAAATCTAAAGAAAAGGGCACCCTGGCCAGAAGAAGGCAACCCCAAACTGCGCAGGAAGGCCAGCTGAAGCGGTATTGGAAACAGTGGCGAGGGTACAACAGGGGCTAAAGAGGACGTTGAGGAAGAGAATGGGGGCTTCCTGGTGAATGGGGAGAGGGCTTTCAGTAAGGAAGACCTTACGGAATGCCTTAGCGACATGGAAGGAAGAATCAAACAATTTCCAGGAACAGTTTACCTCGCTGCAAGAAGAACTGAGAAACTCTCTGACGGACGTTAAAGGGGAAGTGAAAGAGCTGGGTAAAAGGGTGGATGTTACTGAACAAGGCCTTGTGGAGATGTCGGATGAGGTACAGCAGAATAGTGAATTGTTGGATCAGCTAGCCAGAGTCTCACGTAACTTGGAACTGCAGGCGGAGGACTTAGAGAACCGCTCACAGAGGTCTAACATTCGGGTGAAGGGTTTAAGTGAGTCAATACTAGATCTTGATTTGAAGAGTACGATGCAACAATGCTTTCCAAAGTTATTGACGTGCATACAGCAAGAAGACATAGGAATTGACTGAGTCCATAGAGTGGGACCAAGGAGAAGGGAATCGGGAGCTAGACCAAGAGATGTTTTGATTGCCGTAACCTCATATGGCTTAAAAGAGAACCTTTTGCGTGCGAGTAGATAGGAATATATCAGTCAATGGGGCACAGGTCCAGCTGTTCCAGGATCTGGCGCTGGTAACACAGCAAAAGCGAAGAGACATGAGCCAGGTGACACGTGCTCCGATTGCAAAACAGAGGCTGTGTGTTTGACCCACTTGTTTTGATTTCTGCTTGTATTCCAACGGCACATGTAACCCAGCTACCAATATATAACTAAGTACCTCATGTTTTCTATGTAATCATAATCTTGCCTACGTACACTTTCATGCCATAGCGCCTTCATGCCTTTGGGCTGCAGCGCGTTCTACATTTGTATAAAATAAAATAAATATAAGTGGACATTTCCGCTTGGTTTACTTTTCAACCTGGAGGGCGCACAGCATCTAATAACATTGTGTGCGGAGGGACTGGCACTGCTGAATCTGGAGGAAGAAGAAGGGCATGGAGAGGGAAGAACTAGGCCTTCCTCCCAACGTGGGATGCTACAATGGGACTGGTCTATGGTAAAGGGGAACAGGGGTGGCAAAATTGAAAGGTCCGCTTGGCGAGAAGGCAAAGGGGAGGAGCGGATGGTGTCTCATAGGAGTAAATGGTGAAGCTAAAACAGAGGGGAAGGTAGGTAAACAATGGGGGGGCTGGTTATTGCACTTGGAGCGGAGGGCTGGTGGACAATGTTTTGGAATCCGAGGGAGGTGTTGGGATACTTCCCAGAGGGAGTAACCTCAGGTAATTTTCTAGGCCAAAGCTTTGGGGATGGTGCCTGAGGATATCATAGGATCTTCGGCCTGGTCCTGTGATGGTTTGTTGGGGGGGGGGGGTTACTTGTGGAAGTTGGGGGGGGGGGTTTGGGGGCGATGGGGGGCAGAAGGTGTGGAGAAACAGACACTGTCGGAAGCTGGGAAACAATATAAGCACGGCATTCAGCAGTCCAATTATATTTTGTGTTCAAGGTAGTGTCTTATAATGTAAGGGGATTAAACTCCCACCTTTATACACTTTACAGGGAAGCTCTTATGAAAAAGGAGAGTGAGGATGTCATCATGTTACAGGAGACACATATTAAGAAGTCAGATAAACCTGCAGTGAAATGGCAGCTTTTCTCACAGATTTTTCAATCCAATGCGATGGGGAAGACCTCAGGGGTTTTGAGAGGACTCAAAGATTCATTCAGGGCTACGATTGTGCGGTCCCTGGTGGATACTGAGGGGAGGTATTTATTTTTATTGGTCCAACTGGAATATAGACAAATTACCTTGGCAAAGGTGTATGCGCCTAACACAGGGCAGGTTGGTTTCCTACGAGAGGTAGAAGCTAGGTTGGAAGGATTTCCGGCAGGTGAAATTATATTTACGGGTGACTTTAATTTGGCGTGGGACCCTATTATAGAAGTTGTGGCACAGGGAAGGGAACAGTACTCCCTACACGGGCGCTAAAGAAAGGTTTTGAAAATCTAACACTACGTGACATTTGGCATACTATGAGAGGAGATGAAAGGGGATATACATGCTTTTTGCATATATACCAATTGTCATGATGCCTACCCCCGGGAGCAGGCATCAGGCCCCGGGTAAAAGCCCAGCGGCCCCTTATAGGGGCTCTTTGGGCTCTGTCCTGGCACCTTTGGCGCCAGGCTCATGTTGGACATCAGTCCTGGCGCCATAGGCGCCAGGCTCATAAAGGAAGGTGTTTTGTGCACTTACCTGATGCAGACCATGCTGCAAGATTCAGGCCTCCCTGAGACCTGAAAGGGACTATTTTTTCATTGGGACTATTTTGCCACTCGGGCGTGGCCAGGGAAGGATACTTACCTGGAACTACTTTGGGGCTATTTAAGCCACGCCCAGACAGTAGCTCATGCTTCGCGTTGTTCTGCATCCAAGCAGCTGAACGCTCACCGTGTCTGCTCCTGCATCTGGTCTCCAGCCACGCCCGCCTCGATCCTGGAAAACCTGTAAGGAAAGAAGAGAAGAGAAAGGTGAAAACCAAGAATTTTATCAAACTTCTTACCTGCATCCCGAACCTTCACACCAGCGTTCCTGAGAAAAGACTTTCATTTAAAAGCACCGCGTTGCTCGCTGCAGCGCAGCGCTTCACTCACCTGTCCTCGGGAGTTCTTCTGGCTCCACCGCGACTGTCTGCACCGGTCGCCACATCTCTGCGCCTAGGGGAGAGAAAAGACAAAAGGTGAGCAGAAGGAACATATGAGGAAAGCCTAATTTTCCACCATAACACTTACCGGTCTTCTGTTGGTGGATCATTCCTCATGTCGGGTCGGCGCCGCTTCGTTGGCAGGTACCGCACCCCGGCCCCTATGGGGAAAGGACAAAAGACATTACTGGAGGAATATAAAGACATTAAGAGGGATCGCCCCCATCGCTAACTCACCTGAGTTTACCATCGGCAAGTCAATCCCTCAACGCATGGCCTTCATTCTGCACCTGAAATAAAGGACAGATCACAGGTTAGGAAGGCAACAGAAAAGGAGGCTCAACACTTGAACTTTTGTAATCTTCATACGTACGGCGTTCCGCTCCGAAAAGTCAAGTGGATTTTGCCAGCGCCATTCTGAAAACCAGTGAAGTAACTGGACAAACACGCGCCCCTGCACCAGAAGCAGGATGGAGTTCATCCTTTCAAACCATAAGGTGAGCTTCAACCGGGGATTTCGGAGGAAGTTGGAGAAGAACGAAGGGGGGGGAAGGGTGGGAGCAAGCACACTATTCTGCAGACTGTTAATCCCCTTTCTCATCTGCAGAAGGATATTCCTACGGGCCAGACAAGCAAGATTTGAGGGTCCTGTTCAGTCGGTGTTCCGAGTTCTGCGCATCACGCTCGAAGAGGCCACAGCAACCCAGACCAGCGCCTCCGTGGGAGTCAGGTGAGCGTTACACCAATCCCCGTCTAGAATCGATTGTGCGTGGGTAACAGCTAGACTAATGGAGGAGGTAAGGGAAGTAGATCTGGGTTCCATATCCTGGTCTGATCATGCTGCTATACTAGTGACGGGTAGGGATATGGGGTCGCGTATGGGGTTGTGGACTTGGACGTTTCCAGTTCAAATGCTGAGTGATGAAGCGGCGGTAGAGGTGATCAGGGACAAGATTGATGGATATTTTCCTGTTAATAACAACCAGACTGTCTCACCAGAGGGGACCTGGGACACCTTTAAGGCAGTGATGCAGTGGGAACTTATCGCATTGCGATCTCAACGGGAGAAACCGAGGGCGAGAATGGAAAGGGACCTGGAAGCTCAATTGCGAGATACCCAACAGGCTATAGTGAAACAGAATGAGAGCCCTACATAAAAGGTTAAAGGAACTACATAGCCAATTAGATTTGCTGCGGACTCGAAGGGCAGAGATATCCCTGTTGATGACCCAACAAAGGTACTATGTGTGAGCCAACAAAGCGGATAAGCAGTTGAAGGGATCAGAGGCAGCTAGGACGATCCAGCAGATTACGCAGCCCAATGGTTCGAGTGCAACCAAATCAGTTACCATAATAGAAGTGTTTGCTCAATTCTTTTATCACTATACACGTCAGAACACCCAGGCCCTCAGGCGATATATAGGTACTTTTCAGATACATCTTTGCCAAGGGTACTGGCTATGGTATAGGAAGAATTGGACGGAGACATTAGGGAGGAGGAGGCAGTTATTAGGCCACTGCCATTGAATAAATCTCCGGGGACCGGATGTTTCCCGGCAGCTTTTTACAAAAAGTATGCTAGGCAATTGATCCCAGGGTTGGCAGAGTTGTTTAATGCGGTAGTGGCTAGTGGGGGGGTAACATTGACTATGACAGAGGAGAAAGTGGTGGCGTTTGGGAACCAGGTAAAGACTTGACGAAATGTGGGTCATATAGACCCAAATGAACATTGATGCAATATTATATATTGGAATTCTAGCAGCGAGATTAGCGGCTCTCCTTCCGGACTTGATAAGCACTCATCAATCGGGGTTCATCATGGGGAGGCAGCCCTCTGAAAACATTAGGAGGGTTATCCACTTAATAGAGAAAGTCAACTCTAAACATATTCCATCAGTGTTAGTGTTGTTAGATGCCGAAAAGGCGTTTGATCGGGTGGAGTGGCCTTTTTTATTTGCTGCTATAGGAGCAGATGGGGATTGCAACTAAGCTTATACGGATGGTACGGGAAAACTATCGGGCCTATCGGATACGTCTGTCGGTTAATAAACAAGTGTCCCGTAATATAGAAATAGGTCGGGGAGCAAGGCAGGGATGCCCACTGTCGCCACTTCTATATGCAATATATTTGGAGTCAATTTTGCTTAAACTTAGATCGAGGTCAGCGATACGGGGCATTCCTTTTGGAGGGGAGTAGCATAAGATAGTGGCCTTCGCAGATGATATGGTCATAACATGGATACATCCTGAACTGTCAATACTGGCATTGGTGGCGGAACTGACACACATAGAGTGCGTAGCGGGCCTCAAGGTTAATATGGGGAAGTCAGAGCTGCTAGAACTGGACCTTTCTACAACACACAGGAAGGTTTTATCCACCTATTCTCCGTTTGTAATGGCAGACAGCTGCATTAAATACTTACGGGTTAATATAACTAAGACGGTTTCGCAGATGTTTGACAGTATTTATCCGCAAGGTAAAGGAAAATTTGGGGAAATGGACCCCGCTTCGTATTTCATGGATGTCCTGAATGAGATTTGAATGAGATGTTGCGATGGCATCTTTGATGTCATGGGTGTTAGTCCTTGCAGTGCACACTGGTGGCACGAGTTATGGTTGCTTAGCTTACCATAACTTCTGGAAAAAAAACGAAATTCGCTTTTACCTGTAACAACATTTGTCCATTGAATTGCATAGGTTTTTGCTAGTGCAACTTAACCATAACGTTCCTTTAACAACGTTTTTTGCCAGTGAATTTCATTGGTTTTTAGCAGGATATCCTTAATTTGTAAAGAAGAACTCTCCAACATATTGAAAGTACTGGCAACATGGTAACGCAGACAGCAGTCGCGGACTATGCGTCTGGTTGCGTATATTGGGTGGCATCCAACCTGCTCAGGAAGGCACCTGCTCTCTTACATAGTGGTGGCAAACGCAAAAACATTTTTTTTTTGTATTTATACGTTCTTTTGTCTGAAATAAATTCCAACCTTTCAACATTAAATTACGAAATAAGTATACAAATACTTAAAAAATGTATTCATCTTCTGTTACTTCATGAATGTAAAACTATTTTTTATAAAAAATAAAAAGTGAAAACTAAGGCATAAAACAGAACTAAATAATACTAATTCACATACCCTTGCACCTACATATCCATTGGTTTACATTATATACAATACATTCATTAATATTAAAAAAAAGTAAAAAAAGGAGAAGGAAAAAAGATACAACTAAGTTACAGTTTCACCCACATGATTGTGATAATGGCTAGTAATGTGCGTCTTCCTTTAAATGTAATGTCCGAAGATAATTAATGATTGCATATCTAACACATTTTCGATTTCTGTGAAATAAAGCATGCCACAGCTGGCAATGGGTTACATTCACATATTCCACAAAGTGACATTTAAAGTGAATACATCTCTGTGTGAATACATCTCTGTGTTGACAATTTCTTGCAATCCATCATCAAATGTCTTAAAGTTTCAGTCTCTTCATGACAAAAGCGACACATTATTTCGGCCTGGGAGATCGTTTTTTGCTTACATAATACTGCATTTTCACAAAAATATATGAAAACAGCGGCATGGCAAGGAATGGCAAGAGAAAATGGAGTAGGTGTAGAAATTGTGTACGTACAAAGCAAACAGGAGAAAGTCATCAGGAGGACACCATAAGGGAATACAACAGAATTAACATCTGCCTTCAACAATCGTACCGCACTGCTACTGTAAATGGGAACAAAGAAATAAAGGCAGAGTAACGACTGGCAAGAGCTTAGAGCAAAACGTTGGTACAATGTAGTAAGGAAGCAGAACAGTCTAATGATTACACGCCAAGCACCTTCGAGTTGCAGTAAAGAAATGTCCCTCATAACAGAATAACCCCGTTGGTAAGCACTGTAGTGTGAAGCATACATTATGTACTATATATTCCTGCATGTACAGGCAAGACATTCTGTTTTCCGTAAGAAAACATATTGGAAAGGAAAGCAAGTCAATAGAAGCCGCAATCCTTGCACAACACCATTTGCGCATAGCAAAGGAAAGAAACTGCAAATAGCAAAAAGGAGAGGTTAGAAGGCAAAGTGAAAAAATGGGGAACAATTGTGCCCCTTACAAGTTGCGTACAAAGAAATGTTTTGGACAAAATGAAATGGCTGTGGCACACCTGCATGTATACTCCCTCCCCCCTGTCGCAGGCTGCCATCCCCTCAAAAATCGTGTCATGGGAGACGTGACGGTGACACAGCAATCTCTTCCTTCCCTAACAACCAAGTTCTGCAAATCCACATTTCCCCACATTAAGTATGGAATTGTGCTACCCTTTCCCTTCCCTAATGGGTAGTAGGAATGTGCAAAAGTGAACATTAATAAATCATAGTGTTGCTAAGTGTTTGGGTGGTGCGTTTTTTTTCCTGAAATGGCGTTCACACTCAGCGGCACACAGTCCTCCTTGCAATGCTTGCAATTAAGCAAAAGGGAAGTGTCCTACGGAATAGCCACAATGTACGCTTTCGTAGGACAGCAGCAGGCTCCGCATGACCGCATGTTGTCCACCACCTAGCAATGCGTGTGGGAATGGACATTTGTGCGTACTGCAAGTACAAGCATATGTATATGTGCCTCTGTGTCCTGGTAACATCAGCACTCTGCAGCATATGCGAAGGAACGTTAATGTGGTTGGGGCGTGCACCCACGTCCTGCAGATATGTATTCAAATAAGCATCCCACCTGGTGCGCCATATACGTAACCAGCAACTTCCCAAAATGGTCAGCACATGTGTTGCGCACTATTAGTCCATAGAAAATTGCCAACAGTGTGCATAGTACACCCACGCAAATGCGCACAACACAGTGCCCAAAACACGTCCAGTTGTCCAAAAGCATAGGTGCCAACATTCTGTGCCCAAAAATGTGTAGGCATGTTAACGTTTCAAAAATCGCACCTACCATATTGATGACATAACGGGAAATGATGCCACATCAACTTCACTCAATGAAATGACAGGACATGAGGCATAACGACACACAAAATTATTTCACATTAACTTAGTGTAAAGACCGGAGGGGGGTGTCTGTACTTCTGCTCTCTATATGGTAGAGGAGAGGCTCAGAGGACCGCAGCCAAGATTCTCTATTGTGGTAGCAATGGACGAGCAATCAAGGCCTAGCTTCTCAGGAGGTGATGCAGGCTAGTTCTTAAGTACAGTGTAGTCCCCAAGCACCCACAAAGGAATGAAAGTCTGCACACTGTATTAGTTAAAACACAGTCTATATAAATTAATATTCAAGGTTATGTACAATATCACAATAACTCACTTTGTACTCAGTTATCTATAATGGCAAATATACAGTTCTACGTGGTACCACAATTACTATTCGATCTCTTTAAAGTGCATCAACTGTACGGTTAAATGTCACACAAATCAGTTCGTAAAGGAAACCAACAATAGATATAAGAGGAAAGCAGTTGGTTAGAACAATTGGCAGAATACTGGCCCCGATACCTAGACACAGTTCTGTGTGGAGGTCCCCCCCACCTGGGCAACCTGTAAAATAAAGATATATCACAAGCCCAGTCCATATATTGTTCACAAGAATCTTTCCAATAGTTCAGCAACCCCAAAGTACCTGGCGTTGTAGCGTTCCTTGTCGGGGAAATCGACGGCCCTTCTTGAGTGCCCACCCTTTAAAGGCAGGAGTCACGGGTGGTCGAACGTCTGACGAAGAACAGGGTGAACTACAACGGTGAAGTGGCAGCTTCTTTCCTAGCGATGCTCGTCGACAGGGAAGCGTAAAAGTCTTGCAAAGAAGAGGCGTGCGGGGCACCTCGGCCTCGATAGTTCAGGACTGCAAAGAGTTTGAAGAACAGTGGCCCAGCAAGGGCATCGAGTCGTCGGCGTCTGTGGTCTTTGGGTGGTGGGAAACCCACCGGCGGATGCTCTCGGTGCGTCGACGGCCTGGCCTTCTCCAGCGGGATAAGGCGGGCCGGCCGCAGTGCGGACAAGCGCGTCTGTGAATCAAAAGTTCTTAGGCAACGGGAGCCCGGCGGCTCCAGTCGGCGACAGCGGTCGTCGACGGTGGCGGACAATAGTCCGGGCGCTTCTCTTTGGGATTCCGTGGCAGTCCCAGTCTCCTGTCCGCAGCCAGACGTAGGTCTGTCTACCAGGGAGCTTTGGCAAAGATCAGCTGGTGCACGATGGTTCCTCGTAGCTCGGGAAGAGGGCGCCTTACCAGGTCCTCACTGGGTCAGTCCTTGGAGACTCAGCAGCTTTCAGATTGATGAAGAAGGGCAACAGCAATTCTTCTCTTCCAGCAGGGCTTCAAGGTCAAGCTTCAGTTTCACTCCAGTTACTCTTCGTAGTAGACTTCAGCTTCTGAACACGAATTCTAGAAGTGAGAGGCCCTCAGATATACTAGTTGATCTCCCATTCATTCTGCTGGGTCACACTCGGGCAACCAATCGGTCAGAAGGGCATTCATGCAGGCAGGCAGCCAATCAGGTGCATAGTGCATTCAGGCCATTCACTTCTCTCCAGACACTCACAACAAGTTATGTGTATTGGGACAAGTACCCAGCCATTCAACACTCCACACTGCATTCATACCAGTTTCAGGCAGGGCTGTCTCAGTCATTGTGTCAAACACCAGAAACTAGACATCCACAACAAGAATGTGTATTAATCACACACTCCATTCACCCAGGTCCCACCCAGAGGGTGTACCCACAACATACAGTCACTGGGAAGACTCCAGCCAGTCTGGCCTGGACTTCACAACACCATATATGGAAGTTCCACCCAACAGCCGGTCAGGGGGAAGGGACAGAGTCAGGGCTTCCTA
This sequence comes from Ambystoma mexicanum, assembly GCF_040938575.1. Classification (NCBI taxonomy): domain Eukaryota; kingdom Metazoa; phylum Chordata; class Amphibia; order Caudata; family Ambystomatidae; genus Ambystoma; species Ambystoma mexicanum. The sequence goes on from NC_090937.1 coordinate 302,330,135, forward strand.
GGACTTTGGGAAAACAAGTTAACAGGCAATAGAAAGCAAGTGGCCACAGGGGCCATCTTGTTTTCTCTCAGGAATCAACTGATTCCAATGGCAGGGCCTGGGTATCCCAAAATGGAGGATACTCAGAGCACTTGTCAAATTCAGCATAGAGCTGCCACCAGCCCATACCCTGCTCTGTGGGCCACACACAGGTGCCCAAAAACATACACTAGGGGCACAGGGTTGTACCCCCACCCATGGGTGCCATAAGGGTATCCCATGGGCCTGTATACCAAACCAAAGGAGAGAGCTGCACTGCCAGGAGTCCCACATGAACTCCTGCGCGGAAAACACAACAGAACACATGATAAAAAGCAGTAAAGGACAAGGATATGGAGGCCTGGTGCCTCCAATGCTTTTCCAGCATCACACCAGCAACTTCACAAAATGGTCGGAACACGTGTTGCGCACTGCACTATTAGTCCATCGAAAATTGGCAACAGTGTGCATAGTACACCCACACACATGCACACTACGCAGTGTGCCCAAAACACGTCCAGTCGTCCAAAAGCATAGATGCCAACATTCTTTGTCCAAAAATGTGTAGGCATGTTAACGTTTCAAAAATCGTACCTACCATATTGATGACATAACGGGAAATGATGCAACATCAACTTCAACCAATGAAATGACAAGACATAGCATCACGCAAAATTATTTCACATTAACTTTGACCTTATGACATCACAGGAAATGACCTCACTTGGCATATGGCCTTCAAGAGAATACAGGAGCGGAGTGGCTGGTGTGCTCCATCCCATATCCTCTCACCCTTCATGATAAAGGGAAGTACCAAATCAGTGACGTGTACATAGTGTCACCAGTTTCTTCCTCACCAGAACACAATTTCCTCATGAAACATATCAATAACAACAATGTAATTCACCATTCACTTTGGATTTTTAAAACTGGATGAAACCTAGTGAACAATATGTGCGATCACGACACATGTATTACTTCCGAACGAAGTAACCATTTTAATAGGTCTTGGTAAAACAACCGACATGTCAGTAAGTAAAGATGAGCAAGTAAAGAAAGTGATAATAGTGTACTCAGTAGGTAAATGCAGTAACTTTTTAAATAGCAAAGAGTACGTTGACAAACAGATTTTGTTTTGTAGAGGCCTAACAAAGCCTACACTTTTTAACAAAAAACAAGTCTGCTTGGTGTTACGAACCGTAATGTTACATTAAAATAAGTAAGCATTAGAACAATGGGGCCAAAATATGAGCAAACATACAATACAGGGTGCCAAAATCAGGGCAGCTGAGAGCAATGTAGATGCTACTTGCAGCAAAGAAGGGCCTGCCTAGCTTAACACTCAACAGTTAGCAGGAGCTACATGTGACTCCCACACCAACTACTACCAAACAAGCACAACTATGTCAATTTGGGACATTCTGTAATGAAACATGACACATCTACATCAAAATGATTCCAGAAAAGAATCCTTAGTTATTCAAGAAAAAGTCCTCTACACATGTTTCACCACAAAGTGTGGATCTTCAGGAGGCGAAAAGGACTCTTATGTTGTTTTATCCGATTTATAATTTGCCCATTTGTTTTATAATTTCACCAGACAACTTGTCAGTGCTTTTTGTACTGGTTGAATGGAATGGGTTTCATAACCCAATGTTTCTTTGATGGAGAGGAAGAAGGAGATACTTCTTTCCTTGGTGACCGTGAGCAGGCGTTTCTTTGTTGTTAGGACAGGTTATGCGTTAAATTTGCTTTTCTTTTGTATATTGATCGTATTATTGTGTTTTCTGATTTGTTAAAGCATTGGATTGTGCATCAGGTCTTTATGAAATTACATCACTGTAACCAAGACCCAAGTATCCCTATGTAACTAAGACAAGTTTATGTAACCAAGACAATGACAATGTCATGCAAGAGTGCCTTGATGCCCTTGGGCTGCTAGTGGGCTTTACAAATCCAAATAAATAAATAAAAAAGTAAATGAAACATAATATATCGCTCAGTTTCCTACACAGGCAATGTGATCTCACAAGGAACAGATACAGTATTGGGGGTTTGCGAGACATGCATAGAGACTCAACACATCAGTGACTTTCCTACACAGAATTCACAAGGTACACATACACTGGTGTGGGTCTGTGCAAAGTGCATTACCGACCTTCAGAAGATATCACTCAGTTTCCTAGACAATCAGTCAGACCGCACATGGTACACAAACACTGCAGAGTGCCTCTGAATGTTCTTGAGCAGTATGTCACAAATGTGACAGGGCTGGGTACGCTGGAGTAAAAGAGTGTCTCGTGAAGCCATTTCTAGAAGAAAATGGCGTGTATGTCACTTTTCACAATGGTGTAATGGTTAAAAGTGGTGTCCTACAGTGCGTCTGCAACTACCAGCAACCATTTCACTCTCACTGAATACGCACAGTAGTGGAGAGAATTATGAACGTCACTTATTGTCACCCACACCCGCAGCAGCGACATTCCCCATTGTCCCAATGTCATAGGCAGCTTGCAGAAAAAGGGAGTATACGCACGTGTGTTTACCCAAGTACGGCGGCTGCCTTGTCCGGATGAAGCAGAAACATTACTTCTTCCCTTTGCAGTGTCTTCTTTGCAGCACAGTGACATGACGTACGCGTAAAATGTTACACACGCTTCTTCCACCAATAACATTGAAGTGCTGTCCATATTACAGTATTTGTTGTTTACAACAGCCCTCTGTGTACATACCGTGGCCACAAACGTTGTTGCGCAATCCCTGTGGCTGTACAGTCCCATTTCCATAGCCGCCTTCCTCAAAGTCCCCAGATGTGCCTTTCGAGCTGCGCGACGACAGAAGTGCCAACTTGACCAGCCGACCACACCAACGGTGCGCGTGTGCCCTCATTTCGGGGACAGGAGGCAGCCTCTCCCGACAGCTGCAAAGCATAGGGTTGTGCAATGTACGCAGTATTTTTTTGGAAAGGGCAGGCTTACAAACACATTGCTATGTCCCATTGCACATGAATGCATGTTTTCAAACAATGTACGGCTGCTATACGGGTGAAAATTGTCCCCAACAATCCGCCCAAAAGGCACACCGTAGAAGTGCTGTGTAATGTGTTTGCCCCTTTTCTGAGCAGGGGAGTACGGCACATAAGTTTGGCCTGCAAGTAATGGTGCACCACATCGGCTCACCTACAGTGCGTCTGCAACTAGTACCAGCCATGTCACTGTGCCTAGGTACGCACACTAGTGGCGACAATTATGAATGGCCTTGGTGGTACCCACACCAGCAGCAGCGACAGTCCCCATTGTCGCAATGTCATTGGTAACTTCCAGAAAAGGGAGTGCACGCACGTGCGTGTACCCAAGGACGGCGACAGCCTTGTCCCAATGAAGCACAAATATTCCTTCTTTCATTTCGAGTTTGTTCTTTGCAGCATGCCGTCATTGCGTACTGCTGAAAAGTTCGACATGCTTCCACCAATGACATTGAACAGCTCTCCATGTAACAGTATTTGTTTTGTACATCAGTCCTCTGCGTACACAGGCCGCCCAGAAATGTCATTGTGCAATCCCTGTGGCACCATTTCCATCGCCGCCATCCTGAAAATCCCAGCATGTGGCTTTTGTGCTGCGTGCGAGCGTGGGGGCATACCGTGCAACCAGGGTAGGTGAAGTTTGTTATAAGGGGTGGCTCTTAAAAGAGCTTTGTTATTTTTTTGTATTTTAGATGCTTCTAGAGGAACACCTTTTCATTTATTTTTATTTCTGTTTTCTAGTGCGGACATTTTTACAGTAAACTCTTCACCGCATCTTGTAGACGGGCAAACAAAATAGTATTACCAATGGGTGACAAAGAAATGCCATTTGGTTGGAAAAATTCCACATTTCCACAACTAATGAGGTAATTGTTGCAGAAGAACATCCCAGCAACGGACAAAAAAAGTATACATACTTCTGTTGATGAGACACCTTCCTGCGCCTGGCTCGAACAACTTCCTTGAGCAATGGACCTCGCTCTTCATGGTATTATCCATGAGAACAGCACCTTGGCACGCTACCACTCCTTCCAACCCGAAATTGCGATCAAAGTTTCTTTCCAGGGCATACATGTGCAGATCTAGTAGAAAGGCATCACCTATAGGCAACACAATGGGTTTCGCCATGTCAGGCAACCTCACTGCGCAGAAAATAATGTACAGTTGTTTCAACGCCAATTCCTCTGAACCACACCCACAGTACCCAATTGGATAATCCCGAAAGTCCCATGTTCTTTGGACAACCACATAGAAAGTGCAGATTGTGGCACGTGCGGTTCCCAAAGAACGGCGAGGGCCGCACCCCAGGAAAGCAGTAGCAGTCCTTCCCTGTCCACTACCTTTTGTCCAGCACCACCTCTTTGGGTACGGGTAAATGGGCACACACGATTCCACCAATGCCATCCAAGATGTTACCATCTAACACTGTCTGTGCTCACAACACTTCATAGGTACCGTTAGAAAATCAGCCTGCTACTTTACTGTCACTTGGCAGCACATCCACTACAAATTTCGGTAATAGATTGCAAAATGTGTGCATCCACAATCATCCACTTGCGCACCCACTACCACAAATGTAAGGTACGAGAAATGTTTCTGCAGTATGCGTATTACTGTGCTATAAGTGCCTCTGCGCACGGTATCTGCCACTGACTGGCCATTACGGTCTATAAATGCATACAGTTTTATTTACCCATCCACTACCATGAAGCGGCAACATTCTCATTGACCCATATCATACAGTGTAATATCGCCACAGGAACTCCCTGCTTTGCTTCCGACAATGCTATCAAATGTTTTCCCCACTAACCCACCTCCTACATAAATTACACAAAAATTGCATCAATAGCAGCATTCAATGTATCGTACCCAGAGAAAGCAACTTTCCAAAGATCATTGTCTGCACAGCTGTACTTCTAGGTAGGCTGCACTATTACAGCAGGCTCTATTTAAACTGCCCCCTTCTACTCTCCGCTCTACTCTCCGCCCTCTGCAACACATCCAGAAGACGAGTGCGCAACTTGGGATGGTATCTCTCCTGCAGTGAAATGTCGCCAATAGCTCCCAGTGGCTGCGAGGAATGAAGTGAGAAGACTCTGCATTATGCAGAAGGCCTTCTGGGCTCTGGCACCACAATACCTTCAAATGTAACTCCCTATATATCTGCGTGTGCAAGCTCTTCCCTCATCCGTCTCCAACTCCCTCAGGGTCACGCGCTTCTGCAAAAAAAACAGTTGTTGGTAGATGTGCTTTTCCACCTGGGGCCACCTTCCGCAACAAGCTCCCTGCCTCCTGGACACTTGAGGGGAACCATTACCGGTTCCGGAAGCACCTCAAAATCTTTGTCTTTGCATCTACTGTTTCTGCTCATCTCCCCCGCTAACTGCATGTCGTACACTTAATCTGCACTGCTTACCTGATGACTCTGATGTTGGACCCATGTCACCTCCCCCTGCCAGGCAAACCCCTACACTGGCTTTCTCGCAAACCCCGCAGTTGAGCAACGTTTCCTGTATGCATAACAGTGTATCCACCACCTTGTGTGTGCACTTATTGGTACATTTGGCACAATTGGCTCGTATTTTTACTTATTGTCATTTGTTCTTCTTCTTCCCATGTACTGTACCTTGCCCTCCCTTCACCCATGCACTTGAGCGATCTAAGTCACACCTGGTCTAGTACTTTCTTTGTCTCCCCTCTGTTTGCCTTCCGTTGCCTCGTTGTGCTTTTCTAGACGTGTGTGTATGCGCACTAGGAATGCCGTAGCATACAATCGCACATCATATGATATCATACACACAATACATGCACAACAGTAGGATGCCTGCCACTTACCGTATACACTGCAAAGTTGTTTTTTGTTTTCCGCACTACCCCACTTACTGCACACTTTTCACAAATTATTGGCAACACGCAGCACACCTTGCATGTTATTAACTCCAAAAAAATACATACAGTTGATGCATACACCCAGGCTGCCTGCTCCTTACATTGCTCACTTCCATCATAGCCTTCTGCACTTCACTGTGCAAAGAAACCTTATAGTACACTGTTTGAGTACACACCTGACCCACCAACCTTATAAAAACTGTCTTTCGCTCCACAGTTTCCATTCCATGGCTCCCATCCAGAAAATGGATGGATGTGGCACGTGAAAGCGTAAAGTACAGCGTAAACCGCTGACATTTAGGAAAATGGAGGAAAAGGGTTGGGGGTGGTAAATCTAAAACAGGATAAGGAGTTGGGTCTGTAGTACTGTCGCAGAAAAGACAAGGTTTTTTTTCCTGTTTCTGTCATGTACATGCTTGCTTACAATTATTTTTGTTTTTTATCTCTTTCAATGCGTTTGTTCCCTTCTCCTCCTTACACTTGTACGTATTGAACGTCAACGCTTCTCTTACAGTTCTACATAATTGTATGCAATGCTGCATGCAGAGTAGCAAACAAAACAGTATTGCCAATGGAGGGCAAACAAATTCAATTTCCTTGGACCCACTGCAAATCTTGCTCCTTAATTCTGTCCTAGTCAGTGCTGAACATCCCAGCACTGCACATAAAAGCACACATGCTTCTGTTTATAAATCACCTCTAGCTGTGGGCAAATTACAGCCTAATGTGCAACACGTACAATTACGTACGCAATGTGCTTGCAAGCGCATAGCACCTCACTTTGATTGTTCCACCAAGTGAAAAATGCTCTCCGCACCCATTATGCAAAGGTCACCATCCTCGGACAGAAACAGAGGCAAATCTACATGGCTGCAGTATGGTATGCTGGCTGTCGTCAAGGGATAGGCTCTTGGGTGCATAACCAATGAGCATGTATCCAATACTGTAGGCCTTACTTACACCCAGCACAACATAATGGCCTCATAAAAGACAACATTTCCCACATACCACAATCCAGAAACATAACATATGATTGGTGGTGCAGAGGGCAACTCAAGTCAACCACAAGTAGCGCCATGTGGCTCCCTAATGTCCAAGGTGGTGGCATAATGGGCATCATATGGTACGGGGTGCATATCAGCTGACTTGTGCTGTTCAACCACGTATACAAGGTCCCGCTGAACCATTTTTTCAACGTCACCACCATTGGAGACCTGCATACTTAAAACTGCATGTCTGCGTTGTAGTGCCGTGCTATTGAGCAGGCCTAGCCTCTGCGGTGACTGGCCTACGGGCTACAGGCTTTTGCCATATATCCAACAGTGTGGCCCTTTGCCACACCCAGCTCCACATAACACACTTATGCAGGTGAACAAGTGGCCAGATTCATGCAGGTCACCCCTAGCCACTTCTAAGCATCCACTACTTCAGCTCTTCTCCCTCAGGACACACTGGAGGAGTCGTCACTCCATCGGGTCCAGGCATATACTACACAGTGTAAGAATTGCAAGCAATCCCCAAAACCATACAAGCAACATTTTATGCAATAATCACAAACCGCACATCGAAGGCAACATTGTAAAACCTACTGCACCCCACAGCACTTTTTTGCCAGTGCAAGGGGGGCACACATTCATGGAAGGGCCTACAGGCTTAGCACATGCAACACACCGTACTGCGGTGTATGTTGCAAGTTTCATGTGTTCTCCATTGTTTTCCGCTTCTGCCCTCACTGACCACTGGACCTCACCACACATTGCACACCCTAGTGCAACTTATCTTAATTTCCATGTCATGTGTAATGCAGGTCCCATCTGCAAAAGCGCCTGCAAACTTTAACCCAGGCCACATCTGTACATTCATCGCTCAAGTACATGGCGTTGCCTGTGCATACCAGTATGTGAGTGGCTGTGTACATTGTGCATATTGAAACTTTCTGATGCTGAGGACTTCCTTTCATGTTGCAATGTGGTAAAACACTTCCTCAAGCAAGGTTCTTATAAGGACCTACCCATAGTAAACACAGATGATGACATGTGGCTCCCTATTGTGTAAAAGGGGCAATGATGTACACCATATGGTAATGTTCGCGTAGCAGTTCACTTCTGCTGTTCCACCAACTGCACACTGTCCTGCGCAACCATTGTGTGCTACTCACCAGCTGCAAATACACGCACATTAACAACTGCATTGCTGCATTATACTGTGGAGGCTATGATGAAGGCCTAGGCTGTTGGGTGCATGGCCTTTGGCAACTATCTTGTTTGGTGATTGTAGGCAGCCTTAGTTATGGCATGAGAGCTACAGCGAAAATGTCTTTCTTTCACGAGTGGTGGCAGGCACATTTGCAGAAGGGGAGTGCATTGCACAACACATGAAGATGCCTTCATGCACCCAACAGTCCAGGCCTATGCCACACTCACCACAATATAACAGAGCCATGCAGACGACCAGGTACGCATATGCCACAAATCACATAGGCAACATACGCACCAGCACTTCCACCCATCCGCCACACCATGAAGCAGGGACGAAAGGACACGTGTTCTACTTACCGTAATGCAGAAACATACCGCTGTGTTTGGGACCGCTACCCACTTCCAATCAGAAAGCATTATAAGCATGCCAACCAAACAAGACAATCTTTACAACATTTAGCCTGCTCCCACCACTCTAGTACATGCATAGAATCAATGTTGCATACTGCACAGCAACACTTACTAATCTGCGGAATGGACACTACGCAAGCACATGCAAGAAACGTGTGCACTGGCAACTATTCCATATGTACACTATTCTGTTAATACACCCAGTGGACACACTGCAGAGCTGATCACTGCACCATCTCCACCCATACACCGACAACTGTTGGTTGTTCTACCAATCACCACACACATGCAACCAACATTGTGTGCACTGCAGCCAAATCGCACACAATAAGCAACAATGTGGCAACTACTTTCAACCAGTGGACATCATTGTCTGTGCTAGTGCTGCAGCTATGCATGCAAGGGGCTACGGCCTTACCTCACACAACACACCATAGTACACGCTATGTTGACATCTTCATGTGTCGTGCAATGCACTCCCCTTCTGCAAATGTGCCTGCCACCACTCATGAAAGAAATACATTGTCGCTGTAGCTCTCATGCCATAACTAAGGCTGCCTACAATCACCACACAAGATAGTTACCTGTTGAGGCGTCCGCGCATTGGCGAAGCATGCACGGATAGTGCTATCACACCACCATCTTCTTGTACAATGATATATATCATGTGAAGCTCTCCTCACTGCTGCACCCTTTCCATCCCTTCTTCCCACCACCAGATGCTGTACACTATGTTTTTCAGATCCTTTTGGCGCAGCATTGTCCTCCGATACAACATACCGCTGGCATGGAACACTTTTCACACATCCCGTCACCGCACACTGTAATGCAATGAAAGTTTTCACCACGCTGCGAACAGGGAAATAGGATGGCGCAGCCAGATATGACTATTTTTAGTACGCACACTGCTACGTACAAAAGGCCCAGTCATGCACACAGTAGCGTAGATCCTTGCCACACACGCCACAAAGGTGTCCTCCGATACACCATGGCGGCGTTTCCCAAAACCCTTCACGCACAGCACGGTTCCCTCCAGCCAAACATCGGCCGCGTCCACTTTTCGCCGACAGCACGGCATACCGCAAGCCAATGAGACTTCGGCCCGCGGAGCGAACAGGGAAATGGGTAAGCAGAGCGGACCCAGATATCACTAATTTTTTGGGACGTACATTTTAGTACTTTGCAACAAAATTACCAGTCCGATTTTCACCAAACACACAAAATCACGCTTTCTGGGCCAAGCCCCCACTCCTGCTGCAAATTTGGTGGAAATCCATCCAGCCGTTCAGGCTGTAGCCATGCGCAAAGTGTTTCCCCATTCAGTCTATGGAGGAAAAAAAATAATTGGGGACCTCACCTATAACTTTCCCCTCCCTGCATGAAACCTCATCCAACTTGGCGGGAAAATTCAGAGCCGGCCATATACTTTTTTTGCAAAGTTTGGTGAGGATTCCTCCAGGGAGAGCAAAGTTATAAGCCGCCGAAAAAGTGCTCTTCCCATGAGTTTAGCAACTCAACCATAACTACACGGCCGCTACTATATTATATATATATATAAATATATAATAAAAATAGTGCAGTGGTCTTTATTGCTCAATACTTTCCCCGACTGGTTATTCTTGGGTCCTTTCCTCTAACTTTTCTCTCTCCCTCTCCCCCCTCTCTCTCTCTGTATCCCGTATTAGGTGTTTTACCCCGTTCTTAGAACATATCTGCCCCACCCAACAATTTGTTCATCACTCTGCTGGCTCAATGTGCACTTTCAAGGATGCAAGACACTCCCGTATGTGTACTTCATGGAGTGCACAGAGTAGGGACACAATACAGGACAAGTTACATGAAATATCCCAACTATTTTTATTGGCAAAACAAAGAAAAGGGTGGTTGAGGTAGACAGAGTGACAAAAAGCAGCTATTGGGTTAGAGTTGTTATCTTCTCTTTGGGCATTCAGAGCGTCACACCCCTGGGAGAACAATCTGAAAAATACAAAAGTGGCGTTGAAAAAGATGCTTCTCAGCAGCTTCTAAGAAATCAAATAAAGTGAAAATCTGAAAATAAGGAATCGTGATCAATGAAAGGTTCTTTTACAGTTCCTGGATTCGGCTTGTCCTGGCCCAGCCCTTGTCTTGGTCTTCGGGTGGCAGGTTTTGGGGGATTTCAAACCTTTTTGTGTTTAATCCAGGGTATGGCCTTCCGAGGCCAACACGTTCCAGGTTTGGAGAATTCTGCACCTCTTTGCCAGAGGTTTGACACCATTAGATATCTCTCAACCATGTCTCACTCTCTTCAGGTTTCAATGATAAACTTGTGGGGTCCCCTGTCACATGACAACCTCTGTGTTTTAGGTTCCCGATTAGCTCCTGGGTGCCCCGATCTTAGACTCCGTGTCTCGTACCGGCTCCCGCCTCTGAAGTCTTCCCAGGACTGATTTGGTCCGCCTGAACCTCCCTTCCCTCACTGGCTAATAGGGGTGCCTCTTCTCCCAAGTTCTTCTAACTTTACCTCCCCATCAAGCTTTCCTCTGTCGTTCTGCCCAGCTAATGATGGCTCTTTCCTCCTCTAACTGACTTGACTCTTCGCCATATAGTTGTCTGCCTTCCCCAACACCACCCATATCTCTTCCAAATGTCATTCTCACTGCAATACTCATCTTATAACCACCAACCCTTTCTTCCAGATTGTAACCTCTATTACTCCAACCTTCTCCAAAATACTTACCAGATAACATCCAGTCTCCTTCCAACCATTAACTCTCTCTTTCAGGTATCCTCTCAATAGACTTTTAGATCCCCCAAACACCAACTGGGTTCTGCAGACATTGTTTACTTTTAACAGTGTCCCTCTTTCTCCCCAGTATGGACATTCCCAGTCAGTGGAGCCTTTGTTAAGCTACTAGAGTATTTTGGTGTACAATAAAAGCTTTTACAACAAGGCAAAAGACATCTTTTAAATCCTGTTAACGCTTGCTGTAGTGGGAGAACAATGGTTGTTATTTTTCAAACAGATTCAAGTTCCAATTGACTGTTTTCCAAGCACATAATTGTAGCCATGGGACTCCCGCAGTGCTAACTAATTTGACTCGGTCTCACAAATGTCATTTTCAGTAGCTCGATCACAAAAGGAAGTATATCTGCATGCTTGCTAAGAAATGCAATATTTTGCAGCTACATTCCCTACAAGGGAGAGGCATCAACTCCTATGCTAGGTGTTTGGGTTTGGCCAATAAGTAGGTATAGGTTACTAGATGCATCAACAATATAATTGTAGTCATTGGCAAAGGGGTGTGTATGCATCCGAACTCATGCGTGCCACTGGAATTTGTGGGCAAATGGTCCTGTCACTGCACCCTGCCTTAGTGTGGGGACCCAGTTGGGTTGTCTGGGGATGCTTGTACACCTCCTCCAGGTACAGCATCCACTATCTAGAATGGCCCCTGACTCCTTTGAAGGCCCAACTGCTGGTCCCAAAGGTAAGACAGGGACTTTACCTCAGTACTTTTCTCAACTGTGGCACACACACAGTCCACCCAATGAAACTGGAGGCGACATATGGATTAATTCCATATCCATGCAAAATATTCATGCCCTTAAAAGGGGTAGATGCAGGTTTTTATCCTGTCCAGCATAGAATTGCGTGGCTCCCCACATAAGACTGATCTCTTAAGTTCACTGCAACCAACATGCCCCTCGTCGATGTGTGTATGATCAACTGTCTGTAAGAAAGGTAATAGGCAACTTGTTTTGCTTGTGTCAAACCAGAACTGAAAGCCTTCCACTTGTATATGGCCTTTCCAAACTCAGAGAGCTCCTTCCAAAGCATCTGGCTGTCCGCAAGGAACGCAAAATAATTGGCCTGACAATACTACAATCCAAGTTTTGATACTTTGCACCCAATGGTGTCCAGCAGCTTGTCCTCCTTCAAAGACATTCAAGACAGAGACACCAGCCATCGGCAGACTGAAGCGTGATGGCAACCCCCATTGGGAAAATGCAACAAAGGGTGAAATGCAAGGCATGAGGTCTCACAGGGTGTTAATAGATATGCACCCACCTGTTTCAGAATGACCCAGAGTGGGGCTTCTGCCAGATTTTCAGAACTTCCACTATACGATTCTACTGTATAGTGACTCCTGACTTATCTGAACACTGTGAAGTAAAGACAACAGTTAATACAGCAGTCTCTAGAGGAGGCGGCTCAGGCACTGGCATCATGTAACGAAATTCTACTAGGCAGGAAGGATGGTAAAGGAAAACCATTGCTGATGAAAGTTCTTTCTCCCTTTCATCACTGGGATCCCCGATATCAGTATACACTGATGAGAAGGGGCCCAATGGGGTGGGAGGAGTTGCATCGTATTTAGAGCCAGAGGGTTGGTGTCACTGTGCTAACCAGGGTCGGAGGTCCTGCAGGAAATGAGGGTAGGAACCGCAAGCCTGGAAGAGGCAGCTAGCTGGGACTGCAGCATTTCCTTTATAATATCTTTGAAGAAGCCCTTCTTTGCATGGGACTGCATCAGTCCTTGGAGTTTAGCAAAAGACGTATGCTCCCAAGAAGGTTGGGGTGGTGGAGGGGGGTTAGGATGCAGGGACCTAAGAAGGCCCACTACCCGCCAAAAAGCCATGCATCCGAAAAAATGAGTAGAGATGACTCAAGTGGTATATCCATAGTAGACGGATCTACCAGCCCCTATAAGGAACATCCTTATAGGGGCGGAACACTGCACGGTAGTGGCGAAGGGATCCAACACCCGATGAGACTGGAGTGGTGCTTCCCTCACAGGAGCTAATTCCCATACAAATGAACAGCCTGTGTGGCAGGGCAGTTTCTGCGTCACAAGTGTCCTCCATTTTGTGGATCTTAGCTGCGCTGTCCGCCCTCTTGCCCGGCACTTGCCATGGCTATAAGGGGGCAGGGGAGATGCCAGTTGTGTCTGACAGTAACAAGGGAACCTCAGCACAAGTTCTAAAAATGATAGCTGGAGAGAGCCAGTTTGGAGGAACCAACTGTTTTATCTTCTTTTTTCTTAGCCCTCTTTTTTAAATCATTTATAATTTATTAAATCACATTCAACAATGTACCAAATACAATAACATACATCATGTAGATATCAAAGTTAAAGCTCAATAGCTTTTCTCTTATTAATGAATCTGCATCAGTCTATATCAATCCGCTGTTACAGTGCAATTCCATAACAATCACTTTTTTTTCAAATAATTATAACAGAATCATATCTACAATCAAACTGAAATAGAGGCCAAAATAAAATACATCCAAGATCGGTCATACTGAGTGTAAAGTAAGGTGCAACATAGAGTTCCGATAGCATACAACGGCACTGTTACATAGTCTCCATTCATAAATTATAGCAGTGAAAAGGAGGACATGTTGTGCGGCTTATGGTGAATTTTGGGTTATCATGCTCATTTACAAACGTTACCAGTGGGGTTCAATCCGCTAGAAATTGTGCCGTTTGCCCCCGCAGTGCTCCATCTATTTTGGACATCGCAGCCACATACCATACTCGAGACCGCCATTCCTTCATACCAGGCATAATTTGAGATTTCCAATGTTTTGCAATTACTAAACATGCCGCTAGTAGGAAAAAGGTGATCAATCCAGAGCTTCTGGCATTCAGTTTATGACCCCGAGCGTCCTCATTTACCAGAAGCAAAACCAAGGGGTCCATTTCTAACTCAAACCCGCATATTTCTCCAATTTCAGCAACCACTGCCTGTTAAAATGCCCGAATTTGGGGACACTGCCACCACATATGAAAAAAGGATGCTTAAGGCGCTCCACACCTCTGGCACCGAGGGGAAAGCTTATATAACTCATATATAACCGCACAGGAGTAAGATACCAACAGCACAGTAGTTTAATGCTATTTTTCTTAAGTTGGACGGCGTGCAAGTTCCCATTAGCTCTTGTCCAAATGTTAAACCAGGTAATATTGTCTGCAGGCCTGCCTACATCTTCCTCCCATCTGGCCATATAAGTATGTGGGGACTTAAATCTAGACCCATTGAAAAACCTATAAAGAGCTGTAAGTTTGGCCCTCGGGGGATCCCCCATAAATAAATCCTCGAAGCAAGTTGACTTGTTTCCCGTGAGATGCCACTTGTGGGCGAGTCACCCAATGCTGAAGCCGAAAGTACCCAAACCGGTCTGTTTCTACAACCATATAGGCCGGCTTGTACGCCTCAAAGGTGAGAGGATGATTGTCCCTATACATCTGGCCCAATGTGTATAAGCCCCCCCCTTCCAACTAACAAACGGCCCCCTGTCCATTCCTGGGGGAAACTCAATATTATCAAAAAGACCGGCCAGGGGCGAGAGAAATGTAGTTGTGGCGTATCAATGTGCTGCTTTATCCCAATATTCCAATGTGGCCATAGAGGTTGGGAGACCCTGGTCACATTGTTTGAGTTCTCGTAGAGTGCCAACACGTCCTGTGCAAGGGGGCCCCTAAGACGCCCTGCTCAATATTTACCCAGTGCTTTATCTTCTGTGCCTGTGTTGCCACCTAGCTCTCCAGAACAGGTGTCAGTTGTGCTGCATTTAGATAACTTGCAATATCTGGCACCACCAGGCCCCCTGCGCCTTTGGCTGCCATCATTGTATGCCTAGCTACTCTCTGACTCTTCCTGGACCATATAAACATGAACACCAGCAACCGTAATTCCTGTAATGCCGCTCTCGAGATCCAAACCCGTAGAGCCTGAAACACGTTAAGTAAGAGCGGCAACAATGTCATTTTAACAGCCGTTATCCTTCCCAGCCAAGAACTTTTTGACTTACCCCACAGCGCCAGGTCCTGCTTAGCTCTAGCAAATAGCGGCCCAATATTGGCCGTATAGAGTTCGGTGTATCGCACCAATAAGAACACCCACAGATATTTCAGGGACTGCGACGCCCACGAGAATGGGAAGGCCACTTTCAAAACGCTCCACCACCTCTGGTGATTCTGAGATATTAAGCACTGTTGATTTCTTAAAATTAATTTTAATGCACGAAACTGCCCGAAAATTTTCCAACTGCGAAACAACGTGTGGCAACGTAACCCCAGAATCCCGCATATAAAACAGAATGTCATCCAGGTACAACGCTAGTTTGTGTTGAGAACCCACTATATACAACCTCGGAATATCTTCAGATAAACACACCATGCAGGCTAAAGGTTCCACAGCAAGGGCGAATAGTAGTGGGTATAGCGGGCACCCCTGGCGGGTTCACCTGTGCAAATGCATCGGTTCCGAAAAGAAGCCCATTCACCTTGATCAGCGTTGACGGTAACACAAAATTGGCGAGTACCAATCTGAGAAACCGCAGACCTAGTCCAAACCCCTCTAAGACCATGGCCAGATAAGTCCAATCAACACAATCAAACTCTTTCTCAGCATCAACCGAAAGCAGAGCCATGGCCCGTTTATAGCGCTGCACCTAGGCGGAGACATCTAGCGTACGTCGATTGTTTTCATAGGCCTGACGTCCGAGTACAAAACCCATCTGGCCCGCCGTTACCAACTCCGGCAGAACTACTGCTAGGCGCGTAGCCAAGATTGTCAAATAAATCCAAGAATCATAATTAAGAACCGCGACCGGTTTGAAGAATGAGCATAGGGTGGGGCCCTTATCCGGTTTAGTGAACAAGGTAAGCATTGATTCCCCCCCCATAGCAGGTGTAATAGATCCCGTCTCACTAAAAGAATTAAATAAGTCGGCCATGTGAGGAGAAAGAGCTGCTGAGACTTTGTATTATAGACAGTGGCCGTAAAGCCATCTGGCCCTGGTGCTTTATTGCCTGGAAGGGAACGAATAGCGTGAGTGACTTCTTCAGGCGTTATGGGTGCGTCCACAGAAAGCCTCTGATCTGCCGAAATACAGATAAACCGAGCTTCGCGAATGAACGCCTCCTGCAGTGGGGTGCTGAGGGAGTCCGGTGCTAACAGTTCAGTATAATATTGGGATAGAATTAATATTTTCTCGGGTTCAGTGTTATGCAGTACACCCTCACTATCTCACAATGCCCCTATGGTAGTACTATTCTTCTGAGCTTGGAGCTTATAGGCTAGAATCCGAGTCGCTTTTTTAGATGTGCAATAATACAAGTGTTCAGTCCGTAGCAATTCATGCGAGATATCATCTGCCCATAATGCCTTTAACTCAGCCCTGGCTAGTTGAAGCTGCCTATGTGTTTTCCTGGCTTCATCCCCCTTATATTGAGATTCCCATTCAACCACTCTTTCCTCTGCTCGAATTCGTTGAGCCAAAAGAATCTTCTTCCGAGCCAAAGATATACTAATCAGCTCTCCCCTCAGCGTAGACTTAAGAGCCTCCCATACCCCAGAGATTGAAACATCCCTGTGAGATTGTCCTGGAAATAATGCGTGATCCTATCCATAATGTCGGAGCATATGGCCGGGTCCACCAGCAGTGAGTCATTCAACTTCCATTGCATAAACTTTCACCCCCCCACCCCCAAGCCATACACATCTAAGCTTAAAGTAATGGGAGAGTGGTCTGACCGACATCAGTGCTACCGCCACAGTGGCTGACGAGATCCCGGTTAATAAAGAGGCAAAGTAATCAATCCTCGAATAAGTACGATGAAAGTACGTGAAATGGGAATAATCACAGTGCGGGTGGTGGAGAGATCACCAGGCATCAATCTGGTGCATGTCCGCTACAGCCTGTTTAAGGGGGGACTGCCCTAGATGCCTCCGTTGGGGCCTCAGAGCCAGATCTATCCAGGTTGCCATCTAACAATGCGTTAAAATCCCTGCCTACCACCAGCTCTCCCCGTTGGAAAAGCGCAATACGTGTATACAAGCGGGCATGAAACTCAATCTGTTAACCAATCTGTTTATCATTTTCATAAAGGAACAGTACAAACACAAGCATAGGCATGACTTGAGCATAATTCAGTAGGTTCCATTAACAGTATTACCATTAGCATGGGAGCACAACTAACATAGGATGCTAACGGGTTACATTGGCAGCAAGAAGGTTCAGGGTTAGAGCAATCCATACTGTCAAGCCACTCAATCATCTCCACCCCACTTCCCCCATATCTTCATGAATTTCCAGGGACAGCCCGTAGCCCTGTAGACTCTCTTTTGCAAAGCCAAACAAGAGTCAAGTTCCGCAACGGACTGGCTTAATCTCGGGCGCTCCGCAGAGCCACAGGATGCTACAATCAGTCTCTTAGCAAGTCCCAGTGCTACACCAGGAACGTTTTCTCATGTTTCATGAACTCGATGTCCACCCAGATCCCCAGCAATGCCAATTTTGGCTCTAGGGGGACCCGAACACCCTTTACAGTGGCAGTGTATGCCTACAGTTCCCCCAGAACACTTGAATCTGAGCACATTCCCCAGAGTGTGTGATAGAATGTACCTCCTTCCCTTTCACATCTAAGACATGCATCACTGTCTACCAGGCCCCAGCTGGTCAGCGCAGCACTGGAGAATCTTGCATTGTATTAGCCGCAGCCGAGCCGCTATTGCCACCTCCATCGGGAGCATCAGGGCCTCCACCCATTCCTCTGGTTCCAACCTCCCCGGGTCCCGCTCCCATTTCTCCCTCGGGCGGGTGAGCGCTGCGGTCCCAAATGCCGTGAGCAATTGGTATAGTGTAGATGTAACCTTGGCAGGGATGCCCACTGAGAACAGACTGGCCTCCAGCGGAAAGCTCCTTGGGACCTCTCTCAGAGAAGGAAATTCAGCTTTCATGGCATGAGTTATTTGAATATAATGGAATCCCTCCCGTCGGCCATATTGCCCATGCAGCTCTTCAAACGGCCAAAGGCGCCTCTGATGCGTTATATCTGCCAAGGTGTCTATTCCTTTCACTGCCCAGCTCTCAAAACACCCCATCTTCAGCATCTCCGTCAGGTGCGTGTTATGCCAAATGGGCTGGTTGAGAGTCGGTTTTCCACCGCACCCCATGTCCTGGTGCACCTCCACCCACACTTGGCATGTGTGCCGCGTAAACCGGGGGAGATTCCTTGTGTATCTTAACCCCCCCATATACTCCCTGTCTGGGAGTCCGGCCTATCATTCTTTTGTGCTCCACTACGATGGAGGGAGTGACGGGTCCCTGTGCAGCCAGTCATCCACTGCACCCAGCTGAGCTGTCCAGTAATACCTGCACAGGTTGGGTAAGCCTATGCTCGCTTCCCATAATGGCCGTTAGTGTCCTCAGTGCCATTGGTGGTTGTTTCCCACCCCCAATAACTGCACCCTCAAGGATCCCTCAATTTCTACAAAAACCTTCTTTAGGATCGGCAGCTGGCGTTCTGCACAACATGGAGAAATGTAGGTAGCGTCAACATCTTAAATAGGGCTGCTTTGCCCAGCAGGGTTAGTGGGAGGGATTGCCAGTGTGCGAACATGTTCACCACTGTGGAGAGATTGAGCTGGATGAAATCGAACATGCAAGGGCTAAGGGCTAAGATGAATACCCAGATATTTGAAGCCTGAAGCTGCTATTGTGTATGGGCATTCCTGAGGGAGCATTGTTACCTCTCCCTGCACTGGGAATTTCCAATTTATTTTAAGCCCACTAAAACTTTGGTAATCCTGCAGTATTCTAGTCACAACCGGGCACAAGACCTTTGGATTACTATATTAGGAGGTCATCTACATAGAGTGAGATCCTGTCTTCCCCACCCCAGGGCAATATAAATCCCTTCCATTCTGGCCTTTCCCTGAGCTGTATTGCTAATGACTATATTGCCAAAGTAACCAGCAGCAGGGAAAGGGGGCATCCCTGCTGCATGCCTCACCCCAGCTCAAAGGCAAGAGAGGTGGCCCTGTTTACCCGGATCTGGCTCTTGTCTAGGTCGCCCCTTGGGTGGCTGATGTCCAGGAGAGGAGAGAACTTTCGTTTCAAGCCATGACCATGCCTCCCTCGGGTTGTTGAAAAGGTGCACAGTTCCCTCATGGAAGACTAAGTTGCGCTGGGAAGAAGAGAGCGTACTTCATTGCTGAATGAGCGCATCTTCCGCTTCACAGATTCAAAAGATTGGCGTGCTCTCTGAACCTCCCTGGTATAGTCTGGAAAGCATCCAATTCGGTAGCCATTATACGTGATGGGGCCGGTGGCACCCGCCATTTGCAGCAGGGCGTCCTGGTCCCGGTAGTTCAGGAGTCGCGCTATTATGATGTAGGGGTACCCCAGGGATGGGAAGACCCACCGGAATCCTGTGTGCCCTTTCCACAGAGAAGAATTCGGAAAGCAGCTTTGGGTTGAAGAGCTCCGTTAGCCATTACTCCAAGATGAGCTCCATGCTGGGCCCCCTCTTCCTTTTCCGGCACTCCCTGAGAATGTTGTTGCGCCGTGCTCTTCCTTTGCAGTCTTCGTCCCTATTTTCTAGGTGTGTGAGCTTCTGGGTGACCGCCGTCAGTTGTTTCTCCATTCATTTAATTGCGTCCTCTGAGTCAGAAATGCACTGCTCTGCCCCACCCCCAACCCTCACGGCCATGTTCCACATATCTTGCCAGAGGAAGGACACATCTGTTGAGAGACCATCGATTTTCTCCTCCTCCATAAAGGACCTGGATTCCCCTATGGTTCCCATTATGTCACGAAGGGAGATTTGAAAATCTTGCAACTCCCCGTCTGTGCCCGCTGACCCCATGGCGCGAGTCATGGGGAGTTGCGGAGCAGCCACTGTATACTGGTCATCTTACACTGGAGCCCTGTCTTCTTCTGCTTTGTCTTTGACCATGGTACTGCATGGTTGGCCTCCCTTCCTCACTGCTCCGGTTGCGATTGTCCCCTCTTCTAGATTATTGTTCTGTGCACTATGTGCCACCGGTGTGGCACTTAGGCTCACAAACATCAGCAGAGACCGCTGACCCATCTACTCGCAGTGGGCCCTCCAATGTTAGCCCCCCCAAGTTAAGGTGCGGATCATGTGCTGACACGTTTTCCTCACCAAGGGTGCCTGGGGAGGGTATTCTGCGGGGTCTTGAGACGGACAAAGACCACAGCGTGGATATCAGTGCCTAGTTGGCTTTGTTGTCCTCACTCCGCCGCTGGCCGGCGAAGTCCCAGGCTTTGATCTGGATAGCTTGCAGGTTTTTTAGTGCTGCATCCGGCTCCCTCCCGTTGTGCTTGACCGGGGTGAACGGGCTGTGGCCGTGGCGGCAGAAGCATGCCCTGCCGCTTGTTGCAGTGCACGGGCTATCCTCTTACTCCTTTTACGCAGAACCCAGTGGGCCTGATGTCACTTGCCACAGAGTCTCTCACCTGGGTCTGCTGGGTCCCCGCCGGGTCTTCTGTGCCGGGTCACTGTCTCCCAGTCAAGCCCTCTCTCAGGCGAGCCGGCAACACGCTGCTGAAGTTCTCCCACCTGCAGGGGAGGGGCGTCCGATGTCGGGTCTGCCAATGCTCCTCTGTGCGGTCTCCGGCACTTGCTTCAGTGTGGTGCGGGGCCAGCAGCTCACCCGTCCGGAAGGGGGAGAGCGCCAGGTATCGGGTCGACATTGTTCCTTTGCTCTGTCTCCGACACTGATGATGCCGCTGGGCCGAATTCAAAAATGGCACTGGCTGACCCTCTTTCCCTCCAGTGGTCTGCGTTTTCCTCCAAAAAATCTGCGGTCTGCAGCAGCGGTGTTCCGCTGCCAGGGATGATGTTTCCACTGCTTATTTATGCCGGGGAAACAAAATGTATTCTGCAGGATGTCTACGGCTGTCACAGAGCTATGAAGGCTCACGTCTACATTGCTTCACTGCGCAACAGCGCCCCCCAACTTCAGCTTTCTTAACCGACAAAGAGACAAAATACTGATGGGGAAACCACAGAGACCTCATCCTGCTGCAAAAGGGGAGTCTCTTGGAGCAGGGCAATACCAGCCTTGAGGTCTATTCATTTGGAAAGTACACTTGATCTCTTTCCCAGGGAGTTCAGTCCCTGCACATTTATGGAGACAAATTTTATATCAGACATAATAGTTGTTTAGGTAAAGTAATCCCTGAGCTTCAGAACTATCCAAACCCCCACCCCCCTGCTGAATCATCTCCCCCACTCAACAAATCAAACAATGTTGCAACACGCCATTGACCTCTTCCTTCAGAGGAATATTGTACAATATCCCAGCCCTCTGCTGTATAGCACCTCCAACAATGAAATTGGACGTAAAATGTAAAAATTAGGACAACCCAATGGACTTCCACCAAGACGTCTGGAAGGAGATTCCATTTCATCTGAAAGTTGGCAAACACCCTATATGTGCGGTCAAGCGCGAGATCCACCGTCACATCTCCCAATATCTCATGGACAACCCGCTGACGTACTCCTCCAAGTCTTGGTCCGGAACATCCCTTGGCATCCCCCGATTCGAACATTGGTTTCTGCAGGAGCGGTTTTCGGTGACTGCAATGGTCCGGAGGGAAACACAAGGCGCCAAGTACTGCTCTCTTAAGAACTGAGTGACCAGGAACAATCCAACACCAACCAACACAGGAGTGACCTAGAGCAAGCAGATTTACACAACCTTGGTGTGTGGTGGGGCCGCAACGCGGAAATGGAACCAGAACCCAGTTTAAATAAAATGCTGGCATGCGAGGAAATGTCAACTGGCCGTACTGTTAAATCAAGGAAGGAGGCAGAGAACAGCCTGGGTACATGAGCCCGTATTGAAAACCAGTGGCCAGATGGAACCTCCAGCAAGTTGACAGACCCGAAGCGTGAAAACAGGACAGCCGAACCGCCGCGTTACTACGAGTCGGCAGCCTCGCTGATGTTTAACAGTGACTATGTCCCTGGGAACGGGAGCGGAGCGGAATACACCCAAACGAAAACACACGGAGCAGGCAAACAAAGAAATAAAGTCACATACAAACACACTTACCTGCATTACTGGGTCCCAGCCAGAGCGTTGGGGGCAGCAGAAAGTGGGGAACGAAACAGGACGCCACTCTCCTGGGCGTTGTCCCAAGAGGAAGGGGGCGGGGCTTGGAGGGGTCTTTATAACCTGGGGAGTAAAACTGGTTCTGATTGGCCAATTAAGCTCTGTGTATATAAGTAAAGGAATGAAGGGTATGGGAGTTCACTCTCGGTTTTGTTGCAGAGCCAACCAGACGTGGAGACAGGAGCTGCGGGAGGCTTATGGGCGTATGAGCGTATGAGGACTAAAAGGAGAAGATTATCCAGAGGTCCTTACTGCATCCCCTGTAAAGAACCAGGAAAAGAACACTGTATAAAAACAGAAGAAAAAGAGGAAGAATCTTTCTGTTGAACACTTTGATTCGTTTTTGGACAATAATTTCCTGACATTGTAAGTCAAATAAAGACAGCATTTTCTTTCTTCAAAATACCGCCTGTCTGCCTTATTGTCACAGCGACGTCCTGCTTTTCTTCAGCCATTTGCCGGTAGGACTCGAGCACCGCCACCCTTTGTTCCAGCTGATCATGTGAGTGTGCTTGATCACAAAGAGCAGATTCCAAATCCCCAAGATTAGATTGATTCTGTTGCACTGTGTGAGTTAGTTCTTGTTAAGAGCTCTTAAATCCTTTGCCGTCAACGCCATCTCGTTCTGCGGGGATTGGAACACGCACATGATGTCACCCTTAGTGGGAGGCTGAGCCTCCTCCTCCACCACAGGCAATGAATCTGAAGCAGGCTTCAGGTGTTGAAGCAAGTATCTGATGGTGGTCCCCGATTTTTTCTTGGCTTTCCCCTGCCCCAACTTCATTCTGCTCATAGACAGGCACTGCCAATTTGAGATGTAAAGCGCTCACTACCCAATAGGAGTATAAGCGTACCCTCCAATTAACTGGCAGTGTTATTGGGGTCACCTAACCACTCCTAAGGAAGAGGCCGCCTCAGTCCACAATGGGGACCCACACCCTGCTTCCCACACCCCATCCTAAAAGTCTGCTGCAGGGACTGGCGCCAAACAGGCTTTTAGCAGCCTCAAAGCAGGCGAAGGCTACCCCAAACTAGCATATCCGGGGAGGGGCCAAGACAGTAGGCCACTCAACTACACTAGTCGAACTTCACCGTCTTTTTCCAGGATTTCAGGGCACCGGCCCCCTGAAGTAGAGCCAAACAGGTGGGTCTCCAATAATGACTCCGGCCAGGGAAGCTCTAGCCACACAAATCTGAATATAGTGCCAGTTCAAGCGCTCCTACCGCCCCAGACCACAGGCTCATCAAATCAAGCACATCCAGACCCTAGCAAGAGCTAGGCTAGCAAGAGCTAGGCTAGCTCAGATCACTCACCGCTGGAGACCCTCCACATGGATCACGGATGCGGCAGGTTCTGTCAGTCGCTGCCAGCACGGGGCCCCACCTGCAATACTGAAGAGTTGGCTGCAGATCTCCACCGCCTCATTGTTGCCACTGGGTGCAACGCTGCTCACTGGAGCCAGGCTCCCAGCTCTCCAGGCCGATACCATGTCTGGGCTCTGCATCTCAGCACCCGATTGTCACCGCCGCCACGGGAGACACCAGTGCCAGAGGACGGAATGAGGCTGCCTTGGGAGGCGGACAAATGCTGTGAAGTTGCACGCCGCTCAACAGCTGTGATGCACTGTTACCTCGCGGCTCCCCCACAGTGCGCAACAAAGAATCGATCCGCTCCCGTTGACCCTCCCCCTGCCGACTACAAAATCAGGGGGAGTGTCGGCGTTCAGCTGCCTCACTCATGATGACCCCCACAAGCTGCCAAATCGTCACACTAATCAAGCGCCAGCAAGTCCATGCGTTCAGCTGTGCACCCTGTAGATGCCGCCATTGTTCATTGCCACGGCGACCCAGGCCCCCAGTCGAACTAGGCTGGAAATCAGGGTGATGCCAAGCCCTGCAGGTCTAACGAAGCAGGATATCGGTGGACGGCACCTTCCTAGACCATATTGTGTCTGTTGCAGCTACAGATCACGGCTCTGAAAGGCTGCAAAAACCATTAACGGGCCTCAGGGCTGCGGAGCCACGGGGTTACATCGCCATTAGCAAGCACCCAGGCCACGCCCCACGTTCTTAGTCCTCTTAGAGGGATTCTCAGGCACAGGCATCATCCTAGCGCCCAGAACCTTGGAGGTCAACTTGGAATATATCTCTGACCATAAGAAGTCCTGTGAATGATGAGATGTTGGTCTCGAAAAAAAGCTTGTTCCCACTGCTGCCACAGACGAGAGAGAGCAAATTAACCGAGAGCATGTTGCAACACCAACAGCGGTCCCACTGATGTTTCGGGCCCAGGCACTAGAGACAGAGCAAGTGCAGGTCAGAGGCAGGCAAACCAGTTTGTCGCAGTTCATGCACGGCAAGAAACTGGCTTTACCTGGCATAAGTGAAGGACACCATAGCATGCTTGGGGGCCAGAGGAAAAGAAAAAATAAATTGGAAA
Source organism: Ambystoma mexicanum (assembly GCF_040938575.1). Classification (NCBI taxonomy): domain Eukaryota; kingdom Metazoa; phylum Chordata; class Amphibia; order Caudata; family Ambystomatidae; genus Ambystoma; species Ambystoma mexicanum. Next base: position 302,355,036 of record NC_090937.1, read on the forward strand.
AATAAATGTGACGGAAAAAGGAACATGAAGACGTGTTAGCACTGAGGGCTACTTCCAGTCTTCCTTAGAGAAACGACTGGCAGGGCAAAGCTGTGGGGTGCGGGGGGAGTGCAGCTAGGCAAGCCCTATCAAAATGAAGGGATTTTTCTTTCTGCTGAAAAATTGCTCTGGGCCTACCAACAGAGCTTCCACAAGTATGGAGCAAAGGGGACAGAACATCGGAATACAAAGGGTAAAGTGGGCCAGAGCGTCTATGTAATAAATGTACATGTCTGGAATTGCTATGCCAACCCAAGAATGAGGCCCAGTCAACAATGACCACGTGCTTTACAACTGCTTCCCTCCCCATACAAACTTGATCAGCATCAAGCTCAGTCAAGTGAAAGATTTAGATGGACGTGCTAGTGGAATAGCCCAGAAAAGATACAGCAATCCAAGGAGACATCTAATCTCGACTTGAGGCTAAAACCTATTTTACTGGCCGACTATTATACATTTATTCTTACCTACCTTCAATGAGATATCATGTATATGTAACATGTACATTAGCGTGGACTGCCCTTTACACTGTATTTCTGTCTAACCTAATCCAATATGCCCTAGGTTCTACCCTTGATGAATTACCTCCGCTGCCATAGGTTAGCCAAGGCATAGCCAGTTTTCCAACGCATCCGAAGTTAACGCTGGCTCTTACGCCTAAGCCAGGGGGAGCTCCTAACAGACAGGCAGAAACCATTCAACTGGTGTTCTGTAACAAAGTAAGCAAAGCAATGTGTTCGCGCACACCTAAGGATAGATACTAATTGAGAGAATATCTCTCAAGAAATTTCAACAAACGAATTTAGGGTGCAGGGGAGGAATACAGGCCCTGGCACGAAGCCTTAACAACATACAAAGAAAAGGTGTCTAAACACTCCTGCCCCCTGCACACCAATAGTAATAAGAATACAGCCAAATATTCAAATTATTACTCAAGAATGTAATGTGACATAAAAGTAGAAAAAACAAGTTGAAACAAAAATTACTGAGTAAATAGTTTGCAGGCGTATATTGTGCCTATACAGTAACATAAATTCATAGAATGAAAGCTCAATTGAAATATAATTCCTTCAGATGGAATCCTTCAAGCTCAACGCGTTTCGGTGTCCCAAACTTCTGAAAGTACACACAGAACAAACAGTCAGGCCCCATTTATATATATAAACCAACTAATGTATTTCTCTCATTTCATGCAATTCAGAAATATCTTCACCACAGATGTGCAATCCCCTCACAAGCTGTCCATTGTATGGGTAGTCTGAATATATGCTTGATTACAACCAATTCCAGTGATTGCAACCATGTTTGCATGTCAGAGTGTTACCTCGAGATTGTCAATCCACATACTATTCATTCTGTGTCGGTCACCAGTAATAAAAACCTGTGGTGCCAATCTATTCTACACCATATTACATGTGGTTAAGGGATTTTAACAGTCCCCAAAAGGAAGATTCCTACCTCATATGTTGTATCAAATAACACCAATGTTAGGTATACCTATACATGAAGATATAGAAGTAAGCCATTAGTTCCTATACAGTAATGCTGTTACCTCAATAGTTTCACAAAAAGAGTAAACAAATACAGGAAATGACTCAAAACGCTGCAGTAACTTCTCTGCGTAACCAGGTCCCTCAACCACTATTCAAGAGTCAACACTGCAAAGGTGTGCACGGAATTGACTCCCTTGATGCTTCCACACAACCTGCGTATGGGAACTAGTGTTAGTATTGCGCGTGTGACTGGACAAACAGCGCTCCTATTCAATACCGGCAACACCGGTAATCAAGGTCCAAATATCTAAAATATGTACCTTCAAAGAACCTATACGTTGTATATTACAAATTGAATTTCCCCTGTATGCTGTTCATTATGGAAAGTCTCTGCAGCGCTGGGGCTGCATTCAAGACATGCACGCCCTGTTCCCAGAACTACATAATTACAAGACTGCTATCCTGGTGGCACGTTAAACTGTAAATAGGAAGCCGCATCTGAGTTTAATGTAAGGTGGCTAGCATCTCTCATGACTATCCAAGCCATATTAAATTGACATCAGACGTGTCAGCCCAGTGAGACCAATTCAGCTGTGGAAGGGTTATGTGTATTAGCCCCCAGCCAGGCTGTCTTCGTGGCTCCCAGCAAGACAGTAGCCCTGTGGGTTTGCTCTCTTTGTGAGGACAGGTAACAACCTCCCCAGAGAGACTGCCACTTCACAGGAGGCTGTCCTGTGAACAGGAATTGCAGGGCAGACTCATTAAGAAAAGGAGTAGACTCTCACCAAGGTTCTGCATGCCAAGAGCCTTTGATTCTATTGAGAGGGTGCAGGGTTAGTATAGAAGACGGGAGCCTCTTACAGCTAGAGGAAGGTGCTGCCATCCTGTTTCTCTCTGCCTCTAGCTTTCCTTTCTATCCCAACCACTTCCTGTAGCAGAACACTCTTTCGATGTGATGTCAGAAAGCAAAGTCCACTTGTTGCAAGGGCATGGATTGGATGCTTAAAGCAGGCTTGGTTTGACCAAATCACCTATAGACTTTTACCTTTAAAAGAAGATGTCTCCCACTTTTTCTTTGAATCATCTCTGGACTTCAAACCTTCAAGAAGATTTTGTTGGACCCTTTTGGGAGAGCAGTCCTTTCCAAAGTCCTCCAGATATGAGGTGAAAGCAAGTGTTACAAGGCATAGGCATGCTCTATCCCCCAACCACCCCCAGGGACCATCGAGGGTGAATTGCTGCTGGAACAATACATGCATCTCTGCCAGCCACACTGTTGCCCAAGACCTCACTGTGCTAAAGGACTCCTGAAGGAGTTTGCCACCCCGCCTGTGTGTACGAGACCGAGAAAGGGACTCTTCTTGTCTTTGAGAACCTTTTGTGGGACTTCCAACTCCCGACTGCCAGGATTCCTACAACTTTGCTGTCAAACCACTGCAAGCCTTGATCTGAGCATGTTCAAGCCAGTACGAACCAACAGGACCCTCTGGAGCTCCCTTGGGCACTGACTAACCAGTTTTCCCGTGTTCAATACCAGCAGAAGGGTGTCATTGCATTGGCTCAAAACAAGAAGCATTGCTTCACTTGCTCAAACAAACTGTCTGGTCTCTTTCATTGCCAATCCAATAGACAATCAAACCGACCCTGGGGTTCTTTCCAAACTGCATCCTTCGAGCCTCACATCGGTCCAGATTACCTGTACATCCCATCATCAGCCCGTCCACCTCGACTGTTAAACTGAACTCGAGCCCGCTTCGAATAACAGCCTTCTTCACTTCGTCCCTGCCTACATATCTGCTTGCCACGACTGCAGCATTTTGAACAGAATCGAACAACGCTGAGAAGCCTGGTTTGACTTTACCGAAACGGCCAAAACACTCCAGGAGGTATTATTGTCAGATAACTAACACCTAAACACCCTCCCGCCCCCCCCCCGTTCATTTGGGGCCCTAGAGACTGGCTGGGTCTCAATCTCTTTTTGCAACTCAAGAATATATTCTTTTTGAACATTGTGGTTTTTGTTGCCTTTTCTCCCCCGCCCCCATTATCTAAAGTGATGTATCTTGCATATTCTGAGTTCCTTCTACAGGGGTAGGTTTCTTTCTAGTGTTTTCTATTCAGTTATTATTGTATAAAGTGCATTTAATTAAAGTATATATATTTGTATAGAACCTTGATTGGACAGTTCTTTATTTTAGACTGTTATACTTTACTATACGTTCAAACCTTCTTGAGAATATACCCTTCCCACAGCCCACGTTAACAAGAAAGGCGTACAAGGTATCTCCTAACTGTGCCCGTTTTACCTTTATGATTGGGTTCACTCTTAGCTTGTATAAGTGCGATTGTTGAGTAGGCACTTTAGCCTCTACTCATCCTTCTGCAGGGCAGAAGTCAATTTGTCACAGTTGTGGTATTTAGGGAAATGTAGTGTAACTATGTGTTCTGTTGGTGTACTTTCCATTGTTTAACCAATATTGTTTTGCTGCTGGAGTTGTGAGTCAGGTAACACTACACCAAGACACAAATTCAGGATCCACAGTATCTAGTCAGTTTCCTGGGGCCTCCCTTCTGACTGCCCACTGACACCTCAAAGACACTCAGTCTTACATGGGATTGTGGTACAATGCAGGTAGATATGCGTCATGAAGTAACAACGGATGAATACAACCACGCATCACAACACAACCGCAGCAACACCATGCTGGCAATTAACATCGAATTTGTGTAGGAAGAGGAGGAAAAACCCAGTCAGCCTGGAAACCCCCACAGCATCCACTCCCGATGCCATGCTGTTAGTTACCATTAAAATGTGAATTTTATATTTAAAGCAGATCATGTTTTTGGGCAACGTCACTCGCAATTGTACCATTGGTTGCTATTTTGACACCAATTCCCCAAACCATTCCTTTTGGAAAGCGGCAATGGGGCACCATACGTTCTTGTTGCTCCCATGCTCTGATAGTACCTTGCTCTTCCTTGAAGTTTTGCCCTAGTTTCGGTTTGAATCAGGGTGAAGACACACATTTTGGAAGGTGATCAAATTAAATTCCTTGGGGCGAGGTCAATCACATTGAAGCCTTCAGGCGGGAGAACAGGATGGGGGCTGCAACAGTCAAATAGTCCAACGAGTCTATGGGTGGGGTCCAATCATCTACGAATATCTTGCGCTGCAACCAACTATGTATACAAATAGCTGCAACTTCAAGATCTATAAAATAATGTGCCCAACAAGGCATGGTAGAAGTGGTGGGGGCGAAGGAGGGTGAACTATGGAAAAAGTGCTGATTTCTTTATTTTTATTTTTTATTTTTTAAATGGGGGGAAAACAGCTTCTCCCAATCTGTGGTCATAGAAGGTAACAAGACCTAACTAGCCATCTTCATGGGCTTCCATGCCCCATTTGACAATACTACTACAGTCTAGTAGTTGCAGTTGGTGAATTTGTAAAATGGAGGGGTGTAAATGTGTTCCCTGAAATTAACCGAGCAAGTACACCTTAATTAATCTAGTAAGCGTTTTGGCAGGTGCTTCCCATGACACATTAAAAAATAAATGAGTTGAAATCATTCATTTCACAGCATAAATGTTTGCAACAATATAGAATGTTCATTGCTCTGCATAGCACATATAAAACATTTTGAAACGGGTGTTGACGTTGACTATCCCCAAAGAAAAAAATGGATGCCCCTCAACAATATATGCCAGCATTGCCCCACGTTCAAGTATGTTGTACCCAAACCAGATCAGAGGTAGGTTCCTCTTTCATGTGCTTTGTGTCAGAAGAAAGTAATGAGGGTGATCTCAACAATACATGCCAGAATTGCATCCCCTTTCATGTTGCTAGTAAATCTGGCATTCTCTCTCAATATATGCACATGCTGACCCAAGTTCTGCATCATGTCACTCAGTAGACCCGACTGAACTAAAAACTCTCTCTGGACCTCGGAGTCCATAGGTATGTGTCGCTTGCAGCTGGCAGAGGTTGCTGCGGCATGAGCGCGCATGTAGCTGAGGTGCACGCTCTCCCATGGTGCAGCTTGTCAGCAGGGCCTCTCTTACTTCGCTGGGGCCCTGGAGAGGGGGTGCCTGAATGCCCGTGGTGTCTCAACAGAGCCCGGCTGATCCCCGCTGACTTCTGCCTGTTTGTGCCCGAGTTCGGTCACCTGCAAGACGTGATGGGCGGAAAACAGAAAATCTGTCCCTACATGTTCAGGTAGGTGGCACATGGTACCGCTTATGAACCTAGCATGTTCTAGTTTAGTCAAGTCGATTTTATGAGATTACATCTGAATGCCCTGTGCGTTGCCTTCCTTATCCTGCACCTTCACTGAAACCTCATGTCTCGCATCGCTAACAGCTAGAGTATTACTCTACTGTACCAAAAAGGGAAAAATGCCTATTACAAGGTCTTCCTGATTTCACCAATCAGCGATGGAATCTATGTATACAATTGCTCAGATGAAAGTGAGGGACAACTCGTGTAACTCGACTGATGTTGAAATTAAGACCACCATAGTCCTCCGTGCAGCGTAAAATTACCAACCTACTTGGCCAGGGCAGTTATTCCCAGATCTCTGGAACAGCTAGAAAATCCTTGCCCGGCTCTACTTTTGCATCGCCAAATGCGAGTCAGCTCTTGGAAGTCTTGGTGATGAGTGCAAGGAGAGGACAGAGAGTCGAGAGCTGGGGATATGGCGAAGGAAGCTGGAACATCGCAGACTCTGTTGGCAGTACCGGAAAATGAGATGACCCAGACCACATCAGTTGAGCAGGGTGCCATCAAGCTCTTCAGAAAAACAAAAATGAAGCCCAAGAGCTTAGGTGAAACAAACAAAATTCCCGTTGAACAAAAGGGACCTCCTCCACTAGTAAAAGTTATCGTGGCCGCACTGAACGCAACTTCAATACAGAACAAATCACGGTTCCATACTAATTTCACAATTGACCTTGGGAGAATTTACCTAATTTAGAAGGTCAATTAGGACATACATGCGGGAAACCCCCTGCAACCTCCCACCCAATAAAAAAAAACCTGCAGTACCCCCACCCAATCCCCTTATATCATTTATAATCCAAAACAACCCAATACATATATAAAATAACTAAAATAATATAAAGGTCAATTGTGCAAAAGGTCAATTTAATTAGGACCACTATAATTAGGTAAATTGTGCAAAAGGTCAATTTGGGTAATACCCAAGTCACTACAGCCCCCAAAGACGATGGTGGTAGGAAGTAATTGTTACAGCACCAACCAATAAATCCCTGCCACAGCCTCAAATGCATGGGAGAGAAAGAGTCCCATGCTCAGTCACACCTCTCCCACCCATGTCAGGCTAGTCCAAGATGGGAGAAGACTGACAGGCCTAGAGCCTATACATTTCCCCACCTGGCAAGCTATTAAATCCTGTACCATAAGAAAACTCAACCAATCAGTCAACCTAAAGGAGTTTCTGAAATGGCTTAAGCCTGTCAGGCAGGGAGAGAATGCTCCGATTACTTACTGGTAATCTTCATTACTCCTAGTCCTACTCTTCCTCATCGCAGTACTTACCTCATGAGGCCCCTGACTCCGACACATGACCTTCTTTTATTTCTTTTTATCCCTATAACTCCTTCCCCATAGCCATGTCACTCAGTTTCATATTACCAAGCCGGAGCATGAGACCTTCCCCGCAGGGAGGGGGAGGAGGTTTGTCAGTACTGTGATGAGGACGAGTAGGACTAGGAGTAAGTCATCAGATCATTACCTCCATGTCCACTCTTCCTCGTCCCTGTACTTACCTCATGAGGTATACCAAAGCAGCAACGGGAAAAAATGCCCAATGAGACACAGAGCCAAAAACAGTGCAGAAAAACACACACCTTTAAGAACCCCAATTTTCACATCCCCAGACAAAACTCCAACCCCGAAGGAAACAACCCCCAAGTGGGAGACATTCAACCTATAGCGGTTCATGAAAATGTCTTGATCAGCCCAGGTGGCAGCCCTACAAATCTCCTGCAGAGAAACCCCCTGTGGATCGGCCCAGGAGGTCGCCAAACCCGTGGTGGACCACCGCTGGATGTGCGCAGGCAGACCAGAAGCCACATAGGCCATGGAGAACACAACACAGATCCATCGGCTAAGGGACACCACCAATGCCTCACGCCCAGCACCAGCTGGGCCAAAAGTAATCAGAAGACCATCAGTGTGGCGGAAAGGGGCAGTGTCATGACCCTTGCCCCTGGCCCTCACTGGCAAGTCAGCCTTCCAGGGCCAGATCAAATGCCTTAAAACCTCATCCAAGACTCTATTGGAGTCAGTCCTGGCACCTTTGGCGCCAGGCTCATAACCATCATGAAGACCAACATTAGAATGGGACTATTTACTTGGGACTATTTAACTTGGGGGGGGGGGGTTCAGCCAACATGGAGGCACGCACATAGCTCAGTTACAAGGAACTGAGCTATGCGGTCTAGTCTTTTGGGTGTGGCACGCCTGGGACTACTTTACCTGGACTACTTTACCTGAGACTATTTAAACCACACCCAAACAGCAGAACATGCTTTGCGTTATTCTGCTGTGGGCAGCGTAACGCTCACTGTGTCCAGTTCTTTGATGTCAGCTTCCCTGAAATCAAAGACCTGCAGAGAGAGAAAGAACACTACTAAACTTACCTGGAACAGTATCCTGTCATCAATCCATTGCTGACTTCAGGTTCACTCACCTGAAGGTACGAACTCCATCATCCGGCACCGCATGCATCCTGGAATACCATAACCTGAAAAGAGGAGAAAGAAATACAGCATTAGTAAGCGTTTACTCACGTTTCCTCCCGAATGAAGAAAGCCACACAATTCTTACCTGGGTAGTCATCTACTGGTCAGTATCATTGCTGGAACATTACAGAGCTCGGCAAGGAACATCGCAACCTGCAAGGAGAGAAAAGACACAGGTTAGCAATATAAAAGTTGAAACAGCGCCGCGCATCGCGCATTACTCACCAGACAGCATCGCGCACACCGCGCTTTCGACTACCGGGCCATGCTCACCTTCAAACTGCATGACAACACCAAAATACCTTTCCATACCTAAAAGGAAAGAAGCAAGACATTATTATTCGAACTAAGAGGAACATAAGAACTGCATATAAAGACTGTAAAGCAGCAAACCTACGGAGTCGCAGCAGGCCTGGATTCCCACAGAGGGGCTTGCACCAGTGAAGTAACTTGGTCACTGCTTGCCCCCCACATCTACGCGCCCCTGCCACGAGGAGCCGGACAGAGAATCCACCTTTTACAATATTAAGGTGAGGAGAAGGCCCAAGGGGGAGGAAGGAGTTGAGGCCAAGGGAGGTGGGAAAACAAAGACAATCTTGTATTGAATCCAGCTCTCCTATATTGCAGGCCCTTCTTTAACCAGAGGCCTTACCAAGGGACCGGGAGAGGGTTTGAGAGTGAAAATCATCCAACCAGGGCTGGGTGGCGTCCCCGTGGATACCAGGTGAGTGTAACAGACCAAGGACACCCCAGCCCAAAGATTCGGAACCCAAACCACCACAGCCGGGAAATCCGTAGATCTGGTGACACCGGAATCAAAGCCTCGAAAGCTTGAGATGTCGGGAGCCAGTGGGAGAGAAGATAAGACACCAGGGGACGTAGATGAAGACAGGCCCAGAGAACTAGAAACATGCAAGAAGCCATGTCCCCTTGCAATTTCAGCAATAGGCGAGCTGAGACATACCGCCTCCTGAGAACCATGCCCAGAACAGCCAGCAAGCGATGGACCCTCTCTAGGGACGGGAACACCCTCCCCATCCTGGTGCAAACCTGTGCCCCAATGAAAACTAGATCCTGAGAAGGCTCCAGGTGAGACTTCTGCCAGGATTATAGCCAAACAATAGGGCAAAATCTACAAAGTTGACAGGGTATTGCCCTTAGTAGATAACGTTCACACAAAAAAAGAGTGGGCAACACACATCTGTGTTATAGGCTATTAGCAGCCGAAAAAGACCCAAGAGAGGTCCAGTTGGTAAAACCAAACCCAAGAGTAACTGTGGTGTGGACTCCGATTATTAATAGAGTGAGAAACAAGGCTGTGGCGGAAGACAGAAGGAAGAATTTATCCTTTTTACCTTCCCTGGTGTGCTTCTTCTTTTACTCGTACTCTCTTCCGATTTCAACTAATCTGGAGGAGAGTGGTACCGGACACACAAGGCTGAATGTATTACACATCATAGAAGTTGGTAATTTCATTCTTATTCTGTCACTATTAGACAGGCGTTGTAACACTGCAACCTAGTTGAGAGTGCACAATAGGCAGGGATAGTACCTCTTTTGCGCTCTATCCTTCCGTCTTCCGCTACAGCCTTGTTTCTCACTCTATTAATAATCAGAGTTCACACCACAGTTACTCTTGGGTTTGGTTTTACCAACTGGATCTCTCTTGGGTCTTTTTCGGCTGCTAATAGCCTATAACACAGATGTGTGTTGCCCACTCTTTTTGTGTGAACGAGACTTCTGCAGTACACCAGGAAAACCCCAGTCCTTCAACGCCTGGCATACCAATCGGAGCCGAGCCATGACAGCCTGCCGGCAGGACGCTTTGTACAACCAATCATCCAGGTAGGGAAAAAAATCTGAATGCCCTGCAGATGTAAATGCGCCACCAGGGCAGCCACCAGCTTGGTGAACACCCTGGGGCCGATCGCAGTCCAAACAGGAGCACTCTGAACTGAAAGTGCGGGGATACCACCACAAAGCGAGAGAACTTCATATGCCAGGGACGGACAGCCACGTGGCAATAAGCATCCTGGAGATGCAGAGACGCCATCCAATCCCCCTTGAATAACATTGGAAGAATGTTCTGTAAAGTTTCAATTTTTAAATGTTCCTTCTGGACAAAGCGGTTTAGGGCTTGAAGGTCCAAAATTAGGCAATACTTCCTCAAAGGGTTGGGGACCAGGAACACCAGAGAGTGCAGAAATCCCGACCCTGAACAGGGAGAGGAACGGGCATGATGGCCGCCTTCAACACCAACTCGGAGAGAGCGGCGTCCATGGCCAACCTCTTGATCCGTGACCTGGGAACCGGAGTCCAAACCATGGAATGCTGGACAGGAGAAGATAGGAAATGCACTTGACAATCCCTGCAAACTGTGGCCAGAACCCAGGAGTCGAAACACCACCTTACCCATACTGGAAAAAAAAAAAACTGCCAGAGCCGCCCGACAACCAGCATGTCCAGACCGCCAGGATTTAGGCGCTGGCCCAGGACGCGAAGAGCGTGGAGGACCACAACCACCCCTTGCTCTCCGAAAATAATGTGATGAGGAGCCAGGGAAAGACCTACTGGACACTGCACCAGCACCAAAGGAAGAGCTCTTGGCCATTGAAGGAGGCTTGCGTCCAAGTTTGTCAGCATGTTCGTCCGCCCTAAAAACTTTGTGCACCTTATCCTCAAGGGAATCCCCAAAAAGCCTGGACCCATTGAAAGGAAGTTTCAGGGCAGCCACCCTCTGAGATCCATCAGTTTTCCCGTCCCTTAGGTGCACAACCCTCTGGGCAGACACACCAGCCCCCATGGCCATGGCTGAACCACGCACCCCATCATAAGCCAGATCGGACAAAAGTTCAATCCGTCTCTGAATGTCCGATAGCAAAGGGGCACAATCAGAACCTTCATTGACAGCCTTCTTCAATTTCCTGAAACCACTTAGCATCGTTTCAGCCGTGCAGAAACCAGAGACATTTGCCATAAGGGCCAGTTGCGCCCCTGCATGAACTTTCATAAGGCTGGAATTAGCCCGGCAGTCCACTGGATCCCGGACGGCCGCCTCCTCGGCTGACAGAGGAGCGCCCCACCAGGCTGGCGAGGATATCGTCGACTTCAACAGGATCAGACAGCAAAGTCTCGCCCTTCAATGGGTAAAGTATGGACATGAAGCGGGGCATTGCAATTTTCTCCAGGTCACGCCATTCCCAAAGAATTTTATCCCGGACATCAGAAACCAATGGCAACCCCAGCCCAGGGGTAAGTCTATACTGGCAAATAGAAGGGCGCCCCCCTCCACCGGTACCAAGGGCTCCGAAAAACCCCATGCAATCCCCAACTTGAGCCAGCACCTCCTCCACTCCCTCTCTGTCCAGGTACTTCCCTTCTGCACCAACCGAAGATGAACAAGAAGAGGCCGAATATTCAGTGCCAGAAGATGAAGAGGAAGACAGGCGACAGCGCTTGTTTCCATGTACATGTGCACGCCTCATACCATGATATTTAAGCAGCCTCTTCAACTCCTGCCTGGATAGGGAAAATCACTTAGCCTTCTTCTTTCACTATCTGAACACCACAGGAGAAGAGGAAGATGACGAGGAAGAAGACAGGCCCAGATGACTGCTCTTCGTGGAATGGTTACCCATCTTGTATTCACAGAAACAGGTGACCAAAGAATGCCCAGGCCTCCCAATAATTATGCAAAACTAAACGCCAACCAGCCGTTAGAGATGCCCGCCCCCTAAATAGAGGCCAGCCAACCAATAGGAACACATCACTCCCAATCGCAACTACACTCATAGCACCAGAGGCAGAGCTCACCCGCCCCCGGAGCAACGTGGAGAGACCAACATGAGCTGTAAAGCCGCTCGTAGCGTTTAGGAGGAAAACATCACCAACAGAGAGAGGAGCCGGCCGACTCCCGCTTCAGCTGCCAGAGTCCCCTCCCCAAAACTCCTCACCTGCACGCGGGCCCGCTTCTCCAGGACCCAGGCCAGAAAAGCCTACGCTGGCCATAGCCCCACTGAAGCCAGGTGAAGCATTCAACTCCACCGGGTCCCAAGCCCCGCAGGGAACCCGGGAGTATCGCTGCACCTGAGGAAGCCGAAGGCCCCGCTACACAGCCCCACCAGGGGGCCAGCAATTGTTGCTCCCCAGCACCCCGAAAAAAAAGCCCAACCTGCCGGAGGCAGGAAAAATTAAACTGAGTGACATGGCTATGGGGGAGGAGTTATAGGGATAAAAAGAAATAAAAGAAGGTCCTGTGTCGGAGGCAGGGGCCTCATGAGGCAAGTACTGGGACGAGGAAGAGTGGATGTGGAGGTAATGAGGCCCCGAGAGAACAGCAGATACATTTTTCCAAACCACCCTAGTAACAGCCAGAGGAAGGAATCAGCCGGGTGAATGTGCACTTACAAACCAGGTTCCCGTGTTCGTAGCACCAACTTCTCTGGCACATTAGTCATGCAGTCTCGTACAGCTTTTTCTTAGGGCCAGCCACCTCCTCTAGCATGAAGAAAAGAATGTTCGTGCTTAAGGAAAAATCATATGCCTTCAATCACAAACTGTAAAATTAGTGCATTCATTCAGGACAAGCGGAATTACATCACTAATGTAGAGAAGACAGGGAGATAGGCTTTGAGAAATAAAGTTCTAGACTGGTTACACCAGAAATCGGGCATGGCCCCATAAGAATGCTTGACTTGAAAATGCTTTACAGGACGCAGATCAATTAATGGCGTGTCTCTAGTAACAGAGACTGTATTGGTGTGGGTTGAGGTGAAAGCAATCTTCCCTCCTTCCCGAGTATCTGTGAAAGTCGGTCAAAGGTGTCATCAGATTTCAACTTGAAAATCATGGTGGACTAACCTTAGTTGGTTAATCCTGTTGAGGACAAGGCAGCCACATGTATCGTGGGACACCATTTAGCCAGACTTATGGAAAATCAGGATGATGCCTTGATTTTTCTCTCGGGGGGAGCTGGATACTAACACCATCAAAGCTACCTCAAGTTTTATCTTTAGAGCCTGGTGGCACAGAGCAAAGAAGACCAATTGCCACAGAGATTAGATAAGACCTAAGGGGCCACAAGCATGGATCTGAATTCAGGTGGACTGTCACCAGCACTCCCCTATGGCGCCAATCATGCCCTCATAAGCAATCATAAGCTCTTATCCAATTCGAACACAATGCATTGATATCTTCTTAATATTTTATTTTAATGTTTTTACTCATTTAACTGTTGTGTTTATTACACCTTCATGTCACTAAAGACTCAATGAGTCGAAAGTGTAAATAAAATCTAAATCTCAGTGGACACAAACTGAACCTTTGCCCCTGACATAACCATGCACATACACATATGTGCACAAACGCATTCAGGTAAACACAATGTTTTAAATACTTTATTGTTATGAGCCTCAAAGCAAGAAATAGTTAAACATGTTAAGACAAAAGACCACAATTGTGGTTTTATTTGCACATCCTTAAAGAAAATCTACAGGTCTCTGAATGCAAAAAAAGCAGGTCTAAATATGACCCATTGTATACTACTGCTCTGGTTACTTACCGGTAATTGTCATTACTCATGGTCCTACTCTTCCTCGTCACAGTAGTTACCTCATGAGGCCCCTGCCTCTGACACCGGACCTTCTTTTATTTCTTTGAATCCCTATAACTCTTCCTCATAACTACACCACTCAGTTTCATATTACCAAGCTGTAGCATGGGACCTCCCCCGCAGGGAGGGTGAGGAGGGTTGTCAGTACTATGACGAGGAAGAGTACGGCTAGGAGTAATGAAGATTACCGGTAAGTAATCCGAGCATTACCTCCAAGTCCACTCTTCCTCGTCCCAGTACTTACCTCATGAGGTATACCAAAGCAGCAATGGGGAAAAGGTCCCAATGAGACACAGAGTCAAAAACAGTGCAGCAAAACACACACCTTTAATAACTCAAAATTTACATCCCCACAGACAAAACTCTGACCCCGAAGGAACCAACCCCTGAGAGGGAGACATTCAACCTATAGTGGTTGATGAAAGTGCTTTAATCAGCCCAGGTGGCAGCCCTACAAATCTCCTGCAGAGAAACCCCCCCCCCCTTACATCGGCCCAGGAAGCCGCCAAACCCCTGGTGTACCACCCCTGAACGTGCCCAGGCAGGCAGAAGCCACATAGGCCATGGAGACCACAACATGGATCCACCGGCTAATGGAAACCACGGATGCCTTACGCCCAGCTGCAGCCGGGTCAAAAGTAATCAGAAGACTATCAGATTGGCTGAAAGGAGGAGTCCTAGCCTAATACCTTCCAAGGACCCGGGTCGCAATGCCCTGCGCTGGCTATAGCCCCGCAGAAACCAGGCAAGGCAACCTCACTTGACTGGGTCCCGAGCCCCGCAGGGAACCTGGGAATACTGCTGCACCTGAGGGAGCCGAAGACCCCGCCCCACCAGGGGGCCAGCAATCGTCACTCCCCAGCGCCCCCATGCCGGGAAGAAAAACTCAACCTGCAGGAGGCAGGAAAAATGTTACTGAGTGATGTTGTTATGGGGGAGGGGTTACAGGGATCAAAAGAAATAAAAGAAGGCCCTGTGTCGGAGGCAGGGGCCTCGTGAGGTAAGTATACACCCGGGCCCACCCGGATGGGAGGCCCGGGGCCGTAAGCTGGGAGGTGGGGGGTTTGTGCTAAGTCCGGTGGGGCAGTGCCTTTTGGCGCTGCCCCACTTAGCATGCACATGGTGGGGTCGGGCTGCTGGGTCCCTTTACAATGGGAACCCAGACAGCGCGTCTCCAAGACAGGAGGGTGAGGTGAGAGGGGCAGGTGACAACCGGCAGTCGCTGCCCCCTGTCACCTTGCCCTCCATACTTCAAAGGCCCCCCTTCCCATCCTGCGGATGCTGAGCGGGGGCCTTTTGAAGTTCAAAGAAGGGGCCGCCTTGCCCCCAGGCCGAATTTTGCCTTTATCTGGCGGGGGCAAGGTGGCCCTTCTCATGCTTCCTCCTGTCAGCCACGAACAGCAGCAGGACGGCTGCAGGTCTAAAAAACCATCCCTCCCACCCTACAAATAACCGTAAGGAAAAGCTATAGCGAGGGCCAGGTAGAAAATGGAACACAATCATAGCATTAGGGGAGGCTAAAACGCCTCACTTCAAAAAATAAACATAAAAATTCAACTCCAAGAAGGGCCTTCTTAAAATACCGGGGGGTCTTTTTGTCTATTAGTTAATATTCCAGGAAAATACAGTTATAGAAGACCCAGGCGCTCAGAATCCACCAGAGAACATCAATACAGGTGGGAGCCCTAGGGGTATAACAAAAGTGTAAAGGAGAGAGGAACTTGAGCAGAAACATGTACTAGTAAGCCTCAAGTATCCACCTCCATGCATGCAGAAGGGGGGGTCTCACCACAAGTGGATCAGGAGCAGGGTAAGTTCCTAGTAAGGCTCTGGAACCCACCCCCTCACAATTTTGTTTATGCAAGATAAGCGCACTGGGGTACGCAAGTGGATCGTGGGCGGGGGAAGTTCCCAGCTAATCCCTTAGAACCCACCCCAGCAGCGAAATAGTACAACACAAGCACTGAAGGGGTCCCACAACACAAGTGGTTCGGGAGCAAGGAACATTCTAGTAAGGCTCTCCTTTTGAACCCATTCCAGCTGTTAAAACAGGCAGCCTTAAGCGCTGAGCGGGTCTCACAACGCAAGTGGATCAGGAGCAGGGTAAAAACCTAGTAAGGCTCTTTGAACCCACCCCGGCGGTAAAAACAAGCAGCTTTAAGCGCTGAGGGGGTTTCACAATGCAAGTGGATCGGGGGCTGGGTAAAAACCCAGTAAGGCTCTTTGAACCCACCCCGGCTGTAAAAACAAGCAGCTTTAAGCGCTGAGGGGTCTCACAATGCAAGTGGAGCGGGAGCAGGGAAAAAACCCAGTAAGGCTCGTTGAACCCATCCCGGCAGTAAAAACAAGCAGCGCTAAGTGCTGAGGGGGTCTCACAATGCAAGTGGATTGGGAGCAGGGAAAAAACCCAGTAAGGCTCTTTGAACCCACCCCGGCTGTAAAACAAGCAGCCTAATGCGCAGAAGGGGTCTCGTAGCACAAGTGGATCTGGAGCAGGGAAGACCCTAGTAAGGCTCCTAGAACCCACCCCCGAGGAAACAACTAGCCCGCAAACGGAGCGTGGGGGCTTCAAAAACTCAAGTGGATCATGTTTGGAGAAAGTGCCAAATTCATCTCCAAAGAGTGGACCAAGAGGCTAAAACGCCTCCATCCGTGGAAAAGTACAAAACACATGACCAAAAAATCAAAATGGCTCCAAGAACACATCCCGCAGAGGATCAAGTGAAAGGCTTCACAACGCGGGGTTTTGTTCTATCAAGAAATACGGATCAAGAGCCATAACTTCAGCGAAAATCACCCGGTGAGCAAGAGAGGGCGCAAGTGCTAAACCTGGTCAGGTTGGACATCAGTAAAAGGCACACAAGCGCACACCTCCCCACCTCACTTGGAAAGGACAAGAGAAAGCAGGATGAACCTGCTCCAAAGACAAGCAATTATGAACATGTCACAGCTCACACGCTGTGGCCAAACAATTGTCACAAGCTTTCATATGAATGGCGGCGGGGATCAGCCTCGAGCGGGCCCCTAATTGGGATTAGGGCCCCCCGCTCACCTGTTCCCTCTGTCCCCAAAATATAGTATTGTTATCCTTATGTGATGTTATGGCTGGTTTTTCTTTTGCACCATGGCTGGTACTAAAATAAAGCTTGTGGCCAAAGTTTTTTCCACCTCACATCATGGTCGTCAGTCTCCTCATTCCTGCAACTGTCATTCTGTATTGCCTGTCTTGTCACACTTGTCAACCATCCGTGTCACCCGCATGCCACTCCCCAGCACAAAAACACTTCCAGGCTTACTGGGACAAGGTAGAGTGGACGTAATATACTTGAGGCACTTTCAGACACACAAAGAAAGAAAAGTCACCTGGGTATAGATTGTGTGCCACAATCGTCCCGCTTGCTCCCATGCACGATGTTAAGAACATTTGACTATCCACGTGAAAGCAAACAGATTTCTTGCGATAGGTATGAATATTTAAAAAGAGCATTATTGTGCTCCCATTTTAATTGACTTGGTAGCAGACACCGATTTTCTAGGTAAGTGTGAGGCTCTTTCATTTGGAAATGTCCCATCACAGCCAACAGTCACAGACAATCGTTGCTAACAAAAGGACCGATTTACACAGTAAGCTGTATAAGAGCCTTTCATCATCTGCATTTTGTTTCTGCTCATAATAGCGTTGAAAGTGAGCAGGTCCTGCTCATGATAGCTTTGAAGGTAAACAGGTCCCTTCAGAAACAGCCCAAAATGGAAAGAGTGGCTGCCGCCATTACCATAAAATGCTGTCCACGAGCAGGGCATTGTTAAAACAAAGACAGGCATGAAAGCTTTGCCGCTCAAGATAACAGCGTGATGGGTGTGCATTCGGGACATTTTCGCCCAGCCTGGAGATTCCCGAGACAACAGCTAGAGATAAAGTCCCGGGCCACATTGAACTTGAGTTCCCCATCCCCCAACTGGTGCCCACGATATACGTTCTTCAGATAACTACATACATGCCAACCCTCCTGAACGGTATGTAAAGAAAACAGAACAGCAAAGCAGCGGCAAAATATTTAACAAGCACCGTCCAAAACCCGCCAGTGCACAGATAAGCATCAGAGACTCACCATAGCAACTGCCACGCGAGTGCAATGCATACCTCGTCTCGACTAAGTGACGATGCGAGATTGAGAGAAAAGAACCACGCAAGACGGATTTCTGGGAAGTAGAGTTCAAAAACTAGCTCCATATCACGTGGGGGATCGGAGAGGGGATGATTTGTGAACTACAACCGATTCAACAAGGGTGAACGTTTCCTGTTGCGATGGAAGAGAATTTCCAATCGGTGCACAATGAACATCTCGCCGTGCTGCAACACTCGTGTTACGTCGCGTTATCAAACAAGACCTTAAATCTGATTTACCTCATTTACAAGGCTCCCAAGTTGAAAAATAGGTTTAGTATAATATGACTTTGTTACATGTGACTTCAGAAAAATTTCTTGTTTTTGTAAAAAAAATACTGAGTTATCACAAACAATTTTAACCTCTTGTCGGTGTTATGTATGACCCTCCCATGTGTATTGGCCCTTTAACGGGATGTCCCTCCCACGTGTATTGCCCCTTTAAGATTGGCCATGAAGCTAATAAAAGGAGCCCCTGCAGGCACGTGAATCACTGCGAAGACCCTGTGAAACCAGCCCTACTGTGACAAGACCACACAGACCAAGAAGAATACAAACCCACGACTACACACTCAACCTGAGAAGATGGAGTAATGAGGCTCAAGCCTCGGTATCCAAAAACTCGATATCCAAAAATCACTGATGGACTACGGAACACACAGATCAGCTAGAACACACAGATCAGCTGGATCTCCAAGGCTGGCTTGAAGGTCTCATCCGTATGGGGAACTTTGGAACAGGCGGCAAGGCAACATCCCTGGCCTGATATCATATTGTTACATATAGGGGGCAACGATTTGGTGACAAAAGGAAGGAAGGACCTGTCAGAACTATTGCGAAACCTACTTCATAGGATGGGGAGTGTGCTCAGGGGATGCGAGGTGATGTGGTCGGAGATAATCACAAGACAGGAGTGGAAGGGGGCTTTGCGCCACGGCGCCATAGAAGAAGCAAGGCGCAAAACAAATAATCGGATGGGCGGTTTTCTGAAAGGCAGGGGGATGATTTGGATTCGCCATCCCCTCATCACTATAAAAGTACCAGGGTATTTTGAAGGGGACGGGACCCACCTGTCCGAGGTGGGCACTGCTTTGATGTCTTTGGAATGGATGACGGCACTGCAAAATGCGGGATGTGTATGAGGGGCCTGAGTGGGGGGGCACCTCCCAAGATGCCAGCCATTAAAAAATACAGGGAGTGCCCTGTGGAAGCAAGCTGGGGGGGGGAACTCTCCGCCGCCGGCAGCCAGCAGAGAGTCTTGGAGGAATCACAGGCCAATCCCTGAACAAAGCACTGCCAGCAGACCCACAGGGGAATGAGCAGCCAAGAGTTTAGATGCACGGCGCCCCAAGAGCAATAGGCTTGGGGAAAAAGGGGAGGGATGTAGGGGACTTGGGAGACAATTCCAAGACCCAAATTGCGGTGGGGGGGGGGGAACGAACAACAAACTAAAAGAGGGCAGCAAGTGAAGCTGGTTGGGGGGGAACAAGAGGAGAATACGGGGGGGTATGCTACCGGGACAAAAAATACAGCAGGGGGAAGTCGTCAGGAAGGGGGGGTGCAAGAGGGGGGGAGCTGGAGGAGGGAGTAAGAAAGGTAGGAACATCGGGGGGGGGAGCTCGGACAAGGAGGGCCAGCAAGTCAGGAAAGAGGGGGCCTGGCGGGGCGCAGCGCAGCATAAGGGGACCGGGGGAATGGGGGAGACAGTTGGGAAAGGAAGATAGTACGAGGGACAGGGAATCCGGAAGAGATATGACACCAGCCAAGGGGGGGAGGACACCTGCTAAGGCTGCAGTTGGAGGGGGGGCGCCTTTAGTGAGAGGGAATTGCGAAGTTTCTGGGGGCTCGGGGACACAGGAGGGAGACCTGGGGGGGGGGTTTTGCATAGCGGGGGTAGGACTAGGATGCCAATAACCGGAACAACGCGAAGGCGTAGGGGGGGCTGAGTAGAGTTTGGTAAGAAAAGGTTAGATGGACGTCGCAAGCGACGGCCAACTAGGCAGGCAGAAAGTGGGGGACGGCATCGGAGGGCGGTGCCGGCCCAAATACGGATACGTAAATAAATTGTAAGGGCACTTGTGGTGGTGCCGGTATAGGAAATTGTAAGGGCACTTGTGGCGGTGCCGGTATAGGAACCTGAACATTAGCGAGGCACCGCGTGGCTGCCGGTTTTAGCTAGAGCCCGATTAGGACACGGGGTAAGTGTGCGGGGGGGTCGGGCATCCGCAACAAAGACCTAGCAAGGGGCTGGGGGAAATGGGGGCAAAATTGACATCACCAACGGCCGGGGTAGAGAGAGGTGGATAGCCAGGGCCGGGCTCAATCCGAGGCGTCCCCCGGACGAGGACGATGGGGAGGGGGAAGGGGGGGAAGCCCTAGGTAGCCGCACTTGGAATAGTATATCAGTGACGGTGAATTACGGATCGCCTGTAAGATAACTCCAAGACTTAATGCAAATAAAGCTGCTGAGGCATGTTAACCTTCCAATCATAAACTGGTGTCGTGTCAATTTTTTGCTTCCGCCTGCATGGGATGACTGATGCGGAGAGGGGGGGTTAGGGGGTAGTAGGGATGGGGGGGGCAAGAAGGGGCGGATAAAGTGGGGGGGGGGGCAAGGCGCTGAGTGCCCACGCTACGGCGAACGCGCCAGGAAAGCTGGCATGGCGGGCGCCGCCTCTTAGTGGGGGCGGTCCAGGCCGCCCTCCCCCCCCCACGCCCGTAAGAAATAATGCGCCGGGGGCGGGATGATGACGTAATGCAGGGCCCGCCCCCCCTGAAGGGCGCGAAAGCTTTGGCGCGGGGCGGGAAACCGGGGAGAAGCCGGCCATAAAAGCCCGGACTTGTGTGAGCAATCACACATCCTCCCTCGGTTTCCCGTCTCGCCGGAGCTGCGTTCGTTTTCCCACCCACCCTCCCGGTAAAAAGTATGTGAATAAAAAATGTTCTCTTTTGTTTTACAGGTCGCCCAGCGGAGTTACATTGCGATCCCCTTACGAAGCACTGCCAGCAGACCCACAGGGGAATGAGCAGCCAAGAGTTTAGATGCACGGTGCCCCAAGAGCAATAGGCTTGGGGGAGGCCCTGGGGAAAAAGGGGAGGGATGTAGGGGACTTGGGAGACAATTCCAAGACCCAAATTGCGGTGGGGGGGAGGGAACGAACAACAAACTAAAAGAGGGCAGCAAGTGAAGCTGGTTGGGGGGGAACAAGAGGAGAATACGGGGGGGTATGCTACCGGGACAAAAAATACAGCAGGGGGAAGTCGTCACGAAGGGGGGGGGCAAGAGGGGGGGAGCTGGAGGAGGGAGTAAGAAAGGTAGGAACATCGGGGGGGGGAGCTCGGACAAGGAGGGCCAGCAAGGACAGGAAAGAGGGGGCCTGGCGGGGCACAGCGCAGCATAAGGGGACCGGGGGAATGGGGGAGACAGTTGGGAAAGGAAGATAGTACGAGGGACAGGGAATCCGGAAGAGATATGACACCAGCCAAGGGGGGGAGGACACCTGCTAAGGCTGCAGTTGGAGGGGGGGGCGCCTTTAGTGAGAGGGAATTGCGAAGTTTCTGGGGGCTCGAGGGACACAGGAGGGAGACCTGGGGGGGTTTTGCATAGCGGGGGTAGGACTAGGATGCCAAAAACCGGAACAACGCGAAGGCGTAGGGGGGGCTGAGTAGAGTTTGGTAAGAAAAGGTTAGATGGACGTCGCAAGCGACGGCCAACTAGGCAGGCAGAAAGTGGGGGACGGCATCGGAGGGCGGTGCCGGCCCAAATACGGATAAGTAAATAAATTGTAAGGGCACTTGTGGTGGTGCCGGTATAGGAAATTGTAAGGGCACTTGTGGCGGTGCCGGTATAGGAACCTGAACATTAGCGAGGCACCGCGTGGCTGCCGGTTTTAGCTAGAGCCCGATTAGGACACGGGGTAAGTGTGCGGGGGGGTCGGGCATCCGCAACAAAGACCTAGCAAGGGGCAGGGGGAAATGGGGGCAAAATTGACATCACCAACGGCCGGGGTAGAGAGAGGTGGATAGCCAGGGCCGGGCTCAATCCGAGGCGTCCCCCGGACGAGGACGATGGGGAGGGAGGGGGTGGAGCCCTAGGTAGCCGCACTTGGAATAGTATATCAGTGACGGTGAATTACGGATCGCCTGTAAGATAACTCCAAGACTTTATGCAAATAAAGCTGCTGAGGCATGTTAACCTTCCAATCATAAACTGGTGTCATGTCAATTTTTTGCTTCCGCCTGCATGGGATGACTGATGCGGAGAGGGGGGGTGAGGGGGTAGTAGGGATGGGGGGGGCAAGAAGGGGCGGATAAAGTGGGGGGGGAGGCAAGGCGCTGAGTGCCCACGCTAGGAGCCCCTGCAGGCACGTGCATCACTGCGAAGACCCTGTGAAACCAGCCCTACTGTGACAAGACCACACAGACCAAGAAGAATACAAACCCACACCTACACACTCAACCTGAGAAGATGGAGTAATGAGGCTCAAGCCTCGGTATCCAAAAACTCGGTATCCAAAAATTACCCCTGATGGATAAAAATCTATCAGCAAGAAGAAGAACAAGCGCACGTGCAGCAGAACGGCTGCAGACTCCAACTATGGAACTCCTGTGTCAGTCTCTCATTGTGGGCCCGCAGGCCTTGGTCGTCTCTCATTGTGGGCCCGCAGGCCTTGGTCTGGCCTCCCCAGAACAGCCTGGTGCCCTGGGTCCAGCCCAGGCACCCACCATCCTGGAAGCTCCAGGCATCCATGGTTCTCCGGCACCCAGGCTGTGTTCCACAGCCTCTCAGTGCCCTGCCCCGCAACATCCAATAAGACCGCGTGACCCCGGCAATCCAGCATGGTGCTGGGCCAGCATGGTGCCGTGACCGCCGCCGGCCCCACAACATAAGCGTCGAGGAAGAAGAGCCCCGTGATGCCCCCGTCCCTGTCCCTCCGTGGTGTTTGTCTCTCTCTTGGTGGAAGGGGAGAGGTGGGAGAAGGGAGAAGGAGCGTCAGCAGGCTACCGCCGAGGGGAAGTGAGGGATGCCCTAGCATGATTCTGCCGCAGCCCTCTGTAAGGAGGGTGGTCGACTGGCCAGGATCGAAGCATGCAGGCAAACCCCCTTGCCGTGGCATCCTCAAAGTAAGAGAGTCAAGCTGCCCAAAAACAAGTGCCATGCCGCCCCCTGCCAGGGGAGAAGAATGAGCAGCCACTGCCACGAGGAATGAGGGACCTCCCGCCAGGGAGTGAATAACGTGCAGCCCCGCGCCTCTCCCCCCCCCCCCAGCATTCTGCCGCATGCAGGAAGAATCGGGCTGTCCCCCCCAGAGGGGAGAAAGAGTGGAGCAGCCGCAGAAGAAGTCATGCGTCCCGCCGGGGGTGAGCTGTACTGTTTCCCCCCCCAGCGGCACTCCCGACGTAAAGTAAAGAATGATGCTCCCCCCCAGTGGAGAGATAATGTGCGGCATCTGCAGCGAAACGAGAGGAGCCCTGCCTGCGACCCTCCCTGGCCGTGGACCTATGCAATGAGGGTGCTCATGGGGCCAGGGAGGCCGCTAGCCTGCAAACCCTGCTGCATCATCCGCCGTGGGAAGGAGGAAACATGGTCAGGCCGCAGCCGCGGTGAGAGAACAATCTCCCGCTGAGGAAGGAAGGAGCTGCGCCCCGGCGGGCAAAGAAGAAGGAAAGCAGCATTGCTGCTAACTCCAGGGGTTGAGTGCCTGCAAGCGGCAACACTGTCCCGAGCGGTGTCGCCGCCGGAGCCCTCACTATGATCATGAGCCCGGCGGTGACATGAGAAGAAGTGCCCCGGTCGGGAGCGTGGCTTCAGTGCTCCAGCAGGAGCAGAGGAGAGAACCGCCGGAGCTCCCCCACTATGATCGCAGGCCTGGCGGTGAAAGGAAGTGTGGCACCCGTGCAAGATGTGCTCCAGGGCAGTTACAGGAAAAAAAATGCATGCTCTATGCTGGAGCTGATGCACGACGAACAGGTGGCTCTCCAGAAGTCCTGGGCCATGTCGCGGTGTGGAGAAGGAGTGCTCAGGTCCAAAGCAGCTGAAGAGTAACGCTGCAATATTAGAGAGCAATTGACAGGCAATCAACAACAAAAGAACAGGTGACTGTTGAGCTATTGCTGTGCCTCGCCTGAAAAGCAGTCTGGATCAGCAAGGTCAGAAGGGTAGGCATGGCACATCATGGTGCCACAAATTCATGCAGCGTTTTGCCTGGGAGGGCTAAACAACAAGGAAGTGGCTGCTAGCCCCTCGCAGCACCCTCCAACCAGCGTTGTCTTACCACTGGTGCAGGCTCGCGACTGAAGGGGAGAAGGGGAACATCTTCCGCCTGGAAGAGGGAGAAACGTAGGCAGCAAGCGATCCCCAACACTGTGCCACCACAGTCAACCTACCTGCTCTATGAGTGCCCTCAACACCATGCTAGCCACTACAGTCACCTTGCTTGCCCTCCAAGTGGCCCTGACTGGCTGCCACTAATGACACCCTGACTGCCTGCACTAATGTCACCCTGCATGCCATGCCATCGAAGGACCTGGCTAACGTGGCCTTCGGGGGAGATACCTGCCGGACCCCCTGATCTCAGCCAATGTCTTGTGTCCGACCAAACCATGCAGCCCTGCCCCCCCACCCAACGGCAAGAAGCAGTGCAACGGGCAGGGTATGGGTTGCAGCTCATTATGAGTGCTTGTGCGCCCTTCTGCGCCCCAGGAGGAAAGAGACACTCCTGAGTGGGGGAACATCGCCGAAGAGGGGGTGAGTGATGTCCTGTCACCCAGTGCCCTATCAACAGCACAGGGA
Source organism: Ambystoma mexicanum (assembly GCF_040938575.1). NCBI lineage: Eukaryota > Metazoa > Chordata > Amphibia > Caudata > Ambystomatidae > Ambystoma > Ambystoma mexicanum. Next base: position 302,379,902 of record NC_090937.1, read on the forward strand.
GCAGCCTGGACGGATCTGTGTCTCGCTGCCCTGCACTGAACATCAAGGGACCATGCCGATGTGGCCCCTGGTGTCCGCCAGGTGCGGCTTTGCCGGCCGTGAACTGTACCATCAATGGACCTGGGAAGTGACTCCTGAATGGACACTGATGGAAAACAAACTGGTCTTCTGCAGCTTTGTAATGACTTAAAGAGGACTCAGTAAAATTGTGTGTTTTGATGCTGTGAACCTGCATAGTAGCTAAATGCTTAGAGTGGTCTCAGTAAAGAACAATAATGTGAAGCTGTGATCCCGCAGTTAATAGGTGTGCATATAGTGCCAGCCGCCAACCATGGCGTCTTTTTCAGTGGTTGCAGGTCCGAACCCCAGGTTAATAAATGTTTTTGTAAACACAGGCAGAACTGCCTAGTTTCCACCCGCAGTTCACCGACCACGACTGTCACCCGCTGAGTATGTTGAGAATGGGTTAGTATGTGTTATGTCTGTAACTATGAGTTAGCTATGTATGTGTCACTGGCATATCCTATTGTCTGTCTACCCTGCAATTTCTAAAGTGATAAATACTTCTGTAACGGGTGGGATTCATGTATGTCTCAGCAACATTTGTTTTGTTCCTTATGAAAAAGGAGGAGTGTTATGTATGACCCTCCCATGTGTATTGCCCCTTTAAGGGGATGTGTCCCTCCCACGTATATTGCCCCTTTACAATGGTGGCCCATGCTAATAAAAGGAGCCCCTGCAGGCACGTGCAGCAGAACGGCTGCAGACTCCAACTATGGAACTCCTGTGTCCCTCTCTCATTGTGGGCCCGCAGGCCTACACCATGTGATACGGTCCTGCAGCCCTGGCCTGCAGGCCCCATGCTGTGTGACCACATCTCTGCAGGCCCCTGCTGGTCTGGGCCCCCCAGACCAGCCTGGTGCCCTGGGTCCAGCCCAGGCACCCACCATCCTGGATGCTCCAGGCATCCATAATGCTCTGCCACCCAGGCTGTGCTCCACAGCCTCTAAGGGCCCTGCCCTGCAACATCCAGTAAGACCAGGTGAGCCCGGCAAACCAGCATGGTGCTGGGCCCCCTGCACCAATGAGACCGGCCGCGTGACTGCCGCCGGCCCCACAATAGTCGGGATCAGTGTAATGTCCTGTTTCTAATGTTGATAGAAAGGAGCCGTGTCTACTTTCCATTGTTATGTTTGTGGGTACAAACCAAGTGTTTGGAAGTAAGCAGGGTTTCCGCCTGAACGCCAGTTCGCGCTTGATTGAATAAAGGGTCGGAAGCTGAATTGCCAAGGCTCTGTGTCTTATTGTCTCCCGTTTCATTACTGTGCCATACAGCATTGCTTGTTGAAATATAACAATGCCGAAAAGGATCTTCATTTGAATCCAGCGTGTCCGGCTGAAACTTACACTGCAATGAAGATTCCGGCTGCGTCGCAACACCACGCGGAGAGGCAGATTGCCGCGTCTGTGCCTGCCCACGTTCCAGGACACATCTGCGCACGGTGCTCCACACAGTTTGTAGGTGCTGTAACCGCAGAAGCAGCAGACACGTGTACCGTCAAGGAAGATAAGTGAACGCGCACACTTCAATTCCATACGTGTGACGCGTATGATTGCCCGCCATGACACGTGGCCCTCCAAAAGCACGCGTCTGATAGCACTGTCACGGAGAAAATTGTTCCCGAGCACTGTTCAATGCATCGCACTTCATAATGAGAATAACACTGTGCGAACCGAAAAGCACAGGCTCATATTTACCCAGAGTTGGCAATGAGTACTGCCTCCAGGATCAACACGTGTTCCAAAGGCCTTGCTGTTTCTGAACATCACCCAGCCTACGGCAGAAATCACCACTAAAGGCAAATTGCAGCAAACCGACAAGGTGAGAACCTTACTGCCCTGCACCCTCCAAGGTTTCCTGCCACCATGTCGAGCAATGAGTCAGACAGCACTCTGCAAAGCCCTCATTCCAGCTCCACGCTTAGAGATGAGGGTGGTACTGACTCACTACAATTGCAAGCCATGTCACATTTTGATATCTCGGACACCAGTAGCCAGGTGGCTCAAAGAATTGCAAATATATATATTGATGCGACAGGGGTCAGAGAAGAACTCTGCTTAAGGGGCATTCTAATGCACTCCCTGGGCCCTGTGGTAAGAGACATTTGGGCCTCATTATGAGTCAGCCGCTGCAGAAACAACGGTGGCGGTAAATATGCCGCCACCGTTGTTTCCGGACCGGCTGATTCTGAGTTCTGCAGGCGGGAGGTGTCACTGCTGCCAGGTCTGACCTGGTGCAAGTAACTGTCACGAACCCTTTCGGGTGGCGGTGGTTGCCGTGGATACAGCTTTGCTGCCATTGAACTGTTCCACTACGGTTCCTACGTCCTGATCTAGCGGACTAGTGTTTCTTTTCTTTCACAGCCGCCAGGGGTACTTCCTCCCAGCTCACCCTGCGATCCGAGGGTTGCAACCGTCCAGCTCGGCTCTTCACGGTGAAACGCTCACAGTTTTCCCTTTCCGCTTCATTAGGAAGCCTGTGTTTCTCTCGCTTCATTTCTCTGTTTCCTCTTTCCTTCTTTTTCTCCCTGGTTTTCTTGACCACTTGCTCCTGCGGTTACTACTTTTGTCCTCCTTCCTGAGTTTCGTCCCCTTCCTGCCGGTTTTCTCTCCTATTCTCTGCTGGAGCTTATTGCTTACCTTATTTCGTTCTTCCCGTTCCACCTCTTCTTCTACAGCCATTCTCTGTTCCGGTTCCGTTTCAGTTTTTTCCCCATGGCTTCGTTTACTGTCTCCATCACTCACATTGGCGAGTCTACCAAGCCTGCTTACAATAATACATCCAACCGCTACTACCAATCCGGCCAGCAGCATCAGGACAACTGCAGGGTTTTTTTTCTGCCTTTGGGCTTTTTCCTCCAGCACCGCCTGCACCCGGGGCTGGAGCCGAGGTGTGGTCCAGTTTGGGATCCACCACGGCTTCTCTTCATGGCAGAGCACAATCTTCGAAATCTAAGAAGGATTATCTGGCCCATCGACAAGCAATCGAGGAGTCAGACATTAAAGACTCAGGTGAGGAGAGTGGTGTCTTGAGTGAGGAGGCAGAGATCTTGGAGTGTGGCCCCCTAATTTCCCCAGAATCAATGCAGGAAATTGACAGATTGCAACGCCTAAATCCTACTATGGCCACACCAGAACAGGTACAGGAACAAGTGCAAGAGCTTTGGAAGGCAGTGCATAGCCTCTCCCAAGAGTTACAGACAGTCAAAGCTCAGAATGTGGTGTTGAAACAGTTGGTTTTGAATAGAGAACAATCACCTCCACCTGAACTACCACCTATCGCCTTGCCTTCAGGGAAATTCGACGGCTCCCCTAAGAAGGTTAAGGAGTTCTTGGAAGCCGCTACAGTTTACTTCACATTCAGACCTTATATGTTTTCCACGGATCAGGCAAAGGTGGGGTTTCTAATTTCTAACATGGTTAGCAATGCTCTCACCTGGGCAACATCCTTGGTGACAGGGGGGAAGTCCCGTTTTGCAAGACTATGGGGGTTTTCAGACCCTTCTTAAAGAGACTTTTGAGAGATCGGAACTCACCTACACAGCTTGTGAGGATCTCTTGGATGTCCGGCAGGGGTCCTCGGATCTTGTCTCTTACATCACCACATTTAAGACCTTGGCTGCAGGGGCCGGCTGGCCCGAACAAGCACAATATGCCATATTTCGCAGAGGCCTCAAAGAAGACTTAAAGGATGAATTGGCTCGATCTCCACAACTTACCACATTCTCAGACCTTTTGTCTTCAGTACTACATATAGAACACCGACTGCAAGAGAGGCGTAACGAGAAAAGATGCTACAGCGGAAGTTACACTAGCAATGATCCTCTGCCGAGTACTCCCTTACCATCATCTGCTCCTCGTGATGAGTCCATGCAAATAGGTATCACTCGGGCACCAATCTCCGCAGAAGAATGAAGGTGTCACGCCCTCTCACGCAACCCATCTCTCACTTCCCCCCTCACACCTATCTCCATCATCAGGCGCTTCTCGCCGTCGTATTTCCCATTCACACCAGCGGGGGAAACACGGCAGGCGGAATACCATGTTGGGCGGACTTGCCTCTTTCGCCCCTTTCCGCGTTGGCGGTTGCCATGGCGCCTTCTGCACAGCCGACGACTCCAGGATACCAGGACATACCGACAGCCCCAATCGCTGGCCGCGTTGCGCTCCATGCGACGTGCGCGAGCAGTCATGTGATACGTCACGTGATACCGCTCGCCTCTTCAAAAGAAGCCGGCAAACAAGACTCTTTGCTTCACAGCTACTTCTACGGAGGACTGCCAGGCGATACCATTGCTTCTTGTTTTCTCTCCTTGCTTCGACCTTGGAATGCTTCTTGGAACTGCTCTTGGATTAACCTTGGACTCTGGCGTGCTCTCTGATTTCCCGGACATCTGACACCTATTTGTACTCTGGACTTGCTTTTGGATTGCCCTTCTATTTTTGCAAACCTCGGATTGCTTCACGTTTTTCCACGGATCCAGTCTTGCTCCACCAGGTGCTTTCAGGAGTGTCAACTACATCATCCCAGCCTGCTGTGGGTTCCCCTGCATAGGTTCCTTACCTACACTCCACCCCTTATAGGTAAGCTGGTGTCACTGCATCTTGTTTACTCCTTCTGTCCATTGCCAATTGCCATTTTGAGTGTTTCCTTGATTATAACCCTTTGCCTTACAGTACTCAGGGGTCCTTCTGGCGTTCCCGATACCAGGCTGACGACGACACTCCCACCTGTGGCCTCAAAGATTGCTTGGGCAGTATTTTACATTCTGCTCGAGCGGTACTTGGGGACGGAGGCATTTCATAACTGCACGACCATCAAGTCGGACCCATCAAGTTAGAACAGACTGTGAAGCCTTATGGTCGTCCAGTTATGGATGTTTCAGCCGGGGACCCTGTGACTGCTTTAATGCAAGCAGTGACATCGCTTAGGACAGATATGGCAGCTGCTACCACTGCCCTCCGCACTGACCTGGCCTCTGCCACCACTGCACTGAACCACCGTCTTGATGCCATGCAGAGCACACGACATCCCTTACCTGTTGACGCCGAGTTCGGCGATGCTGCCCCATCCCAAAACACGATTCCCGTCACACCACCCACTCTGCCAGCCCCGTCTGTGGTGGTTCAGACCCCATTTCCTCTATCAGCCCCTGAGAGGTATCAGGGGGATCCCTTGAAATATCGCACCTTCATAAATCAGTGCAAACTGCATTTCTTATGCCGACCTCAGGCTTTCTCTGATCCGGTCTCTAAGGCGGCTTTTCTTCTATCCCATTTGTCGGGTGTGGCAGCCACATGGGCTAACCCATTGTTGGAGGGCAACCATCCTGCTCTGTATGATTTCGAGTTATTGACCCAAGAAATGGCCAATGTTTTTGACACTAGATATAAAGCCCAATCCAGAGACATGGAACTCTTAGATCTTACTCAAGGCCGATCCACTCTCATTGAATATATCACAAAGTTCAACCAACTCGCTACTGAGACTTCCTGGCCAGAGAACAAGAAAGCAGTGATCTATTATAGGGGATTGTGTGGTTCCATGAAGGATGCTTTATCTGTGGTGCCTTCTCTTCCTTCACTCTATATCGATCTAGTCGATTTGACCTTGCAAATCGACGCCAGGCGGGCAGAACGTAAGGGGGAAGCAGGGTTATCCCAGACCACACCTTCAACCTCATCTGGCACCTTACCAGAACCCATGCAGATCGGCGGGGTACGCAGTCCTATTACTCATGCCGAACGAGAGCGCAGAAGGGCGGACAACGCTTGCTTCTACTGCGGTCTCAACGGGCATTTCGTAAAGGAGTGTCCCCGCCGGCCAAGGAACAAAGCTCCGGGTTTTCCGAAGACTCGCCCTTGAGATCAGGGGTTGGGGCGAGTCCTATACTAAATACCTCTGATCCAGCATTTGGTCCCGTCCGACCTGTGGTGGTACAAGCTTCCTTAAACCCAGCCGCAGGGGTCTCCCATGCAGTACAAATAGTGATCGACTCTGGAGCTACAGGCTGCTTTATAGATATAGCACTAGCCAATTCGCTAAACTTACCTCTGATCAAAAAGAAACACCCCGAACCAGTTCATGCAGTAGACGGGACGTCCTTAGCCTCTGGACCAATCTTACAACAGACAGCCCCTATGGAATTAGTCATACAGGAAGTCCATAGAGAGACCATGTCATTTGATCTCATAGCCACGCCTCAGTTTGGTGTTATCCTGGGCATTCCTTGGCTAAAGAGGCACAATCCTCTGATAAACTGGGGCACGGGTCAGGTCTCCTTTGAATCAGAAACGTGCCAATACTACTGTCTGCTCGAGACACCTCGGGTTTCCAGTCCCGCAGACATTCTCGGGGTAGTCGCTTCTTTAACCATAGAAGACAGATCCGACGCCCAGGACACTCACATGATAGGGGCGGTCACGTACAACATACCTCCTGAGTATTCTGAATATCGGGCTGTGTTTGACAAAGGCTCTGCGGAAGGTCTTCCTCCGCATCGATCCTACGACTGCCCCATTGATTTAGTCCCGGACGCCCCCATCCCAAAGGGGCGGATCTACTCCCTAACCCAGACAGAAGAGCGAGTCCTGCAAGAATATATACAGCAGGCCCTGCGTCTGGGTCACATTCGCCCGTCAACATCCCCAGCTGCAAGTCCTATCTTCTTTGTGCCAAAGAAGGAAGGGGATCTCCGTCCTTGCATTGATTACAGGCGTTTGAACGCCATCACGGTAAAAAAACGCTATCCTATACCTCTCATTACCCCATTGTTAGACAAACTCACTCATGCCACAATCTACACTAAACTGGATCTGCGGGGAGCATACAATCTCATACGCATGCGGGAAGATGATGAATGGAAGACGGCCTTCTGCTCACGACAAGGGTTGTTTGAGTATACGGTTATGCCGTTTGGCCTCTGTAATGCTCCTGCCACGTTTCAGCGCTTCATGGATGACATATTTTGCGATATCCTGAACGCTTACGTGGTAGTGTACTTGGATGACATATTGGTTTTCTCTTCCTCCCTCGATGAACACATCACGCATGTCAAGGAAGTGTTGTTGCGTCTTCAAACCAACACGCTATTTGCTAAACCCGAGAAGTGCATTTTCCACACCAGTCAGGTTGAGTTCTTGGGGTTCCATATCTCTCCTGGGGGTTTCTCTATGAATCAGTCCAAAGTCCGGGCAGTTAACGAATTCCGACCACACTCAAGCAACTGCAATCATTTTTGGGTTTCGCCAACTTCTACTGACGATTCATAGCTGGGTTCTCCTCTATTGTAGCACCACTCACTGCGCTCACTAGCCCGTCAGTCCCCTATGTCTGGTCCGTGACACAACAAAACGCCTTTGACTCCCTGAAAACTATGTTCACCACTGCTCCGGTGTTACAACACCCTGACCCTGATCTCCCGTTTGTCCTCGAGGCAGACGCATCCTCTTATGCACTAGGAGCTGTACTGTCCCAACCATGCCCTGCCACTGGTCGTTTGCATCCGGTTGCATTTCATTCTCGTAAGTTCACGGCAAGCGAATTTCACTACACAGTCACAGAAAAAGAACTCTTGGCCATTAAGGACGCCCTACAGACCTGGAGACACCACCTCCTGGGCGCAAAACACCAGACGGTGGTGTTCTCCGATCATAAGAATCTCCAAGACCTCGCCTCCTTGAAATGTACAAACAGCCGACAAGTACGTTGGCATCTCTTCTTTGCCGCGTTCGACTTCGTGGTCAAACATAGACCTGGTGTCGGGCATGGGAAAGCAGACGCTCTGTCTCGTTCCCCTGGGGGGGAGGTTCTCCCATCCTTCCCTGAAACCTTGTTGAGTGAGACTCATGTAGTTTGTGTTTGCACACCATCACCTTCATTACAGTCCAACATACGACAGTGGGTCTCCCGCTATCCACAGTCACTAACAGAATGGGATCCGGTCATGCAGGATGGGCTGCCCTTTGTACACGGGAAGCTTTTCCTTCCCACAAGCGAAACCAGGAACCTGGCGTTGGAGTGGTCTCATGATGCTGCCATTAATGGTCACCCCGGGCAGCATCGTACTCTGGAATTACTCAAACGCTGGTGTTGGTGGCCGACTATGAAACGCGACGTACAAAATTACGTTAATACCTGCTCAGTCTGTGCCCAGGGCAAGTCACGCAGGGGCCGACCTTTGGGTCTTCTTCTTCCTCTCCCGGTTCCTCCACGTCCCTGGCACACGGTCTCAATGGACCTGATTACCGACCTGCCACGTACACAGGGTTTCGATACTATTTGGGTCGTTGTCGACTCCTATACCAAACTGGCCCGTTTCGTACCATGCAAGGGGGTACCCTCAGCCCCGGTCTTAGCCAAGCATTTCTTTAGGTCTGTCTTCTGTCTCTTTGGCCTGCCCCATGTTTTGGTGTCCGATCGAGGCACACAGTTCACCTCCCGATTCTGGCGGGCCCTCACCTCTCTGTTGGGTATTGATGCTCATTATTCCTCTGCTTACCATCCAGAGAGCGATGGGCAAACCGAGAGGGTCAATCAGTCATTGGAGCAGTATCTACGCTGCCTAACGTTACAGTATCAGGACTCTTGGCTTAACCTCTTGCATCTCGCCGAGTTTGCTTATAACAATACGTTGCACTCTGCTACTGGGTTCTCTCCTTTCTTCGCCCTCTATGGCCAACATCCCCGTACTCTTCCCATTCCGGACTTTTCCTCTTCTGATACCCCCGCCGCTTCGGCCTGCGCTCGGGATTTGGTCTCGGTCCATGCCCAAACATTGGTCCACCTGCGTGAGGCCCAATCCTCCATGAAATCCGCTGCTGACAGGAGGAGGGCGGTTGCGCCTGCATACAAGGTGGGGGACCGGGTTTGGCTCTCTACCCGCCATTTACACATCCCTGGCTGTCGCAAACTTCTCCCTCGCTTTGTGGGTCCATATGAGGTGATCAAAGTCCTGAACCCGGTGGCTATGCGCCTGGTGGTGCCCCCCGCCTGGCGGATTCACCTGGTCTTTCACGTCTCCCTGCTTAAACCGTGCCCTGGCCCTACCCGATTGGCTGCCCCTCCTGCCCCGGTCTCTGTCTCGTCCCCCGATGTATTTGAGGTGCGGGCTATTCTGGGTTCCCGTATGCACAGGGGTGGATTGCAGTATCTGGTGGACTGGAGGGGGTACGGCCCTGAGGATCGCTCCTGGGTTGCTTCCCGGGATGTTCACGCTCCTCGCCTGGTGGCCCGGTTTCACCGGGAGCATCCTTCCAGCCCACGCGGTCGTGGGCCTTTAAGGGGGGGCTCTGTCACGCCCTCTCACGCAACCCATCTCTCACTTCCCCCTCACACCTATCTCCATCATCAGGCGCTTCTCGCCGTCGTATTTCCCATTCACACCAGCGGGGGAAACACGGCAGGCGGAATACCATGTTGGGCGGACTTGCCTCTTTTCGCCCGTTTCCGCGTTGGCGGTTGCCATGGCGCCTTCTGCACAGCCGACGACTCCAGGATACCAGGACATACCGACAGCCCCAATCGCTGGCCGCGTTGCGCTCCACGTGACGTGCGCGAGCAGTCATGTGATACGTCACGTGATACCGCTCGCCTCTTCAAAAGAAGCCGGCAAACAAGACTCTTTGCTTCACAGCTACTTCTACGGAGGACTGCCAGGCGATACCATTGCTTCTTGTTTTCTCTCCTTGCTTCGACCTTGGAACGCTTCTTGAAACTGCTCTTGGATTACCCTTGGACTCTGGCGTGCTCTCTGATTTCCCGGACATCTGACACCTATTTGTACTCTGGACTTGCTTTTGGATTGCCCTTCTATTTTTGCAAACCTCGGATTGCTTCACGTTTTTCCACGGATCCAGTCTTGCTCCACCAGGTGCTTTCAGGAGTGTCAACTACATCATCCCAGCCTGCTGTGGGTTCCCCTGCATAGGTTCCTTACCTACACTCCACCCCTTATAGGTAAGCTGGTGTCACTGCATCTTGTTTACTCCTTCTGTCCATTGCCAATTGCCATTGTGAGTGTTTCCTCGATTATAACCCTTTGCCTTACAGTACTCAGGGGTCCTTCTGGCGTTCCCGATACCAGGCTGATGACGACACTCCCACCTGTGGCCTCAAAGATTGCTTGGGCAGTATTTTACATTCTGCTCGAGCGGTACTTGGGGACGGAGGCATTTCATAACTGCACGACCATCAAGTCGGACCCATCAAGTTAGAACAGAAGGCGGCGAAGACAAAGAGGACTTCGTGCTTAGTGTGGGTCAGATAAGCACCTTCTCAAGGATTGTTCGGAATTGCCTCAACGATGTTCGGGAAACGAACAACCCCGGTTCTAAAAGGGACAAGAATCCGGGGGTTTCCAAATCCATCCAGTCACTATGTTTCTTTGTCGGTCTCTACCAAAGAGGCCCAAGAAGATTCCAGACTTATGGTGGTCAATATCAGAGTGAAGGTTCATGATCAACAAGTGGAGACATTAGCCCTGCTAGACTGTGGAGCAGCAGGTAACTTTGTGGATACGTTATGGGTCGACAAAGTGGGCCTAAAAAAGACTGGCACGTATGGAAGATCAGAAGGTAGAGGGCGTAGATGGAACACCACTGTCGTCAGGACCTATTACGCAGACCACAGAGAACATCGAAATTAACATCTTTCAACATGTTGAGATATTGAGATTCAATATCATTAGAGCTGCTCATTTGCCTGTCATCCAGGGGATCACCTAGCTCAGGAGACACAACCCTCACATAGATTGGGTCTCAAATCAGATCAATTTTGAATCTGATTATTGTAAGCAGCAATGCCTTCCACAGCAGTCTTACACAAAGCTTCAACTGACACCAGCACAATGTCAAGAATCCTCGAGTGTGCACGCCTTGCTGCACTTTTGTGAGGCCTTCCAAGGTGTCTTTACAGAAATCAAACCCGCCGCGCTGCCACCTCACTGACCAGAGGATTGCACCATTGACCTCGAACCCAATGCTTTGGTTCTGTTTAGCCGGATGTTTCCGCTGTCTCAAACAGAGAAAGGAGTCTTACGTACGTATCTTGACACTAATCTTCACAATGGCCTCATTCAACCATCTAAATCCCCTGCAGGAGCTCCTTTGTTCTTTATTGCCAAAAGCAACTCCAAGGAATTACGGCTGTGCATAGATTACATGGGTCTCAATAAGGTCACCATCAGAGATCGCTACCCCATGCCTCTTATCACAGACATCATTGAGGCAGTACAAGGGGCACAAGTGTTCACAAAGTTGAATCTCCGTAACGCCTACCACTTGTTGCGCATTGCCAAGGGAGATGAATGGAAAACAGCCTTTCGCACACCGTTTGGATTGTATGAATACAGAGTAATGCCATTTGGGCTTGTCAACGCCCCAGCAATCTTTCAAAGATTTATGGACTGCATGTTTTCTGACCTTTTGTTTGTCACCCTAATAATCTACCTTGATGAAATTTTGGTGTACTCAGTCAACAGGGAAGAACATGAACGTCATTCTCTGGCGGTGTTGAATCGTCTCAAGGAAAACTGCTTACTAGCCAAACCAGAAAAGTGCCAGTTCGGAGTATCTAGTATTCCGTACCTGGGGTTCATATTGTCAGAACACGGAATTTCTATGGACCCGCGCAAAGTTTCCGCCATTTTAGACTGGCCCTCTCTCTCTTCCATAAAGGAGGTTCAAAGGTTTCTGGGTCGGACTAATTTCTATAGAAGATTTATTCCCAGGTTTTCCGAGACTGTGTTACTTATAACATCCCTCCTTAAGAAATCTTCCGGGCCTTTTGTATGGTCTACAGCAGCGGAATCTAGCTTCAAACATCTTAAGATCCTTTTCTGCTCGGCCCCAATTTTGTTACAACCTGTGTCTTGATTCGTCGATCACGCCCTTTCTGGTCTTCCTGGTCCCTGGCACATCGGGGGTTACTCGCTGTAGTACACCCAACATGGCCGTATACACGGAACGCGGTCTATCGACCTTTGCGTTCTATGCAGCACGTTCTATAAATTAGCCACTCCCCTGCGGTTCCGCGCTTCTCAACACTACCGATAGCTGTGGCCTGACGTGCTCCGTAGTTCGTTCTCCTGAACTGTGTTGCTTCCTGGTTCCCGGACTTTCCTCCTTCTCCTTTCCTTCTACCTTCCTTGATCCTGTTTCTTCTGCGTTCCGTGCAGACCGCCTCCGTGTGCTGCCTCCATTCCAAGCTTCCTGGAGTTTCCATAGATCCCAGACGAAGAAGCTGAACGAATCCTGGAATCCGAAGACGGCCGAGCGGGCTTGTACAAGACCCGAACTGCTCGGAAGAAAACCCCGACAAAGGACTCAGCAAAACAAAGAAAACAGGTGAGAAAAGGGGAAACCTGTGACAGATTGAGACGCCACCTGACCGATCTCGATACAGTCATGGAAGCGGCCGTCCAGGATCTTATGCGTGGCATGCAAGAGCTGACGACCGAAGTGCAAAACCTAAAGGCGGAAAACGCTGCGTTAAAACAATTGGTGTTATCCCGTGATTCCGCCACGAAGGAGAGTGTAATTCTAGGCGGTATCGTTGACAAGTACGACGGTTCAGCAAAGAGCCTTCGTGGATTCCTAGATTCTTGTTTGGTCCATTTTACATTTAAGCCTTATTATTTTTCTACGCCCAGGGCTAAAGTGGGCTTTATTATTTTGCATCTTTCCCGGAATGCATTGACCTGGGCCACCCCATAGGTTAACTCTGGTGATGCTCTCCTGGATGACTACCACGGCTTTATAGAGGCCCTCAAGACCATGTTCGAACGCCCGGAACAAGTGCCCAGGTACGTTTTCTCGACTTTCATCAGGGTACCCAGGATTTGCTCTCGTATGTCACACGCTTCAAACAGCTGGCTAAGGAAGCGGATTGGTCCTCTGAAGCTTGTTTTACTTTATTTTGAAGAGGGCTAAACAAAGAGATCAAGGACGAACTAGCCAGAGTGGCACGCCCGGGTTCCTTTCAAGCCCTAATGGATCTCGCTCTACAGATTGACTTTCGCATTCAGGAGAGAAAGGCAGAAAAAAAGAAAACCAAGTTACCACTCCAGAAAAACCCCATTGGAACCCCTTCGAGCTCAGAAGGCATTTCTACTCCAAGCAATGAGCCTGAACCTATGCAATTAGGGGCCTTCCGTGGACCCATTACCCCCCAAGAGAGAATGCAAAGGATTCATACTGGATTATGTATGTATTGTGCATCCGACAAACATTTAGTAAGAGAATGTCCGATTGCCCCCCCATGGCGCTCGGGAAACGCCAGCTCCCGATCCTAAACGGAGCACAGGTTTGGGAGAGAGATGTCCGCTCCACCTCTATTCCATCCTTGAACTCTCCTGGACAAAATTCCTTGGTAATCTTACAGGCCTTCTTGACAACATCCAAGAAAGAAATATACCCCATCCTGGCACTGGTCGACTGTGGAGCTATGGGGGTATTCATAGATCATGAATGGGTCCTAAAACACCATATTCCTTACGAATCCCGGAATATCATGCAACCTGTAGAAGCAATTGATGGAAGACCCCTTTCTTCTGGACATATAACCCTGCAGACCAAGGAGATCGAGCTTGCTATAAATCAACATCGAGAAAGGATAAGATTTGACATCATCAAGTCAGCCCATTACCCCATGGTTTTGGGAATGCCCTGGCTTCAAAGACACAACCCCTATATCAATTGGGCAGCGGGATCCTTGTTCCTGGGTTATGAGTTTTGTATGTCCCACTGCTTACATCCAGACCTTGATCCTACTCCATCGAAGGGATTTCCTACAGCTCATCAGAACACGATCTCAGTCTCAAAAATCATCCGGGTTCCGGAGGCTTACCAGGAATATGCCGATGTTTTCTCCTCTGCCATTGTTCAGGCCTTACCTCCCCACAGACCTGAAGATTGTGCTATTGAAACGGAACCTTCCGTGGTGATTCCTTTTGGAAGGATGTTCATCCTATCAGAACCTGAAAAGAAAGCCCTTCGTGAATACCTGGATACAAATCTTGCAAATGGCACCATACGACCATCTAAATCTCCATCAGGGGCCTCCCTGTTCTTCGTTCCTAAAAAAGGACACTAAAGAACTCAGACCGTGCCTGGATTATCGAGGTCTAAATCAATGTACTCTCAAGGACCGCTATCCGATGCCCTTGATCTCAGACATCCTGGAGGCAGTAAGAGGCGCAGTTGTGTTCACCAAGCTGGATCTCAGGAATCATTTGATTCGTATCAGGGCAGGTGACGAGTGGAAGACAGCCTTTAGAACACCCTTTGGGCATTTTGAATACTTAGTCATGCCCTTTGGACTTGCTAATGCCCCAGCGGTGTTCCAACATTTCATGGATCGAGTGTTCTCGGACATGCTGTTCCTTTTTGTGATTATCTATCTGGATGATATTCTAATATTTTTGAAGGACCCTCTCAAGCACGAAGAACATGTGAAAGCAGTATTACAACGCTTACGAGAAAATAAACTCCTGGCGAAGCCCGAGAAATGCATCTTCCATACTTCTACTGTTCACTACCTAGGGTTTGTCCTTACTCCCGATGGTATCGGTATGGATCAATCCAAGGTTAAGGCTATTTTATCTTGGCCTAGCCCCGCCTCGGTGAAACAGATACAATCCTTCCTGGGCTTGGCTAATTTCTATGGGAAATTCATACCTTTCTTTTCCGAGATTGTCCAACCAATACTTGCCTTATTGAAAAAAGATGTTCCCTTCCATTGGACCATGGCCCAAGAGAAAGCCTTCCAACAGTTAAAGTCTGAATTTACACAAGCTCCCATTCTTGCTCAGCCTGATGTTAATCGACCATTCATAGTGGAGACAGACGCCTCCAATTACGCCATTGGAGCCGTCCTAAAACAGCAATTCGAGGATAGCTTGGAACATCCCATCGCCTACCTTTCCCGGACATTAACTCCTAGTGAAACCCATTACTCCGTCCTAGAGAAAGAGCTGCTAGCCATCCGTCAAGCCTTCACAGAATGGCGTCATTTACTTCTAGGAGCCAAATTTCCAGTCCATGTCCGCACGGATCATCGAAACCTACAAGTGTTGCAAGCCCTGGAATGTAGGAATAGTCGCCAAGCTCGGTGGGCCTTCTTGTTAGCACAATATCAGTTTCAGATTCACCACGTCCCTGGAACCCAAAATATAATAGCTGATGCACTTTTTCGTCGTCCAGACTATGAACATCCGGAAGATCGGACGTATCCCAAGATGTTTCCTCATACCATATTCGTAGCTCAAGCAAACAACCTCCTGGAAGAGATTCGTATGCAAACTCAGACTTCAGAACTTTTGAAAGGAATTTCAGAAAGGAATCAATGGAACTTGAGAATCAAGGACGGATACTTGTTCAAAGATACCAATCTGGTCATTCCCACACAAAAATTACAACAAAGAATAATAAATCTCTGCCATGATACTCTTCATTACGTTCATCGTGGTATTTCCAACACCCTCTGTCTAATACAAAGACAATTTTGGTGGCCCAAGATGAAGACCGATGTACAACTGTATATTCAATCTTGCTCCGTCTGTAATCAGAACAAACATGATAACCAGAAACCAGCAGGTCTCTTATTACAGCCTACACCACCAACCAGACCTTGGGAAATCATTGCTACAGACTTCATTGTGGAATTGCTGCCTTCTAGAGGTTATACCACTATCATGGTCACCATTGATCTATACACTCATATGGCTCACTTTACTCCTCTGTATAAATTACCATACTCCTCAGAACTGGCTGGTATTTTCCTGGAACACGTCTTCCGACTGCATGGACTTCCTTCCAAGATCCTATCGGACAGAGGACCCAGTATATCTCTCAGTTCTGGAAACACCTCTGCAGGATACTAGGGATTCAACAAGCTCTCTCCTCGGGATGATATCCCCAAACCAACGGTGTCACAGAACGTGTAAATCGAACCCTTGAACAATATCTTTGTTGTTTCTCTACCAAAGTCCAGGATGATTGGTCACTTTTAGTACCAGTAGCCGAATTTGCTTACAATAATTCGGACCATTCGGCTGTTAAGACCAGCCCTTTTTTCTGCAGCCAAGGATTTCACCCTTCGGTCTTACCTTCTGTTCTTCCACACCCTACACCTGTTCCTACTGCCGATTCCTGGATTGAAACACTCATAAATGTTCAGAGAAAAGCCAAGGAACATCTCGAAAGAGCGCAAATCCAAACCAAACACTATGCAGATTCAAGGAGAAGACCAGGGCCTTCATACTCCATTGGGGATAAAATATGGCTATCCTCGAAACTTCTACCCCGACATCTCAGACCGAATAAGTTGGCTCCCCGGTATTATGGACCCTTCTCTATAAAAGAGATCATCAATCCTGTGGCCTTCCGACTCCAACTCCCGGACTCCTGGAAGAAGATATATCCAGTTTTTCACAAATCCCTGTTGAAGCCTTTCATCCAAACTACCCAGACTACTCTTAGACCTAGTCCTGTGCTTGTCAATGACCAGCTGGAATATGAAGTTTCTCGTATTTGTGATTCCCGATATAGACGAGGCAAACTTCAATACCTGGTGGAATGGAAAGGTTATCCACCCAGCGAACGTACCTGAGAACCAGTCTCAAATTTGAACTCCCCCAGATTGCTCAGAAGATTTCACCGAATTCATCCAGGTAAACCCGGTGGAACGGGTTTTAGAAGGGGGCATGCTGTCATGATCCGTCGATCACGCCCTTTCTGGTCTTCCTGGTCCCTGGCACATCGGGGGTTACTCGCCGTAGTACACCCAACATGGCCATATACACGGAACGCGGTCTATCAACCTTTACGTCCTATGTAGCACGTTCTATAAATTAGCCACTCCCCTGCGGTTCCGCGCGTCTCAACGCTACCGATAGCTGTGGCCTGACGTGCTCCGTAGTTCGTTCTCCTGAACTGTGTTGCTTCCTGGTTCCCAGACCTTCCTCCCTCTCCTTTCCTTCTACCTTCCTTGATCCTGTTTCTTCTGCGTTCCGCACAGACTGCCTCCGTGTGCTGCCTCCATTCCAAGCTTCATGGAGTTTCCTGGAGTTTCCATAGATCCCAGACAAAGAAGCTGAACGAATCCTGGAATCCGAAGATGGCTGAACTGCTCGGAAGAAAACCCTGACAAGGGACTCCGCAAAACAGAGAAAACAGGTGAGAAAAGGGGAAACCTGTGACAACCTGATCAGACAAGACAGTCCATTGTTGAAACTGATGCCTCTTCAGCTGCCATAGGAGCTGCCCTACTCCAGGAGAAGGATGGGGTAGAACATCCAGTGGCATACCTAGCTCACACCCTCACTGCCAGCCAACTTAAACAATTCTGTTCTAGAGAAGGAATTATTGGCAATGAAACAAGCTTGTGAGGAATGGCGTCATCTTCTATTGGGTGCGAGCATTCCGTTTATCATACGAACTGATCATAAGAACTTAAAGGTCCTACAATCTATGGAATGTGCCAACTCTCGCCAGGCTCGGTGGGCGTATTTCTTTTCTCAATACAACTTCACTATAACCTTCTTACAGGGTTCCCAGAATGTTCTGGCCGATGCTTTATCTCGCAAGGAGTCACATACCGTCTCTGGTAATCTCCCTCCTGAGCTCATGTTTCCACAAAACCGTATAGTAGCTCAGATCCATTCCTTCCTTCAAGCTGTCAAGGAAGCATCTATATCTGAGTCCATCGCCACTGACCAGAAACAACCCCAGATTTATCAACAAAAAGATGGACTCTGGTTCTACAAGGATCAACTATGCATCCCCTCAGGTCATCTCCGTAGGAAGATCATCAATTGGTGTCATGACAGTTTGATTGCAGGCCATAGAGGTGAATCTAACACTACTGAACTCATCAGACGCTCTTTTTACTGGCCTAACCTCAAGGAGGAGGTCGGTTGTACATCTTGTCTTGCCCGGATTGCGCTATGGCCAAGAATCCCACTGGCAAACCGCTTGGTCTTCTTACCCAGCCAGAAATTCCCCAACGTCCCTGGGGACATTTGTCTACCGACTTCATTGTAGATCTACCCATTTCTGTCTCCTGCTCTTGCATTATGGTGACTATCGATTCCCTCACCAAGATGGCCCATTTTTCTCATGCTACATTGAAGCAGGACAGCGACAGGATTGATACAGGCTACAGAGAACGGATTCTTCTTGTAGCGTAACACAGGACGACAAAAGTGGAGCGTTATTGGTTCTATGCGGAAGTTTGATCCCAAATGCGGCAATAAGGGAACTGGTTTTCGTGAACATAGGAATCAGTTTCTTAAGGGGAGCTGTTCCGTACAGATATCAGGAATTGAGTAGTCCGGCATAATTGTTGGGGCTCTCCCCTTAAGTAACCGTTGTCGAGTGACTTTGTGAAAGCACAACACGGTCAAGAACCAGATATTGTAGTGTCAGTTATAGCTTGTGAGCATCTTTTAGAGTGAAGAGTTGGGCAGGATTGAACCAACCAAAAAAGAAGTGAGATGGTTGAAGGGCATAGATGGTCCCCCTGATGAAGTTCTTTAACATTGTGTTGAACAGTATTGTTGAACGAAACATGTTGGGCAATTATAGTATTGTGATTTTGTGATGATATAGTATAAATAGTATAAATTTAGTTGGACTTCACCCCTGGGTAGCACTGGTTGGGGTAGAACTGTATTGAATCAATGTTAGATGTTATGAGTGGTCTCCTTTAATTATAAGGTACCAGCTAGCTACCGACCATTGCGTGTCTAGAGGCAGAGTGTTCTCCTTCAAAATACTATACAGGATTTAGCTTTGTATAGGTAGGATGTCACAGGGTTAAGCACAACACAGGTTGTTTTATGTATGGTAACGGTTTTTATGAGACATTTTTGTATTAGGTTGTTTAGGAATTATTGTATTTTTAGAAAATGTGTTTTATAAATTGTTATAAAGATATGTGATGTTGATCTAAATAAAATTGTGATATATAAATGATGTGTTGACTTAGTACCTATTTGTTAAAAGTACTAGGTAGTTCTGGCCTGGGGGGCACCCGAAGGGGTAACCAGTGACGTGAAGTGATCTCTTGTTTTAGGATTGTCCTCCATTGTTGTGTGAGGGGCCTGGTCATCACGTCGTTAAATTGGCTCCACGTCTCTATATGGTTGTTGTCCATTTTTCTCCTTTACAGGGTTTGCCCACTGCAGCCCAAATAGCCGAAGTTTTTACCCGGGATATTTTCCGCCTTCATGGTCTTCCCGATAAGATCACATCGGACAGAGGTAGCCAATATATTTAAAAGTTTTGGAAGGCACTTTGTTCATGGTTAGGCCTAGACCGAGCTCTGTCCTCGGGGTTTCACCCACAGACCAATGGCCAGACAGAGAAACTAAACGCCATTCTTGAACAATATCTCAGGTGTTATACCAACAAACTACAAGATAACTGGGTTCCACTTCTTCCTACGGCCGAGTTAGCATATAATAACTCCAAACGCTCTGCCTCGGGTCTCTGCCATGGGTCTCACTTCGTTCTATTGTAATTATGGGCTTCATCCTAAGGCTATCTGGTCCATCTCTCCGCAACCAAGCAATACCTCAGCAGTGGAATCTATTTTGTCAGAAAATCACTGAAGCTCATAGGACTGCCAGGAACCGCTTGGAGAAGAGTCTCAATGCCTACAAGAAACAGGCTGACCAACATCGGCGCAAAGCCCCAAATTGGACTAAGGGAACCAAGGTTTGGCTTTTGACCAAATTTTTACCCAGGTGGGTTCGGCCCTCTAAGTTGTCCCCTCGATTCTTGGGCCCATTTCCCGTCCTAGAGAGGATCAACCCAGTTGCCTACAAGATCCAATTGCCACCCTACCTCCAACGTATACATCCTGTCTTCCATACCTCCCTTCTTAAGGAATCCCTTTCAGGAACGCACCGTAGACCAGTTTACTTTCAAGATGTGCAACAGGGAAACACCCAAGACGTTTATGAGGTCTCTAAGATCCGTGATTCCCGATTCTACCGAGGGGGTCTTCAATATCTTATTTCCTGGAAGGGTTACCCCAGATCGGAAGACTCCTGGGAACCAGTACACTTTGTCAAAGCCCCCAGGCTGGTCGCTTGATTTCACCAGACCCATCCTGGTAAACCTGGTGGCATTGGCATAAAGAGGGGGGATACTGTCACGAACCCTTTCGGGTGGCTGTGGTTGCCGCGGATGCAGCTTCGCCGCCATTGAACTGTTCCACTACGTTTCCTACATCCTGATCTAGCGGTCTAGTGTTTCTTTTCTTTCACCGCCGCCAGGGGTACTTCCTCCCAGCTCACCCTGCGATCCGAGCATTGCAACCGTCCAGCCCGGCTCTTCACGGTGAAACGCTCACAGTTTTCCCTTTCCGCTTCATTCGGAAGCCTGTGTTTCTCTCACTTCGTTTCTCTGTTTCCTCTTTCCTTTTTTTTCTCCCTGGTTTTCTTGACCACTTGCTTCTCCTCGCTCCTGCGGTTACTACTTTTGTCCTCCTTCCGGGGTTTTGTCCCCTTCCTGCCGGTTTTCTCTCCTATTCTCTGCTGGAGCTTATTGCTTATCTTATTTGGGTTTTCCCGTTCCGCCTCTTCTTCTACAGCCGTTCTCTATTCCTGTTCCATTTCAGTTTTTTCCCCATCACTTCGTTTGCTGTCTCCATCACTCACATTGGCGAGTCTACCAAGCCTGCTTACAATAATACATCCAACCGCTACTACCAATCCGGCCAGCAGCATCAGGACAACTGCAGGGTTTTTTTCTGCCTTCAGGCTTTTTCCCCCAGCACCACCTGCACCCAGAGCTGGAGCCGAGGTGTGGTCCAGTTTGGGATCCACCACGGCTTCTTTTCGTGGCAGAGCACAATCTCTGAAATCTAAGAAGGATTATCTGGCCCATCGACAAGGAATCGAGGAGTCAGACATTGAAGGTGAGGAGAGTTGTGTCTTGAGTGAGGAGGTGCGGATCTTGGAGTGTGGCCCCCTAATTTCCCCAGAATCAGTGCAAGACATTGAGAGTAACGCCACCCGCCTGCAGGAGGAAATGGAAACACCGGCTCCATCATATACGGACTCCTATGGGACTCCATGGGAATGGGGATTTACGGAATTCGGCCTCCGGAATTACTGGGTCACCGGGGTTGTAATGCCCCGGTGATTCCGGCAATCACAGACGTGGAATGGTATTTCGGGTCTGGCGGCAGCCTGCCAGTTTTTCCGGCACGGCTACCGGCGGACACGTAATGAGGCCCATTGTGTTTGAGATGCCAGAAAATACAACTGACACATTTCAAGGTGTAATTGATTCCCTGAATAATTATTTTGCACCATTGAGAAACATTGACTATGAGAGACATATTTTTCATACGACCACACAAGAGAAAGGCAAAAACCTGGATAATTTCGTGATGAGATTGAGAAAGCATGTGAAATATTGTGACTTCGACAGATACTCAACGGAAGAATAGCCGGGTGTGAATCTCCCGAATTTCGAAACAATTGTTACAAAAAAGCAGCATACTGGATGAAATACTACAGCTAGGGAGAGCAGATTCTGCGCTATCCCAGCAAACTGAGTCACTCAGCAACATCAAGATTACTCAATCTGCCTGATCAACAACCATATGCCCTATTCACACGTCGTTGGGAGACACGGCAGACCATAGAAAATGCTACAGATGTTGTTACAAATTCCCGCACGTTGGCCCATGCCCAGCCATAGGCCATCATTGTGATAAATGCGGAGGTGAGAACCACTTCCAATCAGACTGTAAGAACATTAAACTCTTCCAAACAGCAGAAACCAGAAGAGATTCCAGAAGGCCAGATGACCGTCGC
This sequence comes from Ambystoma mexicanum, assembly GCF_040938575.1. Taxonomy (NCBI): domain Eukaryota; kingdom Metazoa; phylum Chordata; class Amphibia; order Caudata; family Ambystomatidae; genus Ambystoma; species Ambystoma mexicanum. The sequence goes on from NC_090937.1 coordinate 302,401,795, forward strand.
TCAAGGCGGGAAAACCCACACCCCACCACGCGAGGATCGTCCCCCACCAGAAGGGGCAGCTCACACCGTGACCCACGGGAGCCGTCACGCAGAGATCGATGGTGGGGAGTGTCAGGATTGGCCACCAACACTCTTTGCCGTCTTTGTCATTTGGCAAAACCTGCGGTAGAACCTCTCCAACCCTCACACCACGTTCAGTACCCCGTTACACCCACAGCCGCATCAGAACTCATACAGCGTTATTACCATGGCGATTGTGGTGTCCCCTCCACAAGCGTAACGCTATTGCGTTCCGCAGGGGAGGATTCAAGCGAGGCCGTGCTCACCCGTTATAAGCACTTCCAGTTTGCTGTACTCGCTGCTTCTGATTTTGAATCAAGGCTAGTGTTGCCCACAGTTTTGCTCTTGTTCTTGACCCGTCCTGCCCGCCCTTGTCTGTATTGATTCCCCCCTGGTATTCGACCCCGGCCTGCCTCTCTGACCTGCTCCTTCTTTGTGGATTACCTTACCTCCTTTGCTCTCACGCTGCCAACTCCGGACCGTCCAACGCCTGCTTCCTCTTATCGGATCTTACCTTCATTGCTCGCACGCTGCTGACTCCGGACCGTCCAACGACCTGCTTCCTCTTATTGGATCTTACCTGCATTGTTCACACGCTACTGACCCCGGAACGTCTAACAATCTTGGATGGCAATACCTTCCTTGCTACACACGGTTGACCGTTCTCTGAGTCACATTGGGTTTGGTTTTCCTCTTCTATTACTGCCTAGAGCGAACCTACACCATCCTAAATTCCCAAAGCGCCTGGACTAGAGACTGTGATCATTGGCGCATAGGCCGCTAGGCGTCCTCGTTTCGCTGGGTGTCATGACCACAGGTTAGGTTTCCCATACTAGTCCTAAGAGATACAGGTTCATATGGAATTCATGTTGCCCTAGCTGGTTATTGATTTTAATTCCCCCATGTTAATCGTTGGTTGGAGTTTCCTTAATGGCTGCCAGGTGGTGCCTCTTAGTCAGTTAGCTAGCGGGTCTAGTTGTTTTCAGGTGCCGGCTATTTAAGCCCCGCCCATCAGGAGGCTTGCGCTTCGCGTCGTTCATCTGAGTTCAGATGGAACGCTCGCCGCGTACCTCCGTTTTCTGTCATAGCTCAAATATTCCTTGTCCATATACAATTACCGTTTGTTCCATTAGTAACTATTCCTAGATATCAGTTCCCTTCCTGTTTTTTCCAGTTTGCAGTCGCTCCGGCTCCAGTCACAGTCCGTAGTCCTGAGTCCTGTCATAGCGGTCTCCTCACCTCACAGTCTGTTGCAGTTTCTCTCACGCAAGTACTCCTAGTGATATGCGAATGCATTTGCTTCGTTTTGCTGCCTTATCAGATACTTCGAATTGTGTATAAATGTTATTAGGCTTCCTCACGCATTCCATGGTATTACGCTGTCATTAGCGGGTTCTTGCCTGGCTGTGGAGTTTGCCTTGGAAGTTTGTTTCTAGTCAGATATTTTGGTCACACTTATGTTCATATTACTCAAAGTCATAAAGTGCTTCCATGTTTCCGGCTGAGTAGTTATTTGACCCTTCTACTTAGTTACAGGGGTTTACTATTCTGTCACACATTGTTGTGAGGAAGTTGGCAAGTCGTAATAGTTCTTCACTGCTCATTTGTCTGTATTTATACACACGCATCTCACCACAGCATATTGCCCCTTTTTAGGTCAAATTAGGATAGGGTTAACCTTCCTTTTGATCATTCCTCTTCCCAGTGATAATTGCTCTCCATCACTGAGCCCATTTAGCCTCTTCCCCTTATAAAAGAAAAAAGAAACATTCTCCTGTGTCCCATCTTCAGGACTTGCGCCCCTGTATAGAACAGGATGGAGAGCTCAACAAATTAAATATCAAGGTGAGCTATTGCTGGTCCTATAGTTACAAGTCAGTTCCTCCTATTTAAAAAGAAAACTAGGGAAAATTGTTATTTTCTTCACAGAAATTCCGTGTCTAGCTCCCAGGAAAGTAGAAGTCATTTGGGGTTCCAGAAGGTTCCCGCAGAGTTCAGGTGAGCGTTACACTGGGGTAGCATCCTGGACTAGAGACTGTTCTTTCCGCCTAGGCGTCCTCTTGCCGGTGGGGCGTAGGGATAGGTTGGATGGTGTACGAGTTCCTCTGTAGTGTTTTCGCCATAGACCCACAGTGGTGAGTCCTAAAAAGCCTGATCTCATTCCCTTCTCTTGTATGGTGGATATTCAGTAATTTCTCGCATTGTCCTAGTGTTCTGTTCTTGTTCTTGGGCGATTATCTGGTTCTGAACTCAGGTTTTTCCCTTCACGGTATTGAAGTCTCCAACCCTACAGTGCCAACGGTGTCTGAACATACCAACAACGGATGCAGTGATATCCATCTTTCAGCTAATTGATCCCTTTGTAGTTTGATTAGGAATACAAAGGGGTACATTGGTAGGAAGAACTCTACAGCTATGCTTCTAGTTCTTCTACCGGATTATCACCTCAGGACCAGCAGCCTGATATAATCAGAAGCCATATATGCGAAAGATGGATGTTCAGATCTCCAACTTGAAATGGACACAGCAGAGAAAAGGATCTGAATACTCTATTGGTGTTTGGACGTGTTCAGCAAAAAGTAAAGAGAAAAGGCTACACAAGAACTGCAGTATTATCTGAAAAAAACTACAACTACCCTAAAGCCAAACAAAAATGGCTGCTGGAGTTCTCAGAAGAGCAACGAGTTCAAAAGTGATCCCGCAATCTCATCTAATAAAGCTTTAATAATCGGCGGATTGGACGACGAGTGGCAGTCCTGCAGGAGAGCAGTGCGAGTCTGTTGCTCATTTCCATTGTGTTCTGAGTTGGGGGAGGACCCTACATAATCCCCATCCACCCACGGAGCGGACTCGGAGTGGACGACAAGTGGCAGTCCTGCAGTCATGTCTGTCAGGGCTACCAGGTGTAATAGGGAAATGAGAGACACTGAGCTAAGTGACTCCTCCAGAGAAGAAGAGGAAGGTCGGCACTTGAGAAGCCTGAAAACTTGTCAGAAACTGGGCCAAAAACACCACCAAATTGCCTCCAAAGAGCAGCCTGTAGCTACTCCACACAGGTCTAATAAGGGGACTAGTGTGGAGCCTCGCAGTGCGAAAGAACCCCTTGAACTAGTCCAAATGGAAACTTATATTCAGACTTATATTCAGACGATGTGTGAAGAACCAAGATCGGCAGTCAAAATCATCAAAGACAGAAACCGCCGGCCGTCAGTTTCAATGGAAGACTCTAGCAAAGAGAGTCCACCATACAATCCACACAATTTACGTCAAACCTCACCTGCCGGGGTTTCCTCCTCGGCGAGTCTCCAGGAACTGGACCTGGCCTCGGCCGCGGCCCCTCCCTGCCTGGAACGTGTCCCGACGCCTCCCCTTGCCTGTCTGGCAGCTGCGGATCCAGCGGCAGCGCCGGTCCCCATGGCAGCGGCTATCGAAGGAGGGCCGCGGTCCATGGGAGAAGGTGAGGAGTGGTGGGCGGGGCGGGAAAAGGAGGCTGCCGAGGACGCGAAATCCGGGCCTGGTGTAGAGTCGGCGGACTCCGCTCATTTCTCCCCCCTCGGTGTGCCTGCGCTTGCAGACGCTCCCGGCCCCACGTCGGCGGCTCTCGGAGGAGGGCCTCTGTTCGTGGTTGTTGCCGAGGGGAGGAGGAGAAACAAGGAGAGCGAGGAGATTGCGAGGACGGGCGTTGGAGAGGCGGCGAGGGAGGTGGCCGCGGGCCCCCCCCCCCTTGGTGAGAGTGGGGTGGAGAGCTCCAACAGGACCCTGTTTCGCCTCAGCCTCCGCCGCCTGCCCTGCTAGCGCAGGTACAGGTAGTGGCGCTTGTCCATACAGACGCGGAGAACAACGCATAAGCTAGAGCGGCTCTAGAACAAAATTATATAAATGAAACAATTGAACAGACGGGAAACACTGTAAATATTAAGAAAAGACAGAGAACAAGGTCCATGATCATCAAGGAATACAAGAGCCGCAAAACCCTGAATAGTAAGAAGGGTTACAGAGCAACAAAGAAAATGATGCAGAAACCCAAATTAATAGAAAACCCACCCCAAACAACGCTGGGTAAAACAAACGAAAACCGGGCAAGGAGAGGAGAGGGAGGGGCACTCAAAAACTCTCTAAAAGACTATTTTCTGGCAAATGGAAGACAAAGAGCAGTAAATGGGCTACGCCACATGGAACTTTCAGACCATTAAATTTTGGAAGCACTAAACAAATGTTTACCTGTGGCCAAATTGCGAAGACTGGAGTATTATGCCAGTGAAAAACCGACCTTTAGCAAAGGCACAGTGTCAGAAGAGAGTAACGAGACATTAACTAAACCAAATGAAGAAGAGAGGGTGGAGAGGGAGATGCCGAATTTGATTTCACCCTCGAGGAGCTCACAGAAACTGTTAGAACATCAGCCAAACTTGTCACCGCCAAAAGAACGTAGCAAGAGTGAAGATAAGACAAACGCTGGCAAAAAGCCTGTAATAGTGACGGAGGCAGTAGACAATCAAAGTGAAAACAACAACTAACAGGAAAAGACTCATACAATAGACGAAATTGACGTCCTCAGTGGACCAACAATAGAAATACTCGAGGGACCCCCCCCAACCAACCCTGGATACATACTCACTATTGGGGGAAGTCGCCTCGCCCTCAGAAAGAGAAAAAGAAAAAAAAGAAGAAACTGCTGACAGAGTGCATAGAACACCAAAAAAAACATCTCAACGGGAAGAACCAAACCAAATGGAGCAGCCAAGGTCGATACAACGGGCGAGTACGTCCATGGAGAAGGCATCCCCAAAAGATATAAATGATCCAAACCAAGATACAGCCCCGAGACCTCGACATTACCTAAACCAGAATATGGGGGGCAACGACAGTTCCAGTCATTGCACAGATAGTAACAGAAATCAAAGAGTCCCATTAGAAACAGCAAGGCTGTCGCGAAGCCTATGGGCAAACAAAACAACAACGTCAACTGACTCACCAACAAGGAGAGGTTCTACACAGCAACAACCGATAAGCCCGACGGACCCTCCAAATAAAAAAAAAGAATTGATCTATTTTCTATCATGTCATCTGTAAACATACCGTTATCACCCTTCATGAAGCTATATGAAACCATTGCAGATTCATTGAAAGACCATACAAGCATCCAAGCGATGATATACAGCAAAGTCATCTTCTTAGAAGCCTATGTTATGGCTTTAGAAGCAAGGAAAACAAATAGTTTGAAAGTAAACGAGGATGCATCCGTCCCACACCAAAAAGAGAACCACCTAGACAAAGATCAAAGAGTGGTGGGAAAATCAATCGGGACCCAAACCATCGCAACTATCGATCTAACATCAACCAAATCAGTAGTCGATGTACCAAACAAGAGGGCGACGATGGAACCAGCTCTGGGCCAAACAATCACAAACTTGAAACCAAAAATACCTACACCCAGATCAAATAAAACTGGAAATCAAACTGTAGAAGGAATCCTTCAATTCTTCAAACGCCCAGCAATGCAAAATGAACCAACACAAAGGGAAGACAACGAAGTAAATCTACAACAAACACAGAACCAAAAAAAGTCGAACAAAAGAGACATCAGCTTATCACCGACAACAATTGACCTCATTGAAAACGAGGAACTGATGTATCTGAGTCAATATTTAACAGAAGAGCCCCCGACGACCCCAAAGCGGGACAGAAGTAGTGAAACACCACACCAACAAACCCATATGGAAAAGAAAAGACCAGAACCATCACAGAGAACCGAGAAAGAGACTGGTGAAAAAGCAGCGACTGACCCGAGGGCCAAAGAGAAAAACAGAAACAAAAAAGGCATTCCATCACTTGAAACAGCAAGACAGACAAGTCTAAAACGTATGATGAAAGAAACGAAAAGTGAAAGAGAAAGGGCGAGATCAAAAACCCCGGTCAAGCGGATTCCCAGACATCGAGAGACAGTTCAAAAACGAAACCACTCGAAACAGAAGGTCAGAGACAACGATAAACCAGATAAGAGGCCTGAAAATAGCAGGAGGGACCAACGAAGAAACAGAAAAAACTATAGCAACGAAACACAAATAAGACCTCGTACTAAATCCAGGAATGATCGAAGCAGAAACAACGCTAAAAATCGATCCTGTTCACCAAGAGAACTAGGGGAAAAGGTCTTTCGTTATAGGTCCAGGACGCAAAAATACAATAAAAAAACGAGAAAAGTGGATAAAGCAAAATGGCGAATCAAGCTGGCACAAGTGGAAGAAAACAGAGATGACATAATACTGAACCGCAATTCGGTGTTAAAACTCTTTAAGTATATTCAAAAGCTGAAGCACATCAAATCAGAAGATTTGCTGCTGGTAGAGCCCAGCCACGTAGACACTAAAGCAAAAACGGTGCTCTTCATAACATCAACAACGCTAAAAAATCTTCTCTTTAATAGCAAAATGGAACTAGCAGAAATGGGATACGAGTTAAAAGTGCAATCAGCAACAAGCACAGAAAACAACAAAAAGGACGTAGAAAGTAAAGAACAGAACACGCTCCAGAAAAAACAAAAAGCTAAATATCATATACATGATACATCAACAACTGCCACGAAGAAAAACCTTACAAACATCAAGGAAAGAGTAAGGGAACTGGAACCCGAAAAGAGCTCAGGGGGAAAGCGGACAGTCCTTAAAGAAAATATACACTATGAAAACTCAACAAAGACAAAAGACACAGGAAGGACCACCAGAGCCAAGAAAACGTCCCTAAAACCTGACAAAAATAAAAAAATTGAATGCGTATTGCAAAAGAAATGTGACCCAACAAAAGGGATATGGTCCTGGTTGCCAAAAGCGCTGAGGGACAAAAAGCAAATATAGCAATGCAGCAGAGACGAGCACATTTTTCAGGAAAAACATTGTACGATCCACCAGAAGAAGAAGATAAAAATGTGCTTGTGGAACACGAGAGGACACAACCATTTACTGACTACCAGCGACATGGACCTGGGGGCATATGATTTAATATGCCTCCAAGAGACCTGGCTGACTGAACCACCCTCTATGAGAGGTTTTGAACTCATTCTGGCACCAGCCAAACAAGGGCTTCTAGGAAGGCCCTCCTCGGGCCTACTGATTGCATGTAAAAACGATTGCGGGATCAAACTGGAAGAAACTTTGATCAGCAACCAAATGATATTGATAGTCAAGGCATCATGGACCCACCAGGAAATAAACAAAGCTGGTTATGGAAAATCTACTCTAATAATAGCCAACACCTATTGGAACCCAGCTAGCGTGGAGACAACCAACTATCTAGAAAACATAGAGAGTGCAATAGACGAAGCTCTGGCAGACCATCTGGCAAAATACTTCCTTATGTGCGGTGATTTAAATGCCACTTGTGCGGGTTTGGAAGAAACTGGAGAGAACCAAGGTCAAGGTTCGACAGGTAAACAACGAGGAAAACTATGGGCCAAATGGATGAAATCAAGAAACCTCCATAACTTGCACGAAGCTTTTCCTGACCCAAATCGTCTTCCATCGTGGGAAAGAAACAAATCTATGGCGACAATAGATTACATCTTTGTATCTGAACCTATTCTGGCAATAACCAAATCCTTTGATATAACACGAGTAACAGCAAGTGACCATAATCCACTGTCAACGACCTGGGAGTCAACAAGCCCCCTGAACCAATACGTTGAATTTAACGTAATTACAAACGCAAAGGGAAACCGATTAAAACTGTCAAGTGATTCTATTGTTGACATAGAAAACAGATTTAGTTCTATGCCAAACAAAATAGGCGCAAATAAAACGGATTACATTCCGCTTTTGACGAAGTACAGAAAGACGTCAACCACAAACAAGAAAGGTGGAAATCCTCCAAGACATGTGTTTGACATAATATTGGTGGAGAAACGCTGTGTTCTTTGCAAAATCCAACGCAGAGCAAAATCGTCGGGAACACTAGCAGCAGTAAAAGAAGCGGAAGTGGCAACAAAACTCTACAAGTCATGGGCAAAAGGACATAGATTGAGTCTTCACCAATGAGACGCCGAAAACATTCTAAAAATCATAAGCGGAAGAAACACAAAAAAATTTTGGAGGACTTTGAGATCCATCGATGACGTGCAAGAAAACTCCATAATAAATGAGATTGGAGAAACAACTTGGACAAAACACTTTATGGCCATGTATCAGGCACCAACTACCCAAACAGGGGCACCAATAGAGTATAACTCAGACCCATGGGCCAAAGTGGACGACCCAGGAGAGATTCGACTAAAGATCTCGGGCTTAAAAAACTCACAAGACCCTGGTCCAGATGGGATTACGAATATAGACTTAAAAACAAACCAAAAGGAGTGGACCAGCCTATTGAGCAAACTTTTTGACAGATGCACGAACCTTAAAATGATACCGCCTTCTTGGAAATCAGCTACAGTGGTACCAATTTTCAAGAAAGGAGACAAAAAGGATCCCGTAAATTACAGGCCAATTGCTCTCCTCGATGTAATGGGTAAAGTGTTCGGCTCATTGCTCCTCGACCGCTTTAAGATCTGGGCGGCAAATTCACCTTGCAACAACCCCTTCCAAACAGGATTTTTAAAAAACATGGGCACGGCTGCAAACATCGTGTTGAAAAACAGAGTACTGGAAGGTGGCACAAGAATTTGTGTCGCTTTCATTGACCTCACTCAGGCATTTGATCGGATAGACAGGGCGAGCCTTTGGTCTAAATTGGAAGCCTGGGATTGTCCGCCGGCCCTACTGAATCCGATCAAGGCCCTATACACCGACACCAACATGCACATTCGATTGGATCAAAGCGGCTTGCTGTCTTCACCAATTCCAATGGCACAAGGTGTGAAACAAGGCTGCACGCTGGCTTCCGCCCTATTTCTGGCATTTATTGGGGATATAAATGAAGAAGACTCGGAAACACGATCATTCCCTCCCAAAATTTGCAAAACTTCGATAACGAGACTCCTACACGCAGATGACCTGGTCTTACTGGACCAAACGCCAATAGGACTTCAACGGCAATTAACAAAACTACAAAAATACATGCAAAGAAACAACCTGGAAATAAATGTAAAAAAACGAAATTTCTGATATTAGAACCATCGACCAGGAAAAAAGAAAAACCGAGACTAAACCTAGAAGGAACCAAAACAGGACAAAGCGATGCAACTAGCTCTAACGACCAAAGTCAACAAACTGGCAGCCCAAGCAAGAGCTATAGATAAAAAGTTCGGCAGATACTCGTTGATCCCAGTACTTGAATTTTATAAGAAAAAGGTGATGCCAACGCTAACATATGGGGGAGACGCAATGATCAACCTACCATCAACCATCTGGTCAAAAATGGAGGCAAAATTTTGGAAGAAAGTTCTGCCAAACTCCACCCCGATCGCATCGATCCGCCAAGAGCTCAGTTTACCATCCCTCAAAAGTACAGTGACACAATCATCATTAATGTTGTACAGAAAATGTCGGATGGCGGAGACCCCGTCAATATACAACCTCATCAACCAGGAAATAGAGAGAAAGACAAGCAAACGCCTCACCAATTGGAAAGAAGAAAACATCAGAGTCTTGGAACAGATACAGGCCGACGAAGATTTACTAATGAAGAACCCAAAGAAAATTCTTATAAAACTCAGAGAATTCAACTGGATATCATCCTTGGAGACAGCCGGAAAGAACAAGCTAACTACACACCTGCCACCCAATACGAAGAAAATAAATGAGTTACAAGAATACATAAAGAAGTTTCCTTCCAGGAAGGGGAGAGACATGCTGCTAAGGGCCCGTTTAAACTTATTGCCAACAAATGAGATCTTGGCCATTCGAGGCAAGTTAGAAACTGACTTTTGCCGTTTCTGCAAATCACAAGGAAAGGAAACAATTCGTCATTTACTCCTAAAGTGTGCCGCAAACCAACATATAAGGAACCGATACTTAAGGCCAACCTTTACAGACTTCATCATTTCGGACGAAGAAATATGTTGGTTTCGTCTGATTGGAGGAGACAAAATGAAATAGCAAATAGCCACATACAAAATACTGAAAGCTGTAAGCTGGCCATCGCAGCCACACTTTTAGAGAGTCAAACTCTTTTTCTTTTTCTTTTCCCTCTGCTTCACTATGGCAAATGCACGACAAAAAGTTCTATTTTTGTAAAAATCTTTTGATTAAATACAAATAAAAATAAAAAAAATAGCACCCTGGTCAATTCCATGAAACTCATGGCAGTTGCGGACCGACATGACGGCCGCACATCCCGCCACTCAAAGGAGAATCGATGAGTCACAGGCACAGGCCTCAACCCCAGCACCGGTACCTCCTCCTGTGGCGGCCTCTAGTTCGGCCGCTCCCACTCCCCAAGGAGCCGCTCAACCATCGGTGGTTATAGCCACGCATTTCCCGCTGGCTCCCCCCGAAAGGTTTCAAGTGACCCCAAACTGTATCACACCTTTTTGAATCAGTGCCGCTTGCACTTTTTGTGTCATCCTACGGCCTTTCCTGGTACGGCCATGAAGGCAGCTTTTGTCTTATCCCATTTGGCCGATACTGCAGCTACTTGGGCTAACCCATTATTAGAGAATGGTAGCCCTCTGTTGTTTGATTGCGATGCCTTGCTGGAGGCAATGGGTCGAGTATTCGATACTCGTTACAGAACCCAAGCAACTGAATTAGAATTACTGGCAATACAACAAGGCGATTCACCCCTCTTGGATTATGTAGCCAAGTTCAATCAACTGATTGCAGAAACAGGCTGGCCTGAGGATAAGAAAGCCTCGCTGTTTTAAAAAGGTCTGTCTGACTCACTTAAACACACCTTAAGTACAGTGCCAGTGGTACCAACGGCTTTCCATGAACTTCTGGATCTTGTTTTACAGATCGATGCCCGGCGAGCAGAAAGGAAGGGGGAGAAAAGGGGTGTGATGCCTGTTCTAGTCACTCCTTCTCTTGCCTCCTCCAATGCTCCTGAACCTATGCAAATAGGTGCCGTAAAGGGACCTTTGACATCTAGCAAAAGAGAGCGGAGACGACTGAACCATCTTTGGTTCTATTGTGGGTCCGTGGAACATTTCCTAAATTCGTGCCCAAAGAAACCCAAGAAGTCGGGTCGCCATGACTCGTAGTAGATGGGGTTCCTCTACTGAGTCACACGTCTCAGGACCCCGCATCTAGTAATCCAGTCACGCTTAAGGCTTCTTTTCAACCTATGTCAGGTCCCTCTTGGATTGGGGAACTGATCCTAGATTCAGGTGCCACCGGTAACTACATCGACCTCTACTACGCTCGGGAAAATAGTGTTAGCTTTAATGCCAAAAGCCATCCTGAGGTTGTTAATGCTGTTCATGGAACAACACTCTTGTCAGGTTTGGTTACTGAACAAGCAGTACCTTTATCCTAGATCACGGATTCCGGGCATACGGAAATCGTTACTTTTGATGTTATCACTGCACCTCAGTTTCGACTCATTTTGGGTTTACCTTGGCTTAAGCGGCATAACTCAACCAATGACTGGGACAAGGGGATGGTGGGTTTTGATTCTACCTTCTGTGGTAAACATTGTCAAAGTCATCAACATCTTGTTGAAAGTCCCTGTCGTGCTCTCATTAACATTGCGCACTCGTTGGGTGCTTTGGTTGCTACATCCTTACCTCCAGAATACAATCATTATCAAGATGTCTTTGATGCGAAAGGAGTCAAAGTCTTGCCACCCCATCGACCCTATGACTGTCCTATTTATTTGGTCCCTGGGGCAAAGATACCGAGTGGTAGGGTTTACTACCTAAAAGCTAAAGAAGATGCCATCCTGAAAGTTTACATCAACAAGGGTTTTATCCGCCCATCTCGGTCCCCTGCTGTTACACATTGCCACAGATGGTCTTTGTGGGCACGTACCCGCTTGTGCAGTACTCTTCTTACAGGTAGTTCCAAGATGGATGCCCATGGGATTCCCCATACTACCTGCAGCGGTCCAGTCTTTGCATGTCTCTCCGACCTACGGCCAAGCGCTCACGTGATCCTTTATCCGGAATCGAAGCGGACGCTGCTTCGCGTCGCTACTGCTTTTGGCGCTCCGTGAGTTCGCTTCTGATACTTTCCACTTACTTATTCTAGTCCATTCTAATTGTGCCTCTCATCTCTCCTAACCCTGTTCTTTCCCCTTATCCAGATTCATCCTTCAGTCTTCCCCGGCTCATTTCTCCGTCAGACCAATCCGGCAGACCGGAGTGTTTTCCGTTCCTCCTAGACTTCCGTTAGAGTAAGTTTGGTCCCTTGAGAGCTCCCCCTTCACTTCGATTAGGATTCTCACCTGTTGATTCCTTCCAGAGTCTCTCCCGCTGCTCCACTAACCATCCAATCTCCAGTCCTGAATATTCTTCCTCCATCTTCGTTCATTCGATGGTGAGAGGATTATTTTCTGTTTCCCACTATACCATTCTACTTTCTTCCCGTCTCTTACTTTCTCCTGTTTTTTCTTCTCCCGTGTACCTAGAAGAAGCCTCCTGTGTGACTTCCTTGTTCTGCCATCGATCCGAGACGCTTCTACTTCAGCCTCCCGATCCGCACGAGTTTGGACTCGACCAGGGTTTTCTTCCCATTAGAGAGTTTCCCTGGCGGTCCTGTCCTGGGTTATCCTATCCCGGGTCGGAGAGACCAGGGCTGTCTCAGGGGAGCTTTCACTGCTGCATTGGTCCTCCCATTTGGATTCATCGATCTGTCAAGGTGAGCTTGTTGCAGACTTTGGCGGTAAAAGACTGTTTGATAACAGCTTTATTAAATTGCATACTGCAGTATTAACACCTGCAGCCTTCCTCATGTTCTTTGTACCGAAAAAGGAAGGGGATCTTCGTCCATGTATCGACTATCGTGAATTAAATGCCATCACTGTTCGGAACCAATATCCTATACCCTTGATCTCAGTTCTGTTAGATCAGCTAAGCAATTCCAAAATATTCACGAAACCCGACTTGAGGGGCGCCTACAATCCTGTTAGGATGCGCTCAGGGGATGAGTGGAAGACCGCATTTAAAACCAAATACGGTCTCTACGAATACTGCGTCATGCCTTTTGGGTTGTGTAATGCCCCTGCTACTTTTCAGCATTTCATCAATGATGTCTTTCGGGATCTCTTGGATACCTACGTGGTGGTGTATCTAGATGACATCCTCATTTATTCTCCATCATACTCAACCCACGTAGAACACATGTCCACGGTTCTTCAAAGACTTTGTGACAATCACTTATACGCCAAACTTGAGAAATGCGTGTTCCATGTCACTTCTGTTGAGTTTTTGGGATATGATATCACAGATAAAAGTATCCAAATGAGTGACACCTAGGTCAAAGCAGTCCAGGACTGGCCGACGCCTACGAGTCTTAAACAGTTGCAATCATTCCTGGGTTTCGCCAGCTATTATCGGCGCTTCACCAAGTCCTTTTCGAGCATAGTTGCCGAGCTCACATCTTTGACCAGTTCAAAACGTTTGTTTTGTTGGAATGCTACTGCTCAGAAAGCTTTCGAAAGTCTCAGGTCTTCTTTTACCACTGCCCCGGTATTGATGCATCATAATCCAGACCTACCTTTTGTGGTAGAGGCGGACGCCTCGAATATCGCAGTAGGCGCTATCCTTTCTCAGCAGTGTAAAGACAACGGGGAACTACATCCAGTAGCTTTTCATTCTAGGAAACTCACTACCTATGAGTCACACTACACTATCACAGAAAAGGAGCCATTGCCCATTCGGGACGCCTTCCTCGCATGGCGCCACCACCTCCTAGGGATTGCTGTGCCGGTTCAGGTATATACAGATCACCGAAACCTTGTGGCATTACAGTCGGTGGAATGTACCACAGCTAGACATGCTCGTTGGCATGAGTTTTTCTCAATGTTCAACTTTCATGTAACCTATAGGCCTGGCGCACGGCACTCTAAGGCTGATGCTCTCTCCGGGATGCATAATGTCTCTCCGCCTCCCGTGGAAGAACGCAAAGTTCTTCTTCCTGCTCAGGTGGTTTGTGCCTGTGGAATTCACTCCCCTTGACATTCTGCCTTACTAAAATGGGTTAAGGACAATCCACAAATCATTCACAAATTGAATTTAACCTTGCTGCATGGCCTTCCTTACCATTATGGAATGGTTTACCTTCCTGACACAGACATTCACGCTATAGCTATGCATTGGTGTCATGATACTAAATTCTCAGCTCATCCTGGAGCTCGGAAAACCTTGGAGCTACTACGCCATTGGTCGTGGTGGCCTCAGATGTCTAAATACGTCTTGAAATATGTTGCTTCATGTGCTATATGCGCTCAGTGCAAGGTAGTTCCAACGAAACCTATGGGTTTGTTACACCCATTGCCGGTTCCTAAAGAACCCTGGACCATGATCTCGATGGATTTCATAGTTGAGCTGCCTTGTGACCATGGTTATGATACGATTTGGGTCGTTATTGATTATTTCACTAAACTGGCCCTATTCGTTCCTTGCAAAGGGATGCCTACGGCACCTGCTTTGGCCAAACTTTTCCTGCATCATGTTTTCCGTTTTTCGGCCTTGCTCATAGTATTGTTTCGGATCGTGGATCCCAATTTACGTCTCGTTTTTGGCGTGCCCTGACCACATCCTTGGGCATCAAAGATCGTTTCTCCTCCGCTTACCATCCAGAGACGGATGGTCAAACAGAAAGGCTAAACGCCACACTGGAACAATACTTGAGGTGTCTCACTGTGCAATACCAAGACTCATGGTTGTCCTTGCTAGATATGGCTGAGTTCGCTTACAATAACTCGCTCCATGCATCTACAGGAACCTCTCCCTTTTTCGCTATGTACTGCCGGCATCCAAGCACACTTCCCACACCACCAAACCTGTCGGTCTCCAGCCCTGCTGCGAATGCGTGTTTGCATGATCTAAACAAGACTTGAGATAAAGTATTTTCTCAGCTACATAAAGCCAAGTTGCAGCACAAAATACAGGCGGACTCCTATAGGGCTCCTGCACCCACTTACAAGGTGGGTTCCTGGGTTTGGTTGGCAACACAGAATTTACATATTCCGGGCCAACGTTTCCTTCTGCCACATTTTGTTGGCCCTTATCGGGTTACGGCTATTATCAACCCAGTAGCAGTATGTTTGAAATTACCGGACAATTGGCACACCCATCCGGTCTTTCATGTTTCTCTACTGAAACCCTGTCTTTCCTTTACAAGGCTGCCCTCCCGTCCTTCCCCGCTCAACGTGCAAGGTGCTGATGAGTACGAAGTTAGTCGCATCCTGGATACTAAGGTTAAGAGGGGGGGGCCTGTGGATCAAACATGGGAACCTGCAAACAACATCCATGCTCCTCTCTTGGTTTCTGATTTTTGGTCCCGGAGTGGTAGGCATTCTTTGAGGTGGAGAACTGTCAGGATTAGCCACCAACACTCTTTGCCGTCTTTGTCATTTGGCAAAACCTCCTGTAGAACCTCTCCAACCCTCACACCATGTTCAGGACCCTGTTACACCCACAGCCGCATCAGAACTCATACAGCGTTGTTACCATGGCGATTGTGGCGGCCCCTCTATCATGTTCCGCAGCGGAGGAGTCAAGCGAGGCCGTGCTCACCCATTATAAACACTTCTGGGTTGCCGCACTCGCTGCTTCTGATTTTGAATCAAGGCTAGTGTTGCCCACAGTTTTGCTCTTGTTCTTGACCCGTCCTGCCCTCCCTTGTCTGTATTGCTTCCCCTTGGTATTCGACCTCAGCCTGCCTCTCTGGCCTGCTCCTTCTTTGCGGATTACCTTACCTCCTTTGCTCGCAAGCTGCCAACTCCGGACCGTCCAACGACCTGCTTCCTCTTATCGGATCTTACCTGCATTGTTCACATGCTACTCACCCCGGAATGTCTAACAATCTTGGATTGCAATACCTTCCTTGCTACACACGGTTAACCGTTCTCCGAGTCCCATGGGTCTGATTTTCCTCTTCCATTACTCCCTAGAGCGAACCTACACCATCCTCAATTCCCAAAGCGCCTGGACTAGAGACTTTGATCATTGGCGCATAGGCCGCTAGGCGTCCTCGTTTCACCGGGGTAGCATCCTGGACTAGAGACTGTTCTTTCCGCCTAGGCGTCCCCTTGCCGGCGGGGTGTAGGGCTAGGTTGGATGGTGTACGAGTTCCTCTGTAGTGTTTTCGCCATAGACCCACAGTGGTAAATCCTAAAAAACCTGATCTCATTCCCTTCTCTTGTATGTTGGATATTCAGTAATTTCTCGCATTGTCCTGGTGTTCTGTTCTTGTTCTTGTTCTTGGGAGATTATCTTGTTCTGAACTCAGGTTTTTCCCTTCTACAGTCAACGGTATTGAAGTCTCCAACCCTACAGTGCCAACGGTGTCTGAACATTCCAACATGGGATGCAGTGAGATCCATCTTTCGGCTAATTGATCCCTTTGTAGTTTGATTAGAAATACAAAGGGGTACATTGGTAAGAAGAACTCTACAGCTACACTTCTAGTTCTTCTACTGGATTATCACCTCAGGACCAGCAGCCTGATAGGGAGAAACAAAAGATCACTCTGCTACAAGAACAGGCAAGACTCACAACGGCGGCCGCCGCAACAGAAAATCAGATACCTGGAGGAATCCCCATGACGTCGGCGAGAATTGCACTCATCCTCATCCAGCGGAGACAGAAAAGAGAGTATACGTCCATGCCATCGGCAACAGCATTGGCGCATTGCCGCAGAATATAGCCCGACATTATTACTACAGTTGAACGGCCAGAGCCGCGAATTCCTGATTGACACTGGAGCCAAGGTAACCGTGATCAACGAGGACACATATAAATCGCTAGCCATAAAGAAGGAATTGCGCAAGGCAGACACCCAAATATACCCATACGGGTCAAACACACCTCTTACCTGCCAAGGTATGTTTACAGCCACATGTCAATATAAGGACAAAAGCCTAAAAGTCAAAATCTACATCATAAAAGGAGAAGTACCAGGGGGAAGCATCCTTAGCTTCAGATCAGCCATTCAAATGGGCCTCATACATGTCAAGTACCAGATCATGTCGGCTTATACCACCAGCCCAAAGGAAATTAGTCAGTAAAAGTTCCCGACACTGCTTAAAGGTCTGGGGAAACTCAAAGACAAACAGATCAAACTACACATAAATAAATATGCAGATACAGCCGTTTGCGCAGCACTACAGGGGCATCCCCCTAAACATCCAGAGGCATGTGGAAAATGAAATACAGTCCCTGTTAGAACAGGACATAATTGAACCTGCGTCAGGACCTACACCGCGGGTGTCCCTTATCGTGCCAGTCCCTAAAAAGGAGAAGAACGCCAGCACCCACATCTGCCTAGACATGAGGGCTCCAAATGTAGCCATAGAAAGAGAACGTCATCTTGCGCACAGGATGACGGACATGATGCATCTGTTATATGGGGCAAAAGTATTCTCAAAATTGGACTTAAATAAGGGCTATCATCAACTTGAACTGCACCCATCATCCAGATACGTCCCCACCTTTTCAGCGCCCCTGGGACTATTCAGGTATAAAAGGCTCAGCTTCGGAGTGTCATCAGCGGCTGAAATATTCCAAAATGAAATCCATCAAGTCATCAAGCATATTCCAAATTGCCTAAATTATAGTGATGGCATTTTAATTTTCGGCACCATGCAAAAAATACATGATGACACCCTAAGGAGAGTGTGCATGGCCCTTGAAGACACTCACCTCGCGCTCAACCCCGACAAATGTGAGCTCAGCAAGTCGACGCTAAAATTTTTCGGGCATATATTTTCAAGCAATGGTCTACAACCGGACCCCGAGAAGCAAGCACTGGTGGAAGCTCCCACCCCCACCTCTGTGTCCGCAGTACGGTCATTCCTGGGAATGGTGAGCTATTGTACGCGTTATATTCAAGATTCTGCATCGGTAAGCACGCCACTTCGCCTACTCACGGTAAAACACCAAGAATTCTACTCGTCAAATGAATGGGAGGAAGCTTTCCAAGAGATAACAAAATGCATTGCCTCAGCGTCCTGTATAGCCTACTATACCCAGACCTCAACACAGAGTTAACGGTAGACGCCAGTCCAGTTGGATTAGGGGCGATACTAGCATAATCAAAGCCAGGAGCAGCGCCCGACTCCCCGAGGCGCATCGTAGCATACGCAAGTCGCAGCTTCTCCGCAACCGAATGTGCCTATTCACAACCAGAGAAAGAAAGCTTAGCAGTTGTGTGGGCGTGTGAACACTACCATCTGTTCCTATATGGACGCCCGTTCACTATCATTACTGATCACCAGGGTTCCTAGTGATTGCATCGACAGTCAAAGCATTGACAAACCATAGCATTGACAACAAAGCATCTAAAAAAACATCTAATGCATTAAAAAATATATATGTATGGGGGTTCCCCTCAAACTCCCTTTTTAATGGTTTAAAACACATTTTTACTAAACTAAAACCTTTAACATTGAAAAAAATGCATTTGATGTTTTTTTTCAATGTTTTTTTCCCGATGGTATGGTTTGTCGATGCTTTGTTTTAGATGCAATGGCCGGATCCCATCACCATGCTGTCATCACAATATATGGCAAACTGACAGCCAAGATGCCACCACGCATTACAAGGTGGGCACTCAGGCTGCAGGAGTATTCCTTCAAAATTATACACCACCCAGGGAAGGACAACCTGCTTCCAGCTCATGATGAACCCAGTCCATCAAAGCAAATCAATACATACATTATTTAATAAGCAACACACTCCCCAAATCCATCACAAATGCTCAATTGATGGAAGCTCTGAAGACAGACCACCTGCTTCAAAGAGTACAAGAATGCCTAAGGTCGGGCCAGTGGCACGTCAAACTTGACCATAGACAACTACTGTCTTCAGCTGAAGAGAGACACTTCCACACCTTCAAACTCATTAAACACACTTTGTCCACGTCTCCAGAAGAGCTCTTGCTAAAAGAGAACAGGATTGTCATCCCCGCCAGCCTACAAGAGCAAGTGCTTGCTTTGGCACAATCGGGACACAGAGAAATCGTGTCAACAAAACGACAACTGAGAACCAGTGTGGTTTCCTCATATGGACAATAAAGTAGAACAGCTACTAGGCAAATGCATTGCATGCAAGTCGATTGCCCCACGCACTTTTCCAGAGCCTCTCAAAATGTCGACGATCCCGCTGCAAGTATGGGATGAGGTTGCCATTGACATGTTCGGCCCGCTGGCAAATGGAAAGTACGTGCTGGTAATCATAGACGAAATGTCCAGATTCCCGGAGATGCACCTCATTCCCTCCACCAGTGCTCAAGCAGTAATACCAGCCCTAGACAAGACTTTTGCAGACTACGGGATTCCTTCCAAAGTAAAATCAGACAACGGCCCACCTTTCAGCGGACATGACTTTGCCATGTTTGCAGAACACCTTGGTTTCATCATCGCAAGATTACCCTGCTGTGGCCGCAGGCCAATGGGACGGTGGAGAGATTCATGGGTCATTTAAAACGGTCTCTCCAAATCTGTTCAGTCACTAACGGATTGTTCATGCAAGCCATATGCACTCTGCTAAGGGATTATAGAAATTCTCCACACAGCTTGACAGGAGAGTGTCGCTCGGCACTAATGTTTGGACGAGTGATAAGAACCACACTGCCACAAAATCCAAGTGCCTCGCTCCCCAACACGTGTGTTGACACCGCAAGAACAAAAGACAAAGAGAGCAAGACACGGATGAAAGAACATGCCGACCTAAGGAGGAAAGCAAGACCCTGCCACATCCAGATAAGAGACCAAGTGCTGGTAACACAGATTCAAGATGCCAAAGACGTCCCTGCAATTAGTCCCGAACCCATGACTGTGGCACACATACAAGGGTCCATGATAACGGCGGCCAGCCCGAAGGGCACCATCACAAGGAACTCATCCTTCTTCCGCACTTTCAAAGGTGACAGTACTCATGCAAACAACAGCCCCGACAAGGAAGAGGACTCCTCCGATTTATACTCTGAATACAGAGTAGAAGACAGAGATGCTGATGACAATGCCAGTGACTGCATTACAAATTGCACTCCACCAAGATGCAGCACCTCGCAAAGAGTGGTGCGTAAACCCTCAAGGTGGATAGAAGAAATGAACTAATGGACCCCACGTTTTTGTGTTAAGTAAAGGGGAGATGTAATGTCCTGTTTCTACTGTTAATAGAAAGGGGCTGTGTCTCCTTTCCATTGTTATGTTTCTGGATACAACCAACGTGTTTGGAAGTAGGCAGGGTTTCCGCCTGAGCGCCAGTTCACACTTGATTGAATAAAGGGTCGGAAGCTGAATTGCCAAGGCTCTGTGTTTTATTGTCTCCCGTTTCATTACTGTGCCATTTAGCATTGCTTGTTGAAATATAACAATCAGCAGGGTGCCTTTCATCCGAGCCGGGGAACCTTTAGTTGGCCCGTCACCCATACACCGGGTTGGGCCTGCAATAAAGGGAGGCCAAAGGTCTTCACACATCTCTTTATTGCATAGAACTAACTACTTCCTTTCAGTCCCCTCACTTCCCTTCTGCCCGCCCCGCACCCCAACTACCCCTCCCACATAACGAGGCTAACAGGCCTCATAGCAACGTTACGCCTCCCCTCTTCTTGAATGCAATGGAGGCTCACTTCCTTTCTTATATGAGTCTCGAGGGCTTTATCTCGACCCTCACAGGGCGTCCTGACGGCTGACATTTGGACTCCTCCGGAGCGAGGGTTGTCTGGAGCATACATGCCAACATTCCAACCCACCTGGGAGGGAGATTTTATCAGAAAAATCGGGAGACAAAAATGTTGCCATAGGAATGCATTGGGCAAAGATGTATTGAAGGCGGAAGAACGTGAAAAATAGCAATAAATCACGCCTAATTCAGAAGGGTTGGCATGTATGGTCTGGAGTCCTCCGTCACGTCCCATTCCTCCTCTGATGCCTTTTTTTACCCGTAGATATAACTCATCAGATTCTTCTAGCGTCTCTTCTTTTGTGTCCCTGTCTCGGACCATTTCATCTCTTGTTTTCTTGAAGTGGGACACGTTGCGCGTGATGGACCACCCCTCACCATCACTTGCTGTGATCATGGTTCTATTTTGGTGAGACACAGAGAGTGTCTTGGGGCGAACATGGAGTCCGCCTTCCTCTGTTTCACCTGCTTTACCGGGGCACAGTTGTCATGCGCCTATCCCCATGGCGCCTGTGGCCTCAGGTAAGATTGGGCGGCCATTAGAACATTCCACCACATTTCGTTCTAATCCATCGCAGCAGTCTAGATGTTCTCGCAATGGCCAGGTTAGACCCATCGGCTGTTGGTTGTTTGCACAAGTTTTCCTTCTGTTCCTTGTTGGAATACCCTCCTCTATCTCAACCGGGCTCTCGCCGCGGTTCCTTGGCTCTCTTGCCTGGGTCTCTCCTCACCCTCTCTCTTGCCTTTTTGTGCTCCAGCGCTGTCTGTATCTTGGTGCTCATGGCCGCTTCCTCTCTGGCGACGGTTCTGTGTTCTCCGCTTACCTCTGCTCCCGCTTGGTTCCGGAGGGTCGCCTCCTTCCCCTGCTGTCCTGGTTCACTCTCCTAAACTTCCCTGTTGATTTGGGTTTCTTCCCATCTATTGTTACACACCTTCGCGGCCAGTGTGTACTATTGGAGCCTACCTTCCTTCAGAGCATTCTTGGACGGCGCAAGCTACTGAAGATGTAGCAGGATCCACATATTTAATTTTTTTTTTCTGCCGTAGTGTGGCTTTTTCCCCTTCTGCCGATCCCGGAAGAGGAGTCACAGGTTTGCACTTTGAAAGGCTTTCACTGTGGCTTCCTCCCGGGGTAGGCCCTTTCTTCATAAAAAAAAAGAAAGACTACGGATCTCAGCGTCCACTGGCCAAGAGCAGTCCTGACACCAGTATCTCAGGTTTAGGTCGATTTTACCGCAAACAAATGGTCGTAATGACCAAAAGTTCTAAGAATGTTACCACCAAAGGTTCGAACACCAAAAGTTCGAACCTCTGGTGGTAGCATTGCAGGTAAGTATAATTTTTGAAAAAGACTGCGGGGACTGCAGGGGTGTCCCCCGCAACACCCCGCTCACTATACTGTGTGGTATAGTAAGCGGGTTGTTGCGAGGGAAACCCCCGCAGCACAACTGTAAAAAAAGAAAAAATGAGAAAAACAAGGGCCACGGGGGTGTCGCCTGCAACACTCTGCTCACTATACTTCACAGTATAGTGAGCGGCGGTTGCGGGGGACACCCACTGCAGCCCCTGTAGTACGTGTGTTCGCATGAGAAAGGTGCAAACATTTGGTAGCTCCCACCTTTCTCATGCGAACGTTCCGACCGCGGCCAAATCAGCTGCGGTCGGATCACTCGGATTCGTATCTCAGGTGAGGAGGAAGAGAGTTGGGATTCTGGGGAGGAAGTGGGCAAGATAATTGACAGTTTGCAATGCCTGGGACCAGTTATGGCAACAGCCAAACAGATACAGGAGTTACTCTCTGCAGTTCAGGGCCTGTCTCTGGAGGTACAAAATCTAAAGGCAGAAAATACTGTGCTACGCCAATTAGTCACTGCTCGTGACCCTCATCACACAGAATTGCCTCCCATGGCCCTTCCAACAGGGAAGTAGGACGAAACTCCTAAAAAGGCTAAAAGAATTCCTGGACGCCTGCATGATACACTTTACATTTCGGGCAAACACCTTAACTTCGGATCATGCAAGAATAGGATCCATGATTTCAAATATGACGGGCAACGCATTAGCCTGGAAGGAACAGCTCAGTGGAACTTCCACTGAGCTTCGGAGACGCCTGTTGGTGTAGTAAATACTACTTCAATTGTATTGCAGTTAAGCTTTCAAACGTTGTTTAGTGGCACTTTGTTAGTAGTCAATCTACCATAGATCGACGCGTGTTGTTTGGTTATATTTCAATCATTTATCCATCGTTATTTTCAAATTTCTCTTTATTGTCATCATAATGGCAGAAGCCCTTGCCGATGCATTTCGGACTGTGTCCTTCGTCTGGGCGAGTTTCTAAAAAACATTAACAACTTGGGGTTAACTACACCTCAGATACAATCAACTTAAACCAAACAAAGCAATTTGTATTTTATCCACATCCATTTGTATACTTGTGCAATTATACATGCCACTGAAATAACACATACCTGTCAATTTAATGTATGCTTTTCTCTTTAGTTCAATATCTTCAACTCACAATCTGTGATGTCTACGGGCGATTCTTGTTTAGAACTACATGGTATTGGTACATTCCCAGAAAGTCTGCAAAAAATCAACAGTGCTACGCTTTATATGAACTTGAATTATGTACCCTAATCCCAAAGAGATTGCTTGCGTTGTATTTAACAGTATATTGTGGGAGACCACAAGCATCAATAAATGTACTGTCTTACCTCATCCGGCCGCCGGTGAGGAATGCTCTGTGTCTAATACTATAAAGACATCACAAGGCGGTATGTTGCATGTGGCTAGTCCCCTCTGAACGAAGGACACGTGTATAAATTAGTAGGCTAACAGGTATTTCTAAAAATACATATCCTCATGCAAGCCTTATGTGCGCCCTTACCTGTTCTCACCAGCTAAAGTGGTCGTCTCGAGGGTCTGCAGTGTTGTGGTGTCCGGGGCAACAGCAGTTTCCCCTGGCAACAGAACGCTGCGCACTGCGAGTTGGAGTTAAAATACTACATCATCACGTCGGAACACGTAGTCAACGGGTGCTTGGGAAATGTAGTATATTGAAGCCGATATCAGTGTATAAGTCATTTCGAATTCTACCAAAGAGTCGAGTAGACTGACGTGCCGAGATCTTAATAATTGTTGCTCCTTAACTATTGTGGGGCATAATAACTTGTTGATGATGTAAAATGGTATAGTTACACAAGCTGATGTACTGTTCCAAGTATGGAACAATGCGATCTATACGTGTGATACAAGAAAATGTGTAGGTTGCTGATTAACGTGTGATGAAGTTCCATAATGTGAGCTTGACCTGCTGATGAGGTATTTAATAACTGACATAATGATAAAAAACAAAGCTGTTGCTGGGAAGCAGCTGAAAAAACGTCCCCATACATATATGTGAATTGCTGTGTACATATAGTGCATACTATTGTTGTAGCATAGCATGATTGCTTATTATCACATATTTTTTCTTACTTTGCATGTGAAATACTTTATACATATTGTGCGTACCGTCATTCTGGCATGGCATACTTATTCATTGACACTTGTTATTTCTTGTATCACATAGTGGCTCATATGAACGCATTAGCCTGGGCCACCCCGTTGGTCACCAGTTCTAGCCCCATTTTGCAAGACTTCAGAACCTTCCTGACACAACTCAAGCAAGCTTTCGAGAGACCAGAACTGACATACTCGGCTTGTGAAGAGCTACTGGATGTTCGCCAAGGGTCGACGGACATGCTGTCATATATCACCACATTTAAGAGGCTATTCTCCGAGGCGGGATGGCCCAAGCAATCACAGTATGTTATCTTCAGTCGCGGCCTGAAAGAGGAGATAAAGATGAATTTGCCCAGTCTCCTCGCCCGCCTACTTTCACTGACCTATTCTCCGCTTCTCTACAGATAGAGTTTCGTCTGCAAGAAAGACAGACAGAAAGAAGGCATTTTTCGGAACCCCACTCCCTTGCGTGATCTCCTTCCTCCTGCTTCCTCCTCATCTCAATGGATGGCCCGAGAAGAACCGAGAAGAACCGATGCAGATCGGCACAGTCCATCCTTCTTTAACACCAGAAGAACGAAGACGCTGAAGGGAAAAAGGACTCTGCACATACTGTGGCCCCTACGGAGACCTACTGCGGAACTGTCTAGAAGTTCCCTCTAGATGTCTGGGAAACGAGAGACCTCTGTCCTAGAAGGGACGGGCCACAGAGGGTTCTCATCTAGTCCCTATGTTTCCCTCTCCATCAACCCAAATGACATCAAGGAGGACTCCAGATTGATGGTGGTAGCCATTCAATTTCACCTGGATAAACGCACAATCGATTCCGTAGCTCTCCTGGAATGTGGAGCAGCCAGCAATTTTGTAGACACTGTGTGGGCGAACAAGGTGGGTCTACGAAACTCGAACTTAAGGAGGGACAAAAGGTCGAAGGAGTTGACGGTAGCCCACTTAGCTCTGGCTCGATTACCCAAACCACTGAAGATCTGCAGGTTGCCATCAAACAACATCTGGAAACCCTCAGATTTGACATCATCAGAGCGGCCCACTTTCCGGTTATCTTGGGAATCACCTGGCTCCGAAAACATAATTCTCGGATTGATTGGGCCCAAAATGAGTTGGAATTTGACTCTCCATTCTGCAAGCAACATTGTCTTCCAGGGGTTACGTACCACATGGTGCACACTATACCTTCAGTTCCAGACACCGCTGTGGGGGTTCGCTCCATTCCTTTCGACCTATCGGCTTACGAAGCAGTGTTCACGGACAAAGCTCCGCTGGACTTACCAGCCCATAGACTGGAAGATTGCGCTATTGACCTGGTACCTAACGCATTGGTTTCTTTGGCATGATGTTCTCCTTGTCGCAGCTCGAGAAGAAAGCCCTTCGGTCCTACCTGGATAATAACTTGTACCACGGTCTCATCCAGCCTGGATAATAACTTGTACAACAGTCTCATCCGGCCTTCTATGTGCCCTGCGGGAGCCCTCCTCTTTTTTTATTCCGAAGAGAGATTCGCCTGAACTAAGGCCCTATATTGACTACAGAGGGATGAGTGAAGTTACGACCAGAGACCGATACCCGATGCCGCTCAACACCGACATCATTGAGGCAGTTCAAAGGACCAAGATATTCTCTAAGCTAGACTTCCGCAGTGCCTACCACCGGCTAAGAATACATTCCGGAGACAAATGGAAAACGGCCTTCAGAACACCATTTTGGGCTGTTTGAGTACTGCGTTAAGCCGTTTGGCCTTGTCAATGCACATGCCGTTTTTCAACGGTTCATGGACCGCATATTCTCGGACTTGATGTACCTCTCAGTTATAGTATACTTGGATGACATTTTGGTGTTCTCCCGCACCATCCAGGAGCACAAATCCCATCTTCAAGAAGTTCTGAGCCATTTGCAAGCACAACATCTTCTTGCCAAAAAAGAAGAAGTGTGTGTTTGGTGTTACTTCCGTTCCTTACTTGGGGTTCATTCTCTCTGAGAACGGCATAAAGATAGAAGAGAAGAATGCGACAGCCATACTCCAATGGCCCGTTCCTACCTTGGTTCAGTAGGTACAGATGTTTTTGGGACTCGCCAACTTCTATCAGCGCTTTATTCCACAGTTTTCAGAGGTGGTTCTAACCATAACAGGCTTGTTATAAAAATCCTCTACACCCTTCCATTGGAGTCCTCAGGCTAGCGAGAGCTTCAAATACCTGAAACACCTGTTTTGCAGTGCCCCCATCTTACGACATCCCGACCAAGGTAAAGCTTTCATATTGGAAACAGACGCATCCGCAGCAGCAATAGGGGCTGTCTTACTACAGGAACACGAACATCAGGAACATCCAATTGCTTACCTCTCTCGGAACATCACCGAAAGTCTTCGGAACTACTCAGTTATTGAGAAGGAGCTCTTGGCCATGAAACTGGCCTGCGAAGAATGGCACCATCTTCTGCAAGGGGGAGTTTACCCATTCACTACGTGGACTGACCATAAGAACCTGCAGGTGCTACAATCGATGGATTGCATAAACTCCCGCCAAGCAAGATGGGTGCACTTTTTCGCACAGTATGCCTTTCGAATAACTTACATCCCAGGCAGTCGTTAAAAACCAACCCGCAAAGGGAACCAGGGAGCTAATTGCGGTACTGCAATTTGCGGTACCGCAATTAGCGCCTTCCCCATTCCCATTATGCCCTATGGGGCAAAAATGGGAATGGGGAAGGGCAATGGTGGAAGGGGGAATTACTGCCCCGCCAACCTTGGAATGGGGCGGTAATTCCCCTTTCCGCCAAGGTGGTGCCGGTATTTTACCGGCATGAACCATGGCGCTAATAGGGTCATGGTTCTCCGCCATCCGTATAATGAGGACCACTGTGTTTACATACCCACAGTCCCTCTTCGGCAGAAAGTCCTTACATGGTGTCATGGTAAAGACCGCAGGACACTGAGGACAGTCACGCACCTTGGTTTTGTTAAGGAGGTCTTTTTATTGGCGTGACCTGAAGGAAGATGTAAAACGGCACATGCAGTCCTATCCCGTCTGTGCCATGAGCAAACACGCTTCTTCTAGACCCATTGAACTGTTGGAACAAGGACCCCTGCCTACTCGGTCCTGGAGTCAGATCACAGCCGACTTCATTGTCGACCTACCCGAATCTCAGTCTTGTACCTGCATCATGGTTACTGTGGATTCGCTGTCCAAACTAGCCCACTTTTCTCCCTTACCAGGCATCCCTACAGCCGCTGTTATGGCTGAGGTATTTGTCAGAGACGTGTTCCGTCTCCACGGCCTACCGGACAAGATAACATCTGATCGTGGAAGCTAATACACCTCCAGGTTTTGGAAGTCCTTGTGTGCCAAACTAGGGATCAAGCGGGCCCTCTCCTCCGGGTTCCACCCGCAAACAAATTGTCAAGCTTTGACTCCTCCTCCCCAAACTCCTCCTCACCTGGTTCTTCTAGTATCTCCTCCAACTTTGCTGCTTCTTCCTTCTTCTTGATCCTTGTGCTTTCTACTGGCTTCTTCTCCTTCTTTTGACGTAGGTAGGGACGCGCTCCCTCGGTGGCCACCGTGATCTGGAATGAATACAGATCTGGGGGATACCCGAGGAGCACGCCCTTAACGCGGGGTAAAAGCCAAAAGGCAAAAAAAACCCGATTTGTGTTTCAATCCGTCTTCAGAAGTTAGGAGTTGTTGAAGGAGTACTGACGCTTTAAGAAAATACAACGGAGAACTCGCCTATCAACATCATCTGGGATGCTATGAAAACAGTCGTCAGAGGCACACTGATTAGCGCTGGAATGGAACAGAGAAGGGTCTCGAACATCATGGCAGCTAAACTGGAGGGAAAAGTAAAACACCTAGAGGATGAATTGAAGTCACACAGCTCCAGGAAAACGGAGAGAGCCCTGAGAAAAGCCAAAACAGCACTAGAAATGCATTGTGCAGATCGAACAGCGAAAGCCTTAGCATTCACAAAGCAATTTTATTACAGCAAAGGGAACAAGGCGAATAAAGTGCTTGTGCAAAAATTGAAAAAACTCTGGAGTCGAAACAATATTCTGAAAATAAGAGGGGAAGATGGAAAAATGCACTACTCGGAGGCAGAAAAAATTGAAGAGCTGATGAACCACCATAAATCAATCCACGGCACTGGACAATTTGTCAGAATACTTAAGTGCATTTCCCCCCCCCCCGATACACATCTCAGCTCGAATCCCTAGAGCAACCCATCTCCACCGAAGAAATCATAGACGCGATTAAGTCTCTCAAACCCGCCGTGCCGGACCCTGACGGCCTATCTGTAAACTTCTACAAAAAGTTCGCGAGAATCCTGGCTCCTCAGATGACAGCCCTATTCAACTCCTTCATTGACTCAAAATCAGTAACCGGATCAATGGCAGAATCGCTTACTGTACTGTTACACAAACATGTAAAAGACCCCAAACTAGCGGCTTCTTATCGACCTATCTCACTACTAAATAACGACGGGAAGATCTTTGCCAAAGTGCTAGCCAGAGGCTGGGACTAACTCTACCAATTTTAATTGAATTGATCAAGACCAAACAGGGTTCATCCCTGGGAGGGGAACCCACGACAACATCAGAAGGACGATAAATATCATTGAAAGTGCCCACAAACTAAAGGTAGGAATGGCCGCTATATCGCTAGACGCACACAAAGCCTTTGATCTGGTAGACGGGGGGTACATTCGAGCAGTCCTGGAGCACTTGGGTTTCGGCCCAAATTTCATCACATGGGTAATGGCCAACTATCAATCTCCCACCACACAGCTGCGATTCAATGCGACCAGATCTAACAAAATCTACAAAACTAGGGGCACTAGGCAGGGATGCCCACTCTCACCCTTAATCTTTGCTCTGTCTATGGAGCCCTTTGCCGCAAGAATCAGGCAAAACCCTAGCATAAGTGGGCTAACGGTGGGGGGCCATGAATATAAAGTAGCGCTATATGCGGATGATGTCTTAATAACAGCGACTAATCTGGCAACGTCCTTGAAAGCTCTGTGGGAGGAGATTTCAGAATTCAGGGCCCTGTCAGGGTTCTCGGTAAACCTGTCCAAATCCACAGCCTTGGCAATTAATCTTTCTGAACAAGAAAAAGACACTCTCAGCCCCCTAATGCCAATCCCATGGTCTACAGGTCCGATAGATTATCTCGGGGTACACATCCTCAAGGACCCATTGCGTCTGTATTCGAGTAACTTCCCGCAACTGATCAGGGATCTCCAAAATGATCTCAAAAGGTGGAAGCCCCAGGAAATATCCTGGTTTGGTAGGATCACTGCCATTAAAATGAAGCTAATCTCCAGATGGCTGAACCATTGCACAGCACTCCCCATCCGCATACCGGGTCCGGCCTTGGCAGCCTTACAAAAGAAATCCAAAAATTCGTATGGGGGGAGGGGAACCTCGCATAGCCAAGCGAATAATGTTGAGGGGCATACCACAGGGAGGTCTGGGAGTACCAGATCTAGCACGGTACACCCTAGCGGCGCAGCTATCTCACGCCTTCACATGGGTCCAAGAGGCTGACAGGCCGAAAATGGACACAACTCGAAGCGGCTTGGTGCCTGGTATCGCCCTCAGTCCTTCCACACCTACCATCAATAAAACCACAGGCAAATAGTGGACCCCTATTGGCAACAACAACAACAGTTTGCTGCTGGAAAGAAGCGGCCCGTAAATGGGGCATCTGCGGTCCCATGGGCCCCCTAACTCCCATCTGGAATAACCCTGAATTCTCCCCAGGCCTGTCGACACACAGCTTCCAATCCTGGATAGAGGGAGGGCTACGGACGACTAGAGACTTCCTAGAGGCAGGTGCTCCCATCTCATTTCAAAGGTGCAAAGTAAAATTCGGGGTGGGGGAACAGGAAAGATTCCAATATGCCCAAATCCGCCATTGGATGTCCCACAGAGCAACCAGAGAGAAGTGCTCCAGAGAACTAATAGCACTGGAACTTTCTTTAGCAACCCCTTCAAGTAAAGGCAGGATCTCGACTCTTTATCGACTTCTAGACAGAGCAGACCCCTCTAAAAAAGAAAGGTATATGCTCGAATGGGAAAGGGATCTGGGAAAGGAAATTGCAGTCAAGGAATGGGGGAGAATCTGGGCCAGACTACATAAAAGCTTGCAATGCATCACAGGCAGAGAAGGGGGCTATAAACTCTGCTACAGGTACTATGCAACTCCGGCGCAAATGAACAAGGCCAATCCATCCATACCCGGTACTTGCTGGCGAGGATCCCAAACCCCAGCTCATTATTCCACATGATATGGTCGTGCCCGAAAGCTGAAGTGTACTGGAGAGAGATAATCAAACATATAAAGGAAATCTCGGGCCTCTCCATCCCATGGGATCCCGGAATCATTCTCCTGGGTCACACGTGCGGGGGTGCATTTCCAGTCTCAGGCCACATCCCCAGGCTATGTACACATCTACTTCTGGCAGCAAAAATAGCGATGGCCCGTGTATGGAAAAATAAAGAAGGCCCTTCAGTGGCCCTCTGGTGGGCGAAATGTTGGGACATAGCGGTGGCTGAAAAAATCACGGCGATCCGAACGGGCTTCCTAAAGAGAACTCTGAACATATGGGACCTGTATTATGGACTATGCTGCCAAATTCCCGGCCCTCACCAGGAGGCCCCCGCTAACCAGATGGCTCCAAGGAAGCCCACTCTACTTAACCACCACCTTACTCTATAGTGACCCATCACGCCGCAACCTGTGTATCCCACTCGGCATCCGAGAACAGGATGGACCATGGACAATAATGCTTCTTCCAGCATTTTTGGACTCCCTCACTCCGGTTTCCCCTACAGACTGTGCTGCGTTAACATATTATTGTAGGTTGCACCATAACTGCTGTTATGATTAATGTATTGCTTTTTGAAAATGTCAATAAAATGTTGTTATGAAAAAAAAAAAGATTGGTTGGCTGGACGATTCTCTCTGCTGAGAACCGTGTAGATGGATAACAGGTGGGTTTCACTTCTTATCCCTCCGTTGAGACGGGAAGGACCAATCTATGAAGACCAACAGGCTCTGTGCAGTCTCACAATGTATCAGGTAGGGACCTCCGTTAAGTGGTGTGGGAATTATGGGACCGGACGGAACGATGGAGAGACGTTCCAAGCCTGGTGCCAGGTAGGTAGAAAGAAACAAAAATTACAGTATTAAGATAAAGAGAGGTTTGGAAAAAAAGATATATCAAGGTCAAAGAGACAGACAATACCGAGGAAGGCGGTACTTAGAACAGAGCGAGTAGGCAGAGAGAGGTAGCCGAGATAGACATGAATACGGAAGACGCGTTAGTCACGAAGATGTTAACGCGTCTTGATAGAAAAAATAGTGGAGAGAATTAACCTTCACCTTACCTGAAAACCTTGAGGCACCGCACGTGAGGAATAGCGGAAAGATTGTACTAAAATAGGGAGAAAGATAAGAAGAATAGAAATATTAGTACTAAGAGGCTAGTCGCTATGAAAGAGACTGGCAACGCACGTAACGATAGATGATACAACGCGCAGAGCGCCGGTCTGATCTGTTGCTTATAGGTTCCGTCGGCCATATTGGAAATTAATCGTCAACCTGGAACAGTCAGACCATGCTAGTGGTACTTCCAATGGTGTATGAACTTCCAGACACCGCTGTGGGGGTTCGCTCCATTCCTTTCGACCTATCGGCTTACGAAGCAGTGTTCACGGACAAAGCTCCGCTGGACTTACCAGCCCATAGACTGGAAGATTGCGCTATTGACCTGGTACCTAACGCATTGGTTTCTTTGGCATGATGTTCTCCTTGTCGCAGCTCGAGAAGAAAGCCCTTCGGTCCTACCTGGATAATAACTTGTACCACAGTCTCATCCAGCCTGGATAATAACTTGTACAACAGTCTCATCCGGCCTTCTATGTGCCCTGCGGGAGCCCTCCTCTTTTTTTATTCCGAAGAGAGATTCGCCTGAACTAAGGCCCTATATTGACTACAGAGGGATGAATGAAGTTACGACCAGAGACCGATACCCGATGCCGCTCAACACCGACATCATTGAGGCAGTTCAAAGGACCAAGGTATTCTCTAAGCTAGACTTCCGCAGTGCCTACCACCGGCTAAGAATACATTCCGGAGACAAATGGAAAACGGCCTTCAGAACACCATTTTGGGCTGTTTGAGTACTGCGTTAAGCCGTTTGGCCTTGTCAATGC
Source organism: Ambystoma mexicanum (assembly GCF_040938575.1). Lineage (NCBI taxonomy): Eukaryota > Metazoa > Chordata > Amphibia > Caudata > Ambystomatidae > Ambystoma > Ambystoma mexicanum. The sequence goes on from NC_090937.1 coordinate 302,434,311, forward strand.
ACATGCCGTTTTTCAACGGTTCATGGACCGCATATTCTCGGACTTGATGTACCTCTCAGTTATAGTATACTTGGATGACATTTTGGTGTTCTCCCGCACCATCCAGGAGCACAAATCCCATCTTCAAGAAGTTCTGAGCCATTTGCAAGCACAACATCTTCTTGCCAAAAAAGAAGAAGTGTGTGTTTGGTGTTACTTCCGTTCCTTACTTGGGGTTCATTCTCTCTGAGAACGGCATAAAGATAGAAGAGAAGAATGCGACAGCCATACTCCAATGGCCCGTTCCTACCTTGGTTCAGTAGGTACAGATGTTTTTGGGACTCGCCAACTTCTATCAGCGCTTTATTCCACAGTTTTCAGAGGTGGTTCTAACCATAACAGGCTTGTTATAAAAATCCTCTACACCCTTCCATTGGAGTCCTCAGGCTAGCGAGAGCTTCAAATACCTGAAACACCTGTTTTGCAGTGCCCCCATCTTACGACATCCCGACCAAGGTAAAGCTTTCATATTGGAAACAGACGCATCCGCAGCAGCAATAGGGGCTGTCTTACTACAGGAACACGAACATCAGGAACATCCAATTGCTTACCCCTCTCGGAACATCACCGAAAGTCTTCGGAACTACTCAGTTATTGAGAAGGAGCTCTTGGCCATGAAACTGGCCTGCGAAGAATGGCACCATCTTCTGCAAGGGGGAGTTTACCCATTCACTACGTGGACTGACCATAAGAACCTGCAGGTGCTACAATCGATGGATTGCATAAACTCCCGCCAAGCAAGATGGGTGCACTTTTTCGCACAGTATGCCTTTCGAATAACTTACATCCCAGGCAGTCGTTAAAAACCAACCCGCAAAGGGAACCAGGGAGCTAATTGCGGTACTGCAATTTGCGGTACCGCAATTAGCGCCTTCCCCATTCCCATTATGCCCTATGGGGCAAAAATGGGAATGGGGAAGGGCAATGGTGGAAGGGGGAATTACTGCCCCGCCAACCTTGGAATGGGGCGGTAATTCCCCTTTCCGCCAAGGTGGTGCCGGTATTTTACCGGCATGAACCATGGCGCTAATAGGGTCATGGTTCTCCGCCATCCGTATAATGAGGACCACTGTGTTTACATACCCACAGTCCCTCTTCGGCAGAAAGTCCTTACATGGTGTCATGGTAAAGACCGCAGGACACTGAGGACAGTCACGCACCTTGGTTTTGTTAAGGAGGTCTTTTTATTGGCGTGACCTGAAGGAAGATGTAAAACGGCACATGCAGTCCTATCCCGTCTGTGCCATGAGCAAACACGCTTCTTCTAGACCCATTGAACTGTTGGAACAAGGACCCCTGCCTACTCGGTCCTGGAGTCAGATCACAGCCGACTTCATTGTCGACCTACCCGAATCTCAGTCTTGTACCTGCATCATGGTTACTGTGGATTCGCTGTCCAAACTAGCCCACTTTTCTCCCTTACCAGGCATCCCTACAGCCGCTGTTATGGCTGAGGTATTTGTCAGAGACGTGTTCCGTCTCCACGGCCTACCGGACAAGATAACATCTGATCGTGGAAGCTAATACACCTCCAGGTTTTGGAAGTCCTTGTGTGCCAAACTAGGGATCAAGCGGGCCCTCTCCTCCGGGTTCCACCCGCAAACAAATTGTCAAGCTTTGACTCCTCCTCCCCAAACTCCTCCTCACCTGGTTCTTCTAGTATCTCCTCCAACTTTGCTGCTTCTTCCTTCTTCTTGATCCTTGTGCTTTCTACTGGCTTCTTCTCCTTCTTTTGACGTAGGTAGGGACGCGCTCCCTCGGTGGCCACCGTGATCTGGAATGAATACAGATCTGGGGGATACCCGAGGAGCACGCCCTTAACGCGGGGTAAAAGCCAAAAGGCAAAAAAAACCCGATTTGTGTTTCAATCCGTCTTCAGAAGTTAGGAGTTGTTGAAGGAGTACTGACGCTTTAAGAAAATACAACGGAGAACTCGCCTATCAACATCATCTGGGATGCTATGAAAACAGTCGTCAGAGGCACACTGATTAGCGCTGGAATGGAACAGAGAAGGGTCTCGAACATCATGGCAGCTAAACTGGAGGGAAAAGTAAAACACCTAGAGGATGAATTGAAGTCACACAGCTCCAGGAAAACGGAGAGAGCCCTGAGAAAAGCCAAAACAGCACTAGAAATGCATTGTGCAGATCGAACAGCGAAAGCCTTAGCATTCACAAAGCAATTTTATTACAGCAAAGGGAACAAGGCGAATAAAGTGCTTGTGCAAAAATTGAAAAAACTCTGGAGTCGAAACAATATTCTGAAAATAAGAGGGGAAGATGGAAAAATGCACTACTCGGAGGCAGAAAAAATTGAAGAGCTGATGAACCACCATAAATCAATCCACGGCACTGGACAATTTGTCAGAATACTTAAGTGCATTTCCCCCCCCCCCCCGATACACATCTCAGCTCGAATCCCTAGAGCAACCCATCTCCACCGAAGAAATCATAGACGCGATTAAGTCTCTCAAACCCGCCGTGCCGGACCCTGACGGCCTATCTGTAAACTTCTACAAAAAGTTCGCGAGAATCCTGGCTCCTCAGATGACAGCCCTATTCAACTCCTTCATTGACTCAAAATCAGTAACCGGATCAATGGCAGAATCGCTTACTGTACTGTTACACAAACATGTAAAAGACCCCAAACTAGCGGCTTCTTATCGACCTATCTCACTACTAAATAACGACGGGAAGATCTTTGCCAAAGTGCTAGCCAGAGGCTGGGACTAACTCTACCAATTTTAATTGAATTGATCAAGACCAAACAGGGTTCATCCCTGGGAGGGGAACCCACGACAACATCAGAAGGACGATAAATATCATTGAAAGTGCCCACAAACTAAAGGTAGGAATGGCCGCTATATCGCTAGACGCACACAAAGCCTTTGATCTGGTAGACGGGGGGTACATTCGAGCAGTCCTGGAGCACTTGGGTTTCGGCCCAAATTTCATCACATGGGTAATGGCCAACTATCAATCTCCCACCACACAGCTGCGATTCAATGCGACCAGATCTAACAAAATCTACAAAACTAGGGGCACTAGGCAGGGATGCCCACTCTCACCCTTAATCTTTGCTCTGTCTATGGAGCCCTTTGCCGCAAGAATCAGGCAAAACCCTAGCATAAGTGGGCTAACGGTGGGGGGCCATGAATATAAAGTAGCGCTATATGCGGATGATGTCTTAATAACAGCGACTAATCTGGCAACGTCCTTGAAAGCTCTGTGGGAGGAGATTTCAGAATTCAGGGCCCTGTCAGGGTTCTCGGTAAACCTGTCCAAATCCACAGCCTTGGCAATTAATCTTTCTGAACAAGAAAAAGACACTCTCAGCCCCCTAATGCCAATCCCATGGTCTACAGGTCCGATAGATTATCTCGGGGTACACATCCTCAAGGACCCATTGCGTCTGTATTCGAGTAACTTCCCGCAACTGATCAGGGATCTCCAAAATGATCTCAAAAGGTGGAAGCCCCAGGAAATATCCTGGTTTGGTAGGATCACTGCCATTAAAATGAAGCTAATCTCCAGATGGCTGAACCATTGCACAGCACTCCCCATCCGCATACCGGGTCCGGCCTTGGCAGCCTTACAAAAGAAATCCAAAAATTCGTATGGGGGGAGGGGAACCTCGCATAGCCAAGCGAATAATGTTGAGGGGCATACCACAGGGAGGTCTGGGAGTACCAGATCCAGCACGGTACACCCTAGCGGCGCAGCTATCTCACGCCTTCACATGGGTCCAAGAGGCTGACAGGCCGAAAATGGACACAACTCGAAGCGGCTTGGTGCCTGGTATCGCCCTCAGTCCTTCCACACCTACCATCAATAAAACCACAGGCAAATAGTGGACCCCTATTGGCAACAACAACAACAGTTTGCTGCTGGAAAGAAGCGGCCCGTAAATGGGGCATCTGCGGTCCCATGGGCCCCCTAACTCCCATCTGGAATAACCCTGAATTCTCCCCAGGCCTGTCGACACACAGCTTCCAATCCTGGATAGAGGGAGGGCTACGGACGACTAGAGACTTCCTAGAGGCAGGTGCTCCCATCTCATTTCAAAGGTGCAAAGTAAAATTCGGGGTGGGGGAACAGGAAAGATTCCAATATGCCCAAATCCGCCATTGGATGTCCCACAGAGCAACCAGAGAGAAGTGCTCCAGAGAACTAATAGCACTGGAACTTTCTTTAGCAACCCCTTCAAGTAAAGGCAGGATCTCGACTCTTTATCGACTTCTAGACAGAGCAGACCCCTCTAAAAAAGAAAGGTATATGCTTGAATGGGAAAGGGATCTGGGAAAGGAAATTGCAGTCGAGGAATGGGGGAGAATCTGGGCCAGACTACATAAAAGCTTGCAATGCATCACAGGCAGAGAAGGGGGCTATAAACTCTGCTACAGGTACTATGCAACTCCGGCGCAAATGAACAAGGCCAATCCATCCATACCCGGTACTTGCTGGCGAGGATCCCAAACCCCAGCTCATTATTCCACATGATATGGTCGTGCCCGAAAGCTGAAGTGTACTGGAGAGAGATAATCAAACATATAAAGGAAATCTCGGGCCTCTCCATCCCATGGGATCCCGGAATCATTCTCCTGGGTCACACGTGCGGGGGTGCATTTCCAGTCTCAGGCCACATCCCCAGGCTATGTACACATCTACTTCTGGCAGCAAAAATAGCGATGGCCCGTGTATGGAAAAATAAAGAAGGCCCTTCAGTGGCCCTCTGGTGGGCGAAATGTTGGGACATAGCGGTGGCTGAAAAAATCACGGCGATCCGAACGGGCTTCCTAAAGAGAACTCTGAACATATGGGACCTGTATTATGGACTATGCTGCCAAATTCCCGGCCCTCACCAGGAGGCCCCCGCTAACCAGATGGCTCCAAGGAAGCCCACTCTACTTAACCACCACCTTACTCTATAGTGACCCATCACGCCGCAACCTGTGTATCCCACTCGGCATCCGAGAACAGGATGGACCATGGACAATAATGCTTCTTCCAGCATTTTTGGACTCCCTCACTCCGGTTTCCCCTACAGACTGTGCTGCGTTAACATATTATTGTAGGTTGCACCATAACTGCTGTTATGATTAATGTATTGCTTTTTGAAAATGTCAATAAAATGTTGTTATGAAAAAAAAAAAGATTGGTTGGCTGGACGATTCTCTCTGCTGAGAACCGTGTAGATGGATAACAGGTGGGTTTCACTTCTTATCCCTCCGTTGAGACGGGAAGGACCAATCTATGAAGACCAACAGGCTCTGTGCAGTCTCACAATGTATCAGGTAGGGACCTCCGTTAAGTGGTGTGGGAATTATGGGACCGGACGGAACGATGGAGAGACGTTCCAAGCCTGGTGCCAGGTAGGTAGAAAGAAACAAAAATTACAGTATTAAGATAAAGAGAGGTTTGGAAAAAAAGATATATCAAGGTCAAAGAGACAGACAATACCGAGGAAGGTGGTACTTAGAACAGAGCGAGTAGGCAGAGAGAGGTAGCCGAGATAGACATGAATACGGAAGACGCGTTAGTCACGAAGATGTTAACGCGTCTTGATAGAAAAAATAGTGGAGAGAATTAACCTTCACCTTACCTGAAAACCTTGAGGCACCGCACGTGAGGAATAGCGGAAAGATTGTACTAAAATAGGGAGAAAGATAAGAAGAATAGAAATATTAGTACTAAGAGGCTAGTCGCTATGAAAGAGACTGGCAACGCACGTAACGATAGATGATACAACGCGCAGAGCGCCGGTCTGATCTGTTGCTTATAGGTTCCGTCGGCCATATTGGAAATTAATCGTCAACCTGGAACAGTCAGACCATGCTAGTGGTACTTCCAATGGTGTATGAACTTCCAGGGCTGATGCATGACAGTATGCCCCCTTCGATACCTGCTTCCTCTCGGCTTTCCCGGGTATAGTCTATGGAAACGCTGTACAAGTCTGGGAGCATGCACATGGGATCTTGGTTCCCAAGTTCTTTCTGCAATGGGGTAGCCTTTCCAGTGGATCAGATATTGAAGGGTCCCTCCTCTGTAACGGGAGTCGACAATTCTGGCCACCTCATATTCTTCATGTTCTTTGAGAGGAGCAGTGACCGATCTTCTCTGAGGTCTTTCATATGGATCTTCTTGATGAGTCTTCAGTAGTGAGGAATGAAAGACTGGGTGTATTCTCCATAGAGTGCGGGGTAACTTTAACTTGAAGGCTACCGGATTGATCTTGGACAGAATTCGGTATGGGCCTATATACCTGGCTGCAAATTTTCCCATATGAGCCCAGCGAGGTAGCTACCGGGTAGATAGCCAGACAAAGGGGAGCGGGACTTCGTTTGGTATCTGCATACACCTTGTATCTCTTTCGGCTGTCTTCCAATGCTTGTAAAGCTTCCTTGTGTGAGACTTTGAGGTCTGTTAGCATCCCTTCTATGGCTGGAGTGGTAGTCTTAATCCTGAGGGATAAGGCTCCTGGTAAGTGGTGTGGTTTGTACCAATAGGTACACTTGAAATGGCTCATCTTGATTGCAGTATGATACGTATTATTATATGCAAACTCAGCCATTAGTAGCAAGGCGGCCCAATTATCCTGCTCTCTGTTGCAAAAACAACAAAGGTACTGCTCTAAATTGGCATTCAGTCTCTCGGTCTGTCCATTTGATTGAGGATGATACCCCGAGGACAGAGCCTTCTAAATACCTAGTTGGTGACATAGCGAGTCCCAAAACTTGGAGGTGAACTGCGTACCTCGGTCAGAGATGATTGTCCGTGTTAAACCATGTTGTCTTACTATCTCGCGGAGAAAGACGGTAGCCGTCTCCGAGGCTGAGGGAACTCCAGGTAAGGCTATAAAGTGGGCCAACTTCGTGAAGGAATCGATTGTCACCAAGATTGCCGTTCTACCCTTGGAAGTGGGTAGCTCTACAATAAAGTCCATAGAAAGATCTTCCCATTGACGTGAAGGTGCCTTGGCTTGATGCAGGAGACCGAGGGGTCTGTGTCGAGGGGACTTGTTGATGGCACAGATGGGACAAGTAGAAACATAGGAGGTAATGTCCCTTCGCATAGATGGCCACCAAAAACTCCTGGATACCAGCTCATAAGTTGCCTTTTCTGCCTTATGTCCTGCTAATGGAAGATCATGACAAAAGCTGATGGCTTGCTTCCGAAGAGTAGGCATGGGAAGAAACAGTGCAGATTGGTGAAACCATAATCTGCGACTTCTTGTAACTGATAAGTCTGCCTTTCCTCCTGTGTGCTATTCACTAATCCACTATGGACCTTTTGAAGAAAGAGGTTTGCTATCGTTTGAAAATGATGCATAGGTAGGATCTTCTCCCTCTTTACTTCCGATAGCTCCTCCTCTGACCAGCTTCGGGATAATGCATCAGCAACACTGTTCTGAGATCCAGGTATATAAGTAATATGGAAGTCGAAATTGGAAAAATAGTATGCCCAGCGAGCATGCCTCGAGTTCCTGCACTCCATTTGTTGGAGTACCTTCAGGTTCCTATGATCCGTACGGATAGTGAACTGTTGCGAAGCTCCTTGCAGAAGATGTCTCCATTCTTGACAGGCAGCTCGCATCACCAATAGACAAGATCAGAGGACTCATGGGAGCCTGTTTCACACATTCATGCCACAGAACTGCTGAGGAAATTCCATCGGGCTCATCTGGGGAAGCCCGGTTGTACCCAGTTTGGTAGGGGGCCTACTGTCATTAGGCGCTTGTGGCCTCAGGTACGATTGGGCGGCCATTAGAACGTTCCACCAGGTTTCGTTCTAATCCACTGCAGCAGTCTAGTTGTTCTCGAAAAGGCTGTTGCTGGAGGTACTTAGCCACCCCCCCTCCAGCAATTGGCACGTTGCAACCTTTGAGGTTAAACCCCTCAGCTGTTGGTAGTTTGCGCTAGTTTTTCTTCTGTTCCTTGTTGGAATACCTTCCTTTCTCTCCACCGCGGTCTCGCAGCGGCTCCCTGGCTCGCTTGCCCGTGTCTCTCCTCTCCCTCTCTCTCGCCTTTTCACGCTCCGGCGCTGTCTGTATCTTGATGCCCAGGGCCGCTTCCTCCCTGGCGACGGTTCTGTGTTCTTTGCTTCCCTCCTACTATTTCATTTCCCTTCTTTCCTGTCTCCCTTTCCTCTATTCCCGCTTGGTTCCGGAGGCTCGCCTCCTTCCCCTGCTGTCCTGGTTCGCTCTCCTAAGCTTCCCTGTCGATTTGGGTTTCTTCCCATCTATTGTTATACACCTTCCCGGCCAGTGTGTACTATTGGAGCCTACCTTCCTTCGGAGCATTCTTGGACAGCACAAGCTACTGAAGACGTCGCAGGATCCACATATTTCGGGGAGGGGGGTTTCTGCCGTAGTGTGGCTTTTTTCCCTTCTGCCGATCCCGGAAGAGGAGTCACAGGTTTGCACTTTGAAAGGCTCTCACTGTGGCTTCCTCCCTGGGTAGGCCCTTTCTTCATAAAAAAGAAGAAAGACTACGGATCTCTGCGTCCACTGGCCAAGAGCACTCCTGACACCAGTATCTCAGGTGAGGAGGAGGAGGAGAGTTGGGATTCTGGGGGGGAAGCGGCCAAGGGATTTGATAACAGTCCCCATCACAGACTTTTTGGCTCCTCTCTGCGTATCTGCGTATCCGCCCCCTCTTTCATTGTCTGTTTTGCAACAGCATCTCACGACCTCACCTCCCCGTCATCCGGCTGGTCCATTTCTTCACTAGGGTTATGTGGGAGCCGGGTCTGTATCCGTCAGCCAAACATGAGGTCGGCCAGGCACTCGCCCGCAGAGCAATGCAGGGTGTGTCTGTAATCTCTCAAGAATTGGTATAAGACTTGTTTGAACGGCTTGCCCGTGACGTGAGCAATCTGTACAGTTCTCTTGATGCTGGACATGAACCGTTCCGCCATGCCATTGGCCTCTGGCCACATGGGTGTGATCTTGCAATGCTTAAAGCCCATGTCATTCGCACATTCATGACTTGTGAATGGCAGTCCGTTATTCGACCTGATAAGCTTCAGGATGCCGTAGGCTATGAGGATTTGGCCCAGTGCGGGGATGACTACTGTAGCTGCGATTGAGGGTATGATCTGGACCTCTGGGAACTGCGAGTACTCATCAATTAGTACCAGTACATGGGAGCCATCTCTCAACAGTTCAAAGAAATAGATTGCCAATTCCTTGCAGATACCATCCGATAGACAGGACATCTACAGCGGGTGAGGCTTTGGAAGGAGGGCAACGACCCTTCATAGGGCAGTTCTGCAATATGTTTTCTACCTTGCTTTCAAGTTGAGGAAACCATACTTTCTGGCGAAGCAGTTTCTTTGTCCAGGCAGTACCCCGATGGCCTTCATGGGTGAGGTTGATGACCCTTTGGCAGAGGGATCTAGGTAGTACAATCTTGCAGCCTTTAAGGATAATGTCTTCAGTGACGGCGAGTTCTTCTTGGACTAAGCACAGGCTTTGTACATCCTCTCTGACGTTTTGATCCATATGTTTGGCCATGTCTTTGATGTGTCTCATCCTCCCCCTCTGAGGCATTGGTCCACGATGGTGAGAGTCTGGTCAGCCTCCGATTCTTGCTGGAGTGTCGTCCAGGCGATCGGGAATGGTTTCATTTGGTGGATGACATAACTCAGGTATTCTTCTGCAATGGAGGGTTCTTGCCGCACCACCCTCTGTGGGTGCCGTAATAGATCGTCTGCTGGGTTTTTGTCCTTCCTGGGCCTGTGTTGAATAGTAAACTTATAGTCTTGCAGCCAGAGTTCCCATCTGGCGATGCAAGGCAACATAAGCGCCTTTGGGCTGCCATAGATTGTGAGGAGCGCCTGATTATCTGTGATGATGGTGAAAGCCTTGCCATACAGGAAGAAATTGAAATATTCACATGCCCAGAGCACCGCCAGGCTCTCCTTCTCAGCCTGGGGATACCTTTGTTCTGTATCAGTGAGACTGCGACTTGCATATGCAACCGCATGTTTGACGTGTGGCTTGTTGGGGTCAAATTGAGACAGTACTCGCATCTACAGTTACTTCTGTGTCTCTTGGTGAAAAGAAGTAGGCCATGTCTGCCGCAGCTGTGATTTCCGAGCGTATGGTCTAGAAGCTGGCCTAACACTCGGGAGACCAGATGAAGTCCTGACCTTCTCTGGTGAGCTCACTGATGGTGGCATAGTTTTCCAAGTATCTGGCACAGTAGCTTGCCAAACCCAGAAAAGATTGAAAGTCTGATACAGTGGATGGCCTGGAGGTCTCAGTCAGAGCTGCCACTTTGTCTATGTCGGGACTCATCCCTTGCTCCGAAAAGATGTGTCCAAAAAATGTTAATGTGTGCTTTCGGAATTCACATTTGTCCTTATTCAGTGTAACTCATGCAGCTTCCAGTGCCAGACAAACACAGTGTAGTGTGTCATCGTGCTCACTCAGGGATTTATGATGACAGGCATGTTGTCGCTGGCAATTTGGTATATGCTTTATAATCTGTTCTATTTCATCTTGGAAAATTTCTGCCGCTGATGAAATACCAAAATGTAGTCTTTTGTAGCGGCACAAACCCATGTGTGTTACAAAGGTCGTGTTGTAGCGGGATTCAGTTCCAGCTGGTGGTAGCCCTTGTTCAGATCGAGCTTGGAGAAAACAGTGGCCCTGTTCAAAAGGTGGATCATGTTGGTGATCCTGGGGGCCTGGTGTCTCTCTCTTTGGATGGCCTTGTTCTTTCTGCGCATGTCCATACTCAGAGGATGGATCCCTCAGCTGATTTCTTTAGTATGGGGACTATTGGGGAGACCCACAGTGTCGGGCCACTCATCCGTTCAGTAATGTTGAGGTCCAGTAGACGTCCCCTTCGACTTGAGTCTGGATGTTAATGGGGATTCCCCTGTAGTGTTGGGCGACTGGCTTGACGGTGGGGTCTATGTGCAGCCTGACGTTGCAGTTCTTCAGTTTCCCCAGGCCCTTGAATAGGTTGGGGAACATTTCGACCACATCGCCGTCTGGTGCCAGGTGTTTGTGCGCCATGAGGCGGTAGAGGATGTGGACCAGGCCCATGTCCATTGCTGTTTTGAAACTCAGTATGCACCCACTCTTTGCCGCTGTGGACAAGGCGTGCAGTTGGATGCGGGCCGTGTGTGATTTGTATGTGCACACACTGGTGAATGCCCCTTTGCATGGTAGTGGAGCGTCGTACTGTGAGAATCCAGAAGGTGTCTCACCCACAAGTCCCGGGGATCTGTCATCCAGGTGGCCAGGACACAGCTATCGCTTTTGGATCCAGTTCCTGGGGGTGTGTTAGGAAAGATTTCCATTTCATGTGTAATTTTCCCTCCAGTGTACCTCCCAACGTTTTGCATACACCATAGTCTGACTTTGCCAGAGTAGCACAGCCTTCAGCTGCACTCCCCTGGGCTTTTCGCTCACTGTTATTATGGTGAAACTGACATGCCCTTAGAGACAGTCAGTACTGGGAGTCTTTGTTTCCCTTAGTCCTTGTCAATGTTGCAACTTTTCTGTAACATGTTGCAAGTGCACAATGTACCTTCCAGTATAGTGCACCTGGGTCTTCCTGTCATTTCTAAAGCCCTTATCCTCTCAAAGGATTTTTTAGGAGTAGTGCAGATGTGCCTTGGACAGGGCTGGTGGCAGCTAATCTTTTATGTATTTTTTAACCCTTTCCTACCAGGTAAAGCACGTTTACCACATTTGGCACAAACAAGTGGCCTGGCTCCAAAATGACCATGCCACGAGGTTCTTTGTCCTGTCTTTTGGCCATCTTGCCCCTTCACCTTCCCCAGGTCGAGCCAACCCAGGTCAGTCCTTATTTGGGCAGGCATTCTCCAGCGAAATGCCAAACTGCCGCAGGCTTCTGCATGCCTTCTGTATGTGCCTCCAAGATGTGGGCTGGACTGTCTGGTTCCAATACACATCCTGGGTGCCAGAGAGTCTGGTGTGCTGTGAATGACTGGAACCACTGTGGTCCATGATTGGTCCACGTACGGTGTGCCTATATGTGAGCAGATCTCCCATTGGGTCCTCTTCATTTTGGTGCGAAGGAGATTCTGGATAAGAGAAGGCTCCAAACACCTGTACATACCATGTCGATATCTTGAGCTCTCACTGAACGAAGGATAGGATCCAAGTATCCTGAAACTAAGAAGTTGAGTCGAGGAACTGCTGGTGACCCGCTGGAAGGTTTGGCACCCTGAGCCCGCTGTAGTCCCGCTGGACCCCTCTGCATCTGATCAAACTAGAAGGTCTGCAAAGGCGCTTCAACCCATTGGAATAGTGGGACTAACTATTCTCAGCACCTTCACCAAACCCTGCAAGTAAGCCTTCTCGGAAGTGTCCCTGGGCCAACCAGTGGGCTGACCAGCTTGCGCAGGACCTTTGCTCTGATACTGCCGCCGTTTCGAGGAGGCGCTTGTAACTTGGTACATCACAAGCTCTGTGTTCACGGCAGTCTCACACCGAATTTTGTACACTTGGCGATGCCAGGGCTGAAGTAAAGAGAGAGCGCCTGAACCGGAGTACACGCAGTTACCTTGTCAGCCAGCTGTGGTGACAAACTTTGCAAGTGCATTGCAGTTGTGCCCCTCTGTGCCCTGAAACCTGCTACAGTGAAACTGGCCTGATCCATCCACTAGGAGTGGAGAAATCACCACTGTCCCATTTGGGAATAAACGCTGTAACTTTGCTGCTGAAAGCCGCAGAGCCGCAAGATTGCCACATTTGTATTTGTATTTGTATTTATTAGGTTTCTATATTTGAACCTACAACCGAATTGGACTCGACTGCCGAAGTTTGGTCTGGAGTGCGCCATGGGTCGGTGAGTAATTGCAACTCTTACCGGTGGCCCCTAGTGCATCCATCCATTTTTAGGCACGAGTGGCCTCTGAGGGCCCTCTCCTTTCCACAGATAGCCTGAGCTATCAATCTATTCCCAACTCCTGGAACCTGCTCTGCCCTCACAGGGAGACCCTCCACGAATAGTAGGAACCTATTCTGCATCACCTCACCCACCTTCCTGAGCTGCTACACACCCTAAAAGAGACCCCGTTTTCACCCATCTGCACTACCGCGTGCACCAGCATTGCAAGTACATTTGAGCAATAGGCTCCCCTCTTCTTAGGGACTGGACTGCCTTTCAGTTAGGATTGTGATTACTGCATAACTGCCTAAAGACTCTTTGCACTACCTGCTTCCTTCCCCTTTCTAGGTTGTGGACCCATTTCGTGCATCAACCCTTTAGGCCCCTTGGTTTTATATATATGTATTTTAGTAGAATTGTGTTGGTTTAAAAGTGTTACTGTTAATATCTTTTGTGTTGAAACTCAAAGGCCTTGAATACATGTATTTGTATTTTTAAAATATATACACCTGACTGGGAGTGATTTGTAAGTGTCCTTCAATTTGTGTGCTCATTGAGGTCTTTCAGTCACTCTCACCCCTCCTGAGACCTAGTCTTGACCGCCGCCAAGGCTACCTTGATTGGTCTGGCTTGTTCAGAAGGTTACCCTGTTCCAAGAAACGAGGCTGGCCTTCTGAACCTCTGCCCACCATTTCAGAGTTCAGAAATCCATTTTAACAAATTGGTGTACAGCTGTGGGATAGGACTGAAGGTATACAGTGTTGCATACTAGTGAAGGCATTTCAGGTTACCCCTACCTAGGACACATAGTGACCTAGTAGTGATAACTGTAAAGGCCATAGACCTATCTAAAATTATGGAAACAATTACCAATGTAACCTTAAAGGCTTCTAAATCAGAAACACTTAGAATGATATGTGCTGAGAGAGATTTACCTGCTCAAGGCACAACATTGGAATGGATCCAAAGAATTATAGAATGGCAACAGGTGCAACTCAGTGCCATAACCTCTGATGAGAGTGCAGAAGTCGGTGGAGCTGCTTCCACTGGCAGAACTGACAGTTCTGTCGCTGCCCTCATCCATGGTGCCCATGATGACAGGGATGATCTGATGTCCAATGTTTCCTCTGCAAGCTTTGATGCTGAGGCCATGCTGGAATTCAAGAGGCAAGAGCTGCTGTTTAAGCAGAAGGAGCTTGAATTCCACATGGCTAAGCTGAAGATAGAGCAGGCAGACAACAGAAGGACAGGGATCACCAGTTGGACCTGGTCAAGCTTCAAGTTTCCAATGGATTCAAGTGTTCTGGACATGGGTCTGGGACCTCCTCTCATCTAAGATTTCCTAAAGATCTGCTCAGTGTGTATGATGAGAAGAATGACATTATGGAACGGTTAAATGCATTTTAGTATGCATGTGAAGTTCAGGAGGTTGTGAATGCTGATAAAATTGCATGGTTGCTCAACAGACTACCCCATTCTGGCTGCAGTGCTATTATGGAAATGTCAAAAGCTGAAAGAGTAGATTTTGCAATGTTGAAGCAAACTTTCATCTTAAAGCTTGGGAAGACTCCAGCCAATACTTGAAGATGTTCGGAGAGTACAAAAAGAAAGAAGTTAGTACTTGGGTGTCATATGTGACTGATTCTTTAAAGAACTTGACTGGCTGGGTTGAAGGCTATAAGGTCTCCACCTTTGAGGGTATGACATGTCTTGTCATGCTTGAACATATTTTTGCATCTTGTTCCCCTGAGCTTAAGCAGCATTTGACAGATTCAAATGAGAAAATCCTAAGAAGCTTGCCATAGCAGCAGATTTGTGGGTGTCCCATAGAGTGTCCCGTAAGGACAAGACTCATCCTGATAAGCAGGAGGAGGGGAAAAGGTCCAAAGATAAGAAGGGTGGGGGATCTGATAAAACTTCCTTCCAAAAGAGCCACAAAAAGAAATGTAAGGGTAAGTCACAAGAGAATACAAAGCATAGTGGAGGTTATCCTCCTAAACAGAACTCTGGTTACAACAAGTCTTCCTATGTCCCAAGATCCAGTGGATCTTGTGTGACTTGTGCAGCAGGTGATCATGTGAAGGGGGACGCCAGATGTAAGTTTAGACCTTTGGGGGTCCACTCTGCGAATCTGGCCTTCTCCTCTTATGAGGAGGATGTTACGCTCACCTGGTATCCACGGGGACGCCACCCAGCCCTGGTTGGATGATTTGCACTCTCGAACCCTCTCCCGGTCCCTTGGTAAGGCCTCTGGTTAAAGATGGGTCTGCAATATAGGAGAGCTGGATTCAATACCAGATTGGCTTTGTTTTCCCACCTCCCTTGGCCTCAACTCCTTTCTCCCCCTTGGGCCCTCTCCTTACCTTAATATTGTAAAAGGTGGATTCTCTGTCCTGCTCCTCATGGCGGGGGCGCGTAGATTTGGGGGTCGAGCAGCGACCAAGTTACTTCACTGGTGCAAGCCCCCCTGTGGGAATCCAGGCCTGCTGCTACTCTGTAGGTTTGCTGCTTTACAGTCTTTATATGCAATTCTTATGTTCCTCTTAGTTCGAATAATAATGTCTTGCTTCTTTCATTTTAGGTATGGAAAGGTATTTTGGTGTTGTCATGCAGTTTGAAGATGAGCATGGGCCGGTAGGTGAAAGTGCTGTGTGCGCGATGCTGTCCGGTGAGTAATGCGCGATGCAATGTTTCGCCTTTTATATTGCTAACCAATGTCTTTTCTCTCCTTGCCGGTTGCAATGTTCCTCGCCGAGCAGCGTAATGTTCCAGCGATGATACTGACCAGGAGATGACTACCCAGGTAAGAATTGTGTGGCTTTCTTCATTCGGGAGGAAACGTGAGTAAACGCTTACTAATGCCGTCTTTCTTTCTCCTCTTTCCAGGTTATGGTATTCCAGGATGCATGCAGTGCCGGATGATGGAGTTCGTACCTTCAGGTGAGTGGAACTGAAGTCAGCGATGGATTGAAAACAGGATACTGTTCCAGGTAATTTTTTAGTGTTATTTCTCTCTTTGCAGGTCCTTGGTTTCAGGTAAACTGGCATCAAAGAATTGGACACGGTGAGCGTTACGCTGCCCACAGCAGAATAAAGCAAAGCATGTTCTGCTGTTTGGGTGTGGTTTAGTCTCAGGTAAAGTAGTATAGGTAAAATAGTCCCAGGCCTGCCACACCCAAAAGACTAACCGCATAGCTCAGTTCCTTGTAACTGAGCTATGTGTGTGCCTCCATGCTGGCTGAACCCCCCCAAGTTAAATAGTCCCAAGTAAATAGTCCCATTCTAATGTTGGTCTTCATGATGGTTATGAGCATGGCGCCAAAGGCGCCAGGTCTGACTCCAAGAGAGTCTTGGATGAGGTTTTAAGGCATTTGACCTGGCCCTAACTGGAAGGCTAACTTGCCAGTGAGGGCCAGGGGCAAGGGTCATGACAGAGGAAGGGATCACAGGGGCATCCTTCTCATCAGACTCCTTCCCCAGTGGGATAGATTCTGAGGTAGTCTTAATTTCACAGGGTTCCTGGGAGCCTAAAGTCTCAGAGGCTTATGCTAGGATTCCTGATAATACCAAGCACTATTTTAAAGACAGTGTGCTAGTTAATGGAGTTGACACTCCTGCCCTTAGTTTAGTTTAGTTTAGTTTATTTATTTATACCACGCGCCAAACCCTGAGGTAACTGGGCGCCAGAGACTTAGAGCACATTACAGCAACAATATACACATACAAGTATAACATAAGGAGCATAAGACCTGGTTACAGAGTGGTCTAGGCACACACAAGCGACGTAAAAGCATTAGTTAGTGAGGGCAATCTTGCTGGCAAGCCAGGACTTCATTTTTGCTGTGAACATCCAGAAGGATGGTACAGCTCTAAGGTTCAAGGGTAAGGCATTCCAAAGTTTGGCCACAAGGACTGGGAAGCTGAAGCCACCCGCTTTTTTTAGGGAGAATGAAGGGATGGAAAGGCAGTGAGAGTATGGCGTTCTGGTAGGTCTGGCTGATGTGCGTTTGTTGAACTTGACTGCCAGGTACTTGGGGGCATCATTGGAGAGGCATTTGTGGACTATCACAAGAGATCTTAAGGTGATTCGGTCTCTAATCGGCAGCCAATGGGCATCTTTCCTGTGGCTGGAAATGTGAGAATGCCGCTGGATTCTCAGGCCCGCTCTCAAGGAATTGTTCTGAACCACTTGTAATTTGTTAAGGTTACGCTCTGATGTACCAAGGAAGAGAGTATTACAGTAATCAATTTTAGAGAGCACAAGTGCTCTGGCTAGAATGATACAGCTGGCCGGTGAGAGGAAGGCTTTGCATGCATTAATGAGCTTGTTGGTGTAGGCCGTGGAGGAGGCTGTCGCGTTAACTTGTTTTTTGAGCGAGAGGGTAGAATCCAAGTAAACCCCTACATTTTTGATTTCTGTGGCCACTGAGATTAGATTGCCGTCTATGTTGAAGGAGGCGTAACGGGGGTCCAGTATGTTTAGCCAGGGTTGGGAACCGACGAGAAGCTAATTTTTTTCGTCGTTAAGGCATAGGCCATGTTCTGCCATCCAAGCTTGGATTTCCAAATAGAGGTTGTTTATCCGTGCGGAATCCTCTGCATAGCACCCTGAGAGGAGAATGAGAACCTGGGTGTCATCAGCATAATTGGTATATGTGACACCCAAGTTGTCCAGGCGGTCAAACAATAGCTTTGTGAAGATATTTTATAAGGTCGGCGAGACTCACAAACCTTGTGGGATGCTGCAGAGGATGGGCATGGGGAGGGATGAGGCCCTAGGCGAGGCGAGAAGACTCATGTGGTTCGGTCCGCTAGGAACGATTGGACCCATGCGGTCGCCTGACTGGAAAAAGCAGCTGAGGCCGCCAGATGTTCAGTGAGGATCTGATGGTCTATGAGGTCAAAGGCTGCCGAGAGGTCGAGCAGAAGGAGAATTGCTAGATTTCCCTTGTCCTTTGCCTCATCCATCTGGATTTTGAGGTCCAGAAGGGTTGTCTCTGTTCCATGCCTTGGCCTAAAACCAGATTGTCTCAGGCCAAGGAGGTTGTTTTCTTCTAAGTGCTTCTGCATTTACACATTAGCCACTCTGTCTAGGATCTTCAGGATATAAGGTACTGTGGTGATGGGCCTAAAATTAGTGGGGATTTTAGGATCTAGAGTTGTTTTTTTAGGAGAGGCATGACCCACGCCTCATTGAGGGTCTTAGGGACTGAGCTAGATTTGAAGGAGGCGTTGATTAGGGTTGTAATGAACGGGCCAGATCGTTGGCGCCTTCCTGGATGGTGGTAGCTGGGCATGAGTCCCCTTGGCATCTGGAAGGTTTGAGTCCTTTTATGATGCTTTCCACTTCAGTCATTGAGACAGGGGTGAAGGAGAAGGGAGGACAAGTGGGAGTTTTACTATATAGTGGTAGATGGTTTGTTCTTAGGCCTAGGGTGGATTTTTTCAGTTCGATTTTATATTGCAGCATGGTGATTTTGTCTGCCAAAGCTTTTTGGATTCTCTCGCACCAGTCTGCATCTTTCATGCAGGTTTCTGAGGGTGGTGAGGGGGGCTCTAGTTCCCTTAGGATGGTGAAGAGTGTCAGGAACCAGGAGTGCAATATAGTAGTGGTGGCTTGACACGTCGTGATGCAATTTAGGCTTTCTGACAATATACCCCTCAAGTGTACATAAGGACAGTTTGAGGTGAGTACTGCCTGAAATAAGGTACACCCTGGTGCTTCAACAGCTGGCTGCAAGAAAATTAATCAGGCATTAACATGAAGCTAAATGCAATGAGAACTCCAAAGCAAGATACAGAACTGATACTCACAAACAAGAAAATCAGACTGGGACCGAATGGTCCAAGTTAGATCACTGAGTACCCTGAAAGCAAAAAGGGACTATTACCAAGAGCACAAGAAATAACTAGGAAAGCAGAAATAAGAGTCTTGTGCTTACCAAATGAGTGTCCTGGATAGTCACTGCAGAAAATGTGGGAAATGAGTTGGTAGTCCGGGAAACACAATGTCTTTCGTTTTCCTATACCCGCTGGCACGAGGACGCCTAAAAAGTTAATTGATCCTGGCGCCGTTGTGCTGATGTTCCTTAAATCCTGCACCGATGCGCCAATGTCCTTTGGTCCTTGCGCCAATGCGCAGTAATCCTGAATGTCCGAAAAAGTCTTTTGACAGTTCCAGAAAGAAGACTAAACACAGGTAAGACTTGTGGAATGAAGAAGTTGCAATACGTGGACGTTCCGGTTTTGGTAAGAGCAGGTAAGACTTGGAGGGTTAGACGAATGCAGTCCGTGGCCATTCCGGGTCGAGTATGAACAGGTAAGACTTTGAGGTTTAGACGAATGCAGTCCGTGGCCGTTCCGGGTCTGGTATGAGCAGGTAAGATAAGAGGATTTAGAGGAATGCAGTCCTTGGCCGTTCCAGGTCTGATATGAGCAGGTAAGACTGAGGATTCAGACGAATGCAGTCTGTGGCCGTTCCGGGTCTGGTATGAGCAGGTAAGACTTGAGGATTCAGACAAATGCAGTCCGTCGTCGTTCCGGGTCGGGTAAGAACAGGTAAGACTTGAGGATTCAGACGAATGCAGTCTGTGGCCGTTCCGGGTCGGGTACAAGCAGGTAAGACTTGAGGATTCAGACAAATGCAGTCCATGGCCGTTCCGGGTCGGGTACAAGCAGGTACTTGGTAGCAATGACAAGGAGGAGGTGATGCAGGTAACAAGACAGGGCCGGGGATACAAGAAGCCAAGAAAACAAGATACAAGGTAAGGAGCTTTAGGAATTTAGACTAATTCAGAAGCACCGCCGTGCGCGGAGGCGCGGCTTGAATACAGGTCGCCTGACCTTACGCACGGGACGGTGCCGTAGACCTGAGCGTCTACGCGAATACCATGGCTGCCAGCGTTTCCACAATAACCCATAGCGTTTTGCAAAAGGACGTGCAAGAAACAAGGGAGAACGGGTCTGAGTCATAGCATACCCTCTCAATTTGGACCCAAAACCGTTAGATCCCCTGGGTTTACTAGACAGTTGGTTATTACGTGAACTCCTCCTCTGATTATCCGATGGGGCATACAATGGAACCCTGACAAAGAGCTCCTTTGTTCTTGATTTTGCGTTGTCAATTCTAGTGTCGTAAGTCTCATTTTTGAATAGTGGTTTAGTATGTAGAGGATGCTACTGTAAAACAAGTTCTGTTTGCTGGGTTGGGAGTTTTTCTCCAGGTAGTTTCCGCCATACGTTTGGCCTTTCGCAGTATTTTAAGCTCTGGGGTAAACCATTTATTCAGGTGGGCTGCTGATTTAGCTTTAGAGAGTTTGATGGGTGATGGGTGCAATTATGTCTATGGCTGATTCAAAGGTTTTGTTGTAAAGGTCAGCGAGTTTGTCCACTTCTAAATTGGCGGAGATTTTGCAAAGTGATGTTACAGTTGTTCCTAGATAGGGTTTGCGGGATGATTGCCGGAGCCTTAATAGGCATTGTTTCTCCTTGGATGGAGAAGGAGATGACGTGGTGGTCTGACCAGGCAATTGGTTCATTTTTGAGGATGGTAGTAGAGCAGTTGTGATCAGCTAGCCAGTTCAACGTTCTGCCTTTGTTGTGAGTTGGACCTGTAACCCGGTGCTTGAACCCAAGTTGGGAGTTAGTGTTTTCCCAGGAGGGTGCATTGGCATCATTAGGGATAGTGGTGCAGCAGAACAGTAGTGGATTCTACCTTGGTAGACCCAGAGGATGTTGTCAGACCTCCTCTGTTGCCCACTAAACTGGCTGATGGCCCACCTCTCAAGTTCCCAGTTATGCCTGTAAATCTTACTATAAATGGTACCGTGGTCAGGATTCCAGTGAGCATTCAGAGAGCTGTCCCAGGAAAGGTCTTGCTGGGGAATGATGTCAGAGCTTCAGAGCTTGTGGGAAACACAGCAGAGACAACCTGCACAAGGTCACAAACATGGGCAGCATTGGCCAAGACCAATGCCAAGCCAAAGGGGAAACCCAAGGCTAAAGGAGTCAAGAAGGACAAAAGAGGGAAAGAGAATATTGCCCCTAACTCACCTACCACTGAGGTGGAGGTAGTTGGTCAAACACCTGAACCTGACGAGGAAGAGGTGTTACCTGAAATCTTTGATCCCAATAACCATTCTGAACTCCAAGGTTTGGTAGTAGAAGGTGATCCTGGTAGGATTAAATTCAGTAAGGGCCAACGTGAGTGCCCATCTCTGGAATGCCTAAGGAGACAGGCCTGCTCCCAGCTTGAGGGTGAACCTCCTGGGAAGCATAGGATTTATTGGGAAGGTGGGCTCCTCTACAGTGAGCCTACAGAGTCTACAGGAGACCATAGGAGGTTGGTGGTTCCCCTTGTTCTTAGACCCTTCCTCTTGCAGTTGGGACACGAAGTCCCCCCCTTGCTGGTCACCTTGGCATCAAGAGAACCAAGCAAAGGTTATCCATGCACTTCTAGTGGCTCAAGATGGGGGTGCAAGTATAAAGTCCTGAAGGAGTTGTGCCACATGCCAGTTATCTGGGAAAAGTGGCACAACAATCCAAGCTCCATTGGTACCACTCCCAGTGGTGGGGGTACCATTTGAGAGGGTAGAGATCAACATTGTTGGTCCCCTTGACCCCAAAACATCCTCAGGCAATAGGTTTATCCTGGTGCTGGTCGACCATTCCACCAGGTATCCTGAGGCCATCCCATGGAAGACTGTGACTGCAGAGTCACTTGCTAAAGCTTTACTTGGCATATTTACTAGCTAGGGTTGGCTTCCCTAAAGAAGCTGTGTCTGATAGGAGCAGCAACTTTATGCCAAAGTATATGCACGCCATGTGGAAGGAATGTGGTGTTACCTATAAGCTTTCATCCGCGTACCACCCACAAACCAATGGTTTTGCAGAAAGTTTTAACAGGACCTTAAACAGCTTGATTGGGTCTCTGGAAGAGCCTCAAAGAGGAAAATGGGATCTTCTGCTGCCATCCTTACTGTCGGCCTACAGAGAAGTACCTCAGGAGGGTGTTGGCTTCAGCCCCTTCGAGGTTCTGTTTGGTCACCCTGTGAGGGGACCCTTAGCAATAGTCGAGGAGGGATGGGAGATGCCCACTCCCCTATCACTACCAATGTAGTAGACTATTTTTTTTTATTGTCACATATAGTTTATTACACACTTTTATTACAACTTTCCGCTCCCATTACTCTTATTCTTCTCATATAATCTTAATAATAAACATTTTCCGTCAGATTTACTGATTGGGTTCAGCCATTTCTTTCCGATTTTAGTCCATGATTCTGTCCAGAAAGTTTATGACTGAGCAGGTTAGATGCACTGAGCTCCCGCTTAAAATGCGAAACCACCATTGGTCCATATTTCCATTAACCTGTGCAAATTTGCCAAGATGAAGTGTCCTTTGGTCTTTAAGCAAAGGACATTCTGTTATTAAATGTTTTATGGATTCTGTTTTAACCAGACAGTATCTACAGGCGTCGTCCTTTGTATCCTGATTGTGTCTCATAACCAACACTTCCTTTGATTTAAGTGCGTTCAGGCGCAGTCGAAGAAAACCATCACGATGATGTTGCGATGGAAATTGTTGTAAGTAAAGTGGCATTTTTTCCAGTTTGTTCATTGTTGGGCCTAGATCTGGAGCTGTAGCTAGTCTTTCATGCTTGGACAGATTTTGAATCCACGACCACTGTTTCAACTTTCTTTTCGCAATTTGTGGCTGAGCCAACAGGGTGTCCATCGATATGTAAGCAGCTTGCAAGATCGCCTTCAGCCTTTGAGTCCATGACAATAGTATTCCAGCATATGGACGGATATCATTTGGTGCAGATATTTCATATGCTGGTTCAGGGTTTGGCATAGTCATCTTCCTTAATAGTGCCATAGATTTCCACATCACAGTTGCATACAGCTCATCTAGTGCTAGCTCTTGTCTGATGATTGTCATTGATATATATTTTGGCAACCTCAATACTCAGTTCCAAAAAGTCCCTTCTAGCTGAGACCAGATTCTATGGTCTAAGTTCCATCCCGCTTCTGCACCAAAAGTGATAGCAGGTATTACTTTTTGTAAATAAAAAGTGCGTACCGGATTTAGGGTACATTTTCCATATAAGCTGTGGATTCTGGCGCCTTGTAAGGCAAATGTTCTCATGCGCCAGGAAATATCTTGAACCTAGCTCCATTCTCGTATTGATTTATTGATCATTACCCCTAAATATCGGATTTCAACAATTTCCTCGATCACTTCGTTTTCAATCATCCAGCTGAAGATTTTGTTTTTTCATCCATTTGATGGACCAATTTTCATAATTTTTGTTTTTTTTTAACATTTATTCTTAATTCATTTTCATTGATATAGGTCTGCAATTTTAAGAGCAGTCGTTGCAGGCCTATTTGGGTGGAATCGATCAAGACTAAGTCATCAGCATATGTTATACAACTAATGTGGTGCCCATTAATTTTGGAGGAAAGCACTTCACATCAGTTAGGGCAACGGGTACATCACCAATAAACAGCTTAAATAGAGAGGTGGTGATGGGGCAGCCCTATTTTACAGCTTTATGAGTATCAATTGCCTCTAATAGTTACCCTTTTTCGTTTATCCAAAATCGGATTGATGTCTTTGAGTGAAGTGCTTTGATCGGCTGTAGTAGGTTTTCCGGGCAGTCCCAGTTTTCTAATTTCTGCCATAGCATCTCGCGGTTTATTGTGTCAAAGGCTTGGTGCATATCGATAAAAGCCAAAAAAAGATTTGACCTTTTTTCCAAAGCTTCCAATTTGAATAGATTTACCAACATCAAGTTGATCTCAGTCCCGACTCCCTTTGTAAAGCCTGTCTTACGACAGTTGGAGATACCTTTTTTTGTTTGCCCATGCTGTTAATTTTTGCTGAAAGAAGGTGGCAAATATCTTGCCAATTGTGTCGAGGAGGGCAATCGGGCGATAGTTGGCTCTTGAAAACCGGGACAATTATCGCTGTTGTCCAAGATGATGGTATTGACCCTAGGTCAGCATTCTAGAGAATAACTTTGCAATGAATGTGGACCACTCTTGTTTGTGTGCTTTAAGCATCACGTTCGTTATGCCGTCCAGCCCAGCGGCTCTCGAGTTTTTTAACTTGGCAATAACATGACTTATATCATCTGTGGTCTCCCGTATGTCCCAGTTTACAGCAGCTTCCACAGGTGAAGTTGACATTGTGTCTTATCTCATAAAAACACCTCATTATAGTGTTTTTTCCAGCCACCTTCTGCCACCCAATTCACCATTATGTCACTTTGATTTCCAGAACCCCTGTTCAGGATGCGCCAGATCTCTCTAGAATTATTCGTTTTTATTAGGGACAGCATTGCCTCACCTCGTTCTTGGTCACGCAGATATGAGAAAGCTTTTACCCAATTCTGGTATTTTTGCTTCTGTTGTTTAATTTGACCAAGAGCGCCTGTGCCCCATTTGATTTTTAATTCTCGTATGTCCTTGTTGGCTTGTTTCTTTTTGTTGTTTACACTCATACTCCATCCATGAGTGTGTGTTTTTGTACTTTGTATCTTTAGTAAAGACCTCGCACTTTGACAGGGTAATAGCGCTACATAGTTTATCGACTCTCAAGCAGTTTTGTCTAGTTTTTGGAAGGCTTTAGTCAGCTGAATTATTTGTTGTTCATTTAATCTAAGCCTATTATGCCCCTTATTTACCTCCATTGCTTGACTCAAAATCGATATTTCCAGTTTTCTAGGTATCAGCACGGACATTACAAGAGCATCATGGTCGCTGTTCGCAGTTGGGATTATTCTCAATTTCTCAATTTTGTTCCATAGATTTTTTGAGGTCTAAATATAGTCCAAGGCCTTGTCATAGCCCATGTTATGCCGGGTGTAATTAGGTGGTATGTCACCATTGACATGTCCATAGACCATGTCGCAATCTCGTGCATCCATTTCAGCGTCCCATCTTGATCTTCTGGATTGGATTCTTTGAACTTCCTTATTACTCTCATGAATAAGATCTTTTTTGACATTGAACCATGCAATGTTCATGTCCCCACATACGATAATCGATAAATCATGATGACTCATTTGGTTTTTATCAATTATCGCAGTTACTGATGATATAACATTTTCTGAGGTAATCTTAACTGGATTCCAGTACACATTAATTAGCAGCTGCTGCTGTAGTTTCTGGGTCTTTCCAATGGAATATTGAAGCAGAGTACTTTGAACAAAACTGTTGGGATTTGCTATTTCCAGTTTGTACCAATTTTCAGCATGGTTATTAGCCCTGAAAAGGGACGACCTTAGGAATTTTTCTCGGCTGGGTTTAACAATGTTATATATTTGTCTTTCACTGGAGGACTCCGCAGCCACATTTCCTGAAGGCATATAGCAAAATTGTCGATCAAATCCGCTGGAAAATCATTATATAAATGTCGAAATCCTCGCGTGTTCCAGGATATCAGTGTAGAAGGCACTTCATGTCCGTTATGTGGCTTTTGCCAGACGATTGCTGGAAATTTGGCACAGTGTTCAGGTGTTTCCTTAGCTCATCTCTGCGCTGCTCATTGTTAAACTCAGTAATAAGTTTATCGTTGGTACTAGGGTGATTTGCTAGTACCTTATGCTCATCTTCAGAGATCTCGAAGCCCAGGAACAATAAATCTTCTTTTGCAGCCATTATGGTCTTTCGTACTGCCTGAGATTTTATGTGCAGAAAGACCCTATCAGCTCCTTTTTCTGAGATATATTCGACTATGCAAATGTCTTGAGTAGACACGGTCCTCAGAGCAGGTACTGTATGCAAAAGCCGGATAACGTTTCCTCTGTTCAAGTTGATGTCAATGTCATCTTCAAATACGTTCTCAATTCGAATTTTCCATGCCAGTGAGTTTGAATCCACCGGTTTTTGTTGCTCCAATTGGATTGTTTTTTTCTGTCTTTGTGCTGATGTTAGTCTTGGATTCAAGCTCACCTGTGTCTTCTTTTTCGTCTCCGGTTCTGCATTTTCTTGTCTTTCTGCAGATCCTCCTTGTGTGGCTGCGGGTACTACTGATCCTTCATTTAATGCTCCTTTTTGGATTTTTGGAATCATGAGATTACCGGTTGGCCTCGTAGCCAATATACTCCGACTCTCAATACCTGGATGACAGGTGGAACTCGCCTCTTGGCAATCAGAGCTGCTGCCCTCCTCAAAGTCTTCAGAATAAATCGACAGATTACATAAATCTTCAGATGAAGCCACTGACTGAATTGATTTTGCATCAGAGTCTAATCTCATTCGTTTTTTGGGATTCGACGGAATGACTTTTATAATTGCTTCAGCTGCTTTTTTTAGGAGGTTTAGTAGGCAAAACAATTTTATCTCGCAAGGATAGACTTGGTTTGCAGGGTGTTGATAGATTTCTTATGAATTTTCTTGAACTGCCAGTCTCTTTGTTCAGCGCGCAATTTGTTTTTTTCTTTTTTTTTGTAGGGCAAGGCCCCGCATCTTGAAGTTTTGGCATAGTCGGGGCAGTTTTAAGATTTTTTGCTGCACCAGTAAATATCCCAAAGGACATTTTTGAGGTCGAATAGTGAGGAACTACAGATGGCTTTTGCATGAGTTCTTTATCTAATCTCTCCATGTTTGTTTTTTGAAAGGGCACATCAGGAATTGTATGAGCTATGTTTGTACTCTCATTTGCAGAGGCCGCACTAGGGCCAGTAGATTTGTTGTTCGCAATCTGGTCAGATTGCTTAATGCACTGTGGGCCGGGACGCCCAACGATAATCACTGTGGGAATTGAACTCTTAGTTCCCTGTAAATTTCCTGCAAGTTGTTCAGCAGTTTCTTGCACATTCATTTTTTGAGTCCCGTAGGGCACCTCACCTTGAATGTAAGACTGTGTTCCGACATTTGTTCCACGGCACACCTGTCTCGAATCCATAATGGGTGTATTATTTGCATTAGAGGTCATTTGTTTCATGCATCCTAGAACCGCCTCCATTAGCGTATTTTTTTTGATATTATCTTTCAAGGCTAAATCACTCAGCCTATTTTGCCAAGATACAGACTTTTCAGTCCCGTTATCCAGTCGCGCTTGCAACACCGTCGTTAGGATTTCCATTTTTAGTATTTTTTCGTTTATTTGGTCTAATATTGCGCCATTGTTATGAATTGCTTCGTTTAAAGTTTCATAAAGCTTTGTGAACAGGATTAATGCCAGTGAAGTTGTGGCCAACACATTATTGTGGATCTGTATTGCCGCCGCCACCACCGACAAATTGGATTTTGTAAATGTCTCTTGTTCACCAAGACTTTGTTGATTTTCTTTATTCGTGATTTTCTGCTCAGTGCCACCTCGGACTGGAAGTCCCACAATGCCTGGCGACAGCTGATCCGACTCATTCATTAGACTCATCGTCTTCGGAGTAGAACAGTAGGACGCACGCTTCGCCGGTAAGCGGTTTTCCACATTGCATTGTGCAGGCATGCTATCATGGTTTTTTTGCACGTTTTCTTGTATTCCGTGTGCGAGTTGTCGGACAGGCACTGGCCCCGAGATTGTTATAGGGATGTTGTATGAAACTTGTGCTGGAGTACTTGTTTGTATTGTTTGCAGGGATTTTCCTGCTCCAAATGTCTGATGTTGGTCTATATCCACATATATATATTTCTTTTTAACTTTGGTTTTATTAGCATTTTCTACAAACAACAAATGGGCCATAATGGACCCTTACAAAATTGGGAACCCAACTCCCTCAACCCCTCCAACCCCTCCCACCCAACCCCAGCCCTCCCCCCAAATGAATTGCCCCTTCCAAACCAATAACTAAAAGAGCTGCCATAGAACTTCTTTTCCCCGGTGCTTTGGTGCTGAATTTTGTCACCATCTCCGTCAGCTGTACTCTCCCGCCCCAGACTGCGGGCCGCCCCTCCAAAAGTATGCCCCACCCATTCTCCAACCTACCCCCCCAGCACAATGATATCCCCACAATGACATTAAACCGCCCATCCGCACGTCCGTTGCACCCCGTACCAGTTTGCTTGGAATGCACTTAAGTCATTGTTAACCATAGCCGTCAGTTTATCCATAAAGAACATGTTCTTTAATTTATTCAACCATTCGTCTTTGGATGGGGTCGCCGGGCTCTTCCATTTCTGCGCCAGGGCCACTCTACGCGCCCTCAACATTGTTTCCCACATTCTTGGGTACCTGTGAAGTTCGGCTTCCTCCGGTGGGAGCCCTAGCAACATTGTCAGCGGATTTTGTGGTAATAGTTCCTCGTCACCTCCGCCATCCAGCCCCGCACATCTTTCCAGAAATTCTGAACTACTGGACAGTGCCACCACATGTGGGCCCTGGAATCTACCTGCCCACATCCCCTTGGACATTTGGGAGACACCCCTGGGAACATCTTCGACAGTTTCAATGGGTCCCTATGCCACCCTTACAAAATCTTAAAGTTTTTTTTTAAAAATAATTTTTATTATTTAAAACAAACAACACTCAAAACAACCATTTAGGACGTTCATGATCAATGTTAAAACATTACATCATGAAATGCTCCCCTCTGTCCTCCCCCTCCCTCCCCAATAACTTGAGTAGTCGTATCCGTTCCATCCACCTGTGTATCTTCAGGTGTCTCAACTATCATCAACTCATCCGAGTCTTCCGTTTCGTGGTTTGGTGAGGGTTCGCCATTGAGGTCACCAATTGCCTCCAGGCTATCAGGGGACCCACCTCTTCCTCCCCCCTCTAGTGACTGCTTCATACCAGGCCGCAGTTTCTGCCTCAGCCCATTTCAGGAGGTCTGCCCACCACATCTCTATTCTAGGCCGGTGGGCCGCTTTCCAGCACATCGCAATTCTGCGCTTGGCCAGGATATAAGCCAGGTCTTTCATCTTGCTAATATGCTTTAGATTGCGTGGCCTAGGGAAGCCCCCAAGCATGCATGCCCAGGCAGACCCCAAGTCAAGCACCATCCCACTACTGGCCATTCTCGCCTTTAGTTCCACCCAAAATCTATTCACTTCCGGGCAGGCCCGGAACATATGCACCAGCCCAGCCTCCTCCTCTCCGCATCTGGGGCATTTCTGTATAGCCGAGCCACCAAACCTGGCTATTCTGCCGGGGGTCAAACACGCTGTGTGGGTGATATATAGCTGGATCTGCTGGAGTCTCGCATTCCGGGACACCTTCTTGTGGTACCTTTGGGCTCTATCCCATTGTCCATCTGTCATAGGTTCCCCCACCTCCTCCTCCCAGTCATGCCTCAGCTTCAGCAGCTCTTTCCCCGCCTTCGTACTCAACAACTCATCTGGACCAAAACTCCATGCTACTTTTGATGCCTGCTCCTGCTTTCTCCGTGTTGTATTTGTGTTCGACCTCTATCTTGTGGTATATGTTGAATCCTAGGTATCGAAACGTCTCAGTCTGCCAGGGTATCTGCAGAATGGGCAGTTTTTCTAGTGGGACACTCTTGTATCTTCCCAAGGGGAACACACTGGACTTCCCGGGGTTTACTGCTATGCCCGAGAGGATGGCGTAGCGATCCATCACCTCCAGCACATATTGCAGGTTCTCTTCCAGGAAGCGTAGGTAGAGGAGCATGTCATCGGCATAAAGTGATATCAGGTGTATGCTTCCTGTCGTACGAATCCCCACCTCACCGTATTGCTGCCTAAGGCAAATTGCTAACGGCTCCAACGCAAGGATATATAACATGGGCGACCAAGGGCACCCCTGTCTAGTCCCCCTGCTAATTCGCCATTTTTCTGAGATTATGGCGCCGGTTTTAACCCTAGCCATCGGGGAGCTGTGTAACATCTTGACCCATCTAATGTACCCCGGCCCTATCCCGTACCCTTTTAGGGTCGCCATCAACCATGGCCACCTCACTGAGTCGAAGGCTTTCACTGCATCCAATGATACAATGGCCAGCTCACCCAGGTCTTTCTCAGTTTGATCAATAATATGATGTAGCCTCCTATGATTGTCAGTAATGTTTCTGCCGGGGACATAGCCTGCTTGGTCCGGGTGTATCAATTTACCAATTACTCGCTTAAGCCTGTTGGCGAGCACCGCTGTAAGTATTTTGCTATCTTGGTTAAGCATCGATAGGGGCCTGAAGTGTCAGTCCAGAAAAACCAAACACCCCTTGAGGGTCTGGAAATGAATGATAATTGGTTGGCCGAAGACCAACCGCCTCATTTACAGTGTTAAGAATATATATTCATTAGTTATTAAGTAGCTATTAGTTCATCTAGAGTGAGGCCATTTTAAGATGACCAGAATCGCCATTTTGTTTTCTCTCTCTGCTCTCTCTAACGTTGCCACTTTGCCTCATTTAAAACTGCTTTGCTGTAGATATTATTTCGCTTCAATGGTCCAAGGCTAAGAAACATGTTGAAACATTACACCGGAGAGCCAGACAGAAATGCCTGATTACCTCCCTCACATATCCTTGAAGACAGGGAGCAAGGCATTTAATCAGTACACGAATGCCAGCGAGTCTCCTGAAAGAATAACAATGTACGAAACTAGCATTTAAAGAGTTGAATTATGCTCGTCTTTACGGCCCCCCTTTCTGAGCCCAGTGAGGCCCCAGAGAGCGGGCTGACCTCTAGAGCGAGAATCGAAACTAAGAGATAGTGAAGTCTGGTTTGTGCCAGTCTCCTACGCGCAGCTTGCCCATGAAAAACAGAAGCGCTGTGTTCTCGCAAATAAAGAATGGTAAAATTGAAGATTGCAAACCGTTACTAAATATGGTGGTCTAAGGTGTCATATTTGTCATACTGGTCAATCATCGCCTCTAATTCAAAGGG
This sequence comes from Ambystoma mexicanum, assembly GCF_040938575.1. Lineage (NCBI taxonomy): Eukaryota > Metazoa > Chordata > Amphibia > Caudata > Ambystomatidae > Ambystoma > Ambystoma mexicanum. The sequence continues at coordinate 302,465,020 of NC_090937.1, forward strand.
AAATTAATTGGGGGCGGCATCAAATGTGTCATACTGTGTCATTGCTGCTTGTAAGGTGCTCGGTTTGTATATATGTAACTGATGTATGTTTCACTCTCTCTTGCGGCCCCCGAGGTCTGTTAGACACACGCCGCGGGCCGTGGGACCATTTGGCCAACTGGGACTTCTTTGTATTGCAAAAAACCCTAGATTTTGGGAACGGAACCTCGTGTCTGGCGTATCTGTTCGAGTGTGGTGACTGTGCCTTGTTTCCACATCCGAAGGTCCCTCAGGGGCCCCTTCAAGATGCCACCTGAATAGGGACCCTCCCCCACTTGTTCCATCGTGTACGTTGTAAAATAAGGAAGGCAGTAAGAACGGTGAGGACGGGAGCGATCGAGTCGGGATCAAGAGATGTACGGGGCGCCCCTGCGAAAAGCGATGAGAGACTCCTTTCCAGATCTGCACACTGTGATCCCTGATTGACGTCCCTGGCCAGCGAACAAGGAGGCGAGGGACCCGAAACGAGGCAGAGCCGAGATACGCAGACACAACGTCATTGGTTGCATCAGTATACGGACGAATTGTGTCTTGAAAAGACAAATTGACTAATCAGGTGAGGCGTGCCCCAATTCGTAAGTGATCCTGATATTGGTTGAGAGTTGATTTTGCAAAATCAAACACCCAGAGTAAGTTTGATTAGCCAAGGGAAAGGTTAAAACATGCCTGGGGTATTGTCCACCTTAGCAGGATTTTTCCGCTGCGGCGAACAATCTTTGGAAACTGGCCAGGAAGCACCACCGGGAGGAACGCCGGCTTATGATATGTACATAAAGTATGGTATGGGAGCGATAATATTTTGTGAAACTTGACATAAGCAAACCAGAAAACAGGAAAATCTTCAGTGGCCGAGGGATGGGAGTTTTGAGATGGAACGTATAGATAACCTGGAAAAGGTGTTGATAAGTAAGAGAGCACGCCCTGGAGCACTTGATATCCTTAGGGACTGGAGGAGGGAAGCAATGCTCCGATTTAGAAGTAGAGAGAAACATGCGCGCAGGCATAAGTCAAAGGCGGAGAAAGCTGAGGAGAAGGAGGAAGAGGAGTGGAGTAATAGCTTAAGAAAGACAAGACGGCGCGATGAATTAAACATAGAAAAAATATATCCACAAAGAGAGCTACACTCATCGGACGAATTAATAAACAAAATTTTAACTGAAACAAAACAGGGCCTGAAGAGTGAAACTAAACAGATTACGTCAGTAGCTGCCGCTCAACCCCCTCCTGTTGCTCAGCCCCTCCCAATCCCAGCACAGCCACAGGCTACATCAGATGCTGCACTGCCACTAGCCAGCCAGCCCTGAGTGTTTCGCAGTTACCACAGCCCCAGCAGACGTATCCCACTCTCACTGCCCCCTCCGCACTTCCCTATCAAGAGGGTGCCACTGTTCCGACCGCCCCTCCCATGAGTGGAATTGAGCAGAATTAATGTACGAGAGTAACTCGCAACGCGATCAGTAAGGAGAGAAAGCGTGAGCTGCAAGAACAGGCGGAAATTATACAGACGATAATGATGGGGTATCCACGCTAGCGTCCCTATATGACTTCAGAAGGAACAACTAAAGACAGGTATTGTTGGAATGCATGGGGGAATATTTGGAAAAAGTTAATTGGGAAGCTACCACCACAACGATTTTTGGATTTGAATGCATTAGCCCGTTGTCGAGGGAGAGATGAAGAAATAGAAGAGCATGTAAAGCGATTGTTTGAAATAAAGAATTAATTGGATGAAGAGTATTCTGAAGTACTCGCCACACCGGGAAATAAGAGAAAGAATATTGAGAAAGGTAGACAGTAGTGATTTTCGTCACCAGCAGCGCAAATTAGTGCAGAGATAAAAGTATGTATGCGGGAGGCACAAAAATGGATTTCAGATCCCAGTATTCCCACAATGGAAATACATGGAATATTTGATGAATACACGTTAGCAATGAAAAGGAGAGTGTTATAAACGATGGTTGAATATTTGATAAACAAAGATATACGCGAGGAAAAGGTGAGCCCTCGTGAATTGTTGGCAGTATATAAGAGAGCGATGGAACGAGGAACAGGAGAGACAGCCTTATCCCTCGACTTGGGAATATTGTTGCATATGAGGGAGGGGGAGGAATAGTGAGTGTGGCTTTCCCCATGAGAGAAGTACCTCCTACTTTTGTACCGAAGGTAGAGACTCCCGCAGTAGGCAGTGCGCCACCTGTGGTAATCCCAGCACATTATACAGCCCAATACGTGCATGTTCCCTTCTCTAGACAGGAAGTGAATAATATAAAACAGACAATCCCTGACATACAAAAAAATCCATCGGGTTTTTATAAAGAAGTAGAGTCTTTATTGCAATCCTCGGTGTTCACTATGGGTGATATAGACTTAATATTCCCCGTAATTCTGCCAGCGGACATATGGAAACGAATAAGAAAGGTAGATGATGAGACGGCCTATGGTGCCACGTGGGCAAATTTAATACTGGAAGATAAGAATATAGCAGTGGGTGCACAGCCAGGGGCGAATATGTTAGCATTACCGGCACGAATAGTACAAAAGTTAAAAGAATTGGTCCCAGAGAAAAGAATCCAATGGGACAAGATGATGGCATGTGTTCAAGGTAAAGATGAGTTGTCCACAGATTATTTCAACAGATTCGAAGAAGTATTTACAGATTTCAGTGGACAGGATGTGAGTACGGAAGCAGGGAAAAGGTTATTTGTGGATAAATATGTGAGGGGATTAATACTTCCGATTCAAAATTTAATAATGACTTCAGAAAGTGCATGGCAAGCAAAAACGCTAGGAGAAGTATTACACATGGCCCAATATTATGAGAACCGGGTAAATACCGAGAAGGAAAGAGAAGCAAGGGATAGACCAAACTTGAAAACACGGGTGTTACTCCAGCAGGTAGCAGGACACAACAGGGGAAGGGGAAATGCACAGAGTAGGGGAAATTTGAATATGCATGGAGGGCCTTTGGGATTAAACCAATGTGCATACTGCAGAGAGGAAGGACACTGGCCGACACAATGTCCGCATTTGCAAAATAGAGGCGGATATAGTAGAGAAGGCCTCACAGAGGGCACATGGGAACAAATGGTCACAACAGAAATCATATGCAGCAGCACCAGAATAATTATGGGAATGGTGCACAGAATCAAGGCCAGGCTCCAAATCAAACTACTCAAAGTCAAAATCAGCATGGTGTACAAACGGGAAGTAGAGGGATAGGGGGAACATTTTTGATAATCAGACAGGTGCATACTTTAATAACAGTGGAGACTACACATCGGATGATGTGTTGTTACCCCAATAGGACAGCCTAGGACAGGGGTCGGAACCAGTGTCAATTCCCGTGAATCAGAAAGGACCCTACGTAGAGATGAAAATCGGAATGAGGAGCATAGATTCCTCGTATACACGGGGGCACAAAAGTGCTCGATAGATCATCACTTGGTTCCAGACATACCTCTGTCAGGGTGGCAGAATATTTCAGTAGAGTTCGCAGGTACCCCAGTAATAAACCCTGAGTCCAAATCAGTAGCAGTGACAATAGGGCCTTTTACTGAACATTGTCCATTTCTTTTAACAAAGCATTGTGGGGAAAATCTTTTAGATTGAATCTATTGTAAAAACTAAGCGCAGTTATTCATTGTACACCAGATGGGGTATTTTTGACTATTTCTCCCCAGACTATGCCGACTTCTGAATTTGTGACAGAACCTTTATCAGCGGAATTGAGTAAAGTACCAGCTTGCATTTGGGCCGTGAATGACAATGATGTGGGATGCTTGAAAATAGAGCCAGTAAAAATTACATTAAAAGAAGGAATAACGCTACCACGTATTCCGCAGTATAAAATTTCAGCAGAAGGAGAGAAAGGATTGAAAAGCATTGTTTCTGATTTGGTGAAATTGGGAGTGATTGAAGAAATTACAGGTAGTGTGTGTAACAGTCCCATTCTTCCCATGTACAAGAAAGGGGGTAATGAGGTACCGTACCGTTTCATAATTGATCTTTGCGCACTGAACAAAGTGGTAGACCCCCAATTCCCGTTAGTGCCAGATGTCACTACGATTTTGACAATGATCCCTGCGTCAGCAGAATACTTTAGTGTTATCGATTTAAAAAACGCTTTCTTCAGCATTCCAGTACACAAATAAAGCAGGTATTTATTCGCTTTCACTCTAGGAGGACAATCATTCACATTTACACGCATTCCACAAGGCTATACTGAAAGTCCGAGTACATACAGTAGAGCATTGAAAGAACAGCTAGACATGTTAGAATTACCAGCAGACTGTGTGTTGCTACAATATATTGACGATTTACTAATCGCTGCTGACACGGAAGAGATATGTAAAGAAGGTACTGTTCTATTATTGACTCATCCAGCTACGCATGGCCATAAAGCAAGCTTAAAGAAATTCCAATACTGTCAGAAAGAAGTAGCTTATTTGGGTTACCTACTTTCAAAGGAAGGGAGAAGATTAACGCCAGAGAGGATAAAGAGTATTTCTGGTATGCCTATTCCAACAACACAGAAAGGTGTGAGAGCGATAATAGGGATGCCTTCTTATTGCCGTCAATGGATTATAAACTTCGCTTTAATTGTGAAACCAATGGTGGAATTGACAAAAAAGGATGCTGTGATGCCTTTACAGTGGAATGAAGAATGTCAGAAAGCATTTGATTCGCTAAAAAACATTTTGAGTTCTGCTCCAGTTTTGGGCACACCGAATTATGAAAAGGTTTTTAGGTATTTGTGCATAAGAACGAATGATGCGTGTTGTCTGTCTTAACACAGGAACAAGGTGGAAGAAATAGGCTGTGCGGCTATTTTTCTTCTGCGCCAGACCCTGTTGCGCGCGCACTACCACGATGTTTGCGAGCTGTTGCACCGGCTGCTGCGTCAGTGAAACAAACAGAAGGGATGGTTTTGGGGCACACCTTAATTTTGATGGTGCCACATGCCATAGACGTTCTACTCAATAGAACGCAGACGCAACACCTCACCTCTGCTAGATTGAAAAGATATGAAATTGTATTGTTCGCGCCCCACATCCAAATTATGAGATGTAGCGCTTTGAATCCAGCAGAATTAATGCCAATGCCCGGGGAAACCAATGGTGGGACTGAATTGCCTCCACATGATTGCCTAATGGTTACTGAGGAAGAAACAAGAGGGAGAATTGATCTGAGTGACACACCACTAAAAGAACCAGAAGGGGAACTGTTTTGTGACGGCTCCTGTTTTAAACTACCTGACGGCACATCAACTGCCGCATATGCTATTATGACATGAAAAAGCGTTGTGGAGAGTAAAAGAATTCCTTATAACTCTGCCCAGGCAGCAGAGATAATTGCTTTAACAAGAGCTTGTGAAATTTCTGAGAACTTGAGCGTAAATATCTATACTGATAGCCAGTACGCCTTCGGCGTAGTCCATAACTTTGGCCGATTATGGGCCGAGAGAGGTTTCTTAACATCCCATGGGGCTGGAATTCAACATTGCCCTCTGATTATGCGATTACTGTCTGCACTTACGTGTCCAAAGCACCTGGCAATAGTGAAATGCAAGGCACATAAAAAGGTGACATGTAAAGTGGGAGAAGGAATTCTGCATTTGCAGACAAGATTGCGAAACAGACTGCCACTGATTTGAATGCAAAAATGTTGACAGTACAATCGGAGGAAGTGCCCTGCATGATAGAAAATGGAATTGTGACTGTTAGAGAAATGCAGGCGGAAGCTACCGCCAACGAAATACAGGGATGGGCCAAGGGCTCTGCAGAATTGGACTTGGAAGGTTGCTGGGTTAACAAGAAAAGCGAGAATTGGATGTTGCCAAATGCTTATGTAAACGCAATGGTTACAATGGCTCACAGTCCCACACACATCTGTGCGAAGAAAATAGTCCAACATTTAGCCACAGTCTGGGAAAATCCACTCATAAAAAAGAATGCCGAGAGGCTGGTACAGAACTGCATCACATGCCTACAGCACAATGTGGGAAAGGGAACGGTGACTCCAACAGGAAGTTTTGGACCTCCCTCTATGCCATTAGAAGTGATTCACTTTGACTTCATAGAAATGGAGAGATGCCAAAATCTGAAGTATGTTTTGGTGATCATATGTGCATTCAGCAAATGGGTGGAAGCATATCCATTGAAAGACTGCACTGCCATGAGCACGGCGAAAGTAATGCTAAAAGAGTATTTCTCTCGCTTTGGTCTGCCCCGTGTCATATGGTCGGACAATGGTCCGCACTTTGTAGGTGCAGTGATGCTGCAGATTTGTGCAGGATTACAGATCGATAAACGATTCCATTGTTCGAGACATACGAGTTCGGCCGGTCTTATTGAACGGCATAACGGAATCTTGAAGTCCAAAATCAGTAAGATCTGTGCAGGCAGCAAACTATGTTGGGTAGATGCATTACCAATAGCGTTACTGTGTATGCGAACGTCAGTGCAGGCCAGAACTGGGCTCTACCCCTATTAAATCATAATGGGTAAACCGGTGAATGTGTGGTTCGCACCCCAGCCTAGGAGAATGAGAGAGGTAGAATACCCTGCACTCAGCATTTATTGTAATCTGTTAGTAAAAAAAATGCATTTGATTCATCAGCAGGTGCAGGAGGCATTACCGGTGCGGTATACTGGCCCAGGACATGCAGGAATCTGGGTATTAGTCAGAAACTACGAACGGAAAACATCACTGGCACCCAGGTGGCGTGGGCCGTATCAAATACTCCTGACCATGCAGACAGTGATACGTGTGGATGGACGCAAGGCGTGGATTTATGCCACGCACGCCAAGAAAGTCCCATCGCCATTCGACACGTCAACTGATCGGGACAAAGACCAGAAGGAGACAGCAGTGGTTCCAGAAACGAAAAAGGTTGTTGCCAGTCCTTTGCCACAGAAGTTGCCTGATCGTGAAACAGAGCATGATGAGATTGCCATAAAAATAGAAAAATGGAAGAGCAAAGAGTGCCTCAACGTTGTGCAGCAGATTCTGCATCTCTGCTGGCCAACATCAAGCGCATACCTCTGTGGCGCCCACCATCTTCTGTTGCGCCACAGCCTGCATTGTCGCCTGGGCACCAATCATCATCTGCCATTGTGCCCCAGGCTGACTCCAAGCTCGAGACCGGAAGTGCACCCGCACTATTTGTTGATCACACGTTACCAGGAGCAAATCGGTACAACCTGTGGAGCAGAAAGAAGGAGTGATCACATTTTCATCTCTTGGTGAATTTCTTGCCTCTGTTTCCTATTTTCGGATGAAGTAGGAACCGGAGGCCTAGAGGAGGGTGGCGTAAGAGTTGTGCAAGTTAGACAGCTCACGAAACGCAACTCCTCGGTGCTAAATCCATGTGTCAGGAACCCGAGTGAACAAGCGGGGCTGTCACAGGGGTCTGTAATATCCTCTCCTTCACAAGAAGATTCCGTTTCACCACCCTCCGCAAGCTCCTCACCTTTGTCCTTCTTCTTGGTTTTCCTCTTCTCGTCGCTTTTGGGTCTCTCCTTTTTTTAATGTAGATTGGGACATCCACGGAAGGATGCCACCGTGCCACCGTAACAGGTGTGACGGGGTTTAAACCTCCGGGAACTTCCAGATAGAGGAAAAAGCCAATGGCATAAAAAACCCCTTGAGAGACTTCCACGCAGTGGTCGTGGAACAGGCTTGAGTGAACCAGCAGACGAAGTGGAACCAACGGTAGGATGAAAGCGGCAGAGGTAATCTGAAAAGGCAGGCAGAGGTCTGGTACACGGGCTGGCTGAAGAGTACAAGGCGGAAGACAAGGGTAAAGGAAAGAAGTAGGAAGAAGGCAGGGAAAGAGGGAGAGACTAGAGAGGGGCAAAGACTAAGAGGCGAATAGGGAGAAAAGGGAAGAATCGGAACGAAGGAGAGAGTGAGAGAGAAGGAGCAAGTATAGGAGGAGCAAGAGAGTGGAAAAGAAGGTAAGAGGGCTCCCGGAGGAGAACGGGAGAGGAGAGGGTAAAAATGGATGCGGGGTCCAAAACAGGAAAACAAAACACAGCGAGAGTGATGGCAACAAGGGTGGGTAACCAGGCAACGTTGCAAAGCGCCCGTAACCCGGAAGCGGCTGAATTAATACCTCCGGGTATGTGCGCGTGCAAACACTAGACCGATAACACCCGCAAGAGGAAGAACGTAATGGAACTAGCTATGGCGGACCATAGCGCCAGCGGTTCCAAATCCGCCACCCTCGCCGAGACATGACAGTATGCCCCCTCCTAAGGTGCCCTCCCCCGGGCTTGACGGAATGATGGAAATTAAATTTACGTACTAGGAGAGGGGCATTGATATGAGAGGTAGGTTCCCAGGAATTTTCTGACCAGGGAAATCCTTTCCACCGCACAAGATACTTCAGTCTACCTCTGCGATACTTTGAATCGCAGATCTGGGCAACTTCATACTCTTCCTGGGTGGAATCTGAGGGTAAAGGAGTACTCTTGGGATGGCGAGACCACGTATCCTCATGAAAAGGTTTCAATTGAGAAGCATGGAAGACCAGGTGTACTCTACGAAGACCTATGGGGAGTCTTAATCTTAAAAGCTACGGGATTGATCACCTGTGTGATCTTGTATGGTCCTATGAACCTAAGGGATAGCTTGGAGGGGTGAGTCCATCTAGTTAAGTATCTTGTAGACAGCATGACCCGAGATCCTACTTCCCAGTCAAGGACAGGTCGTCGGTGCTTGTCGGCTTGTGTCTTGTAGCGCTCTTGAGCCTCACTGAGACCTTTCCTAGCCTTCTCATGGACTTCTCGAAGGAGGGCGAGTGAGGAATCCAGAGAGGGTAGATTGGAGGGAAAGTCAGAAATGGGCAAGATCGAGCGTGGGTGATAGCCATAGGTGCAGAAAAAAGGACTCATACCAAGAGCAGAGTGAACAGAGTTATTAAATGAAAACTCAGCTAAGGGTAATAGTGAGAACCAATTGTCCTGCTGGTGATTTAGGAAGCATCGTAAATATTGTTCAAGGGTTCAATTGAGACGTTTTGTCTGTCCATTTGATTGAGGGTGGAACCCAGAAGTCAAAGCTCTCTCTACTCCCAACCTTCCACAGAAGTCTTTCCAAAACCGGGAAGTGTATTGACTTCCCCGATCCGAGATGATTTTTGTAGGTATCCCGTGGAGACGAAAGATGTCTTTCAAGAAAACCTCTGCCATTTCGGTTGCAGACGGCACCCCCGGCAAGGGGGAGAAGTGAGCCAGTTTGGAAATAGAATCTACCACCACCATGATGCATGTACATCCTTGAGATCGGGGCAACTCAACGATGAAATCGGTCGAGATGGTACTCCAGGGGCCGACGGGAACTGCACAGGGTTCCGAGAATCCTACAGGCTTTTGGTGTGAATTCTTGTTACAAAGACAAAAAGTACAGGACTGTACATAATCTTCTCGCATACCAGGCCAGTAGAAATGTCTTTGTAGATACTCTAAGGTGCCCTTGACACCTCTATGTCCTGCTATCTTGGAATCATGACACCAAGTTAAAGCTATCTTTCGGAGGTCTTGCGTGGGTAAATAAAGTTTACCTCTTACTAGGGAGAGGCCGTCTCTGATGTTATAATTGATGTCCTTGGGATGTTGGTCCACTTTGAATTGTTCCCCAGAAGCATCTCTCACTTGTCTCAAGAATGTAGAGAGCATTCCGATACACTTGGTTGGAGGAAACATCAGTTCTCGGGAGATTTCTGTTTCGGACATGTAGTCGCACTGGCGAGAAAGGGAATCTGCCACCAAGTTCTGGTTACCGGGTATGTAAGTGATGACAAAATCAAATTGAGCAAAAAAGTGAGCCCATCGTGCTTGACGAGTGTTGTAGCATTCAAACTGTCTTAGGACTTGTAGGTTTTTGTGGTCGGTCCGGATCGTGAAAGGATGTTCGCCTCCCTGCAGTAAATGGGCCACTCAAGACAGGCCGATTTCATGGCTAACAATTCGCGTTCAATAACAGAATAATTCTTTTGGCTGGCATTTAGAGTTTTTGAAAAATACGAGATGGGATGTTCCAAGCCTTGATGTTCCTGCAACAAGACCGCCCCAATCGCAGCAGCAGAGGCATCCGTCTCTAAGATAAAGGGTAGACCTTGATCCGGCTGGAGGAGAATGGGAGCAGTACAAAAGGCTTCTTTGAGACTGCGAAAACTATCTTCAGCTTCTGTAGACCATCTGAAAGGGGCCGAAGACTTCTTGAGAAGAGTCGTGATACGTAAGATCTTCTGAGAGAAATTGGAGATGAACTTCCGATAAAAGTTCGCTAGGCCAAGAAACCTTTGAATCTCTTTGACGGATTTAGGTGACGGCCACTCCAAAATCGAAGTCACCTTGCGGGGGTCCATAGAAATTCCTTGACTGGAGAGGATGAATCCCAAATAGGGAATGGAAGTGGCAGATAACACACATTTGTTGAATTTGACAGAGAGATGATTGTCTCTTAATCTTCGGAAGACTTCCTTAACATGTTCTTCGTGTTCTTCTGATGTGTTGGAAAACACCAGAATATCATCGAGATATACAATGGTGGTATGGCACAGCAAATCGGAAAAAAGACGGTCCATAAAGCGTAGGAAGATTGAAGGGGCATTGACTAACCCAAAAGGCATCACCTGATACTTAAAAAGCCCAAACGGAGTCCTGAATGCCGCTTTCCACTCGTCACCAGTCTGTATGCGGAGCAGATGATAGACATTCCGTAGATCAAGTTTGGTGAACATGGTGGCACCCTGGACGGCTTGAATAATCTCCGTTATCAGGGGCATCGGGTAACGGTCCTTAATGATTACCTTGTTCAAGCCCCAATAGTCTATACAGGGACACAATTCCTGTGTCTCCTTCTTGGGGATGAAGAATAATGAGGCTCCTACTGGAGATTTCAAAGGCCTAATCAGTCCATTGGCTAAGTTGTTATCCAGGTACTCTCCGAGATAACGTCTTTCATCCAGGGATAGAGGAAAAATCCTGCAGAAGGGCACCAGTGCTCCGGGAGTGAGGTCGATGCAGCAATCTTCCGGTCGGTGTGGAGGTAGTTCTATGGGAATCTTCTCGGTAACTACCTCAGCAAATTCCTTGAGATGGTGCGGTAGACAATGGATGGCTCTGGGTTCACAGCTACTTGTGGTCTTAACTGTTTCATATCTTGGCTCCGGTAGACATTCCATCTTGCAGAATTTAGATTGGAAGCCTAGTAGGTTCTTTGTCCAGTCAATGTGAGGGTTGTGTTTTTCGTAACCAACCAATCCCCAAAATGAGGGGAAAGTGGGCTGCACGAATTATGTCAAAGACAATCTTTTCAGAATGCTGTTGAATGGATAGGGTGAATTCTTCTGTGGTGGTGGTAATCAACCCAGAACTTAAAGGTTCCCCATCGACACCTTCCACCTTCTGGTCTTCTTGTTTGGCAACACGATTAATACCCTTTTGTTCTGCCCACAGGGTATCAATAAAGTTACTGGGCGCTCTGCAGTCGAGTAAGACCTGGGAGGTTATTTCAGTGGTTCCTAGTTTGAGGGTTACAGAAAGTACCATGAGACGAGAATCTTCAGGTACCTCCGAGGAGGATACCGAAAGGGTTGTGTAAGGACTTGGAATGGCCCCTCGGAAGTGAGTCCTAACACTTACCGAGGGCGATCGTTTCCCGACCGTCTGGGAGGAACGTCTGGACAATCCCGTAATAAGTGAGTGGATGCTCCACAATACATGCATAAACTGCCATCCCTACGTCTCTTACATTCTTCCGGGGTGAGCGGAGCTCGAGCTGTACCGATTTGCATTGGTTCTTCTTTTCCTTGGCGTGAGGAAGGCATGGACGTAGGAGGATGGGTTTCCTGGGGAGGGGGCCCATAGAACTTGGTCTTCTTCTTTTCAGCCCGGCGTTCCGACAGTCGAAAGTCTATCCGAAGGGTAGCAGTGATGAGGTCGGCAAACGAGGCTGGTCGAGCGATACGGGCCAGCTCGTCCTTGAGATCCTCTCTCAATCCCCGTTGGAAGATGGCATATTGAGCCTGCTCCTGCCATCCTGCTTCAGCTGCTACTTGTTTAAAGGTGGTGATATATGTCAACAGGTCGGAATTCCCCTGTCGGATGTCCAGAAGGTCTTCCGATGCTAGAAACGTCCTTTCTGTGCGCAAAAAGGTTTGCTGTAAGAGGGTCTTGAAAGCGCTATAATCCTGCAGAATTGGATCGGGCTAATTAACAAGTGGGGTGGCCCATGCCAGAGCGTTACCCGTCATATGGGTAATCATAAACCCCACTTTGGCATGGTCTGACACAAAGGTTTGAGGACGAAAAGAGAAGTGAAGATTACAGGCATCCAAAAATTCTTTAACTCTCTTTGGTGATCCATCAAACTTGCCAGATACCAAAGGGAGCGAAGGAAGGTCTGTAGAGGGTCGTTCTCTCTCTGTCATACGTTACTGTAACGCTGTATTAGCGGCCTTAAGATTCTGTACTTCCAAGTTCAGGCCTTGTACTGCAGCAACAAGTTCCTAAACTTGTTGTGGTGTTGCCATACTGGGTTCTTGGTGGCGTTGCAAACTGTCACAGGGGTCTGTAATATCCTCTCCTTCACAAGAAGATTCCGTTTCACCACCCTCCCCAAGCTCCTCACCTTTGTCCTTCTTCTTGGTTTTCCTCTTCTCGTCGCTTTTGGGTCTCTCCTTTTTTTTATGTAGATAGGGACGTCCACGGAAGGATGCCACCGTGCCACCGTAACAGGTTTGACGGGGGTTAAACCTCTGGGAACGTCCAGATAGGGGAAAGTCCGAGTACATACAGTAGAGCATTGAAAGAACAGCTAGACATGTTAGAATTACCAGCAGACTGTGTGTTGCTACAATACATTGACGATTTACTAATCGCTGCTGACACGGAGGAGATATGTAAAGAAGGTACTGTTCTATTATTGACTCATCCAGCTACGCATGGCCATAAAGCAAGCTTAAAGAAATTCCAATACTGTCAGAAAGAAGTAGCTTATTTGGGTTACCTACTTTCAAAGGAAGGGAGAAGATTAACGCCAGAGAGGATAAAGAGTATTTGTGGTATGCCTATTCCAACAACACAGAAAGGTGTGAGAGCGATAATAGGGATGCCTTCTTATTGCCGTCAATGGATTATAAACTTCGCTTTAATTGTGAAACCAATGGTGGAATTGACAAAAAAGGATGCTGTGATGCCTTTACAGTGGAATGAAGAATGTCAGAAAGCATTTGATTCGCTAAAAACCATTTTGAGTTCTGCTCCAGTTTTGGGCACACCGAATTATGAAAAGGTTTTTAGGTATTTGTGCATAAGAACGAATGATGCGTGTTGTCTGTCTTAACACAGGAAAAAGGTGGAAGAAATAGGCTGTGCGGCTATTTTTCTTCTGCGCCAGACCCTGTTGCGCGCGCACTACCACAATGTTTGCGAGCTGTTGCACCGGCTGCTGCGTCAGTGAAACAAACAGAAGGGATGGTTTTGGGGCACACCTTAATTTTGATGGTGCCACATGCCATAGACGTTCTACTCAATAGAACGCAGACGCAACACCTCACCTCTGCTAGATTGAAAAGATATGAAATTGTATTGTTCGCGCCCCACATCCAAATTATGAGGTGTAGCGCTTTGAATCCAGCAGAATTAATGCCAATGCCCGGGGAAACCAATGGTGGGACTGAATTGCCTCCACATGATTGCCTAATGGTTACTGAGGAAGAAACAAGAGGGAGAATTGATCTGAGTGACACACCACTAAAAGAACCAGAAGGGGAACTGTTTTGTGACAGCTCCTGTTTTAAACTACCTGACGGCACATCAACTGCCGCATATGCTATTATGACATGAAAAAGCGTTGTGGAGAGTAAAAGAATTCCTTATAACTCTGCCTAGGCAGCAGAGATAATTGCTTTAACAAGAGCTTGTGAAATTTCTGAGAACTTGAGCGTAAATATCTATACTGATAGCCAGTACGCCTTCGGCGTAATCCATAACTTTGGCCGATTATGGGCCGAGAGAGGTTTCTTAACATCCCATGGGGCTAGAATTCAACATGGCCCTCTGATTATGCGATTACTGTCTGCACTTACGTGTCCAAAGCACCTGGCAATAGTGAAATGCAAGGCACATAAAAAGGTGACATGTAAAGTGGGAGAAGGAATTCTGCATTTGCAGACAAGATTGCGAAACAGACTGCCACTGATTTGAATACAAAAATGTTGACAGTACAATCGGAGGAAGTGCCCTGCATGATAGAAAATGGAATTGTGACTGTTAAAGAAATGCAGGCGGAAGCTACCGCCGACGAAATACAGGGATGGGCCAAGGGCTCTGCAGAATTGGACTTGGAAGGTTGCTGGGTTAACAAGAAAAGCGAGAATTGGATGTTGCCAAATGCTTATGTAAACGCAATGGTTACAATGGCTCACAGTCCCACACACATCTGTGCGAAGAAAATAGTCCAACATTTAGCCACAGTCTGGGAAAATCCACTCATAAAAAAGAATGCCGAGAGGCTGGTACAGAACTGCATTACATGCCTACAGCACAATGTGGGAAAGGGAACGGTGACTCCAACAGGAAGTTTTGGACCTCCCTCTATGCCATTAGAAGTGATTCACTTTGACTTCATAGAAATGGAGAGATGCCAAAATCTGAAGTATGTTTTGGTGATCATATGTGCATTCAGCAAATGGGTGGAAGCATATCCATTGAAAGACTGCACAGCCATGAGCACGGCAAAAGTAATGCTAAAAGAGTATTTCTCCCGCTTTGGTCTGCCCCGTGTCATATGGTCGGACAATGGTCCGCACTTTGTAGGTGCAGTGATACTGCAGATTTGTGCAGGATTACAGATCGATAAACGATTCCATTGTTCGAGACATACGAGTTCGGCCGGTCTTATTGAACGGCATAACGGAATCTTGAAGTCCAAAATCAGTAAGATCTGTGCAGGCAGCAAACTAAGTTTGGTAGATGCATTACCAATAGCGTTACTGTGTATGCGAACGTCAGTGCAGGCCAGAACTGGGCTCTACCCCTATGAAATCATAATGGGTAGACCGGTGAATGTGTGGTTCGCACCCCAGCCTAGGAGAATGAGAGAGGTAGAATACCCTGTACTCAGCATTTATTGTAATCTGTTAGTAAAAAAAATGCATTTGATTCATCAGCAGGTGCAGGAGGCATTACTGGTGCGGTATACTGGCCCAGGACATGCAGGAATCTGGGTATTAGTCAGAAACTACGAACGGAAAACATCACTGGCACCCAGGTGGCGTGGGCCGTATCAAATACTCCTGACCATGCAGACAGTGATACGTGTGGATGGACGCAAGGCGTGGATTTATGCCACGCACGCCAAGAAAGTCCCATCGCCATTCGACACGTCAACTGATCGGGACAAAGACCAGAAGGAGACAGCAGTGGTTCCAGAAACGAAAAAGGTTGTTGCCAGTCCTTTGCCACAGAAGTTGCCTGATCGTGAAACAGAGCATGATGAGATTGCCATAAAAATGGAAAAATGGAAGAGCAAAGAGTGCCTCAACGTTGTGCAGCAGATTCTGCATCTCTGCTGGCCAACATCAAGCGCATACCTCTGTGGCGCCCACCATCTTCTGTTGCGCCACAGCCTGCATTGTCGCCTGGGCACCCATCATCATCTGCCATTGTGCCCCAGGCTGACTCCAAGCTCGAGACCGGAAGTGCACCCGCACTATTTGTTGATCACACGTTACCAGGAGCAAATCGGTACAACCTGTGGAGCAGAAAGAAGGAGTGATCACATTTTCATCTCTTGGTGAATTTCTTGCCTCTGTTTCCTATTTTCGGATGAAGTAGGAACCGGAGGCCTAGAGGAGGGTGGCGTAAGAGTTGTGCAAGTTAGACAGCTCACGAAACGCAACTCCTCGGTGCTAAATCCATGTGTCAGGAACCCGAGTGAACAAGCGGGGCTGTCACAGGGGTCTGTAATATCCTCTCCTTCACAAGAAGATTCCGTTTCACCACCCTCCCCAAGCTCCTCACCTTTGTCCTTCTTCTTGGTTTTCCTCTTCTCGTCGCTTTTGGGTCTCTCCTTTTTTTAATGTAGATTGGGACGTCCACGGAAGGATGCCACCGTGCCACCGTAACAGGTGTGACGGGGTTTAAACCTCCGGGAACGTCCAGATATGGGAAAAAGCCAATGGCATAAAAAACCCCTTGAGAGACTTCCACGCAGTGGTCGTGGAACAGGCTTGAGTGAACCAGCAGACGAAGTGGAACCAACGGTAGGATGAAAGCAGCAGAGGTAATCTGAAAAGGCAAGCAGAGGTCTGGTACATGGGCTGGCTGAAGAGTACAAGGCGGAAGACAAGGGTAAAGGAAAGAAGTACGAAGAAGGCAGGGAAAGAGGGAGAGACTAGAGAGGGGCAAAGACTAAGAGGCGAATAGGGAGAAAAGGGAAGAATCGGAACGAAGGAGAGAGTGAGAGAGAAGGAGCAAGTTTAGGAGGAGCAAGAGAGTGGAAAAGAAGGTAAGAGGGCTCCCGGAGGAGAACGGGAGAGGAGAGGGTGAAAATGGATGCGGGGTCCAAAACAGGAAAACAAAACACAGCGAGAGCGATGGCAACAAGGGTGGATAACCAGGCAACGTTGCAAAGCGCCCGTAACCCGGAAGCTGCTGAATTAATACCTCCGGGTATGTGCGCGTGCAAACACTAGACCGATAACACCCGCAAGAGGAAGTACATAATGGAACTAGCTATGGCGGACCATAGCGCCAGCGGTTCCAAATCCGCCACCCTCGCCGAGACATGACAGTATGCCTCCTCCTAAGGTGCCCTCCCCCGGGCTTGACGGAATGATGGAAATTAAATTTACGTACTAGGAGAGGGGCATTGATATGAGAGGTAGGTTCCCAGGAATTTTCTGACCAGGGAAATCCTTTCCACCGCACAAGATACTTCAGCCTACCTCTGCGATACTTTGAATCGCAGATCTGGGCAACTTCATACTCTTCCTGGGTGGAATCTGAGGGTAAAGGAGTACTCTTGGGATGGCGAGACCACGTATCCTCATGAAAAGGTTTCAATTGAGAAGCATGGAAGACCGGGTGTACTCTACGAAGACCTATGGGGAGTCTTAATCTTAAAAGCTACCGGATTGATCACCTGTGTGATCTTGTATGGTCCTATGAACCTAAGGGATAGCTTGGAGGGGTGAGTCCATCTAGTTAAGTATCTTGTAGACAGCATGACCCGAGATCCTACTTCCCAGCCAAGGACAGGTCGTCGGTGCTTGTCGGCTTGTGTCTTGTAGCGCTCTTGAGCCTCACTGAGACCTTTCCTAGCCTTCTCATGGACTTCTCGAAGGAGGGCGAGTGAGGAATCCAGAGAGGGTAGATTGGAGGGAAAGTCAGAAATGGGCAAGATCGAGCATGGGTGATAGCCGTAGGTGCAGAAAAAAGGACTCATACCAGGAGCAGAGTGAACAGAGTTATTAAATGAAAACTCAGCTAAGGGTAATAGTGAGAACCAATTGTCCTGCTAGTGGTTTAGGAAGCATCGTAAATATTGTTCAAGGGTTCAATTCAGACGTTTTGTCTGTCCATTTGATTGAGGGTGGAACCCAGAAGTCAAAGCTCTCTCTACTCCCAACCTTCCACAGAAGTCTTTCCAAAACCGGGAAGTGTATTGACTTCCCCGATCCGAGATGATTTTTGTAGGTATCCCGTGGAGACGAAAGATGTCTTTCAAGAAAACCTCTGCCATTTCGGTTGCAGACGGCACCCCCGACAAGGGGGAGAAGTGAGCCAGTTTGGAAATAGAATCTACCACCACCATGATGCATGTACATCCTTGAGATCGGGGCAACTCAACGATGAAATCGGTCGAGATGGTACTCCAGGGGCCGACGGGAACTGCACAGGGTTCCGAGAATCCTACAGGCTTTTGGTGTGAATTCTTGTTACAAAGACAAACAGTACAGGACTGTACATAATCTTCTCGCATACCAGGCCAGTAGAAATGTCTTTGTAGATACTCTACGGTGCCCTTGACACCTCGATGTCCTGCTATCTTGGAATCATGACACCAAGTTAAAGCTATCTTTCGGAGGTCTTGCGTGGGTAAATAAAGTTTACCTCTTACTAGGGAGAGGCCGTCTCTGATGTTATAATTGATGTCCTTGGGATGTTGGTCCACTTTGAATTGTTCCCCAGAAGCATCTCTCACTTGTCTCAAGAATGTAGAGAGCATTCCGATACACTTGGTTGGAGGAAACATCAGTTCTCGGGAGATTTCTGTTTCGGACATGTAGTCGCACTGGCGAGAAAGGGAATCTGCCACCAAGTTCTGGTTACCGGGTATGTAAGTGATGACAAAATCAAATTGAGCAAAAAAGTGAGCCCATCGTGCTTGACGAGTGTTGTAGCATTCAAACTGTCTTAGGACTTGTAGGTTTTTGTGGTCGGTCCGGATCGTGAAAGGATGTTCGCCTCCCTGCAGTAAATGGCGCCACTCAAGACAGGCCGATTTCATGGCTAACAATTCGCGTTCAATAACAGAATAATTCTTTTGGCTGGCATTTAGAGTTTTTGAAAAATACGAGATGGGATGTTCCAAGCCTTGATGTTCCTGCAACAAGACCGCCCCAATCGCAGCAGCAGAGGCATCCGTCTCTAAGATAAAGGGTAGACCTTGATCCGGCTGGAGGAGAATGGGAGCGGTACAAAAGGCTTCTTTGAGACTGCGAAAACTATCTTCAGCTTCTGTAGACCATCTGAAAGAGGCCGAAGACTTCTTGAGAAGAGTCGTGATAGGTAAGATCTTCTGAGAGAAATTGGAGATGAACTTCCGATAAAAGTTCGCTAGGCCAAGAAACCTTTCAATCTCTTTGACGGATTTAGGTGACGGCCACTCCAAAATCGAAGTCACCTTGCGGGGTCCATAGAAATTCCTTGACTGGAGAGGATGAATCCCAAATAGGGAATGGAAGTGGCAGATAACACACATTTGTTGAATTTGACAGAGAGATGATTGTCTCTTAATCTTCGGAAGACTTCCTTAACATGTTCTTTGTGTTCTTCTGATGTGTTGGAAAACACCAGAATATCATCGAGATATACAATGGTGGTATGGCACAGCAAATCGGAAAAAAGACGGTCCATAAAGCGTAGGAAGATTGAAGGGGTATTGACTAACCCAAAAGGCATCACCTGATACTTAAAAAGCCCAAACGGAGTCCTGAATGCCGCTTTCCACTCGTCACCAGTCTGTATGCGGAGCAGATGATAGACATTCCGTAGATCAAGTTTGGTGAACATGGTGGCACATTGGACGGCTTGAATAATCTCCGTTATCAGGGGCATCGGGTAACGGTCCTTAATGATTACCTTGTTCAAGCCCCAATAGTCTATACAGGGACACAATTCCTGTGTCTCCTTCTTGGGGATGAAGAATAATGAGGCTCCTACTGGAGATTTCGAAGGCCTAATCAGTCCATTGGCTAAGTTGTTATCCAGGTACTCTCCGAGATAACGTCTTTCATCCAGGGATAGAGGAAAAATCCTGCAGAAGGGCACCAGTGCTCCGGGAGTGAGGTCGATGCAGCAATCTTCCGGTCGGTGTGGAGGTAGTTCTATGGGAATCTTCTCGGTAACTACCTCAGCAAATTCCTTGAGATGGTGCGGTAGACAATGGATGGCTCTGGGTTCACAGCTACTTGTGGTCTTAACTGTTTCATAACTTGGCTCCGGTAGACATTCCATCTTGCAGAATTTAGATTGGAAGCCTAGTAGGTTCTTTGTCCAGTCAATGTGAGGGTTGTGTTTTTCGTAACCAACCAATCCCCAAAATGAGGGGAAAGTGGGCTGCACGAATTATGTCAAAGACAATCTTTTCAGAATGCTGTTGAATGGATAGGGTGAGTTCTTCCGTGGTGTGGGTAATCAACCCAGAACCTAAAGGTTCCCCATCGACACCTTCCACCTTCTGGTCTTCTTGTTTGGCGACACGATTAATACCCCTTTGTTCCGCCCACAGGGTATCAATAAAGTTACCGGGCGCTCCGCAGTCGAGTAAGACCTGGGAGGTTATTTCAGTGGTTCCTAGTTTGAGGGTTACAGAAAGTACCATGAGACGAGAATCTTCAGGTATCTCCGAGGAGGATACCGAAAGGGTTGTGTAAGGACTTGGAATGGCCCCTCGGAAGTGAGTCCTAACACTTACCGAGGGCGATCGTTTCCCGACCGTCTGGGAGGAACGTCTGGACAATCCCGTAATAAGTGAGTGGATGCTCCACAATACATGCATAAACTGCCATCCCTACGTCTCTTACATTCCTCCGGGGTGAACGGAGCTCGAGCTGTACCGATTTGCATTGGTTGTTCTTTTCCTTGGCGTGAGGAAGGCACGGACGTAGGAGGATGGGTTTCCTGGGGAGGGGGCCCATAGAACTTGGTCTTCTTCTTTTCAGCCCGGCGTTCCGACAGTCGAAAGTCTATCCGAAGGGTAGCAGTGATGAGGTCGGCAAACGTGGCTGGTCGAGCGATACGGGCCAGCTCGTCCTTGAGATCCTCTCTCAATCCCCGCCGGAAGATGGCATATTGAGCCTGCTCCTGCCATCCTGCTTCAGCTGCTACTTGTTTAAAGGTGGTGATATATGTCAACAGGTCGGAATTCCCCTTTTCGGATGTCCAGAAGGTCTTCCGATGCTAGAAACGTACTTTCTGTGCGCAAAAAAGGTTTGCTGTAAGAGGGTCTTGAAAGCGCTATAATCCTGCAGAACTGGATTGGGCTAATTAACAAGTGGGGTGGCCCATGCCAGAGCGTTACCCGTCATATGGGTAATCATAAACCCCACTTTGGCATGGTCTGACACAAAGGTTTGAGGACGAAAAGAGAAGTGAAGATTACAGGCATCCAAAAATTCTTTAACTCTCTTTGGTGATCCATCAAACTTGCCAGATACCAAAGGGAGCGAAGGAAGGTCTGTAGAGGGTCGTTCTCTCTCTGTCATACGTTACTGTAACGCTGTATTAGCGGCCTTAAGATTCTGTACTTCCAAGTTCAGGCCTTGTACTGCAGCAACAAGTTCCTAAACTTGTTGTGGTGTTGCCATACTGGGTTCTTGGTGGCGTTGCAAACTGTCACAGGGGTCTGTAATATCCTCTCCTTCACAAGAAGATTCCGTTTCACCACCCTCCCTAAGCTCCTCACCTTTGTCCTTCTTCTTGGTTTTCCTCTTCTCGTCGCTTTTGGGTCTCTCCTTTTTTTTATGTAGATAGGGACGTCCACGGAAGGATGCCACCGTGCCACCGTAACAGGTGTGACGGGGGTTAAACCTCTGGGAACGTCCAGATAGGGGAAAAAGCCAACGGCATAAAAAACCCCTTGAGAGACTTCCACGCAGTGGTCGTGGAACAGGCTTGAGTGAATCAGCAGACGAAGTGGAACCAACGGTAGGATGAAAGCGGCAGAGGTAATCTGAAAAGGCAGGCAGAGGTCTGATACACGGGCTGGCTGATGAGTACAAGGAACGTGGAAGAGGCAATCCGAAAAGGCAGGCAGAGGTCTGGTACACGGGCTGGCTGACAAGTACAAAGTAGGTGGCAGTGGTAATCCGAAAAGGCAGGCAGAGGTCTGGTACACGGGCTGGCTGAAGAGTACAAGGCGGAAGACAAGGGTAAAGGAAAGAAGGAGGAAGAAGGCAGGGAAAGAGGGAGAGACTAGAGAGGGGCAAAGACTAAGAGGCGAATAGGGAGAAAAGGGAAGAATCGGAACAAAGGAGAGAGTGAGAGAAAAGGAGCGAGTATAGGAAGAGCAAGAGAGTGGAAAAGAAGGTAAGAGGGCTCCCGGAGGAGAACGGGAGAGGAGAGGGTGAAAACGGACGCGAGGTCCGAAACAGGAAAACAAAACACAGCGAGAGCGACAGCAACACGGGTGGGTAACCAGGCAACGTTGCAACGCGGCCGTAACCCGGAAGCGGCTGAATAAATACCTCTGGGTACGTGTGCGTGCAAACACTAGACCAATAACACCCGCAAGAGGAAGAACGTAATGGAACTAGCTATGGCGGACCATAGTGCCAGCGGTTCCAAATCCGCCACCCTCGCCAAGACATGAAAGTGGCGCAACTGGTACAAAGGCAGCTGCTCTGAAACTATAGGGCAATGTGAAAATGCACGAAGGCCTTGCCAAATGAAAAAGCAATCCAGGCAGATAGAAAACTGGCATAAAAAGATTGTAGACATTGATTGAACTCTGTCAACATCCTGGGAAGCACATGAACAAGAGATATTCACGACGAGCACAGCAGAAGAAGAAGGAAGAGAAGAAATGTTGGAACCAGCAAATGCCCCCTCCTGCAACAATGCTGATAGAGAATTAAACGTAGTACATAGAAAGGCGGAAAAAGGACATGGTAAAAAGAATTGTTTGCTGGGTCTAACCATAGTAATGTGCATAATGAGTATATTAGCCCCAATGTTGAGCATATCAGTATTATGGTACCTAGAGGAAATGCACCCTTTTGAAGTACTTTTGCCCATTATGAACATTTCCACAACAGAAAGCCCAGTCCATGTGATTTCCTATAGCTTGTCCCCAATGGAAGAAAGGCATAGGGAAGGATATGGGAACAACACGTTGCTATTAATAATGAATATGACACACTAAATCCTAAGAAAAAACAATTGCTAGGTTTGTGCCCATTTGCCTCAACATGGTGGCAAAGGAAAAGGATGGTATGTACAGCCCCTGCCATTGGCTTCCGCATGTTATGCCTCTCTGAGTGCCCTATATTATGGGAAATGGAACGAAAGTGAAACTGGTCAACTAGATAAAACAAATATGAATGAATTTGAGGAAGTGATTATGAAACCGGTGGGTTGCTCCATATTCCATAAAAGACGATTAATAACACCAGCAATAATGCCACAGGATAGATTGTCCGTACCTTATAAAACTTCTGTGATCACGTTCCACATGAACCCACAGGGGAATAAGGATGCGGAACCCCCTTCATATACAGTGAATTATAACCCTCATTCTGTCCCATTAGGTTTAAAGAAAAAGGGTTCTTTCCAGATAGGAGGAACATAGCATTCCTTGATAAAGAAGTGGACCCAATATATGTGGGAGATCCTGTGTATTTCATATGTAGAGAAAAAGCATATCATTGGTTACCTAGGAACTGGGGAGGCACGTGTTATTTAGGTTTCCTGTTTCCTGGGGTGTTCCTTTCAAAAACAGCAGATATAGCTAAGCTGACCAGGTCACGACCTCGCTGGAATAGTGGGGACGGGTTGATTGCAGAAAACATAGCGAAATCATTTGTACCATTTTGGGGCCAGGCGATAAACTCTTATAACATAAGACGACTGTCTAGGATATTAGAAGAAACAATAAATGGAACAACTGACATATTATATAATATGACTCTCGAGGAAAAAGGAATTAGATTAATGTCACTGCAAAATAGAATGGCCCTTGATATAATCTTAGTTGATCGCGGCAGTGTTTGCAAAATCGTGGGATCAGCGTGTTGCGTATTTGTAAGTGACTCCTCCCCCACGATTTTTGAGGCGATAAGAAAATTGCATGTGTTAAGCTCTGATCTCCACCCCCCTGAAGGTGGCTGGGAATTGAACATAAGCTCCTGGTTCTGGGAAGTGTTGCGGTCCTGGGGATGGAAGCTATTTGCAATCCTAGTAGCAATCCTAGGAATATTTGTGACATGTTGTTGTTGCATACATTGTCTCCCCATAGTATGTACTGAAATTAGCGAAGAGTGTGTACAAATGATGAAATGAAAAAACATTACTAAATCAAGCACTCGCCATAGTAACGAATCTGAAACCATTAAATAATTCATGGCAATTGATATTGATAATAAGAACGAGGAGACAACAAGTGTACATGAGTCAGAATTTGAATCAGATTCCGAATCTAATCCAAATACTTGGTCGGAGGAGGATGCAATGTATGGATGAGACGTTTGGCTTACGGCAAAGAGGAGGGTTTGTCAGTGCAGAAAAACCAAACACCCCTTGAGGGTCTGGAAATTAATGATAATTGGTTGGCCGAAGACCAACCGCCTCATTTACAGTGTTAAGAATATATATTCATTAGTTATTATGTAGCTATTAGTTCAACTAGAGTGAGGCCATTTTAAGATGCCCAGAATCGCCATTTTGTTTTCTCTCTCTGCTCTCTCTAACGTTGCCACTTTGCCTCATGTAAAACTGCTTTGCTGTAGATATTATTTCGCTTCAATGGTCCAAGGCTAAGAAACATGTTGAAACATTACACTGGAGAGCCAGACAGAAATGCCCGATTCTCTCCCTCACATATCCTTGAAGACAGGGAGCAAGGCATTTAATCAGTACACAAATGCCAGCAAGTCTCCTGAAAGAATAGCAATGTACGAAACTAGCATTTAAAGAGTTGAATTATGCTCTTCTTTACGGCCCCCCTTTCTGAGCCCAGTGAGGCCCCGGAGAGCGGGCTGACCTCTTGAGCGAGAATCAAAACTAAGAGATAGTGAGGCCTGGTATGTGCCAGTCTCCTACGCGCAGCTTGCCCATAAAAAACAGAAACGCTGTATTCTCGCAAATAAAGAATGGTGTCTGTAAAATTGAAGATTGCAAACCGTTCCTAAATATGGTGGTCTAAGGTGTCATATTTGTCATACTGGTCAATCATCGCCTCTAATTCAAAGGGAAATGAATTGGGGGCGGCATCAAATGTGTCATACTGTGTCATTGCTGATTGTAAGGTGCTCGGTTTGTATATATGTAACTGATGTACGTTTCACTCTCTCTTGTGTCCCCCGAGGCCTGTTAGACACACGTTGCGGGACGTGGGACCATTTGGCCTACTGGGACTTCTTTGTATTGCAATAAACCCTAGATTTTGGGAACGGAACCTCGTGTCTGGCGTATCTATTCGAGTGTGGTGACTGTGCCTTGTTTCCTCATCCGAGGGTCCCTCAGGGGCCCCTTCAGTAGAACCCGCAGTCCGCAGTTGGCTTGCCCGGTTTCTTGCAAAATCTTAAAGTCATGTACCATATCTGATGTAAATAAGTTCCCATAAAACGCTATTTTGAATATCCTTGCCCACTCGTCCTCCGAAAGGGTCTCCCCTATTAACTAATTGCAAAACCTACGGAATCCCCTCCTCTCCACTAGATTATTGGTGTTCAGGATTTTATACATCTTGGACACTGCCCTCTTCCTCGTCGTAGCCGTGTCCAGTAATGTTTCAAAAGGGGTCAGGTTTCTGCTCAGATTCTTCCCCCATGACTGATCGCAGAGAATGCCCTTCAGCCGGAGGTACTCAAAAATGGAAATTGATCCCAGCCCAAGCACCACCCTCATATCCTCAAACGAGTGGAATTCACCCTCTTTGAACATTTGCCCTGCCCATTCTAATCCCATGTCCGACCAGAATTGAGTATTACGAAACCCCCTACTCCCGAGTTTGAAGGGATGTCCCCAGAGGGAAGTCATCGGAGAGGGCCACGAGGTTAGGTGAGCCATCGAGGGACCCTCTTTCCAGACCGACCAGAGTAGCCCAAGGGTTAGATGGACCATCAACCGACCCGGGAGGAGCCTGCGAGGGACCCAAAGGAGATCTCGTACCTTAAGGGGGTGGACATCCATATCCTCCAGGTAGGACCAATAAGTTCTCAACCCTTCTTTCATGTGTTCCATCAGGACTCGCAGTTGGGTGGCACGATAATAGAGAGGAAAATCTGGTAACCCAAAACCCCCCTCCTCCCTGTGGAGAGTCAAAGTAGCCCACCCAATCCTCGGGGCCCTCCCCTGTCATATAAACTCTCGTACCACTTTCTGTAGGTCCCTAAAAGTTTGGTCAGGGACAATCGTTGGGAGAGCTATGAAGAGGAACAGCAACCTAGGCAAGATATTCATCTTTACCGCAGTCATGCGGCCATACCAGGACAAAATCATCCCTCCCCATTTCCTCAAATCAGATGTAATCCCTGCCATAGCAGGCCATAGTTGGTTGAGGCTAACTTGGAAAGGTCCCTGGTAATGAGAACGCCCAGGTAGCGGACAGAGTCCCTCCAACCCACCACTCCCCTATACCTGTCTAGGGAATCCAACCTCGGGTCCTGAGCCCTCATGGGGAGTATTACTGACTTTGCCATGTTAATTTTCAACCCCGAAAATTGACCAAAAGTGGTCAACAATGACAAGAGAGGGGGGGAGCGAGGAGTCAGGCCGCACCAGATACACCAGGATATCACCTGCAAACAAAGATAGCTTGAACTCCACCTCACCACTCCTGATCCCTTGGACATCTGGGTGAGCTCTCACCGCTATGGCCAGGGGTTCCAACGTAAGGACATACAACAGGGGGGAAGTGGTCATCCCTGCCTCGTCCCCCTCGAGAGGGAGAACAAGTCAGAGAGCACACCATTCACTTGAACCCTCGCTCTTGGGGCCCTATATAGTGCGCCACCCAACTCCTAATGTTTGCCCCAAAGCCCATTCTTTGGAGGAGTAATTCTAGGTATCTCCATTCCACCCTGTCGAAAGCTTTCTCCGGGTCTAGAGAAAGCACACTCTTGGGCATAGTGGTTCAAATCTATCATTTTACGGATATTGTCCGAACCTTGCCTCCCCCTGATAAAGCCCACTTGATCCCCATGGACCAGTGTTGGCATTATCACTTCCATCCGTTTCCCCACCACCTTGGCTAGGATCTTTACATCTATATTAAGAAGCGAAATGGGCCGGTAAGAGGGCATTCCATTGGGTCTTTCCCTTCCTTAGGGAGCACCACTATTATAGCTCCCATCATGGATTCTGGCAGGATGCCCCCCTCTATCACCGCATTAAACACTCTCGCCAAATACGGAGCCAGGGTGGAACGGAACCTTTTATAACAGTATACAGTGAAGCCAACCTCACCTGGTGACGTCCCCCCCCCCTCATTCCGCTAATCGCTTGCTTCATCTCCTCCTCCGTTACAGGCCCCTCTAACCCCTCCGCCACCTCCTCTCTTAGGGCCAGGACCTTGATTGTATTTAGAAACCCTTCAATCAGGGTGCCTTAGCCTTTATACTCAGACAGGTATAATTTTTCATAGAATCAACTGAAGGCCTCACCGATACTCGGGGTGTCATATACCATCAAACCCCTATCGTTTTTCACTGCTTTTACCATTTTACTTCTCTGGACCTCTCTCAATTTCCAGGCTAAAATACTGTCCACTCTGTCTCCCTTCTCATAATATTTTTGCTTAACCAGCTGAAGGCTCCTTTCTGTTTTATGGAGGAGTAGATCCTTCAACTGTAGCCTATAGTCCACCAGGTTGGCCACCCACTCCCGATCTAAAGGTACCTCTTAGGGACCCCCCTGGCTGGAGCTGGGCTATCTTTTCTCTCAAACCCCTCTCCCAAGCCTCCCGTTCCCTTCATTTCTGGGCTCCCATTTTAATGAGGATGCCTCGTAAGGTCGCCTTGAAGGCGTCCCATAATGTGTGCATGCCCACCTCGCCATTATCGTTCAACACAAAAAAATCCACTATGGCATCCAAGATCTCCTGAGCCTGAACCTCATCCTTCAGCAGGGAGTCGTTACACTTCCATCGCCCTTTTCGAGGACCCCGCCATCCTCCCACTATGGCAACCCGTACCATATCATGGTCAGACCAGGGGACAGGGTCGACCCCATGGCCCGAGACGTAGGGGGACAGGAGCTCATCGACCAGTATGTAGTCTATTCTAGAGTACGATTCATGGGTTGCGGATTAGTGCGTGAAAGAGGGGCCTCCGGTCCTAGGATACAGAGTTGTGTCCACCAGGCCCAGTTCCGCATTAACCTTCTGGAAGGTTCGGGCCATGGATTCGTCTGCCACCCTAGCAACCTGAGATCCCAGCTGCTTCCTGTCAGTGGAAGGGTCCATAACCATGTTGAAGTCCCCCCCCACCACCACCGAGCCATGTACAAATAACTTTAGCCGTGCCCCCGTTTCCCCCCAAAATTGAGCCTGACCTTCATTTGGACAATACACCACAACCAGAGTCAGTGAGGAGCCCTGTAGAGACCCTCTAACCATTAAATATCGGCCTTCCGGATCCCTCATTATATCCTCCATGTCCTTCGCCATTAAAATGGCTACCCCTCTTTTTTTGGTCCTGTGTGATGCACAGAGTACCTCCCCAATTCCCCCCACGCATTTTGGGATCTTTCCACCGTGCCCAGTGCATCTCCTGTAGAAAAAGAAGGTCCAGGTTGGCCTTTCTAAATTCTCTGCAACCAAGGACCTCTTGGTGCGGGTGTTCAAGCCCCGCACGTTTAGAGAGCCCACTCCCAGGGCCGGCAGACACTCAGCGATTGTCGAAGTTGCCCTCTCTCTCTATCCGCACCATCACCACACCTATGTCTAACAGCTCTTGATGTTTTTCCCCAAACCCCTGAGCATCCCCCCTCCCTCTTCCCCGGGTGGTCCTTAATCTTTTCCCCAACTGCCCCCCGTTCCCCACCCCAAATTCAACAAACCCAACTCCCTCCCATCCCCCCTCCCCCAACCTCGGCGTCCAGCCAAGTAGAACCACCGTCACAGGCGCTTGGCCGGACCACCAGTATACCCAACCCTGCTGGGCCATCACTGACAAATTCACCACTGTGAGCCTCACCCAAACCCGACCCCCCTTCCAATATCGCCTTATACTTGCTGTTCAGGGGGGGGACCGCTGAATCCATATTTACTGTTAAATGTCTGTCGTTTATTTTGTTAGTTTTAGAAAAACTCTCCGTCAATTTATCTTTCATTTTCTAAAAGTCTGCTTTCAGACACTCTGTTAGTCTCGCTTGGCGACCTCCCAAATCAAACCCATTGGTTTGTGTGATTACTTTTCTTGGCGCATACGATCCCATATTTTTGGTGAACTGTGAAGCACGAATGGTAATATCGCCTGTCAGATCTACTTGTCCTTTCTTCAACAGCGATTTTGCACACTTATAATTTTTCTTGGTTTTTGTATTTTCGCTATTATTTTTGGTAGTTATTATGGACAGATTTCCTGTAAAATGCCGCACTACGGCAGCGTTATTTGGTCTGCCAACCTCCACTGGAAAAGTGAATTTGAGGAGATTTACATCCGTGAATGTCCGTGGAACCTCCATCTCCAAAAGCTCAATGTCAGTTACATCAAATGGAGATTGGAAGGCTGCAGTGTTGATTTCAATCACTTTAGAGCCATCTTTCGGGACTAGTATTCGCATTTGCGTTTGTGTTTGTTTCTCCGCCGGCGTCGGCCCCCTCGTGTTCAGCGACCTCCGCCGCTGCACACGGGCGCCCGCCGCGGAGCCAACAATAACAGCCTCAGCAACAACAACTGCCTTGTTCCTCTCCGAAGAGCTCTTTAGAGTCGAAGGCTGTTTTAGCACTAGCAGTCTGCTTGTTGCCATTTGCGCAAGAGATGGTACGACTGCTGTATGTGGTCCAATAGTTTGACTAATAGGCAACAAGTCCTCTCGCTGCTCCCGTGACCAGTCATAGCCCCCCAGATCACATGTTTGTTTGTTTGTTTGTTTGTTTAATTTATTTGTAGAGCGCTCCGGACCCGTGGGTAGAAGGGCGCTTTAAGGATACGGTTACAGTCATGAAATATGCATTAACATTTACAAGGTACATCAATTTACAAAGAAAGATTTACATAATACGACAATTTACATATAATACAGGTGTGGCTGCGGCTGTTAGATATTGGAGATGAGGGTAAAAGCTACTCTTTGTTCAGTAGCCAGCCAATAATGTTAATACAGACTCTTCCCCTTGTAAGCATAACATATTTTCGTTCAAGGGACTAGCCTGTGGTTGCAAGGATTGCTTTAACTTTGAGCGAGTCAACGGCCCGTTTTCGGCCAGGGTTTGCTGCTTATCTCTGCTTTCAGCTGCGGACTGCTGCAGACTGAACTCTGCGCACGAACTCTGCGTGCGCTCCATGCTTGCCTGACATTTTTAAAGTAGCTGGAGCTTGTTGTTTTTCTTAAAGGCACAGGAAACAAAGCAAAGGCACAAATCCAATGTTCTTTAACCAGTAACTGCAGCTCTTCTCTGGGACACAACTGCTGCAGACTGAACTCTGCGCACATACTCCGTAGTAGACTATGTGCTAGGGCTCGGAAAGAGGATGGTACTCCTGATGGGTCTGACTAGTGAGAAACTGAAGGCAGGGCAAGCACTGGTGAAACATTGGTATGACCAGAAGGCTGCCCTCATCAATTTCACACACGGTCAGCAAGTCCTGATCATGAATCCTATAAGGCCTACAGCTTTACAGGACAAGTGGTCAGGCACTTACACAGTGGTGGAGTCACTGGGTGAGGTCAACTATTTAGTGGACTTTCGAAGAGCTGGACAAGCTCCAAAAGTGTTCCATTTCAATATACTGAAGGCTTTCATCTCAAGAGTGGAAATCGCTGCACTGCTGCTGGCTTCAGATGTTGAGGAGGAGGAGTCAGAACCTCTCCCTGACCTGTTCCAGGGCAGTCCTTCAGATAGCTCCATTGAGGGTGTCTAAGTGGCCCCTCACCTGACTTCTGATGAACAAGCTGAGGTGAAAAGTTTGCTGAGGCAGTTTTCCCCTTGTTCTCACAAACTCCTGGTTTGACACCTTGGTGCAAACATGACATTGACACAGGAGATAGTGTGCCCACTAAAAGGAGGGGATACAGAATGTCAGACAAAGTAAGGTCTTACATTAAGACAGAGGTCAACAAAATGTTAGATCTTGGGGTGATTGAACCCTCTAGTAGTCCTTGGTCCAGCCCTGTGGTTTTGGTTCCAAAGGCAGGCACCTCTGAGTTGAGGTTCTGTGTGGATTACAGGGCTCTGAATGCTTTCACCAAGAAAGATGCACACCCCTTGCCTAGAACAGATGAGCTGGTGGATACTTTGTGTGCCTCCACATACCTCAGCGCATTTGACCTCACTGCAGGCTATTGGCAAATAGCCCTTGCAGAACATGCCAAGGAGAAGACAGCTTTCTCAACTCTCAACACCAGAGGGTCTTTACCAGTTCAGGGTAATACCTTTTGGGTTGAAGAATGCACCTGCCACTTTCCAGGGGCTTGAGAATCATGTCCTGGATGGGTTGGATGAATTCTGTGTAGCATATCTGGATGATATAGCAGTTTTCAGTGCCACCTGGGAGGATCATGTGAAACACCTTAGGATTGTGTTGCAGGCTCTTCACAAGGCCCACCTGACCAGTTTTATTTATTTATTTATTTATTTATTTATACATCACTTGGTTTAAATTAAACCTTTGATGCAAGCCACTTAATACATAGATGAGCTTCTCCCAAACAAACGAGAAGAAAGGAAAAAAAAAATGAATAAATAAAACAACAACAGAGCAGAAAAGAAACACAAGAAGAGAAAATATAAAAAAGAATCATCTCCTCCAAAGGCCCAGGTTTATAAGGTTCCATTTAATCCGACTGAACCATTTTCGTTATCACTCAAAATGGTGAAAGTTATCCTCACAAATTGTTGCACAGCAAGAGGCAAGGAGAGCCTCCCTCCCCATTTTATGATGGCCCACCATTCATCCTGTGTTTTTAAATACGATTCCCCAAGGAATTTTCACAGGAATTTGTCTCTTGTAGAATTTAGAGGCTCACACACTAGCAACAAGTGCTTCAGAGTTTCAGTACCATTTCCACAAATCCGACAGTTTAAAGTTCTCTCTTCCTGGGCCTTTATTCTCCTTTCTGTAACCTCTAGTGTAGGATAGAGATTTAATCGAAGTCTTAAGAAATTTTGCCACTCCAACTGTGCTGGAAGCCTTACAATATAGGGCATAACTGTTCCTCTTCTATAATGTTCGTCTGGTTCGTCTCTAAATGATGTGTAAGATTTCACTTTTTGGATAGTCATAATCCAATCCATGTCCAGTAATTTTATTTTTACCCTCATCAGATTTTCAACTAGAGATTTTTCTGAGAGAGTAATATTGGACAGTATGGAACAGCAAGTGTCTTGCCAGACGTTTAGAACGTCAACCTGTTTCCAGTCCATAGCCTCCTTAATGATCATAAAACCACTGTCACTTATTGGCTGGAGGCATTTCCTAAAGAGGGATACCGATTTCCATTCCATTTGGGAGTATAAAGACGTTAGGCCCAGTTCTTTCCGAACTCGTTCAATTGGTAGTGAAGTAGGCAAAATCAGAACTCTCTTCCAAAAGAGGCCTTCCAGAACGTTCCAAGTTGTGGGATCAATAAAGAGGTTAGCTTCTGCAGCATAGGTAAGAATGGGTGCGACTTTCATCTTGTAGAAATCCAGTAGAGGCACCATGGAAAATTTGCAGTAACGCCTTTTGATGAGCAGGGCTTGGGATGCAAAATCTTTAACTTTACTTCTCCGATGGTGAATACCAGGTGCATCGTTTATGCTGTTATTTAAGGTTATCCCAAGGTACAGAATTGCTGCGACGACTGGTATTTGTTCTCCATTCAGTGTCCAATTATGTTTTTTTTCTTTTCCTGGCCCTGCCTTTATCGCCCAGGATCAGGATTTTGGATTTTCTTGCGTTTATCTTGAGGGCATTTTTTTGGATGTATAGGGACAAGTCTGTCAACTGTCTCTGCAGCCCAATTTCCGTCTGGTCAAGCAGGAGCAGGTCATCTGCAAACAGTAAGTGTCCCACTGCGTGACCCACGATTTTTGGCGGAAAACATCTTGTTTTCTCAAATGCCTCCGCCTTGTCTGATATAAATAGACAGAAGACCGCAGGAGCCAGACGACAGCCCTGCTTCAGCCCATTTTCTGATGGAATTTCATTGGACAGTGTGCCCTTTCTATCTAATTTGATGTTCAGGGTAGTGCCCCTGTGTAGGGCTTCCACAGGATCTCTCAGGGCTTAAGGGCACCCCCATTTCTTCAGTTTAGCCCACAGGATTCTCCCGTCCACTGAATTGAAAGCCTGTTCCAGGTCAATCGAGGCAATATAAATGGCCCGTATCCGTTTTTGTTTGACCATACACTTGAGCACATTTATAATGAAGATATTTAAGGAGGTGCCAATCCCTCTTCGGAAGCCCGACTACCACTGGTCCTGATCCTGAGACGTCAGACTCCATTCATTGAGATGCTTTAGAATGATATCTGCAAATATCTTGCCCACCACGTCAAAAAGGGTGATCGGCCTATAGTTGCAGGGGTTTGACCGATCCCCCCTCTTGAAGGTGTTAACCACTTCTCCCTCGTGACAGTAGTAAATAGTTTCTGCATGAACGTTGCCCATCTTGCAGGATCTTTTTTCAAGATTTCATTAGTCAGACCGTCCGGCCCCGCCACCCTCAATGAATTAGACTTTCTTTTTTTTTTTTAAAACTCTTTTTATAGAACTTTTCAAATTTAAACAACAAGGCAACAGCAAAAGAAAGAAAACTTCCCCCCCTCTACTCCCCCCTGGGACGATGAGCATTCAAAGTCCCCCATCTTCCCTCTCCCAGACAGTTCCCTCACCCTATTGTAGCTCAAGAAGTCTCAAACGCTGCGGATACCATATCACTCTGTAGTCATCTTTGAGAAAAGTCAAAAAGTCATAATCTCCCCCCAGTCTGCAGCAAAGCTTTGCACTTTATTCTCTATGGCATAAGTTGCCCACTCCAAGGCCACTATGTCCCAAACATTCCACAGCCAGTCCTGTTCCCTTGGAATCTCGTGGCTCCTCCATCTTTGGGCTATCAACAAAAGGGCTGCCAGCGTCAAGAGCTTTTGCTTTCTCCCTACCCCTGATCCTCCCCTCATCAGAAATCACCCGGACGCCCAGGAGGATCTGCATTGGAGTCTGTGTATCTCCTGGGCCAAAAGCCCTTTCCTGCGCCCTTTGTACCTCTGCCCAAAATGATGCTATCTTGGGACATTGCCACCAAACGTGTTCTGCCGTGCCTACCAAACCACAACCCCTCCAGCACCTGTCCGGTCTCGTGGGGAACATTTTATGCAGTTTGGCCGGGGTGTAATGCCATCCAAATAGGAGCTTATACCATGCTTCTTGGAGCTGGGAGGCTCTGGCTAATTTGGGTATCTTCTTCCAAAGTCTTTCCCACTCCTCTCTACTGATTTCCCTCCCTAGGGCCTTTACCCATTTTTGCATGTAAGGCCACTGAAGATCGGGTTGCAAACTATTCAGGATCTTATAAATATTGGAGATAAGGCCTTTCGTACCGTCGTTGGCCAGCAGAAATTTCTCAAATTTTGTCGGCTCCCTAGTTGCCGCCTTTCTAACTCCCGGGTGTAGCACCCAATGTCTTATTTGAACGTAGCGCAATCTTTCCTTCTCCTGTATTGCAAATACTCTTTTACAGTCCTCTAATGACAACAATTCCCCCTCTCGGAACATATCACATAACTTCCCACATCTCCTTCCTGCCAATTCTCAAAAGCCCCCCTCTCCAGGCCCGGGGAAAAATCGCCATTGCCAAAGAGCAGTGTAAACGGAGAGGGGAAAGAAGTAATTCCCTTGGCCCCTACCATGGAATCCCAGGTGTCCACCACTAGTTTGGTGATAGTGCTTTCATAGAGGTGCCGTGGTCTATGCTCCTTCGGGAGCCAAAGGACTTCTGTGAGGCTACGGTGGGCCACCGATCTGTCCATTCTCACCCAGAGTTTCTCTCGCTGGCTCTCTTCCCCCTGCAGCCATTCCCTGATGATTCTTAGCTGAGTTGCCTCATAATACTGCCAACAATTCGACAGAGCCAGGCCTCCCTCTTGTCTAGATGCCATTAACAAAGCACCCCGCACCCTTGGTCTTTTCCCTTCCCACACAAAATCTTTTGTCAGAGTCCCCAATTCCCTGAAGAAGCTGGATGGAACAGGCTGCGGGATAGCTTGGAATAAATACAACAGCTGCGGAAGCGCGACCATTTTCACCGCAGCAATCTGCCCTAGCCAGGATACTCTAAAGCCTCACCATCTACGATAGTCCCTTCGAATTGCTCTAAGGAGCGGGGGAAAATTCACTGGGTAACACCCTGATATTGTTGCCGTGATCTTTAGTATTTAATCCCGCCTGGACTCCACAATAAGTGAGTGCATTCCCTCATCTCCTCAAGTTCTAGTCCCCTAAGCATTAGATTAAGGATTTCTGACTTGTTAGCGTTAACCTTGAGTCCCGAGGCCTCCCCAAATTGTTCCAACGGGGATAGGCTAACCTGAAGCGACTCTCTGGGTACCGTCAACATCAGCAGCATGTCATCAGTGAAAGCTGCGACCTTCTGTTGTTCCCCCCCCAAACGGGATGCCTCGTATATCTGGCTTTTCCCTAATCGCTTGCAGTAAGGTTTCCA
The DNA here is from genome assembly GCF_040938575.1 of Ambystoma mexicanum. Taxonomy (NCBI): domain Eukaryota; kingdom Metazoa; phylum Chordata; class Amphibia; order Caudata; family Ambystomatidae; genus Ambystoma; species Ambystoma mexicanum. The sequence goes on from NC_090937.1 coordinate 302,500,383, forward strand.
GGTACAGCGCATAAAGAATAGGGGATAGAGGGCAGCCTTGTTTAGTCCCCCTTTGTAAATTGACCCTTCTAGTAGCTGTCCCATTAACCATTATTCTAACGGATGGTGCTTGGTAATTAGCCTGGTCCATCTTGAGAAATTCCCCCCTAATGTCCATCTTTTTCATTACATGAAACAGAAAAGACGACTCCACGCGGTCAAAGGCCTTTTCCGCGTCGAGTGCCACCAAGACCGCTGGGGTGGATGTCCTTTGAACTTTTTCAACTAAATGGGCCACCCGCCTGATGTTATCTGCTGTCTGCCGGCCCTTGACAAAGCCTGCTTGGTCAGGATGTACAAGAGAAGGCAGAATGGCATTCAGCCTATTAGCCAAGATTTTAGTATAAATCTTGGCATCTGTATTGATCAAGGCAATGGGGCGGTATGCCGTTCTCTCTTCCGGGTCCTTATGCGGCTTGAGGACCAGGGTCACCTTTGCTTCTTCCATCGATGGGGAAATTTTACCTGTCCGTCGAAACGTGTTGAATAGGGAGGTCAATTGCGGGGCTAACTGTGTAATAAACATTTTATAAAAGGCAGCGGTATGACCGTCGGGGCCGGGGGCTTTATTCACTGGAAGAGCTCTGGCCACCCCCTTACTTCCTCCTCAGTGATTTCTCTGTTTAAGGCTTCCCGCGTCTCCCTATCAATTTCCCGCAGCTGGACAGATGGCAAAAACCAATCTTGCGCCTCACTAAGGGGGTTTTGGGATACATACAGGGAGTCGTAAAACTCCGCTATTGCCTCCTTCAATTCTTCCCTCTCTGTTACTCTCACCCCACTGGCCAGTTTTAAGGCCGTGATGGCATTTTTTGCCTTTGTTCCCCTAAGTAGCCGTGCCAAAAGCGTACCCGCTTTATTCGCCTTAGCATAATACTTTGTCTCACAGCTATGAGTGCCCCTTCCGCTTTCTCGGTACGTAGTAATTCCAACTGGCCCAGTGCCTTCCTATATTCCCGCAAGGCTATCCGGGATGGGGTTGCCCCTGCTGCCTGCCTAGCTGCCTCAACCTCCGTCTCCAATTGTACCTCCAAAGCTCTTAACTGCTTCACTCGAAAAGCGGACGCAGCAATTAGATCCCCTCTGATTGTAGCCTTAAAGGCGTCCCACCTTATCCCCTCTCCCATGTCCTCCAGCCTATTTATAGCAAAGAAGGTCTTAATCTTCTCCTCAAGTCCTTCCCGAACTACCGGGTCCCTCAAGAGCGCACTAGGGAACTTCCAGCCCCAAACCCCCCTCTCCCTCCTACCCAAATCCATAACCACTGATATCCATAAGCACTGATACTACCTTATGGTCGGCTATTCCAATCGGTCCCACCTGCACCTCCCGGATAGATCCCACTAGCCCTACAGAGACCCATATATAATCTATTCTAGATTGAGATCCGTGGACCCCAGATATGAAGATATAACCCTCCGCATCTCCCTTTACCTCCCTCCACACATCCCGCATCCCCAGGTTCCTAATCTTATCCTTCAAGTCTGCCGACAACACTGCCCCACCACCTGTGAAACTGTTGCCGCTTCTATCCCGTACCCTATCCCATGCAATATTCAAGTCTCCCAATAAGATAATTTGCCCCCAAGATTGTTCTTCCAACACTTTCAATACCGACAGCAGAAATTGCTCCTGACCAGTGTTGGGGCTGTATACCACCGCTATTGTGCAAGGGGCATCCTGACATTTCCCCCTAACCACTAAGTATCTCCCCTCTTTATCTCTCGTGACTGCCTCCACTCTGAAATTAACCGTGCTTCGAATAGCTAGTGCTACCCCCTTTGTTTTACTGTGACCTGAGGCATGCAATATCTGATCAAAGCCTTTCAGCTTCAACTGATCCTGGTCTTTGGGTAGCAAGTGCTTTTCTTGGAGTCCCATAATATCAGGTCTCTCCTTTCTCACAAAAAGTTCCAACTTCTTCCTTCGCAGGGGAGAGTTCAACCCTCGGACATTATGCGTTACCCACTTAAGAAGTTAAGGGTTGCGACTGAGATCTTCCTCTGAACAACTGTCTTCTCTCCTTTCTCCTCCTTGAATGTCTCGCCTCCGCCCCACCCCCCCCCCCCTCCCCACCTCTCTCCCCAAACCCCCCTCCCCCCTCCCTGGAAGACCATCCCCTTCCTGCCTGCTCACCACACCTAACTCGGGCATCCCTGCCCTTTCCGTACCCAAAATGGTTGCTCCTCCTCCGACCCATGTCTTCATTTCTCCTTCTAGAGGCCCACCACCCCTCTTTCCGAGTCAGACTTTAGGAGTCATTGGGAGAGTTACTCCTCTCTTCACTAGGATTCCCTTTTTGCCTCCTCATAACAGCTTTGCCACTTTTCCTCTTCTTCTCTCCCACAGTCGTCCAACTCCATGGATTCAGCCTGTTGCATCCTATTGCACCCCTCGCTCCCGAGCTCGTCGGGGTGTCCTCCAGATCAATGTGAAGTGTGTCGGCCCCTTCCTGCAGGGTCGTCACTCGCTTCTGGGCACCCTCCCATTCAAAGAGTAGACCAAACGGGAAAGTCCACTTATATCGTATGCCCTTCTTGTTCAACACTTTCACTAGCAGACTCATCTGCCTCCTCTTCATGAGAGTGCTAGCCGCTAAGTCCTGAAACAAAGTGGTCTGCTGACCATCAAACATAGGGGCTCGCTCAGTCTCGCCGCACGGAGGATTGCTTCCTTCTAGGCGTATCTAGCAAACGCTGCCAGAACATCTCTGGGTCTCGCCTTCTGGCTTTTGACAAACCGACAGGTTCTATGAACTCAGTCCAACTCAATCTTCTCGGGGTTCCCTTCGCCTAAGATGCCTGCAAAGATGCCCTGGAGAACCTCCTTCAGGTCCTTATCTGGGACCGACTCTGGTAAAGATTTCACTCTAATGTTAACCCTACGGGATCTGTTCTCCAAGTCCTCCAGTTGGACCTCCAAATTCCTCGTAGCCACGCCCAACCTCTCTATGGCTTCGCTGTTAGCTGTGGTTTCCTCCTCTTTCTCTTGGAGGCCGTTTTCCAGGGCATCTGTCCTTTCCCCCAATTGGCGTGTTTCCTGTCTTATCCCTCCTAGGGCCTTGTTCAAATCTGTTCTCATTAGTTGGAATTGGTCTTGAAAAGTCTTCCCCATCCCCTGATCCGCAACTTCGCCCGACTTCTCCCGGGCTGTTCCAGGGCCCTCCCTTGGGGTGTGCACCGGCCAAATTGCAGGTAATGTACCAACCAAGTCACTTATGGCTGGTGCCCCCTTCCCTCCTTTGCTTTTAGATTTGGCAGTCATGTTGCTTCAGTCCCCGCTGTCCTCACAGTAATGCTGGTTCCAAACAAGGGACCGTGGATGAGCTAGAGACCACGGGCCCCTACCCTTCACTCACTGGGGGCTGGGGGGTAGTGTCGTGAAAATCCAAGAAGAGAGACACTCCAGATCTTTAAAGCCGCCAGAGGTGCTGGGCTGAGCCCCCCCTGCACCTCCTCAATCGGGACCGCAGAACTACCCAGGGCACCACCGATCACACTGCCCCCCGTGATGGCACTCTCCAGATGCCTTACGGAAGTCCACTCAGCTCTCCCCGGTGGGAAAAACTGCTCCTCTGCCCATCCTTTGTAGTTGGTTCGCCTATACCAACGGGGAGTCAAGAAGGCCACCCGAGCCCGTCCCCCAGGTCCCACTGCAGCCCGCGATCCAAGCTCACTGCAGGGAGACCTCCATCCCTCCACGCGCCGCTTCTGGTGCCAGGGGGGGACACCCCCCAGGGGGCAATGCTCCAGGCCCCCCCTTCTGCAAACGGGCCCCCTGCAGCCTCTGGGAGGCGGTGCTTCGCCGCTATCAATCTTCTCCGGGGCGCCTTCCTCTTTCAATGCACCCCGGTCTGACTCGGAGCCGCTCCGCCGCACCACGGCCCCTCCGCTTCTCCAAACGCTTTTCCCTCCAGGGTGGGGGGGGGCGGGCCACGCGATCGCTCCACAGCCGCTCCCCTCTAGAGCTCCGCAGGGCACACGGTGCAAACGCGCCGCCTCCTCACCAGCTCCAACGGCTGCACCCGCGGCCTCCGACACCTGCCGCGGCTGGACCCATGGCCTCTGACAGCTTCAAACCGGCGTTCACCGTGGGGTGCTGCCTAGACTTTCCGCCGGCACCAAGTCACTCTCCGCCCTCACCTCACTCGCCAGGGAGCCTTCTTAATTGCCAAGGACACCTGTTGTAGGGGCGGTGGGCAACATTATGGAACTGGGTCCAGAGAGCGCCGTCGGCACGTCTACTCAGTGCCGGCAGCCATCTTGGAATCCCAACGAATTGGACTTTTGTATTAGTTCAGTTATTTCTTGACTGTCAAATTTAAAGTCCCAAGCTGCTTCTGAGGGTATATAAGACTCCATCTGAGCCCCCCCTTTCGATTCGTATAGGGAATTAAAGTGCGCCACTCACACCTACACCTGAGAGGACACTGAATCTGTTATTTTCGAGTCCTCGGGGGTGTTTAAGTCGTTTATTAACTTCCACACTCCTGCTGTGTTTTTCTTAGTGTCTAACATCAGCAATCTCTCCCATCCTGCTGAATGGTATATTGTTTGTACTGGAATAACCAGTTCATATAGCTGTTTTTCACTTTTTTAAGTAGGAGTAGGTTTTGAGGTGTTTTATGTTTTTTCACTTGTCTCCCCAGTTTATTTACAGCCTTCTTTCTTCTGGCGATTTGTTCGTCATAGGCGTGCTTAGATGTAAATGCTGGCCTCTTGGGATTTTCCGTCTTTTCTCTAAAGTCCTGTAAAAAGTATGGGTATATCAGTATACCCCCTCTCAAACATGGTGAGTCTGAGTTCAAAGCCAATAAAGAAGATGTTATAGATGGCAAATTTCTTCTGTTGATACGAAGACAATTTCCTCCCGGGTTCACCTCGAGGTTCTGACCTTCTTGGGGGTGCCCCAGTGATGGATTTCCAGTAGCCCACTCTGCACATTCGAGCTCAAGGAGGTTGTGGTCACTTGTCTCTGTAGAAATCACTTGCAGAGAGATAAATGTTGCTAACAGGTCTTCTGTTGTGAAGATGTAATCAATAATACTTGATTGACCCCCTGCTTCCAAGTTGCAGCTCCGGGTATATCGCCTTGTAAGTAACCATTTGCCATATAGATGTTTCTCTCTATTAACTCCCTTTCAAAGTCCAAACCTCTTCTTACATTCTCTGTGGCTAATTAAGACTTCTTTTTTGGTTCCTCTTTTGTCAAAGCACTCCATATTTAAATCTCCACATAGTAAAACTGCCAAATTAGGCCAGGTTGACCTAGCCTCATCGATTTCCCTTACCCAAGCTACTTCTCCAGTAAACGTTACAAATTAATAGTGTCCGTTTCTTCCATTCCCATTCGGGAAAGTTCGTATGAGCTAATGTAAGTTGAATTTCAGAGTTTGTGTTTGTGGAGGTGATTACTGTTAGACCACTCGATCTTTTAATGGCCATAAGAAGACTTACCATTGGTCGACCCGTGGCTCCTTTTGTTGCAGGATTTATATGGACTTCAAAGTCGTCCAAGACCGGAGTTTCCCTTAACCAAGTCTCCTGGAGACAAATAAGATCGTATTTTGTCAAATTAATCTTGCTTTTGCCAAATAAATGCACAAATCCCCTCGTGTTCCAACTCCCAATGGTCCAGTTCCTGGAGGTGTCTGAATGATTCTTATGCTGGCGTTATGAAGTACCAACCAGCATTCCCACTAGCCAGCTCCAATCTTCCCTTTGGCCACCTTCTGTTCTTCACTTTGCTTCAAAACGACCCGCCTACTTCCCTTGTGGAGTCCAATTTTGAGATCATCGGTACCCTCTTTGTACCTAATGGCTGAGTTGTTAAGGACCTCCGATTTAGCTTGGGAGTCCACCCTTTCCCCTCCCACCTGACCCCAGAGTGGAGTTGTACTTGTGCTTTTTGCTTGGTTTCCCATGTCCTTTAGGATAAACCCATGTACGTTCAGTTTAGCACCTTCTTTAATAAGTATATTCGTAGTGATCCGAGATGTTATATGTAGGATCACGTTGACAAGACTTGTTTCGCTGGGGAACTCAATTAAATCGATGTCCTTGGACCTGACTAGATCCAGAGCCGGGACACATCGCAACAACCTCATTACGTTGTTTCTGTTCATCACGAGACTGACGGCAAATCCTAAAGTTCTTTATAAGGATCATTTAAACACCTCATTTTGTACAGCACTTTTAGAATCCGGCATGGTTTCCTGTTTTACTCTTCTGTCAACTCCGGCCTTCCTACTATTTTCTGCCCATGTAACAGATCTTCTCAAAGCCCTCAGTGAAGCACCACTGGATGTCTTACTTGGGCTTTCCACCTCCACCTCTGTTAATTTCTTCTGTACTACAATGATTCTTCTTTGTTCCATTGTCAAGAAGGTTTTCTCAGTTTTTAGTGGAGATGTTTCCTCAACCGAGTCTGACAATTCGTCGGAACTTTCCGTATTTTGGTTTACCCATGACCTCCACTTCGGACATACCTACTCACGTGTCCAGACGGCGGCCAGGCCACTGAAGGCCCTGGACTTGTTTAAGTCCTTATCCTTGTTTAAATTCGGGACACTACTGGTTTCATTTGGTGTGCAGCTCTGAGGTTCCCTGGCACAGGGGGCTAGTCCACTTAACTCCTCCTGATAGTGAGTATTCCCCCCAGATCCCCTTGAGTCTGAGGGCCTCATTATAAGAAGTGTGGAATGCGTTGAACGGCGTCGGTAATGGTGCCGGTGCCGTTAAATGCATTCCGCACTATTACGAGGTCCCCTCGCGGGACCCGCTCTGGACGTCTGGTTTTTCCAGACGTCCAGAGCGGGTCCCGCGAGGGGACCAGGGAGCTAACAACAGCCCCTCTTGTAATGGGCCCGTTGTTAGCTCCCTCCCCATTCCCACTGAGCCCTACGGGGGCTCGAATGGGAATGGGGAAGGACCGGGCCGGGTTCCCTGAAGGAGGAAATACCAGGTCTCCATACTCGGAATGGCCCGGTATTTCCCCATTCAGGGAAACCGGACCGGACCCGATTTTGGAGGCAGCCATGCCCTTATTAGGCTGCCTCCAAAGTCGTAATGAGGCCCGAGTCTTCTGAGTAAGTTGAAAAATTCATCAGATCGTTTTCTGGGTCGATGTTGGACGTCTCATGCTCTGATTCGTCCTCGCTCAAGATGTCTAGATCAATCCCTGTGTGGGTTGACAAACCTTTCATGCTTAACATTTCCCTTGTTACAGCAGTCCCATTTACTGGTTTCTTAAAGTTTCTTGGTAGACCAAAATTACTTTGTTTACACTTCCTGCTGTCATTCTTTTTCGCCGGATCTTGAGCTGATGTACTTTCTGAGTTGTTAATTTCAGGAGGAGGGAGTTATTTCCTTAAGTAGGTATTTGGCCCCTTTTTGTTTAGAACCATCTCAGTACCTTGAATCGCCTTGGGTCCTTTTTTTAGTACTTTGAACATTTCGTATGTTTTGATCTGCTGGGTTTGTGGCTCGGTCACCATTTTTCTTGATCTTCCAACTTTATTATTGACCGGCAAAAGCTGTTTTTCTTCCTTTTCTTTGTTTGTATCAGGAGCTGTTATCACCGGCTTTGATGTCATCTCAAAAGACTCCTCAGTATTCGTTGTTACATCTTTTCTTATGGCAGTCTCCTCAGTAGTCGTTATTGCATCTTTACTTACGACGACTGTAGATTCCTCCCCTACAGACAGTACTTAGGGGGGTAAAGCCGGTGAGGAAGGTGTAGTAAGATCCTCTATGCGAGTAAGATCAATTTGGGCTCCTGATGGCAGTAAATTGCTACTTAGCCTGTCGGCTCTACATTTTTCTTTTTGAATGATTATAGGGTCATAAATGTTCTTTAAAATTTGCGTAATTTGATCAGTATTTTTATCCAAGTTATACTGAAGAGCAGTAATGAACCCTTCCACAAAGATTATCTTCGAATGCATCATAGGAATTACTGCAGTCTGGTCTCGAAGCTGCTCATTTTGGGTCTCAATCAGTTTCATAAATGGTGACATTGTTATGGCAAATGCTTTAATCAGTCTTGCATCAATTTCCATGTTTCCCTGTGACTGGTCTTCGACCTCCCCCGCAGATTGGTCCATTAGAAGGTCCTCATCTGGCAAGGCTGATGGGCCACAGTGTCTTTTACTAGAGAACCGGGCCTGCTCCTTGGTTTCAGCAATTGTACACCTACTGGGGAGCCCCGCGTTCCTGTGTGATGGAAACTTCTGGTGAAGAGACCTCCCCACACCGTTTGACGGAAACTCATAACCAACCCCTACTGCCTTCAGAGGATGCCTGAGATTATGCGAGGCAGAGATGGTGCCGGAGTGCCCGTCAACCTGAGAGACCCCTTTTGCAGTCGTCGTGTTTGTAGTGCGGCGAAAGGTTTCCGAGTAACATCCCAGTGTAGATGTGAGGCCCATCGGTTTCCAACTTTTATCAGTTGGTAGTGACCTTTAGATTTGGATTGCTGATTAGACTGTGTGGTGGATCCAAATATAAACGGGGCCCTAGGAGGGCTAACAGTAAATTGGTTCCCCTCTCCCCATCCTCTAGGGGTGAATTTGCTGATGGCAATAGACCCCCAGGTTGCGAAAGTTCCCCTTCCTTGAATAAAGTGGGTAAGGCAATTTCCTCCAACGCATCCTCCCCTATGGCTACACCCTCAGGAGTCAGGTTGTTGATTGCCATTTTGTCTATCATGACGACCGTGTCGACCGGCATAACTGATGGGTCTTGCAAATCGTGTGCTTCCTTATGGGGTTGAAGCAAATGTTTGTGTGATTAGGTTACTTTGCTTATTTCTATGGTTGGAAATAACACACCCTTGGAAGTCATTTACGTGGTTGACTACTTAAGTAGAAATAGGAAGAGAGTGAGTAGCTTAGCTGGCTTCACAGGGTTCCTCCCTCCTCTTTTTCACACTCTGTCTGGTACTCCGTGGGTCAGTAGTGCCACCCTTCCTTTCTCAGAGGAGCTGCTTACTTAGGCACTTATCCGCCGTCTCGTGGTGCTTGATAGTAGGTCTTAGGTATATCCTCTAAACCCCCGGCTCCCGGCAAAGCAGCAAACAGTGAAACAGTGGCTGCTAAACAGAAGTCGCCCTTAACGCACACAGGCTTTACGCTGCAAAGGTTCACAGCTTAGGATCCCTGAAGTCCTTAAAGGTACAGTGCCGGGACGCTGGTTGTTGTGGGACTGGAAGTCCTCATTCACGAGTCCCCGCTGCTTCTTTTTCTCATCCTTCCAGATGGCACAATGTGAGCAGGTATCAGCATGGCACGCAGACAGAAGTCGCCCTTAACGCACACTGGCTTTTCCCACCTGACCATACAAGCCAGTAAATGCCAGCTTGGTTCAGTGGTCTACCTTGGGCGTGAAGTAGGTGAAGAGAGGATACAGCCTCTACCCAATAAAGTACAAACAGTACAAGACTGGCCTACCCCCACTACCCAAACCCAAGTGAGAGCCTTTTAGGACTCACTGGGTATTACAGAAACTTCATGGCAGACTATGACACCATAGCTGCCCTCTGAATGCTCTCGCCACTCCTATGAAACCCAAGAAGGTAACTTGGTCTGGAGAGTGTCGGAAGGCCTTCAATGGCTTAAAAGACTCCTTGTGCCAGGCCCCTGTTCTCAGGGCCCCTGATTACCAAAAACCTTTTATTGTGCAGGCAGATGCCTCTGACACTGGGATAGGAGCTGTGCTATCACAAGTTGATGAGAAGGGTAAGGAACACCCTAATGGCTTCATTTGTCGCCAGCTTAAGGACAGAGAGCACAGATGGTCCACAGTAGAGAAATAATGTTTCTCTGTTGTGTGGGCCCTAAGGAAGCTGAGGCCCTACCTCTATGGGACTCACTTCACTGTGCAAACTGACCGTAATCCCTTAACGTAGCTAATGAACATGAAGTGAGAGAATCCAAAGTTGCTAAGGTGGTCCATAAGCCTGCAAGGCTTTGACTTCACTATTGAGCATAGGCTAGGTGTCCAACATAGCAATGCTAATGGGTTGTCCAGAATGTTTAACCGACCTGAACATGAGACTAATCCAGGGGTGCGCATCCAAAGTGCATAGGAAGTGTGGCTGTTGGGCTGGGATCCTTGCCTGTTTCCCTGCCTGCCAGCTTGTCTGACTCTAAGAAGGAGCCATTGGCAAGAGGAATCTCCACTGTCGGCAAAATGCTGAACGTGTGTTATTTCAACTCACAAATTAATTTGGACTTTGCACTTTAACTTGTGTCAAGACCGCGGGTTTCTTGTGGGTCTTGTTGTGGTCTTGTTTGCGAATGCGGATTTTTCAAAGGTTGTGCTAAAACTCTCCTTCTTTTTTGCAGCTCCTCCCTCTTGCCTGCCTGCTAGCTGAAGCCACTTCCATATTAGCACTGGTGCATGCGCATCCCGCGCGTGCATCCGAAGTGCATAGGAAGTGTGGCTGTTGGGCTGTTAGGCGAGGATGCGACGGGCATGGGTACTCCATATACAAAAGTTTTCTGTTTCATGGTTTAAATTGTTTGTATTTACCTGGGTTACAATATTTTCACCAAGTTGAAATTTACTCGTGATTGTTGCCGGAAATTAGCCCATTGTGTTTACAGTGCATCCGTTTGATACCTTCTACGTAAGTTCTTTCTAACAGAAGCACACTGTGCTGTTGTGCCGTCAGAGCGTACGGTCGTAGGGTGGTGTATGTCATGTTGACGTTCCCATGGTAACGCAGGGGCGGGAGGGAACGAGGAAGGGGAAGTGATGTAACTGGGGGCGGGATCGGGGAGTTCGGGGAAGAAGTTAAATAAAGAGGATGTGAGTTTGAAGTGCTCCGTGTCCTGCGTCTTTCTTGCTACGCTGCAGGCCCGCTATGTTACGCGAGACCATCACAATGGCGACGAAGGTGGGATCGGGGGCAGGGCAACGCTCATAGGAGCCCACAGCAGCCCACACCCGCCGAACGCAGCGAAGAAGCTCGCAATAGTGGGCCCCGCCAGCTGGCGTAGTTTACATGCGGCCCGGGCCGCGGCGGTGAGAACACGCCCACAGCGACGTGTCAGTGCCTCGGGCGAGGGCCAACATCCGAGCCCAACACCCACGCCAGGAGCAACCCTATGCGGCGACCAGCCGGGACACAACGCTCACGTGTCCCGCGCTAACGAGAAGAAGCGCAAGCTCAGGAAGCCCGCGAAAGGCCCCAGGCACGTGAATCCAGGAGGTAAGCCCTGCAGGCCGTCTCGGAGCTCACAGGGTGCCGCGTGGAGTGCCAAAGGCCTCCCCCCCCTGAAGGAACTTGAGCAGGGTGCCCCCCCCTCTCTGCAGATGGTGCTTGTGCCCTGTGAGGCGGCCATCCTACACCGACAGAAGGCGGGGCCACACCCTAGAAGAAAGGTCAGAACCAGCCTTCCCAAAGGCACGCCACACAGTTGAGGGCCGGAGGCGGCAACAGAACCCCCATCACCATGTCAGGACAAGACGATGGCCAAGGGGGGCAGGCACAGGCGATCGCGCCCCCAGCACAGGGAACACCCGCACCAGATCATGTGCCCTACCAGCTACCGGATACTTTGGCTGCCCAAATGCCGGAAGCATTTGATGTAACGTACACAAGTAACATGGGCCCTCGGTGGACCAAATGGATCCGAGATTTCGACCTGTACATGGGAGCTACAGACCCAGTCGCAGATGCACGACAGCTATGCCTGCTAAAACTAGCTGTAGGCCCTGCAACCCGAGACATAATCGATGAGATGCCACAAGACTCCATAGACACGATCCAAGGCCTCAAAGAAGCATTAGCGGCATATTTTGCACCCCATACCAATGTAGATTACGAAAGACATCAATTTCATAGCACCAAGCAGATCAAAGGGGAGTCCATGGATGCCTATGTGATGCGACTACGCACCAAGCTAAAGCACTGTGACTTTGCCAACTATTCAAATACCGAAGCACTAAGATCGCAAATCATCTCGGGGTGCGAATCACAGACTTTTCTACGGAAGCTGCTGCAGAAATCTCGCACGCTGGAGGAAATTCTAGCACTGGTGAGAGTAGAGAGAGCCATCGACTCCCAGGTCGAAAGTTTCGGCAAAACCACCGTAGGGGAGACCGTCAACAAATTGCAACTGGAAAGGAAACCCGAAGAACTCTTCTGCTATAAGTGCGGTTTCGAATATCCACATGAGGGTATATGTCCAGCCATAGGCCAACGGTGCACCTCGTGCGGCGAAGAGGGTCACTTCAAGGCGGTGTGCAGACTGTTCCGCGATAGAGGTAGAGACAGGCCCAGGGAAAACACCTCTCGCCCAAGAAGCAGACACGTAGGGTCCACAAGCAACAATCCAGTCCCCACCACAGGGACCACTCCAAATCAACCTGCAGGTGATCAGCGAGACAGAGAGTCCGGAGAAGACCAGCAAAGAAGAAGGGAAAGGAGAAGGCAAGCCATGCATCCAAGAATGGACCGCTGGTCCCGTCGCCACGTGCGATACCTGGTGGAACAGTCCCCCACAGATTCTGACCTCAGCTCATCAGGGAGCGATCAGAAGAGCAAAGCATATGTATATGCACTAGGGAACCACACAGCAACCGCCCACAGCCCAACGCTCATCATCAAACTTCAAGAAAAGCCCATCGAATTTCTCATAGACACTGGGGCCACCGTCAATGTGGTAAGCGAGAAGATTTACAACGATCTCCCTCAAAAACCCAAATTACACCTGGCAACTGTGAACATACATGCATATGGGGCCAAGACACCTCTGAAATGTTTGGGACCATTCAATGGCCTCTGCAGGTACAAGGACCATGAAATGAAGGTACCCATACACGTACGAGCCACCGAGACAGACAGTGGTTGCGTCCTTAGCTTTAAGGCAGCCGCGGACATGGGCCTCATTCATATTTTGTACAACATCATGGTGCACAAGTACATAGACCCTGTTGAAATGGTGAACAACCTATACCCCAAAATCTTCAAAGGGATAGGGAAGCTTCGCAACAGACAAATACGGCTCCATGTGGACGATTCCATCCGCCCCGTAGCACAGCCATATCGAGGGATTCCAGTTACATTTAAAAAAAGTGGAGGATGAGCTCAAAAAGCTACTCGAACAAGACATCATCGAGAGGGCCACCGGTCCCACAACATGGGTCTCACCGATTGTCCCGGTTCCCAAGAAAGGCTCGGATGCCATAAGACTATGTGTAGACATGCGACGCCCTAATCAGGCCATCAAAAGGGAAAGACACCCGGCGCCAAGAATCACAGACATGATACATTTGCTGAATGGAGAGAAAGTATTCTCCAAACTGGACCTACAAAAGGGATACCATCAACTAGTCCTACACCCAGACAGCAGAAACATCACAACGTTTGTTACACATGTTGGTCTCTTCAGATACAAGAGACTAAGCTTTGGTGTGTCGTCGGCCGCAGAAACATTCCAGGCTGAGGTCCACAACGTTATAAAGCACATTCTGAACTGTCTAAATTATTCAGATGACATCCTGGTGTTCGGAACAGATGCTAACAAGCACGATGAGACCCTGATGTTGGTGTGCAAAGCGCTACATAATGCCAATCTCACGCTTAACAGAGAGAAATGCGAATTTCGGAAGAACACACTGAAATTCTTCGGACACATCTTTTCTGAAGCAGGTATGACCCCGGACAAAGTGGCAGCACTTAACGACACGGCAGCCCCCGCCAATGTGTCAGAGCTTCGGTCGTTCTTGGGTCTTGCCAGCTATTGTAACCGATACATTTGAGATTTCGCATCGGTCAGCGAGCCGCTCAGACAACTGACACATCAGGACACCAAATTTGAGTGGACACAAGAGTGCCAAAAGGCGTTCAAACTGATAAGGGAAAGAGTAGCCAAAGCAGAAAACATGTCCTACTACGACCCAAGCAGACAGACTGAACTCACGGTTGACGCCAGCCCTGTTGGACTGGGTGCTATATTGGCACAAAAGGACCTGAAAGACCCGTCGAGGAAACACATAGTAGCCTACGCCAGCCGCAGCCTATCCTCCACGGAAACAGCGTATTCTCAAGCGGAAAAGGAGGGACTTGCTGTCGTATGGGCGTGTGAACATTTCCATCTATTCCTTTATGGCAAACCCTTCCAAGTTGTCACCGACCATCATGCACTCCTGTTCCTATATGGCAACCCACAGGCCAAGATGCCAGCGCGAATCGCTCGATGGGGTCTGAGGCTTCAAGACTATGCATTCGAGATCGTCCACAGACCTGGAAAAGGTGAAAACCCGGCTGATTTTCTATCCAGGAGACCAAGAGGAGAAATTGCCCCAGAACCATCCGTGGCTGACAGATACTTACGATATCTTGTTCACCAGGCTGCCCCGGAGGGAATCAACATGGAAACACTAGCCAGGGAAACGGAAAATGATCCAGCTTGCCGCATCATTTGTGAAGGTCTGGAGTCAGGACAATGGCGAAGAGCAAAAGAAAAGGGGAGAGCTGCCGGCGGTAAGGTGCAGGAGGACGTGGAACGACTATTACAAGTAAAAGACGTACTCGCAATATCAGAGGATCACATGATCCTAAAGGACTGCAAGTTGTTCATTCCAGAAGCAATGAGGGCCAGAGTCGGGGAACTGGCACACGAGACACACCGAGGCATGGTCTCCACCAAACGCATGCTCCGGCAGAAGGTGTGGTTTTCCCACATGGATGCGCTAGTAGAGGCCGCCCTGAGAACATGCCCCACTTGTTGCCTCATTACGCCAAACCGACAACCCGAACCACTAGTCATGTCGGAACTTCCACAGAGAGTAAGGGAAGCAGTGGCGGCGGACTTTTTCGGGCCTATTGACGGAGGGAAGTATGTCCTGGCAGTAATGGATGAATACTCACGGTATCCCGATGTAAGGATCATATCATCCACTGCAGCGTATCATGTCATCCCAGTTCTGGACCACATCTCAGCCTACTGGGTACCACGAGTACTCAAGACGGACAACGGGGCCCCATTCTGTGGACATCAGTTTACCCAATTTGCAGACTACATGGGTTTCCACCACAAAAAGGTCACAGCACTATGGCCTCAGGCGAATGGAATGATAGAGAGATTTATGGCCAATTTGAAGAGAGCCCTCCAAATCGCCCGGCTCACAGGCCAGCCATATGAGCAGGTGCTAAATCAATTGATGAGAGACTATAGAGGAACCCCTCACAGCACCACAGGAAGGACACCTGCCGAATTGATGTTTGGACGCAATACCCAGACACGCATCCCACAAGCAGAAGGCATGACACCATCACCCGCCCTGGATCAAGAGGTGCGAGAAAGAGACGAAGCAGCGAAAGCTCGCATGAAAGAATATACTGATGCTCGCAGGCAAGCTCAGCCCTCCACGATTGGAGTCGGAGATGTAGAAGCGGTGCGACAACCGGTGACACACAAGCACACGGCCCCCTTTCGCGAAGAACCTTTGCTTGTCACCCAGAAAAAGGGGTCTATGATCACAGCCCAAGGGTCCGAGGGGTCCGTCATGAGAAACTCATCTCACTTCAAAGAACTTCCTCCCAGTGGAGCCAGGAGGCTAAGCGGCGGGGTGCAGATGCATCTAGACTACGAGTCGGACGAGTCGGACGACTCCTACCAGGCGGGATCGGGGAGTTCGGGGAAGAAGTTAAATAAAGAGGACGTGAGTTTGAATTGCTTTTGCCTTGTCCTTTTGTATTGTGCTTACGTTTTATCACAAGTCCAAATCGCAGTTCTTGCTTTGTGCTGCTTTATACTGTTTTCAACAGTGTACTTATTTTTCTTACTGTTTTTCTGTTTTGTATTTGTCTGAATGACTGCCCAGTTGCATATCATTATCATGAGTAAGAATTTGCAAAGTGGGAAAAGCCTTTGCGAACTGCCTAACAAGCAAATTAACTCTACTGCAAATCAACCTAGCAATTTGACTTTTCCTTTGCTTTCACCCAGCTAAAAATCACTATTGGCTATGTCCGTGAACAATCCTCCTCCTAGTAGTCATATCCCTATGCAAGAGAAGTTAGCCCTCCCAGTTTCCAACTCTACCCAGGATCTGACTGTTGTGCCCCCTAAGGCTGCTCTACCTGTTACTTATCCCTATACTTTTTCCATCAAAGATGTGAACGACGGTGACGTTATGCCAGTCAGTGGTGACTATCTATCATCTGAGCTCAGTGGTATTGATACGGATGCAGTGAAGTGCTTTGTACCTATTTCTGATACTTCCATGCTTGCCCCTGCCATTATAAATGAACTCGGCAAGAGTGTTCACCTGTCCCTCGGACCTTCCACTCCTGTCTCAAAGTCATCAAAACATCGCAAACAGGTACACTTTCACAAAGTTGACAAGCCTCTGTATTCTGGCTTCTCACTCTCTGCTTCTGATTCGCTATTCACCTTGCCACCTTAGGTGCCTATCCCAAACTCTCACAACACTTTTTTTTCACCCAATGAACCTTACCTAAAGGAACTCCCTGTCCATCATCATCCTACTCCGCCCTTAATGCCCTCTTCCACTCCTGATGATTCTCTCAGATCTGCATGCAAAGGATCTTCAGAACGTTCCTGTATTGATCAGAATTCTTAACCTATTGGATAAAGTACATGAATTCACACACTATGCCCTCAGAGAATTCAAAGAGTCACTGTCAAGTATCAAGGCCAAATGAAGTAAAATGGAAGGCTTTATACTTTCTCAGGAGTTGTGTCACACTTTCCACTCATCATGCCCAGAAAGAACGCTTTTGGCATGTCAAGCGATACTGCAAAAACAGCACTATGAACCTAAAACACCTTCCCAGAACACACAAACACATGATGACACTCACTTGCTCAACACACCGTCTAGAACTTATGTACATGCGCTTCAGCCAGGGAACACACCCTTTGGCTAAGGACATTTAAAAAAGTGATCAGATTGACCTAATGGAAGTGGCTAAATTGCAGCATGATAGATTGTTGCAAATTGAACATATTCTGTATAAGGCTCAGCTGATTTCCCATGATCAAATAGTGGCTGAAGCTGTTTGTGCAAATAATGAGACCATAGTTGAGTCAACTCAGATTCCAGATAGTCCATCTGCGCTTACAGAGATTTTAGACCAACTACTTCAGGCCTCACTTATAAATGAGCAATCCCTGCAACAGTCAACTTTCAATGTGGTGGTAAAGCCTGCACAACACTTCATGTCCCGCAAACCAAAAAAAAAATCTTATTTAAGAGCTCAGAAAAAGAACAACTCTGCATATAGGAGCCTTAAAAACACACCCACTATGGAAATAAAAAATGCAACTTTGGGCAAAAATGTTTAAAAAAGTGTTTTAACCACTAACAAATCAGCCAGCTGAGCGGCATCAAGGGGAGCCGACTGGACACTACACAGTGCCAACGAGCGCCCAGAAGGCATGAGCGAGCGCACTTGAGAACCGAAAAGTCGTGCGTGGAAGACATGACATTGCTGGTAGCAGATGCGGAATAGTATGGATGCATGGCCTTGTGAAGTCACCCGACTGCAATCGGATGTAACAGGGAATATCATCGCCGTGATATTGGGAACCGTGTACAGCCACAGATCTGGGCAGTAACGAATGCGTTTAGAACCTCTCCCTGAAACAGCTGACTAATAAGGCGGTCAGGCGGCTCAGCAGTGGAGGTCCCCTAACACGGCGTTCACTGGGAAATTGACATCGTGCATAGCAACATTGCAGTTAGCGAGGAAGAGCGGGGCAGTGATATTACAACCGAAGAGAGAGAAGGCATTCTGGTAATAGGCAGAAACAGCAGATTTACGACATAGTCAGGCTCGCCACAGCAGTGGGTTGTCAGGAGTGGAGTGAAGACACTGTGTGCCCGCAGGGAGACACGGACAGTGCAGGAAAATATGAACAGTAATACCCAGATGCCAAATGGACATGTATAAGCGAACAAGTGACCTGTGCAGCTGCCCAAATCACGTGCAGTGGAGATCATATGTACTAACATCTGCAGTGTGGAGCACATTAACTGGAATTGATTCAGTGGAGGCCAGGCAGTGTAATCAGCCTAAAGGTGGACAACTGACTGTGGCTGACACGTGTGACCGGAGGTGTGGCAGTTTGTCCGCAAACAGAGCATCATACCACTGAACACCCTGAGGGCTTGAAGTAGGCCCATCAGCACCGTAGCTATGGACGAACAGTCCCGTTGGGGCACACGGCAGTAGGTGCGCAGCAACAGGAGTTCAAACAACACTTGTACGGCCCCCTGCGGATTTGGTAACGTGCTGCACCCAATATAGCACGTGTGCAACACCTGGGTGGTCAACTCCCAGAGCGCAATGATACCAGTGGAGCGGAGGGTTATTTAGGATAAGTCGGATGAACTTGGAGAACTACGGGTGTAGAAAAGCAACCCTGCTCATTGTGATGTGTAGAGACTCATAAGAGGCACACAGGGTAGCGGCGGGGGACGGTGAGGCAACCGCGCAAGTGTGGGCCAGAGCGGCTGCATAGCAACAGCAAAGAAGAAGCCCCCAGGAACAGAACAGATTGCCCCCAACACAGGAATTGAGACTTATCTCAGAGTAGTGCCTGACACGACTGCCTTTACACGTGCAAAGATGGCATCTAGTTGGCCAAAGCCAAGGGGAAACAATCAACACTATAGGAGTTCACTAAATCACCACCAGCAATGGAAGGGGGCTAGACCTAAGGGACAGCACACACAACAGGAAGAAACCACAGCCCACAACGACAAACAGATACTAGATGCTATAGTGGAATTAAAAGTATCTTGGGAGAGCAAGATGGGTGCTGCTATCCTGGAATTGAAGACCTTGCTTGAGTTCAAAATGGACACAGTAAGTGTGGATGTAAATCTACTACGACAAGATGTCCGAGCGCTAGCCGAGCGCACAGGAAGCTTGGAAAAGGAAGTGAAAGCCAACACAGGGACATGCTCGACCAATGCCAAGGAGATCCACACGTTGCAACAACAAGTGCACAATCTCGAAAGCAGAGCTGTAGAAGCAGAAGGGCGTGTGAGCAGAAATAACGTACGCATTGTGGGACTTCCGGAAGGCGAGGAAGGATCGGACCCGACAAATTACGTCGAGAACATGTTATTGCAAGAGATAACCGGCGGAGCACTCAGCCAGGGGTCTGCTGTGGAAGGAGCGCACAGAGCCTTGGTCAGGAAGCCGCCACCGGGAGCCCCACCGCGGCCAATCATCGCTAAAATACTGAATCAAAAAGACAGAGAGAAGGTCTTGGAGCATTTCCGCAAAGGGGGGACGATAAGCAGAGCATCACCAACCATAACGGCGTACCCGGACTACACCCTCTTGGTGCAGAGACAGCAGATGAACTATGTGGCAGTCAAAAGGAGGCTGCGGGAGGCGGGCCACAGATACATTCTGCTGTATCCAGCGAAGATGAAAGTGCTCCATAAGAACAAGGCCTTTTTTTGTGACTCTCCAGAGGATGTGACGGCATTGCTGGGCGCAAGGAACTGCCCGTCAGGGTCAGGAGACCATGTGGAGCGTCAGATGGAGAAGTGATCCAGTACCTTTGCAGGGCCATATGAGCTGACATATAGTTCCTATGAAGATAAGTACAGCACATACATTGACCTTGGGACTAGACTATAATCATGCATTAGATCCGAACCCCTGATCTATAATATATGCGGAACATAGTTGGCCTGAGATGTGAAAGTCATGCAGTGCTTAACATATAGAAATGTATGACAAACTGTAGCTTCAATGCAGGAACAGAGGAGATGCACCTTTACCCCCAGTAGTTAGATTAGTTAGGATATTAGTAGTATAGTATCCCCCTGCTGGGTGCTGAGTATCGGCTAAGCCACAGAAAGGGACTAGTTGTGCGGTAGCCTGAGATCCAGGGATGGAGTTGGGCAATTGTTTGGGGAGTTGGCTTAGTTGGGGATGGGAAGGGCGGGGGGCGGGAGGGTAGTTGGGGGATTTGCAGTGTTATTTGTTAGGGAACGAGCTTACACACACGCGCGTTGGTGCTTAGAGCGTGAAACGAGGAGGGACAGAGGTGGAGACTAGGAACTGCTGAAATATGGGGGACCTTAAGATATTAACCTGGAATATCAGGGGGTTTAACAGTTACCTGAAGAGGAACAAGATCATGATGTACTTAAGAAGGCAGAAAATAGATATCGCCCTAATGCAGGAAACACATCTCACGAAAGAGAAACAAGAGGTGATACAGAGGAAATGGAAGGGGACCACCATAGGTTCAACATATTCCAGAGGGGTGATCACTTGGGTGGCACCACATGTCCCCTTCCAGTTGCTACAGACCACAGTGGAGGCGGATGGGAGTGTGGTGGCAATACGAGGATTGATAGAAAACAGAGAAATATGCATTATTAATACAAATGCCCCAACCAAGACACAGTGGCTTATTTCAAGACTCTATATAGTAAAATGAGTCCGTACCTGGGGGCCAGGGGGCAGTTATATGGGGAGGAAATTAGACAAACCCACCCTCGCTGCTAAGATACTAAAGACCCTGTTGGGAGACCTTCAGCTATAGGATATGTGGAGGCTACAAAACCCACACAATAGACAATACTCGCATTACTCGGCCCCACAAAATTTGTACACACGGTTAGGGTTGGACTATATGTTTGCCTCACAGGAGATGATGGGAGAAATATTGCTATCAGAATGCAAAGCGAGGGTCCCCTCGGACCACTCGCGATTGGTTTTAACATGGCAATATGTGCCTCCTAGAGCTAGGATCCCAACATGGCGACTCAGAGCCGAAGCATTGAAAGACACAATGTTTAGGGAGGACCTGAGAGAAGACATTGTAGAATACTTTGAAAATAACACTGGGTGCGTTGAATCAGCCGGTACCCTATGGGAAGCATTTAAGGTGGTGATGAGAGGATCAGCTATAGCCTAATCTAAAGGGCTGCAGGGAGGCATATTACGGGAGCTGCAGAAGGCAGAGGCGAAACTAGAGACAGTCTTAGGTAGAGGGGTAACTCCCGGGAGGATGCTGAAACCATAAACCAATTGCAGCAGGAATGTGTAGGGCACTGGGAGAGATTATGCAACTTAAACTATGAGAAATATACAGAGAGACAGCACGCTAGGGGAGACAAGCAGGGGAGACTGCTGGCATGGTTGTATAAAAGTGAGACCCCGAGACCAACGATCAGAGCAGTAACGGGAGAGGTGGACAAATATTAGATACCCAAGAGGGCGTGAATGGAGAGTTCTTTGAATTCTATAAACGATTGCATGGGGACGCAGGAGGGGGTGAAGGGAGCGAGATAGTGGAAACATAAAGGATATTGGCTTACCAAAATTAAGTGCAGAAGAGCGAGAGGACCTAGATGCCCCAATTACACTGGAAGAACTAGAAGCGGTGGTTGAGCAACTACCCACCAGTAAAACCCCGGGTGCAGACAGTCTCCCCAGTGAGTTCTACAAAATGTACAAGAAAGAAGTGCTTCCCCCACTGCTGGCAATGTTAAATGAAGCATTTGAAACAGGAATATTGCCAGAATCCCTGAGAGAGGTGATCATTATCCCACTCCCCAAACCTAATAAGCCAAGCACGGACTGCGGGTGGGTCGTACAGACCGCTATCGATGCTGAACCAGGACAGCAAAATACTCACAGCAGCATTGGCAAATAGAATGAGATGGGTCATAAGTAAACTGATAAATCCCGATCAGACCGGCTATGTCCCATACAGGAGCATATCCGACAACCTCAGATGGCTCCACCGGGTCATAGAGCACACAGAAGGAGACTCGAGCGAGATTGCAATTGTATCACTGGATGCAGTGAAGGCCTTTGACTCCGTTAGATGGCCTTGGCAGATGGCATCCTTAAAAGAATATGGGATGGGACCCAGGTATCTGAAGTGGGTGAAATTATTATACAGCTCACCGTTAGCCAGTGTCAAGACGGGAGCGATCATCTCGGAGAGATGGCAACTCAGCAGGGGCACCAGACAGGGATGCCCTTGGTCCCCGAGGCTGTACATTCTAGCACTAGAACCCCAGACGATATACCTGAGACAACAACACGAGGAAGTGGGGATCTACACAAAAGGGGGACCACACTTGATTTCATTATACGCAGATTATACGTTGTTATTCTTGAAGCACCCTAAGGAAAATCTGCCACACATCCTAGAGGTAATGGAGCGATTTGCGTCACTCTCTTGTATTGCAGTTAATCCTAAGAAATCGTGTATATTCCCCTTGGGGAGGTATATAGGGATCCCGCGGGAACAACTGCCAGTCTTACAAATACCCTGGGAGACCAGTACTTTTAGATAACTGGGGTTTGACATCTATCACACAGTGGAAGCAGAATATAAATATAACACTGAGAAAGCGGTATCGAACATTGAGAATAGCATGAGGTTCTGGACTAAGCTCCCATTGGCCATGATGGGGTGGGGGGCGTTGTTGAAGATGGACATATTTCCTAGGCTATTACATTTTTTTTGGGAACATACCATACATGATACCTAAGCGGTTCTTCGCCAAACTCCAGAGCATATGCAGGGGCTTCATCTGGCATGGAACTAGGAACAGAATAGCCCTATGGAAATTACAGAACATGTATGAAAAAGGGGGGTACAAAACTGCCTAACTTTGAGATCTATCATTTGGCCAGTCAACTACAATACGTGGCTTAATGGTTAACTGAAGACTCGACATCAGAGTCCAGACTGTTGAGATCTGAATGTGCCCGTTTTTTAAAAAAGAATTGATATGGCTGCCCAAACCTGAGCTAAAAGGGCGCCCGGGGATGTTGAAACTGGGATGGAAGATATGGCGTAAGGCTTGTCAGGCCATGGAGAACCTGACCCCGTGTTCTCCGCAAGTACCGTTAGTGGCATTGACCGGAGGTGACGTGCAACTGAGGATGATGATTCGTAGGCATTGGGAACCTGTGGGAATCGCAACAATGGGAGACATATGGCAAGAGGGAGAAATAAAGGAATTTGAGGTGCTGGTAGAAGAAATGGGTTTACACTTAGGGCAGTACATTACCTATACCAGATTGGTACGGCGGGTGAGAGAGACATGGTCTGAAATAATGCTGGAAGATCCACCTGACACAGCCATTGAAACGATGTATGATGTCGCAGAGGGGGGGGGGGGGCATAAGGTTTCCTGAATCTATGAGCTACTGATGTCCAGGGTGGGAAAGGAAGTGGCCCAGTTAAGACGGGATTGGGAAGAGGAGGCAGGGGAACTCATGAATGACGGGTTATGGGAGCGGGTTCAAGGGTATCACAAAAAAGTGTCTAGAAACGCGAGACTACAACAAATACAGCTATATGTAACCCACAGGGCATACATGACCCCCCAGAGGATAGCTCGGTTCAAGAGCACTGAACGACAAACATGCCCCAAATGCGGGGAAGAAAACACTGGGATGATATAATGTTCTGGGCATGTCCAGAAATTGGAAAGTTCTGGGAAGAAGTAGCCCACCCATCAAACGAGAAAGGGATCAAGCTAAACGTTGAATCAGTGTGGGCATGCATGTTAAGGGGGTTCACTAGACTGCGTAAATTGAAACATGTGAGCAAACTTAAGGACTTGGCTTATATACTTGCCAGGCGCAGAATTGCCATGGGGTGGAAAGCAAGCAACAGACCGAAGGTAGAGGTTTGGTGGAATGATCTCCAGAAATTGACTGAAGCCGAAACGACAGTGTGGAATGAAGCGGACAGTAGGGGAGGGGAGGAGGAAGCACAAACCCTGACAGCCTGGTAACACCTAGTGGCCACACTATTGGGGTCTGCCCAGGACCACCCAAGCGATCATGAAACTTCTGTGAATACTGATGGGGAGGTAACCCCAGAAAGGGAAAAAGCGGAGTGCAAAGTGGAGTAGGCTCGAGTTGGG
Organism: Ambystoma mexicanum; assembly: GCF_040938575.1. Classification (NCBI taxonomy): domain Eukaryota; kingdom Metazoa; phylum Chordata; class Amphibia; order Caudata; family Ambystomatidae; genus Ambystoma; species Ambystoma mexicanum. The sequence goes on from NC_090937.1 coordinate 302,524,331, forward strand.
GGGTGGGTAAGGGGAAAGCAGTAGATACTTAACGATACATACATGATGCTAAAGTATTATGACAAGAACTGTTGGATTTGTTGAATGTTGATTGTTTACTGAAAAAACGAATACAAATTGTTTTACAAAAAAAACAAATCAGCCAGCTCTTTGACTCCTGAGGAAACAGCCTTGGACCTAACGCAACTCAATGAGGAGAGCAAAAGAGTATTGCAATTAAAGGGAATTGATGAGCAAGTGCCTACTTCCTTTGCCCCGAACTCCTCATTGAAACGTTCAACCACACCAATGTCACCTTTACTTCACAAGCATAGCCATTCGCCACATCTCACAATATCTTTACCACGGAGTAATGAACAGTCTACCACCCTTACTCAGTCACAACTCCACCATTTTTTTCCTCCATTGTTAAATTAAAAAGCATCAACGGTGGAGCGCAGGGACGCTTCTGTCTCTTCTGTCACCTGTTCAATTCCTAGGGCCTCCAATTTAGAAACGTCCAATGATGGGAAAATGACAGGTGCTTCTACTTAACCTACTGATACTAAGTCTCCTGAAAAGGTGGCGAGAACTATATCTGGTGTTGATTCTAGATTGGGCTCCTCCGAAGTAATTACGCTGAACAATGCAAACTCTTTAAACATTTCTTCGGTTCCACATGCTACTGGTGCTGAAATAGCTTCCCCCACATTCTTTGATATGTCTGGAGATATGAAGTTCATTCTTGGCTGGTCGAGTGACCCCTTAATTAATGGGGCCGCTCGTATCAATCGATCTTATCTTATGAATGCCTTCTATCAATGCCTTCCGCCACTACGCAATCGGGTCACCAATGATGTGGACTGGGTTAAATTGTCTAATCACAATAACAACCGAATGCTATGTAGATTACAAACGCAAATAATTACCAAATGAATTTGGTATCACAGAGCTGATATTGCTTTGTTAGGCCTGTATCTTCAGGTCTTTCCATCCATGGTTGAGGCATGGGTCTTTCTTGAATTTGTCCCCCCCCCCTACAAGAGTGTGGCCCTTCTGGCCCGTCGGTGCCTACCGCATCTGTTACCAATAAGGAAATTCCAGCACAACTAGCCTCGTTTGCCGCTGTGCTTAAAGGCTTAACATGGCTTGAACCCCTTATTACAGCAGCATAAAATGGTAGCGAGGTATCTAACACATCGTAATTGAGGTTTATTTCTATCTTCTCGTGGAACTGTTGCGGATTAAATAATTTCTTATCTTGGTTTAACTCTCTAGCTCAGGACGAACTACCCACAATCATTCTTCTTCAAGAAACCATGAGCATGACAGATTTCCATCTAGATGGTTGCTCCTCCTTCTGTTGTCATGCCAAGCGTGGTGGTTCGGGTCGACTTTCTGGGGGGTTAGCAATTTTTATTCGGAACAGTCTTAGATTCGCTGCCAAATGTCTTCAGGCCTGTGATTCCCTTCTTATCATTGAGTTGAAATTAGAGGGATTCATATGCACAAAGCTTTTGCTAGTTTCTCTCTATTGGAATCCTCAGGCATTTCCATTAGACAGCATTCTCTCCACTCTAAATGCTACACAACTCGAATCATGACATTTTAATAGGTGGGGACTTCAACTCCTACCTAGCTAAGGGCCTTTTCCCACAACTTAGTAATGTTCGGTCTGCTTACACCTTGCAATCCATTTCACCTGGCAAGATTTGGGTGCAATTTTTGAAGGAATGGGACATGCACATTGTCCCTCTTGCCGCGCACTGTATAAATCTAACATGGCAGAGAGGTAACGCTAGTTCCCATATTGACTACATCGCCGCCTCTAGTTTTTTGTCGGGTCACTTCGAACCTGCCATTACGTTGAATCCTCATTTAGGTGACCATTGTATTCTGAAAGCCACTTTGCACTTGAATTCTAAGAATTTTGCCATTGCACCTCCTATGTCCTTGGTGCAGACCAATAGATATGCGCATTCTGTTCACTGGGATGCCACGGTATGCAGTAAATTGGTCTCCTGGTTAAATCGTGACTTATGGGTGGTTTGGTACAGGTCAGTACCATCGTGCTTCCTAGCGAAGTTCATGTCATGGAATCTTAAGATGATCCAGTCTCATCTTCTTACTCTCTCTTCGTCGCAATCCAGGGCAGTTGGGCCGATTGAGCCTAACAAATTTTCAGCAGCCATTGCCCAGCTGAAATGCACAAAGAACTATGAACTTAAAGGTGTCCTTTCCAACGTGCCATCGCCATTTTATAACTGTGTGACTAAACAACATTTTATATCAAGATATAAAACAAATCTTTAAAAAATGTGTTTTGCTCGGCATCTTGTTGACAACCAAAATATGGTGTCGCTTTTGTACAAACGTAACACCAGAGATATGTGGGCCATTCTGCGTAATCCTACTTTCACCATGACCCCCTGTCCTGAATCTGTTAATAATGAAGCCACATGGTATAACTACTTTAAGAGCAAATATACTTTACCAGCACAACACATATCATCTGCTACGTCTATAACACCTATTAGTATTTCTTCACAATGCCCATGGCGCTTGGAGGATATAGTATGGGCCATTGTCAACCAACATCTTTCTAAATCAGCTGGCCCTGAGGGCTTACCTCCCTGTGTCATTAATGACGACCCCCATCTTCTGGGCTGCATTTTTGCTCTTAAATTTCCGGATTATTTTTCAATCCAGAACCATTCCTCCTTCGTGGCTTTCTGCAATTAGTATTCCCGTCTACAAAAAAGGGTCCGATGAATGATCCTGCGAACTTTAGGCCGATAGCCTTAATTGATTTTGCAGCTAAGATCTTCGCATGTCTCATCCTCAACGAGCTGGAATCCTTTATTGCCAAGAACCACATTCTCACGCATGCTCAGGTAGGCTTTCGAAAAGCGATGGGAACTCAGCTTAATGCCACTATATTATCGCATTTATTAGTGTTGTCACATCACATATCCATTGGTCCCATCACATGGCTTCCTTACACCTATCCTCGGCTTTTGACAGTGTCATTAGAAACCGACTGTGGAACAAAATGTTGGCTTATGGAATCACACCCTCATCTGTTGCACTTCTTGCACTACTTCCCCAAAACACTTCTTATAGGGTACACATTAATCTTGCTGGCCTACTGTCCAATAGCATCCCCACTGAGATTGGTGTCAAGCAGGGATGTAACCTTGCGGCTGTTCTTTTTAATTTATATCTTGCAGACATCGATTCTCTATGGGATGCTCTGGATATTTTTCCAGTAAAACTAGGCGGTCTCCGTCTCAATTGGCTCGCTTTTGCAAATGATGTCGTCTTATTCGATCAAACCCCATTTGGCTTTCAAAACAAGCTGAACTATTTCCAACAGTATCGTCTAGTAAATAATCTGACCATCAATTTTGCTAAATCTAATATTTTGGTGTTTACTGTCAAGAAAAAAACCTTGTAGCTTTAAATGCCACGTTGACTCCAACCTCATTCCTGATGCTACTGGAATGATCTATTTGGGCTACTTTTTTATCTAATTCCAACTCCTTAGCTAAGTGGCAAACATTTTTGAACACTAAAGTCTTGCACCTTATTGCCCAGATGTAATTAATTTTCCATCGTCATTGCAAATTCTCGCTACAGCCGCTTATTGATTTCTATCTATTGAAGGTTGAAGCCATAATTTTGTATGGCTTGGACATCTGCCTTTTGGAAATAGGTCCAATCCTGAATAAAATACAGAGGAAAATATGGAAATCAGTCCTTGGTTGGCCCATGTAGCTCCCCAATTCCATTCTTATACATGAACTGGGTTTGTAATCTCTGGCTGCCAAATTTGCCTGGAGATTGTTAACCAACTTTACCAAGATGTCTTTTCCGCCTGCTAATTCCCTGTATGAAGACCTTCATGCAATGCTTGTCAAATCCTGTCCTGTTTCGATTGTACACTCTAATACACTTATGAAGAATATCTTGGGCTCCCTAAATATGGAGACCCACGTTCTTCTTGTGCGACCTGCCTTAGTTAAAACGAGATTTTTTTTAAATGCATGGGCTGCCACATCATATGCAATAGCTGATTATTCCTCTTTCGAAGAATATGCTAAGTTTAGGCATGCACATGACCAGTGCAGACCCTATATTACATGCTTTTCTTGCAATAAAGTTAGAAATGTCTATTTGAGGTTTAGACTAGACTTGCTATCCACTGGTCATCGAACAAAAAATTGGAATACGAACCTCACTGTCCAACCAGAAGGTGTTTGTCACTTGTGTGCTGGCCAGGACACACTTGAAACACCAAAACATCATTTTTTGTTCCGTCCATATTTTGAACAGCAGAGAATGCTCATTTTAGGTGCTTACATCAAGGATACATCAATACATACTCGTAATCTCACTTGGATGAGATGCATGTGAGGACACAGCTATGCTGTCATTTTTGCCACAGTCCGAATGGTAGCTTATATTGAAGGACTACTTAAGGAGAAAGAATAAAACCCCAAAGTGAATTGTGTTCTTAGTAGGCACCTAAGGGACGAAATCTATGTGCGTTAATCCAAAGGCTGATTGCACAGCAATGAGTATGCTCTCATTTGTAATTTGTGTACAATGTTATCCTTGAGTCGTCTTGACTCATGACCCTTATAAGACAGTTGCGATGTGTTTAACTCATAGGACATGGTCCTGATATTGCTGTGTTTCTAACCTAATTTACAACAAGAATATTTGCAAACTATTGAGCAACATGTGTATTTGATGATATCCTTTCGGTGACATAGCATCCATACATGTGTTTTTGTATTAACAATTTAGAATTAAGTAGCTTGTGCACATGGTATATTCTTCCTCACATGTGTTCTTTTTTAGCTCAGGTGTGGTTTTTTTTATTTTAATGTTTGGGTTATCTTTAAAACTGTTTTATTGTGGTTCATATCTCTTGTTTTTTAGGGGGACTCGTTTTATTTTTAGTCTCTCTTTTTATTCCAGTAGATTGGTTGGCTACAAATGTATTTTTTCTGTTTTTATAATGTTTGTTGGTGTCTGGTCAAGATGTTAAGTGTGACGTATTTAGTTTGGGTAATGGCCAAAAATGTCGCCCTCACAAATACGACAGCCGAAAAAGACACCTTTTTTTTGTAGACCCCCCCCTTACACCACACATGTGGTGCTGCCCCATGATGTAACACGCACGCGGCTGCGTCACGTTGCACGCCGCCGCGTGCTGCATAAATAAACGGGGCGTTACCGGCCGCAGCAGAGCGACCGGGAAGCCCGAACTGCTAAGACGTGTGTGTGTGTGTCTATGCAGTGCGGGGGCTTACGGGACCGTATGGGGGCCCCGACCGACCCCCAACAGTGGCGACGAGTGGATGCAGATGCCCGGGCCTGGCGGTGATGAATGTCATAATTTTTTTATATGGAAACGGAACGGACGACATTTCATTTCACGCCGTGGCTGCGGATCGGATCGTGGCTGCGGATTCTCCAAGCTCCGGTTTGGATGGGGAAGGTGATCCAGGTCTAATTTTTGGACACACTGCTTGCAGGCAGTCTAACCTGCATATACATGCCAAATTTTTGATTTTTACTTCACATTTGGGCCTCCTATGTCAAGTGAGAGTAAGGAGAAGGGCTAAAATGGCAGGGCCTGCCTAGCCCAGATTTTTTTTCTCTCTTCTTCTCTTCTTCAGCCAATTTTTGGAACTTTCACACCCCTGGTGTTGCTGCAGTGGAGGGGCACTGTGCTTCTTCATCCTCTTCATCATCAGGCTGCGGTGGCCTCTTCTTCGTCCTCTTCATCATCAGGGCGGAGTACTGCAGTGGCGAATCCTCAAGTTGGCAGTCATCTTCTTTCTACTTCTTCAAAGCTGAAGGCAAGATTCCACCATCCCATCCCCAGGTTGGACTGTTGCTGTGCCTGTGGAAGGGGTATCCAGGTGTGTGGTGGTGGTGGGTGACTGAGTTGCGGCCCCCAGGTCCTAGTGTGGGGGTGCCTGTGCGCTCAGGCCCATGAGTGGCGCTGGTGGGCAGGACGGTGGGCGCCCTGCGGCCACACCACTTCCCCAGGATGGCGGCCAAGCGGGAGTTCAACAGCAAGCTCCTCAGGCTCCAGTGATTCCAGTTCTACAGCCAGTGGCCGCTCCACAGCTACCCCCTCAACCCCAGGTAGGCGGTCAAGCTCCTGTTCCTCAGTCAGTTGCCCAGCCAGGACCTCCTATCATGGCCCAAGCACGAGCCCATGCAGCCCTGCAGCCCATCCCAGAATTTGACGCATCGGGCCCGCCGTCCAGCATGGGGCCTAGGTGGAGGAGGTGGGTTGATCGTCTCGACATGTACTTCCGGGCTGCCCAGGTGACGGATGACGACAGCAGGGTGGCTACGATGCTGTACTCCGCTGGGCCGTTGGTCCAGGACATTTTTGAGTCGCTTCCTGCGGGGGATGCAAGCTAGGATGCAGCCAAGGCGGCACTCCTGGCCCACTTCCTGCCACTTGCCAACATGGACTATGAGAGGTTTGTCATGCTGTCGGCCAAGCAAAAGGATGATGAAACATTGGATACTGTTTATGGACGCGTCGCCTCTCCCAGGGCTGTGCGTGGGGAGACGCAGAGGACATGATTCGCACAATGCTAATTCAGGCGTGCTCCTCAGGCAAACTCAGGAGGCAGGTCCTGAGAGAGCCGGGTATCACTCTGCCCCGCATCCTGGAACTGGGTCACCGCCATGAGGTGGCGGAAGCTCGAGCAACCAAGATGGAGGCGTGGTCCCGCTCAGTAAAGTCTGAGGAGGTGTGTGCTATGTGGCGTGGTGGTAGAGGAGTGAGAAGACATGGGGTGGGACCCCGGGACAGAGCAGGGAGAGCGGGAGAATTGTGCCAGAAGTGTGGATACGACCTCCCTCACCCGACGGAGTGTCCGGCAGCTGGAAAGACATGTGGTAGGTGTGGCCTGCCTGACCATTTTTCAAGAGCATGCAGGGCTGCCCTGCCCGCGTTGGTACCAAGAGGACGGGCTCGAGTTTGGGTCCTGCGCCAGAACCGCCCACCGAATGTGGCCCAGGTGGACCAGGGCAGGGAGGATGCCCAGGAGGAGGAGGCAGAGGAGGATGAAGAGAACATTTTCTTTGTCTCCAGTGTGGAGGTCCTAAAAGGAAAGAACAGAAGGCAGCCGAGGTGTGTGGTTGAGATCAATCATTCGCCATTAGCGGTGCTGGTGGACACGGGAGCCTCGGTCAATGTGATGGCCAGGGGGCACTATGATGCCCTTGAGTCCCCCCCAAAGCTGATCACACCGAGGGCCTGCATATTTGCGTTTGGAGGACTGGAACCAATACCACTGGATGGTGCCTTCGTAGCGAAGGTGGAGCATGAGGGCTCGCAGATCAAAGCCCGGTTCTACGTGACGCCTGTGAGCAACAACAGTCTGCTAAGCTGTGCTGCTGCTGAGGCCCTCGGAATTGTCAGCTTTGCGTACTCTGTGTATCTCGAAGACATCAATGACTTGCTCAATAAATATGCCGCCCTCTTCAATGGTATTGGAAGAATGACTGGTGACCCGGTGCGGTTACACATCGATGAGTCTGTGCAGCCTGTTGCCCTGAAACACCGGAGGGTACCGTTCCATGTCAGGGAGCAGGTGGATAAGGAGCTGGACAACCTGGTGAATTTGGACATTATTGAAAAGGTGGAGGGCCCCACTCCCTGGGTGTCCCCGATTGTTGTGGCTAGGAAGCCCAAGCAACCTGACTCTGTCCGCATCTGTGTAGATATGAGATTACCCAACAAGGCCATTAAGAGGGAGCGGCATCTCACCCCCACCATCGATGACATTATTGCGGAAGTGCAAGGGGCTCGGTTCTTTTCCAAATTAGATCTCCGAGCAGGATATCACCAGGATATCACCAGGTCGTTCTCCATCCGGAGTCTCGGTATAATCACCACTTTCACCACTCACCGGGGGCTCTACCGATACAAGAGACTCAGCTTCGGAGTATCATCGGCTGCAGAGGTTTTTCAGAACATTATTCGGGGTGCCCTCGCAGATCTGGAGGGTGTCTTAAACATCAGCGATGATATTCTGGTGTTCGCGAAGACCGAGGTGGACCATCTGAGAAAGCTGGGGAAGACCTTTGAGAGACTGCAATCGCTAGGTCTCACCCTCCACAGGGACAAGTGTGAGTTCCTGCGCCCTTCCATCGAATTTGTTTTTAAAGAAGGGGGTGTGTCATCAGACCCGAGGAAAGTCCAGGACATTAAGAAGGCACAGCCTCCAGAGTCGGCATCTGACATTAGGAGTTTCCTTGGCATGGTGACATACTGTGGGCGTTTCATCCAGAACCTTGCCTCAAGGTCGGAACCACTCAGGGCTCTGACGAAGAAGGAGTCAGTCTGGCACTGGGGCCCGCTCGAGCAGGTGGCCTTTGAAGACATCAAAAGCGCCCTGGCAGCGGAGGACACCATGGCGTTCTTCGATCCGGCGCTAACATCGGAGATCGTTGTGGACGCCAGTCCATTTGGTCTAGGGGCTGTCTTAACACAGGTGGACCGGGACGGGAGCATCCGGCCAGTGGCCTATGCCAGCAAAGCGCTCTCTGAAACTGAACAAAGATACTTGCAGATTGAGCGTGAGGCTCTGGCGGTCCTCTGGGGCTGCAGACACTTTCGGCTCTACGTCTTGGGGCGTCCAGTGACGGTGGTGACGGACCACAAGCCCCTGCTGCCCATTCTGGCAGGGTCATCCTCCAAGCCACCGGCCAGAATCGAGAGGTGGATGCTCGCCCTTCTCGAATACGGAGTGACACTGGTGTATCGGCCTGGCACCAACAACGCAGCGGACTATCTCTCCCAAAATCCGGGAGTGTGTGGGGGAGAGGAGTATGACACCTGCGAGGAGGAGGCTGACGATCACATCTGAATGGTGGTGGAGGCAGCCACGCCGAACGCCATGCCTCTCTCAGAGCTGGAGGCGGCAGCTGCCGAGGACGAGTGCTTCAAGATCCTCCAGCACTCCATGCGGCAGGGCTCCTGGAAGTCTGTCCTAGAATCCCTGGTGGGGCGGACCCAGGAATATTCACGATATTCGGAGGTGGAGTTTGTCGAATCGGTGGCCTTCGAGCATGTGGTCATGGCTGTGGAGAAGGTGTTCGCAGCTCATGGTTTTCCCCACACCTTGTGCTCAGACAACGGATCGCCGTTCCAGAGTGAGCGGTTTGCGGAACTCATGGAGAGCTGCGGGGTCCAGCACCGGAAGATATCCCCATTGTGGCCCAGGGCAAACGGAGATGCTGAGAGAATGATGCAGACACTTAACAAGACTTTCAGGATCGCACAGTGTTCTGATCTTGGTGATCCGCCTTGATGGTCGTGCAGCTATAAACTACCTCCGTCCCCAAGTACTGCTCGAGCAGGTAAAGTATACTGCCCTAGCAATCTTTGAGGCCACAGGTGATGAGTGGCGTCGTCAGTTAGATACCGGGAACACCGGAAGGACCCCTGAGTGCTGTAAGGCAAAGGTTAGGATCAGGTATACTTTGAACAATAATGGCAGTGCAAGCAAACAAGGAAAAACGACAAAGCTTACCCTGGGGATGATAGGACAGGTAGGAAACCTGAATAGACAACGAGGGAAGACCAACAGCAGGCTGGGATGTACTGCAGTTCCTCCAACTCACACCGGTAGCCAGAGCGTGACCAGATAGCAAGTCCATCCAAGGTCCAGGTGGTGGACCCCAAATGACTCAGGAGGCAAAACGTGATAGACAGGAATTGTGTGGTTAGAAGTTCGCCAAGACAAAAGGGTAATCCAGAGCAATTCCAGGGCCAGAAAGGGGGGTCAAGAGTTCCAAGGGTCCAGATGATACGTCGAATCCAAAGGGAAATCCAAGACAAGTCCAAGTAACGTTCCGTGGTCGAGTTCCAAACTGTAGCAAGAAGAAAGAGGGTAATGCCGAACAGGTCTCTGGTAGAAACAGCTGTGAAGCACTGAGTGTTTCCTCTCAGCTCCTTTTGAAGGAAAGGTAGATCACGTGACAGGGCACATGACCGCACAGGAGCGTCACGTGAGGTCGGACGCCATCAGTGATTGGTGTTTGTCCAATGTGGACGCCGGCGTCGGCTACAGATGATCCCGTGACTAGTCACGTGATCGTCTGAGCGAGACGCGATCGGGTTCCCCCGTGCGCGGGAGCTGGAGCCGACGACACCGGAGCCGTCGGGCATGGATGAGACGCCAGGGCAAGCGCCAACACGGAAATGGGCGGAAAGAGGTGGTTTTGCCCCCTCGGACATCCCGCCTGCCGTGTCTTCCCCGTTGGTGTGGGTGGTGGGTACGGGAACGGATGGTGCCGGGTAAGTGTCGGGAGGAGGGCAAGATCGAGGACGTGACAGAGCCCCCCCCCCAAAGGCCCACGACCGCGTGGGCTCGAAGGATTGTCATGATGAAAACGGGCCAACAAACGGGGGGCATGAACATCCTGGGAAGCAACCCACGATCGATCCTCAGGGCCATAACCCAACCAGTCCACCAAGTACTGCAGGACACCCCTATGGACACGAGAACCCAAAATAGCCCGGACCTCAAATACATCGGGAGAAGAGACAGAGACGGGAGCAGGAGGAGAAACCAAGCGGGTAGGGCCAAGGCAAGGCTTAAGGAGAGAAACGTGGAAAACCGGGTGGATCCGCAAGGCGGAGGGTACCGCCAGACGCAACGCCACCGGGTTCAGAACCTTGACCACTCTGTAAGGACCCACAAAACGAGGCAACAACTTGCGGCAGCCAGGGATATGTAGATGACGAGTGGACAGCCAAACCCTATCCCCCACCCCGTAAACGGGCGGAACAGCCCTTTTTTTGTCAGCAGCCGCCTTCATGGAAGCCTGTGCCTCACGTAAGTGGACCAAGGTATGAGCGTGGACAGATACGATGTCTCGGGCACAAGCCGATGCGGCGGGGGTTGTTGGAAGAGGAAAAGTCTGGAATGGGGAGGGTACGAGGATGCTGACCGTAGAGTGAAAAGAAAGGTGAGTAACCGGTAGCCGAGTGCAGAGCATTGTTGTAGGCAAACTCCGCAAGTTGTAGCAGATTGAGCCATGTGTCCTGGTATTGTAGCATCAGGCAGCGCAGATACTGCTCCAACATTTGGTTGACCCTTTCAGTCTGACCGTCACTCTCCGGGTGATACGAAGAGGAAAATCGGGCTTCTATGCCCAACAGAGCGGTTAGGGCCCGCCAAAAGCGGGAAGTGAACTGGGAACCACGATCAGAGACCAACACATGGGGCAATCCGAAAAGACAGAATACATGCTTGAAGAAATGTTTGGCCAAGACAGGGGCTGAAGGTATTCCCTTACAGGGTATAAAACGTGCAAACTTGGTATACGAGCCAACTATGACCCAAATAGTGTCAAACCCATGAGTGCGGGGGAGATCAGTGACCAAATCCATGGAGATCGTATGCCAAGGTCATGGAGGGATCGGGAGAGGAAGGAGAAGACCCAAGGGCCGACCCCAGCGCGATTTGCCCTGGGCACACACCGCACAGGTATTGACGTAGTCCCGTACGTCACGCTTCATCGTAGGCCACCAGCACCAACGCTTAAGGAGGTCTAAGGTGCGAAGTTGTCCGGGGTGACCGTTGATGGCAGCGTCGTGGGACCAGGTCAGCGCTTGGTTCCGGGTTTCACTTGTGGGTAGAAGGAGTTTACCCCCATGAACGAAAGGCAGTCCATCTTGCATGACCGGGTCCCATTCCGCCAGTGATTGCGGGTACTGAGAGGCCCATTGGCGGATAGTTGACAACAAGGAGGGAGTCGGTGTGCATAGACAGATTACATGATTCTTTCCCAACAGGGTGTCCGGAAAAAAGGGAAGGGTCTCCCCCCCAGGTGAACGGGACAGGGCATCGGCTTTACCGTGTCCAACACCTGGCCTGTGTTTGACCACAAAATCATACGCGGCAAAGAAAAGATGCCACCTAACCTGGCGACTGTTTGTGCATTTCAAGGAAGCAAGGTCCTGGAGATTTTTATGATCCGAAAACACTGTGGTTTGATGTTTGGCACCTAGAAGGTGGTGTCTCCAGACCTGTAGTGCATCCTTAATAGCCAGCAGTTCCTTTTCTGTAACCGTGTAGTGTAGTTCGGTAGCCGTGAACTTGCGGGAGTGGAATGCTACTGGATGCAAACGGCTGGTGGTAGGACAGGTCTGGGATAACACCGCACCTAATGCATAGGAAGAGGCATCTGCTTCGACAATATACAGAAGGTCGGGGTCAGGGTGCTGTAATACCGGAGCAGTGGTGAACAGGGTTTTCAGTATATCGAAAGCAGATTGCTGAGCCGTGGACCATACATAGGGGACAGAAGGGCTAGTGAGTGCCGTGAGTGGAGCCGCAACCGAAGAAAACCCTGATATGAATCTCCGATAAAAGTTTGCGAATCCTAGGAATGACTGTAGCTGCTTGAGACTGGTCGGAGTCGGCCATTCATCGATCGCCCGAACCTTGGTTTGATTCATAGAGAGCCCCTTGGGCGTGATATGGAACCCCAGGAATTCGACTTGATTGGTATGGAACGAACATTTCTCGGGCTTGGCGTGAAGGGCGTTGCTTTGTAGTCGCGACAATACTTCCCTGACATGTGTTATGTGTTCATCAAGGGAAGTGGAGAACACCAGAATGTCGTCTAGATAAACAACTACATAAGTGTTCAAGATATCGTTGAAAACGTCGTCCATAAAGTGTTGGAAGGTAGCCGGGGCGTTACACAGACCAAAAGGCATGACAGTGTACTCGAATAGGCCTTGTCGTGAGCAGAAGGCCGTTTTCCATTCATCACCGTCACGCATGCGAATAAGATTGTATGCCCCGCGGAGGTCGAGTTTGGTGTATATTGTGGCATGGGTGAGTTTGTCCAGCAAGGGAGTGATCAGAGGTATGGGGTAGCGGTTCTTCACTGTGACGGCGTTCAAGCGCCTATAATCGACACAGGGACGGAGGTCCCCTTCCTTCTTCGGAACGAAGAATATAGGGCTTGCAGCCGGAGAAGTCGATGGACGAATATGACCTAGCCGTAAAGCCTGTTGGATATACTCCTGCAAGGTCCGCTCTTCCACCTGAGTCAGGGAGTAGATACGACCCTTCGGGATAGATGCGCCAGGAATCAGGTCGATAGGACAGTCGTAAGGTCGATGCGGGGGAAGGCCTTCTGCAGACCTTTTGTCGAATACTGCCTGGAAATCGTGGTAAACAGCGGGTATCCCACCCGTGACAGCCCCTACTGTGTGCGTATCATGGTGGTCAGTGCTGTCCCCTATAGCCATGGATGTGACGCTTCCCAGGATTCCCGCGGGACTGGAGAACTGAGGTGTTGCCAGTAGGCAGTAGTGTTGACATGTTTCGGATTCGAATGAAACCTGACCCGTCCCCCAGTTGATGAGGGGATTGTGCAGCCTTAGCCAAGGAATGCCTAAAATTACTCCAAACTGAGGGGTGGCAATGAGATCAAATGAGATCGTCTCTTTGTGGTTTTCCTGAACAATCAGCTCTAAGGGAGCTGTCTGTTGCCGGATCGGACCAGAGGCAAGAGAAGTACCATCCACCGTCTGGACCGGTTCGGGACATGTCTTCGTGACCAAAGGCAGGTCCAGTGAACCGGCCAAGGCTATGTCGATGAAGCAGCCTGTAGCACCTGAGTCTATCACTATTGACACGGCGTGAGAACCTGTAGCGTGGTTCAGAAAGGCCTGAACTATAATGGGTAGCACAGGACCGAAGGTAGGTTCAGAGGTATTCCGGATAGTACTCGCTCCCACCTCTGATCTTAGGGGCGAGCCTTCTGAAAACCCGGGTTTCTGTTTTTTGGGCGGCGAGGACACTCTTTTACGAAATGCCCGTTGAGACCGCAGTAAAAACAGGCATTGTCCGTTCTCCTGCGCTCTCGTTCGACTTGTGAGATAGGACTGCGGATCCCGCCTATCTGCATGGGTTCAGGAGTAGCAATGGCCGTGGATGGAAGTGGGAACGAGGATGTACCTTCTCCGCGTCGCTCCGATCGTCTGGCATCGACTTGTAATGTTAAGTCCACCAAATAAGCATATACTGTGGGAAGCGTAGGCACTACAGATAAGGCATCTTTCATGACCCCAGATAAACCCCGGTAATACACCACAGCCTTTTTATTTTCTGGCCAGGAGGTCTCAGCAGACAACTGATTGAACCTGGTGATGTACTCTATGAGGGTTGACCGACCCTGCGTGAGATCTAGGAATTCCATGTCTCTAGACTGTGCTTTGTGCCTGGTGTCGAATACTTTTGCCATCTCTTGGGTCAGTAACTCGAAATCGTACAACGCAGGGTGGTTGTTTTCCAGCAATGGATTGGCCCATGTGGCGGCTACCCCAGATAGATGGGAGAGAAGAAAGGCTGCTTTTGATACGGAATCGGGGAAAGCCTGAGGACGACACATGAAATGAAGTTTACAGTGATTAATGAAAGTACGGTATTTCTTTGGGTCGCCCTGGTATCTTTCGGGAGCAGCCAAGGGAAAATGGTTTTGGATCACCACAGGAGCGGCCGGGAAGGAAGGGGGTATGACAGGAGGAGGGTTTTGGGGGGAGGAATGGCTTCATCAATTTCAGCTTCTGCAGGTAAGGGATGGCGTGCACTTAGTACCGTGTCGAGGCGGTGGTGTAATGCGGTGGTGGCGGCGGTCATATCAGCGTGTAGGGTTGCAGTAGCGGTTGCCATGTCGACCCTGAGTGCTGTCACTGCCTGCATTAAAGCCGTCACGGGGTCCCCGGCTGAGGTGTCCATAGCTGGACGACCAATAGGCTTCACAGTCTGTTCTGATCTTGGTGATCCGCCTTGATGGTCGTGCAGCTATAAACTACCTCCGTCCCCAAGTACCGCTCGAGCAGGTAAAGTATACTGCCCTAGCAATCTTTGAGGCCACAGGTGATGAGTGGCGTCGTCAGTCAGATACCGGGAACACCGGAAGGACCCCTGAGTGCTGTAAGGCAAAGGTTAGGATCAGGTATACTTTGAACAATAATGGCAGTGCAAGCAAACAAGGAAAAACGACAAAGCTTACCCTGTGGATGATAGGACAGGTAGGAAACCTGAATAGACAACGAGGGAAGACCAACAGCAGGCTGGGATGTACTGCCGTTCCTCCAACTCACACCGGTAGCCAGAGCGTGACCAGATAGCAAGTCCATCCAAGGTCCAGGTGGTGAACCCCAAATGACTCAGGAGGCAAAACGTGATAGACAGGAATTGTGTGGTTAGAAGTTCGCCAAGACAAAAGGGTAATCCAGAGCAATTCCAGGGCCAGAAAGGGGGGTCAAGAGTTCCAAGGGTCCAGATGATACGTCGAATCCAAAGGGAAATCCAAGACAAGTCCAAGTAACGTTCCGTGGTCGAGTTCCAAACTGTAGCAAGAAGAAAGAGGGTAATGCCGAACAGGTCTCTGGTAGAAACAGCTGTGAAGCACTGAGTGTTTCCTCTCAGCTCCTTTTGAAGGAAAGGTAGATCACGTGACAGGGCACATGACCGCACAGGAGCGTCACGTGAGGTCGGACGCCATCAGTGATTGGTGTTTGTCCAATGTGGACACCGGCGTCGGCTACAGATGATCCCGTGACTAGTCACGTGATCGTCTGAGCGAGACGCGATCGGGTTCCCCCGTGCGCGGGAGCTGGAGCCGACGACACCGGAGCCGTCGGGCATGGATGAGACGCCAGGGCAAGCACCAACACGGAAATGGGCGGAAAGAGGTGGTTTTGCCCCCTCGGACATCCCGCCTGCCGTGTCTTCCCCGTTGGTGTGGGTGGTGGGTACGGGAACAGATGGTGCCGGGTAAGTGTCGGGAGGAGGGCAAGATCGAGGACGTGACACACAGGGACAAGGACAGCCACTCCAGCGAGCCCTGTATCAGTTTCTAAGGGTGTACCGCAACACCCCTCATGCATCCACGGGGGTCGCTCCGGCAGAGGCCCTGTTCAAGCGACGCCCCCGGGGTCTACTACCCGAGGTCGGGGAGAAGGAACCCGGGGTGATTGACAGTCAACAGGTCGAGGTAGACCGGCGGGTCAGGATTGAGCAGGAAAACCTGCGAAGAGGGCTCCGGCCCCCACGGCTGGAAGCGGGGACAAAGTCCTCATCCGTAATCGACACCCCCACGGAAAGCTGTTGCTCCCCTACGAGCCGGAGCCGTTGGATGTGGTGGCCGTAAAGGGATCCATTGTAACGGCATCCGAAGGAAGGTCCGCTGTCACCCGGAATGTCAGCTTCTTCAAGAAACTGGGCGATTCAAGAACTGAACCGCCGCTGGAACCGGACTTAATGGAGACACCGGAGGACAGAGGAGGTCCCTCCAGCACACCTGCGTCCCCTGCCCGGGAGACGTCTGCTGAAAGACTTCACGGACCGGAGGTGAGCGGGAGGTACCCCCAGAGGGCTGGGCGAGGGAAACCCGCTTACCTCAGCGATTATGTTTTGGGACAGTTGGTTAATCAACCTGAGTAAGGGGATCCGGGTGGTTGACAATAAAGGGGTTTGGGCAAGTTGTGTTGTTAAGTAGAACAGTTCATGTGTTTGTGTGGCTTGCAGTGTGTGTTAAAAGTATTTCTGTGTTCTCCCGGAAGAAGGAGGAGTGTGGCGCTGCCCCTTGATGTAACACGCATGCGGCGGCGTGACGTTGCACGCCGCCGCATGCTGCATAAATAAACGGGGCGTTCCCGTCCGCAGCAGAGCGACCATGAAGCCCGAACTGCTAAGACGTGTGGGTGTGTGTCTATGCAGTACGGGGGCTTACGGGACCGCATGGGGGCCCGACCGACCCCCAACAATACATATATGTGGGGGGGTATATGATATAATATTATTTTAAAAAAACAAAAAAACGGGGCATGGCTTGGAGCTGACGTGTGCGGTATGGCTCCCTAGAAGCTCCTGGATGGCCTCATGCACCGAGCAAAATCACAGCAGTTCTCTCCTCCGTTCCTCTACATTAAGCACAGATCTGGAATGAGGATGGAAAGGAGAGGGTTTCGTCACTGAAATAACCCCTCAAACCGCTGGGGTTGTAGAGCAAGGACCGAACAAAGTTTCCGGAAATGAAAAAGAAAATGGCGGGTGCAACTTTCTGGAATTCGGAGAAGGACGTATGGAGGGGAAATCACTGTGTATGAGCAGGCATCGAGGCTCAACATACAAGGCAGCATAGCTGAAGCGGCACTTTGTGCTTGGCAGCCGCAGAGATGCTCTCCGTCGGCAGCCCCTCTCTCTCCACGTAGCACCTGAAGACCCAGGCGAGCCGTGACTGAGCCCCGCCGGGGGTTGCGACCAGTTCCCTCCCGGGCCCCCCTGCAGGGCTCCCTCCACAGTCCTGATGGAGGAGGGGGGAGGAGGTGATGCTGAATCGGTTGAGGATAGGGCATGTGGGGCTGAATGACTGTCTGTTTCGAGTGGGGAAGCATGAGTCGAGGGACTGTGCGGTGTGTGGGGTGCCTGAGACTGTGGGACATTTTTTGCTTAGGTGTGAGAGACATGTTGAAGAGAGAGAATTGATGAGGGTTCGGTTGACTGCGCTGGGTGTGGCTGAGCTGAGTGGGAGGGCTTTGCTGGGAGGTGACGGGGTGAGAGGCAGGAGGAGGAGGAGTGTGATGTTGGATTTTGTGTGGCAGACAGGGCGGTGGGAGGAGTTGTGAGTTTATGTGTGCTAAGTATTGATTGGTGGGTCTGGTGCACATCATCCTTTAGGATGGGGAAGTGCCTGCGTGGGTCCGCCCACGCCTCCGATAATTGAGAAGAAGAAGAAGAGGCGGACCTCCTGTGCTGAGCTCCTCCATGTGCGGGATGCCTGCAGTGAGTGCAGGGGCTCCTAATCCACCTGCCCTGCAGCAGCTACCATTATAGAGGACCGGTAAGGAGCGGCAGTAAGCGGGCCGGCCCCTGCCTCAAGGCACACTGGTGAGGGAGACAATAAGGCACCCAGCGGGCGGAGGAAGAGGCCTGGGGTGTCAGGGAGACAGCGTCACGTCCCATGATCTGGTGAGAAGGGCCTACCCGGCCGCATCCCAGGGGGCCCTGGAAGAAGAGGGGGAGTCGGAGGATCCATCGTTCTCCCCATGGGGTCCTTTACCAGAGCGGCGTGGCGGTAGGGAAAAAGAAAGCATGAGAAGCAGCACAGTTACCACGGCACTAGATCTCTAGCCACACGCCCACTCTGTTCTCATGACTCCCACCACGGGGGCACTTAGATGACTCTCTGAGCTCCGGTGATCCACCTTTGTTACACGGCACTCCGGGGGCACGAAAGTCTGATCTTTTCCCGACATCTGGTGAACGTTGTGTCCCTGGAGGCACCCGGTCCTTGGCATCACCTGCAGTGGCCGCAAGCGGCAGGTCTACCACAACTAGTCCCGGATCAATGGGAATGCGGGCTCGCACTCATAGCTCCGGCCCATCAGCACAAACTACCTCAGTTCTTCCTAGGGGGACCCGAAACTAATGTGCTTAGCCCTGGATGGCCCCCAGAAAACATTGCCACACCAGATTCAGCCACGTTCAGCTTGACCAAGCGCTCCACTTGGGGGCCAGTCTTGGGCAGCATCAGTAGCCCAGCGGCGCTCATCTCAGCTGCGGTTGTCGAACCAAAGCGGGGGCGGGCGCAGGGGTCGGGACAGGCGGACTCCAACCTATGATCCTTCAGTGTCGGGTGGAAGAGGAAAAGTGGATTCCTGGTGGGCACTCATGGTGGAGGGACTGTATTGGAACAAAGGGGCACCATCCTAGTGGCCTGTCTTGGACCCGCACCAATCACCCAGCAATGAAGAGAGGCTGGTCTCCCCTGGGAGGGCCCTGTTATCTCCAGGTTGCCGGGGTGAGCGAGAGGTTACAACTCATCCCTCACAATCAACCCTATCCTGATCACAAACTGTCAGGAGTAATGGCGAAAGGTGTAAGGCGACCAGGAATCCCCAGAGTCGGAACAGCTAGCCACTAGGTCAGACCTGAGAGACCTCCTGGCAGCCCAGACCAAAGAAATTCAAAAGGGCACGGACGAAGTAACAAAAAAAAATTAACTCCGTCAACAAAAGGGTGGAGACAGTGGAAAACCGCACAGCAGAGGTGGAAAATGCCCTATGTGACCAAACATCTGAATGGGAGAGAGGACAGGATAGACTGTCGGCCTTAGAAGCACAGTGCGAAGTGCTTGAGGCAAAGCAGGAAGACGCAGAGAATAGGTCAAGATGGATGTGATGGAACAACATCCGCATCCGAGGGATCCCGTTATTGGTCCCGGACTCGCAACTGGAGGCCTATGTGGTGAGTCTGTTCAGGTTCATCATAACTCTCTCTGACGAATCTCCGTTGGAACTGGACAGGGTGCACAGAACGACCCCACAGCAATCGACCACCTCGCCTCCACATGTTCTAGCCCGGGTCCACTTCTTCAGGATGAAGGAAGAAATCTTGAGAGAAGCCAGGTCAATGCAGCCCATCCCCTTTAGAAATTCCATTGTCTCTTTATATCAAGACCTGGCAAACTCCACCCTTCAGAAAAGGAGGTCCCTCAAGCCATTGATTGAATGGCTGCGTGAAAGGAAGATCCCATATCGTTGGGGCTTCCCAACATCTGTAAAATTCTCCTGGGAGAGCGCATAGCAACGGCTTCACTCCCTGAAGGAAGCCGAGAATTCATGGGTATCGGAGAAGCAAGTGAGGGATACAAAGCTGAGATGACCATCAGAGATCCCTCCAAAAAGCAAGAAGGGGGGACATGGACAAAGGTGAACAGAAGGCGCAGGATCCAGGCCCTCCCCCCGTAGAAAACCCAACGCAGACTGAGCTGCCATAGAACTCTGAACGCAGAAAGGTCAGTGATTGACCCTTGGGTCGGGCGGGAAGAGGGGATTGATGGGAGGATTCCTCTAAACACCTAGGTTAGTCCAGTTCGTAACAAACTATAGCAGATTTGCAGTCTCACTGCGTGCTGACATGTCGGGCCCAGTTGGCCATTTGTGCTCGTGTGTTGGAGCACTTCCAGTTGCCCCGTTGGGTAGGAGAATCTCCTTTCTTAGGTTTTGGGGTTTGGGGTGCAGGGGAGAAATGTGAGGGGGGGAACAAATCAAGGGGAATAAGGGAGCTAGGGATGGTGCCCCCACTCCTAACACAGTGTTACAGTACTCT
Organism: Ambystoma mexicanum; assembly: GCF_040938575.1. NCBI lineage: Eukaryota > Metazoa > Chordata > Amphibia > Caudata > Ambystomatidae > Ambystoma > Ambystoma mexicanum. The sequence goes on from NC_090937.1 coordinate 302,544,502, forward strand.
TACATCCACAAACATTACAAAGCTGGACACCAGAACCACACCACACAGGGAGCCCGATTAGGGGTGGTCAAAATGTTTACCAAAACTGCACCCAGTAAGGAGACTCATGACGAAAGCGAAATTAGACTCCTTACATGGAATGTCCAGGGCCTCAATTTTCCGGGAAAACGCAGGTCAGTGAGCACAAGCTCAGTCAGTTAGTGGGTGACATAGTGTTCCTCCAGGAAACTCACCTGCTCCAGGAGGATGAGAAGCGGGTCAGATTCAATAGGTTTAAGAAGAAGTTCTCCTCCACCTCGGGGGGTCGGGGGGAGAAAGGGGAGTGGCAATCTTACTGAGTGAGAGGGCCCTCTAACCGGAATCTCAGTTAAGCGAGATCCGCGGGGCAGATTCCTATTGGTGAAAGGGCTACTAGTTGAACACCCGATCACCCTGGTCGCAATCTATTGCTCAAACACCGCCCAGGACAAGGTTTTAGCAAACCTAATCCCAACGATCCTGGCATTCTCAGAGGGCTATCTAATCTTTGGTGGGGATTTCAACTGAACTCCTGTCCCTAAAGCAGATAAAACACTCCCAGCAACCAGACTAGTCCATACACAAGCGCTATCCTTGGCCAGATTATTGAGGGAAACAGGAACGGTTGATGCGTGGAGGTTGGCTGGCTAACGAGGGGGTCAGCGACTATACGCACTACTCACATGCACATAAAATGTTTTCGAGAATCGACATCTTGTTAGTTACAGACTTAATTTACCCATGCCTGGACAAGGTAGAGATACACCCGAGGGCAATCTCAGATCACGCCCCAGTGTTGGCTGACCAGAGCATTAGTGGCTCACCCCAACCCCCAGTGAGGTACTGGAAGCTATGTGATTCCATGCTGCTAGATGCAAACATAAAAAGGGAAACGGAGTAAACCCTAACTAACCACTTTCGTGAAAATACAGGGGAGGACACCCCCATTGGCATAGTCTGGGATGCCATGAAAGCAGTGGTGAGGGGGTCACTTATTAGTGCTGGGGCACAGCAGCGAAGGGTCTCGAAAATCTTAGGGTCCAAACTAGAAGGGACGGTAGCCTTGCTGCAAAGAGAGCTTCAATCCCACTGGTCAAAGAAAGGGGAAAGGGTATTGTAACAAGCTAAAATAGCACTAGAGATGCATTGGGCTCACCGATCGGCAAAATCACTGGCCTACCCAAAACAGTTTTACTACAGTAAAAGTAATAAAACCAACTGTATCCTAGCATAGAAGCTGAAAAAAACACTAGGAAAAACATAACATACCTGAGGGATTTGAAGGGTCAGTCCCAGTACAGGGAGTGGGAGAAGATGGAGGTGCTGGTGAATCATCACAAAGCTATTACATCAGGCCCATCAACCTCCCATGACAAGCTTCCCGGCTATTTGTGCTCCAGCAAAACCCAACAATATAAAACCTTTTTTTAAAAAAAAATAATTGTATTAATTTTATTTCAACAAACAATACAAACCAAACTTTCAGTGCATACAACAACATTATAAACATACATCTCTGCAACATGTCCACTGCTTCTCCCCTTCCCTCCCCCCTTTACGAGCCTATTCCCTTCCATGTTCTGGTTCTGAATCTTGTGATAAGGATTCCTCCTCCATGTCTTCCGTTGGGTCTCGTGGTGACCCAAATAACTCTGCTATCAATTGTTTCCAGGCTATCAGGGTCTCAGCCTCTTCCTCCCCCCCAACATTACTTGCATCCTGCCATACCAGTTTCCGCTTCGGCCCATTTCTGTAGATCTTTCCACTATACTTCTATTCGTGGTCTCTGGCATGCCTTCCACCCCATAGCAATTCTCCTCTTTCCAAGCGCATACGCTAAGTCCTTTCATTTACTCACATGCTTGAGTTTATGCGATCTCGGGAACCCTCCTATCAAACAAGCCCACACCGTATCCACTACAATTTTAATTCCTTTTTCAGCCAACTTGTGTGCCACCTTGCCCCAAAAACGCTCAATGACCGGGCAAGACCAAAACATGTTTACTACTCTGGCATTTTCCTCATCACATTTGGGGCATGCTTGTCGTCACACACTTCTAACTTTGGCTATTCTCTGGGGCGTCATATACGCCTTGTGGGTTACGTACAATTGTATTTGCTGCAGTCTTGCATTTCTCAACACTTTTTTGTGGTACCTTTGGGCTCGTTCCCACATCCCATTACTCATTGGGCCTCCTACTTCCTCTTCCCAGTCCCGTCTCAGCTGCGCCACCTCCTTCCCCACTTTGGACATCATCATCTCATATATTCTAGATATCTCGTGTCCCCCCTCTGCGATGTCATATATTGTGTCAATAGTAGTATCCACTTCTTCTGCTAGTGCTAATTCGGACCATGTCTCCCTGTTTTTCCGCATCACCCTGTGGTATGTAATATACTGGCCCGTATGTAACCCAGTTTCTTCCTCCAATATCGCAAAATCCCTTATGTCCTCCTCCTGCCATATAAATCGCCCATGGTTGCTATCCCCACCGGTTCCCAGTGTTTCCGAATCATCATCCTCAATTGCTTGTCTTTGCCGGTCAACACCACTAGTGGTACCTGCGGGGAGCACAGGAATGAATTCACCATCAGCTGACAGGCCCTGCGCCATATCCTCCACCTTAGTACCATCATCTTTGGGCATCCTTCCATGTCTGCCTTAGACAGCCACGTCATTACCTTTAGGAAGTATGGGGCGCAGTGCCGTCGGAACAGCCTGGACTCAGTGGTTGACTCTTCAGAGAGCCACCTGGCTACGTATTGCAGCTGGCTTGCTATATAGTAAATTTCGTAGTTCGTCAATTTTATTCCCCCTTTTTTGTATGAGTTTTGCAGCTTCCAAAGTGCTACCCTATTCCTCGTTCCATGCCAGAGGAAGTCCCTGCACATGCTCTCTATCTGTCATGATGCCTGCCTCCAAGGAGCCAAACCAGGCCGGCACCCTCAGAGACAGACACCATGCATTCAAGGGAAGTTCCAGCAGCCCCAGATGGGGGCCCTTTGGACTCAGTCCTGGCGCCGTTGGCGTCAGGCTCATAGGGGACATCAGTCCTGGCGCCATTGGCGCCAGGCTCATATAGAAGTAGGTTGGGAGTAGTGCTTGGTGTAAACTTACCTGTGCAGACCATGCTGCAACTTCAAGACTGGAAGGAACTATTTTTCTAGGGACTACTTGATCTCTAGGGTGTGACTGGTGGAGGAATACATATTTCTGGGGGAAGAATGCATACCTGGAACTACTTGAAAGGCTATTTAAGCCACACCCAAGCAGCACACCACGCTTCGCGTTGTTCTGCACTTAGCAGCTGGACGCTCACTGTGCCTGCTCCTGCCTTGGTCCTCCATCACGCCTGCCAGCATCCTGGAAACACCTAAAGAAGAAAAGCAAAGAGAACAGGTGAAAACAAGAACCTTACCTGATACATCTGCACTCCGGATTCTGCACACCGACGATCCTGCAAAGAAGGCAAACATTTTAAACGCGCATCGCGTCGCGCGCAGCACGCTGCATTTCACTCACCTGCACGTGGCGTTTTCGAGTCCTGCTACGTCCATCCGGAGCTTCCACCACCATCCAGCACCTATTGGAAGGAAGGAGAAAGAGAGGTGAGAAGGGAAACACGAATCTAAGTAGAACTTACCTGTGGTTCAATTCCCTCTCCGCCTTTGGGTTTGTGCCATACCTTCGGCATTTCAGCACCCCGGCCCCTAAGGGGAAAAGAAACAGACATTGTATTAGTGAGAGCATGTGAGAACATTAGCAATACGCTCACTCAAGACTTACCCATTTGCAAGAGAGACACAGCAGCTCTTTTCGGGTCGGCGCCTTACCTCCGGCATTGCCGTACCCCGGCCCCTATGGGGAAAAAGACATTGGACATTAAAGGAGATACTTAAAACTGCAAAGGAATCTCTCATCGGAATTCTTACCAGAATTTGGCTTCATCCAAATCGCCTGCAGCCCGGAATCTTCTCCAGCACCTGCGAAAGAAAAGAACAGATGAGTGAATATAAACCCAAACTTGCCATAAACATTTGCGGTACGACGTGAATGGACAAACTAGTTTAAACTCATCAATCCAGTGAAGTAACTGGAATCACAATGCGCCCCTGCATCAGAAGCAGGATGGAGAGCTCGTCATTTTGGTCCCTAAGGTGAGTCTTCGCAGGGAATCCCAAAAGGGTTTCACGGAGGGAGAGAAGGGAAGTTGGAGGTCGGAACATCACCCGCAGACTATTAACCCTTCCTTTTCACACACAGTGGGATATTCCTCCGAGCCAGAAAAGCCAGGTTGGGGAATCCAGTCCAGCCATCTTCCGGGTCTTACGCATCTCTGCAGAAGAGGTCACAGCAGTCCCAGCCACACCCGCGCCTCCGTGGGAGCCAGGTGAGCGTTATACTATCTTGTCAAAGGTCCGCCTTGTTATAAGATACAGGATATTTCCAAAATAATGCAAGAGTCTCGGTAGGACCACCATTTTCAACATTGCCCCTCGACCCATCATCGCTAGAGGTAGTTTCACCCAGAACCTCATACTATTTACAATTTTTCTGATCGCCTCCTCTGTATTATATTGGTGTTCCTCCTCTACCGTATGGTATACATCTATTCCAAGGTATCGGAACGTGTGCACCGTCCATGGTATTTGTAGTACCGGTAGCTGTTCTAGCGGGGTCCCTTTGTATCTGCGAGTGGAAATATGCTAGATTTTTGGGGGTTCACGGCTATACCAGACAGCTTTGCATATCTCTGCAGCACTTCCAGAATGTACTGGAAGTTTTCTTCTGGGTTCCTTAAGTACAACATGTCATCCGCATGCAAAGAGATCAGATGCGGTTCCCCTCCTACAGCAATGCCTATCGGGTCATACTATTGCCTCAGGCATATGGCCAAGGGTTCCAGGGCAAGAATATACAACATAGGAGACCACGGGCATCCTTGCCTTGCCTAGTACCTCTCTGAAGCTGCCACCTCTCTGATATTACCGACCCTGTTTTAACTCGAGCCAACAGAGCGCTATATAGCATTTTAGCCCACCGTAAGTACCCAGGCCCTATCCCATAACGCGCCAGGGCCGCCATCAGCCACGGCCATTTGACCAAATCAAAGGCCTTTATTGCGTCTAGCGATACAATTGCCAGTTCGCCTTCATCCTCATTTGCATACTCAACAACTCAGTGGAGTGGCCTGAGATTGTTGGATATGATCCTGTTTGGGACATAGCCAGTCTGGTCGGGATGTATTAATTTAGCAATAACCCTCTTCATTCTGTTTGCCAAAACAGCCGTCAATATTTTACTCTCTTGGTTAAGCATTGATAGGGGTCTGTATGATCCACAGTTGTGACTAGGCTTATTAAGTTTGGGCAGTGGTATAATTGTCGCTTCTCTGAGGGACTCTGGCAGCCTACCCACTTCATACGCTTCATTCAACATTTCTAAAAGCGAAGGAAGCACTTCATCTTTATATGTTTTATAATATTCGCTTGGGAGTCCATCAGTTCCTGGGGTCTTACTAGTAGGCAACTGTCGCACTACTTCTTCCAACTCCTCTAAGGTAATCGGGGCATCCAGCTCCTCACGATCTTCGGCACTAATCTGCGGCAGTCCTATATCTTCTAGTGTTTCAGCTATTTCTTTGCAGTCACTGTCCTCATCATCTCCATACAGGAGTCGATAATACTCAACAAATTCTTGGTTAACTCCCTCTTGGGTGTCCACTAAGCTCCAATCCTCCCTTGTTATTGTTCTGATTGTGGGCCTGGGGGTCTCACTTTTATATAGCCATGCCAGGACACTCCCTGGTTTATCTCCTGCCGTATGCTGTCTCTCCGTATACTTCTTATAATTAAGATTGCACAATCTCTCCCAGTGCCCCGCGCATTTCTGCTGCAGCTTAAGTATTCTTTCATTATCTTCCTTAGTGTTTCCTCCTTCCCTTATTGCCCTTTCTAGTTCCCTCTCCATATCTTGCAGTTCAGCCTGGATCCCTCCTTGTAGCCCTTTGGACTTAGCTATAGCTACTCCCCTCATCACCACTTTAAAGGCCTCCCAAAACATGCCTGCTGTCTTTACACTGCCAGTGTTTATCTCAAAATAGTTTACTATTTCCTCCCTCAAATCCTCCCGGAAGATGGTGTCTTTTCACGCCTCTTCTCTGAAGCGCCATGTCGGGATCTTTGCCCTCAGGGGGTGGTATTGCCATCTCAGGATTAGTGGCGAGTGGTCTGAGAGGACCCTCGCTTTATATTCCGTTTCCGTTATCTCAGTCATTAAATCTTGCGTGGCAAACATATAGTCCAATCTAGTGTGCAAATTTTGTGGAGCTGAATAGTGCGAATACTACCTCTCCTGCGGGTGATATGCCCTCCATACATCCTCAAACCCGAAATCATCTAACAGCGTACGCAGCGCTCTGGCGGCTGGGATGGGTCTGTCCATTTTTCCATCTGACCTATCTACCATAGGGTTTAACACACAGTTGAAGTCTCCTCCCCAGATCACCGCCCCTCCCAAGCACGTTCTATGTTTGTTGCATAAGGTTCTGAAATATGACGCTGTGTTTTGATTCGGGGCGTACATGTTTATAATGCTTATCTCCCTGTTTTCCACCAGTCCTTTCATCATGATCATCCTCCCGTCTGCCTCCACCACGGACTGTAACAGTTGGAACGAGACATGTGGCGCCACCCAAATGATCACTCCCCTGGCATAGGCCGAATATGATGCCCCCGCCACAGTCCCCCTCCATTTTTTCTGGATCATCTCCATCTTGTCTTGTGTGAGATGGGTCTCCTGCAGCAGGGCTATATCTACTTTTTGTCTGCGAAGGTATAACATGACCCTGTTCCTCTTTAGATAACTATTGCGCCCTCTGACGTTCCAAGTAATTATTTTAAGATCCCCCATGGCATATCAGGGTCTCTCTTCTCCCCCCACAAGTGCAGTCCATGACCAAATACATTCCCATTCTATGCAGGCTCGACTCCCAACATGAACTTCCCTAAACAACAAACCCCCCAAACTTCCCCATCTCCCTCCCTCCCGCCCCCATCCCTGCCCCAACTCACTCCCCTCCGTTTCCTACTGCCCCAACTCCCGACCCAACTGTCGCCCAGCTCCATCCCTGGATCTCAGACACCCCCGCATCTAGCCTTTTTCTGGCAATTGCCTTTACACACGGCTCAGCAAGGTGAGGCCGCCCTAATGGCAGCCCTACTACTCTAACCATTGGGGGTAGGTCTTCTCCATCTTGCCGCTCCCATTGGCTTCTATGTAAGCGCGCTTGGTGCTACCCAATTTTCATTCACATTTAATATTCTAGTCCAACAAGTCCAAATGTCTCTTATTTGCAGTTTTCAATGTAATCTGTCCTTGCCCTGCCCTTGTTACTCATGCAGCAATCCTTTCTTTATTTCTCCCCGGGCCCTCCGTCACCCATTCTAGCATTCTACATAACATGTCCCCCTCACTTATCATGATTCTTGTGGTCTTTCTGCTCGCCTTGGTCCGGGCAACTCGGCATATCCAGCCATGCTGCTGCGTCCTCCGGGGTATCCAAAAAGTACGCCTTACTCTTGTGCAGGACCTTGAGCTTTGCAGGATACAAAAGCATGTACTTGATTCCGGCCATACACATTCTCCTTTTGATTGCCACATAGCTATAACGCTGTCTCTGTACCAACATGGCATAGTCAGGATATGCCGTAATGGTTGTAGATGCCCTTTTGAACGTTCCACCTTTGCGAAAGTACTCCAGGATCTTCTCTCTATCTTTATAGTTCAAGATATTTGCTATTATCGCCCGAGGGGGGGCTCCAGGTCTAGGTTTCCTCATGAGGGCCCTGTGCGCCCACTCGACAGCAAACCCTTGGGAAGGTTTGTCAGCGCCTATTTCCTGTAGGATCAAATTCTCCACGTAGTCTGTGGGGTCCTGACCTTCCTCTCCCTCCGGTAGGCCGACCACCCGAATGTTGCTCCATCTCGCTTTCCCTTCAGCCTCCTCCACGCGGTTCTCCAAGTTGGCGACCTGTTGCTTCAGAACGTGGACTTCCTTTGCGTTACTCGTGCTGGTTTCCGTATTGGTTTTCACAGTACTTTCTAGGCTGCTTGTTCTTTCAGCCTGTGCTCTCACATCCTGTCGCAACAGGTTAACTTCTAGCCCAACCGCATCTATTTTGGTTTCCAAAGCAGTTCTTAGGTCCACCATTGCTGTACCCCACAAGGCCTTCAACTCTGTAATGGCTGTTAGAATCAGATGATCCTCTTTCGACGGGGATATTTCTGCAGGCACGGCTGCTGCACCCTGTACCGGGGTGGTCGGAGTCTGTTGCCGCTTGGCAAAAATGTCCATAGTGGGTTGCTTACTTTTGGTCTTGCCTCCTCTCACCGACATTGTGCAGTCCTGCCTTTGTGCCGAGGCCCAGCTTTTCTGCAACGTGCGGGCCCTGCTTCCTCGTTCCTCCTTCTCTGTGGTTACAGCACACTGTAGCACCGCCAGGCCTGTGTGTCTCTTGTGCCTTATCCAGTCCGCTTCTTGGGGGCTACACTTCTCGCTCTAGTAGGCAATCAGTTGCAGTTCACGCGCGCCGTGAGCGGCTCGCGCACTGTGTTGCGGACCACTTCCGGCGAACCCGTTCTGTAGCACCAGTGCAGTGCTCTTAGCTGCAGTTGCTTCCCGCTTCACTTTCCACCCACTGCGCTCTCCTTGCAGACCACCGTCCGCCTTTGGGCTGTTGGGCCTACCTCGGCCTCCTTTGTTCTAGCGCGCCGGCCATTTTGTCTGGGGTGTCGCACCACGGCCACAAACTTTCAGTTGATCTTGCCAATTTTCCTGCAGTTATCGAGGACTCAGCTCTTCATCAAATTTGCCCCTCCCCTTTACACATCCAATAGTATCTTTTTGAGGACGAACATGCCTTTTTTAGTTCATTTTCCCGCAGGATCATATCAGATCGTCAGGAGCAGCTCAGAATGTACGTCCTACTGCATGGCTCTCTAGCCACGCCCCTCCAACAATATAAAACCTTACTGAACCCCCTAGATGACCCCATTACCCAGGAAGAAACGGTGCAAGACATAAAATCACTGAAAAACTCAGCACCAGGCCTGGACGGGCTAACCGCTAAATTTTACAAGTCTTATTCACACGTCCTTGCTCCGCGAATGACCACCCTATTTAACTCCTTTCTGAGCACGGGCACTGTCACCAAATCAATGGCAGAACTGCTGACGGTTCGTGTTCCCAAGCCGGGGAGGGATCGCAAACACCCAGCTTCATACAGACCAATAACCTTAATGAATAATGATGGGAAAATGTACTCGAAAATTCTGGCAACCACGCTAAGCAAATTTCTCCCACACATTATAGCCCGAGACCAAACGGGAATCATTCCGGGGAGTGGGATGCACGATAACATCAGGCGCACCATAGTCCTCATTGAAAGTGTAAACAGGACAGGGGAGGGGATGCTGGTGATCTCATTGGAAGCTCACAAGGTATTTGATTTGGTGGACTGGGGCTATATACAGAACGTCCTACGACACTGGGGCTTTGGTCCAAACTTTATAACATGGGCTATGGCTAACTATCAAATACCCACTGCGCAGTTGCGGATGAATGGCAATAGGTCTGACACAATACACATATCCAGGGGAACGAGGCAAGGATGTCCCTTATCGCCACAGATCTTCGCCCTGTCCATGGAGCCATTTGCTAAAAGGATCAGGGAAAACTCAGAGATAAAGGGGCTCACCGTGGGGAAGCAGGAGCATAAAGTCGCACTTTAGGAAGATGATATATTGGTCACTATGACCGAACAAGGCTCCTCCCTGGATCCACTCTGGGGAGAAATCGAGGAATTTGGTCAGGTTTTGGGGTTCAGGGTGAACCTAGATAAATCTAAAGCCATAGAAATTAACCTCAATAATAAACAAAAGGCGGACCTGAGTCAGGCAATGCCAGTCCCCTGGGCTACCTCCATGATCGGGTACCTGGAAGTTCAGATCCCCAGCGATTCCTCCTGCATATATCAGTGCAATTTCCCGCAGCTGTTCTGCGAGCTCAGGCGTGACTTAGAGCATTGGCGTACACAAGAAATCTATTGGTTCGGCCGAATAGCCATGGTGAAAATGAATCTGGTCCCCAGACTACTGTACCACTGTGCGGCACTCCCGGTGCAGATCCCAGAAAAGGAGCTAATAACTCTACAGAAAAACATCCTGAAATTCATTTGGGGGCGAAAGAAGCCCAGAATAGCGAAGAAAATCATGCTCCGGGGTAGGGCGCTGGGTGGCCCAGATGTGGCAAGATACGCACAAGCAGCGCACTCTCGCATGCTTTCACTTGGGTGCGGTCAGCAGACCAGCCTCTTTGGAGACAAATAGAGAAGACCTGGTGCCTGGTCCCACTAGCAGATCTCCTGCACCTACCGACCACAAAAACCCAGGGCAATTTAGGACCCCTCACGACAACACTAAACACTGTACGAAAGTGGAAAACCGCGGCCTGGAAATGGGGCTGTAAAACTTCACTAGGGCCACTCACACTGATGTGGGGCAACCCGGAATTTACGCCCAGATCCCTCCACACGGGTTTGCAGCATGGCAGGAGGGAGGGCTACGAAAACTATCAGACTTCCTGGATGAAGGATCACCTCTAACCTTCGAGAAATGCAAGGAAAAATTTGGGGTCACAGAAGCAGAAACGTTCCATTACGCCCAACTGCGGCATTGGACCTCTCAGAAGGCAGTGAAGGAAAAGGGGGCGAGAGTCTTGATGGCCTTAGAAGACACCCTCTCATCAGCAAATCCGAAGGGGAAGATATCCGCAATTTACAGGCTCTTAGATAGAATTGACCCCTCCAAGAAGGAAAAGTTTATACTGGAATGTGAGAGGGACCTCAGTCGAACTATAGATGAAAATTTGGACCAGGCTGCACAAAAGTGCCCAATTTAGCACGAATAAGGAACGGGCTATAAGATCTGTTATAGATGGTACACCACCCGGCTCAGCTAAACAGGGCCAATGCGGACATCCCCCTGAACTGCTGGAGAGGCTGTGGAGAAAGGGGCAACCTGTTCCATCTCCTGTGGTCATGCCCTAGAACGGAAAGATACTGGGGGGAGGTGATGGGTCACATCAAAGCAATTACAGGACTAACTATCCTGTGGGACCCAAGTATCATTCTCTTGGGCGAGACCAGGGGAGGGGCTTTCCCACTCTCTGCGAAAATGGCGCACCTCTGCACTCACCTCCTGCTTGCTGCGAAAATCGTACTGGCTCGATTATGGTGGTCGAAATGCTGGGAAATCATCATGGCTGAAAAGATTACAGCAATACGCTCTGGGAACTTGACCCCCTTCATTAATGTGCGGGTGCTATTTATGGACTACTCCGAAACATACCCAGGTCTCACCCGAAGGTCTCCACTTACACAATATCTATAGGGCGGATGGAAAGAGCCGGCACTTCAACGGAGAGAGCAGCGGCCAAGTATACTCTGTCGCATTCCCCAAGAACGACTTGCTGGGCCCGGTCTCCCCCTTCGCACGCCCTCCCCATCTCCCACCACTTCCTACCCCATTCCCTGTCAAGAGATATGGTTGTGGTTCATGATGATAATTGATGTTACATGCAAAACTAATGCTGAAGTCACTGTACTTGATATTGAAATGCGTAATAAAAAGATTTGTTGGAGAAAAAAAAATAAACAAAAATAAATGTCTGCATTTTCAGCTGTCGCAATTGTGAGGGTCGCAGTGATCACATAGATCCTTTTATTTGAAATGTTTTCCTTTTTCTTTGTTCCCTTTTCCATTGCTTTGATTTGTCATTTGATGTAATATGTTGTGATTGGTGTATTGTGAAATTTGTAAAGGTACTTGTGTACCAAAAACAAATAAAAGAAATAAAATAAAAACATTACCCCTGTCCTTGGTCTGGGAGGGACGAGTGTTAGGAAATATTTTCATTTCATGTGTAATTGTCCCTCCAGTTGTGTACCCCCACATTTTTGCTGCTGTTATACACCATAACAAAAACAAAGAGGTGATGGCTGGAAGGTTTAGAATGAACCTTAACCACTGGCATTGCTCTGGGCAACCCTCCAGACCATCGTTCTTCGTCTGCCAAGCCATTACAGAAGGGGAAAGACCATATGCAAATCAGGCTTGGTCCCACCCCAAAAGGGGCAGTCCAGCCCAAACTACTAGGTCACATCCCTTCTGCACGAGACCACAAGCATCCCCAAACATGCCTTGTTGGGCCTCATCAGTGAGGAGTAGCTTCGGTCTCTAGGCCCAGCAGGCACGGGACCCGCGCCTGGGCATATTCGTCCCACTCGGGGTGACAAAGCAAAAACAAAGAGGTGATGGCTGGAAGGTTTAGAATGAATCTCTTTTGTTTTGCTGTTATACACCATAGCCTTCAGCTGCACTCCCCTGGGATTTTCGCTCACTTTTATTATGGGGAAACTGACATGCCCTTAAAGACAGTCAGTACTGGGAGACTTTGTTTTCTTTAGTCCTTGTCAATGTTGCACTTTTCTGCAACATGTTGAAAGTGCACAATGTACCTTCCAGAATAGTGCACTTGGGTCTTTTTTGTCATTTCTAAAGGCCCTAGATACTCTCGAAGGATTTTTTAGAAGTGCAGATGTGCCTTGGACAGGGCTGGTGGCAGCTAATCTTTTTATGTATTTTTAACCCTTTCCTGACAGGTAAACTGCGTTTACCGCGTTTGGCACGAATAGGTGGCCTGGCTCCAAAATGGCCATGCCACGAGGTTCTTTGTCCTGTCCTTTGGCCATCTTGCCCCTTCACCTTCCCCAGGTCGAGCCGACCCGGGTCAGTCCTTATTTGGGCATGCATTCTCCCACAAAACGCCAAGCTTTCACAGGCTTCTGGATGCCTTGTGTATGTGCTTCCAGGATGTGGGCTGGACTGTCTGGTTCCATTACACATCCTGGGTGTCAGAGATTCTGGTGTGCTGTGAATGCCTGGGACCCCCGTGGTCCATGATTGGTTCACGTATAGTGTTCCTGTATGTGAGCAGATCTCTAATTGGGTCCTCTTCATTTTGGCACGAAGGAGATTCTGGGTAAGAGAAGGCTCCAAACACCCATACCATGTAGATCTCTTGAGTTCTCACTGAACAAAGGATATGATCCAAGTATTCTGAAACTAAGAAGCTGAGTCGAGGAACCGCTGGTGACACGCTGGAAGGTTTGGCACCCTGAGCCCGCTGTGGTCCCGCTGGACCCTTCTGCATCTGATCAAACTAGAAGGTCTGCGAAGGCGCTTCAACCCATTGGAATAGTGGGACTAACTATTCTCTGCACCTTCATCAACCACTGCAAGTAAGCCTTCTCGGAAAGGTCCCTGGGCCAACAAGTGGGCTGACCAGCTTGCGCAGGACCTTTGCTCTGATACCACCGCCATTTCGAGGAGGACCTTGAAACTTGGTACATCGCATGCTCTGTGTTCAGGGCACTCTCACACCAAATTTTGTACACTTGGCATTCTCAGGTCTGAAGTAAAGAGAGAGCGCCCAAACCGGGGGTACACGCGGTTACCGTGTCACCCAGCCATGGTGACAAATGTTGCAAGTGCATTGCAGCTGTGACCCTCTGTGCCCTGAAACCTTCTACAGTGAAACTGGCCTGATCCATCTACCAGGATCGGAGAAATCGCCACTGTCCCGTTTGAGAATCAATGCTGTAACTTCGCAGCTGAAAGTCGCAGAACAGCGAGATTGCCACATTTGAACCTGCAACCGAATTGGACTCAACTGCCGAAGTTTGGACCGGAGTGCGCCAGGGGTCGGTACGTAATTGCAACTCTTACCGGTGGCCCCTAGCGCATCCATCAATTTGTACGCACAAGTGGCTCCTGACGGCACCTCTCCTTTCCACAGATAGCCTGAGCTATCAAACTAATTCCAACTCCTGGAATCATTTTCTGCCCTCATGGGGAGACCCTCCACAAATAGTTGGAACCTATTCTGCATCACCTCACCCACCTTCCTGAGCTGATACAGACTCTACAAGAGTCCCTGTTTTCACCCAACTGCACTACCACATGCACCAGCATTGCAAGTACATTTGAGCAATAGGCTCCCCTCTTCTTAGGGACTGGACTGCCTTTCAGTTAAGATTGTGATTACCGCAGAACTGCCTAAATACTCTTTGCACTACCTGCTTCCTTCCCTTTTTTTAGGTTGTGGACCCATTTCGTGCATCAACCCTTTAGGCCCCTTGGTTTTGTATATATGTATTTTAGTAGGATTGTGTTGGTTTAAAAGTGTTACTGTTAATAACTATTGTGTTGAAACCCAAAGGCCTTGAATAAATGTATTTGTATTTTTAATATATGTACACCTGACTCGGAGTGATTTGTAAGTGTCCTTTACTCTGTGTGCTCATTGAGGTCTTTCAGTCACCCTCACACCTCCTGAGATCTAGTCTTGACCGCCACCAATGGTACCTTGATTGGTCTGGCTTGTCCAGAAGGTTACCCTGTTCCAAGAAACAAGGTTGGCCTTCTGAACCTCTGCCCACCATGTCAGAATTCAGAAATCCATCTTAACAGGTTGGACCAGTGCTAAAGGATCACCTTGGTGAGGCGTCTTCGGGGAGTGGGACGCGGATTGCGAGACACGGTATCCCTCCCCCTGCAACACCTTTACCCCATGCTACCAGGTAGGATATGTGGGAACCTTAGCCCCCTTTCCCTTCTCTAGCTTTTTCACGTGGACAGCCCGCTCTGGGAGAAAACAGACTCACACCCGAGAAGTGTACCTGACATGTCCTGCTACTATGGTCTGGTGAAGTCAGGCAATTACTAACAATCACTCACACCTGACTTCCATTAAACTTCCCCACACGGATAAAAGGCGGAGCAGGAGAGCGCACTCTGAGCGAGGCAAAGCACACGAAGTAACAGCAGTTTCCAGTCGGCAGCTGAACGGGGGGAGAAAGACGGCAAACCCAGAAGGGTTCCTAAGAAGGGAAATACCCTTGACCTTTTCGGCCAGACGCCGTTACTTTCAAAATACCTTCAAGGCAGAAGGTGTAAGGCCAGCAAACCAGACTGGAGATTCCAGAATTGTGTGTCGAAGATACTGAGGGCAATCCTGTGTAACTAACCAAGGCAGGGAGGAGCAGCAGCAGCCGCCGGAGTATCATCCTTGGCTCCAAGAACAAAGAAGCACCAGAGAGATCAACACAGCCAGTGAGTTGGAGAGACTGATGAAAGATCAGTCTGTGTTGAAGTCAAAGTTGCAAGCAGCAACATTGTATAACGAGCATCGGGAACGAACATTGTTGAACGCGTGTGATGAAAGACGCGAGTAAAGCTAAACTGCTGATGAATGTTTGAATTTTAGAAGGCAAGATACGATACCGTTGACAGAGTGGTCAGGCACTGTCAATCAAAGGTCTCTCTAAGGTATCCCGACAAGAGAAATGAAAGTAGAAGATTAATGAAAACAATCATGTGAAGTGAATCGAAGTGCTCCGTCCTGCAACGGTTTAGCAAAACCCATTGCACATTTGAAAGTCTTCAATTTTGGCAATAAGAGGATCCAAGCCTGAATGAGGGAGGTCCATAGTCCAACCCCAGACATAGCAGACCAAATGTAAACATTGAGTTATCAAGATGATCTGAGCCCAAATGAGGGAGATCCGTGTTCTGAGCCCGAACGAAGGAAACCAAGTGTGAACAATGCGATGAAAGGAGGTCTCAACCTGAAAATGGAGACCCACGAAGGACATTGAAAGCGAGAACTTGTGCGTGTAAAAATCCTAATAGGAATGGAACTTTGAGACTTTATTTCTTATGATAAACCCTCTGCAGTAAGAGACTGTTATTGGAAAAGAGGCTTTGACAGAAGGCCCTGATGGCTTTGCTTTGAACTGTATCCATACCGAAGCCAGAGTGTATGCGAAGCTCGAACATGCCGCCTTGCCCCGTGCTGCAAACATGGGGAAAGGGAAGCCAACTGGCCAACCATCCTGAAATATTATTTCTTGAACACTTTTCTTTTTGCATACACCACTGTCCCACACCCTTTTGTATTTAGAAGTAAGGATTGGCAATAGTTTTATTAGTATAGGACCTTTTATTTGACAGAGACTTGACTAGGACTGCCTTATTATTATTGGATGGTCGTAGCTTGCTCCCATTTTAGGTTTAGATAGGCATTCAACCAACCAATCTGAAGTTCAATAAACACCCTTGAACTGTGATGACTTCTGTTTGATACCATGCATTTCTGTTGTGTAGGGCCCACATGTAGCCCCTCTTCCGTTGGTTAGCCGATGAACCTGATGAGTCGCTCTCGGATTGCGAACCTGCCGCCACATATCAGAGGTTTCGTCTGGGGCGGCGGGCCGTCCTTCTCTCCGGAGACCTATGCGGTCTACGTTCATTGGCCCTCATTACGACCCTGGCGGAAATCGAAAAACGATGGCGGAAATGCAATACCGCCATCGAATAGCGCTCGGTGCGATTATGACCCGTCACCGTAAAGTACGATGCCATTAGCGACACCGTAGTGAACGCCAACGCTAACTGCACCAAGTACGCGCACGCGCGCCAAGCGAAACCGTAATTACCACCATGGCGCAACGGTACGGGAATTCTGACCCTAGCGGACATGTACCTAACGCCATCAAGCATGGCGGAAAGTACCATTCCGCCATGGTGAGAAGTACGGCATCGCGAACCAACCGTAAAAGGCCCTACAGAGTGCCTGTACACCACTCCCTGGCCACATTGCACAACTCCTCGTAGGTTTAATGAAGTCACACAATGCAACCAGTGAAATGTACAAGTCACCCATGCATGCCAACGAACAAATGAATGTAGGGGCTCCAAGTGCCATGTGAGTGGCCATCCATATTAGCCATGGCACCATTGCCGTACTGATGCAGCACAGGCATGTGAAGCTTCAAGTACAGCAACATGAACTGAAAACTGAGACAAACAAAAACAGGCCCCCCATCGCTTGACACCAGTGTAAGGCAACATTCAAAGCAGTATCCTGAGTGAGACTGCACCAGCCCTGTACTCCTGCCAGTAAACAAACCAACCATCAGCATAAGCATGTACCACACAAGTTGGCAGAGTGACTGAGCAGCCAGGCTCATCTCAAGAGGGGCCAATGGGAGCTGCAGGGCACAGATGGCACGAATACAGAAGCTATTCCAATGGACATGACCTCAGTCTCCCTCCTAGAAACGCACGCAAACACAGGCACCTGTGACCAGCCATTTTCTGATAATCACATCATTCCACCAATCCACCTGGCTGACCGGCATCTGTTACACAAAAGCTAATCCCCCTCCCATGAGCATGACATCATTAAAATAGTCATAATGGCAGGCCCTATCCCTGACCTCACTGGGCTTCGTAGGCAAACGCGCCCAGTACAGTACCACGCAACTATACTCAGAAGCCGGAACCCAAAGCAGATCTTCTCACAATACATCGCTCCACAAATAGGAATATGCTACATTACTTGCAAAGAATAACGCTACACGGTCAATATCACAATCAAAATTTAATGCACAACAAAATCACCAGGCCCATACAGCCATTAGGTCATGAACTCCAAAATATATTTCATTATTGTGGGCTGCATCCGCAATAAATGACCAGCTTCTTCTTGTGTGACGCCCTGTTCCTTCATGGTACACAGGGGCTACATTCACGTTCAAAAAGGCAACATGGAAGCGCCTAGAACCGCAGGGCCGTCCCATTAGGTAGGCACTAGTCCAGCTGAAAGGTCGAAATGTTGCTCCTAGCCACTAGTACTGCGTAAGGGCATGTGGGCCATTGGCGATCGTCCCACAAGATCGTAATGGTGCTCCACTGATTAACACGAAGCAGCAGGTGTCGGGAGTAAAAGCCATCTGCAGGAGTGGCATACAGATGGCAGCGGCAAAAGGGGAGGAGATACCTGTCACCCAAATGAAATGAAAAAGAATAGTATGGGCATCAGAACTCCATTTGAATTACTCACTTCAATGATCACACTAAATCCACAGCCATATGCATGCTAGCCCACTCAAAAGGATCAATCGCACACAAAAATCACTTGCGAATCATAACTATATAAATCGAGGTGAAAACACTATTACAAACGAGTGTTTGTGTGCATGCGTCTGTTAAAACAGAATCCATTAGATGGGATTAGTAACGTGCATAGACACAAGTGTCCGAAGGCGCGTCGAGACAGGGAGGGTTCAACAAGGGCAGATAGACGATGGTCCCACTATGGCAGCCCTGCATCACATAGCGCAGGGGAAGTGGATAGATTCCAAAAAGCCATGTACATGGCAGACTCTCTATTAAATCATCTGTCCATGCATCCATACATCATTCCCTCATCCCTGTATGAAAACGCCTCATTATTTACTCACATAACATGTGAAACTTCCATTGAGTCTGTGCGTAATGCAGTCTGCAAAATCCTCTGTGCTCCAGGCCGGAATTCTAGTGTTGTGAA
Source organism: Ambystoma mexicanum (assembly GCF_040938575.1). Classification (NCBI taxonomy): domain Eukaryota; kingdom Metazoa; phylum Chordata; class Amphibia; order Caudata; family Ambystomatidae; genus Ambystoma; species Ambystoma mexicanum. Next base: position 302,563,035 of record NC_090937.1, read on the forward strand.
GTAACATGTATTTGGGAACGTCCTGCCTTATCCTCCACTACGCTATTGCGCATCCCATACTATTCATATCAATCATTGCATTCTCGCCATGGCCCCTGTCCCAAGAACATTAAACAATAGAACTTTATATCTGCAGTCAGACCTGTGGGTGTCTCCTCGCCGCTAGCTGGAAACCGAAAGCGCTGTCCTTCGAATTCCTCATTTGCAACATCACGTCGAAAATGCATCTGTGACCGCATGAAATCACAAATTCATCCATGTAGTGCGGCAGTGTGTGAAAATGGCAACTGGCTTCACTCACAAATGGGACGCCCCGCCCGTCGGTGAACCGCGGTACAGTGCTGCATGAGGGTCCACCGTTAATCGAGTACTACATTCCACTGACCCTTCACAAGTTTGTTCGCGACTGCAAAAATAGTATGTGAAACAATGGGACCATAGCATAATGAACATATGAACCAATATCTCACTTCCATCGGGATGAAATACATGATTGTAATAGCAAGATGCCATGCGTCGAATTGCAGCGTTGTATGCGGGACGTGCTCGCCCAAAGGGGATTGCAGCTTGCACAGGTGGAATGAATCACCACAGGTGGAGGCTATACAGCTTGAAAACACATAAATTGCACACCCAACCCCCTCCCACAACCACACCCACTCCAAAATGCTACCGGCAGGACTAGCGATGTTGGCCCTGGGGGACCTGATAGCACTGCAAGTACTCCAACTTCAAGAAGAAGACGAACACCGACTACTACAACAACCGGCCGCACAGAGGAGACGCAAGAGGAGGAGGAGGGCAAGGCAGGGCCAGCAAGGCCCACCAGCACAGCCACTACCACCACGCAGGCAGCCCGCAATCCCACGCCTCCGAGCACATCCGTTCAACCTCACTGATGAGCAGATCCACACCCTCTACCGTTTGGACCGGGACACCATAACCGCCATTGTGGACATGACACACGCTGACCTTGTCAGCATGATAGATAGCCCAACCGCCATCCCACCCCTACTGAAGGTGGTGTCTGTACTCCACTTCCTGGCCACAGGCTCCTACCAGCACACAGTCGGACAGTTGCATGGCATTTCACAGCCACTGTTGTCACGGACACTATTGCAAGTGCTCGATGCCCTCCTGAAGCACGCAGACGACTACATCTCTTTACCACGCTCGGAGCAGGAGATTACAAACACAAAAGTGGGATTCCATGCACTTGGCGGCATACCGGGTTGCATTGGTGCCATCGACTGCACCCATGTGGAATTGGTTGTCCCACATGCGATGGAGGCCCAGTACCGCAACCGAAAACAATATCATTCTCTTAATGTACAAATGGTGTGTGACTCCAACAGGATCATTACACATTGTTGTGCCCGATTTCCTGGATCAACCCATGATTCCATGGTCTTACGGAACTCTACAATACCACGCTACATGGAGCGACACGCAGGGAACAGATCCTGGCTACTCAGTGAGTCTCATTTCATGCATGATAATGTGGGGTATGTGATGCGGCAATGACCTGGCAGGAAGGGGGGGGGGTGCTTACGTAGCAATGGCATTCCTCAAACATCCTTTATTGTCCACATACAGGTGATGCCGGGTATCCACTGAAGAGATGGCTCCTTACACCACTCCGGAACCCACAGAACCAGCATGAGGAGGACTACAACCATGCCCACTCACGTACCCGTGTAGTCATAGAACAGGCATTCGGCCTACTGAAGGGTCGTTTCCGCTGCCTCAGCAGGTCTGGCGGGGCACTCCTGTACCGCCATGAGAAGGTTGCAAAGATGGTCATGGCATGTGTCATGCTACACAACATGTGCGTACGTAGAAATGTGCCCATGCCCTCTGACGCAGAACTGCAAGCACCTGAATATGGTCATGATGAGGGTGGGGATGTGGCAGCACCTCAAGGAGTCCGCGAGGCACAGGAGGGCCGTGAAATTCGTCAGATTATCATAGATTCATGCTTCTAGCACTCACGCCTGGTGGCTGATACATGGACACGGGACTTGTGGCACTGTGTGTGTCTGGAACATGCACAATATGGACTGTACGCCTATAATGGCCTCGTACACAAAGTTCAATGTCCACACATCTCATTGGATGATAGTGAAATGTTTATCGCATATGTGAAATTATGTTACACACCCCATCGACCCGCCACCCAAGTAAGCCCAACACACCCCCTCCACCCTCCTACCTCCCCCCCGAACACCAGTGTCCAAAGATGCTCATTGTCAGTGGGCAGACGCTATTGCAAGCCCCCTCTCCGGGTATCAGGGGCACCCCTGCCTGTGGAGCGTAGGTTCCTCCCAGATCTACGTTGGGGGTTGCCCTGGACGGAACTTGCAACGGATGATGTCTCTGCCTGCTCACGTCCATGCATGTCCCTAAGGGTTTGTGAGAGCTCAGTGAGCACACGGCGCACAGCGGCAAGTTCAGCACATACGTCTTTGGACGTCGCATGCAGTTCCCCCCTCAGGCTCTCGGTGCTTCTCTCCATTTGTACTCTCAGGCTCTCGGTGCTTCTCTCCATTTGTACTCTCAGGCTCTCGGTGCTTCTCTCCATTTGTGCCCTTAGTGTCTCTGTACATGTTTCTATGGCTGCCTTAGTACCCCCACATTCATCAGCATGGTCCTTGAGGAGCGTGGCCAGTTGCTGCTGTTGCACGATCACCTGGTCGAGGGACTGTTGCCTCTGCTGGGCCATGGACATTTGCGGTGGTGTCACAGAGGGGCTGATCACCTCATGTTGCCTTGACACAGGGCTTGTGGGGGATGGCCAGTCGTCGTCTTGTGGGTGCCCCTGCGTGGTATCCTCATGGTGTACGGGATGAAACAAACAGGGGGATTGAGACAGGTCATGGATGGATCCTACATCGACATCACCGTTTTCTGTGTCGGAGCATGCTGCCATTAATGCAGTGTCACCTATGGTGCTGCTGCCACCAGAAGCAGTGCCTTCTGTGGCATCCATTGGGGGGGCCTGTGGTGGTGCTGTTGTGGCCATGCTGGGTGCTGGGGTGCCTGTTGAAGTCCCCTCCTGTGTGCTGCCACTTGATTTGTGCTGCTGCCGTGTCTTGATCCGTGCAGCTGAGGTGGAGGGTCTTTGGCCGTTGGTCTTGGCCCTCTTTGCAGGTGTGCTGGTAGGGGTGTCCTGGAGCTCGTCGTTTGAATCGGACCCTGTGGTGGAGTAAAGGAGGGCGAGCTTTATTAATGGGTCTGTGGAAATTGGAATGGCAATGTATCACATGCATTGGGGTGGTACCTGAGGGTGATTTGGGTCAGGGCCTTGGAGGTGTTTTCATTTTTGTGTGGATTGAGGATGCAGTTGTTTTGCAGCCTGCAGTTAGGGGGTGCCTGCTGCACGTGTAGAGGGTGTTTTTAGGAATTTTAATTATTTATTTATTTAATGTGACTTTTAATGTGCGCTATCAGGCCAATGTATGTGGACGTTCTCCTGGACATGTGTTTCTGTTGCACTATGTGGACACATGGTACTTCACATGATTGGACATTGTGGTTTTAGCATTGTTTTATTTGGGACACCTACCTGATTCTTCGGATGTCTGCACTCCTTTCTCCATCCCTCCGACTCCCTCTATGGTCTCCATTCCAATGGTGGAGGCACAGATTTCTTCCCAGGGGGTCAACTTGATGGGTGATTCCGATCCTCCCCCGGTAGCTGTGGCAATGTTACGGTTGGCGGATAGTATGCTCCGTACGCGTATCCGCAAGTCGTCCCATCGCTTTCGACATTGCTGTGGGTTGCGGGGTGCGGTCCCCACCGCACTTACCCGCTGTGCCACCAGGGCCCATATGGCCTTCTTGTTCGCAAGTGCCGTCCTGGTCATTTGCGTCGAGAAGACGACGGCAGCATTCTGGAGGGTCTCTGTGAGCACCGTGAGTTCCTCACGGGAGAAGTGGACCTGCCGCTTGCGGTCGCACGCTTTTTTCGCTACTTTTCCCATTGTTTTTGGTTTCACTAGGGTGGATGACGGGTTGGGATGTGTCTCAGGGTAGTATTTTTAATGGTTGTGTGGAAATTCTGATTTTATAGGTGTACGGCGTGCTGTTTCCCGTTCCGGGACCATGTTTTTGCTTCCGTTTCCGTATATTTACGGTCACCGTATTTTCCGATTGCCGCTCATTACGGTGACCGCTATGATCGGTGGCGGAATTGCACCTAGGTCGCCGTACGACGGCGGTGAGGGGCGTTTTGGGGACATTTCCGCCATCGCGGACTTTGCACTTCCGCCATGGCGTAGTGCTCGTGCCCGATGGGTCAGAATTAGCCGCACTTTACTCCGTCGTGCAATGGCGGAAACGCTATTTACGCTATGGCGGTCAGGTCAGTTGCTTTCCGCCAGGGTCGTAATGAGGGCCATAGTGTTTGTCATGATCACCTTCTCTTTATTTGTGACGTCTCGGGTTCTTCGTTCCTCCCTAGGGTATTTCTTGTTTCACCTGCTCCCTGGCGGCGAGGAATTTTGTGGCACTGTTTGAGGAGCATTTTTGCACACTGCACACAAGTGGTCCTCTCCCCCGCAGGCTGCACATTTCTGCCCCAGAGCAGGGCATTTACCCTCATGTGGTTATTCGGATCCGCAACAACATCATGTCATGCTGGGTTTCCTGGCTCTCTCCTTGTGTGGGTGACAGTTTTTGGACCGACTTGCGGTCTTTGGTTGAGTTCAGAATTTTTATCTTTCCCATGTTTTGGACTTGTAGAGAGATGAGTCAGATCCGCCATAGCCAAGATTTCGGCCAGTGATCGTTGTTTCTGTAGTAACTTCTTGCAACGCCTCATCGTTGGAGTATCGGTGGAAGGCGCAGTGTTTCATGTGGATGCTTAGCCGCATGACGAAATTATTAAGGGTCTCCCCCGGTTCCTGGATAGTGCTGTTGAATATGTGTAGTTCGTAGTCGACATTCGTGTGCGGATCAAAGTATGTGGCTAGGGCCTCATGGATTTCTTGGAATGTCACCTTCTCTTTGTCTATCGGTTTGTATTGGATGACTCTAATGCTGCACCTAGGGCCAGGGTAAACAAGTTATTTTTCCTCTCATCATCAACATACCCCATGGCCCCTATGTAGACTTTGAAGTCCTTCGCCCATTGGGCCCACCTTGGGCCTAAGTTACTGGTGTCAGTTAGGTCAAAAGCCACCGGGACCTGCCACGGGATGGTGTCGTCCTGCGCCATACAGAATGTTTCTGAAGGGCGCGCAGACATCGTTGCTGGCATGGCGTCTGATGTCATGGCTGCAAAAACCTGTATACTGGTAGGTATCAGACCCAATACAGGGTGTGGGAATGTGACTGGTTAACGCTGTCAGGATCTGGATACTTCGCTCGGTGCCTGGCAGAGGCACCGTCAACTTGGGTCTGGGGCACTCTCCCACTTGGTCCCTGCTGGTGTTGCACTATCACCCTTTATGTCCAGTGTGGATAGCTCAGAGGTAACGTGCTCGCCTTGGAAGCAAGACGACACAGAGCAATACAGGTTCGATCCCCGGGTCCGCTCTTAGAAACCTCTGGGTATTAAGCGCCTTATAAATAAACAATGATATCATATCAGGGCGGGCAAGTCTTTATGGGGCTGTACTCACCGCCTCTGGTCCGGGCCTTTCCTGTTGCGCAGGCAGCACTGCGTGTACGGGGTGGGGACAGTGCCCAGAGTTCATTGAGCGGGCCGATTCGTGTAAAAACTACTCACTGCCGCTGGCCTGGGCGTGTCATAAGGGCGGATGCGGCCCTCGCCTGTCGCTCCTCACCCTTGAGGTTTCACCTCTGTCCTGGAGGAAACACGGGAAGGCGTGGCACAAATCTGTCGCCGGTGTGCCGCCTACACCGGGTTGGGCCTGCAATAAAGGGAGACCAAAGCCGTACGTCTTCACACATCGTTTTTTTGCATAGTTCGAACGACTTCCTTTCAGTCCCCATTACTTCCCTTCTGCCCGCCCGCACCACGAGGCTAACAGGCCTCATAGCAACGTGACAAATATCATTAAAGTACTGTGGCAATATTTATACAATGACAGTTTCTTGGCTTTGTGCTGTGACAATACTCTCCTGTAATAAGTCTTAGCCGGCATAGTGTGGGACCCTCCCAAGTATATTGCCCTTTTAAGATGGGCAGTGTTATGTGTGGCCTTCCCAAGTGTGTTGTCCTTTTAAGATGGGCCATGACTGTGTCATGGCCCGAGCTAACAAAAGGAGCAACTGCAGGCATGTGAGAACAGAACGGCTGCAGACTCCAAGAATGGAATGACTGAGTCTGTGTCCCATTTAGGCCTGCAGGCCCACACCGTGTGAGCACAGGTCATGGTACCCTCTTGTCAGTATGGTGGCCAGGGTCCACACGGGTTCTGTATGGTCCGCCCTGCCCCCACATAAGACCAGGTGTTCCCTGGCAAAACCCCCTGGGACCAGGCCTCCAACTAAGGTGCTGATGTTCATAGCACCAATGGGGCCGGCTCAATGCCAATGACAGGCCCCCACAACAATGGTGACGAAGAGGAAGACCCCTGTGACGTGGTGTGGCCGCCCAGTTGTCTGCTTTGCCAAGTTCCCAAAATAGGAACATGGAGCATTGGCACGCTGCCGTTGCTGCCACACCGAAGTGCAAACCTGTCCGAGATTCCAGCAGTGTGTCCCACCCTGCCCTTTGCCCCCCACGCCCCGGAGATGAAAGTGGACACGGCGTCCACTGCCGTAAAAAATAAAAAAGGAGGAGAGGATGCCCAGTGCTCTGCAGGTGGACCCTCCCAGGCCGCGGCACTCTGTGAGGAGGGTGCTTGTGCAGCCAGGGTGAGGGTCGGACCGCAGCCCCCAGAGTGTTTTGCCGACAGGTTATTTGTTTGCTCTAGCATCCTGCAAGTGAGTGCCCACCGGAGCCCTCATGGAAATCCCAGGCGGGTGGCGGAGATGAAATGCGCTCCGCATCGGAGCTCTGAAATGAAAAGACGTTTGAAGCCGCATCCACTGCAGTGGGAAGGTATGATATGTGATATGAGCGGCACAGCCACAATTCAACAGAAATCTCCCACCTGGGGGAGTGAAGGTGCAGCACGCCATGGGTCCGGTGTAACGTCGAAATCTGCTTATCGTCGAAAAATGCCTAGGGTGCTACTGCGCATGCCCTGTGTTGGTGCGCATGCGCAGTCACGACTGTCAGGAAAGCATTTTTCGACGGCCAATTTCGCCCAGGATAGCACATTTTCTGACGTTACACGGGCCTGTAAAGAGATCTCCCTCCCTCCCAGGGAGATGCAGAGTGAGAGGGAGGCAAATCCGAGGGGAAGCGAACTGGCAGATAGCCGGAGGATGCTGGTTCACCACCTATGTTTACACTCTGCAGAGGCGACGCCGTTTGCTCCCCTCCCTTTTCCCCTTCAGCTGACAAGTAGGAAAAGGAGCACCTGAGGGTGGGAGAGTGGTTATGCAGAGCATTCGGGTGCTTCTAAACTCGAGTCCCGTTCTGGTTTGGCATCGACACCTGTTCTTGCAAAAGAAAAGTAAAGTGGCTGAGGACCGCAAAACTTATGAAATAAAGCGTATTCCATGTTGCGAAACAGGTTCAAGGCTGTTTGGCTAAAATGAACTGGGGAGGGGGAGCTGTTAAGCGCAAGCGCATGTTGTCCGTTTCAGGTTACTCAGCACAAAACAAGATAATGCAACTCAACAAGGATTGGTTTGTTGTGGAGTTTTCTTTGCTGTGGAGTCTCACCAGGAAAATCGGTGAAAACATGCAGGCCACACATTCATACGGTACTTAGCTGTTGTTGTTACGGGCTTTACAATTTTGCTCATTGCCAAAATGGTGTAGTGAAAGACTGCTTAGTCCATTTCGTATAGTGTTGGTTAGCTGTTCCTTGCTATGCTGTCAGGTTGAGGGTTCTTCTTCCCAGGTGAGGGTAAGCAAGGTGATGTTTAACTTTCCTCTCCCCATTACTGGCTTTACAATTTTGCTCATGGACAAAATGGTGTAGTGAAAGACCGCTTAGTCCATTTCGTATAGTGTTGGTTAGCTGTTACTTGCTATGCTGTCCCTGCCCCTATCTCCTTGTCCCCCCGCCAGTGTCTTCCTGCCCCCGCCAGTGTTGCCTTGTCCCCCCTACCCCCTGCCAGTGTCTCCCTGTCCTACCTTCCCCCTGCCAGTGTCTCCCTGTGCCCCCTGCTAGTGTCTCCCTGTCCCCCCTGCCCCCTGCCAGTGTCTCCTTGTCCCCCCTGCCCCCCGCCAGTGTCTCCTTGTCCCAACGCCAGTGTCTGCATTGTCTCCCCTGCCCCCGCCAGAGTCTCCTTGTCCCCCCCCACCCCCGCCAGTGTCTCCTTGTCCACCCTGCCCCCTGCCAGTGTCTTCCTGTCCCCCTGCCCATGCCAGTGTCTCCTTGTCCCCCCACCAGTGTCGCCTTGTCCCCTGTGCCCCCGCCAGTGTCGCCTTGTCCCCCTGCCCCCGCCAGTGTCTCCTTGTCCCCCTGCCCCCTGCCAGTGTCTTCCTGTCCCCTGCCTTCGCCAGTGTCTCCTTGTCCCCTGTCAGTGTCTTCCTGTCCACCCTGCCCCCTGCCAGTGTCACCTTGCCTCCTCTGCCCCCCACCAGTGTCTTCCTGTCCCCCCTGCCCCCTGCCAGTGTTGCCTTGTCCTCCCTGCCCCCGTCAGTGTCGCCTTGTCCCCCTGCCCCTGCCAGTGTCTCCTTGTCCCCCTGCCCCCCACCAGTGTCTTCCTGTCCCCCCTGCCCACTGCCAGTGTCCCCCCTGCCCCCCGCCAGTGTCGCCTTGACCTACTGCCCCCGCCAGTGTCTCCTTGCCCCCTGCCAGTGTCTTCCTATCCCCCCGGCCCCCGCCAGTGTCTTCCAGTCCCCCTGCCCCCCACCAGTGTCTTCCTTGTTCCCCCTGACCCCTGCCAGTGTCTTCCTGTCGCCCCTGCCCCCGCCAGTGTCTCCAATCCTATTTATCTTAGCACTTACTCTTATCATCGGTCCCTGGGTCACTGATAACAGCTTGTTCGTCCCCCCCTTTTTCCCTTCTTGTCTTCTCCTCCCACTCCCTCCCCTGCACTATCTTGTAGATAGTCACTTGTTTTGTTTCTCTCCTTACCGCTTTCCATTTCCCCCCTTACCTCCCTTCCCCCCCTCCTCTTGTCACTCTTGCACTGCATCGGGCATAGTATAGTTTTGTCTCTTTCCCCACCCCCCCCCACCTCTCCCTTATTGTTCCATGCACTTGTACTATCTGTTATGATTTGATAGTTATTTGTCACATTCTGACCTGTTTCAAGGACCTGTTTGAATGTAATTGTATTCTCCCATGTTCCCACCCTCCTTGAAGCGCTTTGAAACACATTGTGTATAGGCGCTATACAAAAAAACAATCAATCAATCAATAAGCTGTCACGTTGAGGGTTCTACTTCCCAGGTGAGGGTAAGCAAGGTGATGTTTAACTTTTCTCTCCCCATGCACATAATTATAGGCTCTCTTCATGAGCAATGCTACATAACTGTTTCCTCAGAGGGGGGCTGGCAGACTCACATAAAATAATAAACTGGCCATCACCAATGGCTTTTAGAAGTGAAACTATGTCATTTACACTTATACTAACATCATAGCCATTTAAGACCCCCAGTGACCTCAAAAGGGCACTACAATGTGATACAAACTTTATGTTAAAGGTACTTATATAGCACACCGTCACCAGCGGAATTGGTCCCGAGGCGCTCTGGCAGATCTGCAAACGAGAAGGTGGGATGGGTTAGCAAGGTGAAGAGGGAGTAGGATAGTGAGAGGAGTGGTGTACTGTTGGCAGCTTCAACTCGGTACACACCGGGTGCTGAGCTTTGGTGCGAGTATCAGAGTCAGTCCGCGTGTGCTGTAGGTGCGGCTTATGTGTTGTTGCAGTGTGGTGAAGTGTGTGCGGCTTGTGCGAGATGTGGTTGTGTGAGTTTTTTTAGAAAGATACCTATGCAGAGATATTGAGCTTATATTGGTTAGTGGGTTGTATGAAATTTAACATGCTAACATTCACAGTTCTGTCTAAGTGTAGTACTTGATAATCTACATATTCCGTTCAAGTGTGGCACTTGCTAATCTTCCCAATAGTTATCTCGATGTAGGGCAGGATGATGTTCTCCATTCTAAGTGTGGCACATGGTAACATTCAAGTTCCATCTAGGTGTGGCACATGCTAACATTCACTTTTTCTATCTCTATGTGATGCAGGCTGAGGTTAAGAATTAAGTGTGGTATTTGCTAACATTGGGAATTATGGTTGTAAGTAATGCAAAACAACATTTACAGTCCAGTCATGCGTAGATTTAGGTCGGAGGTCATACATCTCTCTAAATGTGCATGGTGTAAGCCTATGGCGGTGTACTTTAGGGAGAGGTAAGGTAGAGTGGCGGGGGATTTCTGGAGTAGAGTAATTGCTCTACACCCTACCCAAGCCACAATTACAGTTTTAGTTTGTGTCTGTTGCCTGCTGGCTTCATTGGCTTCCCCTGCTGACACCTGCAGGCATGTCTTGGAGCCGCCATTGTAGGAGCCGCCCTTGGCCTTGGGGCCCTTAGCCGAAGGGGCTGCACGGGCAGGAGGCTGCTCTGCGGTGTCCTTGATGAGGGAGTGGTGCACCAATCAGGGCGGGGGGGGGCGTTGAGGGAGGCGTGTAGTGGGAGGTTCAGGAGGCGGGTTGGGAAGGGGAGAGGGACAACACGCCGAATGCGCTCACCGTGCTTTTAAGCACAGGTGCAAAAACGATTTTGGAGGCCACAAGATGGCGCGGTCAGGGGGCACCTACCTGATCAGCATCTCACGTCAAGAATTAGGAAAAAGATGTTAATGAAAAGATCCTGTATATCAATGGGAAGGCTGTAAACGGCTACCTTTCACCCTACGATTGAACCCACATTAGCCCTTTATCTCCAGTATGGCAAACAGTTTGGTGCAACACAGTGCAGCTAAGTGAAAAGGGGCATCAGCCCTCAGTAAACATTGGGCTGCTCTATGTTCACATTTAGGGATTCTGGAGAATGTTAGTGCAGCTACTGCACTAAGGGATGAAAGAAAGCACTGCTTCAACATGTGCACAGAATCACCATCTGCAACACAATCTGTGGGGATTTCATACTTTCTATGCATATGTTGACTCAGGCTTTCCTTATGGGGTCAGGTGGGGCCTGGGAGAGCCTATTGCATTTGTCTACTGCTTGTGTTTGTTTTCCTTTCCTCCTGTTTCATGTCTGCATGTATTTTAGTTTCTTTCCCTGGGGGTGTTAGCTTGTGACAATGGTTTGTTTGTGGTAGACTGCAGGTACCAGTGAGTCATTGATCATTTCCACAGGACTGCTGCTGCTGAAGTGTTTTCACATTGTTCCCCCCCTACCCCCTCTCATGATTAAGTATAGGCTTATATAAAATGGGGACATTGTATTATATATACCAGCATAGGTGTGCCTCAGAGCCAATACTGTACTATTATTTGATGAAATGTGATGTCTTATGCCATGATCTGGTACTTTATATGTTTCAGAGGCGGTACCATGCCTTATAGTGATGTCCAACTATGCATTACATAAAAAGGTGATTTATTCTATTTTTGCATCCATTGTTTCATCCGCATTGTCAATAGGTGCTGTTATATTTAATTATTTTATATTTATATACAGAGAACGTTTTACACTGATCCAGAGTTATATTGGTTGGATTTCAACAGGGTGTGTTTACGCCTGGTCTTGATATGTGATATGTACTTTGGTCAAACCATTTTTCAGAAGGTTAATTATATGTTTATGCTATTTATGTATTTAATATTTAAATTTATAATTAAAAAGGCAAGGCACCTTGTCCCAAGGGTGATAAATCCATTTGTCTGCATTGACATTATTTCAGTGCTAGAGAACATGACTGTTTCACTTGTCCATGTACAAAGGACACTGGGTTTTCTTTACAGGCAGTAGGGATTCTGGGAGCTGTCCCCATTATCTCGCTCCCAGTGGAGTCACTTCTTTCAAAGCAAGAAGCCCCAGCATTGTTGGGTGTTTCTCCATTCTCTCCCCGGATTTCCCAATAGGCGCTTTTTGCGCGGTAAGGTGTATGACCAGTTTTCCTTTTCCTTACAGGTGCTTACTATAGATGGATGTGGGTACATGCAGTTACCTTCCATTGCAAATAAGGTCTGATACACCTTACATATGTCTTTGCAGCGTCCTACAGCAGTGATGTTTCTTCTGTGCATTTTCCAGGGTCTCTGTGTGTTTGGTAAGCAGTGCTAAGTCTTTTGCACATTGCTTGGAGTCTCTACAGAACACTGCCTGTTGTGTCCATATACATTACAGCGGCAACATTGCTCCAGCACACTGCCTGTCTATGTACAATGGATCTATATATGAGAGCGAGCGAGAAAGAAAAAGATTAGCGAGAGTATTAAACCGAGTGTAAACATTGGAGCTATCTGGTGTGCGGAGCAAGTGAGTGTGAAGGGGATGTCATTTTGTGTCCTGTTTGGCCTTAGTGTACCTTGTTATGAATGATCATGCAATGTTAGGCAATGTCACCTTATGACAGGGTGCAAATTCAAGACCGCAACTTCCAATTTTTCATGGAGCCTCTCCACTGAGCATCGACAGCTCACAGATATTTCAACCTCAGGACCACTTAGCTTTTTATGGGGTGATGAAACAATGTGGCCCGATGGAGATGCACTATATGCCAGCAACTGAATTAGCCAACCATACACTACATTGCTACCGTGCACATGGCAACTAAAGCATTACCGTGCTGACAGGTGCATCTGAATGCAATCTTATGTTAATGCCCATTTGCAAAGTATAAACTCTCCAACCTAACGAACGCGCAAACAACTCTACAATAGCACCCTCCCACTTGTCTCACACAAATTAAGCACTCATTACAATCCACAACTGTTGCCACCTCAGAATGCCTGCAGACAACGTATTACAGCTTGCTCAACATCAACACCCAGCAAAAACCTAACACATACTACACGCAAATACCGCACACACTAGCACAAAGGCAATGACAAAACCTGGCCTGCTTCAAGCAGAGGACCCAACAGCAACCTCTTATACGCTCGATAATTCACCCAAAACCCAACCTTTTTAATTGCAGTACCCATAGGGCAAAGAGGTCATGCAAATGTAAAATGCCATGCTTTAAGAAGACCCAGTAAAATAACTTGACAAGTGCCCTCCACCAAGGAAAGAAAAGACAAACTAAGCGCATCCTGTGGTACGGGCGATGCTCCTTGGTTGCATTTCTCATTTATGCTCTTGTTCATTGAAGCATGGATCGGCAATGACAAGGACTATGAGTACCCCATTGTCAGGGACTCACAGGTGGCAAGCATGAGTGGGAAGCGCCAAGCAGACAATATCAGGGTTGTGCAGCAGTGTGGCCATAACAAAAGGTCTAAAAGACCCAAACACATTTATTTCAAGACACTGCTTTGTTTTATGTGCAGGAAAAGGGCTTGGTGTGTGGACTAAGAACGCTCTGGGGCATGAAAAGGACCAGTACATTTCCCAGAAGGCTCGCATGACCACTAGCCTCCGGGATCCTCTAGGACAACGCCCAACCAATCGAAGATACCAGTTTGTGCTGGAGAACACGAGAGAGAGAGAGGACATGTGTTCGGAGGGCTCCTGCAGGCTGCGAACCGCAGGGCCAGTCCCCGCCTGCGAATACTACAGGCCCTGCATTCAGCAACAGATAAGTGCTTTTATCTAACAAGTCTGACTATTGGTTAATTCCGGAGTGTTTATTTAGATAGAACGCAAGCAGCGTTCGGGCAAGGCAGCGCTCTCGGGAGGAGCATTGTGTTTGGGGAGTAACTGAATAGAACGCAAGCAGTGTTTGGGCAATGTAACTCTTAAAGGCATTGGGAACTGTATGGAGTACAGAGGTGCTCACAGCTGATAGCAACTTCTGATGCACAGTAGAATGAGTGGCGGAGAACCGGCACCACAAATCGACTGCATTTGCATGCTGTAGACTGCCAGTGGGCAGTTTTGGTAGCTTGTCAAGTGTTCTGTTATACTGTTCCGCAACACAAGCTCACACATGCTTTTGATTTCTTTGTAGCGGCGCTCTGCTGGATCAAACCGGCTTGAACATTGGGACCACAGCTCATGGCAGACGTACCCCGTTGCACGACACAAAACTAAGTGCCATCTTGTTTCTTTAGTTAATGTGTGTTGGTTGTGAGTTCCAACAACCAACATATTGCATGTAACCAGTGGGTATATGATTGCAATGTACTAGTGAACTTGTTTAAGGTGTGCCGGTTGTGAGTTCAAACAATCAGCACAATGTGAGTGCATGCCAGTAACGTACCAGAGAATCCTAAAATACAATGTGCCAGGTATCAAAGCAGAATTACTAGGGCCGGAGAATGCCAGACTAGGCAGGGCTTTGGGGGGATAGTGTGCCAGTGTGCAGGAGTGGGTGGGCGGAGCATCAGTTATCTCAGGAACCCCAGTAGGGGGGCAACAAGCCATACCTTTTCCCTGAATCCCCTTACCCATCCATTACCTCTTCCTGATCCTCTATCCGGTTTCCATAATCACCCCTACCTATCCAATCCAGCAGATCCTAACCCTCTTTCCACGGCGGGTCACAGAGGCCTGAGATTGTGTACAATCCAGGCACCAAGATCCAACGGGGAGGCAGGTGTACGTGCTACCTTCGCGCAATACCAAGAAACCTGACACCCAGTCACTAAGTAGAGCAACTTGAATTACTCATATGTCCTGTCCCCTTTCCTCCATCCTTGTGGGTGATTCCACCGATCAAGCCAACCGGGTTGTGATGTGACAACCTGCCTCAAGATTAAGAAGAAGCAAGAATGTTCTCCAGAACCGCCTGACCGAACGCTGCATCCCACCTGAAACTGGTATCCAGGGTATAGTGCTTACAGAAAGCAGACAAAGTGGATCAAGTAGCCGACTTGCCAATGACTTCCAAGGAAGCGTGTCTCTCTCATAGCCTTGTCCCCCCTGACCGCAAGGGCATTAACCCCCACAGAAACAGTCTTACCCATGGCCACATATGCCTCAGAAATGGCCTGGACCATCCAACCGGCGATGGAATCTTTGGACGCTTTGGTGCCGGTAGCCGAGCCCCCAAAGGTGACGAACAATGCTTCAGACTTCTGGAAAGACCTCGTCCGGGAGAGATACAACTTCAGCGCTCTCCAAGTCTAAGGAATGCAATACCCTTTCAGCACCGACGGCGGGTTTGGAAAGAACACTGGCCAGCAGATTTTCTGGTTCAAATGGAATGGGGAGACCACCTTGGCCAAGAAGTTTGGATGAGTGCCCAAGATTACCTTGTCATTGTGGAAGGTGGTGAAGAGCTCGCACGACAGAGCTTGCAGCTTGCCGACTCTGCATGCAGAAGTGAGCGCTACCAACAGTATTGCCTTGAGCGTCACCAGCCTGATGTTGACCAAGGCCATTGGCTTGAAAGATTTACGCTGTAAAGCCGCCAGAACCACGCGGAGGTCCCAGACTGGGTGTGGCCCATGAACCAGAGGAAACCGCCTGGACAACCCCTTGAGGTGAGCCTTAAGCACAGGGATGGCCACCAAAATAATGCCCTCTGGGGAGTTCTTGTAGGCTCCAATGGCTACCGAATAGGTGTGGCAGGTATCAACCTGGTCTCCGTAGCGAGCCAGATGTGTAGAAAAGGCCAGTACGTCGTCCAGGGTGCAGGTGAGGAGGGTCGAGCCCAGTGGCAGAACTTGGTCCACCTACTCTTGTACTGAGAACATGTGGAGGGCCTCCTGGATGATTTCCCAGTTGTCGTACGAAAACTGGGAGTGGCGCAGACTCCGCTGATCAGGAGCCAGGCCAAGCGGGCCAGCTGGCTGGGTCCGGGTGCTCCCAACGCCCTGCTGCGTCATGAAGCCCCTGCAGGGGTGTGGGAAATGGACAGGCCACTGGGAGCGCAACTGCAGCAGGTTGAAGAACCAAGCCCTCGACAGCCAGTGGGTGGGGGGGGGGCGATTAGGAGGAGGCTGCAGTCTACTGATGCTCAAAATGTGCAGAGGGTCCGCTGGAGCAATGGAGGAGGAGGAAACGGATACCAACTGCCAGCAGAGTTGGAACGTGTCGCCCAGAGACCCCTGACCCCACCCCGCCCATGAAGCGAAGAGGGGGAACTTGGAATTCAGAGGAGATGCAAATAAGTCCAGATCTGGGAACCTCCATTTCTGGAATGGGGCAACAAACAGTTGATGTGTAATTCCCATTCGTAGGTGTTTAGCCCCAGGCGGCGGAGATGTTCGGCTTCCGCATTGTTGTCCCCCGGGAGATGGACCGCAGAGATCCATGTCCCCTCCAACTGGGTCTCTCCCAGATTGACACTGCCTCCATGCACAGGAGGGGAGAGGGGGTGACGCCCTGCTTGTTCAAGTAGAACATCGTCGCGGAATTGTCGGTCCTGACCAGAACCGCGTCGCCCCTGATGACCAGTAGAAAAGCCAGGCCTACCACTTTGGGATCCAGCAGATTGATATGCAGGAGGGCCTCCATTCTGGACCATGTGCCATGAATAAAATGGCCATCTAGGGTAGCCCGCAGCCCGAGAGGGAGGAATCCGTCATTACCAGAGTGGGCTCTGGCTGGGTGAACAGGGCTCCCACTGCCACATTGTACTTCTTTCTTTTCTTGAGAACTATCCCACACCCTTTTTGTATTAGTTGTAAGGTTTGGTAATAGGTTTCTTAGTATAGGCCCCTTTTATTTTATTAAACTTTATTTATTTAGCTTGACAACACAGAAGAGGCAGAAGCCCAACAGGGGCATACATGACAATTGCAGTGCATACAGTCCGATTTCAACATTGTACATTGCTTTGCGGGTATGAGCAGAGGGGCGCAACAACACAGGAGCAATTTGGGTAATCAAAAGTTCAGGCCATGGTGGAGGTGGGAGAAGATGAAGTAAGAGATGCACCATCAGAGTCTGTAGCTATGGAGGCCATATAAGAGCAGAATCTCAGCCATATGTTCCTGGGCCTGGAATGCGTCGGCTGTTGATTAGCCCAGACCTCTTCTGTGTCAGATGCCCAGGTGACTGCCCTAAGCTATTGCGAGTGTGAGGGTGGACCAGGGCGGAGCCAGTATAGTAAGATGCAGTGGACAGTGAGTAACATACAGAGGCCCGCCAGCTTTTTGGAGTCGCGACTCAAGTCTGGGAAGTCGTGTAAGAGACACAATGCAGGGGATGGAGCGACTTTGCAGTCCAAAATGACAGTCATAGTAGTACATATCTCCTCCCAGTACTGCGCTAGTTTAGGACAGGACCAGATCATGTGTATGTATGTGGCGCTGTCGGTTCCGCACCTGGGGCATCTGGGGAGCAGGGACGTCATTTGGGGGTCGCCAGAGGTCGCAAGAGCGACCGCTGGCGATTGGCCAGCGACCCTTGTCAATCTCTTGCGACCTCTGGCATTGACCAATCAGAGGAGGAGGGGGCGTGGCCAGTGTGCTGCGACGCTTGTGTTGGCCTCCATTTTGATTATTGTTGCTTGCTGCACGTAAAATGCGAAAAGCGTGTGGTGCGCTTCTCGTCTCCCAGTGACTTCCCAGTTCCCGCCGACTCGTCTCGAGGTGAGTGACTGAGACTGAGTCCAGCATGGTGGTCGCCGCCGCCGACGACCAACGGCAGGCAGGCAGCACCAAATTAATTTTACTGACGTGCAAATATGTGTCGGCGGCGTCTTGCAAGCTGCCGCCGACACATATTTGCACGTTAGTAAAATGAATTTGGTGCCGACGGCAGGCAGCACGGCCAGCAGCACCTTATTCATTTTACTAACCTGCATATGTGTCGGCGGCGGCGGCTTGCAAGCTGCCGCCGAGACATATTTGCACGTAAGTAAAATGAATTTGGTGCCAACGGCAGGCAGCACGGCCAGCAGCACCTAATTCATTTTACTAACGTGCATATGCGGCGGCTTGCAAGCTGCCGCCGACACATATTTGCACGTTAGTAAAATGAATTTGGTGCCGACGGCAGGCAGCACGGCCAGCAGCATCTAATTCATTTTACTAACGTGCATATGTGTCGGCGGCGGCTTGCAAGCTGCCACCGACACATATTTGCACGTTAGTAAAATAAATTTGGTGCCGACGGCAGGCAGCACGGCCAGCACCTAATTCACTTTACTAACGTGCACAATCAGCCAATCAGGGTGGGTAAGGGACGGGCAAGGATGTGGAAGGTTGGTGACTGGAATGCTGGAAGAGGGCTCAGAGGTGGGTGGTGGATGGCTATGTGCACTCCGCGAGGCAGCTGGAATTCACCTTTAACTAAAAATAAATACACAATACGGCCAAATGAAAACAGAGCTCTTTGGAGCTCAAGGCACACTTACCAGGGTCAGGCTGCATCTAGTAAAGCAGTGCAAGCATGTACAACGCAGTAACACCCTCCGGGTGTTCAAAGCAGGGTAGCAGGCCCAATCAGGTGTCGGGCTAGGGTGGGATCTGGGTGAGGACTGGGAAGCAAGAAGAGGGATTGGGGTGGGTTGTGGATGGCTACCTGTACGCTGCTTGAAATCACTTTTTAATTTAAAAAAACGAAATCATGGGGCTAAGTCCCAATATCCAGAGAGAAGGGTAAGGTTACTGATGAGAGCACTTGTAGACGTGCACATGGATACTTGGTAGCATAGAAACACTTAGGAATTCACTTATACACATGCATTGGCTATTAAGGAGTGGAGCAGCACTTTCAAGGTGACTGATAGCTGCCCGTGGATACCCAGAGCAGTATAGGAGCACAAGTGGATAGGATCATAGATGACTCTATGTCCACTAAGGAGGTCACTTACACATGTGCACTGAGTCCCAAGGATCATAGGTTTCCTACAGAGGTCACACACAGGTGTGTATAGGAACCTCAATGACTAAAGGGCCACCAAGGAGATAACGTATGCATTTGCATGGAGGAATATGGGAGTAGAGGATCACAAAGGTGGCCACTTATAGATGTGCATTGTGTTCTAGATGTGTACAGGAGTACTGAGAAAGTATAGATGTGCAAAGAAACATTCAGTCAGTTTAGGGCAGGGTTCTGCAACTTGAAGCTCTTTAGATGTTTTGTACTACAAGTCACAGTATCCCAATGACTATGCTGGCTAGGTCTGATGGGTGTTGTAGTCCAAAACGACTCGTTAGTAATTGGTTGCACACTCCTGGTTTAGTTGCAATGTTGACAGCATTTTGAAATGTGCATAGAAACATGAGTATAGGAGCATTGGTGTGCGTGTGTAATGGGGGGCAGATAAGTATAGGATCAATGATGCAGTTACCTAGAGAAAAAGAATGGGCTGAGCAGGTGGGCATGCCCCGGGGACGAGTGAACACACGTGACTCTCACTTTGGATGCCATACCGGCCACATTGTTTAATACTACAGCAAACATAAATCAACACTATAAATGTGACATTCCTAAAACACAATCATTAATAACAATCATTATGCATTTGTTAACACTTCTACTGGCAAGTGGTACGAGGCCCTGTCCCCTCATCACCATGCCTCCCTCAAGTCCTGCACTTTGTCCTCCGGGAGCCGACATTCACCCACCTCGCAGTCAAACACCCAAAAAATAAAAAAGGGAGGTGGTAGGACCCTCCATCTTCTCTGCTCCTAGCTGCACCCCCATTTCTTTGGCCACCTTCTGGAATGTTTCATCACCGTGGCACACTCATTTGTGTCCCTTTTACCCATAAAGAGGAAGTTGTCCAAATTATGGAGGACCTTGGCCCACTTGCATTCCCTCTTTGTTACTCATTCCAAGAATGTCTCAAAGTAATCACATGAGATAGAGCACCCCATGGGCAAGCATTTATCATAATATTTCTCCTCCACCTGAAAGCCCAGCAGATGATAGTCCTCAGGTTGTACAGGCAGTAGCCCAAAGGCGGCCTCAATGTCTGCCTTTGCTAACAGTGCCCCTTTTCCCTTTTGCCGCAGCCGTGCCACCGCAGAGTTGAAGGAGGTGTATCTTGCTGAACACAAGTCATCATTAATGGCGCCATTCACTGACGCCCCCTTTGGAAATTATAGATTATCGATGTATCAATATTTTCCTGGATCCTTCTTTGGGAGAATGCACAGCGGGGAGCACACCAAACCTTTTAAGGGAGGGATTAAGTATGGTCCCGAAAACCTCCTCAATTTGATTTCCTTTGCTACTTTCACCAATAATATCTCCGTTTGTAACCAGGCAGACCTCTGGTTCTCGGAAACCGACTGGGGTGTGAAACCCCGTACCAGGATTCTGAACCCCTGTGAAAGAGCTTCCACCAACATTTTTGATTCCCTGTGGGGACCCATTTGCCCAAGCCCGCATTACATCTAGCCGCACGGGCGAGGGTAGACCGACCCAGGGAACCCCAAGCACTGCAGTACTACTGCTCCATGCTACGCTTGACACATTTTGCTTCTCCGTGCCACAACATCCAGCAGAATGAGCAAACATGCTTCAATTTACAGATTGGCCTTGCACAGGTGGATTTGTTGAATGCACAGCATGCCCCTTTTTTGGCGCCGCAGTACAACTAGCCCACACATCCATTGTCCTACTCCCCCCAATCCAACATTGCATTTCCTGCCTTGGCACTCCTGAATCTCTCATCATATACCAACCAAGCCCCAAATGTATAAAAACATGATAAATTGTTAGCACCAGGGGTCAAGTCCTTAGAATTAAAGTGGGGGGACTCATCAATAAACGCAAATGGGATGTGACGTCACCAGAAATGAGACTATCAAGGTTAAATATGCACATTTCATTAAATTGGCTTTGGATAACCGCGCAAATTGAACAGAGCGAATGGCATTTGCTTTTCATAAAATCAACACACACACAAAACCAAGAGAGTATATTGTCTTCTAATAGTGGTTTGAAAACTTTAAAAGGTGTGCATGTTTTAAACTCAAAGAACCAGTACAAATGTTTTCCCTGGGACTTGCAGTACTGAAATGGGACATTTCACCTTTAGTTGTTTGTTATTATTCATCAGGTTATATAGTGTAGTGGTGAAGTGTCCGGCCTACAAATCTGCCGACTGCAGAGGATGGCTTTAATTCACAAATTCAAAGAGGACAGAATGTTTCTCATTTTAGCTGGGGGACTGAGTCCACCCTCTGAATAAAGTGGGTTGGCTCCGTCCTCCCGCGTGTAGCCTCGACTTGAGCCCTGGTTAGCACTAAATGATTGTAAGACCACCATTTTTGATGCAGCTCAGGCAATGTTTGAAGCAAAAAGGCTAAGAATATTGAGAAACCTGTTGCCCAAATGGCCAGGGATCTTTTCACAAAGAATTTCTTCTCCTTGCCCTCTCACTTAACCTCTTTGCTCTCCTAAACCCTTCTGTAATCCACAATGGAAAACAAGTCAATATACTTTTCTTTCCATATTGTTTCCTTATTCCCCTGTGGCTCAGGCCAAGTAAGCATACCTGACACTGCTCCCTGAACTGGGGGGGAGGCCTGCCCTACCTCCCCGCCCTCCCCCCCCACTGTGCATGCTATGCTTGCTGCCACTGTACCTGCCACCTTTGTGCCCCATTCATTATGTGTCACACTCACAGCCACCTGTGTATTTAATTTCACTGTAGGCGCACCTGCTCCCGCCTGCACCACTACTGTCACCCCTGTGGTGGCCCCAGCCTGTAGGAGCCCCTCGTCACTGTGTCCATGTGCCCCTTGCCCCTCGCCACTGTGTTCATGTGCCCTCCTGAGCCCAGTTTACGGCAACAGTTTATGCAAATTAAACTGCTTAAATTAACCACAGGCAGATGAAATCCAAGTCATTTGTGGCCTGCAGCATATACATTTTGCAATGCATTTAACTAGGATTTTACATTGTGACACGACATTATGTAAACTGCTCCTTGCCCGAGCCACACACTCAGCCTGGGCCTGCTGCGTCCTACAGAGCTAGTTCCTAGAGATCCTAGGGCAATTGTGCATGACATGCGTCCATCTGAGTCACAAAAGGTTAATGATGAATCGTTGCCGGGCCTGAAGTCATTCTCTAGGTCTGTCATGTGCAAAGCCTCTGTGGTCCAGTTTGTCTTTGCATGATGCGGGCACCCCAGAACTCTAAAACTCTATTAAAAATGAATATGGTCTGGTGTTGCACAAATGAATCTTTCTGATATTTTGTTATTGTATTCAGACCGGCATCTGAGTGTGGGAGTTCCTTCCTTTCTGTATTCTCAACGCCAGCAAACAATACCACCATTGAGCAGCTGACATCCAGCCTTATCTGTGACCGTTGTGAGAGGTAAATGAACGTGAAGCAACATATTGAAGAGTATGGAGTATCCAGAACCTATACTGAATAAACAAATTGGAATTAACATAACCAAGTGATTGAGTAATTCTTCCCAAGGAGCGCACTAAAGGGTACCAACTTTATTTCTCGGAATTGAACATATTGAAAATGTACAGCATATGTTAATGATCTGATCTGTTAGTCCATATCTATTTATGCATTGCAGACTTGTCCTAGTTGTTCCAACATTAAAGATGGCTGTCTCTCTTCCATTTAATCAGAGAATACCACAAAATTAACTTCAAACTGTATGACACTGAACGCATGCTTCACTTCAGTTTTTTCGGACCCACAGGTTTCCTTTTTTTTTAGTGCCAGAGTTTGAACAGGTTGCAACTGTTAATCTCTGAAATGTAAAGTATAACAGATTGGACTGATCTAAAAGTAAGCTACGAAAATAAATACTTGAAATCACTGCTTAGATATGTACTCAGTGCTCCAGATAAGATTTTGAAGTGGGACTATTGTATTCCCTATTTTGTAAACTTGGAAGTAAAATGATTTTTAGGGAGTAAAAATGTAAATCTAGTTCCCCACGGCAGTATTTTGTAAGCAAGTAAAAATGCTTTAACTGAAAAACAGAAAGGTTTTTCTAATAATTATGTTGCACCTAGTTACTCATACACATTAAAAGATCATGTGCATGTCTACCGATCGAGCAGTAATAATAGTACTTTCTTCCTTTGGAACTACGTGCGCTACCTCTCCAAACATCCATGGGACTGTGTGCGTGAAAGCAGGGGCTCAGGGTCTACAGTGTTTGTTTCCTATTTTTTGTTGGGAGTATTTGTAATCTGTTTTTCATTTTGGGGAGTACTCACTTATTTTCAGGGAGTACAGTGATAAACTTGTAAGCCAAAGCAATACATTTCAGATTTGTCTCCTCTTTGGTATTCAGCGGAAGTGGTCCTCCAAAGAAGAGTGAAGCACAACAGTGTCGGGAGGTCACTGAGGAATCCATCATTTGCTTGAATAATAGCTTCTGATTTAGCAGTACTAAAAGAACGAACATGTCCACACCTACAGGAAAACCCAAGGATCCAAAACAGAGGTCAATCGTTGATATGTTTTCTCCAAAAGCAAGAGGAGCTGGCCCTACTCCTGGCTCTGATTCAAGCAAGCGCAAGAGGTCTGATGATACCTCAAGTGGCAGTTCAGACACAGCTGCACAGGTTGTCCAACCATCGGCCAGCACATCAACTCTTGCTGGCAGCGAAGCTGCTTCTTCAGGTGCAGACAGTGCATCTACATGTGCTGACATTGGTTCACTATCTTCGCATGCTGACTCTTTGTCTACAGCTCCACCTTCCTTGGCTGACGTAGCATCTCCTTCATTTGTGGTGGCCACTGAAGGCTCTTGTTCACGTGCAGACATTGCTGTGATGGTGTCACGTGATGCTGATGACCCAAGCAACACATCGACTTTCCTGGATAGTGCTGAGTGCTCTTTCAACCCTGATGTTGAGGATTGTTCTTCCTGTATTGGCATGTTTGATGATCCCCCCACTGGTGCTTGCTCACCCGACATTTCACTCCTCGGGGAGAGCACAAGCAGCTCTTGGTTGCAGAGCGACAACAGTATGCAGATGTGTCTAGCTGAGCAGGGCATTCCAAGAAGATCTCCAGCTCCCAATTTAGATGACAGTGTGGTGACTGATCTGTCACCAAATCCATGCAGTGACCCTGTACAGCCAAAACTTCCTACATACCCTGTAACTGGTTCCCGGAAGTTTAATGGAGACTACATAACATATCCTTGGGTGGAGTATTCCGTTCTGAAAGATAAAGTATACTGCTTTGCATGCAGACATTTTGGTTCTAATTCTGGAGGAGGGGGGCGTGCACGTGGCAATGTTCCATTTGTTGACATTGGCTTTGCTAAATGGGAAAAGACACGTCGTTCTTTAAAGATGCACTCATATTCTGATAAGAATAAGTCTTCGGTTGTAGCTTGGGCAGACTTTAAGCGTGTACAACAGACTACAGGCCCTCACCACTCAATTGTAGAAAAGGTTGGGGACCAAGAGATTGAAGAGAATCGTCAACATGTGCTGCAGTTGCTAAAGGTTGTATGTGTTTTGGGTCGTCAAGGACTTGCTTTCCGAGCCACAGATGAATCGCAAGACTCCCACAATAAGGGAAACTTCATAGCAATATTGTGTTTGCTGTCTGATAATAATGAACTTCTTAAAGTAAAAATGGCTAGACGATATGGGCACTACACATCTCCTGAGTATCAAAATGACATGATCTCAGTTGTGGCAAATCTTATACGTCAGAATATCGTTAGGAAAGTGACAAAGCACTTTGCAGTGTTGGTTGATGAAACCAAAGACATTTCGCATAAAGAACAGATGGGCTTTGTGATCCGGTTTGCAGATCAAGATGGGAACATTCAGGAAAAAGCCATGGGATGTTACCACATGGAGAAGTTGGATGCTTCCAGTTTAGCTGCAGCCATTGACAAATCAGTACGCAATGCTGGCCTTGACTGGAAGAACTGTGTGGCACAATGCTATGATGGGGCATCAGTTATGAGTGGCTGTTTCAATGGAGTGCAAGCGAAAATAAAAGAAATTGCTCCACAGGCAGTTTACATTCACTGTCATGCACATCGTCTAAACCTTGCGTTAGTGCAAACTATCACTAACATACAAACAGTGAAGGATTTTTTCTCAACTTTGCAGGCTGTGTATGTGTTCCTTTCACAAAGTTCTCCTCGGCACGAACTCTTTGTAAAAGCTCAAATAGAAAGCGGTCTGGCAGTACAAGAATTAGAAAGACTTTGTGGCACTAGATGGTTTTATTGGTACGCGTGTGTTCAAAAATACAGTCTCGATTTGAAACCATTATAGTTGTTCTCAGTGTAATAGAATCATCGCAATAACGTGACAAGCAGGCTTGTTCAGAAGCCAGAGGACTTCTCCGAAATATGCAGTGCTTTGAGTTTTTGCTAACTTTGTTATGTATGGAAGCAATTCTGAAAAAGATTTGTGTGTTATCTGATGAACTTCAGAGAAAGAATCTTGATTTGCCAGATGCGAGTCACCTAATTCAAGTGACAAGAACTGCCCTCATCAACCTTCAACAAGAATGCCATTGGGTGAAAATCGTCAATGACGCAACGGAATTGGCAGAAAAATGCGGTATTGAAACAGTTGAAGACCATGACCGCAGAGCTTTACCAGTAAGGCAGCACCAACTGAGCAGCAAACTCAAAGAATACCTTGTTGGTACTACTGTAGGGAAGAGGCCTGGACATTATGAGCACTCTTAGGATCGAATGCCACAGACTGAACGGATAAAGCAAGAGGTGTTTTTCTGCACCTTGGATAGGTTTGTAAGAGAGTTGGATGCTCGTTTTATAGATAACATGGGGCTTATCAAGGCTGCCAGCATGTTCAATCCAAGGGCTAAACATTTCTTGGAGGACTCATCTGCAGATTTTCCTGCTCGGCACTACCTAGGGCCCCAAGTGGATTATACTATATTGCATTCAGGCCTTGACACTGCAAGGGGCTATTTATCTGACAAGACTTTAGCAGGTATTCACTTTGTCAGGTACTATCTCAATGAATCTCCAAGAGGCTTTTCTGATGTCCTAAACCTGTTGGATCTGGTTCTTGCATTGCCGATTACAACTGCAACAAATGAGAGGTTCTTCTCCTGTTTGAAAAGAGTTAAAAACTATTTGCGAAATAGATGTGGAGACAACAGACTTAGTGATTTGTTGGTAATGGCATGTGAACCTATGGAGGTTGACGAGGTAAATTTGAGTGATGCCATTGACCGATTTGCTGACTTGCGACACAGGAGGTATCCTCTGACTGAAAAGATGAACCATTATATTCTTTGACACTTTTAGATTATAGCTCAATTTTCCAGTTAGGTCTTTCTTTTCAAGTCACACAGACCTAATCAGCACCACATACAGTCTTCAAAACCATCTACTACTCTCCTACACTACCAGCCTCTTCTCCTCATGAAGTCAGCCATGATACATCGCTCATGCACTACAACCAGTTTGTCTTATCTTCAAAACACTGCATGGTATGCTGTTGAATTTTGTCAACATCCTATTATTTACCAGTGAGCTAAGCAACAATGGACCATTATGTCAGAAACATCATAAAATGGCAGCATCTGCCACACTGCCGGCATCCTACAGATTTTCAGTCCAAGCAACAGCAAGACATTCAATTAGCATTTTCCTGTGAAGCCAGACAGGCACTACTAGTAGCACAGCCACAAGCATCTGTCAACCGCCAGTCTCTTAGAATGTGAGTAGCCTCTATCAGCATCTTCTTGACAAGTCAGCCAGAAGCTGCAGCACAGCTGGAGTTTTGTGTCATGGAAACATTTGCTATCCGATTCCCGCCTGGCTCTTCATTTCCAGTCAATGAAGCAATGATGAGCCATCTAAGCAGCAACTTCCTTTAAGCCAGTCACCAGCTACCCCACAGCTACAGTTCTGTCTTCACAATGCCAGCACCGTATCCTTGATTTGTAGTCAACCAAGCAAGGATGAGACACACCCAGTCAGTGTCCTCTGTTAAAACCAGCCCGGCACCATCCGCATCACAGCCAGTATTCTGTGACCTCAAAACAGCACCTGCCATACTTGCAGCCTCTTCTCTGCCAAACACCTGCAGCTCCACTACCAGAGTTCTGTGACCTCAAAACAGCACCTGCCATACTTGCAGCCTCTTCTCTGCCAAACACCTGCAGCTCCACTACCAGAGTTCTGTGTCTTCTTGATCTGTTGCCATTGAACACTCACAGACCTCTCCTCTGGTTTCCGGTCACCTAAGCAACAACCTGCCTTCGAGTCAGAATCTTCACCTCACATGCCATTGAAACAGCAGCACTGGCACGTCTGTGAAGCCACTGTTCTGCTCAATCTGGTAAGAAACTACATTTTAAGTTTTATGATCAGAGTGAAGGGCATTATCCCAAAATCTATATAATAGTACTAATTGTTGGAATGTGTACCATGGTGGAGAGGTGCGGGGTGCGGAGGACAATGAACATGTAGGAACAGAAACCTAGGTATATAAAGAGTGTTGGTGAGTGTGGGAGTAATGCAAAATGCAGCCAGGATTTTTCCCCCATAAAATATGGGGACAGGACTGATGAGGATTTTGGTACTGAATTTTGTATCACTCAGTAATGTACTGTATGCCTTGAACACATTTTGAACTAATCTTTTGGCAGCCAAAATAACACAAGAAGAAGAATCATTAAAAACTGAGGATGCCATACATGTTTGCTGTTGAAATATTCTCCCTCTCCCCTTTTATCCTGGCTTTCCCCTATCCCTGTCCCCCCAGAATGTGATTTTGCTCTTTAGTCCTGTTGAAATAACAGGGCAGATCCACATAAAGAGGGGATTGGGGTTCATACACTTCACGTGGCAACATGGACCTTGACACTGCTACATATGATGATCCATTCTTGTATGAAATGTCACAATACACTGATATCATAGCAATTTTTTTCTTAGTGCACTGAGGGATAATGCTTTATGAGGCCACTTCCTGTGATGTCATGGTGGGGGCGTGGTCAAATGACATCACTTCCTGGGGGGGGGGGGGGGTCAAATGACATCACTTCCTGTGGGGTGTGGTCTAATGACATCACTTCCCGTGGGGGTGTGGCCAAACAACATCACTTCCTGTGATGTCACTCTTGGGGGTGTGGCACTGTGATGTCACTTCCGCTACCCCTGGCATTTTGGTGAAATGACGTCCCTGCTGGGGAGTAGTCCTTGGACATGCGGTGCAACCGAATCCGAGTGAGGTGAGAACTGTGCAGGACTTTGAACTGGATTAACTTCAATCAGGAGTTAATGGACACTTTGTGGATGCGTGCACACATGAGATTCCAGCGTTGGTCGGACATCACTACCCCCAAGTCCTCGGCCCATTTATGTTTCAGTTTGTTGCAGGGGGGGGGTTGATCTGGCCTGTAATAGAGTGTATAGTCTGGATACCTTCCCCCTAAAGGAGTTGAAGCTGCATAGCTCCGCAACTACTGGGTCGTTTGGAGGTAGCGCAGGGAAGTCAGGGTATCTGATTTTAAGAACTCTTCGGAGGGAGGAGTATTGGAGCCACGTGGATGGTTTCCGTCTGAGGATGGGTGGAAGATCCGACCACTCAACGAAACCACCACTCTCAAAGATGTCCCAGATTGCCTCGTAGCCTGTTTCAGCCCATCGGTGTATGATGGATGATGGTAAGTATGGGACCCCTGGGAGGAAATTCCACAGTGGCAGATCGCAGTGGAATGGATAGGATGTGCCTGATAGTTTCCAGATTTTAAAGTGGGCTAGGGATGTGCTAACAGTATCTAATGACTCTAACATGATCGGCAAGGGGGAGAGAATCAAGGAGCGGACGTCTCGACCACTGACTGCCATTCTCTCAAGTCTAACAGATGCAACAATATGGGCCCACTAGGGCAAAGGGCATTCAACAGTCTGAAGAAGCTGGCAAATCAAGGGTTAGTAGGCTACCATGCTTTCCTGAACAGGATAGTGAACCACAGAGATTGACGTTCTGTAAGCATTACTGATGCAGCATGCAAAACCACACCAAAAAAAGCAAGCCTAATGATTTTACCACAGCAACCACACCGACGGCCATACAAGAAAGATCTCTACATGGACAGCAATGCACCCAGAAGACCATACTGAAGCATACCAATTTGTAGTCCCAGTCCTTAGATCAAATGTACTTAGGCAAAGGGAGCTCTGTGGCTCAGGTCGGCGACGGCGGACGGCTATCCGGTGTTTCTCTTTCATCTCCACGGCGGTCCCCTTCTCCGGTCGGCAGCCTTTCGTAGGTCTGTCTACCAGGGAGCTTTTGGCAAAGATTAGCTGGTGCATGATGGCCCCTTGTAGCTCGGGAAGAGGTCTCCTAGCCAGGTCCACTCTTGGATCAGTTCCTTGAAGGCACAGCAGCTTTCAGATTAGCAAAGGACAGCAGCAGCAGTTCTTCTTCCAGTGGGCTTCAAAGGTAAGCATCGGTTTCAACTTCAGCTTCTGAACTGCGTCAGTTTCGAAGTCAGTTTCTACTTCAGCTTCTGAGCGATTTCTAGTAGTGAAAGGCCCCCAGATATAATGTTGATCTCCCATTCATTCTGCTGGGTCACACTCAGGCAACCAATCACTCAGAAGGGCTTTGAGGCAGTCAGGCAGCCAATCAGGCGCACAGTGCATTCAGGCCATTCTTCTCCATCCAGACACTCATAACACAGAATGTGGATTTGGCCAAGTACCATGCCATTCAGCACTACACACTGCATTCATACCAGTTTTGGGCAGGGCTGTCTCAGTCATTGTGTCAAACGCCAGATACTAGACACCCATAACACAGAATGCGGATTTGTCACACACTCCATTCACCTAGGTCCCACCCCAAGGACATACCCACAATATACAGTGATTGGGAAGGCTTCAGCCAGTCTGGCCTGGACTTCCCCCACAGCACCATATATGGAACTTCCACCCAACAGCCAGTCAGGGAGAAGAGACAGGATAAGGGCTTCTTGTGACTTTGGGAAAAGTAAGGTAACAGGCAATAGAAAGCAAGAGGCCACCGGGGCCATCTTGTTTCCTACCAGGAAACCACTGATTCCAATGACAGGGCCTGGGCATCCCAAAATGGACAATTCAACCGTAAATGTATACGCCCCCTCACCCCCTTTGGTTTGACGGTAGTTCATAGTACTAAAGTGCCATCTTTGGGCTTCGTTATCCTTGGTGTCATGAGTCAGTGCTGCACTGCGTGCTTCTGTTCAGTCCTCGGGGCACCTCCCCTGTACTAGCTCGATCAGAGACTATCCTGCTATACCCAAGAGGCGCATGTTCCTTGGACACCAGGCACCCTTCGATCCTTCCTGTAGGAACTCCAATAACCTTGACCAGTCTGTGCAGAATCCTCTTGTATGCTCTCACAATATCTCTCTATTTTGGGGCAGTCCCACCATATGTGGCTCCACGTTCCCTCCCCTCTACATTCCCTCCAACAGAATTTCGATTCCCCCAGGTCAATTTTGTGGAGTCTTTAGGGCGTTGGGTGCCAATGGAAAAGCAGTTTTACCCAGATTTCCCGAATTTGGAGGGATCTCGTGAGCTTGGGAATGCTCACCCATAGTTTCGACCATTCCCTCTCTTCTATTGAGTGTCCCATGGATAATTTCAATGTTTTCATGTATGGCCTCGGAGGGGGATCTTCAACCACTTTTAGGTGCACGTATATGGACGTGACCACCCGCTTGTCGCCGCGATCCATATTCAGGTATTTTTCAAAGGGCGTTAGCTAGCATGCCCCTGCTTGTTTCATGGAGGGTTGGAGTAACCAGTGCCTTAGTTGTGCATAGCAAAATCTCTCCCTCTCTCCAGTCAGAAGCCCTACCGGATATTGGTCGAATTGTTTGACCTGGTTCCGTGCAAACATATCTCTGATCTTTTGGCATCCCCCCCTGCTGCCATTTGATGAATGCAGCGGTTTTGTGTCCCGGGGTGAATTGTGAATTGTTCAATAACGGCGTGAACGGTGATGGGTGAGGGGTGATGTGTCCCCTCTTCGTTGCTTCATCCTACGTGTCGCCCACTAGAGCCAGAATATTGCTATAGTACATTTGGGGTGGTTTATCTGGTTTGGGTTTCCATTGCATCTCTTCCAAGTTTTCCCCTGCTACTGATCGGTCCATTGGCCTCCATATCTTTCCCCTATCTTCATTCTGCTGATCCCGGATAACTCTCATCTGGGCTACCAGATAGTAGGCTTTAAGGTCCGTTTCCCCCAACCTGCCTTTACAAGTTGGCATTTCCATGACTCTAGCAGCCATTTTCGGTACTCTATTGTTCCATAGGAATCTACTTGTCATTTTTTTGCAGAGACTTGAATAGGGCGGGCGGTACCTGGATAGGGAGGGCTGAGAGGTAGTATAACAGTTGGGGTAGGATGATCATTTTTATTCGGCCTAGCAGTGTTATGGGTAGGGGCCCCCATAATTTTCGTTCTGACCCTTTCTAGGAGGGGCGGATAATTTGCTTGATACAGTTGTTCGACCGATTTGGCAGCAGGTCATCAGTTTCTTTTCAGGTTTGGGGTTATGGGTGCGTGATCTGAGTGCATGATAGTCTCGACCGAGATCCCTGTAGTGTGGCCCAGCAGACTTCTGGAGAGCCACACATAATATATCCTCGAGTGCTTGTGGTGAGCATGCCAGTAGAAGGTGTACCCCTCCTGGTATCCCTTCAAACACCCGCCACGCGTCTACCAAGGCTAGGGATTCCCTTGTGCCCCTTGTGCTATTTTGGTTCTGTCCTTAGAGGGGTCCCACGCTATGTTAAAATCCCCTTTTAGGATAATTGGCATTGTAAGTGATATACAATTAGTACTTCCACTGATTGAATGTCACTGTTCATGCTGTTGCTTTGTTTGTCTTCTGTTTCTTCTGGCTGAGGTCAGGTTCTCACCTCCTGGCCCTCACACACTCCTGGGCTCTTACTCTATGCCCAGGGGAACAAGCAACTCATTAGGCTCACTAAAGGGATTGCGGCGTCTTTGGGCTAGCTTGTCTTTACTCTGTCTACCTGGTGTGAAGACTAAACTGCGTGCTAATGTTGCATGGGCGTGGCTAGCAGCAGAGTGATGAAGACGTGAGTCTCCGAGCTCTCTCAACCGCCGACAAACATCCTGTAAAATAGCCTGCTATTCTTGTAAACCCTGAGGGGAAACATCCCTGTGGAGCGACAAATGAGTGGAGAACATTTGGGTGAAAAACAGAATCAAAAATCAGATCCGCCAGCAATATACAAGCCGCGGAAGAAATCAGCGTGTATTCGAGGTAGGAACGCCAAGATGGCTGCAGATTGAAGCGCGACCCTCGAGAACCAAGCGTTTCAAGGAGGAGGCACCGCCTGGAAACTCAGTTGCACTATAACAGGTCATCGAGCGCATAAACGGAGGCACCCGAGACCCATAGAACACAGAGAACTTATCTGCCGACCGAGGCAGCCCGGCAGGTGCAGAAGCACTAGGTGAAGCACGCAACACTCCACGTGAAGGGGCAACGATCCAAAAGAAATACCCTACCCGCAGACCTGCATGGAGCGCCCAGCCAGTCCAGTGCGGGCGAAGGAACACAGAAGATCGATCACCTGGTGAGGGTGATGCTGCCCCTGCAACAGCACCCTGGAATCCAAACCATGGACCACCAGTGCTGCCGCCCAGAGTGCCCGTCCGGCGACTGCGGATACAAAGGTGGGGGCCTGCCTGGTGGGCGTCACACAGTGTGAGACGTGCGCGGGACTGGCCACCCCAACCAAGCTGCATCCACAAGAGTGCACACACCTACCAGCGAAAGAAGCAGCCCTAGCCGGCGGGAAACCAAGAGAGGCCTGAACAAGCATTGTGGCTCGCCGCGTGCTGAAGCACAGACGGCTCCACAAGCAGACCCAACCTGTAATCTTCTCCTGGATTACGCTGCATCCGCCCTGCATCTGCCTCCTGTCATTGACACCAAAATCGGGGAGGTATAAGCAGACGTAATGCTAATGCGACAAGACCTACGGAATCTTACAGATCACATGTCCACCACGGAGGCAACGCAGAAAGAATCCATCGAGACCCTCAAGGACATGCAAAGTAGAGTCCAAGAACTCGAGAAGCGCAACAAATACCTGGTAGAGGGAGCGGAGGATGCCGAAAGACGCTCCAGACGCAACAACGTCCGCCTACTCGGTATTCCCGAGGGAATGGAGGGCTCTAACCCTACCAACTTTATAGAAACTCTTTTACAACAAGAAATAGGTGCTGTCCACCTTCCGCAAGGCTTTGCGGTCGAACACGCACATCGATCCCACCAGAAGAAACCGCCACCGGGTTCCTACCCACGCCCAATAATAGCCAGAATTCAAAATTTCCAGGACAGAGAGATTGTTCTGCGCTTCTTCCGGAAGGGAGGGGAAATCAGAAGAGCCAACGCCAAAATCACTATTTATCCGGATTATACACCTTCAGTACAAAGGGCAAGGAATTTGTTCATCCCAATCAAAGCCAGACTGCGTCAACTTAACATCAAATACATGCTAATGTATCCCTCGAGGCTCCAGTTAATCCACAAGGGTAGAGCAATTTTCCTGGAGTCGCCGGCGGCGGCCACCATGTGGCTAGAACACAACAACTTGGCGGACGGCAGGAGGGGCGTGGCTACGAAGCCATGTGAGCGGACGTGCTTCTTGTCGGGCTCGTGGCGATCCTACAATGATCCTGGAATAAAGTGCAGTTGCACTGGACTGGCGGACACAGAAACATTGGTATATGCCCGTGAACATGCTGGGATCACTCGGTGCTCGTGGTGAGCGGGCGTGACACTAGGAGGAAGCTGCCGGAGGCGCGCGGAGTATGGTGGACACGGGGGACGAGAAACACAAGATGGCGGCCCGACGTGGCGGAGAAGAAGTCACCGCCGAAGCATCGGCGGCGTGTCCGTGAGACGGACTGAAGTGCCTGTGGAGCTGTGAGGGAGCCCTGGACTGTCGCCGGAGTGTGCTGGGAGCTGCCCGTTGCCTGGGACAGCGAGGAACACCCCCGCGAGCAGAGAGACACGGAGAGGCTGCGGGCGCTAGGACCGCGCGGGAGCCGGGAGAACAAAGCGATCCCCGCGGCCCGACGGCAGGAACCCCCACGGCTACTGGAGTGCGAGGAGGAGAGGCCCGCGGCTACTGGAGTGCGAGGAGGAGAGGCGGCCCCGAGAGGACTGCCAAGGGCTGGAGCCGAGACCGAGGCGCCCGCTCGCTATTCTCCTGGGACACTTCTGAGAGAGCGGAGTGCAAGAATCCTTAAAGAGGCGCCCCGGTCTCCCGTGACACTTCAGGGGGAACAAACTGGGTGAGAAGCCTCAGAGTACTGCGCCCCGGTCTCCTGTGACATTAATCAAAAAAAAAAAAAAAACACATTGAAAAGCACATTGATAAGACTACAGCGGGATGGCAATTGGGCACTGAACGCCCGCACAAGCAAGGTGGAAGCAGCCAATTGACACCATTTTGCCCTGTGCCGCAATACCTCTTGGCACACACATGGGCTATCCGCTGGGGTGGACCCTGGGGGCACCACGAAGTGCCTATTGAATGAGCAGCCCACCCACATAGCCATAGGGCTATGAGTCAACTGTAGGGTGCACCGTGTATGGGGCGGACCCCTGGACGGAATGGTGGTGGCGGGGCCCATGCGGGTGGCCTGACGCTCGACACGGGGGCACACAAGCGGGACAGTTACCCATCAGGGGCATAAACACGGGCTAAGGGACACCCTCGGGGAAGCATAAAGGAACGGCAGAGGGAGCTCTTGCGATCAAGCGGGAGCGCATAACCCTCTGCTGTGATTGGGAGCGGAGCCCGGAATTTCTCTAAGGTGCCCCCCCTAAAACACGGGAAACTGTAGCGAGTTACACCTGTTGGAACTGTGGTCCACAAGTGGCAAGGCTGCCTATGTCTTTTAGTGGCAGCGCCATGTCAAATAAGCCTCCAAGAACAAAGGCGAAGCAGCCTACGCTGGATGAATATGCCAGGACCCCGCCGGGTCCTGAGGGGGCCAGGGGTAAAGACATGCCCCCCGTGTGTGGCAGCGCGGGCACGAGTGCGAACCAGGAGGTCCTGGCGGCGATCGCGGACCTTAAGTTGGCCTGGGAGACGAAGCTGGAACTGGCTGTGACTGAACTGAAGACAGCATTGGACCGCAAGGTAGGAGAGGTGCAGGAAGAGGTGAACCTTCTGCGGCAGGACGTCCGGGCCCTGGCGGAACGTACGGATAACCTAGAGAAAGAGGTGGGCCCAAACACAGCGGATTGTGCATCGCACAAGTCGGAACTACACGCCCTGGTGCAGCGGGTGGGTAATTTGGAGAGCAGGGCGGAGGAAGCAGAAGGACGCGCCCGGAGAAATAACATTCGCATTGTGGGTATACCTGAGGGTGCAGAAGGGCACAACCCCACAGAGTTCATCGAATCCATGTTGCTGCAGGAAATACCTGGAGGGGTGCTGTCTCAAGGGTTCGCGGTCGAGAGGGCACACAGAGTTCTGATGAGGAAGCCGCCGCCAGGTAACCCGCCTAGGCCAGTGATTGCCAAGATCCTAAACTATCGAGACAGGGAAAGGATACTGGAGCACTTCCGCAAGGGAGGGACAATCCAGAGAGGAGCGGCGAACATAACGGCTTACCCGGACTATACCCTGATGGTGCAGCGAAGTCGGATGAATTTTGGAGCGGTCAAGAGGAGATTGCGGGAGGCGGGCCATAAATATATGTTGCTTTACCCGGCGAAATTGAAAGTCTTTTATAAAAACAGAACTTTATTTTTTGATTCCCCGGATGATGCCATGGGATGGCTTGATATGGTAGGAAGCCCGCAGGAATCGGACGTCCAGGCGAAAGGAGGAGATGGCGCAGATAAGTAACCGGCAGCGGGCGCGCCTGCACTGAGGGCAGCATGGAACTATGGGACTAGATTATAGTCAGTGATGTGGCCCGGCAGGCCGGCAGAAATTGAGGCAGTAGATGATGAGACTGAGCACTGTGATTGCTGCTTTATTAAGAGCCTGGCAGAGCTACTCTGCACACCCCCATTTAGAGATTAGTTAGGTCACCAATAGTGTGGTGACACCCCGCTGGGGTCTTGACCTGGGGTTCCAGGGGAGGTCCAAACGCGGGGGAGCCTGAGATCCAGGGATGGAGCTGGGCACTTTTTGGGGTGAGGTGGGGTGGGAGGAGGAGGGGGGTTGTGTGCAGTGGTTTGGTATTTTTGGGTTAAGGGAGGGGATGGGGAGTTTTGGGCGTTCAAGTTTAAATATGAGCCTTTGGGAAGAATTAAAACCAGGAGTCTGTTTGGTGTGGGAGGAGGGGCTGACTAGAAGGGGGAAGGGGAAATTACCGATGAATCATGGGGGACCTTAAGATATTAACTTGGAATGTGAGAGGGCTCAACAGTTATTTGAAGCGAAATAAGGTCATGCTATATTTGAAGCGACATAAGATAGACGTCGCCCTGCTACAGGAGACGCACCTGACGCGGGAGAAAGTGGAGCTCGTTGGGAGGAAATGGAGAGGAACTGTGGTGGGGGCATCGTACTCTGCCTATGCAAGGGGGGTTTTGGTATGGGTGGCTCCGCATGTTCCATTTAAGCTTATGGAAGAAAAGGTGGACGAGGACGGGAGGTTGGTTATGTTGAGGGGGCTGATAGAGAACAAAGAGGTGTGCATTGTTAATACATATGCCCCTAACCAAAATACGGCGGCATACTTTAGGACGCTGTGTACCAAATTGAGTGAGTGTATGGGCGGTGCGATGATCTGGGGGGGGGATTTTAATTGTGTATTGGACCCTAGGGTAGATAGGTCGGATGATAGGACGGACAGGCCCAACCCGGCGGCTAAAGTATTGCAGGCGCTGCTGGATGACTTTGGCCTGGTAGACGTTTGGAGAACGAGACACCCCGGTGAGAGGCAATACTCGCACTACTCGGCCCCGCATCAGCTGCACACGAGGCTTGATTACATCTTTGCCACTCCCGACGTAGCCACTGAGAGCACCCATATAGATTATAAAGCGAGAGTCCTATCGGATCACTCGCCTTTGGTCCTGGGGTGGCAGTATTGCCCCCCCAGGGCGCGAATACCGACATGGCGCCTCCGAGCGGAGGCGCTTAAGGACCCAGTTTTCAGAGAGGACATGAGAGAGGAGATTGTTGCCTATTTCGAGGTGAATACTGGGAGCGTAAAGTCTGCGGGTACTTTATGGGAGGCTTTCAAGGTTGTGATGCGGGGGGCTGCCATTGCGAAGTCGAAGGGACTGATGGGTGGAGTTCTAGCTGACCTGCATAAAGCCGAAATAGAGCTGGAGAGAGAGTTGGGAGGGGGCGTGGCTGATACAGAAGTAGTGCTCAGATTGCAGCGGCAGTGCGCGGAATACTGGGATAGG
The DNA here is from genome assembly GCF_040938575.1 of Ambystoma mexicanum. Lineage (NCBI taxonomy): Eukaryota > Metazoa > Chordata > Amphibia > Caudata > Ambystomatidae > Ambystoma > Ambystoma mexicanum. Next base: position 302,600,407 of record NC_090937.1, read on the forward strand.
CTTTGTAACCTTAATTACAAAAAGTATGTAGAGAGGCAGCATGCAGGGGGAGATAAAACGGGCCGGCTCCTAGCGTGGTTGTACAAGAGCGAGACCCCTAGATCTTTGATTCGGACTGTGACCAACGCAGAGGGCGTCACGGTGGACACCCAAGAAGGTGTTAATAGGGCATTTGCTGAATATTACAAGGTGCTGTATGAGGACGCAGAGGGGGGTAGCAATGAGGAGATAAATGAGGTACTGGAAGATATTGGCCTGCCCCAAGTTAGCGACGAAGAGAGAGAAGAGCTGGATGCACCGATTACTTTGGAGGAACTTAAGGGGGTCGTAAGGCAGTTACCCACTAGCAAGGCCCCAGGCGCAGACGGGTTCCCTAGCGAATTCTATAAGGTGTATGGGGAGGAGGTGCTCCCCCCCATGCTGGAAATGCTCAACGAGGGGTTGGAGGTGGGACGGCTGCCAGAATCACTTAGGGAGGCGATTATAATACCGCTCCCCAAGCCCAATAAATCGGGACACGATTGTGGCTCCTACAGGCCCTTGTCGATGTTGAACCAGGACAGTAAGATACTGACGGCCGTCCTGGCCAACAGAATGCGAAAAGTAATTGGCAAGCTAATTCACCCAGACCAGACGGGCTATGTCCCGAGCAGGAACATCACCCACAATCACAGACGGCTCCATCGAGTGGTCGAATGGGGGTGCAATAACGAGGGCGAAATGGCGATTGTGGCACTGGATGCAGTTAAGGCGTTCGACTCAGTTAAGTGGCCATGGTTGCTGGCGGCCCTAGCAGGATATGGAGTGGGGCCAGGCTATATCAGATGGGCTAACATACTATACAATGAACCGCTGGCTAGAGTTCGAACGGGTTCGGTGGTGTCCGAAAGGTGGCAGCTGGGCAGGGGCACTAGACAGGGGTGTCCCTGGTCCCCGATGCTTTATATTTTAGCCCTGGAGCCCTTAGCAATCTATCTTAGGCAACAACATGACCCAATCGGTATAGAGGTGGGAGGGGAACGACATCTTATATCCTTGTATGCAGATGATATGTTACTATATCTGAAATACCCGGAGGAAAATCTTCAATATGTTCTGGAGGTAATGGAGAGGTATGCCAGGCTGTCCGGTATAGCGGTGAACCCCCAGAAATCTAGTATGTTCCCGCTGGGTAGCTATGTGGGAATTCAGGCAGAAGGGTTGCCGGTGTTGCAGGTCCCGTGGGCGGTGAGCTCTTTTCGCTACTTGGGAATAGATGTGTATCACACGGTAGAGGAGGAACATAGGCGCAACACGGAAATAGCCATTGGGAAAATCGGGAAATGCATGAGGTTCTGGGAGAGGTTGCCTCTGGCGATGATGGGCCGAGGTGCTATGCTTAAGATGGTGGTTTTACCTAGGCTGTTGCATTATTTTAACAATATCCCATACATGATACCTAAGAAGTTTTTTGTTAAGCTGAATGGTATGTGCAGGGACTTTTTGTGGCACGGCACCCGGAATAGAGTTGCGTTATGGAAGTTGCAGAACTTCTACGAGAAAGGCGGTATTAAACTGCCTAATTTTGAGGTTTACTATGTTGCGGCCCAACTGCAATACGTGGCTAAGTGGCTCTCAGACGACGTGACCCCTGAGCACAAATTATTTGGGAGGAACTGTACTCCTTTTTATTTGCGGGAAATTATCTGGGTGGCTAGCTCGGAATTGAAGGAGCGCCCTAGAATGCTGTTGCTGGGGCGGAACATGTGGCGGCGAGCCTGTCGGATGATGGGGGACCCTTTCCCGTGTGTTCTGCAGATACCGTTGGTCGCACTGGTGGAGGGGGACAGGCAGCTGAGAGTGATTATTAGGACCTACTGGGAATCAGTGGGACTGGTTACGCTAGGAGACATGTGGCGAGACGGGACCATCACGACCTTTGAAGGACTCGGGGGGGAGACGGGACTACACGTGGGCCAATATGTCACCTATCATGTACTAGTGCAGAAGATTCGTAGTATGTGGCCTGAAACGTCGTTAGCGGAGGAACCAGATGCTACGGCCGGGGTAATTTATGATATATCGGAGGGTGGGCACGAGGTCTCAAGGCTGTATGAGATGATGATGACCAAGGTGGGGAAGGACTTGGGGCACTTGAGATTAGAATGGGAAACAGAAATGGGAGCCCCGATTGAAGATGGGATGTGGCAAAGGGCTTTGGGATATCATAAGAAGGTGTCGAGAAATGCCAGGTTTAAACAAATACAGCTATATGTTACGCACAGGGCATACATGACCCCGCTCAGAATATCGAAGTTCCGAAACGTTGGGCGCCAGGCGTGCCCTAAGTGCGACGATGAGAGCGCTGACATGATACACATGTTCTGGGCGTGCCCGGTAATTGGAAGCTACTGGGGCGAAGTGGCGCAGAGGTTAGCGGCAAAGGGGATCACGCTCCAGGTAGACTCGGCCTGGGCCTGCTTGTTGGGAGGGTATCCCAGAGCGAAGAAACTTAGACATGTAGAGAAATTGAAAGACTTGGCATACGTACTTGCGAAACGAAGGATTGCCATGGGATGGAAGGGGTGTCACGGGCCACGAGTGGAAGTCTGGTGGAGGGACCTACAAAAATGGGCGGAGGCTGAAACGGTGGTGTGGCAAGAGGCTAGTAGTCATACTGGGGATGAGGAAATGGGTTCCCTCATGGCGTGGAAACTATTGATAGCTGAATTGTTTGGAGCAGTGTCGGATCCAGCTGAATCTGAGGGCAGCGATGCCCAACCGCACGGAGCAGACACTGAAAGTGAGGAACACGCAGGCTCATAGGGGTGGGGTGGGATTGGGAGTGTAGTGTTTTTAGGTTGTCAAACGTGTTTAAATGAAACGTCATAAGTTTTACTGAATGCTGGTTGTTGGTTGTTTGGTTCTAATAAAAACTTTTAAAAAAAAAAAAAAAAAAAAAAAAAAAAACTTGGCGGACGGCGGGGAGAGGACGCCACAATCTGCATGAGGGTCCCACAGGACGAGTCCACCCATTAACAAACAGCGCAAATTGAACCAAAGATTGTGTACCATATGGCAGGAGGGAGCTAACCTATCAGACTGACCCACTACACCTCCCCAGCAAAAGGACACGTGACAGCACACTGCTGACGCATCAAACCTGCCCAAGATGACCCGGACAGGCCTTGGCAGGGCGGGGACACCCGAGCAACGCAGTCACAATTGGAAAAGTTTGGTTTGTTTTATTTGTTGTCTTAGGTCGGGGAGTCCTGTAGTTTTCAACATGCTCAACTTTCAGAGCCAAAAGACACATCACAATGGGCCGTGGAGCCAACCCTACAAGCATGGCAGCTGACATTAAGATACTGACCTGGAACGTCAGAGGGATGGGGTCCTACATGCGCAGGAACAGAATAAAATCCTTCCTAAAGCACGTCTCCATCGCAATGCTTCAAGAAACTTATCTTACCGCTGAAACTGACTCTCGCATCCCCGACTGGTGGGGCAGCCAGGGCTTTGGCGCAACATACTCTAAATACGCCAGAGGAGTCCACACATGGATTAGCGATCATGTCCCTTTTAGACTCTGGTCCAAAGAGGCAGATCCGGAGGGCAGGTACCTCATACTCCATGGAAGCATTGAACAGACAGAGGTGTGCTTGGTTAATACATACCGCCCCAACTGTGGAACCGCAGCATACCTCACCAAGCCCCAATCGAAATTAGCCCGCTACAGAGATTTCTTCTTCGTATGGGGAGGCGACTTCAACTATGTCTGCAACCCCGCTCTTGACAGATCTGCTCCTCCGACGAAACCTACCAGCCAATGCCCCTCTGCCCTACAGAAAACCATACAAACACTGGACCTATCAGAGGTATGGCGGGACCTGCATCCTGAAGGTAGGGAATTCTCATACTACTCGTCCCCACACAGGGTAAACACCCGTATAGACTACCTACTAATAGACAAAACACACCTCCCGCAGGTAAAATCTGCCTTGTACTTAGGTAGAACTATATCCGACCACTCCCTGCTCCTCTTAGTATGGAAGCCAAAGGGCCCTAGGCCGCCTATACCGATGTGGCGGATGCCAGAGGACGCCCTGACGGACGAGGCATTTAAGTAGGGCCTTCGTGACAAAATAGTCGAATATACGGACAATAACGTGTGAAATGTGAGCAGATGGAGCTCCATCTGGGAGACCCTGAAGGTAGTGGTAAGAGGGTAGATCATAGCCAGTGCCGGTGGGATCCGGAAGACACTTAGAGATGAACTGGAGGGTGGTGAGGAGAAGATCAAACGTCTGGAGGCCGCGCCCAGCAAGTCACTGGAACTTGAGGAAGAATTGTCTGCAACGAGAAGGAACTGCCAGGAAGCCTGGTCCAGACTAGCCAAATTTGACTATGTGGCGAAAACCACTAGGGCCCACTCGGAGGGAGACAAGCCAGGCAGATTACTTTTGTGGTTGTGCAAAAAAGAAAATCTGAAAAACCCAATCCTTGAGATCCAAGATCAATCTGGATCCACACACACAACGCAAACAGCGATTAATGGGGCATTCAAAAGCTTCTACTCACAACTATATAGCCACGACTCTGTCGTTCCGCAATGTGAGATCCAAGACATGCTAGACGAAATAGGCCTCCCCACGCTAGAGGAGGCCCAAAGAGAAGCATTGAATAGAGAGCTCACCATTGATGATATACAGGAGGCTATTAGAGCACTATCCACTTGTAAGACCCCTGGGAGCGACGGGCTACCCCCGGAGTTCTATAAAACATTTGCAGCGGAACTGACTCCAATCCTACACGAGGTCTATGCAGAAGCCTTCGAAATCGGGAGGCTAGCTGATAGCATGAACAAAACCCTAGCGATCCCTATAACCAAACCCGGGAAGCCAACTGCCGAGTGTGGATCTTATAGACCCATAGCCATCCTTAATTACGATATAAAGATCCTCACCACTATACTTGCCCATAGATTATCTAAAGTTATTGGGACCCTAATACATGAAGACCAGAAGGGGTTTGTCCTCGGCCGTAGTACAACAGCAAACCTACGCAGACTGCAACATATCATAGCGCAAACAGCAGACTTGCAGGAACGCTATGCAGTGGTCTCCCTAGATGCCATCAAAGCATTCAACTCCATATATTGGGAGTGGCTCCTAGCTACCCTGCAAAAATTCGGCCTGGGCGGCCACTTCCTCCGTTGGGTCGAGATCCTGTACAAAGCACAGAGAGCAAGGGTAAAAACCGGCAGAACGTTGTCTGCACCTTGGAACATACAGAGGGGCATCAGGCAGGGATGCCCCCTTTCTCCTATGTTGTACATACTTGGGCTAGAACCACTGGTGATATTTATCAGGAAACAATTTTTTGACGCTGGCATAAACATCGGGGGCCGATACCACGTGATCTCGCTATATGCAGATGACGTCTCCCTTTATTTAAGGGACCCACAACTTAACCTACCTACAATCCTGGCAGTACTGGGGAATTTTGCAAAAGTATCAGGAATATAATTTAACCCAGAAAAATCTTGCATTTTCCCACTGGCGGGAATGGTAGGGGCTCAAATATCTGCTCTCCCGGAGGTCGGGGTAGGTTGGGAACCAAATACATTCCGATACTTGGTTGTCAATATTTTGCATACCCCCGAGCAAACACATGGGGGCAATACCCTGATAGCAGTACAAAGACTCAAAAAGTCGATGAGGTTCTGGACCAGGCTTCCGCTTTCAATGGCCGAGTAGCCATCGCTAAAATGATAGTGTTACCACGCTTCCTGTACTTCTTCCAAAAAGTCCATTACTTCATACCCGCAGCCTTCTTCTGACTGCTGGGCGTACTATTGAAGGACTTGGTGTGGGGGAGCTCCAGACATAAGCTTGCCCTAAATACGTTAATGCTTCCATATAACGCAGGCTGAGTCCAACTCCCCGTCTTAGAGCGCTATTTCCTAGCTGCCCAACTCGCCTTCGTGGCTAAATGGCTCGCAGATGACCCCACCTCCGAGACAGACCTCCTACGCCACCTAATTGCTCCGGTGCGACTTAAAGAAATCCTCTGGGTCCGATGGAAGCCGGCTATGAGAGATCCACTGCTCATCCAACTGGGCCGTAAAGTATGGGACAGAGCTTTGAAGCTACAGAAGTTGGTAAATCCATACTCCCCAGAGATACCACTCATTGCAGACACCTGCTCCAGCAGAGAGGAATTGGCGCCAAAAAGACTGTGGGAAAGGCACGGCCTCTACACCTGGAGGGACATGTATGAGGAGGGCTCCTTTCGTGAGCTGGACTCCCTAATAACGAATGACGGACTTCCCAAAGGCCAGCACCTCCGCTACTGGAAAATCAGGGAGGAAGTGAAACGAAATTGGAGCAAATGGCCGGAGGAACCAGAACCGGACCGACTCTGACCCTGCTGCGCAAGCTGGGAGATGGCTGGAAACCAACCTCCAGGATATATGCCCAGCTCGCAGACAAACCTAACCCCAAGAGTGAAGCTCTGAAGACCGCGTGGGAAACAGATTTGAGAACCAGTATCACGGAACAAGAATGAGGAAGAATTCAACAATATCCTGAAGTGTCGAGAAACGCTAGATTCAGACTGGTTTATGAATGTCCTTCACAGAACTTACATGACCCCCAGCAGGATTGTGAAATTCAGTAGACCTCCGATCCCGCTATGGGATCAGGTTCCTGCTCACCCTGCCACCCTACCGCACTGCCTCCGGGCCACCCCCTGCACTGGCGTTTGTATCTGTAACCGTACAACCCTCCCCTTTTTTTTCCCCTCCTGCACTTATCATACCCACCTGATCTGCTGCCTCAAACCTAGCACTTGCCACTTGGCTGCAATACCACTTTGTGCTGTTTTTATGATTTATTTTCTTATTATTTATCCTGTTTCTCCTTTGCTCTGCACTTTCCACTTTCTCCTTCCCTTCCATGCACTTTTCCCCTCCCCCTTCTCCCATGCACTTGCACGTTCTCAATGTCACTGGGCCTAGTAAGATCGTTGTTTTGTTCTCCCCTGTTCCCCTCCCTTACCTTGTCGCGCTCTGAAACACCTGTGTATGAGCGCGATATAAATAAAATATCATATATCATATCGTATCATAGCTTGTAGATAGTGGGTTTGTGACTCCTCGTCCATGGGCTCCCCGGACATCAAGCTTCTGTGATGCTTGGCCATGATGGTCAGCTTTTCAACTTCCGTGCAGCAGGGCTTGCCATCTCGGTCCTGAAGAACTAGGAGGTTGTTCCTAGTACGTAACATCTTAAATTTTGTGCAGTAGCAGTTGATTGGCCTTGTTGCTATTGAGGTAATAATACTGCTTCGTGTATGCTAGGGTGCATGCCGTTCGGTCCGCCAGGTGCATATCGAGGGCAGCTTTTGCTCTTCTGAGATCTTTCTGTGCACTCACAGATTGGCGCCCTTTATAGCTCACCTCTTTATCCGCCACCTCTGCCTCTATTTCAGAGAGTCTGAGTTGGTGTCTGCGTTTGTGCCCCGCTGTGCAGTCTATGGCTATTCCCCGGATCACTGGTTTCATAGCGTCTCACACTATAGCCTCTGAGGACCCCTTTCCTGCATTCTCCGCAAAGCAATTGACGAGTGCCTCTGACAGTTCCCGGCCAGCTGCCGCCTCTGGGAGGATATAGTCTTGTAGTTTCCAGGACCTCTGCGGGGGCGACGGCAGACCTTCTGTTCGCAGTCGAGCTATCACTGGTGCGTGGTCAGCGATCACTCTCAGGCCGATGCAGATGTCTTCGATGCAAGGGAACAGAGCTTTGGATACCAGCAGAAGATCTATCTTCGAGAACCCTCCATGGATGTGCGAGAGGAAGGTATAATCCCGAACATTATCATTCGCCAGCCTCCATGCGTCGATTGTTTCGGTCTCCCTCAGGAACTCTGCAAACCCCAGGGTCTCATAGAAGTCGGAACTGGTGGACGGTAGAGTCTTGTCAACGCTGGGGTCAGGAGTGAGGTTTAAGTCCCCTCTGATCAGAAGCTTGCCTTCGGCGAAGGTGGTTATTGTCGGGAGGATCTTGCGCAGAAAGCAGTCATGGGTGTTGTTTGGGCAGTATATTGCTGCGATAGTGATTGGGAGCTCGACCAAGAGACCTTTGAGCAGCAGGTACCTGCCCCCTGGGTCACGCTTGACTGTGACATTCGATAGGGCTGCTGTTTGACTGAGTAAAATGGTGACCCTGCCCTTCTTCTGGCCAGAGGAGGTGAAGTACCTTTTAGGGTAGCGTCGGAAGCTGATTTGTTCCTCTTCTGGATAAAGTAGATGGGTTTCTTGTAGACGCACGATGTCCGCAGTGAGTTGGGCTAGGCAATGTTCCACTGATTTGCATTTTCTGAGTGAGTTCAAGCCTTGGACGTTACATGTGACCATGGTGAGATCCTTAGTGTGGGTTGTCATCCGTGTAAGTTGTGTTTGCGGATTACAGAGGTTGCTCTCCCCACCTTCATGCCTTAAAGCCAAAGTATGTGTTGAGAGATTTGTTCCCTTCGATGATGGCTCAAGTCCCTCCCCGCTCCCCCTCATAGAAAACAAAACATGGTCATCCGGACCAGCCTTCGACCTCCAGCTGGGCCAACGCAGCCAACTTGCGTGGAGGCAGTTGGGCCTCCGCTGTTAAGCAGTGAAATCTCAGTGTGCGATGGGCGGCAGGCACCTCCTTAGGGAACTTCGTCCGTAACAGAGGTTTGTGGCAATGGACCCCCGTCAAGGGTTTCGGATCCTGAAAGCCAGGTGTCCAAGAGTGACCCTGCGTTATCCATGGTTACTAGGCTGCTTTCCCTTGAGTGGGGGGGGTCTCTCATCCTGCGACGTCTCTTCTCCACTTGGGACAAGAACTGTTTAGAGTCTTGTGGTTCTTCTTGCCTGGAAGGTGAGTTTTCTTCAGGGGCTCCGTCCCCCTCCCCGTGTGCAGCAGTTTCTCGGCTTTGTGTACATTGCGTATATGGCGAATGTTGCCATCCCAGGTGAAGGTCAGGGAAGTGGACTAGCCCCATCGATAAGAGATTCCTTTTTCCCTCAGCCACTCTGTGACCAGTCTCAAAGCCTTCCTTTTCGTGAGTGTAACCGCTGCGAGGTCCTGATATAAAGAAATGAAGGCGCCTCTGAAAAGTATGCAGCGGGAGCTTCTTGCTTCTTGCATTATTTCTTCTTTAACTGTAAAGTAATGCAGTCTCATTAGGACGTCCTGCGGGGGTGAGGGGTTGTGCTCGGTCTCGTTCCATGGACCCTGTCGAGCACCAGGGAGAGTGGGGGGGAGTCATCCGGCAACGTTAGAATGAAGTGAAAGAGGTCACAAACGTAACACTCCAGGTCAGCATCTGGAATGGTGGTTGTGATCCCCCTCAAGCTTATGTTGTTACGGCGGGAGCAATTCTCAGCGCCGTCCTACTTGAGCTCAAGGGCTTCACACCTGGCCTCCAGTGCGGTTAGTCTATGCACATCCCTCTCGATCTTGTAGCTGTGCTCAGAGAGGGTGGTTTCCGCTTCCGCCGTTCTCGTCTCCAGTTGCCCTACTCGTTTGTACAGGGCTGTGATTTTGCTCTTGACCTCTTCCGTGCCCTTCTGGTACTCTTTCGTAAGGGCCGACAGGAGTTCCTGGACATCAGATTTTGTGACCACCTGGGTCGAGCCTCCCGGGGTTGGTTGCATGCGGGCGTCCTCAATATTCACATAAGTCACTTCTGGCCGGTCCCTCTATTCTGGGCCTTTACGCTGCAGGGGTCAGCAGTAGCAACGCAATGTCTGTCTGTTTGGACAACTTCAAATTCTTGGCCATTATAAGCAAAGTGCCTGCTCCCAGATCCCACGGATCAGGGTTCCTCTGTGCTGTTGGGGGCCGAGATGACTAGGCGAGGCTGACGGGCCCTGGGTTGGGGGGGGGCCCGGTGTCTGTGTGTTTCCTTGGCTTGTTGTGTAAGTGTAGCCTTTATCGAGAAGACCTCTGTGAGGCATGCGTAACTGCTGTGGGGGTGAACCACCTCAGATGGGGTGCTGAGTCCGGTTTTATATGACTGGTGCCCCCGGCAGGCTGGGTCTTAGGCTGTGGTTAGATGATGCCTTGCGTAGGTGAGGGATCAGAGATATGGCCGGTGCTGTGGAGGCAGGGGCTAGGCCAGAGGACCCGATCAAAGGGCTGGGCCCCAACTGAAGAAGTAGGTGCATCTGAGTGAACAAGTGGTGTTGGCTGCAGGCTGGGAGGCTTACTGACTGACTGATTGATTTGCAGGCCTGTGATCAAATGTGGGCATGCTCACTGTTGGTTCTTTGAGGGGGAGCTGCTGGTTCCAGTGCCCAAGACCCCTGCTGCAGGGGGTGGGGTGCTCAGCGCCGGGTCACCAGATGTGGGCCGTAGCTGTTGACAGTGAAAGCCTAGAGAAGCCAGGGATTTCCCAGCATTAAGGGCCAAATGATCCAATCTGCTTTTAGATCCTCAGGTTGTGCGGGAGCCTTCTCAGATGATGGGTGCTTTAAACACTGTGTAGCGGTGGAGGGAATGGCGGGTGGACGAGGATCCAGGAGGCAGGCCACCTACTGATATAGGGCGTCCCTGCTGAGCCCGCGGGGAGGCACCTTACAAGCCGGTGGGGAGGAAGTCCAGAGGAGCGTTGGGGCAAGTGGCAGGTGCCGCCTTACCTCCGCCAGTCAGGGCCCCCCCAGGGGGACCGGCGTCAGGGACAGTCGCGGAGGCTGCAGCCCGCAGCACATGCTCTGAGGGCGGGTCTCGCTGCCTCCTCACATCGACGATGTGGGCACCGGAGCAGGAGCAGGAGTGGCGATGGCCGCCTGGCCGAATAATGGGTGCTCCTTTTGCTGGGAGCAGAGCGTCTTTCCAACCCCAAAGGAGTAAAGTTGCAGGGTGTCGTGGTAGCCGGCCTGGGCAAACCGCAGTGATGTGCCCCCAAGGTCCGTCGTTCCAAGGCTCTCCTGGTGTGTAGGCGGATTGATTCTGTCACAGGCAGCCTGGGTGCCTCACTGCACCGGGGGGGGAGGGGGCACCCCAGGCAGAGGTGGAGATTGTGGGAGGACACCGCCACTCCAACTCGAGGTACCACTCGATCCAGGACCTCAGGACACCGCACATCAGGCAATATGAGCCCCGAGAGAAGGGGTCACCACTCCATCTGCTTTGCTGAATGGAAAACCTTGTATCACTTGAGCATTTTAGCTGGATGCGTGGCGCCAGTCGAGAGCTCTCACCGAGCCAGACCGACCGCCATGGCTCCAAGGCACACCCCCCCATCTCCAGATTTTTACCACACATTCAAGTGTTCGGAGTCCTTGTGTTTCGCTCGTAGTGCCTTCTGCTTTTTTTGTGCTTTTCGACTCGCAAAACTCTATTTTTGTTCAATCGAGCCCGTGTGCTCCATCATTTCTTCATCCGATTAACAGGGATCTGTTTTTTGGCTCTCCCCTTCGGACGGAAGTTGACGACCAGAGTCTTGGGGAAGTGTCTGGCTCGGCTGGCAGCCCATCTGTGACTACAGGGAATTCATGTGTACCCATGCAACCACTTGAGGAATTACTGGACTCCCATTGGATCCAGGTGTCCGGAAGCTTCAAGGACAGGATTGTGGTCGATGAGGATTTCCGTGTAGCGAGAAGGTGGGCGGCTCGTGTGCGCCAACATCGCCAGGGGCACAGACTTCAGAGCCCGCCGTACCAGGTGACGGTCACTTTGGATGCTTCCCTGGAAGGCTGGGGAAACCACAACAGACGTCTCCATGCCAGAGGCCTGTGGCTACTGGAGAAGACACTACACATCAACATCCTGGAACTACGGGCAGTGTTTTGGGTCCTCAAGTCATTTCTTCTGTCCCTCAAGGGCAAGTGGTGAGGGTCTTCACAGACAATACCACCACAATGATTTACATCCAGAAGCAGGGGGGCACGAGATCCCCGGCGCTCTCCAGAGAGGCACAGGAATTGTGTCACTGTGCCGTCACCCAGGGGATGTTTCTCATTCTCCAGCATGGGGTCTAGCATGGATTCACATGCTCATGAATATTCCCTGTCGTCAGGCTGGGAATCTTCGGTAAAGAAAAAATCAGTTTCAGTTTCGTTTCTGAACTGTCTTTCTACTAATAACCAATCACTGGTCTCTGGGTCATACTGCCCCCAGCCAATGCCCCTACCTAAGCCCCTCCTCTGGCAGCCATCTTCAGATTTTTAACACACGTTCAAGTGTTGGGAGTCCTCGTGCTTAGCTCTCGAGCTTTTACTGCGTATTGTGTTTTTTTTTCAAAGAGTTTACTCTTATTTTTTTGGTCAATTTGAGCCTCATGCTCCACCGATTCTTCTTCCTATCAACGGGGACCCGTTTTGGAATTTTTCTATGCCCCTCAAAGCTGGATTTTCGTTGAATAACACTTCTTGGAGGATTCCGGAAGACCTTTGAGGCCTACCCCGTTTCGGACATGGCACAAGACAAGGGAGATTCGACGCCTACTGGATCCAAACTGTTCAGGAACTGGCCAGGATGTGGATTACAGAAGTGTTCAAGGAAGATGAGCACTCCTGGTGCCTCTACTGCCTTCACGACAACAAATCGCACGTGGCGAAGGACTGTGCGTTCTGTAAGAACATGTCCGTCCGGACAATGAAGGATCTTCGTATTCGACTCACCAACTGGCAGAAGGGGAAGAGCCCAGCAGCAGATGAGAAGAAGAAATCCGAGCAGTCTTCTAAGACCTTTGAGGGCGCTCTGGCGACGGGGGGCCCAACAAAAGGCTAAGCACCGCGAGTCCACGGGCTCCGGGAGCGCAGTTGGTTCGGGCTCCTCGGTTGCCAGGCAGGGCGCGATGTCACAGACGCCATCATCCACCAGCTAACGCTCTGGCTTGGTGAAAAGGAAGTCGGAGAACCCGGGTAAGCTTCGGGAAAAGCCCCGGTTGATCCCGATGGAGAAAGCCGAGGGGGGTGGGCGAGGCGGTGACCCTCCCCCTAAGGTGAAGGCCTCAGACACGCCCAAGGTCATGAAGGCCCTGATTCACCCGGCGAAGGCCTCGATTAAAGAAGTCGTGGCGGCCCTGGCGAAGCCTGCGGAGGCTACCCAGCGGAGATGACCTCCGGGCCCAGAGTTTCCCTGCCACCCAGGAGGGAAACATCTTTACAGCCTATCGAGAAGACCCCAGTGAAACCCCAGGATGAGAAAGAGGGGTGGGACAAGGTAGCCCTAACTGACACGGAAACCACCACCGAGGATGAGCTGGCTAGCGTCAAAAAGATCCTGGACAAGAAGTTTGAGGAGGCCAGAAGGAGGGATCCCGACGAGGCGGACATAGAGAGCAACGGTGGGGCAGACGAAGAACCGCGGACTGTCAAGGAAGCGGAGGAACCCACGCCCCAGCTTTCGCTCCCATCGCAACCGATGCCACAAGACAATTCAGGCGCAATCTTGATGGCTTTGCAGACCCTGTGTACGGAGATAAGGACAGGGTTGCCCTTGCCACCAGCGGACGATCCTGCGGACAGGAGGACACTGTCGTCATCACCAAGGAGGCAAAGGTGGCAAGGCCTCGGCGACACAAGACTGAACCAGCTGTGACGTTGGGCCCCCACCCGAGCACCGGTGGGAGGCCGGCTGGCGAAATTCATCAGCGTGTGGGAGTCCATCTCCACCGACCGTTGGGTGCTGGCCGCCCTGGCCAGCGGGCACTCCTTGGAGTTCCAAAGAAAGTGTTCCCGTTTCCCACCTGTGGCCAGGAAGGAAAACCATGTGCCACAGCTGCTTCTGGAGGTACGAGTAATGCTGAGAAAGGGCGCGATAGAACTCTTCCCAAAGAGGCTCCGGGGCTCCAGAGTATACTCGTGGTGCTTCCTTGTCCTAAAGAAGACCGGCGGCTGGCGGCCCATCCTAGACCTGCGCCGCCTCAACAAATACATCAAGTCCCAGAAGTTCCGGATTGTCACCCTTCAGCACGTGCTGGGACCATTGGAGGTAGGCGACTTCCTGTCGTCGCTGGACTTGGAGGATGCTTACTTCCACATCCCCATACAAAAAGGACATCGAAAGTTTGTCACTACCAGTTCAAGGCCCTGCCCTTCGGGTTGAAGTCGGCGCCAAGGGTCTTCACTAGGTGCCTGTCACCGGTGGCTGCGTGGCTGCAGGGGATCCATGTATACCCCTATCTGGACGATTGGCTCATCCGAGCAAAGTCAAGAGAACTCGATCACACAGGGAAGACCGTCCGCCTGCTCACAGAACTGGGATTCTCGATCAACTTTGGTTCCATCGCAAGACACCCTGTTCCTGGGAGCCAGACTCGACACAGTGGCACGGTTGGTTTCACCAACAGAGGAGAGGACGAAAGCCATCATGGGCAAGGTACAACGACTATTGACCGTGGAAGTGGCCAGGTTGAGGTCCATCAAGTCCCTGCTCGGCATGATGTTGTTGTGCATCTACCTCATGCGTCTGTGCAGGTTGCGGATGCAGCCACTGCAAGAGTTCCTTGACGCCTGTTGGATACAAGTGGCGGGCAGCTTCGAAGACAGGATCTCCCTCAATGAGACTTTCTGCCAAGCGATCCGGTGGTGGGGCAACCGCGCGCATCTAGCAGCGGGCATGAACATGAACCTCCGGACCCCGGCACATCAGGAAACTGTGACGGACGCCTCCCTATAAGGATGGGGAGCGCACACCAGAGATGCCTTTGGCTCCCGGAGGAGAGGTCACTACACATCAACATCCTGGAGCTCCGAGCCGTGTTCTGGACCCTCAGGTAGTTCCTTCCGTCCCCCAAGGGCAAAGTGGTAAGGGTCTTCACTGACAACACCACCACGATGTTCTACATCAGGAAGCAGGGGCGCACCAGATCCCCGGCCCTATCCAAGGAAGCGCAGGATCTGTGGCACTGGGCCGTTGTCCAAGGGATGTTCCTGGTACCCTTCCATCTGGCAGGAATAAAGAACACCATTGCCGACTCACTCAGCAGGGAGCTGCGTTCGTGCCACGAGTGGGAGCTTCGGCAGGATCAAGTGGATCTCCCATTCCGACGATGGGGCAATCCCCAGATCGATCTATTCGCGACAGCGAAGAACACCAAGTGCCAGAGGTTTGCCAGCAGGTTTCCCCGGCCGGGGAGCATGGGCGATGCCTTCTCATTCCCCTGGGAGGGCCTGTTCCTGTATGCATTCCCACCGTTGCCGTTGCTGCTGCGATTCATCAGTTAACTCAGACGGTCCTGGTGCAGGATGATCCTTGTCGCACTGGCGTGGCCGAGGCAAATTTGGTTCCCGGACCTTCTGGACATGTCAGCGTCTCCCCCGAGTCAAACTGCTGACCGACGAGTATCTTCTCGCCACGGAAGGATGCACCATTCGACATCACGACCCAGGATCGCTGAACCTGCAGGCCTGGCTCCTGCAGCACTAGAGTTCGGAGGGTACGATATCCTGGCAAACTGCAAGGAGGTGCTTGCAAAGGCCAGGGTGACCTCGACTCTTACGTGCAATGGACATAAATGGAAGAGGTTCTCTGTCTGGTGCCGTGCACAGAAGATCAACCCTCTGCGGATTATGGCCCCTCAAGTGCTGCCGTACTTGCTGTCGCCGGCCAAGGGAGGGCTAGCTCATGCCTCCATCAAAATCCATCTAGCGGCGATCTCCCGCTACACCAGAACTCTGGGGTGGTCGTCGCTGTGGTCTCATCACCTGGTGAAGGAGTTCATGAAAGGACTGTTCCGCTAGTTCCCGCCGGTGAAGGCTCTGGCCCCGGCGTGGGAGCTCAGTGGTGCTGACCAGGCTCATGGGTCCGCCATTTTGAGCATTTGCATTCGGCACCGTTGAAGTTCCTATCGTGGAAGACAGTGTTTCTTGAGGCCATCACCTCGGTACGACAAGTGGGAGAGATCCAGGCCCTCTCCTGTAAACCTCCATATCTGACATTCCACGAGACGAGGGTAGTGCTGAGGACGCACCCTTCCTTCATGCCCAAGGTGCCGTCGGACTTCCATTTCAACGAGCCCTTGGTGTTACCTGTTTTCTTCCCGTCGCCTTCGTCGCCGGCTGAGAGGACTTTGCACTCGCTGGATGTGGCTAGAGCGCTGAAGTTCTACGTGGACCGCACAAAGAGTCTTCAGAAGACGTCACAGCTGTTTGTGAATTTTGGCCCTGTGAACCAAGGGAAGGCCCTCTCGAAGGCTTCCATTTCCAGATGGCTCTCCGGCTGCATCATGCACTGTCACCAGTTGGCAAACCGACCGTTGCGCAGCCGTCCGAGAGCCCATTCAACCAGAGCGATCGCTGCTACCACGGCGTTCCTGTCTGGTGTGCCCCTGCTGGACATCTGCAGGGCTGCTACGTGGAGGTCGACACACACCTTCATGAGATTCTACTGCGTCGACCGGGATTGCGCAACCTGTTCCCTTGAAGGTGAGCCTGGTGAAGAGGTAAGAGATGCTTAATGTTGAGTTGTTGAAATGCTTAATGTTGAGCCTTGCCACCTCCCGTGGTAGTGCATGTGTGTACTGCTATGTATTCTTGTATTCATGAGCATGTGAATCCATGGCAGACCCCATGCTGGAGAAGGAACAAGTTACTTACCTGTAACTGTTGTTCTCCACCATGGCTCTGGCATGGATTCACATGCGAACCCTCCCTCCAACCCCTCTTCTCTTGGTCCTAGTGCCACTTTACGTGCTACCAAATCTGAACATGGCTGCTAGAGGAGGAGCTTAGGTAGAGGGCAGTCATTGGCTGGGGGCAGTATGACCCAGAGACCAGTGATTGGTTATTAGTAGAAAGACAGTTCAGAAACGAAACTGAAACTGATTTTTTTCTTTACCGAGGATTCCCAGCCTGACAATGGGGAATATTCATGAGCATGTGAATCCATGCCAGAGCCATGCTGGAGAACAACAGTTACGGGTAAGTAACTTGTTCCTTCCTTTTCACCTGGCGGGAGTCAAAAACATTGACAACTCCCTCAGCAGGGAGCTGCGCTCTTGCCACTAGTGGGAGCTTCTGCAGGGTGAAGTGGACAACTTCTTCCTCAGGTGGGGCAGTCCCCACATCAATCTGTTTGCGATGGTGATGAACACCGAGTGCCGGAGCTACCAGTGGTCGTGGATCTTCTCGCCAGGGTAGGAGGCGCAATACTGCACCACGACCCATGATCGCTGAACCTGAAGCCCTGGCTTCTGCAGCATTCGAGTTCGGTGGTTAGGAGCTGCCTGCGGACTGCAGGGAGGTCCTCGCCAAGGCCAGGGCGTCGTGGACTCTGAAGTGTTACAGACACAAATGGAAGTGTTTTGCGACTTGGTGCTGATCACAGAAGATTAACCCACTGAGGGTCACGGCCCACAAGTCCTTCCAACTTGTCATTGGCTACGTCAGGGCTGGCGCACGTCACCATCCTGGTGCATCTGGCGGCTATCTCCCGCTACACCAGGGCTCCAGGACAGTCTTTGTTTTGGTTGTACCATCTAGTCATGGAGATCATTAGGTAACTGTTCCGATCGTTCCTACCGGTGAAGGCGCTGCCCCGATGTGGGAACACAACGTGGTGCAAACTAGGCTGTTTCCGGAAGGCATCTCGGCTTTTTGTTAACTTTGGTCCTGTGAACCATGGGAAGGCCTTGTCCAAGGCTTCCATCTCCCATTGTCACTAGTTGGCAAACCAACTGCTGGCTGGCCGTCCGAGAGCCCACTCCACCAGAGCGATCGCTGCGACGACGGCGTTCCTGTCTGTTGTGCCCCTGGTAGACATCTGCAGGGCTGCTACGTGGAGGTCTACCCACACCTTCACGAAATTCTACTGCATTGATAGGGATTTTAGAGAGGAGTCCAGAGTCGGCCAAGCAGTGCTACGCAACCTGGTTGCTTGAAGGTGAGGAGGTAAGAGTAATTCCTTCTGTTGAGCATTGCCACCTCCCGTGGGCCTGTATTTTTGTACTGCTATGTATTCTTTATTCATGTGCATGTGAATGCATGCTAGACCCCATGCTGGAGAAGGAACGAGTTACTTACCTGTAACTGTTGTTCTTCAGCATGGGTCTGGCATGGAATCACATGTGAACCCTCCTGCCCCTCTGGGGCTCTTCTTGGTCATACTGCCACTTTACGTGCTACCAAATCTGAGGATGGCTGCCAGAGGAGGGGCTTAGGGAGAGGGCAGTCATTGGCTGGTGGCAGTATGACCCATAGCTCAGACAATTGGTTTATAGGAGAAAGACAGTTTATAAACAAAAGTGAAACTTTTTTCTTATACTGAGGATTCCCAGCCAGGGAACATTCATGAGTATGTGATTCCGTGCCAGACCCATGCTAGAGAACAACAGTTGCAGGTAAGTAACTTGTTCCTTACCCTACTTTCCCCCTTGCTTTCCA
The DNA here is from genome assembly GCF_040938575.1 of Ambystoma mexicanum. Lineage (NCBI taxonomy): Eukaryota > Metazoa > Chordata > Amphibia > Caudata > Ambystomatidae > Ambystoma > Ambystoma mexicanum. Next base: position 302,618,762 of record NC_090937.1, read on the forward strand.
CACCCTCTACCTAACTCTTTCCGATTACCCTACCTCCCTGTGCCTATCCTATCCAACAGACCCTAACCCTCTATGCCTGTGGGGTTACAATGTCCTGTGTACTACTATAGTGCAGGTGCCATAACCCTATGGGGATGCACAAGTTTGTGCTGCCCCTGCGTAACAAACAGAGGACCTGTGACACCTGGAGACACGGCTTTGTAATGCTAGTGTGTAAAATGTGAGCCAGAATAACATGGCATCGATGCGCAGCCATTTCGAACACTCATCTACCATTGCTGCCTACATTGCTCACAGTGGTGGCAAGGATCAAGTTCAAGACCCTCTGCATTGTCCACAAGTCTTTATGGGGCATGGGACTGCACTACCTACAACTCTCTATCCCTAAACATGTCCCTTCTCGAGCTCTCCGCTCATCCACCTCCAATTCTCTGAGGGTCAGTTGCTTTTCAAAGCAGAAAGTTGGGGGCAGATCTCTTTCTTCGGCTGGGTCCTCCCTCTGGAACAGCCTCCCTGCCTCTCTCAAACTTGAGCAGAACCACCTCTGGTCCCGGAAGCAACTCAAGACCTTCCTCTTTGCTTCTGCTTTCTCTCTTCCTCTCCCCTGCTGATGACCCGTCTGGTCCACGCACTGGTCACCCTCTGGAGTTGGGCCCAGGTCCCTGCCTGTCTAGTTGCACCTTGCACTGCCTTTTGGCTGCCTCAGCACTTGGGGTCTGTATCTGTAACCCTACATCCCATTCGCTCTGCACTTATGAGCCACCCGTTGGCTGCACTTTTGATTACCTGCACTGAGCCACCCGCTGGCTTCACCTTTGGTTACATGCACTTCTCCATCCTCCCTTGCACTTCTCCCCTTCCCCTTCCCTGCACTTGCGTGATCTAAATGACAAGGCCTAGTAAGATCGTTGTTTCGTCCTCCCTCTGTTTCCCCATCCTTGTCTTGTCTGGCCTAGAAACACGTGTGTATAGGCGCGTTGTAAATTCCATATCATGTCATATCATATCATACATTAAAATACAAGCCTACCTGAAACAACACAACATCCTCAGCCCTCACCAGTCAGGCTTCAGACCTGTCCATGGCACAGAATCCTCCCTCCTTGACCTGAAAAACCAACTCAACGATATCCACGACACTGGCAACCTAGCCCTCCTCCTTCTTCTCGACCTATCGGCAGCGTTTGACCTGGTCAACCACCAAACACTCTGCCACCACCTCACTTTAGCTGCCAACATTTCACCCAAGTCCACCAAATGGATTGCTTAATTTCTTGCAGGCAGACAGTGTCTATGCTGGAAGCACTGCTGCCCATCCAACTCAAGCTCCCTGCGGGGTCCCTCAAGGCTCATGCGTCTCCCCAACATTTTACAACATTTATACAAAACCACGCTCTGGACATATCTTATACTAACTAGGCCGATGATACCCAAATCCTCATTCCCCTCTCAGGGATTTATGACCAAGACTCCAGCTACATCAACAGAATGTATGACACTATCCAAGCATGGTTGCCCACCAGGTTGCCCTGGGGCATAAAATTGTCTCAGGCAACAATGAAAAAGTGACCCACAGTTGCAAATGACAATTCATTCCTTTTGTAAAAGACTGGTTGAATTGTACAGAAGTGGGAGTTTTTGTATACAATGTGATGCAAATTGTAAAATTTAAGAATATGTATTCAGGAACAATGGTCAAAACTACTAGCCGCATAAAATATAAATTTTTTATACAATTATGACTTTCCTGGACATTAGTCTGGAAAATCTGAATTCTGAAAGTTCAATTTCGTGGTCTTTAGTCACGTGGGAAGAAGAAGTCGGAGGAGCATGATGGTCACACCTACGCACAAGGGCAGAGTGTGCCTTCACTCCCCTGAATTCTTCAGTAGCAAGGAACATTTCCAAGGACAAGTTCAGCGCCCTAATTGACAGCAGACCACTGAGGTGATGATGGATGATCATGTTAATTGTTGGGAAGCTGTGGTTAAGACTAGCTTATCTGCACCTGGACGCTCAGCCTGCAAGCTGCTAATGTAGGTTGGGAGGGTACTGACACAGGTTGGAAAGTTACCGATGATAGAGGACCACATGATCAAGGGTCCTATAGTTGTGTAGCCAATTAGACGTTGTGTATTTAGTGACGTTCATAGTGACAAATTTCAGGGAAGGGCTTAGTTGCCCCACCTGATGTTAAGAAGCCTATCACTTTATTTCACTGCCCAAACGAGTATGGATCGTATACCTAGATAATTTGTTTAGACCCTATCTCATTCACCCGTAGGTATTTAAGTTTTCCCACGTAGGATGACATGAGTGATACACAGGTTAACGTCATCAATGACGAATATTTACTATAAAGGTGTCATTTTTTTAATTAAACGCTGTGAGATTGTGATGATAGACGTCTGCTGATGTCCGTTGTCCTCCCTGTTTTAGATAATTGATATTAAACAGTTATCCTTTTGCCAACTACCTGAGTTGTTTCGATTATTGATGTTTGAATACAATTCTGCCTCCCCATCTATCTCAAGGGTATTGCTGTCTCATCATAAAGGGCTGGAAGGTCCAGTTCACTCTGATGACATGTACATTGTAATTTTGAATTTCACATTAATATTATAAATATATGTACCTTGATGCACCATTTGCTGTATAGGGCCATTATAAATACCCAATAAATTATTGATTAATGTGTTCATACTGTCATACGTTACATTTTGGTGGCTATTGTATGCATCCCAATCTTTGAGCCTTACTTTTTCATCTCTTTACACTTACAGAGAAGTCATCCTCATTGGAGCATTCAGCGTTGGCTTGTGTGGGTGACCTGAATTTCGCACCAACCTCCTAAGTGCCATTGTTTCGAAGTTGTCCAAAAATAAAATGTTCTTGGTGACTTTTGCAATTTATTTTCTGTTAATACATATTTCATTGTAAAGAATAAAATGATCAGCGTAAAACTTGATTGCTTCTTTGTGTTAACATTGATCAAATCAGCGTAACTTCAAATGGCCTTCAACTATGCAGAATGTGGGCCAATAAAGCAAATGGGGGCTTGTACATCTATGCTTGCTGACAGGAGCATCAGGGTGGGATGGAACATCACATACTGTTCAGTATGAACTCTTTTGCTATGCCTTGAAACTTCATCCTGGAGAACTCCTTGGTAGTGCTAAAAGAAGATATAAATCATAAGCTATACAGTATATATAATTTGAATCCGTTTTATGACACTCAACATTTTTGACTGGGGTGTATGTCTAGGCAAACAGTCTGACACTCTTGGGCCCCTATTGTTATGTTATTTGGCATTTATATAGCGCTCTATATCATTGGTGTGACCTCCAAGTGCTGGTAGGTTGAACGCCCTCTGGGACCAGAGTCCAGGTCAGTTGAGAGAGTAAGTGTCGTAGGGTGCATGGGTGCACCAGTTATGTGTGGAGCTGATGTAATTGCCTGATGGTAGCTGCATCCTAGCATTAGGTGTGGTGTTGATGATATCAGTTGAATGTGTGCAGTCTGGTGGGTGGACACCCAGACTGGGTTCTGGCTGCGTTAGGCCTGCAGGACGCTTATGTGTGCAGCTAGGCCAGTTTGTCATGGGATATAGCTGCGTTTTATTAGAGTGATGAGGTGTTTGTGGGGTAGTGGTGGTATGTGAGCAGCTAGGCCGAATTGATCGAGGGGTATAGGTGCACTCTAATTGTGTGATGGTGTAGAGTAGAGAGTAAGCATACTGATATGATATGATGTTTCATGCAAACGGCGCCTAGGCGCAATGCGCTTCAAAGGCTTTCAATGACAAGGGAGGGAAAGAGGGAGAAGGCAAATACTCTCCCACAGGGCATGAACAGCACAAATGTGAAGATTAGCTACTGCACTCGGTCTAGAGACACCTAGACAGTGCAGGTGCTAGGGCACAGACAGGAGGGCATGCCTGGGAACTGTAAACGAGGACAGAAGGGGTTGGGTACACAGCGGCATCGCAGGGGACCGGGGGTAGAAGCAAGCGGCAACAGCCTGCAGAGGCCAGAGGGTACAGAGAGACATCACGGAACCAGAAGGGCTGGGGGTATACAGCGACATCAAGGGTGACCAGAGGGGGCTGGGGGAACACAGCGACAACATGGGACACGAGAGAGGCATGGGGTAGACGGCGATATCTTCGGCGACCAGGCGAGAAGCTGGGGGCATCACACTGGACCAGAGGTTGTTGGAGGGGCAGTGATGAGATGGGAACCAGGGGGTCTGGGCACACAGTGACGATGAGGGAAATAAGGGCGGGGGTACACAGCAACAACTGGCGGATAGTAGGTCAAGAAACTCATATCAGTTAAGACTAGTGATCTGACCAATCATGGAGGAGGTGGGTAGGGGAGGCAGGGAGAGGGATTCACTGAGGCACGGAGCACAGATTAATACAATTAAATGGAAAAAACATGCTCGGAGGAGCTTTTAGATGCTTTCCACTCACCTCGCTTTCACAAAACGATTATTACCCAAAGCAAAGGCATTGGGTAATCATTTTATTTTCGCTGTGTTGCAACTAACCAACGATCCACGACTATTCGCATAAGCCTGCCACTCCGTCCATGTTACCAAAATTGAACAAGGTTTATAATTTGCTTATGTTTCCAATCTGTTCAGATCCCTTATGGTGTACTAGGGGTTGTTTGATGGTTTAGAAACCGATATTCATCTCTGTACCACTGGTGCACTAGAAGTTGATTTGTTATAGTGTGCCTCATATCCCAAACAGAACGGCTCTCCTAATTGGCTAATAGTCACCAAAGAGCTATAAACCCAATCGGAGGGTTGGCTAGCCAACTATGATTCTATGAAGGTCACTTGCCTCGGGCATTAATACAGTTGTGTTCTGCTGAGAGCAGCTGACTGCTTCAGTCGGAAAGGGTTTCTAGTACAGAGGCAGTCAGGCACATACGATGTGACCTTGAGTAATGCAAGGATGGCAGTGAGTGTCTCCAATTGTCCAGTTAGCTGTGGTTTTTGCGAGATGGGATGTGTAGTGTGCAGATGGTTGTAGCATTGGTTCAGCATGAGCGTAATTGTTTCAGTGAGGGGAGGCGGGACATGACTTCTCGTCAATGGTGTGATAATTGCACGAGAGGGAAGCCGCACTTCACCTGGTGTGTGATACTTAGCAACACTTTATGCGCCAGGTTCCGATCCAGTCCCCAGGCGGTGTTTGAGCACGAATCCAGAGAACCCACAACCAGCCCTCTGCAAGAATGTTTTATATGTTACCCATACCCTGCTTCAAGTACTCCCAGGGCGTTGAGTAGGGTAAGAAAGTAAGGGGGTGGGGGCTCATTTGGGGGCGTGTCTTGCATGATGTCCATGGTCTAATACCTGATGTGGGTGGCCTACCTACGAACATTTTAAAAATGGTGTGGCTTGCTAACTAAGTGCATATCACAACACAGTCTGCTTGCTACATTCCTTAAAGTATTAGAAATCATTGCTCAATATCATTACTTATTGGACCCTCACAAAAGGGTAGTTGTTTTAGTAGCAGGTTCATTAGCATCCCATTAAGTAGGTTGGGCAAGCCTAACCCTTCAAAGGCACTACTCATTTCCCCTGTCGGGCCCTGAAAGGGAGGCCCAGGCAATTCAAGCACTTTCATCTGCAGCACCCAAGCAGCTAGTTTTGTTTGCAAAGAGCCTCTCCCTCCATCCAGTGCCTTATGAGTGGGAAAGCAGCTGGAGCCAGCCCTGAGCCTTGAAGGGAAAGCGTAGAGGAGAACAACAGGGGGATAGCAGGAGCCTTGAAGGGGCATGCGTACAGGAGAGCAACAGGGGGACAGCAGGAGCCTTGAAGGGGCAAGCGTACAGGAGAGCAACAGGGGGACAGCATGAGGCTTGAAGGGGCAAGCGTAGAGAAGAGCAACAGGGGGACAGCATGAGCCTTGAAGGGGCAAGCGTAGAGGAGAGCAACAGGGGGACAGCAGGAGCCTTGAAGGGGCAAGCGTAGAGGAGAGCAACAGGGGAATAGAAGGAGCCTTGAAGGGGCAAGCGTAGAGGAGAGCAACAGGGGGACAGCAGGAGCCTTGAAGGGGCAAGCGTAGGGGAGAAGAACAGGGGGACAGCAGGAGCTTGAAGGGGCAAGCGTAGAGGAGAGCAAAAGGGGGATAGGAGGAGCACCGGTGGAGCCTCATAAGGACCCCGACAAGTGCAACCCCGACGAGTGCAACAGGTGAGGCCCCTCCATTAAAGTGAACACACAGAGGAAGATACCGTAGAACATAGCAAGGGAGGGAGGAGGCTCTGGGCCACAGACCAGTCAGCTATACCCAGAGGACTACCTCACAAACCCACCACACCACCCATCCAGGAGAACATTGAGGCCAGGAAGGGCCAAGGCACCGCACCTTGTCAGCCCCGGCGAGATCCGATCAAGGGCCCACAAGAGTGACCCCAGACACCCCGCTTCCCCAGAGCAGGATAAAGGAGCTAAGGTGGAGCTTCCAGGGGGGGCAGGCACTCCTAACCAGACAAACTGTGGCAACCACAGAAGATGAAGCCTCTAATATCAAGAGGGCACAGCTGATAACCCAGGCGGGGGGGGTCGCTGGGAGACGTTGCCCCATAAAAGCGGGGGAAGTAAAGGACTGGGGGCCCCACAGACCTGGTCTAGGAGAGAGAGAGTCAACCTGCCAGGTATAGCCCCGTGGACCTCCACGAGGAGAGAATCCCCAAGTAGCTCCAGAACAGAGGTCCCACAAAAGGAGGCCCAGGGGAGAAGGAGGGGCACCGACCAGCACCTCATTGCCACAAGATCGGACCTCGAAGACATTACATAGAGGTGTTTCTTCCGCCCCCCCCATGAGGCTCGAGGGGTCTGAGAGGCCCAGAACCAGAATAAAAGCACCAGGGAGGCTAACTTTTAAGGCAAAATGAAAGCCCGGGGAGGGCAACCACCACAATAAATAACACCATAGGGGAGGGGGGGGGGGGGCTCTTCGAGTTGAAAATAGGCCCAGACATGCCTGCAGGTTGTACAGCTGGGGAAAGGAAAGGACTCAATACTTTTTTTAAAAACATTTTTTATTGTGTTTGGTTTAAATTTACCTTTACAAAACAATCACCACATTACTAGTAAACATGTGTAAACTAAGCAAAAACAGCCCTAATACTCTAAAAGAATAAAAGAAAAATGAAAGGACTCCATACCCGCAAATCCACAGCGGATTCGCCGCCAGATTTTGCTATCACTACCTAAATGATGCAACAGAGGGTTAAAAATGATGAGGCCCAGCTCCAGTTGCCCGGGAAGGACGGCGCCAAGCCATCATAGGGTTAAGTTGGCACAAATCCTCACAGGCGGCTTTGCAGGGCAGCAGAAAATGCCATTTTACGTGCCGTCAGATTTTGCTTAGGCTGCCGTCAGAATTTGCTTAGGATGCCATCAGATTTTGCTTAGGCTGCCCAAATGGTGCAACATAGGGTTAAAAAGGCTGAGGCACAGCTCCAGTTGCCCGGGAAGGCGGCTTTGCAGGGCAGCAGAAAATGGCATTTTACGTGCCGTCAGACTTTGCTTAGGGTCCCGTCTGATTTTGCAATCGCACAATAAATTATGTAACATAGGGTACAAAATTGCCACCATAGAGTTAATGCTGCACTGCCCTGCACAACATAGGGTTAAAATAGATAATATGCCCTGTGGAAACATAGGGTTAATAGGGTTAATGTAGCGCTGCCCCCGCTGCCCCAGCCCCGAGACCAGAAAGCATTTTCTGACGGCAGAAAGCCTTTTCTGACGGGTTAATGCTATGCTGCACTGCCCTGCACAACATAGGGTTAAAATTGATAATATGCCCTGTGGAAACATAGTGTTAATAGGGTTATGTAGCACTGCCCCAGCCCTGTAGACCAGAAAGCATTTTCTGATGGCAGAAAACATTTTCTGACGGGTTAATGCTATGCTGCACTGCCCTGCACAACACAGGGTTCAAATAGATAATATGCCCTGTGGAAACATAGGGTTAATGTAGCGCTGCCCCTGCCCCCGCTGCCCCTGCCCCGTAGACCAGAAAGCATTTTCTGACGGGTTAATGCTATGCTGTACTGCCCTGCACAACATAGGGTTAAAATAGACAATATGCCCTGTGGAAACATAGGGTTAATAGGGTTAATGTAGCACTGCCCCTGCCTCCGCTGCCCCTGCCCCATAGACCAGAAAGCATTTTCTGACAGCAGAAAGCATTTTCTGACGGGTTAATGCTATGCTGCACTGCCCTGCACAACATAGGGTTAAAATAGAAAATATGCCCTGTGGAAACATAGGTTTAATAGGGTTAATGTAGCACTGCCCCTGCCCCTGCCCCCGCTGCCCCTGCCCCATAGACCAGAAAGCATTTTCTGATAGCAGAAAGCATTTTCTGACGGGTTAATGCTATTCTGCACTGCCCTGCACAACACAGGGTTCAAATAGATAATATGCCCTGTGGAAACATAGGGTTAATAGGATTAATGTAGCACTGCCCCTGCCCCTGCTGCCCCTGCCCCTGCCCCATAGACCAGAAAGCATTTTCTGACGGCAGAAAGCATTTTCTGACGGGTTAATGCTATGCTGCACTGCCCTGCACAGCATAGGGTTGAAATAGATAACATGCCCTGTGGAAACATAGGGTTAATAGGATTAATGTAGCACTGCCCCTGCCCCATAGACCAGAAAGCATTTTCTGACGGCAGAAAGCATTTTCTGACGGGTTAATGCACTGCCCTGCACAACAAAGAGTTAAAATAGATAATATGCCCTGTGGAAACATAGGGTTAATAGGGTTAATGTAGCACTACCCCTGCCCCTCCCCCGCTGGCCCTGCCCCTGCCCCATAGACCAGAAAGCCTTTTCGGACAGCAGAAAGCATTTTCTGACGGGTTAATGCTATGCTGCACTGCCTTGCACAACATAGGGTTAAAATAGATAATATGCCCTGTGGAAACATAGGGTTAATAGGGTTAATGTAGCACTGACCCTGCCCTCGCTGCCCCTGCCCCATAGGCCAGAAAGCATTTTCTGATGGGTTAATGCTATGCTGCACTGCCCTGCACAACATAGGGTTAAAATAGATAATATGCCCTGTGGAAACCTAGGGTTAATAAGATTAATGTAGCACTGCCCCTGCCCCTGCCCCCGCTGCCCCTGCCCCATAGACCAGAAAGCATTTTCTGACGGCAGAAAGCATTTTCTGACGGGTTAATGCACTGCCCTGCACAACATAGGGTTAAAATAAATAATATGCCCTGTGGAAACATAGGGTTAATAGGGTTAATGTAGAGCTGCCCCTGCCCCTGCCTCCGCTGCCCCTGCCCCTGCCCCGTGGACCAGAAAGCATTTTCTGACGGCAGAAAGCATTTTCTGACGGGTTAATGCACTGCCCTGCACAACATAGGGTTAAAATAAATAATATGCCCTGTGGAAACACAGGGTTAATAGGGTTAATGTAGAGTTGCCCCAGCCCCTGCCTCTGCTGCCCCTGCCCCGTAGACCAGAAAGCATTTTCTGACGGCAGAAAGCATTTTCTGATGGGTTAATGCTATGCTGCACTGCCCTGCACAACATAGGGTTAAAATAAATAATATGCCCTGTGGAAACATAGGGTTAATAGGGTTAATGTAGAGCTGCCCCTGCCCCTGTCCCATAGACCAGAAAGCATTTTCTGACGGCAGAAAGCATTTTCTGACGGGTTAATGCACTGCCCTGCACAACAAAGGGTTAAAATAAATAATGTGCCCTGTAAATAAATAATATGCCCTGTGGAAACATAGGGTTAATGTAGCACTGTCCCTGCCCCTGCGCCTAGCCCTGCTCCTGCCCCGTAGACCAGAAAGCATTTTCTGACGGGTAAGCAAAATCCGACGTTACAGTACCATCGGATTTTGCTTTGCCATTGAAATTCACGCATGCGCAGTAGCAGCCTAAGCATTTTTCGACGATGAGCAGAGTTCGACGTTACACCGGCACCACCCCGCAGGCTAAGTCTCCACGTTGCCACTACCCAAGCCCGTGTATAACTATGGGCCAGAAGGGCAGAATAGAAGCTGCTCCTCCTGGATGATGAGCTGTGGGGCTTTGTAACGCTCACCTGGCTCCCACGAAGGCGCTGGTCTGGTCTGGGTTGCTGTGGCCTCTTCAAGCGTGATGCGCAGAATTCGGACCACCGATTGAACAGGACCCCCAAATCTTGCTTGTCTGGCCCGTAGGAATATCCTTCTGCAGATGAAAAAGGGGATTAACTGTCTGCTGAATAACGTGCTTGCTCTCCCCTTTCCCCCTTCGTTCTTCTCTGACTTCCTCCAAAACCCCCGGTTTAAGCTCACCTTATGGTTTGGAAGGATGAACTCTCCTTCCTGCTTCTGGTGCAGGGGCGCGCGTTCGTCCAGTTACTTCACTGGTTTTCGGAATGGCGCTGGCAAATCCACTTGACTTTACTGAGCGATTCGCCGTAAGTATGAAGATGCAAAAGTTCAAGTGTGAGCCTCCTTTTATGTTGTCTTTTTCTGTCCTTTATTTCAGATGCAGAACAAAGGCGATGCTTTGAGGGGTTAAATTACCGGGGTAAAATCAGGTGAGTTAGTGATGAGGGCGACCCCTCTAAATGTCTTTATAATTCCCCAGTAATGTCTTTTGTCCTTTCCCCATAGGGGCCGGGGTGCGGTACCTGCCAGAGATGTGGCGCCGACCCGAGATGTGGAATGGTTCACCAAGAATAGCCGGTAAGTAATATGGCTGAAAATTTGGCTTTCCTCTTGTGTTCCCTTGCTCACCTTTTGTCTCTTCTTCTCTCCCTTAGGTGCAGTGCAGAGATGTGGCGACCGGCACTGAGAGTCGCGATGGAGCCGGGCAGCGTCTCGGGAACAGGTGAGTGAAGCGCGGCGCTGCAGCGGGCAACGTAGTGCTTTTAAATGGAAGTCTTCCTTCAGGAATGCTGGCGTGAAGATTCCGGATGCAGGTAAGAAGGTTGAAATAGTTCTTGGTTTTCATCTTTCTCTTCTCTTATTCCCTTACAGGTGTTCCAGGTTCGAGGCGGGCGTGGCTGGAGTCCAGGTGCAGGAGCAGACACGGTAAGCGTTCAGCTGCTGGGATGCAGAACAACGCGAAGCACGTGTGGCTCTCCGGGAGTGGCTTAAATAGCCTTGGAAGAAGTTCCAGGTGAGTATTCTTCCACAGCCCCACCCAAGTAACAAAATAGTTCCTTCAGAAAAATAGTCCCTCCTAAGCCTCATTTGGCTTGGTTCTTCATGCAGCATGGTCTGCATCAGGTGAGTGTGCAGCATGGTCTGCTTCAGGTAAGTGCACCAAACACTTCCTCTTATGAGCCTGGCGCCTATGGCGCCAGGACTGATGTCCAACATGAGCCTGGCGCAAACGGCGCCAGGACAGAGTCCAAAGAGCCCCTATAAAGGGCCGCTGGGCTTTTACCCGGGGGCGTGATGCCTGCTCCCGGGGGTGCTGGGCCTGGCCTGGTGCTCCGGGGGTAGGCATCATGACAGCACTCCCCCCCAAGGCCCCTCCCAAGGCCGTTTCCCCAGGAGGTTTCGGTTTGTTCGGGAAATTGCGATGGAACCTTTTTACTAGCCGAGGTGCATGTACGTGGTCGCTGGGTTCCCAAGATCTTTCCTGAGGCCCGTACCCCTTCCAATCAATTAGATAGAAAAGTTTTGATTTTGAGATCTTAGAGTCCAAAATGTTTTTCACCTCGAATTCAGCTCCCCATCTATCTGGATTGGTTCTGGTGGCTTTATTAATCTGGTTCCTGGTTGCACTGGTTTCAAAAGCGACACATGAAAGACGGGATGAATCCGCATGTTAGCTGGTAGATCAAGCTTGACTGCCACTGGGTTAATTATAGCTTTGATCGAGTAAGGGCCTAAATACCTTGGATTAAAAGTCCGAGGTCCCTTGAGCAATAAGTGTTTGGTAGCCAACCATACTTGATCCCCTATTTGGTATGGAGGCGCCTCCTTGCGATGCAGATCCGCATTCTTTTTGTATTTCCCTTTCGCATGTTGTAAGTGTGCAGTAACATCCTTGAAGGCTTCAGTAATCGTAGAATGCAAATGGTCCACTGCGGGCATTTCGAGGCTCAAAGGTGAGTCCAGGTCTGAAGTACGAGGGTGATGTCCATATAGGGTATAAAAGGGGCTCTGACCAGTTCCAGAGTGTATCGAGTTATTGTATGCATATTCAGCCACCCATAAAATGTCCTTCCAATTACCCTCCGATTGGTGCAACAGACATCGTAGATATTGTTCAAGGGTCTGGTTCGTTCTCTCCGTCTGACCATCGGTCTGTGGGTGGTGGCTGGTTGAGAGTCTTACGTCGATTTGTGCCAGTTGACAATACTTTTTCCAAAAATGAGAAATGAACTGGCTTCCCCGATCGGAGATTAGTATGGATGGGAATCCATGTAGACGGATGAAATTTTCGAGGAATTCCTTGGCAAGAACAAAAGCTGAAGGTAATCCTTTCAACGGAATAAAATGGGCCATCTTGGAAAATAAATCCACCACAACCAGAATAGTATTGTATCCATTACAAGAGGGCAGGTCCGTGATAAAATCTAGTGACAAGGTGTGCCAAGGTGCTGGTGGAATGTCTAAGGGTTGAAGAAGACCGGCGGGTTTTGTTTTTTGACCTTTGTTTTGGGCGCAAACTCCACAGGACATCACAAAAGATTTAATATCCTTTCGCCAGGACGGCCACCAGAATTGTCGTTTAATTTTTTCCTCTGTTTTGGAAATGCCAGGATGTCCTTCCATCAGAGTATCGTGATGACGGGAAATAACCAGTTCTTGCAATTCCTTTTCTGGCAAAAATAAACGTCCTTGGAAGTAAGGTAAGCCATCGTTGATTGAAAAGGCAGACCCCCCTTTGATCCAATCCTGCAAGGCTGAAGAGTCCAGGAATAGTTTTACCCATGCTTGAATGTCTTCAAGGGTTTGTAAAGTGGTTATCCCCAAGATTCTTTGTTCGGGGATTATCGGCACAGGTTATGTGTTTGTGTCCATTTCTCCCATTCCAATTCGAGATAGCGCGTCCGCTTTGCCATTCTTACAGCCAGGACGGTAGGTGATTACAAAATCGAACTCAGCAAAGAATAAAGCCCATCGGAGCTGTCGTGAAGACTGAGCCTTGGCAGTTTTTAAATATTGTAAATTTCGGTGATCAGTGATCACGGTGATGGTATGCCTGGCGCCAAGAAGATAATGCCGCCAAGCCTTAAAGGCGGACTTAATGGCTAATAATTCCTTATCGGTGATTGCATAATTTATCTCCGGCGGCGAGAACTTTCTGGACCAAAATGCTACAGGGTGCAGTTGGTTGGTTTCGGGATCTCTCTGAGACAGGACAGCTCCCATGGCTAAGCTGGATGCATCGGTTTCGACTATATATGGGAGATCGGGACGCGGATGTTTCAAAATAGGTGCGGACGTAAATTTAGCTTTTAATTCCTGAAAGGCCTGTTCAGCTTCCTCGGTCCATGCAAAACGTTTATTCTTCCGCAAGAGTGCAGTGATGGGTTGCACCACCCGTGAAAATTCTGGGATAAACCTGCGATAAAAATTGGCAAAACCAAGCATGCTTTGGACACCTTTCACCGAACTAGGTGATGGCCATTTGAGGATGGCATCCACTTTCCGTGAGTCCATTTGGACCCCTTTAGGTGTCAGGATGAATCCAAGAAACTCAACCTCGGTGGTATGGAAAACGCATTTTCCAGCTTTGCAAACAGTTTGTGCTGGCGCAATTTCTCAAGGACGGCCCTGACATGTTTTCTGTGATCAGATTCCAAAGAGGAGTACACTAGAATGTCATCGATATACACGACAACACAGACATCGATGAGTTCCCGAAGGACATCGTTCATGAAGAATTGGAAGGCAGCAGGCGCGTTGCACAACCCGAAAGGCATCACCTGGTATTCGAATAGTCCATATTTTGTACGGAAGGCCGTTTTCCATTAGTCGCCTTCTTTTACTCGTACCAGATGATAAGCCCCCCGGAGATCTAACTTGGTGTATATGCAAGCGTCCTTCACCTGGTCAAGGAGTTCAGGGATCAAAGGCAGAGGGTAACGATTTTTAACAGTTATCTGGTTCAATGCGCGGTAATCGATACAAGTTCTAAGGTCGCCTTCTTTTTTTGGCACGAAGAACAAAGCCGAGGGTGCCGGAGACTTTGACGGGCGAATGAAACCATTGGCTAGATATTGATCTAAATATTGACTCAAATGCAGATTCTCCGGCTCAGTAAGGGCATAAATCCTGCTACAAGGGAGTTGTGCACCGGGCACCAGATCGATTTGGCAATCGTACGATCTGTGAGGAGGTAACGTGTTGGCCTGTTCCTTTTGGAAGACGTCCTGAAAGTCTTGGTATTCCGGAGGTAGTTGCATGGAGACAGAGGTTACTGATGCTAGACTGACCTTCAGATTTTCTGGGTAGCAGGTTTGTGCACAGTCTGGAAAGGTTATTCTCTTCGCTCGCCAATCAATTCGAGGATTATGTGTCTCTAACCAAGGGATTCCAAGTATGACCTGAAACTGTGAAGCCTTGATTACATCAAACACAACTGCCTCCCGATGGCCGTCCGGACCTACAAGTGTTACCTCAGCTGTGGAATGTGTTACCGGTCCCGAGGCAATTTCGGTTCCATCGACTGTGGTGATGACATCTTTGCTGGTTTTAGGACGCAGGGGGAGGTTAATCCTGGAGACCAATTCCCGATCCACGTAGTTTCCTATAGCCCCACTATCGATGTATGCCTTTATTGCATGCAACCGCTTAGGCTGTTCCGGATCTACGAGGACCATTGGCACAGTGAAATGCGAGGTCTGAGAGTTCGTTTTCAAGCTCGGCAAGCGGACCCCTCTGCTTGTCGGGCAGGGTTGTTTCCCGATACAGAGGTTTCATGGATTTTTTCAGCGGCTCCTACCACCTTCCTGGGCGGCCTTGCCTGGCAATCTCGTAGAAAGTGTCCAGAGGATCCACAATAAAGACATAAGTGCATCTGCCGTCTTCTTTCACGTTCCTTTTGCATTAAAGGTCCTTTAACTCCTCCGATTTGCATTGGCTCAGAGGCTTCAGCCCCCTTGAGGTTAGCGTGGGTCTTGACTAACACCCGGGTCTCAAACTTGGACCGATCTGCTTTTCTGTTTTGCAGTCTGTGATCCAATTGGACCACTAAGTCTATATATTCTGAGCACTCTTGGGGCGGATTTACAACTTGGGCCAGGACATCTTTAAGTTCTCTGCGTAGACCTCGATAAAATAACGTGATTCTTTTATCCTCTGGCCACCCAGTTTCCACAATTAGTCTATTAAAGGTTGCAATGTAGGAAAGGAGGTCTTGATTGCCCTGTCGCAGAGATAGAAGTTCGTCATCTAGAGCCTGCCCCTGGGAGTGACGAGCAAATAACCTTTCCATGCTTGCTTGAAATCTTTGAAAATCACGAAGAATCGGGTCATCTTGAGTTACCAGTGGAACTGACCAATCGGCAGCACTGCCGCTGAGATATGACAATACAAAGGCTACCTTGGTCTGGTCATTAGGGAAGGCCCCAGGTCTGCACAGGAAATGCAAACAACACTGATTCATGAATACGGCGAATCATTTGGGGTCCCCAGCAAAGCGTTCGGGTGGGGCCAGCGGCATGTTTCCAGGTAGATTAATCTGCACCGGGTTACTGGAAAGCACAGGAGCGGGGTTCCCTCCGGAACCGGGTAAAGGAGTTTGTCCAGCTTGACCTTGCAAAAGCTGTCTAGCCAGGTCATCAGCTCTTTCCTTTGTTACAATCACTTCCCTCCTGAGAGCATTAGTCTCTTGACGAGCGGCGTGTACTTCGGCCCGTAATTCCCCCAGTAGTTGGGCCAACTGGTCAGTCTCAGAAGTTTCCATAGCGCCTGGGTGGGAATTTGTAGGAAGGCTTCGCGTTCTGTAACACTCACCTGGCTCCCACGGAGGCGCTGGTCTGGTCTGGGTTGCTGTGGCCTCTTCAAGCGTGATGCGCAGAATTCGAACGACTGATTGAACAGGACCCCCAAATCTTGCTTGTCTGGCCAGTAGGAATATCCTTCTGCAGATGAGAAAGAGGATTAACTGTCTGCTGAATAATGTGCTTGCTCGCCCCTTTCCCCCTTCGTTCTTCTCTGACTTCCTCCAAAACCCCCGGTTTAAGCTCACCTTATGGTTTGGAAGGATGAACTCTCCTTCCTGATTCTGGTGCAGGGGCGCGCGTTCGTCCAGTTACTTCACTGGTTTTCGGAATGGCGCTGGCAAATCCACTTGACTTTACTGAGCGATTCGCCGTAAGTATGAAGATGCAAAAGTTCAAGTGTGAGCCTGCTTTTATGTTGTCTTTTTCTGTCCTTTATTTCAGGTGCAGAACAAAGGCGATGCGTTGAGGGGTTAAATTGCCGGGGTAAAATCTGGTGAGTTAGTGATGAGGGCGACCCCTCTAAATGTCTTTATAATTCCCCAGTAATGTCTTTTGTCCTTTCCCCATAGGGGCCGGGGTGCGGTACCTGCCAGAGATGTGGCGCCGACCCGAGATGTGGAATGGTTCACCAAGAATAGCCGGTAAGTAATATGGCTGGAAATTCGGCTTTCCTCTTGTGTTCCCTTGCTCACCTTTTGTCTCTTCTTCTCTCCCTTAGGTGCAGTGCAGAGATGTGGCGACCGGCACTGAGAGCCGCGATGGAGCCGAGCGGCGTCTCGGGAACAGGTGAGTATTCTTCCACAGCCCCACCCAAGTAACAAAATAGTTCCTTCAGAAAAATAGAGTCTCCTAAGCCTCATTTGGCTTGGTTCTTCATGCAGCATGGTCTGCATCAGGTGAGTGTGCAGCATGGTCTGCTTCAGGTAAGTGCACCAAACACTTCCTCTTATGAGCCTTGCGCCTGTGGCGCCAGGACTGATGTCCAACATGAGCCTGGCGCCAACGGCGCCAGGACAGAGTCCAAAGAGCCCCTATAAAGGGCCGCTGGGCTTTTACCCGGGGGTGTGATGCCTGCTCCCGGGGGTGCTGGGCCTGGCCTGGTGCTCCGGGGGTAGGCATCATGACAGCCTTGTTGCATGTCACCCCTGTTGGGAGACATGGTATCTCCTAGTGTTGTTGTCTTGGTCACATGGGGCGAGCCATGTGACCAAGCTAATAAAAAGAAGGAGACGTTTCCGGCTTATCAGTCTATGTGATCCTGACTCCGGTATAGTTCTTTGGATGCACCCTGCTGGAGCAGCACCGTGTGGAGGAGGCCGGAGGAGGCCCCGGGTCGGGCCCTCCACGAAGTTGGCACCCCTGCTGGGCAACGCCGCCGCCCTATATGTTGTTGCAGCCCTATATGTTGTCGAGCCATGTGATCATGGCTGAATGGTGCAACCCCAGCCTGGGTGCCCCCAGAGCCGGGGCTGCCGTGTGCTGGGTGCCCCCAGCCACATGGGGTGGTCCGGAGCGAGTGGGGTGACTCCCACTCCTTTGTCTGGTGCTCCCAGGGGCCCGCCCCCCACAGCCTGACACCACCGGAGATTGCCCGCCCCACCATGATCCCCCGGCGGTGCTGAAAGATGGTGCGGCGTGTCGCACAGGGGGAAGTGAACATGCTCTGTGTCGGAACAAGGTGAGAACGCTCCATGCTGGTGACCCCCCTTGTTTTCCCACACCAACAGAGGGTGACAAAGGGCCTTATTACACGGTAGGCGGAGGACCAAGGTGCTATTAGCACCTTGGTCCATGCCAGTAAAATACCGGCACCGCCTTGGAGGAAAGGGGAATTACTGCCCTATTCCAAGGTTGGTGGGGCGGTAATTCACCCTTCCCCCATTGCCCTTCCCCATTCCCATTTTTGCCCCATAGGGCTCTATGGGAATGGGGAAGGCGCTAATTACGGTGCCGCAAATTGCGGTACCGTAATTAGCACCCTGGTCCCTTTGCGGGTTGGTTTTTAACGCCTGCTAAACAGCAGGCGTTAAAGTACCAGCCCACAAAGGGACCTCGTAGTAAGGCGGTAAGGGTTTACCGTTACCAGTGCCCTTACCGGTACCGGTAAACATTAACCGCACTACGTGTAATGAGGCCCAAAGTCTGGCGCTGCACGTCGGCGCTTTTACAAAGGCAAATGTATACCGGAAAAGATCCCAGGCCCAGTGTCGGCAAAGTGCTAGGAAGAGGTACGTGGCCCTCTGAAGAAAGGCACACAGCATTCTGCCCGCTCTGCCCTGGTCGCAACTGTCTGGCTCCCCAAATAGATCTCGGGCCCATCAGCCAGTGCCTGGCAGCTGCACGTCAGAGCATGGAAGATGGGTGTGAGTAAGCACCAGAACGGTCTAGGTCCTCCGGCGGTGCTGCATGTGTGTTCCTAACATCTGAGAAAGGTGAAATTAAACGTTGCTCCGTGTCAGAGCTGGGAAAATGATTAAGCCCCCCCCCCTACAGATCACGGGCCCATCGGCGATGCATTGGGGTGGCAACTCCACATCGGAGCATGAATAAAGGTATATGACCCCCTGAAGGAGAACCGGGTCCAGGAGGCGCTGTAAATACAACATGCAAAGGGCCATCTGCCCTGGCTGCAACAGATTGTCTCAACAGTTTGCCTCCTAACATCCTGAGCCAGCTGGAGGTGAGTTTGAAGTGAAAAAAAAAGTGAATGTGCAAATGCTCAGTTATTATGAGCTGTGTCATTATGAGCTGTGAGATAAGAAGGGGAACATGAGTCGCGTGTGCTCACAAGTATTGGCAGCCCACCCTCCCATAAGCCTGGGACAGGTGGCAGTGACTGGGAATAGAAAGCGCTCCATGCCGGTGCTGTAAATTAGAAAGGAAGAAGGCCTCTGAAGAACACAGGCCAATGGCGGTGAACCTTTATTTGAAATCAAGGAGAGTGAAAAAATAAATAAAGTATGTGGCTTTTTTAGAAATTCCTGGGCCCACCGCCAGTTGAAACAGAAAATGCTGCAAGGTCGAAGTGTATGGAAGAATTGCCTTCGGTGTAATGTCCACAAACCCTGCCTGGGGGCGGGGGGGACGTGCACATGCACGCACTCTGTCATGCCGGTAGAGACGACGGAAAACCGTAGAAGTGGACAATTTCACGTTTGTCATGGACCAAGAGCTCTCTACTGACAGGGAATCCATAACAATGAAACATACCTGTTATTCACCAGTTGTTGGGATGGGCTTCGTCATGTTGCTAGTGCTGCTCTGGCCTATGTGCTCCATATGCTAATACACCTCAAGGGGAATGTGAGAAACCAGAAGGTGTCTCACCCACTACGACCCGGGGATCTGTCATCCAAGTGGCCAGGGCATGGCCATCGCGTCTGGATCCGGTTCCTGGGAGTAGACCAGTGCGAGAGGATTACCTGGGTGAGGGGTCTTTTGGGAGAGGCAGTGGGACACCGGATTGTGAGATGCGGTACCCCCTTCCCTTTAACACCTTTATCCCATCCTACTGTGTAGGATATTTAGAAACTCTAGCCCTCCGCCCCCTGTTTTACAACACAAACGCTTTCATACAAACAGCCCGCCATGAGAGAAAACAGACTAACACCAAGCAGTATACTGGACGTGTCCCAATACAATGGTCAGGTGAGGTCAGGCAATTACTGACCATCACACACACCTGACTTCCATTAAGCTTCCCCACACAGATAAAAGGCGGAGCATGAGAGTACAGGCTGAGCGAGGCAAAGTACACAAGGAAACAGCAGTTTTGAGACAGCAGCTGAATGAGAGAAGAAAGACAGCAGTACAGAAGGGGATTGCAAGGAGGGAAGTTCCCTTGACCTTTTTGACAAGGAACTGTTTCTTTGCAGAGACCTCTAGAATCGAAAGCGTAAGACCAGGAAACCAGGCTAAAGAATCCTGCATTGTGTATCGGAGATACCCGGGGCCCTCCCGCGTCAATAATCAAGGCTGGGAGAAGCAGCAGCTGCCGTGGTACCGTCTTTGGCTCCAAGAGCAAAGCAGCGTCAGTGAAATCAACACAGCCGGTGAGTTGAGGAGACAGATACAAGACCGGTCTGTGTTGAAGCCAAGGTTGCAAGCAGCAACATTGTATGGCGAACGCTGTAACCAACATTGTTAAAACGCTTGTGATAAGAGACGCAAGTAAAGTGAACTGATGATGAGTGATTGAACTTTAAAAATAAGATGCAATACCTTTTGATAGAGTGGTGCGGCACCGCTTGGGCGCTCATTCGAAGGTCTCAGTAAGGTATACAGCTGAAAAGTGGCAAAAAGTGAAAGTGAGGAAAAGGTTATATCGAGAAGAAAATGAGTAATTGTGAATCAAAGTGGTCCTGTGACGGGTCAAGCAAATCCTGCGCACAGTGGAACGTCTTCGATTTGGATGAAGTAGAGAAAGTTTGGAAAAGTAGAGAAATTTGGTCTGAGCCCAGTGGAGGGAGACCAATTGAGGAACTTTGTCTCAAAGTGGGTCTGAGCCCGGCAGAGAGGGACTCGGGGTAAACAGTAAATCACCTGAGAGAAGTTGCATATGTGAAATCCTAAGAAGAATGGAACTTTGTGTCAAAGTGGATCTGAGCCTGGCGGAGTTGGACCCGGTGTGAAAAGTAAATCACCTGAGAGAAGTTAGAAAGGAACTTAAAAGTTTGTTGTGTTGCATCAGGCCCTCTGAAATGAGAGACTTTGAATGGCAAAGAGACTTTGGCACAAAAGGCCATAATGTTGAGGTTTTGAACTGCATCCTCGTGCTAGAGAAGCCAGAGAGTGTGGTAAGCTTGAGTGTGCCGCCTTGTCCTGTGCCGAAAACATGGGGAAGGGAAGCCAATGGCTTGAACATCCTGACATATCATTTCTTAAAGACTTTTCTTTTGCATAACATTATTTCCCACACTATTTGTAATTAGAAGTAAGGATTGGCAATAGGTTTATTAGAATAGGCACTTTTATTTTGACAGACTCGACTAGGACAGCGTTATTAGTATTTGATTTTCATAACTTGCTCCCATCTTTAGATTTAGGATTAAATAGGTGTTTTTCAAACCCAATTGAAGTTCAATAAACACCCTTGAACTGTGATAATTTGTGTCTGTATTACTGGGCCTCATCATAAGTTTTCCGGGCTGGGAACTACAGAACCGGTAAGCATGCCAGTACCGTAGTTCCCGGACTGACAAACTATGAGTTCTGCTCGCGGGTGTCATTGCGGCTGCTGGGTCTGACCTGGAGGCCGTACCGGTACCCGCGAGCAGAGCATGTCGGATGCACCGGCACCATTTAAAAGGTGCCGGTGTATCTGGCTTCCCCATTCCCATTGAGCCCTATGGGGCTCAAATGGAAATGGGCAAGAATATTTTCCAGCGCCCAGGAATGGCCAATGACCGGGTCCAGCAAGGCTGTAATGTCCCAGTAATTGCCCATTCCTGGGCACCGACAAAAAAATAATACCGACGGCAGCCTCTTAATGAGGCCCACTGTTTGATACCATACCATCCTTACATATGGTTTCAGGAGTGGTATGTGATTCAATTGAGACAAATTGGGGAACCCTAAAATTCCAAAAGCTTAGTCATAGAGCCTCAGATCCCTCTATCGCCACAAAAAGAATCCATGGGCTTTGATATCTGTAGCAGCAGAGAAGCTACTATCCCTCCATGGAAAAGAGGAATTGTTCCCACAGACTTAGCCCTAATGCACCCTGCTGGGTGTTAAATAAGACTGGCTCCAAAATCTGGCCTGACCTGGAAGTTTGGTCTGGATGTCCTAGCGGGCGTCATAGATCCTGACTTCCGGGGAGACATAAAGGTTCTCCTACAGAACCATGGTGAAACTACATTTGAAGTACATCATTGGGACAAAATTGCACAGGGAATTATTGAAAGAGCTCTATTTCCCAATTTTATAGAAAGTGAACCAGAGGAAACTGAGAGGTGCTTTGGGGAAGCTGATGAACCATCTACCACTGAGGCAAAGAGGGAAGAACCTACCATGCTTCCTGATCTAGCCTTCGCTCAGAAAAATGATCCCACACTCACAGAGGTTTTCTTGCATCTGATTCCTCAAGTGGAAGGATTAGAGAAGGGAAGTTCATTTTTCTTCCTAAGGCAAGAATTGCTGTATAGAAAGGAAACCTCCAAGTATGGCCTAAGTAAAACTCAGTTAGTAATCCCCAAAACCCATATGAAGATCGTGCTAGAGATTGCACATTCTCATTTGACAGGGGGACACTTAGGACAGTCTAACACCCAGGTGCACATCAGTGGGAAGTTTTACTGGCCAGGTATCCATAATGATATAAAGAACTTAATTCAAACATGTGAAATATGTCAGAAAACCACTATGCATATTCCCTTGCCTGCCCCTGTGAACCCTTTACCAATAATAGAAGTCCCTTTCTCCCGAATTGGGATGAATATCATTGGATCGTTGAAAACCTCTTGACCGGGTAACAAATATATCCTCGTAATCGTTGATTACGCTACCCAAAACCCAGTGTGGTTCCCCATGCAGAGCAACTCAACTCAACACAGTTTAAAACATCCTTTGCCATATCTTTCCCGGGTTGGATTCCCCAAGGAAATTCTAACGGATCAGAGATCTAATTTTATGAGCAGACTCATGGGTAAAGTCAGGGAATTGATCCATATTTCCATCTTAAGAACCTCAGTTTACCACCCCCAAACAGACGGATTGGGAGAAAGATTTAACAAAATACTTAAGACGATCATAAGAAAGTTGGTAGATAAGGATGGGAAAGACTGGGATCGCATGATTCCCTCGGCCCTATGTGCTGTAAGAAAGACCCCTCAGGCGCCCACCGGATTCTCCCCTTTTGAACTACTTTATGGTAGAGAACCAAGAAATGTCCTAGACATGCTCTGGGAGACCTGGGAGGCAAGAGAAGAGGCACCTATTCCCCTCTCACAAACAGCTACCCGATTGGGAGAGCATATAAAACATGTTCGAAATCTAGTCTATACTCACATGGAAAAAGCCCAAGCACAACAAAAGTCCACCTACAACAAGAAGGTAAACTTAAGATCTTTTTCAATAGGACAAAAGGTATTAGTCCTCTTACCTACCTCTGAAAATACATTTTTCTCAAAGTGGCATGGGTCATATGAAGTACTAGAGCAAACAGGGACCTGAACTTATAAAACAGCCCAACCTGACAGGAAACAAAAGACCGACCTCTACCGGGGGTGGACTGGGAACCAAAAGAGGCCCTGGAAATAATTTACAAAAGTGGCCCGTATTACCCATTTTCAGGAAGCACAACCCTTATCCTATGGGAAAATTTGGAAGTACCACACAAAAGAGGCATAGTGTCATGACCCTTGCCCCTGGCCCTCACTGGCAAGTCAGCCAGTAAGGGCCAGGTCAAAGGCTTTAAAACCTCATCCAAGACTCTCTTGGAGTCAGACCTGGCGCCTTTGGTGCCAGGCTCATAACCATCATGAAGACCAACATTAGAATGGGACTATTTACTTGGGACTATTTAACTTGGGGGGGGTTCAGCCAACATGGAGGCACACACATAGCTCAGTTACAAAGAACTGAGCTATGCAGTCTAGTCTTTTGTGTGTGGCAGGCCTGGAACTACTTTACGTGGACTACTTTGGGTGTGGCAGGCCTGGGACTATTTTACCTGGACTACTTTACCTGAGACTATTTAAACCGCACCCTAACAGCAGAACATGCTTTGCGTTATTCTGTTGTGGGCAGCGTAACGCTCACCATGTCCAGTTCTTTGATGCCAGCTTACCTGAAAACAAGGACCTGCAGAGAGAGAAAGAACACTACGTAACTTACCTGGAACAGTATCCTGTCTTCAATCCATCGCTGACTTCAGTTCCACTCACCTGAAGGTACGAACTCCATCATCCGGCACCGCATGCATCCTGGAATACCATAACCTGGAAAGAGGAGAAAGAAAGACAGCATTGGTAAGTGTTTACTCACGTCTCCTCCCGAATGAAGAAAGCCACACAATTCTTACCTGGGTGGTCATCTCCTGGTCAGTATTATTGCTGGAACATTACGGCGCTCGGCGAGGAACATCGCAACCTGCAAGGAGAGAAAAGACACATGTTAGCAATATAAAAGGCGAAACAGCGCTGCGCATCGCGCATTACTCACCAGACAGCATCGCGCACACCACGCTTTCGCCTATCGGCCCATGCTCATCTTCATACTGCATGACAACACCAAAATACCTTTCCATACCTAAAAGGAAAGAAGCAAGAAATTATTATTCGAACTAAGAGGAACATAAGAACTGCATATAAAGACTGTAAAGCAGCAAACCTACGGAGTCGCAGCAGGCCTGGATTCCCACAGGGGGGCTTGCACCAGTGAAGTAACTTGGTCGCTGCTCGCCCCCCACATCTACGCCACAAGGAGCAGGATGGAGAATCCACCTTTTACAATATTAAGGTGAGGAGAATATCACAAGGTTCAGTAATGTCCTCTTCCTCTGATGAAAACTCCGTCTCCCCTCCTTCCCCTTCCTCCTCACCTTTAAACTTTGGCTTGGGGTCTCTCTTCTTCTTTCCTCTCAGGGTTGGTTTCTCCTTTTTTTTAAGACGGTAAGGACGGCCACGGAACGACGCAACAGTGCCACTAGAATAGTGGGCTGTGGTTGATTCCCCGTGACTGTCAGTAATGGGGAAAATGCCAGAGGCATAAAAAAAACAACCACAAGGATGGATGACAGCTGTTGATCGACCCAACAGATGGCAGGTAGGTTCGAAGGCTCTGATGGTAAGATGCACCCAGAAGGGAAGGTATCGGGTACGACGGAACAACAAGAGCACCAGAATTCGATCAGGATCAGGAGGAAGCACGGTAAGTAAGCAAAGGCGTACAGGTACTAGTAGAGCAAAGAGAAGGGCCAGTATAGAAAACAGGAAGTCAGGTGGACGGAAGGAGAAGAAGGAGCCGGACGGAGAGCAAGAGAAGTAAGATGGGAGGTAAGCGGGGGAACACAAAAAGGCAGCTGAAGACAGGAAAGCGGGCGGAAACCGCAAGGGAAAACTCACGGAGCGTAACAACACAGGGAAGCCAAAAGTTGCAACGCGTCCGTGACCCGGAAGAGGTTGGCTAAATACTTCCGGAACGGACGCGAAGACAAACAACTAGACCGGCAAGGCACATAAGAAGAAAAATGTGCTGGCACAATTAATGGCGGCCCCCTTTCCAGCGGACCCAGACCCGCCATTTGTTCCAGGGTATGACAGAATGCCCCCTCCGAAGCTGTACCCCCCGGGTTTACCAGGGTGTATCCGATAGAATCTGCGTACCAACAAAAGGGCATGTGTGTGGACTTGGGCTCCCAGGAATTTTCCGACCAAGGGTATCCTCTCAAATGTACAAGGTATTCCAATCTCCCTCGATGGTATCTGGAATCACATATTTGAGCGACTTCGTATTCATCACCAGAGGAACCAGAAGGTATAGCGACCTTCTTCGAAGTCTGTGACCATTCATCAGCCTGGAACGGTTTTAGTTGGGACGAATGGAATACAGGATGGACCCGTCGTAAACCCTCCGGGAGTTTGAGGCGCAAGGCCACAGGGTTAATCTTGTGTAGAATTTCATAGGGTCCAAAGTAACGGGGGATAACTTAGAGGGTCGTACCCATCTGGGTAGGTATTTGATGGAAAGCATGACCTTGGAACCAACTTCCCAACTCGGCACAGGTCTGCGATGTTTGTCGATGTTATTGTGATGGGCAGCCTCCTGAAGGCTTGTCTTAGCCTTGTCCTGAGCCAAAGAAGAATCAACAGCGGGGATACTTGATGACAATCCAGAAATGGGCAGAATGGAGTGTGGATGATAGCCATAAGTACAGTAAAATGGACTCATACCTAGGGCTGAGTGGATGGTGTTATTGTAGGAGAATTCGGCAGTAGGTAGAAGTGCCACCCAGTTGTCTTGTTGTGCGTTGATGAAACAGCAGAGATACTGTTTGAGGGTTTCATTTAGGCGTTCGGTTTGCCCATTAGATTGGGGGTGGAAGCCGGATGACAGGGCTCTCTCTATACCCAATTTCTCACAGAAGGCCTTCAAGAAATGAGAGGTATATTGGGAGCCCCTGTCAGAAATAATCTTAGTAGGGATTCCATGGAGACGGAACACATCCTTTAAGAATACCTCTGCCATCTCGGTACCAGTGGGTACTCCCGGCAAAGGAGAAAAGTGTGCCAGTTTAGACAAGGAGTCTACCACCACCATGATGCAAGTAAATCCTTGAGACTTCGGTAGGTCCACAATTAAATCATTGGATATGGTCTTCCAAGGGCCGGATGGTACGGAGCTGGGCTCTAGCAGACCCAAAGGTTTTTGTGTGAGGTTCTTGCTACGAAGACAGATGGAACATGACCGAACATATTGGGTGGTATCCTTGTTCATGGTAGGCCAATAAAAATATTGTTGGAGGAAATCCAATGTACTCTTGAGTCCTCTGTGTCCAGCAATCTTCGAGTCGTGACACCAGAAGAACGCAACCTTCCTTAACGATTGTGTAGGTAGGTACAGCTTCCCTTCTACGGTATAGAGGCCATCAATGATATCGTAATGTATATTCTTGGTGTGTTTTTCAACCTCAAACGATCCTCCTGAGGCTTCTCTAACTTTCCGCAAAAAGGTAGAGAGTACACAGATATTCTTAGATTGGGGAAATATGAGTTCCTTTGTAGGTTCGGTGTCCGAAACGTAGTCGCTGCGCCGAGAAAGGGCGTCGGCCAAGAGATTTTGAGAACCTGGTATGTACGAGATGTTGAAGTCAAACTGCGCAAAGAAATGGGCCCATAACACTCTAACTGTATCAGGACCTGTAGATTTTTGTGATCCGTACAGATGGTAAAAGGATGCTCTCTCCCCTGGAGTATATGGCGCCATTCCAGACAAGCTAGCTTCATAGCCAAAAGCTCTCACTCAATGACGGAGTCATTTTTGTGACTGATGGTGAGTGTCTTGGAAAAATAGGAAATGGGGTGTTCCTTATCTTGATGGTGCTGCAGTAAAACTGCTCCTACAGCCGCGGAAGATGCGTCAGTCTCCAAGATGAATGGAAGATTTTAATCCAATTGTCGTAATATTGGGGCTTAACAAAAAGACTGCTTAAGATTACAAAAGCTGTCTTCTGCATCCTGGGACCAACAAAAGGGGGATGAGGACTTCTTCAGAAGATTGATGATGGGCAAAACCTGCTGAGAGAAGTTTGGGATGAACTTTCGATAGAAATTAGCAAGCCCGAGAAATTTCTGAATTTCCTTGACCGTCTTGGGAGAAGGCCATTCCAAGATGGAGGAAACCTTCTGGGGGTCCATCGAGATACCAACTTCGAATAAGATAAAGCCCTAGTAAGGGATGGATGTCGCAGAAAAAACACATTTGTTGAGCTTGACAGAGAGATGATTTGCTTGTAGTCTTCAAAAGACTTCTCTGACGTGTTCCTCATGATCTTCTTGAGTTTGTGAGAAAACCAAGATATCATCTAGGTAGATTATGGGGGTTTCACATAGTAAGTCCGAGAAGAGATGACCCATAAATCGTTGAAAAATTGAAGGAGCATTGACTAGTCCAAAGGGCATTACTTGGTATTCGTATAGGCCGAATGGAGTACGGAATGCCGTCTTCCATTCGTCACCCTTGGCAATACGGAGCAAGTAGTAGGCATTCCTTAAGTCCAACTTAGTAAAGATCGTAGTCTCTTGAACAGCTTGTATAATTTCAGATATAAGCAGCATCGGGAAACGATCTTTCATGCTCACCTTGTTCAAACCCCTATAATCGATACAGAGTCATAATTCATGAGACCCCCTTTGGGGATGAAGAACAAGGATGCTCCTGCTGGGGATTTAGATGGTTAGATCAATTTGTTGGAGAGGTTCTTATCCAGATACTCTCTAAGGAATTTCTTTTCTTCCAGTGACAGAGGATACATCCGACCAAAGGGTACTAATGCTCCAGGAGTGAGTTTAATACAGCAGTCTTCTGCCCGGTGAGGTAGTAGCTCCAGTGGAATCTTTTCCGTGACTACTTCTGAGTAGTCCCTAAGAAAGCTTTGCAGACAATGTATGGCACTCGATTCTGAACTGCATACTGCCTTGATGGTCTCAAAATGGGGTTCGGGAAGGCATGTATCCTTGCAATATGTGGAATGAAATCTGAGGATATTCTTGGTCCAATTGATGGTAGGGTTATGCCTTCGTAACCAACCTATGCCGAGTATAAGAGGGAAATGAGCTGCACGGATGATATCGAACACAATCTTTTCTGAATGCTGGTGGATGTTCATGGTGAGTTCTTCGGTGGTATGGGTGATGAGACCGGAACTTAAGGGTTCCCCATCTACCCCTTCGACCTTCTGACCCTCAGTCTTGGCAACGCGGGGTAATCGCATCTTCTCAGCCCACTGTGTGTCTATGAAGTTCCCGGCAGCTCCGCAATCCAATAAAGCTTGAGTCTGGATGTCGGAGTCCCCTACCCTCAGAGACACAACAATCACCATAAGTCGGGAGTCTACGGATGTTATGGAGGATGTCACAGAAAGGGTAGCATTAGGACTTGATTGAGCCTCTCGGAAGTTCGTCCTTACACTTACCGAGGGTGATCGTTTCCCGAACATCTAGGAGGAACATCTGGGCAATCTCTTAACAAATGAGTGGAGGACCCACAATACATGCACAAACTGCCTTCCCTTCGCCTCTTGCACTCTTCAGGGGTTAGAGGGGCTCGAGTAGTGCCAATCTGCATTGGTTCCTCTTTAGGCTGTCGTGTCATAGGTGAGGAAGCTGGGGGAAGTGCTTCTGGGAAAGACTGTAAGTTCTTGTTCTTCCTTCTCTCTGAGCGACGTTCATTTAGACGGAAGTCTATTCGGAGTACAGCTGTAAGTAAGTCTGCAAATGTCTGAGGTCGGGCAATGCGAGCAAGTTCATCCTTGAGATCTTCTCTTAAGCCTCTGAAAAATGGCATATTGTGCCTGCTCTTGCCATCCTGCCTCAGAAACAACCTGCTTGAAGGAAGTAATATAGGATAATAGGTCAGTGTTCCCTTGCCTGATTTCCAAGATATCTTCTGAAGCTATGTAAGTGCTTTCGGTTCTCAAGAATGTCTGCTGAAGAAGTGTCTTGAAGGCACTGTAATCTTGGAGGACCGGATCAGCTTGATTCACCAAAGGAGTGGCCCAATTTAGGGCGTTACCAGTCATGTGGGTTATCACAAAACCCACCTTGGCATGGTCAGAGGAAAAGGTATGTGTCCGAAAGGCAAAATGTAGATTACAGGCATCCAAAAACTCTTTAACCCTTTTGGGTGATCTGTCGAATTTCCCCGAGACCAATGGTAGTGGAGGAAGATCGGTTGAGGATTGTTCCCTCTCAGTCATTTTCTGTTGCACGGTAGCATTGGCGCTCTTTAAATTCTGAACCTCCAAATTCAGATTTTGGACCGCTGCTACTAGTTCTTGGAGTTGTTGTGGTGTGGCCATGTTAGATTCAGGGCGTTGCAATCTATCACAAGGTTCAGTAATGTCCTTTCTCTGATGAAAACTCTGTCTCCCCTCCTTCCCCCTCACCTTTAACCTTTGGCTTGGGGTCTCTCTTCTTCTTTCCTCTCAGGGTTGGTTTCTCCTTTTTTTTAAGAAGGTAAGGACGGCCACGGAAGGACGCCACAGTGCCACTAGAATAGTGGGCTGTGGTCGATTCCCTGTGACTGTCAGTAATGGGGAAAAAGCCAGAGGCATAAAAAACCCCAACCACAAGGATGGATGACAGCTGTTGATCGACCCAACGGAGGGCAGGTACGTTCGAAGGCTCTGATGGTAAGATGCACCCAGAATGGAAGTTATCGGATACGACGGAACAACAAGGGCACCAGAATTCGATCAGGATCAGGAGGAAGCACGCTAAGTAAGCAAAGGCGTACAGGTACTAGTAGAGCAAAGAGAAGGGCCAGTATAGAAAACAGGAAGTCAGGCGGACGGAAGGAGAAGAAGGAGCCGGACTGAGAGCAAGAGAAGTAAGACGGGAGGTAAGTGGGGGAACACAAGAAGGCAGCTGAAGACAGGAAAGCGGGCGGAAACCGCAAGGGAAAACTCACGGGGCGTAACAACACAGGGAAGCCAAAAGTTGCAACGCGTCCGTGACCCGGAAGAGGTTGGCTAAATACTTCCGGAACGGTAGTGAAGATGAACAACTAGAGCGGCAAGGCACGTAAGAAGAAAAACGTGCTGGCACAATTAATGGCGGCCCCCTTTCCAGCGGTCCCAGACCCGCCATTTTTTTCCAGGGCATGACAGAGAAGGCCCAAGGGGGAGGAAGGAGTTGAGGCCAAGGGAGGTGGGAAAACATAAAGACAATCTGGTATTGAATCCAGCTCTCCTATATTGCAGACCAATCTTTAACCAGAGGCCTTACCAAGGGACAGAGAGAGGGTTCGAGAGTGCAAATCCTCCAACCAGGGCTGGGTGGCGTCCCCGTGGATACCAGGTGAGCGTAACACATAGGATGCAGAGGCCTACCGGGAAATCTCCAGAGTTCCCTATTGGCCAATCCACCACCGGCCCTCTATCACCTAAATCTCTTAAAAGAGTGAAAAAATCCTTCCGTAGCCACTGCCTTGATACTGTCTTGTTTGGTACCGGAGGAAATAGATAATTTTGAATTCATTCCCCAAGAGCTATCTAGTCAACAACAAGAAGACTTAAAAGATTTAGGGCCTCATTACACGGATGGCAGTAAGGGATTAACGATACCGGTAAGGGATTACCGCTATCGCTAAATACCCTTGCCAATTACCACCCGGATAACCGCTATTTGCGGCACCGCTAAGAACGGTGCCACTAATAGTGGCTAGTCTGCGGGCGCGCGACCTCTCATGTCGGAAATAGCGGCATGGCGCTAATAGCACACCATCAGAAGCCATGCAGACATGATAATAGCGGCATGGAATTGCCCCAAAAAGCCCATAATGGCATGGCAGAAATACCGGCATCGCGAACCACCCGTTAAGAGACATGAGCAGTGTTCCCACCTGCCACAGGTGGCCACAATCAGCACAGGTGGAGGCAATGGAGAGTGTGGCAG
The DNA here is from genome assembly GCF_040938575.1 of Ambystoma mexicanum. Taxonomy (NCBI): domain Eukaryota; kingdom Metazoa; phylum Chordata; class Amphibia; order Caudata; family Ambystomatidae; genus Ambystoma; species Ambystoma mexicanum. The sequence goes on from NC_090937.1 coordinate 302,649,845, forward strand.
CACAAAAGGACCACACCACACCCCTTCCCACACCCCTTCCCACACCAACATGGTTCCAATACTAGCAGCATTACATGGGCTGGAGGACATGATTGCATTGCAGCACCAACAACAACAGGCAGCACAGAGGAGACGCAGGGGGAGGAGGAGGGCGAGACAGGCCCAGCAAGCCCCACCAGTGCATCTAGTAATACCACAGAGGCATCGACCAATCCCCAGGATTCGAGCCAGTCCATTCAACCTAACCCCTGAGCAGATACACACTCTGTACCGTCTGGACCGGGATACCATCACCAGCATTGTGGACATGACACACGACAACATTGTGAGTCTCATAGACATCTGTACTGCCATCCCCCCTCTACTGAAGGTGGTAACTGTGCTCCACTTCCTGGCCACAGGCACCTACCAGCATACAGTAGGGCAGATGCATGGCATATCACAACCAGTATTCTCATGCACGCTGACCCAGGTGCTCGATGCCCTCCTGAAGCACACAAGTGAACACATATCCATGCCACGGACTGCCCAGGAGATCTCCAACACCAAAGTTGGCTTCTATTCACTGGCAGGCATCCCAAGTTGCATCGGGGCCATCGACTGTACCCATGTGGAATTGGTGGTCCCACATCACAATGAAGCAGTCTACCGAAACAGAAAGCAATTCCACTCCATCAATGTCCAAATGGTATGTGACTCAAACAAGATAATCACACATTGTTGTGCCCGATATCCCGGATCAACCCATGATTCAATGGTCCTGCGGAACTCAACGATACCACGCTATATGGAGCGACATGCCGGACAACGTTCGTGGCTACTTGGTGAGGAGCAGGGCAAGCACATGGCAGTGTGATGTGGGGTGTGATTGGGGGGGACGAGATGCATACTCCAACTGGGTGTGATTGGGGGGGAAGAGATGCATACTCCAACTGGGTGTGATTGGGGGGGGGAAGAGATGCATACTCCAACTGGGTGTGATTGGGGGGGGGAGAGATGCATACTCCAACTGGGTGTGATTGGGGGGGGAAAGATGCATACTCCAACTGGGTGTGATTGGGGGGGGAGATGCATACTCCAACTGGGTGTGATTGGGGGGGGAAGAGATGCATACTCCAACTGGGTGTGGACTGTCGTCTGTAGAACAAATGGACATACAGATGTACGCCAATGTCCACCAAGGCAGGACACAATGGACCGGAAACAAAACCACATGCAATTTTGAAGCTGCACAACATTGAAATCAAACCAATATGCCAAACATGACACATCTATCCACATGCACATTGCACATCATACCATACCCCATATGACACAAATCAGCAACATGGCGCCAATATGCCAAATCAAAATGTGCGCTGGACAACATCACTACAGCTATGCGCCCTTGAGTGCATGCAAAGGGATCACCTGTAGCCATTGTACTGAACCACACCCGTACACCACTAGTGAAGTGCCGCTTCACAGCATGGCGACATCGATTTCAGAATGGCAGTACACTAGCAGTGTGGCACAAACGTTGCCTGGGCCCAGGAACACCTAAGACCTGTCCTCACCCAGGACATGGCACTAACTGCCAGAGGACTGCATGGTGCATATCCACTTGCAAGGACTAGCTCACCTTCTCACATTGCAGTTACACAGATCATCTCCATGCATGCTGGGATTCGTGGATGCCAATCACAATGCAAAGTTGATTCGTGTGATATGTACAGGTTGCACTTGATGTGAACAGTAACACGTCCCCATTGTTGCCCCCATGCAGGTGATGCTGGCTATACCCTGAGGAGGTGGCTCCTTACCCCTGTACGGAACCCACAGAACAGGCACAAAGAGGAATACAATCGTGCACGTACCCGTACACGCGTGGTAATTGAGCAGACATTTGGCCTTTTGAAGACACTGTTCCAGTGCCTCAGCAGGTCGGATGGGGCACTCCTGTATGGCCATGAGAAGGTGGCCAAGATCACCATGGCATGTGTCATGCTGCACAATATGTGTATCAGACGGAATGTGCCAATGCCGCATGACATTGAAATGCAACCACCTTATGGGGATGATGAAGGGGATGAGGAGGGAGGAGATGGGGCTGCAGGTCATGCAGGAGACGATGCCCAGGAGGGACGTGATGTGCGTCAGCATCTGATCAACCAAATATTCTGAATCACATGGTGCTACTCTGTTGAATGGATGTGGGTATTTGTCCACTGGGTTCTCTGGTGAAGCGCACACTGGGCCCTGTCCCCCAATAAAGCTCACATACTCAATGATAAGGTCCAAGCCTGTGTTTTAACTTGTCACCAGTGTGTTTAATACATTAAGAAATAAAGAAGTGCATGGACCCAACAACTCAAACACCCCATCCCCCCTACCCCCACGACACTCCCAAAACACCCTATCCCCCCTCCCCCACAACACTCCCAAAACACCCTACCCCCCTACCCCCACGACACTCCCAAAACACCCTATCCCCCCTCCCCCCATGACACTCCCAAAACACCCTGTACCCCCTCCCCCACGACAACCCCATGTATGGCTGGTACAACGTTGCTGTCTTGCTGTACATGTGCCAGCTACATCGGGCTGGCCCTACTTCCCATCCCCACCACCACCATTAGGGGGTTGGGAGGGTGTGCGCCGCATGGTTCGCAAGGAGCGGCACCGGGGTCTTGTCTGCCTTCAGCTGGCAGAGGAGGAGGTGCATGGTTTTTCTTGTGGCGGTGGGAGGTACTGTCTGTCCATAGCGTCCGCTATGCGGGTGAGGACCTGCCTCAGTAGTGCCATCTCCTCACAGAGCCTGTTGGTGCAGGCTTCCATGCCCTGTCTCATCTCCCTTGCATTCTCCCTGACCTCCTCCCTCAGACGGGCTGCCTCATCAACATGCTGGCCAACCAGCGCTGTTATCTCCTCCTGCCACTGTCTGATGGTGACCATGTCATGGCCACTGTGTCCTGCTCGTGGGCTGGGTGCCGCACCTTGATCTATGGGTAGGCCATCAGGTGAGGACACCGGTGGGCTCCAGCTCCCTGCCACGATTTCATCGCCAGACTGGGCATGGCTGCTGGATTGTGATGTTGGCCGTGGGGATGCTTCTTTGGATTGGTGGGGGCTGGGGGTGTGCTCTTGCATGGCCAAGTCACAGCCACATCGGACAGCGGTGCGGTGGCTGCTGCCTCGCCAATTGAACTGATGGCAGCAGACAGTGGCCCCTCTGTGGGTGGTTCCTGCGTTGGGGGGGATCACTGGAGTGGGTGCAGCAATTGTTTCAGCCGGAGCTTCACATCTTGGTGACGTGGGTGGCTTGCTATGTTTGCCCCTCTGCAGGAGCACACTCCTCTATGTGCCCTTTGATGTGCTGGCGGTGTTCCATGGCTGCTTTGCCCTGGCTTGTTTCTTGGCAGGGGGAGCCTGTGTCAGAGTGTCCTGCTCATCGCTGTCAGTCTGTGAGCCTGTGGGGGACAAAGAGGGGGATGGCATTGGTGATGGGCCAACGTGCTTCATGCAGATGTTGTTCATCATGCTGTTCTATGCATTGGGACTTCATTAGTGGGCATTCAGGTCATGGGACTGTCGGGTGGATCATTCATGCATGGGTCTGGGTGGCACATGTCTGTGGTGATGCGTGCATGTGTGTGTGTTGGGGTGTGACACTCACATGGGCAGGGTTGTGTGCATGTATGTTTGTGGCCGCATCCATGAGCTGATTTAGGGATCACATTTGGGGGGTACCTCACCTTTCACAGTGCATTGTTTTATGTGGACACTCGCCTCCATCTGATGTGGGCACACCACGCTCCATGTCGCCAACTCCCCCTATGGATTCAACACCTATGGTGCTCGCTCAGGTCTCCTCCCACTCCCTCAGTTTGATAGGTGAATCTCCACCACCTCCTGTGGCCATGGCCAGCTTCCGATTGGCAGCCAGTATGCTGCGGACACGGAGGCAGAGATCGTCCCACCGCTTCCTGCAATGTTTCACAGTGCGGGTGGTGGTGCCCACCGCACTGACTTTCTGGGCCACCTCTGCCCAGATGGCCTTTTTTTTGTTTAGGGTCTCACGCTGCATGTCATTCGTGAAGACCACATTCGCGTTGGTGGCAAGCGTGTCCGTGAGCATGATGAGCTCCTCATTGGTAAATGTCTCCTTCCGCTGCCGATCCGCTCCTTTTTTAATTGTCTTGGGCATTGTCAGGGGGTCTTGGATGGTTTTGTATGGCACTGGTGTGGATGCAGGTCAAAGATGGCCGCCGTGCTCTTTCCCGTTCCTGTGCGATGACGCTATTTCCGGTTCCGCAATTTTACGATGACCGCTAATAGCGGTCACCGCTAATTCCGTGTTGCAGGAGGTCGGAAGGGCTATCAGCGCTTTCATCGGTGCCGCTAAGGGTCTTAACGGGGTCTTTAGCGCCATTGCGGTAGGGTCATTACCAGCATGGCGCTATGCTTGTGTCCGCGTACTCGTAATGGCACGCAATTAGCTGCCTCGTGTCTAGGGGGACACGTTAATAGCGCCATGCCGGTAAGGGCGGTATCTTACCACCTACCGTGTAATGAGGCCCTTAGTTACGACATTCCCCGATGTATTCTGCAAGAAACCAGGGAGAGTGCACAGCACTTATCATTATATCAGAACTCCTAAGGGAAAAGTGGTCCATTTGAAACCATATGGACTACCGGAAGCCCGTAGACAGATAGTGGTTGAGGAAGTGAACAAAATGCTAAGGGGAAATATTATCGAACCCTCTTCAAGCCCATTGGCCTCCCCTGTTGTGTTGGTCACAAAACCTGATCATTACTTGAGGTTTTGCATAGACTTCTGACAGGTCAACACCATCTCTGACTTCAATGCCTATCCTATGCTGCGCATCAAAGAATTGAATGATAAACTCAGAAATGCCACCTTCCTATCAACCCTAGACTTGACCAAGGGGTACTGGCAGGTCCCAGTACATGGACCTGATAAGGAAACAACAGCTTTCTTGGCGCACCTGGGACCGTTCCAGTTCAAAGTCCTCCCTTTTGGCATACACGCGGCCCCCGCCACTTTGCAACGGCTTATGGACGGGATATTACAGCCCTACTCTGATTTCTGTGGGGCTTATATTGACGACATAGTTATTTATAGTAAGACTTGGGAAGATCATCTTTTCCATCTCCTTACTATTATGAGAGCCCTCAGAGAAGCTGGCTTAACTGCCAATCCATCCAAATGTAAGCTGGCCAATCAGCCGTGAAGTACCTCGGCTTCTTTGTAGGGAAAGGCAGTGTCGAGCCTCAACAAGAAAAAGTGAAAGCCGTCCTAGATACCCCCATGCCTAACACCAAGAGAGACCTCAGAGCATTCTTAGGATTAATCAGTTATTACCATAGGTTTATCCCTAATTTCTCAGACAGAACAGCTAAATTGACAGACAAATTAAAGAACGCCGAACCCCAGAAGATTCACTGGACTGACGAGTACAATGTACGTTACAACAGCTTAAAACAAACCATGCCAGAACCAAGATTTTTCGGGCCGTGGCCTGAGCCTATGTGGTGAGGCTGTGCATTAACTGAGCTCCTATCGGGATCCTTAATTGATCCTGCTGTTTCGGAGGTAATAGATAAAGCTAACCGCATGCAAGGACATCAACCTGCAGGGGATATCAGCGCCCTGCTGGGAGGCGTTGTCCCGATCGCAGTGAGAAGAAGGAGTGGCCTGTGTGCCGAGTTTACCTCTGGTATGTCCACTACTGTGGGCTGTCTGGATTGCTGCTGGCTGGCTCACGGAGATCGCATGCCGGACTGTGGCATACGCTGTGCTTTTACCTGTGCTCGGGGCTGCCTTTGGAGCTGGCTGTCTTGGATGTTAGGATCTGGCACTCACAGTTAACAGCACCCCAGACACTGGGAGGAGTGAACGCACTTTTGCTTGTGCTAAGCAGCAATCTGATGGCAAGCATCAATCTCCTGATCTCTTCCCAACTGACGCCTAGAGTATAGATTTTGATTTGATTTGATTTGTGAATGTGTGCCGTGCATACCCTTGGGGGGACTGAGCACGAATGCATCTGGGCGCAGGATGTTCATCTATTCATTTGTCACAGTGTTGCAGGGGGTTTGAAATACTCATGAATTCTGTACTAGACAAATAGGTACATTTTCAGTTGTTTCCTAAATGTTAGTAGAGATTCAAGGAGTCGAAGGTTTAGTGGGAGATTATTCCACATTCGAGGAACAAGCACTGAAAACCGTTGTTCACCCAAGTGGCACTTCTAACCCTTGGGATCTGCAGAAGTTGCTGATCCAAGGAGCGCAGCTGTCTCTGGGGTTGATAGAACTGAATCTTTGCACTCAGATAGGCTGGTGCCGTCCCATGGATGCACCAAAATACCAGGCATAGTACCTTTCCAAAGACGAAGCTGGTGCCACGGCAGTTGTTCCTGGTAGTTTCCCGTAGACCCACGATTCCTGGCTTCGGCACGAAGAAGGACGATGAAGGGGGTTTACACCACACAGGGATGAGGCTGGCTGCAGCGACAATGAATAAAAGGTGCGCTCCTTAAAAACAGGAGAGGCTCTTCAGGTGGCTAGCCGGACCACTACAGCAGTGTGCAGCGATTTCAACCACGAAGGCGACCTCTGGCTGAAGAAGACGATATGGTTATCCCTACCAGGCTCAAGGGAAGAAGACTCCGGACTGGATCTCCTCTTAGTCGTTGAAGGGTAGATAGCTCAGGACTGCAGCAGGGCTTCACCGGTACGGGATAGTTACAGCAGTCAACCTTTGCTCCGCATCTCTTCGGTTCCTTGTAGTTCCAGTGGCGACTCTCTGACTTCCAGCCCAAGAGACCTGCCTTTTATGCGAAAATCCCCCATTTACACAGCCTGGCTGTCAATCACACAGTAGGGGCGTTGTCCAGCCCGGACAACCACCTCAGCCAATCATGAAAAAGTGCAACTTGGGTTTCCTAGGATACCCTGTGCAGGGGGCGACTACACCCCTCCCTCACATTCAGCCCTCCTAGACTCCCAGGCGCCTTGAGGAGAGCTTCTTGGCAGAAGCCCGCCAAAAGACAGTGAACAAAGAAGGCAAACCTGGTTTGCCGCGCAAAGTAAAACACAAGAAGGATTTTAACAAAAAGAAAGGGCGAATAAACCGCACTGGAGCCAAAAGAAAAAGTATTTGGTCGAGCGGGTTTAAGTTCGAGGCTAACACAATAGCCTACAATATTACCACGGTTATATAAGATAACCGCGGTAGAAAATTAGGGTAGATACCACTGTTTAAATGTTAAAAGAGTGAAACAATGCTCTACGAGGTACAGATAAAAAGGGCTAAGAGTTAACCCTTCCAGTACTCCAATTAAGATGGGGTGTACCGGATCTGTGGTTAATTTGACTAAGTAAAGTTAATGGTAACTTTACCCTTTTCTGGGAGACAGTAGTCAGCCTCAGAAATGGAGTCGGGGGGAAGTCTGAACGACAACCCTGTGTCACTGCACAGAAGGTGCTGTGTGACACACAAAAAAAGGGGGCTACTGAAGTGGTGTACTCCAGAGTCCACAATCATAAAAACAGGTAAAACACATAGCAAAACACAAGTAAGAGTGGTGAAAAGCTCACACTCTTACCAAGTGGAAAGAAATAACTCCAGAGATCCAGCCAAGATGCTGAAGGCCTCACTAGGTAAGGGAAATTACCCATGAAATGAGAATTCTCCCTAACACTCGCCCCCCCCCAGACTAAGGGACAGGAGGTTTTAATCCACTCCTGGATGGTTCTCATACCTATAGTCGGTTACAAACATCCTAGAGAGACCATCAGAATTTTGGTGGTGACTTCCTGCTCTGTGCTCAATGGGAAAATCAAATCCTTGCAGGCAGATTGACCATCTGAGTAACTTTGGGTTTTCCCCTTTCATTTGCATCAGCCATCTCAAGGGTTGGTGGTCAGTCTGAAGGAAGAAGGTAGAGCCATACAAGTATGGTCTAAACCTCTTCAGTAACCACACAATAGCAAAACATTCTCATTCTATTGTTGCCCACCTTGTCTCAGGATCCTTTAACTTCCTGCTGATGAAACAAATGGGGTGTTCTCTACATTTCTCATCCAGTTGACTAAGGACTGCACCTATACCTACATTAGAAGCATCAGTTTGTTCAATGAAGGGTTGGTGATAGTCAGGAGCTCTCAGGACTGTAGCTTGACAAAGGGCTTTCTTCAGACCTTCAAATGCTTGATTGCACCCTCATTCCATTTGACCTTTTTAGGAAATTTGGGAGAGGAGATGACATTCAAGGGAGAAGCTATGGTCCCATAGTTCTGTATGAAGTTCCTATAGTACCCAGTGAGACCTAAGAAGGCTCTCACTTGGGTTTGAGTAGTAGGGGTGGCCCAGTTTTGTACAGCTTGTACTTTGCTAGGCAGTGGCCTTATTTCACCTCCTCCTACCTCAAGTCCAAGGTAGACCACTGAACTCTGACCCATTTGACATTTGCTTGCCTTTATGGTTAGATGGGCCTCTTCCAGTGCCTGCAATACATAGCCTAGGTGTTCAATATGTTCTTTCCATGTAGGGCTGAACACTGCAATGTCATCCAAGTATGTCATGCAGAAGTCCTCCATCCCATTCAGAACTTGATTGACCATCCTCTGAAATGTAGCAGGTGCATTCTTTAATCCAAAAGGCATTACCTTGAATTGGTAGAGGCCAGCTGGGGTAGAAAATGCAGTTTTCTCCTTGGCATGGTCTGTCTGGTCTATTTGCCAATAGCCTAACGTTAGGTGAAATGTGCTGAGGTACTTGGCTGCACCAAGTTTGTCCACCAGCTCATCTGTCCTAGATAAAGGATGGGCATCAGTGGTGGTGACTGCATTCAGAGCTCTATAGTCCACCAGAATCTCAACTCCTTGGATCCTGCCTTTGGTACAAGCGCAACTGGGCTAGACCATGGGCTAGTAGAGGGCTCTATAACCCCGATATCAAGCATCTTGTTGACCTCATTCCTTATATGGGTTCTTACATTGTCAGACATTCTGTAACCCCTGCTTTTGACAGGCAAACAGTCACCAGTGAGTATATCATGCTGGCCCCAAGGAGTTAAGCCTGGTGAAAGTGAGAACAGGGAGGCAAACTGATTTAACAGTAACTTGCACTCATCCTGTTGGTCAGATGTGAGACTGGAAGAGAGGTTAACTTCTTCCACTTGCTCATCTAAAGGTAAGCCCCTGAGGAGGTCAGGCAGAGGTTCACTCTCCTCCTCCTCTTGAGCTGAAGCTAGAAGCAAAGCTCCTATGTCAGGTCGAGAGACATATGCCTTCAAACGGTTGGTGTGAAAGACTCTGGGAGCCTCCTTAGGTTTGTCTAAGTCCACCAGATAGTTCACCTCTCCAAGTTTACCCACAACCTTGAAGGGTCCTATCCATTTGTCCTGCAAGGCCCTCTGCCTTTTGGGGACCATAACAAGAACAAGCTGGTCTTGGGTACATGCAACCATGTTAGCCTTCTGGTCATGCCAATGTTCCACCAGAGCTTGACCAGCCTTCAAGTTATCAGTTGCCTCTGCCATCGTGTGTGACATTCTCCTCCGGAGACCTATCACATAGTCAGTCACTCTGACTGGCTTGGTGGAAGGAGCACTCTCCAACCCCTCCTTAATCAGGGCCAATGGACCTCTGACTGGATGGCCATAAAGAAGTTCGAAGGGACTAAATCCTACTCCCTCCCGAGGGACTTCTCTATATGCAAAGAGAAGGCATGGCAGTAGAAAGTCCCACTTGCTCTTTAGGGGTTCTTCTAAAGCACCTATCATGCTCTTCATAGTTCTGTTAAACCTCTCTACCAACCCATTGGTTTGGGGATGGTAGGCAGTTGAGAACTTGTAGGTTACTCCACAGGTTTTCCACATGGTTTGCATGTAGTTGGACATAAAACTTGATCCCCTGTCCGATATCACCTCCTTAGGAAAACCTACTCTGGTAAAAATACCAAGTAGGGCCTTAGCCACAGCTGCAGCCGTAACAGTCCTCATAGGTACAGCTTCAGGAAATCTAGTGGTATGATCCACTACAACCAGGATAAACCTGTTGCCTGAAGATGTGGGGGAATCAAGAGGACCAACAATGCCAAACCCGACCCTCTCAAAAGGAACTCCCACTACTGGGAGAGGCACTAAGGGTGCCACATTCTTGGATCCACTCTTGCCAGAAGTTTGGCAAGTGTGGCAGCTTCTGAAGAACCCATCTTAGGCCAGTAGAAATAAAGAGAGAGCCTTTCCTTGGTCTTCTTAAAACTTAAGTGACCAGCCAAAGGTATCTCGTGGGCTAACTGCAGAAACTGGAGTCGGTTCACTAGAGGTACTACAAGTCTTTTGCAGTCTCCAGGGGTTGACTCATTTGGTTCACTGTAGAAGAGGCCATATTCCCAGTGCAACCTGTACTTCCCAGGCTCAGTCCCATTGAGCTGAGAAGTAGTTGGCAAAGGCCTTCCAAGGTAGGACATTCTCTTTGTCCCTTGCTGAAATCTTCCCTGTTGGGTCCACCTTCTGCCAGTAAAGACTGCAGCTCAGGATGGTCAACAGGGTCCAGATCTCCTACCAAGGTAAGATCCTCTTCTAGATCTGATTCATCAGTATCTAGTTTGACCATACAGGGTTGAACCTTGCACTCAGCCTCAGCTGGTGTAGGAGTCACAGATGTGACTTTGGACAGTCTTGGAGATGTCCTTCTGGGCACAGGAGTGCTTGCTGGTTTCTTGCTGGCAGACTTGGGTTTCCCCTTTGTCTTTTCTTGTCCTGCAATGGCAGTAAGTAAGTCCTGTGGACTTGGGGTGATAGTTCCTCTATCATGTCCCCAGGAGAGCCTCTCAAGGTTCTCTCCCTTGCCGACCTTGTGAGCTCCTGCTTCCTTCTGCTGTGAGGTGGGGGGTGGGGGTACTAGACACAATTCCAAGAGTTTTAAGGTCATTACCCAGCAGGACCCTCCCAGGCACGTTATTTTGCACACTTACAGGTATCCTGACAGTCATGTAATTACACTGGATGAGAGCTGGTAACTGGGGAACCATTTGCACATGGCCTCCAGCTAACTTGGTTAAGTGTTTGGGTGACTTAGCAACATCCTCCACTTTGAAAAAACAATGAATCAACCACAGTTATGCTGGCTCCAGTGTCTCGGATGGCAGGAGTCTCCTGTCCATTCACAAGAACACTATCTTTGTAATACTCTTTAGTATTATCTGGAATTGAGTTATAGACATCTAAGTTCTGTTGTTCCCAAAGACCCAAGGACACTAAAGAAACACTAGATAGCTGAGACTCTCATGGGCTCATCAGCTAGTAACTGAAGGTTTCCACTGGTCATAGGTACTTCATCCACCTGGGTGAAGGCTAAGGAGACAGTGTTGACCCCTGAAGGTTTACCCTTACATCTGGGATCTCCTTTCACATGGTCAGGTAGCCCACAAACAAAGCATTTCCCAAATGCTCTTTGGAATGGGGGTTTACTCTGACCTCCATCTGGTTTGGGACCAGATGGTACACTAGCCTGATTCGGTTTCCCTTGTGGCTCACCCTGGTTATGTTTGGGGCCCTCTTTTGGATTGGAATTATTGGAATTCTCTTTGTTGTCTTTCTTTGGCTGCTTTCCCTCATCCTTCTTCTGGGTTGCCCCAGAATCCTTGTGAGTAGCCCTGTTGGCAACCCACAAGTCAGCAGCCTTAGTTAGCTTCTTGGGATCTATCTCCTTTGAATCAGCCAAGTGCTGTCTAAGTTCAGGGGAACAGACATCAAAAATAGACTCCAACATTACAAGATTTCTCAAACCTTCATAAGTGTTCACTTTGTAACCCTTAACCCAACCATCTAAGTTTTTCAAACATTCACACACCCAGGTAGCCCAAGGGGTACCATCATGCATTTTGAGGGTTCTAAACCTCTTAAGGTACTGGGAAGGGGTCTTCCCAAATCTAGCTATTAATGCTAGCTTCACACACTCATAATCCTGTTTATCCTCCTCCCCCAACTCCATTACAGCATCACTTGCAACAGGGGGGAGCCTAGAGAAAAGCCAGGGAATCAGCTGATTCCCTGAGATGCCTTGAGTCACATGAGTGTACTCAAACATTGATAACCAATCCAAAACATCAAGTTTAGTCTCATACATACCAATAATTTCCTTTGGCATACAGGGTCTCTTAGGGCTGGCAGACCTAGAAGACTCTGGGAGAGAAGCATTTTCTACAGACAAGTTTTTCATCTCTAGTTCATGATTCAGCTCCATTTCTCTGAGCCTTAACTCTTGATGTTTCATGGCAGTTTGTGCATCAATACGTTTCACTTCTAATTCAAGTCTCATTTTCTCAAGTGCAATAAATTCAGGAGTAAGTGTAGGACCTGTGAGGGTCCCAGTGGACAGAGGTTGTGCTTTCTGAGCAGGCAAAGGAGTTGTAGGGCTACCTAACAAGAATGCATCTACTTCTTCCAAATCAATACTCTCAGAATCAGAAACACCAGTATCCACACTTGCTGGAGGGGTAGGCCCTTCTGACCCACTCTCCAGACTTGGCTTTCCTATTAACTTTGCAATCAATTCAGATTTCTTTCCTTTACCAGAGAGACTCCTCTTTCTACACATGGTTCTCAAAACCTCAGCAGTGTAGTTCAAGAGACTCTCTTCAGTGTAGCTTTCCATATTTGACATGATTTCTCAGTAAAATAGAGTTAGTGGTGTTAACCTTGCGGTTAGTTGAACCCAAGCAATAGCAGCACTCTAAGTGTAATCACTCTACTTCCAAATCCTCACTGCTGTACACCAGTGTTAGGCAGAATCCTGTGCAGTGCCCTTAGGGACCACTACACACGATTAAGACTACAGGTGGCAATACAAGTTTTACCCTTGGTACAAGCCTGTACTACTAGGTTATAGTGGTAGCAGTAGCAGAGCAGCCAGGCGTATCTCAAGAGTATATGAGCAGTAGTAGAGATTACACCAAGGGACACAATTACTGTGGCTCAAGCAAACACAGACTCAAGGTTTCAGGTAAAAAATATAAGTACATTTATTTTTAAACCATTTGTTATTAACACAACACTTCTATTACAATTTAAAACCACACGTTAAATACACTACAGCTGACCAATTCACTTTGTACGGTATAAATCAAGGTAAGTACCCTCTGTTTGAGAGAACCGGCGTTTAGAAACAATGCACGTTACCGTGAATGCTATTGCGATCACTTTTTGACAGTTCGTTCTACTAAATAAACGTGTATCCGCGGCAAGAAATGCTACCGGGGCAAAAACACACTTAGCACCTGAGATAGCCAGAGAGAGTTGGGGGCAAAAATCATAGGCAATATGTTAGATAGGCAAACAGAATCGAAGAACACTCATAGACAGAAATACAAGAGTCAAGAGGCCGGAGCCAGCGTCAATTGGAACCGGGCTCCTGTGTCGAGGATCACACGTCGGATAGTTCGGGATTCAAAGTTGCCAAAAGTACTTTAGATATTGTCAAATGTTCAGAAGCAAAAGTTATAAGAAGGAGGGAAAAATAAGGGCAATCCTTATAAGCGAGAAATAGGGATTTCACCCAAAATTCCTCAAGCAGGACACACTACCTTTCCAAAGACGAAGCTGGTGCCACGGCAGTTGTTCCTGGTAGTTTCCCGTAGACCCATGATTCCTGGCTTCGGCACAAAGAAGGACAATGAAGGGGGTCTACACCACACAGGGATGAGGCCGGCAGCAGCGACAATGAATAAAAGGTGCGCTCCTTAAAAACAGGAGAGGCTCTTCAGGTGGCTGTCCGGACCACTACAGCAGTGTGCAGCGATTTCGACCACGAAGGCGACCTCTGGCTGAAGAAGACGAGCTGGTTATCCCCACCAGGCTCAAGGGAAGAAGACTCCGGACTGGATCTCCTCTTAGTCGTTGAAGGGTAGATAGCTCAGGACTGAATAGGGCTTCACCGGTACGGGATAGTTGCAGCTTTCAACCTCTCCTCCGCTTCTCTTCGGTTCCTTGTAGTTCCAGTGGCGACTCTCTGACTTCCAGCCCAAGAGACCTGCCTTTTAATGCGAAAATCCCCCATTCACACAGCCTGGCTGTCAATCACACAGTAGGGGCGTTGTCCAGCCCGGACAACCACCTCAGCCAATCATGAAAAAGTGCAACTTGGGTTTCCTAGGATACCCTGTGCAGGGGGCGACCACACCCCTCCCTCACATTCAGCCCTCCTAGACACCCAGGCGCCTTGAGGAGGGCTTCTTGGCAGAAGCCCGCCAAAAGACAGTGAACAAAGAAGGCAAACCTGGTTTGCCGCGCAAAGTAAAACACAAGAAGGATTTTAACAAAAAGAAAGGGCGAATAAACCGGACTGGAGCCAAAAGAAAAAGTATTTTGTCGAGCGGGTTTAATTTCGAGGCTAACACAATAGCCTACAATATTACCACGGTTATATAAGATAACCGCGGTAGAAAATTAGGGTAGATACCACTGCCACCAGCCATGTCTAAATGTTAAAAGAGCGAAACAATGCTCTACGAGGTACAGATAAAAAGGGCTAAGAGTTAACCCTTCCAGTACTCCATGTAAGATGGGGTGTACTGGATCTGTGGTTAATTTGACTAAGTAAAGTTAATGCTAACTTTACCCTTTTCTGGGGGACAGTAGTCAGCCTCAGAAATGGAGTCGGGGGGAAGTCTGACCGACAACCCTGTGTCACTGCACAGAAGGTGCTGTGTGACACACAAAAGAAGGGGGCTACTGAAGTGGTGTACTCCAGAGTCCACAATCATAAAAACAGGTAAAAACACATAGCAAAACACAAGTAAGAGTGCTGAAAAGCTCACACTCTTACCAAGTGGAAAGAAATAACTCCAGAGATCCAGCAAAGCTGCTGAGGGACTCACTAGGTAAGGGAAATTAGACATGAAATGATTATTCTCCCTAACACTCCTGTGTGGCTAGTTGCTGCTGGCTGCTGTGCTAACATTGTTGGGTCAGTGGGAGTGCGCATAACAGTCCTCACGGGGGCCAGAGTCTGCACTGGGTGGCTTTCCTGTCTGGTGGTTCCCGGGATTCCAGTTGCTACCGGCTGCACGCCTGGATCTCTGCTGAATCCTGAATCCACATTTGCTTTGGCCTCACTTGGAATAATGTCCCCAACCAAGGGCAAAGGTAAAGCCACAATTATGGACTTGTTTGCTAATACGGGTAAGTCCTGTGAACTGTCACAAAGTGCACCGGCAACGCAAACAGAGGCATGTGTATCTGGCGCAGGCTCTCAGGAAGATCTGGTGCTGGCTGCTATAGCAGCACTGAGATCCTCATTGGAGACGAAAATCTATAAGGTAAAGGTATATGTTCGGTTGCTACGAGGTTCGACAACTAGCCAAAAGAGTTGTGATGGTTGAGAAGGAGCTGAAGGAAATGAGCGACTCTACAAAGGACTTGGAGACTTGAGTTTGGGAATTGGAGAGAAGGAATACTGCCTTGGAGCTGCGGGCTGAAGACACTGAACCGAGGGCCCGATGAAACAATATACGGCTGCTTGCGCTCCCGGAGGGCTTTGAGGGCCCAGACCTCACTCAGTATGTTCAGACCCTATTACTGCAGGAACTAGGACCTGGGAACTTATCGCAGGGTTTTGCGGTTGAGCCTGCTCACCGCTCGTTACAGTAGCGGCCACCACCGGGCTCTCATCCCAGACCTGTCATTGCAAAGATTTTGAACTTTTGTGATAGGGAGGTGATATTGGCACACCCGGGAAGGCAGGTGAGATCCAGAGAGACAACTCTAAAGTTGCCATCTACCCGGACTACAAACTGGTAGTTTAGAGGGCCAGGAACTCCTTTGTGCCGGTCAAGGTGAGACTCAGGTGCCTAATATCAAATACATGCTCATATGTACTGCCAGGCTCAAAATCATTCACAAAGGCAGGGCACAGTTCCTTGAAGCATTTGCAGCTGCTAACATGTGGCTGGAGCACAACAATTTGGCTAGCAGAGACAAACCTAACACTTGACCCTGTGGGCGCCATTATTGGGACGCGTATATGAGTTTGAAGGTTGCGATACCCGGGCATCCCATGTAGCATTAACTGATGTAAAGAACCACCGGGGAAAAGAGGGGTGTGGGGTTGGCGACTATGACCTGATGTTCACTCTATAGAATGCTGCACCTGATATATATGATTCTAAGGCTCTTGTTGTGCTGTGTGTGATATGCGAAATATATGTCCGTCTGAATGAATAACCTTGCATACGATGGGGGCAATGTTTGATCACCCACCAATGGCCTTGTTGAAATGCTCTACGCATAAGTGGGTGGCTGGCCTGTTGCTAGCTCCCATTGCCCGACACATGGAGGCCTGGATAGGCCCTAATGGTATGGGTACGCCTGAGCACTGTAAACATCATGCAGTTGCTGGGCGAGTTAATATTGTTTGGTTTGGGGGGGCGTGCCCAACGAGCACGCAATGCAGACGTGATCTAGCAGTGCTCCGGTGGCCGCCAGCAATATCCTGCTCAAATCCTGCAAAATAATCAAATATTCCTTTTAAAATTAAAGCCACGTGCAGCGTAACTCAGCCGGAACAGTTCGCTGCAACGTGGAGCGGAATCGGATTGCAGCTCCGAAGATATAGGCACTGGAAGAAGCACGACGGCAGACGGTGAAGATCTCCCAAGATGGCTGACGCGTTCATGGGGCGAAACGGAGAATCATGGGAGGACCAAGACTGTGCTGTAACACTCAACCAGTAACCTCCCCCATCAGGGCAGCGCTGCTGTGGAGGCTCGCTGCGGGCGTGCTGCTGGGATCGGGGTACGGATGCCTCGTGCCACCTGGATCCCGCTGGCCGCATTCTCGCTGAGGGTCGCAACGTGGTGCCAGAGCCGGCGGCGCACGCCCCAGCGGTGGAGATCCTCGGGCTGTTTGTGGCGTGGTGCAGACGGGACACCTCGTGTGAACGCCGGCCTTCAGGGACTCGCTGAAGGACCCAGCGGCTCTCTCCCCTGCACCCCCCCCCCCACTGCCATCTGGGGAACGAGGTCGAGGCGGAGGGATGGGGACTGCCGCAGCTGCAGCACTCGAGGGCCTCGGAGAGAGAGGGAGACGCAAAGAACGCCTGCACTCGGCTCGTATGGACTGTGCTGCGGTCGTTGGAGCAGTGCCCACCAGACACGGCCCCAACAGTCACTGCAGAGGGGCTCACAGCATCAACTGCCCTGACCGCAGACCATATCCAGAAGGAAGAGGGATCGCTCTGCCCGGTGTTGGCTGGACATACATGTTCCCTCTGGAGGGACTATCTGTGCATCCTAATTAGAGGGAGGATGTTGCTACGTGCCTTGCCGGCCGGGGAACTGTTGGACTGGAGATTTACGGGCAAGTACCAAAGCTGGACACTATGCTGCTCCTTGCCAGCGGCCACTACCAGCGGATCCGAGCGTAGTACAGCGGCGGCTGTTCAGTCCACTGCAGGTTAGGGGGCGACGACTAGTCAACAGGGCAGCAATGTATGTATGAAGAACATCTTGGTGTGATAAACACTAGAACTGCAAGACACCCATCACACCGCGGCAGCCCGCACACCGTATTCTGCCTCATCAGGTGGGGACACCTAAACAAATAAAAGAGCCGTAATAGCCGGAATGTGGTGGAGCCCGAGGGACGCAACGGACGTTGCTCACCAACTGCATAGGAGGCAGCTAAGGCATACCCACGCACTGCATGCTATAAGTGTCCACAACGGCAGACAACCTAAAATACCAGGTGGTCGCAGTTTACCAAGTGATCAGCTCCTTGCACGGACTGTCACACCAGCTGGCCATGTGGACACAGAAAAGCAATCAACATAAAGGTGTGTACCCAAGAACCATAGGTACTGTGCACAACAACTGTAAGAAGCCTGAATAACAAGCAGTACGGCAGAGATCCGAGGTTTCGACCCCACCACAACAATCACAGACAACAACAGAAGCCAACAAACATACTAGCGCGCCAAGAGCATACCCAAGCCGAGTGTGTCACTGCGGTGCCCCCGTCGTGGCACACGAGCTCGGCCCTGACTGGCATATAAACCTGCTGCTTGCAGAAAGAGAGTGTACCTACTGCATGGCACTCACTGGTGACCCTGGCATGGGCAAGGAGAAGAGCAAGAGGACCACTACACAAAGTAAAATGGAACAATTCACCACGCCTACTTCAAACAACCCACCGGAACAAGACAACCCCACTGGTACACCGGAAAGTGACGGTAACCTCTCTCTTAGGGACGTAATGAACGCCATAGCCGGCTCCCAATATCAATGGAGAAGAAAATGGACAGCATCAGCACGGAAGTATCCCTGCTAAGACACGATCTACAGAAACTCACATCACGCACGGGAGAAGCCGAGACCCATGTATCTGGGACAGAGGATGCCCTACGAGCAATTGGTCAACAGGTGAACGGTATGCTGGACCGCATGAAGACACTAGAAGAACGGGCGGAGGAGGGAGAGGGATGCTCGAGGCATAACAATATACGCATCCTTGGCCTGCCCGAGAAAACTGAAGGCCCATCCATGGAACTTTTCCTCGAGCAATGGCTATCTGACCTATTCGCACCAAAGACCTTCTCGGGATTCTTCTCCATTGAAAGAGTGCACCGAGTGCCGATTGGCAGACCAACCCCCAGCGCACCACCCCGCACAGTAATTGCCAAAATCCTGAATTACAGAGACCGCAACACTGTGCTCCAACTGGCCAGGACCAAAGGCTCCATAACCTATAATGGCTCTAAAATCACCTTCTTTCTGGACTTTACCAGGGAGGTTCAGAAAGCAAGACAATCCTTCGACCCACTCAAAAGACGATTACAGGCACTAAATGTCAAATATGGACACTTAATCCCAGCGCAGCTGAAAATCTATCACAATGGCACGACCATGCATTTTACAGATTCCAAGCAGGCATGGAACTGGGCAGAGAGCCATCTGGAAGGAGACTGGAGACCTGCAAGCAGAAGAGACAACGGGCGAATCAGACCACGCCCGGACAGATGGCCACACGCATGACCGCAACTGCGTCCGGAGGAAGTACCTCAGATGGTCGATGAATAAAGCGGGCAGAGCCACCGCAGCTACCCCATAGCTGTTCTCTAAGGCGAGGCCTAGTACGACCCCACAACACATACCTCACAAAGCGCAATGGCAACCTCCTGTACCACAAGCAGCTGGCGGCCATTTGCGGGCCACCCCTGGAAGCTTCTTTGCGCAGAGAGTAAGCAAACTTAATTGGGGTAATTAGTAACAGTTAATGTTTTGTCTGACAACTGTCCGTTCTTGACAGTAGTCCTTTACGGTTCGGGCGATAGATACCTGGGTTAAAACTGGGTCCAACAGTTCTATTGAACAAACCACCCTGGTCACAAGAATTATCATATCAAATAGCGAACAGAACTACCAACACACAATTGACTGCTGAAGCAACACCCCCAAAGCTCAACAAGCACTCCACATGAGAGTGGTGCAACGAGAGGAAAAGGAAAAGGGGGGGGCGGAAACTGAACATTTTATTAATAAATAAATAAATAAATAAATTTAAGAAAAACATGCGTACAGACACTGCAGTGAGGCGCACTGCACACGAGCAACAGCAGGGCTCAGGAGAGAGGTTTGGAAGAGACCCACGGTGTAAAGAATGAGTGGCACTGAGAAGCCTAAGGTGTGCCAGACGTCGGCCGGCGCAGGTTGCCCCACAAATTGTAACAGGATCAAGGACTGGCCTGCTTAACATAGACACACGTGTGCCTGGATGGACTGGCTGGGTACGTGGTGGACTGCTGGCACGTGCAACTGCCCAGGGAAAGATCGAGCAAACGGCCCACAAAGTGGGGTCCCCTGAAGGTACACAGCCAGGGATTGAGCATTGTCTACTGAACTGCCGGGGCCCCCACTAGGAGAAGTAGGGCATGTAGACCCGAGCGAATAGTGGGCAAGGAAAGCCGGTCCATGAGTAGGACGGACCCACAAATGGTTAAGTAAGAGGTGGTAAAGGAAGCATCCTCACTGAGAGCCCCACATCTGGGAGGGCAAGGCTGCGAATCGACAGAGTAATCAACACACTGTCGCCTGGACCTCACAAAGAATAGCAGAAAAGTGCGCTGGAGACACCCGGCACAATGGCTCTCAAAGGAAGCAAAGGCAGAGGCAAACAGCCGACAATGGACATATTCACCAAGCCACATCTTTCCCCGACCACGCAGGTACAGGCCGCGACCACTTCAGAGGAGGAGACGACTGCGCCGAAAGATGACCCTCGGATCCTCGCAGCCATTACAGAGCTGAAGTCCTCATGGGGAACTGCGATGGCAGAGCTGAAGGCGGCACTGGGACATAACATAGACACTGTTGGGATAGACGTAAGCTTATTAAGACAAGATGTGAGGGCTCTAGCAGATAGGACAAGTGGTCTGGAGAGCGCAGTTAAAGCAAACACGGATGTCAGTGCCACCAATGCCAAAGAGGTCCATATACTGAAGCAACAGGTGGCTAACCTAGAAAACCGAGCTGAGGAAGCGGAAGGGCACGCAAGATGCAATAACATACCCGTGGTGAGCCTGCCAGAAGGAGAATAAGGCTC
This sequence comes from Ambystoma mexicanum, assembly GCF_040938575.1. Taxonomy (NCBI): domain Eukaryota; kingdom Metazoa; phylum Chordata; class Amphibia; order Caudata; family Ambystomatidae; genus Ambystoma; species Ambystoma mexicanum. The sequence continues at coordinate 302,670,457 of NC_090937.1, forward strand.
GGATCCCACGGACTATGTGGAGAACATGATAATCCAGGAAGTAGGGGCCAGCAAACTCTCCCAAGGGTTTGCGATTGAACGAGCGCATAGAGCCCTGACAAGGAGGCCGCAACCTGGGGCCCCTCCCCCGCAATAATAGCCAAGATATTGAACTACAGATACAGGTAGAAGATCCTAGAATATTTTCAGAAAGGTGGAACAATAACTAGGGCGTCGGCAACGATCACCGCTTACCCGAATTACACCATGTTAGTGCAGAGACAGCGCTACGGCTATGTGGCAGTGAAAAGAAGACTACGAAATGCCGGATTCAAATATATGCTCTTGTACCCAGCGAAAATAAAGATCCTGCATAATGGCAAAGCACACTTTTTTGAAACCCCGGAGGAGGCGGCATGCTGGTTGGATACACAGGGTTGCCCGGAGTCGGAAGAAGACCGGGATAGAGATGGACAGGATAAGTGACCCGACGGCAGGCATGTTGTTTGGGGGGATAAGCAATGTTACAGCAGTTAAATGTTAAGAAAGTGAAACGGACAGGGGGAGAAATGAGGAACTAAAAAGCATATACAACGGCCAGGTGGACTTGTTGGAATGGAATATAATGGCGAGTAAACTAGTCATAAAAAGCAAGAGCGTGGCTATCATTGTTCAATATAGGAGACACAGGATATATGTAACCTATCCCCAATAGTTGAAGTAGTAGGTATCGCCCTGCTGGGTCCCGAGTACTGGTAGTCACCAAGAAAGGGCTAGATGCGGGGGAGCCTGAGATGCAGGGATGGAGCTGGGCAATAGTTGGGTGGGGGGCGGGAAAGTCTGCAGTTGGGGGTTGAGTTGGGGTTGGGAAGGGTGGGGGGAGGGACAAAGGTTGAGGGAGTTGTAGTGTTGGGGGGAAGGGTGCATGTTAAGTTGGGGGACAAGCTTACATACGCGAGTGGTAGTACTTTCAGAGGTGGAGGGAGAGGCACAGGAGACAGGTTGGGCAAGACTAGAAGATGGGGGACCTTAAAGTAATTTCCTGGAATGTCAGGGGGCTCAACAGCTATTTAAAGAGGAACAAGGTCATTCTGTACTTAAAAAGACAAAAAGTAGACCTTGCCTTGATACAGGAGACTCACCTCACAACAAGAAAAGCTAGAGACGATCCGGAAGAAATGGAAGGGGACAGTCATAGGAGCAACATACTCAGCCTACGCCAGGGGGGTGATTACCTGGATGGCACTGCATGTCCCATTTCAATTGCTACAGTCCACAGTCGAAGCGGATGGTAGGATGGTAGCAATACGAGGGCTAGTGGAAAATAAAGAGATATCCATAATAAATACGTATGTCCTTAATCAAGACACTGTAATATATTTTAAGACCCTATATGAAAAAATGAGCCAGTTCCTGCGTCAGGCAATGATATGGGGGGGGGTGATTTTAACTGTACATTAGACCTGAGGGTAGATAGGTCAGATAAAAGACTAGACAGACCTGCCGCAGCGGCCAGAGCCCTGCAAACCTTACTGACATATCTCCGGTTAGAGGACACGTGGAGAACGCACCACCCTCAGGATAGGCAGTACTCGCATTACTCTGCCCCACAGAATTTATACACGAGGCTAGATTACATGTTTACCACACAGGAGGTTACGGCGGAAATAATACAGACAGAATACAAGGCGAGGGTCCTATCGGACCACTCGCCACTGATTTTAACATGGCAATACCAACCCCCAAGCGCCAGGATCCCGACGTGGCGGCTTAGAGCAGAAGCACTAAAAGATATAATATTCAGAGAGGACCTAAGAGAAGAAATTATAAACTACTTCGAAAATAATACTGGGAGTGTTCAGTCGGCGGGTACGCTATGGGAGGCATTCAAAGTGGTGGTGAAAAGGCAGAGACTGAACTAGAGACATTGCTGGGTAGGGGAGGCAGCACTAAAGAGGAAGCAGAAACTATAAGCCGACTACAACAGGAATGCGCAAGCCACTGGGAGAGATTATGTAACCTAAACTACAAAAAATAAATAGAGAGACAGCATGCGGGGGGAGACAAACCTGGCAGGACGCTGGCATGGTTGTATAAAGGAGAAACCCCCAGATCACCGATCAGAGTAATAGAAAAAGAAAATGGACAAATAGTGGACACTCAAGAGGGAGTAAATATGGAATTCTTTGAATATTATAAGCAGCTATATGGGGACAAAGGAGGGAGCAATCACAAAGAGATGATAAACACGTTGGAAGACATAGGTATAAAAAAAATAAGTGCAGAAGAGCGGGAAGGGCTAGATGCCCCGATTACGTTGGAAGAGCTAGAAGGGGTAGTAATAGGGCTGCCTACCAGTAAGACCCCGGGGGCGGATGGACTCCTCAGTGAGTTTTATAAAAAGTATAAAAGGGAGGTGCTCCCCCCACTGTTGGCAATGCTAAATGAGGCATTTGAAATTGGGAGGTTACCTGAATCTCTGAGAGAAGCAATAATCATACCACTCCCTAAACCCAATAAGCCAGGCAAGGACTGCGGCTCGTACAGGCCGCTATCGATGCTAAACCAAGACAGCAAAATGCTCACAGCAGTGCTGGCAAACAAGATGAAGCGGATCATAGGTAAACTAATACACCCCGATCAGACCGGATATGTCCCGCAAAGGAGTATATTCAATAACCTTAGACGCCTTCATTGGGTCATAGAGCATACGAAAGGAAATATGAGCGAGATTGCAATTGTGTCTCTGGATGCAATAAAAGCCTTTGACTCAGTCAAGTGGCCCTGGCTGAGCACAGCTTTGACCAACTATGGATTTGGACCAGGATACCTAAAATGGGTTAAATTACTATATAGTGCACCGCTAGCTAGAGTTAAGATGGGAGCTATCATCTCGGAGAGATGGCAACTAAGCAGGGGCACTGAACAAGAATGCCCGTGGTCTCCAATGTTATATATCTTAGCACTCGAACCCCTAGCGATATACTTGAGACAGCAGTATGGGATAATAGGGATAAGCATAATTGAAGAACCGCACCTGGTCTCGTTATATGCAGATGACATGCTGCTGTACCTAAGATATCCTGAAGAAGACCTCCAATTTATCCTGGAAGTTATGGAGCGCTACATGCTGCTATCTGACATTGCAGTGAATCCTAAATAATTGTGCATATTCCCCTTGGGGAGGTACGTAGGGGTCCCGAGAGATTAATTGCCAGTATTACCAATACCATGGGAAACAAACACATTTAGCTACCTAGGAATAGATATCATATAGCGGAAGCAGAACACCAGCACAACACTGAAAAGGCGGTACAGAGCATCGATAACAGCATGAGGTTCTGGGCTAAAATCCCCTTAGCAATGATGGGAAGAGGGGCGCTGTAGAAAATCGTAGTGCTACCGAGATTATTACATTATTTTGGAAACATACCTTACCTCATACCAAAACAGTTCTTCACTAAACTACAGAGCATATGTAGGGGATTCCTATGGCACGGAACTAGGAACAGAATTGCCCTCTGGAAATTGCAGAACTTGCATGACAAGGGGGGAATAAAACTGCCTAACTACGAGATCTACTACTTGGCTAGCCAACTACAATACGTAGCCAAATGGTTATCAGAGGACCCAACCTCGGAATCAAGATTGTTGAGACTAGAATGTGCCCCATTCTTTCTGAAAGAAGTCATATTGCTACCCAAATAGCAATTAAAAGGGTGTCCAGAGATGATGATACTGGGCTGGAAACTATGGCATAAAGATTGTTAGACCATGGAGAACCGAACCCTGTGCTCTCCGCAGGTGCCGCTAGTGGCCCTGACGGGAGAAGACGGACAATTACTGAAGACGATCCAGAGGCATGGGTAATCGGTGGGGGTCACGACAGTTGGAGACATATGGCGGGATGGGGAAATAATAGAATTTGAAGGCTGGTGGAGGAAACGGGACTACATGCAGGGCAATATCCATACTCAGACAAGATAGGCCAGATCGAATAGGAGGCGGAGTAGCCCTCATCTACAAAGAGAACCTACAGCTCCGACCTATCAGTCACCCCTCGACCAACAACTCTGACCTCTTATCGGCCAAACTTTCATTGTCTCCCAACAGCACCATTAACATTCACCTATTATACCGCCCCCCAGGCAACTCCCCAGACTCCCAGGACAACATCTTGCACATCCTTAGCAACAATATCAAAAGCTCCACCAAAACCATTCTACTAGGGGACCTCAACCTCGGATTTAATGATCCCAAGGACAAATCTGCAGCCACTCTCACCAAGGAACTCAATGACCTGGGCTTCATCCAAAAAGTAGAAAGTCCTACTCACATCAAAGGCCGCATACTTGACTGGATCGCAGACCATAACTGCCTCTCCACTATCACCTCCAACTCCTCACTGCCTTGGACTGACCACAACTGCATAGAGTTCTCTATTCCTATCACCAAAAACCTTAAGACTCTGACCCCTGCCAGCGCTGCACAAGTCAGAAGCAAAAAAAAACTCACAGAGGAGAACCTACGCCCATACCTCAATACCCCAGTGTTAGCCCCCCCATTCGCTAGCGATCCCAGTATCCTAGCCGACATATACAAAGATGTCCTCACCAAAGCCATCGATGAAATAGCACCACTTGAATGGAAAAAAAATAAGAAATCCTTACACTCCAACTCCTGGTTTACTGAAGAACTGCACTCAATGCGATCCCACAAAAGAGCAGCTCTAAAAAACTGGCAATCTGACCCCTGCACCATTACCAAAAACATATTCAATTTAATCTCCCACCAATACAAGAGAGCTATCTCCAATGCCAAAGCCAACGCCTTCAACACTCGTATCGCCAATGCCAAGTCACACTCCAAAGAGATTTTCGCAATCTTTAATGAGCTCATCTCCCCCCCTAATACTCCAGATGAAATAATCAAAGATGAAGCGTGGTGTACCAGCATTCAAGCTGCCATGCTTCACAAAATTGACCTTCCCCAAAAGAAAATCAAAGACCACTGCAAAGCACTTCCTCACCAGACAGGAACCAAACCGACCAACACCCCACCCACCTTCTCCAAGCCCACCACACCTGACTTCTCCTTCAGAGATGTCACTGAAACAGAAGTTACTAACCTTCTAATAAACCTCAAACCCTCCCCATGCAAAGGCGACATCTGCCCACCTAAACTAGTCAAAGACTGCGCAGACTGCCTTGCGCCGCTCCTCACGGCATTTATCAATGCGTCCTTTAAAACAGGCATCATCCCAGCCAACCTCAAAGAGGCTTGGGTCCGGCCTCTCCTAAAAAAGCCGACTCTTGACCCCTCACAACCCAACAACTATAGACCAATAACCACTGTGCCATTCTTGCTGAAATTACTGGACAAAGCCGCACACCGCCAAATCCAACACTTTCTGGAAACCCACTCCATCCTCGGGACGAGACAATCGGGCTTCCGGAAAGGACATGGCACAGAAACAGCCCTGGTAGATCTGAAGAGTCAGATCACCCAAATCATGGACAAAGGCAAGCCGGCTCTTCTGCTTCTTCTAGATCTCTCAGCCGCGTTTGATCTGGTTGATCACAAGATTCTCACCTCCCACCTCACGCACTCAGCCAACTTCTCCAAAAAAGCAGCCGCCTGGATCACTTCCTTCCTCGAAGGTAGGGCCATGAAAGTCTTCTCGGACATCGCTAACGCCACACCCACGACAATCCACTGCGGGGTCCCTCAAGGTTCCTGCACTGCACCCACACTCTATAACTTGTTCACCAAGCCCCTCTTTTACAAACTTGACTCATACGGCATCACCTACACGAACTACGCGGACGACACACAAGTACTTCTACCCCTCTCAGGCTCATACAACGAAGACGCAAAGGCACTCCATACTATCTACTCCATCATCAAGGCATGGATGGCAATTAATGGCCTCTGCCTCAATGGTGACAAGACCGAAATCTTGATACTAGGTCAACAGAACACCTTAGACAAACTGGACAAACTGTACACTAACTTCTCAATTGACAACTCCATCATCCCCGTGTCCACAGCCGTCAAGACACTGGGAGTATACCTTGACTCTTCGCTATCTTTGGGCCTCATTCCGAGTACGGCGCTAACCAATGGCGCTATTAACGCCTTGGTTGACGCCGTACCCGGACCGGCAGCGCCTTGGTGGTTGGCGGAATTACCGCCCCATTCCAAGGTTGGCGGGGCGGTAATTCCCCAATCCCCATTTACCCTTCCCCATTCCCATTCCTGCCCCATAGGGCATAATGGGAGTGGGGAAGGCGTCAATTACGCCACCGTAAATTACGGTGGCGTAATTAACATCAAGGTCCCTTAGCGCCATGGTATTTAACGCCTGCTAAAAGCAGGTGTTAAAAGCACCATGGCGCTAAGGGAACTCGGAGTATGGCGGTAAGGGATTACCGCCACCGCTCTCGTTAGCGGTGGCCGCTATCCCTTACCGCCATACTCGGAATGAGGCCCTATGACTAGACAAGTCAGCGCTATCACTTCCGCATCCGCACACACCACCAAACTTATATACGCCATCAAGCCCTACCTCTCTAAACCTAACTGCCTCTCCATAGCGAGGGCAACCATTGGAGCCAAATTGGACTACTGCAATGCTCTCCTAGCAGGCACATCAGCCAAAAACATAAATAGACTACAAATCACACAGAACAACGCTCTCCGGGCCGCTCTTAGTATTCCAAGAAGAGAGCATATCACCCAGGCCAGGCTCTCAGCCCAATGGCTCCCAGTCAAAGAACAGATCACCCTCAAAATCCTCACCCTCACTCACAAATGCCTCTCCTTCTCCGCCCCGTCCTATCTTTCAGATACCATCCTCAAACCTTCCTCCACACGTCCCACCAGGACGCAATACGCTAACCTACTCTGCACCCCATGCATCAAAAAAGCCAAAGCCGGAGGTCTAGGTTTTCCCTACATTGCAGCACAGACCTGGAACGCTCTCCCTTCAGACATCCGAACGGAAAACTCACTTCCCATCTTTCGCAGGAAACTGAAAACCTCGTTCCTTGCTAAATAACTAGCAAATTTCAGGAAGCCATGTAAATATACTGCCTTGCTATTGTATATATTTCCTCTGTAATTTATGTATTGATTGTAACTACGGTTTCCTTTGCAACTAAGATGTCTGTAACAAGCGCCACGATGCTTCTGGGCTGATGTGCGCTCAACAAATTTGAATAAATAAATAAATAAATATATTACATACAACAGAGTGGTACGGCGGATCAGAGAGACATGGTCTGAAATAACGTTAGCAGAGCAACCAGACCCGGAAATTGAAACAATATATGACATAGCAGAAGGAGGGCATGAGATCTCTAGATTATATGAGCTATTGATGTCCAGAGCGGGAAAGGAAGTGGTACAACTAAGACATGACTGGGAAGAAGAAGTTAGGGCACCAATGAGTGATGAAATGTGGGTACAGGCTCAGGGGTACCACAAGAAAGTGTCAAGGAACGCGAGGTTACAGCAAATACAATTATATGTAACCCACAGGGCGTACATGACTCCCCAAAGAATAGCAAAATTCAGGAAAACAGAACGGCAAAAATGCCCTAAATGTGGGGAGGACAATGCTGGGATGACGCATATGTTTTGGGCATGCCCGGAAATTTTGAAGTTCTGGGCTGAAATAGCTAATCGGCTAGATGAGAAAGGGATCAAGCTAAATGTTGAATCAGTGTGGGCATGCATGATAGAAGGGTTCCCTAGACCACGCCAACTGAAATACGTAAGCAAGTTGAAGGACCTGGCATGTGTACTAGCCAAGCGTAGGATTGCCATGGGATAGAAGGCATGTAACAGACCAGGAGTAGAAGTCTGGTGGAGAGACCTGCAGAAATGAACAGTAGCAGAAACTGAGGTATGGCAGGAAGCGGGAGATAAAGGAGAGGAAGAAGAGGCAGTTAGCCTGATGGCCTGGAAACACTTAGTGGCCACACTGTATGGGCCAATCCAAGATAGCCAGACAGACTGGGTCTCCGCCGAGGATAAAGAAATAGAAACCCCTTCGGAGGAAGCAGATGTTCACCTCGAAGTGGAATAGGCCCGAGTCGGGGGGAGGGTAAGGGTTAGGCAGTAGATATTGAACAAAAATGTAAAAAGTTGGAAATTATGATATGCACTGCAAGTTGTTGTTTTATGTTGATTGTTTGTGAAAAACCAATAAAATCTTAAAAAAAAAAAAAAAGAAAATAGCGAACAGAATGCCCCAACAGGTACTACAACAAATTAATATAGCACAACTGACTTTCTCCTTGCAGTGAACCTGATGTGAAAGGCAAACGAACATTTGTACCTGTGCTGGCTGTGGGAGAATAGCGCTGGGAGTTTCCTTAACTCGCGCCTCACCGACACCGACACCCACTTCCTGGAGGGGGAGGAGCATCGTGACGCTCACGTGACTGCTCACGTGACACTGCCTGCCATTGAAATCAGGGCGAGCGCACCCTTGCAGCGTTAAGCCCGTTAGGAGTGAAGGCCACCGGCTGTTGTGCGGCTGTTCGGCGCTGGCGTAGCCTGGGGGAGACTGCGGAGGAATCACCTCTTTGATCCCCATATGGTATCCTGCCAACACTTGTGCTATTGAGTGAAGTTGAGTGTTTCCTGAGGTGCAAGGCACACTGCACATACTGCACTCACCCTCCGAATCTCCAAAACTACCGGCCTCTCAAAACCGAACATCGATTGTGCGTTTCCTGAAAGACGAATGAATGAGCCAGGGCCCTCGGGTCTCTTCCTGACCGAAGCGGCCGCAGTACTACCGGGAGACGATGGAGGAGTGCATCCGCTTACGAGACAGCAACGCCGCTGCTTGGCTGCCGCTGCCTGTGGAAGCACGCCAATGGAACTGAGAGTGGTACCGCCGGTAAGCTGTAGCAGGTCCCGCAAAAGGACCTGTGCTTCTATTCCTTCAACTAACTCTGAAACTTTTTTTGACTGTCGAGCCAGTAGCTCTCCCTTACTTGCTTTGGCTATAGCCCCCCCCTACTCCCTTCACCCCCTCTACATCTCAGGCTCTCTCAACAATACATACAGCGAGTGACATAACTGATATAACCCACGAGACAAATGACGAGAGAGTAAACAAGAGCCCTGTTATGCCTGAAGTATTCTCAGAGGTTGTTATTGACCTTGCTACTGACGATAATGTAGGAAACAAAGAAATTCTTAGTGACACACAAACTCATCAGACCATCACTGCCCTTAATAAAACTGGATCTTATGAGACTCTATCTATCACGACTTTCCAGTCAAGGGTTCACTCTTTAAGTGACTGTAAAGTCAGATCTGTGGAGAGTGAGAGAGAGAGTGAAAGTGAAGAGAGCCCTAATCGATCGTTTGACGAGGATCCTGATGAGGACACTGAATTAGACTGGAAAGACTCTATTACATGAACCCACCGTGTCCAAACGCAAAGCGAAAGGTGCATAAATGACAATTTACTTAATCCCAGAAGTGAACTGTTAGCAGCCGGGACAACTGGCTTGCAAAACAATGTGATGTGGTCTAACCCAGCTTGTCTATCTGACCAACTAGCTTGTATCACTAGAAGCCCGAATCGACGCAGTTCGATCGCTGCTGTGGACAAAGTACTAAAAGATCTAACTCAAATAAATACTAGAATGGGAAGTAAGTATACTGCTCAAAACAAAGCGGAAGCAAACTCCACTGAATTACATAAAGAACAAGAAGTTGAGCCCCAAATGGAGCTCCGAGTGGAAAATACGAAGAATATTGTGAACTTACGATCTGAAATCCAAGAATCCCATGAAAAACAGAACCCGTGGCTTAAACCCATGCCTAAAAGGAAAATACTTGATTCCTTAGGTGATGACCATAGAGACCAGCTGTTCACATCGCAAAAAAGACATGCCGAGATGCGAGAAGCAGCGGGTCTGGATTGTCCTGGACTTGAGTCATACTTTGTGCCGCTTTCTGCTGATCCCCTTATACAAAATTTCTCCACAAAGAAAAAGAAGCGTCGGAAAGAAATGTCAAAAACAACCAAACTAAGGATGATACACAACAACAAATCAAACTTCCAAACACAAAATATGGCAGAACGCCTATCGAAAGAAATATCCAGAGATCTGAATGCACTTATAATGTCCGCACATACCATATCCATGGTGCCGTATATGAAACTATATGAACAACTGAATGAGACCTTAAGAGATCAAACAACACTTTTAGCTATGATGAACACAAAAATGATCAACGTAGAGCAGGATCTCAAAACTACAAAACAAGCACGGCAAGATGACCACTTAAGAGCTGAAACAAATGTGAAAATCATACTGGAACACACCAAAAACAGTGCTCTCGACAAACGACTATTTGCAGAAGTAGCAAGAGAAGCGATCGCCCTGTTAAAACAACAGAAGTTGAATCCCACATCCACCGAGATGGAACTAAATGAGAACAGAGAGCAACTGGATGACAGTGTGAAAATAACATTGATTACTAATTCAACTGATCCTAATATGGAATCCGCAGTCCCGAAGACGGGAAAAGCTGTAAAGACGAACCAACAAGAATTAAGCAATGGAGAAGATCGTATGAACGACAGACCAACTAAATGCAAACAAAAACTGAAACGATTAAATGATCCAACTAGTAACAACAAGGCCGTCCAACCGAGTGAGAAACCTGGTGTAATAAATGGCGCTCTTGCAAGTACTGGAAAGAAAGAAAAGTTGAATTTACCTCGATCACAAGTGATGTATCCTAAAAGTACGGCTGTTCCAACACCGCTGCCACCTGGAAATGGAGGTTCAGTGACTAATCAGAATAAAAGTGCAGAGAGTGAAGCTGCCCTAGATGCTGATCAATTGGAAGCCAATCTGGCTACCAAGTCTAAAGATAATCATAACCTGGAAAACTGTAGAGAGAACGATGTAGAGGATGTTATGTCAAAGAAAGCAAAAGCGACTTCAAAAGAAGTGTTCGAAATTTTTGACCCAAAGAGAACGGAGCCAGAAAAAAATCTTAAAATAGTGGGATCAAAAGATGAGAAACAAATGAAAACCATGAAGAAAAGGAAAATGCGAACTAGAGCAAGTGTGCGTTCGTTTCTAAGGAACATCAAAAGCTTTAGCTTCACAACTTCATCTAAGCATGCAGCGGGTCCTTTGGTAAAGGCCAATATTGCCACTCAAATAGCTTCTGCAAATGTCAACCAAAGGGATAACATCGAGTCATCAAATGATGAGCTAATGGCCGTTGAGAGCTCTACCGAAGATCTATTAAACTTCTCGACATATGATGAATGTGAAACAGACAAAGGCAGCCTGACCGAGATCCCTGATTTAGTACTGAATGAAGAACGTGCACCTACTGATGGCCTAATTAACATCGACCTCACTGCTCCATTAGATGAAGTTATAACACCTGCAAAAGAGACTATGCCAAATATGCCACCAATTGGTTCTGGGAATGGAACTAACTCCAACTTAAGCTGTATACCGAATGTGAAACTTGTAAATCCGCAAAGAGGTGTAACTATAGATCCATTGAAACATGATGGTGATTCGCCACTCTTAGCAGTAGACTCATCTAAAAAATTCATCACACTTGAAGCTAAAAGAATTTTACTATTGACCTCGATGAAACGAGATCAATCTGACATGAAGTCCACTACTCGAAATACGAATTTGTGGAAATATGAGCAAGAATTTGGAGCACTTGAGGCAAAAATGGCTTTAATGGATGTTGGCTTAACCAAAGCTCTACCAAAGATTGAAGAAAGATGTGGAGCTCTGTACATGAACAAATCTGAATGCCACGCTCAGAAGCTGTCTAAAGATCTATTCTCGCAATCAAAGAGACCATGTGACCATCCGCAACCATTGTCAGAGACTAGGCATAATCACTCAAAAAAGAACTCTGATATCTACAACGATTCTGACCGTCAATATCGTCAAGTGAGAAATAACAAAACAAAAGGGAAATATCTTTTGCGACTTGAGCGAATAGTAAGAGAAAGAGATGGACTCTTACTAAACAGGAAAAATGTGATGAACCTATTACACCACATACCACAATTAAGAACTGTGGTCTCTGAAGACATCCAAGTGGTAGAATTTGAAAAGGAAAAAATTAACGACTGTGTGATATTACACATAGCCTCAAAAATCATTCGTGACTCACTATTAAACGTGGGTACGATCTTGAACTCATTGGCATTTGACATAAATGAAATCTGGAACCAAAAAGAGAAAGAGCGATCGAGAGACTTCTGAAATATGAAACAATATCTAACTATGGGCCTCGACACCAAGGCGAAAATAGTAGCTTAGAGAGCAAATTTCTCTCCGTCACGAGAACAAACAGTGATGAAACACAAAATCAGATCATCGACTGCAATATAGTAACAGATGTGAACATAAACACTGAAATACAGAAGAATACCAGTTTACAAAACGAAGATCTTGACTGGACCTGGGTCGCTAAAACGATCAACATCACTAAAAACAGCTAATGTCTAAATCCCAAGGATCCTGGCAATACATGCATAGCCTCATGGAACACGCGAGGGCATACACATCTATTTGGAAACATACCCAAGGAACTGCGGGACGTAGATTTACTTTGCCTGCAAGAGACCTGGTTAATGGAACCACCCATTGCAGAAGGATTTGAAATTGCGTTTAACCCAGCGATCAAAGGGAATAAAGGACGCCCCATGTCAGGGATGGCGATTCTTGCAAAAATCAAAAGTGGCATACGTATTTTATCATCAACTAATGTATCATCGTATGTACAAGTATGCAAAATCAAATTCCCGGTGAGAGATGGCACAGAGGAGAACGTGCTAATACTGGTAAACATCTACTGGCAACATGCTGCCATACAAGTGGAAAATTTCATTGAAACAATTTCGGAAATCATCTGCGAAATTAAAAGACATGAAAAAGATGTAAACATTTTAATATGTGGCGATCTCAACATAAATTGTTTCCAAGATAAAAACCATAATGAGCACGATGAGAAAAAAACCAAAGATGGACATGCGGCAACACTCTGGATGCTAGAAATGAACGCATGGAATCTACAGATGCTAAACGGACAGACAACAGGAGATATCCCCGCCCAACCAACATGGCGAAGAAATGAGTCAAGCTCAACAATTGACTATATGTTCGTAAATGGAAAGCTAAGAAGTGAAGTAAAATGGCTAAAAATCTTCGAAATGAAATCTAGTGATCACAGCCTAGTTAAGCTGTATGTGAAACCACAACAATGCGGGAGAACAAGCGATGCAGTTAAAACTGCTCTTGAAGTGGGACCAGGCCGCAATAGACTACGACTAAACGCGACCCAAATAATCTCACTGCGGACATCATTAGAAGCAAAACAAGATCCAGATAAAATTGAATACACTACTCTCTTGGAAACTTATCGAGAGAAGAAAATCCACAAAAATAGATCTGATTTTTCACAACGTCATATATGGGATGCTAAGCTTAATCTAAGGAAAAAAAAATTGAACAAAGACCTAAGATTGATAAAGAATAAAACTGATCCAACGAGCAAAAGCAAAATAAAACAACTGAAACAAATGTATAAGAACTGGCTAATCAGCCATAAACACATAATGTTGCAAAGAGATGCAGAAAGCATGAAGACAACGCTTGCTAATCGAAATATAAGGGACTTTTGGGCATACCTGAATAACATCTCAAGTCCCCAAGGAGCAATTATAAAATCCATAATTTCGGAAGAAATATGGATAAAACATTACACTGAAATTTTTTACAACGACACAGCCAAAGGAATTGTACCATCCACTGCAGAGTCTGAGTGGTCAATCGAAATAAAGAAAGAAGATATATATTGTAACATCAAAAATCTGAGTACATCAAGAGCCCCTGGGCCGAATGGTTTAACAAATCATCTCTTAAAACAACATCCGGAACTCTGGGCAGATTTATGCCGCTCATTGTTTAAATCGATCTTACAGAACCGAATGATTCCATCGTCCTGGCGAAGTGCTATTGTCGTACCCATCTTCAAAAAGGGAGATCGCACAGATCCAAAGAATTATCGGCCAATAGCCCTGCTAGATGTGGTGGGGAAAGTTTTTGCCACACAGCTTCAAAACCAACTGTTAAAGTGGATCCAGGATTCCAAGAGATTAGATCCACGCCAATCCGGATTTGTGAAGGGGGTTGGCTGTGGGCTGAATTTAACAATCCTAAATTTTATAAAGATGGAAGCTATTCGCCAAAATAGGAAAATCTACGTGGCTTTTGTCAATTTGTCCAGCGCTTTCGACACCATCGACCGAGAGATGCTCTGGAACAAGTTAATGAAATGGAAATGTCCAGATAACCTACTTCAACCTATAAAGGTGCTCCATATAGACACAGAAATTAAGGTCAGATTAGACGCCTGCGGAACCTTAAGTAAATCAATAAGAACAAATCAAGGCGTGAAACAAGGCTGCCCATTGGCAGCCACGCTATTTGGCCTATTTTTGTCAGATATTGGAGAAGATCTTGAAGCTGTCAACTCTTTCCCACCAGAAATCAACGGGATGATTGTAAACTGGATGCTCTATGCGGACGACATCGCATTGTTGGATCTAACCCCCATTGGTCTAACACGAAAACTATCTGCTCTTGAAGGGTATGTAAGAAAAAACAAACTAAAAATCAACCCTGCAAAGTCGGAAATAATAATACTCCAAGATCTATCTCGAACCAACAAGAGAAACATGAAATGTACACCAAAATGGAGATTATCTAACGAAAATCTGAAATGCGTAAGTAAGGCAAAGTACCTAGGTACTTGGATCAACAGTAACATAACGGATGCACCGTGGGTCGAAAATGCTAAACAAAAATGTAAACAACTTGCATGTCAAGGAGTAATTATAAACAAAAGATTTGGAAAATTCTCCCTGTTACCTGTGTTAGCCCATTATAATCAAAAAGCGACACCAACATTGATCTATTGCGCTGAAAGTGCCCTAGGAGTGTCAGCAACGTTGTGGCCAGAACTAGAAAACCAGTACTGGAGGCGAGTACTACACCTACAAAAAGGAATCTCGAGTGCTTGCGTACGATATGAACTCAATCTAATATCTATGCAAGCCCGATTGTTATGGAATATGTTATCCATATACAGGAAAATCATCCTAACAAACTGCACTCCTCAATTTAAGATCTTACAAGATGCACTGCAAGGCAACCAAGAAGCGCTTTTTTGTAAATGGGCTACTGAATGTGACAATCAATTAATACTCCTGGGTACAGATCAAGTCACTTTGAAAAATAACCCAAACTATGTAAAAAAAAAGCTATGGTAGCTCGACTGGTGCACCACGATTGATAATCGGAATCGTCACAAGCTCATGGAAGACGCAGCAATTGAGGCTAAAGATCGTAAGAAACCGCTGCAATACCTGATGAAGTCAGCTAATGGAAAACATCGAGCTATCTATATGAAATTTCGACTAAATCTCTTTAACACCAGGGTGAGTCAAGCAATCAGGGCACGAAAAATGACAGCGACCTTGAGCTGTCGCTTCTGTAACAGACAGCAAGAGACTCTCAAAGACTTAACTCTATATTGCGAAGGCTTGAAAGATATGAGATCTGTGCATTTGGGAGACCTGGTGCGACAATATTCTACTCTATGCGGCAACGAACTCTGGCGAAAATTCTACAGTCCGCGTGAAAAAGACATATATGGGCTGACCAACTTTCTACAATCTCTAGAGGCTCTGCTAAAATCCTAATAAGAAAGGAATGGAAATCATACAGAAACTAATACCAATGTGTCGGAGATGAAGAAGTGTGAACTTGCGTCAAAAGCAGTCTTTTGATGCTGAAGCGGTGGAAACAAAGTTAGTTGACTGAACTAGAAGGAACTAACGAGAACCATAAGACAGTTAAGACCCTAGCCGCGGAAAAAACTCTGTCATTATGCACTGTAATACTGCCAAAACTTGCCTCTGCAAGGCCCTCCGACACATTATAGGAGGAGGGATAATGTAACCTTTTCAAAAAGTTTGTATAAACTAAATGAAATGAAATTAAAAAAAATAAAAATAAAAAAATAAAAATATGGCACAACTCCCGTCACATGGATGCAATATACCACACCACCGCACAGTCGATACTCTAACACACCTAGTCCTCACCTCGAATGACAGGGGCCCCTAACAGAAACAACACCAAATCCATCAGGATCATGACATGGAACGTGAATGGGCTCGGCAGCAGCCTTAAAAGGCGCTTAGTACTGCAACAATTAAATCGGCATACACCGGATGCCGTGTTCCTGACCGAGACGCACTTAGCAGGCACAAACTGCAGTTTATTCAAGCGGACTTACTACCGCATAGCACTACACTCTGGTTTCACCATGGGGTCCCGCGGGGTACTCATCCTAATACACAAGAGGCTGCCCTTTACCCTTCTATCCGTCACACAAGACACAGGGGGTAGATACGTACATGTAACTGGAACCCTCTGGGAACGTGCCACATCCATGTTAGCTGTCTATGTTCTGCCGACATTATTGACCTCCTTGATCAACGACATTACACCCATAATCACCGGAGACCCCTCAGATCTGTTGATAATCGGAGGAGACTTCATCGAGTTATGAATACAGAACTTGACCGAACACACATTCGAAATAGGAATCCCTCCACACGCACTAAACTTGCTACATTCACTGATGCTCTGGGTTTGAAAGACGTGTGGAGGCACCTACACCCTGACATAAGGGAATATTCGTTCCACTCTGGAGCGCACGCCTCGCTATCGAGACTACACTACTTCTTCCTCCCGGCATTGGACCTGCACCGGGCATGTGAGGCACAACTACTACCCAGAGGTATTTCAGATCACTCCCCTCTCGTATTAGAATTTACTACCAACAGGCCGGCCCCCCGACCCATCTGGAGGCTAAATAACTACTACTTGGGCTTTCCCAGACCTGGTGGAACAAATTCAGAACGCCACAAAATCATACTTCGAAATAAACACAGCTTCAGTGGAGAACACGATAGTGCTATGGGAGGCATATAAAACAGTGTTAAGAGGAGAAATCATCTGCTGGACCACAGCCCATAGAAAGAAACTCCTAAGCTCACTACAGGAAGCCGAAACACATGTACAAAGAGCAGAGGCAGCCCACCTAACCCTTAACCAGCCAGAGACACACACAGCGCTACAGCTGGCACAAAAACAGCTGCAAAATATTGCCGTAGACAACGCCAAGCAGGCACACACAGCGATGCCCGCCAGGGTCTACGAGACTGGAGACAAAGCGGGTAAAATGCTAGCATGGCTGGAGCGCAGGGATGAGGGTCTCGGCCAAGTCAGATTGATCAGGGCAGAAGACTCGGAGCCTATAACGGCAGACCGGGACATGGCAGAAGGTTTTGCAACCTATTATGCCGAGCTGTACAGAACACCGACACCCCCATTGACACATCAATCCTATCAGTTATCACCCTCCCCACACTTAAAACCGATCAGATAAACCTGTTAGAAAAAGTCATCCCAGAGGATGAGCTAACCACAGCCATAGCGGGCCTCCAATCCTGGAAAACCCCGGGACCAAATGGCTTCCATCGAAGTGTGGAAAAAAATAGGCCCAAATGTGATAACGCCACACCTGCTGAAAATGTACGAAACCTCGCGCACAGAGGGTCGTCTACCCCAGGATCTTAGAAAGGGCACTATTATAGTGTTACCCAAGGCAGATAAACCACCAGACAGGTGCAGTTCGTACAGACCTATCTCCCTCATAAATACCAAGACTAAAATCCTAGCAAAGACACTGGCCAACCGATTGCAGCAGGTTATACCTTCACTGATTCACCCAGACCAATGCAGCTTCATGCCGCAAAGATCTACCCGTATGAATATACATAGGTTACACACAGCATTAGAGAAAGCAACCACTATTCAAGGCCCACTAGCCTTGCTCTCAGTGGACTTTGAAAAAGCGTTTGATTGAGAAGCAATCTCGGAAATAATGCACAGAATGGGCTTCGGCCTGCAATTCATGAGCTGGGTAAAATTACTTTACAAATCTCTGGTGGTAGTGACAAAAGTGAATGGATATGTGTCCAACCCCTTTGAACTAGGGAAGGGGACAAGACAGGGATGTCCCCTGTCCGCGATGATCTTTACGATAGCGATCGAACCCCTTGTTGCATTATTAAGAGGCATAGAGACATGGAACAGCTTTTGCTGGTCGGACCACTGGGAGGACAAAGTGTCCTTATATACGGACGACCTGCTGATATATTTAAAAGACCCAATAAGAGCCTACCCCGTAGTGACTCGTCTGCTGGAAAGATACGGTTCTTTCAGCAATCTGCGTGTTAACTGGACCAAATCCACTCTATTCCGAATAGGACAGGGAGAAGACACAGTACCAGCTCACTGCCCCTACCAAGTGGAAAAGGAACAATTTAGGTACCTAGGTATACAAATTACAAATAACCTCAACGATTACATACCCAAGAACTTACACCCGGTGATGACGAAATTCGCGGAATACGTCTGACACTGGTCAACCCTTCCACTAACACTGCTAGACAGAGCGGCACTCTTTAAAATGATGGCCCTGCCCAGTTTTCTTATATATATTACAAAACGCTCCACTACATATCCCACAAAAGGAATTTCACAGAATAGACCAAACACTCCGGAAGCTGTTGTGGGATGGAGGCCCCCCACGCTTGGCACTTGCTACCCTTCAGAGGTCCATATTTGAAAGTGTGGGCGGAGCTTATATCTGAAATCACCTGGCCCGCAGTACGCGATGCGGCTGCAATCGCGTGTCTGAGAACCGGTTTGCAGGACACCACAGTTTCCACAGCAACCCCCAACATCCCAGAAAGACCTGATGCACGTTGGGGTTTTGCTGAGAGTCATCTTTACACCAAAACGTTTCCTTGTACGAGGGCCATGAGACCAGGACAGCGTATGGAAACGTGCGTGGCTACTAGGTGCTTTGAATGAGGAACATGGTGATTTCCTGACAAGGAGGAATAGTGGGAGCAGTTTCGGTTCTGCCACGACGCATATCTGGGGTCCTTCGTTCAACACGCCTTTGTATGAGTCGGGCATCTACCTGCAATACTAAATCCAGAAGTTCAGGAAAAGCTGTAGGTAGGGATGGAACCACAGATAATGCATCCTTTAATTCGTCAGAAATGCCTTGGTAGAATACTGCTGCCTTCTTTTGCTCTGGCACTTTTGTTTCTGCTGACAATTGGTTAAAACGAGCCAGATATGACAACAGGGTTTGTTTCCCCTGTGCCAGAGCCAAATATTCCAGATCCGATGCCTGTGCTTTATATCTTGCATCAAACACTATATTCATGGTTCCTAAAAAAGTGTCAAAGTCATATAACACAGGTTTGTTAGCTTCTAGAAGTGGGTTTGCCCAAGCAGCCTTCGCTGTCCCCTGTCAAGTTTACGCAAGGAAAGAGTATCGACACTCTCCCCCGAACCACAGAAACTGAATGGATTTGACCCGCCCACCGTGGTTGGCACGATCGTCCGATTGTCAAGACCACAAGAAGCCACGTGGCAGCCAATGTGGGGAAGAGGGATTAGGGAGAGGTTGCGGATAGGGTGGGGGAGGTTAGAACAACCAGAAAGAGGTGTAGGGAACACTTGTTGGGATAGGTAAGGGGAAGCACAGGGAAAAAATACATACACATACTTAATAACCTGACACACTCCTGTAACCCTACTCCAGCCTGACCCCTACTGAGCTCTTCACCTCCTGTACCCAAAGCTCTTGCAAATAACATGTACCTTACTTCCTATTGCTTACACATCTTCTGGAAGGTCAGACATGTAACATGAGCATGGAAAACATGAACACCACTTAGCAAGCTAAATGAAACAGACTGGGAGATTTCCCCCAAATGACTATACAAACGCATGGTCCCAAGGACAGGCAGAAGCAAACATGACATGAACATAAATCAGCTTCCCCACCTTAACATAATTGTGCTTGAATTTGTCGAGTGTACCTGGCACATGTTTGCAAAGCACACGCGTCTGAGACTAAACTTAATCGCCTGTTCTCTCCAACCAAACAACCTGTTGCAAGTTCGTACTCCTTCTTCACTTGGAGCGTAATGGATTTTAACACACACAAGTTCCTACTAGGGGCATAATGGTGTGCAAAAGAAATAGCATATTCCTCCTCGGAATGTAATGGCTTTAATAATCAACATGTCGCACATCTGCAGCGTAATGTACTTGCACAAACAAACATATCCCTCTTTAGAGTCGTGGTAGAGAAACCCCTACATGCATTCGGAACGTCGACCGCAACACAAAAAAAACTGTTATGGGAACAAAGCACTGTGCACTTAGCTTTTTGTCCGGGAGCCCCACAGGACTACCCGGGCGAGAAGATGTTGCACGTTGGGAGCGGGTAACCCGCTAGTCACCGCTGCATGGCCCGGAATCCTTTCCTCCTGTCCGGTTTCGGCGTGCCATTGCTACTCCCCCGGGAATCCTCTCCTCACACGCCGTCACTGCCGTGCTCACAAAATAATCTGCACCTGGAATGGGTGGTCGGAGGCTAATAAACAGGCTGCAATTACTCACAGCTACCACAACGCGCAAACCCGCAAAACTACAAGATTTCCCCAGTGCTGCTGGGAAATGCAGTTCACAAGGCTAATCTAGCTCTCACAGCATTTCCCTTGCTCTAAGGATACTCAGTTATCTCTCATGCTGCAAAACCCCTCGTCTGCCCCAGCCCTTTATCCTGATAGTACCTCCTCTCCCAGGGCCCTTCCCAGGACCTGGTTTCTCAGGGTGTCGCAAATGAAATTGTCTCACCAGTTTTTGAGCGGTTCTCAAGAGCAGACCTCAGGACCATAACTAGACCATTGAATGAGGTACCATAACTTTTGTCGCTTTCTTTTGGAATCCATGATCCGTTTCACCTTGTATTACACTTGGCCCTCCTTCAGAATAGCATGTGGTCATTCCGTGATCATCCCAGGAGCTGCGGGTTTAAGCAAAGACACATGGAACACTGGATGTATCTTTAAAGTCTTTGGCAAATGCAATTTCATAGCCATGGATGACACACACTGCATGATCTCATAAGGCCCAATAAATCGAGGTGAAACTTACAAAGACCCACCAGGGAAAGAGTCAGAGTAGATAACCATACCCTATCTCGCCCCATGGACTTCCGAGCCTCCTGTCGTTTCTTGTCAGCCTGTGCTTTGTACGCAATCTTAGCTTGCTCTAAATTCGATCGTGCTTCTGTCTGATATCGAGAAGCGACTGCTTGCGCTCCTGAAGAACAGGAATCTCTTCCACCTCAGGCAACTGTTCGGGTATCATGTTCTGCTCATGACCATACAAACATTCATTGGGTGCCATACCTAGGGATGCATGCTCTTTGTTATTGTATGTAAATTCGGCCAGCCGTAAGGCTTTCAACCGATTCCATAACGTCTCCCAAATAGCATCGCAGATCTTGCTATAAAGTCTGGTTAACTCTCTCCGTCTGGCTGTCAGTTTGAGGATGATAACTCGTAGACAGAGCACAGCTGATTCCCAACATCCGGCAGAAGTCAAGGCAGAACCTACAGGTGAATTGGGGCCCTCTGTCCGAAACAATACTTCTAGGGAGACCATGCAACCTAACAATATGCTGTAAAAACAACTCTGCCAATTGCCCTGTCCCAGGAATTCCTATACATTGAATAACATGAGCTTGTTTAGACAAGTAATCCACCACAACCCAAATAGGTTCATGCTGATTGTCTGGTGGAAGGTCGTAATGAAGTCCATGGAAATGTGTGTCCATGACCTCTCAGGTGTCGGTAAAGGCTGTAACAACCACATCTTTTTAGCATGGTCTGCCTTGTTTTGTACACAATTTTCACACCTTAGAATATAGGCAACAATGTCCTATCTCAAATCCGGCCACCAAAAGTACTTCTCCAACATGCTTTGGGTCTTTCTCTTACCAGAATGACCAGCTAAAGGAGATTTGTGACACAAGTACAAGGCTTTGTCTTGTAAATCCTTAGCGCCAAAAATCAATGCCCTGCATGAAAAGGCAGGCCTTCCCACACAGATCTTAATGGATGACTAGTCCCCCATTTTTGTAAGTCCTTCCGACTCAGCCCCTTGCACACTTGTGCCAGTAGATTCTCTGTAACTGCCCCAATTACTTTCTCTGGGGGAATAATAGCTTTCACTTCTGTCACCACATTTTCCAAATTCTGCTGCCTCATCAAAGCATCTGCCTTTCCATTCTTTTTCCCTGGCCAAAAATCAAATTAATTGAAATATTGAGACCATCGTAGTTGCCTAGGACTAAGTGTCTGGGCTGTCTTGAAGTATTGGAGATTTTTGTGATCGGTCACCACCATCACCTGATGTCTAGCCCCCAACAAGTAATGCCTCCATTCCAGAAAGGCAGCACGAATGGCCAACAACTCCTTATCAGTGATAGAATAGTTCTGCTCACAGCTGGTAAGCTTACGGGAGTAAAAAGCCACTGGATGCCAGATCCCTTCATAATCTTTCTGAGATAGTATTGCCCCTAACGCTACATTACTTGCATCCATCTCCACCTGAAAAGGCTTACTTGAATCTGGATGTCTCAACACTGGTGCCTTAGTAAAGTCTCCCTTCAACTCTTTGAAAGCCTTGTCCGCCTCCTCGCTCCAACTGAAACAAACTGCCTTCCTTAATAACTGTGTGATGGGGCTCCCAATTTAAAAAAATTACCAATGAACCTCAGATAGAAGTTGGCAAACCCTAAGAAGGACTGAATGTCCTTTACACACTGAGTGGAGGGCCAATCAGTAACTGCTGCACCTGTTTCCTGTCCATTACAATGCCACCTGGTGTTAGAATGAAGCCTAGGAATTCCACCTGTGTAGTGTGAATTGCACACATCTCTAATTTCACATAGGGTTAGTATTGTTGCAGGTGCTGTAGCACTGCCCTTACATGTGCTATGTGTTGTTCCTTTGAAGCAGAATAGATCAAAATGCCATCTATATACACAATGACGAACACATCAATGAACTCCCTAAGTACCCCTTGCATGAAAAACTGGAACGCTGCCAGGGCATTATACAGCCCAAGGGGCATGACCAGATACTCAAAAAGGCCAAACCTAGGCCTGAACACCGTCTTCCACTCATCTCCCTTTTTCACTCTTATCAAATGATAAGCTCCCCTGAAATCCAATTTTGAATACACAACTGCCAATCTCACCTGATCTAATAATACCGAAATCAAAGGCAACAACGGAAATCTATTCTTAATGGTAACCTTGTTTAATGCGCAGTAGTCAATGCACGTTCTCAGCGTTCCTTCCTTCTTAGGTACAAAAAATAATGGTGAAGACACAGGCAGGGACGTCATTTCACCAAAATGCCAGTGGTGGCGGAAGTGACATTGCACGACCCTTGACCTCTGATGACATCACAGTAAGTGATGTCATTTGACCCCACCCCTAAGTGATATCACGGGAAGTGATTGAACATGACCATTCACCCCTTGACAAAACATGAAGTGGCATCACATAGCATTTTTCCTAATTACAGTACCAAAACTATGGTTACAATATCACTATAATGTGATATACATTTCATACAAAAATGGAACACCCTATGTATCATTAATATCAGTGTGTATAGGCCCATATTACCAAATTACTATGAATGCAAGCAGACGTCCATGGCCAAATGATAATGATGTCTTATTATATAGCACTTACGCTTAAACGCTTTATATAGAACAAATTTACATACACTCATTTATCGACCTCAGAAGGATGAAAGGCTGAGTTGAGGTATTCAAGAACAGCCTAAATCAGTGACTCACCCCCTGAAGTGTATCTGAAATAAACCTTTCATGAGTCTAGCAAATGATTTGTAATTCCTATTATTTCTTATTTAGGGTCACTGCTGAAAGTGTTAGACTTGTGGAACCCTGTTATTTTTTTTTTAAAGGCCTGAACAAGAATGTCATTCACTCCAGAAGCAAAGAGCCACATGGCGCTGGTCACAGGAGCTTGCATTTAAAAAAAAGAAAAAAAGAAGAAAAAAAGTTTTTTTTCTTTTTTTTCCAGGGGTAGCAAGAGAGATCACAGGGGTAGCAAGGGAGACCTCATGGGTCGCAATTGGGAGACCTCAGGGGTCGCAGTTGCAACCCCTGGTGACTCCTAAATGACGTCCCTGGACACAGGTGATGTTGAGTGCCTAATGAACCCCTTTTCCAACATCTCATCCAGATATCCTCTCAAATGTTGATTTTCAGTTTCAGTGAGGGCGTAAATCCGACTGCAGGACAATTTAGCCCCTCGTTCTAAATCAATAACACAATCATAAGATCGATGAGGAGGCAATCTCTCCGCCCCACCCTTATCAAACAGCCTCGGAAACTCCATGTACTGATGGGGTAGTCCTGTCTTCACTGCCCCCAAAACCTGTGGTACCTGAACCCTGTCTGCCAAAAAGGTAGCAGGCGCCATATCTTGCTGCATATGCGCCAGGCACCCTTGGCCCTCAAAACATACCTCTTGCTTCTCCCAATCAATCCTCAGATTATTATTATTTTTTTTTATTAAAATGATTTTTAAGACTCAGTGATACACGAAATTAAAATATTTAGCAATTCAATTGAGAAGTAGAAGGAGGAGAGAGAGAAAAAAAAGGAAAAAAAAAAAAGAAGGAAAGAAATGTAGAGACAATAAGATCTCTTGTTGACACTTTCGGCATCAATTAGGCCAGTCGTCAGTATCTTCACTTGGCTTTCTGTTGAGCTCCAGGATGCAATCCTAAAATATGTTGTAAATATTGAACTATTTTATAAATTAGTTTGTTTTCACGTCCGTTCAATAATAAAGACCAACGCATATCCATATCCATCTGTTGGGTCGATATTTTGAAAAAGTTACGGAAATTCAGTCTCTTGGTCGTTAATTCTGGGCAGATCATTACTAGATGATAGATTGTTTCTTGTACTTCTCTGTCTTTGCAGAAACGGCAATAGGTGTCACTTTTCGGGATTTGCCGTGTCATTGCCAGCTTGTCTCTTGTAGGTAAGTTGTTCAGACAAATCCCCATGTACACTGTGCGGATAGTATTATCAGGAAACTGTTCCATGTACTTCGGGATTTCGTTTAGGGCTCGAATGTCCGATTGGTTTGAAGATTTCTTGAATTTAAAGTTTTGGCATGACATGTTCGGATCCAGTCGTCGTTTGCTAATTTGCGTTTTGCATGTTGAGGTCTGTTCATGAGGGTTTCTCGAGTGATATTTCTTCGTCTTTTAATTGTTGGAACAAATGTTCTTTCCATTTCCTTAAAAATGTATTGTGAAGAGCAGTTGGATTATTTTTCAGAATTGCTGTGGCCGGTGTTTCATCATTTGTCGGGAGTTTTCTTAGCAGGTCGAGCTGTTTCCATGTCACTATCAAAGATATGGATTGGGTTGCGACTTCATAGCGAATTCTAGCCATCGGATATGAATCGGAGAGCCTTAAGATCTTTCTCCAGAATATAGCTTCTAGTTTCACCCAATTGTTGGATTGTGAGTGGATCATTGCGTCACTGCCATATGTAATTACAGGGATTACTTTCTGTCTGTAGAATGTTATAACAGGTTTAAATTAAAATTTACCGTATTTCCTGTGTAGGACACCACCTTGTCAAGCTAGTGTCTGGGTTTTCATTTCCAGGTTGTTGAACCACTGTTTTTCTATTATAGACTGATTTAGCATAATGCCGAGATATTTGAAGGTCGATACTTCTTCTAGGCAAATGTTGTCGATAGAGAATTTTAATGCTGGATGTTTCTTAAATAGAAGTTTTACTAATGGCATGATTTTAGTCTTTGCTGTATTGATCCTTAGATTGTTGGATTTCATGTAGGTTCCCATGAGATGTAAGCTCTGTTGTAAACCCGAGATGGTTTTGTCTAATAGGATAATGTCATCGGCGTAAAACAATGCTGGAATTGGGACAGAGTTCAGTTTTGGAGGATTCAGAGCCAGGTCATAAAGATGTTCTTCACAGTCTGCTGTGTATAAATTATATAAGGTGGCTGCGAGAGGACAACCCTGTTTTAGTCCTTTTGTTGTTTTTATCATGGGGGTAGTTGTGCCGTTCTTTGAAAGTCTCACAGCTATTGCTGTATTGGAATATAATAGTTTTATTGGCTCCAGGATCTCCGCCGGACAATTCCACGCCGACAGTTTTTCCCATAGTCGTGTTCTTGCTATGGAATCAAATGCCATATGTAGGTCCAAGAAAGCAGCATAAATCTGTGTTTTTTTTCTATTGCTTCATATTTGACCAAGTTCATTATAAGGAGATTTACATTGGTACCAACGCCAGCAGTGAATCCCGTCTGTCTCGCTGCAAATCGCTTCGTTTTCTTAGCCCATTCCTTAAGTTTTTTGAGAAGCAATTCGGCGAAGATCTTGCCCAATGGGTCTAGTAATGCGATCGGTCTAAAATTCTGAGGATTGTCACGCGCCCCATGTTTGTATATGGGGACGATTATCACTGTTTTCCATGATGGTGGGATTGTATTCTGTATGTTGATGGTTTCTATGAGTCTAATCATGAAGAGAATCCACAGCTTCGCATTTTGTTTTAAAATTGCATTGGACAGGCCGTCAGGACCCGGGGCACGTGAGGTGTTCAGTTTTTCAAAGATCAGGATCAGGTCTTCCTTCTTGTAGCGAACGTTCCATGATTTATTTACAGTCTGTAGTGCCCGCGGCGTGGTAATAGCTGAATCATTATATATGTTTGCAAAATGATCTATCACTTTTGCTTGGTCACGTTAGCTGTCAAGAGTTGTTGGTTGCTTTCATTATTGTTCAACAGATTCCACAGTTGTCTTGGGTTGTGGTTCTTGTAAGCTTTCATCATGGCTTCTGCATCGTTTTGTATCAGTGTTGCCTGATATGATTTCCTCCAGTTTGTGTATTTTTGTTTTATTTTTTTCTTCTGTGCAAAAATTGAAATTCCATTTGTGAGTTTTAGGTTGCGAATGTCCTTACGCACCTGTTTTTTTTCTGAGCGATTACAGTATCGTAATAATAATTATATAGTTTTGTTTGATTCTTCCTTGGCTTTAGGAAGGGAATCAGGAAGGTATCATAATTAAGTTTGTCAATATCTGGCATTGTTGTCAGTTGTAATCGGTCTGTAAGATCTCTTATTTGCTGTTGGGTTATTCGCAGTTGGTAGTTATTGCCAGCGACTTCTGTCTTTATGCAGAAGTCAGTCTTTTTTGGTTGTGTGGGTCTAGAACCAGTGACTATTAGTTGGTGATGATCACTTCTTTTTGATAGATTGATTTGAGCCTCTGTAATTGATTCCAGTAGATCTATTGACAGATATACGTAATCTATTATTGCTGTCGTCTTAGGGTGGTACCCGTGGCGTCTTTCGGTTGGTCTACTTGTTTCAGATTTCGAATCGAGATTTCTTTGTGCCATTTTTTTGCCCGCATTGACAAATCAATGAACTCCATCCATTGGCCTAGTTTGTTATATAGATGTATATTTAAATCACTGCATATAATAAATTCCACATGCTGGTGTTCTGTGAGTGTTTGATCGATGGTTAGAAACACACCATCTAGGAAATTGCTATTGTTTATCGATGCTGGATTCCAATACAGGTTCATGATGGATATGAAGCGATCAAGGTTGTTATGGCCAGATGCTTGTATTGTCATGACCCATCGGACACGCCCCTTCTGGGCCTCCTGGTCCCTGTCACGTCGGGGCTTGCACTCTGTTGTACTACCAACATGGCCGCAAATACTGAACGCTGCCTGCCAGCGTTCACGTTCATTGCAGCACGCTCGATAAAATAGCCACACCCCTGCGCCTCCGCGCGTCTCAACGCTACTGTTAGCTGTGGCTAGACGTGTGCTCCGTAGTTCGCTTTCTCTGAACTTTGTTGCTTTCCTAGTTCCTGGACCCTTCCTTCATTCTATCCCTTCTCCTTCTTACCCAACCTTCTCCCGGAATCCGTGCACCCGCCTCTGAGTGCCTTTTCTTATTTTTCTTCCTAGATTTCCTGGAGTTTACTATCGATCCCGGACAAGAAGTTGAACGAACACTGGAAGCCAAAGACGGCCGAGCGGGCTTGTACAAGACCCGAACCATAAGGAAGAAAACTTCTACAACGGAATCCATCAAGCAGCGAATACAGGTGAGAAAGGGGGAAACCTGTGACATGTATTCGAATGATGGTATTTTGTATCCAAGGATTTATGTTGTTAGTAACGACAATTGACCATTGTGGTAGAATTTTAATTAGTGTCAACTAGATGCTGGTCTGCCAGAGGAACCTTTTATTGCAGGATTCAAGAGAGTGATATAGCCATCACAGCTTGGAAGGTTCGTAAGCCAAGTTTCTTGTAGGCACACTATAGATGTTAGTTCGAATTCCGGTGCTGAGTAGTTGAATAAATGGGAATTTCCCCTTGTATTCCAGCTGCATAATGACCAATGGAAGTCTTTTAATATTAGTGGTTATGATACAGAGGATATATCTTGGGTAGTGTTTAGGTCTTGAGCGTAATCACGATGGAATGGGTAGTTCTCGTTACTTTGATAAGAAGTATCTTCTGATATCATTTCTTGAGATTCAAGATGGTCAGGCAGCCTATAACAATGATCATATCTTGTATGAATTGGGCGTTCACTCTCCAGGTGTCTAATAGATAGAGACTTTGTATATTTGTTCCACTTTCCTGATATGTCAGATGTTGTCTCAGATGATGTTTGGTTGCAGCTGAAGCCCAGAACATCTAGGACTTCCATTTGTGCAAGTATTCTTTCCATTGTCACACGATCCCATAGTTCCAGTAACACTCTGTCAAGTTGAGTGTGGTCTTGGAAGATTATAAATTTGATGTCTTGAGACGAGATTGTTTTGAGATCGGGTATTGTCTTTAGAAGTAAAAGCATATTGGTTCCATTCAGTATCAAGGGTTTGTTTTTGGTGGTTTGGTTTTCTATTTGCAGTCTATATTGGGATCGATTCTGGTATTGGATTGATGAACTCTGGGCAGCTGATCTGGTTAGTTTCGCGCAGATCTTCTATTTGTCCTTCTCTTGGTATTTGTCGGGGAGTCATGACGTAGTCTGAGACATATGTGGTTTCATTAGAGCTCCTAGAGATGGTCTTGTGGGGTCCTCTGGTTCTTCTGGACAATGATGCAACATCTGGAGGAACTTCGCTGATCGATTGTTCGGTGGTTAATGAGATCTCGTCTAACATTGATTCGTCCGATATGTCCTTGCTTGTTAATTCAAAACTTTGATGTGTAGGTGGCACATACTCATCTACAATAATAAGATATGAGTCGTTAAATGGGATTTGGTCGATGCCAGCCTCATCATGCTGTTCCGTATACAGAGTAAGGTTTAGTAAGTCCTCTGTACTGGTTGAAATGTACTCATCATTGCCGTTTTGCACTGAGGTCGGCTATCTTGAAGTTTTCGTTTCTGTTGGTAGCACGGTGGGGTTTCTTGCGCGTCCTATGAGGGGTGCAGGTTGAGTGATTGGATGTTTCACTGGTTGGTTCACTGTGCGTAGAAATGCCCTGGAGCTGTTCTGTTTGGTGATTACAGGTTTTTTTTCCTTGTTGTTGTTGGTGGCTTTCCTGTTTGTGTATTTGTCGCTTTGGCTCCCGCCGTGAAAATTTTGATAATTTCCACACTTGGTTGCATTTCTTTATTTGAATTTAGAGGTGCCATGGTAGGTTCTAAAATTGAAAAATGATCAATACCTTCGACTGGCATTTGTAATGCTGTAGGCAATACAGACGTATTAAGTATGTTTTGTGTGTCAGGTGTCGTTCTAGCAATGGACTCTGTCGGTATCTGTGACTGCTGTGCCGCTTGCTTCTAAGCCATAACGTTAGTCGTAAGTCTATTTTTCTCTTCTCTGTCACCTCTGGTGATTTCGCACAGTCTCTGTTGCCATCTCAGTGATTGGTCTGCTTCGCAGTCCAATCTTTTTTCCAGTGTGGTTAGGAAGTTCTCTATTTATAGTTGCTTTGTGTGAATTAAGGCTAATAATGTAGCTTGAACACGAGTCACATCTTTAGAGTCTTCCTGCAATTTCAGAAATGGAATCATTGATTGGGATACGACTGCTATTAGCATGTTTTGTAAATCGATCAAAGTTGTTGGAATTCTTGGTTGATTTGATTGATCGTGAAAGGAGTGCTCCGTGTGCAGGTCGCAATTGTCGTATTTCCCGTTTTGGTTTATTGTGCTTGATTTCCGGTTTTCATGTTCCGCTGGTGGTGTGTAATAAGAATCTTGAAAGTCATACGAAAAGTGGGTTTGAGAGCTTCTTTTGTCAGTTTTTAGATGCAAATCATTAATTAATCTGTGGTTATGGTAATTTTTTGTTTGAATACGTTGAAGCTGTGGTAGTGATAACATTGGATCTTGTTGCTTCTTTCCATTTGTTGCAGTAGTAGGGTAAGATTTATGAGTTATCATTGGAGTGGAGGTGGCTTCTGGACATCCGGATGAGATGTTGCAAAATATTGCTTTCCGTTTTTCAACACTATTCATTATTGACTCAATTTCTGTGATGTCAAGCGAGAGCCTGGCCGCTATGGCAGTCACTTTGGCTGATTGATCGATGTCTAGGTTTTTACTTTGAGCTGTATTGGTATGAGATTTGAGCCATTTTAATTTTGTTAGTCTTGCTTGCTCTTTTTTAACAGTTGTTCGTTCTGGGTTTTGAGGTATTGTACATAGAGGAGTGTATATAAGTGGAGATGTGTTGGAGCGTTCCACCATTTGTTGCTTTGTTGGTGGGATTAGATGTTCCACTTTAGCAGAGTCTGTATTCTCCTCGACTGTTGGAGTGGGATTCAACTGCGTAGTATTATCAGGTGATACAATATGTTGTTCTGGTGCTTCTATGTTTGTCTCTGGCACAAGAGTTTCGTGCAGGGACAGTTTAGGTTGAGACTGGTTTGTATGTACATTTCTAGTATCATTGAAAGTATCCATATTTGTATCTTGGGCGCATGATGGTTCGTTGTTCCATTGAGCAGGTTCGATTTCTGTTTGGTTAGATGGCTCTCCTTTGAGATCCTTCATCTTCTGGGTTTGTTTTGAGAAGCTTAGTTGGTGATGCTCTTGCTCAGTTGTTTCCTCTAGATTAGAATGAGCGGGGGGCACTCGCTTCTGCTTCTTGGATATAGTTTGTTCTAGGGTCAGCTGTTTTAGTTCGTTGGAGGTGGACACAATGGGCGCAGAACCCAATTTGCAGCGCAGCCTAGTCTTGGGACCAGGAATGGTCTTTGGAGTGTTAGTAGTCATAGCAGTATATGACAAGCTGCTGAAAGCTGACTATATTGAGGAGTCTCTGTACCTAGTCTCTTGATGGAATCTGATTATGTTACGGAGTCTCTATATATTGTCCCTTGGTGGAAATCCGCGTGGCGAGATCAAAGGGCTCCTGCCCCGCAGTTTCTCGCACGCTATACAGGTGTCGTCTTGGGGTTTAGTTCTTGTATGTTTTCCAGCTGTTGATTTTGTGACAAAATCTAGAGTTGCTTAGTGAGCAGATTAAGGGTGTGTGAGATCAAAGGGTAGATGCCCCGCAGGCTCTCACACACTAAAAAATGGTCTTTGATAGGTCCAGTTGTTGAGTAAATAAATCAGCAGTGCACAAGATCAAGGGCGAAAGCCCCGCAGGCTCTCGGACGCTAGAAGTTAAAGTTGGTTGTTTCCAGTAATTAGCGTTTTGGTTGCTGAGCGGGTGAGATCAAAGGGCAGATTGGAGTATGAAGTGCCAAGTTGCTAAACTGACGTTATGCGAGAAGGGCGGGCAAAATCAAGAATCAGACTCATCACAGTCTCTCGCACGCCATTCCTTAAGTGGTTTCAGGTCACGTTGGTGGCTTCTAGCAATTGTACGATGAATAAACAGGTTCCACAATGTCCAGTTTAGTGATTGCAGAGGATGCAAAGTCTGAGGGCAGATTCCCTATATTCTCAAACACGTTTCTCATGGTGGGGCATTGGATGTTTATGACAGCAAGCGGATTCAGTGTGCCGTGAGAGGTGTCATAAGGGGGGAGCAGAGGTTTTCTGTTGTTGGGAGTTACAGCGTTCTATGTAACGATTTATAATTTCTCACACAGTATGTGAAGACAAATATGCGTAGGTATAGGAAATCGAAAGGATAGTGTGTTTCGATTACAAGCATATGCATGTATCTTCATTACTGGTGTCAGAGAAGGAAAGTTTGTGGCACCGCTCACCTTTGAATGCGCTTCTAAAGGAGCAGCATAGAAGACCGCAGGGGTCCCGCTGGAGTCCCGCAGAGCCCGAAGACCCAAAGACTCTGCAACCGACTCCACGGCCCTCTCTGCAGCAGTGGAATGAGTATGATGAAGAGGTGCAGGCTGGGTTTCCTGGTCAATGGAGATAGAAAGAAGACTCAGGCAATCAGGAAGCAATCCAGTAGCAAGTTGAGGCAGACACAGACCCAAAGGCTCTGTGACCGACTCTGCGGCCCGCTCTGCTGTGGAATGAGTCTTATGAAGAGGTGCAGGCTGGGTTTCCTGGGCAATGGAGATAGAAAGAGGACTCAGGCAATCAGGAAGCAATCCAGTAGCAAGTTGAGGCAGACACAGACCCAAAGACTCTGTGAACGACTCCGCCTTAGACTTAGATTATGCTGCACCAACTAAGGCATTACCAGAATGAGAACAAACTGTGGAGCCACTATTAATTCAAAAGTAATCTCCTCCTCACGGCCCAACTCACATACCATTCGCAAAGGTTGACTTTCTTGTTGAATGGGTCCTGAAGTTAGAGGAGGCCTATACACTGACTGCACATCCTCCACCCGCCGCTTGTCCTGAAGTGCCAATCCCAACTTTCCTGCCAGAGTAATGTTGATGAAATTACCAGTGGCCCCTGAATCCACCATTGCCAATGCCACTTGTTTCGTTAAAACGAAGAACAAAGTCACCAATATGTACAAATGATATGTCTTACTCCCTACTGTATTCGCCACCCAACTGGGGAACCATGATTCCATCGGGCCCGTCAACTGAGTTCCCCATAAGGCCGGGCCAATCCTTTCCCTGCCTCCACCTTGCTCCAATCCCCTCCTGCACCCTTCTTCTGTGTGTTAGGGCAGGTATGAATAAAGTGTCCTGCTTGCCCACAATAGAGGCACAAATGATTTGCTTTACGTTGATTGATTGTGGTATTCGCTTGTATTTATTCGATTGGAAAGGCTACGGTCCGGATGGTCGGACCTGGGAACCTGAATCCAACATACATGCCCCAGATCTTTTGTCTCATCTACTTGCCTCCCGGGATGGGGATGTGTCTTTGGGGGAGGATACTGTGAGGAAATCACCATTTTCCTCATTCGAAGCACCTAGTAGCCATGCACGTTTCCATACTCTGTCCGGGCCTCATGGCCCTCGTGTAAGGAACGTTTTGGTGTAAAGATGACTCTCGGCAAAACCCCAATGCGCATCAGGTCTTTCCGGGAGCATTGGGGGTTGCCGTGAAAACGGTGGTGTCCTGCACACCGGTGTTATGCTCACCTGGCTCCCATAGGGGCGTCGGTCGGACCCGGACAGCTGCGGTCTCCACCCACGTGATGCGTAGTGCACCGATGACTGACTGGATCTGCCCTCCTAATCTTGTCTACTTAACCTGTAGAAATAATCTCCTGCAAGTGGAGAGATGGATTTAGCCACTTATGGATTCAAGTGATGGCACCCCCACAGTCCTCCCCAACTAATCACCTCCGAAATGCCCTCACAGCAATCTCACCTTATATTCTTGAAAGATGAGCTCTCCATCCTGCGTGGATTTGCAGGGGCGTGTCGATTCCAGTTACTTCACTGGTTTGACGGCTCGGGAGAGTTCCGGAGAGTATTGACTCTGAGGTTCCTGGTGAGGACCAGTAAGTATTAAGTTCATAGAGTTCAATATGTCTGATGTGCACTCTTGTTCCCCCCTTCCTTTCTTGTCTTGCAGCTAGCTCGTGAAAAGATGCTCTTGTGGCAGCTGGTGGCGCTCAGGTAAGAGTCTGTATTACCCGGCGCTGTCCGGTAAATGTTGTACGAGGAAAACGTGTTATTTTGTCTCTCTTTACAGATGCGGCACGTGAAAATATGGAGAGTCACAAAAGGATGCCTCTGGTGGTAAATCAGGTAAGTCTATGGTGGTAAGAATTATATTTGTTGGTTCCCTCGGCTCACCTTGTGGTTTTCTTTTGTCTCCTAGGTGCCGAAGTTCGGCGAAGAAATGATGGAGGCAGCGCCAACCCGAAGGATGCTGTGAAGACTGGTGAGTATGGCGCAGCGCTGCAGCTGGAGGTGTGGCACGTGCAGAAATAATGTTGTTTACAGGTCCGGAGACAAGATGGATCCAGAATCAGGTGTGGAATAGAAATAAATGTGTTTTCTAACCTTGTCCCTTTCTTTCCTCTTTGTTTTAGGAGCTCCGGATTCGAGGCGGGCGTGGCAGAAGACTGGATGCAGGCTGCAGGCACGGTGAGTGTTACGCTGCAGGATGCAGAATAACGCGAAGCGTGTGTTGCTGGTCGGGTGTGGTTTAAATAGCCTCAAAAGTAGTCCCAGGTAAGAAGTCCCTAGAACCATACCCGAGTAAAAAATAGTCCCTGTAGAAAAATAGTCCCTTTCAGGCTTCATGTTGGATTGGAGTCATTTGCAGCATGGTCTGCCTGAGGTAAGTAATGACTATGAGCCTGGCGCCTTAGGCGCCAGGACTGATTCCTACTATGAGCCTGGCACCTAAGGCGCCAGGACTGAACCCAGATAGCCCCTAGCCGGGGCTGCTGAGGTTTTACTAAATGTCTAGATGCCTGCTCCCGGGGCTGATGGGCTTGGTCCGGATGCCTGGGGGTAGGCATCATGACAGCACTCCCCCCAAAGCCCCTCCTAAAGTTGTTCTTCCCCTGGGTCCTGGTTTGTCTGGGAAGTTCCGATGGAATCTTTTCACCAACCGAGGTGCATGGACGTTGTCACAACTGAACTTAAGGGAGGAAGATTTCAATCCCCTCTCCCGAACCACAGAAGCCGAATGGATCGACCCCTCCCACCGTGGTTGGCACGGGCGCCTGGATGTTCGAATTACAGGTAGCCACGTGGCAGCCAATGGGGGGAAGAAGGTGTTAGGGAAAAGGGATGGACAAATAAAGGGAAGGAAGGGAAGACAACAAGACATAAAATGACAAAAGACCCCTACAATTCCTGACTAGATAGCTTAATACTCCTGCAACCTGACCTGACTCTATCTTCAGTAATTAGTTAGCACATAACACGCCACCCTACACAAATCGTGAGCAAACATGGATTAGCACAACATAATGCCCATAGAAAGGCACTTTTCTCCATGTGGAAAAGCGAATAACTGGAAATGACTTAAAACCATAATACACTGATAATGAACAGAGAACATTGAGACGTTCACATGTCTCACAAAACATGGATCAACATAATACACCGCACATAGAAAAAACGTAATAACTGGAAATGCGGATTAGAAGAGTTGAATTTTCCCTGGTGCTTAGAACGTGAGGTAAACAATGTGCCTGCTACCAGACTGGCGTTTATCTTGCCCAAAACCAAGGATTTATGTGCCTTCACTTAACTTTCTGATTTACTCCATATTAATGCCGTAAACCGGCCAAGCAAACAAACATAGAAACACTTAACTGATGGTCCGGGAGCCTACTGCGGCTGACCCGGACCTGTAGCTCTGGAGCAGATTAAGGAGCGTGTGCCGCTGCACCCCGGGATATAAAGATGCCTTG
The DNA here is from genome assembly GCF_040938575.1 of Ambystoma mexicanum. Taxonomy (NCBI): domain Eukaryota; kingdom Metazoa; phylum Chordata; class Amphibia; order Caudata; family Ambystomatidae; genus Ambystoma; species Ambystoma mexicanum. Next base: position 302,706,340 of record NC_090937.1, read on the forward strand.
CGACATAACCGGCGTGACTCCTTCCCGCCACTCGCTTACACCTTCAGCGTTCCTGCTTCGCTCCTGCCACCGTCGCCGCCGCCGCCCATGCTCTCCAACATTAATCAACAGCACATGAGCACGGGCGGGCGGCCGTTAAGAGCCCAATCCCTAATTGCAAAGTGCCGGCAGCTGAGTACCGACAGGCCCAAGGAACTACACATTTCCCCATGCCTGCTGGGAATTGTAGTTTTTAGATATGCCGTACCTGCTTCCTCCTGCACCACAGGCCCTTATTCCTGACAGACGTGGTCACTAGGTTCCCATGACCTTTCTTGTGGTCCGTAGCCCTTCCAATCAATTAAATAAAAAAGTTTTGATTTAACCATCTTGGAGTCCAGGATATTTTTTACCTTGAATTCAGGTTCTCCATCTATCAAGATGGGGTCGGGTGGTTTGGTTAATCTTGTTCCTGGTTCAAATGGTTTTAAAAGTGAAACATGAAAGACAGGATGAATGCGCATATTAGAGGGTAATTCCAATTTGACGGCTACCGGGTTGATAATGGCCTTAATAGTGCAAGGTCGCAAATATCTAGGGTTAAAAGTCTGAGTTCCCTTCAGAGGTATGTGTTTTGTAGCCAGCCAAACTTGATCCCTAATCTGGTATTGTGGAGTTTCACTTCTATGTTGATCAGCATTTTTCTTATATTTCTCTTTTGCTTGTTTCAAATGTTCTGTTGCCTCTTTAAAGGCTGTGTAATAGTAGAATGCAAATGACTAACTGCAGGCATTTCTAAATGCTGAGGCGAATGTAGTTCTGAGGTTCGAGGGTGATGTCCATATATGGTATAAAAGGGGCTTTGTCCGGTACCTGAATGTACAGAGTTATTGTATGCATACTCGGAAATCCATAAAATATCTTTCCAATTACTTTCGGTCTGGTGTAGCATGCAACGTAGGTACTGTTCAAGGGTCTGGTTGGTCCTCTCCGTCTGACCATCGGTCTGGGGATGGTGACTGGTTGATAACCTTACGTCGATTTGCGCCAGTTGACAACATTTCTTCCAAAAATGTGAAATGAATTGACTACCTCGGTCAGAGACCAATGCGGAAGGAAATCCGTGTATTTGAACAATGTTTTCGAGGAACTCCTTGGCCAGAATTGAAGCAGAAGGTAATCCCTTTAGAGGAATAAAGTGGGCCATCTTGGAAAAAAGATCCACAATAACTAGAATGGTGTTAAATCCATTACATGGAGGTAGATCTGTAATAAAGTCTAACGATAAGGTGTGCCATGGTGTAGGTGGAATATCCAAAGGATGTAAGAGGCCAGCTGTTGGATTGGAGTCATTTGCAGCATGGTCTGCCTGAGGTAAGTAATGACTATGAGCCTGGCGCCTTAGGCGCCAGGACTGATTCCTACTATGAGCCTGGCGCCTAAGGCGCCAGGACTGAACCCAGATAGCCCTTAGCCGGGGCTGCTGAGGTTTTACTAAATGTCTAGATGCCTGCTCCCGGGGATGATGGGCTTGGTCCGGATGCCTGGGGGTAGGCATCATGACAACCGGTTCTCAGTCACACAATTGCAGTTGCGTACTGCGGGCCAGGTGATTTCCGATATAAGCTCCGCCCACACTTTCGAACAGTGCTTCTGAATTTGCAGCTCAGCAGCGTTCTTGTTCTAAGTTACTCTTCGACTTTGTTGTTTTTTGGACTTTGTTTGCCTACCGACTCTGCTTTGTGCTCTGCCCTTGTCTACGTGACGCCAGGAATTACCCAACTCGGAACTCTTTACGGATTGCTTTTGCTTCTTGTTTGTTACGGTGCTGCTAGGAACGTTACGACCCAGGAATTGACAACAGACTTCTCTTGCCTCACGGATTTGTTTACAGTTGTGCTTCGCCTTCTAGGAACTGTGGAACATCTTCATTTTGATTGACCTAAGACCTTGGTACTGTGCATGCTCGGACTAGAGACTTCCTGAATGCACACTGGTCTTGGATCAAAGGTGTCCTCGTGCCATCGGTGTTAGGAGTTTACTTTAAATCTGTGGACTTTGTTTTCAGGCGTCCTTGTGCCGGTGGGGTAGGGGATTCCTTCACATCCTTCCAGACCTCGATTCCTATGGATTTATATCTGCTCTTCAATACACCCATCTAGTTGGTAAGACATTGAATCATTTTCCTTGTTATAAATAAAGTACGCCAACACACACGTTGTTTGTCTATTCTTAGTCAGGCTCTTATTATTGCCTTATACTCTGCCTACAGGGTTACGCCTCTGTTGATTGGGAACAGGAAATTCCATACTTCTTTGATTATCAAGGGGACTCCTATCTCGACACACAAGTGAGCATTGTGATTCATATCTGCAGTACTTTTTGTCTACATTGTTGTGGTACTGATATTTTGTGTTTTTCTTGCAGCCAGCTGTGTCCCGGGGCGTCTCTCCATCTTTCGGTCAATAGACCTCTCAGTCTGTCCTTTTGTACTCCTGAGAGTTATATTGGCAGGAAGAATTTGTGATCTACACGACGAGTTCAATTGCCAGTAGATACACACCCCCAGGATATTGACGGGGTGTATCTGAAACTCCTAGTGAGACAGAACCAATGCAGATTGTGGCTTAATGTGGTCTATTAACCAAGAAGGAAAGAGAGAGGCAAATGGAAGACAATCTCTGCCTCTATTACGGTCAAACTGGCCATTTCCTCCATATCTGTCCTAAGCGACTTTTCAAGCGGGCAGGAAACGCCAGGACTCGTCCCTAGACAGGGCCAACGAGACGAGTCTGCCTTTTTCTGGCCAGGAGACTGTCGCATCTATCATGCATATATAGATGCCAATGGGCCTCATTACGAGTTGGCCGGTAAAAAAATAAAATTACCGGCATGCCGGTGCAACCGTGTCCGTGTTGCACTGCTGCCGGAATCAACAGTTGATTCTGAGTCATCGTGCATGTGCGTACTGGCATGTCAGTAACGGCTGCACTGGCATGCCGGTAAGGCCCTCCAAACCCCCGATAGCGGCATCATCCTAGATGCCGTAAAGAACGGTACAGTTGATACCGATATCGTAAATACCAGCACCGGACGTGCCGGTATCAGAAGCAACGTCATCGTGCCAGAACGGGAAATGCTCCAGCGGCCATCTTTAAAAACACAATCCATTGCAATCCTCTGCCTACAGCACTTGGATTGTGAAACTGTGCACAGTGTTAGCAAGGACATGGCCAAGGCAACCCGAAAAGGTGCAGTAGGTGCAGTGCGGCTGCGAAAGCCACGTTTATCAGATGAGGAACTCAACATGCTGGCCAACACTCCAGTCGAGCATGCAGATGTCGTCTTCTGTGCAGACCTGCGCTGTGCGGTACAAATAAGAAAAAAAAATATCTGGGAGGAGGTTGTGCAGAAGGTCTCTGCAGTGGGGACAACCCTACGCACAGTCAAAGCTTGCAGGAAACGTTGGGACGATCTTCGGCTGCGTGTCCACAACATCCTGTCGGCAAACCGCAGCCAGGCCCAGGCAACAGGTGATGGAGCATCATCGCCTATAACGCTGGCACGATGGGAGGAAACCTGCAGCTCCATAATAGATATGGAGGCCATCGAGGGTGTTGACCATTCCGAGATCGGAGTGCCATCATCGGCAGATGACGATGAGTGACCCTTAGCGTAACACAAATTTCACCACACACACCCAATGCCTCAAGTACAAGTACAATGGTGGAGTCCAAATGGCAAGTAGATATGAGCAAATACATGGGCCATCACCTCCCACCTCCCACCTAAATTCAGCCCCTACAAAAGTGCAACATCCCTGCAATGAAAACACACAACTAACCCCACTGACACAAACCACATGAGCCCCATTTGCAAACACAAGCACCATCTGCATACACACACACACATATACATCACCGCAAAGATACAGGCCTGACCACTGTGTCATCCCATTGCATCCCATTGCATGGTGCACACATCACCACTGCCGATTGCACACTTGACACACCCACCATGATCATGTACAAAGGGTAAACACTAATGCAACAACGCACATTGTGCAAGCACATCGGACCCACATCTAGACACCACATGGCACACAGCCCCTGAGGCATGGCCAGAAAATGCAAGCCACGATACAACTCTCGGCCACCCAACAGACACCATGCCCATCATGGCTGCAGCAGAAGGATGCCCAAACACTGCACCCCCCCGCCCCCACTCCTGCAAGCACCTTGGCCGCCCCTTCAACATGTACACGAGAATGCAGAGGACTCAAAATGAAGTAGCATTGATGTATGTAGGATTTATGTTGACCCATGACTGATGCCCTGCCTCTCTACCCCCCATAGACACAGGATCAGACAGCGAGGCAGAAGACACTGCAACACCTACAAAGACAGCTGCACGCCTGAGCCGAGGCCATGACAGCACCTCCAGGACCTCCACATCAAGGGCTGGCTATAAGCAAACAACCGCTGCCAAGCCACAGCCCCCCAGCCAACAGGGCACACAGGTTGCAGGTCCTTGCAAGCAGCTACTACCAACACCCCAGAAGGAGCACCAGCAAGGAGGTACTGCTGCCATGAAGGCACCCATGCCAAATGCACACCTGCCACAAATCTCCCCACCAAAAAACCATCAGCCCCACAAGAACCACCTCAGGTGGAAGAGGACGGATCTGCAAATATAGGTGTATCCCCCTATAAAAGAAAAAATCTAAAGAGGAATTCTTGTCATCACTCGATGGTTACTTTGCGGGTGACACTTGTGTTGCCTCAATCATCCAAGTCAATTATTTGTGAAGGTCTTAGGATGATTGAGCATATTGTAGAGGAAAGAAATCTTATTAAACAGGTGATATTTAATTCACATTGATAAAGTGTGTGTTGACAAAGTGTGTTTAAACTCTACAATAACATCTTTCCAATATACAAAAGGTACACACATTGTGATAAACAAACTTAATCTTGGTGCATCATGACGAAAGCATTGAATAACATAAAAAACAAAGACATAAAGTTTTCTAAATACATGACATTGAAAGTGAATTAAAAATAGGAAAACTTGAATTCAGTTCCCTATTTTGCACCCAGTTACGGGTGTTCTGAGAGAATGCCTATGTCCCTCCCCGTCTGTTGTTCTATTTGGTGGAAAGACAGGAATTTGTGAGGGTCAATAAATGTCCTGAGGCTCTATAAAGCCTGTATCTGGGTCTTAAAGGTTAAAGAATTCTTTGCCTACGTGGGGCTCGGTCTCAAACCAAACTCTTCACGTTTCGGCGGTCGTAAGACACTTTTTAGTCTGCCTTCATCAGGGCATCTTGTTTGAAGACCCTGTATAAATATGCAAAAAACAAACATTATAATTCCCCATCTGAATGTTGGTCAGGATGTGTCTGACACTCTATAAACTAAATTAAGCCTCCAATTGATCGGCTGTGGCTTTACCTGCCGATACTGTAGTCCCAAGTCTTGGGTCGTGTCAAGTCTCGAGCACAGGGTAATCCCTAGACTCAAGTGTGATGGCTTCTGTGTTGCTTAATTACAACAGTTGTGGTGCACTTGCCGGTGGAGCCCTTCCTGTAAGTGCTCCTTGGTGTATGGTCGAGCTCCCTGTTAGTATAAGACAAAATGGTGGAGACCTCGAATTAGTGATGACAGGTTGTGTAAATGTACACACGCTCAGAAAAGGAGGGGGGCGCCATATTGTGAACTACAAGGGGCCCCAATTATTACCTTGGTCTTACTCCAGGATTCTTGTTTCCTTGAGAAATGCACAGAATGCTATTGGGTGTGTCAGGAGGTGGAGAGGTTATAAGAAGCTTCTGTATTACCAGCAGAGCACAGTTTCAAATGAAAAACATAATGCCGAACGGGGTGCTTACTAAAACATATGGTGGTTACGCTGAATGTGAAAAAGTGGATGGTAGTGCGGCATAGCTACCTGTACAGGCTGGCATGCGTGGTGGTCGGTCCGGTAACGTCTCCTGCGGTCTCTGTCCCTGTAATTAGTAAAGGGATAGTTGACATCCGTTGTGGAGTTCTATCACGTTAATATTGCTAGGGGCTGCAGAAACTAGCTAATGTCAGCGAGTGCCTCCGCCGTATGGAAAGATCCATGGCAGAGTGCTCATTGAATGGGACTTCTATGTTCGGGCATTGCGCATGCAGGGAGAGCCCTGCGAATCTCGGGCTTACCTTCAGTATCCGTGTTACGGACGATCCAAAGCGCGCGTCCTCTGCGTGGCGCAGTGAAATGCCACGAGTCACTGATCCAGCGCAAAAGCATCTGGATATTGCAGAAAACCGCGTCTGTGTCTGCAAGGTGTGAGCTGGTAGTCAAGGAGATGCTAGCTGCAATCTACTTTGTGATTGGTCCACGTAACCCCGGAAGTCGTGTTGCGGATAGGGCTACGTGCATTGTTGTGAGTGGTTGTCTAGGGGAAGCGGTTGCTATCCTGTTGAGCAAGAACCTTGATCGTGAGTGCGGATCCTGGTCGATGGTGCAGGGTGCTGGTGTGTCTATTTAATAAGGCAACCCACGGTGTTGCTGGGTGTGTGTAGTATGTATGCATATAAAAAAATTAATCCTATATGTTTAAATGGGATATATGTGGCCTACCCTGTGTAGTGCCCATTCCGGGACGGTGCGAGCACTGACGAAAGCATAAAAGCTGAAAGAACTACCTTTCCTCATGTGGCCAGTGTGTCGAGGGCAGGAGCCGTGTTGCTGTCCTCGCTGTCCTAATACCCGCTATGTCCCAAACCTGCTAGACTCCAGTGAGGATGCCTAATCTCCATGCATTGGGAAGTTGCACTAGGATATACTCACTTGTCATGGTGCTGGTATTCAACAATGTTGCAGAGAGGATGGTAGGTGCTGGACTGGGGTTGTGGGAGGGAGGGAGGTTTTTTTTATGTGGAGGGGGCGCGGAATGACCCAATTTTGGTGCGTGTAATTTTGGGGTGGTATTGAAAGCAAGGAGTAGTTGGGCCAGTGAATGGGTGGTGTACTTAGCCGTGGAATCCATGATCAGTGCTGTTGGGTCACCTGATAACAACTCAGTGTACAACTGGTTGAAAAATGTCATTAAGTCCCTGGTGGTAAGAGTCCAATCAATGAATCCATCTGGATTCCTTGTGTAGTAAGCTGTGTGATGGATCGGCTCCACCCTTCAATTTTTCTAATACCCACCACAAGATATCATTGGGTGAGTGTTTAGCCTCAACAAAGTGTGCCACCAAAGGTGCTGTCAGTGTTTTGCACCGGATCTTCGATCTGTGTTCAGAGATCCTTAGATGAACCGATCTCATTGTTTGTCCTACGTATCTTAAACCGCACGGGCATTCTATGCAGTAGGCAACGTGGGAACTTTTGCAATTGGTGAAGTCTCTAAGAGTCCACTCCCTCTGGCCAATCTTAAAGTTTTTCATTTTCTTAGTAAATTGACATGCCACACAGTTGCCGCAGGGATGATGCCCTTGTATTGGGCGTAACGTTCATTGTCCTGTATGTGAAGATTCTGCTTGAAAGAGGGGATGTACTAAATGATCTTTAAGGTTTTTAGCCCTCTTGTATAAGAATCTAGGTGGTGGGTCCTCTGGTAGGTTCAGTTTGGCAATGTGCCAGTACTTCTGAATGATTTTCTTGATTTTCACTCTTTCTCTGCCATGTGTAACCACACAAATGAGACGGTCATCCTCGGGATCAGTAAGTGCGGTTCTTGGCTGCAGGAGTAATTCTCTGTTGGTATTGGGTGCTCTTCTGGCTGAGTGATCCAGCAATTTTTTGGGATAACCTCTTTCCTGTAATCTGTGTGACAACATTTAGGAGTGTGTGAGGAAATCCTGTTTCAAAGTGCAGTTTCTCCGTATTCTCAGGAATTGGCCGGAGGGCAAATTCTGTTTGGTATGAATGGGGTGGTTGCTGGTATGATGTAGTAGCATATTTCTGTCCCTGGATTTGCGATGCAGATCGCATACTAGTTTGCCATTGAAGAGGACGGATCACCTGCGGCCAGTGACGTGGGGGGGCCACAGTCGATGGCCACCAGTGACCTTGGAGAGGCAGTGCAATCTGCAAAACATAGCGCGGAGGAGGTGGAGGAGGCGGAGGGAGAGAACACTGCAGTCTACAGCTTGCCAGAGGAAATGCCAGACACCCCAAACATGCCGGACACCCCAAACATGCTGGCCAACCCACAGTTCTCACCCGAGCCTGGCTCCGGTGGAGAAGCCTCCGTGGATGACATTCCCATACTACCACGCAGCCCCGCAACCACGCAGCCCCGCAACCACGCACCCACCACCACCTCCCGTGCAACCACTGGCTGCGCAATCCATCCGAGACTTGGATGGCCGGTTGACCCCAATGGAGGAGCGCCAGCAGGCCATACATGATATGGTCAAACAATACGTAGCGGAAGGGTAAGCTATGCGCCTGGCCATGCAAGAAAACACCAGGACAATAAGCCGTGCAGTCTACCGTGTGGCCCAGCGCGTGCGTGAGGGCATGTCAGCAATGACACAGGCTGTCACCCAGTTGGTGGCCACCATGGCACAACATCGTGCTGCAGAGGCCAGCCCACAAGCCCACCCATCGACCAGCTCAACACCGGCGAGTTCAACCCAGATGAGCCCAGTGTGCAGGTCACAGCGCTGTCTGCGCCGGTCACACTAATAACCCCTCCACCTAAAAGAGGGCGTCAGTAGCCTGACACACATTGGGGGTCGAGTTGAACTTGAAGTGGGTTCAGGGGCGTGGGTGTGTGGAGGTGTTGGGGGCGTGGGTGTGCGGGGGGTGTTGGGGGGTGGGGGGGCGTGGGTGTGTGGAGTTGTTGGGGGGTTGGGGGTGGGGGGTAGTTTGTTGCAAATTGAGGGGTTCCTGTTCACTGTACATAGTTATGAATCATTTAATACACCTGGTGTGCATAAGAAAAACACATGACTGGACATTGCGTGTGTCAATTTATTTCTTAACAGTGCCCAGTGCTCAGTGTCCCCCATTCCAAGTGCCTTGTGTAACATGGTCCATCAAAAGTAATGTGCAATCAAAGTTTGGCGTACTACACATCCTTCATTCACATTGTGCCATGGTCGGTATGCATCTTCTCCAACATCATCCTCCTCTTCTTCTGGTGGAATCTGGTCCGTGTCAGGGGACAGGGGTATGTTGCGCCGGATGCACCTGTTGTGCAGCATGACACATGCCAACACTATCTTGCCCACCTTCTCAGATCTGTATATGAGTGCACCACCCGACCTGCTGAGGCAGAGGGAACGGGTGTCCAACAGGCCAAAAGTCTTCTCAATCGTGACACGAGTGTGTGCATTTGCACGGTTGTAGTCCTCTTTGTGCCTGTTGACTGGTTGCCTGATGGGGGTCAGGAGCCATGGCTTCAGGGGATACCCGGCATCACCTGCACGGGAGCAATGGAAAGTGTATTTGTGAACAGTATTGTCATTCCTTGTGTGCAATGCCTGTACAGTGTTAATGGTCACATGCCAGAGATTCATCATGACTGCACTTGACATTTCCTTATAGTAAGACCCAGGAAGTGTACTTAGGGATGGTCTAAGCTTAGGTAGTATGTGTGCCGTTCACGTCTTAGAGACCTTTCCCTCAGGTACAGCACTCACACATATGAGTTGATGATGACCATGATCTGCTGACATCTGATGGGTGTGTTGCATTTGAACTTTGTACTATACTTGTGGAGTGCATTGTGACATATATGCCTGATGTGCTTCATGATACACAGTGGTTTGCTATCGTGTTTTCAACTACTTGATGTCACCATGTAGTTGTCCATCACTGTCTTCCCCCATGTGACCAGGGCCCAATGGCAATGGTGGTATGGTCTGCCAGTGACAGCAAACATTTCTGTGACAGGGCTGGGTGTGTACTGGCATGGTGGAGCTTAGGTACTGTGGATGGGTCCTGCGCCACTCGCTCATATGTTGGTGGTGGTGACTGATCGGTGATTACATTTGTTTCCTTGCTTGCACCATTGCAATTGTAAGTGTCCCTTGAGGTGCCGGTATACTGGTCTGCGGTGTACCTGTGGGGTGGGTGCAATGACAGAGATTTCCATGTGTGGCAGTTGGATTTGCCCCCGGCATGGCTGCATGCCCAGTGATGGACTTTGCTCCGCTCATGTATTTCAGGCATTGTGCCTGCAGGGTGGTGCATCGTGGTACCTGTGGTTCATGACTGATGGTGTTCAAGGTGCATGTACTGGGGTGGGTGCTGTGTATGTTGCTTACATCAACGCACAGCTGTGTAGGCATTTCACATCTGCATTAATTGGCTGTGTCGAACATTCTGTCAAAGTGATTGGGCTCACAGTTTTGCCACCCAGGTCGCTGTGTCCCTCCCCCAGGCAACACCCCTCATACCCCAGCCAGAAGACAGGTTGCCTATGCTTGTGTCCCCCCCCAGGCAACACCCCTCATACCCCAGCCAGCAGACAGGTTGCCTATGCTTGTGTTCCCTAGCCAGGATGCCTATGCTTGTGTTCCCCGCCAGGCAACACCCCTCATTGCCCTGTTGTTGGACTTACCCAGCAGCCAGGTACATTGTGCACTGTGTTGTGCCATGTAGCGGGGAAGCGTGGAGTTGCGCAGCACCATGGCATCATGTGTGGATCCTGGGTATCTTGCACAGCAATGCGTAATCAATTGGCTTGCATCGCACACCATCTGGACATTCAGGGAATGGTAGAGCTTCCTGTTGCGGTACACTACCTCCTCGCCATGCCGAACTACCAGCTCCACATGGGTGCAGTCGATGGCACCGATTACGTTTGGCATGCCTGCAAGTGCATAGAATGCGATTTTGGATGCATTCACCTACTCCACAGTCCGTGGTAAATATGTGTGGTCCTTTCCATGTTACAGGAGGGCATCTAGCACCTGGTTGAGCACACGGGAGAAACATGGTTGTGAGATGCCATGCAGCTGTCCCATCCAAGGGAAGAGGGCAGGAGCCCTTCGCGGCGCCACAACGAGGCTAAGCCTCGCATATCCAGCATCTTACATCCGCCGGCAGGCGGATGTGCCAGCGGCTCCATACAAAGGCCATACAAAGGCCTGTTGAGCGCCTGTTTGGCCCCCACTTCGTCGTCCCATCCAAGGGAAGAGGGCAGGAGCCCTTCCCCATCGCTGGAACCCTGAAACAGCTGGTAAGCTGCAACGAAGGCCTGCCTGGCCTTGTCCTACTTCCTGCCTGTCCCCCGCATGCCGGGCGCATCGCGGCACCACAACGAGGCTAAGCCTCGCATATCCAGCATCTTACATCCGCCGGCAGGCGGATGTGCCGGCGGCTCCTACGAAGGCCATACAAAGGCCTGTTGAGCGCCTGTTTGGCCCCCACTTCGTCGTCCCATCCAAGGGAAGAGGGCAGGAGCCCTTCCCCATCGCTGGAACCCTGAAACAGCTGGTAAGCTGCAACGAAGGCCTGCCTGGCCTTGTCCTACTTCCTGCCTGTCCCCCGCATGCCGGGCGCATCGCGACGCCACAACGAGGCTAAGCCTCGCATATCCAGCATCTTACATCCACCGGCAGGCGGATGTGCCCGCGGCTCCTACGAAGGCCATATAAAGGCCTGTTGAGCGCCTGTTTGGCCCCCACTTTGTCGTCCCATCCAAGGGAAGAGGGCAGGAGCCCTTCCCCATCGCTGGAACCCTGAAACAGCTGGTAAGCTGCAACGAAGGCCTGCCTGGCCTTGTCCTACTTCCTGCCTGTCCCCCGCATGCCGGGCGCATCGCGGCGCCACAACGAGGCTAAGCCTCGCATATCCAGCATCTTAAATCCGCCGGCAGGCGGATGTGCCGGCGGCTCCTACGAAGGCCATACAAAGGCCTGTTGAGCGCCTGTTTGGCGCACGTGAGGCGCTATATGGCCCTTTCAATTATCCATCTGCTTCAAGGTGGCAGTATCGTTAGCGCGGCACCATTGACCTCCTATTAACACGGTAAGACCGGGGCTTCTGCGTGCACACTTACCTGGCCATCTAGTTGGCTGTACTGCCGAGACTTATCAACTAAATCCGTATCATCGCGCGACACTGCTAATGCTATCCTCTGCACCTACGCTTCCTAAACCATTGTCAGGGCTGCACACTCTGCCTCTTTGAACATTGCCCGTGGTACTAGGGCATAACTTATTCTCTGTAGCTTTCGTGCCATTGCAAACTTTGCACGTTGTGCCTTTGTATTTCAACTTTTGCATGGTCTCTTTATGTAGAGGCACACTAATGATTATACTGTGCCTTATGGTCGCCTACCAACCACACTGACTATTGTGTTGTGCCTTATGGTCGCCTACCAACCACACAGACTATTGTGTTGTGCCTTATGGTCGCCTATTGACCACATTGACTATTGTGTTGTGCCTTATGGTCGCCTACCAACCACACTGACTATTGTGTTGTGCCTTATGGTCGCCTATTGACCACATTGACTACTGTGTTGTGCCTTATGGTGGCCTACCGACCACATTGACTATTGTGTTGTGCCTTATGGTCGCCTATTGACCACATTGACTACTGTGTTGTGCCTTATGGTGGCCACCAACCACAGTATGTGGACAGTAGGCAAAGTGTACGAAGCATGTGAACTAATAATGTATGCATCTGATAGATAATGCTGCCACAGTTTATGACCTTGTTAAACGTAACGTATATGAACACTCAGTCACCAGTCTCTATAGCTCGGCAATCAACTCTATCTAATTACTGTGTCTTACTAGACTGAAGCTATTACGTATGTGCTCTACAGCTTGTTGCCACTGATTACTGCCCTTATCACCTCTGCCTTGTAATCGCCTAGCTTCCAGCCCTACTGCACCTCACTAAGCCACCCGCTAGACTGAAGTTTTGCTCCTCTCACCTAGCTTACTTTGTGCTCGCCACCCCAGTCCTGAATACTGAAACTGTGCTTCCAGGTCCATTACACATACTCGTAATCGTACAACATGTACCTACCACCACTCTACACAACACTCCTAAGAGCCCTCCTTTACATAATCACGCTACAAGACCTCACCATGCCTCAACATACCCTACCATTGGCTCCTGTACATTACTCGGCCAAGCAGCTCACCAGACCATGCACTCTAATACAAAGGAATCTTAAACTACGTGCAAGACTCCCAAGATTGCATGACTACTTACCTAAAACAGTATCTAACACCACTACTGGCCCTAGTAAATCCAATCGACATCACCTGCAACTCAACAGCAGACTCTTCAGAGAGACTGTTACACCCCCCAAGGCCATTCCCAAGGCACTGCCCCCACCAGCTCAACCAACGATAAAAGGGGCGTACATAAATGCACGCTCTATGGTCGCCCACGCAACTGAGATTGCAGACATACTACATAATGGAAACTTGGATTTTCTAGCCATCACAGAATCCTGGCTCCACCCCGCAGCCGGCCCAGCAATTATGTTAGCCATCCCAGATGACTACACCCTCCTCAGACTAGACCGTACCACATCGCGAGGTGGAGGTCTTGCCATCATACATAAAACGAATCTCACACTGAAACTCGATCCACCTCTTAGTACAAACTCTTGTGAAGTCCTCACAGCCAAGCTATCCATAACTAACTCACATTTTGTAACTATCCACCTTATCTACCGCCCACCAGGCCCTATAGGACTCTTCGAAGAAGATCTCAATAATATCCTATCTAATAATCTGAAAAGTTCCTCCCAGAAACTCGTACTAGGAGATTTCAACCTAGGACTCCATGACCCCCTAGACTCGAATGCCACACTAATCAATAACTCCCTAGAGGAACTAGGTTTCACCCAAAAGATTACATGCCCTACTCATACTAAAGGCAGAACCCTTGATTGGATTGCTGTGCACAATTGCCCCATCTCGGTACTATCCACACTACCTCAGCTTTGGTCAGACCACTATTTGATCACATTCACCTTAGAGGCCCCACCTGCGCTACTCATTGATAATGTATCCCCAGCAGTCCCCACTAGAAATAAATGAAACATCACGCCAGAAAACCTCATCCCGCTGATCATACCCACCCTCAATTCTATACCAGACAACACTGACCCATTTACCATGGTAGACGTGTACAATAAAGTGATGCTATCATCCCTTGATGCCATAGCTCCCTTAAAGATTAGAAAAAGCAAACAACGTAAACATGTGAACTCCTGGTTCTCCCCACAACTAAAAAAACTCAGACTTGAGAAACGTCGTTGTGAGAAAATATGGAGACTTGATCCTTCAGAGACCAATAAGCGCAACCTAGTAAGCAATCAGCCCTCTACAAAAAAGAAATAATTTCCGCCAAACAAACTTCCTACAACCTCCGAATCACCCAAGCTAAATCCAATACTAAAGAGCTCTTTACAATTCTGAAGGAGTTAGAATCTCCTATCCGAACCCCAGACTCTTGCACCAAGGATAAAAACTGGTGTACAAACATTCAAAATGTCCTGTCTAATAAAATCACCACCTTGCAAACGAAGATCCACCATAAAAAGGCTACCCTTCTCACCATTACGAAACCCAATATTAACGATGTGACAGTGACACCTTCCATCCTGACCCCCTCACTTGATACCACCCCCCACTTCAACTTCCGCAAAGTATCCATCAAAGAGGTTGAGAATGTCATCCCCACTCTTAAACCATCGAACTGCCACGGGGACCTATGCCCAGCACAACTTATAAAAGATGCAGCTTGTGAATTATCACCTTTCATCACTAAACTAATAAATGCATCCTTCAACTCAGGCATAATACCCAATAACCTGAAACAATCATGGGTCCTCCCACTCCTCAAAAAACAAAACTTAGACCCCGCCATACCCACAAACTATCGTCCTATCACCACAGTACCATTCATGCTTAAAATCATTGACAAATTGGCATATTTACAAATCCAACAATACCTAGAATATAACCACCTTCTAGGAATCCGACAATCTGGTTTCAGACCCCAACACGGAACCGAAACCGCTTTGGTTGACCTTAAGATACAAATTGACGAGTTCAGAGACCAGGGCAAAACTGCACTGCTGCTGCTCCTTGACCTCTCAGCAGCTTTCGATTTAGTCGACCACGGGATTCTGTGCAAACATCTCGAGTCGGCCGCACACTTCTCCCATGAGGCTATAGGCTGGATTCAGTCCTTCCTCAGTGATAGAACAATGCGCGTCTTCTCACCATTAGCGGCTGCTGACCCCACGCCCATCCCCTGTGGCGTGCCTCAGGGCTCCTGCGTCTCACCTACATTGCACAACATCTTTACAAAGCCACTTTTCGATGATCTCGACGGTCTGGGTATCACCTACACAAACTATGCAGATGATACTCAGATCCTCATCCCGTTGTCGGGGGATTATGACAAGGATTTGGCCTTTGTAAACAGAGTGTACCTCATCATTCAGGCATGGATGGCCTCACACGGACTATGCCTGAATGATGACAAAACAGAACTCCTCATTCTTGGTACCTCAGCCAATATCAACAAACTCGGCCAAATTTACTCATCATTCGTAATTGATAACAACACCATCACTGTGGCCAAGGAGGTAAAAACTTTGGGTTTTTACCTAGACTCCTCACTATCATTTAACAAACAGGTAAACGCAATGGCCTCCGCCACTGCTTATACTTGTAAACTTATCCGAGCTGCCAAACCACTCCTAACACCTAATAACTGCACTACCTTGGCCAGAGCATTGATCCTATCTAAGCTGGATTACTGTAATGCCCTTTACGTAGGCAGTAACAAACATATCATAAACAAGATCCAAATCCTTCAAAATAATGCTCTAAGAGCAGCTCTAAGTATCCCCAAGAAAGCCCACATCTCAGATACCAGAAGATCTGTTAACTGGCTTTCCACGAAAGACAAAATTTTCCTTAAGTCTGTCTCACTGACACACAAATGCCTTCATGACATGGCCCCAAAATATCTGATAACAAGATTCTCTAGACAGGTTTCATACCGCCCCTCCAGAAGTGCCAACGCCAATCTACTACTAGTCCCAAGATTCAAACGGTCCCTGACTGGAGGGAACAGCTTCCCTGTTAAAGCAGCTACTCACTGGAACTCACTACCGCCACCTCTAAGGAAAGACATCCCTTGCTTTCAGTTCAGGACATACATTATACAATGGATGAAGGACCATGACAAATAATACTCCCTCGTGGCTCCTCATGCCATTATCAGTGCCATCACCAATTGTATTATTGTTCAGTGTACCCCAGCTACCTCCTGCTACTATATAAACTGCACTAGATAAAATGTCTTTGATATCTGTTTACCCATGTTACCACTGTATCCCTATTGTAACTCCACGGGATGTTATTTAATTTGCTGTATGTAACTAAGCTATACAACCCTCTTACTATGTTCGCGCCTTGTTATCTTTGTGGTTATGTGCGCATTATAAATAATAAAACAAACAAACAAACAAAAGCTGCCCCATTGTGTGCTGGTAGGTGCCTGTGGCAAGGAAGTGCAGCACAGACACTACCTTCAGCAAAGGGGGGATGCCTCTCCGGATGTTGATGAGGTTTACCAGGTCATCATGGATGAGGTCCACTATTGTGCATATGGTGTCCCTGTCCAGGCGGTACAGGGTGTGGATCTTTGCAGGGGTTAGGTCAAATGGACTGGCCCTTAGGCGAGGGATTGGTGGTTGCCTGCAGGGTACAGCTGCCTGTCCTGGTGGTCTGCGCTGGTCCTGTCTCACCCTCCTTCTCCTCCTGTGCCTCCGCTGCATTCCCTGGTTCAATGCCTGCTGGAGTAGTAGCAGTGCAGGCATGTCCTCCTTCCCCAGTATTGCAACTGCTAATGGTAGCATTTTCTGTTTGGAAGGGGTGTGGTGTCTGGGTGTGCTCCTTTTGTGCTGTGCCAGACTCCATTGCCTACACCTGTGCTGATTGTGTGCACCTGTGGCAGGTTTGAACACAGCAGATTGCTATTAACGGCTGCCCCGCGATGCCGGTGTTAACGGCATCATGGTACCCGTTCTTACCGGCATCTGGATGCCGATATGTGCATGTCCGTGTACCTCGTAATGTGCACTTCCTTACGGCAAGTCGGTATTACTGGCACGGCTGCCGCGTGCCCGTGCCCATTCCAGGATGCTGCTACCCAGTCACAAGGGGTCTCTGCAGATGCCGGTAGCACCGGCATCGCGGGTCGTAATGCACCGGTCCGGTAAACGATGCCGGTATTCCCTTACCGGTATCATTATTACCAGACCGGCAACCTTGTAATGAGGCCCAATGTCTTTTTCTTTTTCTGGGACTCAGGAGTTCACCGTTCCGGTGATGATCGACTCTGGGGCAACAGGAAATGGCATAATTACCAACTTGATAAGGGTAATGGTATTCCCATAAAGACCAAGATAGTCCTGGAAACAGTACATGCAGTAGATGGTTCATGTTTAGGGCCTGGACAAGTAACTGAACAGACCAAACTCATTCGAGTGACCACTCAAGATGGTCATACTAAACGGATATCATTCGATCTCATATCTGGCCCTCAGTTTGGCGTTATACTGGGCCTTCCGTAGTTACAGACACACAATCCGGCTATTGTTTGGACTCGTCAAGCAGTGCAATTCTCCTCTGCATTCTGCAAGGGCCACTGGTTATGCCCTTGATGGCAATGCTATGTATTCTTGTCTAGTGTATGCACAGTTAGTGCCACCATTCAAAAGGCTATGTCCTGCATACCCGCAGAATATCAGAATTTCTCTGATGTCTTTGACAAAAGCTTGACAGAGAAACTACCACCACATCGGGTATATGACTGTCTAATAGATCTGGTACCCGGTGCCTCTATACCCCATGGCCGCATCTATTCCCTTACTCATAGTGAGGAGAACTTTCTGAAGGAGCATGTAGAGAAGGCTGTCTTTTCTGTGCCCAAGAAAGGGGGAGAGCTGCGTCCATGTGTGGACTATAGAGCATTGAATGTTTTTTTGGTAAAAAAACAATGTCCGTTACCACTAATTTCAGAACTGCTGGTCCAGATGCGTTCATCGGTTGTCTTCACCAAGCTTGATCTACGAGTGGCATACAATCTGGTACGTATAAGCCATGGCAACAAGTGGAAGACAACTTTTAAGACCAAATAGGGTCTGTTTGAGTATCTCGTCATGCCTTTCAGTTTATGTAGTGCCCCAGCTACTTTTCAGCATTTCATCAATGACATCTTCCAAGATGTATTGGATTGCTTTGTAGTAGTATACTTTGATGACATCCTAATTTTCTCAGAAACATATGAACAACACGTCAGTGATGTGTGAATTGTCTTACAGAGACTGAGAGAAAATTATTTTCTTGCCAAGGCTGATAAATGTATGTTTCATGTATGTTTCATGCCACTTCTGTCGAGTTCCTTGGGTTCGTACTGTTCTCACAAGGGGTTCAGATGAGTGATACCAAAGTGCGAGCAGTGCTCGAACTGGCCGGAACCTACTACAGTAAAAGCGGTGCAATCGATTTTGGGTTTCGCCAATTTTTACAGGCGGTTTATTGCCTCGTTCTCTGAAATAGTCAGTCCACTGAATCGCCTAACCAGGCCTTCTGTCCCATTTGTATGGGACACACAAGCACAAGCTGCCTTCCAGTCCCTAAAGGATGCTTTCACGTGAGCTCTGGTCCTGCAACCATGTTCCCTGCACGGTAAAGCTGATGCCTTATCCAGGATAAGGGGGACCCTGATACCACCCTTGTTGAACCTCTGTGGTTACCCAGTGACTCTGTGATCTATGTTTGTTCGATTTCACCTTCCTTACTGGATATCGTTCGCATTTGGGTTAAAGGGCATCCTACCGACATCGTGTCTCTAAAAGAACAATTCGTCAATGGGCTGCCTTATATACAGGAACATCTATACTTGCCAGATGAAGACACATGTTTGTCCACAATCAAATGGTCTCACAACACCAAGTTGGCCCCCCATTCAGGTCATCAGAAAACGCTGGAATTATTGCAAAGATAGTTCTGGTGGCCTCATATGAAGAGGGACGTCACAGACTACATACTAAAATATGCGGTGTGCACACAACTCAAAAGCTTTATACAGACAACATCCACGTATATTACCTCATGTGTAGACAAGTTTGTTAACAGTATCTGCCGCCAACACTGTGATTCGCTCTTTGTCCAGTGTTCGCTTGGCTGTCACACAAAATCTGCAGAAGGCTCAAGACTCCACCAAACGAGAGGCCGACAAACATCAGTGTCCTGCTGTATGTCCGGGGATAAGGTGTGGTTGTCTACAAAATATCTAAGTGTCTCAGGTAAATGCAAACTCCTCCCACAATATATTGGTCCTTACCTTATAGACAAATATATCAACCCTGTTCTATTCCGCCTTATACACCCTCCGGCTTGGCAAATGCAACATGTATTCCATGTTGCCCTGTTGAAACCCTTCGTGACTGGTACTAAATTGCATCTAAACCCGATCCCGTCAAAGTACGTGGGGAAGACAAGTATGACATACAAGCTATATTGGCTACTCGTGTCAGGAAGGGGGTTTGTTATTACTTGACTGACTGGAAGGGGTATGGCCCAGCGGACAGGACCTGGGAACCTGCTAACCATGTACACACTCCTCCGCTTCTGCATGCTTTCCGCGCCTTTTGTATGCGTGTCTCCCGGGGACGGTTTCCTTTGAGGGGGGGTACTGTCGCAGCTTGTCCATCTTCATCGCCCCTCTGTTATGACTCGCCGTTTGAATGGTTCCAAGGAATGTGGGACACTCCAGGATACTTGGAGACTAGGAGCTGGAGTTTTCGTACTTTGCTAGTCGAGGACAAATTCTTTCTATTAATGTATCCCTCTGATGTGTGTTAATTACAGACAGAGGAATTCATTAACTGAAAGAAACTGGAACACACTACAGGAACACCACCAGCTGTAATAAGGAGAGGACAGTGCTTATTTACATATACTGACTTACTTTTTTGTAAAAAAAAAAAGACAGAGGAAGAAGCTGACTTCTATGGTGGGTGTTGTCTCGCCTAGATGAATCAACTATGCGTGTGTTGTTGGGTAGTGGGGTACCTCGCAATCCCAATTCGGAAGGGAGGATATCTATGAAAACAGGTAAGAAATATGTACTAGGTAGTGGTAAAAACCAGAAGAGAATACAAGGAAAGAAGTGATGTTCTTACCGGAAATGTATCACTGGTGCAGCAGGGATAAGTGCAGGTCCATGTAAATCCAGAGTAGTACGTACGCAAGGGAGAGGGAGAGGTAGTGGGACCTGTCCTGACGGCACAAGGAGGTCTGAAGCGTACGGGTTGGTTGAACACAGCAGAAGTCTCTAGTCCATGCACAGTTCGTGTTAATGAGCAGAGCGGAATCCCAAAATATAAGGTAGATCAAAGGAAATCGGCAGAGAGTCTCTTGTGGAGTTGTTTCGGTGGAGAAACAGAGTACAGAAATCCAGGGGACAGAAGCGGTTGACAACGGGCGGGTAGGAGAACAGTTAAAAAATGGCAGGCACAAATCAATCCAGGGGCATAGCAGTAGGTCAGCATGGAGCGGGCAGCCTGGTACAGAACTCAAGAGAATAAGGCAAGTCTGTAAGCGGTCTGAGTCAGAAAGCCAGGATCTTATCAAACCAGGGGGGTAAGCACAAGGCCGAGGTCGGGTAGTAAAAATAGGTCGGCAGCAAGGAATCAGCCCTGGAACAATCAGAATGGAGAATCAAGGAAACACCTCTAATCAGAAACACTGGTTAGCCGGCGAAAGCAATACTTATTATGTGACGTACGCGGCGTACGGCGTGTCACGTGATAGCTCGAACCGGTCCTTCCATTGCTTGCCGTATACACAGCTGCGTGATGTTGTGTATACAGAGGATTCCATTGTCACCATGGTAACCTCCACAGCAGTGTGGTCCGGGCATGAAATACCCATGCAGAATGCCTGGCAGTGTAACGAGGCTGAGAAGGTTTGTATAGAAGAATGATTCCTGAATCAGGAGATACCACAGGAGGTGCATGTGAAACCCTATGCCTGAATTTAGGTGGAATCATGACAATGTCCTTCTGTCTGCTCGCCGACGCCAGCAGTGGCGACTCCGGTGGCGGCTAGGACAGAAAGCATTACAGCAATACTTGCGGACTACAACACCCAGACAGCACAGGGGCCGCGCACACATGACTGGTAACGTGTGTGTTTCCGCCGTTGCAACCGGGAAGTGCGTTAGGTTGCATCAGCATTTGTACTTAAACAGATCAACTCATTTGTGCAGCGCTCCTTAACCGTTGCATTTTGCTGGTGAGCTGCCCTTCCTGTTTGTTACCTTCTTCGATTGTTTCTGGATTTTTCACCCCTGCTTTGTTCCATCAGACTGCCTTGCCATGCCCCTGCCTGTTCTGATGCTTGTCTCCTCTTATTGCGTATTGATCTTTGGGCTTCCTGTTACATCGACTCTTGCATCCTGGACTGCTAACGGTTCATCCCTCAATTGTCTACGACCTGTGCTCTATTCCTTTGCTCCCGGATTATCTGGCTTCCCGTTCTGTTTCTTCTTTCCACCTCGCCTGGACAGGAGCTGTTTTTCTACAGATTCTTCCCTCAAGTGACACAGAAAATGTTTTTACCCTCCAAGGATTGAGCAGTACTGTGTTTCTTCTTGCTCTCCCTAGATTGTGCCTTTGTGCCGTAAGGGTCAGGTGTCTTTTTCTCCTGGATTCTATTTTCATCATGCTCATCCCAGCATCATCATTTTGAACACCTGGCTTCACAAAATTCCTGGCAGGACACATCCAAGTAGGTTCTCTGCCTCCTTCTCTGCAACATCAGGTAGGAACTGAGTACTGTTAAAGGGTGGTGTTTATTACTGAAAGTCTGTTGATTATCTGAGGTATTGATATCCGGGCATCTGTTCTTTTCCCACTTTTTAGCTCTGCTAATTCTCCTGCCTTTTCATCTGAGCCCCTGACCCGTCAGGTTGTTCTGACATCAATGCGGGCTGCGCCCTCGGGGGGAAAGTCACCCTGTGAAAGGAGACCCCAGTTGGTATATACAACTGAGGCTATCAGGAGTTGGAAACCATCCTGACAGCCGGGCTCAGACCAATTTATCTATTGTGACACAAACTTGTTTTAATACCAAGCTTTCAATTGATCTCCCTCGGCTGGGCTCGGACCAACTTTGTCTACTTTGCCATCAACTTTCTTTACTGTATCACCATCTAAGACTTCCGATTGTGCACAGGATTTGGCTTGACCCATTGCAGGACCACTTCGATTCACAATCCTTTGCCACTGTTTCACTCTTGTCAACTCTCAGCTGGACACTTTACAGAGACCTTTGCGTGAGCATGTACACTGTGCCGGACCAGTCTGTCAAAGGTATCATATATTTTGGCTTCAAAGTTCAATCACTCATCTGCAGTTCAACTTTACTCATGTTGGTTATCACACGCGTTTCATACAATGTTCTCAGATCCAGCACTCGCCATGCAATGTTGCCGCTAGCAACCTTGGCTTCAACACAGACTGGTCTTCTATTGGTCTCCCCAACGCACCGGCTGCATTGTTTTCACTGACGCTGCTTTCTGTTAGAACTCTCTGGTAATTCCAAAGTGGAGTTCTGTTCCGGCAGTTAAACCCGTCGTGTAGCCGATGAGTTCTTTCTGCCAATGTACCTCTCAGGGGTATGTAAAAACCACCTGAGAAGTCTATTGACCCAAAGATGGATGGACACCACAGGATCCCTGGCCTGTAAAGGAAACACAAGGTTAACACCACAAGGTATACAGTGAAAACAATTGGCAAAGACAGTAAGGGTTGTACCTTGCACTCAGCAGGTGATTCCCTGAAAGTGGTTGGAGTTCCTGTTGGTGTGCTTGAGGGCGTTTTCCTAAAAAAGGACAACACAATGGATCAGGGACGTAAGTTGACTAATCAGTGGCTACACAAATAGCATGAACAGTCTACTAGTACCAAAAACACAAGCTTACCAATGGAAAAGGCGTTGAAATTCCATAGAGAACGTGGAAAACCAGAGGTGGTTTGATGATAACAAAAGAATGCTCCTCCTATCACCCGCCGGCATGAGGACGCCTAAAAGTGTCCCACAAGGCAGTCCCAAGTCCAAGCGGTAAGTTCCAAGGGTCTGCCTAACACCCGCCGGCAGGAGGACGCCTAATACTCCACACAACAGTCTCTAGTTCATACGTGAGTACAAAGTTCCAGTTGGAGGAGAGATGGAGAGGAATCAGCAGGTCATGTGATAGGAGTGGTCCCAAAGGAATGAGGAGGCATAGCACAGTGCTTCAAGAAACGAAATTTCAACTTCCAAGACGATGAGCATAAGAAAACGTAGTCAGAAGAATTCCGGGTCGGTACCAGTGCGGGCAGAAACAAAGACCAAATCGCAGGGCAAGGCAGGTCAGAAAGCATTCCAGGAATCGTAACGGGAGACTCTTGTTACAGGGCAGAAAGGGCAAGACAGATGAAGTTCCGTGGGACGTAGCCGGGTCATAAATCAGTGGAACGAAGAGAAACGAAAGTTCACAAGGTTGCAGAAAACAATTTCAGAAGCAGCGAATCCGAAGGCAGGCGGGGCATAAGTAGGAATGACACTGAAACATGTAACCCAGTGGAATGGGTCTGGCGTGAGAACACACGTGATCTGAGAAACGCAAAGTGATCACGTTTCCAAGGCAACCCCCAACGCTGCCGAAAAGAACCACAGCGTATTGAGGCAGTGCTGGGTAGTCTGAAAACAGGAGAATATGTAGAAGGGGAGAATTCTGTTGGCACATGTGCTTTAGACAAAACAGAATACCTGGGCCGCCATAGTTTCCTGACACTTTCTTGTTGGAGGCACACAATGTAGGACTCCTCAGCCTGGTTTCCTGGTCTTATGCTTTCTATTCTCGAGCCTTCATGAAAGTAACAGTTCCTTGTCGAAAAGGTCAAGGGAACTTCCCTCCTTGTGATCCCCTTTAGTTTTGCCGTCTTTCTCCTCGTGGTAAACTGCTGTCTTGGAGCTGCTGTTTACTCATGTGCTTTGCCTGACTCAGAGTGTGCTCTCGTACTTTGCCTTTTATCCATGTGGGGGAGTATAATGGAAGTCAGGTGTGCGTGGTAGTCAGTAATTGCCTGACCCTGCCTGACCGTTGTATTGGGATACGTCAGGTATACGGCTCAGGTGTTAGTCCATTTTGTCTCATAGCGGGCTGTCTGTGAGAAAGTGTTTGTGTTGTAAAAGGGGGGATTGAGTTCCTAAGTATCCTGCCTGGTAGGATGGGGTAAAGATGTTACAGGGAAGGGGATACCGTGTCTCACCATCCAGTGTCCCACTCTCACTGCCCAAAGACCCCCTCACCCAGGTGATCCTCCCGCACTGGTCCACCCCCAGGAACTGGATCCAAAAGCGCTGGCCATGTCCTAGCCACCTGGATGACAGATACCGGGCCTAGTGGGTGAGACACCTTCTGGTTTCTCACATGCCCTTCCCCTATGTGAGGTGGATATAGTTGGTCTTTGTCCAGGTTCTTCAATTTGAAGACCTGGGAAAGAACACGATTTATCCAAGCACTCTCGAATATTTCACAGGTTTATTTTACTCGCTGCTGGCAGAGGCGAGGTGTTTCTATTTGTCTCTCGAAGGTATCCCAAAAACTGGTCTCAAGGGGTTGACCCTGGATTTGCAGGCTCGTTATGTCTCGTGGAGGGTTCTTGGTAAATGGTAGGTTCATAGTGTTCTGTCTCTTTCCAATCCCATATTGCAGAGTTTGGGGAATAACATTTAGAGTGCCAGTAGTCTTGACGTATAAATTCCCTAGGGGGAGTTGGGGATTCCTGCAAAAGAGTGGAGAACGCAGGAAAGTCCCTTCCCACAATTACTTCTTCAGGGAGCCCAGGAATGATGGCTGATGATATCAGACATGATTCACTACTGATGTTAATGTACACAGGTATCTTAGGGTATATTTTGTTATCCCCGTATCCCCGTGTATACAGATAACTCTAACTGGGGTGGCGTTCTCGAGGTCTGTTGTCGTGACCAAATCGGTCCTTATGGTGTTTTGTTTGCTAACTGAGTCAATTGATGCTTTTAATTGTTTCCCATTTACCCAGGCCTTTTCACATGTGAAGTCAGCAGAGGACTGACACAAACATATGCTAAAGGATTCCAGATCTTCTTCGGGTTCTTCGCACTCTTCCCCTTTTAAACATCCTATTACCATGGGTTCATCCTTTAAATTTTTCGGACAGTGCCTGGCCAAATGGCCATTTGCTCTACATAAAAAGCACATAGGAGGGGGTGATTTGCTTCCTTCAGGTTCCTCCCTTTTACTTTCCTCCCTACTTCTAGGGTCAGGACTTTTAACTTCCATTCTTTCTTTATGTATCCATTCCTTGGTATTGTATGATTTCCCCCCCCTATATAATACCTGGGGCTGAGGCAGGTGAGTAGGTTTGTGATCTTTCCACTCCTCACCTCAGTGTATCGAGTGGGAGTGTTAGGCTGCATCTGAGTGGTTTTGGCCAGTCTCAATGGCTATGGCTAGGGTTGGTCGATTCAGCTGTAGTTACTGCCTTTTGCAAAGAAGGGGGTAAACAATTGGTGAATTGTTCTAAAGTAATAATTTCTAGCAATTCGTCCATTGGTTTGTTGTTAATCCAGAGAGCGAATGTGTTTTCTATTTGTTCTCCCATTTCAAGTGGGATTTATCCAGGGTTTAATCTAATGGCCCTTAATTTTTGCCAATAGAAATTACAGGTTTGACCTACTCTTTTCAAAATCCCCTCCTTTATTGATACAAAGGTAGCTCCCTGGGAAAGATTAAGTAGCAGGTAGGCGGTCTGTAGCTCACCTTTCAGCAGAGGACCAAGATAAAAAAAAAATAGATTTTATTCCCATCCCAATTGCTCAGTTAAACGTTCGTAATTCAGAAAGAAATTCCCTAGATCTTCGCCCTCTAGGTATGGCTGAAGTATCCCTTGAGGTAGCAGGGGTCTTGCTTGTAACTCAACCAATTTTGTCAAATTTTCTTGAAGTTGTAACTTTGGCCTGAATTTGATGGGTGGCCAACTGGGCCATGACGGCTGCTAGGTACGCCATTTCTTCTGGTGGGGTAAGGGCCCCTTCTGTAGTTTTTTCTGAATCGAAAGTCTCGACTCCCTCTGAAAGAGTTTCGAAGTCGCCTTACTCTTCCGAGTCTGATTCCGCCAAAGGGAAATACTTAGATATATTGGTTTCTAAACCTGATGGGCCAGGTACTGATGTTAACTTGGTACCAAAAAAGGTTACGGACAAGGGGGATTTAGAGCACTAGGTCTAATGAAGGTTTTGGCTGGCTGTGTTTTTAATATTATTTGATTCCACTGTTGGATGTTACAGTGAGATAGTGGGAGGGTATCTAATAACAACTGGGTTTTAAAAAAACAAATCTTGTT
Organism: Ambystoma mexicanum; assembly: GCF_040938575.1. Classification (NCBI taxonomy): domain Eukaryota; kingdom Metazoa; phylum Chordata; class Amphibia; order Caudata; family Ambystomatidae; genus Ambystoma; species Ambystoma mexicanum. The sequence continues at coordinate 302,732,765 of NC_090937.1, forward strand.
GACCAGTTGGGACGTGTAGCTGGAAGAGCAAAGCCTCTTTATGGATGAATACATGGTCAGAGTCAGAGTTCAACGATTCTATTTTCCCCTTCTGGTGGTACAAGAATTATCAGCATGGATTCTCAATTTTTATCAATTGAAACATATCCCACCCTGACACCATATGTAAGGAAGGCATGGTATCAAAAAGTAAGACAGACACAAGTAATCACAGTTCAAGGGTGTTTATTGAACTTCAATTGGGTTTGAAAAACACCTATATAATCCTACATCTAAAGATGGGAGCAAGCTACAACCATCAAATAATAATAACACAGTCCTAGTGGTGTCTTGTCAAAATAAAAGGGCCTATATCAATAAACCTATTGCCAATCCTTACCTCTAAATACAAATAGTGTGGGAAACAATGTTACGCAAAAGAAAAGTGTTCAAGGAATGATATGTCAGGATATTCAAACCATTGGTTTCCCTTCCCCATGCTTTCAGCAAGGGACTAGGCGGCACAATCGATCTTAGCACAGTCTCTGGCTTCTCTAGCACGAGGGTGCAGTTTAAAACTAATGCATCACGGCCTTCTGTACCATTGCCATAGTCTCTTTGCCATTCAAAGTCTCTTCTTTGAGAGGGCCTGATGCAACAGACAAATAAAGTTCTACTTTCAGGGTTCTTCTACGCACGCTTTTCTTAGGTGATTTACTGTTCACCTTGGATCCCCCTGCGCCGGGCTCAGATCCGCTTTAACACAAAGATCATACTTTCACATGTAATAAGATTTCTTAGAATTTCCACATATCCAATTTTTCAGGTGACTCACGGTTCACCCTGGATCCCCCTCTACCGGGCTCAGATCCGTTTTAACTCAAAATATTCAATCAGTCTGCCTCTGCCAGGCTCAGATCATTTTATCTATTGTGACCCAAACTTGTTTTAACACAACGTTTTCAATTGATCTCCCTCTGCTGGGCTCGGACCAACTTCATCTACTTTGCCATCAACTTTCTTTACTGTATCAACACCAAAGACTTTTGATTGTTCATGTATTTGGCTTGACCCGTTGCCGGACCACTTCGATTCACAATCCTTTGCCATTCTTTCACTTTTGTCAAGTCTCAGCTGGACACCTGTCATGCCTGCGCCATGGGCGCATCCATTTGTGCTCAATATGGACTATTTGTTTATCATTTATTTACAACAGACTCTTGGATCAATCTATATTTACTTTGGGGACTTTATTTCCCATTTGCGAGACTTTGGTGCTTTATTATTTTTTCCGACAAACTACGCATCCCACAATGCACTTGGCTATAAGCATCGATTCCTGGCTGTTCCTATTGGTCATCAAAGGAACTACACCCCCCAGAAGCCCTAGGGATTGGCTCTGCTTCCACCAGCTCAGGAACAGAGAGGGAGGTGGCCGATTGTCTGCAGGTGTGCTTAGCCAGGTGCAACCAATTAGCCTGCCCCTGTGCTGGGCTAGGCAGTATAAAAGGCTGCTGCCTGCAGTGGCTCAGCCTCTTGCATTGAGGGACCTTCCTCCACCTTTCGTGTCTTTCTACGGATCCTTGTATGCTGTTTACCATCACTCCTGCTTGGACCCTGCCTTGCAGCTTGCTACACCCTGCTGCCTACAGCCCTAGCCTTCTGGGCTCCCTGCCTCAGTCCAGCTCCTCTGGGCTTCCTGCCTTGCAGCCTGTTACTCTTCGCTGCCTACAGCCATAGCCTTCCTGGCTCTCTTCCTCACAGCCCTGCTCCTCCGGGCTCTCCACATTGCAGCCGATCACGCTCTGCTGCCTTCCAGCCTCCGCCCTTGCCCTCCGGGCTCTCCACATTGCAGCCGATCACGCTCTGCTGCCTTCCAGCCTCCGCCCTTGCCCTCCGGGCTCTCCACATTGCAGCCGATCACGCTCTGCTGCCTTCCAGCCTCCGCCCTTGCCCTGCCGGGCTCTCCACATTGCAGCCGATCACGCTCTGCTGCCTTCCAGCCTCCGCCCTTGCCCTGCCGGGCTCTCTACATTGCAGCTGATCACGCTCTGCTGTCTTCCAGCCTCAGCCCTTGTCCTCTGGGCTTCCTGCTCTGCAGCCTGCCTCACTCCGGCTGCCTACAGCCCTTGTCCTCTGGGCTTCCTACTTTGTAGCTTATCACGCTCCGCTGCCTACTACCTACCTTTTTCCGCTGGGTTCTCGGCCTAGCAGCCCTCTACAGTCCTCTGCAACCTTTTACGGTCAGCGGCCCTGCCCCTTTGGCCCACTCCTTGCTGCCCGGCCCTTCTGGGTTCCTTGCCGTGCAGCCTGCTTTACTCTGCTGCCCTAAGCCCTTTTCCTCTGGGCTCTCTACCTTACAGCCCTGCTCCTGTGGGCTTGCTCATAGCTTTCCTGCTCCTCTGAGCTCTCAACCTTGTTCCTTACTGTCCTCTGCTATCCTATCTTGTTACACGACTTTCCCTTCATTTTCCTTCTGCTAGTTTGCTATCAACCTCCTTTCCTGGATTTGTCTGTAAGTATCTTCTCTTGTACTGTTTGTAGACCCTTTTGTACAGAGCTTGTCTGTTGGTTCCCATCAGTCAACCTCTGCCCCTTCCCTTGTCTCGTTTCTACATTACAGACACCCATAGCTGCTGTTCCAAGCCATGAGCAAACAGCGTGGGCCTCTGTTATAGCAAACTGTGCAGAAGGCTAGAGTATTTCCTAAGGTTCGTGGAATACTCTTTTCCTATATCTGCATACACCCCAAGAGGGAATTCATTCTGTACCTTTCCCCTTACTACTCTTGCCTAATCTTCGTTCTCTTTCCTTTCTGCTGTGTGTGTACTTATCTGTCCACTTATTTTTGGCACAACCACCCAAACCCTTTCTGGGTGTCTTGTGCCACTCTTTATAGAGTGCCATCCCTGATAGAATGCAAGAGCCAAAAATGTCTTGTTCCATAGGCCGGAAAGGCACACACAGACCAAAGATGCTTTCCTTTCGGGTTATGAAACCTTTGCAAAAATCTATACTTTCCCTAAAGACAGCAAACAAAAACCTTAGTCTAAAGAACAGTCTTGCCTTAGTAAACAAAGATTTACAAACACGGTACTACACTCACTGGCTTGCTGACCCTTCTTCCATGTATAACTATTATGACATTTGCGACTATGATCCGCAGTCCTTATCTGTTGAAGAGCTACAGCAAGACAATGAATTCTTACAGATCTTGTTAGCCCAAACAGGGAATAACACTCCTGTGTCTTCTGACAATTCTTCTAACACAGCTACAGCCAAGGATGTAGCACTCATTGCGGGAAACTCTAAACCACAGTACGCTGTTGCCAGAGTGATATGCGCAAGATCAGCTTGGCAAGCTCCCCAGAATGCTGGAAACCCTTATTTGACAGGACAAGGCAGTCATTATCCTGAGGTTTGTGCATCTGGTCCTGGGTACAAAAGACCTATACTAACCATCGGTTGTCTTAATGCTTCCACAGTATCTACTAACCACAATAACCCCAAGGTCAGTCTTCCCATTGCTACAACTGAATTTTCTGCCACACCAGCTTCTGAAGCTTTAGATCAAACTAATGATACTTACCTGCTACACGAACAACTCCTACGCCTTAAAAGAAAGACCGAAGACCTCTATGATGACTTTGTTTATTTGCATTATAAGAATCTTATGAAGGGACACAAGTCACCAGACCATCTGACACTATGTCCAACACCTGACATCTTATCATTAGAGATCGACATGATAAGGCCTGGAATTGCCACGCAGAAAAGTATACAGACTTATACCAAGCAGATGGAAGACCTAAATATAGCATATGTATCCCTTCTAAAGACTGACACAGCTCTTCCACCTTCCAGCCATAGAAACTCAGGTTGTTGTACTGACAGAAAAGAATTAACTCCTCTGGTGGGTCAAATCACTCACACAGCCATTACACCACAAAACAAGGGTGGTCTTCTGATTGGAAATCCCTCTGAGTCAAAGGATGGTTCCGCCCTCACCCTTGCCTATTGTCCAGTACTCACACTTACAACCTCTTCTGGAATGACAACGTCAGCTGAGGAGACTGGCGCAGTTCACACTGAGCATGCTGAGTTGGCAACCGGGGCTTGCCAAAGTGTGGCTGTGCTATCAGACAACACTCCTGAGCAATCAACATCTCCAGTTTGTTCGATACCCCCTGAATCGCCAGTGGTTGTGGTACCCGATCTACCAGTGGTTGCAACACCTGAACTGTCTGTAGCTGCTACAGCACCCGTACTTCCAACTGCAATTCATGATCTTCCTGATGCTGTGGCTCCTAAACTCCCTGCCACATTTGAGTCTCCTGAAGTCCCTGCTGCAAATCTTGAGGTTGCTATAGCTACTGTGATTCCTGAAGCTACTGCTAATTCTGATGCTCCCGATGCCCAGATTTCTACTTCCTTCGCAGCTGTGCTAGCTGCAGCAGAATCCTCTGCTACACAACCTGATCCCGCAGCACCTTCTCTTCCTGATCCTACATCCACCATGCTAACTGTTGCAAAGTCAGCGAAGGGTTTCCCTGTTAAGACTACTGCTCCAGTTGTTCCTGCTGGTGTATCTATAGCACTAAGACTGCCAGACTCTACTCTACCAGTCTCAGGTACGTTCCAGCCCGCTGGTTCTCTCATGGCACCCACACACCCAGTTGCTACAGCCTCGATACTCTCTACAGCCATTCAAGATCTCACTGCTGCTGTAACCTCTGAACTGTCTACTAATCATGGGGAAACCGCCGCTGTGACTCCTGAACTCTCTGCGGCTAACCCTAACGTTGTCATGACTGCTCCGGATGTCTTGGAAAACCTTCCTAAAGCTACCAACTCTGCTGTACCTATGTCTCCACCTTCCAGCATCATACTGTTGCCCGTCAAAGCAAAATCTATCATGGAGCCTGCAGCAGTTTTTCGCAGTTCCTCTCTTCATGCACACACAGTTGGGGTTTGTGTTCCAAAGACTTCGTCTTTTCTGATTTCTACATCTAAAGTTCAGAACATTTGTACTGTCTCCGTCATTCAAGACTCTCACCTTGCAACCTTAAACCGTTTCTGGTGCTTCATGATGTGCCTTTTTGGATTAAGACTCTTGTACGGTGTGACAGACATTCTTCTTGTAGGTCGGTCTTCAGGGAGCCTGGAGAGGGGCCTGGAGAGGGGCATACTGTCATGCCTGCGCCATGGGCGCATCCATTTGCGCTCAATATGGACTATTTGTTTATCATTTATTTACAACAGACTCTTGGATCAATCTATATTTACGTTGGGGACTTTATTTCCCATTTGCGAGACTTTGGTGCTTTATTATTTTTTCCAACAAACTACGCATCCCACAATGCACTTGGCTATAAGCATCGATTCCTGGCTGTTCCGATTGGTCATCAAAGGAACTACACCCCCCAGAAGCCCTAGGGATTGGCTCTGCTTCCACCAGCTCAGGAACAGAGAGGGAGGTGGCCGATTGTCTGCAGGTGTGCTTAGCCAGGTGCAACCAATTAGCCTGCCCCTGTGCTGGGCTAGGCAGTATAAAAGGCTGCTGCCTGCAGTGGCTCAGCCTCTTGCATTGAGAGACCTTCCTCCACCTTTCGTGTCTTTCTACGGATCTTTGTATGCTGTTTACCATCACTCCTGCTTGGACCCTGCCTTGCAGCTTGCTACACCCTGCTGCCTACAGCCCTAGCCTTCTGGGCTCCCTGCCTCAGTCCAGCTCCTCTGGGCTTCCTGCCTTGCAGCCTGTTACTCTTCGCTGCCTACAGCCATAGCCTTCCTGGCTCTCTTCCTCACAGCCCTGCTCCTCCGGGCTCTCCACATTGCATCACGCTCTGCTGCCTTCCAGCCTCCGCCCTTGCCCTCCGGGCTCTCCACATTGCAGCCGATCACGCTCTGCTGCCTTCCAGCCTCCGCCCTTGCCCTCCGGGCTCTCCACATTGCAGCCGATCACGCTCTGCTGCCTTCCAGCCTCCGCCCTTGCCCTGCCGGGCTCTCCACATTGCAGCCGATCACGCTCTGCTGCCTTCCAGCCTCCGCCCTTGCCCTGCCGGGCTCTCTACATTGCAGCTGATCACGCTCTGCTGTCTTCCAGCCTCAGACCTTGTCCTCTGGGCTTCCTGCTCTGCAGCCTGCCTCACTCCGGCTGCCTACAGCCCTTGTCCTCTGGGCTTCCTACTTTGCAGCTTATCACGCTCCGCTGCCTACTACCTACCTTTTTCCGCTGGGTTCTCGGCCTAGCAGCCCTCTACAGTCCTCTGCAACCTTTTACGGTCAGCGGCCCTGCCCCTCAGGGCCCACTCCTTGCTGCCCGGCCCTTCTGGGTTCCTTGCCGTGCAGCCTGCTTTACTCTGCTGCCCTACGCCCTTTTCCTCTGGGCTCTCTACCTTACAGCCCTGCTCCTGTGGGCTTGCTCATTGCTTTCCTGCTCCTCTGAGCTCTCAACCTTGTTCCTTACTGTCCACTGCTATCGTATCCTGTTACACGACTTTCCCTTCATTTTACTTCTGCTAGTTTGCTATCAACCTCCTTTCCTGGATTTGTCTGTAAGTATCTTCTCTTGTACTGTTTGTAGACCCTTTTGTACAGAGCTTGTCTGTTGGTTCCCATCAGTCAACCTCTGCCCCTTCCCTTGTCTCGTTTCTACATTACAGACACCCATAGCTGCTGTTCCAAGCCATGAGCAAACAGCGTGGGCCTCTGTTATAGCAAACTGTGCAGAAGGCTAGAGTATTTCCTAAGGTTCGTGGAATACTCTTTTCCTATATCTGCATACACCCCAAGAGGGAATTCATTCTGTACCTTTCCCCTTACTACTCTTGCCTACTCTTCGTTCTCTTTCCTTTCTGCTGTGTGTGTACTTATCTGTCCACTTATTTTTGGCACAACCACCCAAACCCTTTCTGGGTGTCCTGTGCCACTCTTTATAGAGTGCCATCCCTGATAACACCTTACAGAGACCTTCGATTGAGCATGTACACTGTGCCAGACCACTCTGTCAAAGGTATCATATATTTTGGCTTAAAAAGTTCAATCACTCATCTGCAGTTCAACTTTATCACACGCGTTTCATACAATGTTCTCAGATCCCGTGTTCGCCATACAATGTTGCTGCTTGTAACCTTGGCTTCAACACAGACCGGTCGTGTATGAGTCTCCCGAACTCGGCAGCTGGTGATTCTCCCCGCCTTGATTATCGATGCGGAAGGGCCCCGGGTACCTCCGACACACAATACAGGACTCCTGAGCCTGGATTCCTGGTATTGCGCTTTCTATTCTCGAGACTTCATGAAAGTAACAGTTCCTTGTAGAAAAGGTCAAGGGAGCTTTCCTCCTTGTGATCCCCTTCGGTTTCGCCATCTTTCTCCTCATGTTAAACTGCTGTCTTGGAGCTGGGGTTTCCTCATGTGCTTTGCCTCACTCAGAGTGTGCTTTCGTGCTCGCCTTTTATCCGTGTGGGTGAGTGTAATGGAAGTCAGGTGTACGTGGTGGGTGGTCGGTAACTGACTGACCATTGTATTGGGATACGTCAGGTATACGGCTCAGGTGTTAGTCCATTTTCTCACATAGCGGGCTGTCTGTGAGAAAGTGTTTGTGTTATGAAAGGGGGTGTGGGGTTGAGTTCATAAGTATCCTGCCTGGAAGGATGGGGTAAAGGTGTTACAGGGAAGGCGATACTGCATCTCACCATCCAGTGTCTGCTCCCACTCCCAGAAGACCCCTCACGCAGGTGATCCTCCTACACTGGTCCACCCTCAGGGACTGGATCCAAAAGCGATGGCTGTGTCCTGGCCACCTGGATGACAGATTCCCGGGGACTAGTGGGTGAGACACCTTCTGGTTTCTCACAGGTAGTATACATGGACAGGTACATAAGGCATTGTGCTCTTGCGGCTGATATTTCAATCGCCACAAACATTCTAGAGGCACTGATGGCATAGGTATAAGAGAGCAGACATAGCAGCTCTCCCCCATTGTTTGTCTACTTTTGTCATGTGCTTGTACCACATGTTATTAGATGCTCGAGCAGTATCAGTGAGATAGAGCTCCATCCCTCCCATGTCTACAACAGCACTGCATCTATATCTTCTTACTGTACTTACAGTGCTTACCTCTCCACCTGACATGGTAGTTCCTCCTGCCATCATTGGGGTTGGGTTAGTAGGGATTACAGCTGTATACTTAATAACAAAAGACATTCGCCAAAAACGAGAATAATACACAGGACACAATGAGCATTCTTTTAATAATATCACCCATTACTTATTCCTCTTCGGCATCGTGTGTAGTTTTGAAGATGTTTGTTGACCGCCTGCAATGCGCTAGAAAAGGTGTTATTGTAATTAGTATTTTATTAATAAAATCCCCGCAAACTTGATGTTGGGTCATTGCAAGGAAAAATAATTGTTACCAAACTGTGCATATTCTAGGATCACAAAGTACTTCAAGCACAGAAGGGTTTCCTCTATTCAATTATGGGTACATTTGGGCTAAATAGGCCAGGAAAACACTGAAAAATACATTAGGATTGTGTCTTCTATTGCTGTTGGATCTCCTAACAATTTGGACAAAGTGGCCTTGGAAAGTCACGGGATGTGGATCATGGGGAAACATCGGATAATGCAATAATAACAGTTGTAACTTTCACGATCAATGCTTTCAATGTACAGAAAGAAAAATAATAAACAGATAGTGTGCCCTTACTGTGGATGAATAGGAAGTCCTTTCCCTATCTCTCTTGCCCTGGAGTGAGTAATCATAGGTTGGCCCCTGCTGATCTGAGATGTTCCAAGGTGATCATTTTGTTCTTCTGTTTGTGGATCATTGGCCCTTTCGTTGTTGGTGCTAGGAGAGGCCGCTGCTTGACAGGACTTCACTTCACCAAGGTAGTTCCAAGCCTTTTTGTCTCGCAATTTCACTGCCCGATCTGTGATCTGCTCAACTGGGGCTTGTACCACTTGTGTCCAAAATCTCTTAAAAGCACCTGTTCTCTGGGAAAAAGTTGTGGAGGTTTCAGACATTCTTTGTTTGCTTCTGGGTTGTTGTTTTGTTCATTTGGTTCGGGCCTCTCCCGTTGTCCCTGAAGTTGGCAAGAAATAAAAGAGGCACTTGCCATCAAGGTAGTGGTGTTTCCATACATTTCTTGTCCGAATACGTCACACATGTTTTCTGCATCTAATATTGCCCTAGTGGGAGGAGCCAGGGGAAGTCTCATGCACCGTTCGGTTACCACCTCATTTGGGGTTAAATGGTGTTCGGACCCAGATTTACTGCGCAATGTGAATAAGGCTAAAGGCAGACAATGCAACCAACTTTTGTTGAGTGTCTTTTTTATTTTGGCAATGCCTTCCTTGAGGGGCCCATTGAGGCACTAACATACCCCGTTTGCTTGCAGGTGAGTTTTTGTTGTATTCCCAACAAGGATGTGATGTGGGGAAACATCTAATCGGCAAAGTGAAGACCATTGGCAGCCCGCAGGACCTCACACATGCCCCATCGTAGGAAAATTTCATGAACCAAGAATTTTGCAGCTCTAACAGCATCAGGATGTGAACAAGGACCAGCTTTGATCAATCGGGAAAATGGGTATACAACCACTATCATGTAGCGGTAGCGCTGGCATACTTGGCACATGTTCACATAGTCGACATGAAGGTGTTGGACTGGACCCATTGGGCGAGGTGTGATTCCTCTCACTACCCTTAGAGTATGGCCTGCTGTAAATTGTTTACATACAAGGCAATTCGACATGAATTCTGCCACATGTTCTGCCAAATTAGGACAGAACCAGTCTCCTCCAATAGGAGCAGCAAGCACCTCCTTCCCCATATGGGTAGGATGGTGTAACTGTGTCAGTGCATTGTGTAATAATGAGAATGGCACTACCAGTTTACCTGTATTGTTTTGCCGTCATAAGGCGTCTGTCGGAAATACGGTACATCCCCTACTTAGCCACAATTCCCTTTCTTCCCTGTGTGCAGCTCCCTGCAATTCCATAATGTGTGTCACTGGTAATGCGTTATGTCCTTCTTTTAATATCATTGTACGTACATAGTTACGTGCTGGGGATGAAGCATCCATTTCTAAAATGTCCCCAAAATAAGCGGCACATTTTGCTTTTGCATCTGCTGCCATTTTGCCCCTGCAGATGGGGTCCTCCCCCTCGTGTGGGCATGGCACTTTACCACTGCCAAGCGCAGTGGGAATTGGAGTGCCTCCATCAGTCTGCCCAATAGGAGTGTCTGCTGAACCAGTAACCCATTAGCACGCCTGTAGCCCCTCCTCAGCCAATGTGATAGCTCATAATGCACTGTGGATGTCACGCAGGCTGAATCTGAATACACTGTCACTTCATTGTTTCTGCTGTGTTCCAGTGCCAATATTAAGGGCCTCATTACAAGTTTGCCAGTCTGGAAACAACGGTACCAGTAAGCTTGCCGGTACTGTTGTTTCCGGACCGGAAAACTACGAGATCTGCAAGCGGGTGCTTTTCAGCCTGCCAGGTCTGACCTGGCGAGCTGAAAGGCACCCGCTCGCAGTCCTTTACAGATGCACCGACACCATTCATGAATGGTGCCAGTGCATCCGTCCTCCCCATTCCCATTGAGTCCAATGGGACTCGAATTAGAAGTAATGTTTTCTGGCGCCCCGCAATGGGCAATTACTGGGACAGCCAGGGCCGTAATGCCCCGGTAAGTCCCCATTGCTGGGCGCCGGAAACACTCGCTCATCCCGTCCTCCTTTAATCACACTACTGCTGTCCCAGTATGTCTTTCACCTGTCGTTTCGTCAATTGTGGACTACCCATCAATATGAAGTGCATCTCCCCCCTCAAGTGCGTTCTCCTGTACTTTTGAGATGTTGTCGTGGTTTTCTACGTTGGCGGTGCAGTCGTGCACAGTCGTCATTCTCTATGAGCTCGGCGACGAAAGTCGCTGTGTTGACAAGTCGGCATCTCACTATTTTGAGGGCTGGGTTTGACAATAATACCTTGTAGCGTGAAGCTCTCTGTGTTGTCAATGTACTTTTGGGTCTTTCCAGTACTGCGAAGAGAGCAAGCTCCACAAAAAGAGTGGTGCTGCATCCCATGGTAATATTTGCTGATTTATCTACTGTGAATGGGGCAGCAGCCATTGCTTGTTCGCACAGGCAGTGTCCTCTCATCACTGGGTCTAACTTCCTACTGTAATATGCTAGAGGTTTGTGCACCATGCTTGTCTTTTGTGCCAGTACTACAGTCATCACTACTGCATTGGAGTGTGAGAACAGGAAGACGTTGTCTTGATGAAAGATGAAAACAGCAAGAAGTCAGAGGGTGCCTAGGGATGGCCTCCTTCTGCAGGCAGTGGATCCCTAATGTTTCCCTCCTGGCTAAACCGTTGCTAGACCTAACCTCAAGCAACACTCCTGTTACCTTGTCGTGGACTGTTGCTCACCAGTACAGCTTTGACGCATTAAAATCAGCACTTGGCAAATCACCTGCTTTGGGGACTCCAGACTATACTAAATCCTTCCCCCCGTTTGTGCATGAAAACAAAGGCTGTGCGTTGTCTCTATTAACACAACTGCAATGGGGTAAAAACAGGCCATGTGCATACTTTCCCTCCACTTTGGATCCTGTGGCAAAGGCACTACACAATTGTATACAGAGTGTTGCTGCCACCGCATTATCCAAGAAACAAGCAGATGCCATATTGTTAAGACATCCCGTCACTCTAACAGTCCCTCATTCAATAGACATATTGATGAATACATCCAAGACCCACATTTAACGAATGCCAGGCTCACTAGGTATGAATTGACATTATTGGCACCTCATATCACGATTCAGCATTGTAATATCTTGAATCCGGCCACTCTGCTACCCCTCCCTTCTGATGGTTCTGTTGAAATACATGATTGTGTCCTGACCATTGATTAAGAAACGAAGGGACCGGTGGATCTGGTGGATGTCCCCGTCAAACAAGCAGACGGTACTCTGTATGTACACAGGTCTTGTTTTAAACTACTGCATGGCACCTCTACAACAGCAACCTTTTAAACAATAGTTGAAACCTGTAGAATTCCCCAGCACTCAGCCCAGGCAGCTGAAATTATTGCCCTTTACTGAGCATGTGCACTCAGTGGAGGACTCACAGTAAACATATACACAGACAGTCAATATGCTTTTGGCGTAGCACATAATTCCGGTCGTCTATAGGCTTAAAGAGGGTTCCTGACTTCGAATGGCACGAAAATACAATATGGTTTATTGATCCTGAAATTACTGAATGCGCTGACATTACCAAAGAAACTGGCCATCATTAAATGCAGTGCACACAAAACAGTTGTGGATGATACAGGGAAAAGCAATGCTTTTGCTGGTCAGACAGCCAAAGCGACTGCTTAGACCTCTGTATGGCTCATGTATGTCAGCCTTGCACAAAAGGAAGGCACTGTGATGTTTGACAACACCACAGATATGGTAAAACTCATTCAGTGCAAGGCCAATGCCCAAGAATTAGAAGAATGGAGGTAGCCCGGGAAGCATATAGATAGTTGTTGATTAGACAAGCAAGATGAGGCAAAGTGGAAATTGCCAAACAAATATATACCTGTAAAATGGATGACATACACCAAAGTATTCTTTAGTTATTTATTTGAAGTCCTTAAGTCCAGACCACCAGCACAGCTTCTCTCTTCCCTCTGCCAACCGCTGTGTGTGCCTAGAGTCATTTCACCTAATAACATTCTATGTGGATTGTTGGGTTCACCACATTCCCAGCTTATTTTGCCATACTTAAGATACAATGAAGCACAACATAACATCTCCCTTCCTTACCAAATACAACCACTTTTCACAATTGTAATCCTATTCTTGTTCCAATCCTGTCCGCCACTCACCCGCACAGCAGTCTTCAAAAACAGCAATAACCCGCACTGGATATATCTCCCTTCCTCTTAACCAATCCTTTTTTTATTCTCACCCAGTCACCACACACCACTCTGAGCTCTTTCTTTTTCCTGCCTCATATTCTCTCTCATTACCCATTTCCCTTTCTTTTCTTTCAACTTCCTTCTTAACTCGTCAACCACACAATCTGACTCTCTTTCTCACCCCAACCAAGGTGGGCTCACATCAGTGTTGGCCTTGCGCCCCCTCATAAGTTCAAACAGGATCACACCAGTCATAGTATGCTTAGACATTCTCAATGCATATAGCCTTTCCTGAATGGATATCTTCTTGTTCATCCCACACGCACCAGCCATCTGGACTACATCCATGATACATCTATTCATTCTCTCTACCATTCCCTTGCCTTCAGGGTGATACAAAGCTGACCCGTAGGCGTTTCACGCCACATCTCTTTGCGTACTCCACGAAACATCCCCCGGTAAATTGTGTACCGGTTTCCGTTAATATACTATTGGGAATGCCTTCCCTAGCGAAAATGTCCTGCAAAAATTTAACAATGTCCTCTACACTTATCTCCTTAACAACTTTGAACTCACTCCACAGTGAAAATAAGTCTAACAATACTAAAATGTATTCCCGGCCACAACTAAGATCAACAGGACCTAGCATATCCATTGCAACATCGTCCCATACTTTGTGTGGGACATCAGACTTGATCATCGGTTGCCCCTTTGCCATCACTCCTTTACAACGTTTTTGTACAATGAACACAATCTGCTAATCTCCTCTCAACTACCCTATCAAAACCTGGCCACCAATATTCACTTCTCAATATGCATTAGTTTTGGTTATGCCAACATGTCCACTGCCCGCTAAGACAATTATCCTCGCTCTAATGGATTCAGGCACCACTGCAGGTTCCCATCGAAAAATAATCTCATCTATCACACTCAATTCTTAACGGATGTGCTAAAAAGCTTTTACCCCTTTCTGTAACTCTCCCTTTTTGGGCCATCCCGATTCAATGAACGATATGACCTTCACTAGTAAAGCATCCAATGTTGTGGCATCCATCTGCTCTTTCTTGCTCACGATGCCTTCATAGTTCACAAACACCAATTCTGAAGGTTCATCCTCCTTACCTCTGCACAACCTCGATAAACAGTCAGCCAAAACGTTATCTTTCCCAGAAATCACTTGCATTTCAAATCTATGACTTTGCAACCTTGTGACCCATCCTGCCACGCGTCTAGATACCTTGTCAAGGCCCTTGCATTCGAAAATAGCCTTTAATGGTTTGTGATCTGTCTTTATAACAAATTCTATACCCCACACAACATTTTTGAATTTATCAACAGCGCAATAGCACGCTAGATCTGCTTTCTCCAAAACTTAATATCTTTTTTCTGCACCCCTCAGCCCTCTTGAAGCATGGGCAATTTTTCCATTCCCCTCCTGCATTCTCCACTTAAGATAATACTGCACCAATGCCAATATCACTGGCATCTACCGTTATTACACTCTTTCTACAATTGTCAAATTTGCCAAAAGGGCCAGCAAGGTCAGTCTCCTCCTTTATCATGTTAAACTCTTGATCACATTTATCATTCCATGTAAATCTTCCCCTTTTTTGAGTAGTCTCCTCATTTCACAACCTTATCCGTGTAATTCTTTACAAATGTTTGATAAAATTCCATCATGCCTAAAAATGACTGTAATTCCCCTTTGGAATTGGGTCGCTACACCTCCTTTATAGCTCTAACCATGCTACATTTAGGTTTCACTCCCAGCGCAGACACTTCATGACCCAAATACTCAACTTTGTTCACTCTAAACACACATTTCTCTTCCCTCAAAGTTACACCCTTTGATTCCAGGACCTTCAATACCACATCTAGCACTTTGTCATGTTTCCTTTCATGTTCCCCACACACCAGGACATCATCCTGGAAGCAGAACACTCCATTCATTCCTCTAAATAGCTTGTCCACAAGTCTCTGAAATACAGATGATTCAGAGACAAGCCCAAAAGGCATTCTACGAAACTGGAACATCCCCTTGTGCGTTATAAAAGCTGTCAATTTTCTGCAACTATCCTCAAGTTCCACCTGGTGGTAGGCAGACGCCATATCCAATTTCAAAAACACGCTTCCACGACCAACCATAGCTAGCATTTCTCTCATATTGGGCAATGGATGGCAGTCTATTAACACACATCTATTTAACTTGCGCAGATCTACACATAGACGCAATTCACCAGATGGCTTTTTTACTACCACCAACGGAGAAGTCCATTCTACACCACCTTCTCTTTTGATGATGCCCATTGGTAACCAATTATTCAGTTCCATTTTCACACCTTCTCTTGGAGCTAATGGAACAGGCCGTAATCTAGCTGAAACTGGAACGTTTCCCTTTTTTAATACAATTTGGTGCTGCATACCTTTCACTTTGCCAAATCCCTTTTTAAATACACTTTTGTAGCTTTCACTCAATGTGGAACCAACATGCAACACCTGGTCCTCATTGTTGGGATGTAAACTAATTTTCTATCTCTTTTGATCGCGCCATTCAAGTAGGGTCATGCCCTTTTTAGTTACATAGAATTTCCCTTCAGCACACCTCCCCTTGAATTCAAATTCTGCCTCAAAGTAACCCAGTAAATCAATTTTGTCTTGCTTGTAACCCCCAGGATTGATATCTCGTTATAACAGATTTCGAACATCCCCTTCTATATCCTGCTCAAATACCACCCTGGACATGAGAGATATCTTAGACCCTGAGTCGGCCATCATTGAAACAACCCTTTCATTCACTAGTACGCTTGCATACGGATGTTCACATTCATCCTCATCTAATCTCTGAATTACATTGACAATGATGTTTTCTAAATTCATCCTCATCAGACGACCTATGACCATCCTCATCGTTAACATATAGAACTTTCTTCTGACTAAATTGCAAAGTGCCCGCGTCTTTTGCATTTAGCACAAACAACTCTTGTCCCCCGACATGCCAATGGTCCGGCAAAATGTGTATTGCTGGCACATCTAAAACACAAACGCTCGCGATCTTCTCTTTTTTCTCCTCTTGTCTTCTTATTTTTGACATCGATTTTCTCCTTGTTTGCAACTTTTTCCTTTCCCTCTTTTGTTTTCCTTCTGCTACACTCAAGACCTCCACTTTTGCTTCAGAGTGTTCCCTTTGCTGCTATCTTTGCCACACAGGCCTGCACATGTTCAACCCTATTCGCTATGTCTAACACTTCCTCCCATGTTGGTTCATCCTTCAGCCACAGTTCTTCTCTTATCTTATTGCTATTGCAATGGATCATAAACTGATATGTCATCACATATTCCGCAACGTTTTCTCCTTGTTCTTGTACTCGGACACCGAAATTATATCTCTCCAGAATGGTGCTGGTCTTGGGATTGAAATGCAGGTCCAGCTTCATCAGGGCATTATCCAGATCATTGGTATTGTCGCCATCACCTTCATTCGGTAAAGGAGGTAACGTGTCAGATACGTTGGCCCTCATATTCCAGAAAGTGCATTAATAGAGAAACTTTTCGATCCATGGAATATGTATTCCCACAAGAAGCCTTGATGTAATGGACAAAGCCTTTTTTCCACTGTGCCCATTTTACTTTTTTTTTATCAACTGTATTTATTTCTCAACAGCATAAGTTACAAACATTCATGCTTCAAGGAACAACAAACAGTAATATCATCAGTACCTTTCCCGCTGTCCACCCCCGTCGGAGGTGCCATCTGCTGCTGAATTTTTACTGTTACAATTCGCCACCAACACCCCCCCCCCGCCAAAATAACATCTCAACATTTGGGTGGAGTATAGCATTTTCTTCCGACCTCCCAGGGGTCCTTTAGGCTCAGACCTTCTCGCAACTCAAGTCCCCCCCAGTCATATGATCGAGACATTGCGCAGTAACTTGGGTTTGAAATACATCTGTTCCCTATCGTCCATGAGCTCATGGAGCGGTGTCCAGGTGTTCATATATTTCGAGTAGGAGCCATAAACCATTGCCGTCACCTTCTACATGGCCATCACTCCCCAGAGTCTCACCCACCACGCGGCTACTACTGGCCCCTGATTGTTCTTCCATGCCTGCACCAGGGTGATTCTTGCCGCGCTCAGCATGTGGGTGATAAGGCCAGCTCTGCATCCAGAGTTGGCATAGTTCCCCTCCACCGCCTTGCCCAGCAACACCACCACCGGGTCAAACAGCAGTTGTGTCCCCGTTATCTCTTTTATATGGCTTAGGACCTCCTTCCAAAAGATCTCCGCCACTGGACATGTCTACCACATATGAATTAAGTCCCCGGGTTGTCCACAATCCCTCCAGCATAGCATGGGATAGTCCGGGTTGATGGAGTGCATCTGTTGTGGTATCATGTACCAGCGTAGGCAAAGCTTGTACGCCCCCTCTTTAACTGAAGTGCCTTTAGAGCCCCTAGCGGTGCGGTGCCATATGTGACCCCATGACACCCCTGAGATGGGTCTTCCCACATCTGTTGCCCATTTTTGCATGTATGGGAGAATTTCCTCTGTGTCCGCCTCCCCCATCAACCTGTACAATCTTGATACCCCTTTCTCGACCCACCCCTCTTGTAGCCCATTTTACTTTTGCTGGGACTGGAAACGCCATGAAGACAGGAGGTCCAGGTACCCCTGTCATTGCCATTCTGGAGTGTGAATGGTTGAACTAGCGACTGATATATTCCTTTAATACACTGTGGCAAATGTGCCAGGAGAGTTTTGCCCCCTTATTCTTTTCTTTCTTCTGTGTCTCTCTAGACATATAGATAGAATTCTAATGCTAGTGTATCCAAACTGTATGATCTGATGTACATTGCCTTGATAATTCTCCCTTTGGAGACTTTGAATCCTGATGCATGATTTTGCGTATGCACACTACGGCGCTGTCCCAGGTTCAAAGTCAGGCAGTCCCTATGCGCATGCGTGCGTTTAACTAGGGCTTGTTTTGAAACAAAGGACTTTACAGGCTTGTTTTTCCCCTACTTTGGCCGCATCCACGCCTGCTGGAGCAGAGCGATTTAGAGGAAGGCGGAGAACGGTAAGGACTGCTTATTTGGGGAAGCCGTTGAACAGTGCTCAGAGGGTGCCTTTGATGTGTGGGGCATGTGCCAGCCCTCCTCCTGCTATACGGGTGCTGAGCTTCGGTGCTCCCTCGCTGGCCAGTGCCAAGCCATGGGGCGGAGTGACACCATTGTTGGGCACTGCGACGCCGGTTGGGCAGAGCGGATTGCAGTTTACCGTTCAGCGAAGCAGCACACAGCAACAATGAGTGCTGCGGGCTGTGTGATATCCTCGTCGCCAAATCTAAGATGGATGACAGACACCAAAGTATTCTTTAGTTATTTATTTGAAGGCCACAAATCCAGACCACCAGCACAGCTGCTCTCTTCCCTCTGCCAACCGCTGTGCCTGGAATCATTTAATCTAATAACATTTTATGTGGATTATTGGGTTTACTGCATTCCCAGCTTATCATGCCATACTTAGAATACAATGAAGCACAACATAAAAATACCCTTGATGTTGTCCTATGCTCATGGCCCATCTCAAGTGAGCGCATAGGGAATGTACAAGTTGCTCACTACAGTATGAAGTAAAACCAAGCTAAGACCAGTCACTGTTGCTTTCTGTAAGAACTGCCTATTATGTGCTTTGTGAGAAACCTGAGGCGTTTCTCCTGTGCTATTCCCGGGGATCCCTGACTCAGGTGGCCAGGGAATGGCCATCGCTCTTGGACCCAACCCTGGGGGCGGACAAACGAGGGAGGACCACCTGGTAAGCGGACCCTTGACAAATGTGGGAGGATTGGATCCGGGCGAGACACGGTATTCCCTTTTTTCCAACATAATCCCAACTGACATTCCCTCATTTGAAATAGGATACTGTGGAAAAAGTCCCATTATGCCCCAATACCTTTCTGTAAAAACACAAACACACATTTATCCACCATCATACACTTACCCCCTTCACCCTGACAAAAACCCACATAGTTTTTCCATAATCACTCAGAAAAACGACAATTCCCACAATTCCTCTACACTGTCTTTTCCAAAATCCACTGGGAAGAGGAAGCCCCAGCCACGAAGATTACCCATAGGAACAAATGCACCATGAGTTCCTATGGGCAGTCTCCATTTTGTCCCGCTAACGAGGCCAGGCCTACCTTTTCAGTCACTTACACCTGATGCTAGTTGACTCTCCCAGGGAGTATAAAAGGTGGAACACTCAGGCACACTCTGAGCAAGCTGGGGATGCTGGATGGAGCATAGGCCAGGAGGAGAATTCGAGCTGAAGAGACCCTGGAAGACCTTGAGGACCAAGGACTTCCTAATTGCCAGGCCTGTGCGTACAGGGAGGCTGCAGCGTGGCGAGGGAGTGCCAACTCCAAGGAGACAAACCAGGGACAGCTGGGTCACCTGGCAGTGCCCAGACCGGAGCTCCTCCCTTGGGCAAACAGGAGAGCTCAGGCCTTTGAGGGTCAGGTGGTAAAACCATGACCTCAACAAACATCCTCTTGTGCTCTGAGTTCCAAAAGGAGAGCTAGCGAAGTGGGAGCAAAACAGACAGTTGCATTCCAGGATTTGAAGTCCAGAGACATGTATATTTGATAAAAACAGAACAAGGCGGTGCACGAGTAGGAGACGCTCTTCAGGGGCACTGACAAGCCAGCCATAGGAGAGAAACATGCCAGAGGGCTACAGCCAAGAATCTAAAGGGCAGAGATCCTTTTTGCGAGAAACTGTTGTGTCTCAAAAGCCGCAAGGGCTACACACGCCAACCCAGCTGGAGAGAAAGAAGAACGTCTGAAGAGCTACAAAGTTGCAAGCCACCCGCCCAGGAGAACGGCAGAGGTGGGGAGGCGTGGATGCAACAAGATAGCCTTGATTTTCACATCAAAGGACACGAAGACAAGGAGCCTGCGGACACGAACGGTGAGTCAATAGAGCACAATGAACGCCTGGTCTGTGTGTTGGAGTGCTGTCAACAGGTACCAAGAAGTGAAGTTTACGCGCAAGATAATAAGACGCGAGAGAAAGTGAGCCCATTGTTGCGAATTTTAAATCACAAATGCCAAGTAGTAGACCGATGTGAACTTTTTGTTGAACTGTGATTTATTGAGAGATCCGAGCCCGACAGAGGAAGACCTACTGTGTTTAAAGGGGGTTCGAGCCCAGCTGAGGGAGACCCATGGTGAACAGTGGACACGCAAACTTATGAACGTGAAACCCCTAAAGAAAAAGGAACTTTGTTGTTGTGTGACCAAGGCTTTCTACGAACTAGAGACTTTTGAATGGAAAAGAGACTCTATCGCAGAAGGCCCTGGCTTATGTCCCAAACTGCATCCTCGTGTCAGAGAAGTCAGAGTGTGTTCAAAGCTCGAGTGTGAAACCTTGTCCCGTACGTACTGAAAACGTGGGGAAGGGAACTTACCTGTTCAGTTATCCTGATACATTACTTTTGAACACTATTTTTCTTTGCATACACCATTGTCCCGCACATATTTGTTATAGCGTAAGGGCAGGCAATAGGTTTTGTTAGCTTAGGCCATTTTGATTTCACAGACACTACTAGGACTGCATTATTTATTATTTGATGGTCAAGTTTGCTCCCATCCTTAGATATAGGGCAAGATAGGTGTTCTTCGAACCCCCATGTTGTTCAATAAAAACCATTTAACTGTGCATCACTTGTGTCTTTCTTCACTAATGATACCACATCTTCCTTACAGCTTCCATGCCTTCCTTACAGCTCCCTATAACATTGGGAAGTGTGAGGTAGCCCCAAAAGGGCCCTTTCGGGGCCACCTGAATTCCCCTTTGAATATTGCAACTAGACTTCATTGAATTGCCTACCTGTCAAGGAAGAAAATATGTGTTAGTGATAGTATGCATGTTTAGCAAATGGGTAGAAGCATTTCCCCTTGAAGGACAATACTGCCTTAAGTACTGCTAAAATACTTGTGAAGGAGTACTTACCTCAATTTGGACTACCTCACACTGTCTGGAGCGACAATGGTGTACAGTTTGTTAATACCACGATGGAACTGGTGTCTACAGCATTAGGCATACGGCACAAATTCAATGCGTTTTACCATCCCCAAGCAGCAGGATTGGTAGAGAGAACAAACTCCAATTTGTAGAGCTAACTGTTTAAGATATGCACTAGCAGTGCCCTAGGATGGGTAGACACACTCTCACTAGTATTATTCTCCAAGAGAACTGTTATGCACTCAGGTGTTGGGCTGTCTGCTTACGAAGTAGCAATGGGCCACCTAGCAAATGTGTGGGGTGTGCCAAATCCAAAGATATTGAGAGATGTATCTTATCCTTTATTGATTGACTACTGTCAATTAAAGGGTTTTTATTGGACAACATGAGGGTTGGAAGAACGCCTATCTAGCCCTATATCTATGGATGGGCGCAAGCTTGACCATCAAATAATAAAGAACACAGTCCTAGTAGTGGCTGTCAAATCTAAATGGCCTACAGTCTCGGGAGGACAGCTCAGGGGCAACGTGCTGGGTCCGTGCTTAGTAACCTCTGGGTATTAAGCGCGTAAAAAATAACCTATCATATCATACTGTAAGGAGTTAACTAAAACCATGTCCATTCTCCGCAAACAGGTTGCTGATTGCCTACCAACAGCATTGGAGAGGTCAGGACACGGCATCCAGCCAGGTGACTGGGTTTATACAAAGGACTTCCAGCAAACATCAGGACTACAACCCAGGTGGAAAGGGCTGTTGGAGGTATTGCTCGCCATTGAAGACAGCAGTGAAGTTCACACCAGTCACATAAAACAAGCACCATCTTCCCTGCTACCCAAACCATTGACTGCCGTGTCTGGTGCCAACGACACCCCTTGTGCTCAGAGGTTTGACACTCAGATCGCTGCTGCTAGCCCCAAAAACGTTGCTGGAGCAGTAGAGGGGCAGCGGTACAACGTACGACCAAGGAAACTATAAAGAATTCCTTTCCATGTAGGACAGCAAGACCGTCTTCCTGTTTCTGCATCTCTTTGTATTTCCAGCTACGGCAGTACATATCTTGGGTACAATATCAATTGCAACTTTACCTTTTATATACCCTCTAGCCTGCAGTCATTTTACTTATACATGCGAGAATCTGTCTATTTAATTTGCGGAGTGAGCGCATACCCGTGGTTGCCTCCCAACTGGTGCGAACTGTGCCATTTGGGTTTTGTTATTGTGGCCATTTCCATCCTGCCAGGGACTTTCCCAGTCTCCTCCTGCTGGAAAAGAGAGGTGCCACAAGGAGAAACTGTTTTCCAGGTGATGGGGGAACTCCTCAAAGCTTTTGCCCCTTGTTATGGTCCGGCAGAAAATTCCCGAGATATACGCCGGCTAGCAAAACTGCTGGAAACCACTGTCAAAGAAACCACAAGTGCCCTTGATAATGTTACTGTCACAAGTCTCTCCCCTTCTCACCTGTTTTTCCTGTTTACTTGCGACCTTCTTTGATGATTTCTTTCGCACGGTCCAGGATTTGTATAAACCCGTGTTTTGGTCTTCGGCTTCCAGCATGGGGATAGCAATCCAACTCCAGGAGACGTTCAGATGTCCAGGACGGGAAGCAGGAAAGAACAATGTCCGAGCTCGGAGGCACGGAACACTGTGACCCGAGAGCAGGCGAAGATCCAGGAAGAAGCTCGAAGATAAGTTCGAGGAAAGGAAAGGAAATTAAATGAGGTAGGATTCAAGGAACCGGGAAACAGGATTCGGAAGAAAGCCCCGAGCGAACTCCGGCAACACACGTCCAACTACAGCGAGTGGTAGCGTTGAGACACGCAGAGCCGCGGGGTGTGTCTGTTTAGTAGAACGTTGAGCGTGGTGCACAAAGACTGGCAAGCTGCGTTCCGTATCAAGCGGCCATGTTGGGAGGATCACGGCATTCAGTCCTCTATGGGTCAGGGACCACGAAGTCCAGAATGGACGCAGGCGACGGTTCATGACCGTATGCCTCCTCTGAAGCCCAGCTCCTCCGGGTTTGCCTGGATGGATGAGATGATATCTTTGAATCAGCCTGGGGGCATTTATGTTTGACACAGGTTCCCAGGTGCGCTCACTGGGAGGATACCCTTTCCACTCGACCAAATACTGTAGTTGACCACGTCGATACCTAGAGTCACAAATTCTGGAGACCTTGTATTCGAGTTGCTCATTGACAATCACTGGGGTAGATCTTGGAGCAGTTCGAGAGGGCTGAACATATGGTTTTAACAGAGAAGTGTGGAAGACTGGATGAATCCTTTTCTATGACTCTGGTAGTGGGAGTCAAAAGGCCACTGGATTGATGATTTCTTTTATAGAAAAGGGCCCGTAATACCTGGGAGCCAATTTGTTTGGTCGTAGGTGACGAGGAAGGAGTTTCGAGGATAACCAGACCTTATCGCCTATTGAATAGGAAGGCCCAGGCCTTCTTTTGGAGTCAGCATAATGTTTAATGTCTCTTCTGGCCTTTTCTAGGTGTTCCTTTGCTTCTTTGTGCACATTGATTAGTGTTTCAATCCAGGAATCAACCGCAGGAACTGGGGTAGGATGTGGAAGAATGGACGGTAGAACTGAAGGATGAAATCCTTGACTACAGAAGAAGGGACTGGTCTTGATAACAGAATGATCCGAATTGTTGTATGCAAATTTGGCCACAGGTATTAAGAGTGACCAATCATCCTGGACTTTGGTGGCGAAGCAACGAAGATATTGTTCCAGGGTTTGGTTTACTCGTTCGGTAGCTCCATTGGTCTGTGGATGATAACCCGAAGACAATGCACGTTGGATTCCCAGTATACGACATAGCTGTTTCCAGAACTGGGATATGTACTGGGGTCCTAGGTCAGAAATTATTTTGGAAGGTAGCCCATGAAGCCGGAATATGTGTTCTAGGAAAATCCCAGCAAGTTCAGATGAGGATGGTAGTTTGTATAGAGGCGTAAAATTAGCCATATGTGTGAACAAATCAATGGTACCCATTATAGTTGTGTAGCCCCTGGAAGAAGGTAGTTCCACGATAAGATCTGTGGCAATGATTTCCCAGGGTCTTGTTGGTAGTGCTGGTTGGAGCAGGAGACCTGCTGGTCTTTTATTGTCATGTTTGTTCTGATTGCAGACTGCACAACTCTGGACATGGATCTTGATATCAGCCTTCATCCTTGGCCACCAAAACTGTCTTTGTATTAGATGGAAGGTGTTGCTGATGCCACGGTGTCCTGAATGGAAAGTATCATGACATAGGCTTGTGATCATTTGTCTCAGTCCAGGAGTAGGGATGACCAACCGATTATCCTTGAATAGATATCCGTCTTTTGTTTTGAGATTCCATCGATTGTTTCTCTTAAACTCCTTCCAAGGGTCAGAGGACTGAGTTTGGATTCGAATATCCTCCAGGAGAGTAATTGCTTGAGCAACAAATATTGTGTTGGGAAACATTTTAGGAAAGGTCTGATCCTCAAGGGGTTCGTAATCAGGACGTCTGGATAAGGCATCGGCTATAATGTTATGTGTTCCAGGGAAATGTTGGATTTGAAATTGGTATTGGGCAAAAAAGAAGGCCCAATGGGCTTGATGACTGTTTCTACATTCTAGGGATTGTAGGACTTGGAGATTCTGATGGTCCGTGCGGACTTGTACCGGGTGTTTGGCTCCCAGAAGGAGATGACGCCAATCAGTGAAGGCTTGACGAATGGCTAACAATTCCTTCTCCAGGACGGAATAATGAGTTTCACTGGGAGTCAAGGTGCGGGAGAGATAGGCGATGGGGTGTTCTAACTTGTCGCCCAGTTCCTGTGTCAGGACTGCCCCAATGGCGTAGTTGGAGGCATCAGTTTCAACAAGGAAAGGTCGATCAATGTCGGGTTGAGCTAGGATGGGAGCTTGTGTGAATTCCAACTTCAACCGTTCAAACGCTGAATCTTGGGCTGAGGTCCACTTAAAGGGGGTGTCTTTCTTTAATAATGTGACAATAGGGTGCACAATCTCAGAAAATGCTGGTATAAATTTCCTGTAGAAATTAGCAAGCCCCAGGAAGGATTGAATTTGCTTTACAGTGATTGGAACAGGCCAAGATAGAATGGATTCAACCTTGGAAGAGTCCATTCCAATCCCCTTTGGGCTAAGAACGAATCTGAGATAGTGAACAGTAGATACATGGAAAAGACACTTCTCGGGTTTGGCCAGGAGCTTATGTTCACGTAGACGTTGTAAGACTGCCCTTACGTGCTCTTTGTGTTTCAAATGGTCCTTCGAGTAGATCAATATGTTGTCTAGATATACAATGACGAAGATGAACAGCATATCAGAAAACACCCGATCCATAAAATGTTGGAAGATTGCTGGGGCATTAGCAAGTCCAAAAGGCATGGCCAAGTATTCAAAACGGCCAAAGGGTGTTCTAAAAGGCAGTTTTCCATTTGTCACCTTCTTTTATACGAATAAGATGGTAGGCACCCCTGAGATCTAGTTTTGTGAAGATGACTGCACCTCCGACTGCTTCCAGGATGTCCGAGATGAGAGGCAATGGGTAACGGTCCTTAAGAGTGCATTGGTTAAGGCCACGGTAATCCAGACATGGCCTAAGCTCCTTGGAATCCTTCTTGGGAACGAAGAAAAGGGAAGCGCCCGCCGGGGACTTGGATGGTCGAATAGTTCCATTTTCCAAGTTGGTATCCAGGTATTCCCGGAGGTCCCTTTTTTCAGGTTCTGACAAAGTAAACATTCTTCCGAAAGGAATTACGGCTGAAGGTTCAGTGTCGATGGCACAATCCTCAGGTCTGTGGGGTGGTAGAGCTTGAACAATGGCTGTTGAGAATACATCTGTGTAAGCCTGGTAGGCCCTGGGAATCCGGATGATGTTAGAGGCGGAGACTGGAATTTGCTGAGTTTCTTGAGTGTCTTCAGAGGACCTTGGTGAGGTGTCTAGGGACAAACAGTGGGACATACAATGTTCTGAACAAAGAAACAAAGAGCCTGCTGCCCAATTGATGTAGGGGTTATGCTTCTGTAACCAGGGCATGCCTAGAACCATTGGCTAGTGGGCAGATCTTATAATATCAAATTTAATCCTCTCTAGGTGGTGATTTATAGAAAGAAGAATCTCTTTGGTTTGAAGGGTTATAGGTCCTGAAGACAGGGGTCTCCCATCAATAGCTTCAACAGGTTGCATAGTCTCTCGTGTTTCGTGTGGAATGTTGTGAGTAGTGACCCAATCATAATCTATGAATATGCCCATGGCTCCGCAATCCACTAATGCCAGGATGGGGTAAGATGCTTTCTTGGAAGGCGATAGGAATGCCTGTAGAATCACAAGATTATTTTGTCCAGGAGAGTTCAAGGAAGGAATTGATGTGGAGCAGACACCTTTCTCCCGAAACTTTGCCCCATCTAGGATCGGGAGCTGGCGTTTCCCGAACGCCGTGGAGGAGCGATAGGGCACTCTCTCATGAGGTATTTATCGGAGGCGCAGTACATGCACAGACCAGTGTGAAACCGGCGCATCCTTTCTTGTGGGGCAATGGGTCCATGGAAGGCTCCCAGTTGCATGGGTTCTGGATCCGAGGTTGGAGAAGCTGCGGGCTCTGGTCTGTATGGATGGTCTGTGGCAGCCTTTTGGAATGTTGACTTAGACTTCTTCTTCTCTGCCTTTCTTTCCTGGATTCGAAAGTCGATTTGTAGGGAAAGGTCCATGAGGGCCTCGAAAGAGCTTGGGCGAGCTACCCTGGCTAACTCGTCCTTTATTTCTTCATTAAGGCCTCTTCAAAAGAGGGTGAAGCTGGCTTCTTGGGACCAATCAGCCTCCTTCACAAGTTGTTTAAAGCGGGTCACATAGGTAAACATATCCTGGCATCCTTGTTGAAATTCAAGTAGTCATTCTTGAGCGCTGTAAACCTCCTCTGGATTATCAAACATGGATTTTAGGTCTTCCACAAACCCATCATAATCATCCAGGAGGGCGTCGCCCGAATTGACTAGGGGGGTTGCCCAGGTCAAGGCGTTACCAGTGAGGTGTGAGATCATAAACCCCACCTTTGCTTTTGGATTGGAAAAGTAGTAGGGCTTGAAGGTGAAGTACACCAAACATGAATCAAGGAAGGCACGAAGGTTCTTTGAAGAGCCATCATATTTGTCCACTACTCCTCCCAATAACACACTTTCCTTAGTTGCAGAGTCACGAGACAAGACTAACTGCTTTAAAGCAGCATCCTCTGCCTTAAGGTTCTGGACTTCTGTGGTTAGTTCCTGCATACCTCGCATGAGGTCTTGAACCGCGGCTTCCATCTCTGTATCCATATTGTTTTTTTAGGCGTCTGAATCTGCCACAAGTCTCTCCTCTTCTCACCCGTATTTCCTGTTTGCTTGCGACCTTCTTTGATGATTTCTTTCGCACGGTCCAGGATTTGTATAAACCCGTGTGTTGGTCTTCGGGTTCCAGCGTGAGGATAGCAATCCAACTCCAGGAGACGTTCAGATGTCCAGGACGGGAATCAGGAAAGAACAATGTCCGAGCTTGGAGGCACGGAATACCGTCACCCGAGAGGAGACGAAGATCCAGGAAGAGGCTCGAAGTTAAGTTTGAGGAAAGGAAAGGAAAGGAGGAAGATTCAAGGAACCAGGAAACAGGACTCAGAAGAAGGCCCCGAGCGAACTCCGGCAACACAAGTCCAACTACAGCGAGCGGTAGCATTGAGACACGCAGAGCCGCAGGGGCGTTTCTGTTTAGTAGAACGTTGAGCGTGGTACGCAAAGACTGTCAAGCTGCGTTCTGTATCAAGCGGCCATGTTGGGAGGATCACGGCATTCAGTCCATTATGGGTCAGGGACCACGAAATCCAGAATGGACGCAGGTGACGGTTCATGACAGTTACTATAGAAATACAAGCTGCACGCTTAGTGGCTCTCCAGAATAGAATTGTACTCGATATGATTCTGGCTAAGAAAGGGGGGGTTTGACAGGTCCCCCTGTGGTCTGCAGGGATTGAAGTAGAAAATGCTATTTGGCCAGGTCCTGCAAATGTTTCAGGGTGTCACAGGAGTGGTTCACAAAATCAGTAGTATTGTCAGTTAGAGCTGTATATGGCAAACTTAAGGAAAAAGAACCACATGCTGATAGCGAAATAAATCAAGTGGTTGCTTCATTGCTAATTGACAGTGGAGACAACTATATGTTGATCAGCCTGGAGCTTTGATTGAACAAGTTCAAGGGTTGTGCGTTAAGAAAACCAAGATTCAAGGGTAATGCTTATGAAAATGCTCCTGTCGACATAGGTGAATTTAAGGCAACACTCAACTTCAAAGGGGAAGCAGCTCTTGTTCCTTTATGCCAGACTCCTCCCCCTCTGTACATCATGCAATAGATAGTGTCATGAATCACCACTTTCACCCCCTATGGACTTCATGGTCCATAATGCACTGCAACATCGGGTCAGTAATCCTTCCAACATGGCCGCCTGCACAGGAACGCCGCTCTCTAGCGTGTATGCCGGACGCGCTGCCTTCTAGAAAATAGGCACGCCCCGCGTCTCAAAGCTACTGTTCTGTGTTGCTAGCGATTGCTATCGTTACTGCTCCTTGTTCGTCAGTGCCTTTCCAGTTTCTTCTGTGCTTCCCTTCCAGGCTGCCCCCCTTGAACTGCTCTCTCAATTCTTGGCTCCCTTCTCCTTCCATCTCGGACCGCGCCCTGTGGTCCCGTGCTAGCGGGCTCCCCGCTTGATCCGAACTCTGAATCTACACTCCTATTCATTTCCTGGATTCCGCCGCAGTGCTTCCTTCCTGGATCCTAACGCTTCTCTGCTTCCTGAGGCAGACAGCGAACCTCACACTAGAACCAGACCCAGAGGATACACGCCCTTACCTGTACAAGTCCAGAACAACCAGTAAGAAGGAAAGATCTTCCAAGCAGACTCAACCCAGAGAAAAACAGATGAAAAAAGGGCTAAGTGTGACAGATAGCCTTCGGAGCATCGCTGACCAAGCGTATGTCCCCACTGGCACATTCGACATAGGTGGTTCCCTGTGGTTTATGTTCACCTCTTTTGGGTGGATATTCCTATCCATTCTTATGGTGGTATTAGCAATACTATGTTGTATGTCTATGTATCAACTGCCTTCCTGCAATGTGCCAGACAATTGCGTGCTTCAAACCGCCTGCCACCTCTGTTGCAACCACAAATGCCTTCATTATGGAGGAAAATGCCATCAAGGACACTATGGGCATAGATATTACTGACTCTACTGTATCACCACTCACATATGTGTATAGTTGAGGGTTCTTCAGCTCCAATAGATGGTGAAAGAACTGATGTTTAAAGGTATGTTTGGTAATTTAGCACAAACATATGTACGACCACTTGATGAACAAGCAGTTCTTTCAGCGTGTCGCTTGGAAGACAGGAATACACTCAGTGGGCAAATTCTGTCTACCTTGCTTGCCAACGCACATTCTAAACTGTCAAACATGAAGCAGCAAACCAGATGGCTGACTGACATTGTGTGCTGAGAATATGTCTTGTGCGTATTATGTTTGCTGTGCTCCTTTTGTGGTAATCATGTGTCATGCAATCCTGATGGTCAAAATGTATAAATATGAAGATTTTGTAACAAGAAGACAGAGGCCCGAATGAAGCCGTTGCTCTCGTTAGCTCTCTGCTCGAACGCATTCTGTATGAATAAAACTTTGATTGTCATATTAGCTCTGTGCCGGTATCTCATTCTTAGTGTTTCTGTCCACAAGCGGGCATTATGAATAGGTAGTTTCCCCCATATGCTAGAGACGCAGCAAGCCTTCCACATGCCATGCCTGCACATGCAGCTATAGATCCGGAAGGTAGATGTGTATTACCGGAAGGTCGAACCCAGTACCATAAGCTGCAAGTAATTCATGTGTATGCGCCAGACAATGACTTTCAAAAGTACAGCAGAGTTTCTGAGCTGGGGTTTGAACATTATATTTTTTGGGTTCAGGGATTTTGACATTGCTTGGGATGCAGCCACAGATAGTACAAAAGGCCTGCAGATGTTACGTCTGTCTCCTCCCCGCAGGTATGGGCGACTTGCCGCTTCGTTCCTGCAGCGTTGGAAGTTGCCGTGGAGACATAGCGTTTCCCGGGCCAGGATTCGAACGGATCACGTGCCCAGTCAGCTGATCGGGACGCAGCGAGGCAGACTCCACCCCTTGATATGATATGATATGATAAGGTATTTGTAACGCGCCTATACACAAGTGTTTCAAGGCGCGACGAGGCAGGGAGGGAGGGAAACAAGGGGAAGACGGACAAGCGATCCTACTAGGCCAGGTGTCATTCAGATCGCGCAAGTGCAGAGGTAAGGGGAAAAAGGAGAAAGTGCAGGGGGAGGAGGTGGGGGGAAAAGTGCAGTACAAGGTAAGTGGCGTAATGAAATAATAATGATAAATAATAAATAAAAAGGGCCAGCTGGTGGCAAGTGCGAGGTAAGTGCAGAGCAAGTGCTGGGCAGGGGGCTGTAGGGATACAGTGACAGTCCCACAGTGCAGGGGGAGCCAGGGGGGCAGTGCAAGTGGAGAATGGCTGGGCCCTGGACCGAGGTCGCTGAGAGTGGCCCAGATGCAGGTTAAGTGCAGAATTCAGTGGGGAGTTAAGCAGGTTTAGCAGGGGAGAGGGAGAGAGAAGGCAGAAGCGAAGAGGAAGGTTTTGAGGTGCTTCCGGAACCGGAGATGGTTCTCCTCAAGTTTCAGGGAGGCAGGCAGGCTGTTCCAGAGGGAGGCCCCTGCTGCGGAGAGAGATCTACCCCCAGCGCGTTGCTTCGAGAAGCGGCTGACCATGAGGGAGTTAGAGATGGATGAGCGAAGGGCTCGTGAAGGAAGATATTTAGGAAGAGAGAGTTGAAGGTATTTAGGCCCCAAGCCCCAGAAGGCCTTGTGGACAATGCAGAGGGTTTTGAACTTAATCCTCGCAGCCACTGGGAGCCAGTGAAGAGATTTCAGTCCTGGAGAGATACGGTCCCTGGGCTTGAGGCCAAGGACAAGTCTCGCAGTTCTGTTCTGGATAAGTTGCAGAGGGCGGAGAGTGGAGGCAGGGAGATTAAGATAGAGGCTGTTACAGTAGTCCAGCCTTGAGAGAACCAGGGCTCGGGAGACAGTGAGCTTCTGGGGGAAGGAGAGGAAGGGAAGAATACCTCTGAGGAGGTGCAGCTGGTAGTGTGATTTCTTAGAGACATCAGATATATGAGGAGAGAAGGAGAGTGTGGAGTCGAAGATGACCCCGAGGTTTTTAGCCTTGCATGTAGGGGCAGGAAGGGGGCCAAGGGAGGCCGGCCAGAGAGCTGCAGGGAAGGAGGGAGTGGGTGCGCCGATGAGTAGAATCTCAGTCTTACTGGCGTTAAGGCAGAGGTCATTGGCGGCACACCATTCCTGGATAGCAGACAGACAGTCGGAGATGAGGGAAGGAGAGGAGGAGGCCGAGGGTAGCCTGAAAATGAGCTTAACCCCTTAACAAACATACATAAGTGTTCGCTTCCCGGAATACGCCGCTTCTAATTAGCATTCTTCCATCCTGCTTTGTTTTGGACTGATTCATTGTATTTTGGACTTTTGCTTGCCTGCTCGACTTGCTACAGCCTGCTCCTTCTGTGTTTTGGCGAACCGGACTCGCGTCTTTGACGCATTCAAGCTTTTGCTCACTTTTCGTTACCTGCGTCTCTCTGGACGCTCTGATCTTGGTTCCTCCTGATCCCTCGGGCGGTTGGCTCCCTACTCCGCTCTTGGGGACAAGATCCTGCTACCTGGGAAACCTTTCCACTTTGCTACATCTAGATCACAGCAAGTCAGTATACAACTTTCCTTCCATTTAACTTACTGTTATCCGCTCCAACCAATTCTTCTCTCCTGCCTTGACATCCTCTTCTGTGGTAATTATACGACCCAACCCTGCTTCAGCTCTGTTTGGATACCTACATCTTTGTAACTATACTATACTTTATTTGGATTGTGCTATTTGATAAAGACACTCTTGGAACCAACGTGCACTCCTGGATGCTACCCTGCTTTGTGCACTACCCGACACTAGTTGGCCTCCCTCGTGCCGTCCGGGAAGTAGTACCCTTACTAACCCCTCCTTTTTTTTATTTTGTACCTCCGTTGTTTCTTTAAGTCCTTTTACTCTTCTACATTGGGTAAGCTGATTCAGTGTTGATTACTATCTATCTGACTTATTAGATAGACGACTTTACCCACCTTCCTTTCTCTTCAGTTGCAGCTCTTCTAAAAAGGCACTAACCCTACTGTTGTTCTGGTCCAACCCTACCAGGTAGAGCCACTGTTTGAGGGCATCCTATTGAAGAGGTTACGTCATCCTGATATCTAATATCTTGCATTTTTTCTTACAGCATTGGTTCTGCGGTGTGGACATCCCCGCTCTTTTGAGGAATCAACTCCTCTGTCTGGGTTTCTTAAGACAGAGGGGTGTATTGCCTAAAAGAGCTCCTCAAGTTGAGGAGGCCTGGTTCTGGGAAACTCCTAGTGGGATCACCTCAGCTTGGGCTGAGCTATTCAACTTCTCTCCCTCTTGTCTGTTGATTTGAGGTGGGAGCAACGCCCCGGCCTGGCCAACACAACCGTGAGTAACAGCAGAGGCGTCCAACCAAAGCAGCAAAAACTGTTAAAGGCCTGATCACTGGCCATGACCATATCGATGCATGGAAGTAATTGCACCGTAAGGCAGAGGATTATACGCATTACTCAGGAGGTTTGACAATCGTTCGAGGTCGTTTCCTTATTCAAATTCATTAACAATCGTGTATTTATGTTAGACTTTAATCCTCTTACAATTGTTTGTATTTTGCTTCTTTTTGAGCCCCCTCTTTTACATACTATCCCCCGACACGTGTTTCCTCATTGGTCACAATGGTTCTTCAGGAGGGTTATTATATTGTAACGGTTTCTTATTTACAATTATCTTTCCATTTGTTGTGGATTTTGTGCTCAATATATATTCCCTTTCATTTATCTTGTCATTGTTTCATTATGCGGCACCCATTTTTCCTTAAGTACCTGATTTAAGTTAGGATTGAGTATCTAATTCCTTTCGGTCGTACTCATTGCGAACTTCGGTATGGAGACCCTTCAGCAAGGTTAGACCATATATTTATGATAAAACAGTTATCACCTTGTATGACGACTTTGACATTTTGCCGATAAGGCTATCACACCATAACCCGGTCAAAAGAGCAGCAAGGCTCCCAGGAAGGCAGCATACCTTTAGAATTTATTCAGGGATGCAGTTTGAGGTGTTAAATGCAGGCTCTGTAATTGTCAGCATTCTATGGGAGCCTTACATAGCGGATTTAAAAGGGGTTTGTAAGTCAAAAGAATCAGGTATTTTAAAAACGCATTTTTATTGTTTTTCAAGAAAGTAAAAAATTACAAAAGTAATCTGAATTTCGTTTTAACAATGGGAGTGATGGAATTAGGGAAAAGAGAATCAGCAAACATGAATCAGCCGTGGAACTTCAAAAGAAATACAAATAAAGCACAGATAGGTTAGAGCAATGCCAGATTTCAAGTGTGGGTTTTCATGATCATAATACTATAGTGCGTGGGCATCTTTGCAGTTAGGTTTGTATACATGAGTGCTGGAAATGGAAAAGATTTATTAGGGAACACTCTCTTCCTTGGCCGGGCGGGTTCCCAGTCCAAGTCATGCAACAGAGTATCTCATCATAGAACACAAGCTTGTCCATTTGCAGAAAAGCAAAGAGCCTTATGGGAACATGAAAATAACCCACAATTTAAATGTGAAACATGTTGGATAGTGATTCAGCAAGAAACCCATTTGAGTAAGTAAAGGAAGTTGGACTCTGCTCTTTTTATTAGTCGCAATACTCATCCTAGCAAAAGAAGTCTGCAAATTGCAATATATAAATACCAGTTTGGACAGCTGCTAAACAGCATGCAAGTATTTGGTTGTTTCTGCAATCACTCTCACATGCCGAGCTTCAGGCTGTGAGACCTCGGCTTGAGGACATATCAGGGATTTTCCTGGGCTAGCCCTGGGGCCTTGGGACAGAGTAGAGGTCTCACGGCGCTCCGGCAAGGCAATGTTTGCCAGAGCTCTGCTCAGTCTTGTTCCAGCCATTTCCTACCATATAAAAGAAGAATAACCCATTTACGCCAACTCACACATGCCACAGCACCATCTAATTCCTGATCACCTATCAGGATTAACAAAGAATTCAAGGGTAGGTGATTGCCAAATTGTAGACCATGTGTACCAAAAATGGTTTAATCTTTGGACATTGACACCATGTGGGCCATGGAGCCAACACCACCACACCCTCTCTAACACAGTGGGGGAAGCTCAGGATACATTTTATGTAGTCTGTCTGGTGTGAAATACCATCAGTAAGTATACTCCGTGATTGTAGTACACATTTACATTTTTGCAGCAGTTTTCCATATGATTTCCCAAGATGAAAGTGGAATGAACATTCCACCTCTTCTTCCATTGCCTCATATAACTTTGTGAGGTGTCCCCTCTGTTGTCTGAGGATGTAGCGTATACGTTTGAAATCCTATTCATCGAAAGGTTAAAAGATGTCCGTTTTTCAAAGGGTGTTGAATCGCTACTAACATCATTTCTGACTTCTGGCTGAGATATCCAGTGATGCAATTACATCAATGGTGCTCCTTCTTCATATAACTAACCCAACTATTAAACCCCCTCTTTCCACCTGGAGAAAACATGTCTGTCCATACCCGATGCAAAGCTAGTGTTTTGGAGAACCAGCGACAAGAGGGAGGGGTAAGTGGAAAGTTTAAACTCCAGGACTGCTATGTCACAATAAAAGAGACTAACAAGAGTGGAATGTTTTGTGGACAGCCTTCACGGTCGGCTCTGGGTGAGAGCCATGAGAGAGAGGTTAAAGAAACTGTAAGGTGTAATCGTTCAAACTCTTTCCACTTTTTGTTTTGATCTGTAAAGTCGAATATCGCAGAATGTTGTGCCATTATCAAGTAATTATGAATATTTGGCCTTGCTGTTTAGTTTCAGTTAATAAATGTCTAGATAAGCAGGGAGTCTTTATTTCCCAAACAAAGTCCCATATTCTAGCTTGTAATTTCTTAAGTGTTTCAAGTAGCACTTTAATTGGGGTTGGGAGAGTAAAGCAAACATGGGAGAAAATTAATTCTGATGGTTGTACATCAGCCAAATAAAGACATTTATAAGTCTATCCAATGGTCGAGGTCTTGAAACAAATTGTATAAGAGGCCATGAAAATTCAGTTGGTAAAGAGTACCGCGGGAGTTCATAAGGAAAACCCCATGGTATCTAAGCTCCTAAGCTTCACACTTAAAAGGGAATTGTTGAGCAAGAAATTGGACATCTGTGTTAGATGCTGTTATCTTAAGGGCACAGGATTTGGCTTAATTAAAAGGGTAGTCCTGGCACGAAGCTCTCCAAATAGAGATGGGGTTGGAAAGGCTTTTATTCATTCTAAATGGATATATGGGGGACTGTAAAGACCGGAGGGGGGTGTCTGTACTTCTGCTCTCTATATGGTAGAGGAGAGGCACAGAGGACCCCTGCCAAGATTCTCTATTATTGGTATCGTGGTCGAGCAATCAAGGCCTAGCTTCTCGGGAGGTGATGCAGGCTGGTACAGTATAGTCCCCAAGCACCCACAAAGGAATGTCCACACACTGTATCAGTTAAAACACAGTCTTTAAATAATTAATATTCAAGGTCACGTACACAATCACGACAACTCCCTTTGTACTCCGAAAATCAACAATGGCAAATATGTACAGTTCTAAAGTGGTACCACTAACGTTATCAGATCTCATTAAAGTGCATACAGTCAGAATGACACACAGATCAAAATAAAGAGGAAACCAGCAGTAGAGAGAAGAAGGAAAGCAAGATGGTTGAGCAATTGGCAGAATACTGGTCCTGCTACCTAGACACAGTTCTGTGTGGAGGTCCCACCCACCAGCGCAACCTGTATAAGAAAGACACAAGCCCAGTCCATATATTGTTCACACTAGACTTTCCAGTAGTTCTGCAACCCCAAAGTACCTTGGCGTTGTAGCGTTACGCGTCAGGGAATCGACGGCCATTCTTGAGTGTCCTCCCTTTCAGGCAAGAGTCACGGGTCATCGAACGTCCGACGGAGAACAGGTCGAGCTATGACGGTGAAGTGGCCGTGTCGTTCCTAGCCGTGCTCGTTGACAGGGAAGCGTAAATGTCCTGCAAGGAAGAGGCGTGCGGGGTACCTCGGTGTCGATAGTTCTGGACCGCAAAGAGTTTGAAGAACTGTGGCCCAGCAAGGGCGTTGAGTCGTCGGCATCTCTGAGGTCTTTGGGTGGCGGGAAACCCACTGGTGGATGCTTCTCAGCGCGTCGACGGTCAGGCCTTCTCCTGCAGGATACAGCGGCGACGATGAGGGCGAGAGCGTCCTTGGATCAATGAAATTCTTAGGCAATGGGAGCACGGCGGCTCGAGTCAGCGCCGGCGGTCTCCTTGGAGTTCCGCAGCAATCCCTGAATCGGTTCGGCAGCCTGTCGAAGGTCTGTCTACCAGGGAGCTTAGGCAAAGATCAGCTGTGCACTATGGTCCCTTGTAGCTTGGGAAGAGGCCGCCTTAACAGGTCCTCTTGGGTCAGTCCTTGAGGCACGGCAGCTTTCAGATTGCGAAGGAGAGCAGCAGCAATTCTTCTCGTCCAGCAGGGCTTCAAGGTCAAGCTTCAGTTACTCCAGTTACTCATCGTAGTGGACTTCAGCTTCTGAACACGATTCCTAGCAGTGAGAGGTCCCCAGATATACTGTTGATCTCCCATTCATTCCGCTGGGTCACACTCAAGCATCCAATCACGACTATAGGCATTCAGGCAGGCAGCCTATCAGGCACACGGTGCATTCAGGCCATTCACTTCTCTCCAGGCACTCACAACAAGTTATGTGTATTGGGACAAGTACCGAGCCACTCAACACTCCATACTGCATTCATACCGGTTTCGCTGCAGGGCTCTCTCAGGCATTGTGTCAACCAACAGATACTAGACACCCACAACATAGAATGCGTATTCATCACACACTCCATTCACCCAGGTCCCACCCACAGGCGTACCCACAACATACGGTCGTTGAGAAGGCTCCAGCCAGTCTGGTCGGCACTTCCCACGCTACCATATATGGAACTTCCACCCAACAGCCAGTCAGGGGGAAGGGACAGAGGCAGGGCTTCCCAGGACTTCGGGAAGATCAAGGTAACAGGCGATGGAGGGCAAGAGGCCATGGGGGCCATTTTGTCTCCATCAGGAATCTACCGATTCCAATGACCGGGCCACAGCATCCCAAAATGGAGGACACTCAGGACACCAGTCATTGCAGCACAGAGCTGCCACCAGCCCGTACCCTGCTCTGTGGGTCACACACAGGTGCCCAAAAACATACACTAGGGGCACAGGGTTGCACCCCTACCCATGGGTGCCATAAGGGTATCCCACGGGTCTGTTCACCAAACCAAGAGAGAGAGCTGCACCGCCAAGAGTCCCACATGAACTCCCGCGTGGAAAACACGACAGAACACATGATAAAAAGCAGTAAAGGACAAGGATACGGAGGCCCTGTCCCTCCGATGCATTTCCAGCATCACAGGGACAATTGAAATGTGCAAGCTAGTCTTAGAAATGTGGGTCTAAATCCAAAAGTGGTTAGGACTTTAGATAAGTAGGTCCAAGCTAGAATGGCAAATGCTTTGATTACATCCAACGCAAGTAAGGCTAAAAGTGTTTTGTTCCATGAAACAGCAGCATTGATTGCCTTGCGGATATTATCATGGGTCAGGCGGTTAATATTAAAACCATATTGTTCTGTATTTCTCAGTTTCAGAAACAGTTGGGCTAAGCAATTAGCCAGGATCTTGGAATAAATAGGTGCATCATAATTAAGAATGGCTCTAGGTCGTTATGCTGAGCAATCTTCAGGGTCCTTACCAGGTTTAAGAGGGTGAGCATGCAGCCAGACATAGGTGGTGTAACATTGCCAGCTACCAAGAATTGGTTGAAGAGACATGTTAGTGAGTTGAGCAGCTGGTCAGAACATTTATTTTTTAAAGGCTATGAAAAAGCCATCTGGGCCTGGGGATTGCCCAGATGGGAGAGACTTGACAGCATGGGATACCTCTTCTACTTCAATAGGATTTATTTATTTCTTTATTTATTTGCATAGCGCCGACGGCCTGCAGGCATCAGGGCGCGTACGATAAGACAAGGACAAGATATGGAAGACAAACAGTGAATTACAGGACAGTTACGTATACCAGTAAAATAGTAGCAGATTAAGGGTTAACAGGAATTACACCATGGTGTTTTATTTAAAGAGGAAGGTTTTTAGCTTCTTTTGAAAGGCGAGGTGGTTGGTCTCCAGCCTGAGGCTGAGTGGAAGTTTGTTCCAGCTTGCTGCTGCGGGGTTGGGGAAGGCTCTTCCCATACCGTATTCTTTTTTGTGCGTCGGTCCTATTACTAACCCAAGGGCTTCTTATCTTAAAGCCCAGGTGGGGTTATAAGCGATGATTTTAGATTTCAAGTATACAGGTGCTTTTCCGTACAGGCACTTATGTGTCAGAGTCAAAGATTTAAATTGTATGCGGTCTTCTATTTTCAACCAATGCATGTCACGTCTGGCTTCACTATGTTCAGTTCTGGCTTTTAGTTTGATTGTACTAATTGTGTTGTTTTGAATCAGTTGGAATTTGTGCATACTTAGTTTGCTGGCTCCTGCTAGGAGTGCATTTCCATAGTCTAGGCGAGATAGGATAGTAGCTCTAGCTATAGTAGCGCAGTGTTTCTCACTGAGCAGTGGTCCAATTGCCTTAAGCAGTCTAATGTAGTAGGTGCAATTTTTGCTTACATACATTGCTTGGGCATCTGCATTCAGGGAGGCTTCTAGTGGCATGCCTAAGGTTTTAATTTTTCCCGAAACCTCGATGAGGGATTCTTTGATTTTAAAAGATTGGTAGTCTGGAGAGGGTTTGGCTCGTGCCTGTGTAGACCCAAAAACCATGAGCTCAGTCTTATTACTATTCAAGCACATCCAGTTTTTGTCCATCCAGTCTTCTATGATGTTATAGAGGTCATTAAGAGATGTAGTATCCTTAGCGTGGTCTCCACTCAGTTCCATAATGAGCTAAGCGTCATCAGCATAGTTGGTGAAAAACACCTGAATATGTTCCAGCAGGTCACACAGAAGTCGAATGTACAGGTTGAATAACAGTGGCGAGAGGCTGGCGAAAATGTTGGATTCTGCAGAGATTTTGTCTCCCCAGTGTACTCAAGAGATTCTATTCTCAAGGAAGGAGGATATCCATCCAATAGCTTCCTTAGGACAGTTACCAACTTTTTCTAGTGCTTGTTGGAGTAACTGGTGATCCAGCAGATCGAACGCTGCACTAAGGTCTAACAGAATCAGTAAACTGGCTTTGCCCTTATCCATAATCCCCAGCATTTTGGTCTGTAAATCCAGATGCTTCAGTTGGAGTTTATCTGTCTCTAGGAGGGTAGGACATTGTGACTGATCAAGGTAGATCTGTTAATTCAGGAGTCAAGCACTCCGGTTCAAACAAGGAATCATAGTAATCAGATTTTTTTTTAATTTTGTGGGTTCATCCCATATAAAGGTGACATGAAGTTCCTTTAATCGTGGTACATGATTCCTTGCCTGGAGCCAACACCGTTTTTAGGCAAGTATTTTGTTTGCCTTCCTGCTTTTGGCATAATAAAATTGTTTAATTTGTAACAGTGCTTTTGTTGGTTCATCAGTTAGTATTGTCTCCATTGCCCCTTTAGCGGCTTCAAACTAAGGTAGGCGTGACGCAAGCCTGTCTGTTTATGTTCTTGCTCTATGGTCATGATCCGAGTTTCCCAATCGTCTAAATGGGATTGCATTAATCTGTATTTTGTAGAGTATAGTTTAATCAATTAGCCCCTCAGCACAACTTTACAGGCGTCCCATAGTGTTTCCAACAAGACTCCCACCATTGTCACTGATTTGAAAATATATTGGGTATTATGTTCCTTTGTAAAATAGGATATTTAAAAGTTCTCCTTTTGTGAATTGTGCAAAAGTCTGAAAGGGGTCATCAAAGAAACAAGATTGATAATCATTAGAGCCATAGAATTAAAAAAGGATAGTGGGTTTCGTAAAAGATGTTGTAGCATTGCCTAAAAACCACTACCCTCTTTGCTTACAATCTACTAATAAGAAAAATTAGGCTGGGAATTTACGTGAGGAGAGAAGCCATTCGACTGCGTTCCTTAAGGGAGTTTCCTGAAGCAGAACAATCACATTTTGATGGGAAAACCTATGTAGTAATTCTTAAAGGGGGAACTTAATCCATAATCATTCAGAGAGATTGTCTTAACTGACATAAGTACTACTTACAGGGTGCAAAATGTGCACTTGCCACTAGCCATTGGCTAGTGATATTTGACTTTTGGCGAGTACTAAATGGCGTGCAGTTTGTATATATATAATTGAAGGGGCGAGTAACTTTTTAATGGCTGGCTAGTAGCTTGTAACTATTTTTGCATCTCTGCATGTAGTATCCAATCTTAAAGTTTAGGTTCAGTATATCCGACCCTAACAGCCTCTCCACTCGCAGCATTCTCCACTGCTCAAATGGATCAAAGACAGCTTCTCTGGCAAAGTTTCACCAATTCGCAGAATGTATGCGTTACAATTCGACTGACACTCCGGTCTTTCTGGGATCGATAGAAGTATGTGCATACAACACCAATCAGACGACACGCCAAGCATGACAACCACAGGATGGCCGCCGCCACCACCACCGTAAATTCCAACCATTCTGCAACGTTAAACCATTGCCAACCACAAGAAGGCCCTTGCGTGATGTTTGTCATCACACACACTCCGGAGAGGAGCTCCATTCAAACTAACAAATGTGGCATTACAACATGGATTGCTGTGTTGCAACTTTGTCGCAATCAACGCTAGTTTTTCTAACCTTGCACTCGCTAGTGCTACATGTTTTCCTCTGCCTTGTACCCGATTTTTGCCGTGTTCGCCTTACAGGCTCTGACCTACTGCTCCTATTCTTGCATTCTGCCTAGCTGCCTTTTTCTCTTCAGGATTTTTCATATTCCATTCCCATCTTCTGTTCCTTTCGGTGCCGCCTGCATCAGTCAGTGGATTTGGGGCCAGTTCATATTCAAATCTGAGAACATTCCTTCTGCTGGTCTTCTACCTCGTTCAACAAAGTTTTTTACCCCGTGGGTGGGGGTCCTTGGGTCTGGCCTTTCTGGCGGCCAGCCCACCCTGTTTCCACTCCAGGAGACCTGGCTGCTAAGGACTGGCCTTTTCTCCACTACACCAAGGCATCCAATAAACCACAGGTGAGACAAAAACCTAAACAAATTCTACTTTTTGAAATAAACGTTAGATCTGGGTTCTAGTTTGTTCCCAACATGTTCCCATAAAAGTGTCACAATTAACCTAATTTTAAAAACATTTTTGAATGGTAATGTCAAAGCATTCTTCTTAGTATTCAATAAACCACATAGAATATACATTTCAACAATTTCGCTCCTCAACTCCAAGGGGAGAAATATATGAGGGGTGTTGCTCCAACTCCAACTTGGAAACTATTAGGTAAATGGTTATGTATTTAATGTATTTATTGTGCATTTGTTAGGCGCTTATACAATAGGTCAATTCAGTTTCAATGCGCCCAAAGGGCAGCAGGGAGGGAACATGGGATTGAAAACAAACAAATACAGTGGAAGATAAAGATAAGCCTACTATGCCTTGAGAGAATGTGCAAGTGCAGCAAGAAGAGGGGTAGTGGGGCGTGGGGGTACGTGCTGGAATGTTCATGTTTGTGGGTGAGCAGCAGATGAAGTGCATAGTAAGATAAGTGCTATGCGGCATGGGGCTGCATTGGGTAGAAAGTGAAAGCCTACAAGATGGAGGCCGGTGGGTGCTGAGGGAAGTGCTGATAGACAGAGGCTGGGGTGATTGGGTAAGGGAGGCGAGGTCCCAGAGGGATACATAAGGGCACTGTCCACCAATCACAGCGACTGTGAGATTAGCAGAGGAGGGACGAACGGAAGGAGGTGAAGAGGAAAGTCTTGAGGAGATTCTGGAATTTGAGGAAATCCTGCCCAAGACAGAGAGGGAGGGAGGCCTGTTCCATAAGAAGGAGGCAGCTGAAGAAAGTGATCAGCCTCCGGCCCTCTGTTTAGCAAAACACTTTACACACAGAGTTGATGCCAGAGGACCGCAGAGGTCTATAGGGAGAGTATTTTGAAAGTTGCAGATAGCGTGGTCCCAGACCCCAGACAACCTTGTGGATGATGCAGAGGGATTTGAATTTAATCTGTGCCACAACCGGGAGTCAGTGAAGAGTTTTTAGGGCAGGAGAGATGTGGTCCCTGGGTTTAAGGCCAACGTAAAGTCTTGCTGCACTATTCTGGTTCAGCTGGAGGGGTACAGGGGTCGTAAAGTTGAAGAATTAAGATTCAGGAGAAGGCTATTGCAGTAGTTAAGCCTAAGGAGAACCAGGGCTTGGGTAACATTGAGCTTCTGGGGGGAAAGTGAGTAAAGGGAGAATTCCTTTGAGAAGGAAGAGTTGAGAGTGGGAATTCTTAGAAATGTCCTGAGTGTAAGGTAGGAGAAAGGAGAGAGACGAGTCGAAGATGACACCAAGGTTTCTGACTTTAGAAAGAAGGAGCAGGGGGGAGAGCCCATAGAGGATGGCTAGAGTGAGGGGGAAAAAGATGGAGCCGGGGTCCCAATGGGAATGATCTCAGTCTTACTGGCATCAAAGCAGAGATCGTTGGAAGTACACCCAAACTGGATGGCAGATAGGCAGTCAGGGATGATGGAAGATGCGTTTGAAAAATAATTGTGTGTCATCTGCAGTCATCTGCATAGCACTGGAAGTTGGCAGAGGAGGAGGAAATGCGGAGTGCTAGCTGAGCAAAGTAAGTGTTGAAGAGCCAGTGGGAGAGGTTTCAGCTCTGGGGGGGCACCACAGGTGGAGAAAGAAGTAGGTGAGGAGAAGGTGCCCAAAATTAATTGGGACAAACGGTCAGTTAAGAAGGAGGTAAGCCAGTCCAGTGCCTGCTCCAAGATACCAAGGTTATCATGGAGCCTTTTTATGAGGATGGAATGGTTAACCATATCGAAGGCAGAGTAGAGGTTGAGTAGGATGATGACAGCTGGAGAGTTAGAGTCCAGAGATGCAAGCAGTTCTTCGTGGGTGTTCAGAAGAATGGTTTCCATGCCTCTGGATTCTCGGAATCCAGAATGATGGTTGTGGAGACCACCAACAAGTTCCGTGTGTGAAGTAAGTTGTGGAAAGGCCAGCTTCTCCAGCAGTTTCCCAAGGAAGGGGGTGATAGAAATAGGGCAGTAGTTGGCTGGACAGGTAGGGTCTGCTGAAGCTTTTTTCAATGGAGGTGCACAAGGGAGTGCTTGAGGGAGGATGGGAAAGATCCAGTGGCAAGAGAGTGGTTGCAGAGATCAGCGAGCGCAGGGGCAAGAGAACCAATGTTGTCCTTCATGGCTCTGGAGGAGCATGGGGGAACCTGTGGAAGAGACCTTCATGGAGCGGACAACTCTGGTGACTTCTTCAGGTGTGACAGGGCAGAAAAAGGAGAGGAAGAAGGAGAGTGAAAAGCCATAGAAGGCAAGGGTGTGAGGGGGGGTTGGGCGGGAGAGTAGCAAGGGTGTGAGGGACGTCCAGAGTTTTAGAGGTAAAGTGGGTGGCCAGTGCATTGCAGAGGGGAGGAGGAGACTGCGGAAGGGTTGGCTAGTTCCCTGCAGATTTCAAAGATTTCTGCTGTGAAAAGTATACTCCATTCCTTACTCTTCAAAAGCCAGAGACACGTTCATGCTGAATCTGGCGTTCTTAAAGATATGTGAATTATATTGAATTTATTGGAAACAAAATGTAAAATACTACAGGCAGAACTTGATAAAGTGGCTAGAACAGCTAGGAGCATACGTTTCAGGAAATACTAGAGCAGTTTCACAAGACTGCAAACGGAGAAGTACATTATATGTAACCTCCATGTTTTATCAAAATTGACGGTTAATCCGTACCAGTCTGAATATTTATAAAATGTTTCAGGCGCTCCCGCAAAGGTTCCTTTTTGGCTCTTTCAAAGGTGTGATCAAGTATCACTAGGTCGTCTGCATGACAGACATCCTATTTTTTCACAACCTAGTTTAGGAGCACAGCTGTCAATCCTCTTCAAGACAAATGGCAGATCAGAAAGGTAAATGTTAAAAGGATTTCTTGCAAACTCATTCCTGTAACTTAACAGTTATATCTGCAGCTATACTCACGCCACGCCTGCCTTAACCTCAGAAGGCCTAGTTCGGGGAAATTGCTTGTGTGGTTGCATAACTAATGCATATCTTCTGCTAGAGACATGTGTCCCACCCCTGCTCGGCTCTTCTTCTTGAAATACCAAGGATCTTAGTCACAAGCTATCAGCCCTTCCTCCGAAAGTGTCAAAGGTTTCCGAGAAGGGTTTATCTTGCTGAAAATATGAGCACCAACTGAAGCGACATGCCCAGCCCTCCTAATCAGAATCCACAAAGCGGCCCTTTCGCTCATGTTTGAGCAAGGTCTATATATATAAATCTTATTTAATTCTTCCATTTCTTTCAGCCACATTGCCCGCTTATACTCTTTGTTTGCAGCCACATGGGCTGGCCTTGTGTGGATTATATTATTCACTGCTCTACCACAGCAATCCACGCAACACCCTACAAACAGCAGTAAACACTGCACACAAAAGCACAATAATAATATTATCCCAGCCACTACCAACAGCGGGGTCAACAGTTTCCATCC
Source organism: Ambystoma mexicanum (assembly GCF_040938575.1). Taxonomy (NCBI): domain Eukaryota; kingdom Metazoa; phylum Chordata; class Amphibia; order Caudata; family Ambystomatidae; genus Ambystoma; species Ambystoma mexicanum. The sequence continues at coordinate 302,777,578 of NC_090937.1, forward strand.
CCAATCGTTCAACAATGCAATCCACTAGCTTTCACCTGACCCAGCCTCATAGTGGATGGTTTCAGCTATTTTATGTAACCTTGTTATTCCTGTCAATACCCCTTCAGTTGCATCAGGTATGTACATGCAACATTGAGACCCCACCATAGTACAAACTCTGCCCCTTTCTGCTGTTAACACATCAAACACGTACCTATTCTGTAATGCAACTAACCGTATGGCCTTCATCTCATATGTAATATTAGTGAGTATATCAGCTGTTTCACTAATCAAGAGTCTCTACTGCCCTACTTAATCTGCGTACCTCTTGGGAGTTCAAGAATATTCCCACAGGGAGTGTCATCGCCTTTATTATGTCAATGAATATATCCAGATCAGTGTCTGATTGGTCACGCCATGGCCTTATCCCTCTCTTATACCTGTGTTTAGCATACATTTCTTTAGGGGTATAGATCATAGCAGCCAGTATTATCCTGGCAAAATAACATGTTCCTGAAAAGTACCTGGTAAGCCACAAATAAGCCTTTTTGTTACAAACATAAGCGCACCCTTCAGCTTCACCTAGACCCCTACTATATCTGGAAAGATTATATGTCATACTACATCCCAAAACAGGTTCTCCTTCCGTTCCCTTGAAACAAATGTTCTTCCTTGAGAACTCCCTGGTTATCATCCAGGGAGGTGGAGGTTATTTCCCTATCCTTGCCCGACCTACAAGGTATTTCGAAGAGTAAGTTACTCCTTCCTGTTTCATTTTACAAACTATCCTTGCTGATATCTCTGACCAGCTCATTGGAAAGCACATAGAGGTGTTTGGCATATACATGTCTAGTGAGAGAACCATCATCCAAAGCAAAATACAACTGTCAATTTCTGGTACTGCAAAAGCATACATAGGTATTCCATCCCCTGCATGGCGGGGAACATGACTACATATCCAACAACTTGACAAATTCAACGCCTTCTGTGTTGTATTCATTAATATATATATGCATTCCTACTATACTCTTCGTCTTCATGACCATCATGCTCATGCCTGTCTTTACTGTATACATAATTAATATTGGTGTCATTTGGGGAGTTCACCACGGGAAACATATTCTTAAATTCATACATTGAAGGGTGTTCCAGATACCATAAAAATACAAAATACACCAAGCCCTGTTACCACCAAGGCACCTACCATACATAAAACAGTCTTTTCCTTCGTTATACACCCATATTTGTCCACCTTCATCCGTCCTTGTGGGTGGGTAGGCAGAGCTAAATCCTGCAGTTCCATCTCAATTATCATTGCTTCTGCCACCTTACCTGAGTTTATGCTGACACTTGCAGGTTAAGTTCCGTGGTTTGGCTGGGTCCTGGCATCTAGCGTTCTACCCTAGTGAGCAGCCTCTCACTCTTACGGCTTACATTCCCAACCGTATTTAAAGCTCCAATGTCTTTGTACCCTAAACGTACAGGGTGCACTGGCGGCCCTTTTCACCAATCTGTCCCACGTCTCGTTGTGCCTTGTCCAGGAGGGACGCTGGAGGCCCTTCGAGTGGATTGCTCGCCGTCTTCGGCAGGGCTGTGTACTGCTCTGACCGACAAAAGAGTTTGTGTCTCTCTAACAATCAAAGTTCAATTCACGGTCCTTACTTGTTGCCTGGCACATCTACTTCTCGTGACCTTAGATTATACCTGGGGATATCCGTGGGGAAGGGGGGTTTGGACAATTCCAGCAGATCCTTTTGTAGCCTGGAAGGTTGCAAGGGCCCCATGTTAGCAGCGCTCTTCACATGGTTTGCGCGATACCAGTGTGGTTTGCCGTCCACCTTCAGTTCTGTTTGCGTTGTCAACAACACTTGATAGGGTCCTTTCCAGCGAGGCTGTAGTCCACTGGTTCGATCAAATGCCTTGATGACCACCCAATCTCTGGGTTTCAGACCGTGCCCTGGCCCAATTGGTGGTACTGAGGCTACATCCTTTACCTGTGCATGTATAGAAAGGAGCCTGTTAGTCAACGCAATACAATATTGTTGCAAAGCTGGCCATGCTTGTTCAGACAGTTTCTTGGGGTCTGCAGGGGTACCAATACTGGGCAGCTGGGCCATTACAATCTCAAATGGAGATAGTCCATGGGTGCGTTTGGGAACCGTTCTCATCCTCAGTAATGCCAATGGCAAGGCGTCGGGCCACTTCAGACCTGTCTCTGCACAGGCTTTTGGCAGTTTTCTTTTCAGTACCTTATTAGTACCTTCAATAATTCCTGCCGACTGGGGGTGAAATACGGCATGGAACCTTTGATCGATGCCCAATACCTTTTCCACTACTTCACCCGTGAAATGTGACCCATTACCTGACCAGACAGGTAGGGACCGTGTACAGGGGTACCCCATGTTTCAGTAGGCACTTTGCAGTTGAGGTAGCGCTGCTATCTCGGAGGGGGGAGGCTTCCACCCACCTTGAGTAACCGCATTTCATCACCAAACAGTAAGCAAACTTATTTACAGGTTCCAATTGTATACAATCAATGTATACCACTTCAAAGGGCTGTGTGGGCAGCTTGCAGCGCCCTGCTGGGGCTGGCACGCCCTTTCCAACATTATACATCACGCAAATCTCACACTGCTTTGCCCATTGCCTGCAATATGGACCAATTTTCTTATTTTCCCAAATAGTCCTTAAAACACTCTCCACTGTTCTCGCATTCACGTGTGTTGGCCCATGTGCCATACTTACTACAATAGGGAGATATGCATCTGGTAACATCCATTTCTTTGTGATCTCATTTGCCAATGCCCCGCTCCCCAACTGTCTTATGTTCTCATCTGAAGGCCAGGTTTTCCTTTCTTCCTCCGTTGCATCTTCTTGGATGCTCGCCACCTGTTCTCCCACATCCAACCCCTCCTCTACTGTTTCACACATATATTGTCCTAGTTCATTGTTTGTACAATTTTCTGCGGCATATTTTGCAACCATTTCTGCTAAATCGTTACCCTGGGATACATAGTCAAGTACCTTGCGGTGGGCTGCACATTTGACCACTGCTACTCTTGTAGGTAACGTCAAAGCATTTAGGAGTTCACACATCAATGCTGCGTGTTTTACCTTTGTACCTTGTGATGTCAAAAATCCCCTTTCAGCCCAAAGTCTCCCAAAGTTGGTCACCACCCCATGTGCATATGCTTAATCAGTATATACCGTTATGCATTTGCCCTCACCATGTTTTAATGCCTTTATCACAGCATGCAGTTCTGCTGCTTGTGTAGATTTTTCTGGTACCCTCCCCATGTCGACTATGGTCTCTCCTGTTGTTACTGCATACCCTGCTACCATTTCTCCTGAATACAATTTATAGCAAACCCCATCACAGAATAACACACCTTCCCCTTCCTCTAAAGGCCTGTCCTGTAAATCAATTCTTCCCTTGGTGCTTTCTTCCGTTCTAATCACACAGTCATGCACCACTACATTCTCATTTGTTTGCACCGGTAGCAAAGAAGTTGGATTCAACACATTGCATCATTCGATTTTAACATGTCTACTGAATAGGTGCATTTCATATTGTGTCAAACTGGCTGCCGTGAGGTGCTGAGACTGGGTTCTGTTTAATAGCACATCCATGGCATGTGGTACTCTTACTGTTATATCGTTTCCTAGAATTATTCCTGCCCTTTGCTTCAGAGCTAGGGCTGCCACTCCAACCGCCCTCATACATGGCGGCAATCCTCGGGCAACTGCATTCACTCCATTCGAGAAGTAGGCACAAGGCCTTTGCCTCCCAGCTTGTTCTTGGGTTAATACAGACACAGAACACCCATCCACCTCATCCACAAATAAATAAATCCTTTTCCCATAATCGGGTGTCCCCAGAGCTGGTGTGTTACACAAAGCACTTTTCAATGTGTCATACTCCATGTTCATCTCTTCCGTCCAGAGGAAGGCTTCACCTTCCTTTTCCCTTTTTAGTGCCACTAACAATGGTTTTGCTATTACAGAAAACTCAGGTATCCAATGTCTACAATATGACAGTACCCCTAACACTTCATTGCTCTTTATGTGTTCTGGGACAGGGAATAGATTGCACCAGTGCTATGCGGTCGACTGACAGTGCCCTTCCTTCTTTTGACAAAACAAGTAGTCAACCTTCCGTTGTACATACTGCATATTTGCCAGGTACACCTTGTGATTATGTTTTGACAAATGAAATAACACCAAGACAGTTGCTTCTCTGCATCCTTCCTCTGACTCTGCACTGATCAATATATCATCCACACACTGGACCAAGGATGTCCCTGTTGGTAGCATGAGCTCGTCTAACTGAGCTTTCAAAGCTTGGCTAAAAATGGCCAGGCTTTCCGTGTAACCTTGTGGAGCTCTCGTGAATCGATACTGCCGTTGCCCCAAAGTGAAACTGAACAGATATCTCGACTCTGGGGCAATGGGCAGGCTAAAATATGCCTTTTTCAAATCAATCACACTGAACCATTCAGTCGTACTTGGTATTAAGGTAAATACACTAGCAATACTAGGCACTACAGGGAACCGTGGTTCCACTATTTTATTAATTTCTCTCAAATCAATAATAAACCTGTAGAGCAGTGTCTCATCTCCCTTTTTATGGACCGGAAGCACGGTCACAACGTTACCTATCCTCCCAAACCTTCTCCTCACCTGATGATTCTGGAGAGCTATTCCGGCATTCTGAAGTTTTCTTGGGGCGAGTTCTCTTGGCTTCAGTGTCCTTCTTGTCCTTGAGTCTCTTATCTCTTTTGTTGTGCAAATATGGCCTAGCTCCCTCAGAGGCCACTTTGGCAGGAACTGAAACCTGTCCTCGGCGGACCCCGAGGAGCCAAACCCCAAACCAGGGAAAAAGCCTGTTGGCACCAAGAAACCCTGTTAGGGAGATGTTGAATAGTTCTTGCTTGGCAAATAGGTCTTTGATCGAGCGTCACTGTTACTGAAGATTTCCACTGAAGACAAATGTAGGATTTGTCACTGAATTCTGGGAGATGTAGTCCGAATTCAAGTAGAGCTTGCAGGACAACTACAGGTATATGATCCGTGGAGTAGAAAATAAGGCGGTACATAGATTCATAGGTGTGTCCATGCAATATATGTAATTACAATGCAGGGTACCTGCTACTTACCCTGGATAAGTAGTAAAAATGTCATGCCGTCATTTCACTTTAATGGTGTGTGTTTTACAAGTTTTCATTTAGCCATATTCACTTTCTTCAACGTTCCCAGGTGAGTGAGAGGGTATCAGGTAATAATATCCCCATATATATGGTCGTAGTAAATAATATCGCCGGGAAAATGTCGTGGCGATATTATTTGGGTGACCATATATATGGGGACAGGGGCAAAAAAAAAAATATATTACAAAAAAAAAAAGTTTGGGGTTGCGGGGGTGTCCCCTGCATGTTCCATGCAATAATGTCGGCGAGATTTTTGTGGCGACATTACATGGAACCAGTGAGAGCCGCATTTTTGCCCATCCGACCCCTTTGGTAACTTAAATTAGGCCCCCCAGCCCCTCCATAGCTCCTTCTTGCCCCTCTCCCCCTGCGCTCCCCTGCCTGGTTCCTTGGCCCTCCTCGCCCACCGTGCCGTGATTGGCCTCAGTAGCGTGTTTCCCTGAGTCTAACGACTCGTGCAGGCCCCTGCCCCCTCACTTTCTTCAACGTTCCGAGGCGAGTGAGAGCCGCATTGTTGCCCATCCGACCCCTTTGGTAACTTAAATTAGGCCCCCCAACCCCTGCTTAGCTCCTTCTTGCCCCTCTCCCCCTGCGCTCCCCTTCCTGGTTCCTTGGCCCTCCCTCCTCCCTCCAAGCCCAACAACTCTGATTGGCCCCGCCAAGAGAACTCCCATTCATTGCCAGTCCCATCAGGGTAGCCCTCTGCCCGGCAGCCCATCGGCTAAGGACCCAAGGCAAAAGACGGCTCATGCAGTGACGGCTCCAGGCTGTATCTGCAGGTATCAGCAGGAGAAGCAAGAAGCCGACAACAAGTAAGTGTGGCAAGGGCGGGGACAGAAGCCATTACTTCACGCCTTACTACCCTACCACTTAACCCTTGAAGCTAAACTATTGTAGAAATCTTCTCATTGTGGTGGCATTTCATTTAGAAAGCCTACCTAACAGCATTGCTGTGATACTATTGCATTTATAAAGGGTGCCCAATAGCATATCTGTGTTAAAGTTAAAAGCGCCCTAATAACGAGTCTCTTCGCAAAGTTGAATTTAGAAGTGTGCCTAATAGCGTGCCCTGTTTGAATTTAGAATTATCTCTAATATCCTCCATGTGCAAAGTTGAATTTAGAAGCGTGCCTAATAGCGTGCCCTGGTTGAGTTTAGAAGCGTGCCCTAATAGCGTACCCTGGTTGACCTTAGAAGTATTGGTTGTTATTGGTTGCCTAAATATCCTCCCTGTACAAAGTTCAATTTAGAAGTGAGCCTAATATCCTCTCTGCGCAAAGTTGAATTTAGAAGTGTGCCTAATAACGTGCCCTGGTTGAATTTAGAAGTGTGCCTAATAGCGTGCCCTGGTTGACCTTAGAATTGTCCCTAATATCCTCTCTGTACAAAACTTGAATTTAGAAGTGTGCCTAATAACATTTCCTGAATGAATTTAGAAGTGTGCCTAATATCTTCTCTGTGCAAAATTGTATTTAGTTGCCTAATATTCTTGCTGTGCAAAGTTGAATTTAGAAGTGTGCCTAATAGCGTGCCTTGGTGGAATTAGAAGTGTCTAATATCTTATCTGTGCAAAGTTGAGTTTAGAAGTGTGCCTAATAGTGTACCTTGCTTGCATTTAGAAGTGTCCCTAATATCCTGTCACAGCAAATCTGAATTTTGAAGTGTGCCTAATAGCGTCCCCTGGTTAACCAAGTGCCCCTAATATCCTCTATATACAAAACTTGAATTTAGAAGTGTGCCTAATAGCATTTCCTGAGTGAATTTAGAAGTGTGCATAATATCCTCTCTGTGCAAAATTGTATTTGGTGGCCTAAATATCCTCCCTGTGCAAAGGTGAATTTAGAATGTGTGCCTAATATCCTGTCATGAGCACTACTCCCGAGGAGCCAGGACTGGCCCAGCGCCCCCGGAAGCAGACCCCTACAGGGGCCCTCTGGACCTTGTCCTGGCACCTTTGGCCCCAGGCTCATAAAGGGCTTCAGTCCCGGCGCCATAGGCGCCGGGGTCATATTGATAAACTGTGTAATAATGCTTGGGTGGACTTACCTGAGGCAGACCATGCTGCATACTTACCCAGAACAATCCAGTCTGGCTGAAGTCCCCAGCCATCAGGGCTGGGAGGAACTATTTCCTCTATTCAGGAACTCTTTTCTTACCTGGGTGGGGCCGGTGGAAGAACACACACCTGAAGCACTTCTCTGCTATTTAAACCACGCCCGATGGAATACACGTGCTTCGCGTTATTCTGCATCAGCAGCAGGACGCTCACCGAGTCGGCTCCTGCATCCTGGCTCCTGACACGCCCGCCAGCACCCGGAACACCTGCAAACAGACAAGAAAAGAGAAGGCGAGCATTAGAAATTATACTTACCGGAATCCGGCCTCAGCAATCCTACCTCCGACGATCCTGCAAAGGAAAGGTACAAGATTAGCAGCGCTCTCAAACGCACGCAGCCGCGCCGCCTTGCCTTACCCATCCGTGGCCTCGCCGAACTCCACCACGGCCACGACGCCGGCAGCATCTTGGCACCTGAAAAACAGAAAAAGACAGTCATTAGAGGTGCCCGCTCTAAAGCGGCCACATTTCTTCCACTTACTTACGTGCCTCATCACGCGCGACAGCGGCTGTGTCGCCGGCAGCATCTCGGCACCTGTAAGCAGAAAAAGACAATCATTAGAAGTAAGCAGTCGCTTTTCTTTCACTTACCTTCCTCCACCGTGGCTACGACACCGCTACATCCCAGCACCTGCATAAGAGGAATACATGGTAAGCACTACTAAGCACGGAGAACAAATACTCACCAAGAAACTTACCTGCTTTAGGTTTCTGGGCCCCGGCTCCTGTGGAGAAAAGACACTCATACTTACGGATACCGCAAGAGAGACGAAAGGACACAGTGTCCGCAACTATTTCCCATCCAGTGACGTAACTGGATTCTACGCACCCCTGCACCTGAAGCAGGATGGAGAGCTCATCTTTACAATACCTAAGGGGAGAGCTCGCAGAAACCAAGTTGGGGGGTCAAGAAGAATGAGAAACGGGAGATTGGTGGGAACACATATCCATCCCAGCTGGTAATCAATCCCTTTTCTTCCACCTGCAGAAAACTTACTCTACAAGCCAGGCAATCCAAATTCGGAGGCCCCGTCCAGAGCATCTTCTGGGCCCTGCGCCTCACGATAGAAGAAACGGTAGCAGTCCAGTTCGGGTTAGCATCTCTGTGGGAATCAGGTGAGCGTTACATATCCTCTATGTGCAAAGTCAAATTAGAAGTGTACCTTATAGCGTGCCCTGGTTGAAATTAGAAGTGTGCCTAATATCCTCTCTGTGCAATATTGTATTTGGTTGCCTAAATATCCTCCCTGTGCAAAGTTGAATTTAGAAGTGTGCCCAATAGCGTGCCCTGGTTGAATTTAGAAGTGTGTCTAATATCCTCTCTGTGCAGAGTTGAATTTAGAAATTTGCCTAATAGCATACCTGCCTGCATTTAGAATATCCTCTCTAAGCAAAACTAATAGCATGCCTGGTTGAAATTAGAAGTGTGCCTAATATCCTCTCTGTGCAAAATTGTATTTGGTTGCCTAAATATCCTCCCTGTGCAAAGATGAATTTAGAGGTGTGCCCAATAGCGTGCCCTGGTTGAATTTAGAAGTGTGTCTAATATCCTCTCTGTGCAGAGTTGAATTTAGAAATTTGCCTAATAGCATACCTGCCTGCATTTAGAATATCCTCTCTAAGCAAAACTAATAGCGTGCCCTGGTTGAAATTAGAAGTGTGCCTAATATCCTTCCTGTGCAAAGTTTTATTTAGAAGCGTGCCTAATAGTGTGCCCTGGTTGAATTTAGAAGTGTGCCTAGTAGCGTGCCCTAGTTGAATTTAGAAGTGTGCCTAATAGCGTGCCCTGGTTGAATTCAGAAGTGTGCCTAATAGCGTACCTTGGTTGCATTTAGAATATCCTCTCTAAGCAAAATTGAATTTTGAAGTGTGCCTAATAGCGTGACTTGGTTGACCTTAGAAGTATTGGTTGATATTGGTTGCCTAAATATCCTCACTGTGCAAAGTTGAATTTGCTGTGCAAAGTTGAATTTAGAAGTGTGCCTAATTATCCTCTCTGTGCAACGTTGAATAAAAAAATGTGCCTAATAGCGTGCCCTGGTTGAATTTAGAAGTGTGCCTAATAGCGTGCCCTTGTTGAATTTAGAAGTGCCCCTAATATCCTCTCTAAGCAAAACTGAATTTTGAAGTGTGCCCAATAGCATGCCCTGTTGACCTTAGAAGTGTCCCTAATATCCTCCCTCTACAAAACTTGAATTTAGAAGTGTGCCTAATAGCATTTCCTGAGTGAATTTAGAAGTGTGCTTAGTATCCTCTCTGTGCACATTTGCATTTACAAAGTCTGTCCTAGCAGCTTACCTATGTCATAATTGCAATCGGAAACTCTGCCCTATAGCGTATCTGTATCATAACTGCATTTAGAAATCCTCCTAAATTACGCTTAAAGTCCACCTTAAAGCATATTTCTGGCATTGTTACATTCGGAATTCTCCCTAATAGCATACCTGTATCCCAGCTTGTAAGAAGAAATCTACCCAACAACTTAACTGTGCTGGAGTTGCAACTGGATAGGCCGCCTAATAGCATATTCTAAGGCCTAGCTACTTTTCAAAAGCCCCTAAAGACATATCTGCAGCCTAGTTTACAATTAGTACACTAAAACTTAGAATAAGTGAATAATATCACCCTCCTTAGTTCAACCTAGAAACCGTGAATAATCTCACCTAGTGATATTGCTGAACTTACAAAATCCAAATATAAAGTGTAATTTACATCTGAAACTGTTCCTAATAGCAGGTACTGCCGTGGTACTGTTAATCACAGAAAGAGTGAACAATAACCAAAGTGTGATGGTGTGAACGATATCTTCCAACCTATCTATATCACAGTTAGTAACCATGAGTGCACCCACTCCACCAAGCTCTGCCAGAAACGACCCTTGTGCACTGCCCCCGCCCAGCCCTGCCGCCCTGCCTCCCGTCCCCCCCTCCCCAAATCATCCCACACATCCCCTACCCATCCTCTTTCCAAACACCAAGCCAGACGGGCATGATGGCGAGCCAACCACCCTAAAACCCCTGTTCTTCTGAACCCCTCCACCGATCAGCCTACTAGGATCATACCCGCTCCCCTCACTAGCCTCCCATGCACACCCTGCCCAGCAATCATGCACCCCCCGCTTTTCCCCATCAATCCCCACCATCAACCCCGCCCAACCACACCCCTTCCACTCCCTAAAAACCGCATGCCTAGCCCTAGCAAGAACAGAAGCATCATCCCTCTCCCCCTCTGACCCCCCCTACACTCTTGCACACACCAATCGCAACAAAGACACTAAAGAGGAAACAAACCCGATCCCCTTCAATCTCTCAGCACTCATTGCCTCCCCCTGTCTCGACCCACCACCTCATTCCCCCAATCACCACCCTCCCCTCCACGCCTCACCCTGCCTGAAACCCCACTCTCTCGATTTCTCACCTACCACAACTGAAACCCCTAACCCCCCCACACCTCACCTTCAAATCCCCCGTGCCAAACCCAATCACCCTAACACACACATCCATCCACTCCCACCCAAAACCTGTCAACTTCTCAGCTCGCCCACTCTTCCCATCGACCATCATCCAGCCCACCCCTCATGCTCTCCAGTTTCCACCCTCGCCCCCCCACCCCCATCGCTTCAGCTCCGACACCAACCTCATCTGCCGAAGTGAATTTCATCCTTTTTAATGCCCGGTCTGTAGCAAAAAACAGACACAGCATCTTTGACCTGCTCGCCTCTGACAAACCAGACCTGGTCTTCATCACCGAAACCTGGTTCTCTGACGACTTTGCCCCTATCGCCAATGAAGCCTCCTCCCCCTCCCCCCCCCCCCCCCCGACTACTCCCTCATCCCTCTGAACCGCCCCTCTAGAGGAGAAAGAATAGCATTCGCCTTCAAGTCTCACTTCCACGCCTCAATCATCGGCAACCAACTTTCCATTCCTTCCTGTGAATCACTTCTTTGTTAAACTATCCCTTTCCCCTTTGTTCTCACACAGCTTCCTAATAATCTACAGACCCCCTGGCTATGATAGAAAATTCTCAAACAACCTCTGCGACTCTATTTCCACCCTTCAACTAAACCATCCCACCCTCACCCTTCTAGGAGATTTGAACATATGGCTCGACATTCCCACCAATCCTATTACACTCTCTGGTTGACGGCCTTAACCTCCTTAACGATTAACCTCCAACCCCACATAAACTGCCCGACTCACTATAAAGGACTCACTCTTGATGCCATCTTCAGCTCCCACAACCGGATACATCTAAACCCCCCACCCCTATCATCTGGTCCTACCACTTCATTGTTTCTTTTGCCATTCGCTCACCCGACCCGCCTCCCGTAACCGATCCTGAACCTCTGAATCTATGCAAATGCTGGAAAAAACTAATAATCTTCCTGACTTAGCTGACGCACTCCTCCAGTCTCCTCCACCTACCTGCCGACTCAATCAACTAACCCCCGACGCCTTTGACTCATGGCTCAACACCTCACTAATGCGGCTCACACCCTCTTGCAAACCATCAGCCCACCGTGGCTTTTCCCTAGATGGTTCACAGCTGAATTGAAGACCATTAAACAACTATTTAAATACCTTGAACGCAAATGACGGAAAGACAAAACCCCCTGAGCAGATCCAACTTGGCCCAGCACCTTCATCAGTACAAGGCCGAAATCGGGAAAGCAAAAAAAGCCCATTACAAATCCCAAATCCTAAACGGTAAAAACCCCAGCAAAGAACTTCACAAAATCATCAGTGAATTAACCAAACCATCATGCACTGCCACCATCCCAACCCCCCTCACAATCGCTGTGCGACTCACTCTCTCTCCACTTTTACACCACAGCTCTCGAAAGAACAAACACCCTAACAAACAAACAAGCCCTCCTACTGTCAGGAAAGGAAGAAGGCGATGGATATGGCAGGGGAAATGTGCACAAAATACACAGTAAACAACCTTGAATATAACAACGTGCATTCAATACCCAAGACTCGTGTATACCACTATAAGAAAAGGAATGTAGGGTAAGCACTTAGAACCTCCTTATGACTGAAAGGAAAGTCGGCAAACTCCTTACCCACTATGCTATTACAGATACTGACAGCGCTAAGCCCACGTAGAGGGCAAGCAGGGACAGAATCTGTAAGCTGACACTCTAGACGGTACTGGATAAGGAATTTGGAAACAGTACTCACAATGACCGGAATGACCACATGAATGCCAGTACTCACGAAGACCGGAAAGACCACTTAGATGTCCGTATTCACGAGGACCGGAAAGACCACTCAGAAGTCAGTACTAACCCACAACCCTGTAAATCAAACAGGAACCCAGAAGGCAGTAAAGGCAAAGAGTGAGGATGACTAAATACCTAAACCCAAGTCAAGAGGCAAGAAGGAATAGTACAGTGTGGAAAACAAAAGATAATCACACAGGGGCTAGTTACAACAGCTTCCCACACCTAATAATAAAATAGGAAATAAATGTAAAAGTGTAAAGGAAAACATGGCATGGATCCCAATAGAAGGCAAGGATCAGGAGCAGTGAAAACGATTTCAAAAGGGAAACTTTCCCACCCATCCAAGGTGAAAAGGCAGGAAACTAAACCTGTAAAGGAAAGATTAATGCAACAAGTCTCTCAGTAGCAAAGGGCAATTTCTAGGAAACAGTGAACACAGGCAATTGGGCTACAGCAAAAGGAAAGCTCAGAGAAAGGCTGCCTGCAGACAGAGAAAGGGAGAAAGGGATTTCAAAAAGGCAGAAATCAATTAGGCATACAAATACGAATTCCAGGACAAGGAACAAGAAACACTAACTAGAACTGGGCACAAAAACTAGGAACAAGGGACCAGTCACGACAGGAACGCTGCAACAATGACCAGCGCTGGACTGAAGCAGACTGAGGCTTTTAAAGCTGCTTAACGAGCACACCCCTCAGGAGTGTCGCCTGCTGCACCTGCAGCCACAGGTGTTGCCTATCCTCCACCCAGCCTTGTCCTGCAAGGGAGGAGGTGAGGCAGTGAGCCAGGCATTCTGGGAAGCATAGTCATTTGATTATAGTAGCAGTAGCATGCTGGCTGCCAAAAACCTGGAATGGATCCGGAAGGGAAGTAATTTGGGAAATAAGGTTTTAGCGCTCCCAATTCATCAGGACAATGTAGCATAAGGTTCGGAGGAAATGTCCAGTAGGGAAGAAACCCCAAAACATGCCCCCAAGTGGCGGGAACAGGAGCGAAGGGAGCGAGCCGTGACACTATACCCCCTTCCACAGCCGACTCCAGGCGGCCGTTACTCGCACAAAACATCTTCTTTCCATGACAGGAGCGCTTTGTCTTCAGAAGTGGCACTGACGGAAACGATGACCCACGGGCAGAAGCAGAAGGGCTGGAATGAATAGAAGCAGGCCGCAGTCTATAAGAGCCATAGGTGGGTTTTCGGTGAGGAAGAGACTCATGGGTCGAAGAAAGGCATGAAGGACTTGCAGGACCCGAAGCAGAGTTGGAAGGTCCAGGAAGCTTAGTCACTGGAAGAGGATATGCATACATCCTTGAGGAGAGAGGCAGGCTGGTGCTACATGCCTTAGACAACGGTAGAAGTTCTGTTAGCCTCACTGCCGAGAGTGGACACACAGGAGGTGAGGAAACAGTAGGTTTCAGGAAATGTTTATGTTCGGAAGAGGAAGGTGGCGGCTGAGGTAGAGGTTCGGATACTCTGTCATCCATCTGGGTAAAGGTTTGTGGTTGAAAGTGACAAAGATTCGCCTGCATAAGTTCCTTGCCTTGGAGGTCTGGAGATCCAATGGGTTGTACGAGGCTGGCACTCCCATTGACAGTCATGTAGCCAGTCAAGTAGCCACCTTGTTGCACGTGGGATACAACCGCAGGGACGTTTGGCATACTGATAGGAGTGTTAGACACAGTACTCGGAACATCAGGCATACTAGCAGCGGGAGCAAAAACAGGCACATCTTGAACTGCAGCAGACATTCCCCTCCTTTGGCTACTAGTACCCAACTGGCGCTGCAGCTGGAGGGCCGTGCCCGTCCCTTCCCTCAGACTCATGTGGGATCCGGCAACAAAAGGGTTGTCAAGCGGTTGATCCAAACCGGACTCCAAACACGGACCGTCCAGCCCGCTATCCTGGTCGGCTACTCGTTCGGTGACTGGGCCGTGGTGGATGGCATCCGTTTCTCTCTCGTAATACTCCAGGCAAGTCCAGCGGCCTCGCATGTAAGGCCCTCCAGAGTCGTGAGCCGGCTTGATGTTTCTGAAGAGAGAGCTGGCAGAAGTCTCAGGCTCAGATGTTGCATATCCGGGAGGCGCTGATGCTACAGTCAAGTAGTTGGGAGAATTGTTTTGTGTACAAGGCAGACATTCTGGTGATCCCCCTGAAGCATAAGAAGGGCAAGATGAACGTTCATCAGTAAATGGTTGGGATTCAGGAGGAATCTCTGGAGCAGAAGAATATGCAGCAGGATCTGACAGTGTAGACAGGTACACCTCCGATATTGGCAGCGAGGCTGAGCAGGACACAGGTCTCTCATGAACTGAAGCCAAACTAGCAGTAGGCTCTGGGACCGAAGACATGCACCTAGAATGTACTACCGGAGGCTCCATGGGTGAAGGATAATCTGCTGGATGAGTCACTGTAACCGAAGACAAACATGCCAAAGGAAATTCCGAGGCTGAGGGCATGCAAGCTGGAGCCGTCTTGTTAGCTGAAGACAAACTTGTCAAGGTCTTTGGCTCTGACTGCGTACATGGTGAAGGCTCTTGGGTGACTGGCAGACATAGCACTCCTTTATTGATCGAAGATACGTGTGCCAACGATGACTGCAGAGCTGTGGACAGGATTATTGAAGAGTCAATGGTAGTAGGAGGACAGTCTGAAGTCCCAGAAGTCAGCAGACACACTTGTGGTTCAGAAATGGAAAGCCCCTTTAAGGCGGTTGACCCCTTGGCACCAGTAACCAAAGTCTGAGCTGTACCCCTGCCGTCCCTCTCCTTAGTGGATGACACAGAGTCTCTTCCTTTGTAGAAGTCAAAATCAACCAGAGGAATCACCATAGTAAAGTCTCTGTTAATCAGGATTTCGTCAATTGACCATTCCTCTGTCTTAGCTTCTGAAAGTGGCTGATTAACAATCAACAGTTCAGGGATCGCCTGCCGGGTTTTTGGTTCAGTAATCTGTGGAATGAGTCCATCAAAACATGAATTCTGCACCGTCTTTGACTGCTCGTAGTGACCGAAATTGGCAGAAGGAAGAGCGAACACAGAGGCAGCATCGTTTTCCACATCAGCTTGAATGTCTACTTCAGTCTCAGCAGCTAGATCAAGGGCAGAACCTAAGCCTACCGTTGTGACAGATTCTGTGTATGCCACCATTGTGGATTGTGTTTGGAAATCAGAAGCATGTATGTGTTCAAGCTCAGAGTTATGACAAACTGCTACACAGGAAGCTTCAGGTAAAGGAGTAGCTTGTGAATCTTCAACTAACAGCAATTCCTGACAAACGGTAGGACAGTTGTCAGAACCTGTGCCCTGAATAAGCGCTGTGCTTGAAAAAAGACTTTCACTCCCAATAGATCTTACATATTGACAAGTATCATGATTTACAAAAGTCTCCGCACTCAGGGACTGAACAGTATTCACTTCATCAACGGATAAAGTTGGAGGTGTATTCAGAAAAGACTAACATCTTATTCTCCTCTTTTAAGGAAATGTATTCTTGTTTTAACTCCTCAAATTCTGTTTTTAGCATGTCCCGCATTAACTGTACATCCCTATCAGTAGGCACAGGGGAAGGCATGGTGGCATCAGGGCTGGATCCAGCCCTAGCCATCTGGAAGTGCATTGATTGTATATTGTCATCTACTGCTTGCAGGTCTTGTGATCTATACTCTCTCTTACCGACGTGGTCTGTGTTTCTTTTAAGCAGACTATTGGCATCAGACCCATTGGCATTAGTGACCACAGTAAGAATCTGTGCAGAGGAGTAAGCTGTAGACTGAGGGCAGAAAACAGAAGATATGCAAGGAACCCCTCCATTCTTCATGCTTGAATCATGAAACTGTTCAATCTGAGGTAAAGCACAACCGGAGTCATGGGGTTCAATAACAGAGGTACTTGTGTGTATAAATTCTTGCAGTGTGTCGTTTTCCACTGCTAAGGCTTGTGCGGACATAGACTCTGGATCAGAATTAAAGACAGAGCTAGGATCAGGCAATGTACGATGGGCCACCCAGTGGGAAAAATACTTTGCACGTAAATACCCATTCGTGTCAAGGAGTTCATTTAAGTCAGGAGCAGAGATTCGATTTTCACGGGTAATTGTAAGGGAAGCTTTCTGTATAGACTTGTTAGAGGCCTTGCTGCCTTTCCTTCGTAATCTGGCCATGTTCGAACGGGAACAACGGCTGGGCATTCTGTCAGGAAAGGAAGAAGGCGATGGATATGGCAGGGGAAATGTCCACAAAATACACAGTAAACAACCTTGAATATAACAACGTGCATTCAATACCCAAGACTCGTGTATACCACTATAAGAAAAGGAATGTAGGGTAAGCACTTAGAACCTCCTTATGACTGAAAGGAAAGTCGGCAAACTCCTTACCCACTATGCTATTACAGATACTGACAGCGCTAAGCCCACGTAGAGGGCAAGCAGGGACAGAATCTGTAAGCTGACACTCTAGACGGTACTGGATAAGGAATTTGGAAACAGTACTCACAAGGACCGGAATGACCACATGAATGCCAGTACTCACGAAGACCGGAAAGACCACTTGGATGTCCGTATTCACGAGGACCGGAAAGACCACTCAGAAGTCAGTACTAACCCACAACCCTGTAAATCAAACAAGAACCCAGAAGGCAGTAAAGGCAAAGAGTGAGGATGACTAAATACCTAAACCCAAGTCAAGAGGCAAGAAGGAATAGTACAGTGTGGAAAACAAAAGATAATCACACAGGGGCTAGTTACAACAGCTTCCCACACCTAATAATAAAATAGGAAATAAATGTAAAAGTGTAAAGGAAAACATGGCATGGATCCCAATAGAAGGCAAGGATCAGGAGCAGTGAAAACGATTTCAAAAGGGAAACTTTCCCACCCATCCAAGGTGAAAAGGCAGGAAACTAAACCTGTAAAGGAAAGATTAATGCAACAAGTCTTTCAGTAGCAAAGGGCAATTTCTAGGAAACAGTGAACACAGGCAATTGGGCTACAGCAAAAGGAAAGCTCAGAGAAAGGCTGCCTGCAGACAGATAAAGGGAGAAAGGGATTTCCAAAAGGCAGAAATCAATTAGGCATACAAATACGAATTCCAGGACAAGGAACAAGAAACACTAACTAGAACTGGGCACAAAAACTAGGAACCAGGAACAAGGGACCAGTCACGACAGGAACGCTGCAACAATGACCAGCGCTGGACTGAAGCAGACTGAGGCTTTTAAAGCTGCTTAACGAGCACACCCCTCAGGCGTGTCGCCTGCTGCACCTGTAGCCACAGGTGTTGCCTATCCTCCACCCAGCCTTGTCCTGCAAGGGAGGAGGTGAGGCAGTGAGCCAGGCATTCTGGGAAGCATAGTCATTTGATTATAGTAGCAGTAGCATGCTGGCTGCCAAAAACCTGGAATGGATCCGGAAGGGAAGTAATTTGGGAAATAAGGTTTTAGCGCTCCCAATTCATCAGGACACTGTAGCATAAGGTTCGGAGGAAATGTCCAGTAGGGAAGAAACCCCAAAACATGCCCCCAAGTGGCGGGAACGGGAGCGAAGGGAGCGAGCCGTGACACCTACACCCACCAGGCAACCCACGCCCCATACCGGCCAACCCACCGCCTGCGACCACTACCCAACCATCATTCGACTCCTTCAGTCCAATATCACCAGACCAATTTCTCAAACTTCTCTCTGCCCGCAAACCATCTGGCTCTCCGCTAGACCCTTGCCTGGCCACAACCCTCAAAGAAATGTTTGCATCTACCTGCGCAGGAGAACACGCAAGATCCATCATAAATGACTCCCTCTCCTTGGGAATTTTTCCTGACGCATTCAAAGCGGTTCATGTCAAACCTCTAATAAAAAAAAACCTCCCTCGACCCTATCGAGCCCAAAAACTACTGCCCCATCTCAAACACCAGGTTCCTTGCTAAACTCATCGACCGAACCGCTTACTCCCAACTAAATGCCTTTGTCGAAGACAACAATCTCCTAGACCCCACACAATCAGGTTTCAGAGCCCGACACGGAACTGAAACCACCCTAACCTCAATCTGGGATGACCTTAAAAACACGGCAGACTCCGCGGGTTGCACCGCTTTAATCCTTCTTGACCTATCCGCCGCCTTCGACACAATCAATCACTCAATCCTCCATGACAGCCTCCACTCCCTAGTAATTTGTGGAACCGCTCTCAAATGGATAGCATCGTTCCTCAAAGATAGGAACCAAATAACCGGACTCTCCAACTATTCCTCCCAAGCCTGACCAGTAGACACGGGAGTTCCACAAGGCGTTTGCCTATCAGCCCTCCTGTTCAATCTCTACATGGCCACCCTTCAATGAATAATTTGTTCACACAACATCCTGTGTTACAACTACGCTGATGACACTCAACTAATTCTAAAACTCCTGAACTCAAAACCCAACTGCCAACCTGACCTCGCTTCCTGCCTCATCGATATAGAGCTCTGGATGACCACAAACCACCTCTTGCTAAACCCCTCCAAAACCGAAATCATGGTATGTGGCAACTCCGAACTTCTTCCACACCCACTACCCTGGCCATCTGCCATGGGCAACTCACCGACTCCCTCTAATTCAGTAGAAAACCTTGGATGTACTCTAGACTCAGACCTAACACTCTCGCGCCAAGTCAACAACGTCTCAAAGTCCTGCCATTACCACCTTAAAACTCTTAGGCGCATCTTTCCATACCTCTCCTTTCCCAACAGACTCTCCGCCGTCCAATCAATTGTTATATCAGGACTGGACTACGCTAACCCCCTCTACCTCGGAATCCAAGCATACCAACTGACTAAACTACAAAGAGCACAAAACACTGCAGCCAAAAAGCTACTGGCGCTTGGCCTGAGAGACCACATCTCCCCAGCCCTCAAAACTCTGCACTGGCTTCCGGTTGCCCGGAGGGTGACCTTCAAAACCTTATGCATTTCTCACCGAGCCCATCATAAAACCGGACCTCAATATCTGCAAGAAAAACTAAAACCCTATCACCCTCCACGTACTCTAAAATCAAGCTCAGCCGGCCTCCTAGTCATACCTAAAACAAACTCAGTCAAGTTAGGCGGATCATCTTTTTGAACCTTGGCCCCCACGCTGTGGAACGCACCCCCACCCCACATCAGACTCACTGAAGACCTCATGTCTTTCCGCAAATTACTGAAATCTTGGCTCTTCCCCTAAAACCGAACCCGAACCCAAACTAATTCAAACTGGATAACATCATCTCAATTACTTTACCAAATACTAAATCATAAATAGCAATGCAGCATCATGATCCAAGCGACAAATCAAACTAATTAACCTCTATTGGTTAGCTAAAAAGGACAAACAAAATACAAAGATTGAAAAGATCAAACCAGTGAAGTAGACAAAAATAATGCGCTGTATGAGAGCAGTAAAGTGGCTGAAATTATGGAAATGGACAAATAAATGTAATGGATAAGAGGAACAATGTGGAGTGAGGAATAAAGTGGATAACAACAATTCAACTAACCCAAACTACTAGATCTTAAATAACAATTCATGATCAAGATCCAAGCAAGAAATCGACAACTAATA
This sequence comes from Ambystoma mexicanum, assembly GCF_040938575.1. NCBI lineage: Eukaryota > Metazoa > Chordata > Amphibia > Caudata > Ambystomatidae > Ambystoma > Ambystoma mexicanum. The sequence continues at coordinate 302,797,676 of NC_090937.1, forward strand.
ACCTCTAATGAAAACTAAAAGACAAATGGAATAAAATGAGTAAACTAGATCAAAGTAGGGAAGTGAAAAAAATAAAAAAGAATTGTGCGAATACAGTAATGCGCTTTAAATGAATGAAATGGATGTAATGATTGCAATGGACAAAAAGGAACAAAATGGAGGAAATTAATAAAATGAAGAGGAAAGAAAGATGAATATACAAGACCTATGAGTACACAGAGAGATGGCACGGAATGTTTAAGTGCTTGGTATAAATGGAAAGTACAGAATAGACGATCTGAGTACATAAGACGGGTCTAGTGCATGGGACTGATGGAGAGCAAGGAATGGAACGAGTGCGTACGACAAGTGACATGAGCAGAACCAATAACGCAAGATGAATGAACGGAGTGGAGCGGATGAAGTTGGTGGAGTGGATGAAGCGCATAGAACAGATAAGTACATTGAGCAGATGAGTGTGTAGAACGGATGAGTGTGTAGAGCGGATGAGTGCGTAGAGCGGATGAGTGCGTAGAGCGGATGAGTGCATAGAGCGGATGAGTGCATAGAGCGGATGAGTGCATAGAGCGGATGAGTGTGCATTGAGCGGATGGGTCTGCAAAGAAGATGAGTGCGTAGAGCGGATGAGTGCATAGAGCGGATGGGTCCGCAAAGAAGAGGAGTGCGTGGAGCACATGAATTTGATGAATGCACAGAACGGATGGTTGCGTAGAGTGGATGAGTGCGTAGAGCGGATGAGTGCGTAGAGCAAGCGCATAGAGCGGGCGAGTGCGTACAATGCATGAAATTTGAGCAATGCGCAGGGTGGATGGTTGCGCAGAGCTGATGAGTGCGTAGAGCGGATGGTTGCGTAGAGCGGATGAGAGCGCAAAATGAATTCGGGCTTGGAGCGGATGAGAGCATGGAACAGATAAGACCATGGTGCAGATGTAGGTTGTGGTGCAGATGTAGGTTGTATTAGCGGATAATATAGTGGAGCGGATGTAAGGCGCATGGAACGGACTGGTGTGCATGGAACAGACTGGTGTGCATGGAACGGACTGGAGTGCATGGAACGGACTGGAGTGCATAGAAATGCGCGACTTACATGGAATGGTCTAGAGTGCATGGTACGTTTGAAAGAGCATGGAAAGGATCAGTTCAGAGTGCTTGAAACAGTCGTAATGCATGGAACAGTCGGAGTACATGGAATGGATTAGTACATGAAACTATTGGAGTGGGCCGGATCTCAAACACCTAAGGTAAACCACCATATCACATCTCCATGCTTACTCTCTCCTTACACCACCACTCAACTACAACACAGCGATACTATGACACCATTCGGTATAGCTGTTCTCATACCATCATCTGCCTCATACTCCCCATCACTCTAACTAAACACTGCTGGTTACGCACCCTACAGCCTAGGCATTCTCCTCAGGCCAAACGCAGCCAGATTGGTCTGGATAAAACCTGCCAGAACGAACACATACTCTTGATCTCTCAACCACCACACCTACCGCTAAGAAGCAGCTATCACACGAATGCCACACCATCTGCACACATATTCGGTGCTCACACGCACTTTTGACTCTCTCTATTCTCTCTACTGACTTGAACTTCGGTTCCTGAGGGCGTTCAACATACCAGCGCCTTGAGACCATACCAATGGTACATAAGGCGCTATATAAATGCAAATTAACATAACATAACAAGACAAACCAGAAGTACTCTGAGGATAACAGAACGGGAACCAATAAAGAAATGGTCGGCTAGAACTAGGAAGAGCTGAAGGATAACAGAATAGAAAACAAGAAAACAGCAGGAGCGGAGGTGACAGAGACTCAAGCCCAGGTAGGTCCGAACAGGTAAGGAAAGGCTGGAATATAGAATCCGCGTTCCAATCTAGCAACAGATCGGATAACCAGAAGGAGGAGCCGAACGTGGAAGTAAAGACGTAAGTAGGAAGAAATCAGAGAGGATAGAAAAAGGGAGCGGAAAGGGTCCGCAGTGAAAAGTCAGACAATATGACAGAAGAGAGTGGGCTACCCCGAACCAACCAAACCCTGGTAGCCCTTAAAAATAGAAAAGGCATCAGAAGGGCACCAGTTAGAATGCAAAGGGAAAGAGAAATGGAGAAGTACCGGCACAGGAGGACCGAAGACAAGCCGGAACTGAAGAAGGGAGAATCCCAAAAGAAGGCCGGAAACGGATGAGTATTGCAGATAAGAGGAAAGCAAGGAAAGTACCGACAGCAGGGTCGGAATAAGAAACAATTGAGAAAATATATTGCTAAGGCAAGGCAAAACGATACGAGAAGGAACTGCGAGAGACACAGCAGCGTCGGCAGTCAGAAAGACGGCTACAACGCACTGCATAGGGGGCGTCGCTCACTAATATACCAGCGGCGGCCATATTGGCAGGACACTAGAATGCAATGTCAGTTCCTGTGAAGTATCCTAATGCTTCCAAGCCTGCCATAACTTCCAGGGGCAAAGCCTGACAGTATACCCCCTTCCCTTCGGGTGACCCCCGGGTTTGCCCGGATGCAGCTGACGATATCTTCGTAAAAGCCTGGGTGCCTGAATATGACTCCTGGGTTCCCAAGTTCTTTCTTCAGCAGAGTAGCCCTTTCAATGCACCAGGTACTGAACCGTACCCTTCCGATAGCGTGAATCTACCAAGTGGGATACCTCATATACATCGGGGCAGTTGGGTACAGTTGACTTCACCCTTTCAATTCTTCTGTGGTAAGGATCTTCTGTGTGTTCCTTGAGTAAGGAGGTGTGAAATACTGGGTGTACTCGGTGGAGATTCTTTGGTAATTTCACACGAAAGGCAACCGGTTTTGATTTGTTCAAGAATCGGAAAAGGTCTGATATAACGAGAAGCAAACTTGCCTGTATGAACCCACTTGGGTAGGAACTTGGTTGACAACCAGACAAGAGTACCTAGTTTCCAATCCGGGTTAGGCCTTCTTCTACGATCAGCCCATCTTGTGTGTTCTTGTCTGCGTTATTTCCGTGATACTGGTTTTTCCATTGACTGGGAGGGAACCATTGATTCCCACCTTGCATCTGTTGCCCTTGTTGTAATTGTTGCATTAATACTCTAGTCTTTAGTTCCTTCTCTGCCTTTACCTTCTTCTGCATCCGGGTTTGCTCATTTCGTTCATAATATCGTGCCATCTCTAACAGTTGTCTGGGTGATTTAGACTGCCACGTGCTTTCTGCTGCCTGCAAGTCCCTTTGGATAGGTTGGTGCAAACCATCTACGAAACTCCCGACCCGTCTCACTTGTTAGGTCTAACCCACTATGGGCTTTAAACGCTGCTTCGTATTTAAAAAAATATGACGCCACATCTTCAGTGGGGCCTTGGGACACAGTAGCTAGTTTCTCAACATTCACATGTATTGGTTCAAGGACCTTCTTTAATGCACCTAACACATTCATACCATGTAATTTTAAAAGTCCGTTTTTCATGTGGATTCCTATCATCACTTGCCTTCGTAACCGCTGCCCATTCTATTCCCACTTCATTACTTGCCCTGAATGGAATCCATACCTCTTCTGGAACTAGTGACATCATGATGTTATCCACATCCTCCACCGTATACTGACCAGGCCGGAACCGTTTCCTCATTTCCTTATAGAAGCCTGCTCGGTCTATCAGAGGGTCAGGGATGCTTTTGGTAATCTGCATCAGTTCTGTTCCTGTCAACGGGACATACACATATGGCCGGACGGGTTCGTTACTATCCCCTGTCATGGGCTGACATTCTCGCAAGGGAAATGTGGCCGCCCCTCCTGATTCCTCCTTACTCTTTTCATCCAAGGTCTCCTTCCAAGTTTTATACCGTTCTAATGCCCGCTTCAGCATCCTCTTTCTCCTCGACCTCGTTGTTGTACCACTTCCTTCTGGTACCCGTGGATCTGGATCCTCCTTTAAATAGTCTCTGAGACCCTGTAACTGTGACTCTGAATCGCCATCAGCTTCATCAATCAATGTGTCTAATAGTTCGATCATATGGACCAAACACTGGGCTTGTTCCGCCCATCCGTGGGTCATTATGTCATCAAGTACCTGGCTTACGTCTCTGGTTGCTAACTCCTCTACCTTTTTAACTGCCAAGTTCTTCCCAGTTCCGACTGCTTCCGACATCTGTTGCTTCTTTATTTCTAATTCTTCAGCTAGTTGTTGTTCCTTTTCCATCTGGGTCACATGTCCCTTTCAAATTTCTTCCATGATTACTTCCATATATTCCCATAATGCCGATTTTCTCCTACCTACCTTTATTCCTGCTTCACCGTCCAGGTAGGGCTTTGAATACTTATCCTGCGCCTGCACCTGGTTTCTAAAATCATTGTAATTTTCCATCATAAGTTGTGCGGTCTTTTTAAACTCCACTGGTCTTAATCTGCCCAATTTCTTCTTCACATCTTCCCCCAACCTCTCTACTTCCACTTCCTTTGCTAGAGTTTCTAAGTCTCTTACTCGTTCCGGGGATATTACAACCGTCCTAGTGACCCCCACTTCCCCATTTTCACCAAACCTCATTGGAAACTCACCTTCTTCATCGGCCTCTGTTATCAACCTGGGAGCTGTGGCTCCTGTGAATAGGAGATTGTTCGTGATTAATTCAGATTCCTTAGTAATGTCCTCATATCTTGGGGCAGGGATGGACGGGTACATACCCTTACTCTCCTTTACCATAATCTTTCTCCCTTCTGCATCATTTTTTTCTTGTAACTCTGACATCTAACCATCTCGCCTTTTCTACAGCCGTTTGTCTATTTTGCTTCCGCTCGGTTTTTATTTGTGCCTTCTGCCTCATAATTGCCTCGACCCTCCACAACCTGATTGCCTCAAACTGTGCTGGTCGGACACGTCGCTTTGCCAATTCTATTTCTACTAGGCCAATGCTGTCCAAATCAAATGTGCCTTGTTCCACCCACTTATGTTGGAGTGAGACTTTTGTATATTCAGTCCACTGTCTCATAAACAAAGTTGCATTTAACCCATGCTTAATTAACATTTGAAATGCCGGTGTACCCTCTAATGGTACACAGAGCTTTAGCCAACCCCCCCCCCTCCTTTCTTGACAATGAATTCTCCATAGCCTTTGTTTCACTTATACTCTTTACATCCGGACCGGTCCTTCACATCAAATATCCATCCTTCCTTTTAGTCTACAAAACAGACCTCAACAATAATACATACCATAAATCTGATACTCTTGTCCCAACGGCCTTACCAACTGTTCCTCCTACCCACACTCAACTCTTGTGGTGTCTCCGTCAGAAGTCTATTGAACCCGAAGAGTGGCAGCCTGCTGTCCTGTCATCCGGCGGGTCAGGCGGAGGAAGGGTAATGCGTGTTTTCGCATTCAATGGTGCAGTTTTTTCATTGGGGCCCTGATACCGTTACCCCTTCAGCCTCGCCCTGGAAGGCCTCACCCAGTGATGGGCTACTGCAAATTCGGGTCCCTTCGTGGTCGGCCAAATTGAGGATATACCTTTTGCTCAGCCCAACCTGTTATAAGGGACCCCACAAATAAGACTCAGACCAAATAAGTCAAGTCATCTATTTATTCAATTTAAGCATTCGCGAAAGGGCATGACTGCGCAGGAGTGAGCTAAGCATTCAAAGTTCATACAGCTTATATACATTTAGGTTAACATTGCATTCAATAGCTGGCACGTAGTCAAGAGAAAAATCTGCATAGTGATTGGCAGCTGGTTGCACACCCTGTTTCACGTTTTTGTTCGTGCAAAGGATGTCTTGCAATCTCATTCCTGTAACTTTTTTTTTTTTAAAACCGTTATTCTAATTCTGATAGGCACTTCACAAGAATACAATGTTATACCACCGGGGTGGACAGCAGGGTATAACAAAAAAATAGCATTTTCATATTTATATTTAGTTCAGTTTGTACATGACTATATTAGAGTTTTCATTCTATATTCTCATCGGCCCGGTCTTGAGTACAGTTAAGGTATGCCCGCAACGGAGCCCATATGTCCTTTGGTCTGCACACTGCCGCTACACTTCTCACGTAATGTTCCTCATTCTCCTGAACATACAGTAAATCTGTAGCCACGTCTTGTGGTTTGGGGCGGTTTTAGATTTCCATGCCTGTAATATGTTCCTCTTGGCTACTGCCCCTGCAATAGCAACAAATCAGCAGATCTTGACCAAAGCCTTACCTATGTCGCTCAACAAGTACTTCAACGGGGTAGCTGGGATATTCGCCCCAGTGATGTCGCTTACAACTCTAGCCACTTCTTCCCAGAAAACTTTGACAGGGGGGGTGAGGGGGGCAGTCCCAATACATATGAATGGAGTCTGCTGTGTTAGCATTGCATTTGGGGCAGGTTGCATCTTGGGTAGGGTCAAACTTGGAGACCTTGTGTGGTGTTATATGCAGATGATTTAGGATTTTAAATTGAATTAGTCTAAAATTAGAGTTGAGTGAGATGGATTTGGTATGTTGACAGTATTTGGTCCATTTGGAATCATCAATGGTAATGCCTAAATCCCGCTCCCATTTTTGTTTCATGCAGTTTCTGGATGGAGTATGTTCTTGGGCTACCCCATACAGACTGGATATTGTACCTGTAAACCCATCTTGTGACATAGTTGCCGTTATGAATTGGAGTGTCTCAGAGGCCTTGGGAAATGTAGGCCATTTCCTTTTGCATGCTGCTTTCATGCGGTAGTACTGTAGTGATGAGACCTGAACCCACCCTACCCTGCACAACTTCCAGTGAGGCGAACCTGCCCTCTGGGTATAAATCCCCTAATCTCATTTCCTTATCAGGGTCCCATTTCCTTTGCAGTGCAGTGTCAAATGTGGGTTCTAGGTCTGGGTAGTGCCATAGGGAAACAAACGGCCAGTATGGGTTCTCGCAGCCAACCCTTGCTAACATGCTGGACCAAGCTCGCACTGTTGTGGCCACTGGGTCCACCTCCTTCATATTTCCCTTGTAGGGGCTACTGCAAACTTTTCAGCATGCGTGAAAATATAATGTGTAGTCTGGGGCTGCCAGCCCACCAGTTTCATATCTTTCGCACATCCTTTGCCAGTTGAGCCTCACTGAGTTCCCTCCCCAAACAAAGGCGGTGGATAATTTCTGTAGTTTCTGAAAGAATTCCCTGCCTGGCCATATAGGGATGCCACAGAACAAATACAACAGTTAGGCGACCACAACCATTTTGAGTAGGGCCACCTGCCCATACAGGGATATTGGCAGTGCACCCCATATTTTGAGTTTATGTTCCAGAGTTTGCAAGTATAATTCATAATTGTTTGTGTAAAGGGTCCGCCTATCAGTGGCCATTAGTATGTCCAGGTAGCATGCAGAGTTGGGAGCCCATTTGAAACCACTTGTAGCCTGTTTGGTCTTATTGATTTTGTAGCCTGAGTAGGTTGAGAATGTAGATATTTCCTTCATGATAGGGAGAAGGTGTGTTTGAGGATGTCGGTCACGTCTCCTGCCGGTTGTGCCCGTTCCAATGTCCCTTCAGGAGCCCATCCTCCCCCTTCGAGGCCTCTAACACCCACACATACCCGACGGCGGCAGCAGCAGCATACCAGGAGGAGCCCGGGCAGCCGCTTGGGTTCGTTACGTTCCTTCCTTCATTGGCAGCTGCCGTGGAGATCCCCGAAATTCCGCCTCAGATATCGGCATAGTTTTGTTACGCGGAGACTTCCGCATCAGGTGATTAGGATACGATCTCCACTGCCAACGCAGAGACGCAACGAAGCATGCGTAACGTGATCCACTCACGTGTGTGGTCCTTCCAGTCAAAAAGGCCGGAAGGACACGAAAACAACGCTTCACAGCTGCTTCGTGCTATTCTGTTTGGCGTTATGTTTGGATTCCTGCACTTCCTTTAATCTTGGACTGTATCACTGACTCCTTACCTCTTGCTGGACTATTACTTGATTTCCCTGGAACTTTGAACTTGCCTTTCCCACCTGGATTCTGCTTTTGGATTATCCCTGGAAACAACGCTACCTTCCCAGCTTTTGACCTCGGATTGCTTTTGGATTGCTAAAGGATTTCCCTATTCAGGTATTCTGGTCATTGTTCTCCATCGACACAGGTGTGTGCATTACATCCAGAGTGCTTCCACTCCTACCCTGTATTCTGCTGCCTTCGGTTATCCGTTTACCCTTGCCCCAGTCTTCCATCAGGGACGTTGGACCATTCGGACGAGGTAAGCCACTTGCTTAACTGCCCTATTGAACTACTTGCCTTGTCAGTGTATACCACATTGCTTGCCTTGTCAGTGTCTAACCACATTGCTTACCTTGCAGTGGTGCCGGGGGTGGGGGGTGGTGGGGGGGGTGGTGGGGGGAGGAGGCCCTTCCGGCGTTCCTGGTTCCAGCCCGACAGCACTCTACACCTGTGGCTTCAAAGACTGCACGAGCAGTATTCACTATCTGCTCGTGTGGTACTTTGGGACGGAGGTTCTATAATCTGCATGACCATCAAGTCGGAACAGACTGTGTAGCCTACTGGTCGCCCAGATCATGGAGCCTTCAGCCAGGGACCCTGTGACCACTCTGATACAAGCAGTGGCAGCCCTTAGGACAGACATGGCCGCAGCCACAACTGCAATACACCACCGCCTTGACTCCCTCCAAAGTGCCCGCCACCCATTACCGGCAGATGTCGAATTCGGGGATGCTGTACCCCAAAATCCAGGCCCCTCTGTCCCACCCGTGGCTCCTGTTTCCATGGTGGTCCCTACTCCGTTCCCACTAGCAGCCCCAGAAAGATACCAAGGTGATCCTAGGCGGTATTGTACCTTTTTGAATCAGTGCAAACTTCATTTCCTCTGTCGACCCCAGGCATTCCCCGATTCCACTGCTAAAGCCGCCTTCTTGCTTTCGCACCTGACAGGGGTGGCAGCAACCTGGGCGAACCCGTTGCTAGAAAGTGATCATCCAGCCCTCTATGATTTTGATCTCTTAGTGAGTGAAATGGCCAAAGTTTTTGACACTAGGTACAAGGCTCAGTCTCGGGATTTGGAGTTATTAGATCTCACTCAGAACAAACAGAACCTCATAGAATACATAACACGGTTTAACCAGTTATCAGCTGAGACTTCCTGGCCCAAAAACAAAAAAGCTGCGGTCTTCTATAGGGGACTATGCGGTGCAATGAAAGACGCCCTCTCAGTGGTACCCTCGCTTCCAGCAGACTATTCAGAATTGGTCAATCTGGCCCTACAAGCAGACGCTCGGAGAAGAGAAGGTCGGGCAGAAGCCGGCCTTTCTAGCAGTCAGTCCCTTACCCCGCCAGATACGACCAGTGTACCCATGCAAATAGGGGGAATACGCAGTCCCATAACCCAGGCTGAACGAGAACCCAGAAGAACAGATAATGCCTGCTTCTACTGCGGGCTCCATGGACATTATGTTAAGGAATGCCCACGCTGCCCTAAGAACAAAAATCCAGGTTTTCAGAAGGCTGGCCCGTACGGTTGGGGGTAAGGGCAAGCACTTCACAGACCCCCTTGGAGCCTATCCCAACTTTTGGCCCTGTCAGACCAGTCATAGTACAAGCCATGCTACATCCTACTAGGGATTGCGCACATTCCGTACCCATAGTGATAGACTCAGGGACGACGGGTTGCTTCATAGATATCATGTTGGCCAATACACTAAATCTACCGCTGGTTGCTATAAAACATCCTGAACCAGTACAGGCAGTTGATGGGACCTCTCTTGCTTCTGGCCCAATCAAACAACAAACCGCCCCTATGGAAGTAGTCATTCAGGGCAACCATAAAGAGACATTGTCTTTCGATCTCATTTCTACACCGCAATTTGGGGTCATTAGGCATCCCTTGGCTGAAACAACACAACCCACTGATTAATTGGGGTACTAGTCAAGTGTTTTTTGAGTCAGAAATCTGTCAGCACTATTGTTTGGTGGAACCCGAAAGTATGCCCAACCCTGCAAGGGCCCTTGGAGCGGTGGCCTCTATGTCCATCGAGGAGGACCCGGTGCCTCTGGTGACCCCCCACACGATAGGTGCGATCCACCCTGGTATACCTTCAGCTTATCACGATTTTCAAGCTGTTTTTGACAAAGCCTCGGCTGAGGGACTACCGCCACATAGGCCGTACGATTGTCCCATTGACTTAATCCCTGACACATCAATACCAAAGGGGCGTATCTATTCTTTGTCACCTCTGGAAGAACTGCCACTAAAGGAATACATCCAACAAGCTCTGCTTCTGGGCCATATCCGCCCTCTCCATCACCGGCGGCAAGCCCCATATTTTCTGTCCCCAAAAAGGAGGGGGACCTCCGCCCCTGTTTAGATTACAGGCGGCTGAATTCTGTCACGGTCAGGAACCGTTAACCTATTCCCCTCATCTCCACTCACTTAGACAAACTAACTCATGCATCAATTTACACCAAACTGGATCTACAGGGTGCATACAACCTGATTCGTATGCGTAGGGGGGATGAGTGGAAGACAGCGTTTTGCACACGCCAAGGCTTGTTTGAATACACTGTAATGCCCTTCGGTTTATTTAACGCTCCGGCCAACTTCCAACGCTTCATAAACGACGTGTTCAGCGATATCTTGGACACCTATGTGGTCGTGTACCTGGATGATATCCTTGTATTTTCCCCCTCCCTGGAGGAACATATCATCCATGTCGGGGAAGTATTGTCCCGGCTCAAGAAAAACGCTTTGTTTGCCAAACCCAAGAAGTGCCAGTTCCAAACGAAGGAAGTAGATTTTCTGGGTTTCCATATATCTCCAGGGGGATTGGCAATGAACCAGTCTAAGATCCGCGCAATCATGGATTGGCCTGTTCCAGAAAACCTAAAACAGCTCCAGTCCTTTTTGGGATTCGCTAATTTTTTAATCGGTGTTTTATCGCCAACTTCTCTTCTATTGTTGCGCCTTTCACAGCCTTGACCAGTCCTCTTGTTCCCTTCCATTGGTCTCATGACCATCAAACAGCCTTTGACTCCCTTAAAACTATTTTCACCACGGCTCCGGTCCTCCAACACCCAGATCCAGAGCTCCCTTTTGTTGTAGAAGCAGACACATCGTCTTTTGCATTAAGTACAGTCCTTTCTCAGCCTTGCCCAACGACAGGCCGTCTACACTGTGTGGCATATCATTTGCTCAAATTCACGCCAACAGAAGCACATTATACCGTCACCGAGAAGGAACTCCTTGTGATCAAGAATGCTTTTCAAGTATGGAGGCACCACCTTCTGGGGGCGAAACACCAAACCATTGTGCACTCTGATCATAAAAACCTGCAGGATCTAGCCACCCTCAAATGTGTGAACAGCCGGCAAGTACGCTGGCATCTGTTCTTTGCCTCTTACAACTTTTTGATCAAACACAGACCGGGGGTGGTCCATGGAAAGGCGGATGCTCTGTCCCGTTCCCCGGTGGGGGTATTCCTCCCGTCATTTCCAGATACATTGTTAGAGCAGGGACATGTAATTTGTGCTTGCACTCCCTCACATTCCATGTTGGCCGATATAAGACAATGGGTGTCGCTTCATCCTCACGCCTTGTCAGAGTGGGACCCTGTCTTCCAGGATGGTGTGCCTTTCGTACAAGGGAGGCTGTTTTTGCCTACTAGCGACACCCACAACCAGGCACTGGACTGGTCTCATAATGCTGCCATCAACGGTCACCCAGGACATTGACGTACCTTAGACCTCCTTAAACGCTGGTGCTGGTGGCCGTCGATGAGACGCGATGTAGAAAACTACGTGAACACTTGTTCCGTTTGTAAACAGTGTAAGTCACGTAGGGGCCATGCACTAGGACTGCTCCAACCTCTGCCCCCCTCCCAAGACCTTGGCATACAGTTTCCATGGATCTGATCACAGACTTGCCACGCACACAGGGTTTTGACACTATCTGGGTAGTGGTAGACACCTATACCAAAATGGCTCGCTTTATACCCTGTAAAGGAATTGCTTCTGCTCCCATGTTAGCCCAGATGTTCTTCAAGTCAGTCTTTTGTCTCTTCGGACTACCACAGGTTATAGTGTCAGATCGTGGAACACAATTCACGTCCCGTTTCTGGCAGGCCCTTACCAAGCTTCTTGGCATCGATGCCTGGTTCTTTTCTGCCTACCATCCTGAGAGTGATGGACAGACGGAGAGAGTGAACCAGGCGTTGGAACAGTATCTACGTTGCCTATCCCTCCAGTACCAGAGTACATGGCTTAGTTTATTACATCTTGTGGAGTTTGCATATAACAAGACCCTCCACTCCTCCACTGGTTTTTCTCCGTTCTTCTCCCTTTATGGCCAGCACCCTCGCACCCAGCCATTCCCTGATTTTTCCCCCTTCCAGTACTCCTGCTGCTAATGCCTACACCCGCGACCTTGTCATGGTCCATGCTCAGACCCTCGTCCATCTACGTGAGGCCCAATCAACTATGAAAGCGGCTGCTGACAGGAAGCGGGTGGATGCCCCGGTTTACCATGTGGGGGAGCAGGTTTGGTTATCTTCCCGTCATTTACACATCCCTGGATGCCGAAAGCTACTCCCTCGTTTTGTTGGTCCTTACCGGGTTACAAAGGTTCTGAACCCAGTGGCTTATCGCCTGTCCATCCCGACCTCCTGGCGCATCCATCCGGTTTTTCATACCTCTCTACTCAAACCCTGTCCTGCTCCTACCCGTCTTGCTCCTTCCCCTGCCCAGGTATCGGTGGGGGCCCCTGATGTGTTTGAGGTCAGTGCCATCCTGGGTTCGCGTCTCTGTAGAGGCCAGTTGCAATACCTTGTGGACTGGTTACGTTAGGGTCCCGAGGATCGCTCCTGGGTTCCCTCTCGGGATGTCCATGCACCTCAGCTGGTTGCCCGTTTCCATCGGGATAACCCTTCTTGCCCATGGGGTTGTGGGCCTTTGGGAGGGGGCTCCGTCACGTCTCCTACCGGTTGTGCCTGTTCCAATGTCCCTTCAGGTGCTCATCCTTCCCCTTCGAGGCCTCTTACACCCACACATACCCGACAGCAGCAGCAGCATACCAGGAGGAGGAGCCCGGGCAGCCGCCTGGGTTTGTTACGTCCCTTCCTTTATTGGCAGCTGCCATGGAGATCCCCGACATTCCGCCTCAGACATCGGCATTGTTTTGTTACCCGGAGACTTCTGCATCAGGTGACTAGGATACGATCTCCACTGCCAACGCAGAGACGCAACGAAGCACGCGTCACGTGATCCATTCACGTGTACGGTCCTTCCAGTCAAAAAGGCCGGAAGGACACGAAAACAACGCTTCACAGCTGCTTTGTGCAAATCTGTTTGGCGTTACGTTTGGATTCCTGCACTTCCTTTGATCTTGGACTGTATCACAGACTCCTTACCTCTTGCTGGACTATTACTTGATTTCCCTGGAACTTTGAACTTGCCTTTCCCACCTGGATTCTGCTTTTGGATTATCCCTGGAAACGACGCTACCTTCCCAGCTTTTGACCTCAGATTGCTTTTGGATTGCTAACGGATTTCCCTATTCAGGTATTCTGGTCATTGCTCTCCATCGACACAGGTGTGTGCATAACATCCAGAGTGCTTCCATTCCTATCCTGTATTCTGCTGCCTTCGGTTATCTGTTGACCCTTGCCCCAGTCTTCCATCAAGGCCATTGGACAATTCTGACGAGGTAAGCCACTTGCTTAACTGCCCTATTGAACTACTTGCCTTGTCAGTGTATACCACATTGCTTGCCTTGTCAGTGTCTAACCACATTGCTTGCCTTGCAGTGATCTCGGGAGGGTCCTTCCGGCATTCCTGGTTCCAGCCCGACAGCACTCTACACCTGTGGCTTCAAAGACTGCACAAGCAGTATTCACTATCTGCTTGTGTGGCTGGTTTCTTGTATAACACTTGGATGTAACCTATGAATGTTGGACCAAACCCCATTTTACCCAGGATCGAGAACATATAATTCCAAGATACGGAGTCAAACGCTTTTTCAGCGTCCAGGGTGACTGCGGCAGCTTTGGCGTTTAGATCCAATTGTGATGTAATGGGGAAGAACCTCTGTAAAACCTCCATAAATTCAGTGCAGTTGATCGGGTTGGGATAAATCCTGATTGGTCTCTGTGGATTAATTTGTTCATGTAAGGGATCAGGCGGTTAGCTATTGCTTTGGCATAAATGTTTGTGTCTGTGTTAATTAGTGACAGGGGGCAATAGGATGAGGGATCCTGTGGGGGCTTGTGTGGCTTAAGCAGGACAGTTATTACTGCCTCTCTCATGGTGTTTGGCAGTTCTCCCCTCTTGAGCGCTTCCTCCCAGACTTCCAACTATCTAGGGGCCATCTCAGACTTGCATACCTTACAGAGATTGACATTGATGCCGTCCGACCCCGGTGCCTTGCCTGCTCGTAGATCAGCGATGGCTTGTTCGATTTCCTCTATCGTCAGTGGGAGATCTAACAGTGCCCTTTCCTCTTCTCCTAGACTGGGCAGTGGGATGGAGTCTATATAGTCTTTGAATTCCTCAGGGTTCACTGTGTCTGCATTTGTGTAAAGCTTGGAATAGAACTGCTTGAATACTTCATTAATTGATTCTGGGGATGTTTGTACCGATCCCAGAGAATCACAGATGCTGGTAATTTGTCTCGCTCCCTCCTTAGTACTGATAAGGGTTGCCATCTATTTGCTAGCCTTGTTCCCTTCTCCATAACGTTTAGCCCGTGTGGGTTGGGTTATGTGGTATAATTCTCTATCTGCCAGGCTTTTGAATTTGTCCATTTGAGTCTTTATTTTCTGCAGGTATTCTTTCTCATCATTTTTGGGTTGTTGTGTCTCGAGATCCCTCAGCTCACGTTCAGCCTGGAACATTTCCTTTCTTATTTCCCTCAGCATGCCGTAGGATGTCCCCATCAGTTGACCTCTCAGCCAGACTTCAAACGATTCCCATACCGACCTCTCATTCCTGTAACTTAACAGTTATATCTGCAGCTACACACACACCACGCGTGCCTTAACCTCAGGAGGCCTAGTTTGGGGAAATTGCTTGTGTGGTTGCATAACAAATGCATATCTTCTGCTACAGACATGCGTCCCACCCCTGCTCGGCTCTTCTTCTTGGAATACCAAGGGTCTTAGTCACAAGCTATCAGCCCTTCCTCTGAAAGCGTCAAAGGTTTCCGAGAAGGGTTTATCTTTCTGAAAACATGAGCACCAACTGAAGCGACATACCCAGCCCTCCTAATCAGAATCCAGATGCTCGTGGGGCAACCAAGGTGCTCCATCTTTCTCCATAATTTCTCATGATCAACGGTGTCCAAAGCAGCTCGGAAATCGACCAGAGCAGCATACAAACCAGGGTTACCCTTCTTATTGGCATGTTTGATCAGTGTGTCCATTAATCTTAGATTATGAACAACACCTGAACCAGGTCTTAAACTGGTTTGGAATGTATCCAGCAATTATGTACGCTCTAGCCACGTCTGCACTTAATCAAGGAAAAAACGTTTGGCCATAACATCGAGCATAAATGGGAGCCTGTATTTGGAAGGTTCGGCACGTTTCCCTTTTTTGAAACCCGGGACCAAAAGTGCTCTTCGGCATGATCCTGGTATTGTACCCTCGGCTATCACCTTTCTGTACATGATCTCCAGTAAAGTCACCAAGGACACTGGATCTTTTTTTTTTAGAACTACGTTTGCCAGTCCATTCGGTTCCGGAGAACAAGATCCTTTTAACCTAGATATTTTATTCAAAATGTCATCTTTATCTATTACGATATTGAAGCATTGTGAAGGCATCATGAAGTAAGACACAGACAATAGACTTAAAGTTCAAACAAAAGGTATTTATTAACTTAAATGTCAGGATGGTTGAAGGCCTAACTTGCCTTATACTAAGGTGGAATTTCACTACCTGAACAAAACTAAGGAAGTTGGAGTCAAAGAGTTCAACTGAAAAGTCTGCCTCTGTCGTCACAACTAAAGCTAAACACTGTGTAGGGATGTCAATAATGAAAATAATGGTGATCAACACAGTTCTGAGCTTCTCCCAGCTCTTAGCTTCTTCTTCAGCTCCTCCTTCCCCAAGTTTCAAACAACAAAGTTCAAAAGCAAAAGGGTCTTGAGGCTTCATTCTCAAGACAAGATTCCAATTCCTTGATTCTCAGGGTGCCGTTTCCCAAGTCTTTAGTTTATACAATGTCTTTGGTTCTCACAATTCCGGGCTCACTGGTCTAGGCGAATTATCAGACAGCACGGTCCACCCATCACAGGTTGTGCAACCAGGATCCCTAGTCTCCTCAGCCCATATAGGTTTTCCCGACCTATCACTGTGTACAGCGTTGTGTTCTTGTTGTCTCTCTTGGTTAGCCTCTTGGCTTATGTGCAGATTCACACTCCTCTGGCTTCTCCTGATTAGCCTCTTGGATGTGACCCCAAAGTGTCACAAACCTCTTGCCAGTCTTTGACCTTGCCACACTGCAATTATCCGTAAGGTTCACTTTATAGTGTTCTTGCTCATGTCCCACCTTCCAATAACACTCTTTCACACTTGCGCTCTTCCCTCTGCGTGTTTTCACATGGCCATTTTCTCTTTGGCTGTCCTTTGCTTTGCCCATAAAGAGTATTACTCAGTCCCACATTCAGTACGCATAATTGCAAGGTTTCATTCAGTTCAACACCCAACAAATATTCACGTTACTTATTTTCAAGCTTTCATTTAATTTGATATTCAATGAGCATTTGTTATGCTTGATTTAAAGTTTGCCTTCACTTTGGTATTCAAATATGCACGCAGTATGTTTTCAGTTCGGTATTCAATAGAAATGCATTGTTTAAAGTTTCCTTCCATTTGGTATTCAATATGCACACGTTATGGCTTAATTTCAAGTTGTTATTCAGTTTGGCATTCAATAAGTATTCATTGTGCTTTCTTTCAGCTGTCTGTGCAGTTTGGTAATAAGAATGCAATAATTACCTTATTCGCAGCCCACCTAGGAACACCCCAGTTTCGAGTGACTCTCGCCGACACTCACTGGTACTCAGCGTTGGTTCTGAGTGGTTCCTGCTGCTTCCATTTTCCTTGCAGGTCAGTTGACCAACACCTGCAAGCACTGCTTGCACAACAGGGCCCTCCTCTCGCACACTAGTATCTCTGCTGCCTTGGTGAGGATCTGGACGGCGTCCTTCTTCCTCTTGCAAAATTCCATAATAAGGAGGGTCCCTCTCTGGGCTGCTGGCTGACATCCTGGCTCCTCCACAGGTCCCACCACGGCTGCCTCCTCTGTTTCTCAATGTACCATTCTCTGGATCTCATTTTATACACCTGCAACCCCCTAACAGGTTGCAGAGGAGGACCCTTCATTAGGTTTGCCTGACCATAATTAAGGGGACATGTCGGACTCACCGTACTCTGCAGACATCTTCCTCGTCCCAGTACCGAAGTGGTAAAATGTAGGTGTAGTGTTCATTACTCTTAGTCTCCTCTTTCTCTTCTCAGTAATTCTGAATCAATGGGACAGGGATGACAATACCCCATGACTACATCCGAGACAGAGGGTTCTTCCTGAAAGAAAGATGCAGCATACTGTGTCACGTGTGAGGACATTTCACTCCCAATTCCCAAGGACCCTCCACCCAGGTGATCCTCCCTCGCTTCTCCAACCTCAGCCACCTGAACAGAGGTCCCAAGAGGAGAAAATGTGAGAACACCCTCTGGTTTCTCATAGCCTCCAGATGCTTTTTTGGCAATTGCAGGTGTAGTGACAAAATTCTTCATTATGTGATCCAACCACTTTTACTAGCAAGTTGTTTTTGGCAGATCTTATTCCACTCAGGAAATTCCAAATTTCTTGTGGTCCTTTGTGTTTACGACCTCAGTTAAATGTTGCAATTGAGTATTTTTCAGGGAGAGAAAATCGCCTATATTTATTTTATACTGTTCCAATTGCCTTCATCTTTGCGAAGGTAATCAGAGTATTGGACTTGATAGTACGAATGGCTCTTCGCATCTCCCTTTTCACATCTCTTACTTTCCCCAATCGTAATAGTATTTAGGGGTGGTTTTAGTTGACACAATACAGTTGTCCTTCTGTATTGCAAAACCTGAAACGGACTCCTGTATCCATTCTTACATTTCATCAACTGACAGTTCACTAATGCGGTCTGTGTCACTTATACTCAAGCTAGATATCAATTTGCAAGCTTTTTCTATGTTCTGTGTGACCAGTTTATTCTATTTCCACTAGGATTGATGTCAACATCTGCCACCCTTTCATCCATTACAGGCATATCCCATCCAGCAATTATTAGGTTCAAAGAACAGTTATCACTATGCATCATTTTAGTAGTTTTTAGGCCTGTCACCAGGGGAAGTACATATTGGCTTACGTAAATGTAATCGAGAGTGGTAATTTATTTCCATTTTCCCAAGTGTACCGCCCAGGGCAATCTCCAAAAGCACAAGCGTTCATCATAATTAGACCCCAGTCATGCAGATTCTAGCCTGGGCATTAGCAACGCACTGCTTCATCTCATGAATTCAGTCTCAAGACACTCGTTCAAACTCGTGCAGCGATCATATAAGTCCCCACCAGTTATCATTCTGCTGCCATCTCTTAGCAGAATTTCCCTAAGCAAACTGGCCACTGTGCCAAAGATACCCTCTTTGTAGCTACCGCCCGGCGATCAGAGATATTATAATCAGCCAGTTTGTGCTTTCTGGCAACAGCCAGCACATTCGCATCTGATTCCAAGGTGACAATTACTAATGAAATAAGATGGCTCTTCACTCCGACAATAAGGCCCCCGTATGGGCACCCCAAGTCCCCCTTCTAAGCCAGGATGTAATGCAGTTGGTATCCATCAAAATACATAGGTGTATTCATCCAACTTTCTTGGATTAAAAAGATGTAATTTTGTTGCAACACTCCAAGTGAGCCAGTGGAGTTAAGGAGATGCCAGAATCCATGAGTGTTTCATGGAATTAGCCTACACCTTCAATTATCCGTAGGGTCTCTCAATGTTACAGCTTCCAGCAGCAGCTTTAAAACCCCTCTGATACTATCTTGGGTTATGTCACTAAGGCCTTTGATTCCGTTTGCATTTTTCGAATGATTTACCCTCTCAGTTGAAAAACAACCTTGTGGGATCGCAGGGCCTGTGTCCATGTCCAATTCAAAACCCAAGTGGGAAATTCTTGCGCTGTGGTTATGCATCATTAAGGACATCTCAATGGTGGGGGCGCTGTTGGGCGATCGGCGGCCATCGTGTGAGGTCTGTGTGTGGGGCGAGATCCTTGGTGCAATATCAGCAGTAAATGAAACGTGCTTGCCGTGAAAATAACTGAAAAGCGTTGTACAAGGTGCAGGCCCAACCAGCCCCAAGGGCGGATGGACTGCTGCAGTGCCGGCTGAATATCAACTGCGAGGTGTGGCAGGCCCAGATGGGGCGTGTTGGCCGCAGCAAGCTGCTGTTGCTTTGGGGACTCCCCAGTAGGGGTGCACATGTCGACTGTTATGCAAAGAGGAGCCACGACGACTTGTCGGGGCGAGTGGAGGAGGTGCCAGCCGGCTCACTGCCCATGCTGTCAGTATTCACCGGTGAGTGGAGGAGGGTATCGAGTGGAGGTGGATCTGACTGGCGCCCAGGGCTGTGCGGTGCCGGCCGTACGGTGTGTGGAGGCAGCCTGCCTTCCGCCGCTGCCTGAAGGATGCGGGTGGGGGGTGTAAACCCAGACAAGGCGAGACAGCCTCTGCGACGTGTGCAGAGGCTTTCACCTACACTGCATCCGGCAGCTGAGCTGGGGAGTGCCAGAGCGCTCTCCCTCTTCGTGCACTCGCCGGGGGCTGAGGGGGCAGGAGTGTCGGGTCCTGCTCTCTAATATCTAAAGGTACTGTTGAATAGCTGTGTTCCCTCCCTTCCCACCGCTTTTATGGCTGCTGCTCCCTTCCCCACGCAGCAGGCATATCCTGGCTTGTGGGTCCTAGCTGCGAGATTGGAAGAATACGCAAACTGCTGCCTCCATGTTACTTGGCAGAAAAAGGTTTGGACCGGTGACCTAGAGGGGTACCTAGAATTACACTACTGGGGCAGGGACTGACTACTAGGTTCAACAGCACAGGGGATTCATTGCATTGTACTCCTGCATATGGACTGGCAGGCCTCCTGCTCACGCAGGTAACGCTTTCTTTTCGCCCAGAGGGGTGAGGGCTTTTTGTCTTCAACTTGGTGGTGTGGACCGTGGGGGACCGCGCAACTAGGGAGACCAGCTGTTTCCGGCTCCCCATCCCTCCCCATCCCCCCACAGCCGACATCGCTGTGGCTGGCCCACTGCAATGTGATGACTGGGCCAAGTAGATGCAGAAACTAGGGATGGCCGTGCACGCCAAGCAACAACTAAGGTGCAGAGGGGGCAAGCGGTGTCTTGGAGGTCTGCTGGCAGGAGAAGTCATCAAGATTGGTAACTACTTAAGGAGACATTTGCCCTGTGGCATGGTTGGTGGTTGTTCTGGCCGAGTACACTGCAGCTCGACCTACCCCTTAACATATTGCCCATCGTGTTGTATGTTGTAAAAGAGTGCTAAAGGGTGCAGTACTATGCCTAAGGGGGCTGGCCCCAAGAAGAGTGGCACGATGGACAAATTAGCTAAACCTACCTCTAAGCAGGTTTTTACAGGAAACGCGTCTGCTAGAGCATCAGGCACGTATGGTCACACCATTTTACTCCACTAGAGCACAGGGGGGTCATGATCCTGGCGCACCGGTCACTGCCATGCACACATTATGCGACAGAGTGGGACGAATACGGCAGGTTTGTGATTGTTCATGGAATGTTAGTGAGTGCTGAAGTACTCTTGATGAACGTATAAGGGCCAAATGTGATGACCCTGAGTTTTAGGATACCTCTTTCAAATATGTGCCAGATACCCCACTGCTTCAATAATCTGTGGTGGAGACTTCAATACGATACTTGATGTACGTTTGGATTCAGCATGTGTTATACATACGCACATTGAGTATATGGGACTGAAAGATGTGTGGTGCACACTTCATGGCACGCAAAGCGATTTTACTTCTTATTCATCGGTGCACGATATGCACTCATGTATTGATTATTGGCTGAAATCCCATAGGTTAGTAAATTGGGTGACTGACTGCTGCGTGTTGCTCAGAACTCGGTCCGATCACTCCCCAGTGTCACTCTCATTGAACATTCCAGGAGGCTGGGCCCAGCGACCACAGTGGCGCTTCAAGGCTGCATCCCTAATGGACCCCGTCTTCCGGTCCAGTATGGTGCAACATATAGATAGCTATTTTGAGAACAACTAAGGATCAGTAACCTCTAAAGCTATTCTCTGGCAGGCGTTTAAGGTATATATGAGGGGAGTCGCAATGTCAACTGAATTTGGGGTGTTACGGGATATTAGGATGGAATTAAAAAGATGCGAAAAGGCATTTGCACGGCTGCAAGCAGACTACATAAGGAGCCCCACACTGTAGATCAGCAAGGACATCAAGGTACAGTTAGATAAATATCGGGATGTGGCGGACAAAGAGTTACTGTACTTTGATACACCAGTAGCACCGTGCCAATATGGGGAGGAGGCCGGGGAAACTCTTAGCGCAGATGGTCCCCTGCAAGAGAGGTAGCACTAACATCCTGTGCATTGCCAGGACGGATAGAGTAGTGGTTAGTAAAATAGAAGAGGTGAGCAAGGTGTTTTACGATTTCTATAAGAACCTGTACTCCCCACAGAGCATAGCCACATGTGACGAGATTCTCCTGTCGGCAGAAGCTTGTTCCGCACTGGAGGAACCTATAATGCTGAGTGAGATTAAAGTAGCAATGAGAAATCTGCCGGAAGCCCCAGGCTCTGACGGCCTTGGAGCAGAGTTCGATAAAGAATTTGTAGATGTGTTATCTCCATCACTGTTAATGGTATGGGCGGAGATGCTGGAAATTGGCACCCTGCCAGAGTTGATGCACGAGGCGGTTATTACTATGCTAATAAAGCTGGGTAAGCCACCATATGATTGCGGATCATACCGACCACTGTCCCTGATAAACACTGATGCAAAATCTTTTCGAAAATATTGGCTACTAGACTCAACCCGCTAATGCCCTATATGGTACATGAAGATCAGGCAGGTTTGTGTCGGGAAGATCGATGGCACCCAATATTCGTTGGATGTATAATATTATGGCTAGGATTCCACAGGATCTTGAGGGGGTTGCTGTGTCCTTAGACATGCAGAAAGCATTCAAAGCAGTATACTGGCCTTTCTTGGTTCGGACCAAATTTTGTGAAATGGTTGCACATTTTATATACACAGCCATATGCCAGGGTGTGTGTGAATGGAGTGCTTTCACTGATACTGGCATTGGCGGGGGGTACCAGGCAGGGCTGCCCGTTATCGCCATTGTTATTTGCGTTGGTGATTAAGCCCCTGGCAGATCTGATGAGGGCTTGACATGTCTGCGCTGGCATTAACATATTTGGGCAGGTTGAACTCATAACCCCTTTATGCAAACGACATCATGATGTATGTCAGAGACCCCAGGAAGTATCTGCAGAAGATACTGGCTGCGGTTCATGAGTTCGGGAAATACTCCGAACTATGCCTGAATAGTAGGAAGTCCGAGGTTTTCCCACTTACAGACAGCACACCCGAACCAAGAAACTTGTTCGGTCTGAGATGGACATATCAACATATAAAAAACCTCAACGTTATGATTGCTAGGTCGGCAACCCCCGTTAAGTCCCTCAATTATAAGACTCTGGTTGTGGGGATGGTTACTAGTCTTTCATCTAAGTTTTTCCATCGAGGGTTCGTTCCATCAAATCTTTTTCATCGAATTGCCATACAAAGTGCAAAGTGTTTATGCATCGAAACCCTTTTCTTCGAATAGGGTTTCGTTATATAAACACTTTACAGTTTTTGCATGGAAATTTGATGAAACATGCATAACGTTATAACATTACAGGGAGCTGTGCAGTGCTGAAATCAATTCAATACAGTTTTTGAGTTTGGAAGTTGAGGTTGGAAGCAGTCTGTGGCAGTCCCCCCTGTGTTCAAGTCTGCTCTCTATCTCTACTGTGCCTGTGGGTGGAGATATTCTACAAAAACCACCTCAGTCCGCAGAGCGGACGCGGAGTTTGGAAGCTGAGGTTGGAAGCAGTCTGTGGCAGTCCGTGGAAGCACGGGGAGCAGAGGGAGCGGAGGCTTCCTCTGCCCTCCCGGACATCATGGAGGAGGTTGGGCGGTCCCTGAGAAGCAGCCGATCCGAGTCGAGAGGACCCAGTCTTGGACTTGAGAAGTCCCCTGAAAAAACCTACACGTCAGCGTCGACCTGTGCCCACAACATCCACATCATCCGCAACAGCGGCGACTACACAAGAACTCTCAGGTATGAGCTTGCGTGACTCAAAACGTTTGGAAACAAGCTCAAATATTGATGTGAGTAGGGGCATACCCCAACCCATGCCATCTTTTCTGCAGAAGGAGAAAACCCATGCGCTGACCCCTTTGGAGAAAGAACTCCCCCCCCCCCCCCTCTCACCCCCCATTGCCCACAAGCCCTGTGCGCCTTACTCACTGGGCAGAGGAGAGATGGCGAACGGGGCCCAAAATGACAGGCTATTCGAGGCTGAGTCACCGCAGCATTTGCAGCCCTCGAGTCCCCATCAGGAAGTCAAAGTTCCAGGGAAGTCAGTGGGAGTGGAGGTGGGTGAGGTGGGGGGCGGGGAAAGTGAATCGAAACTGGAGGACTTGGCGGAGGACTTGGTGGGGAGAATGATGGTGGCCGACGGCGGAGAAGTGTTTGTGCTGCAGACGAGCCCCGCAGGACTCGAAGCAGACGCTGTGGGTGGGATAACCCTGTGCAGTGCCTTCGGTGCAGAGCTGCCCGCCAGTCGGAATGTAACATGCTGGGAGAAGTCCACAGAGGCTCTTCAGGACGAACAAGGGGAGCCAACAGTGAAAGAAAACACAAACTCCCCAATAAACATTGCCATAGAGATCTACTCTCCAAAGGCCTGTCCCGACCTGAAGTGTCCGGACATTATGACAGCAATTGATACATCTTTTTAGAAGAAAGCATGGATTTAGGGGAGGGTCTAACAGTGGAAACAGCGATCTCGGAATTGAGGATTGAACTTGGTTATAGCCATCCTCAAAACCATGATTCCCTGCCCGCATGCAATGAACAAAAAATAATATGTAACACGAAGAGCCCAAATACAACTATCGTCCTGGTTGAATCTTTTATAGAAAAAAATAAGCAATTCCAGGAGACTGACAAAGAGGAGCTAATGACTACAGAAAAGGGGGTCGATTTCGGTGATAATGATCCCGAAAATTCATGCCATTCACCAGCACATAACGAACTTCAAGGGTCAGGGGATGGGATAATACCCAGGAAATTGCCACCAAAACATTTCCCAAAGAAACTAGGAAATAAACAAAGAGGCAGCAAGCCAAGGTCATTAACATTGACGGGGAAAATGCCTCGGAAAAACACCTCAGATGTACTAACTAGAAGAGGGCTGAGGAGAGCCATACCTAGACAAAAAGCAAACACTCTCCATGCTAATTCAGTAGCAAGATTTTTTTAAAAACCATTGATGGAAGAACATCGTCAAATGGAAGAATTGTCAGATGCGGAGTTGTTGGAGGGCGATGTTTCCCATACAAGCAACAGATTACAAGAACAGAGGTTTGTATGGTCAGGGATGAGAACAGACTCTCCACGAACAGTCCTAAAAACAGGAATTCGATCCTTTAAAGACCCAGATTTACAGGGGAAGCAGGTGGTCTCGAGCTTGCCCCTACAAAACAGCACACAATCAGAGAAAATACATGAAACCACTGGCGATATTTCAGGGGAAAGCCAGAAGCAACAGGCAAAAGGGTGTTCCTCCATACCAGAGGTAGTCCATATATCTGACAGTAATAAGGAGGTTGATCCATGCGCATTGAAGGAGCCCAGCGGGACGTCAGCGCAGGAAAAAGACCCAGTACGAGACGAAAGGCTCACAAGGGACTCATTCCAAGAGAGCTTACCTGTGGATAAGGCCCAGACAATTTCAATTTCAACGGAAAACCTTACCTCAAGCAGGAAATAACGTAAGGGATCTGACATCGGATGCTCTACCTGTGGAAAGAAATCAAGAAAATATATCAGAGAAAATAATAAACATAGAAGAGGAATTCCAAGCTGACAATTCTCTGAGGTCCAACGCTTCTGGACACTGCTCTTTGGCAGGTCATCATCAGCGATCCCCCCCACAAAATAGAAGACACTCAAATTGGTCAGTGAACAATGAGAGAAAGACACCAACATGTAATAGAAGATCTTCAACCGTGGCCAGTGACAATGAGAATGGATTAACAACAAAAAAACTGACATTTTCGCAATAATGTCAGCGATAAATATTGCAATTAACCCATTCTACAAATTGTATGAATCCATACACAATACCTTAAAGGACCAGCTAGCCCTGGTAGCAATGCTCCACACGAAAATGATCTATGTTGAAGGTTTCATTACGGCTATGGAACTAAGGGGGGTGGGGGGGACCGAACAGTTTATTGAACAGAGAACCCAGACAAGAAAATAAAACAAAAGCGACGAAAAATACCAAGCAAATGAATTCAACCGCTACGCAGACCGAGGACACAGCTAAAGCAGTCAGGAAAGAGTCGGACGGAAACCAGCTGGGTGAAACGCAAATGATAAAAGAAAATGAGATCATCCATCGGTACGTCCGAGAAGAACATAAGAAAGGCCCCCAATAAAATGCACAAAATCAACAAGGGGGTAAACGGCAGGGTGCCACAAAGAAACTAACTACACATGGGTGTGTAGTCCTGACTTTGGAAAAAGACGTTCCGAGTACGACACCCGTCGAGGGTGTAGGAGTAAGAGGACATCAAACTGAGGCTCAAAGAGCGAAACCTCAAAACACGATCCTGGAGCAAAGACAATCTAAACCGCAAATATTGGAACAAACAACATACCCGCTTTTTGCAAATGAGAAAACAAATTTAAAAAAAGTTGGACAGAGAATAGTCACACTAGAAACACAGCCGGTCCACACGGTGATGACAAAGGAGTCAGCAAAATCCCAGAATGAAAAACATCCAGCCAAATGAACTAAAGACAAACCGTACTGTGTTCTTCCGAGACATACAGCTCCCAATTGTGGAAAAAGCAGATCAAGATTCGTCCACAAAAGGTCGACAAAAGGAGAACGAAGTCCTGGATGAGAGCACCAATCTTATGGAGTTGTCGATATACTCCGTCGAAACCGTGGACACTAAATCTAGCTTAGAGATGCAACAATTAGAAGATGTGACAAAAGAAGCAGGAGCCAAAATCAATGAAATTGTAGAAAAAGATCAAAAAAGTCCTTTTCTCACCTTAAAAGAAAGGCATGATAAAATTGCCGGGCCCTCAAGGCCAGCAAAAGGGACAAAACTTTGTAAACAGAAATAGAAAAAAGATGGACCGACTCCAGAGAGAAAGAATTGTACGCACGGGACAGGAACTACAGGAGCAGTTCATCCCGTACAAAAGGAATCATGAAAACTCAGTCCTTGGAAGAAGTCAAATCTGTCAACAATCGTAAGAAGGAACATACTCAAAAAAGAAACTCAAGCGATTCAGATTATGAGAGAAATTCAAGAAACAAAAGAAATAATTCAGAGAATGAGAAAGATACTTACATTCCATATAGTAAAAAAATTGGCAATGAAAGATCTTTTAAACTGGAACGTGTGAGGGACACACGAGATAACCTGATACTGAACAGGAAGAACATAATGGCCCTAATGAATTGTATACCAAATCTGAGGCAGATCAATTCGGACGACATCGGATTTGTGGAATTTAGCTCCTCGGGGGGAAAAGAGACTGTGTCTATCTACATATCCCTTCTCCAATAATCGGAACAATGATAACATTGGAACAGGAAAGCTTTCATATGCTGGGGTACGATGTTTGTGAGTGTAATCTAAGAAGTCAAAAATTGCAGCATGGAAAAAGTAAACCGGAAAAACAAGAGAATCCACAGTCAAAACAAGAGAAGGAGCGGGCCAGTTCAAAAGGACTAATATCTAGA
Organism: Ambystoma mexicanum; assembly: GCF_040938575.1. Lineage (NCBI taxonomy): Eukaryota > Metazoa > Chordata > Amphibia > Caudata > Ambystomatidae > Ambystoma > Ambystoma mexicanum. The sequence continues at coordinate 302,824,772 of NC_090937.1, forward strand.
CCAATTGAAAGGTCGAAACAAAAAGAGGCAGAATCCACGAATCCAACGCAGCTTGATTCCCCGAAGACCCAAAGAGGAAATCCTACAACTGGTGAAACCTCCATATTTGGACCCTCTCAATAATGGTAGACACCTCAAGGGCCCTCTTCGGAGCCTGACAATAACATTTGCACAAGAAGACTTAACCAGGGACAACGGACAAACAACCATAATCACCCCCAACGATGAAGAAAAAGGCGCCCTCAGTAGATGGTCGTGGATTTCAAAAGCATTAACAAAGAAGAGCTAGTCACCCCGGGAAGTGAAGGAAGGCACGGAACAAGCGCTGGGAGGTGAGACGGTAGAAGCAGGAAAAGATACCATCGTAATGGGAAGTTGGAATACCAGAGGTTTTAGTCACCTCTTGGCAAAAAGTGATGTAAATCTAGGGGAGTTTGACATCTTATGTCTCCAAGAGACATGGTTAATGAATAAACCCTTTTTGGAGGGATATGAAACCTTCCTATCCCCAGCGACGCATTCGGGGAAAGGCCGTCCATCGTCAGGTTTGCTGACCGCCATCAGATCTGGAGGTGGAATCCAATATATAAAAACGGAAGTGTCAAATGCTCATTTCCAAGTATCCGTTTTGAATTGGACAAAAACATCTGTGGATACTAATAATCAAAAAGTTGCAAAGGCGGAGACAGTGGTTTTGATAAATACGTATTGGAACCCAGCAGTAATTAAGAATGAAGACTTCCTGAAATTAGCAGATAGCATATTGGAGAAAATACATTTAGAATGGGTGCCCACATTTATTATTCTTTGTGGGGACCTTAATGTGATCTGCCCTAAAAGTATAATTTCCAATGGAACCACGAAAAAAGTCCCACTAAATATGGTCCGAGGCCACCTATGGAAGGCGGCGATGTCAGCATGGGACCTTCATAGTTTAGAGACATCAATGCGCAGTGGGGGTTTACCTATCCCGACATGGGAAAGAAACAACCAGAGTGCAAATTTAGATCACATATTTGTCTCTAACGAAATGCTGAGGATTACGGTTGTTTTTGAAGTGGTGAAAACATATAACAGTGATCACAACTTATTAAAAGCTAAATGGATCAACACGAGGAGGCCTAGACCAACCATGGCCGTCGAGATTGAGGCATGTAAAGGAGGCACAAGGTTGAGACTGACAGCTAAAGCAGTGGAAGAACTAACGGGTACATCCACTACCATATGCAAACTAAAGCGACAAAGGGGGTGGAAAAACGAAAAAGACAACATTGATTACCATCCATTGTTAAAAGTTTATGAAAAGGAAAAAAAAGTATGGCCAAATCGTGAAATAAAAACCTACATACACAAATTTAATAAATGCATTGTGGAAGAGAGGAAATAATTAAGAAAACTCAAACGCCTTGCAAACAAAACACATACCCTTGAGATGGTGAACCAAGTTAAAGCCGCTGTAAGGATATACAAAAGTTGGCTACGGCACCAAAGAGCTGTAATTACCCAAGCAGATGCAACTGCAATGCTGAGGACGGAATGTAGCCGGAAATCAAGAGACTTCTGGACCTTGATAAGAACAACGTCAGGGATCCAAACAAATCCAATAAATAACTTTGTTGGAGAAGAAGCATGGATGAAGCACTTCAATAACCTATTCCAGAAAGTCGGGTGTCATAATTCAACAATTCCAACAGCCTCTAACACCGACTGGATGACAACGTGGGATCGGGACGCCATTAAGAGAAAACTGGTCCATTTGAACAATTCAAGGGCCCCCGGGCCAGATGGCATTACAAACGCAGACCTAAAAGAACATCAGGAAGAATGGACGGAATTTATCCATGAGGTTATAAAGAATTGTACATTACACACATCCATACCCACCTCTTGGACATCTGCAACTATTGTGCCAATTTATAAGCATGGACAAAGAGAGGAACCAAAGAATTATTGCCCAATAGCACTCCTCGACGTCGTTAGAAAAATGTCCGGCTCATTACTTTTGGAAAGCTTTAAAAAATGGGCAAGAACCTCGGGCAATGAGGATCCACTTCAATCTGGGTTTGTGAAGGATGCCGGGACGGCCCCGAATATCTTGTTGATAAGCATCTTAAAAAGCAATATTAACGAAGGAAGTCCTAAAATCCATCTGGCATTTGTTGACCTGGGCTAGGCTTTCGACCAGGTCCACCGGGAAATCTTATGGGAAAAATTAAGAGCAAAACGCTGCCCGGAAGGCATTTTGGAACCCATTAGAGCTCTTCACCAAAACACCTCCATAAGGGTATGCTTAAATCGAGAAGGGCTCCTTTCAGAACAAATTCACACAGCCAGAAGAGTAAAGCAAGGGTGTCCCCTTACCTCGAAGCTATTCAACTCATACCTGTAGGATATTAAAGATGGAGAACTAGTGATCCGCTAATTTCCACCAACAGTAGGAAGATCTAAGATCTCGAGACTACTCTACGCGGACAACCTCAATTTGCTGGATTATACACCGATTGGCCTGCAGCGTCAATTAAACGAGCTGGTAGTTTACATAAAGAAGAACAACTTGGAAATTAACAAAACCAAAACCAAAGTTATGACTATGGAAAAACATAACATCCATACCGAAACATTCAGATGGACCCTGGAAGGGGAGAAGATTGAACAGGTGAGGGAATTTAAGTATCTAGGGGGGATTCTTTGCAACAACAAACAAGAGTGTCCAATGCAAAAACATCTTTTGGAAAGAACGAAGAAGCTGGCAAGTCAGGCCAAAGCAATAGACGGAAGATTCTGTCAATTTACAACAATCCCCTTGATACAATTTTACAAGGGCAAAGTAGTTCCTTCCATAATCTATGGCGCAGACGCTATGTTGATGATTCCGCGAAAATTCTGGATACGCATTGAAGGGCTCTTCTGGCGAAGTACATTGAACCTACCAGCGTCAACGCCTGTTTCGTGAATATGTCAAGAACTGGGCATACAATCATTAGAGTGGATGGTGGTAAGAAACACAATAATGCTACATAGAAAGATTATAATTAACAAATGCCCAAATGTAGCGACTATTATTCGCACTGAACTTGAAGATCAAGGAAGCAACCTGTTGACGATCTGGGTGAAAGAAAATCTAAAAATCCTAGATGAGATAGAAAGCTCTGAGGAAGAACTGATACAAAATCCAGAGAAAGTCAAACAAAAACTGTGGGAACGAGTCTGGATCCAGATGACATCTCTAGAAAATAGAAGTAAACTAATAGAACACCAGCCACCAACAACAAGGAAGATAAACGACATGTCGAATTATCTAAAAAAGTTCCCAAACAGACGTCTGAGAAATGTGTTTATGCGATTCCGAATGAATCTCCTGCTAACAAATGAAATTAGAGCGATAAAGAAAATTTCGATGGAAAACAGTTGCCGTTTCTGCAAAAAGAAGGATCAAATTGAGTCACTGCGACATTTGCTACTGACATGCACAAACTTGACGAATCTGAGAAGCAGACATCTAGCACACATATTCAAAGAGCCGACTATATGTGGAGAAGAGGACTTGTGGAATAGATTAATAGAGGGAGACAACACTTCTTACGTGATTGCAGTTTCGCAATTCTTTGGGAACTTGAAACTTGAAGATCTTGAATGAGACCAGATCAAGAGTCCTTATTTCTCTTCGCCAGACTGGAAGGGAGACATTTCCCAAGTCTACAATCAGTTTAGTGCCAAGGATTATTCCTTCTTTCTTTCCTCTGCTCTTCATCCTCATCTTTCTCTTTCCTAAAGTTGGAATGGACATAACAAAATTGGAAAGGATGGGAAATTTTTGTTTTCTTGTAAACATTTTTGTAAAATTGAATCAAGTAAATAAAAAAAAAATGTATTTCAGCACTGGACAGCTTCCTCTAACTTGTGTAGTGTGCACTCTTTTTTCTCACCCAATCCCCCAATAAAATAAAGTTATCCAGTCCTAGAAAATAAAATGAAAGTGCACACTACACAAGTCAGAGGGAGCTGTCCAGTGCTGAAATCTATAATGTATTTCAGCACCTGGACAGCTCCTTCTATCTTGTGGTGTATATTGTTTATAGGGGGGGTCACCCCAAGACCACCCCTAACCCCCATTTTCAAAATGTAACCCTAACTTAGATCCATTGAATTTGCAAACATCCATACATCTATTTTAAATGGGTTATAGTGACTTTTTCGAATGCCATATTTTCAAAATGCCATTTTGTCGGCACAAAATTGGCAGAAATTTTTTTTCACATTTTTTTTACATTTATTTTTATAAATGGGGGTTCCCCCTCTAAAACCCTGTTTTTTTAACACTTTTTTTAAACGTACGAAACAAAAAAAAACTAAAATAAAAAATAATACATTCAGGGAAAAAAATGTTGGCAAAATGTTTTCGACAAAACAGGTGATTGTTTCTTTCAATTCTGAGTCCGACATTGACTCTGGAAGATTATTAACTCTACTGTTAGAGCAGCGTGAGCAGTTCCCTATGTTTTTGTATTGTAGTTCCAGGTTGTGTGTCATTCTGGATAGATCTTCTAGGGCAATAGCTGATAGTATGCTCCCTTCTGTCAAGTCCTGTATAACTCGTTCGCTAGTGTCTACCCTTTCTGCCAGAGGGGATATTTCCTTACTGAAATTTGCAAGCGAGTCTCTGATTTCCGAGGTGAAGGTGGAACATTGTAGCTGGAAGGAAGTGGCGAATTTGCCCTGAAATTCCTGGAAACTTTTGATGAAGTCTTTTTTTTTTCATTTCTTTTTCTTTTTAACATGATTATTTTGTAACAACACACCAAACATTACAAAACTCGGGACATCCACAAATAGTTCACCATCATAATGTTACAAGCTGAGTTCTTAAGTCCCTCCCCCCGAAACCCCCCAACTTGAGCCAAATTGTCCCTGTTATCAGCTTATGTTTCTGCAGACGGGTTCACCGTCTCGGTATCTGTTTCAACATCACTGTGATCGGACTGAGGTGGGCCTTTCATGGTGGCCCCTAGCTGTCTCCATTCAATTAGGGGTCCTACCTACCCCCCCCCCTCTACATATAATTTCGAACCAGACTGTCGTTTCTGCCTCTGCCCATTTCAGGAGGTCATCCCACCACAGCTCTATCCTTGGTCTCTGGGCCGCTTTCCAGCCCATTGCTATCCTTCGTTTGGCCAGGATGTACTTTTGATGAAGTCTTAATTGGATGTCGCCATGTCTGGTGCCCCCTGTTGACGTCAGGCAAATGTTGCAGTTTAGTGTTTATCAAGGACCCGGACTGGCTTTTACTACTTGCCCAAAGTGAGTCTAGGGACTTGAGTTGTTTTTGCTGGGAGTCTGTATGTCCCATTTGAGTGAATTTCTCCCTGGTGTCAGATATAGGTCCTCAATAGTTAGCTGTGGGTGTGTTGCTTACTATGGATGCTAACCGCCTTATGGTTGTCTTTATATTGAATTGGTCGTCTGTACCTTATTTTTGGCACTCTGGGAATTTGAAGTGAGCTGCGGGGTGAGAAACGCTTGTTTTGTTTGTTTTTCAGGATGTCCCTCGCTTCTTGGGTAGTTTCTGTTATTGTGAGTACTCCCACAAGGCACTGTGGTATCTCTTCCCTTATCTGCATCTCGCTGGCGTAGGTTGGTGCGCTAATTGTTTGCTGCTTTTGGCGAAAAGGAGTTCAGCCCACCCCCAGGCAGGATATAATTTGCTTTATTTACCCTGTGTCATGTGGCTTGCCCAAGTTGTTTAGTTGTAGAGAGTCTGCTCATCCACATGAGGTAAAGTCTGCGTCTCATTTGGGCCCCCTCCTGTGGTGCTTACCGCTTGGGTGTAGTGATGTGCTTCTAGCCTGCTCCGGCTCCAATATCAGTTTGTGGGGAGGAGACCGTAGTAGGTATCGTCTGTTGGGCCTGTCAGCTTTGCCGTGAAGTTAGGGCGTGTCCCTCACGTTCCACACTCTTTTTGCGCTGTTAGTGCCCCACCGAAAATAGGGTGAGGGGTTATCGCCGGCTTACACGCTGGTTGTTATTGGTCGAGGGGGGGGCGCTGCCTTACACTCTGCTACATGACTCGGACGCTGTGTGGGGACGGAGCGAGCATCTGCACATCCTTTTTAAGCGGCGGACAGCTTGGAATCCCCAGTGCTGGTCTTTTGACATATCTCACATGTCTGCACAAAGTTTTTAGTGTTGGCATATATTCCTGGCCAATAAAACTTTCCACTGCTATGGGCTTGGGTTTTAACGTGTTATAGGTGTCCCCCTGGTAAATGCGAGTGGGCGATTTCCAAAACTATTTTACAATAGGTTTTGGGTTTTACCAACTGGGTTTTACATATTGCTTCCCCTGAGGTTTGCCTTCAATGTAACAGTCCCTGTTTGAAAAAGAAGAAGGGACCTCCTTTATCATTGCCCTCAGATTTTGGGATTACTTGTAAGAAAGCATCTGTTAATAATGGAGTGTTTCTCTGAGCAAAAGCCAAGTCTGGAAGGGCAGTTGGTTCGTCATCATGGCTAGTATTGATGTGATGTTAGGCCTTTCGTCAGCATCTCCAAAACCCAGGACTCCTCTCTCTGTCACCTCCTTTTCTGTCTCTTCTTTTAACTGGGGAAGTAAGGCCCTTTCAAGAATCCCTTTTGCTATTTTAATAAGTACTTTCACATCTCCCCTAAAATCTGTGTCAATAACTCCTGCGAGTACTTCTAATCCGAAATTCCAAGCTAAACCAGATTTGGGGGCTAGTCTGATGTAGCATCCAGGGGGAGGTATCAGAACTACGTCAGTGGGAATTGTAATTGTTTATTTGTACAGCACTTATACATAAGTGAAGTGCTTCAGAGCGAAAACAGAGCAAGGGAATACAGTAGTCATTCTTAGGCCTTGAATTTTCCAAATGATCCAACGGAAAAATGATTAGTGTACTAGGCCTTTTGACATTTCTACTAGTGCAAATGCATGAGGCGTTTCAGGTACAACCAAGCTAGGGAGGGGAGACAAAGGGGGTGGTGGACTGGCAAACGAAATTACTAAGCCTGGTAAATAAAGGTCATGCAAGTGTGGATATGGGAGTGCGAGGGAGGGACAGGTGTGCCAGGCAGCAGGGGCCTGGGTTAAGTGCAGAGAGGTACCCCACTCATGGAACGCATACTGAAAGTGCAGTCGTGCTGAGCATCATACTCCTTTTCCCTCGAGGAATGGATGCTGCCCTACTACTTCGAATCCAATAGAACCTTTTCTAGCTATAGTGGGGTTTGAGGCTCGACCACTTAATTTTTGAAATTCTAGGGTTCCAAAATTTGTTTCAATTGGGTTGCATCCCACCTCTGACACCAAATGTATGGAAGGCATTGTATCAACACAGACACAAAAGATGCAAGTTTTGAAAACCTTTATTTTGTAATTTACTGGGGTTGGTGAAACGCCTAACTGGCCCCAACTCTAAAATGGGAGTCATCTCAACCATAAAATAAATAACAAACAAGTCCAAGTCAGTCTAGTCAAAATAAAAAGGCCTATACTAAGAAAACCTAACATTACCCTCCTTCGCAAGTAACAAATGTGTAAAGGGAATACAAAAAGGGAAAATAGTGTCTTTAAAAAATTTCAGAATGGCTCAGGTAACAACTTCCTTCCCCATGTTCAGAAGCACAGGGTCTCGAGAGTTTAGAAAGGATAGGTGGATGGCACAGCTCTATCAGTCTTGCATACTCTGGCTTGCTGGTACAATTCACCAGTTCAGGCTTGGGCTTCAAGCTCTTGACAGTCTAATCAATTCTTTAAGCGGCATGTGCCTTACCAGAGATACACAGTTCCTCTCTTGACTTTCACTTTGCCTCTATTCACTACAAGCTTCCCTCTGCCGGGCCCGAGCCTGTCTTTCTTTTTTACGGTCAAAGAATTTAGAACTGCAAGGATTTTACTTAGACGTCCTTTTAGACAAGCAACAATATTCACACCAATGCTCATTGGTACTTGTAGTTTTACTTTTGCCCTCTTGGCATCTTTCAAAGTTCATATCCTCTTTACTTTTCATTCAATCAACTCTCGTTTGGGATCACGTTTACTTTCTTGCCTTCTTTTTCCGCTTTCCACAATTCAGAAACATTTCAGAGACACTTTTGAATGTGCGACTCCGCAGGACCACCGTGTCACTTTGTATACTTGTCACAGCATTCAATCATTGTTTTCATCATTCCGTGTTTTATCGGCACACGCGCAACAATCAACTCGTATTTCATGCCTCTTTTGCTCTCAACACAAAACAGCCTTTTGTTTGCCTTCGATAACTCACTGGTCGTGTTAATTGAGGTTTCTATCTTCAATGCTTTTCCCGTGGCAATCAAGTCTGTTACCAACGCCTCCTCTGCTCCTCCTCATTCACCGGGAGGGTAGCGGGCCGCCCGGGAGCATTTTGAAGGTTTCTCTTTTCCACTCACTCGTTTTTGGTCATGGAACACTTACAGCTTCCCAAAAGGATGGAATTCTCGCCTAGCTCTCTCTCTTTCTCTGCAACAGCGGGTCAGTCCCTTGGCCTTCCAACTACCATAGCCTGGTTTGCATCAGCCCCGAAAGAGCTGTTCCTCCTTGCACCCAGCCTCCCTCAGAGCGTGCCACCTTTTATCCCGACAGGGAGTGTAAACAAGCGGCAGGTGTATGTAATTCGCATTACATGCCTGACCTCATTAGAGGGACAGAGCTATTGCAAGTCAGTAGAGGTAATCTACTTAATTTAGCATTTTATAAAAGTTAATTAGCATTCTGCAGTTGTGTCTTGCTGCCAAAGATACAATCCCTAGTTTGTGCCGTAGTATTGCATTTGGAATTGCATTTGCTAACCTAAGAGTCTTTTTGCATAACATTCCCTGGGTTTGGTTTAGGAAGGTATCACGGTCTACCAGGCACATATCTAAGCCATACAAAATAAATGCCCCCACTTTTAATGTGTAATAATCGAAGATCGGGACATGGAGAAATCGCAATATCTTCGTAAATTATTTTCATTTGTAAGCAGAGAGGCTTCACTTTGTCTCTTAATACTTTTTTCCACATGGTGGCGGAGGATAGGTTACACTTACACAAATTGTAACCTAGCTATTTTACTGATGGGAGTGCGTTTGATATTAGTTCCGCGTAAAGTCCATTTGTATGCCACATTTTTCATATTAAGTTTACACAAGATAATAATACTCGATTTCGTAAAGTTAGGGAGCACATTAAGTTCATTAGCATAGAGAGCAAAACGCTCTAGCTTGGCCTGTAGCCCAAACAGAGTGGTGTCAAAAAGCAGGATATCATCGGCAAATCCTATCCAGTGTATATTAAGTTTACCTAATTTCGCAGGGAAACTAATGCTTTGAGACCATACAGAATCCATATCAGCTAAACATAGGTTAAATAATATGGTGGCCAAGTTGCAGCCCTGTTTGACTCCGATATAAATCGGGATTGAATCAGTCAGGGCACCTTGCTGAGTTATTCTAACTTTGACAGTCGTCTTTTCATGCAGCATGGCTAATAATGAGATTGTGTGTGCCTGGAAGCCCATTTCAGACATCTTATTCCAGAGCATGTTGCGAATAACGCAGTCAAATTCAGCGGTTAAATCGAGGGATGCCATATAAATGGGCCCAGAATCTAGTTTGTTCTTTTCCAGTATGTGTGCTAAGATTGTGGTGTTTAATGTGGTGCCAATCTGTTGTTGAAATCCCACTTGGAACCGTGAAAGAGAGTCCTTTTGTTTTATGTGCGTTCTGGTTCTTTAAGAATTATTATAGAGAATATTTTTTCAGATACATTTAATAATGTAATTGCACGAAAAGTGCCTGGATCAGCAGGATTGCCTTTTTTGAATAACTATAATAATTGATGTATGCCATGAGGAGGGTATTTTATTAGTGATATGGATGTTGTCATACTTATTTTTAAGTATCGGGGCCCAAAAATGTGGGTCATGTTTGATTATGCAGGCTGGAATACCATCAGGGCCTGATTCCTTTGAGTAGTTCAGTCGCAATATTGCCCACTTTATATCTGCTATTGACCAAGGACAGGCCTCACATTTTTGATATGTACATTTGGGCGATTGCTCCCCTTTAAACTGTGAAGATAGTTGATATTTATCCATAAAATAGGCAGACCATTTTTCAGCTGATATAGAGGGTGGGAAATGATCGGTCTGCTTAGGAGAGATGCTTCTTAATACGGCCCATACTGATGGTCTGTTAGTGCATAGGTTCGCAATGATCTTTTGATTTTCAGCTATGCGCAGTAAGTATTTTATATTACGGCATTTGTTCCCGTGTGAGTTATAGATAGCTTTCTTTCTGTTCAAATATTCTTTAATAGGTAGATGTAATTTCTTTGTTTCTCGGAAGTAGTTTGTTTTTAAGCAATCTAGAGGCACGGGTTTCGGGTTTATAATTAGGTGCCGGATATTGCTTCTTGGAGAGACCCTCAGCAACTTTGAACAACATTTCTGAAATTACTTTATTGTGGGTAGCTTCTGTAAGATAAAAACCGGAGACAACGGAGCACCTGCACTTGATAGCGTGGGACGGTCCATCTCCAAGAGATTCAAGTGAGCCCTTGATAGTGATGTTAGTTAGAATTATTAAGTGGTCACCTAGTTTTGGATCTATTGTTAGAATAGCAGAGAAGTAATAGATGGACATATACTGCTAGATAGTCAATGCAAGAGTTTTTTTATTCTGCTATGCCACGTGAATGATGCTTCGCAATTAAATTCTAAAAACTGAATGTCCCAGTTATCTAGAAAGTCTTTCCATCTGGCAGTGGTTTATTGCTGCCAATTGGTGTGGCGAAGGCCCCTTTCATATACCAGTTAAGGTCTGAGGAAGACAGCCTGCATTAAAATCGCCTCCTGTTATGTTTTACGAGGGATTTATCAAATAGACATCATCAAGGATGACATCGAGTTGTTCAAAGATGCAATCATGTGATTTTTTTTAGAGGATTCCAGTATAGAGAAATAATTATAAACGGGTCCTCTCACGCATCAATAAAATTAAATTCAACTACCAAAATAACTCCCAGCGCGACTCTTATTTTCCAGACAATGTTTAGATTATTATTTAGGAAGATAGCTAGGACCCCATAGGGTCTACCTGTGCTACCCCATTGTGCTTCTACAGGATATGATGTGAAACAATTGATTTCAATTTGTTTTTAGTCTTCATGGTCTCGTGGAGCATGAGGATAGAAATCTGGTCAATAAATGAAAAAGTATTAAGCCATATGGCAGATTTTTAAAGCCACATGAATTCCATGATGCGCATGATAGGGTTTGGTTACTACGTGAAGGGTTATTTGCAGAATTGTTTGCAGCGTTCAGGCTATTAACCAATAGTATTAACCACGGCCAGTCTTTAATACCAGAGGTAAGCAAGGCTAGTTGATTAATAGTAGCAATATCTGTAGCGTTTATAGTAGAATTCAATTCCATAGTTACTGCCAATGCTACCTGTGGAGGCTCTTGGAATTCCACAAAGCTATTTGCTGCTTCAAGCAACTGGAAACGATATAGGCTTAAGCCCAATTGTTTGAAGTCTGCGCGATGTTCGCATAGCATCGTTGTTATTATTGATGAGTGCAATTGACACAACATACGGGTGTCATTTATAGTGTTCAGGCGGACCCACCCATAATCCTCTGCGCGAAGGAGTCTTGGTGGAGGAATGAGGTTAAGAGTTTGCATAATATAAGAACGATTTAGTCCCTTTCTACCATTACGGACTGCATCGCTCAGCCATGTGCAGACTCTGCCGCATCCTCGTTTACAGACATGGCTTCCGGCCCTACCATAACTGGGTTCAAAGCAATTGGTAAGGGGTTCACATTAGCCAAATCAGGTTCCCTAGGTTTTTGTGGTTCCTTATTGTTCATATCATTCCCTGCCAAAGATGTAATAGGGGGAGTTTGTGTTTTACTATCACTTAAGGTTGAAGATGTAGAGGGAATACAAAGACTTTCATGAGCTGTTGGGAGAGGTACTTTCACAGAATCGTCATTTTGCGATTTTTTATAAGAGGATTAAAAGAGGATAGTTGAGACTGTTTGGTGTCTTTAAGTTCTATGGTAGGCACCATTTGTTTTTCTTGCGCCACCGAGGATTTGTTTAAATTTATGCCTACTGGCAGGTTAGCATCCACCTGTCCCTTGTCGCTCTCCTATTTCAAAGTTTTCCTTTTTCTGTTTGCATTGATTTTGTTAGTATCAGTCTCGGGCTTGGATGGAGCATCATTCATATGAAGGGCTTTTCGGCTCTCTTAGTTGAGTTGCTCCAGTCCGAGTGACCCCTCTTCGTTTGAGAGGTTTTCAGTGTCCCTGATGTTTGCATTGTGTAGAGGGGATTTTATGGGTAATGATTTTTTAAATGTATCATTTTCCTTAGACTGAGGTTTCCTCTGGGTTCTTCTTTTGATGGCCCCAAGATGCAAACGTTTTTTCTGCGAGATAGGTAACCACCAGAAGCAGACCCACTAGAGCGATTATTTTCATTTTCTTGCCCATTTGCAGTAACCTCTATTCTCTCCTGCTCAATCACGCCCCCTTCTCCCTGCTCAATCAAGTTTGTTAATGCAGAGGGACTATCGGGCGAATCATTTGCGGGCAGTTCTGCTGTATCAGTAAAATATAAACCGACATGATTGGCAAGTTTCGTTAATCTAGTGGATAGTAGTAAGATCATGGTTTCCAACCTATCTGTTTTTACGCGTACGTCAGCAGTGATTAGTGCAATTTCATTATCATTGCTATCTTGATTTATTTGCGCGGGCAGATTTACAACTTGGGCATAGGATCTTTCAGGTGTCGCAGATGGATTTCCCAAAAATTGGTCTGAGTATTTTGAGCATCCAGAGAGGCTACTGGTTTGGGCACTTGTGTTTGTGATCCAGTACCTGCATAATCAGTGGAGTTGGTAATATAAGGGGGATTGACTGAGGCCTTACCGCACATGTATCCTTCAATCTTGCTGACCTTAGTGAGCAAATCCTTTGTTGTATGGGTCAACTCGTGCCCTTAATCTAACAAGTTGAGAACATGTGTTATTACTGGGAAAGACTGCTCAGCATTTTCTATGTCATGTGTATTCGAAGTACCCATGAAAGCAAACTGAGAGGCCTCATGAGTGGCTAGAGGGGGCTGTTTGGGGTCCAGAGATGGCTGCTCCAAATTACCATATTGTTCATTAGCAACACAAACAAGTCCCAGTTTCACTGCGCCAAGTATAGCAAAATAGAAATCAGGAGTCCAAGTGATTTGTATAAAAGAACAGCCTTTAAAGTCCAAGGTTTAGTACAAGCAACAGCCTAACATGTGTTTCGAGCCTTCGACGGCTCTTCATCTGAGGCTTAATAGGGATAGAGCCTGAAATTTAAGCTGAAGGGACAATGCCCAAAAACTACTCTGAAGGCTTCGCAATTGCGGTTAAAGCTGGTCGGCTGTTCAGACAGACTGAAGAAATCACTGATTTCTTCAGTCTGTCTAAACAGCCGACCAGCTTTAACCGCAATTGCGAAGCCTTCAGAGTACTTTTTGCTATACTTTGCGCAGTGAAACTGGGACTTGTTTGTGTTGCAATTGTACTTACCTCAGTGGAATTATACTGGAATTATATCCACACTACCCAGATACCTGCAGCCTTGACCCTCTTTGTCTAATTTATACTTACAAGCGCTGGGGATCGTGACTTTTTCTGCCAATTTGGTCTTTCCATATTGTTCATTAGCAAGTGTAAAATGTACTCAAAGACTCTTGCATTAGCAGAGTACTGCCTTTTTCTGCAAGAGGATTACAATAAGTCTTCCCATATTCAATAGTCCTATTGTTATAAAAGGTGGACATTTTCAATGCTTCCTCTTACTCAATTGGCAGGTGTGGAGGGGCGAAGCGAAAGTAGAGTTTGTTTGCCTAGCTCGGCCAACACCGCTGGGGCCATCATGGATACATCAGATGCGCAATGGTTTTGAGACTCTGGTGCATCTAAGGGAGGGCAAATGGAGGGAATATGCTTGTGCATACCAAGGAAGCTGTTTTGGACAGAAATTTCACAGTCATAGATTTCCTTTAGGGGGAAGGTTGAAGCATCTAGCTCATTTTTACGAGAGGCAAGGAGCTGCGCATGCATATAGGAATAAGCGACAGCCTGAACAATTGCCACGTCCTTTTTGTTCTGCTCCACAATATCGTAAACTATTTTTTTTTACGTTGCTAAATGAGGTGCATGGGGCTGAAGACCCGATTTTTGTCGTCATTTTGTGACATGCGTGCAGACTGTAAGGGAACGTTGTGTGATGGATTAGTATAGCTTTACAGATTTTTGCACTTCGCAGGCTGCCAGCCATATGTCGTATAGAAGCTGACTAAAGAGGCCAAACTATGCACCGTCAGAGGAAAGGTAGGGAAAATACACCATTGCTTTCTCCAATAGAAGCTACGGTAGGCAGCGTTATACAATCGTAGAGTTTGTCGGACCCTGCTTATAAACTATGCGGGCAACTTTTGAGATCACACCCTCTAATATTTAAATTGCTACGGATCAGTTGCACTCTCATGCTCAAAAATGCAAAAAGATACAAAATTCAGAGGATCATCATTTTTCGTTGCATCTATATTCACGAAACGTAGCATTAACAATAGAAGTACAATCGGTAAATTGTTGCAGGGTTGTAATACGCAATGCTCTTACCATTTACAATGTGATGTCCAGCGTACAATGACTGAACAAATCGCATTCAAGCCAAAATCAAAATATAGGCGATATTCCCGACCCCCGCACCTAAACAGCTCACTTGCAGTGCACTTCCAGCTGCGCATGCACAAGGATATTTGTGAGCTTGCTGGGAGTGGGTGGGCTGGGTCAGGACCTCAGCAAGTATGCTGTGAATCAAGGAAAGAGAAAAAGGAACATAAGTGTGGACTTAGTGATAAATGTTGTCAGCATACACAAGTCCCAAGATGTTGTTTAAGAGCACCCAGCCCAAATCCAAGTAAGTAATTACTTGTAGCAAGGAGTTTCACCGACTTTGGCACAATGGTGCTTCCTCTTGCAGATGACGGCCTGCGATGAATTTGGCAGCGCGGAGTGGAAAGGCAGAGAGCTGGGCAACAGCACACTTGCAGTGCACTTCAGGTGCGCATACACGAGGCCATTTGTGAGCTTGTTGGGAGTGGGTAGGCGGGGTCAGGACGTCAGCAAGTGTGCTGCTGCATCTGAAAGCTAAGGCAGGAGATGCAACGCAGAACCTGAAATATTTGAGGCATTCTATGATTCTGAAAGCAGTGGAAGCTTGCCTTTTGATCTGTCTTCTGTGCTTTCTAGTCAAATAGATGGCTGAAGATTCAAGAGAGTCTTCAACAGACTTATTTTTACCATCTTCCACTAGTTCAACTTCTGTTCAATGTTAGGTATAAAGTGTTGGTTATGATATTGGCTTTGGTCCATTGGGATTTTCACTGTCATTGCCTGTATTATGCTTGTTAGCTGCGACTTCCTCTAGGAGTCTCCCACAACATTTTAAAAGGATCTTCATAGCAAATATGTGTGGAGGCCATCATAGCCTGCAATCCGTTATTAGTTACGGCAGAACTCAGTGTTGTTAGAATGGTTGTTCTCACCAAGGTCAACAAATACATTTGCCGATGCTGATAATCTCTGGGTAGTAGCTTGGGGGTGGCTCCACTACTGCCTCCAGCATTATTCGAGGAATCTCCGATTGTTCTATTTGTATTGCCTCTAAACCCTGCATACTGGTTATGCTGTTTCATGAGGAGTAATACAAATCCAGTAGGACATTGTTATCAATTCCACTAAAGGCAACGTCATCCTGCTCTGCACTGATATTATTTTGCGATTTTTAAGACTGTCATGTCCTTCGGTGGTTGCCACCACACCACCTTTGTGGCATTCACTCCAGCCGGCATGAGAAAGGAAGTAATTTTCACACCGGTTCACACGTGACCAGCAGTTTTAGTAGGCGAGCTAGTGATTGATCTAGCAGTATTGTTTGTAACTTCAGACTTCATCACTGTTTTTGCACTTTCATTTGGAGGTGCCCTGTGCCTTAAATTATAAGCATTATTTTCGGTTTAAACCTTTCCCAGAACAGTGAATAAAATAGCAAGCTCTGTGCTCACTCTCTAGCAGGGCATTGTACAGATATAATTACAGTGAATTATGTAGGATGGTACTCACAGTTCACGGTTTGAACAAAACCGTTACAGGGCTACTGGACTGCACCATACACTTCTCCATGCTTGGGTGCGCTGGAGTGGTTTTTTCAATCTTAGCCAAGACTCCAGACCGGAGTAGCTGCTCCTGGAAACATAGCTCGGCTCCAAGCAAAGATTTTAGGTGACTGCATCATACACTTCTCCACACTTGATCTACACTTTTTAACCTTCCTGGTGTGATCATACCGTTCAGACAGAAATGCAATCTCTCAAAAAGCACTGTACTGAAATACTACTAATTAATGGAGAAACCGGCACTGTACGGTTTCGAAATAGCATTCTCGGCGGCAACCAAAGGAATCTTTGGCCGCCCGTCTGCAGGGCTACTTTTAGCAGTCCGAATGGGTTCAGGAATTGAAATTACCAAGATAATAGTAGAATCATATGGTACTCTGGCGGTTTTGACCACCTGGACAAAAGAACAAAAGGGAACCAGTCGCCTAGAAACAGAGAAGATAGCAATTGTGACAATATACTGGAACCCACAGAAAATATCAAGCTCGGAGTTCTGCAAAAAAATAGAAGACGTGCTGGATATCATCTCAGTGGAAGATCCACAAACACAGAATCATATGTGGAGATTTGAATTCCAATTGCAACCAAAATACGGAAAATAGTGAGAGGAGGAACGTGCAGACGCAAGCAGAAGAAAGAGGAGCCAGATGGAATGCCTTAATGAAATCAAGGAACCTACACAATGTCGCAACATTGAGAACATGGGGGGAGACGATACCAACCTGGGAGAGAGGGGAATCGAAAGCTACCCTGGACTACGTTTTTACATCGGAAAGTATGCTACACTACATAAAAAACTATGCAGTAGTTAGAACCACAGAGAGTGACCACAATTTGGTAACCGTCGCATGGTCCTCAATAAGCCATCTTACCCAAACGTATCAACATTCGATAGAGGCGAACAACCAGCTCACTCGCCTGCGCCTAACAGCTTCAGACATCGCAAACATAACGGAGAAATATCAAAGAGAAGTCCTTACCAAGGACCAGAAAACAGCATGACCAGACTATCTACCCTTCCTCTTGCAGCACAGACAGAAAAGGAAAGGGGGAAACCCCGTTAAAACGAACAACATACATGCATACGATAAAGAGCTAGTGGAAAGAAGAAGAGAATTAAGAAAAAACAAAAATACAAGCTAAGAGGCTTAACACCACGACAGGGTGGAGAAACTTGCAACTGGTAACAAGGGCATACAAAACCTGGATTTTAGGGCATCGTCACCCATTAAGCTCCAACAAATGTAGTGATTTTTGGACACTCATCAAAAAGCCCAATAAAGAAGCAGTCAACCGACTGACCAACGCGGTGAGTGAAGAAAAATGGGCCACTTTTTTTAAAGATTTGTTCAAAGTTCCGTCATCATCTACGACGCGAATACAAAGAGCGAAAGGTCCATGATGGCTTGATGTGTCTGACAAACAAGAGATAAGTTCAGCAATAACAAGACTCAAGAAATCAAGAGCACCAGGCCCGGATGGCCTGAGTAATATAGATATCAAACAAAATGCTGACGTGTGGACAGATTTCATCAGTACACTCTTTGAACGCTGCAGAGATGCACAAGTGATCCCGACATCATGGACAGAAGCGGTAATTGTACCAATTTTCAAGCAAGGCGACAGAGAAGAACCGGGTAACTATTGCCCAATAGCACTCTTGGACATAATAGGGAAAATATTCGCTACTATACTGTTAAGGCATTTTCAAGCTTGGGCCAAGACATCGCCGGCAAACGACCCCTTTCAATTGGGTTTCCTCAAGAACAGAAGCACCATAGTAAACATTTTTATGTTGAACAATATAAAAGCAAAGGTAAAACAAGGAGCGGCACCAGTACATATGGCTTTCATAGACCTGTCACAAGCATTCGACAGAGTGGACAGGGAAAGACTATGGAGGAAACTGGAAAGTTGGAAATGCCCAGGAGAGCTACTGGACCCAGTGAGGGCCCTTCACGAGAACACCAGAATAAGAGTTTGCCTCAACACCCAAGGTACGCTGACGCGTGAAATTACAGCCAACCGCGGATTAAGCAAGGCTGCCCATTAGCCCGGCACTTTTTATTGCATACCTGGGTGACTTCAAAGAAACAGAGCTCTCAGTAAGGTCCTTCCCGCCTAAACTAGGAAACATAACCATTTCACGGCTACTGTATGCAGACAACCTTATTCTAATGGACCAGACGGAGATAGGCCTACGGCGCCAACTAAACAACTTGGCGACATACATGGAACAAAACAACCTACAAATAAATAAGAAAAAAACAAAAATTCTGACATTACGAAGGAGAGACACAAAAAAAAACAGAAGTTACAAATGGTATCTGGATAAGGAAAAAAAAAAAAAATCGAGGTGGTTACTGACTATAAGTATTTAGGTGTCCTGATAGATGCCTCAAACCAAGAGGACTCCACGCAAACAATTCTCTGGAAAAAGCAAAAAACCTGGCAGCACAGATGAGAACCCTGGATAGAAAATACGGGAAGTTTTCCATCACTCCGGTCATCCAATTCTATAAAGGGAAAGTTGTCCCGACCATCACCTATGGGATGGGTGCCATGTTGAATATATCGAACACAATATGGCAGAAATTGGAAGGGTACCTGTGGAAAACTCTGCTAGGTCTACCAAATTCAGTTTCAATGGACCTTATTAGACGAGAGTTAGGCCTGCTCTCTCTAGAACAATTAGTAACATTGAGTGCTATGCATATCTTAAGAAATACTTTACTACCAGAGGCCCCACCAACATACAAGATTATCAGAACTGAAATATCAAGTCGTAAACTGACCACCTTAAACAGCTAGGTGGACAAGCTAAAGAGAAACTGGAGGAGGTGGCATGCACGGAAGCAGACTTGCAAGCAAACCCAGAAAGAGTAAAAGACAAATTGAAGGCCCAAGATTGGATAAACACCCTGGAAAAAGCACATGTAAATAAACTGGCAAAACATCTCCCACCGACCTTCAATAGCCTGAATAAACCGCTACCATACTGTACAAAGTTTCCGGATAAAAGATTAAGAGCATTCTACATGAGAGCACGTTTAAATCTCCTCCCGACAGGCAATCCGACTAAAAACCGCACCTAAAGATTGCAGATTATGTGGAGAAACCAACAAACCGGAAACAATAAGACATCTGCTAATCGAGTGCCCGGAGCTAAGAAAAATACGGACGGACTTCCTCAACAACCGGTGTACCAGCTGGGTAGGCGTACAGGGAGAGGAACAAGCCACCTGGTGGAATAGACTAATGTCAGGTGAAAAGACTCCCTTGACCTTGGCCGCAGCAAAAATTCGGGAAGCAGCCTTCCAAAAAGTAAACGAACGAACTGAACAGAGACCCATCGGTGTAGCCAAAGACCCTGATGGAGGCAATTAACTTAATCTAGCAACATTTCTTCTTCTTCTTCCTCTTCTCTCCTGACTTCTGGGCACGACCTTGCCACCAGGCCTTCGCTCCGCTCGACTTTTGGACTTATCTTCGTTCGTTCTTCCTTCTTTTATGTCTGTAATTTCTTAGCTCCTAAGGAATACTGCAAGATTCTTGTAAAAATTGCTAAAGCAATTATATACGAGTAAAAAAAAAAAAAAAAAAAAAAAAAAAAATACTACAAGGCTCCTAACTGGAATTTGCTTCATTCCCCATTTGGAATTCTCCTAAAAATGTTCAAACTCAACTATGGCAGCCTCAAATATCCAATAAATAAATAAAATAACACCAATGTAAGGTGGCGCACGTCTACCATTATACAATTAATGGTACTAAAAAATATGGACACGGAAACGGTTTATTCATTCACACCACAGATAGGCCCATCACTGTGAAAAACTAGCATTACAGATCTCACGAATGCTGCTTCAAGGAGTTCCGGTCTACGCTATTCGTTTAGAAATGAAACGTTTCACTTGAGCAGTCTTCTTGTTTCTATTCCTGACCTCTGCTGCTGGTAAACTGCCAGGTTTCAGACCATTCTGTTATTCAGCTCACAGGCACCAAAAAGGTACTCCAATCCTCCTTCCGTTGTTATAATTCCACAAGAACCGAAGTCACGCTGCAACTCGACCTGACAGAGGGTATCTTCGCGGTCAATTCACTTGTAAATACTTCACTTTCCAATCGTACGTCCTGGTCTCTTACACGCGGTATCTAACCTCAAACTCAGTATTCCATCCCATGCAGCAATCAGTCTGTACCAGAGCGAGGGAGCGGAATGAATAACCGGGCTACCGTGCGAAAAAGAGACACCAGGACAGGAGGCGGAACTTCCTGTGGCGCTTGCAAATGACGCTGCGCACGTTTCCGGAAGCCGGAGGTTTGACGGCGGCCAAGCTTTAGCCTCACAAGTAAAGGGGCCGTAGTTCCCGAGGCCTGAAGTGAAATAACATTAGGGGACTTATGCCCACACCACCCCATTGATCCTCAGCATCCTTGGGATTCTGAGAGTGTCCTGACGTGGGGTTGTCCCTCTGCGACGGTGCAGTGGTTGTGGGATCTCGCGAGAGCGGTGGAAGCAACACCAGAACAGTGGGCACGGAGCGAGCGTCTGGCACAGGGTGCTGTGGCGGGGAGCATGGAACAACTGGGGGAGACGGTGGAGGTTGAAGCAACACCCACGGGGACCACGATTGTAAATTGCCCGGAGACAGTTGAGGCACCTCGATCCCCAAGGGCTGGGCTAACGCGGATCTGTGACTTGCTCAAGAAAAAACGGCGAAGGCGAGAGGAGCGCGGGGAGCAGCGCCGCAGCCGTACTGCCCACACCGCCCCCGCCACAACCAGCAGCAGCGAAAGCAGTGGCAGTGAACCCAGCAGCGAGCGTGAGGAAGAGCCTGAAGAGGAGGAAGAAGAGGTTTCTGAGGTGAGTCAGCCGTTCCCTGTCCTTATCAAACCTGCCTACCCCGATCACCCCTCCGCTACTGACCGTGCTTGTCTAGTATCCCCAAGCGAGCGGTCAACTCACGGGAAGGAGGCGCCCTCATTGCTGAAGGCAGGGGGCAGCGCCGTTCCGCCCCGGGATTCCCGTGTCTGACCACGAGTGACCCTTCTCCGCCCTCCAATATGGTGATGCAATCCTGCAGCATACTCCCACCATCAATCCATACACACTGACTGCACTTCCACACAGTGTGTTGATGCCCAGCTCTGTGCTGTTGGCAGGGAAAATATGTCTTACTAGAGATTCTCATCGCATTTAACATCACTGCGTTAGTCTTTGGTGGACCAAACTTCTCCTCTTGAAACTCTCACACCAATGCCATTGGCCACAAGATCAGTGTCACTCCATCATCTTCTTGGTCAGTTGATCATATAGCCACCACTGTAAAACATGAGATTCGATACATTTTTAATACAGGTTGTGACGCATTTTTGTCAACGAATGTACGTGATCACAGGAAGATCCAAAACACTTGCATGCATTGGGTGTGCCGTACATTTGTTATTTACATGTGGTACGTGAGTGAAGTTGATGTAGGTTTGCCACGTCTTGCTGAAACGACAATCCCATTTCACTCGTGATCTTTTGAGGTTTCCTGGTGTTGAAGACACATTCATTCCGAGTTCTAATCTTTCCGTTTCGTTTTAGTCGCTTTGCCAACCATTAGAAGACAGGCGTTGACACAAATACATTGCTTCGCAAAGTTTGGTATTGTATTGAGATGAAGGATGACAGAACGTTTTTTTTAAAGGGGTAAATGCAATGTATTCACTGGCTGAAATCTGAAAACATGAAGCATTTGTGTTTTTTTACTAGCAGGCAATAACTTTAAGTTAACGTGTGCTGTGATTGATTACTTGGACAAGGTTTTGACAGTCGAGTAAGGAAATCTTTCTAACGAAGTCTGGATTCTGCTACTCTTGATTTACTGTTTAAAAGGGGGGTTGGCAAATATTTATGGACTTGGAAATGAATTGAAATGAAAGTAATGTAATAAACTAAAAGTTACAATACATATTTTTGTTTTGTTTAAAAGCTGCACTTCATCGGACCAGTCCTGGACTCTTCCTCTGGTAAAGCTTAGCCACCCGAGGTTTGGGCTAGCCACATATTGCAGATGGTAAACAAATTTCAGTGTGCCCCAAATCTTTCGGCCTTTGCTTTTTTGAGGTTGCTCGGTCTTCTGCCATCCTGCATTTATACCATGACAGAGGCCCGCCGGAGCATGAGGTCCCTTCAGTCTGCTCTTGGGACTCAGTGGTCACAGTTTTCCGGCCGGATGACTGATCTAGTATGGATCCTGTGCAGGGTTGCACAGGATCTAATGTGTTGTGCTGTCATGGAAAAAGTATTGAAGGGGGAACCCTTTTGGCAGCTGTGGCCGAGACTACAGTAGTTAGACACCTCCCTCGGGTTTGGGGGGTGGGGTTAACACCAACGGTTTGACGATCAGCGGACGCTGCTCTGTTGGAGTTCAAACTGCATATCAACATTTTAGAGCTGAGGGCAATCAGACTAGCGCTGATGGCCTTTCTGCCCTCTCTATGGGGAAGGAGTGTCCGTATAATGATGGACAACACAGTGCCTTGCATTACTTCAACAAGAGAGGGGGCTACCACTGTGCAGAGAGGTGATGCAGCTCTGGTTTTGGACACTGCAAGAAGAAATCTCTCGTCGGCAGTTCATCTGGCCGGAGAGGAAAACACGGCAGCGGATGCTCTGAGCAGGCAGAGCAATGTCTCCCACAAGTGGGTGCTAGCTCAGGGAGTCCTTCAAGAGATCTTCGCCCTTTGCGGAACCCCTCAAGTGGATCTGTTCACATCCCGTGTCAACAGGAAGTATGACTAGTTCTGTTCTAGGGAATTTAGGGGACACATTCGTAGACCTGACGCAGCGTGTTCATGAATAGAGACGTTTTGAGTCAATGCTGCTTTGTGTACTGCGATTCGTCGTACATATTAAGTTCAGTCTGCAGATGCGGAATCAATCACTCCTCAAGTCCCCCAAGACGTCTTGGGCTCTACTTTCCTGCCCTTACCTTGACCAACAAACAAATTCAGCAAGCAGGGTGGTTAGTAGCAGGAGAACAGGTAGCGCGATCACGAGTTGACCTGCAGTGCTCAGGGATGTTTTCACAATAAATATCAAGGGGTTTATAAAGAATTAGAAAAGTGGGTGTGTATGTGAATGAGTGACATGTATATGGCGTGGTTTTATGTGGATAGTAGTGGCGTGGCCTGCTTCAGGGAAGCCTGCCTGGATACACTGGATCTGGGGAGGCCATGTGTACAATGGCCCTTGCGCGGAAGATGCCTTTTGAAGTGTACATGGTGTTTGGCACCTCGGCTGTTCCCACCCTGAGAGCGCCCTTGGGAGGGCACGGCCACAGATGTGAACTGCCATTGATTGGGTAGGGGGGATGGACGGCCAAGAGGCATGCAGGAAAGGGCTGGACACTGCTGAATGGAGACACACTTATGTGGATTGCAGGGGCGCGGTCTGCTTCAGGTGAGCCTGCCTGGAGACACTGGGTCTGGCTAGGCCATGTGTACAATGGCCCCTGCGTGGAAGATACCGCTGAAGTGTACGTTGTGTTTGGCCCCTCGGCCATTCCCACCCAGTCAGCCCTGCTAGGGCAAGTGAGTGTGTCCTTGATTCACTGAAAAATTGAAACAACCATTCATAAAAGTTCAGTTGTGTTTTATTTTGTTGCTGATGTTTATGGCACAAATGTACTACACATTATATACTTCGGGTTGCAGCAGAGTGTGGGAAAATCCCCTGTACTGACCGCTGTCACTGGGGAATGTGTCTCTAATGGCACCAACGACACAGCCGGGTATTACTCGTCGAACGCAGTGTCCAGGTCTCCCATGAAGCCACCATATAAATGCACGATAGGCCACCAGCCTATACCACCTGTGGAAAAGAAAGATACACACTGTATTTAAATTAACAAGGTAAGTGTATGAAACCTTAGTTGAAAATGCTATCTTGTATCCTTTGGCATTGATGCCAGTACAAATCTTACTTCACAGATCAAACAACTTGGGCTTTAAAGTGTAGACACATTACAAAAGTGAACTACTATGCGTGCCATTACATTTGGGACACAGAGAAATATTGTTTCTTGGTTGTACGCGCAAGACACATAAGATGACTGTTATGATTTCCCCAAATCGCAAGAGATTTATTGACTTGCCAGACTACATTCATTTGGCATCGATAGATCAAAGTTAAGACAATATAGGAGAAAAACATGAAATTTTAGTGGCTTAAGTGACATCACATCTAGTGTACTCGTACGCATTACTTCGATTGCAAGGGCAAACTGTTGCACGAAGTTTGTGCATAAGCACCATCATAGCTCAGTAACGCATTGCGGCCGGATCTCGTCTTTCGATATGTAGGACAAGCATCAAGAGTTTTCTTGGCAGCAGCAGTTCTCCACCTCGGTTGGCATTACCTCGCACTGATTGCAGGTACACCAGGTGGAGATGTCGTCCATGCGACTAGGCTCAGGCTCTTAATCTGGTGATTCGTCCTCCCAACTGTCGTCCAAAGCCCCATCGTTTCTGCGTCTTTCTCTTTCGAGTAATTCCGCCTTAGAATACTCTGGCTTGTACTGGTAGGGCTGTATTGTTGCCATTATGCGACAAAATTAAAATAGATAGTAATGATAGTACTAGTACCTGTTTTCAAGGGCTACGAGCAACGAAGATAGCTGAACAGAGCAGAAACGAGCCACAGGATGCACAAAAAAAGCTGGTGAAACGATTGGAAAAGCAAATCTGATGTCTGCTGAGAAGCGGTCTGTTTATACTTTTTGAGGAAAGAGGCGTCCTGCTATTTCCATGGAGACGTGTCATTAGCTGGAGCACAGATAATAACGTTGACACAAGACATGCATTGGCATTGTTAAATGGGCCTTGCGCATCTAGTGATGTCAGCCTCAGGGGCGGGGGATATAATTTAGTGCCGCCAGGGCAGGTCACCTTAGGGCGATGCAGCAACGGATAAGATTAGCACATGATGGCTGCACCCTGCTGCCTGATTTTGCATGTGTAAAAGTGAGGAAAACTACGGCAAGGTACATAGGAAATGTTTGTATGCTCGGTCAACGTATACTTAAAAACACATGCCTGAACTCTCGGGACAATAATATTTTTTATTGCACTATTCCTTTAACGCTTCACACTAGCCTCTTCTAAGGCCTCTTGGTCTTTGTAGTTTCCACAAAACGCAACCTCTGTGGACGCCTGACCACTCTGGTTCTGAACCTTTACTGTGGTTTCTTTAAAGTTAAATTACACAAGTCCTTAGTTCAGCATGGTTGCTGCCTGCAAACTTGGGCCCAGCACAGTTCAGTTTTACTATCTGTCTTCTCCGACTCGCCAGCTCTGCTGAACTGTTGGTGAAGGGCTAATCTCTGATACTTTGCCTGTCGAAGAGGAACATACGTATGAAATCTTCCATTCAAGGAGAAAGAAAAAGAGGATGGCTAGAAACAATTTACCCTCTGTGCAAGCACAACAGAAAAAACCTTAGAACATGCCAACGAAAAAACTATCTATATCTAATGGAGCCCAAGGCTTTATTAGAAACCTAAAAAATCCTTCACTGGAATCAGAAGATGGCCAAACCAAAAAGGGGAAAGAAACTGCAGCCTGCCTATTAGACCAAAATAGTGAGGCGGGAGCTAACGCAAAGATCAATCCAAATGGGGCCGTTGTTCTGATAGATCAATAGCTCTTGGATCTGTCGGTATATGAATCTGCCGATATTGAACAGGATCAGCTCGCCCCCTCACACCTGGGGCACAGGAGAGAGGTTTTAGAGCCCCAGGCATCCCCGACTGAACTGCCAACAAAGTAGTTACCAACGGATCGGTTTCTAACTTTGGAGGACAAACGTAAACTGGCAATAGTGAGGAATATAGGGGTCTATCGACACTGCTACCTCCTGAAAAACTCTTTGGCTATTATAAGGAACTCATGGTGGCAACAGTAAAGACAGACACACGTGATCACAGTTCAAGGGTGTTTATTGAACAATAAATGCAGGGTGGAAAACGCCTATAGTAAAACTAAATCTAAGATGGGAGCAAACGTCGACCATCAAATGAAAAATAAGACAGTCCTAGTGGCGTCAAAATAAGAGCCTATACTAAGAAAAACCTATTGCCAAATCCTTCCAACTAATCACACAAAGACTGTGGGGTCGGGTATTAAAAACAAAGTCAGGATGTGATTGCCTTGAGGTCTCCCTTCCCCCATGTTTTTAGCATGGGACAAGGTGGGACTTTGGAGCACAGCACGACCTAACAGTTCCGTATCAGCTATCGGGTTCTTCGATGGTTAAGTCTCGGCATCGAGGCCTGATGCTCTCAACAAACAAACGCAAACATTCTGTTCTACGAACGCTTTATGTGATGGCTTCGTCTCTGGGTTCCTTTCTTCTGGGCGCTGACCCTTCAGAACACATAACTACGTAACAAGACAGTTCCCCCCCCGCCCCCTTTTTTTTTCCAACCCTGGATCTCCCTCTGCTGGGCTCAGACTCCAAATGACAAGGGGGATACTTCCATGCAATACTTCTTGCTTTCACAAATCTTAGTTTTTTTTTTTTTTATATATAACTCTGTTTAGTTTTAGACAAAACAATCATAAAATCAAACATGAATCATAGGCATATAACAGATGCAGGCAGTATCTAAAGCGAACCGTGAGACAGTTGTGAGACAAGGCAGGTAACCAATGTTAACAGTGGCACTGTTCGACTTCTACCAGCGGATTTCAATGAGCATCCAGCCATTTGCCCCATATTTTTTCGAATTTGCGGGGGCAACCCCGCGCGTTATAGATCTGTCGTTCTGAGGCTGCGCATCTGTCTAATTCGTTAGTCCAGTGGTTCATGCACAGCGGATCGGCAGAGCCCCATTTAGCCACAATAAGTCTTTTGCCTGCCCCCAACGCAAGTGTCAGAAACATTTTCCCATATTTAGACAGGTCTACTTCCCCCCCCCAGATGCCTAAGAGTACCATTTTGGGATCCCTAGGGATTGGCGTCGCCAGGGCAACAGAGATCACGTTAATACAGTTCTCCCAGAAGGCCTGTAACACCCGGCAGTCCCATATCATATGGTAGAAGGTAGCAGGTTCAGCGTTGCATCTGATGCATGTCTCGTCCTCTACTCCGCCCCCCCTTCCCCCCAAATCTGGCCATTGCGGTACATGAGCGATATGAGCGATGAAGGATTCTCAATTGTATTAGTCTCAGATTCGATTCTATACCGATTTCTCTAGGGGACAGTAACGCATCTACCCAGTCTTCTGGTTCCAGTTGGCCTACATCGCTTTCCCACTTTGCTTTGAGCCCATCAAGCTGCGTGGCCCCGAAGGAGTTAAGGGCCTGGTAAAGAGTGGAGGTAACCTTAGAGGAGATGCGTTGCGGGAGGATATTGGTCTCAATGGGAGAGCAGGGGGGTATGTTTGTCGTGTCAGGGAATTGGGTGCGAATGGCGTGGGCAAGCTGCGCATGTCGAAACCGGTCCATGGGTGCCAGGTCAAATTGCTCTTGCATTGTCTCAAAGTCCAGGAGGTGACCCCCTTGTATCACATGTGCTAGTGTGTGTATTCCTTTTGCGAGCCAGTGACCAAAAGAGCCCATTTTCACTATTTCCGGAAGGAGCGCGTTGTGCCATATGGGTTGGGATAGTGTCGGCTTTCCTTTCCAGCCGATTAGTTTGTGTGCATCTCGCCAGGCGGGAGTTGGTTATGGGTGGGGTACAGGATCTGCAGCAGGGTTAACGGGGCCATGATCTCTAGTTCAATACGAATGTGTGGTAGTGTGGGGTCTGCTTGCATCCAGTCGTTTACTACCCCGATCTGTGTCGCAAGGTAATAGGTGCGTATGCAGGGTAAACAGATGCCTCCCTCCCATACTGATCTCTGGAGCGTATCGAGGGCAATTCTGGATTGTTTCCCATCCCATAGCAGCATGCAGAGGTTTCTGTCAGTAATTGCGAAAGTTTCTCGGGGGATAATAAATTGGGCATTTTGGAGAATGTACAGCATTCTGGGGAGGGTCATCGTCTTAAATAAAGCGGCTCTACCCATTAGCGATGGGGGGAGTGATTGCCAGTGGGAGGTATCTCTATTGAATCGCTCAATTACTGGTTGTAGGTTAAGCTGGAGGAACCCTTCAAGTGTCGGATCTAGCCGTATGCCCAGGTATTTGAATTCCCTAATAGAGACATGGTATGGGCAGGTCTCCGGGATCGCAGACTCGCCACTGGATCGGGAAGTAAATGGTTTTGGCTTCATTCACCTTCAGGCCTGCAAACCGCTGATACTCCCTAAGGATGAGGGAGACAGCCGGGCATGAAATGCTCGGGTTACTGAGGTATATGAGGTCATCTGCATAGAGTGACAGGTGGTCACCACCCCCCCTCGACCCCCCCCCCTTTCCCGGCCAAGCAAAACCAGTCCAGTTGGTGTTAGTTCTAAGTTCAATTGCCAGTGCCAGGAGGAAAAGAAGTGGGGGCAACGGGCATCCCTGCCTTGTACCTCGACCCAAGGCAAATGATTTAGAGGACCTGCCATTCACCCTTACTGTGGCCTCCAGGGATGCATAGAGGAGTTTAACCCATGATATAAATGTTTGCCCCAGGTTCATCCGAGCCATGATTGCCCACAGTGCATCCCACCCTACAGAGTCGAATGCTTTTTCAAAGTCCACCACCAGGAGGGCTAGTGAGGCTGGTATCTCTTTAGCTCTGCTCATCGCCAGTTGGATTCTGCATAGGTTCATGTGAGTGGATTTGTTGGGCATAAATCTACATTGGTCTGGGAGGACGAGAGTCTCTATTACCTGCAATAATCTATTAGCGAGTGTTTTGGTGAGGACCTTGGCTTCGCCATTAATCAGGGATATGGGGCGATAGGAGGCACATTCCTCCGGAGGTTTCGCAGGCTTATATATGACTACTATGCATGCCTTCCTGAGGTCCGGGGGGAGAGCTCCTAGTTCTTTGCCGTGTAGGAACATACGGTGCATATGGGTAGATAGTATACCACCGAGGCATTTCCATGTCTCTGTAGGGAACCCATTGGGACTCGGAGTTTTCCCGTGTTGGAGCTGTGCAAGCGCCTCTTGCACTTCGGTGTCAGTGATTTCAGCGTTCAGGAGGTCTGATTGGCGCTGTGAGAGTTTTGGGATCTCAATCCGGTCGAGGTAGCGTGAGGGTTCGTATGGCGAGCTCTCGGTGGGTGGGGTATAAAGATTCCTGTAGTAGGCGGCGAATGCTTCAACAATATCAGAGTCTTCAGTCAACAATGTTCCATCCGGAGATTTGATGGCCCGTACATGTCCCCTGCTTTGTTCGCGTCTCTCCAACCAGGCCAGGGTCTTATTTGCTTTGTCGCCTCCTTCATAAATTTGGCTCCGGACTAGTTGATGGGCTGATCGTGCGTTATCTAGAAACAGGTTGCTATGGGTTTCTTGTGCCGTGAGCAGCGCCTCTTTTGCTTCTTGGTTGTTGTGTTCTAGGATTCGTCGTTCAGACTCTGCGACTTGTGCTTCTGCTTCTCTAATCCTCAGGACTTGTCGTTGTTGGTGGGCGGAAACCGCCGAGAAAGCCTCCCCCCGGAGGACGGTCTTGTACGCCTCCCAGATCGAGATAGGACAGTCCACTGAGCCTTCGTTGATCTCCAAATATTCTGTTGTCTTTTTTTCCAGCTCCTCTGCAATTTCAGGGAGACTGAGGCGGTATGTGTTTAGGCGCCAGTTACGATCCGGACATCGGTTGGAATTCTTCATAGTTAGGAGCAGCGGAGAGTGGTCCGAAATTTCCCTTGTGAGGAATTCCGTGTCAAGGAGTCTGATTTATGCTGCGGGGGGTGAAGGCGTAATCAATCCTGGAGAGCGACTTGTGGACACCAGAGAAGAAAGAAAAGCCAGCCTCTTCATTGTGAAGTGAGCGCCATGTGTCCACCAATCCCAGGGCTAGAGCGAACACGGCAAGTGATGTTGAGGCAGGGCGGCTTCCAGATCTCCTATGAGATCTATCGACCGCAGTATCCATCACTTCGTTGAAGTCCCCACCAATCACCCAGATATCGGCCTCTTCCTCCAGGAGTAAGCTCTGTAGCTTGGAGAGCAGTTCTTTCGTGGGGTGGGGAGGGGGCAAGCTGCAAGGCCCCATTTCTCACCCCAGATGTTGGCTAATACCATTACGTACCGGCCCCGGGGTCGGTTTTGACCTTCCTAACCTGCAGGGGGACACGCTTATGGACGAGTATCATCGTGCCCCTGGCACCTTTCGTGAATCCGGCATGGTAGGTGTGCGAGTAGTTGGATCTTTTGAAAAAGTTGGTGCTCGTGCCTACCAAATGTGTTTCATTTAAGAGAGCGATGTCCGGCGAGTATCGGTTAAGGTACTGGAGCACCAATCTTCGCTTTATGCTGGAGCTGAGGCCGTTAACATTCCAGGACAGTATGGTTACCCTGTTGGAGTTCATTCTATCTGCGTGTGTCTCTTGTCGGGGCATCTGGAAGGATCAATGGCGGTTGCGTATTTTCCGGAGATGTGTAGTGACGTTTTTTCCGGGGGAGACGTCCATGGGGTCGTCTCGTAGTGGTGTACATGCAAACAGGATGATAAGTGTGTCAACGGTCTTGCCCGTGGACGGTGCTTGATTTCCTTGCCAGCGTTGTCATTATCGTGCCTTCTTGTCCCGTAATTCTGTGTAGCGGCCGATGCCGGAGTGGTTCGGGTGTCCTTGGCCCTGCTCGTAGACAGTGTTTTGGTTCTTTTGCCAGCATGTGTCAGTGTCTTGCCTTCTCATCCTGTGAATCTGATTAATTATATCCATAAAACTCCACCCACCCTGTACTCCCCCTCCCCCCCACCCAAAAACTGGGAGCCTCTGTCGCCCAAACATTGAACTTATAACTTAGAAAACTTCCTCGGGATGACCCGAACTAGGGTAGTAA
Organism: Ambystoma mexicanum; assembly: GCF_040938575.1. Taxonomy (NCBI): domain Eukaryota; kingdom Metazoa; phylum Chordata; class Amphibia; order Caudata; family Ambystomatidae; genus Ambystoma; species Ambystoma mexicanum. The sequence continues at coordinate 302,855,974 of NC_090937.1, forward strand.
CTTCTGCTGGGTCACCCGGACTGCGCTTGAGACTGCGATGCCTGGACGGCGGCGGCCGCTAGAGTGTAGTTTCCGTGATGTCACGTAGCGAGTTTGGTTCTGTGATGCCCAGAGACCTCATCCGTTCTCTGTGGTATTTTTGGTGGGACGCTGTGGTGATTCGGTTTCCGGGCCCACCTGAGTGAGGGATGGCGAGCGCTGCCCGGACCCGGGTTTTCGTGTGGACGGTCCGGAGGGCGAGCGTCGGGCCGCGGGCTCTTTGAGGATCTTTGTTTCGAGCCATTCCCATGCTTCTTTGGGGTTGTGGAATAGGTGGGTCGTGCCCTCGTGGTGGACCTTGAGCATCCCCGGGAAGAAGAGAGCATACTTGATTGACAAGGATTGAAGTTTCTTCTTGACAGAGTCAAACGACTGGTGAGCCTTTTTGACCTCTTTGGTATAGTCCGGGTAAAACCCCACTCTGTAGCCGTTATATGTGATTGGGCCAGAGGCCCGTGCCATCTGCAGGATAGCGTCTCGATCCCGATAATTGAGGAGGCGTGCATTTATTGTTCTGGGCGGGGCTCCTGGTGTGGGTGCCCGGTGGGTACCCTATGTGCTCTTTCGATAGAGAAGAATTTCGACAGTTTTTTGGGGGCAAAGATATGAGCCAGCCAATCTTCTAGAAAAGATATGAGCCAGCCAATCTTCTAGAAAAAGTTCGACACTGGGGCCTTCCTCTTTCTCCGGGATCCCGAGAATCCTGAGGTTATTGCGACGTGCCCTGCCCTCGCTGTCTTCGGCGCAGTATTCAAGTTGGTTGACTTTCTGGGCAATTATGGCAAGTTGTTGTTCCAACTGGCGAATGTTGTCTTCTGTGTCCGACGCTCTTTGTTCTGCTTCTCTGACCCTGGATGATAGGTTTCAGCGATCTTGACGTAGGAGAGATACTTCCGTGGAGACTCCGCCTATTTTGAGTTCCAGTGATGTTCTCGAGTCTCCAATTGCCTTCATTAAGTTGCTCAGGGAGAGTTGGGGGTCCTGAGTCTCTTCCCTGCTTACCGCTTCCGCCAGGTTTTGTATCTCCTGGCGAGAGGGGGCCTCCACTGTGTCAAGGTCAATTTTGCTCGGCAGGGTTTGCCTCTTGGCCTTGTCCTTACCCATCGCAGAGCCAGTAATTTGTGTGAGGTTTTAGGTCCGGGTGGATCGTGTTGATGCCCCTTAGGGGGTTGTCGTGGAGACCAGGTTGGGGTGGGCTTGTCGGGCGTCTATTTTTCGCAACTCTGTCTCTGTTCCAGAGCACCGGCAGGGCTATTTAGGTCCCTGGGAGCAAATCCCTTGCTCTGGTTGGTCCGGTGTGCTTGTTGGAGGGTCAGGGGTCCACTGGGGTGGTGTCTGTAGGTACGCACACGTAAAGGCCGTGCCCACAGCCTCGATGTGTTATTCATGAGTGACGTGTATAGGGCCGCAGCCTCCGGCGGTGGCCACCGACACCTCGCTGCATGCACCACCGTATGAGTAGTATCTCCTCAGAGACCGTTGATTGTAGGGTGGCGACGTGGTCTCCTAGCGTTGATGGTGCCCAGGATCCCTAGTCTGGGATGGTCCAGTAAAATTTGGGGGGTAACTCAATGCGTGATGTAACCAGGAGTTATACCCCCTTTGTGGGTTGTGTCCAGCGGTTTGTGGATGTGGGGCTATGAGCCCTGCATCAAGGGCCTTCGTCCCTCCAACGGCCGTGCCCCAAAGATGCCGCCTTGTAGCCAGTCCTCTGGGCCTTTGAACAATTTCACAGCGTGGGGGTGAAGCTGCAGGCGTTGTCACCGGTACAGGGTGCTTATACTGGTGGGGGAGGAGAGCGTCCCCGGTCCCCGTCGTTCAGTTCTGTTCCACCCCCAGGGTGGATCTTGTGTTATATTGTGGGAGAGGGTGTGCCGCCTCCTTTGTGCAGGTTGCTGTCCCGCAATTCGCAGGGTTGGGGGGGAGGTTGCACGTACCTTGTTGGTGCCGTTCGAGTTGCCTGTGTCCGCGTCGCGACTCAACCCCAGTTGTTGCAGTCTCGCTGATGAGGGCGGAGGGTGGAGGGGTTCCAGCTCCGTGCCTCGTCCCAGTTTGTGCTGCCCGGTCCCTCAGCGTAGGGTGGATGTCCCCGCGTTGCAGGTGTCTGGCCGCCCAGCGCGTTGCAGATGTCCGTCCGCCGTGGTTCTTCCCTAGGGGATGGGGGTCACAGCAGCCCCAGGCGTGGGGCGTTGGCAGCAGCCGTGCCGTGATTCCCACCCATTGAGCCCACCCAGCACTGTTCCTAGCACGTTCTTTCCCCTGCACTCTCTGCAGTCCCCTGGCACTTGTCCACCTGGCCTACCATTGGCATTCACCTAACCCATGGGCCCAACCCCCGCTATGACAAAAGGTCTAGTAGGACCATTTTGTTTTCTTCATCCCCGTTTTCACCCCCACCCCCTACCCCGGCGCCCCTTATCTTGTTATGCCTTGAAACACCATTTGCTGTATAGGCGCACTATATAAATAACCAATAAATAAATGTAGTGTTAATTACCGGGGATTAAAGGTACACAGCCAACAAGGGCCTTAAGCCCATGTGGAGGATCTAAACCCTTTCTCGGGCCTCCTACCTCCTTTAGTTGGAATTTTTTGCTTGTGTATTCCTTAACCCCCTTCATTTAGCGTTGTACTACCACATTTGCCACTTTCATGTAAAAAGATCCATTTGAAAAAGGGTCTGAATCCTGACTGTGTTCTCTGCTCTGCTGATCAGCACTGTTGACCATCTTCCTTCTCGGCTTGTCTTCCCACTCGCCTACTGCTCTCTGCTTCCTCCATACCTTTGCCCTGCTGGGCACTGCTCTCCACAATCTTGTTTGCTCTCAGCCCTGCTCCACTGCTGCCTCTTGTCTCAACAGGTCTCTGTAAGTCAGTCCATTGTGGCGCTTATTCTGGCTCATTCACCATGCTCTGCCTGCGTTGCACCCATGAAGACCCTCTCCACTTTAATCAACAGACGGGGCAATAATGTCTGGTATGTGCTCTGCCCCAACATTCTAGTGTCTATCCTTTCCATTGTGCGGATGGGCCTTTAGTCACCTTAACCCGAAGCAGACCCAACACTTTAGAAGTGAGTGCACTTAAAGCAAGTTTATTGCATATGATATTATCGTTTATTTATATAGCGCCTATACACAATGTGTTTCAAAGCGCTTCAAGGCAAAGGAGGGAACAAGGGGAAAATACAATGACATTCTTAAAGGCCATGTACAGTAAGGATATGACATTAACTATCGTACTCGACCTGACGACATTTCAGATAGTGCAAGAGCTAAGACATGAGAGGGAGAGTGGCAAGGAAATGGAAACGGGCAGGCAACTACCGTACTAGGCCTGACGACATTTCAGATAGTGCTGGGGGTGGGGGGGGATGAGGGAAAAAAAACAAGTAAGCGGATAGGGGGAGGAGACAGATGAGGTTGCTATCATACTAGTTCCAGGGACAATTCTGATAGAGTAAGTACATAGAAGAAAGTAAGGGGAAGAGGGGAGGAGAGGAGGAGAGAACAGAGTAAACAGTCAAAAAGAGTGAAGAAGCAAGAGGGGAGAGTGAATACAATTGCAGAAGTCGGTAGTAACACCCAATGTTGCAAGCCAGGATACAAGATGAAGATGGGAACAGCATGATTCAGGGCCACCATGAGTACAAGATGCAAAGGAAGTCCAGCATGAGAGTTGAGAAAGGGTGACGCGCCATGAACCAATGAAGTCCATAAAAGTCAAATCGAGCATTGGCCACAAGACGGTGAGGGTGAAGCCAGAATGCATCAGGACGGACTCCTGCAGAAGTAGGCTGGAGAGGGGGCGGGGGACAGGGTGGAAGAATCAAGCAAAACAGGCAACACGTGTGTGTGAGAAGTGGGTGGGGGCACAAGGGAACCTCACGGGACCAGAGGGGTGGGGATGGCCTGTGGGGACAATGGCATTGTACAATCGTCTGGTGAGGCGGTAGATGACGCTGTAGAGTCAAACTAACCTGAGTCTCAGAGAACCACTTAAGTTGACAGTTAAACCACTCCCATATATTTTATTACAATCCACCCCCCACATGTGATTGGACAAAACCTATACAAAAGAAATCCGATCTTTCGCCAATCCTCCCATTCTCATTGGTCTCCATTATCATAACTGCCATCTTCAGATCATATTCATATGACATCCCTTTTTGGGATTTGTCCGTGGTAAGTTATGACTTCATTACAAGTCACAGCTGGCCTGAGCCCTTTAACCCTGAACGTAATTTGCACATGGTTTGAACTGACGATAACCATATCATCCACCATGGCTTTACTGGAGTCCCAGAACATTCTAATCCAAATAACTACCATTTCAGTACACAGTGCACATCCTGAGAAAACAAGCTTGGGTAATCATTACTTCTCCTCTGTCCTCCAATCCTGCAAAAGGAGTTTTTCCCAAACACTCAGAATTCATCTTACAAACTCCTGGCTGCAGTGTTTTAATAAATGTGTAAAGCACAGTACATGTAGATTTATACATTCCCCATCTATGTATCTCTGCATGCATGTTTAATAACGGTCTCTTCTTCACAATGAGTTCTTCGTGACGGGTCCCCATCCTCAAATGTGTATTATGAAGCTACTTGTCACTCCGTTTCTAGGCACTTCGTAGCACACCATATCTGGATCGTGTTTGTTTTATATGGCGGCTTTGGCATATTAGCTTGCTACGTGCGTTAATCTATGTATCTATCCACTTGAACACAAAGTAACACTAAAGTAACTTATCCCATTCATATTGAACGAACCGCTCAACATCAACTGCGAAACCATGGTAATACACTTAACAGCAAGCCCAAAAACCAACATCACATTCATCCTGGTGTACAGACCACCGATATATGACGCAACCTTCGTCGACAACTTCATAGAAGCCATCACCAACATAGCCATCAACCACGAACACCTAATCATCCTGGGGGACTTCAACATCTGGCCTGAAGACAGTCACGCCAACTCCCAAAACTCACTGATTGAACAACTCACTACCATGAAACTACTACAACTAGTCAAAGGGGCAACACACTCGGCAGGACACACCCTTGACACAGTCTTCGCCAAGGAAAAACATCACCACGGCACCACCAATACTGTGGAGCGACCATCTCATCATCCCATTAGTGATCACTATGCCTGCTCAACTCTGCATCCAACCTCCTAAACTCTCAACCACCACAAAAATAAACTGGAAACATGTCAAAGAAAGCAACCTATTTGAACAACTGTAGTTAACCAAGCCCTCAACCACAGAACTAGAGCTAGCTGACCTATACGGGAAAGCGGAGCTACTGCACAAATAGATTGCAGACACAATTGGCATGATCGCCCCAGAAAAAGCATTCACCCCATCAAAAAAAAAAGAGCAATGGCAAACTGGTTCACCCCACTATTAAGCACCATGAAAAAGGAAAACAAAAAGATGGAACTGCAATGGAGGAAAGAATACAACCCAGACATAAAAAAAACTCTATTCCAGAAACAAATCTGTGCATACAAGAAAGAAATTCAAAAGCCTAAGAGACGGCATTATGACAGAATCACCAATACCACCAACACACAAAAAGAAATGTTTAACATCATTAAACAGATGAGAAACCCACCAGGCTGCGATAACACCCCACCTCCCTCAGAGAAACTATGCAACGACCTTGCAGACCACTTCAAGAAAAAAAATCAATGACATCAGACAAACCATACAAAACAGACCGACCAACCACAACATACAACCAAACAAACAGAACACGGAACCACAGCACAAACTCAAAAACTATCCTGAAATATCAGCAGAGGCATTCGCAATGCTGGTAAAACGCAACAAGAAAGCTGGATCAACCATGGATCCCTGTCCCCCGGACATCTACAAATCAATCCTCGCACAACGAACATTAGCAGTATATTACAGAAACCTTCTAAATCGATCACTAACAGGAACTGTACCTAGGACCTTCAAATCAGCATATATCAAAACACTTCTGAAAAACACAAGTGGCGACGTAGAAGACTTCTCCAACTACAGGCCGATCTCAAACATTCCCTACCCGGCAAAACTCCAGGAAACCTACGTATATAAACTAACCCAAGGACACGTAGAAGAACACCACCTGCTAGACCAAGCTCAAGTCTGTTTCAGACCCGCAAGAGGAAAGGAAACGGCACTACTATCCATCTGGGACAACCTAAAAACTAACGCAGACTTAAACACAACCTCAGCCCTAATTCTGCTCGACCTCTGAGCAGCCTTCGACACAGCCATGACACCCTAACCAAAAGACTAAAAGACATAGGCCTATCAGACACAGCACTACTCTGCACTAAATCATTCCTAGCAGACAGAACAGAAACCGTATGGATCAAACCCTTCAAATCTACCCCACGAGTTAACGACTGTGGAGTACCACAAGGATCCTCACTATCACCACTGTACTTCAACATCTACCAGACTCCAGTTATCAGAATCTTCAAAAAATACAACATTACATGCTACAACTACACAGATCATACTCAAATCATCTACAAAATCAAAGACAACCAAGACGATCATTCAACCCTAATCGACTGTCTAAAAGAAGTCTTTGACTGGATGAATGCCAACAACCTGAAAATCAACCCAGGAAAGACAGAAATCATGATAATATCCAAAGACCAAGAGAACGATATTGCCATCCCGTGGCCAACAGAGATGGGAACTGCACCATCCCCATCTAAGGTAGTAAAAAATCTGGGGGTCCTGATGGACAACACCCTAACCTTAGAACCACAAATAAATACAACAGTCAAATGTTTTTTCCTCCTCCACACGGCAGGAAGAAACCGACCTTTCCTCTCCTTCACACACAAAACACTCACTATCGTCGCCATCATCATGTCAAAAATCGACTATGCAACGAGCCTCTACCTCAGAATACTAGAATACCTCCTGAAGAAACTAAAAGGGATCCAAAATACAGCAGCCAGACTACTCCTCAAACTATCCAGAAGAGACCACATCACTCCTGCCCTAAAAACACTACACTGGCTCCCAGTAAAACATTGCATCACCTTCAAAACAATGTGCATAACGCATAGGGCAATCAGTGGACAAGGAGCAGAATTCCTACAAAAGAAAATAACAATCTACAAGCCAACGAGACTCCTAAGGTCAAGCAACGAAAGCCGCTTGGAACTAAAACCATACCGTAAGAAAAAACTTGGAGGCACCTCGTTCTACTACTTGGCCGCAAAAACCTGGAACAACATCCCAAAAGAAATAAGAAACGCTAAAGATCACCTAAAATTCAGGAAATTACTAAAAACCTGGCTCTTCAACACCACAGACTCAAACTGAAAACCGAAACTGAAAGGAAAAAGTGATTAAACTGGAGAGGACACTGACAGCCCCAGAACTGACGGGGGAAGCCCCCACGGCACCTGTACAGGTGACGCCGGGTAGAGTAGAACACAGGCGACACTCATGGAGACTGAGGCGACAACCCCCGCTAATCCCACCCAACCTCTTCACTCGCCCCTTAGTTGCTACCAGGTACCACAGTGTTGTGGAATTGTCAGGATATCAGCATTCACCACACTAGCTGAGTTGTGGACATGCGCAGGTCCACTGGCCGTGTGAGTGGGAAGGGAAGACAGATGGGGTTGTGAGGGAGGCTGGTGGTGGTTGGGGCCAGATGTGAAAGGCACCTTGAATGCCGAATGGGCCCAGATCAGGACAGAGGCGCAGGGGTGCCCGCACACACCATCTGGGGAGACTACACAAGCCCAGCGCCTCAATTGAGGATAGAGAGGCCAACTAACCAATTCCACTAACAATTTACCCTTCTGCATACACCTCTCAAACTCCAAACCAAACACAATCACAGACCTACAGCACAACAAACCGCACAAACTTCACTACATTGCAACAACAAAACAAAAACCACACAAACTCGCACAACACACAATGACTACCGGCCGCAAACACCCCAGGCCCAGCCAACGGACCCACCGAGCTAAGGCTCCCAACAGCACATCACTGCTCTCTTGAACTTTTCCAGCTTCCTCCCACTAACTCACCCTCCCTTCCTCTTTCAGAGCCGCCAGAGCACCAGGGGACCACTCCAGTGGTGATAGTGCACAGCACAAATGTCCTTTAACATTAATATATATTGGATACATATGAAATTGCAACATGGGGCCTTTTTCGCTGCACCCCCTGTCACAAATATGGCACACACTACATGAACACCTCTTCATCGTTGGGACCTTTCCTGACCACCCCAACACTAGGTTTTAAACTAAACACTCTGCTCTCGTGGCTGAAACGTTTCAATAGCAGTAATGCTTCATTTGTGCCTTGTCCTGGTGGCAATGTAATCTGGCTGCTTAGCTCTGTCCTATTCACTTGGGCCGAGGACCAATAACCACACGTAATGGCCCTGAGAATGCAGGATTTATTGCTTAAGTAGTGTACTCACAAGTTGACCATGCTGCGTTATTACACAGTGCTTCATTCAGAGTTTCTTATGCTTGAAAGTGCTCATCTTCTAATGTAGTGGTTCTTATGAAAGAACTACTGGTTGGGTAAGCCTAGCTGGAATTTGAACCTGTGACTTCAACTTGCACACAGATCGTGGAGGTAGATGCTGAACTTTAAGAGTGAGCCATTTCGCATGCTATCCTTATAGGTATGAGTTAGTGTAAGGGGCTGACACCCAATCTCTCATGTCTACAGATACTGTTTATAATATGGGGGCAGCTTCTTTCTTGATCTTGTCAAATGTTGTTTTGCCTGCTGTTTGCCAGATCTCTGCTTACCTGGCCTTGTTTTGTCTGAGCACAAACCCGCTGCAGTAGTATACATAACTAGCAGTTTAACCAGGGGAAACCTTTCCAAAGGTGATCATTGGCTTCCTGATAATTCACTGGTTTGTGCCTTTTGGTTTAGTGAAGTCTCCCTCCAGTTGACTTTTTGTTCTTTCACCACCATTACTTACCTACGGTTGTAGGTATGGTCACAGTATTTTTGGAGAAGTATTGTACATCTCCAATTTACTCCTTGCAGTCCATTTTACTGTAATATCTGGCTATAGCTGATGTTATCTCTCAGTCCTGTCCTGTAAGGCGATTAGTTTCAATTGAATTGGTTTGTGGACTTTACAATTTGTGACAACATTTCTTTGCTGGGTCTCTAATGAGCATGGCCCAGGAGATTGGAAATCGGCTCCCCTTAGAATCACCACAAGTTGCTCACGCATATAATATTTTTCATATTGATTTTTACTGCAAGAGTTTATGCATGCCCTCATTAATGGGTTGAACTGATCAACATTTTTCGATTTGGTTTAAAAAAATGTAAAAATGTTTTTTTTCTTTTTTTTTTTTTTTCACTCCTAAATCTGGTTGGGGGTGCGGTTAATTGCGAAGTAACCTGGAAAATGTCAATATTTGTGCATTAGAAAACTTTTTAGTCCAAGCTTCGGCTCTGTGGATTTTCTAGGCATATTTATTTTTATCCGGGTTAGCCTTTTATACACTTAGTTTTCCAGTCGAGTTGTATATTGTCACGACTATTTTTATGGCAAAGTGATTTTTTTTTTTTTTAATATTTTTTATTTTATCTCAACCAAACAGTACAACGAAACATAAATAAACCTCCAACAACAAAACCAAACGAACAAAAAATAAGGCACTGCAATCCCCATCCCTCCCCCCTATGAGCCTGTAGAGTGTCCGCCATCAGTGTCCGTTCCATGCAGTGGGGCCTCTTCGCTCTCAAGTCCAACCGAGGCCGACCCCGCACCAAACAGCTCAGCTAACAATAACTTCCATGCCGTGAGAGAGCCTATTTCTTCCTCTTCCCCTGCCATACTGCCATCCTGCCACACTGTCGTTTCGGCATCAGCCCATTTTTGGAGATCTCGCCACCAGACCTCCACTCACGGCTTATGACATTTCTTCCACCCCATGGCTATCCTACGTTTGGCAAGCACATAGGCCAGATCTTTAAGTTTCTCAACATGTCGATGCTTACGCGCCCTGGGATACCCTCCCAGCAGACAGGCCCCAGCTGAATCCACCTTAAGTGTGATACCCCTCCCTGCCAGCCTCCGCGCCACTTCACCCCAGTAGGTTGCAATCACTGGGCACGCCCAGAACATGTGTATCATGTCCGCATTCTCTTCGTTACACTTGGGGCACGCCTGGCGCCCATTATCCAGAAATTTGGAAATTCTAAGGGGGGTCATATATGCCCTGTGCGTAATATAGAGCTGTATCTGCTTAAACCTAGCGTTCCTCGATACCTTTTTGTGGTACCCCAGGGCGCGCTCCCACATCCCATCCGACATCGAGGCCCCCATCTCCGCTTCCCGTTCCAGTCTCAGGTGCCCCAAATCCTTCCCAACCTTTGTCATCAACATCTCGTACAACCTAGAGACCTCGTGCCCCCCCCTCTGATGCGTCATACATTATTTCCAGCGTGGCATCCGGTTCATCGGCCAAAGTAGTTTCGGGCCACGTGCTCCGGACCTCCCGGACCACCCTATGATATGTTACATATTGACCCCTGTGTAGCCCCGACCCTGCCTCCAGTTCATCGAACTCCATCAGGGTCCCATCCTGCCAGATGTCGCCCATAGTGACCAACCCCACTGACTCCCAGTATGTCCGGATAATAGCTCTCAGCTGCCCGTCTTCCTTCGCCAAGGCGACCAGAGGTAACTGCGGCATACACGGCAAGGGGTCACCCATCATCCGACAGGCACGCTGCCACATGTCCCTGCCAAGGGCTAGCATCTTAGGACGCTCTCTCATCAATGAACCGGTCACCCAGATCACCTCCCGCAGATAGAAGGGGGAACAGTCTCTCCCTAGCAGCCTGTGTTCAGAGGTCTCTTCATCCGAGAGCCACCTGGCCACATACTGCAGTTGCGCCGCTATATAATAGGCCTCAAAGTTCGGCAGCTTCGCGCCACCTTTCTCATAAGAGTTCTGCAATTTCCACAATGCGACCCTGTTGCGCGTGCCGTGCCATAGGAAATTCCTACATACACTATGTAACCTAGCAAAAAACTTCCTAGGTATCATATACGGGATGTTATTAAAGTAATGCAGGAGCCTGGGCAGCACCACCATTTTAAGCATAGCTCCACGACCCATCATCGCTAAAGGCAATCTTTCCCAGAACCTCATGCACTTCTCAATCTTTCCCACAGCTAGCTCAGTGTTCTGCCTGTGTTCTTCCTCGGTCGTGTGATACACATCAATGCCCAGGTACCGGAAGGAGCTCGTCGCCCACGGGATCCGCAGCACTGGCAACCTCTCCACCGGTATCCCCACATAACTGCCTAGCGGGAATAGTGCGGATTTCTGAGGGTTGACCGCTATGCCGGACAACCAGGCGTCATTGAACAAAAAGAGGCTGCCCTGGAGCGGGGAGGACTGGAGGGCTGGAGAAGCTATAACAAGGGGGTTGTCCTACCCTCTATGCATCTAGGAGGTGTACAGGGAAAATTCAGTGTACACTGGTTATTTAGACCCTAGTGGGAACATATATCATTCTGAGCAGCCACTAAGAAGAATAACGTACTTGCTGATGCTGAACACATGACTCAAAAAATAAATGAAAAATGAATTTTAATTTATCATTTGACTTTCTATTATAAGCTTTTAAATAAACTTTATATTTGCAAGAAATTACAGTTGTTTCATTACATGACAGTCCACGATGTCCATTCATGGAAAAACATACATAAATAAAAAATCACTGTATAAAGGAAAATCTTCCCGGTGACATAAGAAGTAGGTTCATAATTTTTATGTCTAACCAACAACTTGGAAATCAAAATGTCCTATGTCATTGAGAATGGGGAACACACTGTGCAAGTGTAAGATGGGGAGACGATTGGATATATGTCTCCTATGCCCGGCTAAAGACAACCAGGCGTACCTCTCCAATACCTCCAAGATATACTGCAAATTCTCTTCCGGATGTTTCAGGTATAACAGCATATCGTCTGCATACAGGGATATAAGATGGCACTCCCTTCCCACCGGGTCATACTGCTGCCGGAGGTAAATCGCTAAGGGCTCGAGGGCCAGTATGTACAACATTGGGGACCAAGGACACCCCTGCCTATTGCCCCTACCTAACTGCCATCTATCTGACACCACTGCGCCCGTACGGACCCTAGCCAGAGGCGCACTATATAATAGCTCGGCCCACCTCATGTAGCCTGGTCCCAGTCCAAACCGCCCCAGAGCCGCCAGCAGCCACGGCCATCGCACAGAGTCGAACGCTTTAACCGCATCCAACGCCACTATCGCCATTTCGCTTCCCTCATTGCACCCCCATTCGACCACCCTGTGAAGGCGTCTATGATTCTGAGTAATATTCCGATTCGGGACATAGCCCGTCTGGTCAGGATGGATCAGCTTGCCTATCACCCTCCGCATTCTGGCCGCCAGGACAGCTGTTAGGATCTTGCTGTCCTGGTTCAGCATCGACAGGGGCCGGTAGGAGCCACAATCATGTCCCGGTTTATTGGGTTTGGGGAGCGGTACTATAATCGCCTCCCTGAGCGATTCCGGCAGCCGCCCCACCTCGAACGCTTCATTAAACATCTCCAGCATGGGGGGGAGCACCTCCTCTCCGTACGCTTTATAAAATTCGCTGGGGAACCCATCCGCTCCTGGGGCCTTGCAAGTGGGTAGCTGCCGCACAATCTCCTGCAGCTCCTCCAGAGTGATCGGAGCATCCATCTCCTCTCGCTCTTCGTCACTTATCTTGGGCAGGCCTATGTCTTCAAGTACTACCTCTATCTCCTCCCGGCTTCCCCCTTCTCGATCCTCATATAATGCTTGATAATATTCCGCGAATGCCCCATTCACCCCTTCCTGAGTGTCCTCCTCCACGCCCTTTTCAGTGATAACTGATCGGATCGGGGATCTTGGGGTCTCGCTCTTATACAGCCAAGCAAGAAGCCTGCCCGTCTTTTCCCCACCCGCATGCAACCTCTCAATGTACTTCCTGTAATTCAGATTACAGAGCCTGTCCCAGTGTTCTGCGCACCTCTGCTGCAGATTAGTGACCTCCTCCGTATCCATCCCACCCTCCCCCAGCTCTTTCTCCAACTCAATCTCGGCTTTACGCAGATCAGCCAGGACTCCTCCCATTAATCCCTTGGATTTCGCAATGGCAACCCCCCTCATTACAACCTTAAAGGCCTCCCACAAAGTACCAGCCGACTTGACACTACCTGTATTCGCCTCAAAGTAAGCAACTATCTCCTCCCTCATGTCCTCTCTGAAGACTGGATCCCTGAGCGCTTCCGCCCTAAGGCGCCATGTTGGAATTCGCGCACGTGGGGGACAAAATTGCCATCGCATGACCAGGGGCGAGTGGTCCGAAAGGACTCTCGCCCTGTAGTCTATCTGGTCACACTCCGCGACAACGTCCGGTGTGGCGAAAAAGTAATCCAGCCTTGTGTGTAGCTGGTGCGGGGCCGAGTAATGCGAATATTGCCTCACGCCAGGGTGTCTCGTCCTCCACACGTCTGCCAGGCCAAGGTCTACCAGCAGCGCCTGCAGTACCCTAGCCGCCGGGCTGGGCCTGACCACCCTGTCATCCGACCTATCCTCCTTGGGGTTTAGTACACAATTAAAGTCCCCACCCCAAATCACCGGACACCCCATCCCTTCACCCAGTCTAGCGATCAGTGTCCTAAAGTATGTCGCCGTGTCACGGTTGGGAGCATAAGTATTTATAATACACACTGCTTTATTTTCCACAAGCCCCCTTACCATGACCAGCCTCCCATCAGACTCCACAACCTCCCCAAGTAGCTTAAACGGGACATGTGGTGCAACCCAAACCAGCACACCTCTAGCATAGGCAGAGTATGTAGATCCAACTACTGTCCCTCTCCACTTCCTCCCCCTTTTATGGCAAAGTGATTACTTGAAGTGCACATTAGTTTTGTTGGAGTAACTGGGATGGATTTTGTTGCAAAAGGCTTCTTGGATTAAAATGCTGAATTTGCACGACTACTGGGGTGAGTCATTATTAAATCCGCAATAGTGGACACAAGCTAACAGAAATGAAGCTGCCTTGCCAGTAAAACACGAGAGCCAGAAGTGTAGGTCAGTCTTCTTTAATGTCCAACTCGGAACTGCCCATTAGGTGGTAACCCCGCCTCTAAGTTGGATCTGCGTGAAATTACCGAGTTGAACAGTCCGACCACCAAAAGTCTGTTTTCACCCATTTTTTTCGTGTGTGTGTGTGTGTGTGTGTGTGTGTATATGTGTTTGTGTATATATATATATATATATATATATATATATATATATATATATATATAGTTCTGGTTAAGTTGCTGTATCCATAGGAAGAGCACTTTTTGGGCGGCTTATAACTTCGCTCCCCCTGGACGAATCCTCACCAAACTTTGCAAAAAAAGTATATGGCCCACTCTGAATTTTTTTTTGCAAAGTTTGGTGAGGATTCGTCCAGGAGCGGAAAAGTTATAAGGAGGGGGTCCCAAAACTTTTTTTTTCCCCCATAGACTGAATGGGGAAAAAACTTTGCTTGCGCCTACAGCCCAAACCGCTGGACGGATTTTCACCAAATTTGGACCAGTAGTAGCGGCTTGGTCCCGAAAGCTTGCTTTTGCAAATTTGGTGAAAATCCGTCCAGTAGTTTTTGGTCATTTAAAAAAAAAAAAAAAAGTAGGTAAAAAAAATTAGTGATATCTGTGTTCGGTCCGCGGACACACTTCCCTGTTCGCTCCGTGGACAGTGTTCTGATTGGCCAATCGGCTTACGTCATGTCCGCGGACATGCGACGTGTTCGCTGATTGGACGGCATAGAGCGTGAAGCGCGTCAGATTTTTGGTAGCGCCCGCCATCTTGGATTCGCGGACGGCCGCAGACAGCGCAGTGAAACTTGGTTTAAAAATTGTATTTAGTAGAGTGTGTTGGTGTGTAGTGTTTGGGGAGGGTGGGAGAGTATGAGATAGGTTAAATGTTATATTTTTTTATGTGGTAGACCCTCTTGTTGTGTTCGATTTGTCTGCGGACAACACGGCTGTTCTGAAATGTTCTAAATAAACTAAATGGAGGTGTTCTGAGGACGCAATATTTGTCCGTGTTGTTCGCAAGCAAGCTGAAACTGTTCTAAGAACATTCGCGGTGTCCTGAAATGTTCGTAAATGAACAAAATGGGGGTGTCCTGAGGACGCTGTCCGTATTGTTCGCTGGCAAGTTGAAAGTGTTCTAAGAACACTTATTATGTCTGCGGACACTAAAAGTTCCCATAAGGCATAGTTAAAATGTTTGACTCTATGGGTGTGATATGCTGCAGTGATTGTGGCCAGGGCATAGAATCTTGGGAGCATGGCCATATGGCCAGCATATTACACTCATAGTGGCTTTTAACTTTGGGATCCAAAAACAAATTTATAAGGGACAAAGTTATAAGCCACTATGGGTGTGATATGCTGCGATGGTTGTATTTATTATAATATACTTACTGTTTTGGTTTAGTAACTGGAGTACATGTATTTGTTCATTTCTGTGATAAAAGAAAAGATCATGTTAGTATTGGTATTTTGTAACGACTTATAACATTGAATAATCCATTTTTTTTTTTTTTACCCTCATATTTAGTAGATTACAAACCAGAGTAATGTGCAATCTGCTCAGTTTCTGTGTTGCTAAAATCATTGGGTCTGTGGGAGAAAAAAATACATGTTGGATAAAAAAAAACCTCTTTCTGTTATGCTACAGTTTATTTGTTTTCAGTGTTCACTTGTTTCTGGCTAATGCTGTATATATTTGCTTGTTGCAGTTTTTTGGAGCAGTAACATATCATTTATTTGTTTGGATATTGTAAAATTTTGGAGCAGTTTGATACCAGTAGGTGTATTCTAACTGTCTATTTTTTTATATATATTTTAGTGGTATTGATTTATCTGTTTGGGTATTGTAAAATTTTGGGACAGTTAGATACCAGTTGGCGTATTCTAACTGTCTATTCTTTGATATAATTCAGTGGTATTGATTTATCAGTTTGGATATTGTAAAATTTTTAGTTAGTTGGATACCAGTTGGTGAATTCTAACTATCTATTTCTTGCTCTAATTCAGTGGTATTCATTTATCTGATTAGTTGTTGTAGAATCTTTGGGCAGTTAGATACCTGTTGGAATATTGTTCAGTTTATGTTTTTTTACTACAAGTTTAGTTAAGGTTTAAGTACATTTTGGTTTTAAGAACATTAAAAACGTTTGAAAGATTTGCTGGTAATCTCTGCTTTAGAGTAATGGTACTATCATTACATTCAAACCATCCACGTTTCGTTTTTATATATGCAGTGTAGTGACCTGTATTGGTTGTGGCTCCTGGTGGGAGATTATACCTATTGTTGTGAAGGTTTTCTTACCAAGCGATACTGGACCATGTGTGAATCCAGTCAGCTTGCAGTTGTTTTTGGTACCATCTGCATTGTAACGTAGAAGCATTAGTATTACATATTTACTATGTGTTTGTATTAGTAAGGTGGAGCGATTATCCGAATTGCAGGTAGTACATCATCTACCAGGGTTTGCATTTTGTACAAGTTGCTGGAATGGATTCACAATTAGGTATTGAGATATATATAGCGTTCATTGGGGATTTGCTCTTGTCACATTGTTGCAGAGTGCATGTATGTTTCCACATGTATGAAATCTGGAAGATTTCATTTATAGGTATGTTTTATTTTCCAGTACTTGTAGTAAGTACATTAGAAATTCTTGTGGATCGTCCTGTGAGTTTATAGTGAATTTAACCATTCCAGCACAGTAGTCCAATTGTTGTCTTATTCCATGAACACTATACGTGTTATCAGGATTGTTTGTTGCATTTCTGTGAATTACTAACATTTGCAAACACAATTGGTCGGCACTGTGTAAATAAATGTTGTCAACAATTGGTGGCAATTGAAATAGAATATTCATTGCTACATTTTTTTTTTTTAGTTTGTCTTCCTTCTTTGACGAAGCACCTGGTTTACTTTCCCTAATTGGTTCTTTTATGTTTGTGGTACTTGATGAAGTTTTAGTTTCTTTTACTCTCTTTGGAGGATTTGCAGTGACATCCTGTTGCATTTCTGTTTGATTTCGTTTTCTTTTACAACGTTTTACTTTTTGTGGAACAGAATGTGTGTTTAGATGGTGGGGTGTATAGTGAGCGAAGTCTATTGTATTCTAAAATGCAAGGAATATCGGTGTTTACTTTAATTGTATCAAAGTTGATTAGAAATAGACCGTCACGTGTGCGTAAGCGTCATAGTGCTACATAGCTCATGCCTTCTTTAAAGACTGTTACCAATGGCCATCATTGCTTT
This sequence comes from Ambystoma mexicanum, assembly GCF_040938575.1. Taxonomy (NCBI): domain Eukaryota; kingdom Metazoa; phylum Chordata; class Amphibia; order Caudata; family Ambystomatidae; genus Ambystoma; species Ambystoma mexicanum. The sequence continues at coordinate 302,873,391 of NC_090937.1, forward strand.
GTCTAGGGTAAGACCTTGTGATTTATGAATCTTGACTCCGTATGCAAGAGTTAGAGAAAATTGTTCTCTGCGTAAATACATGTCTTTGAAGAGAAGGAATTGAGCTGTTGAGCGTCCTATCCTTTACACTTCTGAAAGTTTGTTAAAGAGAATATTGACAAACTGAATTTTGTTGTCACGTGGGTATGTTTGAAAGCCAACAACTGTACCCAGTGCTTCATTAACTAGTCCTTGGTCCACGTCAAGGTTACGTTTAAGCATTACTCTGCAATTTAAGGATAATTTTAATATCTTTTCCAACCCAGCTGTGTTGGAGATTGAATTTTCTAAACTATTTAGTCTTGTTGTGGCTTGCTCACACATGGGTAGTGTCATACCATGTACATCTAGTTTGTCTGTGGCGCTAATTTCCATTATTGGTTGCATTTCTTTTTTTAACATTGTTTCATTGAATTTGAAACAGCTTGCAAGAGTTGGCATTAAGGCCGTACAATTGACATTTTTTATGGGCTAATTGTTCCATAACATCCGTAGCACATGCATTATCGCCATAAAGTGCATGAATGTGCCGGGTTTTCAATATTGCTTGTGCTTCTTTAGAAAATATACCAACTCTAATACTTTTTAAGATGTTGGCATAAGTGAGATCTGCAGATTGCCGCATGTTTTCTGTTAATTCTCTGTATTGGAAATGTTGCCAAAGGTTGACATTTTCCAATGCTGCCAACAGTTTTACGGCAGAGTTTGTGTCCTAATGTTTTAAAAATAGGCTCACCTTTTACTGGTGTCAATTGAAGAAGATCTCCGAAAATAATAATGTGTTTTTCTGCAAATAGCTCTTCGTAGTTTGTTTTGGTTACTTCTTGTAATCTGAGGTGAATCAAAGCCAACATTAGGTTGGACACCATGCTCACTTCATCTATTAGCATTTTCATTTGTTTTAATACTCTGCGTAATTCCATTGCAACAACAAAATTTGTACATGTACTTTACCGAAAATATGCATACCTGTAGTTTGTGTTCATGCATATGGATATGCATGGAGCTGCAAGTAGAAATCTTGGAGACTTGTACAGTATTTTTTTTGTAAAAGGTGCTTTCCAATGAAATGACACTTGTACTCCGAGAGATTCACAGTACATTTGCAGTGCTGATAGATGTAGAGGTCTTCTATGTGATTGGTGGATGGTCATGTGACTTCTTAGCTACATCCAATGATGGAATGGCAGAGTGAAGTGGAAATGGTAGAAGGGCTGTCCATGTTACGATATGTCCGCGGACATGGCGGTAGTTCGCGGACATTGGGTGTTGCATCTGGGTATTTTTGGGTTGGGAAGCCTTGCAAATGAGAATGAGCATAGAAAGGGATTGGTCAGGAAAGTTTAGTGGGTATGTTGTGCCAGGAGAGAGTTTCTCAGATACTGTTTTTGCTGAGAGAAGAACAGATAGCTATGGCTGTGTGTTTCAGAAAACAGATTGTTTGGATTTTGGGAGACTCGTGGATACATTGGTTGAAGGTGCATGCAGAAAGCTGTGGAGTAGCTGTAGAGCTTGGATTCCCCCATGTGGAAATACACTGGCATGGAGTACGTGGAATGAAGTGGTTGGACTTGCTACCTCTCTGTGCTATTTTGGAGACAGAGCAACATTCCAATATAATTATAATTCATTGTGGAGGGAACAGTTTAGGACATGTGTCTGGAATTTCTTTGCAATTTGCAATGAAAGAAGGACTTGGGAAGGTCATGGACATGTTCCCAAATTCTCAAGTAAGTTTTTTCACGGATTGCGCAGACACAAATGTGGCTTCATTCTTCTTCATTTGGTCCACAAATGGAGAAAGCAAAGCACAATGTCAATAAGGCTGTTTGTGCCTTTCTAAGAGATTTTGGCATGTTCTCTTTTCACAATGAAAATATGTTTCGTAGTACATACATTTTTCACATGGAGATGGGAGTACATCTTACTTTTCTGAGAAATATTCAAAATGCATTGTGACCTTTTTTAGAATTACAGCATCCATTTTGTAGTAGGTGTTGAATATTTATTATTTTTCAAACACAAACACCACCAAAAGGCTCTTTTCAGAGCCACCACTTCCTCCCAGAGAAAATTGCAATGGTTATGATAGGGCAGCACCCCAAAATTTTAGATGTCCGGACTTCTAAAAAATACACAGGGCCCTGCTTCATTTATTTTCACTTCTATTTTTTAACTGTGAAAGGCGGCTCTGAAAAGAGCCTTATTTTTTTGTTTTATATATATATTTTTTTTATACAGGACACACTAGGAGAGGAGGGGGAAAGGAGGCTAAAGGGGGGACACCAACCACATGGATAAGAAAGGGCGAGCTGAGAGAGGTAGATGTAGAGTGGGTTTTATTTGGGTAGTGGGCAGATCTTCTCGTGCTCTGAGACGATAGTCTCAAAAGCACTTCGAAGTCGCCCCCCCCTGGAGAGTACTGCGTCGCAGTACATACACACAACTGTGACCCTCGAAAGGTAAGGGTCATCAGCATTGCGTATGGCCTGTGAGGCAGCTTGAGGAATATGCTGTCCCACAGGAGTGTTCCTTGTGGTGACAGGATCAAAAACACAGGATGAAGTAGAGGAAGTCAACCTGCTACGCTCCTCGGAAGGTACAACCTTGCGAATGGCCCCAGAGTGAAATGACCTTGGGTGTCGCTTCATGGTAGTGGTCCCAAAGCTGTACGAACCATGCCTCCCGCGACTCTCATTGCAGGTGACTTAGTTCGCACAAGCCTTAGGACCATTCCCAATAACTGGCGAATTTCAAGGGTTTTTCGGTTTTACTTTGAACCATAATGTCCCTGTACATATATATATCCCCCTATAAGCCCCCCACCTTACACCTATACATTTTTATTAACTTTACCCCCTCACATATAAATATGCGAATAAATGGAGGTCTGACTTTTGGTAGTAGGACTTTTCTTCTTGGGTAATTTCGTCCTAACCCTCTAAGTTTACATGGTGGGCTGCAACCCACAACATGAGTAAAAAGGGCACAGGTGGAGCCTGTCCTTGTGTCCTGAGACAAATGGGTGTAGAAATGGGACATTACATCTCCTCCTTGCTTAACAAACAACTTGGGACGTTAACCCATTTCTTCAATCCATCATGATGGTTTGCGAATCACCCTTCTGGATGGGCTTCGAATGGGTGGAGTGCTTCCGTTGTTGCGGTCCCGCTCCCTGTCAGCTGTGTCCACATTGCCGTTCATAAACTCAGAGTGTGCATCAGACGAGTCCCCACAGTTATTTGACTCTTCTCTCTCATGAGTCAAATCTCCTTCAAATGATTGGAAGAATGAGGAGCCTCTTGCGGCAGTGCCGGGGGGACTGGCAACTGTTAACATGGTTCCATGCATGTGGGTCACTGTCAATAGCTCTGGTTTGAATGCCGGTGTTTCCTTGGAGTCTTGGGCTTGACACACTAATACTTGATCTTCTATTTGAAAGTCACTGGTCCTTGTCTTCCTTCTGTGATCGGCATATTCTTTCATTATGTGTTTGCTTTCCCGATCCTTTGCTCTGGCCTTGGCTTTACGGTTGTTGGATGTCTTGCTGTAGGCTTGTGCGGGAGAGTGGTTCTCACCACGCGGCCAAACATTAACGCTGATGGACATACTCCCGTAGAGCTGTGCGGTGTTTCTGTAGTTCCGGCGTAGTGTATAGATGGCCTGCATGAACGATCCCTTTTGATTGAACAGATTTGGAGAACACGTTTCAGATTGGCCATAAACCTCTCTACTGTCCCATTGGCTTGGGGCCAGAGTGGTGTGATTTTTGCAGAGCTGGAATCCTATATGTTCTGCAGACATTGCAAAATCGTGCCCGCTGAATGGGGGTCCATTATCCCACTTCACAATGGTGGGGATTCCGTAGTCGGCAAAAGTTTTGTCCAGCGCTGGGATGACCGACTGAGTGTTCATGGAATGGATCAAATGTATTTCCGGAAACCTGGACATCTCGTCCATGACTACTAGTATATAATTGCCATTGGAGAGCGGACCCAACATGTCGACCTCGCCCCACACCTGCTTGGGGCATCATTGTCATTTTGAGTGGTTTAGGGAAAGTGCGTCGAGCGACTGCTTTGCACGCTATGCATTTCCCCAGCGTCTGTTCAACTTTGACATCCATCTGTGGGAATCATATCTTTGTCCTGAGTTGCCTCTTTGTAGATACAATGCCACAGTGTCATGTGTGTGCCAGATCAATTTACTTGATCCTGTAGGCTTACAGGGATGACACGTCTGTTCTCCTTTACTAGTAGTACTTCTGGGGAGACAGTCAATGTGTGCTTTTATGAGGTGGAATGTCTGGGGTTATTTCTCCTCTGCTGCCGACTTGGGCTTCTCGTGTTTATTTCTGTGAATGCCACTTGCCGTATATTATGCAGTCTTACTGTTGAGAGCAAATGCTCTTGCTTCGTAACTTCCAGTTTTTGCGGTAGCGTGAGTGATTTTGGCAGTGCATTGCTCACAATGTAATTTAAAGATTGGTTTACTTTGATAGGTTGTCTCTTCTCTTTGGCGGGTAAGAGATATCTGGATAGAAAATCTGCGGGATTACTATCTTTACCTGGTCGATTTATGATGAACAAATATTCTTGCAACTGGAGTTCCCATCTTGCGATGTGAGGTGGCATCTTGGTTGTCGACCTGCTGTTTATGGTCATGAGGGCTTGGGGGTCTGTTATCATGGTGAATGGTCAACCGTATAGGAACAAATGATAGTGTTTGCACGCCCATACGACAGTGAGAGCCTTTCTGTGGTTGCCAATATGCGCACTCGGTTGGTGATAGGCTGCGGCTTGCATTGGCCACAACGCGTCTTGCTGAGGATGGTGACGCCCCTGACTTTATTTTCGCTAGGATCGCTGCAAGGCCAACGGGGCTGGCGTCAACTGTTAGTTCGGTTTCTAGTTCTGGGTGGTAGTAGGCCATGCACGAAGCGGAGGCGATAGTCTTTTAATTTCTTGAAATGCCTCTACACAGTCAGCCGACCAGGCAAATTCTTGCCCCTTGTCAGTGAGTAAACAGAGGGCCGTGCTGACTGAGGCAAAGTGTTGAATGTACCTTGTGCAATAACTTGCCATGCCTAAGAATGATCTGATGGCAGGCACTGATGTTGGTGTGGGAGCTTCTACTACCGCTTGCACCTTTTCTGTATCTGGTTGTAGACTTCTCTGCAAAAAAGATGTGCCCAAAGAATTTGAGCGTTAATTTGCTTAGCTCGCACTTGTCAGCGTTTAAGGTCAGGTTTGCATCTTCGAGTGCCATGCGCATCCAGCTCAGCGTGAGATTATGGCCTTCTTGTGTTTCTCTGAATATTATGTCATTGCTGTAGTTCAGGCAATGGGTTCGATGACCTGGTGTATCTCATTCTGAATGATCTATGCAGCGGAGGATACCCCGAAACTAAGATGTTTATGTCTGGAAAGCCCTGGGTGTGTGGAGAAAGTGGTTATATAAGAGTCCGGATGTAGTTTGAGCTGATGGTATCCTTTATTTAAATCGAACTTGGAAAAGACTTTTGCCCATGCAACAGGTGCATCATATTGGTCATTTCAATCGCAACATTGGGTGCCTAAAGGCTTTTATTGTTTTCCTTTTTAGGTGCTGGCACTATGGGCGACACCCAGGGGGAGGGTCCCGATGCCTGTACGATTTATGTCCTGGTGTAGTAGAGACTGCATCTTGTCCTCCAAGTGTTTCTGAATGTTTAGGTGTATTCCCCGTTAATGTTGTGCTATTGGTTTGACGTGAGTGTTAATATGCAACTTAATTTGCTTCCCTTTTAACTTTCCTAGACCTTTGAATAGTGACAGGAATGTTTGTCATCTTTTTTTTTTTTGTGCTGGTCGTGTAGTCCGACATCATTCGATACATCACATGCACCAGGCTCATCTGGATGGCCGATCAGAAGCTAAGAATGCTCCCTCCTGGGACTTCACCTTTGACTACGTATATCGTGACCTTCTTGCTCTCATCTTTGTATGTACACATAGCCTTGAACATTCCCTTGCAGTCGAGCAGTGTATTTGTGCCATACGGACATATGTCAATGTCTGCCTTCCTTAATTCTTTCCTACTGTTGAGGAACTTGTAGGTCTCCTCATTGATTACATTGATTGTGGCTCCGGTATCTATGTGAAATTCTCAACTGCGTCCATTTATCTGTAACGGCAGAGTCGGGCTGTATTGAGTTGCTGTGGCATTTCCTATAGCATGTATGTAGCCTCTCTTTCGGTCACCACCCGATGAGGGAGAATCTGATTCATTGCGCCGCCTCGGCGATGCCTCTAAATAGCTGACCTTCGGACGTGTCCCGCTCCTTTGCGATTCGCTTTTGTGTCGTGAATGCCGGCGTCTCCTCTTCTGTCATCATGTTGATCTTCCCCCTTAGAGCCGATAAACCCTGCTTCTGCTGTGCGAACTGTGTCTACTGGGTGCTGGCGACCGCTACCTTCTTGGGAGAGGCCTTTCCCGCTTCGGATGATTACTTTCCCGCCTTCTAGTTTCTCTGATGCTCTACCTTCTGGAAGAACTTGATGTTTTTGCACACCGATTGAAAATGGTTTTCACCTCCGCATTTGTGGCCTACAGCTTGGCACGGGCCGATGTGCGGGAAGTTGTAGCCACACCTATAAGATTTCTTCTGTTCTTGACTGCGTTCCGACATGCGCACAGGACATATGGATGCCGTCGAGGCAGTCTGCATGATTTTAATGTTGCTTAAAGATTCAGTCTTCAGGGATAATTGTCTGTTCTAGCGAGTAGCAGGATTTAATTAGGATCCTGCTCTTCTGCAGTAATTTCTTTCTAAAGTTGGGAGATTCACAGCCTGCAATAGCTTGTGTCTTTAAGGCTTCCTCTGTTGAATAGCGGTCGAAGTCGCAATATCTTGCCCTTTTTCTTTAATCGCATGACGAAATTGTCCATGCTTTCCCCTTTTGTTTTATGTGGAAGTTGTGCGTTCGTAATCTGCATTCTTTAGGTGGGTGAAACAACTATTCGAGGAGTCAATCTCTTGTAAAGTGTCAGTCGAGTTTTCCGGCATTTCAAATACAATATCTCTCACAATGGGGCCTAATGAGTGCAGAAGTATGCTTCTCAGGCAGTGTTCTTCCCTGATGCCTTTTGCAGCAATGTGTATATTAAGTTCCTTGAGCCACCTGCTCCATCTTGGTGCCAAACTGCTTTATCCGAGATATCAAATGGTTGTATGGTCTGGAGTTGAAGGGACTCATGTCCTCTCTGGGCCAGTGGTTGTGAGTGGATGAGTTTGCTGGTGGGCTTTGTGAGCTGCTGACACCCTCATTGTCTGACATGACAGGGTTCTAATGTAGAGGATTTCAGCAAAGCTCACCTTAAAATGGTCCTTGTTGATATTTTGTGAGCCACATGTGAGTGTTCCTGCATGCAGCGCTGTTCATGTATATATATATTACGCTCACTTGGTTCCCACAGGGGCGTCGATCGGACCCGGACAGCTGCGGTCTCCACCAACGTGATGCGTAGTGCAGAGATGACAGTCTGGACTGGCCCACCTAATCTGGTCTGCTGGACTCGTAGAAGTATTCTCCTGCAAGTGGAGAAAGGGATTTAGCCACCCGTGGACTTTAGTGATGGCCCCCCAACTGTTCTCGTTCTCCCCACTAATCACCTCCGATATCCCCTCTTGGTAACCTCACCTTACGTTTTTAAATGATGAGCTCTCCGTCCTGCATGGGATGCTGGGGCGCGTAGATACCAGTTACTTCACTGGTTTGAAGGTACTGGAGGAGTTCCGGAGGAATATTGACTCCAGTGTCTATAAAGTTCAGAGTTCAATATGTCCGATGTTCACTCTTGTTCCATTCCCTCGTTAGGTTGCAGCTGGGTCCAAAAGAATATTGCCTGGAGGCAGCTGATGGCGTTCAGGTAATAGTCTGTATTACCAAACACTGTCTGGTAAAAGTTGCATGAGTTTAACTTGCTGTTTTCTCTCCCTTTATAGGTGCAGCATAGGAAGATGCGGCGAATTAAAGGATAATACCTCAGGTGGTAAAGCAGGTAAGCCTATGGTGGCAAGAGATTGTCTTTGTCGGCTCACCTTGTTATTCCTTTTGTTTTCCCCCCAGGTGCTGGGTTTCGACAAAGAAAATGATGGAGGCAGCGCCGAGTCGAAAGATGCGGTGGACTGGTGAGTATAACGTGGCGTTGCTGCTGGCGAAGCGACGCGTGCTGAAATAATGTCCTTTCCAGGCTCGGAGCTGTGCTGGGTCCGGAATCGGGTAAGGAATCAAATAATGTCCGTGATCTAACCTCTTCTCCTTTCCGGATTCGAGGCGGGCGCGGCAGAAGACTGGATGCTGACTTGCAGACACGGTGAGCGTTAAGCTGCTGGATGCAGAATGACACGAAGCATGGGCTGCTGTTCGGGCGTGGTTTAAATAGCCTGCAAAGTAGTCCCAGGTCAGAAGTTCCCCAGAACCACACCCAAGTGAAAAATAGTCCCTGTAATAAAATAGTCCCATCCAGGCCTCATGTTGGCTTGGACTCATTTGCAGCATGGTCTGCATAAGGTAAGTAAAGTCTATGAGCCTGGTGCCTATGGCGCCAGGACTGAATCCAAACAGCCCCCAGCCGGGGCTGTTGGGGTTTTAATAAGTATCTGGATGCCTGCTCCCGGGGCTGATGGACTTGATCCGGATGCCCGGGGGTAGGCATCATGACAATATATTTCTGAGGCTTGTGGAATATGCTTAGGTCACATGCTATGCATAAGTCGACATCTAGTGGAAGCTGCAGAGTATTACAGTTGTTTTCGAAATGTTATGTTACTTGGCATTTATACAGCGCCTTAGAAATTTGAAAAGGGACGTCAACAGGGCGTCCATTAATACTATCCCTAGTGTGACGTCCGCTGTACCCATGGTCCTGTTCTGATTTAGCCATAACGCCATTGATTAATCAAAATTGAGTTTGTTTACTCTCCCTATCCTTTATACTTTTCTATCACCGACTATCGGTAACCTCTTCGACAGAGGTGAAGAGAATGGCCGTTGAATAAGACTTCCATCGACGGATCCTTTCGGCCTTGGATGGCCGCTTCGGGCTTCGGCCCTAACAGTAGGCAGAGAGGGGGGAGGACATTGGACAATGTATTTATCCCTTAACATACATTTTTCTTGCCTTGCTGCCATTTCGTTTCACTATGGATAGGACGCCTTTCAAATTCTGCCCAAGCTGTAACAAAAAATTCCCCTGGGTCGAAAAGCACCTGGTGTGAAATCTTTGCCTAACACAGGATCACATTGAGGGGAGCTGTTGAGACTGCAGGCTCTTCAAACCTAAGACGTTAAAGGATCGTAAAACTAAGTGCTAGGCCCACCACGCCAAGGCCACCATGAACGTGGAGGGAACCTTCAGCGATGACGGAAATGCTGCATTTTCCGACGGCAAAGGAGATGGGGAAACGTTTCCCAAGCATAGGCCCCTGACCCCACCAGACAGGCCGGCGGCTCTGTTATGGGGATGACCCCGGGTGGCGTCGGCGCTCACACTGCCCCTACCACTAAACCCAGCCAAGGGCAGTGAGTCGACTCGTACGTTGACCAAGAGCCCGAGAGGTCCACAGAATCCCTGTCCTCTGGGCACTCGAGGTCCCGACCGCCGCATGACAGGCCCCGACTGTTGCAAGACAGCACAGACGCAGCGCCTAAAACCATTCCCGACTGTCGCACGTCAGTAGACTAGACGTCTGGTCACCCCACAGCCGAAATTTTACACGTGTAGTTGAAAACTGTAAATGGCTCAAAACAATCGGGAATAGCCCACCTGCTTAAGAAACACGTCCCAAAAAGCCTCCTTAAAGAGTCCAAAAAACACTCTTCAAAAACCCCTCGCCACCAGAAAGAAAGGTCCCCCCCTACACCACACAGGGAGAAGGATTCTCATCCTCCTCCTAGTCAGCAGCTTTAAAAAACAAGGACCACTGCTCACCTCAGGTCCCAACACTAGACCCAGTGTCCATACCAAGCTCTGCTCAATGCACATGCGAAGACCTTGATAGGGTCATGAGAAGGATGACTTTTATGGCAAACTTCTTTTACAAGAACCCAGATTCTTTCCAGAACTTTCAGACCACCCCACCCACTGCAGCTGCCTCTACTTCTCGGCCCCTTCCTAAGGGTTCCATGTCATTTCATCGCGGGATGTTTTTCGCATTTTTTTTTTTTACACGATTTTTGTAAATGTTTTTAATTTTTTAATCGAATTTTTTGTAACCTATTTTTTTTTTTTATTCCTCCCCAACCCCCCTCACATTTTCTAATAAATTGGATGGGATTTTTCAAAAAACCCTGCAAAAAAACATCCCGCGACGAAAGGACGACGCACCCTTCTAAGAGGTCTCGTCTTGATACCATGGCTATCCCATACCAGCAGGACACACCCTTCATTGATCTGTATGACCCAGATACTGACACTGAAGACACCTACACAGCTAAGGAGGGCAGAAAACAGGACTATGGCAATGAGGAGGAAGAGATGTAACACATAGCCTCTCCCGTGACCCTAGAACTCCGCCCCCCCCCCAAACCCCGCAGTGGCAGATTTGCCAATGGATAACCAGCCAAGCCACTATAAAACAATATGCTCATTAAAGCAGCTGCCATAACTGGGATGAAGTGTCTGCGTTATTGTCATCAGCTCCAGACCCTCTTAAGACCCAATTAGCCCTGGTAGCAGCAAAAGGAGAGCAGTTTCTTGCTTCATTCTGAAAAATTATTTAGATGCTGCTGACCATGCAAGCAGAATTATTGCAGAAATTACAATTATTAAGCGCCATGAGTGGCTACGACAGTCCGGCTTCAAGCAAGAGACTCAAGCTGCGCTTCTTAATATTCCTATTGAGCCCAACGTCCCCTTTGGAAAAGCTGTTGAAGACTCCCTAAAATGTGCTAAGAATGAATACGACACCTTAAAATCTTTGTGCCAGCTTACAAATAAACCCCCATGCCAAAGCGGCAATAATAATTTGCGTCGATTTTGTGGACAAAATTCACAGAGGGGTCCAGGCTACAGACAGAGCCAGGAATAGTCCGGAGGTAATGATCAAGGCCAAGCCTCACAAGGTTACCAAAGGGGACAGCGCCGATCCTGCGGCCGGGGGAGGCCCTCCACTTCTAGAGGTGGAGCCACACCTTCCCAGGCCTCTCCAGTAGGAGGGCATATTTCAAACTTCACCCAAGCATGGGAGGGAATCACCTCAGACAAATGGGTGCGAGGCACCGTGGCAGGCGGTTATTGTGTGGAGCTAATCCAGCTACCCCGGAATCATTCCTGCGTCAAAAGAAACACAAGGAAGGAAGAAAAACACATTCTTCTCGAGGAGATCGCAATGCTGCTCCAAAAGGACGCCATAGAAGTCATCCCGGCGAACCAGGGGAAAAAAGGGTATGTATTCAACCTACTTCTGTGAGCCATTTAAAAAAAATAAAAAAAAATAAAAATAAACTAACAATGCGCCCAGTATTAGACCTACGCCCTGCACACCTATGTCAAACCACAAAAGTTCTGCATGACTATGCTACAAGAAGTAATCCCTCTGCTAAAGCGCGGGGGGCTACAAGGCGACATTGGATATGAAAGATGCTTATTTTCATATTTCAATGTTCCCAGCGCACACAAGATTCTTGCATTTCAAGTTGGCAAACCAGCACTACCAATTCAAGGTGCTACCCTTCGGAATAGCATCTGCACCAAGGGTATTCACAGAGGTTGTGGCGGTGGTGGCAGCGGACCTGTGCAGGCAAAACATTCAAAGAACTATCCACCTTCTCTTTCAATTGAGCTTCTCAATAAACAAGAAAAAAAATCGAGCCTAGTGCCAAGCACAACCGAACAGTTCAGAGGAGCTGTAATGGACTCAAAAGAGGGGTTAGTCTTCCCGTTGGAGGAAAGATTCCAAAATATGTTACTGCAAATAACTCCATATCGGGCCCGACCGCCAGATAAGCATATGTAAAGCTATGCTTTTGCTAGGCATGATGGCATCTTGCATTTACCTAGTACTGCACGCCTGCTCCCCTTGCAGGAATGGTTGGCGAAACAGTGGTCTCAGGCAAGCAGTCAGTGGGATGATCTACTGGTCGCCAACACTGGTGCAAAACCTTCGCTGGTGGACAAGGGAAAATCTCTTGAAGGGGAAACCCTTCCGCGATCCAGCAGTGCAAGCGATAGTTACGACAGACGTGTCACTCGCCGGGTGGGGGGCTCATCACCTTCCTCCCGCAGCACAAGGTCTGTTGACTCCTGCCACGGCGCAGAACCACATCAATCTGCTGGAACTACTGGCAGTATTCGAGGCCCTTCAGGGATTAGAGATACACCTACACCTAACAAACCAGTCAGTACACACAGACAGCACTACAGCAATGTTTTACATCAACAAATAGGGACTCACACATTCTCCAAACTAGCACAAAAAATTTTGGAAATAGGCACTCCGACGGAAGATATTCCTATCCTCTCAACACGTTCCAGGGGAACTCAACATTCTAGCCGACTTGCTGAGTAGAGCTTCCCCTACCAGAGGAACAAGAATGGCAAAAAGACACAGGGGTCGTAGACCACTTCTTCTCTTAGTGGAGTTAACCCGCGCTAGACTGCAGGCGAAAACAAACCATGCCCAAACTTTGCGTCCAGGTTCCCCCAACCAGGCTCCAAGGGGAATGCCCAATGAATGAACTGGTCAGGGAGATTCGCTTACGCTTCTCTCACCCCCCCCCCCACCACTGCTCTATTGAATAAGGTGGTGAACTAGATTCACAGGGAACAAGTGATGCTCATCCTAGTTGCTCCTATGTGGGCAAGACAGCCATGGTATCCACATCTGCGCAAACTGGCGATGTGCGACCCCCCCCCCCCCCATCAAACCCCTGTGCCGGACAACCTACTCGCTCAACACGGGGGGATTAACACCCTCAACCTCACTCAAAGTTGGCAGGGTGGCTCCTGAAGTCAGAGTTCAGACCTCTTAACCTACTTCTGAGGTGTATGGATATCCTCATGGAGGCACGAAAACCAAACACTAGATGTGGTTATTTTGACAAGTGGAGGACATTTGTAATTTGGTGCCAGTCTAAACAAATAAACCCCATAGAATGTACTCCATCCCACATTCTAAACTACATGCTCCACTTGTAGACTCAGGGTTAGTACTCAACTCTATAAAGGTCCACCTGGCGGCATGATCGGCTTACACCACCTCCCACAACATAGTATCGTGGTGGAAAGTGCCGGTCATCAAAGCATTCATGGAGGCAGTAAAAAGACTCCACCCTCCAATTTCTAACCCACCGCCAGGATGGGATCTCAATGTAGTACTCGCAAAGCCCATTCGAGCCTATGCAGAAGTCCAGTCTAAAAACCCCTGACTTAATGCCTTCTTAGTGGCTGTTACTTCCATAAGAAGGTTTAGTGAATTGCAAGCATCGTCAGTGCAGGATCTTTTCTTTGTCATACACAAGGACAAAGTGGTTTTATGTACACATCCTAGGTTCTCTCCTAAGCTCACCAGTCCATTGAGCTACCGGCTTTCTTTCAGAACCCAAAGAGCTCAGCTGAGGTAAAACTCCAAACACCAGATGTAAGGAGGGTGGTCCTTTACTATGTGAACAAGACCAGACTGCTAAGAAAAACAGACCAGCTGTTTGTCCCTGTAGCACCAGGCAGAGAAGGAGACCGCATTTCCAAGAATGCCATCTCCAGATGGATAGTCGGATGCATACAACTGTGCTATTCTTTATCAAACAAAACACTGCCTTTCACGCCAAGAGCTCACTCCACAAGGAGTACAGGGGCCACTCTGGCTTTTATTACTAATGTCCCCTTAGACTGCATTTGCAGAACAGCTACATGGAGCTCAATGCACACTTTCACTCAGCCCTACTGTATCGACACCCATTCCAAAGCAGATGGTGGGACAAGCGGTTCTAAAACATCTGTTTGCTGCTGAACCTTTTCACAACCCACCACCTTCTCCTAACACTGCTTGCTAATCTATGCATAGCATGTGATCTAAAATGTTACGCTCACCTGGTCTCTGCGGACGTTTTGGGGCACGGTTGCAGCCCTCCCGGGGGTGAGGTCGCTCGGTTCAGACTTCGCCCTCTGCGGTTATGTGGTGACTGGTGGCAATAGGTGATGCTGCTTGGGACTGCTCCTGCGTGGAGAATAGGGGGCGTGGGTATGCCAGCTTGTGCGTCTGATCCCCTTCCAGAACCCTTCTCCCAAACTGTGGTACCCGTGGGATGCGCTGTCTCTGGAAAGCTCACCTGTTAATTAGTTTTCGTGAGCACTCAGTCCTGCTGCTTCTGGCAGGGGTGCTTGTATGATCTGGGACGAGTTCCTTCACTGGTCCCTTGCACGTGGTAGTCCAGTCCTCCTGCGACTAAGCCACTATACTTCAGGTAAGTGTTCCTGTTTGCCTTTGTCTTTCCTCGTCTGTTTTTGTTGTATTGTAAAGTTTGTAGTCTTGTATTGCTGTCCGTTCCACTTTTTATGTTTGCTCTTTTGCTTTCTTCCCTTGCAGGTGATGTTGCCGGCCCGGCAGAAGCTCCGGAGCTCGAGGCGACAGCCGGAGGGAATGAGGAACGAAGCTGCATCTGTACAGTCGCTGGTAAGTTGTTAACTAGGGGGCAAGCGGGGTTCAAATGCAGCACGGCCCTAGGACGGATGTTCTAACCTTGTCTTTCTTCTTCTTCACAGGGTCTAAGTTCGTGGATGCGGAGTGCGGTGCTGCGGCGTCTGGATCAAGATCACTGGATGTCAGGAGATGAGTCTGCAGATGAAGCGATGACACACCGGTTTCCTGGAGGTGAGTGTGCAGGAGAACGCCTGGTTTCAAAGGTAAACCGGTCCAAGCGGCGGTGAGCGTTACGTTGCACTCAAGTGCACAGTAACGCGAAGCACCGGCCTGAAGGATGGAGCAGCTTATATAGCTGAGCTTCTGAAGCCACGCCCACCAGGTTCAGCCTGTCTGCCACACCCGATGAGTCAGCACATGAGGATGTTTTCTGGAATAAAAGGCTTTCAGCTCATGGAAAGTTCTAAAATAAAAGCACTCCTGCACTGAAATAAAGTAAAAGCACTCCTGCACTGAAATAAATAAAGTGTTCCTGCTCACATCTCTATACTTTGGCGCTAGGACTGAGTCCAGCCAGGGCCCCTGTGTTTATAGGTCCCAAAGGGACGTAAGTGACTCAAGTGACCCATTGCCTCCATCACTAGATGGTGTGGTTTTTGTGTTCTGGGGCCTGTGGCCATGACAGCAGATTCCACAAGCCTCAGAAGGGATACATTACTCAACGTAATCGTATTTCTGATGCTTGTATCTGCTTAGATTCACATGAGCCCACCCTTCCTCCCCTTGGAGAGAAGGTGCATGGATGTTTTTATGAGCTTGTCTGATACATATCTGCTTGGATACAACTGTACTCGTGCTACACTTCATGCTACCTCCTGTCAGAAACAAAACAATCTGATACAAGCATCAGAAATACGATTACGGTGAGTAATGTATCCCATATGCCAGTGACCACAGAGCCTTCCGGGTCACATGCTCTCTCACTTCCGATTGGCCTGATGATTTTAATGTCCTCATGTCCTCTTTGGCGATGCAGTGAATTGTGGAACACAAAAAGTTGGGCACACCACTTGTGCCGATGCGCTAGGGCACCAGCGTGGCGCAGGGCCTCCTGTTGCTGCGTGTACGCACTGTCGTGCAAAATTATCTGGATGGAACGCACAGCGCTGGCCATGCATGCCGGCTGTGCAGGTATTGTGCTTGAGCGCCCGGTGCCGTGTGGAGCCGAGGCACCAGTTCCTGATGGAGATCATTGGAGGAGCACTCGCGTTGTAGGCACTGCATGCCTCTGTGGCTTCCTGTTTTCTGTCAGGTCCGTGGAAGTTGGAGACCGGCGACACGGTCTCAGCAGGCAATATTATTTTTCTCGGTATGAGACAGTGGTTCAGCCTCGTCGCCAATATTAAATCTGCAGTAGCGGACACAAACAGAAAGGAAGCTGTGTAGCTAATAAAACATGGGAGCCAGAAGTGTAGGTCAATCTTCTTTAATATCTAACTTGGAGCCGCCTGTTAAGCGGTAACCCCGCCTCTAAATTTGCATGGTGGGCTGCAGCCCACAACAGGAGTAAAAACGAGACCGGTGGAGCCTGTCCTTGTGTCCTGAGACAAATGGGCATAGAAAGGGGACATTACAATGATATACATAGTTTATTACATGGTGTAATTGGAGGTTTTGAATTACTTGGGACCGTAAACACCTCCTGGGTGAGGGGCATAGGCCAGTGCAGCTTTTTTTGACTGTCCCGTGTACTTGACAAACAGTTATGGTGAAATGAAAATACGTGTTCGCTTAATCGGTTTCAACATAAATCCTTTAATCTTACTTTTTGTTAAATCCCATTCACTGTTAACCTAAAGATCTGTGAACCAGTTGCGATTGATTTGAGCTATTTGCTTTCTGGCTGTCCATTGCAGAATTCGTGAATACATGGTAGACTGCTGTGTCTTTAAAGGGCTGGCTAGTGAGTCACCCCTATGTCTTGCTCGCTGCTGCCTCTTCGGCTGCAGAGCTGCTTCAGCCATGAAATAGAACGTCCCATTTCCTGTTCCCTGGCTGGCACCGTGTACTGCTGCTGCCGCCCGAGATTAACCATAGTGCAGCGAGCGAGCAATATGGAAGGACCCTGAGGCAAGGTGGAGAAGGCCGCTGGGATGGAAGCATATGTCCTGGGGGACATTCTAGAGGTAGTCCGACGCGGAATGCACTCGCATCTCTGTTGGATTTCGTGCTCAACCTGTGAGGCTGAGAAAGGGAACTTTAAGAGAGTGCTTCTGTGGGGGAGGGAACTTTGAATCTCCGATCACCAGTGTGCCAGTGTTAATTCCGTGCAGATCTTTTGGGTCCTGTACTTTGAGTTGTGGTCTGTCTGGTCTGTGCGTGGCTGCCCATGCCATACGGGGGAGGGAAAGGGCTTCGGATTCGCGCGCGTCGCCTGCATGATGGTGACCTTTAGATTAACTCGTTAGAAGGTGGGGTCTGCAAAGCAGCTTTCAGTGGCTTTAGGATTGCAGGTCTTGCACAATTAATTTACATAAACGGGCCCAGGGATGTGCTTTCATACATAGGATGTAAAGGTGCTTATTTTCGTGCTGTTTTTCAAGAACTTACAAATCAATTCAACTAAATCGGTTTCATTTGCCCATGAGCTAGGCGACTAGGCTTCTTTTTGGAAACGGTGGGTACTTAAGATTAGTTTCAAAACTGATTTCACAATCCAGATCTGTTATTGGTCAATTACAGCTTTTGCGATTAATGAAGGGTTCTTAGTTTACATGTCGGATGATCTCCTTACATTTACTGTGGTGCATGCTTTGTGTTCAGTCCATGGAAACGTTGGCCTGCTTAGTAAGGCGGTCATTGGGATGTGTCGTGAATATAAATTATGAACTGCTAACCTGTTGTACTGTAAACATGGGACATAGCCTTCCTTTGAGACACGAGTGCCACTCTAGGAAGAGCTTTTAAAGTCGACACATTTCTTTTTTTTTGTTGTTGTCTGGGTTGATAGATGGGAAGAGTTTCGTTGGAACTAGTGGTGAAATCTCGGCAATGCTGTATTGCCTGTTTTTTTCAAACTTGTATATAGAGCTAGGTCACGTCAAAATTATCCGCTCGCTCTGATTTAATGTAGTGATGTGTCCTTTTAAAGACAGTTTTCCGGGTGCAGGTGGGACACAGGAGGTGCGTGCGTGAAACCACATGCAACTAGCATTGATACAGTGCTCCAGCTGACATTGCAGTTCAGGATTTCAAAATCTGCCCTGTTTTTCCACCTGGACGCTGGTTTCTTCCGATACTTACTGCTCGTCAACCTGTTGACCACCATGCTTACATTTCTCCAGTGGCGTTTTATTTTGAAAGCACAATTTGATTAGATACCAGGTCAATCCATCCATAATCCTGTTTTTTTTTATTGTTTTAACTACCAGCCTATCGTTCGCATTCATGAATGCGGTGGATAACTTTGACAGTCTAGTGAGGTGAATCTGTGGAATGTAGTTTAATGCAGCTGTGACACCTAGAGACTTTCCAATTCGAATGAGTTAGCAATCCACTTTTTTGAAGCCAAAGTTGTCCACTAATGTACTTTAGTCATGACTCACCATGAGTGTTGTTTTTCTCCCTATCCATTGCTCCTCCACTGCCCCAATAGCTATAGTATTGTTGTATTGTGCCAAATACATACAAGTGTTTGGTGCAGAAAACAAAACATTACAGTTTCTGAGCAATAACAATTAAGTAAATATAGAGTTCATAATTGTAAAATGCTTAAGTTCTAATGTCATATTAATAGAAATTGTAAAATATTAGATAATAGCCGAAGATATGAGAACCTTGTACCACAAACTAGTTTCATCTGGTATTTTGAAAGGGCACAATGAAAAGTAGTGGAGAATGAAAGAGCAATGATGGCCAAACCGAACATAGTCTGTGGAATGTTGCAGGGTAAAGTGGATTTGACAAAATTAACTAGCAGTGTCTTTGGAGGCAATGGGTGTTCTATCAAATGATATGATTTTAGAATAATTGTGCTAGGGCTCATCTACCGCCCTGCCTTAAGCACGCAGAGCTGGAATCTACCCTGAAACCTCTGGATAGCTGAGGTGAACAGTGGGTTTGGATTTAGGAGTCTGATTTTTTTTTTTCCCTTGAAGGATTTTTTTCCACTGGAGCAAGGTCAGTGGTACTAAACATAGTCTATAGGACTATGGGATAACCCTACTGTTTGAACAGAGCCATGTCTTCTTTTCAACTCTTCAGTTTTCAGTTGAACAGTTAATTCTGATGTGGGGCTTAAGGCGAATTATGAACTGATACTTTAAGATCCATTTTACAGAGTTGAGCAGTATTAGCCCATTGACCATGCAGGGTAGGAACACACGGCTTGGCCAGTTACCCAGTTCAGAGAGAGCTTGTTGAGTCAATCCTAAAAAAAAAAAAGCCCTAAAAAAATAGCGACCACTCCCTCCTGTGCCTGGCAATACGAGGGTGGGGAGACAAAAAGGCGGAACAACCTATGGCAGCACCCTATAGAAGTCTCCAATGGTTGTAACCGACTAAGACTCAAGCTGTGAATTTGAAGGGGGGAGATGAGGATGTGAATTATGTTCCCATGTTACTTTAATTTAGAGCCAGAAATAATCCCACCAAGGGTTCGGAAAAATACCATTGCCATAGTCCTGATGCGAAAATGGTTAGTAAAAAAAAAAACCTTTTCTAAAAGGGGAAATTGGATATTTGAAGCTCAGAAAGGTAGAGGGCCTGAACACCCTAATCGCTAAGAGGAAACAAATTCAGAAATTGGATAGCAGCCCATAGGGCAACATTGTTGCAGCAAGATTCCGAAGCAATGTTAACAAAGCTAATGAGAAGAGATACAAAATTTGTTTGCCAACAAAGGTGTTCGCTATAGACCTCCATAGGGGAAGGGGGTGGTAGTTCATCTCATTTGACAAGGGTGATCTGATGATGCTAATTAACAAAGCGAGCAGATTGTGAGCTCCGGGACTGGATGCTGTCACAAACACGATGCTCAAAGAGGCACCTGAAGAATGGGCTGCTTTCATGTTCTCCCTCTTAAAAAAATTATGATGGGGACAATTCCCAAATCATGGCAGTCGGCAGTGATCGTTCAATCCATAAAGGAGGCAATAGACACATCCCACTCTTAGACGTTATGGGAAAAATCTTCGGGAGGGGCAAGCTCTGCGGAGTCACCTGTTGAAATAGATCGCTGCTTCGGGAAGATACAACCCTAGACAGACAGGTTTTTATAAAGGGGGTGGGAACTGACCTAAACCTGTTTTTGCTCGACATCCTTAAGGGAGAGGGGGGTCTATCGAAAAAGGGACGCAAATCTACATGGCCTTTATAGATATCAAAAAGCCGTTTGACAGTGTAGATGGAGAACTGCTGTGGAGAAAAATGGAGGGTTGGAATTGTCCAGCACACTTGGTAGCAGCAATTAGATCTCTATATGGCGAGGTTCGCACTCGGAGATACGAATGCGATG
Organism: Ambystoma mexicanum; assembly: GCF_040938575.1. Lineage (NCBI taxonomy): Eukaryota > Metazoa > Chordata > Amphibia > Caudata > Ambystomatidae > Ambystoma > Ambystoma mexicanum. The sequence goes on from NC_090937.1 coordinate 302,893,568, forward strand.
GAAATCCAGGATATGCAAGGTGAGGAAAAAGGGGAAGGATGAAAAGAGGAGGAGTTTCAGGGGACCGGGAACCAGGAATCAGAAATAATTGCTGAAGGAACTCCGGCAACACACGTCTGACTACTGCAAGCGGTAGAGTTGAGACGCGCAAGGCCGCGGGGGCGTATCTGCTTTGTAGAATGTAGAGCGTACAACGCGGAGACTGACAAACAGCGTTCCGCAGCCATGTTGGGAGTAGGGTCAGGGACCACGAAGTCCAGAAGAGACGCGTACGGTGGTTCATGACATGTTGGCCCCGACTTTTCAACTTATTTATGTGATATCTACCGTCCCACTCGATGGGGTGAATGTATTCTCCCCTCTAAGATAGGCAACCACGGGATTGGTAGGTTATTTGCTGACAACCTCGTCGTCCTGGACCAAACCCAGACGGAATCCAGCGGAGTTTGAATGCATTGTTGGCATTTATGAGGGCAAAACGGCTTGGAAGTTAATCCCCCAAAAAACTAAAATTATGGTATATGGTACTAGAACTAAGAAGGGAAACTCCAGACGCAAATGGTACCTGGAAAAAACCCTATTAACGGAAACCGGGTCCCTGGTATATCTGGGGGCTCATGGCAATAACAGGAGGGACGACAGCCCTAGGCTTCTGGCTCTAAAAATGAAATCTTGTATCTTAACAGCTCAGGCTATTCTGCTTCATAGGAGATTTGGAAAATAGAGCCAGTAGTTTCTTTGAAGCCAAAGTGACTCTGGTTTTGATCTTTGGAGTGGAGGGGTTTCTCTTCACGCCTTGCAAGGTGTGGGCCTCATTAGAAGGGGCATTCACCACCATTTGAAATCCTTAGTGTAGAGATGGGTAAGATGGGGCCCGACATTTTAGGACCATGGGAGTGTTGTGGCAGTGCTACATTCGAATCCCTAGGTTTGAATATAGAAGCTCTGATAACTAACCCCGACAAAAACAAAAAACTAATTTGGGAGCAAGATTGGATACACACCCTGGAAGACGGAAACGCCCACTTCCTACAATCGGCTTTAGGCAACGAAGTTAAGCCCTATGGGCATAGGCCGCAATATCTAAAACTCTTCCTCTTTTCTTGGGACCAGACAAAGTTCATGTGATTGCGGTTTAACTTGTTCCCAACTAACAAAATCGTGAAGATTTATGGGAAGACAAATGCGGTGGCTTGTAGATACTGGAAGTCTGGGTGCCAAGTTGAAACACTGCAACACGTTGCCTTATTTTTCAGGTGGCTGATGGAAATCAGAGCCAAGCATTTTGAACATTATATTAAAAAAAGGAAATGTGATGTGGCTGAGGATTTCTGGTCCCTACATGGGCGGGGTAAGACTTTCAGGTGATTTTTGTACTGATAAAGTTTATAAAAGATAGGTTTAAAGTGTAGGGAAGGAGGGAGTAGGAATTGAAGTGAAGAATTTTATCCTGGGATAGGGAGGGTGTTGCTGGGACCAGGGGTTTTATAGGGCGGTCCTTATTCCGTTTTTATCTTTTGTACGAAGATTTGATAAAAGTTTGTAATAAACTATGAAATTTAAAAAAAAAAAAATTAATAACCCCAAGTACTTATCCTTTTCAAAGCACCTAGTTTAGAGAATTTACAGGCAGGGGACAGTCTGACTCTTGCAGCACACATAAGGTCGATTTTTGTTTAGTTATTTTCCACCCTTGGTCAGATAGTGAGAATGCCATTGAGCTAGCTTTATATGTTGCATTATGCACAGTGTACAAAGCACATCTTTGAGCCACACTGTGTACACCTACAAACCCTATTCTGAGACCTAATCATATATGTAGTTATCCAGCTAAATATTTTCATGTGGTTACATGTCCCTTTCCCACCCTACAGTGAACAGATTTTACATGGTTGAGAAATATTTACTTTAATTAACAATTGTAATGCTATTTCCATTGCAGCCAGTCCAAAACAAAGATGCTAACTGACAGTGTACACTGGTGGTGTAAGGTTTGACAGGTATAGTGTGCTTCATCTTCAACAGCAGAATGTTCTCCTATCATAACTTAATTATAGTACAGTGTCCATTCACGTCATGCATTCAAAAAATATCTAACAATTGGGGAAGGATTCCACAGTGATGGCTATTCTCATACAGTTGTCTGCTGTAGATAATTATTAGCATAAAAACGTGATATTACTATCCTCGTTGTGACCTTTCTCCAAGAAGTTCTGTTTTCGGTTGCCGACTCACTTATTTATTAAACCATGTCTAATAGTGCTTTCTGACAACTTTGCACCAAATTAACCTTTTATAAACTTAGTGCGGTCTCCTTGCATCTCTCGCTTGTACGTCACCACTTCATTCAGTCACGTTTATAATTTCTCCCTTATGGATCCTCATTTTAACTAGTCATGTGCCAAGTCCTTCTGTGCTCCCGTCTCAGCAGTATCTTATGGGCCCAATGCGTTGTAATCATATTGGCTTAGTCTTTTCCCGCTTTCCTTTGCCAAAAAGTATGATTGCCTTTCAATACCCCATTGATGGTGGGTCATGGTTAAGTTTAAGTGCCTTATTTTATTGCAGTTCATGTGCACATTTTGCTTCCACAGTTCCTCCATTCTGTATTTTATGTACAACCATCGACCATTCTTTATTTTTATTTTGAATATTTTACAGAATTATTTTTGCTATCCCTGACTGGGTCAATGCGGACTGACCTTTGTTATGGAGCATACATACTCATAATTTGATACAGAAAACCTAGACAATTTCTATATGCACAATACGATTGAATTTAATCTTCAAGTCATGGAAACATCTTTTTATTACCATGGAACTGCTTAATTTCTATATCTTTCAGCTGCTTATAGGGCATGAAACGGAATCTGCCTTGCTGGACCTAAAAAAACAAATGAATCACCTAAGAGACGCAGACAAACCTATGCTCCTCCTTCTCCTTGACCTATCAGCGGCCTTTGATCTGGTGGACCATAAAACACTATGCCATCACCTCGCTACCGCAGCCAATTTCTCCACGAGGGCCTGTGCTTGGATAACTTCCTTCCTGCAGGATCGAGTGATGGTTTTCTCGGAAACCTCCTGTGCCAACCCTAGTCTCATCAAGTGTGGTGCCTCACAGGGTTCTTGCATAGCTCCTACACTCTAACCTCTTCACACAACCTCTAGTCAAGATCCTTGACGCACTGGGCACCGCATACACCAACTATGCTGATTGACTCTCAGGTGCTCCCCCCCCTCTCAGGGGACTACCTTGCTGACCATAACACCCATAACTCCATCTACTCCACAATCCAAGCCTGGATGGCAGAAAATTGGCTATGCCTTAACAGTGAGAAGGCCGACATCTTGCTAATTGACTCCCCGTCCACACTTGGTAAACTGGGTGATCAATATCGCTCCTTTACAGTGGATAACATCCCTATCACTGTAGCCAAAACCATAAAAACACTGGGTGTCTATATTGAACCTGATCTATCCATGAATAAACAGGTCAGCGCAGTAGCCTCCACTTCTGCCTACCACTCTAAACTTTTTACCACAGCTAGACCATTCCTTTCCCTACCTAATTGCCTCACCATTGCCAGGGCGATTATAAGGTCAAGGCTGGACTACTGTAATGCCCTCCTCGCTGGCACCTCCCAAAAGAAATTGACCAATTTACAACTTGTACAGAATAATGCATTGAGGGCGGCAACTGGCGTCTCCCAACGAGATCACATCTGAGGTCCGAAGGAAAGTCCACTGGCTTCCTGTGAAGGAAAGAATTGCCTTGAAGACACTAGCACTGACGCACAAATGCCTTCACAGCCTTGCCCCACCTTATCTAGCTCAAAGAATCTCCCTCCACACCTCCTTCAGACCTACCAGAGCTGCTTATACCAACAGAATCATGGTCCTTCTCACCCACAGAGTGCGGGCGGGCGGTTCCAGCTTCCCTAACATGGCAGCCACCTACTGGAACTCTGTCCCCCCCCCCCCCTTTCATTAGGATGATTGACTCCCATGCATCCTTCAGGAAAGCTATCAAAACGAGGCTATTTGTCCGACAATGCTTGTTTGCCTTGTGCTGTCTATGCACTTTCCACTCATGTATGCTTTCTGCTGCTCTATGTTAATCCTGTAACTATAACACTGCTCTGTTAATCATGGAACTGTAACATCACTCTCTGTATCAAGCTTTTTATGCTGAGGCCGCATTCGTATAATCTTGAATTAAGCCTTCTTAAGCTGTCTCATAGCGCCTCGATGCCCGCGGGCAGCAGTGCGCTCTACAAATTCAAATAAAAAAAAAAAAGTTAATTTTGTTTGTGCTAACGTTCTTGGCAACTGCAATAGAACAAACCAGCTGAAATCACAATGCCCAATAGAGTGGCCCATAGGGAATGTTGGAGCTCACTCGCTGCTTTGTCTGCAAAACACTGTTGCATAGGGTGGATTTTCTATGTGCTTCTTTGAAGGCATGTTTCTGTGCCCTGCTATCTGTAGGGTATTTATTGGTTTTACTACATCTGAAAATCTGAAATCTCTAGCTTTGGTAAGTGCTGAACTAGATACTAGAAAGCCTGAAGTACTAATAAATGGGATATTCTAACTTTACTTCTCCAGCATGGGGTCTGGCATGGATTCACATGCTCATGAATATTCCCCGTCGTCAGGCTGGGAATCCTCGGTAAAGAAAAAACCAGTATCAGTTTCGTTTCTGATCTGTCTTTCGTAGTAATAACCAATCACTGGTCTCTGCGTCATACTGACCACAGCCAATGACTGCCCTCTACCTAAGCACCGCCTCTGGCAGCCATCTTCAGATTTTTACCGCACGTTCATGTGTTGGGATCCTCGTGCTATTGCTCTCGAGCGTTAGTGCTATTTTTTTCGCGCTTTTCACAAAAAACTTCGATTCTTTCGGTCAAAAGAGCCTCAAGCTCCACCGATCCTACATCCGATCAACGGGGACCCGTGTCGGATTCATCTGTGCCCCTCAAGGGTGAAGATTTCGTCGAGCTACACTTCGGAGGACTCCAGAAGCTTCTCAGGCCCGGTCTTGGAGATGGCCCAGGAGAAGGGAAGCTCGACGCCCGGAAAGCTGTTCAGGGTCTGCCCTGGATGCCAGCTGCAGAACGTCTTCAAGGAGGACGAACACTCTTTCTGCCTTTACTGCCTTCATGAGGACAAGACGCACGTGGAGAAGGACTGTGCGTTTTGCGGCAACATGTCGGAACGGACCATGAAGGACCGCCATCAACGTCTCGCCAACTGGCTGGAGGGTAAGAGCCCGTCTGGCGAGAAGAAGAAGAAATCCGAGCGGTCTTCTAAGACCTTTGAGGGCGCCCCGGCAACGGGGGCCCAACATAAGGCCAAGCACCGCGAGTCCGCTGGCACCGGGAGCGCCGAACGGTCGGGCTCTACGGGCGCCAGGCAGGGCGCACCCTCCCCGGCACCATCAACCACGAGCCAACGCTCTGGGTCGGGTAAGAGGAAGGCCGAGCACCCGGCGAAGCTCCTGGAGAGGCCCCGGTCGAGCTCTAAGGCAGAGGAGGAGCGTGGCAGTGCCCCCTCCCTCAAGGATAAGGCGGTGAGCGCACCTAAGGTGGTGAAGGCCTTGATCCATCCGACCAAGCCCTCTATCGAAACGGTCGCGGCGGCCCTGGCCCAGCCTGTGGTGGCTGCACCAGTGGTGGCGACCTCCGGGCCCAGAATCTCCCTGCCTCCTCGGAGGGAGTCTTCCTTTGTGCCCATCGATAGGACCCCCGTGAAACCCTCCGTGGGGAAGAAGAAGGGGGGGCAGGGCGTCGTCGTAGATCCGGCCTCAACCTCAGAAGAGGAGCTGATCGAGGTCTTAAGCCACGGCCTAGGCGTGGAAGAAGGCCAGCCCGTCGGAATGGACCCCGACGCAGGTGACGACGACGACATCGTCGAGGATACCGACGGGGCCCCTGCTCGCCCGTCGGATTCCCCTCTGCCAGCGCCGCAAGACAACTCGGCGGCCATTTTGTTGGCCATACAGTCCTTATGCTCCGAGATAAGGACGAGGCTACCGTTACCGACGGAGGAACCTCTCCCGTCGGGGGATCCAGAACCGGGACCTTCTGGTGTTCCCCCTACCAAGAAAAGAAGGATCCATCCACCACCTCCTTTTCAACCGTCGCGCCCCTTCCAGCCCTCCTCCCCGTCCACCCGAGGGGATGATACGGGGACTGACACGGCAGCGACGGGTACGGACGACGAGGCATACGACGAGGATTTTCCGTCGTCGCCTCCCACCAGGGCTTCTCCGCCCGACGAGATCGGATCTTCCACTCCATGATCTCCAGGGCTTCCGAGCTTTTCCAACTCTGCCCTGAGGAGAAGAAAAAGGAAGGCTTCCTTTATCAGCGGCGCGAGGCCAAGAGGAAGACGGTCCTCGCAGTGCCTCTGTTGGACGACATTTGGGATGAGGGCCTTTCCCTCCTCAAGAACCCTTCCACGACGCCAGCTAGAAGAGACCGGTACGAGAAAAAGTACCGGGTCCCGGACACGGCCCCCCCTATGCCTCCGGGCGCAGCCTACCCCGGACTCCGTCGTCTCCGCGGCAGCCAGGAAGAAAGCGGGGGGGGGTGCGGCCTCCACATCGACTTCCCCGCCGGACGGCGAGGGAAAGAAATTGGATGCTATGGGACGTAGAGTCATCTCGTCGGCAGCGACGACGATTAAAGCGGCCAACGCCTTGGCTATCGTGGCCCGCTACGACAGGGAGCTCTGGTATAAGATAGCTCCCCTGCTGGATTTTCTGCCGGACGACAAGAGGGCGGAGGCCCTTGAGATCCTGCAGGAAGGTGAGGTGGCCTCGGACCACGCCATCACCGTGGCGACGGACATCGCCGACACTGGGTTCCGCCAGCTGGGCAACGGCGTTTGCCTTCGACGTCGTGGATGGCTCAAAGCTACGGACTTCCGGCAGGACGTCCAGACCAGAGTCCTGGACATGCCCTTCGACGGGAACAACCTGTTTGGGAAGACAGTGGACGATTCCCTTCAGGCCATCCAGGCGGATACTGAGACGGCCCGGGCCCTTGGAGTCCTGCAACGACGGACGCCCTTTCGGAGCGGCGGAGGCAAGGGCGCCTCCAAAGGTTCCGGCGGCGGTTTCGCTTCCTACCGTCAAGCGGCCCGCTCGTCGTCGCAAGAGGCCTACAGAGGACGAGGCAAGTCTAGCGGACCCCGCCGTCGTCGCCAAGGAGGTCAAGGCGGCAAGGCCGCGTCCAAGCAGGATTGAACCGGCCGTGGGGTCGGGCCCCCACCGAAGCACCCCGGTGGGAGGCCGGCTGGCGGGCTTCGTCAGCGTGTGGGAGTCCATCTCCACCGACCGTTGGGTGCTGGACGCCCTGGCCCGGGGCCACGCGCTCGAGTTTCTAAGAAGGTGCCCGCGCGTCCCCCCCGTGGCCAGGAAAGAACTTCACGTCCCTCAACTTCTCCTGGAGGTAAAGGCGATGCTCAGAAAGGGCGCCATCGAACTCGTTCCAAAGAGGCTTCGGGGCTCCGGAGTCTACTCGAGATACTTCCTCGTGAAGAAGAAGACGGGAGGATGGCGCCCCATCCTAGACCTGCGACGTCTGAACAAGTTCATCAAGGCGCAGAAGTTCCGGATGGTCACCCTCCAGCACGTCCTGGGTCAGCTGGAGGAAGGAGATTTCCTATCGTCGTTGGATTTGGAGGATGCCTACTTCCACATTCCCATCCTAAAGGGGCACCGAAAATTACTCAGATTCGTGGTCCAAGGGCGTCATTACCAGTTCAAAGCCCTTCCCTTCGGACTACGGTCGGCACCCAGGGTATTCACCAAGTGCCTCGCACCGGTGGCGGCGCAGCTGCGCCGCGAGGGGATTCACGTCTACCCCTACCTGGACGACTGGCTCATCCGCGCCAAGACGAGGGAGCTCGCCGTGGTCCACACGGCAAGGACCGTCCAACTCCTCACGGACCTGGGATTCTCCGTGAACTACGCCAAATCCCACCTGGTGCCCGCGCAAGTCGCACTGTTTCTGGGAGCGAGGCTCGACACAGTGTCCCTTCTGGCCTCCCCGTCGGAGGAGAGGACCAGGACCATCTTGGGCAAGGTGCAACGGATGTTGGTGGCCGACGCGGCCAAAGTGAGGTCCATCAAGTCCCTCCTGGGGATGATGTCTTCCTGCATCTACCTCATTCCCATGTGCAGGCTCCGGATGCGCCCGTTGCAAGAATTCCTGGATGCGCGCTGGATCCAGACGACGGGCAGCTTCGAGGAAAGGATCAAGCTCAACGAGAGTTTCCGACGAGCGATACGGTGGTGGGGCACCCGCGCGCATCTGACGGCGGGCATGGACTTCCAGACCCCAGCCCACCAGGAGACTGTGACCACGGATGCCTCCCTGGAAGGGTGGGGAGCGCACACCGAAAATCTGCACGCAAGGGGACTCTGGCTCCCGACGGAGAAGTCCCTGCATATCAACGTCCTGGAGCTCCGTGCAGTGTTTTGGGCCCTCAGGTCCTTCCTTCCGCCCCTCAAGGGCAAGGTGGTGAGGATCTTCACCGACAACACCACCACCATGTTTTACATCAGGAAACAGGGCGGAACCAGGTCCCCAGCGCTGTCCAAGGAGGCGCAGGACCTGTGGCATTGGGCCGTCGCCCAAGGGATTTTTCTGGTGCCGTTTCATCTGGCAGGGATAAAAAACACCATCGCCGACTCACTCAGCAGGGAGCTGCGCTCGTGCCACGAGTGGGAACTACGGCAGGATCTGGTGGATCGCCTCTTCCGACGGTGGGGCACACCCCAGATCGACCTGTTCGCGACGGCGACGAACACCAAGTGCCGGAGGTTCGCCAGCAGGTTTCCCCAGACGAGGAGCATGGGCGATGCTTTCTCGTTCCCCTGGGAGGGCCTGTTCCTCTACGCGTTCCCTCCCTTGCCTCTGCTAATCCGGCTCGTCAACCAGCTCAAGAGGTCACGGTGCAGGATGATCCTCGTCGCACCTGCGTGGCCGAGGCAGATATGGTTCCCGGACCTTCTGGACTTGTCAGCGTCCCCGCCGATCAAGCTGCCGGCGGACGCGGATCTACTCTCCAGGGAAGGAGGCGCCATCCTCCACCACGACCCGAAGTCGCTGAACTTGCAGGCCTGGCTCCTGCAGCGCTAGAGTTTGGAGGATACGACATACCGGCCGATTGCAGAGAGGTTCTTGCAAAGGCCAGGGCGTCCTCGACTCTTAAATGCTACGGACACAAATGGAAGAGGTTCTCTGTCTGGTGCCACGCACAGAAGATTAACCCTCTACGGATTACGGCTCCCCAAGTACTGCCGTACCTGCTGACGCTGGCCAAAGCTGGTCTGGCACACGCGTCCATCAAGATTCATCTTGCTGCGATCTCCCGATACACCAGAACCACGGGGCGGACGTCCTTGTGGTCTCATCGTCTGGTGAAAGAGTTCATGAAGGGACTGTTCAGATCGTTCCCGCCGGTGAAGGCTCCGGCCCCGGCGTGGGAGCTCAACGTGGTGCTGACCAAGCTCATGGGACCTCCGTTCGAGCCTCTGCACTCGGCCCCGTTGAAGTTTCTATCGTGGAAAACAGCTTTTCTTGTGGCCATCACCTCCGCACGACGAGTGGGAGAGATCCAGGCCCTTTCCTGCAAGGCCCCGTACTTGACTTTCCACGACACGAGGGTAGTGCTCAGGACGCACCCCTCCTTCATGCCCAAGGTACCGTCGGACTTCCATCTCAACGAACCCTTGGTGTTACCTGTGTTCTTCCCGTCGCCTTCATCGCCGGCTGAGAGGACTTTGCACTCGCTGGATGTAGCTAGAGCGCTGAAGTTCTACGTGGAGCGCACGAAGGGTTTTCGGAAGACGTCACAACTCTTTGTGAACTTTGGACCTGTCAATCAGGGGAAGGCTCTCTCGAAGGCTTCCATCTCCAGATGGCTCTCCGGCTGTATCATGTGCTGTCACCGGTTGGCAAACCGACCGCTGCCTGGCCGTCCGAGAGCCCATTCCACCAGAGCGATCGCAGCTACCACGGCGTTCCTATCTGGTGTGCCCCTGCTGGACATATGCAGGGCTGCTACGTGGAGGTCGACGCACACCTTCACGAAATTCTACTGCGTCGACCGGGATTCCAGGGAGGAGTCCAGGGTCGGCCAAGCAGTGCTGCGCAACCTGTTCGCCTGAGGTGAGCCTGGTGAGGAGGTAAGATGCTTAATGTTGAGTTGATGTGATGCTTAATGTTGAGCCTTTGCCACCTCCCGTGGTTGTGCATGTGTGTACTGCTATGTATTCTTTATTCATGAGCATGTGAATCCATGCCAGACCCCATGCTGGAGAAGGAACAAGTTACTTACCTGTAACTGTTGTTCTCCAGCATGGGTCTGGCATGGATTCACATGCGAACCCTCCCGCCTACCCCTCTGCGGCTCTTCACTTGGTCATACTGCCACTTCACGTGCTTCCAAATCTGAAGATGGCTGCCAGAGGCGGTGCTTAGGTAGAGGGCAGTCATTGGCTGTGGTCAGTATGACGCAGAGACCAGTGATTGGTTATTACTACGAAAGACAGATCAGAAACGAAACTGATACTGGTTTTTTCTTTACCGAGGATTCCCAGCCTGACGACGGGGAATATTCATGAGCATGTGAATCCATGCCAGACCCATGCTGGAGAACAACAGTTACAGGTAAGTAACTTGTTCCTTTTCTGACATTTTCTGAACAAATCAACTGCGCCACACAATTTTTGTTTCAAAATAAATGTATTCAAACTCCTGTGGGAGTGCCTTTTTGCATAACACGTGTTTCGGCTTCGCAAGAGCCTCTTTCAAATACAGGGTAATTGTTCAATCAACTTTATATCCAAATAGAAGTCAGTCGTTGTTTGATATTGTATTGGTTCTCAGTAGATCACGGGTTAGAATCCCACCTCCAAAGTGCGTATCTTGGTGTCCGCGCGTCGGCTGTCCTAATCCAACGCTTTGAATCTGGTTGTTTCTAAAATAGATGGCATGTGTTTAATGGTAAATTCAGGCTCCGAATGTGCTTTCCACAATAGCCATTGGCTAGTGATAATTGACTCTTGACTTGTAAGAAATGGTGTGCTGTGTACCTGTAGAATTCGGGTGGCAAGTGACGTTTTATGGCTGCATGGTAACTTGCAACCTGAAATGTTACCGAGCTACAGATGTCCTTGTCACCAAATTTCATTCCATCTAGGGGGAATAAAATGTTAATTACGATTCCCTAGCAGATCTTACTATCAATGGTTATTATCTGACCGAGACTACGTTTATTCATACATTGGGCCTGTGGAAGTTTTCATTGGCCAGAATTCTCACTGGTTACCCCCTAATCCGACACCGGGCATTACCCTGAGGGCACTAACTCCATCTAGTTGGATTTATCTTCCAAATGTCGCAGGGAACATCCCAGTCCCATAGGCGTCCTACTTAGGGTATTGGTAGTATTCATAAGGTGGGGGGGGGTCCACATTCCTTAACAAACCCATATGCTAGAAAATAACATTGTGTGCTGCACTGCTATCCAGAATGTGTCCATGGCTAGAGATCATGCAGTATTCAAATCATTTGCGAGAACTTTCAGGCAGCCATGGGGCTTAATATCATGACTTATTGTTCGCAGCTTGTCATTCTGAAAGTCCTTTATCTAGCTTGCCTCATGTCCCACACAGTTTATTCACCTGCAGATGTAATATTCAGAAACAAGTTTGTTCGCAGGGTCTGTGGTGTTCTGCTCAGATCAGAGATATTTGTCACATGGACCAGTGACCAGGAGCTATCACTGGGGGATGAGGAGCTAGTACATAAGTTTTCACAAATCTTACTTCCACGTAAGATGCAAAGATATCCTTGTGTCCATTATTTATGGCACCCTTGTGCTTTATATGTTGTACAGATGTGTTTGAATGTTTATTTATAGACTGTCAAAAATGCAGAGAGTTAAATTCACATAGGTTTGTTTGTTTGGCATCAGTTGACCCGAGGAGCCAAAAGTATCAGCAGGTAGCTTTTGATGTCAAGCTAATCGGACTCTTCTAGGCCCTAATCAAGGATCTAAATGGCTCCCAGCTCTCCTCAATTTTGAACTCTGAATTCACAAAGGCTTGCTTCCTCATTAGTAAATTGTGCTCTATCAGACTGTTGTCTCTTCTAATTGACCTAGATCTTCATCTACTAAGCATTCACATGTCTTCCATTTTGCAACAGCAGAATTTACACCATCCCACTTGTTTTTCTAAATTGCTTCTTGTGGATACTTAAGGTCTCGGCTGCCCAAAACTAATCGCAGCACACTTTGAGCAATTGGGGACATTATCTGATCTGGAATCCTGGCATGTGTAGGCAAAATTTGACAGTTTCTAGACTAACATTCATAGTTGTCCATCTATACCCCATATTGGGGTGGAAAATGTGCACTCGCCATTGGAAAGTGATATTTGACTCTTCAGAATTAGAAATGGTCTGTGGCTAGTAGCTTACAACTTGAATTGTTGCCCTCTGCCCCATATTATATTTATTGACCTGTTGCTACACTAGAATACTCTGAAATGTCGCGTTGTAAGCGGGAGTATTGGAATAGTGTTAAAGTCCTATCTGAGTCTGCAACCATTTCAACATTTTGAGGTATTGTAAAAAAAAAAAAAATCTGATGAACAGTGATTCATACTGAGAGGGTGTTACCAGGGGCAGGTTATATTTAATGCGAGAATGGCGTTAGTTCCGCGCACTGCTGCCATTTGCATGGTCTCCAGGCACTCTGGCGGATCTGGAAAAAGAGGGAGGAGTGGGTGTTAATAATGGGAGAGGTAAGTGCTGTTGGAAGTGTTTTTTGTTTTGTGTGTTTGTAGTTTCAGTTCTGAAAAAACGGGTGTGTGTGTTAGTTTCTTGATGGTTCAGGTAGGTGTGTGTGCAAGCACTTGAATACGTACGAGTGGTCTTGTGTCAACGGATGCAATGATTGTATTGCGATTATGTGCGTTATCGAAGGGTGTGGGTGGTTTTGTTCAGTGTCAGTGAGGGTGATGTAATTGGTTTTAGTGTGGTAAGCAGGCGTGATCCATAGGTCGTTGGATGGAGGTATTGTTACACAGGTAGTATGTTGTGTAAATTGGGACCCGTGGAGGGGTGATCATCTTTCAGTGATGGCCTAACCGCTAGGATCGTGTGGACTTGGAGCCCCAAGTCGAAAACTGATAGTTCATGCTCTTCCTCTCTGCCTTAGAGATGTTTGCTTCACTTTGGCTAAAGGGCATGCTTGGCTGAGTTAAGTTGTCAAATCAAAGTGCCATGTTTTATTGTTTTCCTGAAGGTCAGGTGTTCCTCTTTTTGTATTTTGTTCGAAAGGGGGTTCCAGAGTTTAGTTGAGATGTTCAAAAAGTCTTATCCACAGTGTTTCATTTTTTGGTATTGTTTGAGTTTAAGACCTGTCATTGCTAGACCTCTGGGTTCTTGTTGGTCTATAGATGTAGAGTTTTTCTCGCAGGAATTCGGCTCCTTGTTTTCTCGCAGGAATTCCGCTTCTTGGTTGTGGATTGCTCTTCCAACAATGCAGTGTGTTTTGAAGTAGATTCTTTCTTTTTTTTTGGACTGGTAACCAATTATGGTGAGCATGAATCTTGTGTGATGTCCTCTATCTATGTAAGGAGTCTTGCTGCCGTATTACGAATATGTTGTTGTTTTTTGGTGAAGTAGTCGGACATTCCGAGGTAAATGCTGTTTGCATTGTCAAGTCTTGACTTGATGAGTGAGATGATGGCAAGTGTTGTGTGGGAAGGTAAGAAAGGGTACGTAAGTAGAAACATTTCTGATTTTACTACAGCATTGTCGCGAGGTTCCAGCTTTAAGTCGTCGTCCATCAGAATTCTGAGGTTTTTGACTACTTTACATTCTTCCGGTCTGGTCCCCGTTTCAGCGTGCCATTGTATATGCAGGTGTATAGAGAGGTTATTGGGCCTGAGCATTGTTGTGAAAGATTTTCATTTTTCTGCTTGCTTCCTATAGGCTTCTATGAGACACCCTTTCTTTTTGCTTAGTTTTGAACCCTACTCTCACTTTTTGGAGGCAAGCAAAGCTGCCTGCTTTACTTCTCTTGCCTGTTTGCTCATTATTATGGGGAAAATGATCATTCCATGCGGCTATCAGTACTGAGAGACTGTCTCTTTGTGATTTCTTGTATTGTTATAAGTACACACATTACCTTCCACTAGTGAAGTGAAGCTTACCATGTATACTTTTTTAGTGAGGGGAGTGTAAAATGCAACTTGCCTAGGGTGTGCCTTATTAGTTATATCATAGACATGAGTATGTACTTTACCTTTTCAGTGCCATTTAATTTCTTCTACCTTTTGTAAAATGCAAAGAATTAGTACAATATTACATCAAGTCACCCATGGCCACTTGATCCCATCTGTATACACGATAGGAGTATAAAGGGTAGTGTTTGTAGTAGCTGGAATATCATGTAGATCTGACTTGATGATGTTTGGGGCAACCACAGACATTGCTTGTTAACACTCATCTGAGACCCAGTTGGTAAGGACAGACCATCTGGCGAGAACTTGACGAGTACTTTCATATAATAGACCCTAAATAATACACTCAGCAAAACCATGAGGCAGATGCCACCTTGCCACACAACAACCTTCCTTTTTCCACCATGGCCAGTTCAGTTCAGTGCATCCTTTTTAGTGTCCGATAACAAAGCTCACACAATATGTTTTGAAGAGTACAAAAGAACAAAGACACTTTATTTCATTGCAACGCAGTAGAATTGGGAAATTGACACCAGGTCCCCATATAACCTTATTGCAGCAACCCACTCCCACCCCCAAGATCCCAACGTTAATAGATGACAGTGCGATGATGAGAGAGAAACCAAATCATTGTATCCGAGACATAATGGATGACCTTGACTATCCTTTGGAAGACTCCTTGCTCCCCTTTGGCAACAGTTTTCTCCATCGCTGCACTAGTCAATCATCGAAGCAAATGCACCTGCTGTGTCGATAATCTGACTCCTAACTGTCTGAACCCCAGTCTTAGTTGTAACCTAGGATTGGCCACCTAATTTAGTGGTAACTTTACAGTTACATTTTCAAATCCATAATCAACCACTCTTCAAGCAACCAGGCCATGTGCCTCCCAGCGCCGTGGCCCCATATAAGTGTCCATATTCTTTACTAGCAGCCGTCTAATGCCGCATTGCCCTATTCATTAACTTGCCTTCTGTTCTAACAACTGACGTCTCATACGCGGTACCAGCAAACCTAATGGATGTGGTCTCATAATTACATCTATAATGTGATTATATTTCTGTATTACAACATAGGAAGAACACGTTTTATTTATTTATTGAACATTTAAATGGCGCATATACATCAGAGTTTCCATTCGCCACAAGACAAAGGAGGGGGGGGGGCAGAGGAGAAAATAACAATAACGGCCCTACTAGGCCTTGTGACATTCGGATCGTGGAAGTGCAGGGAGGGCAATGGAGGCCCCAGAGGACAAGTGCTGAGAGGGGGGGAAGGGGGGGGCGAAGGGGTCAAGTAGTGCGTGGGGGGAGGCAGACAAGACTCTGTAGGCTACTCCGGGAAGGGTGCCCGAGGGCAAATGCGAAGGGTGGGGGGAGAGAGGGAGAGGGTGAGGCTGGTCAAAGGAGGGCCTTGACCCAGTAAGACTCATGAGACCGGCAACCAGACATCGAGGGAGGGGAACTAGCTGGGGATGGGGATGAGATGTAGAGGGAGTAGGAGGATGAGAAGAGGAAGGTCTTGAGAAGCTTCCGGAATTTAAGGAGATCCGGTTGAAGATTGAGAGGGGCAGGGAGGCCATTCCAGAAGGAGGCTCCTACCGAAGGGTGAGATCTACCCGCTCACCCCCCTTTTCTGCTTGCAGAGAGTTATTTAGGGAGAGAGAGTTGGATGTAGTGAGGTCCCTGGCCCCAGAAAGCTTTGTGGATGATGCAGAGGATCTTTGATCCTTGCAGCCACGGGAGCCAATGGAGAGATTTAAGGGCTGGAGAGATGCGGTCCCTGGCCTTGAGGCCAAGGATAAATCTTGCAGTCCTATTCTGGATTATCTGAAGAGGACGGATGGAAGAAAGTGGTAGATTAAGGAGGAGGCTGTTACAGTAGTCAAGTCTGGAGAGAACCAGAGCTCTGGAGAAATTGAGTATCTGGGTGAAGGTGAGGAAAGGGAGAATGCCTCTGAGGTGAAGCTGAAAGTGAGATTTCTTGACAAGGTCAGTGATGTGATGTGAGGTGAGAAGGAGAGAGAGAGAGAGGGAGGAGTCAAAGATACATCCTGGTTTCTTGCCTCACAAGAGGGTGAGGGGAGGGGGCCCAAGGAGGGTGGCCAGAGAGTAGGAGGAAAGGAGGGAGAGGGGGGCAGGAGTCTCAATGAGGAGGATTTCAGCCTTACTGGCATTAAGGCAGAGATTGGTAGAAGCACAACATGTCTGAATAGCAGTCAGTCGGAGATGAGAGAGGAAGGAGGGAAGCTTAAAGGAGAGGTATCGTCAGCATAGCATTGAACGTGAGAAGAGAAGATAGAGATCAGGTGGGTGAGGGGGGCAAGGTAAATGTTGAAGAGCCACAGCGAGAGGATAGAGAGAGATGACCCCAGTTGCACTTTGGAGGGCCTGTTTCACCAATCCAGTGCCTGGTCAGTGATGCCAAGGGTGTCACATAGCTGATTTTATGAGGGTGGAGGACAGATTGAGTAGAAAGAGAACAGAAGGGGAATTGGAATCAAGGTTTGTGAGCAGGTCATTACAGGTGTTCAGAAGAGCAGTTTCTTTGGCTCTGGCAGTTTTGAAGCCCGACTGGAGGTCGTGGAGACAACCAACCGATTCAGTGTGGTGCATTAGTTGGGAGATGACCAACTTCTCCAAGAGTTTGCCCAAGAAGGGGGTAGTGGAGATAGGGCGGTAGTTAGCAGGGCAGGAAGGGTCAGCAGATGGCTTTTTTAGGAGGGGGTGCACAAGGGCATGCTTGAGGGGTGAAGGAATGGAGCCAGTGGTGTAAGAATGATTACTGAATTCTGCCAAAGAGGGAGAATATTGTCCTTGATAGTTCTTCCTTGTGACACCTTTTCCCCATTCTGCTGGGTATTTAGAAACTACTGAACAAAGCACTGTTTGGTTGTTGAAACTACAAAAACCAAGAGGCCTAGGAGAGGCCGATGTAAAGTGTCATGGGCATATGAGGGTCAAGCCAAAAACCCTAGTACAGTTGAAAGTCTTTGACACGTTGTGAAGCCAAGTGAACTGTGTTTCGGCCAAATGTGAACCTGACTGAGGGATGCCTACGAATTGGGGTGAATTCGGAGCCCTGGAGCACATCAACTCTGCCCGACCGTCCAAAGTTTGGGGACTCGGGCTATCCCACATGCAGAGCCAACCCCAACACTTTTCGCTGCGTCCCAAAGATGACGCAACACTTTCCTTGACCCCTGGCATCAATTCCGGTAAGCGTTGATACTTCAAACATCTGGATCATTAAAACACGCACCGTATCACATCATCTGACCTGCATTTACTTTGCCTCGCCTCCCAGCAGACTACTGCTGACCGTTGCAGCTGCACTACGGTGCCTCACCACACTGCCACACGTTTTAACCATTTAGCCGTTGTGCAAACTACTATCTCACTTCTGCCCTCTTCCCTCCCCCCCCCCCCCTTTCTGGGCATATCTGCCATGGATCCCCTGTGTAAGGCCTAACGGCGTATGCAGTGCCATTTACATTCTCAACGCCCATCTGTAAATAGCCAATTGCACCACAGTACTACTGCTAAGTATTCTGAGCGCGGCGTAATGCCCATGCGATTTAATACCTGCAACATAGTTGTCACCAAACGATCATTCTCTGCAGGGCTTCAGTGCCAATTCAAGCTGCATAGCCGAAACTGATCGCATCCACCGTGTGACGTAACGTGCTCCTAGCACAACTGAATGACTATTGTACCTTTCGGTGTATTTCGTACTGTATTTTGTTTTGCCTCATGCCATATATATCCTAGCCTAGTTCTGAACCTACCATTCTTTGGTCACTGAACTGCCTTCATGCATTGAATTGTACCTATTGTATATTTTGTACTGCCACATGCCGTATATATCTGAGCTTAGTTTTTAACTTACCATACTGTGGTCACTGATCTGCCTTTTTATGCTAAGCCACCTCGCCTTATCGTCGTGGCCCGCCTCTTATCTGTTAACGATTTATCATGCCATACTTTGCTGCAACCGGTATTGCAAACTACCCTTGCATGAGCTGTACCTGCAACGCCATCTCTCCCTAAAGTCGTAGCCCGTCTCGGATCCACTAATGACTCAACACTGCTCTGCTAAGTGTACTGCGAATTGCCCACGCGCCCGAATCTCCCAACGAAACCCAGCCTTGCCAATTGTCAGATACTTGATTGCTAAACCCATGACTAGTGACACATATGCATAGTTGTTCCTAGACCTACGCAGCCCACCATACACGGCACCTAGGGTACCCGCATTCTCTTGGTAGCCGTAGTTACTTCTCAAACCGCTGCTTACTGGGCTAGTGACCGAAACACACCTTCATCCTTGACATCTTTCTGAAAATACCAGCGCTTCCAATAAAAAAAATCCCACTTACAGCCTTGCGCTGCCCATTATCTTGGCGCACATGGCCAACATACACAAGGGTAACCTTAACCATGGCTACCTTATTTCCTTTAATCAATACTGTAACACCTACTAAGTTCCTACCCGCTCTGCAGCCTGTCGGGACCTCATCTATTTTTAAACTAGGAACCATAGCGAGTAGCCATTGCCCACTCACACTGATGGAATGAATCCAGCTATATGCCTCCCGGCCTACACCTAACAAACCGTGTCCTATAAATATCAGAAATTCCAGACTAGGATCTTGCCTAAAGAATAGCTGACTGTTTAACGCTTACTGCAGAATCGACCCAAGTGCTAAGATTACATCTAACAGGTCTAAAAGGGACAGCCCCAAACTAAACAACAATAGTAACATCCTGTCATCGCCTGCAACCAACCTCTCATTCACAGACACGCCCATCTCGGATGCACCATCTATTAAAGGAGCCCTCATAAATGCTAGGCCACTGCTAGCACATTCACTAGATATAGCTGATCTCATTGCATGCAATAATCTAGACTTCCTAGCAATCACAGAAACTTGGCTTCATTCAGCAGCAGGTCCAACCCTATCTCTAGCTAAATCCGAATACTACACAATCCTCAAAGGAGAAAGGGAAGCTACTAGTGGCGGTGGGGTAGCCTTCATTGCTAAAGTCAGTTAGGACTCTGGGAACTCACAAATGAACCGTTCTCCTCTGGAGAACTTCTTTCGGTCAAACTTCCGTTAACGGCTGCACGCACTATATTGATACATCTCCTGTATAGACTGCTTGGCCCATTATCTTCATTTGAGGAGAACATCACACAACTCCTTAATTGGAACACCAAACCTGGCTCCCAAATTAGGCTGCTGGGAGACCTAAACATATGCCTGCATGACACTAAACAATGATAACGCAACAGCTTTAGCTAACACAATCAGCTAGGCTTCTCTCGCCGCATCACCAACCCGACACAAAGCAAAGGCAGTACCTTGGACTGGCTTGCAGGCTTAAACTGTGACACTAAGATCCTCGCCAATTCCCCCTGTGCCTGGTCTGACCACCATGTTATCGCCTTTACTATTCAGGATAGCCGGCGCTCAAACTCTATCGTTATACAGTCACCTCCAGCTCTTACCAGAAACAATCGCAACATCACAGCTGAGAAATGACTGCCCCAACTACAGCCTATCGCTAATCAACTGAAGCTTAAAAACACAGACCTGTTTTCTCTCGTGGAAATGTATAATCACACCCTACTTCAGGCTTTGGCCAAAATTGCACCTTTTGAAAATGCGCAAAGCCAAGCCACTAGTTCACTTAAACAAGTGGTTCACTTCTGACTTGAAAGCCCTGCACAGCTCCAAAAGAATCTCGGAAGCAAATTGGAAAAAAAACACAGACTTGAACAAGGAAAAGTTAATTACTGTCTCTAACAAGTACAAAACAGCCATCCTACAAACTAAACGTGACACCTACAATGACAATTCTAAATGCTAACTCGGTCTCTAAAGAATTATTCACCATCCTCGGGGAATTAGTTACTAGCACCACTGACAGAATTGTGCACTAAAGATGCCTTCTGGTGTGCAAATGTACAAAAAGCATTACTGGATAAAATCTCTCTCCTACAAACTAAAATAGAATCTAAACCGCTCAGCCTGCCAACAGGCACAATATTCGTTGAGCCACACGACCCACCCACCAAACCCTGCTGTCCATTCGAATTTTCCCCTATCACTATAAGGGAAGTATAAGGAATTGTAGCAAGCTTAAAACCATTAAGATGCCAAGGGGACATCTGTCCAGCGACAGTCATTAAAGGGGCGAAGGAGCTCGCTCCTTTCATCAACTCCTTGATATTTGCCTCCTTTGAAACGTGCACAGTCCCTAATCTCAAAGATGCCTGGGTCATGCCACTACTTAAAAACCGAACCTTGACCCAAACACCCCTACCAACTACAGTACCCTTCCTACTGAAAATCCCGGACAGGGCAGCTTACCTTCAAATTCAAAGCCACCTAGAAGCCAATAACCTCTTAGGCCTTCAACAATCAGCGTTCAGACCAAGACATGGCACAGAATCAGCCCTTATTGATTTAAAAATTCAAATGGATGAATTAAATAATAAAGGCTGTCTGGCCCTCCTCCTCTTGCTTGATCCATCAGCGGCTTTTGATTTAGTCGACCATAAAATCCTCACCAAACAGTTGACCTCAGCAGCCTCCTTCACGAATGCCGCTGCATGGATACAGTCCGTCCTAGCGATGAGAATATTCACACTGACTGCCTCTGCTGAACCTGCCCCAATATCCTGCCGAGTTCCGCAGGGTTCCTGTGTCTCCCCTACCTTATATAATATCTTAATATCTAAAAAATGACCATTCACGCCATTGTCTGAATGGCGACAAGGTTGAGTTACTCCTTTTTGGATCTCGGACTCAACTAAATTAGCTAGACAACCAATACAATTCCTTCAATATTGATGGCAAAAAGATCAAAGTCTCGAACAATGTCAAAACATTAGACATGTATCCGGACTCTACGCTCTCGCTTACCTGACAAGTTAATGCGATGGCTTCAGCAACGGCCAACACATCCACACTGATTAATGCCTGCAAGCCCTTTCTGTCCACCAATAGTTCCATTACCCTGGCTAGAGCACTTAGATTATCGAAACTGGACTACTGCAATGCCCTATACTTGGGCACAAATTAACTAAATATGAATAAACTACAAGCGCTACAAAACAACGCGCTCACAACGGCTATAAAAATACTGAGGGCTAACCACTTCTCCTCAGCAAGACGCAACGCCCATTGGCTCCCAGTGCAAGACAGAATCGCATTAAAAACATTAGCGATTAATCACAAAAGCCTCTCGAATTCTGCTCCAAAATACTTGGTTGACAAATTCACCAGAAGCCAATCCAACAGGCCTACCCAGGCTAAATAGACCCACTGTTTCAATATTCCCATATTCAAGTAACAAAAAGCAGGGGGCATCAGTTTCACAGTACTAGCAGGCAAGCTCTGGAATTCCCTGCCCATAGCACCAAGAGCGGAACACTCATTCTGGATTTTTAGAAAAAAAGTAAAAACCTGGCTCTTAGCACAGGAGGGTTAAAGGTTGCCTATTTTTATGTACTATGACACGTGTCAATCTGGAAAGTTGCCTTCTATCTGTAACCCAAGGCAAATGTGTATTCTCTATGTATGTAACTATTTTGTATTCCTTAAGCAATGCTCCCAGATACCTTCGGGTTAGGTGCGATGTATAAATAAATAGTGATACACCCACGAACTTTGTCGACCAGCGTGAACCCGACTGAGGGATGTCTACAGTGAATGGTTTGTCTGAGCCCGACTGATGGAGGCAATTGTGAGAGAAGGAATCGGAGCCCGGCTCAGGGGGGATCCAGGGGCGAGGAGTTAATCGCCCACCGTAAAGAGTAACAGAAGGAACTTTTGTTGTTGTGTACGATACATCAGGCCCTCTAAAGCAAGAGACTTTGTATGAAAGAGACTTGGGCACCGAACGCCCTGATATTGGAAAAGAAACTGTGTAAATTCGTGCCAGAAAAGCCCCGGAGTGTTCTGTGCTCCTGTCCTGTGCTAAAAATAAAGGAAGGGAGACCCCGGCCAAATACTCCTGATTTATCATTTTGTGAACACTTCTTTCTTTTCTTATGAACATTATTCCACACTCTTTTTAGTAATCAGCGGTAAGGATTGGCAATATTTATTTTTAGTATAGGCCCTTTTATTTGACTAGACTCCACTAGGACTGTATTATTTTTTGATAGTCGTAGCTTGCTCCCATCTTAGATTTAGGTTTCAGTAGGTGTTTCTCACCCATTTTTACAGTTTAATAAACACCCTTGAACTGTGACCACTTGTGTCTGTCTTACTTTGGTGATGCCATGCCTTCCTTACAGTAGTGAGTCGTTTTTACGAAAATATGTGCTATAGGGGTAACTAAGTTCTGAAGTGCTTTGGCCTTGGCCTCTATAATGGTTAAGTATTTCCAGTCCGTTTTTTAAAATGTAAATCCGTTTTATTTGATTATTCATAAAGAATATACATTGTGCCAACATTTCGCCTTCTAGGAGGCACATGCTACTATTTCACCCTTACTTGGGCTTTATCAAGGCACATGGAAATGTTATTGCATCCGTATACAAGACATTCCTTTTATACAGGTTTCTTTAAAGTGTCTGCTCCAAGTGTTTTTAGATAATGGCTGTTAGGGCCATTTAACGGTAAGTATTCAAATGATCCTGTTGTCAGTATATGTATCGGATTCTAGCAGTTGTGCTATTCATATAATTACATAAAATTCTTATCTTATGTTGTCCTACATTTAGGTGGTTTAACCTGTATACATATTTAGTACTGCTGTTGCAGGCAGATTTTGCAAGTTTCATACATTTCATCACAGCACATTACTAATGCGCTATCTCTTAAGTGAAGGGTCTTCTCAGTTGCGATCTGTCTCCAGGTTCCTACATGCAAACTGTTGTGCCTTTCGGCTACTCCTTTCAATTGCAGCGGACACTTTAAACAAACCTGTATAAAAGGAATGTCTTGTATACAGATGCAATAAAATGTCCATGTGCCTTGATAAAGCCCAAGGGCAAAAATATAGCGCGTGCCTCCTAGGAGTAATGTTGGCAGCATGTATATTCTTTATGAATAATCAAATAAAACTCTGATTTATATCTAAAAAACCTGACTGGAAATACTTTACCATTTTAGAGGGTTCAGAACTTAGTTACCCGTATCTCATTATTTCTTTGCACCCAGTAATTTAAGCAAATTATAGGATGCATTTTTACCTTAAAGTTCCTCTTGATACTAGGCCGTAATATATCTGTATGACACCTCTCTGTTGGCACCACTGTTGAAAATCTGTGATGCTCTGTGGTTGGAAGCAAGGGCAGCATTCTGTGCCAGGTCCCTACGTTTAGTTGGGAGTATGTTTTTGCATGCACCACAACTACCCCAATTGATTTAATGGCCTTCAGACACTTTTACTTTCTAAAAACAGGTATATACTCGGGCAAAAAAAACAATGGACATAGCAACTTTCTTCAAGTTCTACCTCTGTAGCGCCACAAATTGTACTCCGATCAGTGGAATCAGCAGAGCTGTGAAACGTGACTAGAAGAGATACTGATTGGGTGCATAAGGAAGGTGCTGTGTTAAATGGATCCTATGTGGGTAGAATGCAGACAGGCCTTTTATGGAACATCAAAATTACTGGGTCCCTTCCATGATTATCCTTGGACTGATGCCTGTTGTTGCAGTCAATTTATAACTGAGTGGTAAAGGCACTACAAACGGTAGCTAAACAATGAGGAGGAACCATTTTTTGAAGACCATGATGCAATCTGAGCATTTTGGAGTTTGAGAACACGTGAAGCCTAAAAAGGAACTTCTCCAAGAACGAGTTCAAAGTAAAATATGACAGGACGGGGTACCGGGTAATTGAGGGCTCTGATTAGTAATTAAAGAGAATTACCACATTTAACTGAAATACGTGCTGCCGCAATCCTGAGGAACTGTAGGCCACGCAACCTACTTGTGAAGGAAATACGAGCTTGTTCCCAGTAGATGCCTTGCCCAAATTATTAAGTGTGTGACACAAATATAAGTTTCCAAATATAGAGTCAATACGTGGATCAGTTATGATTTACTTGTCTTGCATTTCAAAACTTGGCCAATCTTTGCCGACACGTGTTTCGACCGGCTTCGGTCTTTCTCAAGGCAGGCATATTTCAGTTAACCACTAAATCAGTATCCAATACATTCAAAAAACATAAGTTGGATTGGTTATGCATGTACAAAAAAACAAATGAATAAACAAATTATGATATTGCAGAGGAAAAAAAGGGGATAAGAGACATATTTTTCAACATCAAAATGACCCTATATAATGAGAATTCCATACACAAACAAAAAACACCATCTACAATGTGATTGATGGGCATGTCAGGGAGGATATTGAAAAACAATCTGGACCATTGGGCCATGCGCCTATATTAGAGACCACACACTAAGATGTAATTCGATGTAATTTATACACTGGTAGGTGGCGATGACTTATCCAAATTTGAATTCACCATTTAATCTGAGGTATGCTGGTACAAAAACGGTTGTAAAAGGATATTGGCATGGGCAAAGATGGGTTACTACTGGAGAGGACCACATTACACTAGCAGCATCTAACTGAGGTACATTGACAATACTGACATGCTATTACGTTAACCGCTGGGTTTCTATTTCTTTGTTGTTGTAACGCTCACCTGATTCTCGCAGAGGCGCCGGTCTTGACTGGGCGACTACCGTATCTTCAAAGGTGATGTGCAGCACCCGGTTGGCTCTTTGGGCTGGACCTCTGTGCACTGTATGCCTGACGTGCAGAGTAAGATGTCTGCAGATAGAAAATACGGGGTTAATGAACTGGGGTTATTGGGGTGTCCCTATCTCTTTCCTCTTCTCCTCTCCTGTAGACCCCCACAGGTTAACGCTCTCACCTTAGGTAAGTGAATGCCGAGCTCTCCATCTGCCTCGGGGCAGGGTGCTGTAACCAGTTTCTTCACTGGATAGGTAGCGCAGGCCTCTTGACTTCAGAGGACTGCTGTCCGTCGTTTACTGCACGAACGGTAAGTTTGGAGTAACTCAAATTTCTTTAAAGTCTTTAATAATGATGTCTCTTGTTTTGCAGGGTTCCGGCGATGGCGGATGACGGGCTGAAGTGAGTTGAAGATGGAGCCCGTGTGATGAATAGAAGCGCCTGGAAGCACGTAAGTAAGCGCTTGTTGCCAGCTTCACGATGCGCTCTAACTGTCTTTTTATTTTGCAGGTACAAGTTCGGAGCGGCTGCAGGGTGCCGGGATACCCACTGGGTTAGATGTGGAAAGAAGTAATGGCACGTGAGTATTAAAGTTCCCCAATGTCTTTAAACGCACCTTGTTTTGTCTTTCAGATGCGGGATGCAGCGCCGACGGCCTCCGGAGCGTGCAAAGAGTTGGTAAGCTTTTGTCTTTCAGATGCCGGAATGCAGTGTGAAGACCTCCGGAGCGCACGAAGAGTAGGTAAGCCTTTGCCTTTCAGATTCTGGAATGCTAACCTGTTCTTTCTTGTCTTTATAGGTGTTGCTGAAGACTGGATTCAGGATGGTAAGCCTTTTTCCTTAGGCCCAGGACCGGATGCAGAAGACACGATGAGCGTTCTGCTGCAGAGGGTGCAGAATAACGCAAAGCAAGATTCATCCACCGGGTGTGGTTTAAATAGCCTCCTGTAGTGCTTAGGTGTCTCCTTCCACAGCCACGCCTAGGTAAGAAAAGAGTTCCTGGTAAGAAAAGAGTTCCTGCCTTCCAGAAGAGTTCCAGTGTTCTGAATCTAGGGAGTGGCTCCAGCCCCACCCAACAGGAAAAGTAGTTCCAAACAGAAGAGGATCAGAGGCTCAACTGGCAGGCAAGTAAGCAGCATGGTCTGCTGCAGGTAAGTCCACCCAAGCATTATGAGCCCGGCGCTTCCAGCGCTGGGACTGGGCATATTTATGAGCCTGGTGCCACTGGCGCCAGGACTGGGTCCAAAAGGTCCCAATTGGGACTGGTTGGAACTCGGAACCTGGGTTATGGATCTGCTTCCAAGGGAGTTGGGAAAACCCTGACCTTTTGGAAGCAGAGATCATGACAGTTGTATAACCGAAAGGCTGCTAACAGTAGGACATACCAAGGGTTATAAAAGTAACTTGAGATGGCAAAGTTGACATGGCACAAATTGTATGAGCGGTTAAATTCGGGTGGTAGCTGCATAGCATTAAATTGGAAGAACAACAATTGGATTTCAGTATCTGGAGGTAATGGTTGCAAAACAAACAAGATGTGACTAGCTAATATGGTTGAGTATTTACAGTAACCAATGGAATTCTATTTTGTATTCAACCAAAGGTAGAGGGATATGTATTCTGTTAACAAAATTGACAAATCCAATTTGTTACTAATATAATATTCATCACTTAAATTAGGTTAAAGGGGATATTGTAGATTTGGGAGCAGGGTCTGGGGGAAGTAATGCCAGGGAGCATAATTCATGTGTATACATTATATTTTGTGTGAATCGGGTTACATTTACATAAACCTTTAGCGCATTAAAATCCAATCCTACTCCAAAACTACATTTCTTCCTACAGTATTTTCTTTCCACATGTCCCCAAAATCATTAAAATATACCACCTTCCATAGTTTAACTCCAAAATAATCAACTTGACTGCATTATTGCACTCCATGATTTAATTAATCCGTTTGTGTATATATAAATACCTTAGCTTCTACTTGAACAGTGCTTTGCGTTTCTCAAAATCTGCAGAGGAGATTATTTTTCCAGTTAGAGCTCCCATAATTTAACCAGTTTCCAATTGATTGGCATACAGTTTCAAAATGTCCACTCCTACCATGTCGAGGGAAACCATTCAGGTTTTCAAAGCCTCTTATTTTTTGGATAAGAACTTGATGTACTCTAATGCCATAACCTTTTTTTTTAATTTTTGTCCTCCACTATTAACCGCTTTTTGCCAATCGCATACATTTATTACTCTTAAATTCCCATTTGTCTCGAAAAGGTGCCTCATTAACGTATTATTTTAAATTAATTCAACATTTTACCGAAGCATAGCAAAAGCCCTATTTAATGGATATGCCGAAGAAATAACGTATTTTCTAACTAAAGCAGAGTTGGTTCTTCCACAGCAAAAATCTTAATCCTAAAATGTAATGCCATGATTTTACCCAGAGTAGGCCATACATTTTGTACCAATTCTGCCTGAATATATTGGATTGGAACTTTGTAAACCCAGGACTTCGTTATAAATGATTGCCTCCATTTTTGCCAGTCAGATTATAGGCCCAGATTTCAGCTCCATTTAGAGCCACGGAAAATTATTTTGCTTGAAAGACATTCAGTAATGACCTATTCAAAAGGCATCCGTATGTATGTATCTAATCTGTACAGCATTTGATAACTGTGCAGCTTTTCCTTCCTTCTTGTATTGAAACATAGTCCATTGCAGGGTTTTCCTCCAAGGTTATCCCTAAATATTCAAACATAGGAACAACTTCTATATCATTCCTTATGAGCTATTTAAACTTTGTTTGTGAATAGATCTATACTTACTCTTACGTCCCATCCCCTTTCCTCCATACTGCATGGTCGTCCCTTCCAAGGGAGGGGAGACGGAACCTTTTTCACTGGAAAAAACCTTCTTCCCCTTTAAATTTAGAGGCGCGCAGGGACATGCGCTGCCCTGACTCTGCCCTCTGGCGCCACACCTCAGTCCCCTTTTCCGTGTCGACGGGAACGGGCTGAATTCACCAGCGCTCCTGGGTTTGGCTTCAGCCATGTAATTCCATGCGTGGATACTACTTCTTGGTCTTTTTTGTCTTTATCATTCAGGTACTCGGTCCTCTGGCGTCACGCTCCTCCCCGGCGCATGTCGACTTCCACAGGGTTCAGCAGGTGTCCATCCTGCGACGGGCTCTTCAACTTCAGACCCCCACGCCCTTTGCCTAATGTTGCCTTGGCCCAGACCACGGTTGGCAAGCTTTTACAGCGTGCAACGCCCTTTCATCGCGGTTGCTGAAGAACAGACTAGCCAGATGAAGGGAGCTCTTCCAGAAGTCGCCTCCCAGAGGACCTCAAGAACTTTGTGAAACATCGATCCAGGCCCAAGGTAGGGCCTCTATTTTCCATAGCACCCCGCAAGGGAGACTCCTTCCCAAGGACTCGCCCGCACGGGAGGGACTACTCGGGTCCTTGTACCAGCACGTGCACTGAGGTTGCTCCAGCTACTGGCCGAGGGATCCTCGGATCCTCCCGGTGACAGTGCTGAGGGAACGGAAGGTTCTTGGACAGGGTCTCCACCTGAGGAGCTCTGCCTTTTTACCGTTATGTCCGAGGGGCCATGCCCTAGTACTGCCAATACGGCTGAGGGGGCGCCTAAAAGCAGCTCTACCGGCCCCTGGGTTGAGGGTGTTGCACCTAACTGGTCTAGGCCTGAGGAACAGGGTAGGCCTCGCGATCCACACTCAAGTCTTGGAGGAGCCTGGGTTCAGCGAGCCAAGCAACACGACGCAGGCACGTGGCAGGCAGCTCGACAAAATGGCTGCCGCGCCAGACATCGGCACCCGTCCGAAGCCATTCAAGGAATTCGTCGAAGAATGAGTGTCAAGGTGGGACTGGCCTCAACCATGTACGTGTCCTACAGCCTATCGTTAATTTGCGCTGGGCAAGTTCCCACTGCATCCGTACGGGCAGGGTATGCAGCTGCTCCAGCAGCCTCCCACTACCCCGCCTGTATCCCCTACCACTCCTCCGGCCTGTGAAGACAGGTTCTTTGAGAGGTTTCTCGAGCACATGAAGTCCCCTCGGATTGGGGTTATCCTCAGCGATGCGATCAGGGACGTGCTCCCTCCGATGCTACCGGCGCCACAGGCTCCTCCGCCGGTGCCCCTGGCCCCGGCGCAGCCTCTGGCTCCCGCTACTCCTCCGCCTACGCAGGATCCTCTGGACCCACAGGATACGTATGATCCTGACATGCCATCCTCAGCCAGTGCCTTCCATGAACATCTTACGGGGTTGGCAGAGTATCTGGGCCTACCTCAACCCGAGGTCGAGCAAACCGCCGCAGGGGGTGCCTGCTAAAGGCCTCGCGCAACGCCCCTCGGCCAAAACAGGAATTCCACTGCAGACCTATGTAGTCTCCCTGGCCAAGAAGGGTTGGCTCAAGCCCCACTGGGTCCAGTCGGCCAATCGACGCCAAGTACAGGCAGATGGAGGGGGGGATACACTCTTGCTATTGGCCCATCCTCAGCTGCATTCCTCGGTGTTCGCTGCGGCATCGCTATACTCCAAGCCTCAGTCGTCCTCAGCCTCCTCCTCGGTGACGATGCTAGGCAAGGAGGAGAAGATCATGGAGGCGTATGGGAAGAAGCTGTATTCCAACGCGTCCTTACATCTTTGTCAGGCCAATGCCGATGCCATGCTGGCTGTCGCTAACCAAAGGTTATGGCAGGAAATTGCGGACGTACTCCCGGAACTCCCTATGCAGAGCCAAGGCATGACACGCCCCTCTGAGTCCACGTGTCTCCAGTGGGGGGCAGGCTTGCTCTCCATGCACATTTCTGGTGCCAGAATTTCGTGGACCCATGGATCCTCTCCGTAGTATCCACGGGGTACCGCCTACCCATCCCAGCCTTTCCTCCCTCCTCCCTACTCCCCTCCACTCCCTCAAGTTGGGACAGCAACTTTTCTGGCAGATATCCAGTCGCTCGTAGAGAGCCAGGCAGTGGAGGAAGTCCCAGCCTCCCAGCGAGGCTTGGGGTTTTACTCCAGGATTTTCGCCATTCAGAAAAAGAACCAGGAGGGCCTGAGAGTTGTGCTGGACCTTTCCACCCTCGACCTCTCCTTACCTGTACGAAAATTAAAGATGGTTACGCCAGCTTTTATAGCGGAGACATTGTGCAGGGGAGACTGGATGTGCTCCCTGTATCTGAAGGACGCGTACCTACATGTCCAGATTTGGCAGCCCCATCGTTCTTTCCTATGGTTCAGGATCATGGGCTACCATTTCCAATACAAGGTCCTTCCTTTCGGACTCAACTTGGCCCCCACGGTCTTTACCAGAATCATGAATACTGTGACTGCCCTCCTCAGAGCGCAGGGCTTCCACATCTACCCATACCTCGACGACTGGCTCGTCAGGGCTACATCTCCGGAGCGGTTCACCACTCTTCCCATGCCCTTATGAACACACTGCATGATCTGGGCTTTTCGCTCAACCTGAAGAAGTCGCAGCTGCAGCCCACGCAGACTGACATTCTTGGGCCTCATCTGGGACATGTGCTCCGAGAAGCTATTTCCGACGGAGGACAAGATCGCTGCCATCAAGAGGGCCACCACCAATTTCTCAGCAGAGGTGACCTCGGCATGGTGGCACCAGTATCTCCTGGGTCTCTTGGCGTCGGTCCGATTAGCCGTCCCACACACGAGACTGAGGATGAAGAGGATTCGGCTGCACTTCGCGGCCCCATGAAACTAGGAGCGGGACTCTCAATCCGAGATGATCACCGTTCCTCCATCTCTCCACCCGGACCTAACATGGTGGTCCAGGAACTGCAACCTACAGACGGGCAAGCCCTTCCGGCCCCCCACCCTGTAGGTCACCATCACCACAGACTCTTTGCTCGAGGACTGGGGAGCCACCCTGGACGAGCTTTCGGTCGACTGCACCTGGACTCGACAGGAGCAGGAATACCACATCAATTGGTTAGAGCTGAACGCCATCTGGCTTGCACTCGGAGCATTACTCCCACTTCTCAGGGGCAAGGTTGTCCTCATCCAGACAGACAACTCGACCAGCATGTACTATGGAAACAAGCGGGGAGGCACCAGATCCCCTCCTCTGTACAGACTGGCAATCAGCATGTGGGAGTGGGCCCTGGAAAACGACATCTACCTCATGGCAGTCCACCTTCCGGGGGAATCCAACATGCAGGCGGACAGGCTCATTAGGTTGGGAGCAGACAATTACGAGTGGCGGCTACACAACCTTGCTATTCAGGAGATTGCAAACAGGTGGGGTCATCCCCAGGTGGATATCTTTGCCACCTGGCACAACAAGAAGTGCCCTCAGTTCGCCTCCTGGCAGGGCCAGGGCTCCGGCTCCCTGGGAGATGCATTTCGGATTCAGTGGAACGGAATGACAGCGTACGCCTTCCCGCCCACTCCGCTGATTCGCAGAGTGATTTGCAAGGAGTCGCTCCAACTCAACATCATTCTAATAGCTCGATGGTGGCCGGCCAGGCCATGGTTCTCGGAGCTGCTCAGCTACCGATTCACCTCCCGACGGGCCCGGCACATCTTCTGGCACATTTTCTGGCGCAGCAGGGGGGGCAGGGTCATCCACCCCGCACCACAGAAGCTAGCCCTCACAGTGTGGTTCCTGAGCAGGTAACGCTAAGGCACCTCAGCCTCTCCCAGGCTAATCTGGAAATCATTCAGGGCTCAAAGAGCAAAGCTCCCAGGGCGCAGTATAAAAGTAAATGGACCAGGTTCTGCCACTGGGGAAACTCGAGGGAAATCGACCCCCTGGCATGTACTTTGGACGATGTGCTCTCCTTCTCGGCGCACCTCGCCCACTCTGGCGTGCAGGTGGACACCTGCCGCACTTACCTCACAGCCATTGGGGCTTACAGGAACTCGGAGGAGGGGGGATCTTCTCCAATCCTATCGTCAAACATTTGACGGGGCTCGCAAGGCTCTACCCGCTCATCAGGAGGCCACTCCCCATGTGGGACCTGAACATAGTTTTGGGCGCCCTGGCGCACAAACC
Organism: Ambystoma mexicanum; assembly: GCF_040938575.1. NCBI lineage: Eukaryota > Metazoa > Chordata > Amphibia > Caudata > Ambystomatidae > Ambystoma > Ambystoma mexicanum. The sequence goes on from NC_090937.1 coordinate 302,925,617, forward strand.
GTTTGAGCCAATGGCGTCCGCGGACATCAGGTTGGTCACCATCAAGACGGCCTTACTAGTCTGCCTCCCCTCGGCTCGCAGAGTCAGAGAAATCCAGGCGCTGGTCGGAACCATATGCTAACTTTCACAGGGACAAAGTAGTCCTGCGGACACACCCAGCATTTCTGCCCAAGGTGCCATCTGCTTACATTTGAACGATCTTTGGCGATCCGAAGGATGAAGCACAGAGTGCTGCACTGCTTTGATGTCAGGCGTGCACTGAAATTCTACCTGGACAGAACCGAGGACTTCTGCAAATCGGACGCCCTGTTTGTCACTTTCGGAGGCGCAAGACCAGGCTATCGGGCCTTCATATCCCGCTGAATAGTCTCGGCCATCAAGGAAGCATACGATGGCCAGCACAAGCCGCTTCCGGCCAACATACACACCCATGCAGTCAGAGCCAAGGCAACGCCCGTCGCATTCCAAAACATGTCCCTTGGCCGGTCATAAGCAGGGCGGCCACCTGGGCCACTCCCTCGGCTTTCTGCAAGCATTACTGTTTGGATGTCGGCTCTAGATCTGATGCGGCTTTCGGACAGGTGGTACTCGGCAACCTATTTGCTTAAGTAGGGTCTCCTCGCCACCCTGGGGCTACATTCAGTTGAAATCACCCATGCAGTATGGAGCAAAGGGGACGGGACTTGAGTAATTATAAGCTACTCGCTGTAGTGACTAACGTACTCTTGGTCCCCTTTCCTCCATATGTCCCACCATCCTCCCCCTAATAAAACTGGTGTCATTAGGCAATATTAGCTATTGCCGATAAGTCTATGGGGACTGAGGTGTGGCGCCGGAGGGCGGAGTCAGGGCAGCGCATGCTCCCAGGGCCGCTCCCCCGCGTGCCTCTAAATGTAAAGGGGGGACACTGTTTTTTCTGGTATAAAAGGTTCTGTCTCCCGTCACTTGGAAGGGATGCCCATGTAGTGTGGAGGAAAGGGGACTAAGGACCAAGAGTACGTTAGTCACTACGGTGAGTAACTTATAATAATTTCAATATCTTTCTTGTTTGTAGATTCCTTAAGTTATCTAGTCTTTTGTAGACCTATATCTGCAATGCCCTTAATATTAAGGTTTTCTGCGTAAGCCAACCATTTTACAGGCCTTCACCTATTTTGGGACGAAAAGGTCTACTTTATCGAGGCACTCCGAAAGATCTGCCACGTAAAGTTTGAAAAGTGCGAGAATATACACACCTGCTCGAGTAATCTGTCAGTGCTTAAATCGTTTGTTAAATCCCAGTGTAATTGAATGTGAACTGTTCCATCATGGAGAGCTATAAGAAGGTTCGTATTTTGATTGTAAATCGTAACCTAGTATCTCCTGTGATGCTACGTTTACACAGCATGCAAAATTGAAGTTTGTTTCTAATACTTACTCTGTAAACTGGTGTTTTTCATCTCTGTTTAGATTCAACCTTTCTCTATACGTTTACTTTTGGCTTTCTTTTTGCTCCACTGTTCAATTCAGTCTGTGCCTATATTTTCAAAACGGACCCCAGTAAAGCCAGTAGATCTGGCTGTTTTAAATGTTAGTGATTCAGTGAGTGCGTAAACATGGGTGGTTAGGTCGGATGAAAGGGGGTCGAATATGATTCTGTTGGGACTGATGAATGGTTTGATATGTGTTGCTGAGTGGATGAGTTGGTGTATAGACATGGTTGGCCGAGTTGACCTATGCGTGGGTCGATGGATGAATGTTGAAGGATGAGTGGGCAGGTATGTATGTATTAATAAATGATTGGATGGTAAGTGAATGAGAAGGATTGGATGTGCATGGATTTAGTGGGTGAATATGGTTGTGTATGTGTGGGCGGCCATATGAGTGGACGACTGTTTTTATTTAGTAGGTGACTGTATATATGTGGGTGAGTGGTTGAACATGGCTGGGTTGGTTGGGTGAATTTGGGTGGGTGGCAGGGTGAATGTGGGTGCATACGGGTATACAGTGCGCTGGGTGAGAGAATGCATATAGTTGGATTAGGGGGTGAATGTCTTGGGTTGAAAGATAAATGGATGAATATAGTTATGGGTAGTTGAGGGGAAGAATATTGCTCGATGGCTGAACATATATTGTCTTTGGCAGTCAATCTGGTTGGTTTTGTTAATTTCTGAAGGGACATTTCTTCTCTTCCATTTAATCGCCAGCCTTTTCACACCCTTGGACCCGCCACTACATGTTTTATAATTTGTTTTGCATTTACTTAAGTTACAGCTTGCTTAATATTTTGGTGCAGTGCTTATGTATAGCCGAGTTGTGCCATAACTGGCTAGGGACGCAACGATTTGCTTTGCTTACACTTAAAATGTTCTTTTAAGTTATGTCAGCCAACAGGAGACACCACTGTATAAATGTAGCTGGTTTAAGCAATTGCTTGTGTTCCGAATGTCATTTAATAACTGTGTTTGTGTATTTTTAATGGGTGCGCGCTTATGTTAGTGAGTTTGTGTGTGACTGCTGCTAACTGCTGTTACAAGTGGGTTGCGTGCATGTTCGTTGGCTTCGGAGAACACAGAAAACACGATTGATTTTAGAATTAATGCTGGCATGTATTGTAACTGCAATATTGGGGTAATTTGCTGTGAGAATTTGGGGCCCTAGTATGGGTGCACCTTTATTGAAGTCATATATCGCAGAAGCGACATCATGAAAGTAATTTCCTGTTGAAATGCTTCAATAAATAACATTAGTTCTGCATGATATATTACATTGCCATCCACATGCATTTCTCAATATCCCACTGCCAAGAGCCAAGAAGATTTGGCCCTTGAAGGTGACTGCTCTTGCCCGTAACTCTCCATTCGTAGACTCTTCTTGTATCCATGCACTCAACCCTACATAACTAGCTGTTGGCCCTGACACTTTGATATTTCCAGACCATCCTCCATATTGCAAGTTGGATTTTTCATAAGTGACATCTGTGTAAACCTGCCTACTTCCAAGGGTCCCTGAAGTACATCTTGAGTCCATCACGTATTATGCACTGACTCGATCTGGTTCCTTTTGGCAATTTTCTTGAACACTGTTCATCAATAGTGTTGCCACATCCAGACCAGGGCTTAATTGCCTCCTTTTCTGATGAGCGATTTGTCTGATCCACCTATTTGCCCATACATGCACTGCTACTTCCTAACCATACCCCTTTTGTCCCACATTCCCATTGTATTTTCTTTCCATCTTTCTGATCAGCGTCTACGTTTCTTCTCTTCTGCCTATCTTGCTTACATGCTACCACCTTTCTCCACAGACCCAAGTCTGGTTCACCCATGGAAGGGACTCGCTACAACACCTCTTCAGACGAGCTTCGGCTTATTAAGACTAGTTCAGTGGTGACGGGCGCAGTAAAAATGCCTGTTAACCTAATTTCTGTTAATTTCTTTTAGATTCACATGCTTTCTTTGCATAAGCCTCTAAATTATTATTTTTTTTAAATGAAGCATTATATATTTGCTTTGTAGATTTTGCTTACAGTGAACAGGACAATTTTGTTGGATAGAATGGAAAGCTTGGGATTGAACAAATCCGTTTTACACCTGGTCCAGGAATTATACCCTGGCACCTCCTCGTGTATTAGATTAAACCAGGAGGGATCCCCATAGTCTTAAGCCCGCATTAGTGGGGATTTCAAGCTGTTGCACCCTTTCCCCCACCTTATATAACACGTGTGTATCCGATCTTGATAATTCATTGCTGCCCTGTCGAAACTTTTTCCCAAAAATTGGACAGCAGACAGTTAGTTGGCGGTCTTATGTGGACGATACCTTGGTCTTAGACTGTACTGAAATTGGACTTCAGCGTAGTATTAAAGGTCTTTATGAATTTTATATCAAGAATAACCTAAACATGTATCTAAATAAAACGAAAATTATGATTACCAAATCCACAAGGAAAAATAGGAACTTTTTTCTTTGGAAAATCATACACCTTGTGCATAAATATATTTACTTAGGAATTTCTAGGACTCCTTTGGCACTGACATTTTTTCTAAAGATATATGCACTAAAATATTTTGTTTCTAAAGTATGTGTGTTGTTGATCGAAGGTCTGTTAAAAATCTACAATAAGAGTATAGTCGCGAGTGCCCTTTATCGCCTCAAAATTATGCAGGGGAAGGAAACGCTGTGGCTTAATATGTTGGAAAGTGAACTTTGGCGGTCGGCACTAGGTTTATCCAGGGCAGCCCTGCACAAAGCTGTGTGTCTGGAGTTTGGTGTTGCGTCCTTGCTTACTTACTAAATGGAAGATTGCGTGTGTCAAATGGTATCTGAACATTTTAGAGGCCAATAGTGGCCCTTAACAATTGATTTGACACTTTAAAGATATCCAAGAGTAAAGATATCCTTCTCTTGGATGTGGGTGGAAAGATTTATACTATCTGGCTCAAGGATACTAAACAGTTTCTTAATAATATAAACTTACATTTAGAACCACTGAACTGGGCAGTTCTCAATAAGGAATAGAAAAATAAAGTGGTCATGCAGGACCATAGTAATAATATCAGAAAACTGTGAAAAGAAAAAAATAAAGCCGTATTTTTTTTATACATGTTTTCCCTATAAAACATCCTTTTAAGTATATTGTTGTGACTAGAAATGTCAACGATGGCACCTTGATCAGTTGCCTACGATTGCTAGATTGGGAGCCTGGAATAAGATTCGATGTTGTCAGATAGAGGTGGAAGCTTGTCGACCTTTATTTACTTCTTGCAAGGACCTAAATGCAATATATTGTCAGATTATAGGAGCATTGTACATAAGATGCTCAATATTTTAACAGATCAATTTTGGGCCTTATATTTTCTGGGGAAAGTAATTGTTTTAAGTGTTTTTTTATATTTCGGTTATGTTCAAAAAATGATTCTCAATGAATATAATTTATTTTGTCATTATATAACGCCCAGAGGCATCTTTAGAGTGGACTCTGAGGAGATTTTATGCAACTATGTACTGTGATGTATTGAATTTTTTGTACAGGATATGTGATGTTTATAATAATCTAATTAAATAATTTAAAATTAAAAAATAAGACACCATCTAATAATTGGCTCTAAGTGTTACATGCTGTCTCTAGTTTACATGAAAGGGATCATTTTTTTCTGCTGTCTGTTTGTTGCATATTCGCAAAGAAGTCCTTTCTAACATCTTTAGACGCAAGGTTGCTTGGTTGGTGCTGATTTATTTGGGGTTGACACTGTAGAACAACAAACAATAATAAAAATAAAAAATGTCCCCTGGAAAGACACTCCAAGCTGTGCAATGGTTGTGTACTAAGGGGTCACGCTAAAAATTGGAGCCGGGCGTACTGCACATGTAAACCTAAAAAACTTAGAGCAGTCAGTCGCGCTGGGCAACATACACTGTGCAGTGTGAATTGGCAATGGCAGTCCAGTGCCCATGCGCGAGAAGTAAAGGTTTGAGTTTGTAACACCTGGGTTGAAACCAACATCTAACAGCTATGTGACGTGGCACCAGCAGTCAAGACCTCCTAGCTGGCCCCCAGCTCCTTGACATGAGTTATGGAGAAGTCAGGAAGGGCTGTGCCCACACCTAAAACAAAATGAAAACATCAACACAACGGAAGCCGATCCAAAAGCATCACAGAGCCGGGGTTGACACATAAATGCAAGGAATCAGGACTCACCCTGATGTCAAGCATGGAAGGCACGATGCTGTCAAACAAACAACCTTCACGTCTTAACACAAAGACATGGGGACATGGATAAAAGGGTTGCAAGAAGACGGTCTACAGCCACCTCACAGTCAAGTACAAGAAGGACACTTCTACTGGGAAAGGCCTGACACTTGCTGCATCTTTACAGCAAAAGGGTCTAGTCAACTTCTCTGACTTGGGTGAGGCTTGGGAGAAGGATGGCGTAGAAATATGGGAGGCAGAACTCTTCATACTGCTTTTCAGTTGTCAACAGCATAATAGGAAACTCTTTGACTTTGAACGGAGTGCACCATGAAAGATTTTAAGCGGCCATTTCTATGATGCTGTCTTTCATCAAACACAAAATTAAGACGGATCCCTGCCTGAAATAATTATGGCTATTCGTTTTTAAATTAATCATTAGTTTCGATTGCAGCGCCCATAACCCCAAATACAATAGTTGGAATCAATACAAACACTTACAGAATACAACATTAATATTCTATTAGAAAAACAAATTAACATTCAAAACCATACAAACCTATGCCTTAAAGAATTGGAAATATAACGAAGCTTGAAAAAATCATCCATTGGGAAGATTACCAGGCATTAACATTGAAGGGGCGTGTTTGTAATTCTATCTCTAGTGTGACGTCCACTGTACCTATGATCCTTCAGGTGTCGAGTTCCCTAGGATAATTTTATTCTGCCATCGTGGATAGTTGTTTTATCGCAGAGTTTCGTAGAAAAGCTACTTTAGAGTTAATGACCTCCTTATCTTACTTGGTTACCGTGCTATGCATCTTGTCGACGGCTGACCTTCAAAATTAACTCGACTGATTTTTGGAGACCAAGACGGATGTTTGTTCCGACAACGTGCTTTGGATTACACCTGGCTTCGGCCTAACAATAGGGAGAGTGGGGGGGGGGCACTGATCCTTTCTATCTAGAGAATGCATACCCCCATTCCCAGTTTCTACTGTTCTTGTCTTGCCGGTTTTTTCTCAACATTTCACCATTGAGTGCACTCCGTTTAAATTTTGCTTGAAGTGCAATCGAAGGTTCCTGTGGAAAGACACCTATAGAGTGTGCAACCAGTTTAGGGAGAACAACCATCTTTAGAATGCATGGATATGGGTAATTTAGCCCATGCCTGGAATTTGGTGCCGAGTAGTTGTAGTACTTGTTCGTGATTGTCTGTATATAGTGTCTGCCTCTCTCTAGAGACCAATATGCCCAGATACCATATGTGTTTGGTCATCCATTTGAGTCCTGCAGTTGCCGTTGGGCATTTTGTGGTCGGCGTCAGGGGGAAGATCTCTGATTTCTTATTATTGATCCTATACCCCGAGTATTCAGCAAATTTGTGTATGTCTATCATAAGAGGTGTCAGATTAGTTTCAGGGTCCTGGATATACAAAAGGGTATCGTCCGCATATAACGAGATAGATTGAGGTGGGCCTGACATTTGTATCCCTCCATCTCCATGTTTCTGCCTCACTTGTAATGCCATGGGGTTCTATGGTGAGTGCAAATAGTATAGGCGAGAACGGGCAGCCTTGCCTGGTGTTTCTGCCCAGCATGAACAGATCTGAGATTGTGCTATTCGTAAGGACCCTCGCACCTGTTTCTGTGTACAGTAATTTAACGTATTGAACAAAATTAGGGCCCATTCCAAACTTCCTGAGTATCGCTAGGAAATACACCCATGACACAGAGTTGAACACTTTCTCTGTGTCTAGGGAGTCCGTCAATGCACTTGCTATGGATTTATTTGTGCAATTATTCCTAACCGCCTCCGTAAGTTCAGAGCTGTAGATCTTGTGGGGATAAACCCACATTGGTCGGGATGGACCAACGTCGGCATGTTTGGTAGTAATCTATTTGCCAGTATTTTTGCAAACACCTTGGCGTCTGCGTTGATTAGTGACAGTGGCCTATAGGATGACATGTCCTGTAGAGGACGCCTGGGCTTTGGTAGGACAGTAATTGCTTCTCGCATTGAGTCTGGGAGTTTGTTTAGTTCTAATGCCTTCTCCCATACTTTCAACATAATTGGGACTAGTTGTTTCTGAAATTCCTTATACAGTTGGACCCGCCCACCGCCCCGTCAATCCGATCCCGGGGGCGTTCCCAGAACTTAATGCTTTTATTGCCTGAGTAATTTCTTCTTCAGTGGTTGTTCCAGGGCCATCTTAGCTTCTATCGGGAGTTTCGGGAATTCTACATCATTGAGATATGCCTGTATTTCTGATTCTGATTTTTTTATCGGGATTGGCGTATAGTTTCTGGTAGAATTTGGTGAATTCATGGTTGATGGCCTGTTCCCCCGTGACCACCCCGCCCTCAGCTGCGCTGATGCTTGTGATTAGGGTTTGTTGGCGATCTGCTTTAATGAGTTTGGCTAGGGTAGGGACCTTCCCGCCTTGTTGCTCTCCCCATAGCTGCATGCACTAATTGGGGCTGCCATGTACTGCATCTCCCTCGTGGCCAATTTGTCGAACTCTTAAGAGTTTATTAATATCCGCTAGGGTATCTTTATTATGGGTGTTACTGTAGGCAATTTCTAGGTTTCGAAGTTGGGTCTCGACTTCAGCCAATTCACATTTTACAGACTTCAAAAGTCCAGTGGTTTTAGATATCAAAGCCACCGTTATCCATACTTTGAATGCCTCCCAGAGTCTTGAGTATCTATCTACCGTTGCCATGTTATTATTAAAAAATTCCTACATTTCTATGTGCAGGAATTCCGCTACATTTGGGTCTCAGTATGTTGGCGGCCATTCTCCATCTCCTTTGGGGTTTCGGGGTGCTTTGAAATATCTGCTTGAGTGACACAGGGGAGTGGTCTGACAATGTGCAAGGGTGTATTTCGCATTTCCCGAACAAATCTGATATTGCAGTGGAGAGTGCCAGTAATCTATACGCGACCGAGTTGTGCACAGTTGAATAGTATGTATATTCTCTGGTGTTTGGGTGCAACTCCCTCCATGCGTCTATCAGTGTCAGTTGTGGCATAATTTGACCCAACGTAATTGACGCTTTGGCTTGCGCCCTATTGGTTGTTGAGGATCTGTCCAATATTTTGTCTAGGATTAGATTAAAATCTCCTACCCGAATGATGTTAGAGTTGTCCAGCGAGGTAAGTATTTCCAGTATGTTTAGATAGAAGCCTGGGTCATCTATATTGGGGCCATATGTGTTGACTAATGTGACTGATTTGACTGCTGCTGCACCCCATATAATTACATACCTTCCATGGGGGTCAACTTTGTGACTTTTAGTCTGAAATCCCAATGATGGGTGCAGTAGCGTTCTCACCCCTCTGGCTTGGATGGAGTATTCTGTATGGTATCTTTGCTTACCCCAGGAGGCTAGTATGTTTTACATTGTACTTCACAGTACTTTCCTCCCAACTCTGGAACACCCTACCTCTCAACATCAAAACTATCGAGTCCTTCCAGATCTTCTGGAAGCAGGTTATCAGCTGGCTCCTGAACAAAGAGTAGTCCCACTGACACCCGACCTTGCTACTCGGTAAACTGGCACATGTACTGTATATGACTGTATATTGCTAACTGTATATTATTGTAACATAGAACTGTAAATTGTACTCCTTTATATAATATATGCATGTATTATAAGTATGTATGTAACACAAAGATACTTCACAATTATGTAACTGTCTTCTTAAGCGCCCTTCTACCTCTGGGTTTGGAGCGCTATACAAATAAATAAAACAAACATTGTTGATCCCCTGGGTGTGTCTTTCTTGTAACATCACTATGTGGGGAGAGGTCCTATTCACATATGCTCCAATTTTCCTGGATTTTAAAGGGTTGTTGAGCCCACGGACATTGCATGATAGAAGCTTAATTTTCATTCCATCACCTGTATTGGTATTCATTCTTAATCATTGCTTTGTTGACAAAGAAGTACTGTTTATGTATGCAGCGCAATCATCTGCAAGACCATGAATTTGAGAACTAATAAAACTTAACAGTCCAATTAACACATGTCCCCTTACTCCCCCCTTGGCTCCCCCACCCACATCATCTTCCCCAACTTGATGATTGTCCCTTACAAACTTTGTCACATGGCCGCCAGACCCAGGCTCACGACCCGGTTCTGTAGCAGTGTGTGGACCTCCCCATTGAAGCCTGGTCAACATTTCAATTTATATAAAGGATATTTGTGCAGTGTCCGTCAATCAGCTGGATTGCGTCTCTCCGCCTTGGGAAGAGGTCTGCCATTTTGATCCAGTCTGCGTGCTCTGGGTGGGTAATGGTATGGAGGCCTCCACATAGGCCATGGCTGCGGCTGGAGTTTCAAATAAATGCGCTCTCCCCCCATTTTGAATTCTCATTTTGGCTGGGAATCTTAATGTGTATTGTACTTGCCGTGCTCTCAGTAGTCTTTTGACTGGTTCATATGATCTCTGGTTAGCCTGGACTCCCACTGCAAAATCCGGATATATATGGATGCGGCTCTCCTCATATTGTAGTGTGCCTTGTTCCCTTGCCATTCTGAGTATTGCGTCTCTCTCTGTAATTGAGGAGCCGTGCAATAATCGTGCGGGGTGGTGCTCGGGGTTTCGGTACGGGTGCCAGTGTGCGGTGTGCTCTTTCGATACTTTTTATATGACTGCAGTGAGGAATATTGTAGTATTAGCTGTGCTTTTATGGCGTACAACACTGAAATAAAGCTGATCTTAATTGAACACTATGCTAGACGTATTGCTTACCACGCTAGAACAGGCCTCTTGTGCAGAAGCGAACCCATGTTCTCAGGTTCATTTTTAACTCCAGTGTAATAGAAAGTTTCCTAGATTTCAACACCCATGCATAACTAAGAGGAGGGGGGGCACATTTGAGGAATCTGACCCTTCAGGGAGAGGTTGAGGTGAAAGTCCTAGGTCCAGACGTGGAAGCTTTGCTAGATGGCCTGTCGCATTTGGAAGAGGAGACTGAAGCCCCTATTGTCCAGCATGTGTATAGGCTTCAGTCAAAAGACCGGAACTCCAGATGAAGTAGAGGGGGTATTGTGCTGCAGTTCTATGCAATGAGGACTGTAATTATGCAGAAAGCATACAAGCACAAGAAGGCAGAAGTGATCATGGGTTGCTCTTCTATTTGAGTCTGGAAACATTTCAGAGGAGATTGGGGGGGCCCCTCCAAGGAGCAAATGAAGAACTGGAGACACTATTCACTATGAGTGGTAGGCATCTGCTGGGGATCCCTGTGAGAGTTTTCCTGGTGTGAACACACCCAGGGGGGACTAATTATCTCTACCTGCTTTTTATGCCATACTCCAATCACCCTTCACCTTTTTCAAATCCTTTTTTTAAGACTGCAAGAAAACCCACCTATGCTTAGGTGCTCCATTACCAACCTAAGCACTAATGGCTCTTTTACTTCGGACTGCAGTTCGCTTTGGGAGGACGTGCACGTAGAATCACCACAAAATAGTGTGCACTTTAAGCTGGAGAACATGAGAAGCATCCTGTGTCCCAACACATCTTATGTCTAATGTTTAGATGGATACCTCAAGACTTTTGGGAGGGATCCAACCCTAGGAATGTGGACACGCCATTAGAGATTGGGATTTTTCACCATTAACGATTGGAATAAGGCATGCACGCAACATAAGATACTCTGTGAATCGGATGTATCCATCTAACCTTTCGACATAACATGTGTTAGGATACAATGCTTCTTTAACAGTCAGAATCTACCACTATTATCCGTTTGTGCTCATCATTCAGGTGACGGCAGTCATTTATGGTCAGTATACCAAGACTATAGGAGTAGGGCCTCGAAGACGACCTTTTGTGGTCGAAACACATGTCGGCTGATTGCATCAGGAATAAAATGAGAACACTCATCTGAAATCCGTCATTGGAATACATTTTTCAATTATATTGTGGACTTACTGAGAGGCAGTGCACAAGTCACCTTTTTCCAACCTAATCTTACCTCATACTGAACTTGTTGGCGGTCTACATAACCACTAGTCTGGATTCCGAGCATGCAGAGGCACGGAAACTGCTCTTCTGAACACCCATGAAGAACTGCTTGCATCTCTAGACTCAATTCCCCTGCTGTCCCCATCCTTCTTGATCTCTCTTCTGCATTTGACACAGTAAATCACTCCATCCTCATAAAAAGGCTCCATGACACCCTTGGCATCTTGGACCAGGCACTGGACTGGCTTACCTCCTTCCTAACTGACCGTTCCTCCAAAATCATTCTGGGCCCTTTCTCCTCCCCTTCTTCCTCCTATACCTATGGCGTCCCCCCTGCTGATTAAAGAAAACACAGTTATATCGAATGGGACGGGTTTCAAGAAGCCAGTTGGTCTGACTGCCCTTTCCAAATCGTCTCTGGTGCACTGTGTTGTGCTAAAAAACACATGCTCAACCACCTTGGTTGTTGCATGTGCTGGCTGCCATACAGATGAAGGTTTAGTTAATTTTAATGGGTTTTCTCCGTGTTGGCAGGTGCAGGTTTTGTCTAAAAACAAGGAAGGGATTTCTTCAGTAAATTTCTCTCTGGAGGTTATTCACCTAAAACAGGAAGGTCCCCTAGGTGCTTAGTCTAGAGATCCTTTTACAGAACGATGTAGACCTGTGAGGGTAGCACTTTGCAAGTTCTTGGAAGATGAACACTTTACTACTGAATGGAGAGAAATTAGTTAAGAAGATTGTCAATGAGGCAAACTATTTAATTGAAGAAAACCATACTCGGGGCTTGATGCAAGAATAGTCTGGGAAGCATTTAAATGCACCATGAAGGGCCTATTGATAAGTTGATAGAGTGGTCGGAAAAAAAGCAAGACATGGATGCCTTGGATCACGGACAAGCGGATCAAAGTCCTGACAGAAGAAGTGTTATGTGATCCTACTGCTGAAAAGTTAAGGTATTACGGATTTTAGAGTGAATTTAACAAGAAAGTGTCCGAAAGGGCAGAACGAATATTGTTTCGTATTAAATGCACATATTTTGAAAAAGGTGAGAAATGTGACGGCTGGTTAGCTCACTGTCTAAGGAACCAGAAGGCAGATAGGCCGATACAATCAACTGCTAGACGGGACCGGTCAATTAGATTTAATCCTATGGAGATCAATGAGGTATTCAAAGACTATTATGAACATCTATACTCCAATGAACATACTATAACTGGAGACTTAAGAAATTTCTCGGCAGGTCTAGAGTTGCTGAAATGATCTATGGAAGACCGAATCAATTTAGAAAGTGAATTATCGGTTGACTAAATAAGGAATTTAATTACATCATTGAATTCTGGGAAATCACCAGGACCTGATGGTCTACCAGCTGAATGGTATAAAAGGATGCCAGAATATGTTCTTAATCTATTAAGGGAATTGTTTGTCTTCACTAACTGATGGAATGTTGCCTCAATCAACTCGCCATGCTGCAATTTCATTAATTAAAAAAGATAGGAACCAGACATTGCCATAAACCTAGCTCCCAATAAGCCTATTGAATACAGACAACAAAATGTTGTCAAAGACCTTAGCTGGCAAATTGGAAGTGTTGTTGCCGAAATTGATACATGAGAAGGCTCTTGCAAACCATTCACAAACAGGCGGATAAATCTGACGGTAAAGCAATCTTCTCTCTGGATGCTGAGAAAGCTTTTGATCTGGTAAATTGTAGTTACTTGTAGGACGTGCTGGAAAGATTGGGTTTTAGAGAAGGCTTTACAAATTGGGTGAAATTATTATACTCCAGCCCGACTTCAAATATAGGATCCAATGGCTTGCGATCTGCACATTTTAAACTACAGCGGGGGACTAGGCAGGGGTGTCCTCTGTCCCCGCTTTTATTTGTAATTGCAATTGAACCGCTGGCGGCTGCCATCAGACGAGAAGAGAAAATACAGGGGATAGGCTATAGGGGAGTAGGACAGAAATTGTGGCTATATGCTGATGACTTGTTACTGATGCTGATAGACCTAAGAAATTTGTTACTGATTCTAATGGAAATAATAAAAAATGTTAATACATGCTCAGGCTATAAGATCAACTGGGCAAAGTCAGAAGCTTTGCTGTCAACAATGAATTATAAGCCGTGGATTACTTCTCTTGGATTTAAGTGCTACCCAGAGAAAATCAGATACTTGGGCGTCTGGATGACCAAAGAATGTGAAGGAATTGTTCATGAGAATATGACGTTATTGAGCGATGGATTGAAACAGGATTTAGAAAGGTGGAAATTACTGAATATAACTAAGGCCAATGCACTAAAAATTAACTCGATACCTAAGATAACATATTTTAAGCATGTTACCTTTGAATGTTGGGAGAAGATATTGGAAGGAATTTGATTTTCTTATACCGAATATTCGATGGGACGACAAACAGGAGAGGGTGAAATTATGGCAATTGCAATTACCTCTGGAGAAAGGTGGTTTAGGAATGCAGAATTTGCACGTGTATCTGACATTCATGCCACGATTCTACACCCGTTCTTGGAGAAAGAACCAAACGAGTGGGCCAAAGCAGCGGCTTGTCTATTAGGGCCTCTTAAGCCAAGGGCTTTCTTGTCTACTACATCTAGACCGGGAAGTAAAGTGGAACACACAATACAATTTCTGAGGAGCTCTTGGAAGGAGCTTATGAATCTACAATGCGAAAATGCATTTAAGGTTCTTGACCCCTCAATATGGTTCAACCCAAAAATAAAGGAATATGGGAAAACAATTTTTTGGCCAGATTGGTTCTTGGGTGGAATACAATGGATTTGGGATCTGAGACATGGCAGATCTTAAATGAAGTTAAAGATAGATGGGAAGTACCAAATTGCACTCAACGGGATTACAAGAGATTTAAAAATGCTATTGGAGAAATTGCATCTAAGAACGGAATACAAGTGGTCGCAGGTGCAAGGGGGGACACACAAATGGTTGCAGGGGGGACAGCAAATGGGGTGGGGAGGTGCTCAGACAATCGACGGGCATTGGGGTGGGTGTGGGGCTCAGACATTCCAAGCGGCAAAAGAGAGCTGCGCCTTCAAACGTACCTAGGTTGACCTCCTTGATAAAGCATTTACAAGACTGTGCCCAGGCAGGAGACTGCCACCAGTCCAGCTGCTTGTTGCAACCACTCAAATGTGGCCGGGCACCACGTAACAAAGCAATAACATAGGCCTTTGCCGCTTGCTTCTCTAACGCTCTGGAACGCAGAGGTTTCTCCATCTGCCAGCCTGCCCTCTGTTGCTATTGTTCCTCATTCAGGCACCTTTGGAGCACGGGTGTTGTGCAGGTAGTGTAAATCGACAAGGGGCTCCTTGGGACTCCAACATCCAGTGAAGAAGATAAAGGCATGCCAACTACTACGTAGCTGTCATAACTGTGACCAATCGCCAATTACAATCGCCAATTATCTATGAAAGTGTCATGCCAGGCTACAAGATCAAATGTGCAAATTCTGCCTCTTGGAGATGTGGAAGGCTAGCGATGGGCCACCCTTCGTAGACAACATCCCTGACTATAAATCGCTTGCCCTTATCTGCACAAGCTCTCATACTGCCACACTAAGTTTCCTCTTCATAAACAGACCACTATACTACAGCCCAAACAAACTTTGCATACAAACTTGAAGATGCAGCTGCCAACCTGTCTCTGGATCACAAATACCTGACAATAATAAAACACTTAAACATCTGGCCTGAGAGGGAAAAAAATCCCACTGTGAGATTCCCCACAGCTGATTTTACTGCTTTACATCTCAAAGCTTAAAGGTCCCACACACATAACTGTTCAGAATATGGATGCCATTTTTTTGTGATGACAGGTTTTCTTTCCAGTTCACTTTTCCGGGGGAGACAACCCATCCATCCCACTCACAATCCTCAGAGGCACCACCACTCGTAGGATCATCCTGAGGACCCAAGACCATAACTGGACTCTGGAAAGAAAGGTATCATTACAGTTGATCCAGAAAGTACTCCGGATGACTCCACAACCTACAAAAGTCTAACTTTGCCTTAGATAGCATGGCACCATGAAATGGTCCATCACCTCCAGTGTCAACCACGCTTCTCTAACCTCATTCCACCTCTTTTCTTCACAGGGCCTACTTGCTTCAATAGACTCCTGCAACCCAGCCCGATATCTGGAAGATCTGTGGCACCCTAATTTACACTAAACCATCTCAAAACATCTGGAACGGACACAAGTCTTTTTATCCTTCCCGTTGCTTTTGAAGTTTATTTAAAAAATGTTCTTTAGTACGAACCGGGCACAGGTGCATCAGTGTTTCACAAATCAACAGATAAAAACGTTTACAATCATAACAACATCACTCACACAATATTACAAATAACATTCTGAAAAACAGGCAAAACAATTTAAAACAAGTTAAAAACCTTTTTAAAATATAAAGTTCCAGTTCCATTCAAAATACAGAATTCCATGACGACGCTTTGTGTTTTTCTAAACACCAGATAGTCAGGATTTTTGCAGAGATCACCAGCAAGAAATTCCAAAAAAGTATCAGAAACCCATAGTGAAACTAAACAGTCTCTCTGGTCTCACCTGCATACAACTATGCAGACCACACACAATCTAAAACTAAAAGAACAAAGTTTCAACAAACTCACCAGACCTAAAAACATGCCTTGCACAAGTGGAAACATGGATGACTGCAAAGTGACAAGCTCAGTCCTACCAAAATTGAACTTGTGCTTTGCACTGCGCCTCCACTGACTCCCGTCATAAAAATATCGATTTATAAAACTCTCCAACCCCCACCACACTTACCATGTAAAGGGTGAAGCCCGGCTGTGGTGTCAAGGGCGGCGTTTTGTGTAAGGTGAAGCTGTTAGGCTGCTGTGGCTCTGCTCTGCTGTCGTGCCTCTGTGCTCCGTAAGGATTGTGTTCCTTGAAGACAGCGTACTGCACCTGTGACAACTGGAACGAATGGCATAAGTATTGTGCCTTTATAAATATATTCTATTCAAGCTGTCTACACCTTTAAGGACTCCTTCGGAAGCTAGCCACGCCCCTTGGATCTACCAGGAAGTTAAAACCAGCCCTTGTGGCGTGAAGCCCGGCTGTGTTGTCAAGGGCAGCGTTTTGTGTAAGGTGAAGCTGTTAGGCTGCTGTTTGGCTCAGGAGTGCTAGGGTGGATCTTGTGGTGTTGGACCCCGGACATCCTAGAAGCTTGCATTTGCTTCCCTGATAACATATGTTTACGTGATATGCAGGCCATAAAAGTTCATTGCCTTTGACTCTACCCGCGTGTTCTGAGGATGGTGCCCACGACCGTGCTATCTATCGCAGCATCAGGAAAGGTGAGCGGGCTTTACACACATCTTTTGAAGCTCGTATATAACTGACAGTGCGGCCGTGTGCCAACTCATCAAACTCACATAAACTATTGTGCACCATCGGTGGTCTTCAATCCAATAGCCAGGGGACTTCGCGTGGGCATACTTAAGGCAGGACTTCATGAGTAACCAGCTGCAATTCTATACCCACGCAATCCCATCTTGAATGCATGCAAGGGAGTCTAATTGCTAAATTGTGCCTAATTGACTCGCTTGACTGTGACTGCGGGGCTAGTTCCTTTGAGCAGTCAAGCTCAGCTTCTGTATAGGCATTGCCATACATTCTATCCATTGCACGCAAGAGAGACTAAGTGTTGAATTCTGCATAATCAATTGTGCTTGACTTGCTACGTACTGCCGTACTGTTTATAACAATATTAATTTTTGGTACCCATGTTTAATCACCTACACTGTTTGCAGTCGGGCATGCTGGACAATGCGGTTATTTGTTCCAACATGACGGCTGCAGTCTCGAACAACCACTGTATCTCACGTAGGTCTTACCCACTGATACCACCTTTGCTGAATCCTCAGTACAGATTACCTGGCAGTAATCGCTTGCAAAGGTATGACCGCATTAATACTAGCACTTCCTTTGCTCAAATCTCATATACTGCCCCTATTGTTTCTGATAGTCCTTCACATATGGCGCATGTTCCGTGTCGCATTGCCGGACACCGCCAATGGTCGGAAACATCACACATTAATCCCATGTCACAATTGATTTCTGACTCTACCTTACTTGCGGTGGAGGATCCTCATACTAATACTCATACGGACCCTTCGGCTGGCACTCTTCACACGATCCATGAGTGCCAGACTCCGACTCATTCATGTTGCTCTCCCATTAACCTCGACTCCATTCCATCACAAGTGAGTCATTTTCTGAGTCATCATAACTCGCCCATTTCAGTATCTAGTGCTCCTGATGAAGTTTCCCCTCACAACTTGTCCTCCATAAGCAGCGCTTCAAGTAACACCTTCCAGTACGCTCAGCCTACTCTCCGAGCCCCTCCTCGCCAGCCTCCTCTTTCAGAAGCTCTTACACTTCCAACAATGCTAGAGATCACGCTTGCTGCTCTAAACACCACTGTTTTAAGCATGTATAAACTATTTGAACGTTTGGACGAGAACATTTCAATGCAATCTCAACAGATCGATACCATCCATGATTGGATCATCTCGTCTAAACTCCCCTTGGAAGCTCCATGTGTAGCCTCCAACCTGCCGCCATCCTTATTCAGCAACCCGGCTAGTCCTTTTCAGCCTGTGCCTTCCTTTGCTCACATTCATTCCATTGAATCCGAGATTCCTGTCTCGGGTCCAGTGACGGGTGATTCATCATGGGTGAGCATGTCCATTGCTCGCAATGTTCTCCCCAATGAAGCATCGGTCCCAGTGCTTGCAGTTCCTCCTTCTGATACTTTTCCTCCTATTCAGCCCCCTCCCATTTTCCTTGCCCCTGTTTTAGTCCCACAAAAGACTAAAGGACAATCTAAAAAGAAATCCCAATCCCGTCAAACTTTGATTAGCAAATCTAAAAATATGCTTGCACCGAAGCTTCCAAAAAATTCCATAGCTTCCTTTTTTAAAATCCCTGCCTCTATTCCTTCGCAGGCTTCAAGCAGCTCTAAAATGATCTCTTCAATTCAATAGGTGCCTACTACTGAACATGTATTGCCGGCTTCTTCAAGTAATCTTCATTATTCGCCATTGCACAATAATAATAATAATTAATAATAATTAGGCTTTTATATAGCGCTACAAACCCTCAGGTATCTGAGCGCTGCTTATTATTACCCACGGTGTGTGGTGCTCATTTATCGACCTCGGAAGGATGAAAGGCTGAGTTTGGCCCCGCCGGGATTCGAACCTGCGTTAACAGGCTCTGCACGGGTGTCAAAGCGGGCGCTCTACTCGCTGTGCCACTTGACCGGCTTTACGTGACAATCTGGTCAAGGCCCTAACAATCCCCTCAGTTTTGACAGGATCAGACACTTCTTGTCCCATCTCAAGTATCTCTCACCACTTGTTGACGTCAACTTTACCCGAGTCTCGATCAGTCCCTGAGATGGTGCCTGTCTCTTCTGCTAACATTGCACTTATCAAAACTGCTGTGGATGAATATTTGTCTGCTAAAATTGTTGGTAATCAACAATCCACTGTTTTGAACCCTGCTGCCACTTCCTTTCCTTCCTCAAATAATCCGTTCATACATGAAATCTCAGACCTCTCCACACCTCCATTACAGGTCGTTAATCTTACTTTGCCCAACTCTGTAGTCTCTAACACTCCCTCTCATTCTGATACAATGACGTCTCAGTTAAAATCCATAGTAGATGCGTTTCTCGAGACTCAATTGAGCTCATCAGTAGGCGCTGCTAGCGTCCATCCAAGTGGGCGTGCTCAAAGCACCACTCCATCTATTATGGTGCCTCATACATCCTATAATGAATCCTCCAGTAAGCCTACTCTCTCGAATTGGCCCTCGAGCCTACCTTCCTCAATGAAACAAGGTCCTTGTCCATCTATTCACCCTCCTTCAACCCCGGCTCTACAAAGATCGAACTCTGGCAGACTGCCCAACAAAACACTGCCTCCATCATCAAACATTCGACCTCCCAGTCGGTCACTCTTATTTTTAAATGTAGAGGAGGTCAATTTTCGCTATATGACTTAAACAGGCAGTGTATCCTAAACATCCTTAATGACGTAGACACACTTGAACACATCTCTTCCACTGACATAGATCTAGTAGAATTCCTTGCTAACACTGATTTCTCAATTGTTCGTCTTTGGATACCCTCTGCAACTGTCGCAAAAACGTTATGGAATGCCAAGCTTCAACTATTTGATATGGGCTTCCTCATTTCTCAAGATCCCGATCGAACGCAACCTCTGTTTACTTCAACAATTGTTCCTTCAAATACATTTACGAAAACCAATGTCACTTCACGCCTGTATCAGCCAACTAAAAGTATTTCTCAGAGGCTTTAACCACAAGCCGATCTAGAGTCCCACTCTATTTTGTTGGGTTGTTGGAATACCAGAGGACATGCACACCTCCAACAATCCATTAATGTACTTGTTCAGTCCTATGATATTTTGGTATTTCAAGAAACTTAGCTCTTGTCACCCCCTGTCTGGGACAACTATTCCATTGCTTTGATTCCTGCACTAAGGGGAGACGAGGGCAGACCAATGTCGGGACTTTTGATAGCTGCACGACTAACCTCTAATCTTTCTATAGACCCTTGGTGTGCTTTTGACATCTTTATTCAGCTAGTCAAAGTAATTGGTTGTGGTGGCAACCTTGCTCTTTTCAATGTTTACAGAAATCCAACAAAATTAACCCTCATTACATTTCTTTAAGAGCTTTCACTTATGCTTGAACTGATCTCTCTATCACCTGATATTACTGCTACGCTCTTGGTTGGCGACCTCAATCTTGACTGCCTACAGCCACACTCTGAGGCAGCTGTTCAGGAGGTCACAATTTGGTCTACCTTTATGTCCGATCACAATTTTATCATGGTTAATGGATCTGTGAACGGAGATTTTCCGGCTTCAACTACTTGGCGTAGAGATGCCAGTTCAAGCACCATAGACTATATTTATGCTAATTCAAAGTTGTTCCATACTGTTACTTCTTTAGTTATAACACCACAAGCCCACAGTGATCATAAATTTCTTTCATTTACGATTTGCTAGATTGATTTCTACAATATCTTCTCAACGAGAATGGTTCTTAGCACCTCTGACCATTAATCAGTCAAGAACTCGTCTTGTTTGGACTCCAAGCAGGCTTTGTGCTTTAGAACAGTCGCTCATACCATCTTTGGGCAATAAACCTAATTTAGAGTACACTCATATATTGCAACAATTTCACAATAACCTGATAATTACAAAAAACAAACCTCTTACTCATTTACACTCATTTGATTACCAATTACATCAGAGGAGAATTGACTATAGAAAAGAGCGGAAACTTCTGTCTTCATCCACATTGTGTTCAAGATTTGATGCAGCAAGGAAAGCAAAAACCCGATATAACAACTGGGTACGTGCTCATAGAGCTGGCCTATTCCAAAAAGATAGCGAACTTATGCTAAACGCCCTAAGCACTAAAAATTCTGCAAACATATGGAAATTATTTCTAATTATTAAATATTATGGAAGTTCACAGATTGTCGACACCAATTGGATACACAAGCGAACGGTGTCGAAGAAGTCCAATGGGTCGATTATTTTTCTGAGTTATACTCTGATCCCGATTTTGATAAATTCACTTATCAAATGCAATCTACCACCAAGTGGTCACTCAACTGCGATATAGACACAATTATCCATTACATCAAATTGTCAAAAAATAGCAGAGCAGCTGGCCCTGATAGTATTAGTAATCTAACCCTAAAGCACAATCCAAAGTGCTGGGCCCAAATTCTATTTCTTTTATTCCAACATATTTTGAACACTAAACAATTACCTCTGTCATGGCACTCCTCCATTCTCGTGCCAATCTTTAAGAAAGGGGATCGGTCGTCTCCCAGGAACTATCGGGCCATTGCACTTTTAGACCCACCAGGAAAAATGTTTGCAAAATGTTTACTTCATGAGTTTTCTGTTTGGTCCACAAATCACTTTCATTGTAAACCTTTCCAAACATGATTTGTGGCCGGCATTGGCACAACTGTGAACCTTTTTTTGTTGAATGCTATCAAGTCACATTGTCATAAACAAAAACAGCAGATTTACTTTGCATTTGTGGATTTTCATTCGGCGTTTGACTCCGTTTCGAGAGTCAAACTCATGACAAAACTTATCAAAGACAAATGTCCACCTACAATTTGTGATTTAATTTATCATTTCCATTCGCGCACTTCAGTTCAGATTCGACTGACTCTAAATGGCCTTCTTTCTCGACCTATTTCAACATCGCGCGGCCTTAAACAAGGCTGTCTCTTGGCTTCGGCAATTTTCAATTATTATATTCATGACATCAAATATAGGTTTGCAAACATCCAGTCTGATTCACCAAAAATTCATGGTCATCCAATAAAAGCACTCTTCTATGCTGACGATATTGTGCTCATTTCTAAAACCCTGGGAGGCTTACAAAAACTTATATCGGCTTTGGACTCCTACACGGTGGACAATCAACTAACAATCAATATTACATAGACACAAGTACTAATGTATAACCCTAATCGAGGCCTTCATAACCTAAAACACTGGTCTATCAGTGATAGCACTGAACGGACCTTAGTCTCGGCCTACACTTATTTAGGAATCATTGTTGAAGCCTCCCTGAAGCCTTCCCTACATCTAAATCAGATAAACACCAAACTTATTACTGCCATTTCGCAGACACGCATCCTTCTTGCCAAATTCGGCAAGTTTTCTATTATTCCTGCCGTAAAATTTTGGCAAATGAAAGTAATCCCCACTATTCTTTATGGACTCGAAACTGGGTTACTCCTTGTCGCCAGCACATTTGATAAATGGGAAGCAAAATATTGGAAAAATGTACTAAATTTACCTACATGCATTCCCATAGCATGGCTGCGCTATGAATTAGGATTAACTCCTCTGTCAGCCATTTTTAACTGGCAACAATGTTCTTTTCTAAGGAAATGTTTAACATCTATTCGATCAGATTCCCTTCTTACAATCTTAGCGAGTTACCTATTTAGCACTGATCACTCTTTTGTACAAAAATGGTTGTCAGTATACACAACCATGATCCAACCGGACATTTCTATCGAACTCTTGATTCAGAATCCTGATAAAGGCAATCTAAGAATCTACCACCAAACTACATGGATTATGAATCATCAGACATGCCTTTCATATAAATATGCCTCTAGCCAACATTTTTCTCCTCATAAAAGAGGTACAACAATAAACTATCTTTCGAAAGCACCATCTTCTAAATATAGAAATTTAATCCTACGTTTTCGAATGCACATATGGGAAACCAAAGATCTTCTTTGTATTCGCAAACTTATTTTGCCTATTCAGAATGTGTGTCGCTTCTGTCGAATTGTTGAATGTCCTGAAACGATAGAACATCTCATCACTCAATGCCCTAAATTAAGTAGTCAGCGACAATTGCATTTTCATAAGTACTGTTCGACTCTTTCCATGTTTGATTGCAATGAATGTTGGGAATATATTTATGGCTCGACGCATTTGGGTCTTCAAGTTGTGACAGTCAATTTTTTACTTTCTTTACATCTTGATCACTTCAAATTTGAATAATCTCTGTTTATTATTTGGGACACAATTGCAAAGCTAACTTCCACTAGTTGCAATTAATTATCTAATAGGATGATGTAAATTTGCTTGTATCCTTCTTGTTGCTTTGTCTTGTTTTAATTCTGTTGTATTATTGTTAGCTCATATGCATGTTAACAATATCATGTTATGTTTTAGCACTATGTACGTTCATATTTAAATGAAACTTTTATGTATATTGAAAAGTTAAGTCAACTAAATCAATTAAAAAAAATTTAAAAAAGGGTCCAGCTTCCTTCGTAAGGAAAGTCCATCATTATACACTGGCCAGAACACTAATATCCAATAACGATATACTAGTCTTAGTTCTCAACTTCAACAGGAAAAGGCAAGAATGGACCACATTCTCCCTGCTTGATACCCAACTTCAACTCCCTACTGAAGCATGTCTGCATGGAAGATAATCGCCTCATATTCAGATTGCTGCTCAATAAATTACTCTTCAACCAACTGAAATGATAAACGGCAAATAACCAAGACTATTGCAGCAAGAAATTGCAGAATTCTTGTGCCTCCCCTCATATAGGAACCAAGCGGCAAGACTACCAAACAAAAAACACTTTGTAAAGTAGGCTGATCAGCTGTACCACCTGCTTAGCGAAACACAATCCTGTGTAACAAAGCAACTGGAATTTCACCTTTTCTCATCGGCGCTCTGATTAATAGGTGCTATAGCCGACAAATCAAAATATTAACAAGTATATGTGCTTTAACCTCTATTAGAATCTCTGAAACCCAGATAGGACTCTTCCACTAATCTTTGAGCCCTGACCCTAGGCCTTCTTCCCTCTTGCTTCACCTTCGCTAACTCCTCAATACTAAAATCCTTCGACATTTCACCACACCCATTCCTCATCAGACTACCCACCAGCTCTATCATACTAAACTGACTCCTAACCTGTCCATTTGCTAACCACGCATCCATTTCTGCTTCCTCAACCCTCACTCACCCTTATGGTCAACCTTCCCCAACAGTAATGGGTGTTCCTGCTCTGCACTCAACATCATAGGTTTTCACATCTGCCTTTCCTTATATCCCACTAACACCCCATCTGCTTTTTTTACTGAGCGACGTGCAATAAAACATTGGCAGAAGGGCACTATATAAGACCTTAGATGTTGCTCTGTCCAGCAGATCCTTCCCCTTATCACCGTTCACACCAAGATTCCGCCTAAGATAATTATTCGGCTCTTCTTGTTTAGTCCTGGAGGTCTCTGGTGGCAAAGGGGCTATCCCCAGATCAGTGTACACGTAGTGCTAGACATCTGCAAATGACACCTGGATCAAAGGAGATCAACTCTGCTGTGATCTGCTGACAAGCCATGCCACTTATCCTGGATGGGAATTTTTTTTCGTACAGCAATTGTCTTTGAGTGCTCCATTTTTTGTGTGCTTGTTTCCTTTTCCTTTCGCTGCTTTTTGTTGTCTTTGATCTGCCGCTTCTGATGTCCTCCAGTTTAGAATGGGGTAGTTGTCGTGTTTTTGGGTAGAACTATGTTGATGTTTGCATTGTAATTTGTGATTTGTCCTTCTGTACTATACAATGTGCCATCTGAAATTGAAACCCCACGCTCCACTATGAAGCTGGCTGTATAATGTACTTTATCCGATTGGGACGAGCCATTTTAGAGCCTGTAACACTGGAAAATATGGCCAAGTTACATGCCCTCTCTGATAACTTCAGATCCCTAGGTCCCCTGGATCCAGCTAACGAAACCTCTTTGAGAGAGTTCCAGTGTCGTAGTACCATATAACTGACGGGCTCTGCTTCAGATGGTGAACTTCGCTTTACATTCCTCAAAGGTGAGTGGGGGATGTCTGTCATATAGTTGCCCAATGTGGGGTAACACTGTGCTTCCCTGGCTTTAAACTGTCATATATGCATATGCATATCTGGAGTAAAATCTGGGTTGTTTACGATCCCACTTAGCTGATATCTTGATCCCTATAAGTTTCTTCCCTTTTAGTGGGGCTAATAAAGCACCCAACTCTTTTAGCATCAATGGACCAAAAAGGCAAATTGTATACCAGCAACCAAGGGTCGCATTGCTCCACATCTTGCCAGCACAAACCCAGTGACAAGTGACTAATCCAATATGGGTCCAGTTTGGAAGGCAGTAAGGCATCTCCTGATATACCTAAACCCATAGAAGTGTTGGTCGGAGTAGGATCCTGCATGGAATGCTGGGTATCTTGTTAGCCTAAATGAAATGTTACTCTTGCAGGTGGCAAAGGTACCGAGGCTGGGGAAGGGAGTGGGGGGCGGGGGGGAGGAGTTACAAAGGGAAGAGAGTGCAGCGATCGCAATAGAATTGGATAAGCAAGAGCTAGAAGCAGCTCCTTGGTATTCAGCATGAACCAATGCCCAGGAACTACCACAACAGGTAATTAGTAAATAACATTCTGCAAATCTAACTTCCAAATATGTTGCAAAAATATAATTGTGTCCATCATTTGACCCCTTATTCTTTAAACGTCTTCTAGATGTGTCCTAATGTTTGTTTATAGATTGTTCCAAACACAGATCTAAACTGGTGTTTGTTCAGCATCCGTTGACCTGGGGACCCAAAGGTAGCTGCTGGTAGCTGTTGGTTAACCAGGCTCTTCTAGGGTATAAGCAGGCGCTAAATGGCTCCTACCTCGCCTCAATTTCAAATGATGGAGGGAAATGCATATATAAGTCTTCGAAGGGTGAGTCCGGTTTATGCTGCCAAGCTACAAAATCTTCTGTATATCGCATTGCTCCAGTTCCTCTTCACGTTCCTTTTGTGAGGTCAGGAATATTTTCCATGTAAAGGAGATCTTTTGAACATGTTAAGCCCTGAGTATTCTAGCCAATCTGTAGACTATTTCAATGGGTAGAACTCCTATAGATTTACGGTTACTCATGGGTTTGGTATAGTTAATTGTAATCCCAGAGACCTTGTAAACAATGGTCAAGGACTGACGCCACGTGCCGGAGCGATATGCTGGCATTCCTCAAAAAACAGGATCATGTCATAGACAGAGTGCCAGTTTATGGGAGGTACCTGAGCAATCTTCTCACTGAATGTTTTCCTAATAGTTTGTGGCTGGGTTTAAGGCCAAAGCCTAAATCAAGTGGGGAGGGGCACTTTGGCCACATGCCACTAGTTATTTTGTTTGCGCTAGTGTAGCACTTTCGTCCCCTCCTCCCCCTAACATTTGCTTTACATATTGGCCCTAACATTTTACCAAATACCAAACAATGCTTGTTTGGGGTATATATCGAATAGAAACGGGTAATGCCTTGTTGGCATCAAGAGAAACTTGTTGTATATGTGACCCTCCACCCCCAAAGCGAAAGTCTACCACAAGTCTGTCATCTAAGCTCTGGTTTACAATTAACACAGTTGGCCTGGGGCGCTTAACATCTGGAGAAGATGCATTAAATGTAAAGATGAGCTTGTTGCAACTATTTTGACAATCCGAGATCCGAAAGGCCAAAAAAGCCCACTACAGTAAACTAATTCTGAAGTGTGGCAGCAGCAGCAAAGAACTCTACAAGATCATCTCTGAATTTGTGAAACCTACTTGCACCTCTGCCCAAACCAATCTCATTCCTTCACGCTATATTTCTACAAGACTGCACTTGACAGGACGGCAACCCTTAACACCAAACTCTCTACCCTCACCCCGTGCCCCTCACCTACCCACCCTGCCCGATGCTGTTGCCCTGACAACCTCAATGCCAGCCTTTGACTCTTTCCAACCCCTCTCGAGAAAAAGTTCCTAGACTTATCCGGCAGCAAACCCTCCGGAACCCCACTCGACCCTTGTCCCGTCTCTCTTCTGAAATAAATATTCTCCTATACTTGTGCAGGACAACACGCAATGTCCATACTAAATGACTTCCCTCACCTCTGGCACCTTTCCAGAGGCCTTTCAAATAGCGCATGGCAAACCGCTTCTAAAAAAGTAATCCGACGAGCCCCTCGATCCTAAGAATTACAGGCTGATCTGCAACACCAGATTTATCGCGAAACTCATTGACCGGACTGCATACTCCCAGCTCAACCACTTCGTAGAAGCCAACAAACTACTCAACCTTACGCAATCCGGCTTCAGGCCATGCATGGAACACAAACCACTGTGATCTCAATCTGGGATGATCTCGAGGTTGCGGCAGAGTGAGGGTTGCGCAACGCTGGTACTCCTTGATCTGTCAGCAGCTTGGACACCGTTAACCATTCTATCCTTCTTGACAGCCTCCACTCCCTAGGAAACCGTGGCTCAGCACTCATTGCCTCCTTCCTCAGCAACAGTAAACAAATTGATTTCCTCTCCCCTTTTGTCTCAACTGCTCGCACTGTGAACACTGGGGTACCCCAAGGTGCCTGCCTCTCTGCTCTCCTTTTCAACCTGTATTTGACCACTCTACCGACGATACCCAAATTATCCTAACAATTCCCAAAACAAGTACCAACCCACGTCCCGACCTTGAAGCTTGCCTCAGTGATATTGACCAATGGATGACAAGAAATCACCTCCTTCTGAACCCAGATAAAACTGAAATTGTGGTGTGCAGCAATACTGCCTTCCTCCCGCAACCACTCCCGTGGCCCACCTCCCTTGGGACCCCCCTCACCCCTAAATAGATAATAACCTTGGCTGCACTATCGACTCAGACCTAAGCCTCTCCCGTTGGATCAATAATGAATCAAAATCCTGTCACTACCACCTCAAACTCCTCAAACTCACCTAACCCATCAGACTTGCTGCTGTTATGTCGAAACTGGACTATGCCAACTCATTATACCTGGGACCACTGGCATACCAACTTGACAAACTCCAAAGCACTGTCGCCAACCTCCTTCTCGACCTGGGACACAGAGACCACATCTCCCCCGCTCTCCGCACCCTTCACTGGCTCTCTGTAGGACGAAGGACCACCTTCAAAACCCTATGCATTACCCACCGAGCAGTGCACAAGAAACCTACAAGAGAAGATTAAACCCTACCTCCCGTCATGCACCCTAAGATCATACAATGCCCTCTTACTTGTGATTCCATCCTCCAATTCAGCCTGGATTGGAGGATCTGCTTTCGCGACCTTGGCTCCAACTCTGTGGAACTCACTCCTCCCACACATTCGACACACCCAAGAATACATGGCCTTCCACAAAGCTCTAAAAACCTGCTTCTTTTTGTAAACCTGACTAAAGACCATCTAGGGCCACTGAAACCCCACCCCGTCGATCAAGTCTTCATTGTCAGTGTGAGTCTACTACACATGCCTAGCTGCCTCCGGTGCCATCTTCCTCTGAGTGCAGCTATCACGAAATGCATGAATGTATCCCAGAACAATGGGCTGGTAAGAATATAACATCCACTCCACTCACCTCTCCTATCACTATGCTCACTCTCTACTCTACACCAACACACAATAGAGCGCAGCTACACCCCTCGATCAATTTTGGCCTAACTGCTTACATACAAACAATACTCGAACACCTCAACACCCTGCTAGAACGCTGCTAAACCCCACAAATAAATCGGCCTAGCTGCTCACATAAGCGTCCTACACAGGCCTAATGCCGCCAGAATGCTATCTCGGAGTCCGACCACCAGACTGCACACATTCAACTGATCTCTCAATACCACACCTAATGTTAGGATGCAGCTACCATCAGGCAATCGCATCAGCTGCTCACATATTGAGTGCACCCTATAATAGACTACTCTCGACTGACCAGGACTACGTCCCAGAGGGCGTTCAACCCACAAGGGCTTGGAGGTCATACCAATGATATATAGAGCGCTATATAAATGCCAAATAACATAAACATTAAGACAGGTGATCTGAAGTGCAATCAAAGGGTTCTTTTTGTAAGACTTCAGGATTAGAACTGTCCTGGACCCCACTGTCAATTGCGTAACCGAGCCCAATGCTACTATTGGATTAAACAATTTTGTGAGATGCTGGGATAGGATATACTTAAGTTTTACCGATTTGGGTAGCCATCGGGCGTGGTATCTTGTGATAGAGCAAGGAGCTGATTGACAGACTTCCATCTGGTGTGATGGGGGCCTTCCAAGGCATCACCATTGGGCCGTGTCAGTTTGCGCAAATCCCAAACTGGTTAGAATTCCTGCTGTGTTGTGAGGGCGGTTACTTTAATGGTGCTTTGGAATATTAGCAAGCTTTTGTCATGGTGAAGTGTCTGCATGGGAGGTTAAGCCGATCATCTTGTTACTGAGGCAGAGTTTTATCCATGGACACACATACGATGCAGTTTAAACTGCCACCCAGGCGGTCCCCCACCCCTCGGCGAAAGTTTCCAAAATGGGGGTAAATTCCTAAAGAACTTCCCCTGGGATCAGAATCTGGGTAAACGTACAATCAAACATTACGCCTTACACATTTGTGATCTGCTTTCCAGACCTCTTGTATACCATTTATTAAGTTTTTTATTTTTAGACGAGGATTGCAGCACCCCTTTTTTTGGACTGCTTGTGGCAAATAACTGGGATGGGAAATGCCTATCACCAACTTGTTTTGTCTTGGGGCAGCACATGTTTCTTGCTGTAAAGCTATCTTGAGGTCCATCTCATTCAGACAAGGTAGATTTACATTATATGATCGAGTTGAGGCCGTGAATATTCACTGTCTATATTCGACTAATTCGCATTTCCCGACTTGGAATAGTCCCTATGCAATGAGCTAATAAACTGTTTTCCGAAGATAGGCTGAAACCTCTTCCCTTCCGACACACCAGGTGAAAGAAAATGAACATAAAAAGCAAAGCATTTTAAATCAGTAAAATTAAGCCAAAAGAATAACCAATACACTTGAATCTCTATAAAACAAATAGAAAAATTACTGTACAACCATGTGAATTGAAAACAGAGGGGTAATTGTTCCAACTGAGTTTGGGTTACTGGTAATTACACCCCCTTCAAACCCTTCATTTCCATTCTTATTTTTATAGAACAAAGATATTTAAACCATGCAATAACCACAGCAGATCTAATGGCACCCTGCATTTAATAATTGGGCAAGGAGAACATAACTGGTCTTAAAGCTTACTTATTTGAACCCAAGAGGGAGATCCAAATTCAGGTGCTATTACCATCCCTTGAATGGCTTCTTTTACCATTGCAATATGGGGCATGGCTCCCCTACCCTGTCCCTGCCCTCACCGTCGAACTTTCATGTGTCCGTTGGTATGCCTTCTGTGCTGTTCCAACACTGTGGCGTGTTCTCTCTGAATTAGTCATCAACGGGGACTAGGCTTCTCCCTTGGCAATAGCATGATATTGATAATTGTGAATGAAGAACCTCATCTTTACTGGACTAGAAGTGCCGCTACCTTTGACTTAACTCTTTGCTTCTTGGATGCCTCATGTAAACTTTGGAATAAATCTGACCTTTAGTCTTTTTGACGCTTCCTTTTGGTATGTATGTATGTATATATATATATATATGTGTGTGTGTGTGTGTGTGTGTGTGTGTGTTTGTATGGGGTTGTGGGTTTGGTCTGTGTATGTATTGACATTGTTTTTGGTGTGCTGGGATAGGAGTGAATGGGCTGTTCTGGTGGATGAGATTCCATTCCCAGCCTATGCTTCTGTAACATGGCATACTTGGATGTTGGTATGGGTGAAACAGTTTTTGTCACCGATGTAATGTCTTAAGTCGCTCGCTTTCAATTTTTTCCTGAACTTCCTTATTTTTTGGTTAATAACTTGTAGTTAATCCCTTTATGACAATTTTTGTAACCCTTTATAAAAGGGTCAAGTCACAGAGCACATTGCGCGTCACTATTATCATAAAGTACATGCATGTCATACATTGTTCATTGGATTCAGGGTACAATTAACATAGTTCTCAAAATCGAGCAGGGGTAAGATTTTCAAATTTGGTAAGAACCTTTCTAAATGGTGCCCAAATATCTTTGGGTTGGCTCGTAGGAAACCATTTGAATAAAACCTTCTTTGCATTCATTAACATACATCATATCCTTAAGCCAGGAGATCAGGGTAGGGGCAGATTCTGGATTTCCAGCATTTAAGAATTTTTATTTTGGCCCGGCACAAGCTTTGTTGAATAATCTTCATGTTTTGTTGGAGATCTTCCCGATGTCCCCAAGTAAACATTTAATGCGGGCAAGGGGAGTGGTTATGTCCAGAATGTCACCTATAGTGTGCCACCGCCCTCCAGAATTCAAATATCAAAGGGCATGTTGAAAGAGTCTGCATTTTCGGTTCAGCCCTTAGGGCGCCCGATGATGCATCACGGGAGAACTTTGCAACTCTCTTGGGGGTGAGATGTAAGTGGTTTAGGATCTTGAACTGAATCAATCTCAAGTTTGCATTGATGGACACCGATTTGGTGAGTTGACAACATTTGGCCCATTGTACCTCGTAGATAGCCACGCCTAGGATCGTTCCCATGTTTTAATGAGGTTGAGGGGGGGGGGGTATGCATCTGTATTAGTTTGTACAGTCTGGAGGTTCCGCAGCTAACCCCTTTGGGTTCCATGGTAGCCAGGATAAATGGGTGTGTTATTGGTTTCTCCAGAAAAGAGGGCCATTGATGCCGAAATCCAGCTCTTCTCCTGTGATATTGAAGGGCCCTAGAGGGACCATGGCCCCATTTATACAGGAAGTCAGCAAGCGATACAAACGTTCCATCTGGAAAAGTATCTCCCAGAGTCCGTTGGCTGTGGGGGTCGGGGGAGCTGGAATCCGCGTATCGTTAAGTAAATAGGACTGTTCGGAACGCAGTGGGGGAGACAGCATATTTCTCTACCCGTAGATGAGCGTGATAGTCTGTATCAGAGAACCAGTGCCCCGCATATTGGGCCTGCGCAGCGACATAATAAGGTTCGAAATCTGGTGCTCAGAGCCCACCAGTGCCATACTGTTCTGTCATTTTCGGCCAGCTCATTCTAACCGCCCCATTGTTCCATACAAAGGAGGAGGTCATCGATTTTACTTTGGTGAAGAAGGCTCTACCGGGCCATATAGGGAGACTACTAAATAAGTATACTAATTTGGGCAAGACAATAATTTTTAATAGTGATATCGATCCTTTACTGAAATTGGGAGATTGCTCCAGATTTTTAGCTTGGCCTCCAGCTGGTGCAAGTGCGGTTCGTAATTGGTGGCATATAGTCATTTATGATCTGTAGATATATCCAGCCCCAGGTACTGCACAGATGTGGAGGACCACCGGAAGCCCATCAAGTTACCCAGTTGTGCTGTGTTTGGTGTGAGTGGTATTAGCTCGTATTTGGAGTTATTTACCTTGTAGCCGGAGCATGTGGAGAATTCGTGTATATCCCTCATGAGGGGGGCGAGGTTGACTTTGGGATCCCTAATATACAGCAAGGTGTCGTCGGCATACAGGGAGAACATTTGGGGAGGGCCATTTCCTGACCCCTTTATTCTTGTACTTGAGTCGCACCAGTGCTGCCAACAATTCAATTGTGAGTGCAAATATTAGGGGGCATAGGGTGTACCCCTGTCGAGTGCCCCTCCTCGGGAGGCTGGGTGGGGGGCTTAGCTGAGAGGGTGTGGTTAGTTCGGACCATAGCAACAGGGTGAGTGTACAGGAGCTTAATGTAACCCAGGAAATTTGAACCAAACCCATAGTGTTTGAGAACCGCAAACATGTATTGCCATGAAACCATGTTGAAGGTTTTTTCTGCATCTAATGATGCTGCAATGACTTTGGCTTTGGGATCTAATTGGGCAATGATGGCAAACAGTATACATAGGTTCAGGGAGGTAGATCTAGTGGGTATGAAACCCGATTGGTCACCATGTACTCTCTGGGACATGAGTGGCAGTAAGAGGTTGGCTATAAGTTTGGCGAATATTGTTGTCTGAATTAAGGAGAGATGTCGTATGAGGCTACTTCTTGAGAGATTCTGTTGGGCTTAATTAGAACTGAGATGACCGCCTCTTGCATCGGTGGGGGTAGGGGCCCTGCCATAAGGGCTTCATTCCATAGTGCAAGGTGTGGGGGCGAGCTCTAGTGAATACCATTTGTATAAATCAATCCCCAAGCCATCAGGCCTGGGGGATTTGCCTGCAGTTAGACCTTTAATTGCTTGCACAATCTCTTCTACGGTCAGTGGGGCTTCCAAGGCGGAGGATGACTCGGAAGACAACACTGGAAGTGGATCGCAGACAGCCGTCGAGTCCCTGCTCCGAAACCGGATCAGTGTTGGCACAGTGTAGAATAGAACTCTGTAAATACCTTGTTAACCACAATTTCCCCCAACACAAACCTCCCCATTTCAGTCACAAATACCGGTTATTGGTTGCTTAAGGTTTTCCACTTTTATCAGTCTAGCCAGTGTTTTACTAGTCTTGTCTCCCCTCACCATATCTTCTTGCCTACCTAGGTTTAGTGATGTACAGAACCTCTTGGTTTGCAAGTTTATAAATCTTGTTTAGTTATGTATGGATTTGAGATAAACGTTTCTGTAGGTGATTGAGCATAGGTATTCCCCAGCGTGCAAGTTTCTCTTGCAGTTCCTGGTGGACACTGCGAAGGGAGCCATGGGTCATAGCAATTACCTGGCCTCGTATCCATACCATGGAAAGAGAAACCACTGTACCCTTGTTGCGTTAAAAAAAATCTGTTGGCTCAGTACGCAAAAGCTCCACCTCTATAGTGTCACGCAAAAAGGCCGAGGACATTTTCTCGACCATGGGGCACCTTTCTATTTTTTATTTTTTTTAAAACGTTATTAATCGTGGTGGTACACGTCGCCTCTTCAACATGATATTCCATAACATTCAACAATACAATTATCAAATATTGAAACACAGTAACAATTTGTAGAGTCTACACAGTCGGTACATTTCCGGGTCTTGCCGGGCTACTTCCAGCTGACCCTGATTCACACAAGTGTACTCTGAACAGAGCCCAGATGTCTTTAGGTTTGCATGGCCTCGGTAGCGACATTACATACTGGTCCTCACATTAATTGACATAAGCCAGTTCCTTAAAGTGGTTTGCACGTGGTGCGTATGCACTCTTCCATTGTTGCAGTATACATTTTTTAGCCACTATGCATGCTACATTAAATAATCGTCTGGTCACCTCAGAGGTCTTCCCAATATCTCCGAATAAGTATTTTTGGGGTGTTAGGTCTGCCGGGATCTGTGTGATGTCCACTAGAATGGACGCTACTTCACCCCAGAACCCGTATATGGGTGGGCAGCTCCAATACATATGGAATGAATCAGCATGCTCGCTCCCACACTTCAGGCAACTGGCAGAACCATCTCGTGTGAATTTAGCTACCCTCTCAGGTGTGTAGTGCAACTTGTTTACTACCTTAAATTGGATCTGGCGTAGGCCTGCATTCATGGACACCCTTTTGGTTAAATCACAGTATTTTTCCCATGCCTTGTCTGAAATGGTGATTCCTAAATCAGCCTCCCAAGAGATTTTGATCTTATTTGTCATAGGCGTGCTCGCCTGCGTAGAGCCCGAGACACTAACCCCCGTCTGGGTAGACAGCGCAGCGAGGCATGGGTGAGTGGGTGGTTCGTTAGGGAATAGAAGCCATCTGGCTTTAAAAGCCATCCGTATCCGATGATATTGTAGTATTTTCAGTTGATCCCTTCCCATTCCAACTTTAAATTCCTCTAATGTTATGAATTTGCCGTCGGGGTATATATCTTTGAGTTTGAATTCCTCCTCCGGATCCCAGTTTGTTCAGACATCTGGGTCATAAGATGGTGCTGTGCCGGGGAAATTCCAGAAGGGTGCTTCCGAGTAATAAGGAGTTTCTAATTCAAGCCTACGGAAGAGTCTAGATCATGCATGCACTGTTTTGCTAACCGGATGAAATGGGCATTTATCTTTGTTTCTTGTTAAAGATTATGAAGCATAGATTGGTAGGGTGTGCAGCGTGCTTTTCAATACCAACGTGAGGAGGTGTTCAGTTCATCATACCAGTATCTGATAAATTGGGCTTGTGCCACCAGGTAATATAGCTCAGTCTGGGGCCGCTAAGCCTCCTTTGTTGTAGGGTTCCACCATTTTTTCCCACTTAATTCTGGCTGCACCCCCTCCCCATACAAACTTCACCGCCAAGGATCGGAGGGCCGTGAAAAACTGTGCACCTGGCCACAACGGAATGTTAGTAAATATATATAGTAATTTCAGTAGTATTACCATTTTCAATATAGGCACTCGACCAATGAGTGAGATAGGGAGTTTTGTCCATAAACGAAGTTTGGTGGATATACTACTCAATAGGCGTTCATGATTGTCAGCATAGAGGGAGGCCTTTTCACCAGATATGTTGATTCCCAGATATCTTATTTTGGTGGGGGACCATTGCAGACCATATGTGTTGGCCGGGCATCTCGTGGCAGGGGTCAGGGGGAATATCTCAGATTTGGACCTGTTAGTTTTATAACCCGAGTATTCGGCGAACTCCTGTATGGTCTCGATCACCTGGCCCAAGTGTACATCCAGTTCTCGGACATATAACAATGTATCATCTTCGTATAGGGATATTGATTGGGTCAGGCCGGCCATCGTGATGCCCCTCTGTCCCTGGTGTTCCCTGATTGCCGCCGCAACTGGTTCCATTGTGAGGGCGAATAGTATACGGGAAAATGGGCATCCCTGTCGCGTACCCCTACCCAGCCCAAACTTGTCAGACATCATGCGATTGGTCAGCACCCTGGCTCCGGGGTCAGAGTACAATAGACCGACGCATCTCAAAAAGTATGGGCCTATAGCAAATTTCTCTAGCACTTTAAACAAGTATAACCATGATACTGAATCAAATGCTTTTTCAGCATCGAGTGATACAGCTACCGCCTGGGCTTCTGGTTTTATCTGGGCCATGATCCCAAACAGTCTCCTATGGTTGAGGGCCGTTGACCTAGTGGGGATAAAGCCGCACTGATCTGGATGTACCAATGTGGGCATGTGTGGTAGGAGTCTTGTGGCCAGGATTTTGGCAAATATTTTAGCATCGCAGTTTATTAGGGACAAGGGTCAGTAGGAGGACATCTCGTTGGGTGGTCGTCTAGGTTTCAGTAATACTGTTCTTATGGCCTCTCTCATTGATGGTGGCAGGGTACCCAGTTCCACAGCCTCCTCCGACACCAACAATAGCACCGAGGTCAGTTCATCATTTAACTCCTTATACAATTCTGCTCCAAGCCCGTCTGAACCCGGTGCTTTGCCGCTGGCCAATGATTTGATCGCCTCAGTGACTTCCTCAGTGGTCAGAGGTTGGTCTAATGCGAGTCTGTATTCCATGGGCAGCGTTGGGAGAGTGATGCTGTCGAGGTACGTTTCCTCGTCCCCGGCTGATTTCGTATCATGGTTAGAGTAAAGGTCTGAGTAAAAGCGGGTGAATTCCCTAGTTATCCCTTCTTCACTAGTGACCCTCTGTGCCGTCTCCCTTTAGTGTACTGGTGATCGGCGAGTGCTGTCTTTCGGCTTTTAATAGGTTGGCTAAGGTGCAACCTGCTCTGTTGCCCTCACCGTATCT
Source organism: Ambystoma mexicanum (assembly GCF_040938575.1). Lineage (NCBI taxonomy): Eukaryota > Metazoa > Chordata > Amphibia > Caudata > Ambystomatidae > Ambystoma > Ambystoma mexicanum. The sequence continues at coordinate 302,962,459 of NC_090937.1, forward strand.
ACGCGCTCTATGTGGGGTTGACATATAAAGCAGTTCCCTGGTAGCTAGCTTCCTGAATTCCAGTAGGCTACTATTGATGTCTGAGAGGGTTTCATTGTCATCTTTAGCTGTATATCTCGCTTCCAGGTTCCCCCGGCATTTTTCCACCTCCTCAAGCTCTATCCTAACCGTTTAACATGCCTGTGGACTTAGAAAGCAGTATTCCTCTCACCCATACCTTAAAAGCCTCCCAGAGGGTATGATGTCTGTCTGCTGAGCCCCTGTTGATTTCGAGGAAGTGTTCCACCTCTTTGTGTAACGCATCCGCTACTGCTGGGTCCTTGAGGATGTCTGGTGGCATCCTCCATCTCCTAGTCGGGGGTTTTGTGTTTCTCAGTGTCATTTCCATTGTAACGGGAGAGTGGTCTTAAAGGGTGCGGGGGAGTATCTCACAGTTATCTATCTGATGCATGAGGTTTGTGGAGGCCAGCCAGTAATCTATTCTGGACTCAGTGTCATGCACCGATGAGTAAAATGTGTATCGTCTCTTATATGGGTGTAGCGTTCTCCACGAGTCGACCATTGTCATCTGCGACAGGATTTGTAGCAACATCACTGCCGCCTTGGAGGGGGCTCGATGTTTTGTATTGGAACGGTCCAGTGTAACATCAAGGATTGTTAAAATCCCCCCCACAGGATCTGTTCAAACCCTGTGTAACCTATTTCATGTACAAAGTCTATATAGAACCCAGGGTCATCTAAGTTCGGCCCATAGGTATTTACCAACACCACCTCCCTCCCCGCAACGCTACTCCATACTATGACGTAGCGTCCATGAATGTCCACTTTGCTTTTACCAAATCGAAAACCCACAGGGGTGTATAAGAGTATAGTATCTATTTTGTCCCCAGTTCAAAAAGTCTGTGTTTACCTTTCGGAGTGCATGGGTCTCTTGCAGCATGATCATCTGCGGATGATGCCTAGTGATGTAGGCTCCCACCTTTCTAGACTTAGATCGATTGTTCAATCCTCGGACATTCCACGTAAGGAGCTTTAAATTCATTCCCTTATCCATTGCTCCGTGTATGCCATGACTGTGCGTTAATATCGTCTTCCTTGTTCCAGTTTTTCCCGGGAGAATGTCATGTGCAGCGACGCGACCACCAATTTTAACTTGTAAAACCCCTTTAACTTGCAGAGCCCTTCCAACTGGGTTCCCGAACCACATTTCCCCAACTAGAATCCCACACCGCTCAACATGGTGCAGTTCCATATAGCAAGTCAGCCCCCCACCCACATCATCTCCCCCAACATGACTATGTTGCCCTGTAGCTCTCGGAGCCTTCACAATGGGCATTCCCCCAAACATCTGGAACTTTCCTGAGGGTAGCCTGTTGCAGCCATCTGGCTCCCTTCCAGGGGCTCAAGGCTCAAAGCTGCAATAAGCCTGTGTCTAGGCCGCTCTCTGCAAGTGTTCCTGATTTCCTTTGCCGAGGATTAGCTGGTATGTTCCGGTCAGTCTGCTGCGTCTCGTATCTCCGCTCCCAGCTGGAGTCCAGCGTTTTGATCGTTTGCCCTGTCTCTAGGAGGCAACGGGATAGAAGCTTCCACATATGTCATGGCTTCCGTGGGGTTTTCGAAAAAGTGGGCTCTACCTCCATATTGGATTCTGATCGTCACAGGGAAGACGAGGGCGTAGGGCACATTGCGCATCCGCAGCTGTTTTTTCACTGGATCGTAGGATCGTCGCTGCGCCTGCACACCAGCGGAGAAGTCTGGGTATATATGGATTCTGTTATGCTCAAAATGTAGAGTGCCTTTCTCTGGCGAGTCGGAGCACCGCATCCCTGTCTCTGTAGTTAAGGATGCGTGCAATTATGGTGCGAGGCAGTGCCCCGGGTTTCGGCGGTGGAGCCAGAGTGCGGTGGGCCCTCTTCACAAGGAAATGTTCCGAAAAAGATTCTGTCCTTAGGATGTCTTTCAGAAGGCGTTCCACCTGCCGCTCCATATCGCCTTTAGCAAAGGTTTCCGCAACTCCGACAATCAGGGTGTTATTCCTTGGAGATCTAGATTCTAAATCTTCGCACTTATTTTGGGCTTTGCGTAGTTCTGTTTGGGGTAGGGCTATGTCACGGCCATGTTGCAGAATTGTGTCTTTGTTCGTGCTGAGTCTATTCTCCGTTTCCGTTATACGCAAGCTTTCCTTCTTCACTCTGGCTTTCAGGGATCTGATCGTTGCCACTATGTCGTCTAGTTTGACATTAACAGCCATTAATCCGTTCTTTACCAGCGTTGCCAGGCGTTCCAAGGGGTCCTCACCCTTCCTGTCAGATGCCTGTTGCACCCCATCGGCCACCCTAGCCGGTTGGGAGCTGGCGAAGGAGTCCATTGGGCTGGTCTTTTTCCCCTCCTGTACCCTTTCTCTCAGTGCTGCCCATGTAGGTTAGTATATGGCCTTAGAGTGGATTGTGTTCTCCCACGTGTTGTAGTCCGCCCCGTGCTGTTTCGCGGGAAGTGACCAGACACAGTAAAAGCTCTACAACCGTCCCACCCCCAGCTTGTATCGGGTCTGTGCTTTTATTTTTCCCTCCTTGTATCAGCTGATGAAGCAGGGATCTCCCCGGGCGAACCCTCACCGTCTGTACAGGATGTGTTTACTGTGGTTCTTAGAGGGGCAACGCCCTGCATCACTCCGGGGATAAATGTGGTCTTCTTTTCCCCCTTTTTTCTGAAAAAGTCAGTACCAATGTTGCAGAGTATTTTAGGGTATATGGGCCCTCACAGTACCCCCGCAGGGGTTATCGTGCACCCAGCAGTTTTATCTCCTCACCCACCAGGGGGCACAGCCCACGGCATCTTATTTTAACAGTGCTTACCCCGGCCCTCAATATTCACTCGGGGGCCTTCCTCTGCTCTCTCGCCGTGCGTTAAATATTGCGCACCTGGGCCTTAGAAATGTCTGTGCTTGTTATGGCCTTAGCCTCCTGTGCACTGTGCGGGGCCTCCTTCGTGTCTTACACCCCTTCCTGCCTCGGAGCACGTTATGGCAGCAGGGGGGGGGCCTTGCCCACACGCCCCACTTACTGTTCCCCGGTGTCAAAGTGCATCCCTCCGCGCATCTCCACCTCGATCACTGGTGTCTGCAACTGGGCACCTCCGTGTGGGAGCAGAGCCCGGCCTGCCGGTAGCAGATGCGGTCCTCTGTAACACGCGCCTGGGAGGGCCGCGCAGTGCTCAGCCGGCGACTCGCTTCGGGTTTCCTTTCTGCCTCCTGTATCTCAACCAGCCTCAGCGCCAAGCGTCCGCCTCCCACAGCAGCGTTTCCAGCATCAGGCCGGGGGTGACGACGCTCTCCGCTCCCTCCAGGGCTCAGCAGCACTGTGCTAGCTGCAGTGCCCCTCCCCTACCGCGGCCGAGTCTGCCCCGGCACGCCTCCGGCCCGCAGTAGGTATCCTGTGGAGCCGCAAGGCGACTACGACGACTCCTCACAGCCGCCTCACCCTTCCAGGTGGGGCAGCGCAGCAGGGCAGCCTGGAACTCGTACGATTTTTGCAGGGTTAATGCAGGAGACCTTCCGGCACAGGGATTTCTATTCATTTAATGTGTAGTGCTTCGTTGGCAGGATATTTTCATACAGGATTTTCTTTCGAGCCGGAGCTCGCCTTTCAGGCAGCCATGCTCGTTGCGCGCAACAGCGCCCCCCTCTGGGGCACCTTTCTATTTGTGTTGGTTCAATGGCAAGGAACACAGGGGTACGGTCTGAAATAGTGCTGGGAAATATAGAGCATTCAGTAATAGATGTGACCCAGTCCAGCCAGAGATCAATGCGTGAGCCTGAGTTGTGAGCGGAGGAACGGAAGGTAAATTCCTATCCCCCCGAAGGTGTAACACGCCAAATGTCTACTAGTGGTAGATATTTCATGGATTGTAGTGTAGTGTGAGCTGATCTGGTCAAAGCCTGGGTATTGCTGGAGGTTCTGTCTGTTACAGAGTCTAGAATGCTGTTGAAGTCCCCGCCCCATCGCATACAGGAATCATCTGTAGGAGATATCCTGTCCGCTATTTTAAGGTAAAAGCCCGGGTTGTCAATGTTCAGGCATAAGTATCGATAAGGACTGTGGAACAGCCATACATGTCGCCCCTAAACAATCGCATATCTTCCCAGCGGGTCCACCGCAGTTTTGGATACCCGAAAACCGTGAATGATGAATAAGAGTAGTAACCCGGCTTGAATGTGAGGAGTTATCGGCGCTAAATGTTTGGGGTCCCCAAATTCAGGCGAAAGTCAGCCACTTTTGTCAAAGCATGAGTTTCCTGTAACATCAAAATGTTATTTTGTCTTTGAGCATAGATCTGTATCTTCCTTGCCGAAAAATTCCATGTTAGCAGCCTAATTGACTGATTACTGCTCACCTACATTTTTGATAGAGAACTCTTTCCTGTGCGACCGTGCAACAGTATTGAAATTAAAAGTGTACTCCTTGTGCGACCATCAATTTGTGTTCCCAGCCCCTCCCCCACCGTACCATGAAAATGAGTGTACCCCCAGAAACAAAAACCCCTTCCTGAAGCAGTGGGAGGCGTTGTGCGAACATCAACACGAACAGTGAAAGGCTACCTATCGTGCCCTGCATTCTGCTAGAAGAGAGTTTCTAAGAAAGGTTTTTCAGGTCTACTGTCGGACCCAAAGTAATACACAAGTTATCAGATTTTAGTAGCGAACCTAGGTCAAGCAACCACGTTCAACAATGAGCAGCCACTCATGACCCAATGGTAGACTGCTATGATGATGCAGGCAATCTGTGTTAGGCGGCATCGGAATGGTCCGCTCGATGTAGAAAGAGGCGTCGTCTGGTGATTCAAAGAAATGCCATCTGCATGCATGCTGTATTCTAAGCCTGGCTGGAAAGATCATAGCATATGGAATCTTCCTGTCTTGCAAAGACCTCTTGACTTGATCAAAGGTTCGTCTGGCTGATTGGACACCTGATCATGAGAAGTCTGTATAGATATGAATTCTGGTCGAGTCAAATTGTAGTGGTCCTTTGTTAGGGAGAATTCTCAGGAATGTGTTAATTCCCTTCTACCTGAGTGACTCCCGGCTCTTTTTGCTGGACTTTAGGACTTTTTATCTCTCATGTAATTTTAATGTGATTTATTATCTGTTTCTTTTTAACTTTGGAGTCTGATAAACTCCATAGGCATCATCATTTACATTGTGACACACAGAACTTCAGTGCAGTGGCACAGGGAAGTCTCTTGGGTATCCCAAAGGTTTAAATGCCTTCTCTTGGTGAAACTACTGTTTCCAAGAGCAGTAAAGTGAAATTGACTTTACTTACATTTTGTAACTTTCTAGACCCAGCACACACTAGCTTACAATAGGGTGCTCAAGGGGTTACTTAGTATCCCCTTAGTGTAGTTTCTCATGTAACATTTTTGTTACCCTTCTACAATTAATGGCTGGTGGTGGTGGTTTACTTTTTACTACCATTGTGTGTTTTTACCGCGGGCTGCGTTCGCAGCCACAGTAAAGCACCCATAGGTGCCCATTTCTTCAAAATGGCCCCAGTCTTTTTTTCACCATTTGCTGGAAAGGTCCTCCTTGAGATTTACTCTGCGTGCCAAACCAGGTTTGGTCCCTTTGTTTTTGTCTTTGGCAGGATCCACGAGTGAAGCCCGCCTCTGGCTCTAGTATGTCTGGCAGGGGCAGGAAGTGAGGGAGGTGCCTGAAACTCCCTGTGCTTAATCCCCTTAGTTACAGGAATGCACCCAAAGGTGATTGGCCGGCTGGCTGTCCGGCAAGGACAGCCACCCTGCTGTTTGATTGGCAGCTAGGCTGGAATGAATGGGAGAAACCTGCATAAATGGCAAGGCCTTTTGGCTTGGAAGGCAGTCGACCACTGGATGAAGGAACCGGAAGAAGAACTTGGAAGAGACACCGGCTGCTACTCTTGGACCGTTAGTTTGCCCGGTGAAGCCCTGTTGCTGTGCTGAAGCTCCGAATTCGCCTTGACTAGAGAAATCAACTCCAAAGTAAGCCCGTGTGGACATCCTCTCGAAGCTGGTTGTATTTCTGCTGCTGCTGGAACCGAAGTGCCAGGGAGGGGAACACCAGATTGCGTGCGTTGCTTTTAAGTCAGACCTGAGCGCTAGGCAGATCCTTCGGACTTCGCTGATGCAGGACTGACAAAGCCTGAGCCACCTCAACAGAGTGCTGGAGCCCAGAAGCAAGGAAAGTCTGAAGTACTATCCGAGAACCACTGTGTTGCTATTTGCTGTCAGACACGAGGAGCTGAAACACAGGACAGCCGAATTGAAGTTTGCCCATTGCTGCCTCTGACCTTCCCATTGCAGAGCAGGAGTCCCCAGACGTCCTCCTCCTTGTCCCCACGACAGAGGCTCAGGAACAACCGTATCTGCAGAGCTGTACAGGAACAGAAGCCGGCTGGAACCATTTCTTCTAACCAGAGGTACTGTAAAGTCTAAGAGAACTTGCCTCTTGTTGTGTAGCCTTACTTGCTCTCAGTTTATTTATTTTATTTATTTTTTATTTTATTTTATTTATTTGTTACACGCCCAGACCCTCAGGTGTCACGGCGAGGTTATAAGACAGCTTAGAAAATAGTCATGTTCAAACATTACATTGGTTACATTGCATGATATAGGTTACAATATATTAACAACACTAAACAGTGGCCTAAGTATTTACAACAGTATCCGGAGGAAGGTGTCCTATCCTTGGGTGCTAATATTGGTTGAATAACCAGGTTTTAAGCTTTTTTTTAAAGATCGTGAAGGAGGATGCTTTTTTGATGATGATAGGAAGGGAGTTCCAGTGTTTGGGGGCTAAGGTGGTGAAGCTGCTGCCCCCTGCTCTTGTGGTTTTGAATCGGGGGGGGGGGTCCAGGAGGAGTTTGTCGTTGGATCTCAGTAGTCTTATGTTAGTTTTAGGGTGCAGGGTGTTATTGAGATAGATAGGTCCTTTTTTTGTAATGCATTTGTAGGTGATGCATAGTGTTTTGAAAATGATGCGGGCTTTGATGGAGAGCCAGTGTACATCTTTCCTGGTCTTGGAGATGTGATCTGATTTTTTTATGCCTAGCGCTGCCCTCAGGTCTTTGTTTTGCAAAAGTTGCATTTTAGCTAGGTTAGTGTTGGAGGTGCCCAGTAGTAAAACATTACAGTAGTCCAATTTCGATAGTACCAGTGCTCTGGCCAGGGTGAGGCAGTTTGCTGGGGTCAGAAATTGTCGGCTGAGTGCAATTAATTTAGAAGTGTAGGCCGTGGAAGAGGAAAGTGCATTGATCTGTTTAGTCATGGTTAGGCTGGCATCGAGGTACACGCCCAGTGTTTTTACTTGTTTAGACACTGGAATATTGGTGCCGTCGATGTTGATGGTTGAATATTCTGGCTGCAGGGTAGCTAATTTGGCTGGAGCTCCTACGATGAGGACTTCCGTCTTCTCATCGTTGAGACATAGGCTGTTTAATGCCATCCAGTTTTGTATGATGGCGTAAATTTTGTTGATTGTTAAGGTGTCCTGGTCATAGTTGCCTGTAAGGGGAATAAGGATCTGGGTGTCATCCGCAAAGTTTGTGTATGTGACACCCATGTTGTCAAGTGCTGAGAACAGGAGCTTGGTGTATGCGTTATACAGCGTAGGAGAAAGGCAAGAGCCTTGGGGCACTCCTATGGGGACTGGGATGGGGTTGGCTGCTTCTTTGCCTATGGACACTCTGGAGGTGCGGTCGGTTAAGAATGATTTCACCCAGGCAATGGCTGCCCCAGAGAAGTTAAATTCACGGGCAAGTGAGTTGCAGAGTTTGTCGTGGTCCACCAAATCGAACGCGGCTGAGAGGTCCAAAAGTAGGAGAATGCAAAGTTTCCCTGAGTCTCTAATGACATCCATCTGGATTTTAAGGTCCAGGAGAGCTGTTTCAGCGCTGTGGTTAGGCCTGAAGCCTGATTGTCTGGTGCCGAGGAACTGGTTTGATTCTAGATGGGTTTGAATTTGGTTATAGGCTAGTTTGTCGATGATTTTGAGTAAGAATGGGACCGTAGTTATGGGGCGATAATTAGTTGGAATGGTGGGGTCTAGATTTGTTTTTTTAAGAAGTGGTGTGACCCAGGCTTCTTTAATGCAAGTCGGAACTGTATTGGACTTGAATGAGGCATTGACAAATTTCGTAATGAGGGGGGGTCAGTGTAGGTGCGCAGGCTTTGACTAGTTTGGCTGGGACAGTATCTCCTTTACAGTTGGATGCTTTTAGTTTGGAGATAGTGTCGAGCACGAGATTGTGGGTGACTGGTGTGAATTGGAAGGGGGGGTTGGAGTTGTCGCTGGAAGGGATACAGTGATTAGGGAGGCAGGGGTTTTTTGTAGCTAGGAGTGATTTTTTGGAGTTGATTTTGTTTTGTAACATAGAGATTTTGGAGGCAAGAGCATCTTGTATGGTGGTACACCATTCTTTGCTTGTGTTTATGGGTGTGTCGGTAGGAAGTGGATTTTCAAGTTCTCTAAGAATAGTGAAAAGCTCTTTGGAGTCGGATGCTGCATTGTTGATGCGAGCATTGTAGGCGTTGGCTTTGTGTGAAATGATAGCTGATTTATAGCGGGTATTAGCGTCTTTGAATGCTTTAGCTGAGTCCGGGGAGGGATGTTTATTATGGGCATGCTCGAGAGAGCGTTTTTTCCTTCTAAGGACGATTAATTCCTCGTTGAACCAGAAGTTGGATTTTTTGTTGAGGCGCCTTAGTTTGGAGGTTACAGGTGCTATGGTGTTAATCGCTGTGGAGAGGCATTTGTGGTAGTGCTCAGCGATAATTGTGGGGTCATTGCTGGGGATTGAGTGGGTGTCTAGCAGTTTGTTCAAGGTGGGGTCGAGGTTCTCAGCTGTGAGCTTTTTAGAGTTTCTGCTTTCGATGAAGTCCATAGCTACGTTCTTGGGAGTGCAGGATCGTCGTTGGTGATAGTAAATTCTATGCAGTAATGGTCTGTCCAATTCAGTGCGGTGATCGGGCCTAAGGTGATGTTGGTGTTGAGGGTGAGGATCCAATCGAGGGTAGTGTTGCGACCTGTCTTGGTTACCTTGCAGAATTGCTAAGGCTTTGCCCCTCACAAGCCTCCCAGTTTGTGGCCCTTCAAGTGTTCTATGTTTACAAACATTTCTAAAAACATTGTGCAAGACTTTTTACCTACCTACAAAGAAGATCTTCAGCTCCCCTTGACATTGTGCAATTAACATTGGCTGTCCTGGCTCCCTGAGAGACTCTTTTACCTCTGACTTTGTGCTTTGGCATTTTTCTCCCCCAGGAAAGGGTTAATTTACTCTGCATTGCAAGGTATCAAAAGTACTTACCTGTTTATGAATTATTTTTTAACGTTTGTTTTATTCCTCTATTCCATCTTTTACACCAAACTCAGTATTGCTCTAAATGTACCAGTGATAGATCAATGTCCACAGTGTCCTAGCTATCAAAGTCACCTGCGGGTGTAGGAAGTGTCTGTGTGCCATCCCCAATGGGTATCATCTGATTTAGAGAAATGGAGTGTGTTTTGAAGTGTATTATACGTGTTATATATTGCTCCCTTCTGAAGAAGGCTTATACAACTGACTGAAATAAATTAATAATTATTTTATCAAGAAACCTTGAGTATAAGTGTTTATTTGAATAACTGTACTGTGAAACTCTGCGTCACAACATTACTGCTCACATTGACCCCGTATTGAAAAAAGCCTGGCTGCTTAGCCACACCACCAACTTGTGTAGTTCAGACTTGAAGGTTGGGTCCCTATTGCCAGGAGATCAAGGTTATTGTAGTGCACCCAAAGGGTACCGCATACAATCTTGCCTAACATCCTTTATCTTGTGTGAGTCGGAGTATCATGTCATGATAACTCAGCATGCGGGCGATGATTGTACGGGGAGCGGGCCCTGGTTTGGGTGGCAGAGCCAGAGAGCGATTTGCTCTTTCCCCAAGAATTGAGCAAAAAAAGCTGCCTCATGAAATAAGGAGCATAGCATGTCTTCATTGAAGGAGTCCAACGGGACCTTTAGTGGTTTCTCTGCCAAGCCCACCACCCTGATGTTATTGTGGCGTGACCTCGACTTCAAGTCCTTACACAATATGTTCGCTGTCCTTGCCATGTGTAGTTAGTGTCTTAAAGGTCTCCTACACAATTCTCAGCCTGTGTAATGCGACCCCTTTCTTTCTTGATCTCCACTTTCAATCAGTTCACTGTTGCACCAATGTCATCCAGTTTAGCGTTTACTGCTGTGAACCCAGCCTGCTTCATAGTCAAATAGGGGTCCATAATAGTGTCTGTGGCTGCATTTGTGCCCGGGGCTGTGCCCGGCGGGCAGGTAGAATCTGTGACAGACTGCAGTGCATTTGTAAAGCATCCATGGGTCCCTTCTTACTTCCTTTGGCTCCCCCTCGGGTCATTGCTTGTGCGGTAATGCATCGGGCAAGGATATGTAGGGTGCGGTATAGCCAGAGGATTAGAACGCTGGTCGTGTAGGAGGTTAATGTTGTCTCAGGGCCCTGTGAATGAACGTTGCTTCTGTGGTTGGTGCAGATTGTAGTCGGGCCTGGGCACCCGTAGCATAAAGTATATAGTACGCAGATGTGCCGCGTTACCAGGATTTCCCAAACTGTGTGCAATATGGAAACAAGAGACCCACAGTCTTATTTGTTGTCGCTGGAGCCGTCTCCTGTTATCGGTGCCCGGCCGTGTAATGTAGGAGTGCTTCTGGCAGTCACTAGGGGCCGGCCCGTCTGTGGCAATGGGGTCACAGCAGGGGACTGGTGTAGTGCCGCGAGGTATTGCGGTGCAGCGGGGGCTGCTTCCAGGCTGCAGTCATCTTGGGTACGGTAGTTCCCCCCACCAAGGGCTCCTGGCTCAGCTCAGCGTCCGCAATTGTAGGCAAACAACATTTTGTGCAGGTCCGCCCAATGCCAGGCCGGGAAGGCCGCGGGTTAACTCTGGGAGATTCTCAGGGCAAGATAGGTGATGGTAAGTCGCTCCGCAGATGTTCCAATTGGTCTGGTGTTCAGTGATACCGGGGACTCGAGCGTAGTAGAACGCAGGATATTATAGTTAGGATATTTAGGAATGCAGAGCTCACGGTCGAGGCAGCTATTCCAGTTGCTGCTCAACAGCGTCCTCTTGATGGACAATTTTCTGGAAGTAGTTTCCTCAGGACGGATGAGTTTAGCGACACTCACTAGGCTGTTTATTGGATGGTATTCAGAATCTATTGTGAGATTGTTGCCAATTCTACTTTTACTGTGCTCCAAAGTTTTGTCCAGCGCTTTGTGTCTCCCCTTTTGCTACCATTTATCCCGATAGGGACAGGTATATGGGGAGAGTGGAAAAGGAAATGCACTTGGAAATTAAAGTGCTGCAGTTTTCAGCTGCCCATGATTTCAACTTCATTACTACACTGAACACGTTTCTGAGATGTATTCATGAACTGTGATTGGAATGTATGACCCTTTTCACTTTTCTTGTTTTAGGGAGTTTATATGGAGGCTTGTAGCCCAATAGCAAAAGTCTATGCTGGTGGACTGAAGCTCGATCTTTTTTTTTTTATATATTCTGACGATTGGACTGGCAATAGGATCTGGGGAGATTATGGCCATTAGTGCTTTTCTGTTCCCAGTAAATGTTTTTCTTTCTCTTTTCACTACTGGTGTTTTGTTTGGCTTGCCTTAAGATACACTTCTTAGTTATCAGTCTAAGATGGTCTGCCTGGTTATTGGGTTCCAATCCTGAGTGTCAATGGGTTTATGTTCTGGGGTGGAGGCAGGCATGAGGATTGCTGCAGTTTCAGGTTTGCGAGTACAAGGTGTAATTGTCTGGCAGTCGGTGATAACTTTTTGGCATAGTTATCTGGTTATATCCAAGCAGTGTCTGGATCTGGTGAAGTACTATAACCAGGGTAAAAAAGACATTTTGAAAGGATATGAAATTAAGATTGGATAAGATGGAGCTAAAACATTAACCAGTGACCCGGAGCTACTACTGGGCAACTAGGAGGTTGTGCATAGCGTTCCAGAAATCTAACGTCGATATAAGATGGACACCTATCATTTTGCCATTACTTAGAACCCCTTATGCTTTAAATATTGTATCGATGTGGTCACGTTTAATTATAGATTTTCCCAAATACACAGAATTAAATTCGCATAGGTGTGTTTATTTAGCATCAGTTGACCCGGGGAGCCATAAATAGCTCCTGGTAGCTGTTGGCGCCAAGCTAACCAGGCTCTTCCACGATACAAGCAGCCGCTAAATAGCTCCCAGCTCACCTCAATTTCGATCCCTGGTTTGTCAGTTTGCAAGCTACTAGCACAGCATAAAACGTCCCTTTCTCCCTGCATTGTCCACATACACAAAGCACACCATTTCATATTCCCCAACATCAATACTCCTACGCCCGTCCCCTTTCTTCCATACTTTTGGGACATTCTGTCCATCCGGACGGGACCAGAGCACTTTGAAACATCAAAAATAAAATTTTTGTCCTCCTTTATTTTTACACAGGGCTACCGCACCTGACCGTAGCCCCGCTTTCCTGAGCTCCGCTCCATGCAGCGCCCTTCAGTCCTTTTCTCCCCGCGGTCGCGTCGTCGGAAGCCCTTGCATCGTACGGAATTTTCTTTTTTGTTCCCGTGTCCTTCATCTTCCTGCTCCGGTTCCATGGTCGTCTTTCCTCCGTCTATGCTGGTGCGTCTGGGATTCGTGTCCTGTTCTTCGTGCGAATGTGGTTTCGCGAGGGCAGATCTCCATTCTTTCTATCTGGAGTGCTTGGGCCCAGAACTTCGGTGGGTGCTTCTACTGCGACTCCATCTCGGTCCGGGCACTCCAGCCTAGGCTCGTCTGGTGGGAGGTGTTTCAACGGATTCCTCCTCCACATTTACAGCAGTTGATCAACTAAAAAAGGAAGGGTCCACTAAGTTCCTTCCTTTTCACAGCACCCCGGACAGGGGACTCCTTCCTGGGGTCTTCTGGTTCCGGGAAGGGCTCACATGACTCTAAACCTGGGTTCTCCCTCGGGTGTTCTGAAAGGGATTGAACCTGGATTCTGGAGTTTGCCCCAAGGCCCCCTGCCCAAGGGGCTGTCTGGTCCGGATATTCATCCGAGGTTCCCCATGTGGGGGCTAAAGATGAGTGTCGTCATGAAGTCAGGGGCACAAGCATGCAGGGGTCGCATACACAGGAGACCTGGGTGGACACTGTCCTGGGCCTTTTGGCCCACGATCTCAGCTATATAAGCTGCCCCGATCCTCAAGACAGATGCTTTGCGTTATTCTGCACTTGCAAGCAGCGTAACGCTCAGTCGCCTGAGGTCAGGCTTACCTTTTGAAAATCAGGCTTCCTGGACATCCTGCGTCGTGCCAGCATACTTACCAACTGGGGAAGGTGTTCTTACCTGTACATCTCTTCGGCGAACCAAGTATTCATCTTTACACTTTCCGGAACGCCGAAATCTTCATCTTGACACTGCAGCATGACATGCTCCATCGTCAACAGCAGCGCCTGCAAGGAAAAACAGAAGACAAGGTTAGACATCGAAAAAAACAAGTCAGTTTAAGGTTGCGCTTTGCCATACTTTGCGCTTTTCCTTAAACCATCACTTACCTGCTGTCGAACATTGCAGTAGCATCCATCTTATCTGGCTGCGTCTCGCGTCTCACAGCTGCATTGAGGCCGCATTTCCATCTAAGGGAAGTAAACGGAAGAGAGTTGTTATTGCAGGCATAAATAGGAGCAACATATAAAGACATTAAACAGCATGAACAGCATCACAAGAGCTCAAGAAAGACTTACCAATCGTAAGGAGAAGCATAATTACAGGTGGACTGGGCTAATCCTTATCAGGGATCAGTGAAGGAACTAGATCCCATTCGATGCGCCTTTCCCAGAAGTAGCAGGACGGAGAGCTTATCTTCAATAATTCACAGGTGAGCTTTATGGGCCGGCGTATGCTGACGGAAACCGTACTTTGGGGTGAAGGGTTCGAGAGGTACACCAATCGCAGATTGGTGCTCTCACACACTCTTATCTCCATGCAGGAGCAGTATCACCACGTGCCACCGTTCACAGCTTTTCTACTGAGGGAGAGGCCTGAAGGGGGTTATTCAAGTTCAGGGAGTGCTGCAACCGTGCCCCAACGCCTCCGCAGAGACTAGGTGAGCGTAACACTGAGCCCAACATTTCTGGGGCTATTTTGACCGGGGTTATTCCCGAGGTTTCCAAGTCTAGAACTAAGTGTACCGAGCCTAGTCTAGAGGTTTCCTGTACAGCGACTAAAGATACCGGTGTTATCCACAAGGATCCCCAATTAGGTGCTATAATTAAAACTTGCAAGATCGAGGGTCCTCCTTTAGGGGTTCTGGCTACGGGTTGTGACCCTTAGCCTTCCCACAAACAATCTTGTGGTCGAACCGATCCTTCTGAGGCGGCAAAGGAGGGCCCCAAGTCTTCAAGTACCGGCCCTGCTGAGGATCCCTCACAGAGTGCTAATTCTTCTGCAGAATCCAAAGAGGCTCCGAAGTGCTCTAGATCTGCTAGTACCGGCTCTGCCGAGGTGCCCGGTCACAAGGCTAAAATAGATTAAAAAAAACCCTGTGGTATTGTGGCCTCACTGAAACCTGTGACACAGATCACCTCAGGTATTGACAAAATGGCGGCTCAACCCACGCGGTCTCAGGTGGCCATTTTGACTAGCTCTTTCACACCAACATTCTCAACGGCTGGTGCAGAGGGGCCTATTTCTGGGGCCGAGCAACATTTTAGGACAATAGGAATAATTTCCGCCCTCAAATGGATTGGGCATGCTCGGTTCCCCCTGTGTCCCCTCCAAAGGGGCCTCTACCCACACCTCTGAGGACACGCTCTTTGGCAAATTCCAACCCCTTATGCACTCTGACCCAATGAAGGCATACTTTAAGGATCTATTCAAAGAAATGTATCCTAAGCCTCTCAAGCCGCAGCCTGCTCCTACTACCCTTCAGCAGGTTTCGGTAGTGCTACCCCCTACTACACTGTTACCACTTCCTCCACTTTCACGAGTGTTTAAGACGCGAGTTGCGCATACAAGCATGCCCATGGGGTCTGAGGTACCACTATCTGCTGTTCTGTATTCTGTTCCTGCCACAACTGATGAGGACCAAGCGAACCAGGAAAGTGATGACCCGCCCCTGTCGGAGCCTTACATGACTGGGTCGTGGATCTGATGGCAATGCTGGATATTCCAGTACTCGATTATGTGGCTCCACAAGAGGGCGTCCTTTCAGGAGCCTTAACTCTTATGACACAGGAGCGCACAGGCCTTTTCCTTAAAAAGAATGTACTTGCTGAAGCCAGCAGGGTCTGGGAAAAACCTCATTCCGTGCAGCACATAAATAGGAAAATTGACGCTTGCAACAAGCTACACTCGTCAGAAGGCATACCTTTGACTGGGTGTCCACTCCCCTCCTCAACGGTGGTGGCAGCAGCTACGCTCCAGTCTAAGCCGTCCTCAATGTCCTCTACGGTTGCCTTGGGTCCTGTCGTAGAGGATGCATTTTACAATTCTGGTCTTCAGCTGTGCCAGGTGAATACCGAAGTCAATGGTTGGCGTGGACATCTCCCGCCAATTGTGGGTGCATGCTACAAAGTTCTCGAATGAGGTTCAGGACAAAAGTACTTGATCTTCCCCTTGAAAGTAAAGAGCTGTTCCACTCGTCCACCGATGAGGAACTCAATAATACAAAGGCAAGCTTGCAAATGGCGAAATCTTTGTCGGTCCTTGCCAAACCCCCAGCTAAAGCGGCCTAAATGCAAAGGTCGGGTACCCAGTCATGGTCCTTCTCGTGTTTCAGAGGGTTCCAGGAACACCGAGAACGTCAGGCAGAAGGTTTCTCCAGCATTGGATCTTTCATAGATTCAGATGCTTGAATATTCCCCGTCGTCAGACTGGGAATCCTCGGTGATAAATTAAATAATAATAATAATAATAATAATTTTTTTTTTATATATATATTATTATTACCCACGGTGTGTGGTGCTCATTTATCGACCTCGGAAGGATGAAAGGCTGAGTTTGGCCCCGCCGGGATTCGAACCTGCGTTAACAGGCTCTGCACGGGTGTCAAAGCGGGCGCTCTACTCGCTGTGCCACTTGACCGGCTTATATATATATATGTATGTATATATATATATACACTGCCACCTAGCAGTTGCATGTACATAGCCCATTATAGCCTATGAGCCACTCCATTATGTAGTCCCTCCACCTCACTTTGGTCCTTTATGGCCCCAGCCAATGAGGTGGCAGGGCTTAAGCTCCGCCCCCGGCAGCCATCTTCAGATTTTTCACCGCAGTCTATCAGACACAGGGAATCCTCAAGCTCTCTGAGCTTTTTTCAAATTCTTTCTACTTTTGTGTGGAATATATTTGTAAAATATATTCCATCTTGTTCCCCTTCTTAGGGGCTTTCTTTCCAATTAACCTTGGTGGCAAAACTTGTTGTTTTCCTCTCAAAATCGTCAACTGAACTTCTCTTCAGAAATGGAGGCTCCTCAGGCTGTCAGGAAGCCTTCCCTGTTCAGGGACTGCACGAGGTGCAAGAAGAAATTGGTTTACTACAAGGACCCCCACGAGCATTGCATTTATTGTCTGTACCCACATGACATTAAAAAATGTGAGATTTGTAAAACCTTTTCCACCAAGACCCTTCATGACAGGCATAGAAGACTCCTTTCATACCTGGAATCCAGGGATCAATCTTCGGACGAAGAGTCTGTCAGAACAGCTCCTGTCCAATCCAGCACTCCATCTGAGAGGCAAACTTCAAAGAGAAGGGCCTCTTCAGTGGAAAGGAGTTCCTCTCCCAAATCCAAAAAGAGGAAGCTGGAATTGATACCCTTTCTGCCTCGAGCTGACCTGTCAAGCCAGAAAAAGTCAGCAAAATCTGCCTCCAGAGGTAAGGAGGAGTTTGCAAAAAACGGGGGGGGGGGGCAGTCGTCGACGGTTAAACCGCCCACGAATGAAGGGAAAGGTAAAGGCCCGTCATCGGCCATACCGTCGACGAAACCAGCATCGACGACGACGACGCTTAAGACATCGTCGACAGTTAGATCATCGTCATCGGACATATCGACCGCGAAGCAATCGTCGACGAGCAAGGAACACCACTCGTCCACGAAGCATTCGTCCATGACGCAGTCGTCCACGGAACACACTCCACATTCGTCAACGAAGCCCTCGTCGACGGGGAAATGTCAGTCGTCGACGGAAAAATCTCAGTCGACAGCGAAGCCTTCGTCGACGGGACGATCTCAGTCGTCGACGGGAAAATCTCAGTCGGCGGCGAAGCCCTCGTCGACGGAGCCCTCGTCGACGGGAAAATCTCAGTCGTCGACGAGGATAACATCATCCATAACGCCTTCAGAGGCACCGCAAATTTCGGCAGTTACAGAGGAATTACTGCCTCTCCGTCTTGAAGCTCCTGTCATTACAAGCAATATCATTGAGAAGAATACTGCAACTGAACCTCTGGTGCAGCAATTTTCACCTTTGGGGCACATGGCAGAACTTCCGGATATAATTCTTCAGGAAGAATTCTCCGATGCGGAAGTGGTGGAAGAGTCCATCGGTCCCTTACCGAAACAATACAGCCCTCCTTGGCACCCGTCCACGGGAGAATCCGAATATCCTCATGACCCGGTGCTCATGTTATCCGTGCAGAGGATTGTAGAAGAATTTTACAAACGGCAAAGGGAGATGCAAATTCCGATTAATCCCATTCCTAGAGAGTCATCCCCGATTCCAGGCACATCGGGTTGCTCTTCTTACAGGAGTAGACCGCAAAAACGGATGAGATCACCTGTTCAAAGACCGAGGAGCAGCACCCACAGTGCTTCACCTACAAGAGTCCCGTCACCACAGTCATCGCACAGACCGCGATCTCCGGACGTAGATCCCACCATGGTACCGTCTTCCATCTCGGTATCAGACTGGCAGGAGGATCCTTTTGGTGAATTTTCGGAACCAGAAGGAGAAATTACTCAGGAGCCAGACGCACCCAGGGATTGGGATGACTACGTCGTCGAGAAGCCCAGGAGGAGAGACTCGCCGGGCAAGGCCTCGCCACCGGATGATCTCTTCTCTTTCCATACCATAATAGGTAAAGCCGCAGAACTGTTTAAAATTCAGGTTTCTTCGGAGGAAAGGCAATCAGTGCTCTATGAGCACAGGGACAAATGAAGGAGGACAGTGACCACAATTCCCCTCCTCGATACCATCTGGGATTCCGGATCCAAGATCCTATCTACGCCCTTATCGACTCCGGCGTTGGTGTCCAGGCCAGAAAAGAAATATAAAGCTCCGGATTCAGCACCACTTTGTTTAAGGGGTCATACTAAACCGGACTCAGTTATTACAGTGGCGGCCAGAAAGAAACTCGCCAACCCCTCCTCACCGTTGTCGGCACCACCGGATAAGGACGGACGTAAATTGGAAGCCATGGGCAGGAAAGTATCATCTTCTGCATCACTTACAATCAGAGCGGGTAATGCACTGGCCATGACCGCAAGATTCGATCGCGAGCTTTGGCTCCGCATGTCTAACTTGGCGAAACAATTACCACCGGAGCTCCAGGAGGAGGCAAAATCCATAATCGCGGATGGTGAAGCAACATCGGATCACATGATCGACGCAGCAGTTGATGTGGCCGAATCAGGCTTCAGGCAGATGGCGCACGGCACAGTGCTCAGAAGGCAGGCCTGGATGAAGGCTACTTACTTTAGACCTGAAGTTCAGGCGCAGATACTAGACATGCCATTTGACGGCCAAGATCTCTTTGGGAAAAAGATAGACGACCATTTGAAGGCAATCAAGACAGACACTGACACAGCCAGAGCCATCAGTTCTTTAAAGGACAAAAGTAAGGAGCACCGGTCTTTTCGTCCCTTTAGAGGTTCATCTTCCAAGTTCAGGGGATACAGTCGTTCCTCCTATGGTCAAAAAGCACAAGGCGGCAATAAATATCAGTCATCAAACAGATACGCCCATAGAGGCAGACGTGGCTCCGCCCAAGGGAAGTCGCAAGGCAAGCAGAACTGACGACCAATCTCTCCCCCCCCCCCCTTCGCAACACCCCGGTGGGGGGAAGGGTGAGCCAGTTTTTCCAGCGCTGGCGGTCAATTACATCGGACAAATGGGTGTTACAGGTGATCCGAAAGGGTCACACCTTGGAATTTCTGGACCAACCTACTTCCCTGCCTCCAACTCCCCGCAGAGTGCATATGCTAGGACAGGTCATGTCCGAAGTGAAAAAACTGCTCCAGAAGGCAGCAGTAGAACCAGTACCCTATTCTCAGAGGGGAAAAGGTTTCTACTCCCGATTCTTCCTCGTCAGAAAGAAAAACGGTCAATGGAGGCCCATCTTGGACCTGAGGGCTCTCAACAAGTTCATCAAGCGCATAACTTTCAAGATGGTAGCTCTACAAGGGGTGCTACCTTGGTTAAACAAGCACAACTTCTTGGCCACTTTAGACTTGGAGGATGCATACTTCCACATTCCGATCCATCCAGCACACAGGCAGTTCCTCAGGTTCACAGTGGGAGGGCTCCACTTTCAGTTTCAAGTGCTTCCGTTCGGTCTAAAATCGGCGCCAAGAGTTTTCACGAAATGCCTGGCACCGGTAGCGGCAAGTCTCAGGAGAGCAGGAACGGATGTTTTTCCATACCTGGACGATTGGCTGATAAAGGCAAGTTCAGCTGCAAAGGCTCGTTCGGCAGTGTCGAGGACGGTCAACCTCCTAAAAGAGTTAGGTTTCTCCATCAACCAGACGAAGTCCTGCCTCGTTCCCAGCAAGGTAGCTCTCTTCCTGGGAGCCGAGCTCGACTCCAGCATTCCCAGAGTGAGACCATCCACAGAGAGAATAGCAGCGATTCTACGCTTAACTTCGAACTTCCTACAGAAAGAGACAACATCTGTACGCTCTTACAAATCCCTATTGGGCATGATGTCATCATGCATATTCCTCATACCGAACTGCAGGCTTCGCATGAGGCCGGTTCAGGAAGCTCTGGACCACCAATGGAAACAAGCTTTCGGATGCTGGGAAGACATTGTCCAGATTCCATCGACTTTGCACAAGGCCCTTCGATGGTGGAACGCTCCGAGGAATCTTCTACAGGGAATGCCGTTTCAAGCACCGACATCGACCCTCCTGCTGCGGACGAACGCTTCCTTATCAGGCTGGGGCGCTCATCTTGCGGACCTCCAAACCAAGGGATCTTGGTCGGCACAAGAGTCCCAGCTCCACATCAACGTGTTGGAGCTCAGGGCCGTAAGGTTGGCGCTGAAAGCCTTCCTACCGGTTATAGCTGGTCAAGTTCTTACAGTCCAGACAGACAACACGACCTCCATGCACTATACAAACAAGCAGGGAGGCACGAGGTCTCAGATTCTGTCGCAAGAAGCCCAACAGCTATGGGCATGGGCCTTGCGCTACGGGATACAGATCAGGGCAGAGCACCTTCCAGGAGTGGACAATGTCCTAGCGGACAGATTAAGCAGAGAATACACAGCGTCACACGAGTGGGAGTTGGACGACAGAGAAACCCGACGGATATTTGCCTTATGGGGCTATCCGCAGATCAACCTTTTTGCCACCAGGAACAACAAAAAATGCAAGATATTTGCGTCAAGATACCCCGAGCACCAATCGCTGGGAGACGCGTTCTCAGTGGATTGGTCGGGGAAGCTCCTCTACGCCTTCCCACCCATTCCCCTCATGTCGAGGGTACTTCGCAGGGTGAAAGAACAGGATTGTTCCTTGATTCTTATTGCACCCGATTGGGCACGGCAAGTCTGGTACCCGACGCTGAGACATCTATCCTGCAAAACCCCGATTCGTCTCAAATCACATCAATATCTACTGACACAACAGAACCGCAAGGTCCTCCACCACAACCCGAGGAGCCTGTCCCTCAAAGCATGGTTCCTGAGGAGCGTAAACTGATGCACCTAAAGTTACCATCAGAATGCTGGGATATCATCAGGGCCGCTAGAGCCCCGTCCACGCAACTCACCTACACCAGAAAATGGACTAGGTTTTCCAAATGGTGCGAGACCTCTGCGATCGATCCCCTCACGGCCTCGGTTGATCTTATTCTGCCTTACTTGTTGCACCTGGCTAAATCCGGGCTCTCACTGTCCTCTATCAAGGTCCATCTGTCAGCCATATCGGCCTACACAGTAACCGCGGAGACGCAAGCCTTACTTTCCTTACCAGCGATCAAGATCTTCCTGAAAGGACTGATGCGTACTTATCCGCCTACACCTACACCAGTTCCGGACTGGAGCCTCAACACCGTCTTAACAGCCCTCATGCAACCCCCCTTCGAGCCCATACATAGATGCGATATGAAATTCTTGTCCTGGAAGACATCCTTCCTGGTAGCCATCACATCGGCCAGAAGGATCAGTGAGTTACAAGCTTTGTCTTCGGAACCTCCGTTTACCTTGTTCCAGAAGGACCGCGTCATCTTAAGGCCTCACCCTAAATTCCTCCCCAAGGTACTTTCGGAGATGTCGTTCACTGAGCGCATTGTTTTACCAACCTTCTTCCAGAATCACGCTTCGGAAGCGGAAAGGACATTACACTCTCTAGACGTTTCTAGGGTGTTGAAGTTTTACTTGCAAAGAACCAAGGAGTTCCGCTCCTCAAACCGGCTATTCATTTCCTTCGCTGGCCGTACCAAGGGCCAACATATATCCAAACAAATCCTGGCACGCTGGGTATCGTCCTGCATCACCCACTGTCATCAGTTGAAAGGCGACCCTTTAACTAGACCGCCGTCTGCGCACTCCACCAGAGGAAGGGCGGCGTCAACAGCATTCCACGCAGGGGTGGCCTTGAAAGACATATGCAGAGCTGCCACGTGGAGCACTCTGCATACTTTCGCGAAACACTACTGCCTGACTGAAGATACCAACAAAGAAACTGCAGTTGGACAGGCAGTGCTCCGCCATCTCTTTGTATAAAGTAGGACCAGCCTCCTTTCCCGAAATATGTAACCGTTGTGTTGCTGCATGGTAAAGGTTTGATCAGAAATATGTTTTTCTGCAATTATGCATATCTGTTCATAATGGTGGCATGTTTTAACTGCTTGGTATTCTATTCAAGCATCTGAATCTATGAAAGATCCAATGCTGGAGAAGTCTTAGTTACTTACCTGTAACTGTATTTCTCCAGCATTGGTATCTTTCATAGATTCACATGCGCCCGCCCGCCTCCCCTGAGAGGCTGCTCCTATGCTCGGCATCCCTCATACTGTAATCTCTACGGTTCAAAATCTGAAGATGGCTGCCGGGGGCGGAGCTTAAGCCCTGCCACCTCATTGGCTGGGGCCATAAAGGACCAAAGTGAGGTGGAGGGACTACATAATGGAGTGGCTCATAGGCTATAATGGGCTATGTACATGCACTGCTAGGTGGCAGTGTGTGTGTGTGTATATATATATATATATATATATATATATATATATATATATATATATATATATATATATATATATATATATATATATATATAAAATTATTATTATTTAATTTATCACCGAGGATTCCCAGTCTGACGACGGGGAATATTCAAGCATCTGAATCTATGAAAGATACCAATGCTGGAGAAATACAGTTACAGGTAAGTAACTAAGACTTCTCTGGTGCACCAGGGCGCAAGCAGCAAAGGCAAAGTGGCTGTTTTTTCTCTTGGTCATCTGCCTCCTCTTCGGCAACAGGTGGTCTCGCCGCTGACAAACGATCCAAATGATGTTTTTAATTGGTCTCATGAGTCACTGGTGGGAGGACGTATATATCGTCTCATCTGGAGGCCTGGCAGCCCATATCCTCAGACTGATGGGTTTTGTCTGTCCCCTAAACGGGCTTTCACTTGCTGTGCCTCATACCTCACACTCCCACCCCCCTCTTCAGCAGACTGGGTCACCCTCCCTCAGAGCTGAGGTACAGAAACATCTGGACTTCAGAGCGTTGGAACCTGTTCCCTTGCAGGAGCAAGGTGAGAGCGATTAGTCCCGTCAGTTTACAGTGCCCAAACTTAACCAGGCTGGCTTGCGCACTATCCTCAACCTCTCCAACTTCAATCTTTTCCCACCCCAAGAGAAACTCAAGATGATCACGCCCAGCCAGATGAGGTCCTCTCTCCGGAAGGGCGGTTGGCTCAGTGTGGTAGATCTTCAGGATGCTTACATGCATATTCTGATCAGGGGCCCACATCGAAAATACCTTCCGCAGACTGCAGGGAGTTAATGTCTATCCATACTTGGACGATTGGCTTCTGCAGAGTCCTTGCCCACGGGCTGTAACTGCCAATCTTCAGTCACTTCGTTCTCCAGCTCCTATTCCAACTGTCGGTGAACCTGCAGAAATCTTCTATGACGGTTGGTGAAGACCTGATTTTTCTAGGTTTCTGTTGGGATACTGTCTGCAAGAGTGTTCCTAACGGCAGACAGAATTGTGGATTTATCGGCCATGTGCCAAATTTTTCTGAAGTCTTTCCACGTGTCGGACTGGTGGTTCAAGAGGCTCCTGGACTTGATGGCTTAATGCGTGTTAGCCCTACCCATTGCAAGATTGAAAATTAGGCTCACAGAGCTTGCACTTCGGGGCTGCTGGTTCCAGGCCGTGGACCCGGACTTCAAAATGCTCCCGATTACATCCTCCATGACGGCGGATTTTCAATGGTGGTAATCCGCTAGCAACCTTTCATTGGGAACCTCCTTTTAGGAGCCCTGCCCACAGGTTAAGGTTACAACAGACTCCTCCCTCCTAGGTGTCCCCCAGGGATCTAATCTCTCTCCCTGGCTGTTCAACCAGTATCTGGCACTCCTTGCCCACCGCATCGCCACTCTCTGCCCCAACTTTCAGTGCTATGCGGACGATACCCAGCTCATTTTCAGGCTACCCTCGGCCTCCTCCTCTCCTTCCCTCATCTCCGACTGTCTGTCTGCTATCCAGGAATGGTGTGCCGCCAATGACCTCTGCCTTAATGCCAGTAAGACTGAGATTCTACTCATCGGCACACCCACTCCCTCCTTCCCTGCAGCGCTCTGGCCAGCCTCTCTTGGCCCGCTTCCTGCTCCTACTTGCAAGGCAAAAAACCTCGGGGTCATCTTCGACTCAACACACTTATTCTCTCCTCATATATCTGACGTCTCTAAGAAGTCACACTACCAGCTGCACCTCCTCAGAGGTATTCTTCCCTTCCTCTCCTTCCCCCAGCAGCTCATGGTCTCCAGAGCCCTGGTTCTCTCGAAGCTGGACTACTGTAACAGCCTGTATCTTAATCTGCCTGCCTCCACTCGCCGCCCTCTGCAACTCATCCAGAACAGGACTGCGAGACTTGTCCTTGGCCTCAAGCCCAGGGACCATATCTCTCTAGGACTGAAATCTCTACACTGGCTCCCAGTTAAAAACCCTCTGCATTGTCCACAAGGCCTTCTGGGGCCTGGGGCCTAAATACCTTCAACTCTCTCTTCCTAAATATCTTCCTTCCCGAGCCCTTCGCTCATCTGTCTCCAACTCCCTCAGGGTCAGCCGTTTCTCGAAGCAACGAGCTGGGGGTAGATCTCTCTGCGACAGGGGCCTCCCTCTGGAACAGCCTTCCTGCCTCCCTGAAACTTGAGGAGGACCATCTTCGGTTCCGGAAGCACCTCAAAACCTTCCTCTTTGCTTCTGCTTGCTCTCTCCCTCTCCCCTGCTAAATTCTTCACTGAAACTGCACTGAACCTGTACCTGGGCCACTCTCACCGACCTCGGTCCTTGGCCCAGCCACTCTCCACTTGCACTGCCTCCCTGGCAACCCCTGCACTGCGGGACTGTCTCTGCATCCCTACAGCTCGCCCCTCCCAGCACTTGTCTGCACTTGCCACCAGCTGGCCCTATTTATTGATTTTTATTCTACTTGCCCTGTTCAGCACAACCCCCCCAACCCCCCTCCCCTCCCCTCCCCTCCCCTTCCTTCCCCTCCCCTTCCCTTCCCCTTGCACTTTTTCCCTTCCCCCCTACCCCTGCACTTGCGCGATCTGAATGACACCTGGCCTAGTAGGATCGTTGTCTGTCTTCCCCTTGTTCCCCCCTCCCTGCCTCGTCGCGCCTTGAAACACTTGTGTATAGGTGCGTTACAAATGCCATATCATATCATATAGGGTGGGGAGCGACGCTGCGTCACCTCGAGGTGTACGATCTGTGGACGCCCCAGGACAGAATGTCTCGTATCATTTACCTAGCACTGCTGGCAGTTTTTCTGGCATTGAAAGCTTTCCAGCCCTCTCATCAACAGAGTGGTGTGACGAACATTTGTCACTACGTTCTACATCAGCAAGCCGGGGGGCACTGGCCGCTCCTCTGGTGGATCGCAGTCCAGCACAATGTCTGGCTACAGGCCGTGCACATTCCGGATCTGATCACTGTTGGGGCAGATTCCCTGAGCCGCCAGTCAGTGGTGAATTACGAGTGGGAAATGAACAGCAATGTTCTTAGCAAGCTTTTCTAGCAATGGAGTTCTCCAACGGTGGACCTCTTTGCGAAGACAGCGTACAGGAAACTACCAATTTTAGGCTTCCAGGGACGGCCTCGGAGCATCTTCCTTGGGGGGGATACCCCTGAGATTCCTTGGGAAAACATGAAGGCTTATGCTTTCCCACCATTACCGTGGATTTATCGGTCGCTCTGGAAACTCTGGAGTGCCTCCAACTGCACTCTCCTCTTCAAAGCTCCTTGGTGGCGAGCCAGGTTCTGGTTTTCAGAACTGCAGCACCTATCGATATGCAACCCGATCAGGTTGCAGCAGATCCCGACCTTCTTCACCAGAGAATTCACCAGGTGTGGCACCCCTGCCCACAATCCTTCAGCTTGGCAGCCTGGTACCTGAGTTTAAGTCCTTAGCGCAGTTTAATCTTTCAGAGGATAATATGGGCATAATTCAGGCGGCATGTAAGCCTTCTACGAGGACTCAGAGAGCAATGACAAAAACTAAGCCATTTACTTTTGTATTATGATCTTCAACAGGCTTCTATTGACTGTCTCTTGTCTTTCATATCAGACCTTGCAGCCTCTGGCAACCACGTCTTATCATGCAGAACATATCTATCAGCCTTTGCAGCTTATCTGTCTAGAGACAGTTGCTCTTTTTTCAAACCCAGTAATCAAGAGGCATTGCGCAGATCTTCTTCACCACTTTCCACCAGTCAGGCCTCCTCACCCGAAATGGGTTCTGGCCACGATCGAGCTCAAGTTCCTTTCTTGGAAAGTGTTTTTTTTTTATCACGGTAACATCCTGTGAGAAGAATAAGTAGTTTCAAGCTCTCTGTCAAACACCCATTCCTAACTTTCCACAAGGATAAGGTTGGGCTTTGCGCTCATCCCTCTTTCCTTCCAAAAATTCTCGGATTTCCACATAAATCAATCAATATCCTTACCGGTTTTCTTTCCAAACCCAGTCTCGTATGCAGAGAGTGTTATACATAACCTAGATGTCAGACGAGCTCTGAAGTTTTACCTCGACCGAACTAGCGAACTTGGAAGTTCTTCACAACTTTGTTGTTTTCGATGACCTAAAAGGGGAACCGGCTTCAAAAGCGTCTATCTCACGCTAGATCGCTTCATGCATCTCAGAGGCTTATACTGTTCAAGGCCTTCAGCCCCTAAAGGGCGTTCATGCACGTTTGGTCCGTGCCAAAGCGGTTGCTGTTGCCTTCTAGAAATATGTCCCTTGGGAGTCCATAGCCAAGGCTGCTACGTGGGTTTCTCCCTCCGCTTTTTTCCAGACATTGTCTTGACCGGAGTTCCCGGGCTGATGCTCAATTCGGCCAGGCAGTTCTTAGGAACCTGTTCCAGTAAGGGAAATGTCCATCCTCCCGTTTCTTTGGTCTACATGGGGAATCTCCCAAAAGTATGGAGGAAAGGGGACAGGGCGTAGGAGTATAACAAAGTTACTCACCGTACTGACCACCTTAATCCTAGTCCATAGCCCCCTTTCCTCCACACGCCTGCCCGCCGTCCCCTCTAAAAAGTATCCCCTATTTTGCTAATGGTCCTTCGATTTTGGCGAACGAAATGGTTGGAAGGGCAATGCATTGGGCAGAGCTCTGGAAGGCTGGGCTACGGTCCTGTGCGGTTGCCCCGCGTAAATTATAAAGGGACCAAAAAGTTATTTTTGATGCTTCAAAGTGCTCTGGTCCAGTCCTGATGGACGGAATGTCCCAAAAGTATAGAGGAAAGTGAACCTTGGACTAGGAGTAAGAGAGTCACTATGGTGCGTAACTTTATTATCACTAGCCATTGGCTAGTGACAAGTATGCGTTTAGTGGCCTGACCCTAATTCTTCCTCCCCCATCACCTTGTCATTCTAAGAGGGCCTTTTGCCCCCCACCTTTCCGTTCGTGTCTTTCCCACTGATACTATCATGCAATACTTTCTTCACTGTCTTCAGTCCGACATGAGAGCGCAGAGCTTAAGTGTGATCTTGAACTTGCACAATGCATTAGCTCCTAATTAAGCAGTGTGTGTGTGTGTCAGAAGCCTAGCTGTAGACAACACAGGAGATCTGTGGTGCACTAGTCAGCTGGCTACATACACTCTGGTGCAAGGGGCAGTTGTAACACTGAAGCCAGATACTTTGAGTTAGCTTAGCTTAGCTATTACTTATGTTCCGTCCCCTTTCCTCCATACTTATGGGACATTCCATTGAGTGGGAAAGGACAACTCTTGACTCACTAAATGTTATGCCTTATTTGTGGGTTTGCGTTCTATGTCGAAAAAGTGAGGACATTTCTGAGTTTTGGTGTGCCCTGGAGGGTATTTGTTGTCTGAATTCTGTTGCAATGGACATGAGGATAAAACTGAAGTGAGCGTGTTAACTTATTTACAGAAAGTTTTTGCAGATCTGTACAAAACACGAATACATTTGACTGTTTATCCACCTTTTGAATTCCTTGCCATCGCAATATAAAATACATTCCATGGCAGCTGTTTTGCCTGAATCTTTTACACCTGATGATCTGAGTTTTGTACTAGTTTCAGTTTGCTTAGAATTTGAATAAAAACAAAATATTTCCTCTTTGCAGGTGGAGTCCTTCATTTTGGACCAGGATGATTTGGAAAATCCAATGTTGGAGACGGCCTCAAAATTGCTTTTATCTGGGACTGCTGATGGGGCTGACTTGAGAACTGTTGACCCAGAAACACAAGCAAGATTAGAAGCTCTGCTTGAAGCAGCTGGTAAGTAATGTCAAAGCATCACATTTCCACATCAGACCTACTTAAAGAAGCAGCTGGGTACTTTTCAGAGTATGTTGGACCATGTTGAATGTTTTATTATCTAAGAAAAACAGTTCCTGTTCTTTTGATTCATGCCTACATCCTCAGCAGTAACCATCATGGACTCCTTTATGTCCTTTTGATTGCGTGGTTGTGTATTGATATTGTTTATAAGCTAGTCGTTTTAAATGTAGGTACCTCTCTACGCTATGGTGGTGTGTAATTGGTTAGGATATTTTATTACTCCGTAGAATGCATTTTGACATGTTTGCGATGCCGATTATGTGCAAGTGATGACTTGCATGACCTCATATTCATGGTTCAATCGCCTAAGGGTCCCCCACTTTACCGGCCTATTTGCATGCGCTACTAAGCCTGGTCTTCTCTTCCTTAAGAAAAAACGCTCTTGAAAGCGGAAAAGAGACCCAAATTGTTTTTATTTATGTATTTTATTGGACATTGGTATGGCACCTTTACATGGGTAACTATGCTCCTAACACCAATGTTAATTAGGGTATTTTGCAGTTAGAGCACTTTTATTTACTCCTTTTTTATTTCATTCTAGGCGTTACTGCTGATTTGTATGTGTACTTTAAAAAAATGTTGTTAACCCTGTCTGATTGCACTGTGAAACTTGCTTACATTTCGTTCACAACAGAGCAATGTAAGTAATGCTCTTGTAACTCCAGAGCTTTTTGGAAAAATGGCCTTTGAATCAAAGGTATTGAGGTAGAGTGGTTATGGGCTAACATGCAGAACTTTGGAAAATGTACTTTTGTTGTGGAAAAGCTCATGGGACACGATGATGGTGAAAGATTTACCCCCCTCAAATATTGCTGCCAGTCAATTGCGAAGAGATGTATTTTGGTGCCATATATGAAGCGGAACTGGGTAGCTGAGAGATTGGTCACTAAACAGAATAACCTCTGGAGGTGGGTTGTACTGGATAACCCAAGTATTTTATTTCTTGCAGGCCCCTGGATGTTAACGAGCCACAGGCAGACCAGCACTGCAGCAATAATCGAGGCAGTGACACAAAGGGAGACTTGTTAGGCTATGTGGTCTTCTACCACTTACTGCTCCCTCTTGCGTAATCTCTTAGAACGCCGACTGATCTGCAATGGACAGAGGGTTGTGAGTTGGATTGAGAGGGAGAAGAGCAAGAGAGCGTTGATGTACTGTTGGAAGCTTCAGTTCAGGAGAAAACGTCAGCTGAGTGTTGGTGTGTTTTTAGTTGGTAGCCGTCATGTGGTGTTGGGGTATGATTGTGAATGGGTGCTTTGTCTGTGCTTGTTTGGTTTCATGTTGTTTGTTGTGAAGTGTGTGATGTTTGCATTGGGGTATAGGTAGGAGTTACGTTTAGTTTAGAGTTTGAGGGGGAGTTTGCAGAATCGTGTGTTTTTAGTACGATTAGTTAAGTGTTTTCCTACCACTAAGATCCATCTAATTGTAACCCATTTCAGAACCCCAAAACACAGCTAAAGAGCAGTTCCCTGGCCCGTCACAAGTTCTAGAAGGTGAAGTGGTGGGGTTTCAAGTAATTGTTTGTACCGCCCTACCCCTGCCCCAAACGGGGAGTGAGCTGTCCAGAAGGGAGCTGCCCTTTGTCTCTCACACTTAGCCGGCTCCCCGTGCAAAGTTGCCCTGAGCGCTCTTTGTTAAGAGGGCAGCTTCCTTAAGGGACGCCACCAATCATGGGCAGGGGAGGCAGGAAAAGGACGATGGAAACAAGGTACGGGGAGCAGAGAAAAAAGAAAAGGCAGCAAAAAAAGGGAACACGGGGAGCAGAGAAAAAAGAAAAGGCAGCAAAAAAAGGGAAGGAGACGAAAAAATGGAGGGGGTACACGAAAGGGGCACAGATGGGCCTTACCTCACAAGGCCAGGCCAGCGGGACAGGACCTTCTTGAGAAGATAGGATTGGTTGGCACCAGCACATGAGCCCTTAAGGCTGTGCTGCCCTGGCTTTAGTATCTTCCCGGAGCACAGGTACGCCGTGTGACTCGAGATTTCATCAATGAAGGTGAGGGCTCCTTGCCTGAGAACCTGGAATTAATGTCACATGGCTGCTAGTCACCAAGCCAGGTCCCGTTATGCATCGCAGAAGGATCTGCTCAAGATGATACTACTTGGTTAAGCCACGTGGAGTTACACAGTTCTCACATGGCGGTGTAAAGCCATGGATCAAAGCATGTTGATGCAGCAGCATTTTTTCTAATAAAGGCTGTGTCTTGCGCAACTCCGGCCACCTTCATCCATGCTCCTGTATCTACCCACCAGTCCTTTGCTCCACGGGGGTGGTAAAGGAGCACTGTAGAGCAGCACAAGGACAGTTTTTCAGCTTTGCTTTATATTCTTTGAAATTCAATGCTTCTGGGTTTAGACACCGACTCATGACATTGACCATACATGGGTTTCCGATCTGCATGCTCTGCCTGAATTGTAGTGTCTGGACCATCAATGGCCACATTGAGAGCTTTGAGGTTCCCTCCAATGGAGCCCATGCACTTCGCCTTGCATGGTGGTAGAAGGTATTCCATCAGATGGCCCCTCGAAGCTTCCTGAACTTTGAGGAAGGTAGGGAAACTCCATTTTCTCAGGCATCCTGGCTGGGGACTGGTGTTTGGCCATTTGTATGTGAGGCATTTACCATCCCGGGAGGTACAAGCCATCATTACTTGCACAGAGGGGTGCAATCCTTTTGTCAGGGAGTCACCTGGTGGTTTGCACCATCGAACACCCACCAGCCTTCGGGGTGATCTTCCTGCTGTTATTACTTGAAAAATTGATCGGGTGTGCCTGGCGCAGAGAGGTTCTGGAGAATCGCCTCAGAGCCTACCCGATCCTTCGTATATCACCTACATTGTAACAGATGCAGTGAATGTGTCCTCTTTCCCCCAAAGGAGAGCCACTGCATTTGGTATTAGGGGGGGGGTCAGCACGCTAAACTTAACACCCTGTAGGGGACAGGGATCCCACTGGGGGGTGACCCCCTGCTTAGAGGAAAGGGACATGTTATCCTCTTTTGTCTCAAGAATCCAATAGGTTTGTCAGTTAGATAGGAATGGACTTGTATACAAACTGACCACTTTATATACTAATGGCTGCTATGGTTTCTGATCATATTGGCACTGCCCTCAAACTGAAAGGGAGATGAACCCACCCCCTTGTTGCATGAAAGGAGATCATCCCATCAGTTTTGGTAGAAGGGAAGAGCAAAGCCTGCTGAGCTACATGAGGAACCTCCTCCCGGGAGATGAGGCAGAGAGAATCGAGCATACACCCTGTATGGTGTTTCAAACCTCGGTGGAGCACAGACCAAAGATGCCCGCCACACGAGACTCCGTGAAAGTTGCCCTAAGTGTTAAGTAACAACGATATGCAGAACTGCTGCCAAAGCCCTGCACAGAGACAGCATGGAAGAGTGCTAGCTTCAACAGTCGTGGAGGAAGCGGATCGGAGGAGCACCGCCCAAGGTGGGGGCGTGCGACCTAAGGTAACAGTGTAGAAAATACTGCGATTGATACAAAGTGCCTGGCGAACCAAATTGAGTGTGATCAATAAACCACTGACCCAAAGACTTGTACAGAACACAAGGAGTTGAAGGTGTAAGCAGCGTTTGTTTGTCTGTTTACTTGAACTGTGCAACTGGGCCAGAGACCTGTTTTTTGATACAGAACCATAACATTGGGACCAGAAACCAGCCACCATTCTATACTTGGGCAAAAAGCCCTTACATTATCTATAAATTGGTTTGTTTCTGTTTATAGAGGTAGGGACAGGAATCGGGCTACATTAGGTTTCTGGATGGTGGATTAGGCGCATAGGTGTTCTGGAGAATCGCCTCAGAGCCTAGCGGCTCCTTCGCACGTCACCTACATTGTGACGGATGAAGTGAATGTGTCTCCTTTCCCCAAAGGAGAGCCACCCTCTTTGGGATTAGGGGGGGTTTGAGCCTGCTAAGATTAACACCCCTTATGATGACTTACCACTTAATATACCAGTGGCTACAAATGTGGTATCTAATGACATCACCAAATGGACCTACACATCTGCTAATTACTGAAGTGGTTTCTTTGACGTAAAGAGCCGATGCAGCTTCAACAAATTGCATCTCGTGTAGCATCAATGAATATGCTATTCCCCTGCCTGGAGCAATAAGATGTGGACAGCAGTCTATTATAGATCACTCATGAGGCCCACCAATATGTGTGTTTCTCCATGCTATTGACACGAGCGCCTTACTTCAGCCCCTGATGAATGTTAAGCATTTGCTGGAGAATGAGCAGAAACGTGACCTGTTATATTGGGCATCTGTGCACAGAATAGTGTGTGCATATTTATAAATTGTTTATACACAAACATTACCTGAATGTGTTTATATTTAATGCATGTGCTGAAGATATGGTAATTCATTGATATTGAGTTTTCAATTCCGTGTTTTATAAAAAGCAAGTCTTGATGGGTTGTACTTCTCGTCAACTAGATGATTTTTAATTGCATCAATTGTTGCGAGTATGGTGAATGTCTAGTTGAGTATGTGGCAAATGTGTGGCAGTTACAAAATATTAGATTGAAATTACTGCCATGCGCTTTATATAAAAAGATGTTTTATATGTATTGTAATAGATTGACTAAAGATAGTTTAATGTTGTGCTTTTGGAGTAAAGAGAATGTTTCCCCTCTGCGCACTTCTACACTGATCCAGTTCCTTTGTTGATTTTCTGTGTTTGATCCCGGGCTAGACCTGTAACATTAGCACCACATTATTAGTGTTTTAGCTGGTGTTTCCTTTTGTCTGCGCAAGAACATCCGGAGGCCTGCCTATTTGTGGTCCATAGAGGATTTGCCAATTGAAAGCGGACTGTAAGCATTCTGTCAGATATGGAAAGATGTGATGGGCACCATGGCCACTAGGATGACTAGGGGATATGAAACAAACCATTTTGGAAGTTCCTCCAGATCCGGGAGTGGTATGGGTGTGGACTTTAAGGGGTCAAAACCGTGCCAGTGTTTACAGTACATGTTAAACCAACTGACACAGACACAGACTGTCGTACCAGTTCAACCCACAAGGAGGAGATTCTTGGTGCTGAAAGATCAGGTGGATGGATCCCAGTGGAAAACGTCCCCGTAAAGGCACTGCAGGAGAAGTTTACCTTATTGCATTCTAGGCATGTTCATAATGTCTAAGAATCTGCAGGAGACCTAGCACTATGTTCAGATTCTGAAATTCCTCTGCAAGTAACAAATATTTGCGGTTCTGGGTCAGCAACTCTGTTCTACCATTTGTGCTATAAAAAAGGCACCTGGGATGTTTACAAAGCTAGTATCCGTGTTGGTGTTGGCCTACTTCGAGAAGTGATTTGTCTACACAATTATCTAGATGGCTGGTTAGAAGGTTTGGCCCCCAGACTACTGAAGGTTTTGACAGTTCTGAATCGATCTAAAACTAAGTTAGGCCCATCGTGAGATTTGCTTCTGGTTTAAAAAGCAATGCAAGGTCCACTGATTGCACCTCTGAATGAGGTGTAGACAGAGTTGGTTTCTTGCAAGCCTTTTTCCTGGTGTCATCCATTGGGTAGTTTGGGAGGGTTGTGGTATTTTTCTGCAGATCACATTATCTGAAGGTTGTATCAACTTCGTTGGCCTGGGCGTTTGACCAAACTATGATCTCAATTTTATAAAGACTGAGGTATTGTTGCCTGCACTATGCTTGATTCCGGATTCAGAAGAAGAGTGTTATCTGGATTTGATGGATGTGGAAAGGGGTATCTTAATTTATTTGAAAAGAACAGTGTAATTTCACAGTTGAATAAATGTTTGTTTCTTATGGTAAAAGTATAAAGGGAATTACATCAGCCATATCTACTCTAAATAGATGGATTGCAGGGTTTGAAATTGCTCAGAGCTTTTCGGCTCTCGCTTCTATCCCCGGAGAGCCTGCTCAGATTGACACAAACAGTTGCAAGGAACTACTTTTGGCCCCGGAGGCCATCTGATGCCATACAAACTTACCAATGTGACATTTACTTCCTACATTTGTGAATTTCTATAAAGAAACATTAGAGACCTCTAGAAGACATTTAAATCGTCATGGAGTTCACGTAATTAACACAAGTTAAAATATGCATCTCAAACGTATATTTGTGGCACACCATGACTTACTCCTGGTTCTCTAGGTGTAGCTCCTGCCTACTAGGTGATGCCCCAGTACAAGGGAGCTAGTTTTAGCTCGTGATTATGTAATCTTAATTTTGACCACTGGAATATGTGGTAATGTCTTGAGTGCATGAATTGGCAAGGTTGACATTTCCCCTGTTGATTTGAAGGGTGCTCCACCTGAGTGCCAGTGTCCTGGGAAGACCTATTGGTGGTGCTTCTGGTTGGCATTTTCAGGGCGGCTACTTTAGCTAGTCTCCACGTTTTTTAAATATATCCAGCTACAGGTAAATGTCAAGAATGGTTCCCAATGGATATCGGCAGTACTGACCTCATGGGTCATGGTTCAGGATTCTCTCTCAAAACAATCCATATGGGCAGAGTGCAGCAGAGTGTGTTGTCTTGTGTGGATTACTGCAGTACTGCAGAGGAGTCTTTCCTTCCCGACTATCAATTGAGGTGGCCCTTCACTTTCAAAACACCAGCACTGTAGCGGAGCGTGTTGCCATGCCTCCCGCGCCTCAAACCCTCATTTGCTTACATCTATTGCTTCCCGGGATATAACCTGGTCGTGCTGCAGTCAGAAAACGCTGCTGAGCTGGGTGGGATGCTGAAAGACGGCGAAAGGGCTTCAATCTGCATTTTGCTGGGTTACAGTGCGAAGCGTGTGACTGACCACGCACTTTAATGATCGTATCCTGACTGGTGCGACCAAGCCAGGAAGAAACGGTAAGGAGAAAACTCATTGGCACTCCTTATAACATTGTGTGAGTGGTGACTGCGGGGGTATATCCCTTTGAGCCAGACAACTCCAATTATTAAATTTGTGCAACCTGCACTTTTAAACTAAATAACTAATTCAGATTACCATTAGCGGAGTGTCTGCAGGTGCCTGCAGTGTTCTTCTGGTGTTCGAATTCCCCCGCCCCCTCGCTCCCTCTTTTAACGTTCTGGGCAAGTTAGCGACTGCACCTTTTGATATTTAATTAAAGTGAACTTTGCATCTGTATTCCCGGCCAAGTGGAAATAAGTCACACCACCCTCCCCCCCCCCTTAGAATGAGCCAACGCCGTACAAGGCACCAAACCTGACATTTGGTGGAAGCGAGAGAGTAGAAATTTACTCTGTAAATACAACCCCCCTACAACCTCCCCCCTCCCCCCTTCTCCTTTCAGGGCATTGAATGTGAAAATGTATCCAAATCCATGAAAGCCAAGGAGCCTCCCAAAAATCAGGAAATGGCCTCGACTACTACTGACGAGATCAACTTATCAAAGATGCTAACTCTCAAGGATTGCCAACTCCCCGATGTGCCAATAATAAATGGCTTAAACGATCTGACAGATGCTGAAATGCTAGGGGGCGCTGTTGTGGACGTGGTGGCAGTAACTCCTACTGATTGTATTAAGTCCAAAACTCTGTTAATTTCAAACAATGCATAGAGCCCAATAACATTTCACATGATCATTTGTTGGAATTTGATATTAATAAAATAGTTTCAAATGGATTGTGTCCTCCCACGTATTCCTCATCTTAGATATCTTGTCTCCCAGCTCTGCTGCTTTGGAATTTTTTTTTCACCAGAGGGTGCTGTGCTGGAAGCCGCAGCGTTGTAGTCCCTCGAGGGCCGTCGTCGAGCGTCAACGTCAACCGCATTATAAAGGGCTCGAGCCGTGCCCATTAGCTCAGTTCCGTTTTTCCGAACACTGCTTCGTGTCACAAAACAGTTCATCAGTTTTTCTTTGACGAAATGTCCTCGTCATCGACTCCAACCACACCCAAGACTGGTTTTGTGTGGTAGAACAATGTCGATTACCGACCCCCATCGTAATTGTCTTTTGGTGTTTGATAAGGTGACAGAGGGAGATCAAAAACTAAGCATGTGAGATTCGACAAAGTCGAGGGTGTCATCAGGGGGGGAAAGTTTTGACACGTCATGAAAAAAGAGTGAGCCCACTGGTGCATAAATCGGGCGTAACGGATGACAAAATGGGGTCAATGTCGAATATCGACTCAATGCAGCCTTCGACAGCGTTGAGGCCGCCATTGAAGATGGCGTCGATACCTTCCGCGACCGCGTCGAGGCATTCTTCGACGCCGTCTAAGCCTCCTTCGAAAAAGTTGAAGCCACCATCCATACCATCGACACCTTTTGTCAAGCATTTTTTAATCCTGATGCCAAAATCGACACCTTTGTCTAAGCCTAGGTCAATGCCACCCCCTTTACCAGAGAACATCTTCCATCCTCAACCCAGGCAAGAGTTTTTCAGATCTAGGTCCCCTATTAACGAGGAGCAGTCCTCTGAAGAGGATGTTATTTCAGCTGGGATTAGAGTTGGCATCCAGGAGGTTCCTGAGGAATTGATAGACCCAGATTCTAAGATGGCTGATCTTTATGATTGCCTTCAACAACCAGTGGCTTAGATGCTTCCCCTGAAGTAGAGTTTGAGAGGCCAGACCCTGCAGATCATGCAGACCCTGGGTATGGAAACCTAATGGGAAGAGTCATTGACTTCATGGGATGAAAAACGGCTTCCCCAAGATTAGACCAGGACGATATGACAGACATCCTTAATGAGGGACCACAAAGGGACCCTGTCCTCCCTTTGCATAAGGCACTGCAACTTGGGATACCCCAGATTCTGGGCCTACAGTAAATAAAATGTTTGTGGAAAAGTACAGACCATCCTCATCAGATCCCGAGTACCTTTCTAAGCATCACTCGCCAGAAAGCTTGGTGGTACAAGCTGCAAACTCCACAAGGTAGTCAGCTTATCCTTCGATACCACCTGACAGATACGACAAAGTTGATGCTTGGGCCCGGAAAGTCTTCTCTTTGGGCAGCATGGCCCTTAAATCTACGAATATAACTTGCACTATGGCAAGATTTACATACACCCTGTGGGACTGTATGACATCAGCTGAACTCATCCCGGAGGGTGAGGAAGGGGATGGTTTCCTGGTGATAGTGAAAGATGGAAAGGAGGCTATGGAGGAACGCCTCCAGTCAGGATTGGACACTGCTGATGGTGTACGCAGGCCCATGGCATCTAGCACGGTCCTAAGCAGATTTGCATGGCTGAGGAAATCTGGCTTTGCAACTGATGTGCAGTCCAGATTAAACAATATGCCCTTTGACGACTTGAGGCTGTTCGGCAGCAAGGCGGCCCAGAGCTTGGAGAAGCTGCAGACCTCGAAAGCGTCAGCTAAATTACTCACCGCCGCTATAAAACAGCCTCAGCAACACTCCTACGCAGGGTCATCTTCCTATAGGAGCCGTCCCTTTCGTTTCTACTCCTCTTTTTGGAAGTGGGAGGGGACAGGCCAGTCAGAGGCCAGCAGAGAAGGCCCCCTCGTGGTGGAAGAGGGAAAGGTGCTAGATCGGCCCCAGCAGTGGCTACTTCCTCCTCAGCCGCTTCTGCAGCTGCTGCAAAGCCGTTCTGAGGTATTCACCCACAAGACCCTGGTGGGAGGCAGGATCACTCGGTATCTGAACGAATGGCGGGGCTTTACGTCAGATTCCTGGGCGCTAGAGTTACTGCCTTTTTTTTCAACAAAGACCAAGATCATTCACCGGGAGCCAATTCTGTCAAAATTCCAGACAGGAGATTTCAACCCTGCTAGAGAAAGGTGCAATAGAACATGTACCTGTAGCAGAGAGGAACAAGTGTTGATACTCCCCGTATTTTCTCATTCCCAAAAAGGACAGAGGATTGAGACCCATCTTTGACTTAAGAAATTTGAAAAAATTCCTCAGGAAGGACAAGTTCAAGAAGGTGAACCTTTCTCAGTTCCTTCAGGCTCTTCAGCTTCAGAACTGGCTGGTTATGTTTGACCTTCAGGATGCTTACTTTCATGTGCCAATCCATCTGAAGCACAGAAGTACCTGAGGTTTGCGGTTCTCGCTATCAGTTTCGGGTTCTGCCATTTGGGCTGACCTCCACCCGCGGGTTTTCACCAAGCTGATGGCCCTAGTGGCAGCTAGTCTCAGGAGAGGGGGAGGTGGGGGATTCACGTCTACCCTTACCTGGACGATTGGCTAATTAGGGCAAGTTCATCCGAATGAGCCCAGGAACATCTGACCATGACCTGCCACTTCTTCTCCCTCAATTACAAAAAGTCACAAATGATTCCAGGCCAAAGAATCCAATTAATTGAAGCAGTCCTGGATACTTCCTCAGGCCTTTTGATTTTCTAAGGTTTCTAAGGTTGCTGAGCCTCATGTCCTCCTGCATTTTTCTGGTGCCAGAGGACAGTTTTAGAATGAGATCCCTTCAATGGGTCTTCAGGACTCAATGGTCCCAATTCTCGGGGGAGATGTCAGATCTTCTGCAAGTCCCGGCCAGAGTGGCTCAAGATCTTCTAAGGGAGAACCTTTTTGGCAAGCATGGCCGGAGATAACGGTAGTGACGGATGCCTCACTCACGGGGTGGGGAGCCCACACAAACGATCTGGCGGTCGTTGGTCTCCATCGGAGTCCAAACTAAACATTAACCTTTTGGAGCTGAGGGCAATCAGACTAGCGCTGAAGGCCTTGCTGTCCTCTGTACGGGGAAATAACGGCCTGATAATGACGGAACAATACAGTGGCCATGTACTACCTCCACAAAAGAGGAGGCGTAGGATCACTTCTACTGTGCAGAGAGGCAATGCAGCTCTGGTTCTGGGCAATGCAAGAAGGAATCTCTCTATCGGCAGTTCACCTAGCCGGAGAGCAGAACACGGCGGCGGACACTCTAAGCAGGCAGAGCAGTCTCCCATGAGTGGGAACTAGCTCAGGAAGTCCTTCAAGAGATATTGGCCCTTTGGGGGAACACCACAAGTTGATCTGTTCGTGACCAGTGCCAACCGGAATTGCGAACTGGACTCTCAACGGAATTTCCCCCAAGAGTAGCTCTAGGGGACTTGTTCGTGGTGGACTGGATATTTCCACTCCTATACATGTTTCCTGCAGTCCCCGTCATTCCTCATGTAATGGGGAGGTTGAGAAAGTTCAGAAAAACCATGATCCTAATTGCCCCGTATTGGGCCAGGAGGACGTGGTACCCGAAGCTTCTGGACATGTCCATCTGCCCTCCAATACGTCTACACAAAGAGAGGATCTTCTCACGCAAGGGGAAGGTTGGGTTCTCCATCCAGAAGTCAAGACACTCAGCCTTCACGCATGGTTTCTGAGAGGCTGAGATATAAAGATTGGGACCTCCTGGATGACGTAATTGAGATTTTGTTTTCGGCCAGGAGGCCCGCAACAAAATCCTTGCATCAGTGTTGTTGGAACAAGTTCAGTATCTGGTGCAGGGATAAGAATGTGGATCCATTCTTATGTAATGTCTACTCCTACAGTACTTTCTTTCCTTTGACACGTAGCTAATTTGGGGCTCCAAGTTGGCACTATTAAAGGATACTTGACAGCGCTATCTATCTTCAAGCGCTCCTCGGAAGAGGTTTCTTATTTTAAAATGCCTTTAGTTACCCAGTTTCTAAAAGGACTGACAAATGTGTACCCTCCAACGCCTTTTCAGGTTCCCATCTGTGATTTAAATTTAGTTTTGTATTTGTATTTTATTGAATTTACATAGCCCTTTAATCCAAAGTGCTTTACATGAGAACAAGAAAAAATACAACAAGCATAAAATGGCAATTGAATCACAACTCAAACCGTATAAGGAAAAATTTACAATATTGCTGAGGTGACGAGGGAGTAGACTGGGACAGAGGAGTGAGAGGGAATGGGAGGGATTAGTGGGGGTAGAAGCGAAATTAAGAGGGAAGGCGAGAAGGTGTGAGGAAGAAGAAGAAAGAATAAGACTAGATAAGAGCCGGAGGTGGGATAGAAGGGAGAAGAGAGGATGGAGAGGGTAAGGAAGTACAGGAATAAGAGGTAAGGCATGAGGCGGTGGGAGAAGGAGAGGAAGCGAATAGGTGTTAGGGAGGGGAATGGAAAAGATCTGATTTTAGAGACGAGCGAAAGGAAGGGTAGGAGGCAGAAGAGCGGATGTGGAGGGGGAGGCGGTTCCAGTGGAAGGGAGCGAGGAGTTGGAAAGAGTGGGAGGGGGCACAGGGTGGTGGTGGAGGAGGAGGAGGAGAGAGTAGGAAAAGATTTGCAGCGCGGAGAGAACGAGAAGGGGTATAGAAAGTAAGAAGGGAGGAAAGGTATGGGGGCAGGCAAGACCATAGTGGGATTTGAAGACCAGACACAGTAACTTGAATTTGAGCTGGGATTGAAAAGAGAGCCAACCCAGAGAGGTGTGAGAAGAGGAGATGGAGTCAAGAGGTGAAAGAAGGCAGAGGGAGCGGATGGCAGAGTGGTAGACGGATTTGAGTGGGGAGAGGTGAGAGGAGGGGAGTCCATAGAAAAGGGCGCAACAGTAGAAAAGTCTGGAGAAGATGTGGGAGGTAATTAAGTGTTTAGTAGCGTGAAAGGTTAGGAGGGGTCGAATTTTACGAGAGGGGTGAGGGTCAATATGAAGACCAAGGTTACAGGCATGGGGAGAGGAGAGCTGGGAGGGGGGGGAAAGAGAATGAAAGGGGGAGGGGAGGAGGGAGGAAGAGTGTTGGCAGGGAAGAAAGAGTTCAGTTTTATCAGTATTAAGAGTAAGGAAGTGAGGACATCCAGGATTTAATAACAGAAAGGCAAGAAGAGAGTTTATCGTGAAGGGGTAGGAGGAGTGGAAAAGCTGGGTATCAGCGTAGAAATGGTGCGAGATACCAAAAGAGGAGATGATAGGAGCTAAGAAGAAAGTATAGAGTGAGAAAAGAAAGGGGCCAAGGACCAAACCTTGGGGGACTCCATGGTTGAGAGGATATGTGGGAGAGGTGGAGCCACCCCAGGAAACCGAAGGTGCGGTTAGAGTGATAAGAGGAGAGCCAGTTGAGGACATTGTCTTTGATGCCAAATGAGGAGAGAGAGTTGAGGAGAAGAAGATGGTCAACAGTATCAAAAGCAGCAGAGAGATCTAGGAGAATAAGGATGGAGGGAGTGGTTAGAGATGAAGGAAGAGAGTTGAGAATAGACAATGCGTTCGAGAAGTTTGTAGAGGAAGGGTAGGAGAGAGATGGGGTGATAATTGGAAGCAAGATGGGGATTGCAGAAGGTTTTTTGAGAATAGGGATGATAGTCGCGTGCTTAAAAGGAATAGGAAAAGTGGAAGTGCCTTGGGCATCCATGTCCTATCCTGTAGGACTTGTCGGTTATTGCTGCCTACCTATGCACTGATGCCTGTTCCTTTCCTTTGACCAATCCAGTCATTAAAAGGCATTTCGCAGGTTTATTACATCTGTTTTCACCTGTACGTAATCCTCGCCCAAAGTGGGATTTAAATATGATTTTGTCCGCCTTATGCCATTAGCCATTTGAGCCTATGGCCACGACAGATCTGAAGTACCTTTCTTGGAAGGTTGCCTTTTTGATTGCAGTGACTTCGGCAAGGCGTGTAAGCGAGCTTCAAGCCTTGTCCGTGGAACATCCGTTCCTTACCTTTCATAAGGATAAGGTTGTGCTCCGCACTCATCCTTCTTTCCTTCCTGAAGTAGTGAAAGATTTTCATTTGAATCAGTCTATATCATTACCTGTTTTTCCCAATCCTGGCCTCAGATGCTGAGAGAATATTACACAATCTAGATGTCACACGAGCTCTGAAGTTCTATCTGGACAGAACTGAACTCTGGGCTCTCCCAAATCTTTGTTGCGTTCGGAGACCCAAAAGGGAAACCGGCTTCAAAAGCTATTATCTCCCGATGGATTGCCTCCTGTATCTCGGAGGCCTATACCATTTGAGAGCCTTCAACCTCCGAAGGGCATTCATGCCCATCTTGTACGTGGCAAAGCGGCTGCTGTTGCCTTCCAAAAGTATATTCCCTGGGAGACCATTGCCAAGGCGGCTACGTGGGCCTGTCCATCAGCGTTTTGTAAGCATTACTGCTTGGACTTGCTCCTTTACCGATGCTCTATTCGGTCAGGCTGTTCTTAAAAACCTTTTCCAGTAAGGAAGTTCCATCCACCCGTATTTCCTGTGAGGAGTGCTTTGGAATCTCCCACAAGTATGGAGGAAAGGGGACGGGATGTAGGAGTATAACAGTTACTCAATGTACTGACTACCTTACTCCTAGTCCATAGTCCCCTTTCGTCCATACGCCCGCCCGCCGTCCCCTCTAATAAGTATCCTCTATTATTGCTTAATTGGTCACAGACCGGGACGGACAAACATTTTCAATTTTTGATGCTTTTTGGAAAAAAGTGCTCCGGTCCCGTCCCAAAGGACGGAATGTCCCACGAGTTTGGAGGAAAAGGGACTATGGACTAGGAGTAAGATAGTCACTACAGTGAGTAACTTTGTTATTTTTTTATTTATATATATATATTTTTTTATTGGCATTTCTTATCACATTTCAAGCATATCTTTCGTGTAGTAGTTACAACATTTACCAATAATTTAACCAACAGACAATAACTGTCTCCGTTCTCTGTGTTCAGTTTCAATTCCTGTCATGTGAAAAGAATGGGGTAGTAGCGGGGGGGGGGGGGGGGAGGGTAAACATAGGCTTAAGGAGGGAGAGATGTTTGTATGTGGGACAGGGCGATATTATAGTGTGAAGCTCTCGGTTGCCAGTGTAGGTGGTCCGTTCAAGGGGGCTTATCTGAGGGATGGAACACACTCCATTTTCGGGGCTTTCCATGCATCGAATGACACACTGGCCCCATCCGTGGATCTAGATACACCCTCTTCCCAAGCCCTGGTCTCCGCTTCTTCCCAGCGCTCCAGCTCTTTGTACCATGTTGTGTATTGAGGGCCTCTTGTCTGCTTCCATGCCATCGCAATGGCTCTTTTGGTTAGTATGCATGCCAAGTCCATACATTTCACAACATGCTTTACCTTTTCTGGGATAAGTTCCTAGTAGGCATTCCGTAGGAGTCAGCCGTATTGGAGTATCCCAGCGTTCTTGCAACTTTAGGACACTCCCAGAACATGTGTATTAGATCAGCCTTCTCGGCTTTGCACCATGTGCATTCGGGACGAGCCTGCTTGTTGAACATAGCCACTTTGTTGGGGGTCATGTATGTATGGTATAACACATTCAGCTGGATCAGACGGAATCTGGCATTCCTTGACACCTCTTTAGAGAACGCCAAGGCCCTCTCCCACTCCTTGTCTGTGACATCTATCCCCAGGTTGTTCTCCCACCTCGATTTTAAGCACGTCACCCCTGGCATTGGGTCTGTCTGTCAACTGGCTGTATATCCTAGATACCAGTTTCCAGCTATCGCCTAGGTTATA
Source organism: Ambystoma mexicanum (assembly GCF_040938575.1). Classification (NCBI taxonomy): domain Eukaryota; kingdom Metazoa; phylum Chordata; class Amphibia; order Caudata; family Ambystomatidae; genus Ambystoma; species Ambystoma mexicanum. The sequence goes on from NC_090937.1 coordinate 303,006,220, forward strand.
TAATAATGTCACTAAGGGGTTCTGCACTGGTTTCTCGGGCCATCCCTCCCATTTAGTTCTCGCTACCATTTTGGCTCTCTGGTACCATAGGAATTGGTCCCCCAGTAAGCCCTCTGTGGATTGGAGTGAGCTGAATTCTCTGAAGGTGCCATCCTCATATAGGTCCCCCCCATGTGTACACCCCTAGCCTTTCCCAGAGTCTGATGTTCGATAGATCCGCTCTGGTTTTGTATAGATCTGAAAGCATCGGGATCTCGGATGAATACGGGTGTGCTAGGTGTAAGAGTGTTCTGGTTCTTATCCAAGCTCTTTTCCCCAGAGACACTATCATGGGTATATTGCTTGGGCTGTCCCGGGGGGCCCAAATGAGCTCTTTCAAATGTAGTGGGGCCACTAGGTGTTGTAGCAGTCCAGTTTCAGGGGTGGTATCGTCCGACAGCCAACGGGCTACAAAGCTAAGTTGCGCTGCGAGATAATACTTTTCCAGATCTGGGAGTTGTATCCTCCTTCTCTGTAGTTTAGGGTCAGCGTGTTCAGTGCTAGTTTGTCTGCCATCTCCCCACAGGAACCCTCGAAGCAATGCCTCGATCAGGCGGAAAAATGGGGCTTTGATGTAGTAACACACGTTCTGGAATTGATAGGGAAACCTTGGTTGTACAATCATTTTGACTATTGATGCCCTGCCCATCATGGACAGAGGGAGTGTGGACCGAAATTAGGTGCATTTGCGTAGTGCCTTGAGAGCAGCACCAGTGTTGTTCTCGTGCATCAGTTCAGGCGTGTGCCTAATATTAACTCCCAGGTATCTAAAAGAAGCCGTCTGCCATTGGATCCCAACCTCAGGTAAGTCTTCAATGTTTCTACCTCTTTAACCTGCTAATGGGAACAGGCAGGACTTGTCTGCTGAACCGTATGCCAGAGACCTTAGAGTAATTGTCTAGGACTTCCAGCATGGTTGGCACATTCAGGTGTGGGTCTCTTATGTATAGGAGTACATCGTCCGCGTATAATTTGGTCTATTCCACCCACCCGTATTCCAGCATCAAAGAACTGCTTCCCGAAATAAATAGCAATTGGTTCCAGGCCCAGGATGTAGAGCATGGGGGATAGTGGGCAGCCCTGTCTGGTACCCCTGCATATGTCCCAAGCTGCAGATGAAAGGTTCCCGGACTTCACTCTAGCCCTTGGATTTGTGTAAAGTATTGTCACCCATCTGATGAATCCTTCCCCAAATCCAAATTCCCTCAGGGTTGCCAGCAACCATTCCCAATAAACGGAATCAAATGCTTTAATTGCGTCCAGTGATAACGCATTGTGGCCTCCTTCTGGATCTAGTTGGGCCATGATATGTTGGAGCCTGCAGAGATTTCCTGTTGTGTTGCGGCCAGGCACAAAGCCATTTTGATCCGCATGCATCACTTCACCTATTTGTCTGGAGAGCCTTTTGGCCAGTATCGTGGTCTGTATTTTAATGTCATAGTTGAGCATTGCCAGTGGGCGATAGGAGTCACACTCGTCCACTGGTTTCCTGGGTTTGAGCATTGGGATCACTAGTTTTTGAAATTTTGAAATTTTTTAATTAATTTATTCAAACAAAAACAATACAAAACACACACGCAGCGTATGCATCGACAATACAAATGTTCATCGATTTATTCTGGTCACTGCTTTCCCCATCCCACCCCCCTTACGAGCCTATTTGTTCCACGCACTATGTATCTGCCTCGTGTGGTGGGGTCTCACACTCCATGGATCCTGTCAGGTCTTGTACCGTTCCAAACAATTCTGCTATTAATGATCTCCATGCTAACAAGCTTCCCGCCTCCTCCTCTCCCCCTACATTGCTTGCCTCTTGCCATACCATGGTTTCTGCCTCCGCCCATTTCTGCAACTCCTTCCACCTCACCTCCACCCGTGGCTTATGACAAGGCTTCCATCCCATGGCAATCCTTCTTTTTGCAAGCACATATGCCAAATCTTTCAATTTACTAACATGCTTAAGTATCTGCGATCTGGGGAACCCCCCCAGCAAGCAAGCCCAAGCTGTATTCACAACCATCGTGACCCCCTTTTCCTCTAGTTTCTGTGCTGCTTCACCCCAAAAGCGCTCAATTACTGGGCATGCCCAGAACATGTGCACCATGCCAGCCTTTTCTTCATCACATTTGGGACATGCTTGTCTCCCAGCATCCTTGAACCTGGATATCCTTTCTCGTGTCATGTATGCTCTATGCGTAATATATAGCTGTATCTGTTTCAGTCTCGCATTCCTTGACACCTTCTTGTGGTATCCCAAACCACGTTCCCACATCCCGTCCTCTAGCGGGGCACCCACTTCCGCTTCCCAGTCTAGTCTCAATTGTGTTAGCTCCTTCCCAACCTTGGACATCATCATCTCATACAGTCTGGAGATCTCATGCCTCCCCTCTGTCATATCATATATCATGTCTACAGTATCATCTGGTTCTCCCTCCAGTACCGTTTCAGGCCATGTTCTCCTGATTCTCCGGACCATCCTGTGATATGTAATATACTGGCCTGAGTGTAACCCAGACTCCTCCCCCAGCACTTCAAATTCTATGATGGTCCCCTCCTGCCAAATATCCCCCATTGTCACCACCCCGATCGCCTCCCAGTGGTTCCTAAGTATCATCCTCAACTGCTTATCTCCCCCCGCCAGTGCGACTAGTGGTACCTGCGGGGAGCATGGGAATGGGTTTTCCATCATCCGGCACGCTCTCCGCTACATCTCCCACCCGAGCTTCAACATCTTGGGGCGCCCTTCCATTTCTGTCTTGGGCAGCCAGATCAATTCTTTCAGATAAAATGGGGCACAATCATGTCCAAACAACCTGGATTCAGAGGTCAGTTAATCTGAGAGCCATTTAGCTATATATTGCAGTTGGCTCGCTACATAATATACCTCATAATTGGGCAGTTTTATTCACCCTTTTTCATAGAAGTTGTGCAGCTTCCATAATGCCACTCTGTTCCGGGTACCATGCCAAAGGAAATCCCTACACATGCTATTCAGTTTGGTGAAAAATTTCTTGGGTATCAGATACGGAATATTTCCGAAATAGTGCAGGAGCCTCGGTAGGACCACCATCTTAAGCATTGCCCCTCGTCCCATCATTGCTAGGGGCAACTTCTCCCAGAATTTCATACACTTCTCAATTCTCTCAATGGCTCTCTCGGTATTGTGTCTGTGCTCCTCTTCCACCGTGTGGTACACGTCTATCCCAAGATACCTAAATGTGCTAACCGCCCATGGTGTTTGTAGCACTGGTAACCCTCCCACAGGGATTCCCTTCTAACTACCCAGCGGGAAGATACTAGATTTTTGACGATTCACTGCTATGCTTGACAGCCCCGCATATTTATCCATCACTTCTAGTATGTACTGGATATTTTCCTCCGGATACCTCAAGTACAGCAGCAAGTCATCGGCATACAAGGAGATCAGGTGTCGTTCTCCACCCACCTCGATACCTATAGCGTCATATTGTTGCCTGAGGTATATTGCTAAGGGCTCCAAGGCTAGTATATAGAGCATTGGGGACCATGGGCACCCTTGTCTGGTGCCTCTACTTAGTTGCCATCTTTCAGATATCATCGATCCTGTTCTAACCCTAGCCAACGGTTCTCTATATAGTATCTTCGCCCACCTTATGTATCCAGGCCCCATTCCGTAGCTCGCTAAGGCGGCAAGCAGCCATGACCATCTGACTGAATCAAAGGCCTTAACCGCATCTAAGGACACAATTGCCATTTCGCCCTCGTTCTTGAACCCCCACTCAACCACCCGATGGAGTCGTCTATGATTATGAGTTATATTTCTATTCGGGACATAGCCCGTTTGGTCGGGGTGTATTAGTTTGCCAATAACTCTGCGAAGTCTGTTCGCCAGGACAGCCGTCAATATCTTGCTGTCCTGGTTCAACATTGACAGAGGTCTATAAGAGCCACAACTATGCCCAGGCTTGTTGGGTTTGGGAAGCGGTATTATGATCGCCTCTCTGAGTGACTCCGGCAGCCGTCCTACCTCAAACGCTTCATTTAACATTTCTAACATTGGGGGGGAGCACTTCCTCCTTAAATTCACTCGGGAACCCGTCTAACCCTGGGGTCTTACTGGTAGGCAGCTGCCTCACCACTTCCTCAAACTCCTCCAAGGTAATCTGTGCATCCAGCTCCTCTCTTTCCTCTGCACTTATCCTAAGCAGTCCCATGTCCTCCAGTGTTTCTGTGCTCTCCCTAATACTACTACCCCCGTCATCCCCATATAGTAACTTATAATACTCTGCAAACACCTGATTAACTCCTTCCTGGGTGTCAGCTACACTACCATCTTCTCTCGCAATCGTTCTAATCATGGGTCTGGGAGTTTCACTCTTGTATAGCAACGCTAGAAGTCTTCCTGTTTTATCCCCCCCACATGCTGTCTCTATTAATTTTTTATAGTTGAGGTTACATAATCTTCCCCATTGCTCCGCACATTTCTGCTGCAGTTTCAGTTCCATGTCTGCACCCCCCTCCTTCAATGCCTTTTCCAGTTCACTTTCATGCATGTCAGCCAATATCCCACCTTGTAGGCCTTTCGATTTTGCTATGGCTACCCTTCTCATCACCACCTTGAAGGCTTCCCATAATGTACTAGCCAAGTCAACACCACCCGTATTTGTCTCAAAGTAATTTATAGTCTCCTCTCTTATGTCTTCCCTAAAGACTGGATCCTTAAGTGCATCTGCCCGAAGGCGCCATGTCGGTATCCTTGCCCTCGAGGGGCAATATTGCCACCCAATGGCCAGGGGCGAGTGGTCCGAAAGGACCCTCGCTTTATATTCTGCTTGAGTACACTCCATCACCACGTCCGGCGTAGCAAAGACATAGTCCAGCCTCGAATGCAATTGCTTCGGGGCAGAGCAGTGCGAGTATTGCCTATCATGGGGGTGTCTTGTTCTCCACACATCCGCTAGACCAAAGTCGTCCAGCAGAGTCTGCAAGGCTTTAGCGGCCGGGGGTCGTCTATCAGTCTTCCCATCCGATCTGTCTACCTTGGGGTCTAACACGCAGTTAAAATAACCCCCCCCCCCGAATCACCGCCCCACCCATGCATATACTGAGGTTATGGCACAGGGTTCTGAAATATGCCGCTGTGTTTTGGTTGGGGGCGTATGCATTCACAATGCTTACCTCTTTATTCTCCACTAATCCCCTCAATATGACCATCCTCCCATCCTTTTCCGCCACTTCCTGCAACTGCTGAAACGGGACATGCAGCACCACCCAGATGAGTACTCCTCTGGCATAGGCGGAGTACGTCGAGCCCACCACAACCCCTTTCCATTTCTTCACCACCACCTCCATCTTTTCCCGTGTCATGTGTCTCCTGCAACAATGCAATATCTATTTTTTCTTTGCGCAAGTACAACATGACCTTATTCCTTTTTAAATAACTATTCAGTCCCCTGACATTCCACGTGATTATTTTAAGGTCCCCCATTACCCATTAAAGTCCCCTTCACCCTCACACCGGTGCAGTCCAGATCCCACTTCAGTCTTAATCTATGCAGGCTCGTTTCCCAATTCAAATCCCCTCCACCCCCCCGACTACAAACACCCTCTCCTCCCTCCCACCCTCCTCCCTTCCCCTTCCCCAACTCCACCCTCCCCAACTGTTGCCCAGCTCCATCCCTGGATCTCGGGCACCCCCACATCTAGCCCTTTCTGGTATAACCCGTACTCGCGGCTCAGCAGGGTGAGGCCGCCCTATTGGCCGCTTTTCTACTAGATTCCGGGGGTAGGTAAGTGCGGTCCTGCCGCTCCTATTTGCTTAGAGTTGCTACGCCCAATACTTCCATTCTCATTTGTGTTTTAACACACTATATTCCAGTCCCATAGTCATAAAGTTCAAGGGATACGCCATGTCTATCAAGTAATTCAAGGCGCTATACCCAGATTCCCCGCTCTCCCACACTCGCAGGGTACATGACATAGTGTCTTCACTTATCGTGCTCCTGGGGATCTTGTTCCTCATTCTGCGCTGGGCAGCCCTGTAGATCCAACCACGACGCCGCATCCTCTGGGGTGTCAAAGAACAGCGCTCTGCCTTTGTGCAGAACTTTCAATTTTGCTGGGTACAACATGTACCTGATGTCCGCCGCACGCAATCTTCTCTTAACCGCAACATAGCTATATCGTTGCCTTTGCACTAACATAGTATAGGTGGGGTATGCCGTAACTCTGGAGGAGGCTCTTTCTATCTTTCCGCCCTTGCGAAAATACTCCAGGATCTTTTCCCTGTCTTTGTAATTCAAGATTTTCGCAATGATCGGCCGCGGCAGAGCTCCAGGCCGTGGTTTCCTCATGAGGGCCCGATGTGCCCGCTCTACCGTGAACCCATGCAAGAGTTTGTCCACTCCCACTGCTTGCAGGATCATGTTCTCCACGTAATCTGTGGGGTCCTGGCCGCCTTCTCCTTCTGGCAGGCCGACCACTCGGATGTTGTTCCGTCTCGCCCGTCCTTCTGCTTCCTCCACCCTGTTTTCGAGGTTGGCCACCTGCTGTTTGAGCACATGGACCTCCTTCGCATTGTTCGTGCTTACATCAGTGTTAGTCTTCACTGCGCTTTCCAAGCCGCTAGTTCTTTCTGCTAGCGTTCTAACGTCCTGCCGCAGCAAAGTAACTTCGCTTCCCACGGCATCTATTTTATTTTCTAGGTCCGTCCGCAGCTCTGCTATCGCCGTGCCCCATTTAGTACTCAAGTCCGTTATGGCCGCTAGGACTTGCTGGTTTTCTCCTCCAGGGGAATCACTCCCCGATGCCTCTCCCGTCTTTTGTATTGGGGACGAAGGGGTTCGCTGCGCTTTTGCAAAGGCGTCCATAGTAGGTTGCTTACTTCTGGACTTCGGTCCTTTCACCGACATCCTGCAATCTCGGTATGTCTTATAGCAGCTTCCCTGTGCCGCGGCCGCTTCACCAGTATCAATCAGTCTTCGGGTGACCCCAGTGGGCCGACTGCAAGGCAGCGCACAAGGTCAATCTCAGAGTGGGCTGTGTCTTCCCACGTTCCTCCTTTAAGCAATGTTTCCCAGGAGCTCCCTCAGTACCTGCAATCTTAGTCTGATGTCCAAGATACCTCTGTCATTGGTGTGGCAGTACTGGCTCTTCTCCAGTGAGGCCCCCCAGGGCCGGATTGGTACCCTTGTGGTGCCCGTGTAGAACATGTGCGATATGCTTTGTCTTTGAGTGGTTATGTCCTCCCACGTGTCGAGTTGACTTTTACGGACTATTCCAAAGTTGCGCTATGCCAGTTCCATCAATGCCTATCACAGTGCAGCTCGTCAGGCGCTGATCTGCTTTATAGTGTTCCATACGTTTTTGTTGCTTGCTTTAAATTGCACTGCGCCAGTCTCACCTATTCTTCCCTTAGCACAGCTCGCCAGTCATCAATTATTCACCTGGACCGTGGGCTGCTTAACAGTGCTCCTGCGTCATGTCGTTCGTTTTGAGACCATATATTCAGCTCCTAGCGCAGCTTGCCAGGCATTGATTTCGATGAAGACAGTGATCTACATAACACAGGTCCCCAGGCAGCTGCAGCCATGTACTCAATGAATGCACAGTGTTAGTTCAAGGCAGCACCGCCTCCCAGCCGCTCCTGCACCCAACCAGTGCCTGGCTCAAGAGCACATCAGCCCCAACTGATTCACCCCCACATCAAACTCGTGTGGCTGGGGGCACCCTGTGGGAATGTCCACGCTTCATATATCACTGGCGTTATGACGGCGCTTCGTAGAAATAGCTTGTTGTGTGCTCCGCCCACAGCACGGGCGTAATGCTCAGCTGGCCGCGCTGATCCTCCGCTACAATGTTCAGCTTCCCGCTGCTTACTGCGGGGCCGTGAGCCTACCGCCAACAGATCTCTCCGCCCGGGTGTCTGCTCATATGTTGAGGCGCCGGGCTCACACTTGCGGGACCCCCCGCTCCAGCCCCGTGCCCGGCGACTGCCTGCAAGCGAGTCCTCTGCCTCTCCTTCGCCCTGCGCTGCAACAGTATCTCTTCCCGCAGCGGGAGCCGCACGCTCGCTCGTCTTTCATGCAGCCTCGCGCTGCAACCTTATCTTTTCCCGCAGGCAGCGGGAGCCGCTCGCTCATCTGGTGCGGCCGGGGGGCTGCCCCGCCTTCAAGCTTGGTTTCCCCCAGCCTTGCCCGCGGCTATTATCCACACTCTGTGTCCGCGCGTCTTCCTGCCCCACGCACACCGTGTCTTCCGTATATTCGCCGCTCACCGTTTAGGGGGCAGAGGTCAGCACGTCTTCTCAGGGACACGGTACCATTATTCGCTTCACGCTCGAGTCCGTATGGCCGCTCCCACTGCCACGGCCGTTCCTCCTTTGTTCACCGCCATCTTGGATACATTGTAGCAGGGCAGCCCGGTGCTTCAGTCATTTACCTTTCAATTGCATACACAAAGGGCTTCAGTTTCCATAGTCATGGTAGGGCATATATTCCCACGTACGTGTTTCTATTTTAAGAGCAATTTGATAGTTTGGAATGTGCTTCCATCAGGATCAGAGTCGGATTGTCGGAGCAGCTCTCGCAGGCACGTCCTAGTCCATGGCTGGCTAGCCACGCCCCCAGCATTGGGATCACTAGTGTCTCCCTCATAGTCTCTGGTAACATCCCGAGATTGTACGCTTCTTGGTACACCCGATGTAGCAGTGACGTGAGGGTCGCCTCATGTGTTTTGTAAAACTCCGGTGGGAGCCCGTCACTGACTGTGGTTTTACTCGTGGCCAGAGACTGTATCGCTTCTGTGATGTCTTCTGTGGTGATGGCCGTGTCTAGGGACTCTTTTTGCATGGGTGTTAGCTTTGGGAGTCCGATCTCCTCAAGTGTGTTTTGGATATCGCTATGGGGGATTGTCGTGCGAATATAGCTGGGCATAGAATGACTAGAATGTGTCGTTTATAGCCTGTTGTGATTGTTGAAGTGTGCCTCTTTCATCCATCAATGCGGTCATTAGGTGCTTGGGATGTTCCCTCTTGCATAGCCAAGCGAGTACGCGGCCGGGTTTATCCGCCTCTGTGTGCCCTGATGGTTCTGGTGGTGTAGTCAAATTTAGCTAGTCTGCCCCAGGCTTCCTTACACTTGCCTCTCATTTGGGTCAGCTTTTCTTCCTCCTCTTTTGTCCCAAGGGCCATGGAATCTACCCTTTTGATTTCTCCCTCTTGGCGTTCTAGCTCTGTCCGCAGTAATTTCCTGATACCTCCCGCCTTCGCTATGACCTGCCCTCGTACCACCACCTTCAGGGCCTCCCATACCGTGCCCACCCTAGTAACACTGCCCTCGTTTATTCTATATAGTTCTGAAGGGAATCTCGGAGATCTCTTTGAAAGCCGGGTCTTGCAGCGCTTTAGTGGGCATCCTCCATAGTGGGATGGGGGGGTCTGGGAGCGGCCGGCTTCCATTCCAGCATCAAGGGTGAATGATCAGAAATAGACCAGCCTAGATATTGTGCCGCTTCCATCTGGGGGATGTGGTCCCTCCCGATGAAGATGTGATCTATCCTGGTGTGTAGGTTGTGAGTGGATGAGAAGAGTAGCCTCTCTCCTCTGGGTGTAGTTCCTGCCAGACATCTATCAGATCCAGCTGTTCTATCGCAGTATTATTTAGTGCTGTGGAGGCCGACGTTATTTGATTTGGTGGAGGGGCTGATCCGTCCAGGTGTGGGTCCCTTACCCAATTAAAGTCCCCGCCCCACATAAAGAAGCAATCTCTGTATTGGGCTATTTTTGCGCACATTCGATCCAGATGGGCTGGGATGTTACAATTGGGGAAATATGAGTTCACCATACATGTTTCAATCTGGTCAATGTGACCCCATAGTTTTATATATCTGCCCTCCAGATCCGTCTCCACTTTTGCAAGTTTGGAGTGAATCTGGGGACTAACCCACGTGAACACAACGCACATATTTAGAATAGGCTGTGCCAAATCCCCCCCTCGCCATTCAGATATGGGAATGGGCGGTTCAGCATGGCATCTGGCTGGTGGTGGTGCACATACCGGGTCAGCTGAATGTTACTGCAGATGCCCTCAGCCGGCGTACAATGGTCGGCTACGAGTGGGAGCTGAACTCTGAGGTCCTGTCATGATCTCTGCTTCCAAAAGATCAGGACTTGCCCGACTCCCTTGGAAGCAGACCCATAACCCCGGTTCCGAGTGCCAGCCAGTCCCAATTGGGACCTTTTGGACCCTGTCCTGGCGCCAGTGGCACCAGGCTCATAAAGATGCCCAGTCCCAGCGCTGGAAGCGCCGGGCTCATAATGCTTGGGTGGACTTACCTGCAGCAGACCATGCTGCTTACTTACCTGCCAGTTGAACCCCTGATCCTTGGGACTACTTTTCCTGTTGGGAGGGGCAGGAGCCACTCCCTAGGTTCAGAACACTGGAACTCTTCTGGAAAGCAGGAACTCTTCTTACCTAGGCGTGGCTGTGGAAGGAGACACCTAAGCACTACAGGAGGCTATTTAAACCACACCCGATGGATGAATCTTGCTTTGCGTTATTCTGCATTCTCTGCAGCAGAACGCTCATCGTGTCTTCTGCGTCTGATCCTTAGCCTAAGGGAACAAAGGCTTACCATCCTGGAATCCAGTCTTCAGCAGCACCTGTAAAGACAAAGAAAGAACAGGTTAGCACTACGGTCTTCAGTGGCAGCGCATCTCTTACCTGGTCCATCAGCTGTCACCAACGCCTCGCGCTGCATTCCGGCATCTGAAAGACAAAGGCTTACCTACTCTTCGCAGGCTCCGGAGGTCTTCGCACTGCATTCCGGCATCTGAAAGACAAAAGCTTACCAGCTCTTCGCACGCTCCGGAGGCCTTCGGCGCTGCATCCCGCATCTGAAAGACAAAAGAAGGTGCGTTTAAAGACATTGGGCAACTTTATTACTCACGTGCCATTACTCCTTCCCACGCCGAATCCAGTGGGTATTCCAGCACCCTTCAGCTTCTCTAAAGCTCCGAACTTGTACCTGCAAGATAAAAGGGACAGTTAGTGCGCATCGTGAAGCAGGCTACAAGCGCTTACTTACGTGCTTCCAGGCGCTTCTATGCCTCACGCGGGTTCGATCCTCAACTCTCATCAGCCCGCCATCCGCCATCGCCGGAACCCTGCAAAACAAGAGATATCATTACAAAAGACTTTTAAGACATTTGAAGTGCCCAGAATTTACCGTTCGTGCAGTTAACGACGGACAGCAGTCCTCTGAGGTCAAGAGGCCTGCACCCTTATCCAGTGAAGAAACTGGTTACGGCACCCTGCCCCGAGGCAGATGGAGAGCTCGGCGTTCACTTACCTAAGGTGAGGGCGTTAACCTTTGGGGTTCTACAGGAGAAGAGAAAGGGAAGAGGAGAGAGGCACCCAATAACCCCAGTTCATTAATCCCATATTTTCTATCTGCAGACATCTTACTCTTCGAGTCAGACATACAGTGCACAGAGGTCCAGCCCAAAGAGCCAACCGTGTTACACATCACCTTTGAAGATACGGCATTCACCCAGTCAAGACCGGCGCCTCTGCGGGAATCAGGTGAGCGTTACAGGTCCTCTTGCAAATCCTCCAGTGTTGGGGCACTCCAGAAGTGGACCTCTTCGCAACGGCGTCAAACAGGAAACTTCCCCTGTTTGCCTCCAGGAATGGGCTGGGAGCCTCCTCACTGGGGGATGCCCTTGAAATTTCCTGGCACAACATGAGGGCCTATGCTTTCCCGCCTCTGATTCATTGGACACTTTGCAAGCTGAGGGGCATGGTGAGCTGTTCTCTTCTGCTCATAGTACTGTGTTGGCCGGACGGGTTTTGGTTTTCAGAGCTTCAGCATCTGTCTGTGTGTGCACTGATCAGGCTTCCGTTGGTTCCCGACCTGCTTCACCAGAGGGATCGGCAGCTGTGGCACCCCTTCCCACAATCGTTCAGCTTGGCGGCATGTTGCCTGAGTTCAGATCATTGGAACACCTCAACTTGTCCGCTGATAACATGCGCATTATTCAGGCGGCCAGGAAGCCCTCAATGAGATCTCAATACAGGAGCAAATGGCTTTGGTTCTGCCACTGGTGCTTAGCTAGACAGCTGGACCCCAGGGGGGCTACGATCGACGCAGTGCTGTTCTTTGTCTCTCATCTAGCAGAATCGGGCATTCACCTCTTGTCATGCAGGACTTATCTTTCGGCGGTTGCTGCATACCTATCCACGGACCAGTGCTCTTTTTCGCTGTCAAATCCAGTGGTTAAAAGGCACTTTGTGGGTCTCGTGCGTCTTTCCCCTCCTGCTTGGAAACCGCATCCGACGTGGGATCTGAACGTAGTCCTTACGGCCTTGTGCCATAACCCCTTTGAGCCCATGGCTGCTGTAGACCTTAAGCACCTTTCGTGGAAAGTGTCCTTCTTGGTCGCTGTGACTTCAGCAAGACGTGTGAGTGAGCTCCAGGCCTTGTCGGTGGAGCATCCCTTCCTGGTTTTTCATAAGGATAAGGTTGTCCTGAGGACGAATCCTTCTTTCCTTCCACAAGTGGTCTCTGATTTTCATCTGAATTAGTCAATCTCTTTGCCTGTCTTTTTTTCCATATCCAGCCTCAGAGGCTGAGAGGGTTTTGCATTGCCTGGACGTTAGAAGAGCTCTTAAGTCCTATCTGGACAGAACATCTGAATTTAGAATTTCTTCTCAGCTCCTTGTGACCTTCAGTAATCCACAGGGTAAATCGGCCTCCAAAGCGACTATCTCCAGATGGATCGCTGCCTGTATTATGGAGTCTTACGCTGTTCAAGGTCTTCAACCTCCAAAAGGGGTTCACGCTCACCTGGTACGGGGCAAGGCAGCTGCTGTTGCCTTTCAAAGGTTTGTCCCCTGGGAGACCATTGCGTAAGCGGCTACCTGGGCCTCCCCATCGGCTTTTTGTAAGCACTACTGTTTGTATCTGAGCTCCAGGTCTGATGCTCAGTTTGGCCAGGCTGTGCTTAAAAACCTTTTACAGTAAGGAGCTTTCCATCCACCTGTAATTCCTGTGAGGAGTGCTTGGGAGTCTCCCATAAATCTGGAGGAAAGGGGACGGGACGTAGGAGTATTATAGGGTTACTCACCGTAGTGACCACCTTACTCCTAGTCCATAGTCCCCTTTTGTTGTCCTTTTTATTTTCACGCGATTACAGCACATGACCACAGCCCCACCTTCCTGAGCTTCGCTCCGCGCATCGCCCTTCAGTCCTTTTCTCTGTGTGTTCGGGCGTCGGATGCAGTAGAATCACAGGAAATATTTTTATTTTTGTTCCCTTGTCTTTCAATCCTGCTCTGGTTTCATGGTCATCTCTTCCGTCTATGCTGGAGCATCTGAGATTTGTGTCCTGTTCCTCCTGCGAACGTTGCTTCGGGAAGGCGCATCCCTACTCTTTGCCTGCAGTGCCTAGACCCGGATCACCGTTGGGACGCGTGCTTCTACTGTGACTCCCTCTCGGTCCGGGCACTCCCAACGTCCGCTTGTGAGGTGGGAGGAAGCATTTCAACGCATTCCTCCTCCTCCTCCTCCTCCTCCTCCTCCTCCTCACTTACGGCTCTTCATTGAAGAAAAAAGGAGACGGTCGGTAAGTTCGTTCCTTTTCAGGGCACCCCGGCCGGGGGACTTCTTCCCAGGGTATTCTGGGGCCAGGAGGGGCTCAAGCATCTTTGAGGTGTCCTGCAAGGGATCTAAAAGGTGCATGGAAGCATCCTCCGAGGACCCCTGTAAGTGGGCTGCCAAGACTGGATCTTCATCCGAGGTTTCCTATAGTTAGGCTCAGTTCTTCTGGTGCATGTTTCACTGGGGTCAGCCCTGAGGTTACCACTCATGGAACTAAGTGTACTGAGTGTCGGCTTGAGGTCCCTATCAAGGTGACTAAATGTACTGGGATTACCCCCGAGATACCCCTTCTTGGGGCTATTTCTAAAACCGGCACGATTAAGGGGCCCGCTGCAATGGCTCTGGCTTGGGGATGTGACTCCAAACCTCCCCACACGCGGACTTGTGGTGGAACCAATCCTGCTGAGGGGGCACAGAAGCCTGTCACGCACCATCAGTCTTTTGTACCGGTTCTGTAGAGGCTCCCCTTTTCGGGGCTAACTTACCAGCAGGCCCTAAGGTGTCCCAGAAACACCCTAGATTTGCTAGCACCGGCTCTGCCGAGGTTCCTTGCCTCCTTGTCACAAGGCTAAGATGGCACTTAAGACCCCCGATTCCCCTGCGGTCACCACTGCCTCACACACACCTGTGATCCAGTTCATCTCAGGCATTGACAAAATGGTCGTCCAACCCCTGCGGTCCACGGCAGCCATTTTGACTACTTCTCTTACACCAACCTTCACCACGGCTGTTACTGAGGGGCCTGTTTTTGGGCCACAACAGCCTTTTCCAGCTTTTGTGGACAGTAAGAACCTGTTCAGCTCTTGAATGGATTGGTGTGCTTGGACTCTGCTGCCGCATACAGTCTCGCTCCCTCCTGCATCCGTGCCTTTGATCTATGTGGATCCAGCTGGTGGAACATCCTAGCAACCACCCTCTTTGCTTTCCTGGGGGTATGCCCCTTCTGAGCAGCCTGTGCCCACTCCAGCGCCCTGGCCTGGGAAGTTTCAGACACGTTTGCATTATGAACCCATTTATTTAAGGAAATGTATCCTAACTGGCCCCTGTTCCTGCAGTTCCTGTGCTGATTCTGGTAACACCACCTGCTCTACATCTTCCCGTGTGGGGCCTCCCCTCCCCCCCGACCCCCAACTTCGGCGACAACCCGCCCCGCTTTATTCAAGCTTTTCATGACCGGTTGCTGGATGTGATGGCGCTGCTAGACATTCCCATACCCGAGGCCCCAGCTCCACAGGAGCGGGTACTTTCTGGAGCCTTCACCTTGTCGGAACAGGAGTGCACCCGCCTGTTCCTTCAGATGGACGTCCTGGCCGAGTCCCGTAAATTATGGGAAAAACCTCATACCGGGCAGCACCTAAACAGAAAAATAGATGCCCCCTACAAGTTTCCCGCGTCTGAAGAGATAGCTTTGTCTTCGTGCCCGCTCCTTTCGTCGACTGTGGTGACAGCATCTACGCTCCAGTCAAAACCAGCCTCTACATCTTCTACTGCAGCGTCCCAGATCCTTTCCAAGGGGGACACACTTCTGGGTGCCATTGGGGGGGAAAAGGTGTTTTCCAATTCAGCTCTTCAGCTACGCCAGGCTAGTACTGAGCTTATTCTGGCCGCTGCAAATGTGAAACTTTGGAAAGAGCTAGCTGAGTTCCAGGAATGCATTCCTCTGGATGGGCTCGAAGACTTCAAGGGTTGCTTATCTGACACCAGAGTTCTGGCACATGATCTACTTGAGGCTGCGGCCCATCACGTAGACAGTTCAGCTCGAGGCCTTGTGGTCAGAGTTGACCTCTCACGCCAGACGTGGCTCCATGCTACGAAGTATTCAAAGTAAGTCCAGGACAAGGTGCTATACCTCCCTTTCGAGGGTAAGGAATTGTTCCATACCTCCACGGACGAGGAACTTACAAAGATTAAGGCAAGTACTCAAACTGCAAAGTCATTGTCGGTCCTTGCGAAGACTCCTGCAAAGGCACCTTGCACTGTGAGGACGGGGTCTCGGACAAGGTCCTTCTCTGGCTTCAGAGGGTTTGAGGACCATCGTGCACGGGGCTCTGATGCCCTGAATGGTGGACCCCACTGTATAGAGCAACGGCAGGGTGGCCTGTTTTTCTCTTGGCCAGCAGCCTCCTCCTCAGCAACGGGTTGTCTCTCTGCCGATAAATCAGCTAAATTATATTTTCAATCGGTCGCACAAGACTGGTGGGAGAACGGATTTCGTCTCATCTGGAGGCGTGGCAGAACATCACCAAAGACAGATGGGTTTTGTGATTCGCTCTGGTGGGTTTTCGCTTGCCCCTCCCCCGTACCCTGCCTTCCCACCGTGCTCTCTAGCAGACTGGGTCACCCTCCCTCAGAGCTGAGGTACAGAAGCTTCTAGACCTCAGAGCAGTGGAACCAGTTACCCTCGGGGAGTAATGGGAGGGGTTTTACTCCCGTCTATTCAGTGGCCAAACCCAACCAGGCTGGCCTGCGCACTATCCTCGACCTCTCCACGTTCAATCTCTTCCTACCGAAAGAGAAATTCAAGATGGTTATGCCCAATCAGATAGTCATCTCTCCGGAAGGGCGATGGGTTTGGCTTGGCGGATCTTCAGGATGCATACATGCACATTCTGATCTGGAGTCCGAATCGAAAATATCTTCGGATCTCCGTGGTGATGGAACACTTCCAGTATCGTGTGCTTACATTTGGTCTCAGCTCAGCACTGCGTGTCTTTACGAAGATTATGCTGGTCATTGCTGCGTTCCTCAGACTACAAGGGGTTCATGTTTATCCATATTTGGACTATTGGCTTCTGCGCAGTCCTTGCCCACAAGCCTCTTCGGACAATCTTCAGTCACTTTTTCAGCTCTTGTTTCCGACTCGGGCTGTCGGTGAACTGGTAGAAAACTTCGATGGCGTTATCTCAAGACCTGATCTTTCTGGGTTTCCGTTGGGACACTGTCAGTACCAGAGTCTTCCTGACAGAGGACAGGATTTTCAGCTCTTTCTGCAGTCCTCCCATATGTCGGCCTGTTGGTTCCAGAGACTTCTGGGCCTCATGGCTTCTTGCGTGTTAGCTCTACTTCTGGCACGCCTGAAAATTAGACGCACTCAGCTTGCTCTTCAGAGGAGCTGGACCCAGGCTACGGACCCGGATACCAAGATGATTCCAGTTCCGCCCTTAATGAAAGCGGATCTTCAATGGTGGACATCCGACAGCAACCTCTCGGTGGGGACCTCCTTCCAGGAGTCCTGCCCACAAGTAACGGTTACTGCAGGCTGCGTCACCTTGGGGTTTACGATGTGTGGACGCCTCAGTGCAAGCACTTCCATATCAATTACCTGGAGCTCCTGGCAGTTTTCCTGGTCGCTCAAGGCCTTTCAACCCTCGATCACCAACAGTGTGGTTCGACAATGCACGGACAATCCATAGCAATGTTTTACATCAACAAACAAGGGGGCACCAAGTCCCCTCTCCTGGTGGACCTTACTATCCAAATTTGGAATTGGGATATCCAGCACAATGTCTGCATCCAAGCTGCGCGCATTCCAGGCCACATCAATGTGACTGCAGACTCCCTTAGCCGCCAGTCTGTGGAGAGTTGCGAATGGGAGATGAACACTGATGTTCTCACCGAGCTCTTCCAGCAATGGGGCACTCCAGAGGTGGACCTCTTTGCGACATCATCAAACAGGAAATGTCCTCTTTATGCTTCCAGGGACGGGGCCAGTAAGTCTTCCTTGGGGGATGCCCTTGAGATCCTGTGGGACAACATGAGAGCTTACTCTTTCCCTCCTTTACTACTGATACATCGGTCACTTTGGAAACTCTTGGAGTGCTTCCAACTGCACGCTCCTCTTTATAGCCCGTTGGTGGCCAGCCAGATTCTGGTTTTCGGACCTGCAGCACCTGTAGATGTCCTCCCCGATCAAGCTGCCGCAGATTACCGACCTCCTTCACCAGAGCAATCATCAGTTGTGGCATGCCTCCCACAATCACTCGGCTTGGTGGCCTGGTGCCGGAGTTTCGATCTTAAGCACAGTTTAATCTCTCTGAGGACAACAGGCGTATAATACAAGCGGCACAGAATCCCTCTACAAGAGCGCAATACTGAAGCAAGTGGCTGTTTTTGTCACTGGTGTCTAGCCAAGGAACTTGACACAAGGCATACCTCTATCGACAATGTGTTGTCTGTAACATCACACCTAGCAGCCTCTAGCATATATGTCTTATCTTGAAGGACTTACTTGTCCTCCATTGCAGCGTACCTGTCTACTGACAGTTGCTCTTTTTCACTGACGAATTCAGTCATTAAGAGACACTTTGCAGGTCGTCTTCATCTATTCCTGCCAGTTAGAACCCCTCATCCCAAATGGGATCTGAATGTTGTCCTTAACGCTTTATGCCATAAACCTTTGGAGCATATGGCCACTACCGAACTTAAATACCTTTCTTGGAAGGTGACTTTTCTGATTGCGGTAACATCTGCAAGGCGAAATAAGAGCATCAAGCTTGGTGGAACACCCATTCCTAACTTTCCATAAGGATAAGGTTGTGCTTCGTATTCATCCTTCCTTTCTTCCTAAAGTGATCTCCGAATTCCATTTGAACCAGTCGATATCCTTGCCAGTCTTCTTCCCGAACTGGCCTCGGAGGCTGAGACAGTTCTGCACAACCTCGACATCAGACTGGCTCTGAAGTTCTACCTCGATAGAATGAGTGATCGTTTGGTGACCCTAAAGGGAAGCCAGCCTCTAAAGCATCCATCTCCCGTTGGATAGCTTTGTGTATTTCGGAGGCCTACAACTTACAAGGCCTTCAACCACCAAAAGGCATCCATGCCCATCTGGTGCGAGGAAAAGCGACTGCTGTTGCCTTCCAAAAGTATGTCCCATAGGAGTCCATCGCCAAGGCAGCTACGTGGGCCTCCGCATCGTCTTTTTGCAGACATTGTCTCGATCTGAGCTCCGGGCTGATGCCCAATCTGGCCAGGTAGTTCTCAAGAACTTATTCCAATAAGGGAAATTGCCATCCACCTGTAATACCTTTGATCAGTGCTTGGGAATCTCCCACAAGTATGGAGGAAAGAGGACGGGACGTAGGAGAATGAGTTATTCACCGTAGTGACTACCTTACTCCTAGTCCATAGTCCCCTTTCCTCCATACGCCCGTCCGCCGTATCGTCTATTATTGCTAAATAATACCTGGCGATAGAAAAGGATTGAAGGGCGATGTGCGGGGGGGAGCTCAGGAAAGCGGGGCGGCGGTCACATGCTGTAGCCGCCTAAAAATTAAAGGACAAAGTACTTTTTTGTATGCTTTTAGAAAGTGCTCCGTCCATCGGGACGGGACCGGAATTTCCCACAAGTATGGAGGAAAGGGGACTATGGACTTGGGAGTAAGGTAGTCACTAAGGTGAGTAACTTTGTCAGTCCTTTACTATGCAGGCATCTTCCTCGTCCCAGTACTAGTGGGAAAATTGCATACTAGTGTTCATTACTCCTAGTTGCCTCATCCTCGTCTCAGTACTATAATATGTTGAATGAGGCAAAAGGAGGGGAGCTGTTTTACAATAGCCTATAAAGGCCCGAGGGAGGGTTAAGTTGGTTATCATAAGGGAAAGGGGGATCCCATGTCTCACCTGTGGGTACCCTCTTCCCAATCCTCAAGGATGCTCTACCCAGGTGATCCTCCTTCACTTTTCCGCCCCAGGGTCAGGATACAAAAGCGATTACGTTTCCCTGGTCACCTGAGAAGAGGATACAGGGGGGGGTATGTAAATATAACCCACATCTAGCCGGGCCCAGTTTGTTCCATCCATTCCAGAGCCATGGGAAAGAGAGTGCAGGGGAAGGCAGGTACACTAGCTAAGTGCGAGGTAAGGTGCTGATGGGGCTAGAAGGGTGCAGGGGCCCTTAAGGGCAACTGCAGGTTGTGGGGGGGTTTCTAAAGCAGGGCTAGACTGGACTGGGGGGGGGGTGGGCCTGGTGACTCTGAAGGAACCATGCAGCCAGTCAAGAGGCAGGCGGGGACATTGGCAGGGGAGGGGGGGAGGCTAGGAAGAAGAGAAAAGAAAGGTCTTGGGAAGCTTCAGAAACTTAAGGAGAGTCTTAAGGAAAGTGTCTGATAAGCAGAGAGTTGGAGCTAGACGACCGAAGGGCTCTAGGAAGGCAGTATTTAGGGAGAGTTGGAGGTAGCGGGGGTCCCAGGCCCCAGAAAACATTCTGGATGATGCAGAGGGTCTTGAACCTGATCCTCGCATCAACCGGGGAGCCAATGGGGAGATTTTAGGGCTGGAGAAATGCAGTTTCTGGTCTTAAGGCCAAGGAGAAGTCTTGCAGTCCTGTTATGGATTAGCTGAAGGGGGCGGAGGGATGAGTTAGGCAGATTGATGAAGAGGCTGTTGCAGTAGTCGAGCCTGGAGAGGACCAGAACTCTAGAGACATTTAGTTTCTGGGTGAAGTAGAGGAAAGGGAGAATGCCTCTGAGGAGATGCAACTGGAAGTGGGCTTCCTTGGCAAGGTCTGTGATGTGAGGAAAGGAGAGGGAGGAGGCGAAGATGACACCAAGGTTATTTGCCTCACAGGAGGATTAGAGGAAGGGGCCCATGGAAGGCAGCCAGATTGTGGGAGGGAAAGAGGGAGCAGGGGTCCCAATGAGATTGGCATTAAGGCAGAGATCGTTGGCAGTGCACCATGCCTGAATAGCAGACCAGCAGTCAGGAACGATGGTGGAAGAGGCGGCCAGAGAGTAGGGAAGCTTGAAGGCGAGCTGCGTGTCATCCGCATAACACTGAAAGTTAGGAGAGAAGGTGGAGATCAAATGGGCTAGAGGGGCCAGGTAGATGTTGAAAAGCCAAGGCGAGAGGTTGGAGACCTGAGGTACACCGCAGATGGAGTGACATGGTGGAGGGAAAAGGGCCCAGTTGAACCTGGGAAGGTCTGTCCGAGAGGATGGAGGTCAACCAGTCCAGAGCCAGGCCAGTGATGCCAAGGGTATCGCAGAGCCGATTTATCAGGGTGGCATGATTGATCGTATCGAAGGCACTTTCCCTATCCTCCTTTAACTTCTTGCACTCTTTATATCTCTCCCTCTTATATGATTTCTATCTACTCAAACTCAATAATGGGCACATTTTGTGGCGCACAAAGAACAGTATGAGCCCTAGGATGTGCACTGAATAGGATTATCAAATATCAATTAGCGGTTATCAGACTGGTCTATAAATGCCAGTCAGTCTCTACCTTGGTGGCATGGACTACCTCATGAATACCTTTGGTGGCTAGTGTCAGTAAATCCCTGAATTGGGGAAAGGAATATGATCGACCCAAAACGAGGCCAGCTCAAAGTTGGGCTCTAAATGGAATTCTATTTAAGCCTTATGTTACAACCTCAAAGACCAGTGCACAAAGGCAATGTGGTGTTAAGGACACATCTGCAATTGAGTTTTGAACTACCAGTGATATTCAGGAAATCACAATATAATACAAAGATGATCGTGCAAATGCTGGATTTATGCCAGGCAGTAAGGTTCTAAATGGATAGAACAAAAGCAGTTTGGAAGAGAAGCCAATTTTTTGTGGAATTCAGAATTGCACATTGAGAATGTCCTATTAGTAACACAGGATTCTAAGAATGCAAATAGTTAATCACAGAAAATTATGCGCGTGGCAACCAAAGGCTACTTTCAGGCCTAAAGTCCCACTCAACAAGGTTCCCTGGAGCTTTTCTGGCAAATGCACCACTTAGCACCAAATGCAGGGCTGCAAGGTGGATTTCTGTAAATACGTTCACAAAAGTTACTACATAAACAAGAGCAGACTCGTAAGTGGGACAAGCGTTACTGATCAATCTAATTTAATAATGGACCACCCAATCCCCTAACTTCCTCCCACCACTCCCCAAAACAGGAAGTTGATAAATGCATACAAGATAAGTTGATTAAAATGTGTGCAATATATGGTAACTGTACTTCGTATAAACATCTTTCACATAATTACATACCATTGACTGTAACCTGCAAGCAGTGGAGCATTATGGGTAAAGTTGTGACTGGATTCTTTTACAGGAAATTCCCTGCGCAAACCTAATTTCGAGTTTGGTAAGCAAGTTGTATTACTCTTGGCCCACCACTAGATTGCGGACTATGCACAACATGAAATGCAACCTGCAAAAAGACTAATACTAATAGATACGTTGTTTATGTACTGCCGGACTCTGCAATCCATCACTTCATGTCACAAGTCTAAAGTAGTCTACCTTATGCCGCCACTGCCCCCTCTCCTTCCTTCACCCATCTTATTTCTACTTGCTCTTGCCCTTCCCCTAAGACACCCTGGAGTCGTCCTCTTAAACTGTGACCTTCACATAAAACTCTACCAAAACCCTCATAATGACATTGGTACTCTGCTGTGTTGGTTACTTTACAATTACCTCCTCAGTCTCTCCCTTCCCAAATGATAAATTAGATAACTATCTGCCTTTTTTATTTTGCTTCACTGAGAATCTGCCAAATTTCTTATCTCTGCCAGCCATAATCTCTGCGACCTTCCTCAATCTTCTCCCACCTCAAAACCCTTCTTTCATGCCAGTTGACTCTCCTGAAAAACGCTCTTGTATTCCTTGTGTTCCAATCCTGACATCAGTTTCCACCCCCATCTAGCTAACATCATCTCCTGCTACTCTCCTCCACACACTGTAAGCCACTTCTTGTTTCTGCTCCTTATCCCTTCCTGCCATGCACCATTTTAACTCCCTCAAGTCGATGTAAAAAAATAACTTGCTGTGATCCACTCACTCAAAGCTGCACTATATCACCATCACCTCAACCTTTAAGGATCACCCACCACTTACCCGAAAATTACTCCTCCCTCCCAACCTGAAGTACCCTCCACAAACACCACTGGTAAATACTACCCTTTATCTAGTCAGTGCCCTCGGCCACTGTTATGTCCCAGAGTTATTTATCATGTATTTTACTATCATCCTCTAGTCAATTGTTCACCATCTTCCAGGTTTATACGTGACCTAGCCCAGGATTGCCCGGCTTCCTTTCGATCTCTTTTCAAAATTGTTTCTGGGCAAAACACCATGCTCCCTGTATAAATAAAACAAATCTAATATTGAACACCAGGGGTTTGCTTTAATATTTTCTGAACTTTTGCCCAATACACCTACTCCTACGTCCCGTCCCCTTTCCTCCATACTTGTGGGACATTCCGTCCTTTGGGACGGGACCAGAGCACTTCTGATAAAAAGCATAAAAATTGAAATTTGTTTGTCCTTCTCTTTTTACGCGGGGTACCGCAGGCCTGCCGCAACCCCACCCTCCTGAGCTCCACCCCGTGTTTCACTCATCAGTCCTTTTCTCTGCATGGTCGGGGCTGGATGCACTTGCATCACCGGGAAGATTTTTTTTCTTGTTCCCATCTTCCGTATATGCCAAAGCATCTGGGATTTGTGTCCTGTTCTTCATGCGAACGTCGCTTCACTAGGGCGGATCCCCATTCTCTCTGCTTGGAGTGTCTCAGGCCGGACCACTGCTGGGATTTGGGCTTCTACTTCAATTCCCTTTCCTTCCGGGCACTCCAACACTGTCATCTTCGGTGGGAGGACGTCTTTCAGCGTGTTCCTCCACCTCATCTTCAGCTTTGCATCGATGAAAAGAAGAGACGGCCGGTAAGTTTCTTACTTTTTAGAGCGCCCCGGCAGGGGAGGACTCCTTCCCGGGGTCTTTTTGGTCCGGGAGGGGCTCGAGTAGCTCTACCACCAGGATTTCTTCTGAGGTGCCTCGCAGGCCTAATGTGCGTATCAGAGTTTTGTCAGAGGGTTCCCAAAATGGACCTGCCAAGACCGGAACACGTTCCGAGGTTCACCTGTCGGGTGCTTAACGTCAGCCCAGTTCATCTGTGACTTTGCACACCGGGGTTCGCTCCGAGGTCTCTGTTTTCTGGAGCTTTCTGTATTCAGCCACGGCTTGAGGCCCCTCACGAGGGAGCTACATATACCGGGACGAAACCTGAGGTTCCTCTTTTTGAGGCTAAGGTCTGTACCGACAAAACTGAGAGACCTGTTCCTAAGGTCTTGTCTGTAAGGATGATGCCTCAGCTTTCCCGCGCTCATCGCTGCGATACCAGTTCTGTCAAGTGGGCAAAGAGGGCGGTCATGCAACGTAACTCTTTTACCGGCTCTGCCGAGTTTCCTCCCCTGGAGGCTATTGTTGGGGCAACCTCCAAGCTGTCAAGTAAACATCTGAGACCCCCCAGTACCGGCTCTGCCGAGGATCCTTGTGTCAAGGCTAAGATGTTAATTAAGTTCCCTGACCAGCCTGAGGAGATGATTGCCTCATCTACCCATGTGACGCCGTTCGCTTCAGGCATCAACAAAATGGTGGCCCAACCCTCATGATCCACGGCAGCCAATTTGGATTCTCCCCTGTTAGGCAGAAACCTGTGCAGTTCCCTTTGGGAACACTGCAAAAGATTTAGGACTACAGGTGTTAGCAGTAAACCCACTTGGTAGCAGTCTGTACCACCCAGATTTACCTGGTAGCTGTGGCTGAGCAGTCAGACTTCTCTCAAGAAGAGTTAGGCAGTATGCAAAGTATACACAATAGGCACTCAGACACAATAGCACAAGCAAACACTGACCAGAGCTTTGGTATTAAGGTATATAATTATTTATTTAAAAACACACTGAAACACTCCAGCACTATTATTGTAAATCACTCTCCACAGTTACTATTATTATATATACATCCCTTATTCCTTATCAGACAAGTCTTAGTTAACACCACTTATTTCCAGACAGAGGTGAGCGCTTAACTATAGATGGCACTCCAATAAGTTAACGAAAAAGGGAGGGAAAAAGGCAGAATGTTGGGAAATACACCACACTAATACTTAGGAACTCTTAAGCAAGGCAGGAAAGTCAAAAGTTACTTGTGAGCCAAAGTCCATAGGCCGGGCCCACTCTTGGAGAGAGCAGGGCACAAATGCACCCAAGTTCACACAATGACAACAGGCTTAAAAAGTTTTGCAGGGAGTTCAGAAAGGTTTTCGTTAGGCTCAGAAAAGTTTAGCCAGGGTGTCCCAGGCTATCCCAGGTTCGAAAGCCGGGGGCTAAATCTACCCCGTACAGTCGGTTGCAAGGGAAGCCAGGCGGAACACGGTACCTTAAGTGGGAAGGATCCTCCAGCGGGGGCAGTTGTTCCTGGCAGCGAGTGCAAGTCGCGGCGTGGTCCAGAGGAAGAGAAGATCTCGACGTGGGGGAAAGATGAAGGTCGTTGCATTGCCAGGGAAGAAACCAGCCGCAGAGTTTTCTGGTTAAAGGTGCTACCCTTTGATTCGCGGTAGTGGTAAAATGTGGTATCCCGGTTGCCGGGGTGCTTGGCACAGGCAAGGCGGCCACGAGATGCTCCAGGAAGCGAAAAAGGAAGCAGACTGGTTATCCCCACCAGTCGAAGGAAGAAGACTCTCCGGGCTGGAGATCTCCTCTGTCGTTGGGAAAAGTGGTGAGACGGTTCAGCAGGGCTCCACCGGTGGTGTCGTTGTAGCAGGTCGGCTCAGCTTCTCCCTCGTCGGATTCTTAGGTCCTGTGGCGACTTCTAAAGTTCCAGTCCCCAAAGCCCTGCTTTTATGCAGAAAACCCCCATTCACTCAGCCTAGCTGTCACTCAAACATGCTAAGTGGTGAGCCGGCCGGCTCACCACTTGGGCCAATCAGGACGGAGTGCGACTTGAGTTGCCTAGACAACTCAGTCCAGGGTGCCTAAATCCCCCTCCACCCCTCCTAAGTACCCCAGACAGAGTGGCACCACTTTGGAGGGTTTCTGTGGAGAAGCCCGCCATAAAGTGGAACAAAGGACTCAACTTGGGTTGGAGTCACAGAAGCGAACACAAACGCCATTTTAGAACCGAGTTCTGGCAAAAAATACCAACCGGAGAATTAATATCAAATAAAGAAACCGGCGGTATGTTCGAGGCTATAGGAATTAAATAAAGTTGGTAGCCTCGAACAATGGGAAATCCCATAGAGATATATTTGCGGTCGAATATACAAAGTAGTATCCACTGCCACCAGCCAAAACTCGATCAGGGGGGACGGAGACATGCCCCCTCGACTAACTGACCCCGGGGCAATGGAATTGCCCCGGCCAGTATGTCCACAATATGATGGTTTGTACTGGTTCTGTTCAGAATTTGAGACTAGTAAAGTCAATGGTGACTTTACATGCCGTAGGAGACAATAGTCAGTCCCAGGGTATGGAGTCTATATTGAGGGGTCATTATGACACCCCTGTGTTACTGCACTGAGGGTGCGGTGTAACACACATCACAAAAACACATGAAGCCCTATGGAGCCCATTAAACACATCTAGAGTCAAAGAAACACTCAAATCATGCCCAAGAGTGAGGGTAAAAGAGTCTCGCTCTTGGCAGGAGAAAAAAATAAACCCCAAAAATCCAGCAAAGCTGCTGGGGGACTCATTAGGTTAGGAAATTCAGCCTAAACAGAGTATTCTCCCTAACATCCCCTTACACCTAAATTCTCGGCAGTGTGTGCTGGGAATCTTAATTTTGGGGCTGAGCAGCCTTTTCTCACCTCAGTGGAATGTAAAAATCTGTTCCGCCCTTCTTATGACTGGTGTGCTCGGATACTGCTGCCACATACGGTCTTGCTTTCGTCTACTTCTGCCCCGCTGGTCTATGCGGACCCGATTGGTGGTGGGCCTTCCTGGCAACCATCCTCATTGCGTTTGTGGGCCCATATGGGAGGCCTCTGCCTACCCCAGCGCCTAAATCTTCATCAGAGGATGTCTTTTTTGGGAAATTTCAGAGGCTCATGCATTCTGACCCCATGAAAGAGTACTTTAAGGGTCTTTTCAAGGAAATCTACCCTGAACCTCTGGCTCCACCTTCCACCCTGGTGGCTCCAGCTGCTCCTGCAGTGGTACTACCTCTTCCTATCGGTCCGCCTCCAGCGCTTCCTCCCCTACCCCCGCTGTCTCCCATAGAGAAGACACCGGTAGAGCGGGATAGCTCTTAAAATCCTGTGGCGGCCCAGCCGTCTGCTCCCAATTAAATGGATGACCCTCGGGCAGATCAGGATAGCGATGAGCAGCCCCACTCTGTCAGAACATTCCATGATCCAAGTTCTGGATATGATGGCCCTCCTCGACATTCCAGTACCTGAGGCACCCTCTCCGCAGGAAGGTGTGCTTTCGGGAGCGTTCACCTTGTCACCACAAGTGTACCGGCCTGTTCCTCCAGAAGGACGTTTTGGCTGCGGCCCGTAAGGTCTGGGATAAGCCCCACAACGGGCTGCATATCAATAAGAGAATCGATGCCCGTAACAGGCTTCACACCTACGAGGAGATAGCCTTGGCGTCTTGTCCGCTCCCTTACTCGACGGTGGCAGCTGCAGCCACGCTTCAATCCCAGCCGGCCTCTGCAACCTCTACGGCTGCATCTCAGATTCTCTCCAGGGAAGACAAAATTCTAGACTCCTTGGGCAAGAAAGTCTTTGCCAAGTGAGCATTGCAGCTTCGCCAAGCAAATGCCGAGCCTGGTGGCAGCTAATATGAAGCTGTGGAAGGAGTTGGCTGATTTCCAGCAGTGCATTCCTTTGGATAGGCTAGACGACTTCAAGGCCGGTTTGTCAGACGCCAGGGTGTTGGCACAAGATCTCCTGGAAGCTGTGGCACACTAAATGGATACCTCAGCAATGACAAGGAATTGTTCCATTCCTCTACGGATGACGACCTTACAAAGACTAAGGCCAGCACCCAAACCGCCAAATCTTTGTCGGTCCTGGCAGAGATCCCAGCTAAGGCCCCTTATACACAGAGGTTAGGGTCTCGGTCTCAATCCTTTTCTGGCTTCAGAGGGTTTCAGGACCACTGGGCAAGCAGAACTGAACCTCTGGTTGGTGGCACCCATCGAAAACAACAACTTGGTCAGTTTTTCTCTCGCCCATCAGCCCCCTCTCCAGCAGCAGGTAGTCTCCCTGCCGACACATCTGCAAAATATTTTTTGTCGGTCGCACGCACGAGCCTCCGGTGGGAGGACGAATCTCGTCTCATCTGGAGGCGTTCCAGACCATCACCGAAGACCGGTGGGTTTTGTCCATCGCTCAGGTGGGCTTTCCCTTGCCCCTCCTCCCTTCCAACAGATCAGGACCCCCCTCCCTCAGAGCCGAAGTTCAGAAGCTTCTAGACCTCAGGGCGGTGGAACCTGTTTCCCTCGGGGAACAAGGGGAGGGCTTCTACTCTCGACTGTTCACGGTGCCCAAACCCAACCAGGCTGGCCTGTGCACCACCCTCGACCTTTCCCAGTTCAACTTTTCTCTTCCCCCAAGAGAAATTCAAGATAGTCACACCCTGCCAAATAAAGTCCTCTCTTCGGAAGGGCGACTGGCTTTGTAGTGGACCCTCGGGACGCGTATATGCACTTCCTGATATGGAGACTGCATCGAAAGTATCTGCGGTTCTACCTCGGAGGGGAACCCTTCCAGTTCTGTGGGCTCCCGTTCGGTCTCAGCTCGGCACTGCGCGTCTTTACGAAGATGTTTGTCATCGCAGCTTTCCTTCGGCTACAGGGTGTTCATGTATATCCGTACTTAGACGATTTGGCTCTTGCTCAGCCCTTGTCCCCTGACGGCTTTGAGCAATCTCCAGTCTCTCCTCCAGCTCCTGTTCCATCTTGGGCTGTCGGTGAATTGGCGGAAATCTTACATGACTGTCTCCCAAGACCTGATCTTCCTGGGTTTCCATTGGAATACGATCGACTTCAGGGTATATTTGAGAGAGGACAGGATTACGGATCTATTTACCACGTGTCAACTCTTCATCCAGTCAGAGCACATGGCGGCTTGGTGGTTCCATAGACTTCTGGGCCTCATGGCCTCGTGCGTGCTTGCTCTTCCTCTTGCGCGTCTCAAAATGAGGCGTACGCAGCTAGTTTTTCGGAGCTCTTGGTGTCAGGCTTCAGAATCGGATTCCAAGATGATTCCATTTCCATCCTTCATGCTGAGGGACCTTCTATAGTGGTCCTCGACCAACAATCTTACAGTGGGGGCCTCCTTTCGGAGCCTTGCCCACAAGTAACAATTACCACGGACTCCTCCGTTCTGCGGTGTGGAGCAACTCTGGATCATCTCCAGGTCTTCGATCTATGGACGCTGCAGGGCAGGCAGTTTCATATACATTATTTGGAACTCCTGGCTGTTTTTCTGACGCTGAAAGCTTTCCAATCATCAATCACGAACCGGGTGGTCTACGTCCGCACGGACAACTCGTTGTCGATGTTTTAGATCAACAAGCGGGGTTGTACCAAGTCACCACCTCTTGTGGACCTTGCCATTCAGGTTTGGGAATGGGCCATCCAGCACAGCATTTGGCTACTGGCGGTACACATTCCGGTACAACTCAATCTGACTGCAGACTCGCTCAGCCGACAGACAGCGGCCAGCTACGAGTGGGAACTGAACATGGAAGTCTTCCAACGTCTTTCACCAATGGGGCACTCCAGAAGTGGACCTTTTTGCGACTGCCACAAACGTCCTTTTTATGCATCCAGGAACGGTCCCGGGGCTTCCTCTCTGGCAGATACTCTTGAGATTCCGTGGCACAACATGAAGGCATATGCCTTCCCGTCTCTTCCTCTGATTCATTGGTCACTCTGCAAGCTCAGGAATGCATCGAATTCCACTCTCCTGTTCATAGCTCCTTGGTGGCCAGCCAGATTCTGGTTTTCGGAACTTTAGCATCTGTCAATTTTGTCCCCCAATCAGACGACCGTTGATTCCCAACCTGCTTCACCAGTGCGATCAGCAGATGTGGCACCCCTCCCCACAATCATTCAGCTTGACGGTCTGGTGCCTGAATTCAAATCCCTAGTGCCGTTTAACCTGTCTGAGGACAATATGCACATTATCCACGCTGCCAGGAAGCCTTCTACGAGTTCAGTATAGGAGCAAGTGGCTCCGGTTTTGTCACTGGTGTTTAGCTAAGCAACTAAACCCCAGACATGCTACGATTGATACAGTCCTTTTGTTCATTTCTCATCTGGCTGCTTCGGGATGCATGTCTTGTCTTGCAGGACTTACTTTTCGGCTATTGCTGCCTACCTGTCCACTGACATCTGTTCCTTTTCTTTGACGAACCCAGCCATTAAAAGGCATTTTGCAGGTTTATTACATCTTTTTCCACCTGTATGCAGTCCTCATCCTAAATGGGATTTAAATGTGGTCCTGTCTGCCTTATGCCATAAACCATTTGAGCCCACGGCTGCAACGGATCTAAAGTACCTTTCTTGGAAGGTTGCCTTTTTGATTGTAGTGCCTTTGGCAAGGCGAGTAAGCGAGCTTAAAGCACTCCTCCTTTCCTTCCTAAAGTAGTGACTGATTTTCATTTGAATCGATTGATCTCATTACCTGTCTTTTTTCTGAACCTGGCCTCCGATGCCGACAGAATATTACACAATTTAGATTTCAGACGAGCTCTGAAGTTCTATCTAGACTGAACTGAACTCAGGGGCTCCTCTCAACTCTTTGTTACGTTCGGAGTCTCGAAAGGTAAACATGCTTCAAAGGCTACTATCTTCTGATGGGATTTGCCTCCTGTATTTCAGAAGCGTATACCATTCAGGGCCTTCAACCCCCAAAGGGTATTCGTTGTTGTTATTGTTATTTTGCATTTATATACCGCTTTATATACCATTGGTATGGTCTGAAGGCGCTGGTAGGTTGAACGCCCTTGGGAACCGAAGTTCAGGTCAGTAGAGCGAGTAGAGGGAGTCAAGGTGCATGTGAGCACCGGGTATGTGTGCAGCTGGTGCGGTATTCGTGTAGTATCTGCTTTTTAGCGGTAGGTGTGGTGGTTCAGAGATCAGTAGTATGTGTTTGTTCTGGCAGGATTTATCCAGACCGAATGTGGCTGCGTTATGCCTGAGAACACCTGGCTGGGGGGTGTGTAACCAGCAGTGTTTACTTGGAATGATGTGGAGTGAGTGGCGGATGTTGGTATCAGAACAGTTATAACAAATGGTGTCATAGTATCTCTGTGTTCTAGTTGAGTGGTGGTGTAAAGAAGAGAGTAAGCGTGGTGGTGAGATATGATGGGTTATATGCTCTTTCAAATGATCTCTGCATTCCAAACCATACTATGTACGTCACGCACCATGCATTCATCTGTTTTGCTCACTCTACGCACTCGTCAGTTTTATGTCCTCATGCACTATGCATTTGCCCCCTCTGGTCCCTTGCCCCCCCCCCCTCTGGTCCCTTGCCCCCCCCCCTCTGGTCCCTTGCCCCCCCCCTCTGGTCCCTTGCCCCCCCCCTCTGGTCCCTTGCCCCCCCCCCTCTGGTCCCTTGCCCCCCCCTCTGGTCCCTTGCCCCCCCCCCTCTGGTCCCTTGCCCCCCCCCCTCTGGTCCCTTGCCCCCCCCCCTCTGGTCCCTTGCCCCCCCCCCTCTGGTCCCTGGCCCCCCCTCTACGCACTGGCCCCCCCTCTACGCACTGGCCCCCCCTCTACGCACTGGCCCCCCTCCACATAGAGAGGCTATTGGGCACACTTCTGAATGCATTTTTCACAGAGAGGCTATTGGCACACTTCTAAATTCAACTTTCCACAGAGAGGCTATTGGGCACACTTCTAAATTCAACTTTTCACAGAGGCTATTGGGCACACTTTAAATTCGGCTCCAAATGCACTTCTACTTTCAACTTTCAAAGTCAACCGGGGCGCGTTATTTGGCACATTTCAAAATCAGTCAAGGCACGGTATTAGGCACACTTCTAAATTCAACTTTGTACAGGGAGGATATTAGGCACACTTCTAAAATCAGGCAAGGCTTCTAAAGTCAACCAGGGCACGTTAATAGGCACACTTCTAAAGTCAACCAGGGCGTGTTAATATGCACACTTCTAAATTCAACTTTGCATAGAGAGGATAGTAGGCACACGTCTAAAATCAGGCAAGGCTTCTAAAGTCAACCAGGGCACGTTAATAGGCACACTTCTAAAGTCAACCAGGGCGTGTTAATATGCACACTTCTAAATTCAACTTTGCACAGAGAGGGTATTAGGCACACTACTAAAATCAAGCAAGGCTTCCAAAGTCAACCAGGTCACGTAAAAAGGCACACTTCTAAAGTCTACCGGGGCGCGTTATTTGGCACACTTCTAAAATCAGGCAAGGCTTCTAAAGTCAGGTGCACATGCTAACATTTATAATCTGACGCAAGCCAAGTTAAGAATTCCATCTAAGAGTGGCACATGCTAACATTCATAATTCCCTCTAGATGTGTCGCGTGATGGGCTAAAGAGTACCCTCCATGTGGCACATGTTAACATTTATAGTCCGACGCAAGCCAAGATAAGCATTCCATCTAAGTGTGGCACATGCTAACATTCAAAATTCCATCTAGATGTGTCGCGTGCTAGGCTAAAGAGTACCCTCCATGTGGCACATGTTAACACTTATAATCCGACGCAGGCCAAGTTAAGAGTTCCATCTAAGTGTGGCACATGCTCACATTCACATTTCTATCTAGATACGACGCAGGCTAAGGTTGAGAATTCCAACTAAGTGTGGTAGATGTTAACATAGACTAGTATGTTATTGCGTCATGCAATGTAACAATTACATTTACAGTCCAACCAAGAATGGATTTAGGCTGATGGTCAGAAATCTCTGAGTATGCGTGTTGTAAATATATGGCAGTCTGTGTTATTGAGAGGTAAGGAAGAGTAGCGAGGGCTTTCTGTAGTAGAGTAATTGCTCTACATCCCACCCATGCCACACTCAGTTTTGTTGGTGTCTGTTGGCTTCCTTTGCTTCCCTCTGCGGACACCTGCTGACACTTCTTGGAGCCGCCACTGTTGGAGCGGCCCTTTGTCTTGTGGCCCTTAGCCGCGGGGGTGCCGGGCAGAGGGCTGCCCTGGGGGGTGGAGGTCGCTTATGACTTAGATGCAAGCACCAATCAGGGCCGGTGCAGTGAAGTGGATCCCACCAATCGGGAGTGAGGGAGGCGGGAGGGGGTGGAAACACGGAAGGGAGGCGGGCTGAGGGCGAGGGACTGTACGGGCTTGAGCGAGCCTTGGCCACCATCAGTCGCCATGAAATTAGGCAGTATAGAGGCCTGGAGGGTCCATAAAACACACAGCACTCACTTCTAAATGCACTTTCAATGGAGGCTATTGGGCACACTTTTAAACGCAACTTTCACAGTAAGGGTATTGGGCGCACATTTAGATCTAGTCTACATAGATTAGAGTTTCCAAGTGCAAATATGCTACAGCTATGACTAGTTTATAGTGGTGATGCTTTGTTAGATAAGTGGGTGGGTAGAATGGCGTGAAGTGATTGCCACAGGCCCTGCCCTTCCCACACTTATTGGTGGCTTCTTGCTTCTCCTGCGGATACCTGCAGATACGGTCAGGGGCTGTCTCTGTATGAGCTGTCCTTTGTCCCAGGGTCCTTAGTCGCAGAGGGCTGCCCTGGGAAGGTCTGTAATGGCTGGTGACTCAGGGCCGGCTAGCCAATCAGGTCACGGCCTGCAGAGAGTTGGAGGATCAGCCAATCAAGGGGGTGGTGGGCGGGCAGGGAGGCGGGAGGGATGGGAATCAGGAAGTGGGAGCGGGGAGGGGAGGCAGGGGAGACCGACTGGGAAAGGGGCCTGGGGCTGCAGGACACACGGGGCAAGTGCTCACAAAGGGCACACGGATGCAAATAATAAGGATATTCACTCACCGGCGCTCATGCCCATCTTGTACGTGCAAAGCGGCTGCTGTTGCCTTCCAAAAATATGTTCCTTGGGAAACCATTGCCAAGGCAGCTACGTGGGCTTCCCCATCAGCTTTTTGTAAGAATGACTGCTTGGACCTGAGCTCCAGGGCCGATGCTCAATTCGGCCAGGCTGTTCTTAAAAACCTTTTTCCAGTAAGGAAGTTCCGGATCTCAGGAGGGCGGGGTTACGGCCGCGTGTGGTACCCCGCGTAAAAAGAGAAGGACCAAATATTTTCCATTTTGATGCTTTTCATCAAAAGTTCTCTGGTCCTGTCCCGAAAGGACGGAATGTATTAGTAATTGTATTGTTTTATTTGTAGAGCGCACCTTGCCCCATGGCAACTGGGCGCATATCCTTTGTTACAATTACATAGGATAAAATGTCCCACAAGTATGGAGGAAAGGAGACTATGGACTAGAAGTAAGGTAGTCACTACGGTGAGTCACTTTGTTATACACCTCCAGGTCCCAACGACCTCCAAACTTTTAGGGGAGACGCATAGTCCTTGGCAGGGAAAATGTTTACAGTACAATGGGAAATAAATTTGTCAATATGGGATTACTTGTCTTTGAGCGATGCAAGGGATATATGCAGATTAAAAAAAATTGTAATGATACAAAGTCAGTAATCTGTCTACATGGTCAATGTGAATGTGTAATAACAATTCTTGTGTGTTTGCACTGTTAAGCATTACTATATCTAGTTGTGAAACAAAGTTCTGCTGCGTGCCAGAGCTGCTGGTATCCAGCAATAACCAGTGTAGTACATAGTGTTACGCAAATCTAACTTTCCCATAAAATGCAAACATATAAGTTTATCCATTATTTATGATCCCTTATGCTTTAAATAGTGTATAGATGTTTCCTAATGTTCACTTGTAGATTGTCCCAAATACACTGTTACATTTTTTGGATTGGTTCGGCTTCAGTTGGCTTGGTGAGCAAAAAATAGCTCCTGGTAACTTTTAAGTTTAAGCTATTCAGGCTCTTCTAGGTTATACACAGGAGCAAAATGGCTCCCAGCTCCCTCAGTTTCGAACATTGCATGTTCAAAACATCTAGATTTGTTTAGGTTAAGCATTGATCACTAGTGCCACAAACACACGCACACTCCCATCCCTAATCACCCTGGCCGCCACACATGCACCTGTCACACCCATCAATCTTTTTAAATACTTAAACCTGCTTTAGATCAGCTTCAAACCTCTAGTGCAGACCCTTTAGCATTTATTCTGTTTAGTTAACTGTCATGCTGTAAAGTGCTAAGACCTGGATTCCTTTAACCAACTGGAGGGTGTGAACCATGTCATGATTCATTCCACTATTCATTACGTTGAGAAAATGGCTTCTTGTTTTTGCTGTTGCTAACTTCTTAACCAAAGTCATTTAGTTTTTAACAAAACATATCAGCGCAATATGAGATTTGTTAATGGAAATGCTAAGATGTGTACAAAGTGGGTTAAACTGCTAGTGTTTGTCTTCACTGTTGACACCTTTACTGATCTGGACAGAGTTATTATGCCAGTCAGTATTGGCAATTTTGTTTATCCTTTACCATCTGCTTTTAGTTGTTGTATTGTCCTAATTCTATTTCATTTTGTATTTTTTCCTTTGGTGGAACTTTACATTCCGAGATGAAGCTTAGTGTACTCTGCTTATCCTATGCTATATCTGTGTCATATACTCGTTTCTTTAGTCCTGCCATGTTGGTATCTTTTTATTCAATGGATACTAATTCAGCATTTGATCTGTTCCGTTGGATGTATAGCTGCCAAAGTGATGCAGGTTTGTCGTTGTTGCATTTTGTTCCTTATGAAAATCTATCAATGCTGATTTGATGGCTGAGAGTTCATATCTTTTGGTACAAGTGCATAAGACACCAAACCTGAGTCCGGAAATATGTAGAATTGCTTTGTTTCCGCTTTGAATTTTCTTGATGCGCATTCACTTATTTGATTTTCTATTTGTTTTCTTTTTTAACCTACTTGACTGGCTTGGTGAATTGTACTAAAGGAATTGGTAAATTATCTACGGCTGATGGTAAAGCCTTCGCAGATCCTGAAGTACTCCGAAGACTGACATCCTCGGTCAGCTGTGCGTTGGATGAAGCTGCTGCTGCACTTACTCGTATGAGAGCTGAAAGCACAGCAAGTGCAGGGCAGACGGACAAGTAAGTGCCCCTGTTATTTGCTTAAATAACTGCTTAGTCTTTGGTGCCCTGCAGTCTAATAATTTTACTCTTTAATATATTTAAGTATACATATTGAGTGGCCCATCTTTTCCTAGAATGTATGTGATTGTTTGAAGAGAGTGGATAGTGCTTCATTTGCGAGCCCATGCTACTCTTTGAATTGCTTTTGAATGTGTTACTTGTTTACGCATATCTGCTAAGCTTTTTGGAATACATAACCATTGGGAAAGTATACAGGCCACTGTGCTACATATAAAGTATGACTTGTTTTGAAAGTATTTGGAATTTGGGGTATTGTTAGTTCAGAAATCATCTGAAACATTTTCGGAAGTACTTTGTTCAGGTTCTTAAGTTACAAAATATGTAAAACATTCAAATGTGATTCTTTCATTGTGTAAACATGAAATATATTCCACACATTTAAGTGTAGTTAAAATGGTTGAATTTGTTTTGTTTGTTCTAAATCTGTGCAAACCATTTGTTGGGTTATGGGTGATATACTAAGCAAGATTGACCTTAGTCTTGGACTTCAACACATCTAATGTCCTACAAAACAAACTGGTCCAGAAGAACACATTGGATTATTAATTGGGCCAGTTTTACACCCATATATATTTACAGTTTTTTTCATGGTCTTCATGGTGAGGGTTTCTTGTTAAAAGCTGGTCCATAGCAAGTACTTGGTATACATATTTCATGATATACCGAGACACTTAATCAGAACTAACATTGTAAATACAGATGAGTGCCAGATCGAATGCCAGAAGTATTCTAGAGGCATAGCTGTGGGAATATGCCAGTGAGCAAGTGCTGGGGGATCCAAACTATACACCCGTCTCCACCCACCAATCTCTGGCAACAGACTACCAGTGCCTGGGTAACCCAACATTTACAAACTGGCATATTTCCACAACTGTGCCTCTAGCACACATCTAGCAATCTAGTTGGATTCATCAGTATTTACAAGGTTATAGTTCTGAAGAAGAGCCTTTATACAGCATGGAATAGAAGGCGGCCAACTCCTTACTATTGACATCTGGATCCAGCTTACTTAGTCATCTTGTTTGTGACTAGGACTAATCCATTCTCCCGTTTTTCCTCATACAGTTATGATCTATCCTCTTACTAGCATAAGTATCAGGCAGACCGTGTCCTATGATTCTGTTGACTGCTAGCATGGCGGCTCAGCATGGCTGCTTTAATGGATCCCTAGATTATAAAAAATATCACCTAGCAAAGTGCATGCTTGAGGAAGTTCTGCAAGAGTTGGTTAAAGCATGGAGCAGTATGTAAGGTTCAGATGACGTGGTATCTGGACTTTGGCATTGAGCAGGAAAACCTGAAATGGTACAAAGCTTTCAGCAGTGCAATGAGTGTTGCCTAACCTGTTTAGAAACGCTGCATTTTCAAGGCTTACTACATGTCCTCTTAACTCTGCAGTTAATGCGTAGCTTTAATTCTGTAAAACAAAGTACTTTTACTTTGAAACTTCTTAGACGGGGAACCTCAAGCCATCCAGTCTGCTTTCCTTGCTAGGTTTGCCACCCATTATGGTGAAATGTAAATTACTCACTAGATGTACAACGCTGAGGTTGGTAATAGCCAAAATGTAAATTACAATGTGGTTGAGGTCCTCTAACCCGTGCTTTGAATACTAGGTAATGCAATATGGGCAGTTGCTGAAGGGAATATTAGCTGTCACAAAAATGAGTTTATGGGTGCGAGTCAAAGTACTGCATATTGGACTTCTTTTAGAATACACTGTATTGCTAGGTCATGCTCATCTTGATATGGCTGTCAGTTTTATTTATACATAAGGATTGCGTATTGTTAGTAAGTGGTAATTGGTGGTGGACAATAGGTACCCAGGCATCCGCAGGGCATAGTCTGCACTGAGACCTGAGTAGGTGGGGAAGTATGGGACAGTTTTATGCAGCACTTTCTTTACTTTTGTTTGCTGTGTCATTAATTATGGATGGATGTGTTATGGATGTTGTAATTAAATAAATAGCTATCTATTATTATTACAAGTCGTTTTACAGTGTTATTCTCTCTCATATTCAAGTTCTATTTATGTAACTGACATGCAAGCAGTACTTTGGAAATCAGTCCAAGTGAAGACAAAATTCAGAGTAGCAATGAGGTGGTAGTTGGAAATCCTCTGCCTTTTGTATGCACAAGGACTCCCTATTCTTCAATCATCAAACACCTAAGCATCCGGGTGGCTAACTCACAGAATTTCAGTGCCTAGAGCAGGGGTCTGCAACCTATGTCTCTCCAGATGTTTTGGACTACAACTCCCATCAGCACTAGGCAGCATGGTCCATGGTGAGGGATCATAGGGTGTGCTATGATGTGGCATTTATAACGCGCCTATACACAAGTGTTTCAAGGCGTGATGAGGCAAGGTAGGGGGAACAGGGGGAAGACGGATAACGATCCTACTAGGCCAGGTGTCATTCAGATTGCGCAAGTTCATGGGAAAGGGAAGGGGGGGGAGGGGACAGTGCAGTACATGGGGATAAAAGAATAAATAACAATAGAAGTGCGGCCAGCAGGAGGCATGGGTAAGTGCAGACATGTGTCAAGTGCTGGAAGTGAGACTGAAGGGGATACAGAAACAGTCCCCAAGTTGCCAGGAAGGCAGTACAGGCGTGCGACTGGCTGGTGAGGGGACCTGGGCCCGACATCAGAGGGTGGACAGGTAACCAGTGCAGGTTAGGTTTCAACCAGGAAGTCAGCAGGGGAGAGGAGGAGATAAAGCTGAAGCAAAGAGAAAGGTTTTGAGGTGCTTCCGGAGATGGTTCTCCTCAAGTTTCAGGGAGGCCGTTCCAGATAGAGGCCCCAGCCGAAGAAAGTTATCTACTACCAACTCGTTGCTTGGAGAAGCGACTGACCCTGAGGGAGTTGGAAGCGGATGAGCGAAGAGCTTGAGAAGGAAGATATTTGGGAAGAGAGTTTAAGCTATTGCAGCCCCACACCCCAGTAGGCCTTGCCGACAATGCAGAGGGTTTTGAACTTAATCCTTGCAGCCACAGGGAGCCAGTGCAGAAATTTCAGTTCTGGAGAGATCTGATCCCTGGGCTTGAGGCCAAGGACAAGTCTCGCAGTCCTATTCTGGATGAGTTGCAGAGGGCGGAGAGTAGAAGCAGGCAGATTTAGAAAGAGGCTGTTGCAATAGTCCAGCCTAGAGAGAACCAGAGCTCTGGATACAGTGATCTTCTGGGAGAAGGAGAGGAAGGGAAGGATACCTCTGAGGAGGTGCAGCTGATAGTGTGACTTCTTAGAGACGTCAGAGATGTGAGGAGAGGAGGAGAGTGTGGAGTCGAAGATGACCCGAGGTTTTTAGCCTCACAGGTGGGAGCAGGAAGAGGGCCAAGAGAGGCTGGCCAGAGAGTGACAGGAAAGGAGGGAGCAGGAGTGCCGATGAGGAGAATCTCAGTCTTACTGCCATTAAGGCACAGGTCATTGGCGGCCCACCACCCTTGGATGGCGGACAGGCAGTCGGAGATGAGAGGGGGAGAAGAGGTGACTGAGGTTAGCCGGAAAATGAGCGGAGTGTCACCCGCCTAGCACTGGAAGTTAGGGCAGAGCGCAGCAATGCAGTGGGCAAGAAGTGCCAGGTATTGGTTGAAAAGCCAGGGAGAGAGGTTAGACCCCCTGGGAAACACCACAGGTAGAGATAGAGGAGAGGAAGGACCCAAGTTAAACCTGGGAGTGTTGATCAGAGAGGAAAGAATTCAGCCGCGCGAAGGCCTGACCGGTGATACCAAGGTTATCACAGAGATGGTTGATCAGGATGGCATGGTTGACCGTGTCGAAGGCAGAAGAGAGATCAAGTAAGATGAGGACACAGGGGGTGTTGGAATGAAGGTTGGAGTGCAGGTCTTCACGGATGTTCAGGAGAGCAGTTTCTGTGCTTCTGGCAACTCTGAAGCCAGATTGATGATCATGGAGACAGCCAAAAGATTCAGTGTGGCGATAGAGAAGGGAGATGGCCTGCTTTTCCAAGAGTTTGCCCAGGAAAGGAGTGATGGAGATTGGGCGATAGTTAGTCGGGCAGGAAGGTTCGGCAGATGGTTTCTTGAGAAGAGTGTGCACAAGGGGAGTGCTTCAGGGGTGAAGGGAAGACTCCAGTGGCGAAGGAATGGTTGCGGAAGTCGGCCAGGGCAGGAGCCAGTGAGTCAATGTGTTCCTTGATGGTTTTGGAGGAGCAGGGATGAACGTGTTTTGACGAGATGTTCGTAGATCGCACTTGTCTAGAAACCTTGTATGGGGAGAACAGGGGAAAGGAGGAGAAGGAGGGAGGAGAGGAGGCCGAAGCAGGGCCAGAGGAAGAGGAGGGAGTAAAGGGAGAAGAGGAGAGCGAGGACAAGATGTCTTGAGTTTGAGATGAAATGAGAAGCTAGAGCCGTGCAGAGGGCCTGGGAAGGGACAGGAAAATTAGACTGCAGCAGAATTGGCAGTTCCTTGCAGATTTTAAAGAGTTCAGTCGAGTTGTTGGATGCCACAGAGACGCGGGCTTGGATATGAGCTCTCTTCTTGGTGAGGACAGAGAGCCAGTATTGTCTTTGGAGCAGACAGCAGGCCAGTTTGTGAGAGGATGCACAAGATCCACGCCATTTCCTCTCAGCCACCCTGCACTTGCGTTTAAGGGTGACGAGGTCTGAGTCGTACCAGGAGTTGCACTTGG
This sequence comes from Ambystoma mexicanum, assembly GCF_040938575.1. Lineage (NCBI taxonomy): Eukaryota > Metazoa > Chordata > Amphibia > Caudata > Ambystomatidae > Ambystoma > Ambystoma mexicanum. Next base: position 303,046,548 of record NC_090937.1, read on the forward strand.
CTTCGGGCTTCAGGCGGATCCTCATGACAGGGGCAAGAACATCAAGAGTATCAGGTATAGCAGAGTGGAGCATGAAAATGGCTGTGCCAGGGTGTGAGTCGTCCAAAGGGGGACAGGGGGGCGAGAAAGTGGCAGCGAAAGCCTCAACTGACACGAGGTTCATGGGTCGGATGCCCGAGAAGGTGGGTGGCAGTGATGGAGTTGGCTTGGCCTGAGGGGTAGAGTGGGTGAGTTGGGAGGAAAGGAGAAAGTGATCGCTCCAGGAGAGAGGAGTGGTGAGAGGGATAGAAGGGGGAAGGTCTGAGGAGATCAAAACATCCAGAGTGTGCCCTGCAGAGTGAGTCGGACCAGAGGGGAGAATAGATAGTGAGAGAGAGTTGCAGAGGTTGCAAAAGAGTCCAGAGGAAGGACGGGAAGCGTCCAGGTGGATGTTGAAGTCTCCAAGAAGGAGTTGTTGACTGGTCGAGACCAGGAGGGAGGAGTAGAGGTCAGCCCACTCAGAGGAAGGGGGCGATATGACCAGGTGGTCGATAGATAGTAGCCACAGTAAGGGAATGGCTAGGAGATAGAGAGCCTGCAGTCGAGGCATTCGAAAGAGGAGTAGGCCTGCGTAGAAATGACGGAGGCAGGAACCCACTTGGGGTCTCTGTGAGACCGAGGTCCAGCTCCTCAAGAAGGCGGCAGATGTCGTAGGCGTGTTTGACAGCTGAGCGAGTGCTTAGAGTGGCAATATGGAGAAGGTTGCCGTCCTTGAAAGACTTTCAGGGAGGGGTACAAATCAGAGGTACGCCCTACAGAGGTGCAGAAGAAGCCTGGGGGGGGGGTGACAGAAAGGGAAGGAGGACAGGGCAAGGTAATCGAGGAGGAGGCAGCATTGGGAGGCTTGGAAGCCGTGGAGGGGGGAGAGGGGACAGCAGGCGAAGAAAGGAAATTGATGAGGCGCATGAAGCGTCTGTCGAAAAGGAGAAGGTTGGCTTGAGGGCCTTGGACCAGTATGGTACCATTCACATAAACCTTAGAGGAGTGGAAGGAGGCCAGGAGGGCATCCCACTGTGTGCCGGTATCGGGTAATATTATCCCCATATATATGGTCGCTGTAAATAATATCGCCGGGAAAAGGTCGTGGCGATATTATATGGGTGACCATATACATGGAGACAGATGCAAACAAAAAAAAATAATAATTTGGGGGCTGCGGGGGTGTCCCCTGCATGTTCCCTGCAAAAGTGTCACCATAGAAAAAGGCAATTTTTCGGGCAATATTTTTGCATGGCGAGATTTTTGTGGCGACATTATTACATGGAACCCGTGTGCCACCATTAATGGGAGAGGAAGAGAAGGGAAAGAGCACAGAAACCATATTTAGAGTCCATAGGTCTGGCGAGGGAACGACAGAGGATGTCTGTGAAAGTTTGTCTGGAGGAGGCACTAGTATAGGTGTCGGCGATAGGGAAGCCTGGGTTGGAGACCAGGATGTCCTTTTTAAACTTCTTCCTACCAGATTTAGTGAGGAGAGCAGGATTGTCAATGGAGAAGCAGTTGGAGAAAATAGGAGAGACGGAGAGAACCAGAGAGTAGGTAGGGGTAGGAGAGAATGCGTAGGGAAGGGGAGAGCACTAGGGGGAAAAAAAACCCAAAATTGTTTCCATAACATGTGTAGTCCAAAACATCTGGAGAGCCACAGGTTGCAGACGCCTGACCTGGAGGCTTCTTGGCTTGCATTGCACACTGTATAAGTGATCCAGCTCTCTCAGAATGTATCCAAGAATGAACAGGCTGCACCAAGGATTAGTGCTCAACAGAGGCAAGATTATGCATTTAAAATAAAAAATAAACCTTTCTCACAAGGTTCCGCCGGTGGGGGTCACAAAGAAAGCCAGCACAATAACTGGCGGTTTTAAGTAGATCTTGACACTATGGCCATAGTAGCTTCCCCAACGTTTTGGATGGAGAGAGGAATGAACACACTACAGAGTGCAATGGAAAGGTACACAGTATCCCTGGTCAGCCTTGGACTTAAACATTGCAAACAAGTGTTTGAACCACAACCCTTTGCAGGGCCACTTAATAAAATGGTTCTCCTCTTCAAAAGGACACTGGGTGGCTGCCATGTATCTCTTTGGGGCTTAATTTCATGTCCACATCAAAGAGTGACTCGTTTTCTGAAGTTCTGTCATCAACCATTTCCATTATGTGGTCCTGCCAGTTGGTGTGAAGTCTGTTACCTCATCTCTTCCAAGTGCATGTCAGTGACGGGCTTCCAGGTAAGAACAAGTTTCCTTAAGCGGGTCTGACAAAACTCTACCTCCCAGCCTGATTGGGCCTTTATGCAAGCTACAACAAATCTACACTTGATTCAGTTTATAAAATATAGTACCTGGGCATAACTGCAGGCAAGGCAATTGGAGGAGTAGCTCCTTCAGAGGAGAAGTTTTCCATGCAAAGATTTTCTTGGTCCTGAAAAGAATCTCTGGCTATACTGCTGGACAGGTGTTTTCTCTTACGCTTAATGGCCTTCTGTGCTTTCAATTCCTGCAGGCAAGACTCCACATGAGACTGGAGGACAGATGGAGCCTTAAATTACGATACTGGGTACACAGGTTATCTTGATCCTGAACAGCTCAGAAAAACCCCCACCTCCTTGCCCCCATCTTGATGTAAAGCAGCAAACTTGGTACAGTTATCCCAAGGGGCAAAAAAGGCATGTTACAAGCTACTAGCCAGCCATAAAAAGTACCTTGCTGCCTCTATTTTATGCATTCACAAAATAGGCCATTTCTTAATCGCCAAGAGTCAAATATCATTAGCCGTTAGTTATTGGCAGGTGCAAATGTTGCACCCTGGTTATCCGCTTTTTAACAGCCAAAAAGCGTTCTAAGAGGCTTGTGATTGATGCGTCACTCCTGGTGCTGGAAGCCCGCAAGCTTTTTAGTTGGACAGGTAAAAGTTGGTTTCAATAAACACTGCGCCCTCAAACTGCTCAGACTTTCCTTAGAGAGAAAACACTTTTCTTCCAGGGCAGAGTTCATGTGCAGAAGGATTCTGAACTGCAGCCTGAGAAACGAATGTGAGTTTGACTCCGTAAACTTCCTTATTTTAAACCTTTAAACCCGAAATTTCAGCGGCAGACTTTAACCTAACTAAATAGCTAATCTATAACTTTTTCTGCTGTTTAACTTGACATGTGAAGTGTTTTACCACAGAAATTACAGCAAGAGTCTAAAAGAATGAACTAGAGCGCAGTGCTCCCAACAACTTCTCTGTCTTGCCCCACGCAGTTACTTTCCTGAAATCTCCTAAATCCTGACTGTAACCTGGCCTCCCATTGAAGAGCTTCAAAACACAGGATCTTCCTTCTAGGGGAAGGACTATGCAAGGCAGTTGGAAATACCAGTCATCTTCTAAGTATCCTTTATAGTCCAATCAGCTGCTGCTCTGTTCTTCCTATCCAATCATCAGCTGGATGCATATCCGCCATGATGACTTGGGGAACCTTCACTCTGCAGATGAAATAGTTACCGGCCCATCCCAAAAAGAGGAGACATCTTTACAAAACTTGATTAAAAAGACCCCCAACGACAGATTCCAAGATGGCTGCTGGTGTGTGAGGACATGTCTCTCAGTCCTCTGTCGGAGCGCCTTTAAAGCAGGCCTTTGGGCCATCAAAAAAGCAGCAGCCCCGGCAAAACACCAAGAAGTTGGAGTGACTGGCAAACGGAGAGTACAAAAACGCAGACAGAGCGGTGTGCAGTGGTGCCTCGCGTCCCTCAAACTAGCAGACCGGCAGACCTGCTGTGGAAAAGATTTCAGGCCCCTGCGACCTGCAGTGCACCACCAGAAGGGGGGGAGGGATGCACCTCCCGGAGCTGCCGTCTGGACAGTGCTGGTGGAAAGAATCGATCCAGAGCTTAGGGAGAGTGCAGTGCCCCGCCGTGTCCAGGCGAGCTTTAGGCAGGGGAGAGTGAGGAGTGTCCCGGCATCCGAGATAGCAGAGGGGAGACCCAGCCCCCAGTGGAGAGAGGCAGTGATTGCGGTCGGGAGCCTCCCCCTCAGAAAACTGCTTGCGGGTCCTCTGTGGCCGACAGGCGCTGCGGTCCACCCTCTCCACACCCCATGCTCCAGTAATTAAAGCAAAATGCGGAGGTGTGCTCCAAACCACCCCCCCCCCCCCCGCTTCTAGACATACATCAAGTAACTAGGAGGCATAATACTACTAGCCACAGTCAAGAGCCACTGAAGGAGAGCAGTAAAAGGAGCAGCCCTGTGGTAGGGCAACAACACAAAGAAACAAGCAATTTAGGGAAACCACAGATTGGCTATTTAGGTGGACACTGAGAACAGCAGTGCAGAGGCCCGGCAATTTGCATCCTGGGAACATTACAAATAACAAACTTGGCTACTCCACAAGACCCAGAATTAGATAGCAAAGCACAGGAGGCAACCATCGGCACAGTCAAAACCAGCAATATCCAAGGGAACTGCCCGAGCCTAACTAGCTGCAAGTCTTGGAGCAGAGGAGAACAACTTGCGGGCTCCTGGGGTAAACTAGCGACTGTGGATCCCCACACCCTAGACCAGAAATTGTGCCAGATCCAGGTAGCAATCCGACAGGAGTGTAAACCCAGGGGGAATAGGCGGACAAAGGTTGCAGAGAAAAGGTCTCAGCAGAGAGGCGAAGAAGGGGTTACTGAAGAGAATCCCCAGAGTCCCTCAGATGCCTGGAGCCGGAGGGAAGAGCGTCCCTGCTAGGCTTAAAGGGTCGTCAGACCTGCAAGGGGGCCAGCTGGAATGTTGTTGGCGCCAGCACTCGGAAGAAGCCTTGACGGTAGGACCTGCGACCCAGCCGAAAAGTGGGCTCAAGGAAGGTGAACCAGACGCTATGGCTCTGAATAAACAGGACCTACCGGAGTCTCTTAGAGGCATGTCAGACAGAATGGTGAGCCTCTTCCAGGATCAGATCACTAAAATGAGGTACGAACTGCAGAGCTCGCTCTAGGAGGTCAGTAAGGAAGTCGCAGAACTGGGCACTGGAGTGGACATAAATGAAAGGGGTCTGTCGGAAGTGGCGGAGGAGGTGAAGCAGAACAGTTACCTTTTGGAGCAGGTAGCCAGAGCCACCCAGAATCTCGAACTGCAGTCAGAGGACCTGGAAAACCGTTCTCACAGGTCAAATATTAGGGTGAAAGGCCTGAGTGAGGCAATTCCTGAGGGACACGTACAACAATGCTTTGGAAGCCTCCTGACAGGGTTGCAACCGGAGGAGCTGAGAGTAGACCGAGTACATACGGGTGGGTCCAAAGAGGCGCGATCCAGGAGCGAGGCCAAGAGACGTTCTGATGGCCCTATCGTCCTATGCATTAAAGGAAGACATACTCTATGCAGCAAGAATCTACCCAGGAGTGTCAATTAACGGAACTCATATCCAGCTTTACCAGGACCTGGCATTATCCACTTTGCAGAAAAGGAAGGCAATGAATCCGAAGACCAAGGCCTTAATTGCTAAAAACATTCCTTACAAATGGACATTCCCATTTGGGTTCCTTTTCCCATGGGAAGGCAAACAGAGTAACAACATGTGAGGAGGGCCTGTCGGTAATGAACTTGCAGGAGGAAGAAAGGCACTCTCTGCGAGTACCCCGATCAGCATCAACTAGTGGAGGCACCAAACCGTGGGAATGGTCTAGGGTTAAGGCAAGTAGAGGCAGCAGAGGGACAAAATTAAGAGGCCCTCCAACCAAGATGGGAGGTTCTCAGCCTATGGACGGAAACTGACTGGTCTCTGGGGGCCACGGAAAATATCCACTATAAATGCAAGGGTTGTTGGGGTATAAAAATCCTAATTACAATTACTGCAGAAAGGGCGGCAAGCGCTGAATGTAAAAGGGCCAGATGGAGGGAAGGAATCCATAGGCTATCGCGGAATCTGTATGGGGGTGTAGTTCGCCCCGGCGGAGGAACTCCCCAGGGTTTAACCAGGACCGCCGCCACAGGATAGTATCTGGGGCAGTTCCCTGGAACCCTGGCCCTGACCAGGGAATGGGGGCAGGGGGGGAGAATTAAAGTTTTTGGGGTTGGGGAAGGAGGGATTTGGTTGTTGGGGAAGTTGGAGGGAGGGGAAAGTGCCTGACTAGGAGGGAGAAGGAGAAAGTGGGAGGGAGACCCTGGCGCACAGAAAAATATGGGAAAACAAAACACTGGCAGCCTCCGGGGAAGCTGGGAAGGAAGGGACGACTTATAAATGTAACAATGTCTCTCACAATTATATCGCATAATATAAGGGGGTTAAACTCTCCCGCTAAGCAGGCGCAGTTGATCCGGTGTCGAGCAGACATAATAATGCTCCAGGAGACTCGTATCAAGAAGGCTGACAGAGCTATTCCCTGCTTTTAGCACTTTGCACAGCTCTATCACACAAACTCACAGGGGAAAACTGCAGGGGTCATGATTGGCTTTAGGAGCTCCAGGTGAAGGTACTACGCACACTAGAAGACTAGCTGGGAGGGTTTTTATTTCTATGTGTTCAAATGGGTCCCAGGAAGGTGACGAGAGGAACACTATACACACACCAAACACGGGGCAAGAAGGCTTCCTACGGGAAGCACACTTGAAGTAAGAAAAGTTTGCAATAGGGGAAATTATCCTTTCTGGTGACTTTAACCTGGCGTGGGACCCCAAGAAACATAGGAGTTCAGGGTGTAGCCAGGGAGGAAGCCCCCACCCCTTCTAAAATGCTGAAAGAAGCCTTCGACAATATAGCCCTTAAGGACATATCCTGTTGGGATCCATATTGCTATCCGACCGCGCTCCGCTGATAGTTAATATAAAAGGATGGGAACCACGCAGAGTGCTCTGGTCCTGGTCACTCCCCTGGGAGATCCTTTCGGACAAGGTGGTGGATAAATTGAGGGACAAGATGGAGGAATAAAGAGAAGGATAGCCAGGACACGACACAAAGGGATCTGGGAAGCATTTAACGCTGTAATAAGGCTGGAGATTATAGCCCAAAAGCAGAAACTAAGGACAGCTATGGAAATTGACCTCGAATCCCAGTTACAAGAGACTATGCTGACCTTGAGCAAGAAAAAGTGTAAAGCTACGTATATAAAATTTAAGGAAATCAAGAGCCAATTAGAATTGCCCCGATCACACTGGGCAGAACGATCCCTACAAATACAAGACAATGATACTATATAAACGCAAATAGGGCAAATAGACTTTTAGCTAGACAACTGAGACTGGCTGCAGCGAACCGCACCATAATGGCTGTGAAACAACCGGATGGGTCAATAGCCACAGATAACGAAACGATTATGATGAGCTCCTTCGAAGAATGTCATGGCGCATTATATAAGTCCGATAATCCTGACCAACAAGAAATACAGGAATATTTAAGGAACTCCCGACTGCGTAAACTGGAGACAACTGACAGGGAAAGAGTGGAAGAAGAAATCACTAGGGATGAAGTGGAAGCAGTAATTAAAGGCCTGCCATGCAATAAAACACCAGGTCAAGACAGGTTCCCTGCGTGCTTTTACAAAAAAAGCCATAACTATCAGAGCCCATTATTAGCCGTCTCTTTAACTCAGAGTCTGAGAGGTTCAGTGACCCAATCCATGGCAGAAGCTAAGGTGGTGGTACTTGGCAAACCAAATAAAGACTTGACGGTTTGTGGGTCCTACCGTCCCATCACACTTCTAAATTTGGATGCAAAAATGTATACAGGGGTCCTGGCGTCCAATGTCGCCCCTCCTGCCGGAACTAGTGGAAACGGACCAAGCTGGATTTATGAAAGGGAGGCAAACCTGGGACAACACCAGAAGGCAGGCCCACCTCATGGGGAAGGTGGAGCACCGTAGGGTTCTGGCGGTATTGATTTCACTCTCTGCAGAGAAGGCCTTTGATAGAGTCGAATGGCCCTTTCTGTTTGCCAATGGAGCAAATGGGGATGGGTCCTATATTCATAAACATGGTCTCAAAGCTAATTACAACTCCCCCACGATGCGGCTCTCAATTAACTCTTGCCTGTCGGATAAGGTACACATCTTGTGAGGGATACGGCAGGGATGCCCCTTGTCCCCACTCCTCTACGCAGTCTATCTAGAACCGGGGTCTCCAACCTTTTATTTGGCAAGAGCTACTTGTAGTTAATTGCCAATAGGCAGGAGCTACTAGGGTGGTGATATCCAGGAGAAGGAGAATTTCGACCAAGATATTTTTGGGCAGTATATTTGCTCTTCATATAAAAAAAGGAATACCATATGTATTAACTGTGATATTAATATTTCAATAACTTCGAAAACAGGTTTATTTTATTATTTTGTTATTAGATGCTGTTTCCTAAAAATTGTTAAGCATATCAGAAGTAGGAAACTAATCGGGAAATTCAATGTGTAGGCTTAACCTGCATGCTATCCACCAGTGCTCAGTAATCTGGTGTAAATCTTAAAACGGCAACAGCACTCAGATGCTGTCAGGCGGGATCAAGGTTTTCATTTCGGGAAGTTCAGCTGAAAGAGGCAGATTCACAGAGACAGGCAATCACATTGGCTAATAGCGCAGATACCTTTTTAACCATAGTGATTGCACACCCGACATGGCAGACATATATTCGGGACAGTTTTTAAACTTTCTTTAAATAGACTCAGCCATGGGAGTCACTGTGCCCTTCAAACTGCACCATCTATAAAAGAGCATTTGTTTTTCATCAAATAATTAGCACCTTTTGAAGAACGGCTCTGAAACAGCATTTGGATTGCGCATTTAGTTTACCTACTTTTTAGAATCGCATACAAATTCCTCTTGGAAAATTATTTTCATAATTTGTGTGTATTACTGCAAAATTCCTATCAGTGTTACTATTTTATTCCCACTTTAACTTGGGCACCGTTGATTAAAGACACACATTTTTTCTTTACACTGGAACAAAAATGTTTAAAGTGGTGACTTGTAGCGAGCGCCCATGAGACAACATATGAGTCTTTAAATTAACATTTTGAGCAAAGAGTATGGTTGTAACGAGGGGCGTCTTATTCAGAATGGATGGCGACATGTCACTCTGCTCCCTTTTATGAAGGGGGCAGTATCAGTTATCACTGCTTCTCCTTGCAGGAATCATGTTATTGTGGTGCATGACCAATGGGCCAAGCTTGGCTTGCATGTGCAACTCTGATATGTTGGAATTGTTCAGGTATTAGATAATTACTTGTAAATTATGTTTTACTGAATTTTTGCAAAAACAGTGTTCATAAATTGCACCATTTCAGCCCAGTATTGAAAGGCTGGAAATCCCTTGCCAGAATTTGAACATGTGTACAGGTTCCCCATAGATATCTATAGATCTCCCCATTTGTGCACACATAGCCAAAGGGGATTAGCCCTGTTAATTGTTCTCCCAAACCATGTCTCGCCTCTGTTCTCTCCCTATATTCATCACCCTATTTTGTACAGTGCTCTGTTACTTAGTAACTAGGTTTAAGCTATATTAATTCTATGCATATGGAAATATATATATATATATATATATTTCGGAGGCTTGTGGAATATGCTTAGATCACATGCTGTGCATAGGCCGATATCCAATGGAAGCTGCAGTGTATTAGTTGAAAAGGGACGTTGACAGGGTGTGTCAGTAATACTATCCCTAGTGTGACGTCCACTGTACCCATGATCCCTCATGCGTCGAGGTCCCTCAGATTGTTTTTTTCCCACCATGCTAGACGGACGCGTATAGCGGAGTTCCTTTCGGCGATAAGCCATTGACTTTATACAATTACAATAGTTTTCTTTCGAACCTTTCATCGACTGCCGTAACACCACGCTGAGTAAAGAGAAAGAAAACTGCCTGTCGGAGACCATTGCGATGGACTGTACGGCCTCGGAAGGCCACCCCGGGCCTTGGCCCAGACAGTAGGGAGAGAGGGGGGAGGCCATATTAGGCCATTTTAGAATGCATATGCTCCCCTTCCTACACTTTGTTCGCCCAGCTGTCATTTCCATAACCCACAATTATGGAAAATACACCATTTAAATTTTGCCCTAAGTGTAATCGCAAATTCCTCTGGTCGACAAACACTTAGTTTGCAATTTCTCCAGAGAGACCACGTCGAGATGTCTTATCGAGCGTGCAGGCTCTTCAAGTCTAAGACGCTGAAGGACCGCTCTGCCAAGCGTTGGGCCCACTACGCCAGGCAACTCGAGGCCATGGAAGTAGAGGGAGCCTTTAGCAATGGCAGCAACGCCACACTTTTGGACGTCAAGGGCATCGGAGCAGCTTCGCCTACTCAAGCGCAGACCACCGACCCCGTTAGACAGGCCGGCGGCCATGTTGTGGGGACTACACCCGGCGGCGGCAGTGCTACAGAAACACACACCACCAAGCACATAAATCGCAGTCGACATTCAGCAGATGAGTTGAATACTCGACAACGTTCGACACCCCGTGAAAGGTCCACCGAGTCCCGGTCCTCTGGGCAATCTCGTTCAAGATCGCCACACGACGAGGCTCAACTGTCGAAAGGTGGCAAGGGGGTCGCGCAAAAAACTCCCTCTGAAGGCCGATCGTCGACCGACAAAGCCTCGGCTCCCACACCCGAAGTTCGACGTTTGTCTAATAAAACGGCAGGCCCCAAGAAGTCTGTTTAACATTCATCTGGGCCCCAGGGTGGGGAAAAACATCATAAAAAGTCACCTAAGACCCCTCCCACGGACAAAAGTCCTGCTAGGGACAAGTCATCACAAAAGGGTATACTGTCCAAGCCCATAGAGAAACCTAAAGACTCTAGGCCAAGGGTTATACCTCGCACTAATGAGGATATAGGTATTCCCACTCGACCCATGGTAATCCCAAATTCGAAGGAATGGTCTTCGCAAGATATCGATAGGGTTATGCGAAGAATGTCCTTTATGGCTAATTTTTATAAAAAAGAACCCAGATTACTTTCAATGTTTTCACTCCATTCCTCCCACCTCAGCTCCTTCCGGCTCTCGAGCCTCTGCCTTACGCTCTCAACCTCCTGCTAAGAGGTCTCGCCCTAATGTCCCCGTACAAATCAGGGTTATAGCTCTATATGACCCTGAAATAGGACCAGAAGACCAAGATGGCCTTTCATTTGTGGAAGCATCTGACCCTCTACTTATTGAAGAGGAAACTGATGAACTTTATTATGGGGATGAAGAGCCAGACGAAGACCAAGAGGTGAACATGTACTCCATAGCTTCTCGTATTAATCCAGACCCCCCCCGTGGTAGATTCCTCTGTCGACAATCAACCTCTACTCAATGAAGTTTTAGCCAAAGCGATGGAACACTTCTGTATTGATACACAGGAGGTACAGGAAGACAGACTTTGCTGAACAAATATTGGGGGACAAGAAGGCAGTAGGCCAGTTTATCCCACTGCTTAAGTCGATACAACGCAGAATACAACCTTCCTTAGAGGTTCCCAATCTCACACAGGCCGTTAACCTGTGTGTGGAAAAAAACAGTTTAGGCCTGCACCTTCAGAGTCCTTATACATAAGAGGCCAGTTGAAACCAGACTCATTGGTGGTCACCACCACAAGAAAAAGAGCAGGCACGCCCCTTGCTTCCTCCCAGGTACCACCGGATAAGGAAAGCAAGAAAATATATGCAATGGGTAGAAAGGTCGCCCCTTCAGCTTCCTACCAGATGAGAATAGCCAACAATGCTACCCTTTTTGCAAGTTATAACTGCCATAAGTGGGAGGAAGTTTGTGTTACTTTCTTCCGACCTGGAGCCACTGAAATCACAACTAGCTCAAGTGGCTGCCGACAGAAGGGCAGTGTCTTCTTGTCTTCTCAAGTAAAATTTCAATGCAGCAGACAATGCCGGGAGGGTCATTGCAGAGGGGACTATTATAAAAAGACCACAAAGAAAGTACTGCTACGTTGGGGTTCTACCAAATCAGATTCCAATTGTGAGGAAGAAAATTTGTATTAGGGGAACCCTTTTTCCTTTACTAGTGGAACTTATTCTAACATAAGTAGCCTACAATGATGTCCAGAAAGAAACACACAAGAAAAGTCTGCATAGTTAGCAAAGTAAATTGTAATGTAAAAAACACAATTAATTATCTTATGAACACTTGTACGTATCAAGGAAGAGTGTGCATTGAACAGAAAGTTGGTGTAGTCAGCATTAACACAAGAAACACCCATAAATTTCAGTGAATCCTTTAGCGAAATGTGGTTAACTAGGGAAACCAAAAATAGGACAACCAATGCGTCAAACAAATAAGCAGTCTCTCTATTGTTATTAGTGAAATACAACTTGAATTTAAGAGAACAAGAAAAATAATATATGTAGTATATATAATAAAATGTTACTTAAATTGCATAAATTGTACAGATAGCTAGTCTCTGTTCCAGTAAAAAGTCCTGGTATACATTTTTCAGAGATCAAAAAATCCTCTGGGCAGGTGTCATGCCTGTGGCAGTGAGAGATCTAAACACCGACTGCCGCACCTTCAGTCAATGGACGGCAATTGTCTAGTGCATGAAAACTTCTGATGTGCATCGGCCAAAAACAGATGCCTTAGTGTGCATTGGCCAAAAAATATATATAGGTGCCAACGTTGCAGGGGGTTGGATCCTGGTTCTGTATGCGGATAGTTGTTAAGCATATGCCAGGTGTCCGTCTGGGATCCCTCTAGTTGGGCTTGTTGATCCCCCTTGCAAGAAGTTTATACGTTTCGGCAGCAATCACGTCCTAGTGTCAAACCGAAAAATAGTTTCTAGTTGGACATGGCGGCTGCCTTCTTCAGGGTGCAAAAATTGGCTCCACAAATGTCCTAGAAGCTATCTCTAATGGAGGCCTGCTCTTCTGTCAGACAGCTGCAACAAAATCAGGATGTCAATTTGAAATAAACTTGCGTCTCTGTAAAGTAGAGGGCGGGGGTGACGTGGTCACGATTCAAAACCCACCACCCATCCTTGAAAGAGGTGGGCGCTTGAGTGGAGTCCCTTAAAATAGTTCAAGTAGAAGAGACATAACGGGAAATCCCATGCGAAAACGTGGGGCGTAATTCTCACGTCCGGCTATCCTGTGTGGATTAATAACCTGAACGGGTGTGCTTGGCCGTGTTGTGTTGGTCGCTGACCTGTGTGCGTCTGGCGGCATCAGGCTGGCTCGAGACGTTCCCCTGGGAGTAAAAAGACATGCATGGCTTTGCCAGTCAGGCTTTAGGCCAGAAACACAAGCCACACTGATTAATTTGCCAGTGGAACCTAATGTGCTCTTTGGCAAGGCTGTAGAAGACGCACTCAAGACAGCAAAGGATGAGTATGACACTCTAAAATCTTTAGGTATGCTCACAAACAAACCGACTGGTCAAAGGGGTAACAGTAATTTTTGCCATTTTTGGGGCCAAAATTCAGAGGATCCGGCTACAGTCAAGGCCAAGTTTCCTATGGCAACAATCAAGGACAAGCGTCCAAGGCTATCCACGAGGACAACGCAGAGGTCGCGGTGGTCGGGGCAGAGGCCGAGCTCGAGGTGGCACCCCACCTCAGAACAAGTGACATTCCTCTCCAGGTACCCTCCCATGCATCTCCAGTAGGAGGACACATTTCCAACTTCACCCACGCATGGGAGGGTATCCCCTCGGACAGATGGGTGCTGTCCACGGTAGCAGGGGGCTACTGCATAGAACTACTTCAACGTCCTCACGACCACCCCCACGACAGAAGGTTCGCTCGGAGGAACATCAGCGTATCCTTCTAGAAGAAATAACAACGCTTCTATTAAAGGACGCCATAGAAGTGGTCTCAATCAACCAGCTAAACGGGGGTATTTATTCAACTTATTTCCTTGTGCCAAAAAAAGACATAACAATGCGCCCTGTATTAGATTTGCGCCCTGCAAACAAGTATGTCAAGCCACAAAAGAATGTCGGCATGACTACGCTACAAGAGGTAATCCCCCTACTAAAAAAGGGGATTACATGGCAACAATGGATATGAAAGATGCCTATTTTCATATTCCAATGTTCCCAGCTCACAGAAGATTCTTGCGTTTCAAGATGGCGAACCAGCACTACCAAGTCAAAGTGCTGCCCTTTGGAATAGCCTCGGCTCCAAGGGTATTCCCAAAGGTACTGGCGGTAGTGGCAGCGCACCTGCGCAGGGGAGCAATCCCAGTGTACCCTTATTTGGACGACTGGCTCATAACAGGGGAATCAACTCTGATTTGCAGACAAAACATCCAAAAAACAATCAACCTCCTCTTTCAATTAGGCTTCTCAATCAACGAGAAAAAATCAAGCCTAGTGCCAAGCACTTCCAAACAGTTTCTAGGAGCTATCCTAAACTCAGATGAGGGATTGGTCTTTCCCTCAGAGGTAGAGTAAAACATGTGTTACTGCAAATACCACATTATCAGGCCGGCAGCCAGATAAGGGTGGCGCAAAGCAATGCGTTTAATTGGCATGATGGCATCTTGCATATACCTGGTTCCTCACGCGCGCCTACATCCCATACAGGAGTGGTTGGCGAAACAATGGTCTCAGGCAAGTGGTCAGTGGGACGATCTAGTGGTCGTTTCGCCAACACTGGTACAAAATCTTCGCTGGTGAACGAGAGAAATTCTGAAGAAAGGGAAACCCTTCTATGACTCAGATACAGGCAGTGGTCACAACGGATGCCTCACTGGCAGGGTGGGGGGTGCCTCACTACCTTCACCACACAGCTCAGGGTCTGTGGTCTCACACTGCAGCTCAGAACCACATCATTGTGCTGGAGCTTCTGGCTGTATTGAAAGCGCTTCAGACATTCGAACCCCATTTAACAAACCTGTCAGTGCAGATCCTAACGGACAGCACCACAGTGATGTTTTATATCAACAAACGGGGGTACCAGCTCTCCAAATCAATCCAGATATGCACAGAAAATCTGAAAATAGGCACTCAGACGCAAAAAGTTCCTGTCATCACAACATGTTCCAGGGGAACGCCACGCTCTAGCAGACCCATTGAGCAGAGATCCCCTACCAGAGGAACACAAGTGCTGTCTACACGAAGAAGTCGTAGAACACCTCTTCTCTCAATGGGGTTTCCCAACTATAGACTTATTTGCCACAAGCGAAAATCGTCAATGCACAGACTTCACGCCCAGGTTCCCCCAGCCAGGCTCCAAGGGGAACGCCCTATGGATGAACTAGTCAGGGAAGTTTGCTTACGCTTTACCCCCGACTCCTCTCATGAGGAAGGTGGTGAACAAGTTACACAAGGCACCAATGACGCTGATCCTTCTTGCTCCTATGTGGGCAAGACAACCGTGGTTTCCACATCTGCGCAGACTGGCGATCCCATCAAACTCCAGTGCCAGTACAACCTACTCACCCAGCATGGAGGACTAACAGTGCACCCACAGCCACACTCAATGAACTTGGCAGCATGGCTCCTGAAGTCAGAGTTAAGATATCTCAATCTTCCACAGAGATGCATGGATATCTTGAAGGAATCAAGAAAACCAAACACTAGGCACTGTTACTATGATAAATGGAAAAGATTCGTAATTTGGTGCCAGAATAAGCAAATCAACCCCATTGATTGTACTGCATATTAACATTCTAACCTATATGCTCCACTTACTAGATGCAGGGTTAGTGTTCAACTCCTTTAAAGTCCACCTGGCGGCTTTGTCTTCGCTCATCCGCTTCTCCAAGCAACGAGTTGGGGGGTAGATCTCTCTCCGCAGCAGGGGCCTCCCTCTGGAACAGCCTTCCTGTCTCCCTAAAACTTGAGGAGAACGATGTCCGGTTCCGGAAGCACCTCAAAACCTTCCTCTTTGCTTCTGCTTTTTCTCCCCCTCTCCCCTGCTAAATTCCTGACTGAAACTGCACTGAATCTGCAACTGGGCCACTCTCACCGATCTCGGTCCTTGGCCCTGCCACTCTCCCCTTGCACTGCGGGACTGTCTCTGTATCCCTACAGCCCCTCTTCCCAGCACTTGTCTGCACTTACCTTGCACTTGCCACCAGTTGGCCCTTATTATTTATCTTGTTATTCTACTACCCCTGTACTGCACTTTCCCCCTCGCCCTTTCCCCTTGCACTTTTCCCTTCCCCGCTAGATGTGAGGAGAGTGGTTCTCTACTACGTAGACCAGACCAGACCGCTAACGAAGACGGATCAACTGTTTGTCTCCATAACGCCAGGCAGAGAAGGAGATTGCATCTCTAAAAATGCCATCTCTAGGTGGATAGTCAGATGTATCCAACTAAAACACTGCCTTTTACTCCAAGGGCCCACTCCACAAGAGGTACTGGAGCCAGTGTGGCTTTCATTGCAAATGTCCCCTTAGACAGTATTTGCAAAGCAGCTACATGGAGCTCAATACATGCTTTCACTCTGCACTACTGCATTGACACTCATTCCAAGACAGATACACAAGTGGGACAAGCGGTTCTAAGACATTTATTCGCTCATGAACCTTCTCACATCCCACCTCCTTCTTCCACTGCTCACTAATCAATGCACAACATGTGATTTAAGCAGATTCCACAAGCCTCAGAAGGGATACATTACTCACCCTAATCGTATTTCTGATGCTTGTATCTGCTTAGATTCACATGCGGCCCATCCTTCCTCCCCTCGAAGAGAAGGCGCATGGATGCTTGAGCTAGTCTGATACGTATCTGCCTGGATACAACTGTACTCGCGCCGCGCTACATGCGTGAGGGATCATGGGTACAGTGGAAGTCACACTAGGAATAGTATTACTGGCACGCCCTGTCGACATCCCCTTTCGAGTTTCAAAAACAACTGTAACACTCTGCAGCTTCCACTAGATATCGGCCTATGCACAGCATGTGAATCTAAGCATATACAAGCATCAGAAATACGATTACGGTGAGTAATGTGTCCCATATGCAAACCGCTGCTCACATTTCCCACTTAATTCCAACTATCGTTTCGTAAAACATCTCACATTGTTTTTTTAAGTGCTGGTATTAATAGATATGTCACTTTACATTCCTGTTTAGTTTTTATAAATGTAAGTGGACAAGCACCAGAAAGCAGTGCAGCTAGTAGTTTTCCATGTTTACTTAAATGTAAAATTGCAGTTATCGCTTGAATTCCTGTTTTGGGACATCCATAGAGGTGGGCTCCTCCATATCATGCCATATTCCATCCTATGCTTTAATACAGTTCAGGAACTAGAGCTTTAAAACCGGGAACTCAATATCTGAAAATATAAAAAATAATTCAGTTTTACCATAAACGCACAAAGCGAGATGTACCTTTTTTTTCTTGTAAGCCGGGTTTCGCCGAGATTATTTTTCTATGCACACACGCGCGCTGAGAAAACTATTACAGCTGTATCATTATTTCCCCCATTCAGATTGAAAGTCTACAATTACTAGCATGTAAAGTAATGCTAGCTGAAATAAATCTAATGAAACACAGTGAGACTGTAACAATCACAGCCCCAGCTTTGTTTTACACAGATGTAGATTTATGCACCCAGGCCCTTTCTAATCCGTCATCATTTGAACCTCTTCGTGACAATGGCCACAACAGACATTTGCCATTTACTTTTGTTATTGATAGTTACTTGTTGGGACGCTGCCCAAGCCCTTCAAGCCCAGATGCAGCCCCCCCCCCCTCTCACTGTGCACTCAGCTTTTGACTGTTTACAGGAAGAGGAGTGGGAGGGGGCAGGGGAAAAGTCTGAGGGACTTAAGACACCCAAATAAACACAAAATGCTCATTTTGGGGTCTGATCAAAGAGCTACTGGGAAGCCTCAGACGAGCTACCAGTAGTTCACGATCTACTGGCTGAAGACCACGGACTAGAACCACTCTTAACATCTATTAGGCAAAATCCAGCTATTATGGGGATAAAGTTCGGGGTGGAGGAACATAAGATTGCAGCCTTCGCAGATGACATGATGATGTTCCTGACTGACCCAGAGACTGCTATACCGGTACTACTTAAAGCACTCTTAGAGATGGAGAAGAAGGCAGGACTAAAGATCAATATGGTTAAATCTGAGCTACTGAGTTTAGGGCTTAATGAACATCCGGTTGAATCTGCAAATGTTCTCCCTGTTGAAATTGGCTAACGGCAAAATCGCTTACCTGGGAGTGACCCTAAAGGAATCTATCTCAGGATTATACGGGGCAAACTATACCCGGAGCTGCTCTCCAAAATCAAACCGGACCCAACTTGATGGTCTCCGATGTGTATATCTTGGCTGGGGAGTATAGCTACATTACAGTCCTGCAAGTGATTTTCAAGACCTTCAACAAACTGGTGGAACAATTTGTATGGCAAGGCAGCGTCCTAGAATAGCGCTGGAAACTTTGATGGCTCCGTGGCTGAAGGGAGGGTTAGGACTGCCGAATTTCGCCAAATACTATGCAGTGGCCCAACTACAGGTCATACGCGAATGGCTTTCAAACGATATGTCAAAACCCGGGGGCTAGAATAGGGTTTTGCTTGGACTCCCCAAGATGGGTTGCTATGGCTGAAAAGGCAGGACAGACCCCGTAATGTAGGGATGAGTCAAATATTGTTGCTTGTATGCAACCATTTGGACCGCCTTCTTAGTCCGGGCCAATTAATAACAATCCCATCTCGATTCACACCTCTGTTTGGGAGCCCGCAGTTCTCCCCAGAGATGTGCCATGGCTCATTTGTAAGATTGCAGGAAGCGGGATGTGTAAAAATCGGAGACATGATGGAAGCAAGAGAGGTTAGGACATTCGAAGAGTGTAAACAGCAACTCAAGCTAACAGAGAAAGATAGATTAGAGTACTATCAACTGAGGCACTGGCTGAAACAACCATAGGGGTCTGACCCCATTTGAGAAATTCATCAACGCATACACGGGATAAACAACTGGATTCCAAATTATCTAGGATCCTACAAGGGGAGGGCCCGGACTACACTTGGACATACATGACCTGTTGACCGAAGACACTCTGGGAAGAGATGCCTCTAAAGCACTGGGAGAATTTATGGGAACAAATACCAAAACTAACTAGATCAATACAAATTAGGGAGGCGTGGTACAAAGTGATGGTACAGTGGCATTTCACACCAGAAGGATTCCACTCGATTTACCCAGAGGTTACGCAGGAATGCTGGAGGGGGATGTTCAGGTAAAGGGGACTGGAGACACACATGGTGGGACTGCCCGATACTGAAGAGATCCTGGGAAGAAATTAAGGACCGAATACAACAAATGGTATGCGGTCTCCCATTATACTCACCCAAGGAATGGATGTGCAGGCTTTTTGACCGAGTTTCAAATCCCGATGAAACCTCAGCAAAAAGCTTTCATGAGTCTGTTGATAGCAGCCTGGTTAGAATTAGCTAGGAATTGGAAGCAAAAAACACCCCCCACGAACATTGAATGGTTGCATAAGGTTTGGGGGGTTTCTGGCCATGGAGTGGGTGACCTATGGGATAAAAGGGGATAGAGACATATTCTGTGAAGATAGGGGAATGATGCTGGATTTCCTGAGGGGAGGGTATATGCAAGGATTTCCTGAGGGAAGGGTATATACAACAATGGTGTCCCCAAAACCTGAAAATACTGGACATAATGTGGACATTAAGCTTAGATTGGAGGGCAGAAATACAGTCTTACTGGATTAGAATTTGGGCACGGGGGGGATGGGTTTAGGAAAGGTGGGTGCAAATGTTTTATATTTTATAGATGTTGAAAATGCCAATTAAGAAACAATTTCTTTTTTTAAAAGACCCCAACCCTAAAATCTGAATGACACCATATCTCTGAATAACCCAGATCAGACAACTAGTTACTCACGTATGGTTGCCCATGCACCCAATGTAAGAGTGGTTAGCAAAACAGTGGTCTTAGGAAAGCGGTCAGTGGGACAATCTAGTGGTCGTTTCGCTAACCCTAGTTCAAGCGCTACGTTGGTAGACAAAGGAAAATCTGTTGAAGGGAAAACCTTTTCACATTCCTCCAGTGCAAGTGATAGTTACAACAGGCGCCTTACTCTCCGAATGGGGGAGCCTATTACCCCCACCACACAGCGCATGGCCTGTGGACACAAATCGTAGCCCAAAATCACATTAACTTTTTAGAGCTACTAGCAGTACTCGAAGCCCTACAAGCCTTTCAGGTTCATCTAACAGGTGAAACAGTGCAAGTCCTCACAGACCGCTCCACTGCCACGTTTTACATAAAGAAGCAGAGAGGGACACACTCTACAAGTCTGTCCAGGCTAGCCCAGAAAATCTGGAAGTGGGCACTCAAGCAGAACGTTCCTAATATCCCAAAACGTTCCAGGGGAACTCATTTCTCTATTAGACTCTCCAAGCGGAGACCCTACCTGTAGAACACGTGTAGCAACTCAACAGAGACATTTTATACACCATCTTTTCCCTCTGAGGTTTATTCTCTTTTAGACTTGTTTGCCAGGAACCAAAACACACAATGGCCAGACTTCCATCCCAGATCCGAGGGGAACGCCCTATGAATGAACTGGTCAGGGAAATTTGCTTGCGCTTTTCCACCCGACACCGCTCCTCAGCAGAATAGTGCACAAAATGCACCAGGAACCAGCAACTCTCATCCTTGTTGCTCCAATGTGGGCAAGACAATCTTGGTTCCCACAACTGATCAAACTGGTTATGTGCAACCCAATCAAGCTCCCATGCCCAGTCAACATGCTCACCAAACACGGGGGGACGATGTTACACTCACATCCTCAGTTTCTGAACTTAGCAGCTTGACTCAGGAAGTCATAGAGTTTGGTCATTTAAAACTACTGCAAAGGTGTATGCAAATCCTCAAGGAGGCACGTAAACCTAACACCAGACACTGTTACTTTAACAAATGGAAAGGATTTGTAATATGGTACCAGTCAAAACATGTAAACCCTATTGAATGTACTCCATCACATATTCTTCACTACATGCTCCACTTACTAGACTCTGGCCTAGTATTCAACTCCATCAAGGTTCACCTAGTGGCTATATCCGCGTACACCACTCGAAAAAAACAAGGAGTCCTGGTGGAAAGTCCCTGTGAAGGCTTTCATGTAAGGAGGAAAGAGACTTTACCCCCAATTTTCAACCTGCCTCCATGGTGGGATCTCCATGTGGTACTCTCAAAGCTCATAGGTCCTCCCTTTGAGCCTATGTACAAATCCAGCCTTAAACACCTAACATACAAGACAGCTTTTCTGGTGGCTATAACCTCCATAAGAAGAGTCGGTGAGCTACAAGCTTTGTCAGTGCAAGACCCTTTCTTTGTTATCCACAAAGATAAGTTGGTACTTATAACACGCCCTAGGTTTTCAACTAAGTTCAGATCCAGGTTCCATGTTAACCAATCCATTGAACTACCCGCTTTCTTTCAAAATCCTTCAAACTCAGCTGAGAAGAACCTCTGTACACTAGATGTAAGGACAAAACCGCTAAGAAAAACAGACTAATTGTTTGTCTCCATAGCACATGGCAGGGAAGGTAATCATGTTTCAAAGAGCACCTTCTCGAGATGGATAGTCAAATGCATACAGCTCTGCTACTCCCTATTAGACAAACTCTGCCTTTCACAACAAGAGCTCACTCTACCATGGGTACAGGAGCTACCTTAGCCTTTATTGCAAACGCCCCTCTGGCTGCCGTTTGCAAAGCAGCTTCATGGAGTCCCCTACATACTTTTACTCAGCATTACTGCATTCACACACATTCTAAAGCAGATTCACAGGTGGGAGAAGCTGTGCTAAAACACCTATTTGGAAATTGACCTCGAATCCCAGTTACAAGAGACTATGCTGACCTTGAGCAAGAAAAAGTGTAAAGCTACGTATATAAAATTTAAGGAAATCAAGGAAATCAAGAGCCAATTAGAATTGCCCCGATCACACTGGACAGAACGATCCCTACAAATACAAGACAATGATACTATATAAACGCAAATAGGGCAAATAGACTTTTAGCTAGACAACTGAGACTGGCTGCAGCGAACCGCACCATAATGGCTGTGAAACAACCGGATGGGTCAATAGCCACAGATAACGAAACGATTATGATGAGCTCCTTCGAAGAATGTCATGGCGCATTATATAAGTCCGATAATCCTGACCAACAAGAAATACAGGAATATTTAAGGAACTCCCGACTGCGTAAACTGGAGACAACTGACAGGGAAAGAGTGGAAGAAGAAATCACTAGGGATGAAGTGGAAGCAGTAATTAAAGGCCTGCCATGCAATAAAACACCAGGTCAAGACAGGTTCCCTGCGTGCTTTTACAAAAAAAGCCATAACTATCAGAGCCCATTATTAGCCGTCTCTTTAACTCAGAGTCTGAGAGGTTCAGTGACCTAATCCATGGCAGAAGCGAAGGTGGTGGTACTTGGCAAACCAAATAAAGACTTGACGGTTTGTGGGTCCTACCGTCCCATCACACTTCTAAATTTGGATGCAAAAATGTATACAGGGGTCCTGGCGTCCAATGTCGCCCCTCCTGCCGGAACTAGTGGAAACGGACCAAGCTGGATTTATGAAAGGGAGGCAAACCTGGGACAACACCAGAAGGCAGGCCCACCTCATGGGGAAGGTGGAGCACCGTAGGGTTCTGGCGGTATTGATTTCACTCTCTGCAGAGAAGGCCTTTGATAGAGTCGAATGGCCCTTTCTGTTTGCCAATGGAGCAAATGGGGATGGGTCCTATATTCATAAACATGGTCTCAAAGCTAATTACAACTCCCCCACGATGCGGCTCTCAATTAACTCTTGCCTGTCGGATAAGGTACACATCTTGTGAGGGATACGGCAGGGATGCCCCTTGTCCCCACTCCTCTACGCAGTCTATCTAGAACCGGGGTCTCCAACCTTTTATTTGGCAAGAGCTACTTGTAGTTAATTGCCAATAGGCAGGAGCTACTAGGGTGGTGATATCCAGGAGAAGGAGAATTTCGACCAAGATATTTTTGGGCAGTATATTTGCTCTTCATATAAAAAAAGGAATACCATATGTATTAACTGTGATATTAATATTTCAATAACTTCGAAAACAGGTTTATTTTATTATTTTGTTATTAGATGCTGTTTCCTAAAAATTGTTAAGCATATCAGAAGTAGGAAACTAATCGGGAAATTCAATGTGTAGGCTTAACCTGCATGCTATCCACCAGTGCTCAGTAATCTGGTGTAAATCTTAAAACGGCAACAGCACTCAGATGCTGTCAGGCGGGATCAAGGTTTTCATTTCGGGAAGTTCAGCTGAAAGAGGCAGATTCACAGAGACAGGCAATCACATTGGCTAATAGCGCAGATACCTTTTTAACCATAGTGATTGCACACCCGACATGGCAGACATATATTCGGGACAGTTTTTAAACTTTCTTTAAATAGACTCAGCCATGGGAGTCACTGTGCCCTTCAAACTGCACCATCTATAAAAGAGCATTTGTTTTTCATCAAATAATTAGCACCTTTTGAAGAACGGCTCTGAAACAGCATTTGGATTGCGCATTTAGTTTACCTACTTTTTAGAATCGCATACAAATTCCTCTTGGAAAATTATTTTCATAATTTGTGTGTATTACTGCAAAATTCCTATCAGTGTTACTATTTTATTCCCACTTTAACTTGGGCACCGTTGATTAAAGACACACATTTTTTCTTTACACTGGAACAAAAATGTTTAAAGTGGTGACTTGTAGCGAGCGCCCATGAGACAACATATGAGTCTTTAAATTAACATTTTGAGCAAAGAGTATGGTTGTAACGAGGGGCGTCTTATTCAGAATGGATGGCGACATGTCACTCTGCTCCCTTTTATGAAGGGGGCAGTATCAGTTATCACTGCTTCTCCTTGCAGGAATCATGTTATTGTGGTGCATGACCAATGGGCCAAGCTTGGCTTGCATGTGCAACTCTGATATGTTGGAATTGTTCAGGTATTAGATAATTACTTGTAAATTATGTTTTACTGAATTTTTGCAAAAACAGTGTTCATAAATTGCACCATTTCAGCCCAGTATTGAAAGGCTGGAAATCCCTTGCCAGAATTTGAACATGTGTACAGGTTCCCCATAGATATCTATAGATCTCCCCATTTGTGCACACATAGCCAAAGGGGATTAGCCCTGTTAATTGTTCTCCCAAACCATGTCTCGCCTCTGTTCTCTCCCTATATTCATCACCCTATTTTGTACAGTGCTCTGTTACTTAGTAACTAGGTTTAAGCTATATTAATTCTATGCATATGGAAATATATATATATATATATATATTTCGGAGGCTTGTGGAATATGCTTAGATCACATGCTGTGCATAGGCCGATATCCAATGGAAGCTGCAGTGTATTAGTTGAAAAGGGACGTTGACAGGGTGTGTCAGTAATACTATCCCTAGTGTGACGTCCACTGTACCCATGATCCCTCATGCGTCGAGGTCCCTCAGATTGTTTTTTTCCCACCATGCTAGACGGACGCGTATAGCGGAGTTCCTTTCGGCGATAAGCCATTGACTTTATACAATTACAATAGTTTTCTTTCGAACCTTTCATCGACTGCCGTAACACCACGCTGAGTAAAGAGAAAGAAAACTGCCTGTCGGAGACCATTGCGATGGACTGTACGGCCTCGGAAGGCCACCCCGGGCCTTGGCCCAGACAGTAGGGAGAGAGGGGGGAGGCCATATTAGGCCATTTTAGAATGCATATGCTCCCCTTCCTACACTTTGTTCGCCCAGCTGTCATTTCCATAAC
Organism: Ambystoma mexicanum; assembly: GCF_040938575.1. Lineage (NCBI taxonomy): Eukaryota > Metazoa > Chordata > Amphibia > Caudata > Ambystomatidae > Ambystoma > Ambystoma mexicanum. The sequence goes on from NC_090937.1 coordinate 303,071,267, forward strand.
CCACAATTATGGAAAATACACCATTTAAATTTTGCCCTAAGTGTAATCGCAAATTCCTCTGGTCGACAAACACTTAGTTTGCAATTTCTCCAGAGAGACCACGTCGAGATGTCTTATCGAGCGTGCAGGCTCTTCAAGTCTAAGACGCTGAAGGACCGCTCTGCCAAGCGTTGGGCCCACTACGCCAGGCAACTCGAGGCCATGGAAGTAGAGGGAGCCTTTAGCAATGGCAGCAACGCCACACTTTTGGACGTCAAGGGCATCGGAGCAGCTTCGCCTACTCAAGCGCAGACCACCGACCCCGTTAGACAGGCCGGCGGCCATGTTGTGGGGACTACACCCGGCGGCGGCAGTGCTACAGAAACACACACCACCAAGCACATAAATCGCAGTCGACATTCAGCAGATGAGTTGAATACTCGACAACGTTCGACACCCCGTGAAAGGTCCACCGAGTCCCGGTCCTCTGGGCAATCTCGTTCAAGATCGCCACACGACGAGGCTCAACTGTCGAAAGGTGGCAAGGGGGTCGCGCAAAAAACTCCCTCTGAAGGCCGATCGTCGACCGACAAAGCCTCGGCTCCCACACCCGAAGTTCGACGTTTGTCTAATAAAACGGCAGGCCCCAAGAAGTCTGTTTAACATTCATCTGGGCCCCAGGGTGGGGAAAAACATCATAAAAAGTCACCTAAGACCCCTCCCACGGACAAAAGTCCTGCTAGGGACAAGTCATCACAAAAGGGTATACTGTCCAAGCCCATAGAGAAACCTAAAGACTCTAGGCCAAGGGTTATACCTCGCACTAATGAGGATATAGGTATTCCCACTCGACCCATGGTAATCCCAAATTCGAAGGAATGGTCTTCGCAAGATATCGATAGGGTTATGCGAAGAATGTCCTTTATGGCTAATTTTTATAAAAAAGAACCCAGATTACTTTCAATGTTTTCACTCCATTCCTCCCACCTCAGCTCCTTCCGGCTCTCGAGCCTCTGCCTTACGCTCTCAACCTCCTGCTAAGAGGTCTCGCCCTAATGTCCCCGTACAAATCAGGGTTATAGCTCTATATGACCCTGAAATAGGACCAGAAGACCAAGATGGCCTTTCATTTGTGGAAGCATCTGACCCTCTACTTATTGAAGAGGAAACTGATGAACTTTATTATGGGGATGAAGAGCCAGACGAAGACCAAGAGGTGAACATGTACTCCATAGCTTCTCGTATTAATCCAGACCCCCCCCGTGGTAGATTCCTCTGTCGACAATCAACCTCTACTCAATGAAGTTTTAGCCAAAGCGATGGAACACTTCTGTATTGATACACAGGAGGTACAGGAAGACAGACTTTGCTGAACAAATATTGGGGGACAAGAAGGCAGTAGGCCAGTTTATCCCACTGCTTAAGTCGATACAACGCAGAATACAACCTTCCTTAGAGGTTCCCAATCTCACACAGGCCGTTAACCTGTGTGTGGAAAAAAACAGTTTAGGCCTGCACCTTCAGAGTCCTTATACATAAGAGGCCAGTTGAAACCAGACTCATTGGTGGTCACCACCACAAGAAAAAGAGCAGGCACGCCCCTTGCTTCCTCCCAGGTACCACCGGATAAGGAAAGCAAGAAAATATATGCAATGGGTAGAAAGGTCGCCCCTTCAGCTTCCTACCAGATGAGAATAGCCAACAATGCTACCCTTTTTGCAAGTTATAACTGCCATAAGTGGGAGGAAGTTTGTGTTACTTTCTTCCGACCTGGAGCCACTGAAATCACAACTAGCTCAAGTGGCTGCCGACAGAAGGGCAGTGTCTTCTTGTCTTCTCAAGTAAAATTTCAATGCAGCAGACAATGCCGGGAGGGTCATTGCAGAGGGGACTATTATAAAAAGACCACAAAGAAAGTACTGCTACGTTGGGGTTCTACCAAATCAGATTCCAATTGTGAGGAAGAAAATTTGTATTAGGGGAACCCTTTTTCCTTTACTAGTGGAACTTATTCTAACATAAGTAGCCTACAATGATGTCCAGAAAGAAACACACAAGAAAAGTCTGCATAGTTAGCAAAGTAAATTGTAATGTAAAAAACACAATTAATTATCTTATGAACACTTGTACGTATCAAGGAAGAGTGTGCATTGAACAGAAAGTTGGTGTAGTCAGCATTAACACAAGAAACACCCATAAATTTCAGTGAATCCTTTAGCGAAATGTGGTTAACTAGGGAAACCAAAAATAGGACAACCAATGCGTCAAACAAATAAGCAGTCTCTCTATTGTTATTAGTGAAATACAACTTGAATTTAAGAGAACAAGAAAAATAATATATGTAGTATATATAATAAAATGTTACTTAAATTGCATAAATTGTACAGATAGCTAGTCTCTGTTCCAGTAAAAAGTCCTGGTATACATTTTTCAGAGATCAAAAAATTCTCTGGGCAGGTGTCATGCCTGTGGCAGTGAGAGATCTAAACACCGACTGCCGCACCTTCAGTCAATGGACGGCAATTGTCTAGTGCATGAAAACTTCTGATGTGCATCGGCCAAAAACAGATGCCTTAGTGTGCATTGGCCAAAAAATATATATAGGTGCCAACGTTGCAGGGGGTTGGATCCTGGTTCTGTATGCGGATAGTTGTTAAGCATATGCCAGGTGTCCGTCTGGGATCCCTCTAGTTGGGCTTGTTGATCCCCCTTGCAAGAAGTTTATACGTTTCGGCAGCAATCACGTCCTAGTGTCAAACCGAAAAATAGTTTCTAGTTGGACATGGCGGCTGCCTTCTTCAGGGTGCAAAAATTGGCTCCACAAATGTCCTAGAAGCTATCTCTAATGGAGGCCTGCTCTTCTGTCAGACAGCTGCAACAAAATCAGGATGTCAATTTGAAATAAACTTGCGTCTCTGTAAAGTAGAGGGCGGGGGTGACGTGGTCACGATTCAAAACCCACCACCCATCCTTGAAAGAGGTGGGCGCTTGAGTGGAGTCCCTTAAAATAGTTCAAGTAGAAGAGACATAACGGGAAATCCCATGCGAAAACGTGGGGCGTAATTCTCACGTCCGGCTATCCTGTGTGGATTAATAACCTGAACGGGTGTGCTTGGCCGTGTTGTGTTGGTCGCTGACCTGTGTGCGTCTGGCGGCATCAGGCTGGCTCGAGACGTTCCCCTGGGAGTAAAAAGACATGCATGGCTTTGCCAGTCAGGCTTTAGGCCAGAAACACAAGCCACACTGATTAATTTGCCAGTGGAACCTAATGTGCTCTTTGGCAAGGCTGTAGAAGACGCACTCAAGACAGCAAAGGATGAGTATGACACTCTAAAATCTTTAGGTATGCTCACAAACAAACCGACTGGTCAAAGGGGTAACAGTAATTTTTGCCATTTTTGGGGCCAAAATTCAGAGGATCCGGCTACAGTCAAGGCCAAGTTTCCTATGGCAACAATCAAGGACAAGCGTCCAAGGCTATCCACGAGGACAACGCAGAGGTCGCGGTGGTCGGGGCAGAGGCCGAGCTCGAGGTGGCACCCCACCTCAGAACAAGTGACATTCCTCTCCAGGTACCCTCCCATGCATCTCCAGTAGGAGGACACATTTCCAACTTCACCCACGCATGGGAGGGTATCCCCTCGGACAGATGGGTGCTGTCCACGGTAGCAGGGGGCTACTGCATAGAACTACTTCAACGTCCTCACGACCACCCCCACGACAGAAGGTTCGCTCGGAGGAACATCAGCGTATCCTTCTAGAAGAAATAACAACGCTTCTATTAAAGGACGCCATAGAAGTGGTCTCAATCAACCAGCTAAACGGGGGTATTTATTCAACTTATTTCCTTGTGCCAAAAAAAGACATAACAATGCGCCCTGTATTAGATTTGCGCCCTGCAAACAAGTATGTCAAGCCACAAAAGAATGTCGGCATGACTACGCTACAAGAGGTAATCCCCCTACTAAAAAAGGGGATTACATGGCAACAATGGATATGAAAGATGCCTATTTTCATATTCCAATGTTCCCAGCTCACAGAAGATTCTTGCGTTTCAAGATGGCGAACCAGCACTACCAAGTCAAAGTGCTGCCCTTTGGAATAGCCTCGGCTCCAAGGGTATTCCCAAAGGTACTGGCGGTAGTGGCAGCGCACCTGCGCAGGGGAGCAATCCCAGTGTACCCTTATTTGGACGACTGGCTCATAACAGGGGAATCAACTCTGATTTGCAGACAAAACATCCAAAAAACAATCAACCTCCTCTTTCAATTAGGCTTCTCAATCAACGAGAAAAAATCAAGCCTAGTGCCAAGCACTTCCAAACAGTTTCTAGGAGCTATCCTAAACTCAGATGAGGGATTGGTCTTTCCCTCAGAGGTAGAGTAAAACATGTGTTACTGCAAATACCACATTATCAGGCCGGCAGCCAGATAAGGGTGGCGCAAAGCAATGCGTTTAATTGGCATGATGGCATCTTGCATATACCTGGTTCCTCACGCGCGCCTACATCCCATACAGGAGTGGTTGGCGAAACAATGGTCTCAGGCAAGTGGTCAGTGGGACGATCTAGTGGTCGTTTCGCCAACACTGGTACAAAATCTTCGCTGGTGAACGAGAGAAATTCTGAAGAAAGGGAAACCCTTCTATGACTCAGATACAGGCAGTGGTCACAACGGATGCCTCACTGGCAGGGTGGGGGGTGCCTCACTACCTTCACCACACAGCTCAGGGTCTGTGGTCTCACACTGCAGCTCAGAACCACATCATTGTGCTGGAGCTTCTGGCTGTATTGAAAGCGCTTCAGACATTCGAACCCCATTTAACAAACCTGTCAGTGCAGATCCTAACGGACAGCACCACAGTGATGTTTTATATCAACAAACGGGGGTACCAGCTCTCCAAATCAATCCAGATATGCACAGAAAATCTGAAAATAGGCACTCAGACGCAAAAAGTTCCTGTCATCACAACATGTTCCAGGGGAACGCCACGCTCTAGCAGACCCATTGAGCAGAGATCCCCTACCAGAGGAACACAAGTGCTGTCTACACGAAGAAGTCGTAGAACACCTCTTCTCTCAATGGGGTTTCCCAACTATAGACTTATTTGCCACAAGCGAAAATCGTCAATGCACAGACTTCACGCCCAGGTTCCCCCAGCCAGGCTCCAAGGGGAACGCCCTATGGATGAACTAGTCAGGGAAGTTTGCTTACGCTTTACCCCCGACTCCTCTCATGAGGAAGGTGGTGAACAAGTTACACAAGGCACCAATGACGCTGATCCTTCTTGCTCCTATGTGGGCAAGACAACCGTGGTTTCCACATCTGCGCAGACTGGCGATCCCATCAAACTCCAGTGCCAGTACAACCTACTCACCCAGCATGGAGGACTAACAGTGCACCCACAGCCACACTCAATGAACTTGGCAGCATGGCTCCTGAAGTCAGAGTTAAGATATCTCAATCTTCCACAGAGATGCATGGATATCTTGAAGGAATCAAGAAAACCAAACACTAGGCACTGTTACTATGATAAATGGAAAAGATTCGTAATTTGGTGCCAGAATAAGCAAATCAACCCCATTGATTGTACTGCATATTAACATTCTAACCTATATGCTCCACTTACTAGATGCAGGGTTAGTGTTCAACTCCTTTAAAGTCCACCTGGCGGCTTTGTCTTCGCTCATCCGCTTCTCCAAGCAACGAGTTGGGGGGTAGATCTCTCTCCGCAGCAGGGGCCTCCCTCTGGAACAGCCTTCCTGTCTCCCTAAAACTTGAGGAGAACGATGTCCGGTTCCGGAAGCACCTCAAAACCTTCCTCTTTGCTTCTGCTTTTTCTCCCCCTCTCCCCTGCTAAATTCCTGACTGAAACTGCACTGAATCTGCAACTGGGCCACTCTCACCGATCTCGGTCCTTGGCCCTGCCACTCTCCCCTTGCACTGCGGGACTGTCTCTGTATCCCTACAGCCCCTCTTCCCAGCACTTGTCTGCACTTACCTTGCACTTGCCACCAGTTGGCCCTTATTATTTATCTTGTTATTCTACTACCCCTGTACTGCACTTTCCCCCTCGCCCTTTCCCCTTGCACTTTTCCCTTCCCCGCTAGATGTGAGGAGAGTGGTTCTCTACTACGTAGACCAGACCAGACCGCTAACGAAGACGGATCAACTGTTTGTCTCCATAACGCCAGGCAGAGAAGGAGATTGCATCTCTAAAAATGCCATCTCTAGGTGGATAGTCAGATGTATCCAACTAAAACACTGCCTTTTACTCCAAGGGCCCACTCCACAAGAGGTACTGGAGCCAGTGTGGCTTTCATTGCAAATGTCCCCTTAGACAGTATTTGCAAAGCAGCTACATGGAGCTCAATACATGCTTTCACTCTGCACTACTGCATTGACACTCATTCCAAGACAGATACACAAGTGGGACAAGCGGTTCTAAGACATTTATTCGCTCATGAACCTTCTCACATCCCACCTCCTTCTTCCACTGCTCACTAATCAATGCACAACATGTGATTTAAGCAGATTCCACAAGCCTCAGAAGGGATACATTACTCACCCTAATCGTATTTCTGATGCTTGTATCTGCTTAGATTCACATGCGGCCCATCCTTCCTCCCCTCGAAGAGAAGGCGCATGGATGCTTGAGCTAGTCTGATACGTATCTGCCTGGATACAACTGTACTCGCGCCGCGCTACATGCGTGAGGGATCATGGGTACAGTGGAAGTCACACTAGGAATAGTATTACTGGCACGCCCTGTCGACATCCCCTTTCGAGTTTCAAAAACAACTGTAACACTCTGCAGCTTCCACTAGATATCGGCCTATGCACAGCATGTGAATCTAAGCATATACAAGCATCAGAAATACGATTACGGTGAGTAATGTGTCCCATATGCAAACCGCTGCTCACATTTCCCACTTAATTCCAACTATCGTTTCGTAAAACATCTCACATTGTTTTTTTAAGTGCTGGTATTAATAGATATGTCACTTTACATTCCTGTTTAGTTTTTATAAATGTAAGTGGACAAGCACCAGAAAGCAGTGCAGCTAGTAGTTTTCCATGTTTACTTAAATGTAAAATTGCAGTTATCGCTTGAATTCCTGTTTTGGGACATCCATAGAGGTGGGCTCCTCCATATCATGCCATATTCCATCCTATGCTTTAATACAGTTCAGGAACTAGAGCTTTAAAACCGGGAACTCAATATCTGAAAATATAAAAAATAATTCAGTTTTACCATAAACGCACAAAGCGAGATGTACCTTTTTTTTCTTGTAAGCCGGGTTTCGCCGAGATTATTTTTCTATGCACACACGCGCGCTGAGAAAACTATTACAGCTGTATCATTATTTCCCCCATTCAGATTGAAAGTCTACAATTACTAGCATGTAAAGTAATGCTAGCTGAAATAAATCTAATGAAACACAGTGAGACTGTAACAATCACAGCCCCAGCTTTGTTTTACACAGATGTAGATTTATGCACCCAGGCCCTTTCTAATCCGTCATCATTTGAACCTCTTCGTGACAATGGCCACAACAGACATTTGCCATTTACTTTTGTTATTGATAGTTACTTGTTGGGACGCTGCCCAAGCCCTTCAAGCCCAGATGCAGCCCCCCCCCCCTCTCACTGTGCACTCAGCTTTTGACTGTTTACAGGAAGAGGAGTGGGAGGGGGCAGGGGAAAAGTCTGAGGGACTTAAGACACCCAAATAAACACAAAATGCTCATTTTGGGGTCTGATCAAAGAGCTACTGGGAAGCCTCAGACGAGCTACCAGTAGTTCACGATCTACTGGCTGAAGACCACGGACTAGAACCACTCTTAACATCTATTAGGCAAAATCCAGCTATTATGGGGATAAAGTTCGGGGTGGAGGAACATAAGATTGCAGCCTTCGCAGATGACATGATGATGTTCCTGACTGACCCAGAGACTGCTATACCGGTACTACTTAAAGCACTCTTAGAGATGGAGAAGAAGGCAGGACTAAAGATCAATATGGTTAAATCTGAGCTACTGAGTTTAGGGCTTAATGAACATCCGGTTGAATCTGCAAATGTTCTCCCTGTTGAAATTGGCTAACGGCAAAATCGCTTACCTGGGAGTGACCCTAAAGGAATCTATCTCAGGATTATACAGGGCAAACTATACCCGGAGCTGCTCTCCAAAATCAAACCGGACCCAACTTGATGGTCTCCGATGTGTATATCTTGGCTGGGGAGTATAGCTACATTACAGTCCTGCAAGTGATTTTCAAGACCTTCAACAAACTGGTGGAACAATTTGTATGGCAAGGCAGCGTCCTAGAATAGCGCTGGAAACTTTGATGGCTCCGTGGCTGAAGGGAGGGTTAGGACTGCCGAATTTCGCCAAATACTATGCAGTGGCCCAACTACAGGTCATACGCGAATGGCTTTCAAACGATATGTCAAAACCCGGGGGCTAGAATAGATCAGGCTGTTGCTTGGACTCCCCAAGATGGGTTGCTATGGCTGAAAAGGCAGGACAGACCCCGTAATGTAGGGATGAGTCAAATATTGTTGCTTGTATGCAACCTTTTGGACCGCCTTCTTAGTCCGGGCCAATTAATAACAATCCCATCTCGATTCACACCTCTGTTTGGGAGCCCGCAGTTCTCCCCAGGGATGTGCCATGGCTCATTTGTAAGATTGCAGGAAGCGGGATGTGTAAAAATCGGAGACATGATGGAAGCAAGAGAGGTTAGGACATTCGAAGAGTGTAAACAGCAACTCAAGCTAACAGAGAAAGATAGATTAGAGTACTATCAACTGAGGCACTGGCTGAAACAACCATAGGGGTCTGACCCCATTTGAGAAATTCATCAACGCATACACGGGATAAACAACTGGATTCCAAATTATCTAGGATCCTACAAGGGGAGGGCCCGGACTACACTTGGACATACATGACCTGTTGACCGAAGACACTCTGGGAAGAGATGCCTCTAAAGCACTGGGAGAATTTATGGGAACAAATACCAAAACTAACTAGATCAATACAAATTAGGGAGGCGTGGTACAAAGTGATGGTACAGTGGCATTTCACACCAGAAGGATTCCACTCGATTTACCCAGAGGTTACGCAGGAATGCTGGAGGGGGATGTTCAGGTAAAGGGGACTGGAGACACACATGGTGGGACTGCCCGATACTGAAGAGATCCTGGGAAGATATTAAGGACCGAATACAACAAATGGTATGCGGTCTCCCATTATACTCACCCAAGGAATGGATGTGCAGGCTTTTTGACCGAGTTTCAAATCCCGATGAAACCTCAGCAAAAAGCTTTCATGAGTCTGTTGATAGCAGCCTGGTTAGAATTAGCTAGGAATTGGAAGCAAAAAACACCCCCCACGAACATTGAATGGTTGCATAAGGTTTGGGGGGTTTCTGGCCATGGAGTGGGTGACCTATGGGATAAAAGGGGATAGAGACATATTCTGTGAAGATAGGGGAATGATGCTGGATTTCCTGAGGGGAGGGTATATGCAAGGATTTCCTGAGGGAAGGGTATATACAACAATGGTGTCCCCAAAACCTGAAAATACTGGACATAATGTGGACATTAAGCTTAGATTGGAGGGCAGAAATACAGTCTTACTGGATTAGAATTTGGGCACGGGGGGGATGGGTTTAGGAAAGGTGGGTGCAAATGTTTTATATTTTATAGATGTTGAAAATGCCAATTAAGAAACAATTTCTTTTTTTAAAAGACCCCAACCCTAAAATCTGAATGACACCATATCTCTGAATAACCCAGATCAGACAACTAGTTACTCACGTATGGTTGCCCATGCACCCAATGTAAGAGTGGTTAGCAAAACAGTGGTCTTAGGAAAGCGGTCAGTGGGACAATCTAGTGGTCGTTTCGCTAACCCTAGTTCAAGCGCTACGTTGGTAGACAAAGGAAAATCTGTTGAAGGGAAAACCTTTTCACATTCCTCCAGTGCAAGTGATAGTTACAACAGGCGCCTTACTCTCCGAATGGGGGAGCCTATTACCCCCACCACACAGCGCATGGCCTGTGGACACAAATCGTAGCCCAAAATCACATTAACTTTTTAGAGCTACTAGCAGTACTCGAAGCCCTACAAGCCTTTCAGGTTCATCTAACAGGTGAAACAGTGCAAGTCCTCACAGACCGCTCCACTGCCACGTTTTACATAAAGAAGCAGAGAGGGACACACTCTACAAGTCTGTCCAGGCTAGCCCAGAAAATCTGGAAGTGGGCACTCAAGCAGAACGTTCCTAATATCCCAAAACGTTCCAGGGGAACTCATTTCTCTATTAGACTCTCCAAGCGGAGACCCTACCTGTAGAACACGTGTAGCAACTCAACAGAGACATTTTATACACCATCTTTTCCCTCTGAGGTTTATTCTCTTTTAGACTTGTTTGCCAGGAACCAAAACACACAATGGCCAGACTTCCATCCCAGATCCGAGGGGAACGCCCTATGAATGAACTGGTCAGGGAAATTTGCTTGCGCTTTTCCACCCGACACCGCTCCTCAGCAGAATAGTGCACAAAATGCACCAGGAACCAGCAACTCTCATCCTTGTTGCTCCAATGTGGGCAAGACAATCTTGGTTCCCACAACTGATCAAACTGGTTATGTGCAACCCAATCAAGCTCCCATGCCCAGTCAACATGCTCACCAAACACGGGGGGACGATGTTACACTCACATCCTCAGTTTCTGAACTTAGCAGCTTGACTCAGGAAGTCATAGAGTTTGGTCATTTAAAACTACTGCAAAGGTGTATGCAAATCCTCAAGGAGGCACGTAAACCTAACACCAGACACTGTTACTTTAACAAATGGAAAGGATTTGTAATATGGTACCAGTCAAAACATGTAAACCCTATTGAATGTACTCCATCACATATTCTTCACTACATGCTCCACTTACTAGACTCTGGCCTAGTATTCAACTCCATCAAGGTTCACCTAGTGGCTATATCCGCGTACACCACTCGAAAAAAACAAGGAGTCCTGGTGGAAAGTCCCTGTGAAGGCTTTCATGTAAGGAGGAAAGAGACTTTACCCCCAATTTTCAACCTGCCTCCATGGTGGGATCTCCATGTGGTACTCTCAAAGCTCATAGGTCCTCCCTTTGAGCCTATGTACAAATCCAGCCTTAAACACCTAACATACAAGACAGCTTTTCTGGTGGCTATAACCTCCATAAGAAGAGTCGGTGAGCTACAAGCTTTGTCAGTGCAAGACCCTTTCTTTGTTATCCACAAAGATAAGTTGGTACTTATAACACGCCCTAGGTTTTCAACTAAGTTCAGATCCAGGTTCCATGTTAACCAATCCATTGAACTACCCGCTTTCTTTCAAAATCCTTCAAACTCAGCTGAGAAGAACCTCTGTACACTAGATGTAAGGACAAAACCGCTAAGAAAAACAGACTAATTGTTTGTCTCCATAGCACATGGCAGGGAAGGTAATCATGTTTCAAAGAACACCTTCTCGAGATGGATAGTCAAATGCATACAGCTCTGCTACTCCCTATTAGACAAACTCTGCCTTTCACAACAAGAGCTCACTCTACCATGGGTACAGGAGCTACCTTAGCCTTTATTGCAAACGCCCCTCTGGCTGCCGTTTGCAAAGCAGCTTCATGGAGTCCCCTACATACTTTTACTCAGCATTACTGCATTCACACACATTCTAAAGCAGATTCACAGGTGGGAGAAGCTGTGCTAAAACACCTATTTCCCGCTGTACCTTCTCACAACCCACCACCTTCTCCAGACACTGCTCGCTAGTCTATGCATAGCATGTGATCCAGATCCACAGTACTCAAGATGCATTATTCACCGTAATCGTATTTCTGATGCTTGCATCTGCTTAGATTCACATGTGCCCACCCTTGCTCCCCTGTGGAGTAGACGGTGCTTAGAGGTTTTCTGGATTTATTTACTCTACATCTGCACTCGTGTTACACTTCATGCTACCACATGTCAGTAACAAAACAATCTGAGGGACCTCGACGCATTAAGGACCATGGGTACAGGAGATGTCACACTAGGTATAGCATTACTGGCATGTCCTGTTTTCGTTTTTTGAGTTTTAAAAACAAAAAAGGTATTACTTCGCAGCTACCACTAGATGTTGGCCTATGCATAGCATGTGAATCTAAGCAGATACAAGCATCAGAAATACGAATACGGTGAGAAATGTATCCTATACCCCTTTATCTCTTCATGGTCTGGTTTTAAACCCATCGTTGAACTGCTGTAAAAGGTAAAATCTTGCTTACGATTCTGAGATCACTTGGAGGGGGGAGGTCTAGGGGGGAATTAACTGATTGACTTCACTCAGTTCAGTCAACACGACACGCTTGTTAAAATTACTGAGGTATTTTCCTCCAGCTTTTCCTTATAGCAAATGGGGCTTAAGCTATCATGATATCCCAATTTTTCCCCCTCTGTCCCAGCCAACTTCTTTAAGATGTGTTTCAGCGTATGGTTAAATCTTTCAACCGGAATATCAGTCTGGGTGTGATTGATGGAAGTTTGCAGAGTTTTAATCAGTAGGATATCCTTTACCTCAACTCATACTCCTAAATCCCTTCCTGTTCTTCGGGATGGGACCGCAGTACTTTTGTAAAAAAATAAAAAGCATCAAACATTTTTGTTTTTGTCCTTTTTATTTTATCGCCGTTCAGTCCTCTTTCTCTGCACGGTCGGGGCTGGACGCACTAGAATCACCAGTAATTTTTTATTTTGTCCTTCCTTCCCTCTCCGGTTCCACGGTCATCTAGTCCTCTGTCTGCGCCGTAGTGTCAGGGATTTGTGTCCTGTTCTTCGTGTGAATGTCGTTTCGCTAGGGCGGTCCCCACTCTTTGCCTAGAGTGTCTAGGCCCAGAACATTGTTGGAATTTGTGTTTTTATTGCGATTCCCTCTCCGTTCGGGCACTCCAGCGTCTTCTTCGGTGGGAGGAGGTGTTTCAATGTGTTCTTCCACTTTATCTTCATCGACGAAAAGAAGAAACGCCTGGTAAGTTGTTTACTTTTTAGGGCGCCCCGGGCCAGGGGACTCCTACCCTGGGTCCTCAAATAGCTCTGTTACCAGGGACATCCGTGAGGTGCCCCACAAGGGGCATAATAGGCACACTGGAGGTTCCTCTGAGGGTTCCTGGAGTTGGCCTGCCAAAACCAGACATTGTTCCGAGGTTCCCCGTTTGGGGTCTAAAGTTCAGCCCAGTTCTTCTGTGGTTCTGGATATCAGGATTTGCCCGGAGATCTCCATTTCTGGAGCTTTCCACACCAATACCGGGGTACGCCCTGAGGTCTCCATTTCTGGACCTTTCCACTCTGAGTCAAGTTTCGAGGACCCTCTTGAGGGAGGTATACGTCCCGGCTTCCATTCCGAGATTCCCCTTCTTGGGGCTGACTCTAGTACCGACAGAGTTGAGGGATCCTCTGAGAGTCCTGTCAGTGAGGTACATTCCTCAACATTCCTGCGCTCAGGGTTGTGGTGGTACCATCTTTGTCGAGGGTGCAAAGAAGGTGGTCACGCACCTCAGCCCTTAGAGTACCGGCTCTGCCGAGGTTCCTCCATTGGAGGCTAATTTTGAGGCAGCCCCTGGGATGTCTAGTAAACACCCTAGACCTGCCAGTGCCGGCTCGGCCGAGCATCCTTGTTTCAAGGCTAAAATGTCACATAAGGCCCTTGACTCTCCTAAGGAGACTGCTGCTTCACCTTTGGCTGTTAAGCAGTTCTCCTCGGGTGTTGACAAAATGGCGGCTCAAACTCCACGGTCCATGGCGGCCATTTTGTCTACCCTCATCGTTCAATACGGCTGATGTTGGGGGGCAGGGGGGGGGATTCCTTTTGGGGCTGAGCAGTTTCTTCCACACCATGTGGTTAACAAAAACCTGTTCCGCCATTGAGTGTATTGGCGCGCTCGGGCACCGCTGCCTCATACAGTCTTGCTACCTTCTGCTTCTGCACCCCTGATCTAAGTGGATCCAGCCGGTGCAGGACCTTCCTGGCAACCATCCTCATTGCGTTCATGGCGGTCTGCCCCTTCCGAGCAGTCTCTGCCCACTCAAGCACCTAGACTTTCGTCTGAGGATATGTTTTTTGGGAAATTTCAGACGCTCATGCACTCTGATCCCATGAGGGCATACTTTAAAGGTCTTTTCAGGGAAATGTATCCTCAAACCCCTGTGCTGCCTTCTGCCCCGGCTATTCCTCTGCAGGCCCCGGTGGTGCCACCTCCTCCACCTCTACTTGCTGGACCTCCTCCAGCACTCCCTCTGCCATCGCCAATAGAAATAATATTGTGTGCTCCGCTAGACAAAACTTTAACACCTGAGGCGCCCTGTGCAGCGGTCCAGCCTCTTGTTCCCGCTTCACTGGATGAGGGCCAGGCGGACCAGGACAGCAATGAACAGGCCCGCTCTATCGGAGCATTCCATGACCAGGTGCTGGATTTGATGGCCTTGCTTGATATTACAGAGCCCGAGGTCCCCGCTCCGCAGGAGGCGGTGCATTTTGGCGCCTTTACCCTATTACTGCAGGAGCGAACCGGCCTGTTCCTAGAGAAGGACGTCTTGGCTGAGGCCCGCAAGGTCTGGGAGAAACCCCATATTGGGCTGCATCCCAGCAAGAGGATTGATGCTAGATACTCGCTTCACACCTCGGAAGATGGTCTTGTCGGCTTGTCCGCCCCCATCGTCGCTCCCATCGTCAACGGTTGTGGCAGCAGCCACTCTTCAGTCCAAACCGGCCTCAACATCCTCCACTGCAGCAGCCCAAATTCTCTCCAAGGAGGACAAACTTCTTGATGCCATTGGCAAGAAAGTATTTTCCAATTCGGCGCTCCAACTTAGTCAGACTAACACTGAGCTCATATTGGCTGCGGCCAATGTCAGGCTGTGGAGGGATCTAGCCGATTTCCAGGAATGTTTACTTGCGGATGTGCTAGAAGACTTCAAAGCCGGTTTGCCGGATGACGGAGTGTTGGCCCAGGATCTACTGGAGGCTGCGGCTCACCACGTAGATGCCTCTGCTCGAGGACTTATGGTCGGGGTTGACGTTTCCAGCCATGCGTGGCTCCATGCAACGAAGTTGTCAAAGGAAGTGCAGGACAAAGGTCTGGATCTTCCCTTTGATGGTAAGGAATTGTTCCATTACTCCACAGATCAGGAACTCGCAAAGACGAAGGTGAGTACTCGAACCGCCAAGTCGTTATCGGTCTTGGCGAAAGCTCCAGCTAAGGCCCCTTATACACAGAGGTCAGGGTCCCAAACTTGGTCCTTCTCTGGATTCAGTGGGGTACAGGATTGCTGTGCATGCTGATCTGAAGCTCCTATTGGCAGGCCCCGCTGTAAGCAACAACTGCATGGTGGCTGGTTTTTCTCTCGGCCAGCAGCCTCCTCTCCGGGGACAGGTAGTCTCCCTGCCGACAAATCCTCCAAATTATATATTTTGTCAGTCGCACGAGACTCCGGTGGGAGGTCGAATTTTGTCTCATCTGGAGGCGTGGAAGACCATCACTGAAGACCGATGGGGTTTGTCTAACGCACAGGTGGGCTTCCGATTGCCCCTACCCCACCCTTCAACCCTCCCTTCCAGCAGACCGGGTCGCTCTCCCACAGAGCTGAGGAACAGAAACTTCTTGACTTCAGAGCTGTGGAGCCTGTTCCCCTCAGGGAGCAAGGGGAGGGCTACTAATACTGTCTGTCCAGTGCCCAAACCCATCCAGGCTGGCCTGCGCACTATCCTCGATCTTTCCCAGTTCAATCTTTGTCTTCCCCAAGAGAAATTCAAGATGATCACGCCTTGCCAAATAAATTCCTTCCTTCTTAAGGGCGACTGGCTCAGCATAGTAGACTTCCAGGACGCATACATGCACATTCTGATTTGGAGTCCGCATCGGAAATGACTGCGGTTCTCACGGCAGTGGACGCTCTGAGCAGGCAGAGCACTGTCTCCCACGAGTGGAAACTAGCTCAGGAAGTTCACGAGATCTTCGCCCTTTGCGGAACCCCTCAAGTGGAACTCCTCAAGTGAATTTGTTTGCAATCGGTACCAACCGGAAGTGCGAGCAATATTGCTCAAGAGAATTTCCCCTAAGAGGAGCTCTACGGGACGCGTTTGTGGTGGACTGGGAATTTCCACTTCTGTACGCTTTCCCTCCAGTCCCCGCGATGCCTCATGTAATTAGGAGGTTGAGAAAGTTCAGGAAAACCATGTTTCTAATTGCCCCGGATTGGGCCAGGAGAACCTAGTACTCAGACCTTCTGGACTTGTCCATCTGCCCTCCAATAGGTCTTCCACAAAGAGAGGATATTCTCTCGCAAGAAGGTGGTTGGGTTCTCCATCCAGAGGTTAAAACACTCAACATTCACACATGGTTTCTGAGAGGCTGACCTACAAGGATTGGGACCTCCCAGACAACGCAATGGAGATTTTGCTTTCGGCTAAAAGGCCAGCAACTAAATCTTTGTACCGGTGTCATTGGAATAAATTCAGTAACTAGTGCAAAGACAAGAATATGGACCCTTTTCAGTGTGGCGCTCCCATAGTGCTCTCTTTGATGCTACATCTAGCCAATCTGGGGCTCCAATTTAAAACAAAGGGATATTTGGCCGCGCTTTCCATCTTAAAACGCTCATCTGAGGAGGTCTCATATTTCAAGATCCCGTTAGTCATCCAGTTTCTAAAAGGGTTCACTAATGTGTTCCCACCAATACCATTTCATCTCCCGGCCTGGGATTTAAATCTTGCTTTAAAATGTCTAACGGGTATACCTTTCGAGCATTTACATTCCTGCCCATTAAGACTCTTGACACTGAAAAGTGCCCTTCTTGTAGCGCTAACATCAGCCCGCAGGTTAAGCGAGTTGCATGCTCTTTCATACAAACCACCTTATACTACTTTTTACAAAGACGAGGTAATCCTTAAGGTTAAACCATCCTTCTTGCCGAAGGTAGTTTCTGACTTTTACCTGTCGCAGAAAATACTTCCAGCTGCCTGCCCTCCTCCTCATTTGGGTAAAGAAGAGGAGAGACTGCACAGACTTGACCCAAAAAGGGCTCATTTCGAGAATGTCAAGATTACGTCAAGACGACCAGCTCTTTGTTGGTTATACTGGTCCCAAATTGGGATTAGCAGTCACGAAACAAACTATATCCCGTTGGATTACTGTAGCCATTATGGAGTGGTACAGACTGGTGGGGAAAGATCTACCGGAAGGACTGAGCTCATTCCACGAGGGGCAGGTCTACTTCCGCGGCTCATCAGAGGGGGGTCCCAGTGGCCGACATATGTTCACCCGCAACCTGGACTTCACCGGACCCCCACACACCCCACACAAATGGTGTCAGCCAAGGCGTTCCACAAACATCTTGCAGGGCTGGCAGAGTACTTGGGCCTTCCTCAACCCGAGGTCGAGCAACCATGAGAGGGGGTCCTCGCCGAAGTCCTCACGCTTCGTCCTGCAGTGAGAATGGGCATCCCGATGCAGAAGGATGTAGTCGCCTTGGCCAAAAAGGGCTGGCTCAAGCCCCACTCGCTACAGCCGGTCAGTCGATGCCTGGACGCCAAGTACAGGCAGATGGAGGGGGATACACTCTATCGGCCCACCCTCAGCTGCACTCCTCGCTGATCGATGCAGCATCACTATACTCAGAGCCTCAGTCGTCCTCGGCCTCCTCGTCCGCGGTGCTGCTAGGCAAGGAGATGATCTTGGAGGCGTACGGGAAGAAGCTATATTCCAACACGTCCTTGCACCTTCGTCAAGCCAACGCGGATGCCATGTTGGCAGCCATTAACCAGAGGCTCTGGCGGGAAATTGCAGATTTCCTCCCCGAGCTTCCGGAGCAGAGCCAATCACGATTCAAGGTGGGACTGGTAGAGGCCAAGATGGTGGCACAAGACCTCATGGAGCCCTCCGTGGCCCACATTGACGCCGGGCCATCTGCATTGCCACAGACATGAGAAGAACGGCTTGGTTCAGTACTACAAAGTTCAACCCGGATGTCCTGGAACGCATCTTAGACCTGCTGTTCGAAGGTGGTGACCTTTTCCACTCCACTACGGACGAGGAGCTGGATAAAAAGAAAAACAGCTCGCAAAGTGTTTATCCATCCTTACAAAGACCACACCCAAAACCTTCACCCAGTCACAGCAGCGCTTGGACAAGGGGCGTACATACGGATGTTTCTGCGGCTTCCACAAGCATAGGTCCAGGTACCCGGACCGCTTACGACCCAACATTGGCGCAAGCAACAAAAAAGGGGGCAGGGGAGAGGAGAAGGGCTTTTTCCAGTACCCATCCTCTGTAACATCCTTAGAGGGAAAGAAGGCATGACCCGCCCCTCCGGGTCCACGTGTTTCCAGTGGGGTGCAGGCTTGCTCTCCATGCACATTTCTGCCGCCAGAATTTCACAGACCCCTGGATCCTTTCCGTAGTATCCATGGGGTACCACCTACCGATCCCAACCTCTCCTCCCTCTTCCCCTCCACTCCCACAGGTTGGGACAGCAACTCTTTTGGGGGAGATCCGGTCGCTCATCGAGAGCCAGGCATTGGAGGAAGTCCCAGCCTGCCATCGAGGCTTCGGCTTCTACTCCTGGATTTTCGCCATTCAGAAAAAGAAACAGGTGGGCCTGAGTTGTGCTGGACCTTTCCACCCTCAACCTCTCCCTACAGCTACAAAAATTCAAGATGGTTAAGACAGCCTTAATAGCTGAGTCTTTGTGCAGGGGAGATTGGATGTGCTCCTTGGATCTGAAGGACGCATACTTGCTCGTCCTGATTTGGCAGCCTCATCGTTCTTTGCTACGATTCAGGATCATCGGGGGCCACCGTTTCCAATACAAGGTACTTTCCTTCGGCCTCGGCTCGGCTGCCAGGGTCTTTACCAGGCTAATGAATACAGTAGCGGCCCTCCTCAGGGCACAGGGCCACCACAAATATCCCTTCCCTCTACGAATGGCTCGTCAGGGCTTCATCTCTGGAAGCGGTGCACTGCACATCCCACGCTCTTATGAACATACTGGACAATCTGGGCTTTTCGCTCAATCTCAAGAAGTCGCAGCTGCAGCCCATGCAGAGTCTGACCTTCTTGGGGCTCATCTGGGACACGTGCTCCGAGATAATTATTCCTTCAGAGGAACATTTCACAGCCATCAAGAGGGCCAAGGCGCACTTCCTCGACGGAGAAGGGACATCGGCCTAGTGGTACCAACACCTATTGGGTCTCATGGCAGATACAGCTGCACTTCGCAGCATCATGGAACCAGGAGTGGGGCTCTCAGGTGGAGATGATCAACGTTCCTCCTTCTCTTCACACAGACCTCACATGGTGGTCCAGGGACTGCAACTCATTCAGACAGATCACTCAACCAGCATGTTCCATGTCAACAAGCAGGGAGGTACTGGGTCCCCTCTGCTGTGCCGACTGGCGGTCAGCATGTGGGAATGGGCCCCGGAGAACATCATCTACCTCACGGCCGTCCACCTTCCGGGGGAATCCAACCTAGAGGCGGACAGGCTCAGCAAACTGGGAGCGGACAATTACGAGTGGCAATTGAACAACCACGTGCTGCAGGAGATCCTCAGCAGATGGTGTCACCCCCAAGTAGACCTCTTTGCCACATGGGGCAACAGGAAATGCCAACAGTTTGTCTCCTGGCAGGGACAGGGACCCAGCTCCCTGGGCGACACATTTCAGATTCAGTGGAACGCCATGACCGCACACGCCTTCCCGCCCACACCGCTGATACATGGGGTTATATGCAAGATCAAGGAGTCGCTGCACCTCAGCGTCATCCTAATAGCTTCATGGTGGCCAGACTGGCCCTAGTTCTCAGAGCTGCTACGCCTTTCCGGCAGACCACCCATTCACCTTCTGTTGGGCCCAGCACATCTTCTGGCGCAGCAGGGATGCAGGGTCATCCACCCTGCACCACAGAAACTGGCCCTCACAGCGTGGTTCCTGAGCAGATCACTTTAGGGCACCTCAGCCTTTCCCAGGCTAATCTAGGGGGCTAGGAGCAAAGCTACCAGGACCCAGTATAGGAGCAAGTAGACCAGGTTCTCCCACTGCACAGCCAACAAGGATATTAACCCCCTCACATGTACAAAGGACGTGCTCTCCTTCTCGGTGCACCTCGCCCACTCAATCGTGCAGGTAGGCACTTGCTGCACGTATTTGGCAGCCATTGGGGCCTCCAGAAACTCGGAGGAAGAGGCGTTTGACGGGACTCGCCAGACTCTACCCGCCCATCAAGAGGCCACACCCTGTGTGTGTGACCTTAACATAGTGTTGCGGGCCCTGGCAGCCATTTGAGCCAATGGCGTCTGCCGACATCAGGCTGGTCACCATTAAGATGGCCTTACTAGTCTGACTCACCTCGCAGAATCAGCGAAATCCAGGCGCTGGTCGCCCCAAAGCCCTATACTACGTTTCACAAGGATAAAGAAGCTTACGAGGGACGGCAAAAGCCACTGCCGGCCAACATGCACACCCACATGGTCAGAGCCAAGGCAACCGCCATCGCATTCCAGCAGCATGTCCCCTGGCAAGTCATAAGCAGGGCGGCCACATGGGCCACCCCTTGGGCTTTCTGTGAGCACTACTGTTTGGACGCCGGCTCTAGATCAGACGCGGCTTTCGGATAGGCGGTTCGTAGAATCCTATTTGCTTAAGGAGGGTCTCCTCTCCACCCTGGGGCTAAACTCACTTGTAATCGCCCATGCATTATGGAGGAAAGGGGACTGGGCGTAAGAATAATTATAAGTTACTCACTGTAGTGACTAACGTACCCTTTCCTCCATACGTCCCACCACCCCCCCCCCCTTAATAAAGCTGGTGTCATTAGGCAATGTTATTCTATTGTCGACGCGTCTATGGGGACTGAGGTGTGGCACCGGAGAGCGGACTCAGGGCAGCGCATGTTCCCAGGGGCGCGTGCCTCTAAATTTAAAGGGGAAGGCATTTTTTTCTGGTGAAAAAGGTTCCATCTCCCGTCCCTTGGAAGGGACGCCCATGCAGTATGGAGGAAAGGGGGACTAAGAGTACCTTAGTCACTACAGTGAGTAACTTATATTCAAATGGATTGTGTCCTCCAACGTATTCCACATCTTTGACATGTAATGTCCACAGCTGTGTACTTTGGAAACTTTCTCAGCAGAGGGCGTCCTGCGTTGATGGCGTTGGGTCGATGTCCCTCGAAGGCCTCCGTCGAGGGCGACGTCACCAGATATTATAAATAGGACGCACGGCGGCCGTAGCCTCAGTTCCGTTTTTTCCGTAAAAACGTGTTTGCTTTAGAGACTCAGCGCGCTTCATGTATTCCTTGTGAATGTCTTCCTCTTCGACTCTGCGGTCTGGCTTCAAGACTTGCCGGGACTGCAAGTCTAAGATGTTGATCACTGACCTGCATCGCATTTGTTTGTGGTGCTTGGGCGAGAGTCACAACACTGACGACTGTTCCAAATGCCAGTCGCTGACTGCTAAGGCCTTGCGGGATCATAAGGTAGGTAGGGGTTCTAAACCCAGTAAGTTCCGTAAATCTAAGTCTAAGGGGATGTCCACCGACGATTCGAGGGGCGACTCTCCGCGTTGGAAGGAGTCCCGGGGGATCTCAGTCCCGGAGTGGTTCCCGCCATTCGTCCTCCTCGTCACGGCATTCTAGGAAGCAATGTCACTTGTCGCCTTCCCCGTCCTCCTCGGAGGCTGGAGCTGCGAGGAAAGTGGCTTGTCCAACAAAGTCCTCAACACCAGAGGAATGGGCTGCTTTCAGGGAGCGCAGATGCAGGCGATTTTCCAATCCAAGGGCACACAGTTCCGTTCGTGCCTTCTGATGAAGCCGGCAAGGAACGGTCTCCATCTGTGGTTCGTGCGCCTTCAGGCTCAGGTCCTCGATGCAATCCTCATCAGGAACCTTCGAGGTACCGTCGGACAAGGCTCAGGATGGTCGCAAGAGACTGCTTCTAGGTCTCGGTCCTTGTCCCCAGCGAGACCGCAGAAACCTGCCAAGGGCACGGGGTCGGCGTCGACTCTGTCGACACTGTGTCCGTCAGTTACGGATGTCAAAGCTTTCCCTTCGTAGCAGCTGTCGGCACCATTGTTGACGCCGAAACCTTTGAGGCCTTTTGGCTGGGATTTGCCGTTGGAGATCCCTCATACTGTGGATCCTCCAAGGAAGGCTACTTCCAAGTCTGTAAGGCCTGTTAAGGACTCCAGACCCTCGGCTGTCCCAAGACAGGACTTTTACCTCCCTGACATCTATGAGGAGGAGGAGAGGTCCGATTTAGCTTTTGACCCTATTACCCTGATGTGGCTCCTGTATTTTCTGGGGATAGTTAATTTGGAAGAGTTAAGGCAATCTCTTCACGGTGCCGGTGGCCTAGACACGTCTCCTGAGGTGGAGTTTGGCAGGCCTGGGCTCATGCTGAGTCGTACTACAGGAGACTGATGGCTAAAGTCACAGAATATCTTGGTTGGTCCACTCCTCCTGAAGCTTTTGTTCAGGATGACTTGATGGATATTCTGGATCAAGGTCCGTCCTCTGACCCGGTGTTAACTTTTCATTTGACCCGTCAGAAAAGGGTGGCGACTGCTTGGCAGACCCTGGAATCTCTTCCGACAGTTAACCAATCGTTAACTAAAGATACTGCCCTTCCGATTGCGACCCCAACTATCTTTCATCTCACCCCACTCCCGAGGGTTTGGTGGTTCAGGTGATTACAGCCACCTCGAGGCAGGCGGTGTACCCTACTATCCCTCCTGATAGGGCCGACAAACGCTTTGATGGTTTGGCATGCAAGGTGTTTTCTGAGGGGAGTGTGGCGCTGAAATCGGCCAACTCCACTTGTGCAATGGCAAGACTTTCACACACTATGTAGAATTGTGTTTCTCTTGCGGCTGAACATAATCCCGAAAGGGATGGGCTCCTTGCTCTCGTGCAAGATGGCAAGGATGCCATGTGTGAATCCCTTCAGTCAGGTTTGGACATGGCCGACGGGGTTAGCCCCTCCATTGCTGCGAGCACCGTTATACGCAGATTTGCATGGTTGAGGAAGTCAAGTTTTGCTCCGGATGTGCAAGCCCGTCTTTTGAACATGCCCTTTGATGGCGCGCATTTATTTGGCAGCAAGACTGACAAGAGCCTTGATGGGGGGTGTGTCTGGTGGGGGTCGGTTGGTGGGAGGGCGGGAGGGGGTTGGTTTTGAAATTTCTACTTGGTGCTCAGTTTGAAACTTTGCAGTCTTGTCCTTTGAGATTATTGTCTTTCAAGACTGTGTTCTTGGTGGTGGTTACTTCTGCTCGTAGAGTGAGTGAATTGCAGGCACTTTCATCTAAGCCACCCTTTACTGTGTTTCACAAGGATAGGGGGATAGGGTTGTACTGAGGGTACATCCTTCCTTTCTACCTAAGGTAGTGTCTGAATTTCATTTGAGCCAGAAAGTGATTCTTCCTTCTTTCTAGCCGCCTCCTCATCCTGGTAAGGGAGAGGAGCGACTCCATAGGTTGGACCCTAGGCGAGCTCTGAGCGTTTATATTTCTAGGATGTCCAGGGTCAGAGTGGACAATCAACTCTTTGTGGGGTATGCTGGTCACTGATTGGGGCAGGATGTTACAAAACAGACCTTGTCCAGGTGGATTATTATCACCATTACTGGATGTTACCGTTTGGCGGGCAAGGAGCCTCCTGAAGGGTTGCGAGCTAATTCCACTAGGGCTAGGGGCATGGCTACTTCCACAGCCCTGCAGCAAATGGTTCTCAACTGGGAAAACCTTAAAAAAAATTTGACACCACATGTGGAGTAACCTTAAGGAAATCACACCTCTCGGGCCTCTGCATCAGAGGCGCGTCCAGCATTTGTCACCTCTCAGACATCAAAGCCTTTACCAAATCATACCTTCTTAGCTCCAGTTTGTGTAAACCAAATTTCCTCTTTAAAACTTCAAAAGTTGGCATTCCTCCTTCACACCAGATAACTTCCACCAGCAATATGCCCCTATTTATCTAACTCCTCCAACATAATGTTTTATGATTAATCTGTAATCCTGGATTTTGCCGTATGGAAGCCTCCTTGTACATATACAATCCTTGCCCACCACCCAATATCAGTGAGGTTATTGCTTCGTTAGTGGCAGTGACCGCTTGCAAATTAGCTACATGCCTAGGTAACTTACCAAAAGAGTGTAAACTTTCAATACAAAACGGTCTCATTGTATAATCCTCAATCTGAGCCCAAAGTGGAACCTCTGGCCCGTTCATGGATAAATAAGTAACTGATTTTTTTTAACAGAAATCCTGTATAATAGTTTTCAAGACTAGGGTAACCGAATCCCCCATCATGTACGCTCCGAACCATAAGATATTGTGGTATGCTAGGTCTTTTCCCCACTACCCATAAAAATTCTTGGAAAACTTCATCTACATGGCCCAGAACCTTTTTTGTAAATCTCAAAGGAAGTGACTGAATAATGTATAGAACCTTAGATAAGAGCACCATCTTGATGGCATTAACCTTTGCCAAAATAGACAATGGTAGTCTTCCCCACTGTCTTTCCTAAGAGCTTCTATAACTCTATCCACATTAAACTCGGCCATTCCTTTCACATCTCTGGTGACATATACCCCAAATATTTTACATATCTGTTTTCCCATTTACAGTTCCAGTCAAACTGATCACACACAGGAATATCCCGAACCGGAAATACTGTTTTCTCAGTTAATTTTTTAACCTGAGAGCCTACCCACCACCTCAACCATATTTAGCAAAATAATACCCCCCCCCCCCCTCAGGATTACCAAGAACAATCGTAACATCATCTGCATAAGCCAGCACTTTAATTTCATTCTCCCCTACTCTGAAACCTAAAAGACTCTCGAGTCTGTCGAATATAAATCAAAAACAGCTCTAAGGCTAGATTAAAGAGGTAAGGTGACAAAGGACATCCCTGACGTGTGCCCTTAAATAGCTTAAGAGAAGCCGATAGGTCCCCATTTACCCAAACCCTAGCACTGATATCCGACTAATGCTCCAACAGCATTAATGAATAGTGGACAAAAACCCATACTCATCAGTATGAAATTTAAGAAGTTCCAGTTTACAGTTTTAAAAGCCTTCTCGGCATCTAAAAAAATTAGTACACCATCTGTTTCAGAAACCGACAGATTTAAAACATTCAGAAAAATTCTAATGTTATCGTAACCATAGCGTTGTTTCATAAATCCCACTTGAGTTCTATCAATAAGATCACTCATATACTTATCCAATCTATTTGTTAACATTTTCGTGAAAAACTTCACATCTACGTTAAGAAGAGATATAGGGCGATAGTTGCATCACTTAGATGTATCTTTCTCTACCTTGGGAATCACAGTAACAACAGCTTCATTCATCAATGTCACAGAGTACCCTCCATTAGAAATCGATTATAAAGAGCACATAATTCTGGTGCTACCTGTTCATCAAAAGATTAATAAAATTCAGTCGGCAGTCCGTTTGGACCCAGCGACTTTCCAGTCTTCAAGCCTTTGATAGCCTGCAAAACTTCAACTGATATTGGAGCATCAAGAAACTCTCTATCATCACTGGACAGGGAGCGAACATCAATCTTATAAAAAAAAAAAAAAACTCTTCAAGCTCGCTTTGCAATGGAATACGATCCTCAGCATACATAGTTGCGTAAAAAGAGCGAAAACATCTCCTCCATCCTAACCAACACACCACCTGAGCCATTATCCAGCTTTTGAATAAAAGATCTCTCACAAAGGCACCTCAATCTATTTCCTAGCAATTTACCACCACAATCTGACTTCCCAAAAATGTTTTGTATAAAAGGCACCACGATCAACTTTAGTATCAACCTCACATCTCAACAATTCCTTCACCTTGTCCATCTTAATGCGGTCTTCTACAGCTCTAGTGTGAGCAGAAGTAGACTGTAAGTCGCCCAATTCCAGTTCAAGATCTCACAATCTGCCCCCCCCCCCTTCTTCCTCACCCTAGCAGTCCAGTTCATTAATTCACCTCTAATTGAGGCCTTGAAAGAATCCCATACCAATAGACTATCAGTAAACCATTAGTTTCAGTGAAATAGTTCACAATAGGGCTATTTTGCGATTTTAAAGCATTTTCTTCCTTCAGGATAAAAGGTTTGTCTCCCTACAAGAATATCGTCCGTGCAGATCAAAATGCAATTTAATCTTCACTAGCAAATGATCTAAAAGATGCGTTCACAGATCTTAGCCTCAATCACAGCCTCAACCAATTTGTCAGAGGTGAGTACATATTTGATCCTGGAAAAGGAGTCGTGCGTTGGGGAATAAAACGAGAAATCTTCTTCCCCCTGATGTAGATTCCTCCAAGCGTCAATCAAGTCAAATACTTCTATGAATTCCCGAAATTCTCTACTAGATTTCTGACCTGTAAAAGAACATGTCGAGGATCTATCAAACTTGAAATCTAAAACGCAATTAAAGTCTCCTCCTAAAATAATCAACTCCCCTTTCATACCACACAGTAGTTTGGTCAAGGAATCAAAACATGTCCTCCATCTGCACATGGGCCATAGATGGAACCAATGGTAATGAGTTTAGCCTCGTATTTCAAGTGAACTAAAATTATACTACCCACGTCATCCATAGCTACTTTATTCACACTTACCCCAAACCCCTCCGAGTCAAGATCTCAACACCTCTTGATTTAGAAGAAAAACAATTTAGCCACATTCTTGTGTATCTTGAGTTAGCAAGAAGTTTCCCAGTACCTTCCACAAAGTGTGTTTCTTCCAAGAAAATCACATCAATTCTCTCTCTCCAAAGTCTAGACGAGTGGTGCACAACTGATTTTGACAGAGGGCCGAAAGTACCTTACATGATGGCTATAGTGGGCCGAAAAGTAAATGTGGGCGGGGCGGTAGACGGGCGTGGCAGGAGGCTTTTTCAACCCCCAATTAGTATTAAACACATGGAAAAAGAATGTTTTTGAGGGGTAACGATTTTTATTTGCCTTTCAAACTTATATTTTGTACTACACATTTTCCATTGTTATAATTTATTTCTACTTAGTTATTGTATATCGTCTGTTTTAATTAAATTATATATATTTTATTGACCCTTGATTGTACATTCCGTTATTTTGGACTGCTATAGTTTGCGGTTTGGGTTGCCCAAGAAGAGTATGGCCTTCGTTGAGTCAGGTTTCCTCAAAAAGCAAAGGATATTCATCTCCTAACTGTACCTATTTTAGCTTTATTATTGGGTTCACTCTTGGAGTGCAACACTATGCCCCATGGCTCCCACCCCCAACCAAACACTGTGCCCCATGGCCTCCTCACCCCCAACCAAGCACTATGCCCCATGGCTCCCACCCCCAACCAAACACTATGCCCTATGGCTCCCACCCCCAACCAAACACAGTGCCCCATGGCCGCCTCACCCCCAACCAAACACTGTGCCCCATGGCCGCCTCACCCCCAACCAAACACTGTGCCCCATGGCCGCCTCACCCCCAACCAAACACTGTGCCCCATGGCTCCCTCACCCCCAACCAAACACTATGCCCCATGGCCCCCACCCCTCAAGCAAACACTATGCCCCATGGCCCCCTCACCCCCAACCAAACACTATGCCCCAGGGCCCCCTCACCCCCAACCAAACACTATGCCCCATGGCTCCTCCACCTCCAACCAAACACTATGCCCCATGGCTCCTCCATCTCCAACCAAACACTATGCTCCATGGCCCCCTCACCTCCAACCAAACACTATGCTCCATGGCCCCCTCACCCCCAACCAAACACTATGCCCCATGGCTCCCTTACCCCCAACCAAACACTATGCCCCATGGCTTCCTTACCCCCAACCAAACACTATGCCCCATGGCTCCCACCCCCAAGCAAACACTATGCCCCACGGCCCCCACCCCTCAAGCAAACACTATGCCCCACGGCCCCGTCACCCCCAACCAAACACTATGTCCCATGGCCCCCACCCCTCAAGCAAACGCTATGCCCCATGTCCCTAACCCCCAACCAAACACTATGCCCCATGGCCCCCTCACCCCCAACCAAACACTATGCGCCATGGCTCCCTCAACCCCCAACCAAACCCTATGCCCCATGGCTCCCACCCCCAACCAAACACTATGCCCCATGGCCCCCACCCCTCAAGCAAACACTATGCCCAATGGCCTCCTCACCCCCAACCAAACACTATGCCCCATGGCACCCTCACCCCAACCAAACACTATGACAGTTGGAAAAAGAACACCTTTTTGGAGGTATACCATTTTATTTGTATTTAAAACTTACATTTTGTACTATACATTGCTCCAAATCATACAGGATGAAACAGTGAACCAGACATACTTGATCAGTGAGAAACATTGCAGCGTTTCTCAGCTGTCAGTTTCTGGATCTCGGGCTCCAGTGAGGTTGTTCCTACTCCCAAGATAGCATGGAGATGTTGGTCAGTTAGTCTTGTGCTTAGGCTGGATTTATGTAGATTCATTTGTGAAAAAACCTGCTGACAAATGTAAGTACTGCCAAACATAGATACGATTTTTAATGCTTCCCTTGACATATTGGGGAATTGAGTAGTGTCCAGAGACTGATAGAAAACTAATAAAGGCATCTCTCTGTGCTTATTTTTGAGGGCACTACAGCACTGACGTTCAATCAGTTCCAGTTCAGGTTGCACACTGTCAACATCAACAGAGAAAGGGTCTACAAAAAGTTTAAAATAGGCCTTCTGGGATTTCAATTGTGAGAAACGATTCTCAAAAACATTTTGCAGTTCCTTCAGGACCATCACATGCCGATACCACCCTACATACTTGTCATGGGGGAAAACCTCTGCACATGCGGGGCAGTGTACCAGCATCCCTTTATCCAATTGGGCTGTCAGAAGCCTTAACTTTATTTCAAAGGCACACACTGCCTCAAACAGATCCGATATTAGATTTTGGCTTCCTTGCAACTTTAAATTTAAATAATTGAAATGGCCTGTCAGGTCAGTCTGAAAAGCAAAGTCAGCTACCCAGTCAATATCTTGCATAACAGAAGTGAGCATTCCCTTTTCATCAAGGAATACTTTTATTTCGTGCCCTAAAGCAAAGAATCGCTTCAGCACATTGCCACGACTAAGCCATCGAACATCGGTGTGATATATGTTGGGGAGAATTCTCTGTTAAGGCTAATTTCCCAAACCTAGTGAGTCCCCCAGCAGCTTTGCTGGATTTTTGGGGTTTATTTTGTCGTCCTGCTAAGAGCGAGACTCTCTTTCTCCCACTCTTAGGCATGATTTGAGAATGTCCTTTGACTATGTAATGTGTTTTATGGGCTATGGGGTCTTTTACTCCATAGGGCTTCATGTGTTTTTGGTATGTGTTACACAGCACCCTCCGTGCAGTAACACAGGGGTCTCATAGTGACCCCCAAACAGACTCCATACCCTGGGAATGACTAGTGTCTCCCAGGGCATGTAAAGTCACCATTGGCTTTACTAGTCTTAAATTGTGAACAGAACCAGTACAAACCATCATATTGTGGAAGTACTGGTAGGGGTAATTCGATTGCCCCTGGGTCTGTTTTCCAAGGGGGCACTGTCCAGTTCCCCCTTGTCGAGTATCTGGCTGATGGCAGTGGATACCACGCGAAATATTCCACCGGAATATTTCCTATGGGATTTTCCCACATTTTAAACGCACCACTTTTTGGTGCAATGTTAAAGATACTGCCGGGTTATTTATTTAATATTTATTCCCCCTTTGGGTCTTTTTGCCAGGACTCGGTGCCACTCTGTCTGGGTCAACAGGATGTGTGGGAGGGGGATTAGGCGCCCTTGGCTGAGTTGCCTTGGCAACTCAAGTCGCACTCTTGTGTGATTGGCCCAGTGGTGAGCCGCCCGGCTCACCACTTAGCATGTTTGAGTGACCGCTAAGCTGATGAATGGGGGTTTTGCTGCATAAAAGCAGGGCTTTGGGGACTGGAACTTCAGAAGTCGCCACAGGACCTAAAGAATCCGAAAAGGGGAGAAGCTGAGCCATCTACGACGATGACACCACCGGTGGAGCCCTGCTGCACGAAACTCACCACTTTCCCGACGACAGAGGAGATCTTCTTCCAGGAGAGTCTTCTTCTCCTTGAGCTGGTGGGACCAAACAGTTCGCCTTTTTCGCCTTCCTGGATCGTCTCGTGGTCGAATCGCCCGTGCCAAGCACCCCGGCGGCCAGATAGCCACGCTTCACCACTACCGTGAATAAAAGGGTAGCACCTTTTAACCGGGAAACTCTGCGGCTGGTTTCTTCCCTGGCAGTGCAACGACCTCCAGCTTTCCTCCATGTCGAGATCTTCTCTTCCCCTGGACGAAGCCCCGACTTGCACCCGCTGCCAGGAACAACTGCCCCCGCTGGAGCTTTCTCACCATTTCAGGTACTGTGTCCCGCCTGGTCTCCCTTGCAACAGACTGTCCAAGGTGTCCCGTAAATCCTTGACTCTCTATCCTGGGTTGACTTCAGACCTGTTAACATTACCTTTCTGACTTGATCCAACCTCTTTTGACTTTGCTGCAAAGACTTTGAGTGCATTTCCATTGTGTGATCTTGGGCACATTCCACCTTGCTCTCCAAGAGTGGGCCTGGCCTATGAACTTTTTGCTCTACAGTAGACCCTGCCTTTCTTGACTTGCTGTGGTTTCTTAAGTGTTGGTACTGTGTGTTTTTCCTATTCTGCCTTTTCTCTCCCTTTTTAAACCAATTATTGGAGTGCCATCTACGGTTACGCGCTCACCTCTGTTTTGCTAAATAAGTGATGTCTTAACCTAGACTTGTCGAATAATAAACTAGGGAGGTGTATATACTTATAGTGACTGTATTTGAACTTGCTTGACATATTAGTGTCAGTGTATTTTTACAAGTGTGTTTTTTTTTTAAAGGTGTTTATTTTTTAACACGGCAGGGTAATGGCAGTACCGATATTTATCAACAATTAGAATGCATTATTGTAAAGCCCATCTCTTCACCCCTCCCCCCCTCCATCCCGTTTCTCTATTCTTCAAGGGACTTCTTCCTCATTCTTGCTCTTGCGGGGCATCATTGCTTTCTAGGACTTTCTTGGCCAGTTTGGGTTTGTAGGTTAGGGCCGGGAAGTCTCTAGCATAGTCAAGAACAGGGTTCCAAATGTTCCGAAATCGGTGGATGAGGCCTGCTTTAGCTGCCATCACTTTTTCCGCTATCAGTACATCCCATAATTTTACCCACCAGAGGGGAAGGTGGGGGCCTTCCACGGATTTCCATGTGCGAGCCACCACTATTTTAGCCGCCAGCAAGCATTGGGACACGAGTTTGGCCCTGGGGCCTGATCTTGGGTAGTTTCCGGAGATTGGAAGGCCCAGGAGGATGGGTTCAGGGTCCAGCGGCAGAATAGTTTGGGTGATGTCGGCTATGACCCTTAAGCATTGTTCCCAGACGTTTTGGACTTTGGGGCAGGTCCAACACATATGAAAAAAGGATCCTACCTGGCCGCATCGCCTCCAGCAAGCTGGGTCCAGAGTGTGGGTCATGTGGTGGAGGCGGAGAGGGGAATAGTACCCACTCAGTAAGATCTTGTAAGCACATTCTCTGTTTGTAACGCATGCCGATGACGAGTGGGCGCGGGTCCAGATGTCCACCCAAGCCTGGTCCTCCACCGGGTGGCCCAGGTCTGCTTCCCATTGTGCCATGGCCCGAGTCCTATCGACAAAGTCTCTCTGGAGGCGTTTGTACAGCACAGAGATTCTGCCCCGGGATGGTAAGTCCTTGAGGGTTAGTTCCATAGCTGTGGGGGGGCGAGTTACTGCCCGACTTGTTTGCGGGGGGGAGCACCAGTGGCGTAGTTGAAGATATGTGAACCTATCTCGTTCCCGCAGTTGAAACAGTTCCTTACATCGTTCAAAGGGATGCGGTTGTCCTCCTTCAAAGAGTTGCCCCAAGGTCTCCAAACCCCCTTCAATCCAGTTCTTGAAGTTTTGGGGGACCGTTCCAGGTGAGAAGGCGGGGTTTAGGAACACCGGGGATGACGAGTTAAGGCCTCTTGGAATCTTCTTTTGCCTCAGAGTTCTGTCCCAGATGGCAATAGTGTGTCTAGTGGCTAACAGAAGTCCCTGCCATTGCCGCCTTGTCGCTGGGGGAATATGGGGGAGGAAGCGTAGGGGGAGGGTCAGACGTGATTGCTCCAGATCTACCCACCTGGGGCGGTTGGCGAGTGTCTGCCATGCCTGAACGCAAGATAGTTGGGCGGCCAACTGGTAATTCTGCAGGTCCGGGACCCCCAAGTCTTGCGTTTCCCAGCATCGTGTTCTTGGGGATCCTGGCCTTCTTTCCCTTCCAAATGAATTACAAGTGTTTTTTTAAATAATTATATATTTTTACACCAAAGCGCTCTGGTCAGTGTTTGCTTGTGCTACTGTATTTTTAGCCCTATTGTGTATACTCTATATACTGCCTAACTCTTCTTGAGAAAAGTCTGACTACTCAGCCCCAGCTACCAGGTAAATCTGGGTGGTGCAGACTGCTACCAATTGGGTTTACTGCTAACACCTGTAGACTTAAACTTTTTGCAGTGGTCCCTAAATGAACTGCACAGGTTTCTGCCTAACAATATAGGACATCGCCATAATCCGCCTTTACCTCTTCTAAAAATGCCCGAAACAATCTGTGATTTAAAGAGCGTGCACTGACAAAATTAACCGTTTTCACAACAAAGTCCATCACTTCAGTGAATTTCAAATGTTTTGCACATAATGCCTCCTGGTGGATGATGCAGTGATAATTTTTTTAATGCACAGCCTTCTCGCCCAAGTGCCTTTTCAAGCAGCCAATAAACCCATTTTGCTCCACAACCATGGCTGGCGCCCCATCAGTCATCGTGCCTACCAAAGCATCCCATGGCAAATTTAAATCATCTGACTTTTTGAAAGGCATTAAAAATGTCAGCACCAGTAGTCCTCCCATGCAAAGATACCAGGGAAGCCAGTTCCTGAAATACTTTGCATTGATTATTGACTCCACGAATGAAAATTACGAGTTGGGCTGTGTCACTTGCATCTGTGCTCTCATCAAGGGCAGCTGAAAAGTTCTTGACATCCTTACACCGCATTTTCAGTTGGCTGTAACAACTGTCAGCCATGTCAACAATACGCCGCTGGATAGTCGGTCGTGAAAGGGGAACATTTGGAAAAGCATCTTTTTTTTTCTTTACACACTGCCTTGCAAATCTCCATCAGGCAGTCTTTAACGAAATACCCATCTGTGAAAGGACGTGCTGACCTTGCAATAAGCTGTGCAACCTTATAACTCGCAAAGGTGGCACATTCAGATTCTCATTTTTTTTCTGGGCAAAAACACCCTGTTGCTTAGTCAGCTGTGTTTTTAGCTCCCCAGCTTTCTTAATTCTCGCTTCCCCCTGCAAATCCTTCTATTGTGAATGTTTTGTTTCACAATGGTGGCGGATATTATATTCCTTGGGGACTGCTATGCGTTCGAGACAAATGAGACACGAGTACACATTAGGTTTGGACTCGATGAAAGAAAACCTCAGTCCACTCATCCTTAAATTGACGATGCTCCTGGTCAGTCTTTCTTTTCTTTACTGCACTGAACATTGGCAGGGACATCTTTGGATAAAGATACAAACTCCACAGTTATGCTCCCACTACGATGTTCCAAGTCTAGAGTATATAAAAATGATATACTTTTTTGAGAAGCCTAGAAGCGACAAAAGAACAAGATCAGATAAAGAACATAGCCTTGCCAGCATACCTTTTCATGCACTTATTGATGTATACTTTCAGGAATAGCGGGCTGCATAGTATATCAAACTGCTATGTTTGAGATTAAGATGGTAAATGCAGGGATTGGCTGGCCCTACTACAGCAGCCATGTGAAACACAGCTTCTCCCCACACCCCAGCTTCAGATGTCCTGTCAGTCTTCATGTGGTTTGGGGGATCTTGACGTATATATAGTTTGGACACAATCCCCTTCAACCATCATAATTAACAGAAGACATTTAGTGTGCAATGGTCCATCCTAGCACCGAGGTTTGACATACATTTTTCACTTTGTTCGAGGAACCGTCTCTAAAATACAGCTGTACACGTTACGTTTTCACAGGCATCCCAATGTGGGATTTATCTTGATGCATGTCAACCGCCAAGAAAATGGTTTCCCGGATGACCGATTACTTTAGTGACCATACAGAGAAACTGATCTCGGTTTCTTCCTGGCCAGGGCAAAACTGACAGGAACTCTACCATATTGCGCCAGAGAAATAGGTTCTTCTGGGAGTACTACCAGTTTGAATTTTGCAAGCCATTTCCTTCCACAAAATCTGGATCAAATAACTCTGAGAACCCTGAGAATCCTACCTCCTCTTTTAATGCCCAGTTCAGGAATTGGATAGCACACTACTCAAGATTGATTCTACAGGGCTTGTATCCCAGGATGGTGCACAAAAATCTGGAGTTATTCCCACAGTGCCGGCCCGACCCTAGTTGTATTATCATTTCTGGACGGTTTTGAGGAACATGCCGGGAGACATGCGGTACACCTAATCTCATCACCCCCTGCTCTGCAAGGGGGGGGGGGTCAGGTCCAATCTATTTCAATCTGAGCATACAGGCCATGCGCAATGGCCCGCTCTTATGGCTAGTATTGCCAAGGAGCTACTTTTATTTAATGGTCTTACTTGCAGATGCATTAAATAATTGGGTCTTGGAATTACGGACGTCTAGAGTGAACTCAGCGTCACAGACAGATGGGCCATTTAGTCCAGCCACCTTGTTACAGGCACCGAAAACCCCCAACTCAGCACACAAACTCTCAAACATGCACCCATACAAACATGAACCCCCCCAACCCCAACTCAGCACACAAACCTTCAAACGGCTTTCCTAGCCACTGTTCCCTCTGCCTGGACCCACCCAGGTTGCAGCTGCCTCGCCATTGGCCTCCTGGTCCCTGAAGAGGGCCAATCAGCAGCTGGCAGGCGCAGCCGGCCTCCAGCACGAAGGCCGGCACAAAGGCAACTCTTCCTATCCCAGCTTGTCACTGCCTGCTCTCTGCCTTCTGCCTAAAACCCTGGTCCGTGGTTCCCATAAAGACTCCTACAAGGTACTGTACTTAGCACTACTGCTAGTGTTATTCTGCTGCACAACTGCCGCCTCGAGTCCTGCCTGCCTCGCAGCTATGCCATCACGTGACTTCGACCCTAAAGACTAACGCTTACACGAATGTCCTGCATTTTAGCCTACCGCACGATCCATGTTCTAGCCTCTTTGTTAACTGCCTGCCACTAAAATGTATATGTAGCTTCACCATTCCCCCTCCCAGCAGCTACAATCCAATAGACTCCATTCGTTATGGTATTGAAACATGTACTTTGGCTGTGTCTCCCCAATGTCTGCCCACTATGCATGCCCATTTGTATTCACCTCTACATCGTGCTCTCGCTCTAAACTCTGCATCTTAGCACGTCTATCGGTCTAGGATGCTCTCTGTGTGCATGCCTATAATACTACTAGGTTCAGCAATTGAATGCCCCACAACTGCATCTAATTGTGTCTTTACTGTATAACTTAGGCTTACTTCGAAAGTGCCGTTGTGCACCTGTACTTGTATTCACTACCTAATTGCAAATACTCTACATTAGGTACCTCTGAGAATGTCTGTGGCCTTGCTTTAATACTGTATTGTGCATCTTTAACGTATTATAGAACAGTGCACAAGCCCTTCATGATCAGGCTATCCCGGCTCTTGCATTAGGATCTAACCCGTCGCATTTTAGCCTTGCTCCTCAGCCAAAGTCTCGCTTCAAATGTATATTCTTTACTGGTATATAGACTCTGTTGCTTGCCTTCTTTAACGATGTATTCATGAATCTGCTTGCTGACCTATATTAATTCAGTGCTTGCCTTATCAACTCTGCATCCCAGCACATTACCTCCATCAATCTTGATACTGTGTCACAGGCACTGGCGCATCTGCCTTTGGTCAGCACACACTGCTCAATCCTTGATGTCTAACCTCACCACCATGCTTCACAGGACTTTCCTTATCCTTTATTTTTCCATGATTGTACCTGCTGCCTTTATTGTTCTGCCACTTCTTGGGATATCACTCTCACACCTACTACATGCCCCCTCGCCATCCTTCCTCTCCTTACCTGACACATCCGGTACATATCCCTGCCCCTACTACCAGCTGCCCCGTAGCCCGGACCCCACCATGGCTTACCCTAAGGATAACCCCCTTGCACAGTGCTACAATAGCAACAGAACCAATCAATATCTTAACAACCCTGCCCTCTGGCTAGAACACTTCACAAAGAAACCAACTCCGAACCTACCTTGCTCCCTCCTGATTAGAAATAAGAGACTTGGTTCTAGATTCCGCCTAGCTCCCACCCATAGGTACTTCTCTAAGCAATCTATTCACACACCACCCCTCTCACCTTCACATCCCAGCACGGCGAAACCTAACACAACAGCTGCCAAACCACCACAAATCAAGGGCGCCCTCATTAACGCCAGATCCCTTCCTGCTCACGCCCTAGACATTGCTGACCTCATCACAACCCACGAACTTGACTTTATTGCCATATCGGAAACCTGGCTACATGCCGCCTCTGGTCCTGCCTTAGCCCTGGCCTTACCGCCAGACTACGGCATCACGAGATGCGATCGTACCACGGCCCACACCAGAGGTGGTGGCGTGGCCTTCATTCACAAAAACTCTCTTGGGCTAAGAGTGTCAACTAATTCTAAACTAGAATCAGCCGAACTACTTTCAGTCAAACTTCCACTCCCGCCCAACCAAACCACCACCTTTCACCTTATCTACAGACCCCCTGGCCCGGCTCCCTCCTTTGTGGGTGATATGTCCACCCTACTCCTCGACAAAACCAAAACTAAATCGCAAATTATAATCCTAGGTGACCTTAATCTAGGACTTGGGGACCCCAAAGACTCTTCTGCATCCGACCTTGAGAACGCACTGACTGACCTAGGCTTCTCCCTGCACATCCAAGAACCTACCCACTCCAAAGGGAGAACTCTTGACTGGTTAGCCTGTTCCAATTGTAACATTAATGTCCTCTCCAACACCCCCTGTCTATGGTCTGACCACCACATCATTACCTTCAACATTGAAGCAGCCCCGCGCGTCCCAACCTTATTTGCTCCGGCCCTCCCCACCAGAAATAAGAGACATAACGAAGGAGAAACTACTCCCACTGTTACTCCCTTCGCTCAATGCCGCCACTTACTCTTGCACTGACCCCACGTCCTTGGCAGACACCTATAATCACACTATGCTCTCTGCCATCAATTCCATCGCCCCTATTAAACTTAGAAAATCCAAACCACGTGCACATCTCAACTCCTGGTTTACACCACAGTTAAGAGTGCTCCGTAAAGCTAAACGCTGTGCTGAAAATTGCTGGAAAAGTCACCCTTCTGACGCGCATAAATACGACTTCATCCTCGCCTCCATCATCTACAAAGATGCCATTATCACAGCCAAAAAGGACTCCTTTAACAACCGTATCCTCCAAGCCGACTCGAACACCAAAGAACTCTTTAAAATTTTAAAAGAACTCGAATCCCCAGCCACCCCCCCGACACATGCGTTAAAGACAGCAAATGGTGTGCCAATATTCAGTCTGCCCTTCTGAACAAAATCTCCACTCTGCAATCTAAAATCAAAGACAAACAAGACAGTTTGAAGATGGACAACCGTCCACCCACCTACGCAAGTGCCCCCCCCCCTTGATTCCCCTAATATCAAACCGTTTGCCTTCTCCCCTCTCACCATCGCTGAGGTAGAAGAAATCATTACGAGAATCAAACCCTCAAACTGCCAAGGTGACCCGTGCCCTGCTGCTATCGTCAAGGACTCGGCCCACGACCTGGCCCCATTCATCACAGCCTTCATCAACTCCTCCTTTAAAACTGGGACAGTCCCTGACAACCTCAAAGACGCTTGGGTGATCCCACTGCTCAAAAAACCAACTCAAGACCCTATCATACCCACTAATTTTAGACCCATAACCACAGTCCCATTCCTGCTTAAGATTCTGGATCGCGCAGCATACCTGCAGATCCAAGACCACTTGGAATCTAATCTCCTTGGCTCACGGCAATCTGGATTCCGCCCTAGACATGGGACAGAAACGGCCTTGATAGATTTAAAAACTCAAATTGAGATCTTGAAAGATAATGGAAAACTAGCTATGCTTCTTCTCCTAGACCTCTCTGCAGCCTTTCATTTGGTCAATCACCAAATCCTATGCCGGCACCTTCACACTGCTGCCCATTTCTCAGACTCCGCCTCAGCGTGGATCAAATCCTTCCTGAGCAACAGATCCATGAGGGTCTTCTCACCATCTGCAGCCGCTGACCCTGCTCCTATTCACTGTGGCATTCCACAAGGATCTTGTGCGTCACCGACACTTTATAATGTTTTCACTAAGCCGCTCTTTGATGTGCTTGATTATCTGGGTGTCTCATACACTAACTATGCTGACGACACTCAGATACTCATTCCCATCACAGGCGACTACCTAGTTGACACTAAGCCCCTGAATGACGTTTATTTGGTCATCCAGGCCTGGATGGCCCAGCATGAATTATGTCTCAATGACGACAAGACAGAGCTTGTCATCCTGGGTTCACCGCAACGTCTTGGTAAGCTAGATCCTTCCTACCAGGCATTCATCATAGATGGTAATACTATCAAAGTCTCCAAAGACACTAAAACATTAGGACGCCACCCTCTCCTTGACCCGACAAACTAATGCGGTTAGATCAGCGTCGGCATACACGTGCAAACTCATTGCAGCTTGCAGACCATTCCGGACCACCCCGAACAGTGTCACCTTAGCTAGAACGCTCATTATGTCCAAGATTGACTATTGTAGCGCTCTATATCTAGGGACCAGCAAAGGGAATCTAAATTAACTCCAAGTCACCCAGAACAATGCCATTAGGGCAGCCTTAAACATTCCCAGAAACCACCGCATCTCCGAAACTAGATCCAACCTACACTGGCTTCCTGTCAAACAAAGAATAGCACTGAAAACACTTGCCGTCACGCACAAATGCCTAGCCAACAAGCCCCCCCCACCTTTGCAACAGGCTCTCCTTCCACTCCTCCACCCGACTGCAAAGAACTGCTCAGCTCCATTGCCTCTCTATCCCTAGGTTCAAACTGCAAAAAGCGGGGGGTACGAGCTTCCCTGTCCTTGCCTCCAAGCTGTGGAATACCCTCCCTGTCACCATCAGATCTGAAAACACCCTGAACACTTTCAAGCTAAAAACCAAACTTTGGATTTTTGATCAGAACTAGGCACCTCTGCCTCTAGGCCTATCTGCTAACTCCTACTGTTAGTTGTATATAATCATGTCTGCACATCCACCTGTATATAACAATCTTGTATGTATATTTTGTATATAACCATGTATGTTGACTACCTGTATGTATATTAACCTAAGTTGCGCCCAGATGCCCTTGGGCCTGATGTGCGCGTTACAAATAAACAAAATTACAAATTACAAACATG
Source organism: Ambystoma mexicanum (assembly GCF_040938575.1). Classification (NCBI taxonomy): domain Eukaryota; kingdom Metazoa; phylum Chordata; class Amphibia; order Caudata; family Ambystomatidae; genus Ambystoma; species Ambystoma mexicanum. Next base: position 303,110,876 of record NC_090937.1, read on the forward strand.
CACCCATACAGACCCAAACCCCCCACCCCCCAACTCAGCACACAAACTCTCAAACATGCACCCATACAGACCTGAACCCCCCCACCCCCAACCCCAACTCGGCACACAAACTTTCAAACATGCACCCATATAGACCCAAACCCCCTCACCCCCAACTCAGCACACAAACCCTCAAACATGCACCCATACAGACCTGAACCCCCGAATCCCAACTCAGCACACAAACCTTCAAACATGCACCCATACAGACCCGAACCCCCCACACCCCGCATCTCAACATACACAACACAAACAAACCAAAACAAACATTCATGCACACCCAACACCCCCCGCCCCCGCATCTCAACATACATAACACAAACATACAGCGGAACAGACCCGAAACACAAACAGACCACTTACCGGATGTGCTGGAAGGCAGGCTAGCTGGAACGCTGGCGAGGTAAGTGGAGTGGTACTACGGCTGGCGTGGCAAGGCTGAAATGCCTTCCGGCATCAAGCCTTATGGACTACACCAGCCGTAGTGCTGGCCCTCATTGGTGCAGCACACACTCACTACGTGGCACGTAGGAGCGACGTGGTGCGAGTGTGCTGAGCCAATGAGGGCCAGTGTTTTGTCCAGCCCGGAAGACAAAGACTTTCCTAATGGAGGGCGGCCAATGCTGCTTGCAGGCCGCACTCCATTAGGAAAATCTTTGTGCCTCGCGGGCTGGACAAAAATGGATGGCGGGCCGCAACTGGCCTGCGGGCCTTATGTTGTGCACCCATGGTCTAGACAATACTTTCTTCCTCTTAATTGGACAATTCAAGCCTTTCACATGCCAAGTTCCTATTGTTAGCATCCCCATAGTATTAATGTAGCCAGGCTTCTAAATTTTGATTTCAGCACATCACCATCATGACTAGATTAATCTCAGCAAACAGTAAATTCATACACACCAAAGGAATGGAAACAAATAGATACAGAGCGCAAGATATGATAACCTCCCCAACCCAGATGAACATTAAGAAATCATACAATTGTTTCGATTGAAAGGAGTCTGACTGAGGTCAGGCTCAACAACAATTCTAATATTTACATGGTTAAACCAATACTCTTACGTCCCGTCCCCTTTCCTCCATACTGTATAGGGGCGTCCCTTCCAAGGGACGGGAGACAGAACCTTTTTCACCAGAAAAAAAACCTTCTTCATCTTTAATTTTATAGGCGCGCTGGGGTGCGGCCCACGGAGCATGCACTGCCCTGACTCTGCCCTCCGGTGCCACACCACAGTCCCCTTTTCCACATCGACGGGAACGGGCCGAATTCACCAGTGCTCTTGGGTTTGGCTTCGGCCATGTCATTCCACGTGCGGATACTTCTACTCTTTGTCTTTTTTGTCTTTTCTATCATTCAGGTACTCGGCCCTCAGGCGTCATGCTCCTCTCTGGTGCATGTCAGTATACAGATATGAAACAATCACAGCGTTAATCAACCTATACCTTGGATTGCATTGCTACTATCAATAGGTGCCCATAATGTACATTAATGTGAATTCAAGAGTAAGTCAGGATAAATATGCAATAAAGTGGTCAGTGGCGAATGGCGACATGTAATTTGGTAAGAATTTTTTTTCCTATAACTACAGGCACAATCCCATATAATGTATGAAAAAATATTCGAAAGGACAAATCTCTCTAGTCTATTTGAAAGTGCCAATTTATCCAATTTCATGTCCTATAGATACTACACATCTAACCCACATGACTCATCACTATACAGCATTCAATCTCAGAAATGTTTAAAGCGACAACTGCTCAAAGGCATAACTATTATATGCCAGAATATCCAATTCAAGAGCAATTTGTATGAGACAAGGAGTCTATTAAATAAACACATTTGGATTGTATATTTGTTAAAATGAAAACATCCCCCCACCTCCCCCACCCCCCAAGAGCCACAGAATGATTCGAAATGGCACAAGCACCCCAAAGCATACATCTGCAATAGTAAACCAGAGCAAAGTGTATGGTGGAATCTCCAGGCTAAAAAGGCGGCCACTGAGCCCCTAATATAAAACATCCAGAGGTGAAGCACCACCCAAACGTCACCCATCGCAACCATTCTAATATTTACATGGTTAAACCAATACTCTTACGTCCCGTCCCATATTACATCTCATCACCAAAATCCATTCAACGTGCTCTCTACTCAAGACAGTTTCCAGCCATGCGTAAAGCATATTACATACGAGACATGTAAAGGTAAGCTCCCTCGAACCAAACCCTTTCAGTACGAGACAGGGGCCATGTGCAAGATGTTAAAGCTACCGCAACCAATGACAGACAGCAAAACATGAGCACCACCGCTGTATTACACATTAAAATAATTTGCCTGTGTTATTGTATATAGATACAAAGTTAACATGACAAAGCAGCAGTGCAATGAAGATTAAAAGGCCTTAATGTCAGAGATGCATGCCAAACATATCCAATCACTCTTTAAGTATTACATGGGTGAAGACAGGATTCACCTGTTTCTACAAAAGCAATAGTGGTGGTGGTAAATTGCTAGCAATAGTAAAGACCCTCAGCGGAAGTAAAACCTATGGAAATGTAATGCGCCACTATTGCTTGTATGAAATCTAGGGTACAGCTGGCTGGGGACGACATAACAAACAACTTGTTAGACCTATATACAGGTTTGTAACAAAAGCGGCAAATGCAACTGTGTTTGGTATCTCACAGTTCTAAGTTGCTCTGCACAGTATTATCACATTACTTGGCAGAACATATCGTCATGCATTGAACCGCAAACCTCACCATGGAAACATATGGTCATTATTGGCATCTGGTCATTATCGGCATCTACAAGTATTAAACCAATGTACATTGAAAGACTGTTTATTAAAAACTTAGGAAGCGGTCGACCACATGAAGTCCAGCTAGATCGCTATATCTTTTTTTTCTTTCTTTTTTCCTACAGCTGTGTTAACAAAATAAAGTCCCAGCCTCCCGCGATCGCTCCACTACTTACATCTGTCTGTCGCGTAATGCCCGGTGTCATAGCCAAGACAGGCACTCTCGTTACTTTCCCAAAATGCCATAGACCTAGAATTCTGTATGGAATAAAAATATTTGAAGTCTTTTAGATTACTCACAGAGAAATAATTTACTATGATTGACCTGGTTGCTATAAACCTCTGGCAGGGGTGTCTGTTGAACTCTGCTTCTGTGTAATGTACTACATTTGAGCTGCTCGCCTCGCACACTGTAACCTACCCTGTCCTCTTTCAACCCTTTTGTTACTCTTGCCATAGTGGTGTTGTGACCTGCTGACACAAGACTTTGAACCTTTCTTGAATCTCTGCTCACCAGAGCCCTGGCCATACTTGAGGGAGACATCAGCATCTGACAAAATATGAGTGCTCACTGTCAGCTAGGGTTGTCACGGTATTAGTTTTATGACGGTACGATAACCTTTTTGCCAAATGACGGTATATCACGGTTATCGCGGTATAGCAGGTGGAGTTAACCAATCTTAACAAATATTTTCTAAAATGTCATAAATTGTCAGATTTATCATCACAAACAAAACCAGACACTGAGGGCCAGAATTGGGCTTTTCACCATTCTTTCCACTGAAATGCGACCCCTTGCTTCCACCAAACACAAACGCACGTGTGGAGAGGACAGGGGGGTGGGGCTGCTGCGACTGGCAAAGCAAACTGAATAGCTTTTCTTAAGTGGTCATTTAGACTTTTAACTCCCCCACTGGCTACTGATGAAGATGAACATGTTGCCATCTTTATAACCTGAATGCCGTAGATCAGTGGAGGCTGATGGTAGTATACGCACACGCACGCTCTCTTTACATTACAGCCTTTAGTTTACTTGCAGGCCAAAAGGTGTTCAGTAATCACGGACATGTTACCCTTTCGTATGGCAGCAGGGAATACCCACAGAGATGAGTGAATTTCACAGTGTGACTTATTATATGTAAAATCAATGATAGAACCAGGATAATCCCCCATTGTCATATGTTCAGCAAATATTATCCGTTATAAATATATAAACCCCAAAGCCGCCAACCCAAAGTAAACCCTTTTCCTTCTTGGCACTGTATTTATTCTTCCTATTGCTAACATATTGATTTTGTGTTAAGCACGTGTGGTTTATGGAATGGCATTAAAAACTGCTCCAACTGAAACTACTTGGCAGATGGCACATCCAACAGTGCAAGACCAAGACTGTTCAGTACTTGCTTACTGCAGCCTTTCCAAATCAGATTGAAAAGCACACCGGTATAAACGGTATACCGGTATAAACAATGTGACGGTTATTATAGTTCATTTGAGTGGTTCATGTATCTTTAACGGTATACCGTTACATCCCTACTGTCAGCTATCTCATATTATTGTAAATGGTGTCCTGTAAGAACATTGTGGTCTTCATGAGACTGATGGTTGCAGTACCACACGAGGCCCCTTGTGGCCCTGCATTTCTTGTAGTTAGTTTTTGGTTGCTTCCTGTTTGGTTGTTTATTCACTAGATTTTCTGGTTTCGGTCATTCGAGATACTGCATTCTTTTTTAAAAATGCTTTTGTTTTGATCAAAACTATGATCCTTCACAACACACCAAAGTATATAACACATTCAAATATAGATAAAATTGAATTTCAATTGAAATTTGTTTTTTTTACTTGAAAATTACGCATAACATATCCAATCAAACATCTTTATAATTAATACAAAATATATGTAAAACTTAAAATTGGCTTTCCAGCGGTTCATCTAAAATATTCATTTAATCTAACATTTTATAATACCAATTTCGAGTCACATTTTTGCTTCTTCAGCAGTTAAAGTTAATTTCCTGCATTCATACAATTCCATACATCTTCTGCACATACTTAATCTAAAAAAAAAAAAAGCCGACTTCCACCAGCATTGGGCATTGAACCTGAATGTTTTTCAGGGTTTGAGATGCTTCTTCATCCTTACAGTAATCGGAGATATTATTTCTTACGTTCTGATTTTTTTAGAACATGCATGTAGGATCTCTCTCGTTGGTAAGATTTTTAATCGTAAACCGACATTTCTTTCTCTAATTGTCGAACATGGGAACGGATTAAGATATTTAGGCAGAGAACCCATGGGTTTATCTACTAGAGCAAATGTACAGTGCACATTGTAGTTCTGAGTTAGGGTTATCATATTTATCCTATCCATTTCTTTAACAGTTATTATTTTTTTTACCCTTAATATGTTGTCCACCAATTCTTTTCGCCCTCTCCCACAGTGATCTAACATAGGAGCAATGAAAGATTCCATAAACATTAATAGATTTATTATGCAAAGCCACTTGGAGCACTTCTACAGGGATTTTTTTGAGGACAGGATTTTTCCGAACGAGGTTGCGACTCTCAATTGGAACCTAGTTTGAAGTGAGGAGAGGCCGAGTTCATAACTCAGTGGCGCCATGGGCATAGAGGCGGGCAGATTCAGAGGTTTCTTCCAAATTCTGCCTTCAAGTCTCTCCCATGGCAAACCAGCACTTTCGGGATGACCTTCTCTATGTAGACTCTTAATGATGTTTTAATGGAAAATGTACAACATTTATAATGGTTCTTCATTTGAAATACCAACTGGTCTATTTTGTTCTCAATTCTTTTAACGGCATCTTTGCTTGGATGCTATGTAAGAAAGAAGCCTAAATAAATTATCTCACTCATGGCATCCATCTATTTGAATTCCATCGATGCACCATTTGAATGTAAATCCTTTATTCATCTGTTTATGGAAATGGATGATATGACACTTCTTGTAGTTAATGACCAAATTGTTACTTTTTGCGTAAGCACTCAATGCCGTTAGGAACCGCAGAAGACCTATTGGTGTACCATCTAGGAGGGCAACGTTGTCCGCATATGCTAACCAGTTAATTCCAAGTCCTCCTATTTGTGGACCTTTCAGCGTTACATCATGCAGGGCGGCTTCTACATTTTTTAAGTACAGATTTAAAAGGCAGGGCGCTAAGATGCAACCCTGCCTTAATCCACTTGTTATAAATGTATCTGTCAAGCTACCAGAGTCATCTAATCTAACTTTTACCGTTGTGTATTCATGAATATATTCCAAGATGGCTAGCAATGAGGGGGCAATATTCCAATTCTTCAGTTTTTGCCAAAGCAATTGATGATTAACCATGTCAAAGGCGTTCGAGAAGTCTATCATCTCCACATATAGGTCCAACTAGACCTTATCCTTCAGTACTGATGCAATAAAACCATTGATAGTCCTTGCCATTCCTTTCCTAAACCCGGTTTGTAGTTTTGAGATGATTCCTTTTTCCATAGCCCAGGCTTCCAACTTTTTGAAGATAAATGCAGCAAAGATTTTTCTATCGTAATCCAATAGTGCTATAGGCCTATAATTGTTAAGATTCTTGCGATTGCCTTTCTTATAAATGGGTATTATGATAGATTCTTTCCAAGTTTCTGGCATTGTTCGCTGTCTGAAGATGTCCTTATATAGCAGCGTCAACAGTGTTGACCACATTTCTTTATCTGATTTTAATATAAAATTGGTTTATCCGTTAGTGTTAGTTTTGTGGCCTGTTCTATGTATTGATAGTGTATGAGGACTTGGGAAATGTCATTATCCGCTTGTGCGTGACTAAAGTTATGAGTATGTTACCACATATGTGTGCAGGTCCTAGGGTATAGTGATTCATGTAGTATTTTAAATGTATAGTTTCCTTTGCAGGGGAATGAACGAACTTGAGGGAGCGGGGTAAATTTACGTGATGTATATTATTTTTTGCATATTAATTTTGCATAATTGTTTTCCCTTACAGCGGACGGACTTGGCGACGCAATGACTAGTGTGCATAATAATAATTTGAAATTGATGTAATTTTCCTTGCAGAAGGATGGACTTGGAGGTGAGGGGTCAACGTTTTTGGACTCTTGTGTATCTGGGTTTGACCTCCTGTATTTGGTCTCTGCGGCTTATGCAGATTTAAGACCGAGGGTGGTTTTTCTCTCTGGTGTGTTCAACCCCTAAAATGACTTGGGAAATGTCAATGAGTTGTGGCAATGTCATAAGCTCAATTGTATAATGTGAGCGAGTGCGGTTAGTTGAGGGGTGTGTGAGTGCATGGTGAGCGTGCGTCATTGTATTACTGATGGAGGTTGTTTCAGTAATGGCTGTGCACATACAGGAGTTACTAGGTGCGGTATTGTGTGTTATGAGACGTGGTGTGGTGAAGGAAGAGCACCTTGAGGGGATCGGTGCTGAACGCCGGGTGGCTTCAGTGTTGTTTGAGTGATTAGCCAGTTCACTCAACAATGGGTGCCTGTTGGGGCATGTAGTTCCAGTATGAGTGGCCGGGTGCGTTGTGGTTGTTGCTAGCATCATAGTGTTTGCTTTCGCCGTAGATAGCTGGGTGGTACTACGATAATCTAGGATTTAGTTCAGATGTTTTTAGTGGTGGCCCAAGAGTTTGTTTTTCTCCGTATCGGATGCAGGATACCGGCCGGGTCCTGTCTGGGGCACTAGGGATTTGTATTCCGGTAGGGCTACGTGTGTTTTTCCAAAAGTTGTTTCAACATATCAGTGTTTGGGGTTTCAATCCAATGTGGTGCACCTCTTGGGGATGCGTTATTTTCGGGCAGTTTCCTGGGGCCACATGGGTGATCTGTTGTGGGAAAGTTATGTTTTGGGTGAGGTGGTGTCGTGTGAGAAGTTTCCTTTGCGAGGGGTAACGTGTTGAGTGGCGGGGGCCCGTGTTAAGTGCGGGTAGTTGCTCAGGGTTGAGCTGTGATGTGCTCGGCAGTGGCAGGCCGGAGGCCCTGAGGGGCAGCTCAGGGCGGAAGGGGTTCGTGCATGTGTGTTTTCGTTGGTTAGTATGGTATATTTTGGGACGGCCTGGGTGTGGCAGGCCCATGTTCCGAGGGGCATCTTGTGACTGGTGGATGTTCAATGATTTGTTTTTAGTCCTTGATGGTTGGGTTTTCTGTTGTCGGAGGGTGTTGTGTGGCGGGTAGCCGTGCGTGGCTTTGGTGAGTGGTTGTAGTGAGGTGACTCATTTAAAGCGAGGTTTATGATAGTGGTGACTGTTGGGGTTTTATCTTGAAGTAGTTATTCCTTATTGGCTCTATAGTTGCCATGTCTTCATCAGTGGTGTGCTTTATGGGGGCGTGTCTACGTGTTTCGGGTGACATGGGTGTCAGTCGTGGTAGTGTTCATCAGGGTGTTTGCTTTTGTTCATTGCGTGCTGGCCCCATTATGTGTAATGAGAGGTGGAGCAGTGCAGACTGTCTTCCTTTGCAAACTATTGACGGGGGGAGAAGTGTAGTAATATTATTTGTATGGGCGCGTGGTATTTGGAAATCGCAGGGGAATTCTTGGTGTGTATAGTGCGGGTTGACGTACCTAGTGTTCGATCAGTGGCGGTTGGAGTTCAGTTTTTGCTGGGTGGGATGCTGCCGGTGTCGCTCAATGTATCTCGCTATCAATCCACGTTGCGACAAGGAATAAAGTCACTACCAACTAACGTACTTGTGTGGCAGTGATTACTTACTGAATGAGGTCACCACAAATGGCTGCTGTATTCCCTTGCTCCCTTCCCTCTTTGAAGCACTTTGAAGCACTTCACTCACTTGTGTATAAGCACTGTACAAATGAACAATTACACAACACTTCCATTTCCCAAATGTGACCTACATTTAGTTGCTGCTTTACACACTGTATGCTTTTGTAATCCGCGCACGTCACCTATCTTTCAAAAGGTCTGCCTGTGCTCTTTCAAAAAATGTATGCTTGCCATTCTTCACCACATTAATTTTCCTTATTTTCAAATGCTAAATTTGTCTGTTTAGGCCGTCAGCATAAACATTCTGTGTACCATGGCCCTGTTTTTGGCTCATGGTAAAGCTTATTTTATGAAGCATTATGAAAAATGTGTGATTACCTAACTAGAAGAGTGGGGGAATGTAGCAGTGTATTGCTTTTCTCAATACTCACAGAAGCCATTACCTTACAAGTGGAAACATGTCCTCCACATACTTTTATTTCTGTCACTTTTCTAATTTCTTCCCAGACTATGGGAATTGTAGGTACATCGTTGTTGCCGGACCTGCGCAAATGACCCCTTCCTGAACTTGGAATTTTGTCTACTTTTCAGAAATGTATGTCTTTCAGTGCTCCCACTGAGCTTTCCTACCCACCTCTTGCATTCCGTCCAAGCATGGCCTATTAAAAAGAAAAAGGAAAAATTGCCTACCTAATTGTATTTGTATTTATTTGGTATTTATATAGCGCCTTAATCCAAAGTGCTTTTACATAGAAAATGTATAAAAACAGTACAAAATTGAGCAACGAAAATTGACAATTAGATGCACAGAGTCTGGCCTGCTGGGTCAGATGTAATTTCAACGCTTTGCGAAATGAAGAGTAAGAGGTGATGGAACGAATAAAGAGAGGAATAAGATTCCAGAGCAAGTTGTGCAAGTGTACGAAAGCGTGATTGTGCACAAGGAGGGCTCGGACTGTCAGTCGAAACGGAGCGTTAGAACGAAGGGAACGGGAAGGAGTGTAGAATGATACTAATGAAGAAATACAATCGGGAGTAAAACCATAGAGATTTGAATAGCGAGCAAAGAAAATTAAATGTAAGCTGTGCATGAAAGGGAAGCCAACCTAGAGTATGGAGAGCCGATGATATTGATTCACGTGGGGTCAAGAGAAAAAGTACCCGAATAGCAGCATTAAAAACAGATTTTAGAGGAACAAGTCGAGACGCCGGGAGACCAAAGAGTGTAGTAGAGCAATAGAAAAGACGTGAAAAGATTAGAGAGGATATGAGTAATTTAGTTGCGTCAAAAGTTAGGATGGGACAAACCTTCTTAATGTTAAATAGATGATTGCGGAAAGCTCAGAGAGATATGTTTAAAAGGTAAAGCCGAATCAAAGTAGAGTCCCAGTTTGCGAGCAGTAGATACAAAGAAAAGTTAAGGAGTAAATCAAAGCAGGAGGAATAGGAGAGGGGATACTAGTAGAGTGGGGAAAAAGAACAGTAATTCAGTTTTTGTAGTTTTAAGTGTAAGTTTGAGTGGACATCCATGATTTAATGACGGCCACTAAGCATGAGGAGAGCTGCGTGTGAATATCAGAAGAGAACGAGGAGAAAGACAGAAAAATCTGAGTGTCGTCAGCGTGGAAATGGTGAGAGAGACGGAAGGAAGCAGCAATATTAGCGAGCGGGAAGTGTAAAGAGAAAAAAGGAAAGGCCCGAAGACCGATCCCTGTGGATCCCCATGAGCAAGAGAGTAGGAGGAGTTCCACCCCAGGAGACAGAGAATGTCCGAAGGGATAGGTACGTTTTAGGTTCCTCTCACAAAACTGATGGTAACCTTATGAAAAATGTTTTGTTTCCACTCAGCCTGTTCTTGAAAGCTTGGAAAATGGCTAATTCAGAACTGCAACTCATTTGTTCCTAGCTCTTACAAGAAATAAAACACAGGTTTCTTTGTACATCATTTCATTGGCATTTTCTGAAAAAACACAAAATGTGGTCACTTTTATGTTACTTTCTCGCACCCCCCCTACAGCAAGCGACTTATCCTTGGTGGGTTTATGACCGCCTACATGTGGGAAGAAAAGGGTGCAAATGTTATTAGGGCTTGAATGTCGACATACTGAAATGTCCAAAAAAGGGCTCAGCACTGGGAGGGGAATCCCTCAGCAGTTAAGGGGTTAAAGCGGCGGTTTTCAAACTGTGAGGCGTGCCCCTCTGGTGGGCCGCAGCCTCATGCCTAGGGGGGGGCACGCATCCAGAGCCTGAAAACCTGCCGGACAACAGATTAAGCAGCTGCTGTGCCGGTGAGAGATGCTCTGTGATGTGCAGCTGGGCGCAACAAAGGAATGCATATTCCGAACGCAGCATGTGAGATGCTCTGGAGTCACACAACCTGCGCCCCTCATTCTTTGTGTTGACAGCCTTTTAAGTGGGGCAATTTATAAGTGATGGCTCATTTAACAAACCATTGTTTTCATACAGTATATGCTTAACATTTCAGTGTTAAGAACTAAAAATTGGTTATTTTTATTCACCAGGCCAGCACAAGTATCAGTTAGCTGACCAAACCTATGCAAAAGAGAATTAACGTGCCACACAGAAAAGTTTAAAACTATTTTCTGTATTTTCGTGTCTCTTTGACACACCAACACTTTTTTTTTTAATGTTAATTTTTAGTTACATATTGCGCATCCCTGGAATGCTTAACTGTAATTTATTGCTTAAGTATTCTAGTGGCTGCTTTGGGACATGGACTAAATGCATCCTATCTGCATCAAAGGTCTTTTAATTGTCTAAACAAGCCAGCCACTGCCTAGCGAGCACACCAGATGGCAACTCAATGTCACTTGGTACCTTGATTAGGAAAGTGGAGTTCATTGTGTCACCATGCAGACAGTAGTCCATGGCAAATCAATGCAGTGATGTGTGCAGCAATGATTTGTGTGCTGCACAAGTCGCCACCCCATTGGTTAATGGTGTCTGTGGTGTTTACTTATGTAACAGCACATACACCTGTTTTTCTCTGATGTGCCCAATATTCATACAAGAGCACGTTGGATTGTTTTGTGTATGTGACTCTGACGAACAAGCCATACTGTGCCCACACTTTAACACACAAAGCAATCAAAGCAGATGCCTCAAATTGTAAATCCACGAGGCCAAACGCCCTTCACTGTCACACCATGATTTTCAATAGCTGCATGCCAGCACTAATAAGTGATGCTAATGCCAGCCCAGTTAGATAATGCATGGGCTTGCTCTTTATTGCCAGAATAACCCCCGAGGCCTGTGCAATGGTTAGGGGGTAGGGGTTGAGGAACTGTGGGCCCTTTACCACGCATCAGAAGCTGTTTGTTTATTAAAACGCTGCATCAGCTTATTACTGGTCAGGCTAAAGTTTGAAAGAAGTACAATCCTTTCTGTGCAGCCTTTCTGTGCATTGTTTATTGTGTCTCTATTGTGCGTTATCCTGCCCTGTCCGTAGATATAATTCCCTAAAGATGTTTCTGAATTGGGGTTGGGCATGCCTACCCAAATGCAGCCCTTCCTCCTCTAAAATTCATCAGAAACCAGAAGCAAAAGAGCCCTTGTACCGCATTTTAGTGGCTGGTGTTGCAGCCATTTTATACTTGCATCCAAAAACATAAGCTGTCCAAATGAGCATGGTTCATGGTTACAAACTTTTTAATGTTAGCGTGAGTATTGTGAACCGTGATGTGAGCACCAAGCCATGCACCAGTTATGCATTTAGAGATTCACACACAAAATCCTTTTATCACAAACATGTTCATCAAATGTAGAGATCTCCGATAACTGTTATTGTCCTAAAATGCTCTGTGATTTAATGCAAAGTATACAGGAATCCTCATTGGTTTATTTGTCCTCTTGCCCACTCTGAGAGGTATTTTGAAAGAGTACAGTAAGAGTGTACCAGACGTCCATCTTGGAATGATAACCTTCTATCAGAAAATAATTAATGCGGTTAGTCTAGTGTTGCCCCTTGCGAAATACAAGTTAGGTGGTATGAACAGAACACCTGCAACACAGGGCCAGGTCAGTGGGCCCTCAGACCCTGGCAGGCTGTTCACACTGCAGTGTGCCAGTACGGACAGTTTGAAACTGCATTCAGGCAAGGCCTTCACTAAGAGCGGGTGACAGAAAAACCATTTACTTGGGCAGCAACAGCTATGTTTTCACATTACAATACTCATGTAAAGTACTTGAATTACAATGTAATGAAACAGCTTCATTTATATAGCAATTATTTATTCATATTGAGCAGGGATTTTGTAGCACGACAGAGGTGTAGTTTGGGAGTGACGTGTGCCAGTCAGTAGGGGTGCAGGGGAGCCTTCTGATGTTTTGCCCTGGGCACCAAGTTGGCTAGAAAATTCCCCGATTGCAGCACACACCATCTTATGTGGGGATGACCAGCCCCTCCCATCTGAATGCAGAGTAGGAAATCACTAATGATGGCTCATTAGTGACATACTGCCCTACTTTCAGATGGCAGGGTGTTGTAGGGGGAGAGCAACTGCCCCCATGTTGCCAGTCAGAATTCATTTAGCTCCGCAATGTATTCAGTTCTCTGGTTTTTGTCCTGGTGCTTAAAATGTGCGCTTTGCATTACAACCTGTGTGCCGCAGACTGGTTCCACTCTAAGCGGGGGAGAAATGAGGACTGTGGTGCCTCTGTACGAGTGAATAGAACAAAGACCCCATGGTCCACATTTCCCTTGCAGCAGCAGTGGCCAGGGAAGGCGCCAGGGCATTTCATCCTTTTCAAATTAGAGGCGTTGGGGCATTTCAACTTTTTCATATGAGGGGCCTTCACTGTGCCTGATAATCCCAAAATTCTCTTTAATTTTATGTAAAGCCGCATTTTATTTTTACAAGGTTATTTTACTCACTGAATGCTTATCAAGTCACCTGACAAAATTAAGGTCCAGCTTTTATTACTACTTCCCTGAAGAAAATTCTGGCATGAATGACTGGGTGTTGCAGCCTTTTCTGGCAGAGGAGGTGGTGAATCTCCCATTTGATGTCCAGGAGGGGCTTATTGAGGTTCATTCAGACAATACTCTGCAATCTGAATTTAAGAACATTGCAGTGAGTGACATTTGGCCGAAGGTAATCCTGGAGTATCCTACATTGGCAGTCTGCTATACAGTCTCTTGGCCTTTGAGTCTTCCTACTGCGAAATAGGCTTTTCAGCATTGGCTGTACTGAAAACGAAATACTGCACAAGGCTGGAAGTGGATGACAACCTCAGAGTGGCGGTCTAAAAAATAAAGCCACACATAAACTCACTTTCTGCAGAGAAAGAACCCCATCCTTCCCATTAGTACTTGCTCTGTAAAATCAAATTGCCTTCTGCTGAATATATTAATAGGAATGTATTTTGAGAAAATAAAAGCCATACTGGAGAATTTTGTGTTTACTTGCACGGTTTCATGTTTGGATTGGAAAGGATTGTCCTGCTATCTTGGAATGTCTCCCAAAATGTTCCTTCAAAATTATAGCACCACACATTCTGCAGCCATCTCTATAACAAAAAAATAACACCAACACAGGGTGGCGGGGCAGGGGCGGGTTCCGAACAATTTCTTTTGCTTAGAGGGGCCTTTGCATAAAACGTTTGAAGACACACTTGGTTAAAGGAAGCGTCTTGGTAGACGGACTATTGTTTCACGTAATAGTTATCGGTGCTTAGAAGTTGGAGGAACCCTGCATGAAGTGCAACATTTTTAAAAAAAAAGTTAAATACATATTTCTATTTCAGCTGCAAATGTGACCATTTAATTTTTATGATTTGTTTTTTTTGCAGCCACATTTTCATTGGCTGGAGAGTCGGGTTTCAAATGGTTTAATCAAAAGGCTGGAATATTCGAAAGATTGTTGCCCCTGTAATTAGTATAATCAGTTACCCCTGAGAAAGGGCCCTGCTGCTGCTGACCATTTTATAGTACAATTTACCCCAGTGACTCCAAGATAAGTCTGGATGCATGTTTAAACTAGACATTGCACGCTTGTCAGTGGCCCTGATGAGATTTTGAGATGGGAATATTATTTATAGAGAGCTAAATTAAGAGTAGAAATGATTTACCTCCTATGAAACAGTGTAAAATGTATGAGACAAGCAACCAAAAGCTGCATACACTTCAGCATGAACTGAAAACAATAAAAACAAAACCGATTAAGTAGCAAAGATAGCAGACTTCCAATGTATTACTTTAGTGGAAAACATTCTCCTACAAATTACCACTTAGCTGCATCTTGATACGTGCACACAGCACAGGAACGCATACAAATTCTTCTATGCAATGTGAACATATATTTAGGGAAAACGCTGTGTTTTTATAAAGATTAATTCCCAATTGTAAATACGTTTTCAGCCTTATTACTGATAAGTAGGTAAGTGATAGGAAAATTAATATCCATAAGTAATGCTTCTGTTTCTCTCAATGATCAAAAACCAAATTAAGCAATGTAAACTAAGCAGAAGCTGAACAGAAAATGTCGGTTTTAAAGGCCTGCAATTTCAACCACGCAGAAAAAAATCAAGATATGTCCTTGTTTCTGTCTGGTCACTCTTTGCACTGCCCTCTGACCCGACCTTCCTATGCACAGATGTACAGTGTCGTATTTATTTACAAGATTTTCATGCGTAAAAAAGGTTTATCTTTTACACCAACCAAAACATACAAGACCACCCGACCTACTGAGGCAGTTTCTTGAAGAGATTCCTGTAGCCCTGAAGTTTGAAGTCGGCACTAGATCACAAATCTAGTCAAACTGGTAAACTTTCAGCTCCCTCATCACCTAGTGTTAACTGTGATCGAGTGATTTATCCCAACTCTCAGGAGAGATGCAGAGTAAACAAAAATACAGGATAACTAGGTCTCCAGATATGTTCTGTATTGGGATTAATCACTCGATCACAGATAACACGATCTGATGAAAGGGAGTTGAAGGATTACCTGTTTCACTGGATTTGTGATCTTATCCCGACTCGAACGGTAGGGCTACAGGAATCTGTTCAAGAATCTGCCTCAGTAGTTCTGGTTGTCTTGTATTTGTTGTTTGGTGTAAAAGATAAACCTCCTATATTCAATAATGAACTGAGTTGCACATTATGTATTTAGTAATAGTAACGTGTAAGAATGTTTTAAAGCAAGTGCACTGTCATTTTATTATTTTGCTTTTACAGCCGCAGTTTGGCAGAAGCTTGCTCGGAAGGCGATGTAAATGCTGTGCGAAAGTTACTAATTGAAGGGCGAAGTGTGAATGAGCACACGGAAGAAGGGGAGAGTCTCCTCTGCTTAGCCTGTTCAGCTGGATACTATGAGCTTGCCCAGGTTAGTTTGACAATATTATTGTACGTACCGTAAACATTTAAGTTAGTGCCGGATTTTAATTTCAATGGTAAAGGCTATGAAAGGTCTGGTTTATTTAAATCGTCTAATAATACATAACCTGTGCGCCACTGTGGATCTTATACTGAGGGATGACTGTTAAGGTGGCCTGTCAATACTTTGTTCCTCTTACTCCAGGTTCTCCTTGCGATGCATGCTAACGTAGAAGACCGAGGAATTAAAGGAGACATTACACCTTTAATGGCTGCTGCTAATGGAGGGCATGTGGAAATAGTGAAGCTGTTACTTGCTCATGGTGCTGATGTCAATGCACAGTCTTCCACAGGTAATTGCATTTGTTTCTTGTACCGCAGAGGATTTCTAAAATGTAAAAAGAAATGTTTGGATATGTGGGGCTTAGAAAAAAGAACATGGGGCTTTAATACCTGTGCTAAAAAACAAACAAACACATGAAGTCCTTAGTTTCATCGCCCCCATTCAACCCCTTAGCCATAGGCACTTATGGCTAAGGGGTTGAACACGGCTTTCAAAGCCTAATTTGCACTGTCCTTTGGCTAGTGATAATTGACATTTGGTAAGAAATTGTGTACTGTGTGCATGGGGGATAAATAAGGTGGCAAGTAATTGTTCATGCCTAGCTTGAAAAAAATGGTTACCACTGATAGTCAAACGAGCAGCACAATATTTCACAGCTCGTTGCTATCACGGAATTAACATGAGTTTCTCAGAATCTGCTGAGGTGAAAATTGTCTAACGTTGCACGGTAGTACTATACTGTTTTACCATAACTTCCTGCTTGAGTTTTCTTACACTCCCAAATAGTGTTTTAGCGAGATCCCATGCAGGTTATGCTGATCTGTACTATCTTGTATTTTTCAGTATAGATAGATGTATGTGTGTGAACCCACAGACTGTTTTTTGTTAAAAAAAAAAAAAAAAAAAAAGAAAACTTTCTTTACTGGTATTTAACATGTAAACAATAAACATCACAGTGCAACTCCCACCTGTCAGCCCCCCCCCCCCAACCCCTGGCTCGTGAGATTGCATGGTTATTGCATTCATATTGAAATCACAGTAATTCGTTCTGTTTATCAATTTATTTACACCTCCTTTAAATTCGTTAATCCACCTGCCCCCTGGCCGGTGGTGCCAGCTTTTTTCGAGGGTGGTGGGGGGTATTTCTGGACTTTATGGCTTCCTTCGTATTAATTGTATCGGTTTCTGTCATTCAGACCCCACTGTGCTAGTCTGTTAAAGAAGTCCTTTGCTAGTGGGAGTCTGTTACCAACTCTGCCTCTGCACGTAGATCCATGTAGCATTGTCGGAAGGAGGGTCAATAGTCCAATGGGTGGGCGCAGGACGGTAGTGGTTGTGCGTATCTCGTCTTTCTGCTCGCATGTGTTCATATATTCCAGCCACCTTGTGAAGCTGGGTGCAACACTTTTCCCCCATGTCTGAGCAGTCCAGTATCTAGCCATTGCTGTGGCCATTCCTAGCAGCTTTCTCTGTGTTGGGATCCCTCCCCAACTAGTGCCAAGAGCCATAATTCTGGTGTAAATATGTGATCTGTGGGTAGCATCATAGCCATTGCGGCCCCTATTCTTTCCCAGAAAGGCCTAATGAGTGGGCAGGTCCAAGCCACATGGTTAGAAGTCCACTATCTCCCCTCTGCATCGTGTACATGAAGAGGATCTTTCTGGATAGGATTTATGTAGTCTAGCCGGGGAGTAGTAGATCGGATGTAGAAATTTGAAATGTACCAGCCTGAATCGACCACTCAGTGACCGATTACGTGTCTGCATACGAATCAGTTTCCAATCTCCGTCAGTCATTTTGGTCCCCCAGGGCTTTCCCCCAAATGTTTCTATTATGTTTCTTCCTTGGCAGCTCACCACCCTCTCCCCAATCATTCTATACAGGGTTGATACTAGCTTTTTAGTAGATGGAGGGTTAAGTACGTATTGAAGGATAGGATGGGGGGGCCTTGGGGAACTTGGGCATTATGTCCTTAATACCGCTCTGATTCAAAAGTACAAAAGCAGGGCGGCCGGGTTCCATTCCTCCCGGGTACAAAAGCTTCCTATTTTATAAACTGCCCTTTGTGGACCAGGTCACCTAGATTCCGGACCCCTAGTTTCTGAAAGTGGATTTGGAATATTTTTGTGAGTGGAATCCCATAGATTTGATAAATCGGGAGATCTGGGGAGAAACGCGCCTGATATCAATCATGTGAGCAATCGAGTTCCAAGCGTTAAATGCCGCTGTTGTGGGTTGGACCTACATCTGGGCGGCCCAGAGCATTTCCATTATATCATCCGGGCTGGCGACCGCACTTGCCAGGAGGGAGTGCGGGGAGTCTTTTGAAGGGGACCTCCATCCCTTGATGTATTGGACTTGTGCAGCCAAGAAATATAGGTATAAATATGGGTATTCTAAACCTCCCTGGTCATATGGCCTTGTGAGGGTATCTTAGGATATCCTGGCTTGTCTGCCCACCCAGGCCAGTCTTATCAGTAAGCTCTTTGTGCGTGCCCAAAAGTGTGTGTGGGGGGGTGGGGCATATGAGTAAGTTATTGAAAATGTAAAGTAGTTTGGGCAGGATAACCATTTTTGCCAGTGCGATACGCGCTGCCTGGGAGATGGGAAAGGAGTATCCACGATTTCCCCTCTGTTCTAGGAGTTCCAATACTATTGCATAGTTATTTTTATAAAGCTCATTCACTGATGTGGACACATGAATCCTTAGTACTCCTACGTCCCGTCCCCTTTCCTCCATACTTAAGGGACATCTCTCCATCCTGCGGGATGGGACCGGAGCACTTTGTAAAAAGCATTTTAAAAAAATGTTTTCTAAAATGTTTCCTTCCTCTCTTTCTTGCGCGGGGCCCGGCACGCAGCCGTAACCCCGCCAACCTTGGCTCCGCCTCAACCATCAGTCCTTTTCTCCGCTCGTTCAGGACTGGACGCACTTGCATCCTTGGAAGATTTTCTTCCCTTTTTTCCTCTCTGGCTCTCGCTAGCGATCGTGTACTAGTCTGTCGTTCAAACTAGACTTTCCAGATTGTTCGTGTCAATGACGCTTCGCGAGGGCGGATCCCCATCCTCTTAGTTTAGAGTGCTTGGGTCCGGATCACCGTTGGGACTCCTGTTTGTACTGCGACTCCCTTTTGGTCCGGGCACTTCAACGTCGTTTGGACTTCAGCATCGTTTGGATCGGTGGGAGGAGGTGTTCCGATGAACTCCTCCTTTGCATTTTCAGGCGTTCATCGACGAAAAGAAGAAACGCCCGGTAAGTTCTTTACTTTCCAGAGCACCCCGGCCGGGGGATAACTTTCCAGGTTCCTTTCAGGCCGGGAGGAGCGCTGATCGTTCTGTCACCGGGGATTGCCCGGAGGTGCCCGTTGGGCCTAATAATTCTACCAGAGTTTACTCCGAGGGTCTCCGTAAGGGGCCTGTGGATACTGGAGCACGCTCTGAGGCCCCTCCTGTGGGGGCTGTTTGTAGACCCAGTTCTACTGAGTCGTCGGGTACCGGAGCTCGCTCTGAGGCCTCTTTATCAGCTTCCCTCAAGAATAAGACCGTGGTGCGCCCCTAGCCCTTGGTTGGGCTTGGTGTCACCGAACGGATGTTCGAGGCCCGCGCGGATAAGGCTGTTACCGAACCTGGGTGCGAGGTCTCTCGTGTAGAGGCTAAAGCTACAAACATTTCTGAGGCCTGACAAGGCCTTATTGGTGAAGGCTATTTCTCACCGTTCCTACTCTTGCAGCGACACCAGATCTGTTGAGGGGGCAAAGAAGGAAAGAAGTTCTTTTACCGGCAGTGCCAAGGTCCTTCCTGGGAAGGCTCAGTTGGCGGTTGGTATTTCGCAGAAACATTCCAGGCCTCATAGTACCGGCTCTGCCGAGGTTCCTTATGTTAAGGCTAAAGTTAAGACCCCTGATTCATCGATGGGGACCCCTGCCTCACTTCCTCACGTGCCGCAGTTCCCCTCAGGCGATGACAAAATGGCGCCCGTTCCCGCCAGGACTGCGGCGGCCATTTTGGGTGCTACCCCTACAACTACGCCATCGGCCTCAGGTGTAGGGCTTGGTTCCGTGGGTGAACATAGAGTTCCTTGTGCGCATCCTTATCGGCCAGTTTATGATTGGAACACCCGGATGCCCCTTCTAAACAATGTTTCGTTGCCTGCGGGGTCGGCACCTTTGATTTATGTGGATATGTCGGTGGAGGGGCCGGTGTGGCACCCTTCCCCGTTACGTCCCTGGAAATATCCTCCTCATGAGAGGCCTCCTCAGGTTCCAAAGCAGTCCCTGGAGGAAGCCTTTTTGGTAAATTTCAAATGCTCATGCATACCGACCCCTTGAGGGAATATTTGAAAGGGCTTTTTAGGGAGATATGTCTGCCCGCGCCTCCAGCTCCACCCGGTGGTTCCACCCGCGCCTCCCTTACCTACGGTGCCTTCCTCGACTCTTCCGCCTTTGCCCCCATTGTCCCCCGTGGACAAGGCAGCACCCGACACGGCTCAGCAGGATCCTGACCTGTCGGATGACGTGCAAGGCGATCAGGACAACAAGGACCTGCCCCGCTCTATTAGAGCTTTTCATGACCGGGTACTGGACATGATGTGCTTCTTAGATGTTCCGGTGCCCGAGGCACCCGCTCCACAGGAGGGCGTGCTTTCTGGGGCGCTCACCCTGTCTCCTTTGGAGCGTACTCGTCTATTCTTGCAGAAGGATGTTCTGGCCGAAGTCCGCAGGGTCTGGGAAAAGCCACACTCTGGACTTTTCGTCAACAAGAAAATTGACGCGCGA
Organism: Ambystoma mexicanum; assembly: GCF_040938575.1. Classification (NCBI taxonomy): domain Eukaryota; kingdom Metazoa; phylum Chordata; class Amphibia; order Caudata; family Ambystomatidae; genus Ambystoma; species Ambystoma mexicanum. The sequence goes on from NC_090937.1 coordinate 303,131,625, forward strand.
TACAGGCTGCATTCTTTGGAAGAGGTGGCCCTGTCGTCTGGTCCGCCCCCCTCCTCCACAGTGGTGGCTGCGGCCACTTTGCAGTCCAGGCCTGCAGCATCCTCTTCTACGACGGCTACTCTGGTTCTGGGAAAGGAGGATAAGCTCCTTGACTCCCTTGGGAGAAAATTCTTTGCCAACTCGGCCTTGCAGCTCAGGCAGGCTAATGCCGAACTGGTGTTAGCGGGGGCTAATATGTGGATGTGGAAAGGTCTGTCAGAGTGTGAGGAGTTCATCCCGGTTGAGAAGCTGGAAGACTTTAAGGTGGGATTATCTGACTCCATGGTCTTGGGCCAGGATCTCCTGGAGGCTGCGGCTCATCACGTAGACACTTCGGCTCGGGGCTTTATGCTGGGGGTTGATGCCTCTTGGCAGGCGTGGCTGCATGCCACTAAATTCTCAAAAGAAGTGCAGGACAAGGTGTTGGACCTTCAGTTCGATGGTAAGGAGCTCTTTCATTCTACAACAGATGTAGAGCTCACCAAGACGAAGGATAGCACTCAGACAGCTAAGTCCTTGTTGGTCCTTGTTAAGACCCCTTTCAAAACCCAGATACCGTTGTCTCAAAGCCGACCCTCCTCTGGCTTTAGGGCTTTCCTTGACTAGAAATCTCGCAGAGTGGATACCCACTTCGGGGAATAACCGCCAACGGCAACAACAGACTCGGTTTTTCTCCCACTCCTCAGCCTCCTCCTCAGGTTCAGGTGGCAACACCACCGAAAAACCTACAAAATGAGGGTTCTCCGCGCTCGCACGAGACCCCGGTGGGAGGACGCATTGCGTCTCATTGGGAGGCATGGCAGACCATCACCGAAGACAGATGGGTCTTGTCAGTCACTTGGGCGGGCTTCCGCTTACCCCTATCCCCTACCCCACCCTTCAACCCTCATTTTCAGCTGTCGGCTCGCCCTCCCTCAAAGCAGAGGTTCAGAAACTTCTGGATCTCAGAGCTGTGGAACCCGTTCCCCTTGGGGAACAAGGGGAGGGCTTCTACTCCCAGCTGTTTACGGTGCCCAAACCCAACCAGGCTGGCCTGCGCACCATCCTAGACCTTTCCCAGTTAAATCTTTTCCTACCCCAAGAGAAATTCAAGATGATCACGCCCAGCCAGATACGGTCCTCCTTGCAGATGGGCGATTGGCTCAGCGTGGTGGATCTTCAGGATGCGTACATGCATATTCTGATTTGGAATCCACACAGGAGATATCTCCGTTACTCTTTGGGAGAGGAGCACTTCCAGTTTCGAGTGCTTCCCTTTGGCCTCAGCTCGGCGCTGCGCGTCTTCACGAAGATGTCGGTGATTGTGGCCTAGCTTCGTCTTCAGGGTATCCATGTGTATCTGTATTTGGGCGACTGGCTCTTACGCAGCCCTTGTCCGTTGAAAGCAGCGGGCAATCTTCAGTCCCTCCTTCAGCTCCTGTTCCATCTTGGGCTGTCGGTGAACTGGTGGAAATCTTCCATGACTGTCTCGCAGGACTTGATTTTCCTGGGTTTTCGCTCGAACATGATCGACTGCAGAGTGTACCTGACCGGGGACAGGATGGCGGATCTGTTAGCCACGTGTCAGATGTTTGCGCAGTCGGAGAGCATTTCAGCCTGGTGGTTCCAGAGGCTTCTGGGCCTCATGGCCTCGTGCGTGTTGGCTCTTCCTCTTGCTCGTCTCAAGATGAGGCGGACCCAGATGGCTCTTCGGAGTTCTTGGCGTCATGCTGTGGACCCGGATTCCAATCTGATAATGATTCCGGCTTCCAAGAGTGGACCTGGAATGGTCGTCATCTCTCAGCAACCTGTCGGTGGGTGCAGGGTTTCAGGACCCAGCTGCTACGGTGACTTTCACGACGGATTCCTCCCTCTTGGGGTGGGGTGCGATGTTAGATCCTCTTCAGGTCTCGGATCTCTGGTCGCCTCAGGACAAGCTTCTCCACATAAATTATTTAGAGCTTCTGGCGATTTTCCTGGCGCTCAGGGGGTTCAGACCGATCATAGCCAACAAGGTGGTCCGCATACGCATGGACAATGTAGTGTCGATGTATTACATCAACAAGCAAGGTGGAACCAAGTCTCCCCCTCTCGTGGACCTGTCCATCCAGATTTGGGAGTGGGCTGTGCTTCATGGTTTTTGTCTGCTTGCAGTGCACATCCCGGGCCAGCTGAATGTCACAGCGGATGCCCTCAGCCGGCGGACAGTGGTCAGCTACGAGTGGGAGTTGAAGGCGGAGGTCCTCCCATGGATTTTCTTGCATTGGGGCACACCGAAAGTGGTCCTCTTCGCTACGGCGGTAAACAAGAAGCTTCCTCAGTATGCATCCAGAGGAGGGCTGGGAGCCTCCTCTCTGGGGGATGCTCTCGAGATTCCATGGCACAACATGAGAGCTTACGCCTTCCCGCCTTTGCCTCTAGTCCATCGAGCAATTTGGAAGCTGAAGAACTCTGTGAACTGTTCCCTTCTACTCATGGCCCAGTGGTGGCCGGCCAGGTTTTGGTTCTCAGAACTTCAACACCTGTCGGTGTATCCGCCAATCAGGTTACCAGTGACCCCCGATCATCTTCATCAGGGGGAACAGCAGATGTGGCACCCCTCCCCACAATCGCTCAGCTTGGCAGTATGGTGCCTGAGTTCAAGTCTTTAGAACATCTTAACCTGTCTGCGGATAACATGTGTATTATCCAGGCAGCCAGGGAAACCCTCGACTAGATCCCAATACAGAAGTAAATGGCTCAGGTTCTGTCATTGGTGTATGGAAAAACAGTTGGACCCAAGGGGGGGCTACGATTGACACGGTGCTGTCCTTCGTATCCCTCCTAGCAGAATCGGGTGTTCATTTTCTATCATGCAGAACTTACCTTTCAGCTGTCTCTGCTTATCTTTCTACGGACCAATGTTCTTACTCTCTGTGTAATCCAGTGGTTAAGAGGCATTTTGCAGGCTTGACACGCCTCTACCCTCCAGTTTGTAGTCCGCACCCGCCATGGGATCTAAATGTAGTCCTGACAGCGTTGTACCATAAGCCTTTTGAACCAATGGCCACGGTGGACCTCAAGTACCTATCCTGGAAAGTGTCCTTTTTGGTCGACGTAACGTCAGCGAGGCGGGTTAGTGAGCTCCAGGCCTTGTCGGTGGAGCATCCCTTTTTGGTCTTTCACAAGGATAAGGTAGTCCTACGGATGAATCCTGCTTTCCTGACGAAGGTGGTAACTGAATTCCATCTGAATCGGTCGATCTCCCTGCCAGTCTTTTTTCCGAGCCCTACCTCAGAGGCAGAAAGGGTTCTGCATTGTCTCGATGTCAGAAGGGCTCTTAAGTTCTATCTGGACAGAATTTCTGAGCTTAGGAGTGCTTCTCAACTGTTTGTGACTTTTGGTAACCCTCAGGGTAAGCAGGCGTCTAAGGCGACTATTTCTCAGTGGATCGTCGCCTGCATTACAGAGTCTTTCACCGACCAAGGGCTGAAACCTCCGAAGGGTATTCGTGCACACCTGGTGCGGGGCAAGGCACCTGCGGTTGCTTTCCAGAAATATGTCCAATGGGAGTCCATCGCTAGGGCAGCTACTTGGGACTCCCCATCTGCTTTTTGTAAGCATTATTGTCTTGACATGAGCTCAAGAGCTGATGCTCAGTTTGGTCAGGCTGTGCTGAAGAACCTTTTTCATTAAGGGGTATTTCCATCCACCTGTAGTTCCCGTTAGGAGTGCTTGGGAATCTCCCATAAGTATGGAGGAAAGGGGACGGGACATAGTAGTATAACCAGGTTACTCACTGTAGTGACCACCTTACTCCTAGTCCATAGTCCCCTTTCCTCCATACGCCTGCCCGCTGTCCCCTCTAATAAGGTTCCTCTGTTATTGCTAATAGGTCTCTGACCTGGCGATAGAAAAGGACTGATGGCCGATGCGCAGGGCGGAGCCAAGGTGGGCGGGGATAAGGCCTCGTGCCGGGCCCCGCGCAAGAAAGAGAGGAAGGACAAATGTTTGAAAACATTTTTTGGATGCTTTTTACAAAGTGCTCCGGTCCCGTCCCACAGGACGGAGAGATGTCCCATAAGTATGGAGGAAAGGGGACTATGGACTTGGAGTAAGGTGGTCACTACAGTGAGTAACCTGGTTAATCGTATACTCTGGGTGCACCAGCGAAATTCCTCCCCTATGCCTTTCTGCTGCACACCTGGGGTTAAGGGCAGTACCTCAGATTCATTCCAGTACATTTTTAGCCCGGAGAACTATCAGAATCTGCGTATCTCTTGCGTCAATGGGAGGGAAGGGGAAGGTTTACCCTGGGGTGTATAACATGGAGTAATAGGTCATCCACATATAGTGAGATGACAGAAAGTTGTGAGTGTATTCGGATGCACCGGTGCGCATGTAATTCTCGGATATGACATGCTACCGGCTCCATTGCGAGAGCCAATAGGATCGCTGAGAGGGACCAGCCTTGCCGTGTGCCCCTCGTTCGGTAAATGTAGTCTGACAATCTCCCGTTTGTATGGACCACCTTAGGGACTGTATATAGCAATCGAATCCAGCGGAGGAAAAGGACACCGAACCCGGAGCGACGAAGGACTTCGAAGAGGAAGGGCCATTCGACAGAGTCAAAGGCCTTCTCTGCATCTAGGGCAGCAATCGCGATGGGTACCTCCGGGTCTATTGTGCATAAGGGTAAACGGTCGGTGCAGTTTATTCTGGGTTGATCTTTCTGGAATAAAGGCCGCCTGGTCTGGTACTACCAGGGCGGGCATATGGGGCAGGATACGGTCTGCTAGTATCTTGGCCAGTATTTGATTGTCCGTATTTATTAAGGATAACGGCCTGTAGGATGTGCATTTCGTAGTGTCTTTTTCAGGCTTGAGGAGCACTGTCACTAGTGCTGTTCTAGTGGAGTCCGGAAGGATACCTGTTGATATTGAGCTCTCATACATATAACTTAAGCTCGGGAGCAGTTGATCTAGATAAGCTTTATAGAATTCTGCCGTTATTCCATCAAGGCCAGGGGCTTTGCTGTTAGGGAGGGAGAGGATCGCTTTGCAAATCTCTTCTTCCGATATAGGGGCATTTAAGGCGCTCTCCTGATCAACCACCCCAGGGCTATCTCGTCAAGATATTGCATCAGTACATCATGTCCTAGGTTGGAGCGGGACACATATAGTTGATCATAATATTTCCGGAAAGCGAAATTGATCCCTGCCAGGTCATTGAGGAGGTGTCCATGAGTGTCTTCGACCTCGATAATGGGGGATATCTGAAGTTCATTTTTAATTGCCCAGGCGAGCATTTTACCCGGGTGGTCGCCCTCTCCATACCTTTGCACCGCAATCGGGTCACCCAGGAACCTCTCCTTCCTGGTAGCTAGCTGATGGAGCTCTCCATAAGTGTTTGCAAAGCTTCCCACACTTCAATTGTGTCTGTGGTCCCCTGTTTGTTCTCTAATTCCGTGATGGAGCCCTCTAGTGTCGGCAAGGACTGGTGCAAGGCTTTCAGGACCCCCCTCCCTCTCCTGAGATATACAGCACCCTCTGGCGTATACCTTAAATGCCTCCCAGACCACCCCAGGGTCTGGAACGGTCCATATTGGTTGAGAAGAATGTATGTCTTGGCCTATCTCCGCTTGGAATGCTCCGTCCTCCAGTGCTGTGAACCTTAACTGCCAGTGCAGTTGACCCGGGGGGCCGGATCGGCCAGTTATACGGGTGAGTACTGGGGAGTGATCCGAGAGGGTTCAGGGAAGTATGTTAACTTCCATCACATTTTGGGCCACAGATGGGGAGGTCATAATATAATATAATAGATTCTGGACGAGCTCCCATGGATCCCGGAGAAGAAAGTAAACTCCCTATCTACCAGGTGTCTTTCCCACCACGCGTCGTGCAGATCGTGGTAGTCTGCAATTGCAGAGCATGCGTGGGCAGCCTGTGGCAGACACTGTTGTACAGTAGCGTATATATCCAGTTCCAATGTAATGGTCATATTGAAGTCCCCCGTCCCAATGATGTCGTACCCTGCGAATGTGTGTATATGTTTGGCACACTGGTGAAAGAACCCTAGGGAATCAGCGTTTGGTTTATTAGCAGGAGTTTCGTTCATGCGATTTCCCCTGCTAGTATGATATACCGACCTTCTTCATCTTAAATCTGTTAGTGTAATTTATGCTGCAGGGAACCATGTGTAAATACATATATATATTGCCACCCCCTAGAGACAATGCTATAAGAGGAACCGTACCTGTGTATGCCCCAACCGGACAGTCCGGGGACTGCCCCATCACAGACCAGATGCGTCTTTTGCAGGCACAAGATATCCACCCTGTGATATTTCCTGTAGTTTGTTAAAAAGTGGGTTTTGTCATGGTTGCTGAACCCCTGTATGTTCCAGGACATTATGGACAGTGTTTTATCTCTTCTCATTCGTGCCCGTGGTATGCTCATTGATCCGACTATAGAAAGTTGGTTATCCATTGGTGTAATTTTACCATGTTTCCGAACTGTGTCTGATATCGAAACCATCTTTTCTGTGCGCGAACCATCGAGCCCTGAACCCCACTTGCCTATGCCAAGTGGCCTAGGAAAAACTTCAAAACATTGCCCCCCTTGTTCTATCCCCCACCCACGCCAGAAACAAAAACCTGCGAGCACCCTTCCCCACCCCCAACCTTTAACATCCAACTGCAACATTAATCAACTGTTACACAGTGTCTGCAGGTGAGGACGGCCATACGCTCCAGGCGGCGACGGGCATTGTGTTGCTTTGCGGCCCGGCCATCAGCCTGAAGGCTAATTTCATAGTCACTGAGGTCACATTGTGGGTGACTGCTCCACCACGTTGGGTGGTTGACTATCTTCAGAGTAAGTGTCAAGGCGCTCTCTCCGGGTCAGGGAGATTTCTGTTTGGCAAAGCATTCTGCTGCTTCAGGTGAGGTGAAAAAGATTGCAGAGCCATTATGCTGCACCCTAAGTTTGGCTGGATACATCATTGAGTATTGTATTCCTTTCTTCCGCAGCACATTTTTTTTCTGATTGGAAAGTTTTGCTCCTACACCGCTGGGCGCTGAAGTCTGGGAAAAGTCATATTATGGAAGTTCCCCACAGCAATTCTTTCTTGTCTCTCACTGTCCGCAGGAGAATGTCCCTGTCTCGGTAGTTGAGGATCCTGGTGATTATGGGGCGCTCGGGGTGCGGGTATGGAGATGGGGGGGCCCAGGAGGCGTCTCGGTGCTAAGGATCGATGAGCTTGTTCCACCATAAATATATTTGTGAGTGGTAGGTCACCTAAAACCTCCAGCAAAAGTTTCTTTACAAATTTCTCCATATTCACGAACGGGGTGGTCTCAGGGATTCAGAGTATACGAATGTTCCTCCTAGAGTGTCCCTCCAAGTCTTCATTCTTTGCAGTCATTCTCTTAACGGATTGCTGCAACTCAGCTACTTTACGATGTAGGTTAGCCCCTCTGTCTTCCCCCTGCCTTCCCCCTTGCTTATTCTTTGCTCTGCCTCCGTCATGCGGCTGCACAATTTATCGATTTGTATAACCGGTATGTCAACTTTGCACGTGAGGGTGTCAATCTTTGTTACCAAGCTATTTGTGTTGCTCTTCAGGGCCAGTAGTGTCTGGTTTAGGGCCGCCACATCTATTTGGGTTGGTGTTTGACATTGTTCCGTGGGCGGTGTGGTTTCTGGCTGCTCAGACTGTGCGTATATTGCTCCAATCTTGCCTGTTTCTTCGGGTTGACCATAATATTCCTGTCGTCGTGGCTATGCTTCCCCTAGGATATGAAACTGCATGTGCTGCCAATTGAGTGGGCCTGTTGGACTAGTGTACAAGCTGCAAAGCCGACAGGTATTGCCGTTCAGTGGATCAGGGCACCCGGAATGCTGGGCTGCCCGATTTATGACCCTAGAAGTAGAGTCTCGTTGACCCGACCAGGGGGTTGCTTCCTCCTTTGTTCACAAGAATTTATCGTGGAGCGGTTTCTTCAAGGGCTAGGCCGCCAAAGAGTGGCCCCCATCAATGGCAACGCGGTTTCCAGTGATGTAATCCCGTTCTAAGCATCGGTTGATGGCTGCACCGGGGGGCGCGTGTGCCTCTTCTGCACCTTGAGGTGTTTATGGTAACCCCTATTTGAGCCTCGTAGTGCGGTGGCTCGCACCGTTCCGGTGCGTTGCAGCTGCTGTCACAGATAGGGTATGCTGCCTCTCAGCCGGGGGTCCCCAGTCGCAAAGGAGGGAGGCTAGCCAGGGTCCCAGAGGTCTTGTAGGAGAATGCGACCCAGTCCCCGGAGGGAATAACTGGCTCAGCAGATTATGATGGTTATGATGGGCAGGACCTTGTCATTCCTATTTAAGGTATGCTTGCTCCAGCCCTGTTCAGTTAGGGGGGGTTATATCAAGACCATGTATAGAGGCAAAACGGGGTTCGGCTGCCCACGTAGTTGTGTGAGGATCAACTGCTTATGTTACCCCTGTGTAATGTCCACCCCCGGGAGGTAAGAGAGTGCATAGAGTTTTTCCATCTGACAGCGTTTGTGGCAGAGCTGTGGAGGCACGTTAGGTGTTGTCTGGTAGGTAAGTAGCCATAGGCCCCTCCGCATCGCTTCACAAGTGCTTCACTGCTGGTGTCTATATCTGCTTCTGTTTCGGGTAGTGTTAGGCAGAATTCCGTGCAGTGCCCTTAGGGACCACTATACACAATTAAGACTAAAGGTGGCAATACAAGTTTTACCTTTGGTACATGCCTGTACTACTAGGTTGTAGTGGTAGCAGTAGCGGAGCAGCCAGGCTTATCTCAAGAGTATATAAGCAGTAGCAGAGAGTACACAAAGGGACCACAATTACTGTGACTCAAGAAAACACTGACTCAAGGTTTCAGGTAAAAAATAGAAGTACATTTATTTTTAAACCATTTGTTATCAACACGACACTTCTATTAAAAAACCACACGTAAAATATACTACAACTAACCAATTCACTTTGTACAATATTATTTGAGGTAAGTACCCTGTGTTTGAAAGGACCGGTGTTATGAAACAGAACACGTTACTGTGAATACAATTGCGATCACTTTTTTGACAGTTCGGTCTACTAGATGAACGCGTATCCGCGGCAAGAAATGCTACCGGGGTAAAAACACACTTAGCACCTGAAATACCCAGAGAGTTGGGGGCAAAAATCACAGGCAATATGTTGGTTAGGCAGACAGAATCGAAGAACACACATAGACAGGAATTCAAGAGTCAAGGGGCCGGAGCCAAAATCAAGTGACACCGGGTGCCTGTTGTCGAGGATCACACAGTCGGACAGTTTGAGATTCAACGTTGCCAAGAATACTTTGATATTGTCAAGTTTTGGAAGCAAAAGTTATAGGAAGGAGGGAAAAGTAAGGACAAGCCTTAAAGTAGAGAAATGGGGATTTCACCCAAAATTCCTCAAACAGGACACAGTACCTTTCTCAAAGAACAAAGCTGGTGCCACGGCAGTTGTTCCTCTTGGTTTCCCGCAGACCCACGCTTTCCTGCAGCTTCAGCACGAAGGACGAGGAGGGGTTCTGCACCACACAGGGATGAGACCGGCATCAGCGGCAATGAATAAAAGGTGCGCTCCTTAAAAACAGGAGAGGTTCTTCAGGTGGCTATCTGGACCACTACAGCAGTGTGCAGCGATTTCAACCACAAAGGCGACCTCTTGCTGAAGATGATGAGCTGGTTATCCCCACCAGGCTCAAGGGAAGAAGAATCCGGACTGGATCTCCTCTTAGTCGTTGAAGGGTAGATAGCTCAGGACTGCAGCAGGGCTTAACCGGTACGGGGTAGTTGCAGCAGTCAACCTCGCCTCCACTTCTCGTCGGTTCCTTGTAGTTCCAGTGGCAACTCTCTGACTTCCAGCCCAAGAGACCTGCCTTTTATGTGCAAAACCCCCATTCACACAGTCTGGCTGTCAATCACTCAGCAGGGGGGTTGTCAGCCCGGACAACCACCTCGTCCAATCATGTCAAAGTGCGACTTGGGTTTCCTAGGATACAGCCCTCCCTCACATTCAGCCCAACTAGACACCCAGGTGCCCTGAGGAGGGCTTCTTGGTAGAAGCCCGCCAGAAGACAGTGAACAAAGAAGGCAAACCTGGTTTGCCACGCAAAGTAAAACACAAGGAAGAGTTTAACCAAAAGAAATGGCGAACAAACCGCACCAGAGCCAAACGAAAAAGGATTTGGTCAAGCGGGTTTAAGTCTGAGGCTAACACAATAGCCTACAATATTACCACGGTTATATAAGATAACCGCGGTAGAAATTTAGGGTAGATACCACTGCCACGAGCCATGTCTAAATGTTAAGAGTGAAACAATGCTCTAGGAGGTGCAGATAAGGAGTTAAGAGTTAACCCTTCCAGCATTCCATGTAAGATGGTGTGTACTGGACCTGTGCTTAAATTTGACTAAGTAAAGTTAATGGTAACTTTACCCTTTTCTGGGGGACAGTAGTCGCCTCAGAAATGGAGTCGGGGGGGAGTCTGAGCGACAACACTGTGCCACTGCACAGAAGGTGCTGTGTGACACACACAAAGAGGGGGGCTGCTGAAGTGGTGTACTCCAGAGCCCACAATCACAAAAACAGGTCAAAACACATAGCAAAATACAAGTAAGAGTGGGGGAAAAGCTCACACTCTTACCAAGTGGAAAGAAACCACTCCAGCGATCCAGAAAAGCTGCTGAGGGACTCACTAGGTCAGGGAAATTAGCCATGAAATGAGAATTCTCCCTAAAAGGTAGCGATGATGAAGGAAGTCCAGTCTTTGCTTGGGACTGGAGCAAGTTGAACCAGAGATGTTAGTGCGTTTGTCTTAGGCGATGGATTTCAGAGCGCACCGATGAGTCCACCAGTGATATTGCACTGTTGCAAGGAGGACCATGCGCTGCTAGGGATTCTTTTGTTTATTCATGGCAGTTGAACATGGGCAGCAGCCTCGTTGGTAGATGTGCACTTAGCTTGTGATGGCTGCACACGCGGTAGGGCAGCACCGGCGTATGCCCAATGCGACCAAGCTGTACCTCCACCAGCCCAATGCACGGCGATGATGCCTTGCAGCGGAGTGCGAGTTGATTATTGAAAGAGGGCAGAAGCTCTCATGCCAGCTCGCAGTTTGAGCACCGCCACAGGGAGCATCCGAGCGATGGAGAGTGATTCGGGGGCTGGCCGCCCCCTAAGGCCGTGCAGCTGCTGTTATCAGGAGTCGCTTGCACGCTGCACCACTAGGGAGATGTGGCATGGAGAGGGGAGGGGGGTCTCACCTCTGTTTCTCCTTGTGGGGGGTTGTTTCCTGCTGTTGCTTCTAGGTCCCGCTCCTGGGATCCATACCTCTGTGTTCTCGCCTGCAGCACCGGTCTCGGCTGGGCCGGAGCTTCGGAGTGGAGGGAGACAATCTACAATATTGGAGCCGCCCAGCACACGATCCGTCATCGCAGCCCCTCAAAGTGGTAGGAAGTTTGCTGTCGGGCTGGCCCTGCTCACGGTCTCCTGCTCCCAGCTTTCAGGATATCTGCTTCCCACTCTGCGCCACTGGGCCATCCCATCCCCCAGCGGGCCTAGTTGCAGGCGAGGTAGGCGGGAACCGCAGCGTTCAGCTCACTGCAGCTCTTACTGTTCTTTATTGCGGTCGACGCTTCATCAGTCAGTCCTTCACTCCCTCAGCGATCGGTGCGGACAGTTTTTGGGGATATACGAGCCTGCAAAGTGAAGGATAATTTAGAGGATTTATGAGACCGTCGCCAGAGCTTCTCAGGCGGTGGCCATGTTAGTCGCGCAGCTGCGCCCCCCAACCCACAGACTGTCTTGAATTGGAACAGAATTATTAACTGCATTGGAGGGCTGACTTGAAGTCTGTTAAACAAGGAATTGATGTCCCTAACACCTTTACATTAATTATTACAGCACAGTCATCACCACAGCTATAGTTGTAGGCAAAGTATATATTCTCAAGATTAAGATTATGGAATATTAAATTAACATGTCCCCACTGCCTAGATCCAGAATCAAATTGGAAATATTTATCGAATTAATTCTTAAGCTATTGCACATAGACACATCCCTGCCACAGTTGAAGGGCACCTCTCTCCTATCTGTCATGTTGTTATGCTGCTTATCTAGATGTAGATTTAAACTGTTTAACTTTCCACAGCTTTATCATATTGTTGTAGACTTGAGTAGAATGTGATCCCAGTATCTGAATGAAGCATAAACAAAATTGAATGGGTATTTCGTTCAATCATTTCGTTCAATCATTTGTCAATTCAAACTTCCCATATGTTCATACATTGTTTTATGCACGAAACTAGCAGACATGTGCCTGAAAAATTGAGTTCGCTGTTCAGGGGAGGGAAAGTTGTAATTAAGGTCTGATTATTGCTGGTGGGCACTGAGGCTCAACTGGGCTTTATGCATTCAGAGAAACTTAACTCGACTAGAATCTACTCTAGCGCAGGGTTCGAAATTAGGAATGGGTAAGCAGGTGCTAAAAGCGGCTCCTGGGTATCCGGCATCAACCAGTGATCAGGAGCTACCGCTTGGGAGCAACAAACTAGTACATAGCGCTCCACAAATTTTACTTCAGTGTTAGTTGCAGACATCATTTTGTGCATTGTTTATAACCCCTTATGCTTTAACTGTTGCATAGATGTATCCTAATATGTCCTAATGCCAGCCAAATGCAAAGTTACATTCACATGGGTGTGTTTGTTTGATATCCATTGGCACTGGGAGCAAAAAGTAGCTCCTTGTAGGTAGTAGTTGGTATCAAGCTAACCAGGCTCTTCAAGGCTCCAAGAGGGAGCTAAATAGCTCCTAGCTCCCCTCAATGTGGGACCTTGTAGTGTGTTCCAGTGATGATTGATCAAGCTGTAGATCATTTTGAAGGTTATGGAACTTTTGTTTTAATGATTTGAAAGTTTAACATTGTAGGGCACTGGCCTTAACAGAAATGATGAATGTGCCTTGCAGACTTTTTGTCATGTATCAAAAAGTTGCATTTAGCCGCTGAGCATGTTCTGTTCAGCCATTTGCCTTTGCTGTCTTTACATTTTATTTCAATGCAATGACAATTATTAAGCTATTGCATCTACAGAAATCTTCTGGTGTGTCAATGTATGTGTGCTCCAATGTATGTATAATTTGCATTAATCGGGCCTGGTAAAAAATATCCTTGGCATTGATTTCTAATGCAATTATGCTAAAGTAATACTTGGCCCTTTTTAGTTTGGGCTAACTATTGCATTTATTTGTATATTTATTTTTTCATTTGTTGCAACACTCAACACCCCCTGGTATCTAGGCGCTAGTTACATTAAGGTAAAATAGAGAGGAGGGGGGGAATGGAGTAGTGGGATGGAAGAGATTCAGCAGGAGAAAAGTTAGTTGCACATTAGAGTACAGAAAGAGAGAAATGACATGACACATAGGTTGTAGGTGTTTGGTTATTTTCCCACCCATTGACTGCATGGACATACTAATCCTTATGATCGTTTTTACCCAGTTCCTGTCCCGTTCCACCCAAAACACCTCCTCATGGGAACTCTTGTGCTTTTAAAAAAAGAAATGTTTTAATGTAACAATGTATTGATTTTATAGTGACCAACCATAACAAATATTCACTTCAGCGTCACATATCATTGTTAATATTACTTTGGCATTTCGTACCCACATTGATCAACCATCTCCCAACCCTACGTTCGGACATCAAAAACACATTGCTATTGTTGATTCCCTTCTTCCTATTTGCAACAAATCTTCCATTCCTTTTCAGGGCACACTCGCGCCATATAAATGAGTTGTTCCATAGCCATAAATGTGTCCACATCAGCTACCCACTGTGCAAAAAGAGGGCATTTATGGGACCCCCACAGTTTAGCAATATTACAGTTAATCAAGCCAGTCATTGTGGACAGAAAGTTTCTCATATTGATTAGCAAATCCCTCCTTGATGCCCAACAGCATCTTGGGGTCCATTGTACCTCTCTTCCCAACACTCCTGCCAACTTATCACAACATTGTTGCCAGAAGCGCTGGACCTGGGGACATTCCCATAGGATGTGAATAAACATACCCTCACCCCTGTGACAGCGCAGGCAATTGGGGCTAGTGGCTCCATTCCATCGTACAGTGCAACCCTGGGATAGTACACCTTATGTAAGATCTTAAGTTGTATCAAACGAAATCTCAAGGAGATTGCAATCTCGCATGGACACATCAATAATAGTATCCAGTCCTGTGGTGCAGTGGTCCCTATATCCGTTTTCCATTTTGCTTTAAGGCTAGACATCTCAGGTGATGCGACATTGTGGAAGTGACTTTGGTGGATATGGGTTCCAGGAGGAAATTCCACTCTAGCGGTGTACATTGTGGCATGTCTGACAGCAGCGGGAGATGCTTATGCAGTGTGTGGGTGAGTTGTAGATAGTGGTATCATTCAGTATTTGGGAGTCCAAATATGTATCTCAACTCCTCCAAAAGGGATGACAATTCCTTCGATGAACATGTTCCCAACCGTCACAACTCTGGCCTCCACCAATTCCAACCAGACCGGTAGCTTCTTTACCTCTGGCAGGTTATCATTCTTCTACAGTGGTTGTAGTAGGGTCACCTTATTGTTCCAGCCTATGTATTTGTGTGCATCCCTCCATATTAATGCTGTGTGTGTTGCCATTGTCCTGGTGCAGGAGATCTAGCAAGAGGCTGATATAAGATCATGAGTGGTGACATATCCTGCATTCACATGACCTCAGCTCGAATATGTGGTAGGTCCCGGTCTTCATGAATCATCGTCGACGACCATCATCTGACTCACCCAATAATATGATTTAGATGTGGTAGTCCTTTGCCCCTTCCCAGATTGAGTGTTGTAGTGTATGAAGATCAATTTGTGGGTGTCCGCCTCCCCTACATGAGACCCCTAAGAATACCGTCTATCTTGTGAAACACCAAATCAGGGATTCGCACATGGGCATTTTGCATGATGTATAAAAAGCGTGGCAGCGCCAGCATTTTGAAAAGGGCTGCTCTATCCAATAAGGTTAATGGAAGCAGCGTCTAAAGCCAGACGTCAGTAGAGAATCATTCGGGGATCGGGGTGTAGGTTGTGGGTGAGATATTCAGTAAGATCCACTGCAATTTGAATCCCTCGATAGCGGAACGGACCATGTTCAATACGGTATGGGCCGTTTGGGAGGAGTGCTTGGTCCACTCCTTTAATTGGGGAAAAAACGCAGATTTGGCCCAATTAACACATAATTCACTAAATGCGCCGTATTGTTCTAATATTCTCGTGACGATCGAACAGGAGCGGACCGGATCACTTAAGTATAGTAAGAGGTCGTCAGCATATAAGGATACTTCGCCTTCCTCGCCTCCAGGCTATCTAAATCCCACCCACAAGTTTTAAAGGCAATTGCAAATAGTAACAGGGACGGGGAGCATCCTTGACATGTCCCTCTACCCAACAGTAAGGTTTTGGAGGACCAGCCATTGACCCTGACCTCTGCCAGTGGGGACTTGTATAATAGCCTGACCCAACCCAGGAAGGTCTCGCCAAATCCCATCTTTCGCATAATTCCACAGAGACTCTCCCAAATAACAGAATCAAAAGCTTTCTCAAAGTCAATAGCTAAGAGTATCAGGGGTTCTCGGAAGACGGGTGCCCGCTCTAACTTCCAGTGCTATGCGGATGACACCCAGCTCGCGTTCAGGCTCCCCACTGCTGCCTCTTCTCCTTCTCTCATCTCGACTGTTGCTCTGCAATTCATGAGTGGTGCGCCGCCAGTGATCTCTGCCTGAACAAGAGCAAGATGGCGATCCTTCTCATTGGCACACCTGCACCTCTTTCCTCTCACTCTCTGACCGCCCTCGCTTGGCCCTCCTCCTTTTCCCACCCGCGAGGCTAAGAACCTCAAGGTTATCTTCGACTCCACACTCTCCTTCTTTCCTCACATTTCCGATCTCTACTACCAACTGCACCTCCTCTGAGTTATTCTCCCTTTCCTCTCCTTCCCGAGACGCTCACTGTTTCTAGAGCTCGGTTTCTCTCTAAGATTGACTGCTGCAATATCCTCTTTTTAAATCTGCCTGCCTCTACTCTCTGCCATCTGCAACTCATCCAGAACAGGACTGCAAGGCTTGTCCTTGGCTTCAAGCCCAGGGAATTGTATCTCGCCAGCACTGAATTCCCGCCACTGGCTCCCAGTGGCCGCAAGGATCGAATTCAAGGCCCTTTGCATTGTCCACATGGCCTTCTGAGGTCTGGGACCAAAATATCTCCAGCCTTCTCTTCTGAAGTATCTTCCCATTTGTGCCCTTCGCTCCTCCACCTCCAACTCCCTGAGGGTCAGGTGCTTTTCCTAGCAAAGAGCTGGGGGCAGATCTCTCTTCGGTGGGCGCCTCCCTCTGGAACAGCCTCCCTGCCTCTTTGACATTCTAGCAGAACCATCTCCGGTTCTGGAAGCAGGTCAAGGCTTTCCTCTTTGCGTCTGCCTTCTCTTCCTCTTCCCTGCTGACCTGTCTGATATTGCACTGGTTACCCCCTGAACCATGGTCCAAAGTCCCTGCCCGTCCAGCTGCCCACCTGGACTGCCACCTGGCAACCCTGCACTTGGGGCTGTATCTGTAACCCTACAGTCCCTCCTCTACCTGCCCTTTCTAGCACTTGCTGTTCTGCACTTAACCTTGCACTGCCACCTGGTGGCCGCACAGCTTGTTCTCGTTGTTTAGTTCCTATGTCTTGCCCTTGCTCCTCCTCCCCACAGCACTTTTCCCTTTTCCTTTCCCCTGCACTTGTGAGATCTCAATGTCATTGGGCCTAGTAAGATTGTCTTGTTCCCCTCCCATGCCTCGCCGCGCTTTGAAACACTTGCGTATGGGCGCGCTATAAATATAATATATATCGTATATCAGGATGCAGATCTGGCATTGGATCAAGAATTGTGCCTATCCCCAAACAGCTCTTCTGTCTAATGTGGTCTCGGAAGAGGACTAGACCCAGTTTTGCAAGGAGCTATTTGGTAAGAGAGATGGGTCTGAGGAGGATGCACTGGTAAAAACAAAGGCTGCATGATGCTTTTTGTTTTGCATGCTACATCTTGAACTTTCAATCAAGAAGGCTAACCATTCAAGGGCTTCCAGCCCGGACGGGTTTACTTACTATATGATTAAAGAGACGCATGAGGCTTAGCTGCCATTTATTTTCACACTATTCATTGAGGTAATAAAGCTGGGTGAGATCCCCAATTCTTGTAGGCTGGAAATAATAGTTGCAATTTTCAAGAGGGGCAATAGGACTGATCCCTCCAACTATCATCCTATTGCCTTCTTGGACGTGTCCAAAAAACTGTTTGCATCCCTGCTCAAGAGACATCTTAAAAAATTGATAGCTGAGATAAGTAGAAACAGGTTTTGTAAATGGGGTAGAGATGGATTTGAATTTGTCCCTGCTGAATAGGAAAAGTGAATGCTCTAAAAAGTAGGAAAAAATTGTACTTGGCTTTTGTCGACCTGAAAAAGGCTTTCGACAGTGCAGATAGAGAACTGTTATGTTTGAAAATGGTCTGGGACTGCCCCAGTGATATCCTGGAAGTGATGAAGGCCTTGTATATGTCAGCTAATGTTCAAATTAGATTGAACGCTCAAGGGCCACTAACCAAAGAGATTACCACTCAGAGGACTGAAACAGCGGTGCTCTTTGGCTCCCACTTTGAATATTTTATATTTCTGTCTGACCTGCGGGAGACTCTAGATGATGTCCGATGCTTCCCTCAGAAAATGGGCGGTCATAAATTGGCAGGGATCCCATTTGCCGACGACCTTGTCTTGATTGACCAGACTCCAGTAGGTCTACAGAGGACTCTGGATGGGCTCCAGAAATACATGAACAAAAATGGGCTAGAAATAAACACAGCTGAAACAACTATCCTAGTTCTAAGCTTTGAGGGGTAAACCGAAACATTCAGCTGAATGAAAACTGGGCAGTGATGTACTTAAACAAGGGGCATACATGATCTATCTAGGAGCCCACATTAATTCTAGTATAGATAATACACTGCGACAAAGGGCCCTCCCTATCTTGGCTTTCTATAAAGCTAAAGAATCCAATGTGACCTACGGTGCAGAAGCCTTTTCGTCTACTCCTTGGGAAATCTGGGCCTCATTAGATGGCTTCTTCTGGAGCAAGATATTGCGGCTCCCCAGGATTGTCCCTACATCCGTAATTAGATTTGAACTTTGTTTGATTTCTATTTATGTAAGAACGGTGTGGATGGCAGTTTATTTTTAAAAAATGTTTTAATTTAATTTAGTTGAGAAAACTCAACTTTTCAAAATTTGAACAATTCATTTACATCTCTCTAGTTAAAATTTAACAATTTACAACAAATATTTCGAAAATTACAAAGCAAAACACCCAAAGCTGAGAAAACTAAAGTTAAAAAACAAGATTAAGATTAACGAAGTGTACTATCCTAAAACAAAAGCCTAATCATGAAATTAAAAGTAAATTAAATCAGAAGTAAAAATATACATATGGGCATTTAAAACCTAAATATTCATATTATCATTAATGCACACTTCATATAACACTGACACTTATACAAACGCAAAATGGGTGTTTCAAAGCTCCTTTGAAAACAATGAATGAGATTAGCAGAGCCATTCGAAAAATACCAGTGTTTTAACATTTGGAGAGCGCATTATCACACATAAACCTCCTTCTGATCACTATGTATCATGACAGACTTGCTTCATTACAGGAACAGTTTCCGCGTTCAAGTTTAAGGCATTCATAAAATTGTAGGTTGCAATTCGAATGCTAATGACTTTGGTAGACAGGATAGTTGGCCATCTGTTTTCAGGAGCCATCTGACCAAAGTACGTCAAATGTTTCCAGAAGAATTTGGCTCTTATTTCAATTAAAGCTGGACATTCCACTATTACATGTTTAAGAGGCTCTAATAGAAATCTCTGCACAGTATCTACAAAAGTTCTCTTTTTCATTAATAATATTTCTTCTTGCTAATACATCTCGTGTTGGAACCAAATTCAATCGAAGACGTAAAATTGAAGACCTCAACTGAGGCGACGGTGCTCTATACAAATATGCTTCCAACTCTAAGTTTTTTATGTGCAAAGGCAGTAACATTAAAATCCTTGTACGTGACACATGCATTTCTAGTTTCAATCCAGTCCAGTTTGAAGATTTTATCCTTGGCTCTGCCTGGATTCCTGATAAGTGTGCCAATGCTCACAACTCCCCTTACCAGAATTTTAAGAATGTATGTTGACCATGAACGGACAAATGAGTGTTATAACGATAACATATAAATGGACAAGGTTGCCAAGATGTTATCAGTACGTGTGTAGGATAGACCTTTGTTAAACAGGGCACATAACCGCCATTTATATTCCACAGCCAAAGAAGTAAGCCCCAGCCAAGGTCCTGGAACACATTGCGGGAGATGGAGAACAGCCCTTCAACATTTTGCCTCTAATTTATTGAAGAACAACGATGAAATGATGTTTTTAGTTCCCAAACCATAAAGAATTGTTGGCAAAACTTTGTCGCCAATACAAGATGGCCGGTTTAATGGAGAATTTGCTATACTTGTATAGAACCAACTGTGACTGCGAAATGGCTGAGGTTAGTTTATGTTCAAGCGTCCTTAGATGTGAATCAACCTGTGGCATTCCATCAAACAATATGCCCAAATACAAATAATTTGGAACAACTTCGACACTCACATCTTTGATCCTCCAGTCCATTTTGGCCCTTTTTAGTTATTCTGGGTGGATAGATCACTATTTGTGTGTTCTTCATATTTATGACTAATTCATTGTCATCCAAGTATGTGCTTAATGAGGACAACGCCTGACAGAGTTTTAGAAATTAGCACCAGGTCGTCCGCATGCCATAATGGTTTAATTGTCGCACCATTCATTTTTGGTGAATCTGAACAGACTTGGATTAAGGACTGCATCACATCGTGTGTAAGAAATTAAAGAGGGCCAAGCAAGGATACACCCTTGCTTCAACCCTCTTGATGTGGAAATTGCTGCGGATAAGAGACCTACCATAGATAACCTAATTTATCGAATAGCTTGACTCAAGAAACCGAGTCAAAAGCCGAGTGTAAATCGACAAAGGCGAAGTAAATTGGTTGTTTCAAGAATTGGGCCTGGGATTTGAGGGGATTGAGGGTTAGAAGGTTTACTGTGGTTCCCAACCCTGCCACAAAACCCGTCTGATTTGGGTCACGTTGATTATAAACTAGGGACCACCGGCAAAATCCCTTAGGACTAGCCGTGAGAAAATCTTTAACGGGGCATCAAGCAATGCAATCGGGCGGTATCTAGACTGGGCACACCGATCACCCTTTTTGAAGACTGGAACAATCAGGGAAGTTTTCCATGACGTTGGTATAGACTTGGAATTTATAATTTGTTGGAAAATATTGTTAAGAATGTTGGCCCATCTTGTTGGATTTTGCTTAAACATGTGGTTACTCAGCCCGTCCGGTCCCACAGCCTGTGACAATGATTATTTTTTTATAAGATCTT
Source organism: Ambystoma mexicanum (assembly GCF_040938575.1). Classification (NCBI taxonomy): domain Eukaryota; kingdom Metazoa; phylum Chordata; class Amphibia; order Caudata; family Ambystomatidae; genus Ambystoma; species Ambystoma mexicanum. The sequence continues at coordinate 303,152,227 of NC_090937.1, forward strand.
CTATTATTTCTTCGGAACATTCTTACAACCATCTTTTTGGGATTCTCATAGCTATAGTTATCAAAATTCACATCCGCATATAGGTTTGAAAAATGATCAAGCCTGAGGTCTTCAGGAACCCCACTCAATTGTACACTAGGTTGTGTCTGGTTAGTTGTTTTGTTAAGTAAGGGCCACACTTGAGCAGAGTTTTTATTATATACTGATTGCATGAAGGCTTCACTGTCGGACTGAAATAGTCTGGCTTTCCTTGCACGAATCCAATTGCGGTATCTGTATTTAATCCTTTTTCGTGCCTGATTACGATCAGTCGGTGACCATCTGAGAGTAGATTTTAACTCTCTCCTATAGGTGATCCTATGTTTATTGTACAATTGGATCAAAATTGAGCTTATGTGGTGGGCGATGTGAACCTTTATCAAGATAAATGCTTTGTAAAGGAGACAAGATGTCTATATAGGAATCAGTCTCCGACCCATTCAGCTTCCGAGTCATATCCAATAGAGCATCCAGTGATTTATTTGACCATTTGAGCCGGGTTTTAGCATTATTGACCCGTAAGGTTTGAGTAGTCCATTGTTGATTGTGCTCACACCGCTTATGGTCCCACTGCCAAAATAATGTTAAAGGATGGTGATCACTTATTGTTTGTTCAATTATTTCGAACTTGGTGACCTTCGAAGGTAATGTTGCAGTCATAAATACATAGTCAATTGTTGATTTGGAGGATCCCCTCTCCCATGTATGTTGGGGAGGGATATCTCCCAAAAAAGAACCATTTGCCATGTAAAGATTGCGATCCGAAGCAAACATGACCCATCGCTCCTTGGCAAGATCACGTGTTCCTTTTTTCAATCGGAAACAATCGAGATTCAAATCGCCAACCACAACAGTTGCTGTGATATTATGATCTCGAACAACTCGATACTGGATAGATCTTTATAAAAGGTATCTTCTGAAAGACCAAGTGGATTGCGATATAAATTGATCATGGCCAATGATTGAGTGGAATCTGAAATTTTAACCAATTGGATGAAATTATTTGGTGCGGCCCATTTGTTTATGCTCAGCCCTCTACTTGTTTTCACTGCCACCAAAAGGCCCGATGTAGGTCTCCCCTTCGCGGACACCAAAGCTGGAAGCAAGATAACATCATGATCGTCCCACAGAGGAGTTCTTTGTAACCAGGTTTCTTGTAGGGCCACTATGTCATATTGATTTAGGAATTGGTTTGCCCCCCATTGCAGGTGGATGTGTCCCCTGGTATTCCAGCTCAGTAGTGACAATGTGTGTTTAACACGTTCAATTAGTGGTTATTTTCTTGTGGCATTTGTTTCCACGCGTTGAAGTGTCAATCGGGCCACAATATGAGCATGAACAAATGGGTTGACACCGAGCTTCCTCAGTTAAATTTGTTTTACACACAAGAGGTGCTTTTCTTTCCTCTATCAGATGTTCGGGATCCTGTGCTACCAAAAATCCTGTCTTAAACAACTCCATTTTCGATTTCCAAATTGAATTTAGGACTAAACCCGATTTAATCCACAGGCGCACAAAGGACAGGTTTTTGTCACAAACAAATTCAACCTGATCAATATCACTTTAGGATATATCTTGCAAGTCATGTAGATCCCCAAAAATGTTCAATGTGCTTGTTCTGGATAAATCAAATTTTTCAAAAGGTGCATCTCGGCATTTCACAACAAAATTTGCAAAGGTGTTTTTATGTTGCCGACGACCTGATTTAACAGAGTCATTAATATTTGTGATAGTATTTTGGGAAATAGCCAGAGCAGTTTTAACTCTCGAGTTGGATATATCTGATGGTCGTGTACACTCATGAGATTGTTTGGAGACTGCCATCGCAGTCTTGGATATTGAACAGGTTACATATTTTGTTTGACAAAAATCTTCTCCCACATTAAGTGATGAAGGTTTGGCCATGGTTGCTTCAGCGACGCGTTGTATTAGATAGGCATCTACTGCTGCTTTGATTAAAATCATGCGATCCTGCAAATCAAACTCTGCTGCAAGAGCATTTAGTTTATTTTTCCCTAGACCTATTGCTGGTTGTGAAGCTGATTGTGTTCCAGGAGTAGGGTCATCAATTGTCTGCACAGTTTTTCGTACTGTTACTTCTGTGTTCTCAATTATCTGCACAATCTCAGTAAGAGGGGCATAATTCAGGAGGTTCTTGTTTTTGTGTAGAGGGGCTCCAGCCATCAATGTTTGGCAGTCCCCTGACACAATTGATGCCTGAATTGCCACTGGAATAGATAATGACGGGACATGAGCCTGAGAGGGCTCTGGCAAAAAAAGTTGGATCAGTAGGTGGACTCTGATGAGATGTTTTAAGAAACCTCTGATCATGGTGAAAGGATTTTGCCACCTTCTTAGCGGCTGTCTTTATTTTTGGTGCGATCTGTTTTGGACGGATGGTGCGGGTCAGATTTTGAGTGTCCTATCTAGGCTAATCCAAGATTCATTTAGATTAATGACCTCCGATACTGGTTGTTCAACAGGACATATAATGTTCGTGAACAAGGGTAAGACCAATACGGCCGGGCATTCACTTCTCAGGTCTCTCACCTTAAGTGGTGGATTGGGAGCTCCCAATTTTAAGCTCTCATTACCACCACTCTTAAGAAAAAGAGACTCAGCTGGTAGTTTGGTAGTTCAATCAAGTATCTGTTGTATTTGGTTAGCTTGCTGTGTAATTTTTGAGTCCAAACACTCAAATAATTTAAAAAAGCTTGCTACTGTAGTATTTATGGTGGCTAGAGTGATTTCCATAAGCGCTAAGTTTTCCGAAGGATTATCCAGGTGGCTAATCTGAATGCGCCGCAGCTGTGTGGGTTGTAAAAAAGAGTCAGCAATGGACTTAGCAGATGAGTCCAAGGAACCTGCAGTACCACATTACAGCAAGATTCCCCATGTATGGTACTTAATTTCCCAGAGCTGGCATGTATAGATATATTTGACAAATCAAGCACCGTCTCTGTTCTCATTTACGGGAGACAGGGGTTTAATATTATGAGTATGCTTAATAGGTGTTTGAGCTATGGTCAGGATGGGGTGCTCAGAAATACTGGGCATGATTATTTCTTTAGCTGATCCAGTTGCAGGAGGGAAAAGAGACACTGTAGGGCTCGCATGCACAGACGGCAGCACTTCTTTAGGGAGATTCTCATCTGTCATACATTCTTTTCGTTTTGCACAGAAGGCTCGAATGTCTCTATTTGAGAGAGGAGTTCGAAGAACCGGAGTGAGGATGATGGATTTTTTCGAGGTGCGGGAGAGAGGGATTAACTTCTTTGTTGGGCATAAACCTGTGCTGTTCCCTTAGGGACCACTGCAAAAGATTTAGGACTACAGGTGTTTGGCAGTAAACCCACTTGGTAGCAGTCTGTACCACACAGATTCACTTGGTAGCTGTGGCTGAGCAGTCAGACTTCCCTCAAGAAGAGTTAGGCAGTATATAGAGTATACACAATAGGTACAGAGATACAGTAGCACAAGCAAACACTGACCAGAGCTTTGGTGTAAAAGTATATAATTATTTATTTAAAGACACACTTGTAAATTACACTAGCACAAAAAAAGGTAAATAAATTCAGCACACAGTCACTATTATATATATATACAACCCTAATTACTTATTAGACAAGTCTTAGTGAGAAACACCACTTATTTTCAGATAGAGGTGAGCGCTTAACATAAGATGGCACTCTAATAAGTTATAAAAAAAAGGGAGGGAAAAAGGCAGAGTTATGAAAGCACACACGTTTCAATACTTTTAAAAGAACCACAGTCAGGCAGGATAGGCAGAGTTCTACTGGAGATCAAGGAGGTCAATTGCAAGGCCCAGCTCTTGGAGAGAGCAAGCAGAAGGGGTCCAGGTTCACACAGTGGGGTTAATCCCCAAAGAGTCTTGAAGATAGTTCACACAAAAAGGATGAAATTAAAGTCAGGAAAAGTTAGCTAGGTTGTCCCAGGCCAGCCCAGGTTAGAAAGTCGAGGCTTTACTGTCACCCCGAACGATCTGTCGCAAGGGAAGCCAGGCGGGACACAGTACCTTAAGTGTGAAGGAAGCTCCAGCGGGGGCAGTTGTTCCTGGCAGCGGGTGCAAGTCGGTGTTTCGTCCAGAGGAAGAGGAGGTCTCGCCGTGGAGGAAAGATGAAGGTTATTGCACTGCCAGGGAAGAAACCAGCTGCAGAGTTCTTCGGTTAAAAGCTACTACCCTTCTCTTCGTGGTAGTGGTAAACCGTGGTATTCCGGTTGCCGGGGTGCTTGGCACTGGCAAGGCGGCCACGAGATGCTCCAGGAAGGTGAAAAGAAGGCAAAACTGGTTATCCCCACCAGTCAAAGGAAGAAGACTCTCCGGGCTGGAAATCTCCTCTGTCGTCGGGAAAAGTGGTGAGAGGGTTCAGCAGGGCTCCACCGGTGGTGTCGTTGTTGCAGGTCGGCTCAGCTTCTCCCTCCTTGGATTCTTGGGTCCTGTGGCGACTTCTGAAGTTCCAGTCCCCAAAGCCCTGCTTTTATGCAGCAAACCCCCATTCATTCAGCCTAGCTGTCAATCAAACATGCTTAGTGGTGAGCCGGCCGGCTCACCACTTCGGCCAATCACACGAGAGTGCGACTTGAGTTGCCAAGGCAACTCAGTCCAGGGTGCCTAAACCCCCTTCCACACCCCCTGTGGTACCCAGACAGAGTGGCACCACTTTTGGAGGCTTCTGTGGAGAAGCCCGCCAAAAAGTGGAACAAAGGGCTCGACTTCGGTTGGAGTCACAGAAGAGAACACAAACGCCATTTTAGAATCGAGTTCTGGTGGTCGAATATAAAAAGTAGTATCCACTGCCACCAGCCAAAACTCGATCAGGGGGGACGGAGACGTGCCCCCTCGAACAACAGACCCCGGGGCAATCGAATTGCCCCGACCAGTACATCCACAATATGAGGGTTTGTACTGGTTTCTGTTCATAATTTGGGACTAGTAAAGCCAATGGTGACTTTACATGCCCCGGGAGACAGTAGTCAGTCCCAGGGTATGAAGTCGATGTTGGGGGGTCGCTACGACACCCCTGGGTTATGGCACGGAGGGTGCTGTAACCCCACATCAAAAACACATGAGACCCTATGGAGTAAAAGACCCCTAACACTGCCCCCCTTCCCTCCCTCCCCCAGACTAAGGGACAGGAGGATTTAATCCACTCCTGGATGAACCTCATACCTCTAGTCGATGACGTACATCCTAGAGACTCCATCAGCATTCTGATGGTGACACCCTGACTTATGTTCTATGGTCAAATCAAAAGATGTCCATGTAAGCTATATGACCTACAAACCCTTTGAGGAACATCAGTCTTTTTAAAGTTATAGGGGATCTGGTTGACCAGTCCCTCAGAAGTTGGTACAACTTTTGAACCTGTGATGGGCTTTTCCAAGGGGTTCTTATAAAGGATTCCCTTAGATCTAGAGGGGCCTTCAGAGGTCCTCACCGCCTCTCTGTTGGAAGAAGGTTGGGTTTTAGGCCTCTTGGTTGGAGGGGATGGAGATAAGCAAGGTACATGCTTCTCCTTCCTCTTAGATCTACCTTTACCTACTTTAGGAGTTTCCCCCCTTAAGACTAGGAATTGGGTTGGAGTCTTCTGTGGAAGGTCCAACAGTCTGAAGGTTTTTGGCCTTAGACTTTTCTTTTCTGGTTTTCCACCAGGACTGAGAATTACCAGTTCTCTTAGGCCTAGTTAGGGTTCCAGTAGGTCTATCCACATATTCCTCAGAAGCAGGGGGAGTCACATACTCTATACCTGGGGGAACAATGATTTAGCTTGGTTGGGGCTCCCATTTACCTAACATGTTAGCCTGAAATTTGCCTGGGTCAGAGGTCAACTTACCAACACCAGGGCTTGCAGTGGGGTTCTCACTAGAGGTTCCCACAGGCTTACGGTGGTTCCTTAAGGTGGCCTCTCTAGCCAATTTGGTTTGGTTCTGGGTCTCCATACTGGGATGCCTGGGGGTACTGGATACTACTCCTAGAGTTCTTAGATCATTCCCCAACAGGACTCTCCCAGGCACCTCAGTCTGAACACTGACAGGAATCAACACTGTCATGTCATTACACTGAATGAGGGCTGGTAGAATTGGAACCATTTGGACAGGGCCTCCAGACATCTTAGTGGGACCTTTGGGTGCCTTAGCAACATCCTCAGGCCTGAAAAAGCTTTCATCCACTACTGTTCTACTGGCTCCAGAGTCTCGCCTGGCAGGAGTATCCTGGCCATTGACGAGAACACTGTCCATATAATAAACTTTAGAGTTTTCTGGTGTGGAGTTGTACACACTCCTATTCTGATCACTAACCAGACCCATGGACTCTACTGTTACACTTGCTTGAATACCCAAAGATTCTTCAGCAAAGACTTCAAAGTGAGCACTAGCCATTTGGACTTCCTCCTCAGGAGTGAAGGCCAAGGAGACTGTGCTGATCCCTGCAGGTTTACCCTTACACCTGGGATCTCCTTTGATGTGGTCAGTGGCCCCACAGAGATAGCAAATTCCAAATGCTCTCTGAAAGGGTGGCTTGGCCTGACCTCCTCCTGGTTTGTGACCAGAAGGTACACTAGCCTGTTGTGGTTTACCCTGGGACTTACCCTGGTTATTTTGTTGTTTGGGGCACTCTTTGGTTTGGGAGGTATTAGAAATCTCTTGGTTCCCTTTTGGTGGCTGCTTTCCCCTCATCCTTTTTCTGAGTGACCCCTGAATCCTTGTGAGTAGCCCTGTTGGCAACCCACAAGTCAGCAGCCTTAGCTAGTTTTCTAGGATCTAATTCCTTTGAATCAGCCAAGTGCTGTCTGAGCTCAGGAGAGCAGGCATCATAAACTGACGCCAGCATAACAAGATTTCTCATTCCCTCATAAGTGTTCACCTTGTAACCCTTAATCCATCCCTCTAAGTTTTTCAAACACTCACTCACCCAGGTAGCCCAAGGGGTACCATCATTGAGGGTCCTAAACCTCTTAAGGTACTGGGAAGGGGTCTTCCCAAATCTAGCTATTATAGCTAGCTTCACACATTCATAATCCATCTTATCCCCCTCCCCCCCAACTCCATTAGCACATCAGTTGCAACAGGGGGGAGCCTAGAGAACAACCAGGAAAGTAACTCATTTCCTGTAATGTTCTGGAGCCCATGATTATATTCAAACAAACTCAACCAATCCAACACATCCAACTTAGCCTCATACATACCCACCAACTCCTTAGGCATCCGGGGTATTTTGGGACTGGAACTCCTAGAGGATTCAGAGAGAAGCACTTTCCACAGACAATTTTTTTCATTTCTAACTCATGGTTGAGCTCCATTTCTCTGAGCCTTAGTTCTTGGTGCCGTTGTTCTGTTTGAGCACTAATTCTTTTGAATTCTAATTCAAGCTTCATGTTTTCTAGTTCCATATATTGAGGATTAAGTGTGGGACCTGGTAAAGGTCCAGTAGGTACAGCTGGCAGGGCAGGTAGAGGCCCAGGGGGAGACAACTCTATCATCTTCCACCTCCTCTTCTGCTTCTGACTCAGTTATAAATACTAACATTCATATCAATATCATTGCTGTTATTTACATTAAAGTTGGTAGCCTCGAACAATGGGAAAATCCCATAGAGATATATTTGCGGTCGAATATAAAAAGTAGTAGCCACTGGCACCAGCCAAAACTCGATCAGGGGTGACGGAGACGTGTCCCCTTGAACAACAGACCCCGGGGCAATCGAATTGCCCCGACCAGTACGTCCACAATATGATGGTTTGTACTGGTTTCTGTTCATAATTTGGGACTAGAAAAGCCAATGGTGACTTTACATGCCTTGGGAGACAGTAGTCAGTCCCAGGGTATGGTGTCTATGTTGGGGGGTCGCTACGACACCCCTGGGTTACGGCACGGAGGGTGCTGTGTAACCCACATCAAAAACACATGAGACCCTATGCAGTAAAAGACCCCATAGCCCATAAAACACATGGAAAGATGAAGGAACACCTCAAATCATGTCTAAGAGTTGGAGTAAAAAGAGTCTCACTCTTAGCAGGAGAAAAAAATAAACCCCAAAGGCCTGAAGACTCGGCATATTCGATTTTAAAGTATATAAGCAGAGTATCATAAAATCACTAATGACACGCCTCAGTTACACACTCAAATCCGTCCACCTTCAGTTACTGAGTACAATTCACAGAACTACAAACACATGTATAAACAGATAAACAATGTATAAATGATATTGTATCTCATATAGACCAGTATGGAACAGCATAAACACACATGGGCCCTGGCAACAGCAAGCGGCCAAGCGGGACTTAAGGGATTTGCTTGGGTGCGCGCGCGTTCCAGGTTTTATAGGCACTCCCCCTGATTACGGGCTGCAATGCCTTATGGAACACGTAGTTTGAGGAAATGCAGTTAAATGCAGTTGAATGCACGAAGCAAAGTCTTCCGTCTGGGTCTGCAGAGTCTCGCGGCCAAGCGGGACTTACAGGGACTTTGTTTGATTCTATTTATGCAAGAACGGTGTGGACGACACTTTATTTAGAAAGTGTACGATGTACTCCTACGTCCCACCCACTTCCCTCCATACTTTATGGGTGTCCCTCGCTAGGGATGGGGGATGGAACCTTTTCACCAGAAAAATCATCTCCCTTTAAATTTTGTCGCGCAGGGGTGTGGCCCTTGGAGCATGCGCTCCCCTGACTCCGCCCACCAGTACCACTCCCCAGTCCACTTTTCCGCATGGACGGGAACGGACCGCTTTCACCAGCGCTCCTGGGTTAGGTCAATGGCCTAGTAATTCCATGCGCTCTTCCCCAGAGAATTATTCTTGTCTTTTTTTTTTTCTTCTTTGCAATTATCGGTGCTGCTTTGTCCTCTGGCACCATGCTCCTCCCTGGCGCATGCCGACGGCGGGCTTCAGCAGGTGTCCAGCCTGCAAGGGTCCCTTCCCAATGTCTGATCCCCATGCCCTCTGACTCTGATTCCTTTGCCCAGATGACGGCTGGGGCGGCTGTACCGCGTGCAACGCCTCGACTCCGCATGCACTCAAGATCCGACTAGCCAGGTGGCGGGAGCTTTTTGGAGGATCACCTCCTGAGGACCTCAAAGCGGTTGTGAAGCAGAAGACCAGGCCCAAGGCAGGTGCCCTGTTCTCCTTCACACCCGCAAGGGTGACTCCTTCCCAAAGAAGCGCTCAAGTGGGAGGGACCTAACCGGTCCTAGGACCAGCAACAACACTGAGCTGCTCCAGCCAACAGGCTGAGGGGTTGCAGGATCCTACCAGTGCTACCGTTGAGGGGCCACAAGGCTCTATTACTGGATCCCAACCTGAGGGGCTACGCTCTAACACCAGACCCATGTCTGAGGGGTCCCTGCATGCAACATTACTGGCACCACTGCCAAGGGCACTCTACCTACCAGGTGCTGGGTAGTCCACCACCACCACAATCAATGTACTGGTGGAAGCTGGTTCCAGCCCAGCAAGTTACACGACTCGGGCACATGGCAAAACAAAATGGCCACCAGGCCAGACAAAATGGCTGCTAACCGATGCCTTTTCCCTTTGGAGACCATGCAGGGTAAAGCGCTTCCAGGTGGGATTGGTCAACCCCCATCACTTGGTCCACATCCCATCCATCTACTTTTCAGGGCAGGTATACTTTGCCCTATACAGCGAGACAGGGCATGCCCAGGACACAGCAGCCTCGGGGTCTGACCCCTATGCTTGTACCATCAGGCATCCCTCCTGCCTGTCAAGACAGGTTCTTTGAGAAGTTCCTCACACTCATGAGATCACCACAGATGGGTACCATCCTCGGGGACATGCTCCCCTCCTATACAGCTGAAAGCGCACACACACCCCCCCCTGGGTCCAGCTCAGCCCCTGGCTCTCATGCCTGTACCAGTCACAGCAGCCCCGGCTCCAATGCCTGGATCAGTCACGGCAGCCCTGGCTCCCCACCTCAGCAGCCTCTGCACGCCACAGCTGCCTGCACCCAGCACTCCTCCGGCTCCCCTGAACCTGTAGGACACAACAGTTGACACAGACGAGGAGGAGGACCCGGACACTCAATCGCCAGCCAAAGCTTTTCACGAATGGCTGGAGGGCCTGGCTGAGTACCTAGGAATCCCGCAGCCACAGTTGGAACAACCAGAGGCGGGGGTACTGGCTGAGGTTCTCACTCTACTCCCTACTGCTAGAAAGGGAATCCCACTTCAGAAGGACGTAGTAGCACTTGCCAAAAAAGGGTGGCTCAAGCCACACACTACCCAGCCTGCTAATAGGCGTTTCGAAGCTAAATACAGGCAAACTGAAGGGGACCCCCTCTTTTTGTCAGTGCACCCCCAAGCACATTCCTTGGTGATAGCTGCATCACTGTACTCCAAACCACAATCTTCTTCAGCCTCAGCACTCCTGGACAAGGAGGAAAAGATATTCGAGGCGTTCGGCAAGAACATTTATTCCAACGCCACTCTCCACCTGCGTCAGGCCAACGCAGATGCCATGTTGGCGGCTGTAAACCAGAAGCTATGTCGGGAGATGGCCAAGTTCCTCCCTGAGCTCCCTACCCACAGCCAGGCCCGCTTCAAAGCTAGGCTGGCTGAGGCTAAAATCGTGGCACAAGACATAATGGGGTCCCCGGTGGCCCACATTGACACTTCAGGTCGGGCCATTTGCATCGCCACTGACATGAGAAGGATGGCTTGGCTAAGGGTGACCAAATTCTATCGCCACTGACATGAGAAGGATGGCTTGGCTAAGGGTGACCAAATTCAACCCAGATGTGCAGGAACGCATACTAGACCTGCCTTTCGAAGGGGTGGGGGGGGGGAGAGACCTGTTCCATTCAACAACGGAAGAGGAAGTTGATATGAAATAGAATAGCGCACAGACAGTGAAATCTTGATCGATCCTTACCAACTCCACTCCTAAGACCTACAACCAAACGCACCAGCGCTCGGACAAGGGTTGGTCCTTCGGAGGCTTCAGAGGATTATAGGAGAGATGGTCCAGGCAACCAGACAGATCCCCTAACAGCACAAAGCGGCTAACAAAGGGTTTTTCCAGTCCCTCTCCTCAGCCCAGCCTCAGAGGGGAAGAATTGATGACAGGCCCATCCGGATCCACAAGTCTCCGGTGGGGGGGCAGGCTTGCCCTACACACATGCTGCCGGCGGACAAGGTTCACGGACCCATGGATCCTCTCAGTAGTATCCATGGGCTTCAGGCTCTCCATTCCTCCTTTACCTCCCCTCTCAAAGGTTGGTACAGCAACTCTAAAGGTGGAAATACGCTTGCTGGTAGTGAGCCAGGCTGTGGAGGAAGTCTCAACCTCTCAGCGGGGCTTGGGCTTCTATTCACACATTTTCACCATACACAAAAAGAACCAGGCTGAAAGTTGTGCGAACCTTTCCACTTTGAACCTTTCCCTTCCCCTCCAAAAGTTCAAGATGGTTACACCAGCCTTCATAGTGTAGACATGATGTGCAGGAGACTGGATGTGCTTCCTTGATCTGAACAATGCCTACCGACACGTCTCGATTTGGGAACCCCATCGGTCCTTCCTGAGGTTCAGGATCATGGCTTTTCACTTTCAATGCAGGATTCTACCATTTGGACTCGATTCTGCTCCCAGGGTCTTTGCAAGGCTAATGAACGCAGTGGCAGCCCTACTCTGGGCGCAAGGCCATGATATTTACCCATATCTAGACGACTGGCTAGGCTGAGTGAGATCTCCGCAGGCGGTCCAGCGTACAGCATCCGCTTTCATGGATACACTGTACGATCTGGGATTTTCTATCAATCTCAAAAAGTCACAATTGGTGCCCACGCAGAGCCTGACCTTCCTGGCACTTGCTGGGACACAAGCTTTGAGAGGATCTTCCCCTCCGAGTACAAGATCACGGCCATCAAGAGAGCCACTGGGCATTTCTCAGCAGATCAGTGACCTTGGCATGGTGGTGCCCACACCCGTTGGGAGTTATGGCTGCATGTCTTCTTGCAGTGCCACATACAAGGCTCAAAATGAGGCAGCTGCAGCTACATTTCTCAGCCTCCTGGAACCAGGAGAAGGGTTCGCAGGCAGAGCAGGTCAGCATACCACAACTGCTCCACCAGGATCTGATCTGGTGGGGTACAGAAAACAACCTGCAGATAGGCAGGCCCTTTCGGAAACCAACACCTCAGGTCACCATTACTACAGACTCATCCCTAGAGGGATGGTGAGCTGTCCTGGACAACCACAGCATCCATGGAGTATGGTCCCGGCAGGAGCAGATGGCACACATCCGCTGGCTCGAGATGATGGCTATCTGGCTTGCTCTCAAAGCCTTTCTACCCATTATCCCCGGCAGGGCGATTCTCATTCAGACAGCTCCACCTGCATGTATTACATCAACAAGCAGGGTGGCACCCGGTCACCTGCTCTCTGCAGACTGGCGGTCGACATTTGAGAGTGGGCTCTGGTGAACAACATACACCTGTCAGCAGTCCACCTCCCAGGGGAGTCCAAGCTAGAGGCGGACAGGCTCAGCAGCCTGGGCATGGACAACTATGAATGGCAGTTGAACAAGCAGGTCCTTCAGCGGGTCTTCAACCGGTGGGGTCATCCGCAGGTTGACCTCTTCGCTCCCAGTGCCAACAGGCGGTGCCCCCAGTTTGCCTCCTGGCAGGGTCAAGGCAGGGGTTTGCTGGGCGACGCACTGCAGATCCAGTGGAACAAAATGACTGCTTATGTTTTCCCCCCCACTCCCCTGGTGCACAAGGTCATTTGCAGGATCACGGTGTCGAGGGACCTTCAGATCATCCTGATAGCCCCATGGTGGCCAGCATGACCCTGGTTCCCGGAGCTCCGGAGCTGCGCAGCTGTCAGGACAAGGCCCCCATTCACCTCCAGCTGGGCTCAGCGCACCTTCTCCCTCTCTCTCAGCAGGGGGGCACAGTCATCCACCCCTCCCCGCAGAAGTTAGCCCTCGCAGCGTGGTTCCTGAACAGGTCTCCCTGAAGCATCTGCACCTGTCACAGGGTAATCTGGCCATTGTACAGGGGGCTAGGAGTGACACTACCAGGAGCCAGTACAAAAGCAAGTGGACAGTCCTCCTTGCCTCCGACCCACAGCCACACTCCTCTGTGGTGGCCGCAGCATCACCTTATTCTAAACCATTGACTTCGTCGTCTTCCTCCACGGGAGCCACCTCCAGTGGCCGCTCCAAGGAGGATAAGGTCCTTGAGTCCTTGGGAAAGCGGTGGACTACATCTGCGGCAGGCAAACGCAGACGCCACCTTGGCTGCAGCTAACCAGAAGCTGTGGCAAGAGGTCAGGGAATTTGACTGACAGCCCTTCGGACAAACACGCCTCCTTCTAGTTCGGTCTGGCAGAAGCCATTGACCTCATGGAGCCTTCGGTCTCCCATATTGACACAGCCAGCGGAGGGCTATGCCTTGCGGTCGAGATGAAAAGGATGGCGTGGATGCATGCCACAAAGTTTTCCCCCGACGTGCAGGAGCAAATCTAAGATCTATGAAGCACACGAAAATAAAAATCCAGGATTCTGCGCCGCCATATCAATACATATTTTAATGAGTTGCCCTTTACATAACACGTGTTTCGGCCTTCCCTGGCCTTTCTCAAATCAGGGCTATTGTATTTGTATAATTCTCTGTATTCATCAATTGGTAAAATTAACATCATTACACCAATATATTAGTCCAACAGTACGCACCCAACCCAAAAATCACCAAAAACAAGAAAAGCATCCATTCCATGACAATTTGTTTAAATCACCACAGACGGAGAAATGGGGGTTGGCGTTGGGAATGGATGCATGGGGTGAGAATTTTTTTTTCCAATTACATATACATTCCATCAAAGTATGGTCCATGAACAAATGTAAAATAAATAAAATACATGTGGCAGGGGGAGAGGTCCAAGAAATGGACGGAGACAAAAGAAACAAAAAAGGGAAAGAAAGAGGTAAGTATATTATTTTAAATTCCCATTTCAAATAAAGTATTCAGAGTTATGTCGCAGTGTTACAATGAACTTTTACCCTATATCGGGTTAATTTGGTAATTGTTAGCCTTTTGCTCATACTCTCGAATTACTGGTGCAATCCCATGTTCACAATTCTGATGAGGTTTTGTTTTAATAAAAAAGTCATTAGATCCCATTTTAAAGTTATTAACGGTCATATGTTCAGTGTCCTAAGCCGTAATTGTCTAATCAAGCAACATAAAATAAAAGTCAATACAAAAATATAATGGCAAAAGTGTGTTCAAATGCCCCCTTAAAGTTATTAATAATCATGCTAGCATTGTGAAAACAAACCACCCGAAACGCTTGTCAGGATCGTATGTGCCAGCAGAATGAAATGCTAGTACGGGTAAGTATCTTTGCCCCATATTAATAATCAAATGTACTATGGTCTACACGTTTAACATGCCATGTACTCCTGATACCATTATATAGTCAGGAAAACTCCTAATGCTCTTCACTATTATTATAAGCAAACATGAAAACATTACTGATACGTGAAAGTATCTTTGTTTTGACCGTATGTAAGACTCAGCTAAAGATGTTTCTGTAACTCACCTATGCTCCGGTTATCCGCGTTGGCTGCTTGCCGTTAGTTTACAGCGTCTGCCATTTTGGGGCTATTTATTCGTTGTCATGGCAATACAAAGCCATGACAACAAACAAAGGGGGAATAACGTTTTCCCAAATGTTTGTATCCATCTCTGAAAAGATAACACATGGTGTATGTAGGTTAAATCCATCTGTGACAACGCCGTCTCCTGTTCGTTGAAAGTGTGATACTAATAGTCATTAGAACTTGTACGGTTGGCATAACAATGGAGTTATGTGCTGTTCAAACACCTCCTTAAAGACGTGGTCATGGCCAATCACCTTTGGTCTATGTAGCTCTTAAATTATGTAAACCTTAATTCAAACTATAATAACGTTAGTGCTGCTCCAATGTACTTAGGTTTGGTCCTTTCTATTTAGATTACTCCTTACGTATAAAGCAGGAGCAATGCATTATGGGAACCGTAGTTTAAAGGTCCAATAGTAAATCTCTGTAATTTATAAATTTAAGGTTTTAGGGCAAATATACTACAAGTACACCCTGTTACCGGTGTATCTGTAACCTTACCAAACATTAGCTGCGACAATCTGTATTTAATGATGTAATAGAGCCCAAGTAAAGGCGTACTCGCGGTTCTCCTCATAATGGTGTATTCATAATCTCATTGGCTATTAAATACCTCATCTATGTTCATAATGAAAGATCAAGTGTTAATAGTGGCAAAGATACAAACATTGTACTTGGCAATTCAGGGACTGCGGTAAGCGGAGTCCTGACAGGTCGCCCAGCGACAGCAGAAGGAATCCGTAGAGGATGTTGCATGTGTTTTTCAGCTCCCCCTCCTCTGCCATCAAGAAGCAGTGATGTCAGGGTTGGGGGACATAGATCGCCTGTGGGGGGCTTTTTTTCTCTGTTCCAGGACACCTGGAAGCGTCTTTTCAGCAACCGGTGGCTCCTACCTGTAGTCTCCACAGGTTTCAGTCTTCCTCTTCCTTTGCCTCTACCATCCACCACTCCTCGTCAGATCGGGTCCCCGGCTCTTTTACGGGAGATCCTGTCTCTATTGGAGATGCAGGCGATGGAACCGGTTCCTCTTGCAGAGAGGGGTTTCGGTTACTATGCAGGATTTTTGCGGTACCCAAGAACAACCAGGCTGGCCCAAGGGTAGTCCTGGACCTCTCATTTCTAAACCTATTTTTACCTCTGGAACACTTCAAAATTATTACTCTCACGCACATAGCTGAGTCTGTGTGCTGGGGACCTTAAGGATGTGTACTTGCATGTGTCCATATATCGACTGCATCAGAAGCTTCTACGGTTCACGATTGTCGTACCACTTCCAGTACAAAGTGCTGCGCTTCGGCCTGAACTCTGCCCTTCGTGTCTTAACGAAGTTGATTAATGCATTGTCGGGCCTTCTCCACTTGGGAGGCCATCACCTGTACCCTTATCGGAGCGACTGCGGGCAGGGTCACCTGAAGCGGTGGTGCACTCCTGCCAGAGATTTGCAGATAACCATAATCAGCTGAGGTTTTCCCTCAACCTGAGGAAAAGATTTCGGATCTGGTCTTCCTAGTGGCATGTTGGAACACTACCGTTCAGCGGATATTCCCCAGGGGTGCAGCACTTTCTGGCTAACTCAACCACCTCAGCAAGGTGGTTCCAGCAAGTTTGAGGCCTTATGGCCTCCTACGTGCTGACTGTACAGCACACCCGTTTTAAGATGAGGTGCCTCCATTGTCACCTGGTGGCCAATTGGGATCATTACACAAGATCATTAGACAGGGTCTCAGTCGGACAGGATCCCTATTCCACCTCCCGTTTTGCTGAATCTTAGCTGGTGTCTGATGGATGGCAATGTTTCAGTGGGAGTCCCCTTCTCCTGACCGGAGTCTTCCCTGGTGGTGATGACAGACTCATCCCTTTCCAGCTGGGGGGCAATTCAGGAGGGCTGCACGATTCTTTGAGCATGATCCAGGATGGAAGTCCTCCTACATATCAATCTGCTCAAGCTCTGGGCAGTGAGCCTGGCCCTTAAGGTGTTTTTGACCCTAATCAGGGACAAGTCGTTTCTGGTCAGGATGGACACTTCTACCACAGTGTTTTACCCATTCTCCCCCCTTCATATGCCTGGAGGCGGTTTCGATCTGGGAATGGGCCCTTATGGAGAGGATTTGGATTTTGGCAGTCTGCCTTCCGGGGGACAGCATTGTAGAAGCGCACCAGCTGAGTCTCTTGGGGTTCAACACCTACGAATGGGAATTTTGCAACAACTCCTTGCTGTCCTTGTTGGGGGTTTGCAGACCTGGATTTTATTTTTTTTTGCATCCCCTCGGAATGCCAAGTTCCCCCATTTTGCATCATGGGCAGATCGGGGGTCAGTTGGAGATGTCTTCGAGATCTGTTGGCACGGCCGCAGGTGTTATGCATTCCTGCCCAACCCTCTCCTCCAACGGACTCTTCACAGGTTCTGGGCCTCAGTGGGTTGCAGCCTCATCCTGGTTGTCCACCGCTGGCCCTTAAGTCCCTGGTTTTGGGATTTGCTGCATTTGTGCTCCCAGGGTCATGTCCATCTTCCAATCCTCAGCAGGTGCTTCCTAACGCAGCAGGACATGGCAGCGGAGCACCCGGACCCGACCAAACCGGCCCTGGCGGCCTGGTTCCCGATCAGCTGAGGCTTCAGCACGCTCAATTTTCAGACTACTTGGATATCATTCAGCATGCCAGGAGGCCCTTGACTCGGTCCCAGTATAAGAGCAAATGGACTAGGTTCTGCCATTGGACACACAAGGGGCTGGACCCTGTCTCACTTCTGGGCGTTTTTGGCTCACCTGGCTCATTCTGGAGTCCAGGTGGACACGTGCTGGACTTATTTAGTGGCTGTCGAGGCTTTCAAGAATTCCCTCAACCACTTGTTTTCGGAGGCCAAACCCAGTGGTGAAGGCTCACCTTAAGGGTGGAGAGTTTGGGCAGGCGGATCTAAAGAACCTTTTCCCTTCATCCTAGATATGAGGCAGGTTCTCACAGCTCCACCCTATGTTCTTTTTCGGTGGAATCACCCGCAAGGATGGAGGAAAGGGGATGGTACTTATGAGTAATTAAAGTTACTCACTGTAGTGACTAGAGTACTCATAGTCCCCTTTCCTCCACGCCCCACCGACCTGCCCCAGCTAGTATGCCAAGGGCTAAAATGTACTGAGTAGCCAGGTATCTAAGCGTCTGATTTGTTCAAAGGAGACGGAGGTGAGGTGCAGGAGGGCGGGGCCTTGGTGGGGCGTTCCCACACACGAGGCTGCGCCCCAGCGCTTTACTAAATTTAAAGGGGAAGACACATTTTTCGCTGACAAGTTCCAGTACCGTCCCCATGTTGGGGGACGCCCACAAGGATGGAGAAAAGGGGACTATGGACTATGAGTACTCTAGTTACAATGGTGAGTAAATTTGGTATCTTTTTAAGTAAAAAAAAAATTATAAAAATGTCCAATATGAGTGCATGCCCTCTTTTTCTGTAAGTCATTGGGGACAAAAGGAATAGATAGTCCTAACAGTAGTGTGACAAAAATAGACATCCCTCCCATAAGTCTAACTTTCTTTTTAGTAGCCAGACTTTTATGAGAGGGTACCATCTTAATGCAGTTCAGTAGAAGCCCAGGTTTCCTGGAGCATAATAACATTAAAAGATTCTAGTCTGAGCAATTTCCTGATATTTAAGCTAGTTGAAATAACCAGCTATGTACTATGACAGACTTTTCAAAGTGTTTAATGAAGTAGGTTTATTTCTGATAATGCCAAATTGTGTTTCCGGGTCGGGCAGAGTTTTGAGGGACCAGTGTGTAGTTAATATAGCAATCACCGCCGAGCCGGGGGCGTCCATGGCCCTTAACAGCCTGCTAGTCCGAGCCTCAGCGTGGGCTGAAGGCTGTTACCAGCCATGTGTACGTACCCCTGACGAGGGTGAGATTGTTATACGCATCTTGGCGGGCAAATGTTACTATTTTTGCTGTAGTATTATTTGGATATATTGGCAGTGATTAACTGCCATGGCTCATCTTGGTAGGGACTCCCCTGTCTAATATTCCTGAGCGTTGGTCTTAAATTCACAAAAATACGACCTGGGTAGAATCCTCATCTACCTTGCTGCTGAGCTTGCAACAAGATTTTAATTTAAAACTCTACTTGATACACCAGGATTGGCAAACGTAGCAACTATACAGTCAATTGTATTGTCTTTTCCTCTGGTACCTAACCTTGAGACCTGCGGGCCATTATCAACTGCAGGTATATCTATAGTGCGTATGTTATTCCTGTGTTCTCCAATGGGATGCGTTATTTATAAGGGAGATGGGTGATTCTTCCATATTGGACTGAGATGGTAGAACTTCCACTAAAACTCACCAGATATGCAGCCTCTTGGTAGCTGAAGGATGGGTAAAGAGAACGGGATACCAAATCCAACAGCATTAAGTTGGCCAAAGACAGAACTAGAGGGCTACTTAAGTTGATTTCATGAATAGACTGAGGTAGGATGCCTTTAACGTCTTCCTCATAGGGACCTTCACTTTGGGCTCATTTGAAGGCGGTACTGATGACTCATTGCACATTTATTGGTCGTATGTTTGGTTAAAGATTAGAGCGTATCATCAGTAATATTCAAAGAGCCAAGAATGGTTTGGCTGAAACTCCTGAGGTAATCAGAACTTTTTGAAACATTAAATTGTAAATAGGCAAGTGCAGATTGTTTTCCTTGGTGCCAAGACACATGTCCACTTATTAGCATTACTCCTTTTTTTAAATCAACTTTGGTAGTGTCAAGCTGTTTGGGATGTGGGGAGTGGCAGGCAGTGGTTATCTGCAGGTAACCGGGCACTCCCACTGTTATACCCCCTAGCCATATCTTAGTTTATTAGAAATTGCCACTGACGACAAAGGAGATGCCTGTGGCAAAAATTCAAGTTAGAAGCTACCGGCCCAACCAGAAGTCACTCGCCACCTCAATTCTATACATACGCATGGCACACCATTTCTTTATCATTCTGAGTCAAATATTGCTAGCCAATCGCTAGTGATTGCATATTTTGCACACTAAGATGTTCTAGAGTTTCTACTAGGATTAGGGCTTGAATAAAGGATTTGCCACACAGTAAACCCACATGCAATATGCTCGTTAGTGTAATTCCTCAAAATACACACACAGGTAAGTACTTAAATGCAGAGCTATTATATAAGGATTTATAGTAGTGCGCTGCATATGAAATAGCAGTTGGGTTGTAAAAATCAAACTCTTCGAAAACTGAAGAACAAGTTTTGAATTCAGATTTACAAGTGTGTTAATGTCCCAAGTGCTTTAAGTGAGTTTTGGAAGTTCTGAAAAGTTTGTTGACAGTAACAAACAGGACCAATAAATAATTCAGATTCCAGTTATGGGGAAAAGCTACCTAAAGCCTTCATTCCATGACTGTGAAAAAGGCACCCTTAAGACTGGCGAGGATGGCCTGCCCCACCAGCTTAGTTCCTGGCCTAGGTTCGGCGACCAGATGCCCAGAATAGGAAGGTGACTCTAAGAGGATCAGAAGCATTCGCTTTGGTGATATATTTAAATACTTTATGGTCTGCAGACGGAGCTCTGAAGGGTTGGAGACTGCCACCAGCGATATGGTTGAGTCCCTAGGACCACAAAGATGTGAAAGAGGCTGCCAAGTCCTGCGTAAACTTGATACAGGATTGTTCCAGCTCCCCAGACTAAGTCAGCAGAGCCAAGAGATGACCCGTAGGATGTTGTCTGGACAGGACTTCCACAAATGCAAGATAGTTTTAGCCCGGTAGTGATGCTCGGTGGGGACTTCGGGACTGCTCTTGTGAACACCCGTGAACACCTGCTCTTAAAACTTGATACTAACATTCCCTCTGTCCTCATTCTCCTTGACCTCTCCTCTGCCTTTGACACAGTTAACCACAACATCCTGATCGCTCGTTGCTGTGACACCCTGGGAATCACAGGCCATGCTCTGACGTGGTTAACGTCCTTTCTCTCTAACCTAGCTCCCTGCTTCAACGTCTATATGGCTGCCCTGGCCACCTTCATCTCCAGTGTTACGCGGCTGACATGCAACTATCTTTCAGGCTACCCTCAGCCGCCGCCTCCTCCTCCTCCTCCTCCTCCTCCTCCTCCTCCTCTTCCTCGCTCATATCTGAATGTCTGTCTGCTATTCAGTCATGGTGTGCTGCAAACGACCTCTGCCTCAACGCCAGTAAAACTGAGATCGTGCGCATTGGGACCCCTGCTCCTGCTTTCCTGCTTTCACTCTGGCCGGCCTCCTTTGGCCTTGCGCCCGGACCCACCTGCGAGGCAAGAAACCTTGGTCATTTTTGACTCCTCTCTTTCTCCTCTCACATTTCGGACGTCTCTAAAAAGTGTAACTATCAGCTATACCTCCTCGGAGGTGGTCGACCTTTTCTCACTTTCCCCCAGTGGCTCACTGTCCCAAGAGCCTTGGTTCTCTCTATGATGTACTACTGCAACAGCCTCTTCCCCAACCTCCCTTCTTCTGCCTTGCGCCCTCTATAACTCATCCCGATCAGAACCGCAAGACTTCTCCTTGGCCTCAAGCCCAGGGACCGCATCTCTCCGGCGCTGAAATCCCTTCACTGGCTCCCCGTGGCTGCAAAGATCAAGTTCAAGACCCTCTGCTTTGTTCACAAGGCTTTCTGGGGCCTACCTACCTGCAAAGCTGCCTAGCTAAATACTGTTCCTTACAAGCCCACCGCTCATTTACCTCCAACCTTCTGCGAGTCAGCCGATTATCCAAGCAGAGATTTGGAGGGAGATCCTCATCCTCAGTAGGTGCCTCCCTCTGGAATAGTCTCCCTGCTGCCCTCCGTCTTGAGCCTGATCTTCTTAAGTATCGGAAACTCCTCAAGACCTTCCACTTCTCTTACTTCTCCCTCCCTCTATCCTGCTAACCCAGTTTTCTGCTCCTTTCCCTCTCTCCCTCCTCTTCCTTATGGCTTGCTGACTGGCTGCCTGATGTACCGCAGAGTATCACAGGTCCCTGGCACCAACGCTCGTCCTCTTTCGCACTTGCCTCAGGGCACCACACTCCACCCACACTCTCAGCACTTGAGAAATAACCCAAGAGAGTGGTTCTCTCTGCACTTGCTCCAGTCTCCACCGACCAGGGGCACTTTGTCCTCCCCCCTCCCTGTGACCCTCTGTGCACGTGCATGATCCGTACGCACTGTGCCTGAAGATCTGTCTGTACTCTTACGCCCCGTCCCCTTTCCTCCATACTGCATGGGCGTCCCTTCCAAGGGATGGGAGACAGAACCTTTTTCAGTGGAAACAAAGGCTTCCCCTTTAAATTTAAAGGCGCGCAGTGGTGCGGCCCAGGGAGCATGCTCTGCCCTCCGGTGCCACACCTCAGTCCCCTTTTCTGCATCGACGGGAAAGGGCCGAATCCACCTATGCTCCTGGATTTGGCTTCGGCCATGTAATTCCATGCGCGGATACTTCTTCTGTCTTTTTTGTCTTTTCTATCATTCAGGTACTCGGTCCTCAGGCGTCGTGCTCCTCCCCGGCGCATGTCGACTTCTACAGGGTTCAGCAGGTGTCCATCCTGCAACAGGCTCTTCCCAACTTCAGACACCCATGCCTTCTGCCTACGTTGCCTTGGCCCAGACCACGGTTGGCAATCATGTTTGGCGTGTGACTCGCTGTCCTCTCAGGCGCTGAAGAACAGACTAGCCAGGTGGAGGGAGCTCTTCCAGGATCTCAAAAACTTTGTGAAGCATCGAACCAGGCCCAAGGTAGGGCTGATATTCTCGATCGCACCCTTCTACGGAGACTCCTTCCCAGCGACTCTACAACGCGGGAGGGGACCGGTCAGGTCCTTCTACCAGCACGTGCACCGAGGTTGCTTCAGCTACCGACCTTCGGGTCGAGGGATCCTCAGATCATCCGAGAGGGCGCCTAAACGCAGCTCTACCGAACCCCGGGTCGAGGGTGTCACACCCACCGGGCCTAGGTCAGAGGAGCAGGGTAGGCCTCGTGATCCACATGCAAGAGTCTTGGACGAGACCACGCCCAGCGGGCTGAGCACCACGTCGCAGGCACGAGGCAGACAACTCGACAAAATGGTCGCCGCGCCAGAAAGAGGCCCACGTCTGCAATTCTAGGAATTCGGCGGAGAACGGCACAAGCAATACAAATTGGCGGGGGGGTGTAAGGGCTTTTTCCAGTACCCCCTCCCACCCCCCACTCCTCCCATTCAGCGACAGCCTTCGAGGGAAAGAAAGCATGACAGGCCTCTTGGGTCCACGTGTCTCCGGTGCATGGAGAGCTAGCCTGCCCCCCGCATTTATGGTGCCAGAATGTCGCGGACCCCTGGATCTTATCCGTAGTATTCACAGGGCACCGCCTTCCTATCCCTGCCTCTCCTCCCCTCTGCTCCCACAGGTTGGGACAGCAACTCTTTTGGCGGAGATCCTGTCGCTCGTAGAGAGCCAGGCAGTGTAGGAAGTCCCAGCCTCCCAGTGAGGCTTTGGCTTTTACTTCAGGATTTTTGCCATTCAGAAGAAGCACCAGGCGGGCCCGAGAGTTGTGCTGGACCTTTCCACCCTCAACCTCGCCTTACCCCTGCAAAAATTCAAGATGGTTATGCCAGCTTTTATAGCGGAGACATTGGACATGGGAGACTGGATGTGCTCCCTGGATCTGAAGGACGCATACCTACATGTCCCGATTTGGCAGCCCCATCGTTCTTTCTTATGGTTCAGGATCATGGGCTACCATTTTCAATACAAGGTCCTTCCTTTTGGCCTCAACTCGGCCCCCAGGGTCGTTACCAGGCTCATGAATGCTGTGGCGGCCCTCCTCAGAGCGCAGGGTCTCCACATCTACCCATACCTTGACGGCTGGCTTGTCAGGGCTACATCTCCGGAAGCGGTTCAGCACTCTTCCAAGGCCCTTATGAACACCCTGCACGATCTGGGCTTCTCCAGCATGGGGTCTGACATGGATTCACATGCTCATGAATATTCGCCATCGTCAGGCTGGGAATCCTCGGTAAAGAAAAAATCAGTCTGTTTTGTTTCTGATCTGTCTGTCTTAGTACTAACCAATCACTGGTCTCTGGGTCATACTGCCCCCAGCCAATGACTGCCCTCTCCCTAAGCCCCTCCCCCGGCAGCCATCCTGAGATTTTTACCGCACGTTCAAGTGTTGGGAGTCCTCATGCTATAGCTCTCGAGCTTTTACTGCGTTTTTGCGCTTTTTTTCAAAGAGATTTTCTCATTTTTCAGTTAAATCGAGCCTCAAGCTCCACTGTTCTACTTCCGATCAACGGGGACCCGTTTCGGAATTTTCTACGCCCCTCAAGGGTGAAGTTTTCGTCGAGTTATGCTTCTTGGAGGATTCCAGAAGATCTGAGGCCTACCATTATTGACATGGCCCCAGGACAAGGGAAGCTCGACGCCCGGATCCAAGTTGTTCAGGAGCTGCCCTGGATGCGGATTACAGAATGTTTTCAAGGAGGACGAGCATTCGAGATGTCTCTACTGCCTTCATGAGGACAAGACACACGTGGAGGAGGACACTGCGTTGTGCAAGAGCCTATCGGAACGGACTATGAGGGATCAGCGTTCCCGCCTCGCCAGCTGGCTGGAGAAGGGCCCAGGAGGTGAGAAGAAGAAAAGGTCCGAGCGGTCTTTTAAGTCCTGTGAGGGAGCCCCGGCGACAGGGGCCCAACAGAAGGCTAAGCACCGCGAGTCTGCGGGCACTGGGAGCGCCGAACGGTCGGGCTCTTCGGCTGCCAGGCAGGGCGTGCCTTCCCCGGGACACCATCGACCACGAGCCAACGCTCTGGTTCGGGGAAGAGGAAATCCGAGAACCCGGGTAAGCTTCTGGAGAGGCCTCGGTCGATCTCGAAGGATTAGGCCGAGGGGGAGCGAAGCGGTGACCCTCCAAGTTGAAGACCTCAAGCGCGCCAAAGGTGGCGAAGGCCTTGATTCACCCGGCTAAGGCCTCTATCGAGGGAGTTGCGGCGGCCCTGGCGAAGCCTGGGGAGGCTACACCAGTGGAGGCGATCTCGGGGCCCAGAGTTTCCCTGCCACCGCGGAGGGAATCCTCTTTCCAGCCCATCGACAAGACCCCTGTGAAGACCCCGGTGGAAAAAGGGGGCGGGGGTGGCCATCACGGACAGGGATTCAGCCTCTGAGGAGGAGCTGGTGGAAACCGTGAAGAACCTCAACGAGAGGTTTGAGAAGGTACGATCCCACGGGAGGGATCCCGAAGAGGTGGTCGACGAAAGCGACGGTGGCGCCGACGAGGCCCCAGTGGAGGAGCAGCCATCCCTCCGGTCGCAGCCATTGCCCTAGCCTCAGGATAACTCGGCGGCCATTTTGATGGCAATCCAAACCTTATGTACGGAGACGAGGACGAGATTACCACGAACCCCGGCGGACGATCCAGAACCGGGCCCGTCGGGAAGCCCGCCGTCAAGCGGAGGAGAGTTCATCCCTCCCCACCCTTCATGCCCCCACGACCCGCGGAGCCCTCATCCCCCTCTCCGGACCCCAGGGATGACACAGCGACAGATACGGGACGGATGTTCACGGTGGTGACCTTCACTCACCACTCCCTCGGGCTTCCCCGCCCGACGAAATTGGCTCCTTTCACGCCATGATCGCCAGGGCATCCGAGCTCTTCCAGCTCTGCCCCGAGGAACAGAAGGAGGAGGGTTTCCTCTATCAACGGTGAGAGGCCAAGAGAAAGACTGTCCTCGCGGTACCGTTACTCGACGATATCTGGGACGAGGGACTTGCGATCCTGAAGAACCCGTCCACGACGCCTGCCAAGAGGGACAGGTACGAGAAGAAGTACCGGGTCCCCGACGCCGCCCCTTTGCCTCAGGGCTCAACCTACGCCGGATCCGGTCGTCTCAGCGGCGGCCAAGAAGAGGGCGGCGGGGGCGACAGCCTCAACCTCTACTTCGCCGCCTGACGGCAAGGGTAAGAAATTGGTCGCCATGGGGCGACGGGTCATCTCGTCGGCGGCGGCGACAATTAAGGCGGCCAACGCCTTAGCGATTGTGGCCCGTTAAAACAGGGAGCTATGGTACAAGATAGCCCCCCTACTGGACTTCCTACCAGAGGACAAGAGGGCGGAGGCCCAGGAGATTCTGCAGGAAGGTGAGGTGGCGTCGGACCACGCCATAACTGTGGCAACGGTCATTGTCTACACCAGGTTTCGCCAGTTAGGCAACAGCGTTTGCCTTCGACGACGAGGCTGGCTCAAGGCGACAGACTTCCGTCAGGACGTGCAGACCAGGGTTTTGGACATGCCGTTCGACGGCACCAACCTGTTTGGGAAAACAGTGGATGAGTCACTGCAGGCCATCAAGGCTGACACAGAGACGGCCCGAGCCCTGGGAGTCCTTCAGCAATGACGGCCGTTTCGGAGTGCCGGAGGCAGACAGGGGGCCTCCAAGGGATCAGGCGGTGGCTCCTCTACGTACCGCCAGGCGGCCCGCTCCTCGTCCCAGGAGGCTTACAGAGGTCGCGGCAAGCAAGGAGGATCTCGGCGTCGTCGCCAAGCAGGCCAAGGCGGCAAGGCCGCCTCCAAGCAAGATTGAACCGGCCATAGCGTCGGGCCCCCACCGAAGCACCCCGGTGGGAGGCCGGCTGGCGAAGTTCATCAGCGTGTGGGAGTCCCTCTCCACCGACCGTTGGGTGCTGGATGCCCTGGCCCACGGGCACACTCTCGAATTCCAAAAGAAGTGTCCCCGCATTCCTCCCGTGGCCAGGAAGGAAAATCACATCCCTCAACTGCTGTTGGAGGTAAAGGTGATACTCAAGAAAGGTGCCATCGAGCTCGTCCCCAAGAGGCTCCGGGGATCCGCAGTATACTCCAGATACTTCCTCGTCAGAAAGAAGACAGGCGGTTGGCGCCCCATCCTGGACCTACGTCGGTTGAACAAATACATCAAGGCACAGAAGTTCAGGATGGTCGCTCTCCAGCACGTGCTGGGTCAGCTACAGGAGGGCGACTTCCTATCGTCGTTGGACTTGGAGGATGCTTACTTCCACATCCCCATCCAAAAAAGAACACCGAAAGTGCCTCAGATTCGTAGTCGAAGGACGCCACTACCAATTCAGAGCTCTGGCATTCGGATTGAAGTCGGCACCCAGGGTGTTCACCAAGCGCCTAGCACCAGTGGCGGCGCGGCTACCCCTGCAGGGGATCCACGTCTACACCTACCTGGACGACTGGCTCATCCATGCAAGGACAAGAGAACTCGCCGTCGACCGTCTGTTTACTCGCGGAGCTGGGTTTCTCCATCAACTACCCGAAATCCCACTTGGTTCTGTCGCAGGTGGCACTGTTTCTGGAAGTGAAGCTCGATACAGTGGACCGATTGGCATCTCCGTCGGAGGAAATGACGAAGGTCATCTTGGGCAAGGTGCAGCGCCTGCTAGCCATGGACGTGGCCAGGGTGAGATCCAGCAAGTCCCTCCTCGGAATGATGTCCTCATGCATCTACCTAGTGCGCCTGTGCAGGCTACGGATGCGTCTTTTACAGGAGTTTGACGCCTGCTGGATGCAAGCGGCGGGCAGCTTCGAAGACGAGATCCCGCTCAACGAGGTTTTCCGTCGGGCGATTCAGTGGTGGGGCACCCGTGCACACCTCACGGCGGGCACGGACTTCCAGACCCCGGCACATAAGGAGACGGTGACGACGGACGCCTCCCTGGAGGGATGGGGTGCGCACACCGGAGATCTCCACGCAAGAGGCCTTTGGCTCCCGGAGGAGAGGTCTCTCCACATCAACATCTTGGAGCTCCGTGCCGTGTTCTGGGCGCTCAAGTCGTTCCTCCCGTCCCTCAAGGGCCAGGTCGTGAGGATCTTCACCGACAACACCACCACAATGTTCTACATCCGGAAGCAGGGAGGCACCATATCCCCAGCCCTATCCAAGGAGGCCCAGGATCTGTGGCACTGGGCCGTCGCCCAGGGGATGTTTCTGGTTCCCTTCCATCTGGCAGGAATAAAAAACACCATCGCCGACTCACTCAGCAGGGAGCTGCGCTCGTGCCATGAGTGGGAACTATGCCAGGATCAAGTGGATCGGCTCTTCTAACGATGGGGCAAACCGGAGATCGACCTGTTCCTGACGGCGACGAACTCCAAGTGCCAGACGTTCGCCAGCAGGTTTCCCCAGCCGAGGAGCATGGGCGATGCTTTCTCGTTCCCCTGGGACGGCCTGTTCCTGTATGCGTTTCCTCTGTTGCCGCTGCTGCTTCGACTCATCAGCCAGCTCAAGAGGTCCCAGTGCAGGATGATCCTTGTCGCACCGGCGTGGCCGAGACAGATCTGGTTCCCGGACCTTTTCGACCTCTCAGCGTCCCCACCAGTCAAGCTGCCGACGGACGCAGATCTTCTCTCCGGAGAGGGAGGTGCCATTCTTCATCACAAAACGGAGTCGCTGAACTTTGCAGGCCTGTCTCCTGCAGCACTAGAGTTTGGAGGGTACGATATCCTGGCTGACTGCAGAGAGGTTCTTGCGAAGGCCAGGGCATCCTCAACTCTCAAGTGCTGCGGACATAAGTGGAAGAGGTTCTCTGTCTGGTGCTGTGCACAGATCATCAACCCTCTACGGATTACAGCACCAAGTGCTACCAGATCTACTGTCTCTGGCCAAAGCTGGACTAGCTCACGCTTCCATCAAGATACACCTGGCAGCGATCTCCCGATACACCAGAACTGCAGGACGGCCGTCCTTGTGGTCTCATCGACTGGTGAGGGAATTTATGAAGGGACTGTTCCGATCGTTCCCGCCGGTGAAGGCTCCAGCCCCGGCGTGGGAGCTCAACGTGGTGCTGACCAGGCTCATGGGGCCACCATTCAAGCCTTTGCATTCAGCTCCGTTGAAGTTCCTGTCGTGGAAGATGGTGTTGCTTGTGGCCATCACCTCCGCACAACCCGTGGGAGAGATTCAGGCCCTATCCTGCAAGCCTCCATGCTTGACTTTTCACGATACGAGGGTGGTGCTGAGGACGCACCCCTCTTTCATGCCCAAGGTGCCGTCGCACTTCCATCTTAACGAGCCCTTGGTGCTGCCAGTTTTCTTCCCGTCGCCTTCGTCGCCGGCCGAGAGGACTTTGCACTCGCTGGATGTGGCTAGAGCGCTTAAGTTCTACGTGGACCGAGCGAAGAGTTTTCGGAAGACATCACAGCTGTTTGTGAACTTTGGACCTGTGAACCAAGGGAAGGCTCTCTCAAAGGTTTCCATTTCCAGATGGCTCTCCGGCAGCATCATGCACTGTCATCGGTTGGCCAACCAACCGTTGCCCGGCCGTCTGAGAGCCCATTCGAACAGAGCAATCGCAGCTACTATGGCGTTCTTGTCTGGTGTGCCCCTGCTGGACATCTGGGCTGCTACGTGGAGGTCGATGCACACCTTCACGAGATTCTACTGCGTCGACCGGGATTCCAGGGAGGAGGCCGGAGTCGGCCAAGCAGTGCTGCGTAACCTGTTCGCCTGAAGGTGGGCCTGGTGAGGAGGTAAGAGTTGCTTAATGTTGAGTTTTATGTAATGCTTAATGTTGAGCCTTTTGCCACCTTCCGTGGTTGTGCATGTGTGTACTGCTATGTATTCTTATATTCATGAGCATGTGAATCCATGCCAGACCCCATGCTCGAGAAGGAACAAGTTACTTACCTGTAACTGTTGTTCTCCAGCATGGGTCTGGCATGGATTCACATGCGAACCCTCCCTCCTTCCCCTGTGCGGCTCTTCACTTGGTCATACTGCCACTTTACGTGCTACCAAATCTGAGGATGGCTGCCGGGGAAGGGGCTTAGAGAGAGGGAAGTCATTGGCTGGGGGCAGTATGACCCAGAGAACAGTGATTGGTTACTACTAAGAAAGACAGATCAGAAACGAAACTGATACTGATTTTTTCTTTACCGTGGATTCCCAGCCTGACGACGGGGAATATTCATGAGCATGTGAATCCATGCCAGACCCATGCTGGAGAACAGTTACAGGTAAGTAACTTGTTCCTTCCCGCTCAATCTCAAGAAGTCACAGCTGCAGCCTACACAGACTGACATTCCTGGGCCTCATCTGGGACACGTGCTCCGAGAAGGTCTTCCCGACGGAGGACACAATCTCGGCCATCAGGAGGGCCACCACCCACTTCCTCAGCAGAGAGGTGACCTTGGCATGGTGGTACCAACATCGCCTGGGTCTACTTGCAGCGGTCCTATTATCGTGCCGCACACAAGACTAAGGATGAGGAGGATTCAGCTGCACTTCGCGGCCTGATGGAACCAGGAGCAGGGCTCTCAATCCGAGATGATCAATGTCCCTCCATTTCTCCACCCGACTTAACATGGTGTTCCAGGGACTGCAACTTGCGGACGGGCAAGCCTTTTTCGGCTGCCCTGCCCGCAGGCCACCCTCACCACATACTCCTCGTTCGAAGGCTGGTGAGCCGCCCTG
Organism: Ambystoma mexicanum; assembly: GCF_040938575.1. Lineage (NCBI taxonomy): Eukaryota > Metazoa > Chordata > Amphibia > Caudata > Ambystomatidae > Ambystoma > Ambystoma mexicanum. Next base: position 303,182,345 of record NC_090937.1, read on the forward strand.
GATGGCCTCTTGGTCCAAAGCACCTGGACTCGACAGAAGCAGAAATACCACTTCAAATGGTTAAAGCTGAACGCCATTTGGCTAGCGCTCAGAGCATTCCTACCGCTTCTCAGGGGCCAGGTTGTCCTCATCCAGACAGACAATTCGACCAGCATTTACTATTGTCAACAAGCAGGGAGCCACCCGGTCCCCTCCTCTGTGCAGACTGGCGATCAGCATGTGGGAGTGGGCCCTGGAGAACAACATTTACCTCACGGCAGTCCACCTCCCGGGGGAATACATCCTGGAAGCGGACAGGCTCAGCAGGCCCGGAGCGGACAATTACGAGTAGCAGCTAAACAACCTTGTTATTCAGGAGATTTTCAACAGTTGGGGTCACCCCCACGTGGATCTCTTTGCCACCTGGCACAACAAGAAATGTCCCCAGTTCGTATCTTGGCAAGGTCATGGTCCTGCCTCTATGGGTGATGAATTTCACCTCCAGTGGACTGGCATGAAAGCCTACGCCTTTCCGCCCACTCCCCTCATCCACAGGGTAATTTGCAAAATCAAGGAGTCTCGCAGACGACTCATTATTTTGATAGCTCCATGGTGGCCGGCCACGCCATGGTTTTCTGAGCTACTCAGCCTCTTGGAGGTGCCCCTGATTCACCTTCCGACGGGCCCAGCACATCTTCTGACACAGCCATGGGGGCAAAGTCATCCACCCTGCCCCAGGGAAACTAGCCTTCATAGCATTGTACCTGAGCAGGTAATGCTTCGGCACCCTGGCCTCTCTCAGTCTGGAGATCATACAGGAGCAAAGCCACCAGGGCCCAATACAAAAGCAAATGGACCAGATTCTGCCACTGGGCAGACTCCAAGGGTATCGACCCCTTGGCTTGCACTTTGGACAATGTGCTCTCCTTTTCGGCGCACCTCGCTCGTTTAGGTGTGCAGGTGGAAACCTGCCGCACATACCTGGCAGCCATTGGGGATTACAGGAACTCAGAGCAGGGCATTGTTTTCCCACCCGCCCGTCAAGAGACCCCATCCTGTGTGGGACCTTAACATAGTCTTGGCCGCCCTGGCGCACAAACCATTCGAGCCAATGGCGTCCGTGGACATCAGGCTGGTCACCATCAACATTACTAGTCGGCCTTACCTCGTCTCGTAGAGTCAGCGAGATCGAGGCGCTGGTTGCCTTGGAACCATATCCCACCTTTCACAAGGACAAGGTAGTCCTGCAGACACACCCGGCGTTTCTGCCCAAGGTTCCGTCTGCGTTCCACTTGGATGAGGAAATAGTCCTTCTGACATTTTTTCCCGATCCCAAGGACGAAGCACAGAGACTGCTGCACTGCCTGGATGTCAGGCATGCCCTGAAATTCTACTTGGACAGGACCAGGGGCTTCCGCAAATCAGATGCCCTGTTTGTCACTTTCGGAGGCTCAAGACCAGGCCTCTAAGGCTTCCATATCCCGCTGGATGGTCTCTGCCATCAAAGAGGCGTACAAGGGCCAGCACAATCCGCTTCCAGCCAACATGCATACTCACGCAGTCGGGGCGAAGGCAACGGCCATCGCATTTCAGCGCCATGTCCCTTGGCAAGTCATAAGCAGGGCGGCCACTTGGGCCTCTCCCTCGGCTTTCTGTAAGCATTACTGTTTGGACGCTGACTCTAGATCAGATGCGGCCTTCGGACAGGCGGTTCTCAGGAACCGATTTGCTTAAGGAGGGCCTCCTCTCTACCCTGGGGCTTCATTCAGTTGTAATCGCCCATACAGTATGGAGGAAAGGGAACGGGACGTAAGAGTAATTAGAAGTTACTCACCGTAGTGACTGACAAACTCTTAGTCCATAGTCCCCTTTCCTCCATACGTCCTACCAACCTCCCCCCTAATAATACTGGTGTCATTAGGCAATGTTAAATCTATTGTCGACGCGTCAATGGGGACTGAGGTGTGGCGCCCGAGGGCGCAGTCAGGGCAGCGCAGTCAGGGCACTGCATGCACCCTGTGCCGCACCCCTGCCTGTCTCTAAATTTAAAGGGGAAAGAAGCTTTTTTTCGGCTTAAAAAGGTTCCGTCTCCCGTTCCTTGGAAGGGACGCCCATACAGTATGGAGGAAAGGGAACTATGGACTAAGAGTAAGTTAGTCACTACGGTGAGTAATATATAATTTCTCCCTTGTCTTCACCCCCTTAATTGCACTGGTAAAACGGCAGAATCGCTGTAAGTCCTATTTGCTGTATCACAAATTGTTAAATGTAATTTACCGGCTTACTGTTCCTGTGCAGACCTTTGTCTCGGAATTTCAAGGGCTCTGAGCGACTTTTCCCCATGTTCCCACCCGCCTGGAGCGCTTTGAAACACTTGCCTGTGTATAGGCACTTTATTTATAAACCATACCATACCATTCCATACCTCTGTGATTCCAGGTAGCCTCTGAGAAGTGGCTGAAGATCCACACAGATACATGGTCTCTGGAGCGGGGGCTTGTGCTACTAAGAATGATGGCTTGCACGCAGAGGCACTTTCTTTTTTACTCCCCCTCTTGGGCCCTGGCTGACACCTGTTCCCTGACTGTCACCCTCTGGCTTGCCCTGGCGCTTGCCCTCTGGTTTGCCTTGCTGCCGATGCACGTGCCTGGCCCCTTGGAGGGGTAGCCCTTGCCCGGGTGTGCGCCTGGCCCCTTGGAGGGGTGGCCCTTGCCCAGGCGCGCGCCTGGCCCCTTGGAGGGGTGGCCCTTGCCCGGGCGCGCGCCTGGCCCCTTGGAGGGGTAGCCCTTTCCCGGGCGCGCGCCTGGCCCCTTGGAGGGGTAGCCCTTTCCCGGGCGCGCGCCTGGCCCCTTGGAGGGGTAGCCCTTTCCTGGGCGCGCGCCTGGCCCCTAGGAGGGGTAGCCTTTGTCCGGGTGCGTGCCTGGCCCCTTGGAGGGGTAGCTCTTGCCAGGGCGCGCACCTCGCCCCTTGGAGGCCTTATTCAGTTTTTCAAAAATCCTAACATAACCCAACAAGCAAACTCCACATGCTTTGCCATACTCTGTGATGTGGGTTGTGATGCTTGGGAGACTGTTAATCCAGGCCGAACTGGATACCATTCACACAAAGTAACCTTTGCCCTAGTTGGGCTCTCTCCAGAGACCCCAATTAGCTTAAATGGCTATACCTCAAAGGGGTGGTGGGAACACAAGTAACCAAAAAACCAAATTGCTGGGCCAAATGGCTTAAAAACATCTTGATAGTGTAAGGGTGCAGACGAAGGCAACTGACCAGGAGGTGTCATAGTGGTTGGAAATACTTTTATTGAATTAAACAACCTAGCTATCCCTAACTCTAGGAGGCTTTTCCCTGCCTCAAACTAAAAACTAAAGGATCTGCCAGAATGTCCGTAAAATGGAAAAAGCCACTGTCCGGACTAACAATCCTACATCTGTCCCTTGCACTACAACTAAAGAGTCTTAATCAAAAGTAACCTTTTTTTCACCAGGATGCCTCCTTCTGGTGTCTTAAAAGAAAGTCTCTTCAGTCGCTACCAGGGGGAATGTCTTCCTTCGCCTGGTCTTGATTTACGCTCTGTTCCAAAAGTGGCCAGGAGGAATGGCTCCCTTCCCTTGGCTCCTCCGATAATGTTCAAGCTGGTTCCAGGGGAAATTACTCCCTTCCCCTGTGTATTAGTTTCAGGAAAGCTCCAGTTGAGGTCAGTGCCTTCCCATGTCTTCCTCGTTAACCTTTACAACAGTCCCAGGTTCTCCTTGGCCTGTCGGTGATCTTTTCTTTACCACTGTTTGGAGGTTTCCTCCCTTCGATATTCACCTTGTACTTGTTTGGATCCAAGGCCCTGTTTGCTCACCCTTTCTTATCCAGGCCCACTTGGTTCACTCCCCTGCCAAGCACTGCCACAAGGAAGAGGCTTTGTATCGTTATTCCCATGCAATTTTGCTCTTTTGCATCTCCAAGCCCCTACTAGTTCCTGTGACGTACCTCCTACCTTGGCTCTGGGGACTCTTGGCCAGTCCTTCCTGGGTGCTTGCATCTCCTTGCCAGGCTGCGCGGACATCTTGCCTCTGCTGCTCTCGCTCCGCGTACCTTCTTTCCGGTTTCTTCACTGACTGTATAGACTCCTTTACTGGCCCGTGCGGTACACCTCCTAGAGGTCGCGCCGCTGTCTTCCAGGCCCCAGCCACGTCCTTGACCATTTCCACAACACTGTGCAAAGGACTTCTGTCGTCAGCCTCTTGCCTTTGGGAGCTGACTGCTCTCGGCTTCCCCGTCACATCCTCTGTGCCCCCTTCACAGGCTGGACTGTCATTTGTGCTGGTATGCGGCTCTGTCAGTTTCTAATTATTTCTCAGACACACACCCTCGCCCCATCCCCCCTCCATTCATTTTTTCAAGTAAGATAACCCGTGTTTACGTATTCACTTGGAAGTAGTTTTGTTTGTAGTTGTCCTCGTTATATGGGTTGGATAGTGAAGAGAAATATAGGTAGTGTTGCTGCATGTTTATTTCCTTCTAATTCCACACACCCGACCAGGACCCAGTATGAGCAAGTGGACCAGGTTTTGCCACTGGGGGCACACTATGGATATCAACCAGCTTGCATGTACATTGGACAACGTGCTCTCCTTCTCTGCGCACCTCGCACACTCTGGCGTACAGGTAGACACTTGCTACACTTATTGGCAGCCATTGGGGCCTACAGAAACTCAGAGGAAGAGGTGGTCTCCTCTTCCAACCTGGTTGTCAAACATTTAACGGGACTCGCCAGACTTTACCCGCCCTTCAAGAGGCCACACCCCATGTGGGACCTCAACATAGTTTTGGGTGCACTGGCGCACAAACCATTTGAGCCGATGGCGTCCGCGTACATCAGGCTGGTCACCATTAAGACTGCCATGCTTGGCGGCAACACCTCGGCTCGCAGAGTAAGCGAAATCCAGGCATTGGTCGCCTCAGTGCCCTACACTACTTTTCACAAGGACAAGGTAGTCCTGCGGACACACCCAGCATTCCTACTTAAGGTGTCTTCTGCATTTCATCTGAATGAAGAAATAGTGATGCCGATGTTTTTTGCTGAGTCGAAAGACGAGGCACAGAGAGTTCTGCACTGCCTCGATGTCTGGCGTGCCCGGAAATTCTACTTGGACAGGACCAGGGGCTTCCGCAAGACGGACGCTCTGTCTCTCACCTTTGGCGGATCAAGACCAGGGTATCGGGCCTCCAAGGCCTCCATAGCCCGTTGGATGGTCGCAGCCATCAAAGAAGCTTACGAGGGACATCATAAGCCACTGCCGGCCAACATGCATGCCCACGCAGTCAGAGCCAAGGCAACGGCCATCGCATTCCAGCGGCATGTCCCCTGGTAAGTCATAAGCAGGGCGGGCACCTGGGCCACACCTTCGGCTTTCTGCACACATTACTGTTTGAACACCGGCTCTAGATCAGATACGGCTTTCGGACAGGCGGTTCTTAGAAACCGGTTTGCTTAAGGAGGGTCTCCTCTCCACCCTGGGGCTACATTCAGTTGTAATAGCCCATGTAGTATGGAGGAAAGGGGACGGGACGTAAGGGTAATTATAAGTTACTCACCGTAGTGACGAACGTACTTAGTCCCCTTTCCTCCATACGTCCCACCATCCCCCGCCCCCTAATAAAACTGGTGTCATTAGGCAAGGTTAATCCATTGTCGACGCATCTATGGGGACTGAGTTGTGGCGTTGGAGGGTGGGGTCAGGGCAGCCCATGCTCCCAGGGCCGCACCCCCACGCGCCTCTAAATTTAAAACGGAAGAATGTTTTTTCTGTTGAAAAAGGTTCTGTCTCCCGTCCCTTGGAAGGGTCGCCCATACAGGATGGAGGAAAGGGGACTTGTTAGTCACTACAGTGAGTAACCTATAATATTTCAATCCTTCATAAAATATATTGCTTTTGTTTCTTTTTTTAATAATTATGTGGTTCTTGATTACTTGGGACTGTCCAACTCGATGAGCGATGCATCGGAGAGCAATGGAACGTTACTCCCCTCAGGTCAACCAAGAATTTGCAGGTTTGCAGAAGAACCTGGAACATACAAAGATGGTCGTGAAGAAAAGGGACAAGATCTGTCAAATAGTGTTTCCGATGTCTGGTTATCGTCTGCACAGCCTATCTTTTTAACGCTTATGGGAGTGTCGCCTTCAAAGCCAGTTAGTCTCCATAACTCCTCTCTGTCTGCATGATCTTTTATTTCTGGCGTTTCAACAAATTATACTACTTGTGTATGTTAGTGTAGTATTGGAGAAAACATTTCTGAATCGACAGAATTTTAATATGCGTAAACAGGAAATTCAATTCATGTAAATTGGTAAATGGTGTATAATCTGGAGAAATTTAACATTCTTTCCTTTTCCTCATTTTTTTGCAGGCAACACAGCACTTACTTATGCCTGTGCAGGAGGGTACGTAGATGTCGTAAAGGTTCTATTGCAAGCTGGTGCCAGCATCGAAGACCACAATGAAAATGGCCATACACCACTTATGGAGGCAGGGAGTGCTGGACATGTGGAAGTGGCCCGCGTGCTCCTGGATAGTGGGGCTGGAATCAACACACATTCAAATGAGTTCAAGGAGAGCGCACTTACCTTGGCTTGTTATAAAGGTAAACTAACATACTGTGCTTTGGTCTTCCGTGGTACACGTTTCATTTGCCACTGACGGTATGAAGTTAATATAAATCGACTGGTTTCCTTTTGAAATAGCACTGTGTCTTGTGGGTATACAAGTCATTATTTCCCTATTCTTGGTGTCTTTCATAGATGCACTTACTGGGCAGAGAAGGCTAGAAATCTATGTTGATGCTTTCAATCTGCTTCTCAGTATGTTTTAATAATGTTGGTCTCCCTTACTGTTGCGTTGTCTCTCTACTACATATAGGTGATCTACCACTATGCGGTTGTACTTTTCAAGGCATCATTGGAATGCCCAACCACCTGTACTTGCTCCTGTAGGTTCTTGTCAAAGCTGTACTTGCTATCCAAATAAATACAGTTCTAAAATGAACTTGGTTTCTCGTACTGCTCTTCAACTTGTCTGCTTCAGTTAGGCAGTTTGAACTAGATGTCAAAATGAAAGGAAAATGGAGAGGGTGAGGAGGAAGGATCTAACAAGGCACAAATTAGCTATCCCTCTAGAACACTAACCAATAGAGTAGGGAACGTACCCGATGTAGTTCAGAAAGGACCAGGGCCTTTAGTTTAACATCGCAGTCCATATAGTGATAAGCATACTGAGGGAGAAACCATCACTATACACTCTATGGCTAAGTATGCCTGGGCTAGGGAGGGGGATCTTTGAGACTGGAGCTAGTGGGGACAACCGTATGGCCCGTTGACAAGTCAATAAAAACCCTTTTAATAGGCTTAGAGCTGGAGTGATTTTTGAGCCATCTGTCACTCATGTGAAATACTGTTGGTTCCGGATTCGAAGAACTTGGCTCGGTAATGATAAAGTAAGTACGAACCTTTCTCCGCAGGTCATTTTACAGGATCTGATACCCTGGTAATTGCACACGAACCAATGATGACCAAAAAGAAGAACCAGTCTTGCCAGGATGGTGTCCCTCCATTCAGGAGCAGAAACAACTGACAAGGTACCATGAAGTGATAGTATCCCTGCAAAGTCGATCCAGACTGCATGCAGGGCAACATGGAGCAGTCCCAAGAGAGGGAATAACAGTGGCAGCATCCCAAGATGGCCTAGAAAGAAAGCAGAGATAGGGCAGAAGTGTTCAACCACATTATTGGACGACGTAGGCTTCCTACCGTGAGGCTCTTGGACCAGGTGGGCCAAACAGCCCTGAAACAACTGCACAAGACACCAAACCCTTCCATTGAAGAAGACCATGACCATGAGCAGCCCAGGAAGTCTAGCAGGCAAAATATGAACTGGCGCGGAGGACCCAGAGTCCAGCCAGAATGGCCAAACTTGTTCCGACGATTTAGTAGACCATTGTCTTGGCACATTTTCCTGCAGTTCAGTTAAGAACTATCAGAATTGAGGAATACACAAAGAATCCCCTAGTTTTACATATTGAGCCTTGGGGTGGCCTAAACTAGCCCTCCATTCACACACGAAGCAGACAGAAACAGAAAGGTTTTGGTGACGAGAAGATCGGTCTGGCTGTAAAAAAATAATACACCAAGCACTGGTTCACACATGTGCTATGTGTATTAGGCTATTTGAGGCAGGGGACCAGTCCAAACCTCTATAGGTTGTGTTGGGCTGTGCTGGGCTTGACTCTAAGTGAGCTAGTGTGCACAACAGCACAGGTATGCCTCGTGGTTCCCACAGACAGAAGGGGATGGCTCAAAACAAAGTGGTTGAGCATCAGACTTGAGTGCATTAGTACCCCAATGGCTATAACTTGGGGTACTAATGTAAATTCAGTTAAAGCAAAAACATAGCCACCAGCACCTTTTGTAGGATCACTGTAGCACCCAAATGAAGTGCTTTTTAAGCACCCATGTCCAAGGAGCCATATGGGCTACGACAGGATCGCATAGGAAAGAGTTGCAGTGGCAAGGAGACTTCAGTAGAAGTCGCTCTGACCACAAAAATAAAGGAAGAGATAATTTGAAACTGAAACGGCATTGAGTTCTCGAGTCCCCTAAAATGAGTGGCGAACCCCCAAAAATGTCATTTGGCCCTACCTCTGGTCAGTCCTGCAATTTCACATGCACTTTCTCATGATTAAAAAAGATACAAACCTGCACCACTAATCAAATAAATTGCCATTCAAAATCAAACGTGATAGTCAACAAAGGTTTTGGTTCCAAAATATTTGGTATACCAGCATCAGCATCTAAGTCAGAAATTGTTGTGCACACGTTTTGGCTCTAGATAGGAACATAGCCACAACCACAGCATGCAGAGAGATGATTATTCCTAGTGGGAATAAATGGAAGCATTCATTAAAAGGGTTTTCAAGGCAGCACGTGAGGCGGCAATTCCAAAAGAAGGGACACTTGCATCCATTACTATGATGAAACAGAAATTGTAAGCAGACCAGCACCCTTACATACTCATACGTCCGTCCCCTTTGCTCCCCCCTTTTTTACGGGTCCCCCAATATAGGAATGGTACTGTAACCTTTGACAGCGAAAAATTGAGCTTCCCTTTTAAATTTAGTAAAGCGCGCGTGGGGGTGTGGCCCCATTCAGCGTTGACAATTTTTTTAGCCCTTCGCTTGCTCCCCGTTCTTCCCTTGGGGCAAAAAAACTGGTTTTCAGGGATTTACAAAATACCCACCATGATGGTTCAGCTCTCAAGGTGGGATGCAGTGAATTTCACTGCTTGGTTGCGATGTAGGGGAAGCTTGAGCCTCTGACTTTAGATTGTCTGACTTTAAGCTAGAGGAGGCAGTGGATGCTAACGGGTCCTAGTTGGTCTGGACAAGTGGGTTCTGGATATTTTCTGGGAAAGGTATGGGGGATAGAGTTGGAGAGGCACTTGTGGGTAATGGACAAGGTTTTAAAGATGATACGTTTGTGGATGGGTAGCCAGTGTGCTACCTGCTGCAGAAATCTGTAAATTTTTTACGAATGTTCAGGACTGCTCAGAGCATATTATTTTGTATGATTTGCATCTTTTCGAGGTTTTTGGACGAGGTACCAGTGAAGTGGATGTTACAATAGTCTAGCCTGACAGCTACGACTCCATGTGTGATAGTTAGGCAGCCATCTGTGGATAAAAAGGTTCTGCAGGCATTTAACAGTTTAATGGCGGAGGAGGTGATGGCGTTCACTTGTCGGGTCAGTGAGAGTGGCGTTGAGGTAGACGCCTAGCGTCTTCACTGAAGAGGAGACGGGGACCAGGATGTTGTCGATAAGGAATGCCGAATATTGGCCATTACTTTTTTTTTAGCATGGTACGGGGCGCTTCCAGCAGGATCTGTCTTGTCCCCATTTAGGCAGAGGCGGTTTCACGCCATCCAGGCCTGAATGGTGGAGTATGCACCATTGAGGGTGTATGTCTTCATCATAGTTACCTGTGAAAGGGAGGAGAATTTAATTGCATCATCATAGTTGGTGTAGGCTATGCCAATGGAGTCAAAAATGTAAGAGGGGTCTGTTGAAAATGTTAAAGTATATGCGATATATATGATCCTTGACGTACCCCACATGGGATTGTTCGTGGAAATCAGGCGTTCTCTGCAAAACAATCTCTAGAAAGGAGACAATCCAAGTTGTGGCATCCTAGAAGAAATTGGCTGAGGTAATTATGTGGTGGCACAGGATTTTATGGTTGACCAAGTCAAAGGCTGCTGATAAATCAAGGAGGAGGAGGGCTGGATTTCCCTGATCTTGTCTAAGTCCCGCAGGGCTGACTCAGTACTGTGGCCTGGGCCGAAACCAGATTGGTGCATTCCCAGTATATGGTTTGTTTCTAGACCGTGCTGTAAATAGATAGCTCCGTCTAAGATTTTTAATCTTAGACGGAGCTATACTGAAGGGTACTGTGGTGATGGGCCTATAGTTGTTGGGAGCCGCAGGGCCTAACAAGGTTTTTTATTTTTAGTAGAGGAAGTATCCACGCTTCCTTGAGAGAGGAGGGCACTATTGTTAGGGAGAATTATCAAAAAGGTGTTAATTTCCTCCACCTTGGAGACCCCCAGCAACTTTGCTGGATTTTGAGGACTTCATTTTTTTAACCTGGAGAGAGTGAGACCCTTTTTCCCACTCATGTATTTTAATGTGATTCTTATACACTGCGTTTACAACTCTTGTCACAAAGCACCTTCAGTGCAGTGACACTGGGAAGTCTTGCAGATTTCCCAAGGTTTAAATACCTTCTCTGGGATCAACTACTGTTTTCCATAGCAGGAAAGTGAAATTTACTTAGCATTGTAACTTTCTAGACCCAGCACACACTATCTTACAATAGGGTGCTGGAGGGGTTATTTAGTATCCCCTTTGTCTAGCTTCTTATGTAACCTGTTTTATGTTACCCTTTCCTCACTGAATGGCTGGTGGTAGTTTTTTTCATTATGAACTAATGCGGTTTGCATTTACCACGAACGGTAAAGCAACCGCAGGAGCCATCTTTTTCAAAATTGCGAGGAGCCATCTTTGATAAAATGGCCCTCTGTCTTTTTCCGCCATGTCTTTGTGGAAAGCCCTTCTAGGGAGTTTCTCTGCGCACCAAACCAGGTTTGGTCTCTTTGTTTCGCCTTTGGCAGGGTTTCTGAGAGAAACCTGCCTCTGGCTCCAAAGTGTCTGGGGTAGCAGGAAGTGAGGGAGGTGCCCGAAACTCCCTGTGCTTTGTCTTCTTGGAGACCCAAATGCACTCTGGTGATTGGCTGGCTGACAGTCCGTCAAGGACAGCCATCCTGCTGGGTGAGTGACAGCTAGGCTGGAATGAATGGGAGAGAACTGAATAAAAGGTGAGTCTTTTGGCTTGGAAGGCAGAGTCGACCACCGGTCGAAGGAAACAAAAAAGAGCTTGAAGAGGATGCCTGCTGCAACTCCCGGACCGTTGGTTTGCCCGGTGAAGCCCTGCTGCAGTGCCAACTTGCCAAGTTCGTATCGACAGAGAAGCCCCTGCAAGGAAGACTTCTCCCTTTTGAGTTAGTGGGACCAATCAACTCCAAGTAAGCCACCTGGACATCCATCTAGGAGCTGGTTGATTTTCCTCAGAGTTGCTGTATGAAACCGAATAGCCAGGGAGAGTAACACCAGATTGTGTGCGTTGCTTTTAAGCTGGACTAAAGCTTTTGGAAGATCCTCCGGACTCCTGCGAAGCAGGACTGACCAAGCCTGACCCCCCTCAGCCGAGTGTTGGACCCCAGAAGCAAGGAAAGTCCACCTTGACAGCCAGGAACCGCGCTTGTTGCTATTTGCGGTAGCTGCGAAAAGCTGAAACGCGAAACAGCCACTGAAAGTGAAGTTGCTGGTTGGCAGTTTTGCCAGTGCAGTTCTGGTGTCCCCCGACGTTCTCGCTCTTGTCCCCACGACTGAAGCCCAGTAACAGAAGTCATCAGCTGCATCTTTTCTTCTTTACCAAGGTACTGTGAAACAAGTGTAAGAGAATTTACCTCTTACTGTGGAAGTGCTTGTAACTTCTGCAACTCAAAAGTCTAATCCGCTTGTGGCCCTACATTTGATTCTTCTTTTTATCAAAGACTCCTAAGAACTTGTGCTTTTCCATTTACTTACCCGAAGTGCTGCATCCTATGCAAAGACTTTTGCCCATTGACTTTGGCCTAGCCTATTGAATTGAATGACTCTTCTATTGCATTCTAAAAGTATTTGTCGTGCTTAAGAATATTGATGATCTCTTGTGTTCTAATAACCTTTGCCTTTTACCAACTTTTAAGAGTGTTCTGAATGCCAACAGTAAGATATTAATGTCCCCAGCACCCTTGTTATTGAAGTCACCTGTGGGTGTAGGTTGTGTCTGTGGGCCATCCCAAAATATTCTTGTCTGATTCAGAAACTCGGAGTGTACAGTATAGAAGTGTATTTGTTTGTTACTAGTATATTGCTCCCTTCTAAAGAAGGCAGTATAACTGACTGATAAATTAATAATTTATTATGCACGAAACCATGTGTAAGAGGTTATTTGAATGCCTGTAACTGTGAATCTTTGTGTAACTCCACTACAGCTCACATTTCCCCTTTTGAGATAAGCCTGGCTGCTCAACAAGCTATCGAAACGGTGTTGCACACACTTATACCAAAGGTTGGGTTGCCTATACCTGTAGTCATAGTTGTTTGTAGTGTTCATAGAGGGTACTGCATTCAAACTTTGCCTAACAACTATTCCTGCGAATAAGGAGTCATTGATAATGGGGCAAGGACTTCAGCACAATCCTCGATTGTAGTGGCATGACAGACATCCACTTTGCATGGAGTGAGTCCTCCCATGTACTCATTTTTTATATTTGATAGCCAGCTTCAGCTGCTTCTGAATTTATTTTTCGGCAGAGGGCACTGTGCGTCGATGCAGTCGACTCAAAAGTCCCTTAAGGGCCTTCATCTCGAGGAAGATGTCATCGAAGGCATCTATAGCACACACAGGACACGTTGTCTTCAGTTCTGTTTCTCCGCATAGGCTTTCTCTTCGAGAAACTACGGCGTTCTTCCTTTGTTCTTTGTGTTAAAATGTCTTCTTCCTCAACACCTACTACGCCGAAGACCGGGTCCAAGAAGTGTCGATTGTGATTCTAAGATTTCGTTAACCGACCCACAACAAGTTTGTCTGTGGTGTCTCGGGGTGGAGCATAAGACCTCTGCCTGCTCCAAGTGCCAGTCAATAACCGGAAAGCCTCTGAAGCAGTGAAAGGGGAAATTGGGGGTAGGTAAGAATGACTCTCCTCGAAGGAAGACGGTTTAAAAGATCAAGGTCGGGGATTGGCTCCCACCACTCATCGTAGTCCAGGAAATTGAAAAAGAGGCACCACAGGTCGCCTTCTTCGATTTCAGATACCTCCCCTGAGAGGGTATATTATCCCACGAAAAGCTCCACACCTGATGAATGGGGAGCAGTTTGATCAGAAATGCTTAAAATATTTCAAACACAAAAACCATCGGCAAGTCATGCTCCTACCACGCCTTCCTAAGAAGCCGGTAAGGAAAGGGCTCGAGCCAAATCCTGTGCACCCTCGAGCCAGGAACGATGGCCAGATCCTCATCGAGAGCCGTTGAGGCCTCGACGCAATGACAAGTCATCGAAGGATCCTTCGAGCCGTAGTATCAAACATAGGTTGAGGCCATCGATGCCAGCTGTGCCCTTGACGCAGCTGAACCGGCTACGCCAACTGCGTCCTCTAACCCAATGGTGCCATTGAAGCCAAAAAAGATTTAGACTCCCCAAGTGTCTAGTTCACAATTTATTAAGCCTTCGATGCCTATCCCAGACAAGACCTATATTCTATTGCCAAGGAAAGATTATTTTAAATATCTCACCTCAATTTATGAGGAAAATTAGCGATCAGACAATGATACAGTTTTTGGTCTTCAATTTGGTACACCAAAAGTGCCTGAGAGCTTTATTTTGGAAGAGTTGAGATTGAAAGATCTTTGATAATTTACCTGCGGCCAATGGGTAGACACCTCACCAGAGCTGGGTTTGGTAGACCTGAAACCAATGAGCATGCAGATGCTTCATTTAGACAGCTAATTTTGAGGGGCTTGTGTCCTCCGACTTATTCCACATCTATGACAGGTAATGACCCTAGCTGTGCTGCTTCGGAAAATTTTCGGCAGAGGGCGTACTGCATAGATGACGTAGATACGTTGTTCCTCGAGGGCCTCCATCGAGGGTCTGCCTCACCGGATGTTATATATAGGACGCACGGCACCCGTAGCCTCAGTTCTGGTTTGTTCCGCAAGCATGTTTGCTTCGGAATCTCGGCGTGCTCGATTCTTCTCTTCGATAGCAATGTCTTCTTCATCGACTACCCCGAAGTCAGGCTTTAAAAAATGTCGGGTCTGTGGTTCAAAAATGTCCATCACAGACCCGCACAACATCTGCCTCTGGTGCCTCAGCGAAAGCCACGCCACCGACGACTGCGATGTCCCTGCCGTCTAAGGCCTTGCGGGAACGTAAGAAAAAATTAAAAGTAGGTAGGGTGTCTAAGCTCTATAAATCGAAGTCTGCTAGGCTTTCGAACAATGACTCGAGGGGTGACTCTCCGCGTCAGCGAAAATCCAGGGGGGTCTCGGAGTGGTTCCCGCCATTCCTCTGCCTCTTCGAGGCATTCTAGGAAGCTGCGTCACCAGTTGCCTTCCTCGTCGGAGGACTCCGACAGACGGTTGACTTGTCCCACCAAGTCTTCGTCGCGGGCTGAATGGCATGCATTGTGCCAGCAGATGATGCCGATTTTCGAATCGCAAGGCACAGTTCCGGCCGCGCCTTCAAAAGCAGCCGGTGGGGAACTGGCACGCCGTCGGGCTCGGTGTCATGATCTCTGCTTCCAAAAGGTCAGGGTTTTCCCAACTCCCTTGGAAGCAGATCCATAACCCAGGTTCCGAGTGCCAACCAGTCCCAATTGGGACCTTTTGGACCCAGTCCTGGCGCCAGTGGCACCAGGCTCATAAATATGCCCAGTCCCAGCGCTGGAAGCGCCGGGCTCATAATGCTTGGGTGGACTTACCTGCAGCAGACCATGCTGCTTACTTGCCTGCCAGTTGAGCCTCTGATCCTCTTCTGTTTGGAACTACTTTTCCTGTTGGGTGGGGCAGGAGCCACTCCCTAGATTCAGAACACTGGAACTCTTCTGGAAAGCAGGAACTCTTTTCTTACCTAGGCGTGGCTGTGGAAGGAGACACCTAAGCACTACAGGAGGCTATTTAAACCACACCCGATGGATGAATCTTGCTTTGCGTTATTCTGCATCCTCTGCAGCAGAACGCTCATCATGTCTTCTGCATCTGATCCTGGGCCTAAGGAAAAAGGCTTACCATCCTGAATCCAGTCTTCAGCAACACCTATAAAGACAAGAAAGAACAGGTTAGCATTACGGTCTTCAGTGACAGCTCTTCACTTACCTGGCCCATCGGCTGTCACCAACGCCTCGCGCTGCATTCCGGCATCTGAAAGACAAAGGCTTACCTACTCTTCGTGCGCTCCGGAGGCCTTCGGCGCTGCATCCCGCATCTTAAAGACAAAACAAGGTGCGTTTAAAGACATTGGGGAACTTTAATACTCACGTGCCATTACTCCTTTCCACATCTAACCCAGTGGGTATTCCGGCACCCTGCAGCCGCTCCGAACTTGTACCTGCAAAATAAAAAGACAGTTAGAGCGCATCGTGAAGCAGGCAACAAGCGCTTACTTACGTGCTTCCAGGCGCTTCTATTCATCACACAGGCTCCATCTTCAACTCACTTCAGCCCGTCATCCGCCATCGCCGGAACCCTGCAAAACAAGAAACATCATTACTAAAGACTTTAAAGACATTAGAATTACTCGAAACTTACCGTTCGTGCAGTAAACGACGGACAGCAGTCCTCTGAAGTCAAGAGGCCTGCTCCCCTTATCCAGTGAAGAAACTGGTTACAGCACACTGCCCCGAGGCAGATGGAGAGCACAGCGTTCACTTACCTAAGGTGAGAGCGTTAACCTTTGGGGTTCTACAGGAGAAGAGAAAGGGAAGAAGAGAGAGACATTCAATAACCCAGTTCCTTAATCCCATATTTTCTATCTGCAGACATCTTACCCTTCGAGTCAGACATACAGTGCACAGAGGTCCAGCCCAAAGAGCCAGCCGTGTGTTACACATCACCTTTGAAGATACGATATACGCCCAGTCAAGACCGGCGCCTCTAGGGGAATCAGGTGAGCGTTACACTCGGGTGGTCGGCGCGTTCATCGGGAGCCGTCGAGGTCCTGCTCGGACATGGGAGATCGCCATAGCCGTGCCAGATCCAGGTTCTGGTCCTCGACGCCATCGAGACTGTCGGAACCTGTGAAGCCTTCGAGGAAGGCGTCGATGCCATTGGCGCCGTGTCCGTCGAGGGACGCACTCAGGGCTCCGTCCTCGAAGTTGTCTACGCCGATGACACCTCGTTTGACGTCGACACCGATTCCCTCGACGCCGTTTGTGGAGGATTTCCCAGAGGTGCCCCGGAGGGCTGTGGAAACTCTGAGGAAGGCTCTCAGTAAGTCTGAGGGGCCTGTTTTTGAGCCCTACTCTTTTCCTCCTCCCAGATTGGATTTGTTCCAACCTTTGGATTATATTTTGGAGGTGGAGGAAGGGTCTGATGAGAGGTGGTTGTGCCTCCTGATGTCCCTGATGAACTTTTGTCTGGGTACGGCCGGATGGAGGAACTCAGTCAGTCCTTGCATGACGCCAGTGGTCTTGACACATCTCCGGAAGTGGAGTTTGGCAGGCCTGATCCTGGGACGCATGCCGAATCCTCCTATAGGCATCTCATTTCAATGGTGACTGAATACTTTGGGTGGTCTTCTCCACCTGTTGATTTTGATCCGGATGATCTGACTGATATCCTGGACCAAGGTCCACCCACTGAACCGGTGTTGCCATTTCACATGGCTTTGGAAAGAAGGGTGGCGGCGGCTTGGACTGCTCCGGAGAGTCTCCCGGCAGTGAATACGTCGCTTCCGAAAAAAATACCGCCCAGCCAGTAGTGACCCCTGCTACTTGTCGACGCACCCTGCTCCAGAGAGTTTGGTGGTGCAGGCGGCTACGCCCCCCGCGAAGCATGCTGCGTACCTTACCATCCCTCCTGATGGAGACGATAAGCGCTTTGATGGTTGGGCGAAGAAGGTATTTTCATCTGGGGGTATGGTTTTGAAGGCTGCCAACTCAGTTTGTGCCTTGGTGAGATTCACTCACACTCTGGAATTGTGCATCTTTGGCGGCTGAGCATATTCCCGAAGGGGAAGAACGGGATAGTTTTCAAGCCTTCGTGCAAGACGGCAAGGATGCCATATGTGAATCCGTTCAGTCGGGTATGGACAGGGCAGACTGTGTTAGCTGGTACATGGCTGTGAGCACCGTGATACGCAGGTTTGCGTGGTTGCGGAAGTCGGGGTTTGCTCCTGATATGCAATCCCGGCTTCTCAACATGCCCTTTGATCATGTCCATCTGTTTGGCAGCAATGCTGACGAGAGCCTTGAGAGGTTGCAGACCTCCAAAGCTGCATTTAAGGAGCGTGGCAGTACGTCAACCTCAGCCTTTTCGTCCTAGGGGACGCCAATGGAGGGGAGGTTCCTTTCGGTACTACTCTACCTTTGGTAGATCAAGAGGAGCTGCTAGTCAAAGGGGCCACCGTAGGAGTACCAGAGGGGGAAAGCAAAGTACTTGAGGTGCCAAAGCCGCTCCAGCAGTTCTTTGCCCTCAGGCACCGCCGCAGCCGCGTCAGCTCAGTCATGAGGCCATGTCACATGGTTCGCCGGTTGGGGGCAGACTTGCGCAGCATCTTGGAGAATGGCGAGCCATTACTTCAGATGTGTGGGTTCTGGAGATCATAGCCCACGGCTACTGTTTTCCTTTCCGGCAGAGGCCTCACGACAATCAACCGGGGAAGCTCTCTTTGAAGCGTCCAGATCCGCTCCTTGCGCAGGAAAGCCTATCCGTGCTGGAGAAAGACACCATAGAACTGGTGCCTGTAGCGGGGGAAGAACAAGGGCTGGTATTCCCGTTATTTTTTTATCCCGAAAAAAGACTGGTGATTGAGACCCATCACGGACTTGCGTTGGTTGAACAAGCTCCTCAGGAAGGACAAGTTCAAGATGGTAACTCTTTCTCAAGTCCTCCAGGCCCTTCAACTTCAGGATTGGTTGGTGTCTCTGGACCTCAAGGATGCTTACTTTCATGTTCCGATTCATCCAAAGCACAGGAAGTACCTGAGGTTCGCGACTTTCATTTTCAGTTTCGGGTCCTGCCGTTCGGATTGACCACCGCCTGAGGGTTTTCACCAAGCTCATGGTGGTGGTGGCAGCGCATCTCAGGAAAGGGGGATTCACGTCTACCCCTACCTGGACGATTGGTTGATCAGGGGGAGCTCTCCCGAGCAAGTCCTGGATCATCTGTCCGTCACCTGCCACTCCCTTCACAGGCTGGGCTTCTCCCTCAATTTAAAGAAATCCCATTTGACACCAACGCAGCTGCTCCAGTACATCGGAGCAGTGCTCGACACGTCCCTGGGGCAGTGTTACCCTCCCCAGGTGAGGGCTCATCACATTCTGCAGATGGTGGACAAGTTTCAACGTGCCCAGAGTCTCCCGGCGTTCGAATTCTTGAGGTTGCTCGGCCTCATGGCATCCTGCATTTTCCTGGTGCCAAAGGCCAGGCTGCAGATGAGATCTCTGCAGTGGGCTCTCATCTGATCTTGTATGGTGGGCCGACAAAGGCAATCTGATGAAGGGAGCATCATTTTGGCAGACATGGCTGGAGGGGACGATCGTGATGGACTCAACCCTCACTGGTTGGGGAGCTCATGCCAGCGAGTTGACAGCCAGCGGACGTTGGTGTCCGTCAGAGTCCAGACTTCACATCAATCTGTTAGAGCTGAGGGCTGTCAGGCTAGCCCGGAAGGCTTTTCTGCCGTTTGTGCTTCGGAAGAATGTCCTGATTATGACGGACAATACAGTGGCCATGCAGTACCTCAACAAAAAGGGGAGGGGCAGGGTCACTCCCGTTGTGCAGGGAGGCGATGCAGCTCTGGTTCTGGGCCATCGAGCAGGAAATTTCGATCTCGGCACTTCACCTGGCCGGGGACGAAAACGCGGCGGCGGATGCTCTGAGCAGGCAGAGCACAGTCTCTCACGAGTGGGAGCTGGCTCAGGAAGTTCTTTTGGAGATCTTCGCCCTTTGGGGAAACCCACAAGTGGATCTCTTCAACACCAGTGTCAACCGGAAGTGCGAAATATTCTGCTCGCGTGAATTTCCTCCAAGAGGAGCCTTAGGGGATGAGTTCGTAGTGGAGTGGCCCTTCCCACTGCTGTAGCGTTTCCTCCAGTCCCCAGCATTCCGCAAGTGTTGTGGAGGTTACGGAGGTTCGGTTCCCGAATGATCCTCATTGCTGCGGCATGGGCCAGGAGAGCATGGTACCTTCTAGACATGTCCATCTGCACTCCATGCTGTCTTCCCTACCGAGACGATCTGCTCTCACGGGAGGGGGGTCGGGTTCTCCATCCAGAGGTCAAGTCTCTCAGCCTTCATGCTTGGTATCTGAAAGGTTGAGGTATAAGGATTGGGACCTCCCCGATGACGTGATGGAGGTATTGCTTTCGGCGAGAAGGCCCGCAACGAAATCCCTGTACCGTTGGAGAAAGTTCTGTGACTGGTGCAGGGTACAGAATGTGGATCCTTTCCAATGTTACATTCCTTTGGTTTTGTCTTTTTTGCTTTCTTTAGCCCACAAGGGCCTGCAAGTGGGTACCATTAAGGGTTACCTGGCGGAGCTGTCCATGTTTAAGCGGTTGTCTAAGGAATGTTCTTATTTTAAGATCCCTTTTGATTTCTCAGTTTCTAAAAGGGCCAACTAATGTGTTTACACCGTTGCCTTTCCAGGTGCCAGGATGGGATTTGAATTTGGTTTTAAAGTTCCTAATGGGAGCTCCGTTTGAGCCTTTACATTCTTGTCCGTTGCGACTGTTGTCCTTTAAAACTGTATATTTAGTTGTGGTTATTTCCGCCCACAGGGTGAGTGAGTTGCAGGCACTTTCCTCCAAGCTACCCTTTACTGTGTTCCCTAAGGACAGGGTTGTCCTGCGGGTGCGGCCTTATTTGCTTCCGAAGGTTGTGTTGGAATTCCATTAGAGCCAGAAGGTAATTCTTCCGCCGTTTTATCCTCCTCCACATCCTGGTAAGGAAGAGAAGAGGCTCCATTGTTTGGTTCCTAGGAGAGCTTTGAGTTTCTATCTCTCGCGGATGTCCTGGGTCAGAGTGGACGATCAGCTCTTTGTTGGTTATGCTGGAAGGCGCTTGGGTCAGGCTGTTTGCAAACAGACCTTGTCTAGATGGTATATTTTGACGATCTGAGTGTTACCGTTCGGCGGGAAAGGACCCTCCAGTGGGCTTACGGGCTTACTCTACTAGGGGTGTGGCTGCCTCCACTGCTCTGCAGAGGGGTGTTCCGATTCGCAACATTTGCAAAGCAGCCACATGGGCCTATTTCCATACTTTTGTGAGACACTATTCCTTGGACTCCATCCAGGGGCAGGATTTGCCCTTTGGTAAGGCAGTCCTCTATTCAACCATTTGATTGGGCATTCTAAAATTATGAAATTGTAAATTCTTTTCCCACCTCCATACGTTGGTACTTCTTGGGGAGTCTGTCATATATGTGGAATACGTCAGAGGACACAATCCCCTCGAAAAACAAGTTACTTAACGTTCTTTCGATGGGATGTTCCTGCAACGTATTCCACATTGCACCCTCCCAGCCTGCCCCTCTACAGAATTTCTTATGCAATTGCAGCTTACGTTTCCGCAAGGCTTTCTGCAGTCATACTGGCAGGAGATTGGTGCCACACGTTCTGGGTAAAAAACTACAACTGAGGCTACGGGCGCTGTGCGTCCTATATATAACATCCGGTGACGTCGACCCTCGACGGAGGCCCTCGAGGAACAACGTATCGACATCACCGACGCAGGGTGCCATCTGCCGAAAATTTTCCGAAGCAGCACAGCTGTGGTCATTACCTGTCATAGATGTGGAATATGTCGGAGGAACATCCCATTGAAAGAACGTTACCAGATAAGGTAAGTAACTTGTTCTTCTCAACATGCCTTTTGATGAGTCTCACCTTTTTGGCAACAAGGCTGATTAAAGCCTTGAAGTTGCAGACCTCAAAGGCGGCAGCCAAATCCTTAGGTGCCGCTATTAGGCAGTCTCAGCCTTTTCGTCCCAATTGGACAGCCTTGGAGGGGTAGATCATTTAGCTATTAATCCTCAGTTGGAAGAGCGAGAGGAATGGCTGGGTCAAATATGCCAAAAGAAGATTCCCTTTTGGTGGATGAGGGAGAGGTGCAAAGCCCACTCGAGCAGGGGCATCCCTACCAAGAGCTACTGCATCAGCCGCCTCAAAACCTCTGGGGTCTTGAGTCACAAAACACCAGTGTGAGTCAGACTGTCTGAGCATCTGAAAGAATGACAAGACATTACTTTGGATGCTTGGGCATTGGAAACAATAGCTCAGTTACTGCCTTCCTGTCATGCAAAGACCTGCGAACCATCCACCGGGGAGCCACTCTTTGAGGATTCCAGATCTATTACTTGCGCAGGAAATGTTAACCCTGCTAGAGAAAGGCGCTATAGAACCTGTGCCTGTAGCAGAGATGAACATGGGGTGGTACTCTCAATATTTCCTAATGCCCAGGAAGGACGGAGGACTGAGACCCATCTTGGACTTGAGATACTTGAACAAGTGCTTCAGGAAGGACATATTCAAAATGGTCACACTTTCTCAACTCCTTCAGGCCTTCCAACTCCAGGATTGGATGGTGTCATTTGACCTTCTGGATGCTTATTTTCATGTGCCAATCCCCAGCTCAAGCATAGAAAATATCTCAGGTTCGCCGTTGGCGGTTCTCATTATCAGTTTCGAGTTCTGCCATTTGGGCTATCTCCAACCGAGGGTTGCTCTGTCTCATGGCATCCTGCATTTTTCTGGTGCCAGAGGCTCGCCTGAGAATGAGATCCCTTCAATGGGCCATCAGGACACAATGGTCCCAGTTCTCCAGAAACATGTCGTAACTACTTCAGGTCCAAGCAGGGTCGCACAGTATCTCCTGTGGTGGACCTGCGAGGACAACATTCTGAAGGGAGAGCCTCTTTGGTAACCATGGTCGGAAATAACAGTAGTGACGGACGCCTCATTCACGGGGTGGTGAGCCCACACCAACGATCTGACAATCCGCGCCCGTTGGTCTCCATCAGAGTCCAAATTACATTTTAATCTTTTGGAGCCGGGGCAGTCAGGCTTTTGCTGAAGGCTTTTCTGCCCTCTGTGCAGGGACAGAATGTCCTGAGAATGACTGTCAACACAGTGGCCATGTAATACCTCAACAAGAGAGGTGGTGTAGGGTCACCACCACTGTGCAGAGAGGCAATGCAGCTATGGTATTGGGCAATTCACAAAGGAATCTCCATCGGCAGTTCACCTAGCCGGAGAGGAGAACACGGCACCAGAAGCCCTGAGTATGCAGAGAAGTCTCCCACAAGTGGGAACCAGCCCAGGAAGTCCTTCAAGAGATCTTCACCCTTTGGGGAACCCCTCCAGTGGATCTGTTCGCAACCAGTGTCAACCGGAAGTGTGAACTGTACTGCTCCAGGGAATTTCCTCCAAGAGGAGCTCTAAGGGACGCATTCATAGTGCACTGGGAGTTTCATCTCCTGTATGCCTTTCCCCCAGTCTCTGTCATTCATCACGTGATCAGGAGGTTCAGAAAGTTTGGGAAACACATGATCCTAATTGCTTCTGATTGTGCGAGGACAACTTGGTACCCGGACCTTCTGGACATGTCCATCTGCCCTCCAATACGTCTTACACTAAGAGAGGACCTTTTTTCGTGAGAGGAGGGTTGTGTTCTTCATCCAGAGGTCAAGACACTCAGCCTTCACGCATGGTTTTGGAAAGGCTTGGATCCAAGGATGTAATTGAGATTTTGCTTTCAGCCATAAGTCCAGCAACAAAGTCCTTGTGCCATTGCCTTTGGAACAAATTAATTCTGCAGCTGAAGGCAGACATGAATGTAGACCCTTTTCTATGCAAAAAAAGGGAAATTTTATCTTTTCTATTATCCTTAGCCAGTCTGGGGCTCCAGGTTGGAACTATTAAAGGAATAGTGCACTCAAAAATATTGACCCGAGCGATCGGGCATGTGGTTTTAAGCAAACTGTGATCGATCGTAAAAACCTTTCCTATGCACCTTACCTTTAGTTTTCCTCACTTTTACACATGCAAAATCAGGCAGCGGGGCGCAGCCATCTTGTGCTAATCGGATCTGTTGCTGCATCGCTCTAAGTTAAACTGCCCTTGCGGCACTAAATCATATGCCCAGCCCCTGAAGCTGACATCACTATTCCTATCGATATTCTGCACTTATTTTCATGACGTTAGTGGGCAGCGTTGCTAAACACGCCCAGCCATCACCTATGTCTTGACGTTAGATGACGCAGAACCCAGAATATCAATACACACCTCCTCTCACAGCACAGCGGGATAGAAAATCGGAATAGGAAAGGAAACACCAATACTGTGTAATTTATAATGTGCTTTTATTTCACAATAAACGCTCCGAGATCATCCGCCAACTTCAACTTTTCTCGTTGTTTTCGAAAATCAAATCTTTATCATGAGCCACACTGTGTTCCTTTCGGTAGAAGAGGCGCATTGGACGCACCTTGAATCGCAAGGCTTCAGCATCTTTTTGCTAGATCACCGTAAACTGTCAGGTTGCTCCTTGTCGCTGGTACTGCCAAAGGGCATATCGGTCCCGGGTGATCCTCCCAAAAAAGAGCAATTGTGATCCAGCCATTTAGGTTTATCTGCCAGTGCCTGTTGAAGCCGTCACCGGGTATCTGGAAACGATGACATTCGCAGAAAGGCAGGATTTAGCTGTGTAGAAAACATAACAAAAATATATTTCAGTAGCCGTTCCTTATTCAAATGGATCCATTTACCCTTTAATTCTGGAGCGATTGAAACCTAATAATGAACACAAACCAGATACAATGGAAACGCAGAGAAAACATTGTGGAAAGTTGGAGTCTACGATGTGCTTGAGAGGTTAGTGCTGTCGAGTATGTTTAGCTCGCAGTGGGATGCGGAAGCAGACAGAAGAATTAGAACACCACATAGACCGCATTATAATGGAATATTAGCAATGAACTTGCCGTTGGTGGAACCTGGGGGAACCCATACGTGGACTCCATGCATTTCGGTGCTGGACTGCCCATGTGCCCGGGACAAAGACAAATGCATACTGGTTGTGTTTGCATGTTGTCACTATATGCCCCAACTAATCTGCCCCAACTTCAGTAAAACGTACATTTTATTTGGTATTTCCATTCTCTTGGTGTAACGCAGAGTGTCCGCTCAGATCAACGGTTTTCATGAAATGAAATTACATATTCCTTTATCCAGTTTTAAAATGGTGAACCTTCTCATTTTTGCGGGTATTACACACCTCCCGTCCTTCAATCCATAAATGCATAGCGAATCCTCCCTTCCTTCCAAGGACGAACAACAATTGTGCCTTATTCTAAGTTTCCTTTTGGTGAAGTGAAGCCACATATCAAAAACATACTGTACATGATGCCTCGGTGTGAGCAGCCCACAAGCAACATCAAATGCAGTGAGTGACCTTCACTCCATGGTAGCGATTAACCCGGCTGTCCAACGTGGCATTCAAACTATGTTTGAAGAATAAACAAATTGTTTGCTGGCATCGACTGATGCCGCGCTATTGTGAATACTTTTTTACTCATCTATATTGATAGTGAATAAGTTATTTTAAGGTAACGGTTCCAGTTCGAGTCCTCCCCATTGTCACGTTTGCGTGCGCCCCTTTCGTGGAGGAATGTGCTCTGCGGATAACGTAAAACACTGACGAGTCATAAATCCAAGTGCCCTTCGAGGAATTGTATGATCAGACCGAAAAAAAAGGTCTGCCCGTACAAAAAGTCTGAAAAATGCTACCACAAAAAGCTTCGAACACCAAAAGTTTTAACCTTTGGTGGTAGCATTGTAGGTAAGTATTAAAAAAAAAAAAAAAAAAGGCTGCAGGGGTGTCCCCCGCAACACCCCGCTCCCTATACTGTGTGGTATAGTGAGCAGGGGATGCGGGGACACCCTTGCAGCTCCTGAAAAAGGAAAAAAAAAAGACCCTGTGGTGCCGGTTCCTGATCACGGAAGTGAACGGGAACTGGCGCACCAGGGACACAGCGTGAAGGAAAGGTAAGTAGGGTTGGGGTATGTTGGGGGCATGGGTGGGAGTGTGTTAAGGGTGGGGGTTTGGGGGGGGCATGGGTGGGAGTGTGTTAAGGGTGTGTGTGGGTTTGTAGATGCGTGTTCGCATGGGAAATGTGCGCATATTTTGTGGTTCGCACATTTCTCATGCAAACTTTTCTGTCACTGACTTTTCCGCAACCGAAAACGCACACAGATCCCCCTTCCATCTCCACTGAACTTCCCGTGCACCAACAAATGTTGGAGGAGAGGCAGCATATCCCGCTCCCTGCACCATTCTCAAGAAATGTTCACTCTCCCTCTCCCAGCGCCGCGCACAGCCAGCCCCCACCACCTCTGTCCTCTGTCCGCTCAGCACTTCTCCTGTCCTCACGGAAGTGCAGCTATTAATTTTTGCGAGTATTGAGCCCTGACAAAATGTGCTCATTCAAGAATGTGACACCAAGGCCTGCTCCAACCTTAGTGCCCCATCCATCGCTGCTGACCCACTCATGCCCTCTCCACCCCATCCCTGCCACGCCGCGGTCCCCTAAACCCATGCACCCTGTTCCCTTTGAACGCATTTGGTCACCAGAGCCTAACCCTGCACCACCCCCAATTCGCCTTCCATATACCTAATATAGAGTGGTCATATATTTTGGTAACACTAACACGTATCCCCACTGTTTCAGTTCGTAAGACTCCAAAGGCTGCAAATCAAAGATCTCCCCTTCTGATGAGGCATCCGAAAGGAACAACCACTAACTCATGCACCCATAAAAATATAGGTCATAATGCACCTATTTCACACCAACAGCCCCCTTTCATGCAGTGTTTTGCTTACAGTCAATAGTTCTTGCATGCCAAGTGTGTTATTTATCTTAGGTCTCATTCCCTAGTGGGACGTGTATTTATTCTGTTTATTTGGACACATGCATGCTAAGGCAACTGCAGACCCTGCAGTTGCTTTCATGCTGATATCCATCTGACCCTCAGAGCCCTGATCAGTGAAGGACAAGAGCTGGCCGAGAGCAGGAAGGGGAAAACAGAGATACACTGTATGGCATCCTCCTACAGGCTTTTCATGCTAATAAAATTTACAAAGAGGATACTTTTGAAAAGACAATGTGTACGATTAATGCCACTTGATACTTTTAATAGTTTTGAAATTAAAGTCTAATAGATTTCCATTGGTCATGTACAATGTACAAACATTGTGGAACATGCACACCGCTGCTAATCATTTAAACCGGGAAGTCGACTGTTCAACGAGTTCTGCTTTTGGTTGACAGGGCTGGCTTGCAATGTTTTGTGGGAATGTATTTGTCCTAGGAACAAAATCGGGATCGATTCCATGAGTATGCATGGCCAAAACAGTCAAAGTGAGATCTTTGACAAAGTCAAATTCCATTTCCTGGTATATCTGCTTTGCAACCCATTTTTTGCTTCATTTTGAAAAGGCCATTGTGTAACGAAGCATTCCAAAGTTTCCTGAAGTTCTCGATTGTTCTCTGCCTAGATTCTCGTTATGCGCTAATACGGCTAGTAATGTTTGAGATTGCATACTGTCTATGCCGAAATGCAACCTCTTGGGCCTGTACTTTAGGCACATATTGTGGAACACCTCCAAATCTCCGGTGTGACAGAACTCTGTGAGTCCCTTCAGGTCTCTTGAAAGCGTTTTATCAAACACTATCTTTTCAAGAGCTTTGTGTGGAGGTGAAGATGGAACCAACCACTTCTTGCGTTCCTGTTCTTCCGATAAAGGTCCATGTGCACATTGGTGAAAATGTTGGTTCTCTGTCCATGAGTGAATGTTGGAACAGTGGTGCATCAATGAGCGCCATTTTTTCAAGTAGAATTTCCACAGACCCATCACCCCTGTAAAATATTTTCAGAACCCTTTTTTTTACCAGCAGCTGTGATTTTATTTATTGATTGATTTGGCAACGTGCCGTACATCAAATTGATGGCGAATGTTTGGAAACGGCTCTTGCATGGCCATGTCTATTGAAACTTGTCTGTCAGTGGCTATGAGGTCTATTTGCATTCCCCTCGATTGAAGATGTTTGAGAGATTTTATGAAACCAAGTTGTTTCTCCATGGCCACTGAGGATTTACTTTGAGACACCTGCACGACCTCCGAACTCACAATTATTTTAGTATCCATGTCCTGAAAGTGGTATGTGCAGTACTTTGCTGAAAATCCAGGGCTGTCACACTGTCCATCACCAGCTAGCCTGAACCGTTTGCTAGAGAATGTCCCTTCAATTGACATTTGTTTAATTTTCCAGGCTTGACTAATAGCAGGGAATAAAAATTCTTTGATATTGGTAGTACTGTGTTTTAAGAAACATACAAAACACAAAGAAATGATTACCCCTCTCTATGCTGACATTTATATTGGTGGTGTTTTTACACAATATTTATATTTGAATCAAGACAATTGACAAAACACAACGGAACCTTGATCATTTCATTATGAAAACACATTATTATCATATAAAAATGTTTTATTCATTTATCAAATGTTTACATCATATTAAAAAGTACATACTGTCAAAATTACTTAAAGAAACAAATTCTTGAACCGTTCCTAAAAAAAACAAAAAAAACAAATCTAAATCCTACAAATATATTACAGAAGGTATCGGGGTAAAGGATACTAAATGTGTGTCCACATATACACAAATAGGTATTTGTCAGAGCCCAACAGGGGCCTAGCGTGGCAGCCACCAGTGTGGGAACATATTCAATCAGCAGACGCCATTTCTGTCCCACTTGTAGAAATCTCAGATGGGGACGAATGGCATCTGCTGGACTAAGGCAGCATCAGGAGCAAGAAACGGCTCCGAACTACATTTCCCAGCGCCCCCCGGGAGCAGCACATCCAGGAACTAGCACACAGGGCCTGCAGCCCACACGGACAAGGCCCCAGCACCCGCGCATGCGCAAAACGGGATCGCGCATGTGCAGAGACCGAAGGCTTTGTTCGCGCTCTACCTTTTCACGGACGGACGTGCTTTCCAGAGCTCCGAGAAGGCAAACTCTGCGCGGGGCCATCCAGTGCCCAGATCTATTCACCGCGGCCCAAAAGACGCAGCTCAAAAGACACAGCTCACGGTTTCCAGGCACCGCTGGGGGCACAGACAATCCGGACTACGGACAAGTACTGAAGCGAAGTTTATTTTTAGTTATATTGGCACAAGATCTGTAATGTGTTATTGACAGTCTGGTGCTGGGGCCAGTACAAAACCAAAAACAATTGTGTACAAATACCTGTACTGTTGATGCTAGTTACGTAGTGTGGGTGGGTTCTAACCTGCATCTATGCCTAATGTGTAGAGAATTCTGAGTTATGTTTGAGGTACTGCAGAACACTATTTGGTCCGACACTGAAGCAAGTGTAAATCAAAAAAGGTGATGTCGCTGAAGCTAGCTATGAAGGGTGCTAGCTTTTGAATCAGTGTCAAGAAGCTAAGCATCCACCTAAAACTTAGCGCAGTAAAACTAAGTGTGTGTGTGTGTGTGAGTGTGGAGTGCATGTATGAAAGGACTCCTCAAAAGGTGTTCACATAACAACCAAGCCCCTTCAAGAGACCAGGAGCATGTCTACCCTGCAAGCCCCCTACCCATCCATAACCTCTACCTTAACCTCTACCCGGTGATCCTACAACCCCCGTATCCATCCAATCCGAGGACCCTAACGCTCTTTCCCCGTGGTGGTTGCAGTGTCCTGTGTGCATTAAGTCCCAGGCCCCAAAACTGCTAAGGGGAGGAAGGAGTTTGTGCTGCTTCTGCGCTGGACCCAGGAACTACGACAGTATTACAGAACACAGAGCGAAAAAAGACTTGTTTTATTTATCTCATTCAGATCATCGACATGTTTCAGCCTTAAATTACAATACACACTATCTCTAGTGTCTTTTCCTTATAGATATTCAGGCCTTCTTCAGGACAGAACATTTCTTCAATATAGTGGTTTGCTCCTGTATACCTCTTTGGTTGCTGGTCAAAGATGATATTTTTTGTCTGTCAGTATGCAGACAATTGCTCTCCATGTTCTTTAAGCTGGAGGCAGAAAATTCCTTATCAAGGGATGTCTTTTTCAGATCGCAGACACACATTCAATCCCTTCTGAGAGAGAACGTGATAGATGCTTCTCCTTTTTTTCCTCCGAGTATAATGAAACAGTCGTACCGTTGTCTTCCTGTTATCGCTTTTGGAAAATTCTTATACATCCTGCTTGGGTATCTCGGACAGTTGACACTAACCCCGCAGTATAATCTATGCGTGGGGGGGAGGGGATACTATGCAGACTTGATTCGTCATCAGCTTAACTGCATCAATCTTTTACACTTGGTACAGATGTTAGCTGTTATGCAGTACCAAAATACCAGCGCTCAGGACCTGCTATTTTTTACGTGAAACGAGGCACAAGGACGGCGAATTATCTTCTCGCGCTTACTCTCGTCTTACTGCTGCGTTTTAGCAAGGAACTGAAGTCCCACAAATTACAGAAACTGGACAATTTACTAAAAGTAGAGCCACTGAAAAGTAAAGCTGCTGAACACAGATTTCCAGCTGGCCCTGTGCCCAGCATCGGTTGAGGGGACCATGAAAATGTATCATGGAGCTGGGCACGGGTGTCTTGGATTTTCAGGTTAGTGCCTTGTGATACACGAGTCACATTCACCAATGGCTCCCCGCATAATTTCCCCTCATTGTTTGGACACATTTCAGCATCAGTATAATCTCTTATCAGGCAGCTGTCGAATACAATGTATTTGAGCTCCTTTATTTGCCAATCGCCCTGCATGAATATGGTTTGTGACTCAGCTGTGGTGGAAAAATCGACTTAACTAGAGAAACTGTAGTCGAGATATTTGGCAGGTGCCTCGGTCAATTGCATTGAGGCTTCAGTCTGTTAGTTCAGCTTGTGTTATTTGTACACGAATTGGAGAAACCAACAATGTCGATTGTTTATTGGATGGACCTTTTTTTGCGGGTGTAGATAGTCTCAAGTGCTCAGCGAGCAATTCAAAAGCATCTTCATTATATTCAGTTTCTTCTTCATCTTGTTGAGTTCTCGCATTGTAGCAATGGTCCAACAACACTTTTCTGGCTTCGCCGGTCACATTCAATTAATTTTCTGGCCATTGGGCATAAGCATCTAGAGTCTGCTTATTGACTGGACCAAGCTGCACCTCAAATAGTAGTTGCTCCATGGTGAAATCTGTTTGGCAAGCTGCATCTTTGGTTTCGTTTGTCTGCGTCTTTATACTTCTTTTCCTTCTGGGACTCTAGGAGATGGGTTGTAAAAGCATGTTCAATGTAAATCACACATACAGTAGATAGCACTTTAGATTAAAAAAACATGTTATGAAGAAAACACCAGACAAAAACACTTTTAGTAAACAAAATTGTTTGCTAGTTACCCTTGTTTTCTTGATTTTCTGTGAAATCGTGGTCGTCTCTGTAACGACTGCACCAGCAATCTGGTCCACCACCTCTGATACATGTTCCTCTTCTAATTCCCGACCTTGTATACATTCCTTGAATAGCATATTCATGAAAAAATACAAAAGTGAAACGTATTGGAAATTAAAAACTCATCACACACGTACATACCCTCGTAAACAGTGTACGTAATTTAGTCAAAATATACATTTCGAATTTCACCTGATTGATGGCAAGTGTACTCGATCAGAGATCACCGTGCAAAACGTACTGATTGTAATGTTGCCCTCAAACATTTTGCAATGTATTCTGCATTATGGTAGAAATTGTAACCTTGGAACTGTAATGATAAAAGTTTGAAACACTGCACGTTTATATGAATGTCACTGTCTAATAGTATCCTATGTAGGATTTACTTACTTTCATTCAAGTGGACTGTCAGTACGCATACCTCATACTCTGGACCAGCTCCAAAGGATGATGTCATTGTAGTTGAAGTACCAGCATACCCTGTAACACAGTACTTGTTTTAGTATGGATGAAAACGGCGAAATGGAACAGACAATGGGATGCAGGCAATGATACATATAAAGAGAAACCCATAAATGATGCATATTGTAAACAACCGACAGGATACATAAACAATTTCATATTATTTTAAATTCCAAGCATAACAACATTCTCGTATTTGAAAAATGAAATAAAATTACCTGGTAGGCGCTCGAAGTTGTTGTTGACTTCCGGAAAAGAGATGGATGCAGAATCTTGCTCCTTTCATTTTCAGTGCATTGTCACAAAGTGGTAAAAGGGAAAATAAGATTTGCATTAGATATGTGGGAAGATCCACCTGTTGATAATATGAACTTCTGCGAGTCTGTTGGGCTCACCATTTGTATATTGGACGTGTCGGCGGTGGCGTCACTTGCGAGGGTCTGCTTCCGTCAGTATGCTCTCCTACAAAAATTGACATGTCAAGCAACCGATTACGAAAAGATTATGCTTCTTTTAAAGGGCACTATGGCATTGTTCTTTCATAATTACTTTCTATGATGCTCCATAAACCAGGGACAGATGTGTAGTAAAACGTGGTATAGTTACAAAGTAATACAATCTGGTAAATATGCAAACTTTAGTAAAAACACATTTACACCGAAAGCACCAATCCGTTCATGTAGTTACCTATTCCGTACCCCACTGCCTACAGCTAATTCATCATCCGGGACTCACCTGAGGTAGCGTGCGCATGTATAGAGTTGGAATTGCATTTGGAAGCAATTTACGCAATGTTCTGAGTGAATGCTTTTTAGTGTACTGCAATTGGTCGTACATATCTGGGGTAAAGTGCAGGCTGCAGATGCGGAATCAATTGGCCCTCAAGTGTCCCAAGACAACCTGGGCTCTACTTGCAAGTTCGTCCACCGGAAATCCACAATGTCGAACCCATTCCCTTATTAAATCAATATTCCCCAGGAATGTATGCATTATTGTGCCCTTACTTTAGTCATGGCTTTTAGAACGGCAACCGAAAACCATACAAGCAGGCATTCTTGAATAATCTCTATAAAAAAATACACATAATTACAAAGAAATTCTACTGAATGCGTGAGATTGATGGAATTATAGCAAAGTTTTCTATGCAATGTTTGTTTTGGTCAAAGAAGCAAAACCTCTGTAGCGTAGTCGAATATACACTGGGATAACTTTCATACAGAAGTGATTGATGCGACGGAAATCGTAACGTGTTACACGTCCTTTGCATGAACTTTAATGCATAAAAAGGAAACCTGCTTATAGACGTGGTCCGAGAAAGATGCCGTTCTATCACAATATATATCGAGATCAGAACACTTGAAACAGTAGACAGTGGTGAAGTCAATGAGATGAATGAGCATTACACTACAGGGTACATTCGTTCGAAATAGTTAGAAATGTTGAGATCAGAAAGACATGAATAGGTGACCTGCCCTTACCTTGACTAACAAGCAAGCAGGGTACTTAGTAGCAGGAGAACAGGTAGCGCGATCAAGATTTGACTTCCATTGCTCACAGATGTTCACAGGTAGCACAATCACGAGTTGATTTGCAGTGCTCATAGATGTTCTCAGGATAAATATCAAGGGGTTTATAAAGAATTTGAAAAGTGGGTGTGTATGTGAATGAGTGACATGTTTCGTGCATGGTCTGCTTCAGGGGAGCCTGCCTGCAGACACTGGGTCTGGGGAGGCCATGTGTACAATGGCCCCTGTGCGGAAGATACCTTTGAAGGTGTACATGGTGTTTGGCACCTTGGTCGTTCCCATCCTGACAGCCCCCTTGGGAGCGGACGGCCAGAGGTGCGAACTGCCATTGATACTGGAGGGGGGGATGGATGGGCATGAGGCGTGCAGAAAAGGGTGCAGAAAAAACTGCTGAATGGAGACACTTATGCGGATTGCAGAGGCGCGGTCTGCTTTAGGGGAGCCTGTCTGGAGACTCTGGCTAGGCCATGTGAACAATTGAAGATACCTTTGAAGTGTACATGGTGTTTGGCACCTTGCCCGTTCCCACCCTGCCAGGACAAGTGAGCGTGTCCTTGATTCACTGAAAAATTGAAACAACTATTCATAAAAGTTGATTTGTATTTTATTTTGTTGCTGATGTTGATGGCACAAATGTACTACACATTGTATACTTCGGTTTGCAGCACAGTGTGGGAAAATCCCCTATACTGATTGCTGTCACTGGGGAATTTGGCTCGAATGGCACCAACGACACAGGTGGGTATTACTCGTCGAACGCGGTATCCAAGCCTCCTATGAAGCCACCATGTAAACGCACACGATGGGCCACCAGCCTGTACCACCTGTGGAAGAGAACATACAAACTGTATTTAAATGAACATGATAAGTGTATCAAACCTAAGTTGAAAATGCAATCTTGTATCCTATGGCATAGTTGCCAGTATAAATCTTACTTCATGGATCAATCAACTTGGGCTTTAAAGTGCAGACACATTACAAACGTCAACACCCATGCATTCCATAACGTTTAGGGCACAGAGAAATATTTCCCCAAATCGCGAGAGATGTATTGAATTTCCAGACTACATTCATTTGGCAGTGATAGATCAAAGTTACGACAATCTAGGAGACAAAAATGAAATGTTAGTTGCCTAAGTGACATCACATCCAGAGTACACTACTCGTTACTTGGATTGCAAGGGTGAACTGTTGCGCAAAGTTTGCGCATAAGCACCATCATAATTCTCAACACGGACCAAGTGAGGCAGGCTGCCCTGAAGTCGTGCAGATCGGTAACACATTTGTAATTTGTTTATTTGTATCGCACACGTAACCCTAAGGTAACTGGGCACTGGAAACTTAAGAACGTATCAGGCATACATAGGATAGCAACTGTCGGGTCAACCAAAGGTTACAGGTAGGTCTAGTAGCCAATAAATACAGATAAGAGCATAGGTAGCAGTTGAATGACAATACAATACTATAAAAGCACATGTACCTGAGTGATGCAATGTGTGTCTAAAGGTAAGTTGATAGCAGCTGTGGTTGCAGTGCAGACTAGGGCTTATCAGTGAGCCAAATCTTTACTTTGGTTCTGAAAGAGCAGAAGAAGGGTTCCATTCTAATGGCATGAGGCAGGGAGTTCCAGTATTTGGCGTCTTGTACTGGGAAGCTAGCTCCTCCAGCTGTTTTTAGATTGAACCTTGGTACGACAGGCATTTGTGGGTGATAGCTAGAGTGCGTAATGTTCTATCGCGCACCGGGAGCCAGTGGGCCTTCCATCTGGCATGCGAGATGTGGCTGGACCTCAGATGTTTAGTGTTGATCTCAGGGCGTTGTTTTGTAGGACCTGCAGCCTAGGAATAGCGTATTGCAATAGTCGATCTTTGATAGCACTGGGTCTCTGGCTAGCGTGGTGCAAATAATAGGGGACCGGTATGATTTACAAGCATTGATCAGCTTGTTGGTGTAGGCCGTAGATGACGCAATGGTGCTAACTTGTTTTTTTTTTTATGGACAAGTTGGAATCAAGATAAACTCCTAAGGTTTTGATTTCCTTAGCAACATTGATCAGATTCCCATCAATATTGAAGGACATGTACAGAGGGTCGAGTTTAAGACGAGCCTGAGTGCCGAAAATCAGGAGCTCCGTCTTTTCGTCATTAAGGCATAGGCTGTGGGCACCCACACATGCCTGGATTTCCAAGTAGATTTCGTTAATTATCTTAGTCATCTTCGTAACAGCGTGTGAGCGTGATGAGGACCCGGGTGTCATCTGCGTAATTCGTGTAGGACACCCATGTTGGCAAGACGATTGAAGAGGAGCTTTGTGAATATGTTGTACAGCTTTGGGGAAACGCATGAGCCCTGAGGTATCCCGCAGTGGATGGGGATTGGGTCTGCTGAGGCTGTGGGCGAAAACTCTAGTAGTTAGATTGGATGAGAAGGATTTCATCCAGTTGGAGGCATTGGTGGAGAAGGCAGCTGCTGTGGTTGTGTTCTGTGAGGATCTGGTGATCGACCAGATGAAATGCAGCCGAGAGGTCTAACAGTAGGATTGCCAAGTTACCTTTGTCTTTAGTCTCGTCCATCTGTATCTTCAGGTCCAGGAGGGCCGTCTCCGTGCCGTGTCTCGGTCGAAAAGCCACATTGTCGGAGGCCAAGTAGATTGTTGTCCTCCAGATGTTTCTGGATTTGCAGGTATGTAGCTCTGTCCAGAATTGTTAAGAGGAAAGGGACGGTTGTGATGGGCCTATAATTCGTTGGTATGTTGGGCTCTTAGTTAGGGTTTTTTAGGAGTGGCATAGCCCATGACTCTTTGAGGTTGTTGGACTAGGCTAGAATTGAATGAGGAGCTTATCACTTTGGCGATGAAGGGGGACAACTCTTTGGCGCCTTCCTTAATGATGGGGGGCCTGGCAGATATCTCCTTGACACCTTGAGGGTTTTACGCCTCTGATATATGATAGTTTATTTATATAGCGCCTATACACAATGTGTTTCAAAGCGCTTCAAGGCAAGGGAGGGAACAAGGGAAAAAACAATGACATTCTTACAGGCCATGAACAGTAAGGATGTGAAATTAACTATCATACTCTGCCTGACGACATTTCAGATAGTGCAAGAGCTAAAACATAGATAAGGAAGGGAGGGGGAGAGTGGGAAGGAAATGGAAACAGACAGGCGACTACCGTACTAGGCCAGATGACATTTCTGGTAGAGCCAGAAAAAAAACTGTGAGGGAGAGGGGGGTGCAGAAAGGTAGGGGAGGAACAAAACAAGCAAATATCATATTTGGCCTGACAACATTTCAGATAGTGCTGGAGGGGATTGGGGAGGAAAAAACCAGTAAGGGGAAGGAGGAGGAGACAGACAAGGTTGCTATCATACTAGGTCCAGGGACAATTCTGATAGAGTAAGTGCATAGAAGAAAGTAAAGGGAGGAGGAGATAGGAAAAGGGAGAAGGGAAAGGAGGAGAGAACAGAGAGTTAGCAGTCAAAAGAGTGGAGAAGCAAGAGGGGAGAGTGAATACAATTGCAGAAGTCAGTAGTAACACATAATGTTGCAAGCCAGGATACAAGATGAAGATGGGAACAGCATGATTCAGGGCCACCATGAGTACAAGATGCAAAAGAAGTTCAGCATGAGAGTTGAGAAAGGGTGACGCACCATGAATGAATGAATGAAGTCCATAAAAGTCAAATCCAGCATTGGCCAAAAGACGGTGATGGTGAAACCAGAATGTATCAGGACAGACTCCTGCAGAAATAGGCTTGAGTGGGGTGAGAGGGGAGCAGGGTAGAAGAATCAAGCAAAACAGGCAACACCTGTGTGCAAGAATGGGGGGCACAAGGGAACATCACGGGGGGACCAGAGGGAGTAACACATGTTGGTGCATGCCTACCTGCTGTCTGAGCAGGGGGTCGGGCCCTGGGTCCTCCTGGTCTGAACAGGTCCAAACAGAATTCCCCTTTTCTTCGTCTGCCCTTCGCGTAGGACGCCCGGGCGAGAGACGCCCTTGATCTAATAGTTAGGAGCAGGAAGGAAGAGGCAGGGCTAAGAAGGTGGGTGGTGCTTGCTAAGTGGTGAAAAAGAGCGTAAAACAGGAAGGCACCAGGTGGGCGGGGCTTGCGAAGTGGTGGAAAAGAGTGTCTTGCACTACTTTAGGAATGACTGGGGAGAATGCGACGGGCGGACATTGAGGTGCTTGTTGCTTTGGAGTGCTTTGTAAAGGAGCTGCTAGTTGGGCTGTTCTTTTGGCTTCTATTTTCAGTTGAAGTGACGCCATTTTGTCAGCTAAGGCTTGCTGGATTTTGGCACACCAGGCCGCATCCTTTATACAGCCCTCTGTTGGCGGGGCTTGGGATTCCAATTCCCTTAAAATACCAAAGAGCTCCTTTGTCCTTGATTTATCGTTAAGGATTCTATTATTGTAGGTTTCTTTTTTGGTGGTCCCGATTGCAGATTTGTAGGAGGCAGCCGCTGTGGTGAACAGTGCCTTGTTGTGAGTGGTAAGCGATTTTCGCCATGTAGATTGAGCCACTCTTTTGGCGTTCCGCAATATTTTCTGTTCTGGTGTGAACCATTTATTGAGGTAGGCAGTTGGTTTGGCCTTTTTTGGTTTGTGTGGTGCAATGCTGTTCAGGGCTGACTCTAGGGTGTCGTTATAAAGGTCAACTAGTTTGTTCGATTCTAGGTTCTTATAATTGGTTGCATCAAGGATGTTATTGATTAGAGGATGTAAATTGGGCAGTTTTATGTTCTGGGATTTTCTAGAGAAAGTTGGGGGCATGGGGGGGGTGGCAATAATAGGGTTCGGGGGTGATAGCCCCTGGATGGCAAAGAATATGTAATGGTCTGACCAGGCGATGGGTTCATTCTGTAGTATTTTAGTGGAACAGTTGAGGTCTGACAACCAATCCAATGACCAACCCTTGATATGTTATGTTATCTTGCATTTATATAGCGCCTTATGTACCATTGGTATAGTCTCAAGGCGCTGGTAGGTTGAACGCCCTCGGGAACCAAAGTTCAAGTCAGTAGAGAGAGTCAAAGGTGCGTGTGGGCACCGTATGTGTGTCAGCTGGTGTGACATTCATGTAATAGCTGCTTCTTAGCATTAGGTGTGGTGGTTGGGAGATCTGGCGTATGTGTCCGTTCTGGCAGGTCTATCCATACCGATTTGGGCTCAGTTAGGCCTGAGAACACCTGCTGTAGAGTGTGTAACCAGCAGTATGAGGCGGGTGTTGGTATGAGAACAGCTGTACCAAATGGTATCATAGTATCTGTGTTCTAGTTGAGTGGTGGTGTAAAGAAGAGAGTAAGCGTGCTGATGTGATATTTACATGCTCTTTCAAACGTTCTACGCACTTTAAACCATTCCATGTATGTCGCGTAATTCTATGCGCTTCAATCTGTTCATGGACTCCAATCCGTTCCACGCACTCCAATCCGTATGCGTTAGCCCCGTGATTCGTGCTTAAAACCTAACTGGGAGATGGTGTTTTCCAAGGCTAAGCCGTTTGTATCGTTGGGATCCTGGAGCCCTAGGTTAAGGTCTCCAAGCTATAGATGATTTGCAAGCCTAATTTAGTATCAGATGTTAGGTCTGTGATGTCTTCCTCGAACGAGATGGGACCTGAAAGACGGTAGATGAGGTGCATAAGGATAGTTTGGGTAGCTGTTAAAAGGATTTTAACTGATAGGAGTTCAGCAGAGGGTAGGCTGGTATGGGAGGTGGCTCTGAGGCTCAAATGGGTTTTTGCTATAAAGGCAGCTCCCCCTCCTTTGCCGAAGTTTAGGTCTGCTCTGATGATAGTATAACCCTCTGGGAGGGCTAAGGAAAGTGCAGGGCCCGCCGCCTGGTGGAGCCAAGTCTCAGGGATTGCGAGAAAGTCCAGGCAGTTTGCAGAGATGAGGTCTGCAATATCGAGTGCGTGGGCAACTAGGGACCGTGCATTGATCAGTGCTCCTTTGATAGGAGGCGTTGATGCAGAGATTGATCCTCCTGTGCTTGTAGAAGCGGTAGGTGAGGGATCCCTAGTGGGGGTGGTGGACCTTGGTAAATTAAGTGAGTCTATGATCTCTGTAGTAACTGCTGAGCGAATGGTTGGCAAAATCATTTTAGATTTAGACGGTGGGAGTTGAGTGGGCGGCCTTGAGGTCGTTTTACAGTTAGAGAAGCAAGATCTGAGTCTCTTGTTTCTAGTATTCACAGTGCACGGTATTAATGGAGTAGGTGGTGTGGTAAAGCATTGGATCCATTCTGCATGGCTGAGTAAGTTATTTGGGCATATCTCTTATGTAACTGCCATCTGCAGGTGTTTTCACCAGACCGGTATTGAAGGAAGGAGGGAGGGTTGGAAGTTGGTAGACGTGAAAGATTGGAATAGCGGGAGGATTGAGGCCATAGTGAGGGTGACACTGTGGAGGGCGGCCATGAGGGCAGGGAAATGGTGTCCTGTAAGGCGCAGCTAAGAGTACAAGGGTGAGGAGCCCTACCGACACCACTAGTATGCAAAGGGTGGAGTTTTAACGACCTGGTGGCACAACAGGAAACAGTAGGCTGAATTATAGGGGCCTAGTGACCCAGAGGCACCACAAAATGCAAAGGCTGGGTACGGGGTCCTAGCGACCTGGAGGCACAATATAATTCACCAGATGCTTCGTATGGTCCTAGCGACAAAACAAATGGCACAACAAATGCAAGGCTGGTTGCGGGGTCTAATTGATCTAGATGCACATCATGATACAGTAGGCTGACTACAAGGTCCTGGTGACCTAGAAGCACAGCAAAGGTTAGGTAAAGGGTCCTAATGACCTAGAGGCACAACAGAATGCAATGGGATAGAAGGGGGGTCCTAGAGACTTGGCTGCCGAGCAAGATGCAGTAGGCTGAGTACAGGGTCTTAGTGACCTGGAGACAAGTTTAGATACAAGGGCCAAGCACAGGGTGCTAGCGACATAATTACAAAGATTAAGGCATGTCACAGGAGGATGAGTGATACTAATAACTGGTGAGTGCTAGTGGTGGCGGTATCCTAGATATAGCGCACATCAACCAGGAGCCGGTTATGTTGAGCCAGTCAGGGCAACTAGTGCGTGCGCGAGGTAGGCATGTTATTTCAAAAGGGCAGACAAGCCGCGTCTGGAGGACTGATACGCACAAAGGTGGGGCATAGAATGTAGGCCAGACGTACTCGCTGGAATGAGTAAGCCTTAACAGGTGAATAAATGCCATAAACATATGTGCTCGGCTTAATGTCAGGGTGGGGGTATGTAGTTGTGGCTCAGCGGATGAGAGTGGTGGCGAGTCTGAGCACTTTGGAACAAGTTATATTTGAACAACGCTTAGCAGTAGCCACAGCGGCAGCGTTAGCCTTGTAGATGTGAGCTGTTAAAGAGGGTTAGCAAATTTAACTGCGAACTTATGGAGGCTTCATCGATCAGAGGCCGCTGACATATGGGGTACTATATGTATGTGGACTCGCCAAGGGATAGCTGATGCGTCCCAAGGCGAACCGGGGCAAACGGGGCCTTTTCCAACAGGCCTTCTCCGTTGCGGGCCGGCTTCCGCCAGCCGACAGATGTATGCGGATACAATTGCTGGACACGTTGCTTAGCAACACAACGCTTTCCGTCTGCAAAGGCGTCCGGCCCTCTTAAGGTGGGCGGCGATATTTTCGAATCAGCTGTTGAAGGACTGCAGGTCAATTACATGGTCATACAGCGAGCAGCACGATACATATGCTTGCTCACCGTGTGTATGGATGATGCATAACGGCGGTGTCTCTTCTTCCGATATGTAGGACAATCATCCAGAGTTTTCTCTGCAGCAGCAGTTCTCCTCGGTTGGCATGACCTTGCACCGATTGCAGGTACACCAGGTGGAAACTTCTTCCATGCGATCGGGCTCATGATCTGGTGTTTCGTCCTCCCAACTGTTGTCCGATGCCTCATTGTTTCCGCATCTCTCTTTCAACTAATTTTGCTTCGGAATACTCCGGCTCGTACTGGTAGGGCTGTATTGTTGCCATTATACGGCAAAATTCAGATGGATAGTAATGCTAGAACTAGTATCTGTTTGCACGGGCTACGAGCAACGAAGATGGCTGAACAGAGCAGAAACGAGTTGCAGGATACACAAAAAAAGACAAATGATTGAAAAAGCAACTGATGTCTGATGAGAAGCGGTCTGTTTATACTTATTGAGGAGACCCATCATTAGCTGGCGCACAGAGAACGTTGACACGAGACGTGCATTCGCAATGTGAAATGGGCCGTACTCGTCTAGTGATGTCAGCTTCAGGGGCAGAGGATATGATTTAGTGCTGCGAGGGTAGTTCACCTTAGGGCGATGTGGCAATGGTTAAGATTAGCACAAGATGGCCGTGGCCCCGCTGCTTGATTTCGCACATGTAAAAGTGAGGCAAAATAAGGTTTGATGCATAGGATATTTTTTATTACAATCGATCAACTTATGCTTATAACGACTTGCCCGATCGATCGGGACAGTAACATTTTTGAGCGCACTATTCCTTTAAGGCTATTTGGCAGCGCTATCCATCTTTAAACGCTCGTCAGAAGAATGTTCCCATTTCAAAATCCCACTGGTGACAGAATTTCTGAAGGGACTCACCAATGTGTGTCTGCCCCTCACCCAATCTCCTTTCCAGGTTCCAGTTTGGGCCCTTAATCTGGTACTAAAATGTCTAATGTGTGCAACATTCATGTGCGTTAAGGTTGATAACATTTACAACCATTCTCTTGGTAGCATTAACCTCAGACTGTAGACTGAGTGAATTGCATGCACTTT
Source organism: Ambystoma mexicanum (assembly GCF_040938575.1). NCBI lineage: Eukaryota > Metazoa > Chordata > Amphibia > Caudata > Ambystomatidae > Ambystoma > Ambystoma mexicanum. The sequence goes on from NC_090937.1 coordinate 303,224,004, forward strand.
CATCCAAGCCACCTTTTACTATCTTGCAAGGTTATTCCGAGGGTTATGCCTTCATTTTTACCCTAAATCATTTCTAATTTTCATTAGGGCAGAAAATTGCATTGCCCACTTGCTATCCTCCACATAATCTTCGCAAAGAGGAGAGATTACATAGATTGGAGACACGCAGAGCTCTGAGCTTTTACATATCTAGGCAATCCAAACTTCGTATTGACTACACGCTTTTTATAGGCTTTACAGGTCACAAACTGGGTCAGGCTGTGACAAAACAGACCTCATCCAGATGGATCATTTTGGCAATTTCGGAATGCTACAGACTAGCGGGCAAGGATCCTTTGGAAGGATTAAGGGCCCATTCTGCCGGGGAATGGCTACCACTACAGTCCTGTAAAGGCGTGTACCAATCAAAAATATTTGTGAGGCAGCTACGTGGTCTACTATTCACACGTTCACAAAGTATTACTACCTTGAGTCTTCCCTCGGTCAGGATGGAAGCTTTGGAAAAGCTGTCCTCCATTCGGGTTCATGAAAACCGTTGAAAACTACATTTATACTCCCTCCTCCAAATCAAACACTGCTTTGGGAGTCTATCAAAGATGAGGAATACGTGGGAGGACACAATCCATTCGAAGAACAAGTTACTTACCCCCTGGTAACGTGCTTTTGACTGGATGTTCCTCCTAAGTATTCCTCATCGCCTACCCCATAGTAGAATTTCCCTTGCTATTAGTTTTTGCTCCTTCAAGGTTTAGTACAGTGAAACCCGTGGATATGTGGGTAGTTTCTACTGTAAGAAAAAACAGAACTTAAGACAACTGGCGCTGCTCCTGCTATAGTTCCCTTCAATCACATCCTCAAGACGGAGGCCCTCGAGGTTCGAGTAGACTTCATTGACACAAAGCGCCCTCTGCTGACAGTTATTCTGAAGCACAATATCGAATATCAAAGATGAGGAATACGTGGGAGGAACATCCAGTCAACAGAACATTAACAGGGGTAAGTAAGTTGTTCTTTGCACCTAGAGGGTTTTAGGCTCTTAAGGATGCCCAGGTCTTGTGACTCGGTGATCTCCTTGAAGCGTAACTGTGGGATGGCAGGGCTCTGGGGTGTGAGTGCAACAGGAGTGGCTGACATGCTGGAAGGAGAGTTGGCTGCTGAGATTTGTTTGTTCAGTGTCAATTTTGTTGAGCATGGCAGTTTGAATATTTGTGCACCACGCTTCATCCTTAATCAGGGATGGAAGAGGGGTGGCAGGGATTTAGAGTTCCCTAAGAATGGTAAAGATCTCTCTGGAGTTTGACTTGGCATTGTCAATTCTCACATTGAAGGAGGTGGATTTTTCTGAGATATTAGCTAGCTTGCATTGTTTGGAGGCTTTAGTATAGACCGACCTTGGGGTGTTGTAAGGTTTTTTTCTGCGCAGATTCTGCACTCGGTTTTATGTTTCGAAGTTCAAGAAGGTCAGGGGTGAAGCAGGATTTCACATGTCTGGCCAGTTTAGTTCTGCTGGGTGCTATGGGGGCAAGGTGTCTACTGCCGTGGTCAGGGTCGAGATATAGAGGTCTGCCACAATATTAGGAACCATTGAATAGGGTGGTTTTAGGTTAGGAGTGTCGGGCAATGGCAGGATTTGTCTTTTAGTGAACTTGTGCTAGCTGCACGCCAACGAAGGTTGCAGGGGCAGTGAAGTGCACTTAGGCTTCATAGGGTGTGGGAATGATGAAGTCGATAATATGGTAGTCAGACCAAGAGCACGGGGTATTGGATCCGATAGAAATCCGGCAGTTGAATCCAGGGTGCAGCCATTAGCATGGGTGGGATTATTGATGCAATGCCTAGGGCTTTAGTGCATTGGATGGTGAGGCAGCCTCAAGTTTTCGGGATCATCTAGGCCCATGTTTAGGTCACATAGGAAGAGGATATTTGATGGAGTCTTGATATTGTCTCCAGGGATGTGGAGGTTCTCTTTGAAGCTTAAGGTTGGGCCACGAGGGTGGTAAAGGAGGTGAATTGTGATGGTACTTGTAGGTGAGGTGGTTAAAGTAATAGTGCGCTCAAAAACTTTATTGTCCCGAGCTTTCGGGCATGTGGTTTTAAGCAAAGTGTGATCGATCGTGAAAAACATTTCCTATACACCGTACCTTAGTTTTCCGCACTTTTACACATGCAAAATCAACGGGCGGGGCATGGCCTTCTTGTGCTAATCATATCCGTTTATCCATCGCCCTAAGTTCAAGTGCCCTCGCAGCACTAAATCATATCACCCGCCCCTGAAGCTGACATCACTATTTCTAGCGATATTCTCCACCTATTTTCATGACGTTAGTGGGCAGCAAAGCCAAACTCGCACTGTCATCACCTACGTCTTAACGTCAGTTGACGCAGAACCCGGAATATCAACACACACATCCTCTCACAGCACAGCACATCCCCAATCGGACTACAAAACCCTATTTCTAAAGGAAACCTCAATACTCTGCAATTTATAATGTGCTTTTATTTCACAAAAAATGCTTGGAGAACAACCATGATCCGCTTATTTCGATTAAGCACACATTTTTGAATGTCCTTGGCTTAGAGCATCAAAACATTATCATTACGCACACAGTGTTCCTTTCGGGAGAATATGTGCATTCGACGCACCTTGAATCGCGAGGCTTCGTCATCAGCTTCTTGCTAGACCACCGTAAATGACAGGTTGCTCCTTGTCACTGGTACCGCGAAAGGGCATATCGGTACCGAGCGATCGGCTCAAATCAGCGCAATGGAAATCCATCCGTTTAGGCGTATCGGCCACTTCTGGCTGAAAAATCCATCTGTTGTAATCTGGAAACTATGGCATTCGCAGGACGGCAAAAAATATCTCTGTGGAAAACGTAATAAAAGATATTTTAGTAGCCGTTTTTAATTCAAATGTATCCATTTACCCTGTAATTTTGCACCGGATGAAACCTAATATCGAACATAATCCACAAACAATGATAACACACAGAAAACATCGGGGTGTGTTTGAGACTAGGACCTGCTTGAGGTTGGCGCTGTGGAGTATGTATAGCTCCCAATGGGATGCAGAAGCTGACGGAAAAATTGAACGGTTAGAAGGCATTACAATGGAATATTTTAAACAAGTTCCCTGGGGGAACCCAGACGTGGACTCCATGCTCTAAAAGGCAAAGCTCCACCTCACTGGTGAGGCCCAGCAAGGCTGAAACACGTGTATGGGATTGCTGTAGGTACTCTTGTTCAGAAGGGAATTGCCATAGCATTTTGGTGCTGGACTGCACATGTGGGCAGGACAAAGACTGATATGCAAACGGATATTTCCCATCTGTGAAAGGTACAGTGAGCAAAAAGCAATGGCTGCGGACTCAAAGTGGGAAAAAAAACACAGAATAGGTTATCATGCCATGTTCATTCGAGAGAGGTGCACCTGCTACCTTTTTTAATAATGCAATGGAACTGGCTTGGAAAATGTTCTGCACCCGGCACATCCAGTAATACAACGTTGATAGCACACCCTGATGTGACATGGGACGAAGTGGTTTAGGTATCACTAGCCTGCATACAGGTTGTGTTTGCTGGTATCGCTGTATAAATTGAATCTACGGAATAAATTGTTGTATACAGTTTTTTTGTCAAATGGCATATTTGCACGTCGTTGAATTGTTCCGTATGCATACATCACAAATGCAGTTTCGAATCGCAAAATAAATGTTGAATAGTTATACTACATTATATTTGGTTGCTCCATTCTCTTGTTGTAACGCAGTGTCCGGTCAGAACAACTTTTTGCATAGATTGAAAGTAAATTTTACAATGTCCAGTTTCAAAATAGTGAATGTTATCAAATACCGGCAGGAATTATATCTTCTGTCCTTCAAACCATAGCGATTCCTCACTTTCGTCCAAGGTCGAATAACAATTGAACCTTGTTTAGAGCGTGTAAGACTGGTAGACGCACAGGTATGAACTACCCACAAGCAACATCACACAAATTGACCTCCAGGGGAGCGGTGAGCCCAGCCGACCAATATGGCATTAGAAATATGCCCAAATAATGAATTTTTGCTGCGATCATGAATACTTTTTTATCCATCAACAGTACATTTATAATGCATCTATGCACAAGTGCTTCAAGGCGCGACGAGGCAATGCAGGGTGAACAGAGGGAAGACGGACAGCTATTTTACTAGGGTTGGGAAGTAGATGATCCTTGCCCCCCCGCTCTCCCTCTTTCGTCACTCTCCAAACACAACATTTGCAATGACCAAGGGGGCAGGTATAGCCAACCCCCGCAACATTCCTTTACACTGCACCCCGTCGCAAATAACACATACACCATAGTTTCTTGCCCAGCATCTCTCTGTACAAATAAAGCTCTCCCATCCCCAGCGCCTTGCTCGGCCAGTCCACACCATCGCCTCCCCATTGCCACCTCTGCGCGAGCCCTGTTATTATGCAGTAATGTGCTCTGCGGAAAACGTGAGACACTGACAAGTGATAAGCCCAAGTGCCCATTAATCTCCACTAAACAACCTGTGCACTCACAGCCTCCACCCCGCCAGGCCAGACCCTGCAGTTCCTTTCATGCTGATATCCATCTGACCCTCCGGTGCCCTGATCAGTCAAGGACCCACATCACAGCCCTAATCCTTTGTAGTAATCTATTCTCCCAAAAAGCAACACACGTCTACCTATATTTTGAGGACCCAAGCAGGGCAGATAGCAGCTCAAACCTTTAGGTTGTGCACCTGGGTACAAAGATTGTGGTATCAAATGGATTCCAAAGGGTATAGGTTAGAATGGCAATATATTAGCTCATTATACCGAAGCACCCTTATTCATGCAAGATTTTATGTGTGCCATTATTTCTGCATTATCAGTTTTTGTTTAGATGGTTGCATTGCTTCCTTACCCTGACCTTCATACCGTGTAGACGAGCCCTGGTGACCCACGTGTGCAAAAGCGTGATGGAGAGACCTTGAGCTTGTGTAAGTCCAGTGGAGGGCGGGGTGAAGGGGAAAAGTGTGGGGCGAAAGCGGGAGGGGGCAGTTGGGGCAAGAGGGCCTCCCACCGGGTGCCACCAATTATGGGAGAAGAAGAGAAAGGAGAGAGAACAGATAGCATATGTAGATTTCATAGTTCTGGCGAGGGAACTACAAAAAGGGTGTCCTTTGTAAACTTATCACTACTAGATTTAGTGAGGAGAGCAGCACAGTCGATGGAGAAGCATCTAGAAACGATAGGAGAGACAGACAGCCCCATACAGTAGGTAGGTTGTGGAGAGTGGCTCATGAAAAGCAAAACCCAGAGTTACACTGTATGGCATCCTAGAACAGTCACTTATTGCCAAAAGGTGACAAAGAGGATACATTTGAAAAGACAAATTGGATGCTATGTTGACCTATGTCGAGCTCTGGAGAACCCCAAACAATCACACACATCAAAAATCAAAATACTTTGTGAGTGTGTAAAAAGGTGCCCACTCGCTGAGGGAGGAGTTTGGCAAAATAATACACTGCTAAAGCAAAACCGTCTGTTATGGGGTTGACACAGGTCAGGCGATTGTTCATTGTTATGAACATCTTACCCACTATAGGCCTTCAACGTCAGTGCCATGGTCGAGCAGATGGATTTACAGACACCAAGCCTCAGTGTACCTTTGCGTGATGGCAAATATCCCTTTGCCTATCAATACTTCATAAACCCAAATGGACAGTGTAGCACCGATGTGCTAGGGCAATTGTATTGTGAAATATAATACCAATAGCAACCACAGACATGTGTCTTATCGATCCAGGACCAGTAATATAAATTAACGGAAGGCAAAAGATATAAATTAATGACTCATAAACCAGGTTAAATCTGCATAATCAAATACTTCTTAAAACTTTTTATAGCATTGAAATTCAAGTTTAAAAGCATTCCATTGTTAATGTACAAACATTGGGGGACATACATCGCTGGAAATCATTTATACCGGGAAGTCCATCTGTTTAACAAGTTCAGCTTTAGGTGGACAGGGATCCTTTGCAATGTTTTGTGGCATTGTATGTGTCCGAGGAACAAAATCGGGATCGATTCCATAAGTATGCATGGCCAACACAGTCAATATGAGGTCTTTCACAAAATCGAATTCCATTTCCTGGTATATTGGCTTGGACAACCATTTTTGCTTGGTTTTGCAAAGGCCATTGTGTAACGAAGCATCCCAAAGTTTCCGGCATTTCTCGATTGTTCTCTCCCGAAGTTCTCATTCGAGGGGATTGGGTCCTCCGACGTATTCCATATCTATGACATGTAATCACCACAGCTGTGCTGATTACATGTCATAGATATGGAATACGTCGTCAGACCATCCCATCGAAAGAACGTTACCAGGTAAGAAAGTAACTTGTTCATCTGCACTAATACAGCTAGTAATGTTCGAGCTTGCATACCGTCTGTGTCGAAATGCAACATTTTGGGCCTCTACTTCAGGCCCATATTGTAAAACACCTCCAAATCTCCGGTGTGACAGAATTCTGAGAGTCCCTTTGGGTCTCTTGAAAGAGTTTTATCGAACACAATATTGTCAAGATCTTTGTGTGGAGGTTAACATGGCACCAACCACTTCTTGCGTTCCTGCTCCTCCGATAAAGGTCCATGTGCACATTCGTGAAAATGTTGGTTCTCTGTCCATGAGTGAACGTTGGAACAGTGGTGCATCAATGAGCGCCATTTTTTTAAGTGGAATTTCCACAGACCCATCACAAGTTTTGGAACACCACCAAAGATGCTGAATGACTGAGACCACTGAAAAATATTTTCAACCCCCCACCCCCTTTTTTTTTTACTAGCAGTTGTCATTTTTTCATTGACTGATTTGGCAACGTGCCATATATCAAATTGATGAATGTTTGGAAACTGCTCTCGCATGGCCTTGGCTATTGAAATATGTATGTCAGTGGATTCGAGATCTATTTGCATTCCCCTCGATTGAAGAAGTGGGATTTCATTAAACCATTTTTCTCCATGGCCACAGAGGATGTACATTGGGACACCTGCACAATCTCCAAACTCACAATTTTTTTTGTTTCCATGTCTTGAAAGTGGTATGTCCGTCGCCAGCTAGACTGAACCGTTTGCCAGAGAATGTGCTTTCAATTGACATCTGTTCAGTTTTCCAGGCTTGACTAATAGCGGGGAATAAGAATTCCCCTTTGATGTTTGTTCTACTGGGTTTTAGCAAGGAACTCAAGTCCTACAAATTGACAGAAACTGGAGATCTTAGTAAAAGTCGAGCCACTGAAAAGTAAAGCTGCTGAACACTGTCGGTTTCCAGCTGGCACTTTGCCCAGCGTTGGTTGAGCGGACCATGAAAGTGTATCATGGAGGTGGACAACGGTGGCTTGGATTTTCAGGTTAGTGCCTTGTAATACACAAATCACATTCACCAATGGCTCCCACATATTTTCCCCCCTCAATGGATGGACACATTTCAACATCAATATAAATAATCTCTACCAGGCAGCTGTCAAATACAATGTATTTGTGCTCCTTTATTATCCAATCGCCCTGCATGAATGTGGTATCTGATTCAACATTGGTGGACAAATTGCCCAAACTGTAGTTGAGATCTTTTGGCAAGTTCATTGGTCAATTGCGTTGAAGCTTCAGTCTCTGTTAGTTCAGCTTGTGTTATTTGCACACAAATTGGAGAATTGGTCATCATCGAATGTTTATTGGGCGGAACTTTTTTTGCTGGTGTAAATTGTGTCAAGTGGTCCACGAGCAATTCCAATGCATCTTCATTATATTCAGTTTCATCATGTCGTTTTCTCACATTGTAGCAATGGTCCAAGAACACTTTGCTGACTTCGCCGGTCACATTCAATTCAGTTTCAGGCCATTGGGCATATAAGCATCATGAGTCTGCTTATTGACTGGACCATTCTGCGCCTCAAATAGTAGTTGCTCCATGGTGAAATCTGTTTGGCAAGCGACATACTTCTTTTCCTTCTGGGCCTCTAGAAGATGTGTTATAAAAACATGTTCCATGTATAGCACACATACAGCAGATATCACTTTAAATACAAAAACATGTTATGAAGAAAACACCAGCGCAAAACACTTCTAGAAAAAGAAATTGTTTGTTAGTTACCCTTGTTTTCTTGCTGTTCTGTGAAACCGTGGTCTTCTCTGTAACGACAGCACCAGCAAGCTGATCCACCACCTCATATCCATGTTCCTCTTTTTCTAATTCCTCACCTTGTGTACATATCTTAAATAGAATATTCATTATAAAAAAAGGCAATCGTATTGGAAATTAAAATCTTTCATCGCACACGCCGCTTGCACACATACCCTCACAAACAGTGTACATTATTTAGTCAAAATATACATTTCAAATTTCACCCGATAGATGGCAAGAGTACTTGATCAGAGATCACTCTGCAAAACAGACTGATTATAATGTTGCCCTCAAACATTTTTCAATGCATTCTGCATTAGGGAGGAAGTGTAACGTTAGAACTGAAATCATAAAAGTTTGAAACACTGCACGTTTATATTGATGTCACTGTCTAATAGTATCCTATGTAGGATTAACTTTCTTTCATTCAAGGGAACTGTAAGTACGCATACCACATAATCTGGACCCACTGCAAACAACAATTTAATTGTTGTCGAAGTACCAGCATCCCCTTGTAACACAGTACTTGTTTTAGTATGGCTGAAAGCAGCAAAATGGAACTGAGACAATGGGATATATAAAGAGAAACCCATAAATGACACCTAGTATAAAAAAACTGACAGGATACTTAAACGATTTCATATTATTTGAAATTCCACTCATAATACAATCTCGTAAATGAAAAGTGAAAAAAAACGACCTGGTATGCGCTTGAAGTTGTTGACTCCGGAAAATGAATGGATGCTGAATCTTACGCCTTCATTGTCGGTGCATTGTCATAAAGTGGTAAAAGGGAAAATTGGATTTGCATTAGATATGTGGTAAGATCCAACTGTCGAATATGAATTTGTTGCGGAGGAGCTAGCGCCTTGGCTAGCTCCTTCCTGCACCCCTCAAGCACTTTACAATTAGGCAAGACTTCTAAGCAATATAGCGCTGAAAAAGCTTTTTTCATGCAAAAATCACAGAGGCGTGGCCAGCCACTAAATGAAAATAGGATTTAAATACAAGGCACACATAATTATTTAGCTGAATATGTTTGTAAAACTGTTACATTGTATTTAGCTTATCTCAAAGCAGGCTCTCTGCCAGAAAGCATGCAACCTGTGCTCAAAGTAGACTACAGGCATTGCAACACCGAGGCTAGCTCTCGCAGAGCATACAGTGCCTGAGCAGCTGTTCCTGTCCATCAAAAGCCTATGCAGACTAAGAATAGGAGAATGTACGTGCTCATGCACACAATGCAACAATATGTAAAAATAACGGTTTTTATGAGAATTACTGGACCAGATAAAGTATAATTTTATGGAGTGAAGGGTTTGGTGAATGACGGGAAGATGTGTGTGTTTGAATGTTTATAACATAGCAAATGATGCTAAGTAACAGCTAGAATGTATTCCTGCAGAGGCAGCCGTATTTTAAAGTAGGATTGGTCTAAATGTAAACCTGGCCATGCAACACTGGAGACTGCAGCATCCCTTGTATGGCAAGAACAGTACTTTTGGATGAGCTATGCCAGTATCCAGTAACCATCTCAAAAGTATTTAAGCTCCAGGCCAGCACCAGTCTTCAGGACCTTGGAGCGGTTGAGGGACAGAATAACCCACTCTAAGGCAGAGTTCTTTGCTAATCCTCACTTCTGTACAGATTAAATTTGTTATCTTGCAAGATAGGCTCATGGCCTTAATCTGGTGGGAGTGTGATCAGTGGGTACCCCAATGTATTTAAGGGGTACAAGTATGGCTGACCTTTCAAACTTCTGCAGGGCTCACCATTGTTATACCGGACGTGTCGGTGGTTTCGTCACTTGCCAGGGTCTGTGCTTCCGTCAGTATGCTTTACTAAAAAAATGAACATGTCAAGCAACCGATTACAAAAATATTATGCTTCTTTTGAAGGGCACTATTGCATTCTTTTCCATGGTCATAATTACTTCATTTGAGGCTCCATAAACCAGGGACAGATGTATAGTAACATGTGGTATAGTTAGAATGTAATACAATCTGGTAGATATGCAAACTTTAGTAAAAACATTTACAACGAAAGCACCAATCCGTTCATGAAGTTAGCTTTTCAGTACGCCACCGCTTACAGCTAATTCATCCGGGACTCACCTGAGGCAGTGTGTGCATCAATAGAGTTGGAATTGCATTTCGAAGCAATTTACGAAACATTCTGGGTCGATGTTTTTTTTTTGTTTACTTAGATTGGTCGTACATATGCTCAGTAAAGTGCAGGCTGCATATGCGGAATCGATTGGCCCTCAAATCTCCCAAGACAGCCTGGGCTCTACTTTCAATCTCGTCCACCGCAAAACCACAATATCGAACTCATCTTCTTATTAAATCAATATCCTTCGGGAATGTATGCAGGATTGTGCCCTGATTTTTGACATGGCTCCTAGAACGGCAACCCAAAACCATACAAGCAGGCATTCTTGAAATATCTATAAGATCTGTATACAAAAATTATAAATAATTACAAAAGAATTGTACTGTATGAATGAGATTGATGGAATGATATCACAGCTTTCTATGCAATGTTTATTTTGGTCAAAGAAGCAAAACCTGTGTGGCATAGTCTTTTATACACTGGGATAACTTTCATACAGAATTGATTGATATGACGCAAATCGTAACGTGTTACTGGTCCGTTGAATGTACTTTCATGCATCAAAAGGAAACATGGTTATAGACCTGGTCTGAGAAAAATGCGATACTATTACACTGGACATTGATGAAATGTGCTATAGATCGAGATCAAAGCATTTTAAACATTATACAATGGTAAGTCATTGAGATCAATGAACATTACACTACTGGGTACATTCGGTCGTAATGGATAGAAAATTTGAGATCAGAAATAGATCAATATAGAGAAGTTAATTCGTGACCTGCCCTTACCTTGACTAACAATTAGATTCAGCAAGCAGGGGAGTTGGTAGCAGGAGAACATGTAGCATGATCAAGAGTTGACTTCCAGTGCTCAGAGATGTTCTCCGAATAAATATCAAGAGGTTTATAAAGGATTGGAAAAGTGCGTGTGTATGTGAATGTGTGACATGTTTCTGGCGGGGTCTGCGAGGGAGGGGAGCCTGGAGAAGCCATGTGAACAATGGCCCCTGTGTGGAAGGTACCTTTGAAATGTGTTTTGCACCTTGGCCGTTTATAATGGAGAGGGGATGGATTGTTGCAGAGGAGGTGAGCGTAAAAGGGCACCAACCATTCTTTCATTTACATCATAGGAAATTGAGCATGTCCTTGATTTACAGAAAAAACTTTAAGAGCTATTCATGAAAGCTCTTGTTTTTCTTTTTTTGTTGCTGATGTTGATGGCACAAACAGATCGTATGTTTCGGGTTGCAGCACAGTGTGGGAAAATCCCCTGTACTGTCCGCTGTCGCTGGGGAATTAGGCACGAATGGCTCCAACAACACAGGCGGGTATTACTCGTCAAATGCGGAATCCAACCCTCCCATAAAGCCACCATGTAAATGAATGGTAGGGCACCAGCCTGTAGCACCTGTGGAAGAGAAACATACATACTGTATTTAAATGAACCTAAGTGTACAAACCTTACTTGAAAATGCCCCCTGTATCTTATGGCATAGTTGCTCGTACAAATGTTACTTCATGGATCAGTCTACTTGGGCTTTGAAGTGTAGACAGATTACAAAAGTGAACACCCATGCAATCCTTAACGTTTGGGGCACAGAGAAATATTGTTAGATGAATGTGAAAGACACACAAGATGAACACACTGATTTCCCCAAAGCGCGAGAAATATTTTCACTTGGCAGTGATAGATCAAAGTTATGACAATTTAGGAGACAAACATGAAATGTTAGTGGCCTCAATGGTCAAAATGACATCAAATCTAGAGTACACTTACTCGTTACTTGGATTGCGAGGGCAAACTGTTGCTCAGTTTGTGCATAAGCACTATCATAATCCTCAACACAGACCTTGTGAGGCAGGCTGGCCTGAGGTCATGCAGCTCGGTAACGCATAGCGGTGGTGTCTTCTTCCGATATGAAGGCCAAGCATCCAGAGTTTTCTCGGCAGCAGCAGTTCTCCTCCTCGGTTGGCATGACCTCACACCGGTTGCAGTACACCTGGGGGAAACGTCTTCAATGCGACTAGGCTCTGGCTCAGGATGCAGTGATTTGTCTTCCCAACTATTGTCCGATGCCCCATCGTTTCCGCATCTTTCTCTATCAAGTAATTCCACCTCGGAATACTCCAGCTCATACTGGTAGGGCTGTATTGTTGCCATTATACAGCAAAATTAAAATCAATAGTAATGGTAGAATAAGTATCTGTTTTCAGGGGCTGCGTGCAACGAAGATAGCTGAACACAGCAGAAACGAGTCACGGGCTATACAAAAAAAAAACCTGTGAAACGATTGAAAAGCAACTCTGATGTCTGATGAGAAACTGTCTGTTTATACTTATTGAGGAAAGAGGCGGCCTGCCATTTCCATGGAGACATGTCATTAGCTGGCGCACAGAGAACGTTGACAAGAGATGTGCATTCGCGTAGTGAAATGGGCCATACGCGTCTAGTGATGTCAGCTTCAGGGGCGGATGATATGATTTAGTGCCGCAAGGGCACTTGAATTTAGGGCAGTCGATCCACGGATAAGATTAGCACATGATATCTGTGCCTCGCCCGTTGATTTTGCATGTGTAAAAGTGCGGAAAACTAAGGTAAGGCGCATAGGAAATGTTTTTATGATCAATCAGTTTGCTTAAAACCACATGCCTGAACGTTCAGCAGGACAATAACATTTTTGAGTGCACTATTCCTTTAATTTGACAGAAAGGATGTCTCTGTGCCCTTCAGGGGAGTTGTCGAAAGACCTGATCGGATGGCAGTCTTTGGCTAGTAGGGCAACCCCACCTCCTGTTTCCTCAAGCCGGTCTTGCCTGTAAATAGTATATCCTGCGGGGATAGCTAAGGAGAGGGCTGGGCTGATGCTTCGTGAAGCCCGGTTTTGAGATGGCCAGTAAATCTGGGTTTTTCGAGAGGTGATCAGGTCCTTGATAACTAGGGCATGTGCAGGTAGGGAGTGAGCGTTGATTATGGCCCAGTTCAAATAGGTGTCCTTTACTATAGACATAATGCCATGATCCTTAGGTCTAGCAAGGTTGGGAGAGCTTGGAACTAGCTTGTTTAGGGCAGTAGGATGATTGCCTGGCTGAGTGGCACTGGCTATGTGGTAAGGTGAGAAATGGTCAGTGGGTTGGTTGTAGGCAGGGTGGGATGGGCTTCCTCCATATTAGGAATGGCTTGGTCATTATTAGGCTTAGCTATCGGTTGCTCATAGCTGGTCAGAATTATCTCCCCAGCGGAAAACTCCTTGGCCCGCTTGTGATGTTGGGTACAGGGCAGCCAGGTGACATACTGCTGCAGGAGCCGTCAATGGGGGATCTGGGTGCATTCCTTGAACGACTCGGAGGTGCAGGACACTTCATAGGTGATACAGTAGAGTAGGTAACATATCTATTGCTGGGTGCATTTTTGGCAGAGTTGACATTAAGAGGAGCAGTGTTGAAGCAGGTGGCAGCATGAGTCAGGCTAAGTACAGTAACAGCTGCGCTGTCAGCCAAGAGAGCAGTGTCAGATGCAAAATTAACAATGCTAACTTTGAGAGGTGATGTCTGATGCAGCATTGTTCATATGTGTTGGCATTGATTGGAACAATGTTGGAGCAGGATGCAGCAAGCGTCCGGCTACGAGCAGTATCAGCTTTTTTAACAGCTTAGAGCAGCGTCAGAAGCCATATCACCAGTGCTAACATCCTGAAGGGAAGCAGTGTTAACGCAGGCAACCATGAAAGCAATGCCACAACCAGTATTATCAACAGCACTAGCATACAGGGGAGTAGTGTTAGCGATAGTAGTGTTAGTTGTGTTGGAAAACATGAGAGCAGTACCATAAACCATATTAACAGCGCAAGCAAGCAGCGGAGCAATGTCAGAGCAGCGCTTGAAACCATGGGAGCAGTACCAGGAGCAATATTATCAGCAGTACTAGCAACTCTAAGAACAGCATTGGTCTAAATGGGTCTTGTGCACTTGGTCTACAGTGTAAGGTGGAACATTTGTGTGGAGTGTCACTGTAGGGGCATCACTGCGCACAGGCAAATGAGTGCCAGCAGCAGTATTATTGAGTATTATTGGGATTCAGGGCCTTGGGTTCAGGAATGTAGGAGGCACTCACCGGGTGGGCATTTGGAGTGTGCACACTCTAAGGAGGTTGTTTCTTGCGGTTATCTGGCGCGGGCAGGAGTGCCACTGGGATGCCTTTGATAGAAGTTGCAGAGTAGTCACCCCGGAGTATGGAGAGTCGGATGGGCTGTTAACTCGACCGGAATGATGCCACTTCAGATGCGGTCGTAGAACTTGGTAGCTTCGGGTCACCAGCCCTTAAGAGGGCGAGGTCACAGGATTCAGCGGGGCCTGCATCCAAGGTGCAGGGTACAGACGGGCCACATGCGAGTAGGGTGATCCATCTATGAATGAGCTGTGTTTTATGTATAATGTATTAATACAGAGGTTACAAAAAATGCCAGAAGGGGGATTAACGCCATGGCTCAACACAAACGTGGGCTTTACTATTGTGTCTGGAGAGAAGGATAGTTTTGATTTAATGTGTTTAACATGTTTTTATAACGAGTTTGATTTTAGTCTTATGTAATATTTGTTATCAGGGAATACTATAATTGATTTAAACAAATGATCTGCTTGATGAAATTGAGTCTGGATGCAAACAATGTTTTCCAGACCGTTTATCGTAGCCAGCGACATTAATGTACAATATGAATCTGCTCTATAGTTTACTCTTCTGCATAATGAGCAAGGCATTGTGATGAATAGTCCCCATCCGACATAAGCATTTAGATGCCTCTAGGGTATCTAATAAAGTACTGGGACTTGGGTTTAGAGCTGGCAACGGCCACTTAAAAGGGAACCATCCTGCAAAACCCACATTCTGGCAAAAGGATATTTCCTCGCATATAGATTATATTCTCATAGATACATTTCACCTAACCAAGAATCTGGAAGTGATATGATACACAAGCGTTTCAGAGTGTGAACAAGCAAAGGAAGGGCAACAGGGGAGAACAAAAATAGCTGTCTTACTAGGCCCAATGACATTAAGAACGCGCAATTGCATGGAAGGGGGAAGTGCGCGGAAGGGGAGAAGTGGAAAGGGCAGACAAAGAAGAGACAAGAATAAATAAGTGAAATGGATAAATGCAGTGAAAAAGGTAGTGCAGCCAGCAAGTGGTAAGTGCATGATTAGTCAGATGGGAAATATCTGATCAGTGCAGAAGGGGAGTGGAGGACTGTATGGATACAGATCCCAGATCCCAGTGCCAGGGGTGGCCCGGAGGCAATGCAGGAGGGAGGCATGGTGAGCAGGTACCTGGACCTCTCTCTCGCGGCAGGCAAGGTGCACAGTGCTGCGAGAGAGAGGCAGATCAACAGGGCAGAAGAGGGGTAAAGGCAGAAGCGAAGAGGAAGGTCTTGAGGTGTTTCCGGAACCGGAGATGGTTCTCCTCAAGTTTCAAGGTGTTCGGGAGGCTGTTCCAAAGGGAGGGCCCCAGCCGAAGACCGAGATCTGCCCCTTGCTCGTTTCTTTGAAAAATAACAGAGTTAGAAGTAGAAGAGCGAAGGGCTCGAGACGGGAGGTATTTACGGAGGGATAGTTTGAGGTATTTTGGACCCAGGCCCCAGAAAGCCTTGTGGTCAATGCAGAGGATTTTAAATTTTTCGTAGTTGTTGTAAGTGGTTCGTAGAGCAGAGGGCATTCACATCCCCTGTTCTTTTAACTGCCCTTCCCAGGCCCCCCAACCCCCCTGTTTTGCCCTTCCTATTAGATATGTTTTTCAGAAGGTTTATAATGTTACCATGGTTTCTTTCTGTCCTGATAAACATGGATAAAAATAGATAAGGCCACTAAATTCGAAAGATGTATGCCACCCTTGTTCTAGTCTTAAGGGAATTTACTGCTAGACAAAGATGTCAAATTCACCTATTGGAGGGATTTGTCAGGCAATTGTCCAATTTGTGACAACTAAAGATTTTAAAACTGAGTCATTTGATTTATTGGGGCAGTAATTATAGTATTACTAGGAGTGCAGAGGCGGTTGAATCTGGTCTTGCAAAATCCACCCCATACAGATTTAGAGCTTGTTAACAAACTATATACTGAATATAAACGTACAATTAATCAAAGAAAGCAGAATGTTTTCAATCGTACATGAAGAACTGCTTTTTGCTACTAAGACTAATAGTGGTAAATTGTTCTGGGCTACAATAGCCAACTCTATGAGCACTTGATGTGATGCAGACGTAGGGTCAAATATGTAGCCCTGTGATCGTTGGATTCACTAAAAATCTTCTGGATCCAAAGGGAAGAAAATGATAGACATTTGGTAATAGACACTTTGGTGCAGCTGAATGATTTTGCTCGTCAAGACAGTCCTTTATGGCACGCAAGGTGGATTCCTTTCCTTGGACTCCCCTTAGTGTGAGGGATCACACTAAGGGGAATTCAAGTGTGACCCTAAGGGGGTTCTGTCACCGGTGGTATCCCAGAGGGACATTGTACTGGCACTAAGCCCGAAAGGGCGCCTTCACACATAAGCACTACTGGGCACAAGCCAGAGGGCAGTACGCCTACCAGGTCTACACCTGCCTGAGGGCAGTAAGAAGCCTACTCGTACAGTCTCTGCCCCCCATGTCTGTCTTGCGCCCCCCTTTTCGCCCAATGACCGTCTCAGCGCTCCCCACCCACCCCCTTGCCCCTTGTGACCGTCTTTGTGCTCCCTCACCCCTATGACCACCCCATACTCGCTCCTTCCCACCCCTTCACTCCTCATGTAAATCTCCAGCATTACCCCAATTGCCGTCAGGCATAGTAATCGTAGCCGACTGTCTGTTTGCAGCCACCTGCCCTCACCCCGCCCCCTTTTTTTGTCCATAGCACTTACTCTTATCATTTGTCCCGTGACCTTTGATAGCAGCTTGTCTATCCCCCCTTCCCTCCTTGTCTTCTCCTCCCCCGCACTACTGTGAATTGTTGACTGACTTTTTATGATAATCACTTGTTTTGCTCCACGCCCTCTCACTCCACACCCCCCATCCCCCTCCTCTTGTATACTCAAGCACCACATCAATTGTCGTCAGGCATAGTAATGTTACTGCTGGTTTGTTTTTCCCCTTCCCTTCTTCTCCTTAATTGTTCCTTATACTTGCACTATCTGAAATGTCGACAGGCTGATTAGGATAGTTATTTTTCACATTCTGAATTGTTTCAAGGGCATTGTAAGAATGTAATTGTATTCTCCCATGTTCCCTCCCTCCTTGAAGCGCTTTGAAACACGTTGTGTATAGGCACTATACAAATGAACAATCAATCAATCATGCTGATCCTGGTCCCAATCAAGGACCCGAAGCTCTTGCAGCTAGCCCCACTTGCCAATGGATTACAGAATCCTACCCAGTCCTTGACTGAGGGCCTTTGCAAGTTTCTCACACCGGTGCTATCCCAGAGGGACATTGCACAGGCACCAGGCCCGAGGGGGCGCCTTCACACATAAGCACTACCGGGCTCCAAGCCAGAGGGTGGTAAACCTACCACGTTTACACCTGCCGAGGTCAGTAAGAAGCCTACTTGTACAGTCACTGCGCCAGACTCACATTTCCCGTACATTCCTGTGGGCGCATGAGGTGGCGCTTCTGAGGGCATGCAAGGACCAACACCTCTATATACAGGCCTGATTTTACCCCAAGGTTTGAATGGTCTTCCTCTTCCATGCACATGCACCAAACACCCTGGTGTACAGCATACCCTGTGCCATTGATGTCAGTAAGGTACACAGAATCATGTTCTATGCAGGCTTGGAAAGGGCCCAGCAGGCCTCCTTCCATCACACAACAGATGTCAGGGTTATTAAAGGTTCTCATAAAGGAAGTGCTGCCGCAGGCACCTATGCAACCTATGGTGCACAAGCAAGCGCCAGTTCACATACTTGTGCATCCTCAACCAAGTGCAATCCCCATAGTACAGAGTACGGTGAGGCTCCAGTGGGACAGCTTAGTATGGGAGATGACTCAGCAGTGGCTCAACCAACAATGGGTGAGGATCAAAGCATAGCACATCTGTCCTTGGGTGACACCCAGGACCGGCAAGATGCAGACGAGGAGGATGATGCAGATGTGTTGTCAGCTAAAGCCTTCATGACCAATTGGTGGATAGCCACTGACATGACACGCAGAGCTCCGGGATACAAAGTTCAACACAGACGTCCAGGAGTGTATTCTGGACCTACTCTTATGTCCCGCCCCCTTTCCTCCATACTGCATGGGCGTCCCTTCCAATGGACGAGAGACGGATCCCTTGTGAACAGAAAAGAATCTTCTTCCCCATTCAATTTAGAGGTGTGCAGGGTGCGGCCCCGAGAGCATGCGCTAACCTGACTACGCCCACCAGCGCCACTCCTCAGTGCCCTTTTCCGCGTCACAGGAACGGGCCGATTTCACCTGCTCCCCTGGGTTTGGCTTCAGCCATGTAATACCACGTGCTCTTTCCCGAATTCTTCTCCTTTTATCTTTTTGTCTTCTCTGTCATTCAGGTACTTGGTCCTCCGGCGTTGCACTTCTCCCCGGCATATGTCGACTTCAGAGGGCTTCAGCAGGTGTCCAGCCTGTGAGGGGTTCTTCCCTACGTCTGACCCCCACACTCTTTGCCGCCTTGGCCCTGACCACGGCAGGCAAGGTTGTACCTCGTGCGACGCACTGACTCCATGCGCACTGAAGAACAGGCTAGCTATGTGGAGGGAGCTCTTGGAAAGATCGCCTACAGAGGACTTGAAAAACTTTGTCAAGGAGAGATCGAGGCCCAAAGGAGGGCCACTATTTTCCATCGCACCCTGTCAGGGCGACTCCTTCCTGAGGAAACGTCCAAGCGAAAGGAACCTCTCTGGTTCCAGTACCAGCACATGCACCTAGGCTAGTCCAGCTACCGGCCTCACAGCCGAGCGGTCGTCGGATCCTTTCGGAATCAGTGCTGACGGACCGCAAGGTTATTTTACTGGGTGTACACCTGAGGGGCAACACCCTAGTACCGGCTCAATGTGTGAGGGGTGCCTGCACGCAGCACTTACGGTGGCAAAGCCGAGGGCAATACGCCTTCTAGGCCTAGACTTGAGGTGCAGAGGAAGCCTCATGCTCCACCACCATGAGTCTTGGAGGAGGCCGGTCCCAGGAAGCCATGCACCATGACTTTGGCACTTGGCACGCAGCTCGACAAAATGGTCGCCATGCCAAACAACATGGACACTCGTCCGATGCCACTCCTAGGAACAGAGCAGACGGGTGAACGTGTTTCAAGGTGGGACTGGTGTCAACCAGGTACGTGGCCTACAGTTGGTTCACTACTGTGGGTAACTTATAATTATTCTGCAAACACTATTGTTTGGACAGCAGTGCCAGGTCGGACATGGCTTTTTGCCACACAGTACTGAGGAAACTATTTGCTTAATAGTGTACTTCCACTCTCCTCCCAAAGGACAGTATGGAGGAATAGGGACGGGATGTAGGAGTAATTAAGTTACTCGCTCTAGTGACTAACCTACTCCTAGTCCATAGTCCCCTTTCCTCCATGCGACTCTCACGCCTCCCCCCTGAAATTCAGTTAGTTATTAAACAGGCCAACGCGTAAAAGGGGGACTGAGGTGAGGCGCTGGATTGCACATACTATACTTGCGTTTCGTCCCCTTCCCTCTATACTGTATGGGCGTCCCTTCCATGGGACGGGAGACAGAACCTTTTTCAGCAGAACAAAAAAAAATCTTCCCCTTTAAAATTAGAGGCACGTGGCCCAGGGAGCATGCACTGCCCTGACTCCACCCTCCAGCGCCACACCTCAGTCCCCTGTTCCGCGTCGACGGGAACGAGCCAAATTCACGAGCGCTGCTGGGTTTGGCTTCGGCCATGTAATTCCATGCGCGGATACTTCTTCTTTGTCTTTTTTGTCTTTTTATCATTCAGGTACTCGGTCCTCATGCGTCATGCTCCTCCACTGCGCGTGTCAAGTTCTACAGGGTTCAGCAGGTGTCCATCCTGCAACAGGCTCTTCCTAACTTCAGACCCCCACACCCTCTGCCTACGTTACCTTGGCTCAGACCAGGGTTGGCAATCATGTTCGGCGTGTGACTCGCTGTCCTCGAAGGCACTGAAGAACAGACTGGCCAGGTGGAGGGAGCTCTTCCAGAGGTCGCCTCCAGAGGATCTCAAGAATTTTGTGAAGCATCAAACCAGGCCCAAGGTCAGGCTATTTTCCAGCGCACCCCGCAAGGGAGACTCCTTCCCAGGGACTCTCCCGCGCGGGAGGGACTGGCCAGGTCCTTCCACCGACACGTGTACCGAGGCTGCTACAGCTAACAGCCTTTGGGTGAAGGGGTCCTCGGATCGACGCCACCCACCCCCCTGACCCCTGGGCGCAGTGTTGAGGGACCGGAAGGTTCTTGTACCGGGCCTACACTGGAGGGGCTACGCCCTTATACTGGCACAGTGGCCGATGGGGGCTACGCCTTATCACTGGCAATACGTCCTGAGGGGGCGCCTAAACGCAGCTCTGACCCCCGGGTCGAGGGTGTTAAACCTACCGTGCCGAGGTCGGATGAGCAAGGTAGGCCTCTTGATCCGCACGCAAGAGTCTTGGATGAGGCTGGGCCCAGCGGGCTGAGCAACACGTGGCAGACACATGGCAGGCAGCTCGACAAAATGGCCGCCACATCAGAAAGGGGCACCCGTCCGACACCATTCCACGAATTCGGGGAAGAACGAGTGTCAAGGTCGGTCTGGCCTCAACCAGGTACGTGGCCTACACTCTACCCTTCATTTGCACAGGGCAACTTTCCCATACGTCCATATGGTCAGGGTACGCAGCGGCTCCAGCAGCCCCCGGTCACCCTGTCGGTACCCCCTGCCACCTCTTTGGCCTCTCTCCGGCACCATCTACTCCTCCTCCTCCCAAGATCCTCAAGATCCACTGGATACAGACGAGCAGGAGGATCCGGACACGCCATCCTCAGCCAGGCCCTTCCATGAACGTCTTGCTGGCCATGCGGAGTACCTGGGCTGAAGTCCTCACGAGACGCCCCTCTGCCAACACAGGGATTCCACTGCAAACCGATGTAGTCTCCCTAGCCAAGAAGGGTTGGCTCAAGCCCCACTCAGTCCAGCCGGTCAACCGACGCCTGGACGCCAAGTACCGGCAGATGGAGGGGGATTCACTCTTGCTCTTCATCCATCCTCAGCCACACTCAGTGATCGCTGACTCCAAGCCTCAGTCGTCCTCCGCCTCCTCTGCGGCGCTGCTAGGCAAGGAGAAGATCTTGGAGGCATACAGCAAGAAGATCTACTCCAACGCCTCCTTGCACCTGCGTCATGCTAGCGCAGATGCCATGCTGGCTGCCGCCAACCAACGGTTATGGCGGGAAATTGCGGACTTCCTCCCGGAACTCCCCACCCAGTGCCAATCACGCTTTAAGGAAGGGCTAGCGGAAGCCAAGCTCGTGGCGCATGATCTCATGGAATCCACAGTGGCTCATATTGATACCTCAGGCTGTGCCATTTGCTTTGCCACGGACATGAGGAGAACAGCCTGGCTCCAGGCAACGAAATTCAACCCAGATGTCCAGGAGCACATTCTAGATCTACCGTTCGAGGTGGTTGGGGGGGGCCCTCTTCCACTCCTTTACAGACGAAGAGCTGGACAAGAAGAACAGATCACAAACGGCAAAGTCTTTATCCATTCTTACAAAGACCATGCCCAAGTCGTACACCCAATCTCAACAGTGCTCGGAAAAGGGTTATACATATCGAGGGTTCCGCGGCTTCCAGGAACGCAGATCCAGGCAGCCGGACCGCTCGCGTCTCTGAACCGGCACAAACAACAAAAGGGGGCGTGGGGGAGTAAGGGCTTTTTCCAGTCCTCCCTCCTCAGCGTCCGCCTCAGAGGGAAAGCATGCATGAAGCGCCTCTTTGGGTCCATGTGTCTCCGGTTGGGGGCAGGCTTGCTCTCTATGCACAATTCTGTCAATTTCGTGGACCCTGGATCCTCTCTGTAGTATCCATGGGATATCACTTTCCTATGCCAGCCTCTTCCCCCCCCTCCTTCCCTCCACTCCCACAGGTTGGCACAGCAACTCTTTTGGCAGAGGTCCGGTCGCTCGCAGAGAGCCAGGCAGTGTAGGAAGTCCCAGTCTCCCAGCGAGGCTTTGGCTCCTACTCCAGGATTTTCGCCATTCAGAAGAAGAACCAGGTGGGCTTGAGAGTTGTGTTGGACCCTTTCCACCCTCAACCTCGCCCTACCCCTGCAAAAATTCAAGATGGTTAAGCCAGCTTTTATGGCGGAGACATTGGACAGGGGAGACTGGATGTGCTCCCTGGACCTGAAGGACGCGTACCTACACATCCTGATTTGGCGGCCCCATTGTTCTTTCCTCTGGTTCTGGATCATGGGCTACCATTTCCAATACAAAGTCTGTCCATTTGGCCTCAACCCGGCCCCCAGTGTCTTTACCAGACTCATGAACGCTGTGGAGGCCCTCCTCACAGTGCAGGGCCTCCACATCTACCCATACCTCAACGACTGGCTCGTCAGGGCTACATCTCCGGAAGCGGTTCCCCACTCTTCCCATGCCCTTATGAACAACACGTGCTCAAGAGGGTTTTCCCGTTGGAAGACAAAACCTCGGCCATCAAAAGGGTCTCTGCCCACTTCTTCAGCAGAGACGGGACCTCGGCATGGTGGTACCAACATCTCCTGGCTCTACTGGCAGCGGTCCTGGTAGCCGTGCCGCACACAAGACTTAAGGATGAAAAGGATTCAGCTGCACTTCACGGCCTCATGGAATCGGGGCCGGGGTTCGCAATCCCAGATGATCAACGTTCCTCCATCTCTCTAACCGGACCTAACTTGGCGGTCCATGGACTGTAACCTACGGTTGGGCAAGCCCTTTCGGCCGCCCTCTGTGCCGGCCACCATCACCACAGACTCCTCGCTTGAGGGCTGGGGAGCCACCCTGGACGATCTCTCGGTCAATGGCACCTGGACTTGACAGGAGCAGGAATACCACATCAATTGGTTGGAGCTGAACGCCATCTGGCTAGCGCTCAGAGCATTCCTACCACTTCTCAAGGGAAAAGTTGTCCTCATCCAGACAGACAACTCGACCAGCATGTACTACGTCCACCAGCAGGGAGGCACCAGATCCCCTCCTCAAATGACCTAGTTATTCTGGAGATCTTCAACAGGTGGGGTCTCCCCCCCGTGGATTTCTTGGCCACCGAGGCACAACAAGAAGTGCCCCCAGTTCACATCCTGGCAAGGTCAGGACCCCGGCTCTCTGGGCGACGCATTTCACCTTCAGTGGACCAGCATGAAAGCCTACGCCTTTCCGCCCACTCCTCTGATCCACAGGGTAATTTGCAAGATCAAGGAGTCTCACAGACTCGTCATCATTCTGATAGGTCCATGGTGGCCGGCCAGGCCATGGTTTTCGGGGCTCCTCAGCCTCTCGTAGGTGTCCCCTATACACCTTCCGATGGGCCCAGCACATCTTCTGGCGCAGTAGGGGAAACTACCCCTCACAGCATGGACCCTGAGCAGGTAACACTTGGGCACCTTAGCCTCTCCCAGGCCAATCTGGAGATCATACAATGCGCCAGGAGCAAAGCCACCAGGGCCCAGTACAAAAGCAAATGGACCAGATTCTTCCGCTGGGCAGACTCCAGGGGATTTGACCCCCTGGCCTGCAATTTGTAGAACATGCTCTCCTTTTCGGCGCACCTCGCTCATTCGGACGTACAGGTGGACACCTGCCGCACATACCTTGCAGCCATTGGGCTAACAGGAACTCAGAGGAAGGCACTTTTTCCTCCTCCAACCCTATCGTCAAACATCTGACTGGTCCCGCTAGGCTCTACCCGCCCATCAAGAGACCACACCCTGTGTGGGACCTTAACATTGTCTTGCGCGCCCTGGTGCACAAACCATTCGAGCCAATGGCGTCCGTGGACATTAGGCTGGTCACCATCAAGACGGTCTTACTAGTAGGTCTTGCCTCGGCTCGCAGAGTCAGCGAGATCCAGGCACTGGTCGCCTCTGAACCATATACCACCTTTCACAAGGACAAGGTAGTCATGCGGACACACCCGGCATTTCTACCGAGGGTTCCATCTGCATTTCACTTGAAAGAAAAAAAAGTCCTTCCTATGTTCTTTCCCGATCCCAAGGATGAAGCACAGAGTGCTGCACTGCCTGGATGTCAGGCGTGCCCTAAGATTCTACTTGGACAGGACCAAGGGCTTCCGCAAGTCGGACGGTCTGTCATTTTTGGAGGCTCGAGGCCAGGCTATCGGGCCAATAAGGCCTCCATATCCCGCTGGATGGTCTCTGCCATCAAGGAAGCATACGAGGGCCAGCACAAGCGGCTTCCGGCCAACATGCATGCCCACGCAGGCAGGGCCAAGGCAACGGTCCTCGCATTCCAGTGCCATGTCCCTTGGCAAGTCATAAGCAGGGTGGCCACTTGGGCCTCTCCCTTGGCTTTCTGCAAGCATTACTGTTTGGATGCCGGCTCTAGATCTGATGCGGCTTTGGGACAGGCGGTTCTCAGGAACCTATTTGCTTAAGGAGGGTCTCCTCTCCACCCTGGGGCTACCTTCAGTTGTAATAGCCCATACAGTATGGAGGAAAGGGGACGGGGACATAAGAGTAATTATAAGTTACTCACCGTAGTGACTAACATACTCTTGGTCCATAGTCCCCTTTCCTCCATACGTCCCACCAACCTCCCCCCTAATAATACTGGTGTCATTTAGGCAATGTTAAATCTCTTGTTGACGCGTCAATGGGGACTGAGGTGTGGCACCGGAGGGCGGAGTCAGGGCAGCCAATGCTCCCTGGGCCACGCCCCCACGCGCCTCTAAATTTAAAGGGTAAGGAGGTTTTTTCTGGTGTAAAAGGTTCCGTCTCCCACCCATACAGTATGGAGGAAAGGGGACTATGGACTAAGAGTACATTAGTCACTACGCTTAGTAATTTATAATTTATTGCACACATCATAATGGGAACAAAGAAGTTCGACTATTTCAAATAGATTGTGTCCTCCCACCTATTCCTCATCTATATCTTTGTTTTCAGCTTCAGTTGCTTTGGAAAAAAATGTCTCGGCAGAGGGCACTGTGCGTCGAGCCGGTCGACTCGATGTCCCCTGAGGACTTCCATCTTGACAGACGTAACCATAGAGTATCAGTGCCGGTGGCTTCAGTTCCATTTTTCCTCGATTGCTTTACGAATTACTGCGCTCTTCAGTTTTCTTTGAAAACATATCGAAAGTGGCCTCAGCTTCACCTCTGAAGACTTCAAAGGCGGGCTTCAAAAAGTAGCCAAAATGCAGCACCAAAATATCCATCACCGACCTGCGTAAGATATTTATCTGGTGCCTGGGCGTCGAGCATGTAACCGACGACTATAGATCCTGTCAGTCGATGACAGGTAAGGCCTTGAAAGTGCTCACAGCTAACCTGTCATTGGGTAGAATTGTCCCCAAATCCCTGTCCACTCTATCTAAATTTGGGTCATTCCATGAGCCGAGCGATTTCTTCTCCTCCTAAAAAATGATTTTAAAATGATTTTAAAAACGGCCCCATTCGAGGAGCAGACACTCCATGTCTTCATTGAAAAAGTTGACGAGAAGGCATAGTTCACCTTCTTCATCAAGGAGCATAGTCTGCCCAACAAAATCTTTCTTCGAGGAGTGGGAACTCTATAGGAAGAAGATCTGCAAAATCTTCGAGGATCAGGCCCTGTCCTCCTCGAAGCACAAGAAAAGTGCCCATGCTAAGGTCGATGACGAGCATGAGGCCAAGTTAAAACTCTGTGTGCCCTCTAGACCGGGAAAGAAGCCTAAGACTACTCGAGAATCTTGGAGTACTCGAGATAAGAAATCATTGAAGAAACCGTTGAGTCGAGGGTCAAGTCCCTCGAAGCACAAGGCCAAAGTCAAGCCGTCAACACCATTGATGCTGATAAATAAAACATTGACGCTGATGGTACATTCTTCGACGCCAGGAAAAGGTTTTTAAACCGTTACCTAAAAAGGATTACTTTAGATCCTAAAGGGCTATGAAATCTCAGGTGATGGCCCTCCATGTGGTCTCTAATGGATACTCCCCAAGTATTACAACAAAAAAAATACTAACCTGCCTGAATGTTTCATTTCAGAAGAGACCAGGGTTAGGGAACTACATGACACCCTACAAACAGGTTGTACGGTAGACATCTTCCCAGAACAAAATTTTGGGAAACCAGCCCCGGCTGATCATGCAGATTCATTTTACAGAAGACTGATGTCCAGAGTGGTGGAATTCCTAGGATGGAGTATCCTGCTTTTGAAAAAGACGACCTGACTGACCTATTGGACAAAGGTTCTCAATATGACCTTCTATTACCATTCCATGTGGCACTGCAAAAAAAAGGTTGCGGCTAACTGGTACGCTCCAGAGTCCAGCCCGTGAGTTAACAAAAATCTGACACAAAAATACAGGCCATTCTATAGCGACCCTGGCTACCTGTCAATACATCCAACTCCGGAAAAAGCCTTGTCGAACAAGCAGCTACATTTTCCTCCAAGCAAGCTGCGTACTCAACCAAACCCCCTCATTGGGATGACAGTGATTCTTCGGCAAAGGAAGTCTTTTCTGCTAGCAGCATGGCTTTAAAGTCTGCTAATTCCACATGTGCCCTTGCAAAGTTTACATGCACTGTGTGGGACTGCATAGCGAAGGCGGCTGATCACATCCATGAGGGTGAGTAAAGAGACGGCTTCATGAACATGATCAGGGAGGACAAGGAGGCCATGTGTGAGTCTCTGTAATCAGGTGTAGGCACTGCTGACAGCAAGCACCGTCCTACGCAGATTTGCGTGGTTGCAGGATTTGCACCTGATGTACAATCCAGACTACTTAACATGCCCTTTGACAGCTCCCAATTTTTTGGGAAAAAAGGCTGACCAAAGACTTCAAAAGCTGCAGACCTCAGTTCTTAAGTGCCGCAGTCAGGCAGCTACAGACATTTCACCCCAGTAGATCATCTTGGAGGGGTAGGTCTTTTCGCTACTACTCCTCAGTTGGAAGAGCGAGAGGATAGGCTGGTCAAAAAGGACAGACGATTCCCTTGTGGTGGACGAGGGAAAGCCCGCCCAAGCAGCTCCGTCTTTACCATCAGCTGCTGCTACATTCGCCTCAAATCCACTCAACATATTGACTCCCGACACCCCGGTGGGAGGCAGACTATCACAGCATCTGAAAGAGTGGCGAGGTATTACTTCAGAACCATGGGCACTAGAAACAGTATTCCAGGGTTACTGCCTCCTCTTTATACAAAGTCCTCTGGATCATACACCTGGAAACCATTTGCTAAATGTCCAGATCCATTCCTTTTGCAGGAAACGTTGACCCTGCTAGAGAAAGGTGCTATAGAATCAGTACCTGTGATGGAGAGGAACAGAGGATGGTATTATCCCGATTTCCTAATCCTCAAGAAAGGCGAAGGACTGAGACCGATTTTGGACTGGAGATACTTGAATAAGTTACTCAGGAAGGACAAGTTCATGATGGTCACACATTCTCAGATCTTTCATGCCCTCCAGCTCCAGGATTGGATGATATCGTTGGACCATCAGGATGCTTGCTCTCATTTCACCCCAGCCAATCTATCACAAGCATTTGAAGTACCTGAGGTTCGCCATTGGTTGTTCTCATTATCAATTTCGAGTTATGCCATTCGGGCTGATCTCCGCCCTGGTTAATGGCAGTGGTGGCAGTAAGTCTCAGGAGAGGGGGGGATTCACATCTACCCCTACCTGCACGATTGGCTGATTAAATTTCAGAATTCCCAGTGTCTTCCGGCCTTCGACTTTTTTGAGGTTGCTCAGTCTCATGACATCCTGCATTATTCTGGTGCCAAAGGCTCGCCTGAGAATTAGATCCCTTCAGTGGGCTCTCAGAACACAGTGGTCCCAATTCTCAGGGAGGATGTCAGACCTCTTTCAGATTTTGAGTCTCACCTTCTGTGGTGGGCCTGCAAGGACAACATTCTGAAGGAGAACCCTTTTGGCAACCATGGCCGGAGATCACAGTAATGACGGACGCTACACCCACTGGGTCTGGAGCCCACGCCAATGATCCGAAAATCAGCGGTCATTGGTCTCCATCGGAGTCAAACCTGCACATCAACCTTAAAGACCGTCAAAGAGCGCAAGGTGTTAATTCGCTTCTGCTTCCTCCGATTCTGTGATCCTTGTTCGCTTGTGACCTGCCTAACAACAAGCTCCTGGCTACTCCCTGCATCAGCTTCAGCCTAGCTCCTCGTTTCTGCTGCTGTATGTGCGACACCTTCAAACTTGATTCTGCGCATTGCTCTCAAGCTGAGAACAATTTGTTTTCTACCCCAGGTTCGATCTCATTATAGATACCTCTAGTATTCTCTGGGCTACGAGTAGTTTCATCCATTGCTAGTTTCTGGACCTAAGGTCAGTGCTCGCATACTTACCTGAT
The DNA here is from genome assembly GCF_040938575.1 of Ambystoma mexicanum. Classification (NCBI taxonomy): domain Eukaryota; kingdom Metazoa; phylum Chordata; class Amphibia; order Caudata; family Ambystomatidae; genus Ambystoma; species Ambystoma mexicanum. The sequence continues at coordinate 303,252,822 of NC_090937.1, forward strand.
ACTTCTCTAGGATCCAGACCATTGCAAGGTTTGAGGCTAAACTGGCAAGCAAAGAGAAAACAAGGTAACCAGCCTTCTCTGCTATTCCCAGCCTACTGTAACACCATCTCAGCTGCAATCTGGAACAATCCTGGTGTTCAGGGACCAACTCAAGACCCCTTTCCTTAGGGAATACTATAGGGACACTTCAGACCTGCTATTCCTAGGTATATACCATCACTGTAGTATGGGTTATCATAGCTATAATCTGTTATCCCTGCTCCCCCACGTTGTCTGTTAACCCCAAATTACTTGTACAGCGCTTTGTTGATTCCTTTCTAGGTTTGGCTATATAAATACAAAGTATTAGTGTTACAGTAATTACTAGTGTGTATGTTCTTTGTATTTCTCTAGATGAACTGAGACCAGCTGTTTGGTTATTCTGCATTTTTTTTATGTCCAGGAGTGAATTAGAACAAATGCCTCATCCCTTTACTGTTTCCTTAGCAACATATGCTAATGCATATCCCCTGCTCTTGCGCGATCTGAATGACTCGGCCTAGTAGGATAGCTGTCTGTCTTCTCTCTGTTCCCCCTTCCTTGCCGGGCCTTGAAACACTTGTGTATAGCCATGTTATAAATGCCATATCATATCATATGCTAATACCAAATACATGTATTCATATTTGTACAGCATAGCGTGTGGTGTATTTTATTGTGCAAGTATCTGGGATCAATTTTTCTTTGTAGCAAGCCTGTCGCCCACAGTACCTCACCAACAGTGCATTTTGGTCTAATTTGAATTGCTCGCTTCACACCCCCACCAACGAAAACCCTCCCTAACCAGCACCACTCTCGGCCCCCTTTGACCTCCTTCCCTCGTAGTGCATGTGATCATTTTTTGCCAGACTATTAGTATGAAAAATACATAAGCAAGGCCCTAAAAATAAAGTATCACAACCTAAAATTGATTCTCGTTTGCATGGATTAAAAGAATGGTGTTAACTTGTATTGTGAACCATTGCAAGAATATAGAATTGTAGGGAAATTTGAGATTTCGCTTTTTGGACTTGCCATGGATGCTACTTTTTAAAAGATGGTGGCCTGTCCAATGTTTTATTATTCATACTAGCTTGAAAACTTGCCTCCTATAAATCTGCACTTTTCCAACATCCTCTACGTTGTGAAAGTAACGTTTTTTTTTCTTCATTTTTTTGCAGGGCATTTGGAAATGGTAAGGTTTTTGTTAGCAGCAGGTGCAGATCAGGAGCATAAAACCGATGAAATGCACACTGCTCTAATGGAGGCTTGCATGGTAAGAGTGGATATGCTGCAAGTATTAAAATATATTCTTTAAATTTGTCATTGGAAAGTTATGCAATTTAATCATAGTCATGTATTCTCCTAAACGCTAATATTTATACTGTTCCTTTGATATTGGAATGTCTCAATTGCTGTGCATCTTGCCACATAAAAAATTGCTGCTTGTGCTCAAAAATACAATCAGTGAAAAATATTTACTACATTCCTGAAAGCGTAATCTGTAATGCCATAACTGTTTAACAATTGATAACAGATGAATGATTAATTGACTAAACTTTGATAAAACAGCATGAATATTTTCTTCTGTAGGCAGCCCAGTTTGCCTGTTCCCCTATTATGCCTGTCATGTTTTAAACTAACTTTTGCTGATGTAGCAATGGACAATCTGACTAAATCGTCAAAATGCTTATTTTATTACGTCATCTCCCAAAGTCTTTGAAAATTGGTATGTCTGTTATATTTGATCTGTCTTGCTCAGATTTCTCGAAGCACTGTCCTGTACACCCACCAATTTCTAGATCTCCATTCTTCTGGAAGAATGTACAACTTTTGTTGGCAGGTTCAAGCTATCTCCCATAAAGGCAAGCACCCAATTACGTTTGCCACGACATTTCTGTTTAGTGCTGTTGCAGAATTCCCCTTTTGGGGTACTTCTGTAACATACTATAAAACCTCTAAAACATTTGTTTTTACCCATTCGTTTTTTTTTTTTGGATCGTTGACATAATTTTGTGGTTAATACGACTTCTCCTGGAGTCTCAATGCCAATCTAACCCTTAGTTACTATATGGTAGTATGGTAGCTCATATGACTTTGTATAGCAGTGTGTTTTAAGCACCCCATCTTGGCCCTAGGGAGATTGTATCACCCTAATCCGGTTTTGTTAAAAAGGGTGGTGTTAGCTGTACCTTAGTTTGTGGTTCCCCACTATTGCGATAAAAACGTCTGTACCCGTTGTAACCCAATAGTAGCACAATGTACCTTTTTGGTAGCAATTGGAGTACTAATGCTTTTTCCAGTCCTACTCTGAGCAGTTTTGTCAGTGCACAAAGTACCTTACAGTACAGTGCACTGGGTTCGCCTTTTCATTTTTAAGTCCCTAGACACCCTCAAAGGATTTTTCAGTAAATGTACAAATGTGCCCTGGACAGAGCTGGTGGCAGCTGTTACTTTTCATGTATTTTTAACCCTTTTCTATGGTCAATACCGCGTGTTGCCCAGGACAGTGGCCAGTGCCTAAAATGGCCAGGCCACAAGGTCCTTTGTTCGTTCCTTTGTCGATCTTGTCCCTTTGCCTTCCCCATGTCGAGCAGACCCTGGGAAATTCCTTATTTGGTTATGCAGACCCTGCGCAAACCAAAGCTTTTGCAGGCTTCTGCATGCCTTGTGTGTGTGCGCGCGCGCCCAGGATGTGGGCTGGATTTTCTAGTTCCAATAGATATCCTGGGTGCCAGTGTATCTGGTGTGCTTGGAATGACTGGAACCACTGTGGTCCATGATTGGTCCACATTTGGGATGGCTGTATGTGAGCAGATCTCTCATTGTGTCCTCTTCATTTTTGCGCAAAGGAGATTCTGGATAAGAGACCAATTTCAGGTCGATCTCTTGAGTTCACAACGAACTTAGTAAAGGAGCCAAGTATCCTGAGACCAAGAAGCAGAGCTGAGGATCTGCTGGCGACCCTCTGGAAGGTTTGGCACTCTGAGCCCGCTGTCCCGTTGGACCCCCTGTTTCGGATTGAACCTAGAAAGTCTGCAAAGGCGCTTCGATCCATTGGAAGAATAGTGGGACTAACTATTCTCGGCACCTCCAACTTAACCTGTAAGCAAGCCTTTTTGGAAGTGTTCCTGGACCACCCAGTGAACTGACCAGCTCGCACAGGACCTTTGCCCTGGAACCAGCGCCGCCTCGAGTTGTCACTTGAGCATTTGGAGACTGTAAGCTCCGGGTATAAGGCACTCTCCCACTGAGTTTTGTACGCCTAGCATTCCTAGGTATGGAATTAGGAGAGTATGCCTGAACCTGAGCATACACGGTCGCTGTGTCGCCCAGCTGTGGTGATAAACTTTGTGGGTGCCTTGCTTCTGTGCCCCTCTGTGCCCTCAGAATCGCTGCAGCGGAATTGGCCTGATCCCTTCATCAGGAGCAGAGAATCGCCACTGTCGTGCCACAGAATCATTCCTGGAACGCAACCCCTGAAAGCTGCAGCGAAATTGGCCTGATCCCTTCATCAGGAGCAGAGAATCGCCACTGTCGTGCCACAGAATCATTCCTGGAACGCAACCCCTGAAAGCTGCAGAGCCGCGCAACTGCAGGATTTGAACCTGCGACCGAAGTGGACTTGACTGCCAAAGTTTGGTTCGCAGTGAGCTGAGGGTCGGTGAGTTCTTGCAACCCTTACCGGTGGCTCCTGGCGCATCCATCAATTTTACGCACAAGTGTCCTCTGGGGGCCACTCTTCTTTATCGAGGTTGCCTGTGCTACCGAGCTATTCCCAACTCTTGGATCCTGTTCTGTCCTCTTGGGGAGACCCTCATTGAATAGAGGGAACTTATTCTTCACTGCCTCACTCACCTTTCTGAGTTGCTACATCCCCTGCAAGAGACCCTGTTTTGGCTTAACCGTATGATCGCGTGCACCAGCACCGAAAGTACTTATGAGCGCAAGGCTCCACACATCCTAGGGACTGCACTGCCTCTCAGTTAGTGTTTGAATCGTGAAGGACTGCCTAAATTATATTTGCACTGTATGCTCCCTTTCTTTACAATTTGTAGACCCATACTGTGTGCTGTTCCTTTAGGCCATTTGTGACTGTATAGATGTTTAATAGTAGTGTTGTGTTAGTTTAGTTATTACTGCTGATATTTGCTTTGAGCTTGATTTTAAAGGGCATTTAATAAATGTATATGTATTTTTGATATATACACCTGACTGAGAGTAATTTGTAGTATCCTTTACTGTGTGTGCTCATTGTGGACTTTTGATCACCCTCACCCCTCCTGAGACCTAGTCTTGACTGCTGCCAAAGCTACCTTGATTGGTCTGACCTGTCCAAAGGTTACCCTGTTCCAAGAAACTAGGCTGGCCTTCTGAACCTCTGCCCACCAGGTCAGAGTTCATAAATCCATATTAACAAACATCCCTTGCAGGACTTCTGGATATCACCTACAAGATGGGGCTCTTCCAGGACAGCAGCAGAAGGTGGTTGTCAGGCCTTCTTCCAACGGATCCACTGTCTACTTACATGTCGTGCAGATGGACAGGATACTTGGCTCCTTTAGGCTTCTTCCAGGATCTCTCTTGAATGGATGCAGGGGTCCTCTTCTTATCCAACGGGCAGGCAAGAGTCAAAACCCCCACTTGCCAATCTGACGCACACACCACCACACCCTCACCCCCTCTCCCCCACACACACACACCCCACTCCCCCCTCCGCTCCCAACCCAATTTTTGGCCGGGAAAGCTGTGCTTTTCACAGGCTAGTGTAAGTCATGTGGGTTGGAAGCCAGGTAGTCGGTTGGTACTGGGACTGTCTGGTCCCAATCGACATACTGGTTTCGGTGTGTCTAAAGTGTATCCATGAGCTTGCCCACAGTGGACACTGTCGAGTGGGGGTCGGGGCAGATCTTTCTATTGGTTGGGCTGAGTTCCGGCACTCGCCTGAATTTAGGAAAAGAGAAGCGTCTTGCAACCATTCCCATAGATCTGAAGAGGAGCCATGTCCCTGTGTGTCTGCACAGACGAGCGAAGACCCATCCTGACGGGAAATGCACCAAAAGACTGAATATTTAAAGAAAACGTAGGGCATAATTGACAGAATTTAGGCTGCATGAAAATCTCATATAGCCTAAAAATGTGAACAAATATGACCTACAAACGCATACTCTTACGTCCCGTCCCCTTTCCTCCATACTGCATGGGCGTCCCTTCCAAGGGACGGGAGACAGAACCTTTTTCACCAGAAATAACCTTCTTACCCTTTAAATTTAGAGGCGCGCGGCCCAGGGAGTATGCGCTGCCCTGACTCCGCCCTCCGCCGCCACACCTCAGTCCCCTTTTCTGCGTTGACGTGAATGGGCTGAATTCACCAGCGCTCCTGGGCTAGGCTTCACCCAAGTAATTCCACACGCTGATAATACTCTTCTGTCTTTTTGTCTTTTTATCATTCAGGTACTCGCTCCTTGGGCGTCAAGCTCCTCCCTGGCGCATGTTGACTTCTACAGGGTTCTGCAGGTGTCCATCATGCAATGGGCTCTTTCCAACTAAAGATCCCCACGACCTCCTCCTACGTTGCCTTGGCCCAGACCACGGCTGGCAAGCTTGTACTGCGTGCAACGCGCTCTTCTCGAGGTCTCTGAAGAACAGAATAGCCAGGTGGAGGGAGCTCTTCCGGAGATCGCCTCCAGAGGACCTAAAGGACTTCGTCTATCATTGATCCAAGCCCAAGGTAGGGCTGCTCTTTTCCAGCGCACCCCGCAAGGGAGAATCCTTCCCAAGGACTTGCGCGCGATGGACCGCTCAGGTCCTCATACCAGCACGAGTACGGAGGCTAAATTAACTACTGGCCAGAAGACCGAGTCGTCAGTGGATCCTCCTGGTGAGAGTGCTGAGGGACCGGAAAGTTCTTTTACCGGGTCTTCACCCAAGGGGCCACGCCTTAGTACCTGCAATATGTCAGAGTGGGCGCCTATACGCAGTTCTACTGGCAGATCTGCTGAGGGCGGAATGCCTACCAGGTCTCGGCCTGAGGAACAGGGTAGGCCTCATAATCCAAACTCAAGAGTCCTGGACGGGGCTGGGCCCAGTGAGCCAAGCAACACGACGCAGGCATGTCGAAGGCTGCTTGACAAAATGGCCACCGTACCAAACATTTCTGACATCGCCCGATACCGCACCAAGGCAAGGAGCAGGTGGAGGAACATGTGTCAAGGTGGGACTGGTTTCATCCAGGTTTGTGACCTACAGCCTACCCTTCATTTGCGCAGGCCAGGTTCCCGCTGCGTTCGTATGGGCAGGCTACGCAACGGCTCCAGCAGCCCCCCGCTACACCGTCAATATCGCCTACCCCCTCTCTAGCCTGTGAGGACAGATTTTTTTAAAGGTTACTCAGGCTCATGAAATCTCCTTGGAGGGGGGTCATCCTCAGGGACGCCATCAGGGACGTGTTGCCTCCAATAGATCGGCGCCGCAGGTCCCAGTATAGGCGCCCCTGGCCCCTGTTCAGCCTCCGGGCTCCCCAACCGATAGTGCAGGCAGTTTCGTACCAGCCTCCACTGCAGCCTCTGGCTCTGGTCTCCAGACCCCAGCCTTTGGCTCCCAGCACCCCTCCACCGATGCCAGACCAACCGGACCCTCAGGTGGACACAGATGAGGAGGAGGACCCCAACACAGTCACCAGCCAAGGCCGTCCATGAACGTCTTGTGGGTCTGGCAGAGTACTTGGGCTTTCCTCAACCCGAGGTTGAGCAACCATCGGAGGGGGGGCCTCGCTGAATTCCTCACGCTACATCCCGCATCGAGAACAGGGATCTCGATGCAGAAGGACATAGTTGCCTTGGCCAAAAGGGGCAGGCTCAAGCCTCACTCGTTCCGGCCAGTCAATCTTTGGTGATCGCTACGGCATCGCTATACTCCAAGCCTCAGTTGTCCTCGACCCCTTCCTCTGCGGCGTTACTAGGCAAGGAGAAGATCTTGGAGCCGTATAGGAAGAAGCTGTATTCCAACGCGTCCCTGCATCTTCTTCAAGCCAATGCGGATGCCATGCTGGCAGCCGCCCACCAGAGGTTTTGGCGGGAAATTGCAGCTTTGCTCCCAGAGCTTCCTACGCAGAGCCGATAACGATTCAAGGCGGGACTGGCAGAGGCCAAGATGGTGGCACAGGACATCATGGAGTTCACCGTCGCCCACATTGACACCTCAGGCCAGGCTATCTGCATTGCCACGGACATGAGGAGAACAGCCTGGCTCTGTGCTACAAAATTGAACCCGGATATCCAGGAACGCATCTTAGACCTTCCGTTTGAAGGGTGTTACCTTTTACACTCCTACGGATGAGCAGCTGGACAAAAAGAAAAAACGCTTATGAACGGCCAAGTCTTTATCCATCCTCACAAAGACCATGCCCAAAACGTACACTCAGTCACAGCAGTGCTCGGACAATGGACGTACATATGGATGGTTCAGCGGCTTCCAAGAGCTGAGGTCCCAGCAGCCTGACCGTTCGCCGACCCAACATCAGCACAAGCAACAAAAAGGGGGCGGGGTGTAGTAAGAGCTGTTTCCAGTCCCCATCCTCCGCAGCAGCCTCCTTGGGAAAGAAGGCATGACATGCCCCTCCGGGTCCTTGTGTCTCCAGTGGGGGGCAGGCTTGCTCTCCATGCACAGTTCTGTTACCAGATTTTGCGGACTCCTGGATCCTCTACGTAGTATCCACTGGGTACTGCCTACCCATCCCAGCCTCTCCTCCCTCTTCCCCTCCCCTCCACTCCCACAGGTTGGGGCAACAACTCTTTTGGCAGAGATCCGGTCGCTCGTTGAGAGCCAGGCAGTGGAGGAAGTCCCAGCCTCCCAGCGAGGCTTTGGCTTCTACTCAAGGATTTTCGCCATTCAGAAAAAAAACAGGCGGGCCTGAGATTTGTGCTGGACCTTTCCACCCTCAACCTCTCCCTACATCTACAAAGATTAAAGATGGTTACTCCAGCTCTAATAGCGGAGACATTGTGCAGGGGAGACTGGATGTGCTCTCTGGACATGAAGGACGTGTACTTGCACTTTCCGATTTGGCAGCCTCATCGTTCTTTTTTATGATTCAGGATCATGGGTTACCATTTCCCATACGAGGTGCTTCCCTTTGAACTCAATTCGGCCCCCAGGGTCTTTACCAGGCTGATGAATACAGTGCCGGCCTTCCTCAGAGCTCAGGGCCACCACATCTATCTGTACATCGACGACTGGCATGTCAGGGGCTTCATCTCCGGAAGTGTTGCACTGCACCGCTCACGCCCTCATAAACACACTTCATGATCTGGGCTTCTCGCTCAATCTCAAGAAGTCATAGCTGCAGCCTACGCAGACTCTGACCTTCTTGGACCTCATCTGGGACACAGGCTCCGAGAGTTTTTCCTTCGGAGGACAAGATCATGGCCATCAAGAGGGCCATTGTGCACTTTCTCAGCAGAGAAATGACATTGGCCTGGTGGTACCAACACCTACTGGGTCTCATGGCAGCGGTTCTATTGCCCGTCCCCCACACGAGGCTCAGGATGAGGAGGATACAGCTGCACTTCGTGGCATCATGGAACCAGGAGCTGGGCTCTCAGGCGGAGCGGGTCAACGTTCCTCCTTCTCTTCACCCAAACCACACATGGTGGTCCAGGGACTGTAACCTGCGGACGGGCAAGCCCTTCCATCAACCTTCCCCACAGGTCACCATCACTATGGACTCCTCTCTCGAGGGGTGGGGGTGCCACACTGGACAACCACTGCATCCATGGCACCTCGACCCGGCAGGAGCAGGAGTACCATATCAATTGGCTGGCACTGAAGGCGATCTGACAAGCGCTCGGAGCCTTTCTCCCGGCTATCGAGGGCAAGGTTGTCCTCATTCAGACAGACAACTCATGTTCCATGTCAACAAGCAGGGAGGTACCAGGTCCCCTCCGCTGTGCAGACTGGCAGTCAGTATGTGGGAATGGCCCCTGGAGAACATCTACCTCACAGCCGTCCACCTTTTGGGGGAATCCAACCTGAAGGCAGACAGGCTCAGCAGACTGGGAGCGAACAATTACGAGTGGCAGCTAAACGACCTTGTACTGCAGGAGATCTTCAGCAGATGGGGACAACCCCAGGTCGACCTCTTTGCTTCCTGGCACAACAGGATCCAGTGACGTCCGCGGATATCAGGCTGGTCACCATTAAGACGGCCTTGTAGTTGGACTCACCTCGGCTCGCAGGATAAGCGATATCCAGGCGCTGGTCTCCTCCGGGTCCTATACTACGTTTCACAGGGATAAAGTAGTCCTGCGGACACACCCAGCGTTCCTACCTAAGGTGCCTTCTGCATTCCATCTGAATGAAGAAATAGTGCTGCCTACGTTTTTTGTTGAGCCCAAAGATGAGGCAGAGAGTTCTGGACGTCAGGCGTGCCCTGAAATTCTGTCTAGACAAGACCAAGGGCTTCCGCAAGTCGGACGCACTTTTTGTCACATTCGGCGGATCAAGGCCAGGATATCAGACCTCCAAGGCCTCCATAGCCTGTTTGATGGTCTCGGCCATCAAAGAAACTTACGAAGAATAGCAGAAGTCACTGCTGGCTAACATGCACGCCCACGTGGTCAGAGCCAAGGCAACGGCCATTGCATACCAGCGCCATGTCCATTGGCAAGTCATAAGCAGGGCGGCCACTTGGCCCACTCCCTCAGCTTTCTGCAATCGTTACTGTTTGGATGCCAGCTCCAGATCTGATGCGGCGTTCAGACAGGCGGTTCTCAGGAACCTATTTTCGAGGGGATTCGGTCCTCCGACGTATTCCATATCTATGACACCATATCTATGACAGTAATCACCACAGCTGTGCTGCTTCGGAAAATCTTTCTGCGTTGATGACACTGATAGGTTGTCCTGGAGGGCCTCAGTCGAGCCGACGTCACCGGATGTTATAAGTAGGACGCACGACGCCCGTAGCCTCAGTTCCGTTTGTTCCGTGAACATGTTCGCTTCGGAGATCTCGGCGTGCCTCGATTCTACTGAATCCTGTTCTTTCGGTTCTTCGAACCTGTTTTCTTCCTTGCTAATTGTATGTCGTCTACGGCTTCTTCCACCCTGCGGTCCGGGTTTAAGTGTCGGGTGTGCGGGTCCAAGATGTTGCTGACCGACATGCACAACACGTGCCTCTGGTGCCCTGGGGAGGACCACGATACGGATGACTGTGTCGACTACCAATCACTCGCATAGAAGGCCTTGCAGGAGCGTAAGAAGAAGCTGTCGGTGGGTAAGGTGGCCAAGCCCCAGAAGTCACGTTCCACTGGTCTTTCAACAGATGATTCGAGGGGCGACTCTCCGTATTGTGGTCGTGAGTCCGGTGGTTCTGGGTCCGGGAGTCGGTCCTGCCTCGTTGAGGCACTACAGGAAGCGCCGTCACAGGTCGCCTTCCCCGTCGTCCTCCGAGGACTCCGCCCATCGGTGGGTTGCTTGTCCCAAGAAGCATTCCACTCCTGAGGAATGGGATTCCTTCCGAAAGGAGATGTTGGCGATTTTCCAATTGCAGGGCTCTAGTCCGTCCGCGTCGTCGAAAGACGCTGGCTGTGACCGTTCTAGAGACGCTGCTCGTATGCCTTTGGGTTCGAGCGGTCATCGCGACCACCGGGCACCTTCGAGGTCCTGGCCGGACAAGGATGGTCGCTCTAGACATGCCCGTTCCAGGTCACGGTCCTCGACGCCCTCGAGACCGCGAGAACCTGTGAAGTCTTCGAAGACATCGACACCTGTGGCGCTGAGGTCGTCGACAGACTCTCTCGAGGCTCCACCTCTGAGGAAGTCATCGACGCCATCAGTGCCTAGGCTGTCGAGAGACACGCTAAGGCCTCCGCCCTCGAGGCCTGTGTCTAAGCAGTCGATGCTGTCGGCGCCACGCTCGACGTCGATGCCCTCGACGCCTTTCGAGGCGGCGTTGTCGGGGGTCCCCCATGGCACGGTGGAACCCCCCCAGAAAGGCTTTGGCCAAGGCTAAACATGTCTTTGTTCCTTTTTCTGTACCCTCCTTCCAGCCTCTGGATTATATTTCTGTGGTGGATGAGGGGTCTGAGGAAGGTGAGGTTCCTGATGACCTTGTTTCTGGTCATAGTCAACTTGAGGACCTGTGTCAGTCGTTGCACGACGCCAGTGGTCTAGACACCTCTCCGGAGGTGGAGTTTGGTGGCCAGAGCCTGGCACGCATGCCGAATCCTCATACTGGCACCTCATGACGAGGGTCACGGATTATCTGGGGTGGTCTGCCCCCCCTGGGGATTTTCAGCAGGATGACCTGACTGATATCTTGGACCAAGGTCCACCAACTGACCCTGTGCTGCCATTTCATATGGCCTTGCAGAGAAGGGTGGCTGCGGCTTGGACTTCTCCAGAGAGTCTCCTGGGAGTGAGCAAGTCATTGCCGAAGAAATATCGCCCAGCCAGTGGCGACCCCTGCTACTTGACCACACACCCCACTCTGGAAAGTTTGGTGGTGCAGGCGCCTACGGCCCCCGCAAAGCAGGCGTCGTACCCTACCATCCCTCCTGATGGGGACGACAAGCGTTTTGACGGTTGGGCGAAGGTGTTTTCTTCTGGGGGTATGGCGCTTCAGGCTGCCAACTCAGTTTGGGCCTTGTCTCGTTTCATGCACACTCTGTGGAACTGTATTCCCTTAGTGGCTTATCATATTCCCGAAGGGGAGGAATGGGATGGTTTCCTTGCTATCGTACAGGATGGCAAGGATGCCATGTGTGAATCCGTTCAGTCGGGTCTGGACATGGTTGATTGTGTCAGCCGGTCCATGGCGGCGAGCACTGTAATACGCAGGTTTGCGTGGTTGCGGAAGTCGGAGTTTGCTCCTGATGTGCAAGCCCGGCTCCTCAACATGCCCTTTGATGGTGAACATCTTTTTGGCAGCAAGGCTGGCGAGAATCTTGAGAGGTTGCAGACCTCCAAAGCTGCAGCAAAGTCGTTGGGCGCTGCAGTTCGCCAACCTCCGCCTTTTCGTCCTAGGGGACAGCAATGGAGGGGAGGTTCCTTTCGATATTACTCGTCCTTTAGTAAATTGAGAGGAGCTGCAAGTCAAAGGGGCAACCGTAGGAGTGCCATAGGTGGAAAACAGGGTACTCAAGGTGCCAAGGCTGCTCGGGCAGTTGCCTCTTTGCCCTCAGGCACTGCCGCAGCCGCTTCAGCTCAGTCATGAGGCCCATGCTTCTCCGGTTGGGGGAATGCTGGCACAGCCATTACTTCAGATGTGTGGTTTCTGGAGATCATAGCCCACGGCTACTGTCTTCCTTTCCGGCAGAGGCCTCACGACAATCCACCAGGGAATCTCTCTTTGAAGAGTCCGGATCCGCTCCTTGCGCAGGAAATTCAATCCCTGCTGGAGAAAGGCGCCATAGAACTGGTGCCTGTAGCGGAGAGGAACAAGGGATGGTATTCCCCTTATTTTTTTATTTCGGAGAAAGACGGGGGTATTGAGACCCATCATGGACTTTCGCGGTTTGAACAAGCTCCTCAGGAAGGACAAGTTCAAGATGTTTACTCTTTCTCAAGTCCTCCAGGCCCTTCAACTTCAGGACTAGTTGGTGTCTCTCGACCTCAAGGACGCTTATTTTCATGTGCCGATCCATCCCAAGCACCAGAAGTACCTGAGGTTCGTGGTTGGCGACTCACACTTTCAGTTTCGGGTCCTGCCGTTCGGATTGACCTCCGCCCCGGGGGTCTTTACCAAGCTCATGGTGGTGGTGGCAGCGTATCTCAGGAAAGCGGGTATTCATGTCTGCCCCTACCTGGATGATTGGTTGATCAGGGCGCGCTCTCCTGAGCAAGTCCTGGATCATCTGTCCATCACCTGCCACTCCCTCCACAAGCTGGGCTTCTCCCTCAACTTAAAGAAGTCCCATTTGACACTAACTCAGAGGCTCCAGTACATCGGAGCGTTGCTCGACACATCCCTGGGGCAGTGTTTTCCTCCCCAGGTGAGGGCTCATCACATTCAGCAGATGCTGCACAAGTTTCAGCTTGCCCAGAGTTTCCCAGCGTTCGAGTTCTTGAGATTGCTCGGCCTCATGGCATCCTGAATTCATCTGGTGCCAAAGGCCAGGTTGCGGATGAGATCTTTGCAATGGGCACTCAAGCTCCAGTGGGCTCAGTCCTCCGGCAGGATGTCGGACCCTGTTCAGGTGCCGTTCTCATTCGCCCAGGACCTTCTGTGGTGGTCCGACGAAGGCAATCTGATGAGGGGGGCTCCATTTTGGCTACCCTGGCCGGAGGTGACGATTGTGACGGATGGGGAGCTCACGCCAACAAGTTGACAGTCAGCGGTCGTTGGTCTCCGTCGGAGTCCAGACTCCATATCAATCTGTTGGAGCTGAGGGCCGTCAGGCTAGCCCTGAAGGTTTTTCTGCCGACTGTGCGAGGAAAGAATGTCCTGATCCTGACGGACAACACAGTGGCCATGCACTACCTCAACAAAAAATGGGGGGGGAGGAGCAGGGCCACTTCCTCTGTGCAGGGAGGAGATGCAGCTCTGGTTCTGGGCCATCCAGCAGGAAGTTTCGGTCTCGGCAGTTCATCTGGCCGGAGATGAAAACGAGACGGCGGACGCTCTGAGCAGGCAGAGCGCGATCTCTCACGAGTGGCTCAGGAGATTCTCCTGGAGATCTTCGACCTTTGGGGGACCCCTCAAGTGTATCTCTTCGCCTCCAGTGCCAACCGGAAGTGCGAGAGGTTCTGCTCGCGGGAATTTCCTCCAAAAGGAGCCTTAGGAGACGCGTTCATGGTGGAGTGGTCCTTCCCACTGCTGTACGCGTTTCCTCCAGTCCCCGTCATCCCACAAGTACTGCGGAGGTTACGGAGGTTCGGTTCCCGGATGATCCTCATTGCTCCGGCGTGGACCCGGAGGGCGTGGTGCCCGGACCTTCTCGACTTGTCCATATGCCCTCCACGTCGTCTTCCCTACCGAGACAATCTGCTCTCACGGAAGGGAGGTCAGGTTCTCCATCCAGAGGTCAGATCCCTCAACCTTCACGCTTGGCTTCTGAAAGGTTGAGGTATAAGGATTGGGACCTCCCTGAAGACGTGATGGAGGTGTTGCTCTCGGCCAGACGGCCAGCAACAAAGTCCCTGTACCGTTGGCATAGGTTGTGCGACTGGTGCAGGGTTAAGAATGTGGATCCTTTTGCATGAAACATTCCCATGGTTCTGTCTTTTTTGCATTCTTTGGCCCACAGGGGCTTGCAAGTGGGTACCGTTAAATGTTACCTGGCAGGGCTGTCCATATTTAAGCGCTCGTCTGAAGAATGTTCCTATTTTTAAATTCCTTTAATTTCTCAGTTTCTGAAAGGGCTCACTAATGTGTTCCCTCCGTCTCCTTTCCAGGTGCCCGGTTGGGATTTGAACCTTGTTCTAAAGTTTCTGATGGGTGCTCCGTTTGAGCCTTTTCATTCATGCCCTTTGAGCCTTTTCATTCATGCCCTTTGAGACTGTTGACTCTTAAAACTGTATTTTTGGTTGCGGTCACTTCCGCTCGCTGAGTGAGTGAGTGACAGGCACTTTCAGTTAAGCCACCCTTCACTGTGTTTCATAAGGACAGGGTTGTCCTTAGAGTTCGTCCTTCCTTTCTTCCGAAGCTGGTGTCGGAATTTCATTTAGGCCAGAAGGTTGTTCTTCTAGCGTTTTATCCTCCTCCATATCCTGGTAAGGAAGAGGAGAGGCTCCATAGGCTTGCTCCTAGGAGAACATTAAGCTTTTATATTTCACGCATGTCCCGGGTCAGAGTGGACGATCAACTCTTCATTGGTTACGTTGGAAAGCATTTCCGACAAGCGGTGACGAAACAGACTTTGTCTCGCTGCATTATTTTGGCTATCTTTGAGTGGTCGGCTTGCGGGCCCATTCTACGAGGGGTATGGCTGCCTCTACTGCTCTACAGAGGGGTGTTCCTATTCGTAACATCTGTGATGCAGCCACCTGGGCTTCGGTACATACTTTTGTACGTCACTACTCCCTCGATTCCATCCGTGGGCAGGATCTGGCCTTTGGCAAGTCGGTTCTTTACTCCGCAATTTGATTGGGCATTCTAAATTTCTGTTTTCTAAATTCTTTTCCCACCTCCTTGCATTGGTACTGCTTTGGGAGTCTGTCATAGATATGGAATACGTCAGAGGACCCAATCCCCTCGAAGAACAAGTTACTCTTTTACCTGGTAACGTTCTTTCGATGGGATGGTCCAAGGACGTATTCCATATCGCTCCCTCCCTGCCTTCCCCGCTACAGAATTTCTTATGTGATTGCATCTTATGTTTCCGCAAGGCTTAGTGTGTCAGACTGGCAGAAGACTGGTACCACACGTTCTGGGGAAAATACTACAACTGAGGCTACGGGCTTCGTGCGCCCTACTTATAACATCTGGTGACGTCGGCCGTCGGAGGTCCTCGAGGATGGCGTATCGACGCAGGACGCAGACGCCGAAAGATTTTCCGAAGCAGCACAGCTGTGCTGATTAATGTCATAGATATGGAATACGTCGTCGGACCATCCCATCAAAAGAACGTTACCAGGTAAGAGAGTAACTTGTTCTTTTAATAAACTTTAATTTTTCTTTTTTTTTTTTTTTTAATAAAATGACATTTTTTTGAAACATATGAACAAAACAGTCTACAACCTTAGTCCCACTACAAGTCCCATGAGGCTCTCTGCCCTCAGTAGTCTCTGCCTCAGTCTCGCCCTCCAATGAGAGCCCTCCTGCTGCTATAAGGTCTTCTTGCTTACAGGTGCCTTCCTCTTCTTTTTTGGTGACTGAAACTTTCTGTAAACTGGTGTAGATCTTAGGTTGTCGCTGAATATCTCGCTGCCTGTCTTTCTCATCTAGATATCCAGACCTGTCTTTCCTCCATAGTTAATCTCGAGAGTTTTTCTGCTCTTCCCCTTAAAATAAAGAGAGATAGCATGTTAGGGAGGGGAATTCGATGATCTCCACATCTCTGCGCCTGAAATAAACATGTTAGCTCATCAAGTCTCTCATTATTTCATTAGCGGAATACCCTCAGGGAGGGATAATGCTTGCCTGCGTCTCTTTAATAGAATCAAGACTTCCTGCGCTGTGCGCTTTGCCAATCTTCATTCTATGACAAGACCGGAGACGAGCATTATGCTTGTTCAAAGCTTTGCACTACTGCCATGGCAATATTCTCCACTGGCCTAAAGTAGAAAGTTCTGAAAACTGAGTCACTAGACCAATCTGCTGCTTTGAGCATATCCTGCAGCGGAACTCCGGCTGCAAAAGCTCCTGAAGCCATAGATCCTCTTGCTGAGTGTGCTCCGAAGACAGAAATGTCTATGGCTGCTTGCTCCGTGACTTCTCTCACCCATCTGGCTATGGTGGCTGGGGCTACGGCCTTAAAAGGTTTTCTGCGCGCTATGAGCAACTGCTTTACGCCGTCTGGCCTATCTGCTGCTTCATAAGTTTTAATACATTTTGCCACACAGAGCCTAATGTTAGGACAATAAGGGTGAACTATGACTTTAGAATTAGTTTTGGTTCGCTGCGCAATGTTAAACGCTACGCCCTCAGGGTTAAAGATCTTTCTATCAATCTCCAGTGCTTTTACATCTGACACTCTTCTACATGAGACTAAACAAAGCAGAGTAGCTAGCTTCCCTAATAACTGCCTTTTGATAATAGATCATTCCTTGGCCATTGCTCGAATAGGTGTAACACTTTATTGACAACCCACAGTATGGAATACTTTGGCTCTGCGGATTGTCATCTTAACGCCTTTGATCAATCTGACTACCGCTTGATGTTCCCCTACTGGTTGCCTTTCTACCAATTCGTACCCCGCTGAAATGGGTGTTCTATAAACCCCAATTGTCCTGAAAGCCTTTCCGCTTGTAGATAGAGATGCAAGGAAATTCAATATGTGCTCTATAGGGGCAGAAAAGGGAGAAATGCTCCCCCCCCCCCCCTGCACCACAATTCCCAGGTTTGCCAAGCGGAACTATAGCTCCGGATTGTGGATGGTGTCCATGATACTTTGATAAGCTCTGTAGCTTCTTCTGAAAGACCGGACAAGCACCATCTGCGCCTGAAACTCTGCACGCTATTAGGCTGAGGGTGTTGTCTTGAATCAGGGGATGAGGCGTGCCCTTCGGATCCACTAGGAGATCTGCTCTGTGGGCAGTCTTCTGAGGGAAATCCGTGGAAAGTTCCATCAGAACTGGAAACCACGCTTGCGATCTCTATTCCGGCATCACTATGACTAGTTTCGCCTCGTCTCTATGGACCTTTGCTAGTGCCCTTGCCAGCATCGTGAAGGGGGGAAAAGCATAATGAATGCAACCCTTCCAGTATTGAAGGAATGCATCCGTCCCTATCGCTTCCGGATCCAGTCTCCAGCTGAAGTACTTGGGTAGTTGGGAGTTTAGCCTCGACGCAAACAGATCTATATCGAATGGACCCCATCTCCGCTGTAACTTCTCGAAGACCGATGTGTGCAAAATCCAGTCGCTCGAGTCTGTCAGGTACCGGGAGTTGCAATCCGCAACCGCGTTCTTGGCCCCCGGAAGGTATTCCGCTTTGACTGCTATTTCTTTTTGTAGACAATAGTTCCAGAGATCCTTGGCTAGCTCCGCTAACATCATGGATCTTTTCCCTCCTAACTTGTTGATGTATCGCACTGCCGATATATTGTCCATTCTGAGAAGGATACAGCATTTCGCTCTCTCTCTGGAGAATGCTTGAATCGCGAAGGAACCCGCTAGGAGCTCCAGGCAATTGTATGTATTGCTAGCTCTTCCTGTGACCATTTCCCCCCATCTGCACTAGGCCACATCTTGCTCCCCAGCCTGACCTGCTGGCATCTGATTCTATAATCATCTCTGGAATCTCTCCGAATATGGAGCGTCTGTTCCAGGCCTCCATGTTGCTGAGCCACCATTTGATCTCTGATCTGCTCTCCTGGTCCAGAGTGACCGATTGGTGATATCTCCACCCCATCCGTAGATACTTTATCTTGAGTCTCTGAAGAGCTCGATAATGGAGGAGACCTGGGAAGATAGCCTGCATGGAGGCCGCAAGCAGTCCAACTATCCTGGCTAGATTCCGAAGCGATATAAGCGTCTTCTTCAGGGTCGACCTCAGATCTTTCTTTATTGATCTGATCTTTGCTACAGGTAGCTCTAATATGGCTTTCCTCGTGTCCACCTTAAAGCCCAGAAATTCTATTCTCTTGCAAGGTGAAAGCTCTGACTTCTCGTAATTTATTAGGAAACCTAGCCCTGTTATGAGAGAGATTACCCATTTCACCTGCATCTGCAGTCTTTTTTTGTCTTCGGCCATGAACAGTATGTCATCCAGGTAAATTATCATTCGTAACCCTTCGTCCCTCAGTGCTGCTTCGACGGGCCTCATCGGCTTTGTGAACGCCCAGGGGGCTGAGGTGAGGCCGAACGGAAGGGTCCTGAACTGCCATGTCTGTTTAGTCCATGTAAACTGAAGGAAGTGCTGATATTGTGGAGCTATGGGAATTGTCAAATATGCATCCTTCAGATCTAAATGAATTAGCCAGTCCTCCTTTCTGAGCTAATAGATGGATTCCCTCCATCTTGAAATGCTTGTAAACTAGCCAGCTGTTTAATTCTTTTAAGTTGATTACCGGCCGCACCTTACCTTTTCTGCGCACTAAAAACATATTGCTCAAGAAACCTAGCGAATGGGGCTGCGCTCTTTCTATCGCATGCTTCTCTGCTAGCGCTTGGATCTCTGTCTAATAGTCACGTCTCCTCCTTCGAGCAGATAATGCGCGCCGGAGGTCTCTCCTGACTGGTCAAGATCATGAAATCTAGATGATAGTCCTGCGCTGTCTGGATAATCCAGGCCTCTGACGAAAGATCTCGCCAATTGTGAATAAATAGTCCTCTCCTTCCTCCTGCTGGGGGGTATTTTGCGCTGCGCTCTCGCCTGCGTTATTATTTTGTGCCTGAAATAGCCTCTTCCTCTCCTTCCTCCGAAATCTCTACCTCGATTCGGGAAGAATGCGTCCTGCTGGCGTGACTCCCAATACTGGGCTCTTGGTACTGAGGTCTTCTGTTGGCGTTGAAGCGGCCGGTCGAACGACCCCTGAATCGACCAGCTATGGTAAAAACTCGTCCGGGGAATACTTTCTTGATTGAAGCCTGTGCCTTCTCTAGGGCTGCGTAGGTTCCCACAAACCTAGTCATTTCTTTGACAGAGGTGTCACCGAAAAGGAGTCTTTGGGCGCTCTCTCCTGCTTCATAAGAAGCTAAATCTCCTAGCTTTGCATCGATTTTAATTAGCATGTATCTTCTCTCTGCCGAGAAGGCTGAGTTAGCGTTGCCGAGCATACAGACGGCGCGCTGCGCCCAGCTCGCTAAAATATTGGGGTCCACGGGTTCTCCCGTGTCCTTGGATCGTTCAGCTAAATCCATGATTTTTGCAATGGGGCCTGATAGTGCCAGCACTTTGTCCTGGCAGGACCTCCAAGCGCGGTCCTTACCCTTTCTGAGGTCCTTGCTAGCTTTTGAGACAAGAGAGAGCATTTTGGGGTCGAGCTTGGGGGTTTCTGAAGCCTTACCGTTGAGCTCTGTTCTGGGGCAGTCATCAGCTCTAAGTCGAAACCTTGTCTCTTTCTCTAACGGCTTCCTAATTTTTTGGGCCATGTAGATCGCCACTCTAGGTGACGGGGTCCATTCAGTGGACCTTGGATGACGGATCGTGTCGGGTTCAAACACATCTGAGATATCGTCCTCAGGGGTACCTTCCACTGTGCTGGCTTGGGTGGTACCTGTTGTTCTGGGATGGTCTGGTACCTTATCCATGCTTTGCGTCTCGTCCTCTTCCTTCTTTCGACCAAATTCTTCCGATGACGACATAGCATCCCCTATATTCTCTTCCCCTAGGATAGGGCGGGGGAGGCTGGGCATAGCTGATCTGGCCATAAATGCTTCCTTTAATCTGTGGAATGCATCACCTGCCTCCAGGGGCTTCTCTCTAGTCCCCTTAATAGAGCCGAGGGGAAGGGGGGGTAGAAGAGTGCTTCCTCTTCCTTAAACCCCCTATTAGTCATCCAGAGGCTTAGTGGAGGTCCCCTCGTCCTGATCATCTAGTAAGCCAGCATTACTGCCCAACATATTTTCGAGAACCAACAATCTCTCCTGGATGGGCTGGACCCCCTGAGCTACAGCTCTGGCAAGAGAGTCCCCTAGGACTTTTTTTTTTAAACTGAGGGAGACGTCCCTCTCCTCCTCCTGCAGCTCCTCCTCCTGCTCCTCCTACTCCTCCCAGTATTCCCGGCCCCTGTCTGAAGCCATAGTGAAGTCTTAGGGTGACAGTCACCAAGGGATGGAATATAGTGTATGAGCCCTTCAGCTCTGTAGCTGTCTGAGAGGGTCAGAAATTTGCACCTCACGAGTGCTTCTTTCTGATTTTTTTTTTCTTTCTTTTTTTTTTTTTATAAGCCTCTGTTGGAGGAGCGTTAACTCAGCGTGATGATCTCCGTGTGAAGGAGAAAACTGCTCGACCGTTACTGAGGAGATCGAAATGGACTTAGAGCTGCACTAACACGCATGCGCAAAGCCGTTCTATTGCGATGCCACAGCTGTGCTCAATTGTCGGCTCGCGTCGTGAAGCCGGGTATGATATGATATGGTATTTGTAACGCGCCTATACACAAGTGTTTCATTGCGCGACGAGGCAGGGAGGGGGAACAAAGGGAAGACCGACAACGATCCTACTAGGCCCGGTGTCATTCAGATCGCGCAAGTGCATGGGTAGAGGGGAAGGGAAAAGTGCAAGGGGAAAGGGAGAGGGGAAAGTGCAGTACAGGGGTAGTAGAATAACAAGATAAATAAGGGCCAGCTGGTGGCAAGTGCAAGGTAAGTGCAGACAAGTGCTGGTGAGGTTAAAGAAAGGAGGGGTGAAACGAGCCCAAATGCTAGCGATAACGCTCGCGGGCTGTTCCCCTCCTGAGCAACAAGTTACAAGATTTACTATGATCGCGCGGGCCCTAGTACGAAATGTAAAAGTTAAACTGACTGCCTCAAGCCCAACCTTCACGCGTGCTTTATCAAATGAAACGCTGCGCTGGGAATGTATGCAAACTTAATTGCCGACTAAGCTATGTAGATTAATATCGGCTAAGTCTAATTATATAGTAGTATAACGCTGTTTGAATAATAACATGAAAGGGTCACTTAACTCGTGCCTGGCAGCAAAAAAGAAGAGGAAGGCACCTGTAAGCAAGAGGACCTTATAGCAGCAGGAGGGCTCTCATTGGAGGGCGAGACTGAGGCAGAGACTACTGAGGGCAGAGTGCTGTAGTGGGACTAACATTGTAGGCTGTTTTGTTCATATGTTTCAAAAAATGTTCATTTTTATTAAAAAAAAAAAGAAATGAAAGTTTATTAAAAAGATGATTAGATTTGAATTGCTGTGTTTAGCAGTAATAAAAGAAGAAATCATAATGCTCGCCTCCGGTCTTGTCAAAGAATCAGGACTGGTAGGTTTTCTTACCGGAGTATCAGCTTTGTAGTCCAATATGGTGTCCAGGGTTGAGTAGATGGAAGAAAGAGAAACGAGGAAGGGAAGGTTAGTTAGGAGCGGACACCCGATCGGCATGAGGGATACACTAGAGTCGAGTTGGTGCACACTGGAAGGTACTGCAGAGCGTTCAAAAGTCAAATGCACATGTACACGGTAAATGGGGAACTGAAGTTGCGTCCGGAAGGGTCAATGGATAAGAGGAGCAGAAGCTCTGTGGGATTGGGGCGATTTCAGATGCAGTAGCCCTTATATTGTTGTATGGAAGCAATGTGATCTCCCCAAAGTGCAGAATAGCAGGAGGCAGAGGAGGTTAGCTTACCACTGGGACAGAAGCGTGAGAACCGTCACTAGTGTGGGAGTGGGAAAACCGAGGTCCAAGGCAGGCCGTGGTCGAATATGTGCGGTCAAGGACAAGTCAGAAGTCAAAAAAAAATCTGGGGACAGGCTGAGGTCGAAAGGAGTCAGACAGCAACAAGACCAGTGGGCAGGGACAGCGGGTAATCAAAGGACAGGCAGGGTCGGCAATGATATCAGCAACAAGGAGTCTATGGAACAAGAACAACAAACGTAACTCAATACACCGAATCAGAAACAACCGTCCGGGGATGCGCAGTGATTTATGGGTAACCCGGAAAACAGCACTGGCTAGGCGCCGCCGCCGCGTTCCGTGTCATATGACCATGAAAGGATCTGGAACTCAGCGTTGTCATGGGCTGTCTCGTGAACACATGTTAGGGAGAATTCTCTGTTTAGGCTGAATTTCCTAACCTAGTGAGTCCCCCAGCAGCTTTGCTGGATTTTTGGGGTTTATTTTTTTCTCCTGCCAAGAGTGAGACTCTTTTACCCTCACTCTTGGACATGATTTGAGTGTATTCCTTTGACTCTAGATGTGTTTAATGGGCTATGGGGTCTTTTACTCCATAGGGCTTCATGTGTTTTTGTGATGTGTGTTACACAGCACCCTCAGTGCAGTAACACAGGGGTGTCATAGTGACCCCCCAGTATAGACTCCCTACCCGGGGACTGACTACTGTCTCCCAGGGCATGTAAAGTCACCATTGACTTTACTAGTCTTGAATTCTGAACAGAACCAGTACAAACCATCATATTGTGGACGTACTGGCTGGGGCAATTCGATTGCCCTGGGGTCTGTTAGTCGAGGGGGCACGTCTCCGTCCCCCCTGATCGAGTTTTGGCTGGTGGCAGTGGATACTACTTTTTATATTCAACCGTAAATATTTCTCTATGGGATTTTCCCATTGTTCGAGGCTCCTATCTTTATTTATTTAATTACGATAGCCTCGAACATACCGCCGGTTTATTTATTTATTTATTAATTCTCCGGTTGGTATTTTTTGACGAAACTCTGTTCTAAAATGGCGTTTGTGTTCTCTTCTGTGACTCCAACCCAAGTCGAGCCCTTTGTTCCACTTTTTTGGCGGGCTTCTCCACAGAAGCCCTCCAAAGTGGTGCCACTCTGTCTGGGGTACTTAGGAGGAGTGGAGGGGGATTTAGGCACCCTGGACTGAGTTGCCTAGGCAACTCAAGTCGCACTCCGTCCTGATTGGCCCAAGTGGTGAGCCGTCTGGCTCTCCACTTAGCATGTTTGGGTGACAGCTAGGCTGAGTGGGGGTTTTCTGCATAAAAGCAGGGCTTTGGGGGCTGGAACTTCAGAAGTCACCACAGGACCTAAGAATCTGACGAGGGAGAAGTGAGCCGACCTACCACGACGACACCACCGGTGGAGCCCTGCTGGACCGTCTCACCACTTTTCCCAACGACAGAGGAGATCTCTCGCCGGAGAGTCTTCTTCCTTTGACTGGTGGGGATAACCAGTTTCACCGTCTTTTCGCCTTCCCGACGCATCTCGTGGGCGTCTTGCCTGTGCCAAGCACCCCGGCAACCGGAATACCACGTTTTACCACGACCGCGAAATAAAGGGTAATACCTTTAACTGGAAAACTCCGCGGCTGGTTTCTTCCCTGGCAGTGCAACGACCTTCATCTTTCCTCCAAGTCGAGATATTCTCTTCCTCTGGACGACGCCGAGACTTGCACCCGCTGCCAGGAACAACTGCTACCGCTGGAGGATCCTTCCCACTTAAGGTACCGTGTTCCGCCTGGCTTCCCTTGCCACCGACTGTACGGGGTAGATTTAGCCCCCGGCTTCCGAACCTGGGTTAGCCTGGGACACCCTGGCTAAACTTTTCTGAGCCTCTCTAAACTCTTTTCGAACTCTCTGCAAGACTTTCAAAGCCTAGTGTAACTGTGTGATCTTGGGCGCATTTGTGCTTTGCTCTCTCTAAGAGTGGGCCCAGCCTATGGACTTTGGCTCACAAGTGACTTTTGCTCTTCAGCCTTGTTAAGTGTTCCTAAATCTTAGAGTGGTGTACCTTCACATATTCTGTCTTTTTCCCTCCCTTCTTCATGAACTTATTGGAGTGCCATCTATAGTTAAGCGCTCACCTCTGTCTGGAAATAAGTGGTGTTAACTAAGACTTGTCTGATAAGGAATAAGGGTTGTATATATTATAATAGTAACTGTGTTTAGAGTGTTTTACAATAAGAGTGCTGCAGTGTTTCAAACAGTGTGTTTTTAAATAAATAATTATATACTTTGATACCAAAACTCTGGTCAGTGTTTGCTTGTGCTATTGTGTCTGAGTGCCTATTGTGTATACTTTGCATACTGCTTAACTCTTCTTGAGGGAATTGTGACTGCTCAGCCACAGCTACCAGGTAAATCTGGGTGGTACAGACTGCTACCAAGTGGGTTTACTGCTAACACCTGTAGTCCTAAACCTTTTGCAGTGTTCCCAAAGGGACCTGCAAAGGTTTCTGCCTAACACACCACGTTTCCATGGCAACTTCCAAGACGCTTTCCACCACGCGTAAAGGGGCTATCAGCTATTGTGTAAGCAAGTGAATGGCAAGGTGTCCCAATGGGCATGTTCTGGGTTTGGGAGGGGCTGGGTGGCCGGGAGGCATGACAGTTGAACAATCCGGCATTATCCCATTAAACCAAACTGGTTTCTGGTATAACTCAAACGCCAGTACCAACGTCCTGCACTAACATAATACAACAAGCAGGTGTTCGGAAGCTCTGAGTTTACGCACCATTCATTGATTTTAGTGCCGCGTCCGATACGGTGGACCGCATTAGGTTGTGGTACAAAATGTTAATAAATAACTTTCTGCTAAGGCTCCTAAAAATTATTCTTACTATGCTCTGAGACCAGAGTAAAGATTAGACTGGACCAGCAGGGAAAGACCACTGCCTGAATAGACACAAATAAAGGCCTCAAACAAGGCTGCTCTTTGGCCCCCATATTATTCAACTTATACCTGGTGGAGGCCCTGGGATCCCCCGACTGCTATAACCCCCCAAACTAGGTTCGGTATCATTCCAATGGCTGGGGTATGTGGACGACCTTGTAATTTTAGATCTAACGCCGGGTGGTCTGCAATCCTCCTTGTCCAAATTGAAGGCTAATGCAGTGGAAAACTCACTGGTGATAAAAATGTCAAAACCAAAAATAATAATCTTCGATTTAGGAAGGAGGAAAAGAAAAACTCGAACCTGGGGGATTGATGGGGGAAGCTGGAGGTGGTGCCGCCTTATAAATATCTGGGCATGCATCTGAACTCAAGATTGACCAGCTCTACACATTTCAAACAAGTCAGTGAGAGCCAACGTGATCCTGGGGGACATAAGCTCCTTCGCCAGGAGGGGAGGTGGGTTCTCAAAAGGGTCTTTGATCCTGCTTTACCAGCCTAAATTAACGACCATGGAAATCTATGGTGCAGAGGTTAGGTCTCTATCTATTCTAGATGAGCTAGCTCGATTGGAGAGATGTTTTCTAAGAAGCTTACTGCACCTGCCTCAACTAACTGTGAGATGATCTTGTTGGAATCTAATGTGATACCAATTCAAGGCCGGGTCATTTTGAGCTGCCTGACCACTTTGTGGAAATTGTATAATGCCTCAGTGGGAACCCTCCGGTCGATAATTGAGGCTTGCAAGGCTCCGGCCTCCCCAATGACGTCCAGTAATGTTGGGAAATTATGCTGTACGTTTAACAAATGGCTGTTACTGGCTCCTGGAAATCTTCTTGAGAAACCCTTTCTGGCGTACAAAATGATGATGAAAAGACATCCTGGTCGCCCATGGCCATGACCAGTCTGTGTTAAATTTGAGTACAAAAACCTCTGGAACAGAATTTGTGGCCTACATATTGACCAACGAGGGATCCCAAACTTACATCCAACAATTTGTGGGTTACTGTCTAGTTTGGAATTACTTAAAACAAAAATTCAATACAGACAGAAATAAAGAGATAAGCAGTGCATGGTACCAGGACCCAGAAGACACTAAGGAATGTCTACTATGTGGGGAAGGGGAATTGGAATTGGTGAGACACTTGCTTGTGTGTCTCTGTTGCGATGAGATCAGCGGGCATAAGGGGAACTTTACAGGAACATTTGCTTTGAAGTAAATTTATGAGTGGAAATAACCAGGCCTGTATTATTTATTTTACTATGTTTTGGAAAGAAATAGTGAAAATGTTTAATATTTTAACGTGATTGGTTTGGTCAATTTGAGATACCTTGAAATTGATTTTTAAAGGGATTGGTATCCTGATGGTTGTATAAAGTTGAGTAAACTAAATAACAAATAATAAAGTATTAAAAACTATGCTTACATTATTTGTTGTTTCCATTCAAATGGATTGTGTCCTACCACGTATTCCTAATCTTTGATATTCATTATCCAGCTTCAGCTGCTTCTGATTTATTTTTTTCGGCAGAGGACGCTGTGCGTCGATGGCATCGACTTGATGTCCCACGAGGGCCTCTGTTTCGAGGATGTCTTCGAAGGTATATATTGCACGCACAGCGCCGTTGGCTTCTGTTCTGTTTTTCTGCGAATGCGTTCGCTTCGAGAAATACTTTGCACTTCTTCACTTCGTGAGGACTGTTATTTCAAAAGAGATTGAAGAACATGTCTTCTTAGTCTACACTGACAACCCTGAAGACCGGGTTCAAAAAGTGTCACGATTGTGGGTCAAAAATGTCATTGACCGATCCGCATCGTATACGTTTGTGGTGCCTCGGCGTAGATCATAACACCTCGGACTGCTCCAAGTGCCTGTCGATGAGAGGAAAGGGACAACTCATATCCAAGGTAGTGGACTACATGGGGTGGAGTAGGCCTCCATTGGCATTCAAACAGGATGATCTAACAGACATCCTAAATAAGGGTTCTCAGTCGGATCCCATATTACCATTTCATATTTCCTTGCAGAAAAGGGCAGCGACGAATTGGGAGACACCGGAAATCAATCCACCTTTAGATAAAAACTTGACCAAGAAGTACCGCCCTTCCAGTAGTGACCCAGATACCTGTCCAAACACCCCACTCCAGAGAGTCTGATGGTGCAGACAGCTTCTGCAACATCTAAGCAAGCGGCTTACCCTACCATCGCTCCCAATAGGGATGACAAAAGAGTAGATGGGTGGGCAAGGAAGGTATTTTCTTCGGGTAGTATGGCGCTCAAATCTGCCAACTCCACATGTGCCCTGCTATGAGACTGCATTTCCATGGTGGCAGAGCGCATGCCTGAAGGGGATGAAAGCGACTGGTTCTTAGCCATATTTGGAGATGGCAAAGAAGCGATGTGTGAGCCTATTCAGTCAGGTCTGGATTCTGCTGATCGCATCAGCAGAGCCATTACTACTAGCACTGTTATGCGCAGGTTTGAGTGGTTGCGGAAGTCGGGTTTTGCACCTGATGTGCAATCCAGATTTCTCGGCATGCCCTTTGACGGGTCTCACCTTTTTGGCAATAAGGCTGACGAGAGTCTTGAGAAGTTGCAGACCTCAAAAGCGGCAGCCAAATCCTTTGGTGCCACTATTGGGCAATCTCAGCCTTTTCGACCTAGTGGACAACCTTGGAGGGGTAGATCTTTTCACTACTACTCCTCATTTGGAAGGGTGAGAGGAATGGTTGGTCAAAGGGGCCAAAAGTTTCCTCGTGGTGGACGAGGAAGAGGTGCAAAGCCAGCTCAAGCAGGGGCATCTTTGCATCGGCCACTGCATCAGCCTCCTCAAAACTTCTGAGGTCTTGAGTCACAGTTCACCAGTAGGAGGTCTCAGCATCAAGAGGAATGGCGAGACGTTACTTCCGAAGCTTGGGCTTTGGAAACTGTAGCCCACTGTTAATCCCTTCCTTTTTATACAGAGACCTCAGAGCAATCCACCGGGGAACCACTCTTTGCGGATTCAGATCCGCTCCTTGTGCAGGAGTTTTTAACCCTGCTAGAGAAAGGCGCTATAGAATCAGTTCCTGTAGCGGAGAAGAACAAGGGCTGGTATTCCCCTTTTTTACTAAAACGCAAGAACGACAGAGGACTGAGACCCATCTTGGATTTGAGATACTTGAAAAAGTTCCTCAGGAAGCACAAGTTCAAGATGGTCACACTTTCTCAGATCCTTCAGGCCCTCCAACTGCAGGATTTGATGGTGTCATTGGACCTTCTGGATGCTTATTTTCATGTGCCAATCCATCTGAAGCACAGGAAATACCAGAGGTTCGCAGTTGGCAGTTCTCATTATCAGTTTCGAGTTCTGCCTTTGGGGTTGACCTCTGTCGCAAGGGTTTTCACCAAACTGATAGCAGTAGTAGCAGCACGTTTTAGGAGAGGGGGGAGGGGGGAATTCACGTCTACCCCTACCTGGACGATTGGCTGATCAGGGCATGTTCTCCCAAACAAGTCCTGTATCATCTGAATGTCACCTGCCACTCCCTTCACAGACTTGGCTTCTCCATCAGTTACAAGCAGTCCCATATGGCACTGTCTCAAACTCATTCATCAGAGCTGATCTGGATACATCCTTTGGAAAGAGCTCGCCACCCGAGGTGAGGACTCAAGACATTCTACAGATGGTCACCAATTTCAAACTACCCAGCGGCACCCAGCCTTTGATTTTTTTTTTTTAAATGTATTATTATTATTATTTTTTTTTTTTATAGGTTGCTCAGCATCATGGCATCCTGCATTTCTCTGGTGTCAGAGGCCCGCCTGAGAATGAGATCCCTTCAGTGGGCTCTCAGAGCTCAATGGTCCCAATTCTCAGAAAAAATGTTGGGCCTACTTCAGGTTCCAAGCAGGGTCGGACAGGATATTCTGTGGTGGGCCTGCGAGGACAACCTTCTGAAGGGAGAATCTTTTTGGCAGTAGCGACGGGTGCCCCACCCATGGGGTAGGGAGCCCACACCAACCATCTGACAGTCAGCTGTCATTGGTCTCAATCGGAGCAATCTTTTGGAGTTGAGGACAATCCGACTAGCACTGAAGGCCTTTCTGCCCTCTGTACGGGGAAAGAATGTCCTGATGACGACGGACAACACAGTGGCCATGTACTACCTCAACAAGATAGGAGCCGTAGGGTCAATACCACTGTGCAGAGGCAATTCAGCTCTGGTACTGGGCAATTCAAGAAAGAATCTCTCCATCACCAGTTCACCTAGCCGCAGAAGAGAACACGGCGTAGGACGCTCTGAGCAGGCAGAGCACAGTCTCCCACAAGTGGGAACTATCTCAGGAAGTCCTTCAAGAGATCTTCACTCTTTGGGGAACCCCTCAAGTTGATCTGTTTGTGACCGGGGTCAACAAGAAGTGCCAAGAGTGCTGCTCCTGGTAATTTCCCCCAAGCGGAGCTCTTGGAGACGGGTTTGTGCTGGACTGGTAATTTCCTTTCCTGTATGCGTTTTCCCCAGTCCCCATCATTCCTCACGTGATCTGGAGGTTGAGAAAGTTTGGGAAACACATGATTCTAATTGCCCCAGATTGGGCCAGGAGGACGTGGTACCCGGACATTATGACATCTCCATCTGTCCTCAATACGTCTTCTACAAGGAATAGGACCTTCTTTCGCGAGAGTATTGTCGGGTTCTCCATCCAGAGGTCAAAACACTCAACCTTCACGCTTGGTTTCTGAACGGCTGAGATACAAGGATTTGGACCTCCCGGATGGCGTAATGGAGATTTTGCTTTTGGCCAGAAGGCCAGCAACAAAGTCTTTGTACCGTTGCCGTTGAATACATTTGGCAACTGGTGCAGAGAAAAGAATGTAGATCCTTTTCTGTGTAGAACACCAGATGTCCTATCCTTTCTACTATCTTTAGCCAATCTGGGGCTCCAGATTGGTACCATTAAAGGATATTTGGCGGCGCTGTCCATCTTTAAGTGCTCATCAGAGGAATGTTCATACTTCTAAATTCCACTGGCGACACAATTTCTAAAGGGGCTCACTAATGTGTCCCTCCATCTCCTTTTCAGGTTCCAGTTTGGGACCTTAATCTGGTTCTAAAATTCCTAACGTGTGCACTCTTAGAACCTGTACACTCATACCCATTAAGGTTGTTAACCTTTAAAACCATTCTATTGTTAGTTCTAACATCAGCCCGTAGAGTGAGCTAGTTGCAGGCACTTTCGTACAAGCCACCCTTTACTACCTTTCATACGGATAGGGTAGTAGTTCTAAGGGTTAAACCTTCATGTTTACCCAAAATCATTTGATTTCCACATAGGACAAAAAATGGTTTTGTCTTTTTTCTATCCCCCCCACCCTACCCCTCATCCTAGCAAGGAAGCAGAGAGGTTACATAGGTTGGACCCTCGTAGAGCTTTAAGCTTTTATATATCTAGACTGTCAGAACTTGGTCAGGCTGTTACGAAACATACCTAATCCAGATGGATCTTTCTGGCCATTTCAGAATGTTACAGGCTGGCCGGGACGTATCCTCCTGAAGGTGTAAGGGCCCATTCCAACAGGGACATGGCTACCTCTACAGGCCTGCAAAGGGGTGTACTGATAAAATGTATTTGTGAAGCGGCAACTTGGGCTACTATCCACACGTTCACAAACCGTTACTGCCTGGAATCTTCCCTCGGGCAGGATGGTAGCTTTGGAAAAGCAGTTCTGCACTTGGTTCATAAAAACCATTTAAAATCAAATTCTACTCCCTCCATCAAATCAAGCACCGATTTGGTAGTATATCAAAGATGAGGAATAGTAGGAGGAGACAATCCATTTGAAGAACAAGTTACTTGCCCCTGGTAACGTTCTTTTGACTGGGTGTTCCTTCCACGTATACCTCATCGCCCTCCCAACCTACCCCACAGTAGAATTTCCCATGTTATTACAGCTTTCGTTCCTTCAAGACTGGGTATGGTCTTTCCCGTGGTTATACAGGTATTTCTACTGTAAGGGAAAAACGGAACTGAAGCCAACGGGCTCTGCGCATGCTATATATGCCTTTGATGACATAATGCTAGAAACTGAGGCCCTCGAGGGACATAGTCGACGCCATTGACGCACAGTGCCCTCTGCTGAAATAAATTCCGAAGCAGCTGAAGCTCGATAACTAATATCAAAGACGGGGAATACGTGGGTGGAACATCCAGTCGAAAGAACGTTACCAGGGGTAAGTAACTTGTTCTTCTTTCTATGTGACGGTGACCAACTGCTTCAAATGACCGATTTCAGTAATAGAAGCATAACTTTCTTATGTCCTCTTTCAATATAGTGAAACTTATCAATTCTTTGTGGATATTCAACACATTGTGTCCTTCAAATTGTTAGTACGGTTGATTCAAGGACAAATAACAATGTTGTCAGCCAGCCACGGGTTGGTTTTGTAATTGGGAAATGGACAATATTTTCTGCTTTCAATGGCAAGCTGTGTAGTGAAACACAATGAACTATTTCAACTATTGCACATAGCGTTAAAATGGTAGTAAATATTTTGCTATCAAGGTGCCTGGTCCCACAACATTTACAGATTCTTTCACAGATGCGCCCAGGCGAGGTGCAGAGCGGCTCGGACTGGCCTTTAGGGCAATAGGGCAAACCCTGACACAAAAATGCAAAATGCTAGTGTGGACCAGGTTTTTCTTTTTTTTTTTTTTGGTCAAAGGGTGCCACTTTTTGGGCCAATGTGGGCCACTTTGAGTTACTTCACAATGTGGCTATTAGTTTTGACCATTGTTGCTGAATAAATATTTTTTACATTTCACAATTTGCATTACATTTTATCAAAAACCTCCCCCTTCAAACAGTCTCTTACAAAAGTACAAAAGGGATGAATTGCCATTTGCAACAGTGGGACACTTTTTCTTTTAGTCAGAGACAATTTTATGCCCCAGTCCGACCCTGGGAGCAGAACACCTACACCAGACATTGTTATTAGCTAGTGTCCACAAACCAGTATTTCTGCCCTGGGCATGTTATTTATTGCTTGATACAGATGTCCAGAAGGGAGACAATACTGCAGCAGTGTGTTTGGGGTGCAGATCTGTCTGCCCATACGGTTCAGATCGGGCTAGGCGGTGTTGGCATTACTGTCGAAAGTGTTTTTTCAAACAAGTGCTAGTCATTCTTCAATGTAAATTCAAGCAACAACATCACAACAAAACCTAATTGTATTGCGCCTGTACACATCCAAGCTATCTCCTCACTTCTCAAAAATCAGAATTTGAATACACACCATGTAAACAGGCTTTTCCACCTGGAACCCAATATGTCTAATGATATTCTGTCCATCAGTGAAATCATTTCACCCTTGGGACTCTGCAAGCTATTGTAACATTACTTAATGCACCTACTTCCCAATACCTTTAAAAGTATGTTTTACTGTTAGCTAACTCGCTATTCACTACCCACCTTCAGTGCGGATTGAAGACGCACAAAGTCATTTCACAAATCATATGAGACATATAGAGATGGTTACAGTAGCGAAATACAAATGCTTGGATGTTGATGGACGAAAAGTGGTTGTTTAATATATAGAGACGGCACAGCCCTACTGGGAAGGGGGGCAAAGGGGCGATTGCCCACCTCTACTGTTCCTCCCAGGGCCACACGTGCAAAGCGCAAATAAAAGGATATAATCCCTAAAATTCCAGCATGCCTAGAATGAGCTGAGTTTTGGAACACTTACTGGATTCTGTGTACATCTAGCCCAGCAATCAGGATTTGTGCAATGTTGCAGGTGTTCCTGGGTGGTCTTCACAGTAAGATGAAAAAGAGCAAAGGCCACAAGCGCATGTTCATAGGGCACATCAGCACTGTATGCATTTAAATAAGATGTTTTGCCACCTGGGATTTCAATATTGGATAAAACTGTGGCCCATAAACCTTTTGCCCATTGCAATCAGCAGCAAGTTAACAAGATTCCTACTTGCCAATGAAGTTAGATTCTATATCATATCTTAAGATCGTTTCTGTTGCTTTCATTCTGTATGACTGCTTCTCCACTTTTCTGATGAGATTCTTGAGCTCTTGTGTGGTCATTACGTAAAGACTTTGGTAGCACCATGCGTAATAACCATGAGTAATAAAATGATGGTAGATTGTGGTACTCACTTTTGGGCACAGTTCAAGAACACGCACAAAAGTATGTTACAGTTGGGTATTACATATTATTATAATAGTACCATTACTGGTCATATTCTACGCACATAATAGACAATAATTGTCCCCTTAAAGCATTTCCTTTGAAAGGCCATGAGAATGTATGCATTTGAGATGCCATCCTTTCACTCCTTTCCATGGCCCTTTCATAAAACGTAATGTTTTGAAGGAAGGCTCCTCCGCTTCATGCGCAACACAAAAACATATTGGTCAGGCTTACTCCATCACCATATCCATGCAGGGGCGTAGGAGACACAAAATCTGGGGGGGACTGGGGACACCTTGGTACTTTGCTTTATTTATTTATTGTATTTTAGTGAAAGAACTCGACTTTTCACAAAATTAAAATAGCAGTAGGTATTAAATCACATATATCATCACTTTATAAAACAAGAAAAAAAAGAAAACAGAATAAAATTAAGAAAAAGAAAAGCAGTTCAGAGTACAAAATCCTTCAATTCTGTTGTCCCTCTTAACAATACGTTTACTTTTTTCAATATTATAGTCGTATTCACCATTTTTTTAACACAAACACAATAGTTTCAGGGTGTTTAAACAGCATGGGTTATTATAACATAACACAATGGCATTTATTTGGGCAACATCAGGAATAAAGCACCAATTATATCCCACTCGCAATCAGACCTGTGGACCACATGATCGATAGATCTTTTATGTCTGCCCCGAAAACACCTGCTCTCAGGCTCCCTTCACTGGGGCGCAAGCTACGGGGAAACCAGCCAATTTTGCGCCATGAGGGGGGCAGGCTCTGCTGCGCTCCTCTGAGCAGTCTCTGCAGCCACAGGACTGGAGTGACTGTCTCAGCTACCACATCTGCCATGGCTGGAATAGCCACTCAGCCAAATGTGACTTGCACGGATCCCCTTACGTTACCAAGAACAGTAAGTTACTTACATCTGGTGACGACAGTAAAACGAACATTGCACAAAAAAACTGTAGGAGATGTTTGAAAAGGACAGGTTGCTGTCAACATATATTAGTGGTCGCTGGAACAAATCTGCCTCCAATGGGCCTAAGCTGATTTACAACTAAAGGTAATGCGCACACACCTTCCCACAGCCACTGTCTTTTCCTGTTATCATGGTACGCCCACAAGTTTCTCAATTCATAAAACCGTTTGAGGCCAGGATTCCTTCCCTGAAGTGCCCATCTTCCTGTAAATACCTGAACAAGCAACTCGTTTATTGGTCTCAGTCGCATCTCAGAATAATTCTGCACTCACCTACTACTCCATGCTCACACACTAGGGTGGAGATCTCTCTACAAGCTCCACTGGAGGCACCAATGTTTAAGCTTTAAAATAAATATTTAAGGTCTCCAAATCCTTATTGGAATCATCAACCATGGGAGTGAAGCAAACAAGGTCGCCTGTTGATACTTCAAAAGTCGCACTCGCGCAGCAGCATTCTCAGTGACAGTTCGCCTGACATTGCTGCAATTAGATAAAAGAACCAGAACCTGTGTACATTCTGATTGGAATATAGACTCTTTGCGCGCTTGGCTTCTGTTGAGTTGAGATGGGCCGGATGTGCTAAGGACTGAGAGTATCGAAGACTTCCTAATGGTAGGTGATCCACAATCAGGAAACACTCCTGGTTTCAATACATACAACGTTTTGAAATCTTCAAAGCAGTATCTAACGCATATTGCTATTTAACATATTGCACAATAAGAGGCAACCACTTCTGGCGAGGATACCATACACAAACTCCTTACTCTGAGGCATGACTCAGCGTTTCCGATTAAGGCCATTAACTGAGCTGAACTATTAACAAACTTTAGAAATATGATGCACCGATGGAATGACAGAGCACAATGTTAGGTCTTGTCCTAGTGTGATAGATTTTCCTGTATGTACAAGCAAATAAATAGCCAGTGGAAACAGTAAACAGCAAAATCTAGAGGAGAATGCTTAATGTAAAACTCTGTCTGATGCTGGTCTTTCATTGTGGTGTGCTCTGCTCCATCTAGTCCTAAACCTGCCAGGCGAATGGCCCTTTTTAGCAGAGTTACATCTTGAAAAGATTTGAAAACACACAGCATTGTGTTGATGATTTTTGTGGTAGCCCAGGTTTGTTGGTGCGTGGCGTGACGTCTGCTTAATGGGTTTGAACTGTGCAACTTGAACAGAAAGCTTTTCGATGAAAGTTCATGATGTATTTCTCGCTTACACAGATTTGAGTATAAATAGTGCACTACACTCTGTAGT
The DNA here is from genome assembly GCF_040938575.1 of Ambystoma mexicanum. Taxonomy (NCBI): domain Eukaryota; kingdom Metazoa; phylum Chordata; class Amphibia; order Caudata; family Ambystomatidae; genus Ambystoma; species Ambystoma mexicanum. The sequence goes on from NC_090937.1 coordinate 303,288,124, forward strand.
GAGTGGACACACGGGGTGCAATGCCGTTGGCCTGCAGTGCATACACGCTTAATGAATTTCCTTCAACTTAGTTGCCATCGACTCAACGGCGCACAATACATCTCCATGACTTGTGCAAGTCTTGTAAAAAAAAAAAAAAAAGGTTTGATCACATCTTTGGATGTGACAGCCAGGTGAGGGGGCCTCTGCCAGGTCGGGGGGGGAGGGGGAGCACTGCCAGGTGAGGGGCCTCTGCCAGGTTGGCGTATCTGTATATTCAGTACAATAGACTTATGGCTTGCACAAGTTCAGTGTCCTGAATGAAGAGGAGGGGTCACAATGGGAACACCCCTTTTGTAGTCAGCTATCACCCTACTTCCACCCCATAAGGTGCGTGCTCAAAACACACATGTGCAAGGGAGCACACATATGTGACTGCAGTCAGAGTGGTAGGAAGGCATCTACCGCAGCGTGCAAGGCCCCAGTGCCCTGCTAGCCTGGGGCAGTTTGCCATGTGGCACCCACCTCATGACGGCCCTGTACATGATCAGTCATGCCATGATGTTTGCATGTGTCAGAATGTAAGCAATCACGTTTTGCTTAGTCGCTAGCCAGTAGCAGATTGAAAAACCATCACTACACTGTGCGCAGTGCCCCAAGTAAAGTGGGGCGGGGGGACTTTCTAGTATATAGAACAGAACATCAGGACTCATGCAATTGGACATTGTTTTGCCAAGGGTTCCTCCTAAGCAGACGACATTGCATTGTTGGTGGGTGAATGTCTTCCTCCCACAAACTCTCGTCTCCCAGCCCAAGTGCGAGGCCTGGCAGTGGCTCACAGCCAAGCTTGGGCAACAGTCCAGCCAGCCTTTAGCATTCAGTGTTCTGGGGGTCCCAGGGCCTGTCTTGCGGGAGGTGCGGGGGGACAGGCAAGCACAGGCGGGACAGGATTCATCCAAACCCTGGCCCCGGGCAGAACCCACCGGGGTATGGGCCTGATCCAATGCCCAGTTTGGAGCTTGAGACTCATCCCGTCCACAGCTGTGCCAGAGAAGATATTTAGTGTTCTACTTGCCAACCACTGCCATCTTCTCTAAAGGAGGGGAGGCCTGAGGACACCTCAATGAAGGGCATCAGGGCACCCAATGCCCACGAGGAGAGCGGGGAAAAATGAAGGGGATGTTGGTCATCACCTTTCTGGCGCTGTCAAGTTTCTCTTTGGGTAATAACGATGCAAATACCACTCTCATCACCATCATTAGCAGCCGATAGGGGCTTGGGGATTTTTTGCCATGGTGAACGAAAAGAAGTCCCAATGGCTGGTTTAACGTGTGCCTCATTCTTTTAATGTGCAGCTGACATGGGGAAAGAAGGAAGGAAAAGGAAGGAATGAAAGATGGGAGGGAGGGAACAAAATGAAAGGGAATGCAGGAAGGGAGGGAGGGAGGAAAATGAAAGGGAATGCAGGAAGGGAGGGAGGGAGGGAAATGAAAGGGAGGGAGGGAGGAAAATGAAAGGGAATGCAGGGAGGGAGGGAGGGAGGAAAATGAAAGGGAATGCAGGGAGGGAGGGAAGGAGGAAAATGAAAGGGAATGAAAAGGAAGGAGAAGGGAGGGAGGGAGGAAAATGAAAGGGAATGAAAAGGAAGGAGAAGGGAGGGAGGGAGGAAAATGAAAGGGAATGAAAAGGAAGGAGAAGGGAGGGAGGAAGGAAAATGAAAGGGAATGAAAAGGAAGGGAAAGCCAGGAAGGAAGGAAGGGGTGGGGGGGGTGGAGGGAGGAAGGAAGGAAGGACCTTGTTTACCCGCTGCAGCTGTCTGAAGTTTGTTGCACGCATCACTGCATAGGCTGCAGAGCGACACAAACTGGGGGGGATAAATGCCATTGTATCCCCCCCACTTAAAATTGTGGGGTGGTGGATTTGTCCCCCCTGTCTCCCCCATGTCCTACGCCCATGTATCCATGAATGCCACCCTATGCCGTTACCTCTGCTTCTCTGAATTGAAATATGCAGCGAACTTTACAAGAAAATTAAATATGTCAGCACAATAAATGTCAAGTCCTCTGTCTTTCGCTGTGTTGTCCATGAGCAGTCCCCATAGCTACAATTAACATCAAGTGCTTGACGACAACTTCTTGTCGTGTCTTGCATAACATGAATGGCAGATAAATGTGATCTACCATGTACATGTGAACCAGGACAATGGGAGGGGGTGAGTTACAAGCAATTAGTTAATGGGCAGTGTAGGCAAATGAAAGGGTTGCGTGCCAGGGAAGGCAAATCAGTAAAGAGTAAAGGGATGGCACAAAACGGTAACTGAAACTGTATTGTAAGTAAACATCTGACGAAGGGGCATCAATGATTTGATGCAATGGTACAGCACCATATTGTGTGGTGTTTGAAAAATACAGTAAATGAAACAGAAGTGTACATCATGAAAGAGTGGCTGTTGCAAAAATTTACCCTTGGCTTACAAGCCAATGCAACTCCTTGTCAAACTGTCTCGACTCCTTACTTGTTCTAACAAGGTATGCTTCATTGCATTGAGAAGATAATTTTAAATTACTACTAGCGTTAATGAATCTTCTTAATGATATGCGACAGAGGAGTAATGTTGGTCAAAGTTTCAAAATTAAATGAATCTTTGTTGCATGCTAAAATCCACACATTGTCAGCCTATTTGCTCTGCGTTGTGCGTGGTCAGACGTTAATCCAGTGTTCAAGTCCCCATTAAAAAAGGGTTGACTCCTTAACATATCAATTGAATGTTTCACCTGAAACTAGCATATGACGGTGGACTCTGAAAAATAGTGGGTGGACTACTGGAAAATGTGGGGCGACTCCTTCTACACTTATCGCTTCGACTTAAGCCCGGTCATAATGCTCATTACTGTCAAGCACACAACTAATAGTTATTGTCCTGTCAATCCATGTCCTGTGTGCAAGATGCATTCTAATAATTTTAATATTACATTTTGCGTTTGTTGTATTGTAAATATAAAAATATTTGATTGCATTACTTTCAGTCGATGTTGTATTTATTCCCTGTAATTAACATTTTACGAAGACTTTTTTACAAATTGAAAATAAAAAAGCATTTGTATCTAGAATTTTAAACAAAAAAGATTTTACCATGATTTTGAAATAAAGGCACATACTTAAAATAATCAAATTGTCATGTATAGTTGTAATATAAATCAATGATATTGTGGGAAAGAAATATAAATAAAGGACCAATACAACTATTAATCTAGTAAAATAACCTCACAAAAAAGAATTAAATTATTCATCAATGACATTGCAAGTTTTATACTATTACGTTTATTGTAAACTCAAAAGTTTTCAAACATTGGGCAATAGATTGATACTTGCTTTGTAAAAAAAAATGTGAAGACAGATACACATCATTTGAATCTTGAGGCCAACCTTTCAACAAGTTCAAGTTTGGGAGGACAGACCTCTTTTGCAATGTTTTGTGGCATAGACTGGGCCCTGGGATCACAGACTGGAGCCATTCCATGCGTATGCATGACAAGCACAGTCAATTTCAGATCTTCAACAAATTCAAATTCCATCTGCTGGAACATTGTCTTTGCCACCCACTGTTTGCTTATTTTCGTTAACAGCATGTTGTAACGAAGCATCTCAAAGGTTCCTCCATTTTTTGCTTGTTACCTACCAATGTACTTGTTATGTGCCAGTACGGCCAGTCTTGTGTTGGCCTCCATACTGTTTATGCCGAAATGCAACCTTTTAGACCTGCACTTAAGGCACATATTATGCAACACCTCCAAATATCCACTGTGGCAGAATTCAGTGAGTCTCCTCATGTCTCTTGAAAGCGTTTTGTCGTACACAAACACAATCTTCTACAGTGCTGTGTGAGGAGGGGAGCCTGTCACCTTTACTCAAAGGTCCATGTACACATTTGTGGATATGTTTATTTTCTTCCCAAGAGTCTGTTTGAACAATGGTACAGCACTGAACGCCATTTTTCAAGCCGAATATCTACAGATCCGTCACAAGTTTTTGAGCTCCACGAAAGATGGTTGCTGATAGACTGTGACCAATTTAAAATGTTTCCTGTACTTTTTTTTTTTTTTTTTTACCAGCAACTGTAATTTGTTTAGAAATTGATTTTGGGACGTGCCATATATGATGATGATGCTGTATGTGGGGATTGCTCTTACATGGCCTTTGCTATTCCACATGCCTGTCATTGGCTACCATATCTATTTGCATTCCTCTGGATTGCAGAAGTTCAATGGAGTTAATGAAACCATATTTTGAATGGTTTGTGTCCTCCCACGTATTCTTCATCTTATGATATGATAGCTTCCAGCTTCAGCTGCTTTGGAAACATTTTCTGACAGAGGGTGCTGTGCGTCGAAGCAGTCGACTCAATGTCCCTCGAGGGCTTCCATCCCTGAGTCGACGTTGTCGGCATGTATAGCACTCGCAGCGCCCATTGTCTACAGGTTCGTTTTTATGTGATAGCTAATGCTTCGAACGACGTGCTTGTTTTTTCTGTGATAAAACTTTGTTTGAATACAATGGCCTCATCATCAGCACCTTCAACCGCTAAGAACGGGTTAAAAAAGTGCTAAAACTGCGGCACCAAGAGGTCCCTCACGGGCCCCCATCGGGGGTGTTTGGTGCATTGGCGTGCAGCATAGGACAACGGACTGAATCCTGCCAGTCCATGACCAGTAAGGTTCTGAAAGAACATAAAGGGAAACTAGCGGCGAGAGAGGTGACTCTCCTTGAAGGAAAAGATAAAAAAAAACTCGTGCTTCAGGAGCAGGTCCCATCATTCCTCGTCATTGTTGAGGAAGTTGAAGAAAAGGCATTATAAATCACCCACTTTGAATTCATCTAATTCCTCCCCAGAGCGGAGTATACTCTGTCCAACTAAATCCTCTACTCCAGCGCGGTTTGGAAGTAGTAAGTGTAGTATTTAGCAGAAAAAAAACAGGAGTGTCACTGTGCATCACCAGCAAGCCTGGGCCTTTTGCCAGCGAGAGCATTGTCCATTGATAGGCCAGGCTAATAGCAGGGAACAAGACATTGTTCTGCTGTTTGTAGTATAGGGTTTTTTAGCAAGGAACACAAATCCGACAAATGTACAGAAACTTTACATTTTACTGACTGTTGATCCGCTAAACAACAACGCAGATGGGCAAAGTACATTTCCAGAAGTCACTTTTCCAAGCATATATTGAGCTCACCTTGAAAATGTGTTTTGATGGTGGTCACAGCTACACTTGATCTTCAGGTTTGTGCCTTTGACTACACGAGTAAACTTCACCAATGGCTCCCCACAAATTCTCCTATTTAATTTATGATCACATGTAATAATTTTCATAATCTCTAGCAGGCAGCATTAGAATAACATGTATTTTGGCTCCCTTAATAGCCAATCCTGCAGTACAGTTTTGTGATTCGATGGTGGTGGACCAGTACTCCACACTAGGAAGAAGTCCAGATCATGAGCACATTCGTCTATCACTCGCGAAAAGGCTTCAGTTACTGGAGTGTCTGATATTTCTGTGTTTTCTGCATGTACTGGGGAAACGGGTAACATTGTCTCTTACTTAGATTGAAATAGCTTTGAGCATGTGGATTGTGTGAGCGGGTTTGCAAACCATTCTGAAACATCTTCTGTGTTGTCTCTTGGTAACAACGTGTGCTGTAACAATGATTCATGGTTACTTTCGATGGGTCACTGGTAATATTCCATTCAAATTCCGGCCACTGGACATCTGCATCACAACTCTGAATCTTGAGAGGACCATGCTGTATCTCAAAATGTAGTGGCTTCAAAGTGACATCGGTTTGGCAACCAACATCATTAGTTTCTGCTGTTGTCTGACTCTTTATGCTCCCCTTCTTCCTAGACCTCTAATCGATTTAAAAAGAAAACCTGCTTAATTTATAGCACACATACAGAATATATGAATTACAACCTCAAAATATAAATCAATTAACTAACTTCTAAACTTCTTTAAAAATAAAACTCTTGCTCCTACGTCCTTTCCTCTTTCCTCCATCCTGTATGGGCTTCCTTTGCGAGGGACGGGAACGGAACCTATTTTAAACCAGAAAGACATTTCTCTTTTAAATTTACTGGTGCGGCGGTGTGCTGCCCCGTGAGTGTGGGCTCCCTTAACCCGGCCCACTGGCGCCACACCTCAGTCCCCTTTTCCGCACTGACATGAATGGAATGCTCCAACAGCGCACCTGGGTGAGGCCTTTCCTTGTAATTTCAAGTGCTTTACCTGGTATCTTATCTTTTCTTTTTCTACACAGATTTGGGAACACTGTCCACTGGTGCCCTGGCAAATGTCGGCCCTGACAGACTTCAGCAGGTGCCCGTCGAGCAATGGTTCCTTCCCTACAGCAGATACCCATGCGCTCTGTCTCAGATACTTTGGTGAGGACCACGGGTGGGACGGATACTCCGCGTGCGTCTCCCTTACGCCCAAGTCGCACCTCTTCTGGCGGTTGGGGTCTGTCTGCCCCTCGCATCAGCTCAGGGAGCACCGGGGCTCATGCACCTACCCGCCTCACAGCTGAGGGGTCCAAGGGCCCTACAGGTCCTGCAGCCGAGGAGTCTGGGAGCTCTACTACCACCAGGACCCTACCGAGGGGCATTGCCCTGATACCAGGTCCTTACCGAGAGGGTGCCATCGCGCACGGCCATCACTACCGGCTGGGAGGCTGAGGAAGCACAGCCTACTGGGTGTACACCTGAGGTGCAGGGTGGGACAGAGCCGGTGCAGTAGAGCGTGCAGGTCGAGCACATAGACGAGGAGGAGCAGGAAACACCCTCCTCAGCAAAAGCCTCCCATTTCAGGATTTCTGGCCTTTCAGAATACCTCGGTATCCCCTAGCCACAGAAGGAGCTCCACGAACCAGGAGTTCTGGCGGAGGTCCTGAGCATCAGGGCTCAGGCAAGGTCGGGCATCCCCCTACAAAAGGATGTGGAGTCTTTGGCCGAAAAGGGCTGGCTCAAGCTCCACTCCAAGCAACCCATCATCAAAAAGCTCGATGTTGGGTTCAGGCAAACCAAGGGGGAGCATACTGCACTCTACGCACCTGCAGCCTCTCCTCAGTAATCGCTGCAGCATCCATGTATGCCAATCCCCAGGCTTCATCATTCAGTGCCGCCAGGACAGCCCTCCTCAACAAGGAAGAAAAGACTCTCGAATCATATAGCAAGAAGGTCTACTCAAATACCAGACTGCACCTCTGGCAGGCTAACACAGACACTAGCCTCACTGCAGCTAATCGCTGCCTGTGGAGGGAGGTTTGCAGATTTTCTGCCTGACATCTCGAAGGACAAGCAAGCCTCTTTCAAAGCGGGCGTAGCTAAGACCAAACTCGTGGGTCAGGACACCATGGAGGCTTCTGTGGCCACATTGACACGGCTAACAGGGAAATCTGTCTGACAATAGAAATGAGGCGGACAGCCTGGCTGAAAGCTACCAGGTTCAACCTAGATGTGCATTATAGAACCTTATGCCTTCCGTTTGAGGGGGGTGATCTCTTCCACTCTTCCGCTGATGAGGCGATCGATAAGAAGAAGAGTAGCTCTCGGACTGCAAAGTCTCTGGCCATTCTTACCAAACCGGCACCTAAACTGTTCTCACAAGCACAGTCATGCTCAGACAAGGGGCGTTTATTTGGCAGCTTCCGCGGGTTCCAGGACTGCAAAGGCAGACAGCTGGACCGGTCTCCCAGTCAGCAACAGAGAAAACACCACAAGGCATCTCCTAAGGATTTCTTTCAGTCTCCCTTCTCTTCATCAGACTCTGACCAGAAGAAACGATGACTGTTTCAGGTCCACAGACCCCCAGTAGGGGGCAGGCTGGCCCTGCACAGTCGGGCTTCGTGGGCAAAGTTCACGGACGGGTGGGTCATCTCTGTGGTGTCCTGCCTTCTCCGTAGTCCTAAATTTCCTTGAAACAGTCAATTTTGATTTGCCGACCACAAGACCAAGCTGAAAAACAGTATTGTGAAAATGTATAAACCAATCAATTTGCTCTTACACTTCAAAGAAGCATATATACGCATATCTACAAATAGAATCTAATTTACGTATGTGCACCCTTAAAAATGACATGAAAATAAAATGGGATAACTGAAATTTTACAATCTTATATATACCTCTCGTCCATGTCTCTTCACATTCCACTGCTGCAGTAGTACATTCCTTGTATTATATGTATGTATGTATTATAGTTTGTATAGCGCCGGTAGCCCGTAGGCATCAGGGCGCTTGCACTTACAATACAACAAAGACAACACCATACAGACATAAAATAACAGACACTGGGCCTGTCCGAGACCCCGAAATAATACTTTCCCCAGGCTCTTCATCTGAAGAGGTATGTCTTCAGGTGCTTCCTGAAGGTAAGGTGGTTTATCTCTGACCTCAACCCTTCGGGCAAACTGTTCCATAATTTGGGGGCCATCACCAAGAATGATCTGCCCAAACCAGATTTCAGCTTGAAATTGGGGACTGACAGCAGACATTTTCCCTCCGAGCGTAGACTTCTCCTCGGTATATAGGGCACTAGGCTCTTTTTCAAATAGACCGGCGCAGAGCCATAGAAACACTTGTGCACCAAGCAGAGGGCCTTGAACTTGATACGCTCTTCTACCCTGAGCCAGTGCAGTGATATTCTATCTGCTGTGGTGTGATCTTTCTTCTTTAAGTTCTTGACAAGCCTGACCGCGTTATTCTGGATCACTTGGCAGCTAGCTAAGTCCTTGGAAGAGGCCCCCAACAGCAAAGCGTTACCATAATCAAGCCGTGATAGAATAATGGCTCTAGCTATCGTGGCCATATTACCTTCATTAAGGAACGGCTTGATAGCTTTCATTAATCTCAGGTAATACGCTGTGTTCTTATGCAGGTAACTGGTCTGGGCATGGGAGTCGACCGCAGAATTGACCATCATACCCAGTGTTTTCACTGTAGAAGCCACCTGAATGGTGGCATTTTTGATTAGAAAAGAATTGTACTGAGGTCCCAAATTTGCCAGCTGGCGGCTGGAGCCGAACAGCATCAATTCCGTTTTTGAATCATTCAGGCACATCCAGTTTGCCTGCATCCAATCGTCTATTGTCATGTAAATCCTGGCGATCAGTTCACTGTCCTTAGCGTGGTGTCTGCCCCCCAGTTCCAGTATGAGTTGGGTATCGTCCGCGTAATTCGTGAACGACACACCTGCTTCCACCAGTAAGCTACACAGAGTAAGCATATATATATTAAATAACATAGGAGATAAACTAGCACCTTGGGGAACTCCAAAAAGGATATCACAGGGATCAGAAAAACTGTTGCCCCAGTGGACTCTAGCTTGGCGATTAGATAAAAATGACAGAAGCCAGTCCAGGGCTCTTTCAGAGCACCCCACATTTTCTCTAAGTGCCTTGATGAGTAGATGATGGTCCACTAGATCGAAAGCGGCACTTAGATCAAGGAGCATTAATAACCCTAACTTGTTCTTATCGAGCAAACTCAGCATCCGATTCTGCAGGTCCAGCATGGCTGTCTCTGTACTATGAGACGCCCTGAAGCCTGACTGTTGCTGGTGCAGAACTCCCTGGTTCTCTACAAAATGTTGGAGTTGCTGTGTTGCAACCTTGTCTAGGAGTTTAAGAATAAAGTTCGAGTTAGTTATCGGACGAAGGTTAGCTGGATCCTTGGGATCCAAGCCAACTTTCTTTATAAGTGGTGTAATAGTGTACATTAATTCAACAAAAACACTTCAATAGTTTAACAGTTAGTTGTTTTAATGATTGTCGACCTTACAATATCAGTTACATGTTGACAAAAGATACGGTTTATCGTTGGAATACAATTTTTACATTCTTATTAAGATAAAGAGGAACACTGTGTACGTGTAAAATTTAAAAAAATATATATATTAAATTATGCCTCACAACCTTCCGAGATGTCACAGGGAGTTGGTGTGAGATCATCCTGCAAAACCTTACAAAGTACGTTTTTGTGATGGTTTACTTCACTGTTGCATGTGTGTGGGCGATAAATACAAGGCTGTTGTTCAAATGCTTTGAAATTTGCTAACAGTATTTTAATTGTCAAATGCTCAGTTCTCTTAATTTCTTTGTTTAATAATTTTTATTGAGCTTTTTGAAATAACAATAAAGTCTCATAACCTGGTGTATTACACATACTCCTACGTCCTGTCCCTATTCCTCCATACTTGTGGGACATTCCGTCCTTCGGTACGGGACCAGAGCAGTTTTGATAAAAAGCATCAAAATTGAAAAAATGTTGTCCTTCTCTTTTTTACGCAGGGTACCGCATACGGCCATAACCCCGCCCTCCTGAGCCCCGCCCCGCGCATCACCCTTCAGTCCTTTTCTCTGTGCGGTCGGGATTGGATGCACTTGCATCTTCGGGAGTTTTGTTCCCGTTGTCCTTCTCTCCTGCTCTGGTTCTGCGGTCGCGTAGTCCTCCGTCCATGCCGGAGCGTCTGAGATTTGTGTCCTGCTCTTCATGCGAACGTCGCTTCGTTAGGGCGGATCCCCATTCCCTCTGCTTGGAGTGTCTCGGGCCGGAGCACTGCTGGGATTCGTGCTTCTACTGTGATTCCTTCTCCGTCTGGGCACTCCAGCGCCGTCTTCTTCGGAGGGAGGAAGTCTGTCAACGCGTTCCTCTGCATCATCTTCAGCTTTTCATCAAAGAAAAGAAAAGACACCCAGGAAGTTCCTTACTTTTTAGGGCACCCTGGCTGGGAACTCCTTCCCGGGGTCTTCTCGGGCCAGGAGGGGCTCCGGTAGCTCTACCACCAGGATTTCTCCTGAGGTGCCTCGCAGGCCTAATAGGCATACCAGAGTTTTCTCCAAGGGTTCCCAGGACGGACCTGCCAAGACCGGAACACGTTCCGAGGTTCACCTGTCTGGTGCTAAACGCTGGCCCAGTTCATCTGAGGCTTTGGACACCGGGGTTCGCTCTGAGGTCTGTTTCTCGAGCTTTCTGTATCAAGCCAAGGCTTGAGGCCCCTCAGAGAGGGAGCTACACATACCTTGACGAAACCCAAGGTTGCTCCTCTTGAGGCAAAGGTCTGTACCGACAACCGAGAGACCTGTCCCTAAGGTCTTGTCTGTAAGGGTGATTCCTCTGTTTTCCCGCACTCATTGTGGTGATACCGGTTCTGTCGAGGGGGCAAAGAGGGCAGTCATGCACCGTAACTCCTCTGTTACCGGCTCTGCCGAGGTTCCTCCTTCGGAGGCTAATGTTGGGGCCACCTCCAAGATGTAAAGCAAACATCCGAGACACCCCAGTACCGGCTCGACTGAGGATTGTTGTGTCAAGGCTAACATGTTACTTAAGTCCCCTGACCAGCCTGTGGAGACGAATGCCTCGGCTGTACATGTGACGCAGTTCTCTTTAGAACTCGACAAAATGGTGGCCCACCCTTCATGTTCCACGGTGGCCATTTTGGATTCTTCCCTTACACCTACATTCTTGATGGCGGGTGCTGGGAATTTACATTTTGGGGCTGAGCAGCCTTTTTTACCTCAGGTGGAATGTAAACATCCGTTCCGCCCTTCTTATGACTAGCATGCTCGGATGCTGCTGCCACATACTGTCTCGCTTCCCCCCACTTCTGCTCCGTTGGTCTACGCGGACCCGATTGGTGGAGGGCCTTCCTGGCAACCATCCTCATTGCGTTCTTGGTGAGTATGCCCCATATGAGAGGCCTCTGCCTACCCCAGCGCCTAAACCTTCATCAGAGGATGTATTTTTCAGGAAAGTTCAGAGGCTCATACATTCTGACCCTGTGAAACAGTACTTTAAGGGTCTTTTCAAAGAAATCTACCCTGAACCTCCGGCTCCACCTTTCACCCCGGCGGCTCTAGCAGCCCATGCGGTGGTACCACCTCTTCCTCTTGGCCCACCTCCAGCTCTTCCTCACCTACCCCCGTTGTCTCCGATAGAGAAGACACTGGTAGAACGGTCTAGCACTTTAAAACCTGCGGTGATACAACCATCTGCTCCCGATTCGTCAGATGAGCAGCCCCGCTCTGTCAGAGCATTCCATGACCGGGTTCTGGATATGATGGCCCTCCTTGATGTTCCAGTACCTGAGGCCCACGTTCCGCAGGAAGTGGTGCTTTCGGGAGCGTTCACCTTGTCACCACAAGTGTGTACCGACCTATTCCTCCAGAAGTCCAGAAGGACGTTTTGGCTGAGGCCCGTAAAGTTTGGGATAAGCCCCACACTGGGCTGCATATCAATAAAAGAATAGACGCCCGATGCAGGCTTCACACCTGAGATAGCTTTGGCGTCTTGTCCGCTCCCTTCCTCGATTGTGGAACTGCGGCCACACTTCAATCCAAGCCGGCCTCTGCGACCTCTACAGCTGCGGCTTAGATTCTCTCCAAGGAAGACAAAATTCTGGACTCCTTGGGCAAAAAAGTCTTTGCCAACTCAGTACTGCGGCAAACAAATACTGAGCCGATCCTGGCAGCAGCTAATATGAAGCTGTGGAAGTAGTTAGCTGATTTCCAGGAGTGCATTTCTACAGATAGGCTAGACGACTTCAAGGCCGGGTTGTCAGACACCAGGGTGTTGGCAGAGGATATCCTGGAGGCTGCGGCACACCATGTGGATACTTTAGCTCGATGCCTGATAGTGGGAATTGACACATCCCGCCAGGCAAGGCTCCATGCGACGAAGTATTCAGAGAAGGTGCAAGATAAACGTCTGGACCTTCCCTTCGACAGAAAGGAGTGGTTTCATTTTTCTACGGATGACAAACTCGCACAGACCAAGGCTACTACCCAAACCGCCCAAATCCTTGTCGGTCCTGGCAAAGGTCCCAGCTAAGGCCCCTTATACTCAGAGGTTGGGGTCTCAGTCTCGATCTTTCTCTGGCTTTTAAGGGTTTCAGGACCGCCGGGCGCGCAGAAGTGGCACATGTCGAAAACAAAAATGTGGTTGGTTTTTCTCTCAGCCTTCAGCCTCCTCTTCAGGAGTAGGTAGTCTCCCTGATGACAAATCTGCAAAATTATATTTTTTGTCGGTCGCACAAGATTCTGGTGGAAGGACAAATCTCGTCTCATCTGGAGGTGTGGCAGACCATCACCGACGATCGGTGGGTTTTGTCCATCGCTCGGGTTGGCTTTTGCTTGCCCCTTCCCCCACCCTCAATCCTCCCTTCCAACAGATCCGGACACCTTCCCTCAGAGCAGAGGTTCAGAAGATTCTAGAACTCAGGGTGGTGGAACCTGTTCCCCTCGGGGAGCAAAGGGAGGGCTTCTACTCTCGACTGTTCACGGTGCCCAAACCCAACCAGGCTAGCCTGCGCACCATCCACGACCTTTCCCAGTTCAACCTTTTCTTCCCCAAGAGAAATTCAAGATGATCACACCCTGCCCAATAAAGTCCTCTCTTCGGAAGGGCGACTGGCTCAGTGTAGTGGACCTTCAGGACACGTTTATGCACATCCTGATATAGAGGCTGCATCGAAAATATCTGCGGTTCTCCCTGGAAGGGGAGCACTTCCAGTTCCGTGTGCTCCCTTTTGGTCTCAGCTCGGCGCTGCGTGTCTTTACGAAGATTAGGTTGGTCAGCGCAGCTTTCCTTTGGCTACAGTGTGTTGATGTATATCCGTATTTGGGCGACTGGCTCCTACGCAGCCCTTGTCCACTGACGGCTTTGAGCAATCTCCAGTCTCTCCTCCAGCTCCTGTTAAATCTTGGGCTGTCTGTGAACTGGTACGGACAACCCGGTATCCATCTTTTACATCAACAAGCAGGGTGGCACCAAGTCACCACCTCTTGTGTACCTTGCCATTCATATGTGGGAATGGGCCATCCAGCACAGGATTTGACTGCTGGCGGTACACATTTCGGGGCAACTCAACGTGAATGCAGACTCAGTCAGCCAGCAGACAACGGCCAGCTACGAGTGGGAACTGAACATGGAAGTCCTCTCCAACATCTTTCGCCAATGGGGCACTCCAGAAGTGGACCTTTTTGCGACTGCCACAAACAGGAAACTTCTTCTTTGTGCATCCAGGAATTCTCTTGTGGCCTCTTCTCTAGGGGGATGCTCTAGAGATCCCGTGGCACAACATGAAGGCTTTTGCCTTCCCGCCTCTTCCTCTGATTCATCGGTCACTCTGCAAGCTCAGGACTGCATCAAATTGCACTCTCCTGTTCATAGCTCCTTGGTGTCCAGCCAGATTCTGGTTTTCGGAACTTCAGCAAATGTTGATTTGTCCTCCGATCAGACTGCCGTTGATTCCCAACCTGCTTCACCAGTGCGATCAGCAGATGTGGCACCCCTCCCCACAATCATTCAGCTTGGCAGCCTGGTGCCTGAATTCAAATCCCTAGCGCAGTTTAACCTTTCTGAAGACAATATGCGCATTATCCAAGCGGCCAGGAAACCTTCCTCGATTGACACTGTCCTTTCGTTCATTTCTCATCTGTCTGCTTCGGGCATTTGTGACTCATCCTGCAGGACTTAATTGTCGGCTATTGCCGCTTACCTGTCCACCGACGCCTGTTCCTTTCCTTTCACGAACCCAGTCATTTCGCAGGTTTGTTGCATCTTTTTCAACCTGTACGCAATCCTCACCCAAAGTGGGATTTAAATGTGGTTTTGACCGCCTTGTGCCGTAAGCCATTTGAGCCTATGGCTGCGACGGATCTAAAATACCTTTCTTGGAAGGTTGCCTTTTTGATTGCAGTGACTTCGTCAAGGCATGTAAGCAAGCTTCAAGCTTTGTCCGTGGAACACCCATTCCTTACCTTTCATAAGGATGAGGTTGTGCTCCACACTTCTTTCCTTCCTAAAGTAGTGACACATTTTTGTTTGAATCAATCTATATCCTTACCTGTTTTTTTTTTTTTCCAAACCCGGCCTCAGATGCCGAGAGCTTATTGTACAATTTAGATGTTAGACGAGCTCTGTAGTTCTATCTGGACAGAACTGAACTCAGGTGTTCCTCCCAACTCTGGCACGTTCGGGCACCCGAAAGGGAAACCCGCTTCAAAAGCTACCATCTCCCGATGGATTGCCTCCTGTATCTCAGAGACATATACCATTCAGGGCCTTCAACCTGCGAAGGGCATTCATGCCTATCTTGTATGTGGCAAAGCGGCTGCTGTTGCCTTACAAAAATATGTTCCCTGGGAGACCATTGCCAAAGTGGCTACGTGGGCCTCCCCATCAGCTTTTTGTAAGCATTTCTACCTGGACCTGAGCGCAAGGGCCGATGCTCAATTCGGCCCGGCTGTTCTTAAACATCTTTCAGTAAGGAGTTTCCATCCACCAGGTATTACCTGTTAGGAGTGCTTTGGAATCTCCCGCAAGTATGGAGAAAAGGGGACGGGACGTATAACAAAGTTACTCACTGTAGTGACTACCTTGCTCCTAGTCCATAGTCCCCTTTCCTCCATACGCCCGACCGCCGTCCCCTCTAATAAGTATCCTCTATTATTGCTTAAAGGGTCACAGACCTGGTGATAGAAAAGGACTGAAGGGCGATGCGTGGGCGGAGCTCAGGAGGACGGGGTTACAGCCGCGTGAGGTACACAGCGTAAAAAGAGAAGGACACTATGTTTTTCAGTTTTGATGCTTTTTATCAAAAGTGCTCCGGTCCCGGCCCGAAGGACGGAATGTCCCACAAGTATGGATGAAAGGGGGCTATGGACTAGGAGTAAGGTAGTCACAACGGTGAGTAACTTTGTTAAAATTTGACTGAACAGGTTAAATATCTAGAATGTAATGAAGCTATTTCTGTAAAGTGAAGGCGGCTGCACAGGGGAGACAAAAACAAAAAACAGGATACAATAAGAAAGAAAAGAGAATGGGCAAATGATCATCTATATATGGTTAAGACAATGCTACCGCTACCAAACACATACTCCTTACTCATTATTAAGGTATTGGATACAAATATTACTTTTTTTGTTAAATTTGTGCAAACAGTTAACAGAAAAAGCATGGCATTTTCAATACGAATAATGGAGCAAATGAAATTCCACCAAGTATTAAATGATAAATGAGGGGTATGCTTGATATTATATATGATGGGTTATTTATATTGCGCTTAATACCGAGAGGTTTCTAAGCGCTGACCCAGGGATTGAACCTGTGTTGCTCTGTGTCGTCTTGCTTCTAAGGCGAGCATGTTGCCCCTGAGCTATCCCCCCGAGACAATTAGAAGTAATATTATTGAATGCAATGCAATGCTAATAAGTTGAACAGTTTTGGTGATTCAATCAGTTGCAAATATGGATTAACAAAAGGGCCAATCAGAAAATTACACAGCGACAATGGTTCTTGAAAATGAAAAATCTTTTGCGTACACACTTAGTCATACATTGAATGAAAGAAATCAGCATTAGGTAACTGACAGGACCAACAAATATTGGTTGCGTTTGCAGTGACTTTTGTGATTCTTAAGGGAGTAAGAAAAGCTTGATGTAAAATTAAAAAAAATAGTTTGAGTTAAATTGGCAGCTACAGATGTTGAATAATATAATTTCCAAATCTTGGACCGCGTTCAGTTTACCATTGCCTGACAATGCTGGAATTTAATTAGTTATAAAATTGGGTATCATTCAAAAGGGAAAAGAGCTTAGCGGCTTTGATGGAAGGATTACTAATTAAAGAAGCAAAGTGAGGGGATGGGGATTTCCAAGTTAATCTAGGCACAGCTTTGACTATTGAATTGATAATGGATTTATGAAAGAGCAGATCAGAATCAGGAATATTGTGTTCTTGAAAAAGCTGTATAAAAGTAATTTCTAAAGTATTATGGAACAAATGTTTACTAAGCTTGATACCTGATGAGTACCATTTATGAATATTGATCATGTGGGATTTGATAGGGCAGCGTTTATTAAACCAAAGAAAGATGTCCCCTAATTCAGTCAAAGAAAAAGAGCCAGTAGGTAGTTTATTCCAAATGGACTTCAAAAAGTGCAGAGAAGGATATGAAGTAATGTTAGGCCAAGAATATTTAATTAAAACGCGAGAAAGAGGGGCAATAATACTAGCCTCTATATTCAAAATAGGAGCGTCACTCAGACTGTTTTCATAGTGGTTAAATGAAGATAATTGCTTTAAAATAAAAGCTTTGTGATATAATTGGAAGTTGGGAAATGTTATACCTCCTGAAGCTTGGGGAGTCTCAATTTTTCTAATGGCAATTCTTGGTGTTTATTGGTTCCATAAAAATTTAAGAAGTAAAGAGTAAATTCTTTTGTAAAAATGAGTTTGAATAGCTACATGAAGAGTAAAAGATTATGGGGCTAATCATCATTTTTGTAGAGTCAAGGTGTCCCCACCAAGACAAAAAAAAGGTGACATCCAGAAACAAATTAGTAACTTTTTCTATTAATAAGTTGGTGTTAAGTGAAATTGTAGTGTGAATATTTTTAGCGATGTGTAGTTGTAGGTATTTGATGTATGAAGTTTGCCATGCCATGCTGAATAGTGGAGTATTGACTAAAGTACAAGTGTTAGTGAGAGGCATAATTTCTGATTTGTCAAGGTTTAGTTTGTATCAAGAAACTCTAGAAAAATCATTTTCAGTAGTTTAGTGTTGTATGGAAGTGTCAGGGTTAGAAATATAAAGTTAAATATCCTCTGCAAAAGCAGAAATCAACTTCTAAATCTTTAATGAGGATACCACTTATTTTAGTATTTGATCTCATAGTTTGTAGGAGAGGTTTTAAGGCTAAATTATATGGTAAAGGCGAGAGAGGACATCCTTGACGTGTACCTCTCTTTATTTGAAAATGAGAGATAGTTATTAATGACAATAAGGGTGGAAGGAGAAGAGTATCAAATTTGAATGAGGTTTATGAAGAAAAACCATGCCATTTTAAGGAACGCAACATAAAGGTCCAAGAAACACGATCAGACGCTTTTTGATCATCAAGAGCAATAAGGGCTAAGGGATCATGAGATTTCTGAGAATGTGATAAGATATTAGAGTAATCTAGTGTTAGAAGAAGCATAACGATCTTAAAGCCCGTTTGATCGTTTGATCAATGTGTATAAGTTTAGGAAGAAACTTTTCTAGACATTTGGCTAAGATTTTGGCATATATTTTGGAATCAGAGTTGATAAGGGAAATTGGTCTGTAAACGAAAAGACTGGAACACTGTAGTTGCCTTAACAGAAGTGGTACTTTTATTGATTCCAGAAAACAAAATAAAGTAGTCCTTTGTCAGAACCTTTGGACTTGGGTCAGTCTTTTTTCAAAAATCTTCTCTGCTGGTTTCCTTAAGGGTGCACGGACTGTGCTTGGGCGTTAATCTTTGTTCGCTCAGACGGTCCTCTCTTTCCACCTTATATGGGGGAGGGACTCTGACCAATCAGAGCCAAGATGATCTGAAATTCTATGTATCCCCCCAAACCCCACCCCCTTTCTTTCCATCTGAAGGTTGCCATGATGCCGTTCCATGTGACGTCTGTGAGGAACGCAGTGTCCCATATCCATTGTAACACGGCGACTCAGTGTTAGGCGGAAACCTGTGCAGTTCTCTCTGGGACTACTGCAAAAGATTTAGGACTACAGGTGTTTGGCAGTAAACACACTTGGTAGCAGTCTGTACCACACAGATTCACTTGATAGCTGTGGCTGAGCAGTCAGACTTCCCTCAAGAAGAGTTAGGCAGTATGTGGAGTAAACAATATAGGGCAATCTACACAGTAGAACAAGCAAACACGGACCAAGGCTTCGGTGTAAAGATATAAAGGTATTTATTTATAACAACACATCTATGGAAAACACTCTGGCACTAATACGGCTAACAACTTCAATCACAATTACTATACGAAGAAAAAGATCAATCCCCCTAACAATAGTTCGACAGGTCTAGGTTCACCGGCATCACTTATTTGCAGACAGAGGTGTATGCTTTAACCTAGATGGTACTCTAGTATTCGTTAGGACGGGAGAGAAAAATAGGACAGGTTATGAAGTCAACTCGGTATCAATACTTTTCGGACAAATGCAAAGCAGGTAAGGCAGGGTCTACTGCAGATCACAAAGTTCAGAGGCCAGGCCCACTCGGAGAGAGGCAAGGCGATATGTCCCAAAAAGTGTCTCAGTGGAAATGCGCTTCGAGTCTTTATCGCAAAATTGTTATGGAAAGATTGGACCAGTTCAGAACAACACGTTAAAGAAAGCTTGGAGGCGACCCAATGGAAAGGTGAGGATTAAGACACCTCACTCGATCCGGCAGAAAGGGAAGCCAGGCGGACACGGTACCTTGTTTGTGGAGAGACCGCCCCGGCGGGGGCAGTTGTTCCTGGTGGTGGATGCACGTTGGGTCTTTGCCAAGAGTAGAGATGATGTCGTCGAAGAAAAGTGAAGTCCGGTGCACCACCAGGGAAGAGACCAGCCGCGGAGTGCTCCGTCACAAGGCCACCACCTTTTGGTCGCGGTACAGGGGTAGTGGCTATCCGGTTGCCGAGGTGCTCTGCACGGGCAATTCGACCACTGCGTCCTGGAGCGAAGAAAAAGCAAAGGGGGACTGGTTGTTCCCACCCATCAGGGGAAGAGACTCTCCGGCAGAGAGATCTCCTCTGTCGTCGGGAAGTGGTGAGTCGGTTCCGCAGGGCTCCACCGGAGGTGTCGTCGTTGCAGGTCGGCTCAGCTTTACCCTCGTCGGATTCTTTGGTCCTGTGGCGACTTCTGAAGATCCAGTCCCAAAAGCCCTGCTTTTATGCATAAAACCCCCATTCATTCAGCCTACCTGTCAATCAAAACACGCTAAGTGGTGAGCGGGGTGGCTCACCACTTGGGCCAATCACACCAGAGTGCGACTGGAGTTGTAAGGCAACTCAGTCCAGGGTGCCTAAACCCCCTCCCACACCCCTGTGGTAACCCAGACAGAATGGCACTGCTTTGGAGGGTCTCTGTAGAGAAGCCCGCCAAAAGTGGAACAAAGGACTCAACCTTTGGTTTAGGAGTCACAGAGACGAACACAGACGCCACTTTAAAAACCGAGTTCTGGCAGAAAATACCCTCCGATAGACTTATTTAAGATAAGTAAACCGGTGGTATGTTAGAGATTAACGAGGAAAAGTATCAATCTCCAACAATGGGAAGAATCCCATAGGGTTATATTTGGGGTCGAACATAACAAGTAGTTTTCACTGCCACCAGCCAAAACTCGACAAGGGGGAACGGGACAGTGCCCCCTCGAATAACAGACCCAGGAGTAATCGAATTACCCCTAATAGTGCGTCCATAATAGGACGGTTTGTACTAGTTCTGTTGGTAAATTTAGGTCTAGTAAAGCCAATGGTGACTTTACATGCCCGGGGAGACAGTAGTCTGTCCCCGGGTATGGAGTCTATGATGGAGGTCCGCTAGGATGCCCCAGTGCTACGGCACAGAGGGTGCAGTGTAACACACACAGCAAAACATATGAGACCCTATGGAGTAAAAGACCCCATAGCCCATAGAACACATTGACATTCAAAGGAATTACACACATTCATGTCCAAGAGTGGGAGAAAAAGAGTCCCACTCTTGGCAGGAGAAAAAAACAAACTCCAGAAATCCA
The DNA here is from genome assembly GCF_040938575.1 of Ambystoma mexicanum. Taxonomy (NCBI): domain Eukaryota; kingdom Metazoa; phylum Chordata; class Amphibia; order Caudata; family Ambystomatidae; genus Ambystoma; species Ambystoma mexicanum. Next base: position 303,308,689 of record NC_090937.1, read on the forward strand.
GCAAAGCTGCTGGGGGACTCACTAGGTTAGGAAATTCAGCCTACACAGATAATTCTCCCTAACACTCAGGACCACAGGGTATGTGTAGTGGAGATGGTAAAAGCATCATACTTTGTGAACGTTACGGTATTGGGGCCGCCAGTGTAAACTGACACTCCGTTTCTTCATGTACGGCGGAAGTGGCTGTGGACCAGCTGGTTTCTGAACCGCTCGTTCATGTGAATGCGGGACCCCGAGGTCACCTCTTGAGCCTCCGTGGGTGTATACCACTCCCGGTGTTCCATGGAGTGTACAATCTGGTCCTGGTTCGTGCAAACTGTTCTTGGCTCGACCCATAGCATCCCGTCGTGCCTGTGGTTACACCTTTCCCTGGTTGCATCATTAAGTAGAGTTTGTCCCACTTTCAGCTTCTATGGGTCCGCAGCAACGACCATTTCCATAGCTGTGGGGGCTGTGAGGTTTACATTTGGTGTTTTTGCCCTCTCACAGGGTCTATAGGAAAAGTTGGTGTGTATGTGAATGTCTGACATGTTTGTTTCAGACCCACCCAACCTCTGTGCATTTCCGCCAGTGCAGCCCCCTTGCAAGCGCCTGGTCACAGGTGCAAACTGCTATCGATACCGTAGGGGGATGGATGTGGATAAGGGTAGCGCAAAAGGCTAGGAACCCAGTGAAGGCACACAGATATGTTGATTGCTGGGACGTGGCCTACAAAGGGGAGCCTGGAGACAGCAGGTCTGGGGAGGCCATGTCGACAATGGGCCCCATGCGAAATAACCCGTTGAGGTGTACATGTTATTCGGCACCTTGTTCTTTCCCACCCAGCCAGCCCCCTTGCAAGCTTAAAGGCTGGACTGGCTGAGGCTAAAATCGTGGCGCAAGACATAAAAAGGAGTCCACGGTGGCCCACATTGACACTTCAGGTCGGGCCATTTGCATCGCCACCGACATAAAAAGGATGGCTTGGCTAAGGGCGACAAAATTTAACCCAGATGTGCAGCAACACATACTAGACCTGCCTTTCTTTATCCATACTCACCAAGTCCACTCCTAAGACCTACAGCCAAACGCATCAGTGCTCGGACAATAGTAGGTCCTTCTGAAGCTTCTGAGGATTTTAGGTGAGACGGTCCAGGCAACTGGACAGATCCCCTAGCCAACCCAGGCGCAAACAGCACGAGGCGGCTAACGAAGGGTTTTTCCGGGGAAGAAATGATGACCGGCCCATCTGGATCCACGAGTCTGCGGTGGGGTGGGGGGGGGCAGGCTTGCCCTTCACACACACTGCTGGCGGACAAGTTTCACAGACCCATGTATCCTCCCAGTAGTATCCATGGGGTTCCGACTTACCCATTCCACCTTTTCCTTCTTCCTCCCCTCTGCTCCCGTAGATTGGTACAGCAACTCCGTTGGCGGAAATATGCTCGCTGGTTGCGAGCCAGGCCGTGGAGGAAGTCCCAGCCTCTCAGTGGGGCATGGGCTTCTATTCATGCATTTTCGCCATACACCAAAAGAACCAAGCTGGCCTGAGAGTTGAGACCGTTCCACCTTGAACCTTTCCCTTCCCCTCCAAAAGTTCAAGATGATTACACCAACTTTCATAGCGAAGAGATTGTGAGCGGGAGAGTGGATGTGCTCCCTGGATCTGAAGGATGCCTACCTACGTGTGCCAATTTGGGAACCTCATTGGTCCTTCCTGAGGTTCAGGATCATGGCTTTCACTTTCAATACACAGTGGCAGCCCGACTCAGGGCGCCAGGCCATCATATTTACCCAAATCTAGACGACTGGCAAGTCAGAGCGAGATCTCCGGAGGCAATCCAAAATATGGCATCAACCTTCGATACACTATATGACATGGGATTTTCTATCAATCTCAAAGTCACAGTTGGTGCCCAGGCAGATTCTGACCTTCTTGGGACTTATTCGGGACACAACCTCTGAGAGGATCTTCCCCTCCGAGGACAAGTTCACGGCCATCAAGATCGGTGACCTCAGCGTGGTGGTAGTTATGGCTGCAGGTCTTCTTGCAGTGCCACATAGAAGGCTCAAAATGAGGCGGCTGCAGCTACATTTCGCAGCCTCCTGGAAGCGGGAGAAGTGTTTGCAGGCGGAGCAGGTGAGCATACCACATCTCCACCAGGATCTGATCTGGTGGGGTACGGACAACAACCTGCGGATAGGCAGGCCCTTCCGGTGACCAACCCCTCAGGTCACCATTACGGCACTCATCCCTAGAGGGATGGTGAGCTGTCCTGGACAACCACAGCATCCATTGAGTATGGTCCCGGCAGGAGCAGATGGCACACATCAACTGGCTCGAGATGATGGCTAACTGGCTTGCTCTCAAAGCCTTTCTACCTATTATCACCGGCAGGGCGATTCTCATTCAGACAGATCCACCTGCATGTATTACATCAACAAGCAGGGTGGCACCTGGTCACCTCCCCTCTGCAGACTGGCGGTCGACATTTTGGAGTGGGCTCTGGTGAACAACATACACCTGTCAGCAGTCCACCTCCCAGTGGAGTACAACCTAGAGGCGGACAGGCTCAGCAGACTGGGCACGGACAACTACGAATGGCAGTTGAACAAGCAGGTCCTTCAGCAGGTCTTCAACAGGTGGGGTCATCTGCAGGTCAACCGCTTCGCCAACAGGAGGTTCCCCGAGTTTGCCTCCTGGTGGGGGTAAGGGAGGGGTTCGCTGGGCGACTCAATTCAGATCCAGTGGAACAACATGACTGCTTACACTTTCCCCCGACTGCCCTGTTGCACAAGATCATTTGCAGGACCAGGGAGTCGAGGGACCTTCGGAGCATCCTGATAGCCCCATGGTTGCCACCACGACCCTGGTTCTCAGAGCTGCTCAGCCTGTCATACCAGGCCCCCATAGACCTCCCGCTGGGCCCAGCGCACCTACTCTCTCAGCAGGGGGGCAGTCATCTACCCCTCCCGCAGAAGTTAGCCCTCACACCGTGGTTCCTGAACAGGTCTCCTTGTAGTATCTGCACCTGTCACAGGCTAACCTGGCCATTATACAGGGCGCTAGGAGTGATGCCACCAGGAGCCAGTACAAAGCAAGTGGAACAGGTTCCGTCACTTGGCAGAGTCAAAGGAAATTGATCCTTTGACTTGCACGTTGGACGATTTACTCTCCTTATTGGCACACCTCGCACACTGAGAAGTAGACACATGCCGCACTTATATGGGCGTCCATTGGAGCTTACAAAAAAAAGTATTCTCAGCGTAACCGGCGTAACTAGACTATATCCACCTATCGAGGAACCGCACCCTGTGTGGGACCTCAATGTGGTCCTGATTGCCCTGGCCCATAAACCATTTGGGCCAATGGCATCTGCGACATCAGTCTAGAAACCAGTAAGACAGCCTTCCTAGTGGACAATACCTTGGCACGCCTAATCAGTGAGATCCAAGAGCTAGTGGCTTCAGAGCCATATACTACACCCTGCATTCTTACCCAAGGTTGTCTCCTCTTCTCACTTAAATGAGGAGATGGTGTTATCAACTTTCTTCGCGTACCCGAAGGTTGACGCTCGCTCAGAGGGTACTGCACTGTCTAGATGTCAGATGTGCGCTAAAAAAATACCTGGACAGAACCATGAGCTTCTGCAAATCAGACGCCCTCTTCGTCACCTTTGGAGGGTCAAAACCAGGTGGCCAGGCCTCCAAGTCTTCCATTGCAAGGTGGATGGTTATGGCCATCAAGGAGGAATATGCGGGGCAGCACAAGCCATTACCAGCAAACATGCATGCCACGCCATCAGTGCTAAGGCCACAGCAGTAGCTTTCGAAAGACACGTTCCATGGCAGGTTTTCAGCAAGACGGCCAAGTGGGCTACGCCCTATCCTTCTGCAAGCACTCCTGCTTTGATGCCAGCGCCAGGTCAGATGGTCAGGCAGTGTTAAGGACCTTGTTTTCTTAGGAGGGTCAACTCTCCACCCTGGGCTACATTCAGTTGTAATTGTCCATACAGTACGGAGGAAAGGGGATGGGACGTTGGAGTAATAAGTTATTCACCGTAGTGACCAAGGTACTCCTAGTCCATAGTCTTCTTTCCTCCATACGTTCCACCATCCCCCGCCCCTAATAAAACTGGTCTCATTAGGCAATGTTAATATTGTCGAAGCGTCAAAGAGGACTGAGGAGTGGCGCCAGTGGGCGGGTGTCAGGGGAGTGCATGCTCCCTGGTACGCGCATCTAAATTTAAAGGGAAGATGTTTTTTCTGGTGAAAAAGGTTGTCTCACGTCCCTAGCGAGGGACGCCGATACAGTATGGAGGAAAGGGGAGTATGGAATAGGAGTACGTTAGTGACTACAGTGAGTAACTTATAATTTATGTTAAGCTGATTTATACCGCGCACTGCTACCACCCAGGGGCGGCCTCCAGGCGCTCACATGGTTCTGCAAGAAAAGAGGGTGGAGTATTTTAGTGACAATAGGATGATAGGATAGGTTCAGAACCAGGAGAAACTGGCGTCTGTGTGTGTTGTCTTGATTGCAAGTTGGTTGTGCGGCTGGGCTTGTTGTAACCGTAAGGGTACAACTCAGTGCCTTGGTTGTGTACTGGTGTTTTTCTTGGGTGTGTGTCATGTTGGTTAGGTTGAAAGTATAATCATGTGCACTGGTTTGTTGTATCCATAAGGGTTGCCAAGTGTTGTGGTTGTTTGTAGTATGCATGTGAAAGTCGTGTAGGTGTGTTCTTCAGTGCATTTGTGTGCGGTTTAGCTGGTGTTTTATGGATTGTGTGCACTGGTATGTTCCGTCTGAGGGTAGGTGCAGTGTCTGTGAAGTGTTTAGTGTAAATATTTATGCTTGGTGTTTATTTGTATTATGGTTTGTGGAATTATGTTGGAGAAGCAGGAGTAAGGTGGATTGGTTAATACCTTGGTTATTCTCAACTGTACCTCCAAGTATGTCCTTGGTGCTCATCCGGTTGCTGCTCAGTGTTATCCTCCAACATTTCTGGCTGAGGTCCGCTGGCCATCCCCGCCACCTCTCTGAAGTTGGATGGGCTACCTTCCCCTCTGGTTTCTCTGAGCGCAACAGATTGGCTCCTCCCGATTGGTCTCTAGTTCAGCAAGAATTATTCAGTATAATTGCACTTCCGTGTGTTTTAAGATTGGCAGCTAAAGTGACGCATGGCTGGTCTTCACAAAACTTCTGGAAGTGATGCATGGCTGAACTACCCTATCTGGGGTTACACATGGTTAGTCTATTAACAAATACAATAAATCAAAATTCATAGTACAATTTACTGGGGTGCATGGCTGGTCTTCTAAATTGTCTAGATGTTGCGTGTGGGGAGTGTAAGGAAGGCATGCTATCAAACAGTAAGACAGACACAAGTGATCACAGTTCAAGGCTGCTTATTGAACTTCAACTGGGTTTGAAAAAAGCCTATCCTAAATCTAAAGATGGGAGCAAGCTGCGACCTTCATATAATTACGTAGTCATGTCTTGTCAAATAAAAGGGCCTATACTAAAAAACGTATTGGAAATCCTCACTTCTAAATACAAATAGTGTTGGAAACCATGTTTATGCAAAATAAAAGGTTTTCAAGAAATTATGTCGGGATATTCAAGCCGTTGGCTTCCCTTCCCCACCTTTTTAGCACGGGACAAGGCGGCACACTCGAGCTTAGCACAGTCTCTGGTTTCTCTAGCACGAGGATGCAGTTCAAATCTCTGTATCGGACCTCCTGTCTCTTTGACATTCAAAGTCTCTTACTTCAGAGGGCCTGATGAAACAAACATTCAAAAGTTCCTTTGTCCTCCGGATTCTCATGTACAACTTCTTGGGTGCTTTTCGATTCACCCAGGGTCTCCCTGTACTGGGCTCGGACCGATTCTGGTATTTTTGCAAACGTTCTCCATTTCTTCAAAATTAGACTTTTGACTGTGCGCAGGATTTAGCTTGACCCGTCGCAGGACCACTTCGATGTACATTTATTTGTTCACTTTCAAATGATCTCTCTCTGCTGGGCTCAGATCAAATTTATCTACTTTTATTACTCCTCAGCAGGATACCTTCCAGAGACCTTTGATTGGGCGCCCACGTGGTGCCGAACCACTCTGTCAAAGGTTATTGTGGTTTGTGTTCAAGTTCAATCACTCATCAGCAGTTTTAGCTTCACTCGCGTCTCTTATCACACCTGTTTTAACAATGTTCATTCCAGCACTCGCAATTCAATGTTGCTGCGTGCAGCCTCAGCTTCAATACTGACCGGTCTTGTATCGGTCTCCCCAACTCACCGGCTGTGTTGCTTTCACTGAAGCGGCTTTGTTATTGGACCCTTGGACAGTACCACAGTGGCTGGTGATTCTCCCCATCTTGATTATTGACGTGGGAATGCCCCGGGTATCTGACACACAGTTCAGGATTATTCAGCCTGGTTTCCTGGTCTCACGCTTTCTTTCGAGCTTTCGGGAAAGAAACGGTTCCTTGTTGCAAAGGTCAATGGAATTTCCCTCCTTGCTATCTCCTTCGGTTTTGAGGTCATTCCTCTCTTGCTCAGCTCCCGGCTTGAAACTGCTGTTTCCTTGTGTGCCTTCCCTCGCTCAGAGTGTGCTCTCGTGCTTCACTTTTTATCCGTGTGGGGAAATGTGATGGAAGTAAGGTGTGAGTGACTGTCGATAATTGCCTGACCATAGTATTGGGACATGTCGGGTACACGGCAGGTTAGTCTGTTTTTCCCCTCAAGTGGGCTGTCTGTGACAAAGTGTTTGTGTTAAAGGGGGTGGGGTGGTGAGAGTTTCTAAATATCCTACTTGATAGGATGGGGGTAAAGGTGTTACAAGGAAGGGGATACTGCGTCTCAACATCCAGTGTCCACTCCCACTCCCCGAAGATCCCTCACCCAGGTGATCCTCCCACACTGGTCCACCCCCGGGAACTGAATCCAAAAGTGATGGCCGTGTCCGGGCCTCCTAGATAACAGATCCTCAGGGACTAGTGGTTGACACACCACCTGGTTTGTCACAGGTGTCTTTCACAGATATTCCTAATGTGAGGTATGGCTATTCTTCGCCTACCTCTCTAGGTGTGGCACATGACTGGGAAGTGGGGTGGAGCATTTTTGTTGCTGCTGTTGTCCCTTTTGTTTGCTTTTGTCCATTTGTGCATTTCTTTCGGTCCTCTTTGCTTTGGCTGCTGTGTGCCTTTTGTGCTTGTTATTGGCAGTTCAATAGCCGTGTTTTAGTCGTTTGCTGAAGGTGAGGTTGTCTTCTGTGGTTCTAATTTCCTTAGGCATTGTGTTACATAGGTCAGCGATTAGGCATGAGAAAGCAGTTTCTCCAAATGTTCTTATCATATTGTTTGGTCTCTATTTGGAGGTCGCTACTTGATTTTGCGTCTCTTGGTTGATAGCGGCTGATCTTGGCCCGGAGAAATTCAGCTGCTTTTCTATGTAAGGATTTGTGGGCAATGTAGAGGCCTTGAATTGAATGCGTTTTTTTTTTACTGGTAGACAATGTAGGCTTCTCAGAGCTGGTGTGATGTCGTCTCTTCTATTTAATGTATATGCTTTCAAGTATCCAAGACTTTAAGGGATTGTGGGGGGCAAGACAGTAAAACACTGTGATCATATGACAATCGGAATCTGAACATCATTAAAAGGAACATCTGCTTTTGTGACTCTGGTGTTCCAGTAGTGAAAATGTAAAGCGATGAATCAGTGAAGGGGCTAGGACAGAGCCCTGTTTGTCATCACGCTGGTCCGCTAGGGCACCATTTGCTTTGTGCCAAACACTTGCTGAATTGCCATCATGGATAGAAATTAAGATGATTAATAAGTCATCAGGGAGTCCTAGCTCACCAGCAATGACCACAATAAAGATCGATCAATCTAGTTAAATGCAGCATCCAGATCCATGTATGCCACATAAAGTTGCTCACTTTCAATAAACTGAGAATTTGCAGCCAGTCAGTGTAATGTTAAAGCTTGTTGAGAAGCACCCATGCCTTCCTGCAATCACAAATGAATCAAAGGTACGTCTATTCAAGAAATCCCATTCTTCTATCTTATTGAAGGAGAGTTATCTAAAAAAAAGATACAAAGATACATGGTGATTGCAACATGAAACCTTCTCATGTAGTCTTAAAAAGTGGTCCTATAATTAACGTTTTCTTGGACTCTGTACCAGTCCACCATGGCATTGAAAATATTACACAACAGCGGTGTCCACAATTCGAGTACGTTTTTAAACATATTGGAAGGAATTATATCTGGGCCTGAACCCTTATTTAGCTTTAGCTTGTTTATCACCATCCCACCTCGCGCAAGGAGATAAATAAGTTTGTAATACTTTGAGCAGCGTGTTAAAATAATTCACTGCTTGGAGCTTACATTGTACATGGTGTTTGGCATCTTGAGCGTTCCCACCCACCCACTACTGGAGGAGGGATGAATGGGGATGAGGCGAGCGCAAAAGGGCACCAACCATTCTTTCATGCCCCTCGTTTGAGCGTGTTCTTGACTCCCTGAATAATTCAAACAACTATTCGTAAATGCTCATTTGCATTTTATTTAGTTTGGTGATGTTGATGACACAAACTAACTACACATTGTATGTATACTTGTGGTTGCGGCCTAGTGTGTGAAAATCCCCTGCACGGTCCGATGTCACTGGGGAATTTGGCGCGAATGGCTCGAACGACAGAGGCGGGTATTACTCGTTGAACGCGGAATCCAAGCCTCCCATGAAGCCACCATGTAAACGAATGGTAGGTCACCAGCCTTTACCACCTGTGTAAGAGAAACATAAATGTTTTGATTGAATGAGCCGGATAAGTGTACCACCTTAGTCAAAAATGTATCCTAAATTCTATGGCATAGTTGCCCTTAGAAAAGTATCTTTCTGGAAACATGGACTTGGGCTTTGAAGTATCGACAGATTACAAAAGTGAACACCCATTCACGCCAGACCGGTTTGGGCCATGGAGAAATATTGTTTTTAGATGAAAGTGAAAGGGACTTAACCGATGTACACTCTGATTTGCAATAAGCGAGAAATGTATTCAATTTACATACAAAATAAATTTGTCAGTGATTGATCGAAGTTATGATAATGTAGGAGAACATGAAATGTTAGTCGTCTGAGTGGTCAAAATTACATCACCGCTACAGTATACTTGTTACTTGGATTGCGAGGACGAACTGTTGCGCGAAGTTCGGGCATAAGCACCATCATAATCCTCAAAACGGACCGTGTGAGGCAGGCTGCCTTGAAGTCATGCAGCTGGGTAACATAGAAGTGGTTTATCTTCTTCGGCTGTGTGGGCCGAGCATCTAGCGTTTTCTTGGAAGCAGCAGTTCTCCACCTCGGTTGGCATGCTTTTGCAATGATTGCAGGTACACCAGGTGGAAATATCTTTCATGCGACTAGGCTGGGGCTCATGCTCCGGTGATTCATCTTCCCAACTATCGTCCCATTTCCCCATCGTTTCCCCTTCTTTCTCTTTTCATCTTCCCCTTCAGAATACTCAGGCTCGTACTGGTAGGGCTGTATTGTTGGCATTATATGACAAATATTCAAATAAAACGTAAGTAGCGAGTTAAACGCAGCGCTTTGTACTAGGACTTCAACAGAGCAGAAACGAGTCACAGGCGATTGAAACTAAATGCAGTGAATGAAACGATTCAAAAAGCAATGTTGTCAGCTCAGAAAGGGTCTGTTTATACTTGAGGAAAGAAGCGCCCTGGCATTTCCATGGGGATACGTCAATAGCTTGCGCACAGAGAACGTTGACGCAAGACGTGCATTGGTGTTGTGAAAAGGGGCGTAAGCGTCTAGTGATGTCAGTTTGAGGGGCGAGCAATCTGTATTCTTTCCACGAGGGCATTTGAACTTAGGTTGATAAATCAACGGATAAGATTAGAACAAGATGTCTGCTCCCAACCTTTTTGTTTTCGCATGTATAAAAGTGAGGAAAACTAAGGTAGGAATCCTAGGAAAAATTTTTAAGATCGATTACAGTATGCTTAAATTACATGGCCGAACGATCGGGACAATAACATTTTTGTGTGAACTTCTCCTTTAAAGTCTTGAAAAGCAGCAGAAGTCAAAAGTTCATGTGGATACCTCCTAATCTCTAGGAAGGAATATGTAAGAAGGCTTAACCAACTTTGGAGGCCCTGTTAAAGGACTCGCTAAAGGGATACGAGTAGCGGCTTGAGCCAGAGGTAATAGGGGGTTGCCCTGGACACACCTATGTGCACTCCAATGGTTTCTGGAATCAGGTAAGCAATACTTTTTCCCCACAGTACCTTAGGTTAGACGAAAAACATTTGTGGTGGATGTTCTGTGATGTTGCAGGACAATGGACAGGATCTCTCAGTAGCAGCCTCTGGGGAGGACTGGCACGGCTTTCATCAAATTCTTTGATCACTCTGCGGTTTTGGTGCCTTTTCTGCAGCACCAGCAAAGCACGCGATTTGCCTGGTCAATATTCCAAGCTTCCTGCAGTGACACACTTGATGAGGGGAGCTGGGTGAGTTGGATATGATCTCTGGAGTGTCCTTGAGGGCTCAGCAAAGATTTAAATTGATTCGGCCTTTCCACGACAATGCACTCAAATGGGGCAGCAGGTCTCCTAGTAGTATTGTTCCACAGCTCTGGAGACTCACAGACCCTGGGGATATGGCCCAAATGAAAGTTAGTCTTGGGACTGGTTGTGCCCATCAGTCAAATGGAAGGGGTCGTACTCTTCGAAGTTCCTCTGTCGCACAGAAAACGGGGTTAGGACAGCAGTGGTTGCTTCAGGGTTGCAAAGGGTCTGCAGGCATCTGTCATCTTTTTTGGTTACTTCAGCTTCCATTGTTCGACTTGCTTTTCATGTCAGGAGATTCACTGTCTATAGAACACACACACTCACACTTACACACACACTTACACACACTTATACACACACACTTACGCTGTCCAATGTAAGGAAGAGATGGCATCAAATTAAGACGGACACAAGTGATCACAGTTCAAGGGTGTTTATTAAACTGTAAAATGGGTTTAACGCCTAATCTAAGATGGGAGTAAGCTACAGCCATCAAATAATAATTATTCAGTCCTAGTGGAGGCTAGTCAAATAAGGGCCTATATTAAAAAACAAAAAACAAAAAAAAAACTATTGCCAATCCTTACCTTACAGATAAGCTACAAAAGTGTGTGATTGATGTTGATAAGAAAAGAAAGAATTGTTTACAAAATAATAAGTCAAAATGTTATGACCGGGAGTGTCCCTTCCCCACATTTTTAGCACGGGACAAGGCAGGGCTCTCGAGCACAGCACACTCCTGGGCTTCTCTGGCACAAGCTTCCAGTTCCTTTTTTCAGTATCAGGGCCTTCTGTGCTCAAGTCTCTTCTCATGCAAAGGCTCTTGCTTTAGAGGGCCTGATACGCCAAAACAACAAAACAAAAGTTCCTTCTTTTAACCTTTACATTGGGTGATTACCTTTCACCCTTCGATCCCCCCTCAGCCGGGCTCCGTTCCTTCTGTCATCAGCCTCCCTCAGTCGGGCTTAGTCCTACCAGAGCGCTTTCAAATCCAAACGGAGACTTCGAAAGGGCGATTTCAGGTCGCCAGGTCACTCTGTTGACGTACGGCAAGTGCACGCTTCATACCAACAGTTTGCACAGCATTCCCCTCCGCCGGGTGTAAACGTCAGTTCCACAATAAGAAAACTTCTGCAATGTATTAAGGACTTTCAATTGTACAAGGGATTTGGCTCGACCCTTGTATGACCACCTTATACTGGCCTTCCCTATGGCCTCTTGGTACTTGTAGTTCTCTTACTTGCAATGTTTACTGTAGTCTTTGTTCAAGAGAGGGATACCATGAGAGATCTTCGACTGAGCCCCCACGTGGCGTTGCACCACTTTATCTCTGGTACCAGGTTTGTTCACAAAGACCTTTTGTCTCCCATCTTCTTTACGCTGCCACTGCAACCTTGAGCATAACAGTCTTCTTCCAACTCACCGGCTATACTGAACTAGTTGGTGGTTCCTTTGCCGCTGTAGTCAAGGACGGTACCTCGATCGCAACTGCGTCTCCCCGCCCTGGCTGTCGGTGCGGGACGGTGCCATGTACCGCTGACATCCGTCACACCACCTGTGAGCTGCTATTCCCGGTCTTCTGTTTCTTTCATCGGAGGCTTTGTTGGTCTGGGTTGAGAAGGGCAAGGGCAACTCCTACCTTGATTTCCTCTCTGGTCTCGCCGCCTTTCTCCTCCGTACGAACTGCCGTCCTGGAATGGTTGCTTGTGCATTCGGCCTTGCTCGGAGTGTGCTCCGCCTTTTATCCCTATGGGGAAGGTAAAGGGTAGTCGGGTGTCTGTAGTTGTCGGTAATTGCCTGACCCTTGTGTTGGGACATGTCAGGTAAACGGCTTAGGTATTAGTCCGTTGTCGTTCACGCTGTGAGAAAGTGCTTATGGGGGAGGTGGAGTTTCGATGTATCCTACTAGGCAGGATGTCCCACCACCACTCCCCGAGGACTCTCCATCCAGGTGATCTTCCTGCACTGGTCTATCCCCAGGAACTGGATCCAATAGTGATGGGTGTGTCCTGGCCACCTAGATGACAGATCCCCCCCCCCCCCCCCCACCCAAGTTGGAAGTTGGTTGTATTAAGGCACTCTGGCAAAGGACAGGAGGGTGGAAAACTACTCCCCCACTTCCTGCGTGCCCAATCACTCCAGAGCCTAGTCAGGGACACCCAAGGGTTCCCGCCAAAGGCAGAACACACACACAAGCCTCCCCCTCCCAGAATTGTAGAAGGCCTAACAAAGAATAACTACGCTATTTGTTACTTGGGTGCCCCTATTGTGCTCTACCTGTGGCACCAAAATTACACAATAGTTGGTAGAACACGTCCACTGCCACAACCAGGACACAAAAGTCACAGGAGCAAAGAGAAGGGGAATATCCCTTTGCCACTCCACATAAGGTGGTGTGTGCCAGTCTAGAGTGTGACTAGGTGACCCTAGTTGTGGGGAACAGGGAGTCTCAGAGTTTATCCATAAGATAATGTATGTGGAAGAGCCGCCATGGGTTGGTTTCAGGAGTGAGTGAGAGTAGCCTAGGGCCTCAGTGAGTCCACACAGAATAGTGATTCAGCTTATACAGTGATTGTATAAAAATACAACTCTTTATTAAGCTCAAGAACACAGTAAGAATTGAAACTAGCTGGTAATATTATCATACAAAACCATATATCACAAATATATACATTCTCCAGTAGGTTCACTTAAAATGCATCAATCAATAATTAACCAGGTAAGCAATCAAATGCAGATAACATTAATAGAACCAATGCAATTCCAATTCCCTTTTACTTAAGAAGTCCAGCCCTAAGATGTGTGAGAGCTAGTGCAGAGTTACAGGCTACAGTGCAGGTTTATCCAGGTAGGGTATCCTCACAAAGGATGCAATGGGCTTATGGTGGGGATTTAAAACAGTTCCATACTATTTCAAAGCCAATTTCAAGGCTAGCAAAGGGGTAGGATACTTGACCCGGGTTTGACGAAAAAAGGAAAGCGTATAGGGAGTTGGGGGTCAAGGGGCTGTGTGCCCAATGTTGCCCCATGAAGGACAGGGCGAGGACGACAACAGATACGTTTACTACACCCACCCACCCCACCCCGCCCCTTGACTCCAATTGGCTCAGGCCACACAGTGGATCATCTGGGAATCGCTTGGGACACTATTTTCTGTGTGGTTGCAGGTTAGAGTGCTTTTTCGGTCTGGTCGAACTGCAAGACGCAATAGCAGAATGAAGAATGCAGACTGTTGTGGTGCAGACCCCGTCAGGACACTAAACAAGCTGGATGAAGCGGAGTTCCAGCGATGTTCACCACTTTCAGGCGGTGATGGGCGATCTTCCAGCTGCGGTCCCGTTAGCAGCTCCAACTCCGCCTCCTTTGATGCTAGGATGCTGGAATTTCGGGGGAAGCCGACTTAAGGCACACACTGATAACCACATAATTTCATGGCTTAGCGCGGAATAGCGGCTGCTGCAGTGAGGTAGCCCACAAGGGAGCTTGTTAGTCACCCAGGCAGTCCAGGGAAACCTTTGAAGGCTCTTGGGGCATGCAAACTCAAATAGGTGTTGAGACTATTTGGTCCCACTTGTCCAAGGGCTGAAGCACAGACTAACATCTTCTAGCTTGCTTAATATTAATTTACTATCATGGAAAGGGCTGTCTTTAAATGTTGTCCTTCTTGTAACAAAGTTCCCATGCAAAGACACCCATCGGGTCTGTAACCACTTTCTTCCCTGTGATCACTCTGTTACAGCATTGTGCAGGCTTTTTCGCCTTTAGGCACTCAGGGAGCGACATGTGAAACAGTGGGAGGCCTACTATATGCAGGTCGAATCCATGTCGCCCACCAGCACCGATACCTAGGAAGATTAACAAGGCAGCAACAGATCCTTTTTTCAAGCCGAGGACATAGTAGAGGAGTCGGTAGACCCATCATGTCCGTCTCTAGCCCCACAAGGCAAGCCGAACGCTCTGCTACAGGGAAATCTTCTGGCGACTGGGACACCCCCTTGCATACCCAAGAGGATACTCATCTACCGCTGCCACTAAAAGAATCTGTCTAACCATCTTCAGTTCAGGAAGTCATTGAAGACCTACCTGTTCTAGAACGGATCAACCAGTTTGCCTCTCCGCCTTCCCAGCGCCAAGATGCCGATGGGTGACCGTGCAAGCTTTCTTAACATAACATCATAAGCACACAACCACATGCAAATCTTTGACAGAGTTGTTGAAAAATGCTATAGCTGTAACAACGGTTACGCAGAAAACGTATGTCAATCTTCAGAACCCTTGTGTTCTGAGCCTGTTGTGCTTCCACATTCACATTTAGCACACCAACTTTGCTGCACATAAAATCTTGATGGTTCCTGTTTCGTGCCACCAAAACAGCTGTCAAAACATAATTCTTATGTAGAATAAAGGGAAAAACACCCACAAACCCCAGATAAACTTCCTGGGGCTAATGGGTCCCCTAAAACAGTCTGTCACTACACCAGTAGGTTATTATATATATGTTTTTTAACTTTTCTTTATTGGCAAGGAACAGTGGTAGGCACGAAATCCAGCAGAACAGCAATCAATGTTACATGTTGGGGATTAGCAAGACATGACACGTACAGGGGTATACAAAGGAGGATGGCTCAGCAGCCCACTAGTCTTTTCCTAATTTGGGGTTATGCTTCAGACTGTGCATCTGATAGGGGAGAAGAAAGCAGTACAATGTGGTCTTTCTTGTTCAAGTAGCTACAGAAATCAGTCCACACGTTTTTCGGACGAGAGTTCATAGGGAGAGAATTGATGTAGTCTTCCTCGCACATTTGGGTCCAGGTAAGGGCCTTCAGCCACATCTCGAAGCAGGGGGTGGGGGAGATCGTCGCTTCCAGCATTGTAGTATGCATTTTTTGGCTACCATGGCCCCAATGTTCAAAGATCTGGACACCTTCTTTGCCCCAGCCCCACCCCACAACCGAAACAGTATAGCAAGGGGATCAGGGCCGATCTGGATCCCCACTATATCCGATAGGGCTTCAGTGAATGCTTCCCAGAACGGGACAAGCGTGCAGCAGGACCAAAACATGTGGGTGTGGTCGGCCTCTCTAGCTCTACACCTCGGGCAAGCGTGAGACTGGTTTTGTGCAAATTTCCCCACCCTGCGGGCATGTAATATAGTCGGTTGAGAAGCTTGTACTGCATGCATCGGAATCTGGAATTGAGTGAGACCTTGCGTGTGTGTAAACACATTTTACTCCAGATGATGTCTGTGATTGTCAAGCCCAGTTCATTGCTCCATGAGGCCTGTGGTTTCTGGGGTGCGCCTGGCGCCTTCGCCATCAGTATTTTGTAGAGCGAGGATGTTCTGCTCCTCTTGTCGGCCGAATTGGATATGCAGCAAATCTCGGGTGAGTCAGGGGGCTCACAGGGTAAGAGGGCCACATGGCTCGGACTGCCGCTCTGAGTCTATAGTATTGTAGCTCAAGAGCTGAACCCGAGTGGCCAGGTTGCCACGTCTGCCGGGTGATGAATTTTCCTTGAGGATATAGATTTGATAGTGCTCGATATCCTAGGTCAAGCCAGTGTCGCATGAGGAGTTTGTCGTGTGTGGGGGTGAGACCCGGGAAGTGCCAGATAGGTAGCCACTTATAGTATGGGTGATGTTCAGGGTGAAATTGCAACAGTCGTCTCCATGCCATGGTTATGGTGGCTACGGGGTCAGCCGGGGCATCAGTGTGGTGCGAGCGATAGAGAATCAGGGACATTATGTTTACCTCCTCGCTTGCCAGGTTTTCAAGTTTCACGTGGGGGGGCAGGTCCTGGTGTGCATACCAACATGTGGCATGTTGGGCTTGTGCGGCAATCCAATATCGGGCAAGCTCAGGGGCATTGAAGCCCCTTTCTCGTAGGGTAAGGTCATATGTTGCCACTTCTTGCGAACCGTGCCAGAGTGCCACAGGAATTGGGCACATAAAGCGTGCAAGTTCGAGAAGTACTGTTTCCCGGGCCATATATGGACGTTAGCAAAAATATAGAGCAGCTTGGGGACCATTATCATTTTGATTAGTGACAGCTTGCCCAATAAGGAGAGCGGGAGTTTACGCCACCGTGACAACTTGGACTCCACTAGCTGCGCAGATGCGGTATAACTGTCGGCCAATAAAGAGGTTCTAAGTAGGGACACCTGACCCCGAGGTATCTGATGCCTTAGGGAGACCACCGCAGGGGGAACTGCATGTCGGTTGGAGGGTTGCAGTAGTTAGTGGAAATATTTCAGACTTGGAGTAATTTATGGTAAAACCCGAGAATGTGCTAATTTTGGTTATATCCCGGATGATCGGGTCTAAGTGTACAGAAGGGTCCCTGATGTAAAGGAGGACGTTGTCGGTGTATAATGATATATTTTCCAGTGTGTCGTGCAAACGTATACCCTTACGCGTGTGTATCTCTGACACCGTCTGCCATGGGCTCAATGGCTAGTGAAAATAAAATAAGGGAGAATGGGCAGCCCTGGTGAGTGCCACTATGGAGTGTGAATGGCGACGATGTCAGGGAGATAACCAACACTTTGGCCATGGGATTTGTATAAAACAGTTTACTGTAGGATAGCATGCGTGGACCGATTCCTGTTTTCTGCAGCACTGCCCACATATATTGCCAGGAGACCATATCAAATGCTTTTTGGGCATCCAGGGTGACCACAACCGCATTGGCTTTTGGAACAATTCTGGACATGACTTTAAACAGCCGATGAATATTGAGAGCTGTTGAGCGGCCGGGGACAAAGCCGCTTTGGTCTCGGTGGACCAAGTGCGATATTATAGGGAGAAATCTGTTAGCTATTGCCTTGGCAAATATTTTGGTATCAGTGTTTGAGTGAAAGTGGTCTGTATGACCTACAGTCATCAAGGGGCTTACCCGGCTTGGGAAGCACGGTTATAAGGGCTTCTTGCAGGGGTTGGGGCAGGGTGCCCAGGCAGAGCAATTCGGTCCAGACTTTGTGTAATCTTGGGGCCAGCTTTGCCCTTCGGGAGGGTAGAGATAGCCTCAGTAATCTCTTCAAGGGAGATCGGGGCGTCCAGTTGTTCCCTGGTGGCGCGAGAGATGTAGGTCATAGGGACTTGGTCAAGTAGTAAGTTTATGTCCTGGAGGCTGTCCTCCCGCTGGGGGGCGTACAAAGTCGCATAAGTCAGCAAAGGTCTCCAGGATGTGCAGGTCTGACCAATTCTGGGCGCCACTCGCATCCCTAATGTTGTTGATGCGGGTTTTACCCCCTTCGATGCGGACCAGCCTGGCCAGAGTATGTCCCGGTCTATCTCCCTCACCGCACTTTCGCGCAGCCAGGGGACGGGCATAGTATTGTATCTCCCTAAGGGCGTGGGATTCAAAGGCTTCCAGCTCCGATCTCATCTGTGCTAGTTTGGTTGGGGAGGGATCGGAGGTATATTCCCGATGTAGTTCTTTAAGCTTGGTTTCAGAGCATTGTAGGCTGTTTTTTATATCCTTAAGTACCCCAGACTCCCTGGAGATGCACATCCCTCTGATAAAGACTTTAAATGCTTCCCATCGGGTGTGTCGTGCTGCTTGCTGCAGTCGAAAAAGGTATTGATGTCAGCTAGGATCTCAGCCTTAAAGACTATATCTCGCAGTGACTCTGATTTAAAGCGCCAGGCAGGATAAGTGGGTGGGCCAGGCTCAAGTTGGATCTGCAGTGTTACTAGGGAGTGGTCCGAGAGTGTGCATGCCAGTATCTGTATTACGAAGTGATTGTGCCCTCCGACGTATTCCTTATCTTTGATATGTTTCCAGCTTGCTGGCCTCGGAAAATTTTTCTGTAGAGGGCGCTGCGCGTCGACGTCCGCTGAGTCGATGTCCCTCGACGGCCACCGTAGCGGCGCCGACGTCACCATGCCCATAAATAGCCACGCGCGGCGTCCGTTGCTCAGTTCTGTTTTTCCGCGCTTTGTGGGGCCTCGGAACATCGTTGCTCAGTTCAGTCAGATAATCTAATCTACATCTACTCGAATATACCAACTCGTTCTCGATGGCATCTTCATCGGAACCGACAACGCGAGAACCGGCTTCAAGAAATGTCGAGACTGCGGTAAAAAAATGTCTAACGGATCCACACAGGATCTGCTTGTGGTGCTTGGGAGCCAAGCACCATTGTTCGGAGTGTGAGGACTGCATGTCCATGACGGCGAAAGCCTTGAAGGAGCGCAAGGGTAAACTCGAGAGAGGTAAGTCAGTCAAAACATCCTCGAAAGTTTCTTCGGTCGAGGCATTCGTCTTCTCGCCATCAAACATTCCCATTCTAGATCTCCCACCATTCGTCGAGATCAAGTCACTCAAAGAAGAGACATCGAGGATCCCCTTCCTCTTCTGTTTCCCCAGAAAGGGTCTCCTGCCCCACAAAACACAGCTCTCAGGCTGAGTGGGAGGAATTCAGGAAGAAAATGTTAAGCGTCTTCGAGAAAGCCGCCTTGACCCCCTCGAAGACAGCTGAGGGTGATACCCCGGGTGAAAAACCCAAAAAATCAAAACGCTGCGAGTCGCAGCACCCGGCGAAACATTCCACCCGAGAGCGCCACGGGACATCGGATAAGAAGGCACCGTCTTCGGCGCCATCGTCGAAGATCCCTTCGACGCATGGATCGGCGCCATCAATGCCGTTGTCGAAGGGTTTTTCGACGCATTGGTCGATCGACTCGACGCCATCGTCGACGCCGACATCGACGCCGATGAAAGAGAAGACCACGGCTACTCCACAGCCAACGGTGATTCCAAGAGCCTCCGGCACGACGTCGAGACCGTCGTCGATATCCTCGAGTAGGATCCCGATCCTCTCGAGTTCTTTGAGGTATCTTCCGGTTTTCTCGACGCCGTTCTCGGCGCCTTCAAAGTCTGTCACATCGGCGTCAACGACATCGACGTTTTCTCACCCAATAATGACGAATTTGGCTCCTTCTGCCTCAGAAATGGGTTTTATACCATTTCAGAGGTCAGAGTACCCTGGATTATCTTCAATTTATGAAGAAGGGGAAGATTCTGACCAGGAAACCTTTGGGTTGCAGAGGACCACACTACCTGTTTCAGAGGATTTCACCTCTGAGGAAAGAAGGTTGAAAGACCTACAGGAGTCATTACATGATCCAAGTGGGCTGGACACTTCAACCAAAGTGGATTTTGTTAAGCCAGACCCAAGGGAACATGCCGAAACAACACCCTATAGAACCCTGATGGCAAGAATTATTGAATTCATGGGTTGGTCTGCGCCTTCGCCTGTTTTTCAACAGGATGACCTGACAGACATATTAGACAAAGGTCCACAGGAGGATCCGGTGGTCCCCTTCCATACAGCCTTACAAAGAAAGATTGCATCTAACTGGGAAACTCCTGAAGTTATCCCTGCTGTCAAGAAAAAGATTATCAGCCAAGTATAGGGTAGCTGCAGCTGACCCTGAATACTTATCGAAACATCTGACTCCAGAGAGCATGGTGGTCCAAGCGGCAACTTCATCAAGCAGCAGGACCGCTTACCCTACTGTCCCACAGGATAGAGATGACAAGAGGTACGATTCTATGGCAAAGAAAGTCTTCTCTGCTTGTAGTATGGCGTTGAAGTCCATCAACGCCACCTGTACGCTCGCCAGGTTCAGTCACACACTGTGGGAGTGTGCTTCATCAGCGGCTAACTGCATACCCGAAGGAGAGGAAAAGGAAGCCTTCCTTAACATTATTAAAGATGGCAAAGATGCCATGTGCTAGTCACTTCAAACTGGCATTGATTCCGCTGACAGTATCAGCAGGGCCATGGCGGCAAGTACAACAATTCGCAGGAATGCGTGGTTGCGAAAGTCTGACTTTGCTCCAGATGTACAGGCCAGACTTTTGAATATGCCCTTTGACGGCTCTTCATTATTCGGAAAAAAGGCTGATGACAGTCTGGAAAAGTTGCAGACATCTAAAGCAGCAGCAAAATCTTTAGGAGCTGCTAACTCCTTTTTGCCCCCCCAGGAACCTCTGGGAGAGGAAAGTCCTTTCGCTATTATTCCGCATTCGGGAAAGGCAGAGGACAGCCGGCTCAAAGAGGCCAAAGGAGATCCACCTGAGGTGGACGGGTCAAAAGTACTAAGGCCGCAGCAGGTGCCTCTTTATCCTCGGCATCTGCATCAGCCACCCCCAAACCATTCTGAGGTCTTTCCACACAAGACACCTGTAGGGGGCAGGTTAACTCACCATATGACGGAATGGTAGGCGCTTACGACAGATGCTTGGGCATTGGAGACAGTTGCCCAGGGTTACTGCCTCCCGTTTCTACACATCCCTCAGAGTCATCCACCGGGGAACAGCTCTCTAAAAGTTCCCGATCCGCTCCTCTTGCAGGAAATTATAGACCTGCCAGAGAAAGGTGCCATAGAACCGGTACCTGTAGCGGGCAGGAACAAGCGCTGGTACTCCCCCCTACTTTCTCATATCAAAGAAGGACGGAGGACTGAGACCCATCCTGGACTTACGAGAATTGAACAAGTTCCTCAGGAAGGACAAGTTCAAGATGGTAACACACTCTCCGATCCTTCAGGCCCTCCAGCTCCAGGACTGGCTGGTATCTCTGGACCTTCAGGATGTTTATTTCCATGTGCCAATCCATCTCAAACGCAGGAAATACCTGAGGTTCGCAATTGGCGACTCTCATTTTCAATTCGAGTTCTGCCATTTGGGCTGACCTCCGCCCCGAGGGTCTTCACCAAGTCAATGTCGGTAGTGGCTGCGAGTCTAAGGAGGGAAGGGATCCACGTTTACCCCTACCTGGACAATTGGCTGATCAGGGCTGTATCTTTGGAACAAGCTCAGACCCAGCTAGATTATGTCTGCCACTTCCTGCACAAACTGGGCTTCTCCCTCAATTTAAAGAAGTCACAGATGATACCATCACAGAGACTCCAGTTCATTGGAGCGGTCCTGGACACTTCCCTGGGAAAAGCCTCGCCACCAGAGATGAGGGCTCAAGATATTTTGCAGATGGTCAACAAGTTTCAAAATGCCCAACGTCTCCCAGCCTTCGACTTTCTGAGGTTGCTAGGCCTCATGGCATCCTGCATCTTCCTTGTGCCAGAGGCTCGCCTGAGAATGAGATCACTTCAGTGGGCACTGAGAACTCCGTGGTCGCAATTCTCAGGGAGAATGACAGGTCTCCTCCGGATTCCGGACAAGGTTGCCCGCGACCTTCAATGGTGGGCCTATCCAGAGAACGTCTTGAAAGGAGAACTGTTTTGGCAACCATGGCCGGAGATAACAGTAGTCAGACGCCTCCCTCACGGGGTGGGGAGCCCATGCCAACGACTTGACCATCAGCGGTCGTTGGTCTCCATCGGAGTCCAGACTACACATCAACCTATTGGAGCTGAGAGCGATCAGACTAGCGCTGAAAGCTTTCCTGCCTTCAGTACAGGGGAGAAATGTCCTAATAATGATGGACAACACGGTGGCCATGCACTACCTCAACAAGAGAGGAGGCGTAGGGTCGCTGCCACTGTGCAGAGAGGCAGTGCAGCTCTGGTTTTGGGCAATTCAGGAAGGAATCTCTCTATCGGCAGTCCACCTAGCCGGAGAGAAGAATTTGACACCGGACACTCTGAGCAGGCAGAGCACAGTCTCCCACGAGTGGGAGCTAGCTCAGGAAGTCCTTCAAGAGATCTTCGCCCTTTGGGGAACCCCTCAGGTGGATCTGTTCGCCACAAGCACCAACAGGAAGTGCGATCTGTTCTGTTCAAGGGAATTTCCCCCGAGAGGAGCTCTAGGAGACGCGTTCGTAGTGGACTGGGAGTTTCCACTCCTTTACGCGTTTCCACCAGTCCCTGTTATTCCTCAAATGATAAGGAGGTTGATAAGATTCCGGAAAACCATGATCCTAATTGCCCCGGACTGGGCCAGGAGAACGTGGTACTCGGACCTTCTAGATATGTCCATCTGCCCTCCAATCCGTCTTCCACTCAAAGAGAATCTTCTCTCGCAGAAGGGAGGTCAGGTTCTCCATCCAGACATCAGAACCCCCTACCTTTACGCTTGGCTTCTGAAAGGGTGAGGTACAAGGATTGGGATCTCCCTGATGACGTCATGGAGGTGTTGCTTTCTGCCAGAAGGCCAGCAACAAAGTCTTTATACCGCTGCCGTTGGAACACATTTTGCAGCTGGTGTAGAGAAGAGGATATCAACCCTTTTTCATGTGGTACACCAAGGGTGTTATCGTTTCTACTCTACTTGGCAAACTCAGGCCTTCAAGTTGGCACTGTAAAAGGCTATCTCGCAGCGCTTTCAATCTTCAAGTGCACTGCGGAGGAACCATCGTATTTCAAACTGCCTCTAGTGATACAATTTCTCAAGGGATTAACTAATGTTTATCCTCCAAAACCATTCCAAGTTCCCTTATGGGACTTAAATTTAGTCTTAAACTTCCCAATGGGCACTCCATTCGAACCACTTCACTCTTGTTCGCTGAGAATTCTCACGCTTAAAACTGTCCTATTGGTAGCACTAACATCTGCTAGGAGGGTGAGCGAGCTACAAGCTCTCTCCTGTAAACCCCCACATACAATTTTCCACAAGGACAAAGTTGTCCTACAGGTGAAGCCTAATTTCCTCCCAAAGGTGGTTTCTGAATTTCATATTACTCAGAAGATTACCGTACCTTCATTCTACCCTGCTCCCCATCCGGGGAAAGAGGAAGAAAGGCTACATAGGCTGGACCCAAGGCGAGCTGTAAGCTTTTACATCAGCAGAATGGCTAGGATCAGGCAAGCAGACCAACTGTTTGTAGGATACTCGGGTCACAAGTTGGGATTACCCATAACAAAAAAAAACATTTCCAGGTGGATTATTTTGGCCATTCTGGAATGTTACAAACTGGCAGGGAAAGAGCCACCCCAAAATCTTAGGGCTCATTCAACCAAGGGTATTGCAGCCTCTTCGGCCCTCCAAAGAGGGGTACGGGTCAGAGACATATGTGCGGCTGCCACATGGTCGTCCGCACATACATTCACAACATTTTACAACCTGGATTCCTCCACTAGTCAAGAGACCACATTTGGCAAAGCCGTATTACATTCGGTCCATCCCTAAAGGGATACATGACATTCTTACTACCACCTCCAATTACATGCCACTGCTATGGGAGTCTATCAACGATAAGGAATACGTCAGAGGACACAATCCCTTCGAAGAACAAGTTACTTCTTACCTTTTAATGTTCTTTTGATTGGATGTTCCTCTGACGTATTCCTTATCGCCCCTCCCATCCATCCCCGCCGTAATACTTCCCTTGTGGTTGCAGCTTCCGCTCCTTCAAGGTCAATAACCAATTCCGGCATGACTTTTCTTATGCTACAAAACGGAACTGAGCAACGGACGCCGCACGTGGCTCTTCATGGGCATGGTGACGTCGGCGCCGATACGGTGGCCGTCGAGGGACATTGACTCGGCGGACGTCGACGCGCAGCGCCCTCTACAGAAAAAAATTCTGAGACCAGCAAGCTGGAAATGTATTATCAAAGATAAGGAATACGTCGGAGGAACATCTCATTGAAAGAACGTTACAAGGTAAGAAGTAACTTGTTCATCTATGGTCTTTCCCATTATTTCGGTCGATATGAGGAACAAGTCTATTCTACATAGACTGTCATGTACCGACGAGTAAAAGGTGTAATCTCTCGTGTGTGGGTAGAGTGATCTCCAGGCATCTCGTAGGTCCAAAGTGTCCATGTGTGTGCGTAGGCATTTGGCAGCATTATTAAGGATTAGGTTAATGTCTCCCCCCCCCCCCATATAATTGGGACCCCGATAAATTTCATGAGTAGGGCAGTTACTTTGTCAAAGAATTCTGGGGCATCAATATTCGGGGCATATGTGTTCACCAGCAGACACTCTGTGTTAGCCAGAAGACAGTGTAATATTACGTATCTGCCCCGCTAGTGCGCGGTGAGAATTCAACTGACTTGTGGATCAGGGTCAGCACTCCTCTGTACTGGGTGGAGTACTTGGTGTAGAACCTGTTGGGACCCCAAGTTGGTGCGAGGGATGCTGCAAGGTTTCCAAGGGCATGCATTTCTTGAATGAGAAGTATTTTAATTCTGTGCCTCTGGGCGTATGCAGTTATCCTACAGGCTTTTGTGAAGTTGCTTAACCCCCAGACATTCCATGTCATTAATTTAGTAGTCATACTGTGGCACTATGGAACATCCCAACAGTGAGATCCGCCACCTTTCAGTGGTGCATTTATTGCCATTGCATCGCTGCGCCTCTTTCTAGTTGTAGCCACTGCTTTCCCGCCATTTTTAATGTGACAATCCTCAACATTGCCCCCCCTCCGCCCTCACTGCCCTCCCACAACTAGCAGTGTTGTGAAACCCGCCCAAACAGTGTGCGCAAGCATGCCATTCCCAACTAGGCACTACCTGCCCACTTGCCCAACAGGGGCGCAACTGATGGCAGACTGCCTGACTAAGCATTGCAACTGCAGTGGGGGTCGCCGCTGCCGTGTACCCAATTTAGCAGATCATGTGGTGCAAGGGCACCGCAATACATTCAACGGTAATATAGCTCAAGATTGCAAGAATAAAACATTGTGATGGATTGTAACAAACAAGGAATTAAATCATGTAAATTGCAACAGAAATAGTGGTGGGGGCCTGCAGGCGGGCCGGGAGGCGGGGGCTGCCCACCCGGGTATAGTTGAAACGGTAAAGAGTGGGGTGGCGTCGGCCCACGAGCCAGGGCACCCACCGCCTGTAGGATATCGAGCTGAGTTGGTGTACCATGGTATCAGGGTAGGGGGACAGCCCCCTTAGTCATTGATCATTGGATTATTAGTGATCATGGTTTCATCCGATAGGCCCCGCCACTGGTAGCAGGTATCAGCCGCCTTAGTCATTGTCCATATGATCATCCGTAGGGTCCCCAAGTGGGATCTGTGATTCAATGAATTTCACTGCTTCATGTGGAACTGTAAAAAAATAGTTTGTTACGATGGGTAAATTTCAAGCGAGTGGGGAAGATCATTGCATACTCGATTTTCATTTCCTTGAGCATCTTTTTAACTCCATTAAACTGTCTGCGCTTCATCTCGACCCCCACAGAGAAATCTCTGAAGATTCTGATGATTTGCAAATCGAGTCTCAATACTCCCTTCTCTCGCGCTAGCCGTAGTATGTGATCCCTATCTCTGTAACTGAGACTCTTAGCTATTATCGGTCTGGGAAAGTCGCCCGGTTTAGGGCGGGGGGGGCCAGCGCCTGGTGCGCGCGTTCAACTGTGAAGAACGGGGAAAGTTGTGGATTATCGAGGAGGTCCTTGAGGAGGTTTTTGACCGCTAGTTCCATCTTGCCTTTGAGAGCAGACTCCGGGATCCCCACAATGCGGATGTTGTTTCTCCGTGATCTAGACTCCAAGTCATCACACTTCGCTTTGACCTGTTTCATATCTCGCGTTAGTTGTGTGACTGTGGTCTGCAGTGCGAGCACTCCATCCTCGTTGGTCCCTATCCTGGTTTCGGCCTCAGTTAACCTAGTTCCATGCTGGTCCAACTTGTTTTTCAGAGATGCCACATTAGCGTTAATGTCATCAAGCTTTTCGTGAAATGAGGCAAAGTTCTTTGCATGGATTCCAAAAGCGCCATTACATCATGCGGAGGGGGGGGTCAGACGGGGGGTGGGGTGAGTCTGTGTCGTTGTGAGTCGAGGAGGCGGCTCCCAGCTCAGGTCTGGGTGCTGACTTGGTGTATTTATCCATGGCTCTGACCTTTTTGGCCCCGCGTGATCTGTTGGACATGCTGAAGGTAGGTGACGATGTAGGACGCAGGGGACAGATGTGGTCCATGTAGTTGGAAGGAGCAGGCTCTCTCCTCGACCGTGCGACTGGACAGATGTAGGTGCGGGCTGTGGTGACGGAGGGTACGGGCGCTCAGAGTGCTAGTATCTGGCGCTAGGGCCCAGGGAGAGGTCAGGAGCAGGGAGGAGATGAGGTTTCAGGGCCAATCTGGTTATAAAGGATAAGCAACGTCAGCCAAGGTGGCGATGCAGAGGGCCCAATGGTGCAGCGCGATGGGCCTGCGCAGCACAGAACAGCCAGATGGAGAGGGGGGGGCCTACCGCAGAGAACCATGGTGCACAGCAGGAAGAAGGTGCAGGCCACACTACAGGCCCCTCAGTGACGATTGCAGCGATGTGGGCAGCCTTCATGTCAAACCCACAAGTAAAGTCTGTGAATGAATACTAGCATGTGTCTCTGTGTACCGCAGAGACAGTGCATGTTACGGTAGTTTTAGGCCTCAGATCGTACACCAAGCAGCCCCCCAGCTCCTCACCTGTGGCGTCGCTGGTCTGGATGCTGGTGTTGGGTGGGGAGGAGCTGCTGTGGGGGGTGGGGGGCAGGTCGCAATGCAGGAAACGGGGATAGAGGCCACTATTTACTGGGCGGATCAGCCCCCTGGGACAGCGCCCGTTCCCCAGCCAGGTGCCTCACCGCAGCCTGGGCGTCGCGGCGAGGGGGCGGTCCGGCGGCCGCCCCGCAGAGCTGGGAGGGTATCTTCACGGAGGGGCGGCCCAGTCCCCGTGGTCACCTCAGCAGGCAGCCGGGGCCGTGTGTGCTCCAGCACCGGCGGGCCTGGCCCACAGTGGCCCGGAAGGGCTGAGGTGGGTGAGCACCGCCGGGCGGCGGGGCCCGAGGTAGTCGCCTCCTCCGATGGCACTCGAGGTCTGATGGTAAAGAGCGTTCCCAGAGCCTAGCACCTCAGTGGGTGCACAATGTCTTTACACAGCCCAGAGTGGGCCCGAGCCACGCACATACAGAAAAGCGGAAGACCAGTCCCAGCACGGCCATGGGGCTCTGTTTTCTCTCCAGATTAGGTGGATATGCAGACCTACATGGTAGCGATGCAGAGGGAAGATTTCCAGCGCGGGATCGTGCTGCGAACCGCTCATTAATAGCAGATATTAAACCGCTGGGCACGGAGCACCGAGCTAGGAAGCCATTTTCCAGGCTGCTCAACAGCGCCCCCCACCAGTAGGTTATTTTGGGTATACTAAAACAATGTCTCAGTCTCTACATCTAGAGGACATTGTTTTTCCCTTACAGATACTCGATTGATTTGAGCAGATCATGGACAAAGTTTCTTAATTCTTCACATTTATAGATACATTCCCAATTAAAAGAAAAACACTTATTTTAGTAGAAAAAGTAATACGCTTCCAAAGTCACCTAAACTCCAGTTTCTCCCAGACATTCATTTATTGATAGCACAGATCAGCCCTCCAATATATTTCAGGATGACAAAGATGACAGTTATTATGACCAATTGCAACATGATCAGGGGGGCGATTGCCAGGTTACATGGCCAGCTACTCCCACTCATGAGGATGCAGATGAGCTAGACATCATTTTTGTAGACAATTATCCTATTGCTTAGCCCCTCAACACAGCTCCTTTCCATGGCCAGCTTCTTCGTAACGACTTGCTCAAAAAAGCAGCTGAACATTTCAAGATTCAAATTCAAGAGTCTGACTTTGTAGATGACATATTGAAAGAAAAGAGACCTATTAGCCAGTCTATACCTTTACTGGGTTCCATTAAAAAGAGAATTACACCTTCTCTGCTTACTCCATCCCTTACAAGTGCGGTTAATCCTGGGGTGGAAAGAATATTCTAAAACGTACATTCAAACCCTCTTTACGCTCAGGGATACGCTAAACCTGATTCTCTAGTAGTTACATTGCTAATAATACCATTTTTAGCTAGTTATGGCACATAGTCGGGTAGCAAGACAATTTAGACAATGTCCCTGAGCCAACAAAGTCTCAATTACAAAAGATTGTTAAAGAAGGAAGGCAGGTCACTAACAATATTTTAAAGAACACTTTTGATTCAGTGGAAACAGCAGGCAGAATTCTAGCAGAGATTACTTTATTAAAACTGCATTTGTGGCTTTGCAATTTCAGTTTTAAACCAGACTCTCGGGGCACCCTCATTAATATGCCAATAGAAGAATCAGTCTCGTTAGTTAAAGCTGTAGACCATGCCTTAGAGACAGCTAAGAATGATTACGAAACATTGAAGTTCCCAATCCAAATGCCCAACCAATCATTTGTCCACTGCAAGTTATTCAATTCCAGCCAGTCCTTTGGTTCCCAAGGCTTCTCAAGACCAACACAGTCAGAATTCTCCTCTGGGGCTTCTCCCTGGTACTCGTCGCAAGAAACTTCATCTCAGTTCCAAACCTCCCAAGACTTTAGACGAGGAAAGAGTTGTGGTAGAAGCGCAGCCGCTAGAGGCTCCTCTACCCCCACCAGCAAATGACTCTCCCGTCAGGGTCCCCTCCCCTCCCTGTATCCCCAGTAGGAGGTTGAATTACTCAATTCATCCACACATGGGAGGAAATAACATCAGATCATTGGGTGCTAACAGTAACCAACAGATGTTCCATCAAATTACTTCAAAGACCATGACATCATCTGCCAAGAGCAAGAAGGATGTCGCGAACACCAGCTCATCCTAAAAGAGGAAATGGAGACCTTACTACAAAAAGGAGCAATAGAGCTCATCCCTGTTCAAGAGGTAAACAAGAGTATTTATTCAGTGTACTTCCTTGTGGTTAAAAGGGACCTAACCATGCGCCCTGTAGTACATTTGCGTCCTGCAAACAGTATGTCACGCCTCAAACATGCAGGATTACTACACTACAGGAAGTAATCCCACTTCTAAAAGAAGTGGATTACATTGCAACATTGTATATGAAAGATACATACTTTAATATTTCAATGTTGCCATTGCAGCGAAAGTTCCTAAGGTTCAAAATAGGAACAATACACTACCAATTCAGGGTGCTACTGTTCGGCATAACCTCAGCGCCAAGGGTATTCACCAAAGTGCTTGCAGTTGTAAGAGCACAACTGTGCAGGCGGTCAATTCCAGTGTACTGTTAGCTTGATGACTGGCTGATAACAGGAGACGCTCCACAAGCTTATCTGGTGAACACCCAACAGACGATCGATATGCTTTACAAACTCGGCTTCGGTTCAAAACATGCTCTTCCAAAAGCCACAATATGTAGCCAGTCGTCAGGTCGCTACGAAAAAGCAATGGGCCTTCGCGGGATGATGGCTTTGTGCATATACTTAGTGCCACATGCTCTGCTCATGTGTCCTATGCAAGAGTGGCTGGCGAAAAAAGGGTCACAAGCAAGCGATCAGTGGAACGATCTAGTGGTTGTTTTTCAGTCCCTTGTTCACCCTCTGCAATGGTGGACAAGACAAAATCTCACAGGGAAATCGTTCAACATTTTTGAAGTACAAGCCACTCTATCCACAGATGAATCTCACATGATGGTGTGCACACTATCCCCTACACACCGCACACAGTGTGTGGACACAGCCAATGGCAAAAGAACACATCAACCTTCTAGAATTATTGGCAGCGTTCAAGGCCCCAACAGCTTTTCAACACCAGTTTTGGGACAAGACAGTTGTAGTCCTAACGCAGCACCCCAGTGATGCACTACATCCATAAACAGGGGGAACACACTCTCGAAGTCTGTCCAAACTAGCCCCGTCACAACATGTTCCAGGGGAACCCAACTGTCTAGCAGACGTGCAAAGCAGAAACTTACAACTTCTTTCAGAACATGATTGGCAGTTGCACAAAGGCATCCTTCACGACGCTTTCACAAACTGGGGTCAACAAAACATAGATCTCTTCACAACACAAGAGAACGTAAAATTCCCCGACTTTACATCCATTTATCCCCAGACACAGTCCAAGGGCAATGCTGTTTGGGGGAACTAGTCAGGGAGATTTGCAAACGCAAACACCACTTCTGAACAAATGAGTCCACAAGATGCACGAAACTAAACCTATTCTAATAGCGTCAAAGTGGGCACGTCAACCATGGTTTTCACACCTGCTCAAGATGTCGCTTCACACACCAGTCAAACTTCCAGCCCCTTACAACATGCTGTCGCAGTATCGGGAAACAACACTTCATCCATGTCCTCAAACACAACTTCTGCGCTTGGCTCCTGTATTTGTAGAGTTTGGACATTTAAACGTCCCACAGAGATGCATGGACATCCTCAAAGAAGCACGTAAACCTAACACAAGCCATTGCTACTTCAGTAAGCGAACACGCTTTGTCATTTGGTGCAAGACACGCAGAATCAATCCTATTGACTGCTCAACATCCCACATAGTGCTTTACCTACTTTACCTATTAGACTTGGGATTAGTCTTCAACTCCCTAAGAGTTAATCTGGCAGCACTTTCTTCATACACCACTTCTCAAAATAGTGTCTTGGTTGAAAATCCTAGTAATTAACGCCTTTTCGGAAGGGGTTAAAAGATGACACCCCTCCCAATTGCAAATGCAACTCACAGCTGGGACTTGGAATATTGTATTTACCAAACTCTTGGATCACCCTTTTTTTAGCCAATGCACAAAACCATTCTTAAGCATCTCACTTTCAAGGCTGTTTCTTGTGGCTGTTTCTCTATAAGAAGAATTACTGAACTGCAAGCCTTCTCAGTTCAAGACCCATTTGTAGTTATTCACAAAGACAAAGTGGTTCTGCGAACACATCCAAGATTCTCACCTAAATTTATTTCAAAGTTCCATGTTAACCAATCCATGGAACTACCAGCTTTCTTTCAAAATCCTGCTAATTCTTCTGAAAAAAACCTTCATACATTAGATGTCAGAAGGGCTGTCATCTATTGTCTAAACAAGACCACTAAGGAAAACAGACCAATTCTTTGGGTCGATAGCTATTAAAGGAGACCATGGGTCTGATTCATGGAATTTTTTCCTATGGGAATGCACCATTATAGAACACTTCCATGAATCAGGCCCCATGTTTCTAAACCAGCAATTTCAAAGCGGATTGTAAAATGCATTCAATTACGTTATTCTTAATCCAAAAAAACAATACCTTTCACGTCTAGAACATATTCAACTCGAAGCACAGGGACTACTCTAGCATTTCCTGCAAATGTACCTTTAGATGCCATTTGCAGAGCAGCTACTTGGTTCTCAATTCACACATTCACCCAACACTACTGCTTAAATGCAGTATTAAGACATCTTTCTAATGCTGTAGCTTCAAACAACCAATCACCTTCTCCAGGTATTATGTGCTAGTCTAGGCACAGCATATGATTCTAAGCCGATCTACAAGCCTCAGTAGGCATATATTACTTACACAAATCATATTTCGAATGCTTGCATCTGCCTAGATTCACATGGGCTCACCCTTCATTCCCTCTTGGAGTTGAAGGTACCTAGACCTCTTACACCTTTCTTCTCTGTACTCTGTTCTCACGCATAAACATTGTGCTCCATCATGTCAATAATAAAACAATCTGAGGGACCTCGACGCATGAAGGAGCATGGGTACAGTGCACATCACAGTAGTAATAGCATTACAAACCTGCCCAGTCAACCCCCTTTTCGAACTTTGTAAACAAGTCATACAATACTCTGCACTTAGCACTAGATGTCGGCCTATGCAAAGCATGTGAATCTAAGCACATACAAGCATCAGAAATATAATTAAGTTTAGTAATGTATGCCTTATACAAAGCAAAGGGAATCTGGGTGTTCCCTTGTAGGTTTGCCCTATGGGCCATTGTCCTAAGGCAGGGTTAGAGTATGATAAAGCGATGTACAACCCGCAAGCAAACAACCCACAGGCAAGTGTACAAGTGGTAGGAAAGTATCTTTAGTTGAAGAAACGGTTGCTGCAGAATGGTTCTAGCTGTGAGGAGACACCAGACCCGGTCACTGGTTTCTTTGACTTGGCGACAGAAGAAAGGGACTTCGGTGGATCTGGCGATAGCTCTCGTGCAGATGGACGCCCAGCAAAGGATCTTCTTGGTTATGGCTTGTTGGTGCCTTTTTCAGACCCAGTCGGTGGGTGACTTCTCGGTTTCTCAGTAGTTCTCTCGTGTGAGTGGACGTTTGGCAGCTGGATCAGATCACTGCAGACTTAGAAGGATGCCCACAAAGTTTCAGGCGAAACCACACTTGAGGAGACGATGCATAGCGATTCAGCCGAGGTCCCAGTGTATTGGTGAATTGCTTGCCATGGAGGTTGCAGCTCTTGAAGGGATGGGGCAGTTTGCCTATGCACTGGTTAGGCCCAACAGTCCAAAAGAGGAAGTTGTCGTCTTGCGATCTTCCCAGTAGCTTAGAAGTTGAGGTTGGCACAGCAGCGGTTACTCAGCAGACGCTGGCAGTCGCTGGTGTCCTCCTTTGTTCTTCTTCTTCGGACTCTTCTATTCTATTCCAGTAGTCGACTCCCGGTTTCAGCTCGAGGACCTCTGGATTTATGCAGGAAACCTGGCTGAGTCCACCGATCGTATCCCATGCACCATGCCAGCCTCCCATCTGAGCCTATCGGGCATACTGCAGGACAAAGGACAGAGGACCTTCGGTTGACCTCCCCCACTTCCTGTCCTGCCAGTCACTGAAAGGGTCCCCGCGGGTTGTCCAAGGGAAGCCCGGGGAAGACAAAGGGACAAGAGGACCCTCCTCCACCTATTAGGCTAGAAGACCTAAGAAAGGACAGGCCATTTTGTTTAGGGTTTAAGAAAGTACAGTGGCCATTTTAAGCAAATGGTGGTCCCTTGTCTTCCCTACTGCAGTTGCGAAGACAGCCCGCGATGAAAGATTACAAAAAGTTGCGTAAGAGGTAGACTACCACCAACCTAAACAGATAAATCTGTCACAGTAACCAAAATGTTTCTGGAGAGTCGAGAAGAGGGATACATTGGATCCCCTCAGCATTCCACATAAGGTGGGGTGTGCTGATCTCGCAAAATAAGAGGTTCGATGGAAAGTATTCCCCTGCCGTGGTACTTTTGCCAAGTAAAGTAAAATAATCAGAGGGAACCTCTAGGAGCCTCCAGCAACACTGCTTAGGTGGTGTGTGCTGCTTTAGTAAATTGTAGATTCATTTAAAAAAGGTAAAAAAGGGTTCCCATAATCACATAAGGATCCACAGGAGACGGGTAAATTGTAGCAACAGTATTTATTCTTAAGAGGCCCTCCTGTTCAGGTTGAAGTATGTCTCTCTGATCACTCACTAAGCCCTATATATATATATATATATACATTTATTTTCATATTTTCTGAGGCTTGTGGAATCTGCTTAGATCACATGCTGTGCATAGGCCGACATCTAGTGGAAGCTGCAGAGTATTAGTTTGTTTTTCGAAACTCGAAAATTGGCGTCGACACAGGGCGTGCCAGTAATACTATCCCTAGTGTGACGTCCACTGTACCCAAGATCCCTCACGCGTCTAGAATCCTCAGATTGTTTTTTTCCGCCATACTGGTCGGAAGCATTTTGCGGAGTCCCCTGGCCTTAACCATAATTTTGCTAAAATATTAATCTATTTACATCCTTCCCCATCCCAACGTCGAACTTCGACACTCGATGCCGGCTGGAGAAGAAATCGACCGTCGGCTGCTGCACGACGGATTTGGGCCTCGGAAGGCCTCTGGCCTCGGCTCTGCAAGTAGGGAGAGTGGGGGGCTGTACATACTCTACACTCTTGGTATATAGGTACACCTTATACATTTCCTACACTTAACAGCCTGCTGCCTCAAGGTGCGTATGGAGGGTACCCCTTTTCAATTCTGCCCCAAGTGCAATCGCAAATACCCTTGGGTCGACGGGCACGCCACGTGCAATCTCTGCTTGCCGAGGGACCACCCCGAAGCGAACTGCAGAGCGTGTAGTAGGTTTAAACCTAAGACACTTAAGGACCGTTCGACGAAGCGTTGGGCCCACCACGCCAGGCAAGTGGCCATGGCAGCAGAGGGCGCCTTCAGCGACGGCAGCACTTTCGGACGGCGAGGGCATTACGGCGTCGAAAGACAGCCGAGCGCAAGTCCCCGACCTTGGAAGGTCGTCCGGCAGGGCGGCCATGGGGAAGACCCCTGGCGACACAAGCGCTTCACACACCACACACACTAAACACACAAAGTCCACCAAGACTCGACGACGTTGAGTTCTCGGAAAGAGGCACAAACAGAACGGTCCGATTCGGTGTCCTCTGGGCGTTCTCGATCAAGATCGCCGCATGACTCCAGGCAATCATCCACTCTTGCCAAGAGTGCCTCGCTCCCTAGGCTAACAGAAGTTCGATCGTCGGAGGACGAAGACTTCTTCCACCCCCAGGCCGCGCTCCAGGAGTCGGAGCCCGCAGACAAAATCAGCGAGGCCCCACGCTCGAAGGACAGGGACCCTACCCCCGATCCTCGACGCCAGGCGTCGAAAACCTCCGGAGCCACAAAGGGACAGGGAAAACATTTTTCCACTCACGGGGAGGGGGGAAAACAGCAGAAGAAGCAGCCTTTGCACTCTTTCACACCTGTGAAACACACCACTCCCCCTAAACAGTCAGACAAGACCAGGTCTGCTGATATGTCTAAAACCAGCAAATCTACTCAAGATAAATCCCTGAGACTTGCTGAGAGAGTCATTCCCAGTTCCAAAAAATGGTCCAGTGAAGACATAGATAGGGTCATGTTAAGGATGTCTTCTTTGGCTGATTTTTACGATAAAAATTCAGACCATTTCCTTTCGTATGATCCACAAGGAGCCACACCATCAGGCTCTAATGATCCTATCCCCCCGAGTAAGAAGCCCCGGTTTGAAACACTGATGAGGTCTACAGACCCCTTCGAGGTACAACCATACTCAAGACCATACTCACTGTATCAAGGAGAGGCTTCCTTTGGTGAGGACCAAGATTTTGGCATGGTAGAAGAGCAAACCGGGACTGGATACTATGGGGACGATGAGGACCAGGAAGAGGAAGACCCTGAAACCTACAGAGTAGATTCCCCAGTAGAAAATGAAGCCCCGGTTACCGACTCCCCTGTCGATAACCAACCCCTCCTAAACGAGGTTCTCACACGTGCAGCAGAACATTTCCATATTGACACCCACGGTGTCCAGGAGGAGAGGGACTTCGCAGAGGAGTTAGTGGGAGAAAGGAGGCCTGTTGCCCAGACCATCCAGATCCTTAAGTCCATTCAGCGAAGAATAGACCCGTCCCTGGTGAACCCGAACCTCACCAGAGCAGTCAATCCCAGGGTTGAAAAACTTTTCAGGGCAGCCCAGTCTGACCCTCTCTATATAAGAGGACATCTGAAGCCAGACTCCCTAGTTGTCACTAACACTCGTAAGAGGGCTGGAACACCCTTGTCATCGTCCGAAGCTCCTCCTGACAAGGAGAGCAAAAAAGTTTATGGTTTCGGCAGGAAAGTAGCCTCAACGTCCGCCTATCAAGCAAGGATTGCAAACTCCACCACCCTGTTGGCCAGCTACAACTGCCATCAGTGGGAAGAAGTCGCGGCACTCATAGCCTCTGCTCCTGAACCTTTAAAGGGCCAGTTAGCTCGGATTTCCGCAGAGGGTAGAGCTGTGTCTGGTTGCATTTTGAAAGCAACCTTTGACGCTGCGGACAACGCAGGCAGATTGATAGCAGAAGGCACTGTTATCAAGAGACATGCGTGGTTACGGCAGTCTGGTTTTAAGGCAGAAACCCAGGCATCATTGTTGTACAAACCGGTGGAAGCCGATCTGTTTGGTAAGGCGGTCGAAGATGCACTGAAGAATGCGCCTCTGAGAGAAGGCGCATGGTTGCTTGCAGTCTTACCTTTCTATCTACCTGCTTGGATTATCTGTACTCGCGTTACTCCTCATGCTACCTCATGTCAGAAAAAATACAATCTGAGGATCCTAGATGCGTGAGGGATCTTGGGTACAGTGGATGTCACACTAGGGATAGTATTACTGGCATGCCCTGTGTCGACGCCCATTTCTGAGTTTCGAAAAACAAACTGTAATACTCTGCAGCTTCCACTAGATGTCGGCCTATGCACAGCATGTGAATCTAAACAGACACCCACACCCACACCCACACCCCCACACACCCCCACACACACACCCCCACACACACACACACACACACACACCCCCCCCTTACCTGGGTAACCTAATAACATGTTGTGCAGCTACTGACCAACAACTCTGCAACCTTTTAAAAACAAGTGATGAAATGCTGCACCTGCCCCAAACATATTTACTTATACCGTTGAACAGTGCCTACACATGTTTGCAGGCAGATGCATGTTTAAAACAGTACAATCATATAACTGCTGTTAATACACACTTTATGTAATGTAAATATGAAAGCGAGTGAAGCACACATATAACATCTGAGTAAAAGAACAAGTGAGTGTGCAGAAAGGTTCCCACTAAGGAGAATCTGTCAAAAAATCCCAGTCCAGCAAAAAACGCTGTGCAACTCACAGGTGGAGAGAATTTCACACATGATGGCAATCTAGGGTGCTAGCATCCTTAAGTTACCATTCACTGTTAATCCAAAAGTGCACAATACAAATTTCACAAACTGTAAAATTTTCAGTTGCCTCCAACTTGTTTTAGGCATATTATGAAAGTAACCAGAACGCCATTATATAAGGATACAAAGTATCCTAGCTGCACTTCACTGTAAGGTAATGTGTGCAATTGTAACAGTACATGAATTCTTAAGCCTGAGCCAACCGATGAGATGAATTAAGCAGAATGCGTTGCTTATACTCCAAAACATTAGTACAAGGTTCAAAACAAGCAAAAAGAAAGGATGTCCGATAGAGGTCTGTTGGAGGAAAGCAGCAAAAATAATCTTTCCTCAGAGGGGCTGATTATCACATGTTTAAAGAACAGCTTTTTCTCCACTTTGGGCTAGTTAAAAAAAATAACAGCTATACCAACTCGGTGAACACAAGAGTCGGAGATTTAGGCATGTTTTTGAAAATTTGTTTATTTGTTCCCCTCGTTAACCTAAAGTCAGTTCTTTGGGGCCTTTGGCATTTTTCAGAAGTGATGCCCTGTCAGTAAAGTGGGTATTTCATAATGGATATTACATTTCATCCAAGAGATCTGTCCCCTCAAACATCAAGAACTAGCCATTAACTGATTTTGCAAAGGCTACACAGGCAACATTTCTGGATGCACTCCACACTAGGCAGATTCAAGAATGGCTCAGTGCATAGCAGTCAAAAGCAGAGAGGGATTGGGTGGATTTTGCTGAGTTTACTCAAAACTTGGTCAGTTGCTCTGGTGG
This sequence comes from Ambystoma mexicanum, assembly GCF_040938575.1. Lineage (NCBI taxonomy): Eukaryota > Metazoa > Chordata > Amphibia > Caudata > Ambystomatidae > Ambystoma > Ambystoma mexicanum. Next base: position 303,346,419 of record NC_090937.1, read on the forward strand.
TGGAGCAAACAGAACCTGTTAAGAGGGCATCCTTTCACAGCACCCCACATGCAAATGACTAATCACTGATGCATCACTAATAGAACCCCCCCCCTCCTTTCTTTATACTTAATGGAATATGGACCTGGGAAGAAATAATGTATGTTACGATCTTGGAATGCATGTGCATCGTAATCAATCTTGCACTACTGTTTCCAAACACAAGTAGTTGAAAACAAACATGCTGATGAGGAAAGACGAGGTAAAGTTGGTTTTACAGCCACAAGCAAGAAGGTACACACACCACATCATACATAGAAAACGTATGGGATCTGGCATTGGTGCATAAATTGACCACAATAGTGGCTCACCATGTTCACAAAAGACATTTATCAAGCCGACAAGCTCAGCAGACTCCGGCTACAGTACCTTGATTGGGAGGAAAAAGAAATACACATTTAAATCACACCAACTGCCTTAGAACCATTCATCTCCCCTATACTTAATGAACTACCAACCTCACTAGAGCTAATGAGCTGGCTGAAGCCTATGGCAATATGCTGACCAAGGCAACAAACGAACTGGCACCTGAAAAAAGGCACCTTGCTAAAACTAACACCTCCAAGACCTGGTTCTCGAATGAGATCCACACATTGATTTGCACCAAGGAAAAAGCCTTCCAACGCTGGAAGAATGAGCCATCTACTGGCAATAAATTAGACTATTCTACAAAATGTCCATCCACAGGGTTAAAATGCAGCTATATGACAATAGAATCTCTAAAGCACCCTCTAATACCAGGGAATTGTTTAGCATCCTTAAGGAACTTGAGAACCCATGCCCTATCGCAACAGAAGTTGTGAAAGATACTAGCTGGTGTACCAGTATTCAGGAGGCAATAAGGGGAACAATTGACAAGATCAGAGCAAAAACCTCCAACTACACTGTCGTAGACTCTTTGTAAGATCTTATGCCCGGTGATCTCCCACCACGTATTGTCGTCCTCTTTTTTTTCTTTTAAGGAAGTAACAGAAACTGAACTGGCAGCCATTCTGGCCAGTCTCAAGCCTACTACCTGTAGGGGAGTTATCTGATCCTTTCAAATTGGGTACTTCCCTACTTTTTTGATTCCGGGGGGGGGGGTGTCATGATCTCTGCTTCCAAAAGATCAGGACTTGCCCAACTCCCTTGGAAGCAGACCCATAACCCCGGTTCCGAGTGCCAGCCAGTCCCAATTGGGACTTTTTGGACCCTGTCCTGGCGCCAGTGGCACCAGGCTCATAAAGATGCCCAGTCCCAGCGCTGGAAGCGCCGGGCTCATAATGCTTGGGTGGACTTACCTGCAGCAGACCATGCTGCTTACTTACCTGCCAGTTGAGCCCCTGATCCTCTTCTGTTTGGGACTACTTTTCCTGTTGGGTGGGGCAGGAGCCACGGCCTAGGTTCAGAACACTGGAACTCTTCTGGAAAGCAGAAACTCTTTTCTTAGGCGAGGCTGTGGAAGGAGACACCTAAGCACTACAGGAGGCTATTTAAACCACACCCGATGGATGAATCTTGCTTTGCGTTATTCTGCATTCTCTGCAGCAGAACGCTCATCGTGTCTTCTGCTTCTGATCCTGGGCCTAAGGGAACAAAGGCTTACCATCCTGGAATCCAGTCTTCAGCAGCACCTGTAAAGACAAAGAAAGAACAGGTTAGCACTACGGTCTTCAGTGGCAGCGCATCTCTTACCTGGTCCATCGGCTGTCACCAACGCCTCGCGCTGCATTCCGGCATCTGAAAGACAAAGGCTTACCTACTCTTCGCATGCTCCGGAGGTCTTCGCACTGCATTCCGGCATCTGAAAGACAAAAGCTTACCAGCTCTTCGCACGCTCCGGAGGCCTTCGGCGCTGCATCCTGCATCTGAAAGACAAAAGAAGGTGCGTTTAAAGACATTGGGCAACTTTATTACTCACGTGCCATTACTCCTTCCCACGCCGAATCCAGTGGGTATTCCAGCACCCTTCAGCTTCTCTAAAGCTCCGAACTAGTACCTGCAAGATAAAAGGGACAGTTAGTGCGCATCGTGAAGCAGGCTACAAGCGCTTACTTACGTGCTTCCAGGCGCTTCTATTCCTCACGCGGGTTCGATCCTCAACTCTCATCAGCCCGCCATCCGCCATCGCCGGAACCCTGCAAAACAAGAGATATCATTACAAAAGACTTTTAAGACATTTGAAGTGCCCAGAACTTACCGTTCGTGCAGTTAACGACGGACAGCAGTCCTCTGAGGTCAAGAGGCGTGCACCCTTATCCAGTGAAGAAACTGGTTACGGCACCCTGCCCCGAGGCAGATGGAGAGCTCGGCGTTCACTTACCTAAGGTGAGGGCGTTAACCTTTGGGGTTCTACAGGAGAAGAGAAAGGGAAGAGGAGAGAGGCACCCAATAACCCCAGTTCATTAATCCCATATTTTCTATCTGCAGACATCTTACTCTTCGAGTCAGACATACAGTGCACAGAGGTCCAGCCCGAAGAGCCAACCGTGTGTTACACATCACCTTTGAAGATACGGCATTCACCCAGTCAAGACCGGCGCCTCTGCGGGAATCAGGTGAGCGTTACAGGGGGGGAATCAGCTTACATTTTTGGAAGAGTTTCAAATTCACAAAAAATTACAAGGAATGCCGATTACCCCTCTTTGCCCAGATCTTAGATTGGCGACACTTGAATTAACCTTTTATCAATACTGGTTAATCATCATCCTCAACCAAGAGTTTTTTACATTATAGATTTATGTTGTACTTTCTCTTGTAAATAAAAACAAAACATACCTCATACTAAAATACAGAATAATGAATCGGAAATTGGAACAGAAGTGGGGTTAGTAAGTGACTGTGTTTTTTCATTTTACAGTTCAGTGGCTGTTCAAAAGAATAACACAACCGGGACTAATGAACAATGTCATGTTTTCCTTAATTAAAGAGCTGTAAATGTCATCTATAAGTCACATCAATCTGAATTTATAAAATGGTTGACCACAAATGGTCTCCAGTATTCAAGAGACTAACTAGTGGTAGTCTCTTCGATAGTCGACCTATGTTTCGGCCATGTCGTTAAATTGGGTGCCATCTATAATACTCTTTTCGAGACAATTTCGTGGCCTTCTCCAGGACAGGAACATTTATTTTTTGGGAGAGTTGATCACATATACCCCTTTGTCAAAATAATTGCGCTACAAATAACACACCACAATATTCTATTAAAAAAACATGGTGGAGAAAGTTTTTTGCGAAAAACATTGGTCACATTTGTGTTGACCGTTTCCTTACTTAAAAGAAATGTCATCACCCTTATTTTTACAAAGAAATCGGACACGAATACGATCTGTCAAATGTAGTTATTTCAATGGTTTCATTAGAGGTGGATTATTCTGCCTTCATTCATACCTCCCTGTAATGGATTAAATGGTTGCATTTTATAAATTGCCTCAATTGCTTCATAGAATAGTGTCTCTATTTATTACAGTTTACTGACCTAGTGGCCCAGGTTTATTTGTGTGCCATTGGGTTCAATTTCTTTTGTGGAACTTCTCGAAAAGACTTTGCCAACAAGTTCCTATCAGAAAAGACAGAATGGAAGAAGTGTTAACTTCTCTGTATATGGAGTTTCCTTAATTTAGTCATGCGTGTGTTTTTACTATTGCTCTTTGAGTCTACAAAGTTTATTATGCCCACTTTGTCTTAGTCGTTTTATCAAATGTCATGTTAAAGAGTACAGTATTCTAAACAGTTCATTTGTCTTACATGCTTGCCCCTTTCTCTTATGATTCATTGTGAATATGCATGCCCAGCTATTGGCCCAGGCATTTATAATTATCTTGTTGTCGTAGCTCTTTTTATTGATTGTAAAGACTGTGCATTTGACTGCTTTCATCGGCTGGTCCTTACTGTGAAACAAAGAACATAGAAATTGACATTCTGATGTTTGTTAATCTGCTTAGAATCACATGCTGTGCATAGGTCCGACATCCAGTGGTCACTGCAGAGTATTGCATTTTGTTTTTCGTAGTCGAAAAGGGGTCGTCGACAAGGCGTGTCTGTAACACTACCCCTATAGTGACGTGCGTCGTACCCACAATCCCTCACGCGTCGAGGTCCCTCAGATTGTTTTTTTCCGCCCAGTTGCTGGTCGCCTTTATGTGGAGCTCCTCGAGAGACATTGCCAAATAGTTTCTTTGACCTTTGGTCGTTTGTTATTAATATCAATAACGTAGATCCCTCCCTCGACGCAGAGCTGTTTCTCCGCCGAGCAAGATCTTCGACGGAAGGATGAGCGGAGGGGACCCTTCGGCTCTGCCGAACACGTGGCCTGGCCTCGCCGGCCATACACAGTAGGGAGAGTGGGGTTGTGTGGTCTTTCTTTCTCTTTAAGAATGCCTTTCTCTTTCTCCTCCCTCTCTTTTGAGGTCGTAGTCACACTTCTTGCCCTCAGCTATGGAGAGGACGCCATTTAGGTTTTGCCCGCTTTGCAAGGGTAAATATACCTGGAAGGATAAGCACAAACGGTGCAACCGTTGCTTACCCCTCGATCACCAGGAGGACGGCTGTGCGGCCTGTAAATTACTAAAGCCCAAAACTCTAAAAGACCGCAGGGTCAAAAGGTGGGCTGCCTACGCCATGTCTAGGCCTGACTCCTCGCCGAATGTGACGAGGACAGTGACTACGCGGCCCCCGTAACGGAGGTTGTAGACCTCTCAAAGGAGCGTTCACGCTCCTCGTCGTCCGTCCCCGGCCCCGACAAGCCCGGCTCGCGCCCAGCTTATGGGGATGAACACCCCGGCGACAAGGACGCACACGGACAAACATCAAATCACATACCCCCGGCACGCATTTGTCAAAGACGAAGGCAGCCATAGCGCCAATGGGGGCGCCAGGCCCACCGGCGTCTTCCGCCGACCGTAAGGGTCGTCAGCCCTCCCCGCCTCCGTGACAGGCGGCTGGACATTCTAAAGATAAGGGCGCTAACACCAAAACCTCCGGCGACGCGCATCGTAAGAGCGCTCATGTTGCCAGCAAGTACTCGACGAGCAGGGACTCGACGTTACATAGCGCGACGGCGACTGATCCCTCGGAAGAGAGAATGATCGCCGAAAGCCTCGCGCGCATATCATCTAAGGACGGCCAGAGACGTACGGCGAGTGAGACGCTGAAAACCGCGCACAGGGCCAAAGATACGCCGAAAGCGCCGGAAAACAGATCAGGCCAGTTCCCGCCGCCGACGGAAGGCCTTAGCCAGCTAGAAAGTTTCTCAGAAGGCGAAGGCACACTTTCTTTAACGTTATGGGACAGAACCGGACAACTACAGGAGGAAGAAACTCCTTTTTCATTCCCAGTCCGTCCTGGCCGACCTCAGTGGACCTTTGAAAGGTTCCAGACCTGTATGGATAAACTAGACAGGTTCATGTCCATCCCAGAAGACAGGGCACCCAAGAGACCAAGGGAGGCACCCCTGGAGAGTCCAAGGGCTAAATACCAGAAGTTTTATAACCCCATACAGGAGGACATATACTCTTACAACCTCACAGAGGAAGACACCCACTTCCAGGAGGAAGATGAGTTCACCTATGTTGAAGACCAACAAGAAGAGGAAGGTTTTCACGAAGACACTAATCTAGGTGAGGAGGGATTCCAGGAGGACACAGGCGAGGGCGACCCAAATCCCTGGCAGTCACCAGCTAGGTCTACAGACACAGGCAGTAGCAGTATAGTCATCAGGTCTACTGAAACTACACCAGTCAGGAACCCTTCGCCTGTTGATGATCAACCCACCTTCAATGCACTGCTGAAGAAGGCAGCAGCACATTTTGAACTTGAAACTGGGGAGGTCACCCCAGACACCGATTTTGTGGAGAGGATTATCAAAGAAAGCCCCCCCCCACTACCCAAACTATCCCCATCCTTGCCTCAGTTAAGAGATGTATTACCCCTTCTCTGTCCACTCCTGCACTGGTGAGAGGGGTCAATCCGAGGATTGAGAAACTGTTCTCTCCCTCTCAATCAGACCCATTATATATTAAGGGTCACTCAATCCCGGACTCCCTGGTCGTGACCAACACCAGGAAAAGGGCCGGAGTCCCATTATCTACCAGCGAGGCATCCCCCAGATAAAGAGGGGAAGAAGCTTTATGCCCTAGCCAAGAGAATCACCACCTCTGCAGCATTCTCTACCAGAATTGCCAATAATAACACACTATTGGCAAGCTACGCTGATGCTCAATGGGAAAAGCTTAAACAGGACATTGAAGAGTCTCCCGAACCCCTAAGAACTTGTTTGCTGGCTACAGTTAACGAGGGCTCTCTGGTCAACCAAAGCATCAGCAAGAATACCCTTGAAGCAGCAGAGACGGCTGGCCGCACTTTGGTACAAGGAATTTTGCTGAAGCGTCACGTCTGGCTTCGCAATTCCGGGTTTAAGGCAGAAACACAAGCGTCCCTTATTAAAAAGCCCATAGAGGAGGCCAACCTCTTTGGGAAAGCAGTTGATGACGCGCTGGAGAACGCAAAGAAAGAATTTGACACAATAAAGACCTTAGACCAAATTTCTAAACCCCCTACCAGGCGGGGATTTGGTAATAAGCCCTTTTTTCGTGGCCAACGCCAGCAACAAAACCAACAACAGTATTCTGCCAGCAACTACCAAGGAAATGGTGGCCAGTACAATCAGAGGGGTCCACCCCCAGAGGCTCCCAAGCCACCAACACCACCAAGTGACGCGAAGGTTCGCGTCCCCTCCCATGCAACGCCGGTCGGGGGCCGGTTAACATCCTTTCTTCCAGCATGGGAGGGAATAACATCAGACCGCTGGGTGCTTTCCACCGTAGCCCGCGGCTACTGTATAGAGTTCAACAGTTCCCCAACATACAGACATCCGAGGGGACGCCGCATGACACCAGAACACCTCGCCATCCTTCTCCAAGAAGTGGACCAACTGCTGGAAAAAGGAGCCATAGAGGTCGTGCCTCTATCTCAGGTAACGGAAGGTATTTTTTCAGTGTACTTCCTTGTACCCAAAAAGAATCTAACCATGCGCCCTGTATTAGATCTGCGCCCAGCGAACAAGTTTGTCAAACCCCAAAAGTTTCGTATGGTGACCTTACAGGAGGTGATCCCACTGCTATCACAGGGAGATTACATGCCGACACTGGACATGAAAGATGCATACTTTCATATTTTAATGTTGCCAGCACCCAGAAAATACCTCAGGTTCATGACAGAGGGCAAACACTACCAGTTGAGAGTGCTACCCTTCGGCATAGCATCTGCTCCAAGGGTATTCACGAAGGTACTGGCAGTGGCAGCGGCACACCTGCGCAGGTTATCCATCCCAGTATACCCTTACCTCGACGACTGGCTCATTACAGGGGACTCTTACGAGACATGCTTCTCAAACACCCAAAAGACTGTAGACCTTTTGTTCCAGCTGGGCTTATCCATCAACGTGAAGAAGTCCAGATTAGACCCCACCCAAGTCAAACAATTCCTAGGGGCTCTAATTCGAACAAAGGACGGCCTCGTCTTCCCCCTCCAACGAGAGGGTCCAAAACATGCTGTTTCAGATCCCCCAATATGTGGCAGGTCGAGAGGTGACGGTGCGCAAAGCGACGCGCTTGCTAGGAATGATGGTGTCGTGTATTTATTTGGTACCTCACACGCGCCTGCGCATGCGCCCAATGCAAGAGTGGCTCAACAGCCAGTGGTGTCAGGCCAGCGGACAATGGGACGATCTAGTGGTGGTCTCGCAGGCCTTGGTTCTCTCGCTACGGTGGTGGACAAAGGAAAACCTGATAATAGGGAAATCTTTTGCCACACCCACGGTGGAGGCCACTCTAACCACGGACGCATCCCTCACAGGATGGGGGGCTCACCTATCCCATCAGACTGCTCACGGAGTGTGGACTCCGAGCGTAGCATCCAAGCACATAAACCTACTGGAGCTACTGGCGGTGTTCAAAGCACTACAAGCCTTCCAAGAACACCTGCAAGGGAAGACAGTGATGGTCCTTACAGACAGCACCACAGCCATGTACTATATCAACAAGCAGGGGGGCACCCACTCTCCAGGACTGTCCAATCTGTCCCAGAATATATGGAAGTGGGCTCTCAGACACAACATCTTCCTACTGTCACAACACGTACCAGGGGAACTCAATCTGCTAGCAGATGAACACAGCAGAGACTTCCCCCTGCCCGAAGAGTACGAATGGTGATTGCACGAAGACATCGTCTTGGACGTCTTCACGCAATGGGGATTCCCCGAAATAGACCTGTTCGCAACTCTGGAGAACTCACAATGCCAAAGTTACACCTCCAGGTACCCCCAGAACCAGTCCAAGGGGAACGGTCTGTCGATTCAATGGTTAGGGAAATTTGTTTACGCTTTTCCCCCCGACTCCTCCCCTTCTCAACAAAGTAGTGCACAAGATGCACCAGGAACAAGTTACCATGATACTAGTGGCCCCGATGTGGGCCCGGCAGCCATGGTTCGCTCACCTGATGGCGATGTCTCTATCTCCCCCAGTGAAACTTCCCTTCCCACACAACATGCTGTCACAAGACAAGGGCAGGACACTGCATCCATGCCCTCAGAACATGAACTTAGCAACCTGACTCCTGAGATCATAGAATTTGGACATCTACAACTCCCGCAGAGATGTATGGACATCCTCAGGGAAGCCAGAAAACCTAATACTCGCCACTGCTATTCTAGCAAGTGGAGAAGATTTGTCATCTGGTGTAGAGGAAAGAGCATCAACCCGGTTGACTGCTCTCCCACACATATTGCTCTGTACTTGACCCATTTATTGGATTCAGGTCTAGTGTTCAATTCCATTAAAGTCCACCTGGCGGCACTTTCTGCATACACCACTTCCCAACTTAAAGTATCGTGGTGGAAGATCCCAGTTATCAAGGCCTTCATGGAGGGGGTAAAGAGAATACACCCTCCAATAGCTAACCCAGCTCCCGGATGGGACTTAAATGTGGTACTTACCAAACTCATGGGCTCGCCATTTGAACCCATGCACAAGGCAACTCTTAAGACTGCTTTTCGAATAGCTATCACCTCCATTAGGAGAGTAAGTTATCTACAGGCTCTTTCTGTTCTAGACCCCTTCGTAACGGTTCACAAAGATAAGGTGGTTCTACGCACACACCCAAGGTTTGCACCGAAATTAATCTCGAAATTCCATGTAAACCAGTCTATAGAACTACCAACGTTCTTTCAAAACCCTTCCAACTTGGGAGAAAAAAAGTCTGCATACACTGGATGTACGCAGAGCTGTCATGTTCTGCATGGAAAGAACCAGGCCACTGAGAAAGACTAATCAGTTCTTCGTCTCGGTGGCACCAGGAAGAGAAGGAGATGCAGTCTCAATGTCCACTATATCTAGATGGATTGTTCAATGCATCACTCTGTTACACTCTTGCTAAGAGAGAACTACCCTTCAAGCCAAGAGCACATTCTACTCTAGGCACTGGGGCACCAATAGCATTCATTGCAAATGTTCCCCTTGAGTCCATCTGCAAAGCGGCTACCTGGAGTTCTGTGCACACCTTTACAAAACACTACTGTCTAGATGCACACTCTAGATCTGACTCCCAGGTGGGACAGGCAGTATTAAGACATCTTTTCTCTACTGTTCCTTCTCATAACCCACCGCCAACTCCGGGTACTGCTCGCTAGTCTATACACAGCATGTGATTCTAAGCAGATTAACAAACATCAGAAGACAATGCATTACTTACCGTAAAAGCATTTCTGATGGTTGTATCTGCTTAGATTCACATGCGCCCACCCTTCCTCCCCGCTCGGATGGAAGGAACATAGACCTCTTTCTACATCTCTCTCTTTTCTGTACTCACTCACGTATATAAGGCTCCCTCAGGGCAGAAAAAATACAAACAGAGGGACCTCGACGCGTGAGGGATTGTGGGTACGACGCACGTCAGTGTAGGGATAGTGTTACAGACACGCCTTGTCGACCTCCCCTTTTCGACTACGAAAAACAAAATGCAATACTCCGCAGTGACCACTGGATGTCGGACCTATGCACAGCATGTGAATCTAAGCAGATACAACCATCAGAAATGCTTTTACGGTAAGTAATGCATTGTCATCTTTTCCATTGCGTGTTTCTTCCGCGTGATATCAGGTTAATCACCCTGAGTTTGCCATTAGAAACCTGCTGCATTTTAAGTTTCGTATATTGGTTAAACTTACCTCTGATGCGCGGCAGTCCTATTTCCTTTCACACTCGCTCGGGCCCGTCTGATGTTTCCTCATTCAAACCGGCGGGTGCAAATCACGTCGCCTTCCTTCTACAAATTGTATCACGTGAGTGCACAGGTGTTTACACGTAAAGTCTGTTTGTCTTGTATCGTGTATTTTCGGAAGTGCCTTTCACGTAGATTTTTGAAAGCGCCATCTTGTACTGTGTTTTTACAAACTATTTGTCCTTATAATATAATCCTTTTGCCATTCAAGTATTGATGTTTTATTTTCTTGTTTGGTGATAATTCAAACGCTGATTATGTTCTATCAAAAGAGCTATTTACCGGGACATGCATGACCGAACGGAAATTGAAGTCCTCTCCTGGAACACCTGCGGTAGCTCTAATCTATAAAAATGCATGCTCAACCCCACAGTCAATAAACTTCCGAAGATCTATTTGTTTCAGGAAACGATGCTGATGATCAATCCTTTCTTTGAAGGTTTTCATACTGTTTCGTGTCCTGCTACTAGGGGTTAGGAGGGGATACCGAGAGGGGGCCCTCTTAATTGCTATAGACTCCAGCGTGGGGCTCTCATGGGATATCTTATTTAGTACATTGGCACCTTTGGCTATTGGGCTGAATTTAGGGCCTGTCCTTTCGCCAATCCTGTTACAAAATTTATATTGGAATCCCATTAGTTTTTCCTTTGATACTATAGAGGATGGCCTGGGAGGAATCGTCTGATTGGATTCAGAACGGGCATGGTTATCAAGGGATGTTGGGAGGGGACTTCAATTCGTACTGTGCAGATGGGGCTAGATGGAATTCCATGGGGGCTCTACCGACTAAGCAACATTTGAAAATAGGAAGAGGTATCCAGTGGGATTCCTTACTGGGGCATTGGAACATGTCTCTATTAGATCACCCCGGCTGCCTCCTTTGCCCCCAAATTCACCTGGCACAGAGGGGAGGTGTCTTCCAGGATAGATTTAATCTATTTCTCTAATGGTATAAGGAATCATTGTAGTATCCTGAGCCACCTTCCTTCCTATTCCTATCCTGTGTATCCGACCGGATATGGCGGGTCTGTGCTCTAACAACAAGGGTTCAACTGTGGTGTGGAATAGGAAGACTGTCTATATATGTAACCAGCTACTGCTCGTGTCTTTGAAGGAAGCCGTTCTTGATACCCATGATGGTGACTATAGGGATGGGAGTACTGCCTCTACATATAATTTGAATCTGTCTTGTATTCGTCAAGTGCAAGCCCATCATAGTCTGGGGAATTTGAGTAAGAGAGCTTACGTGAGTGATGACAGAATCTCTAAGTCTTGTAAAAGGAGGGAATTGGTTGATCTGAAGAGATTGGGACTGTCTGCCTCTGAGGATGATAACGCAAACGCAGACTCCTTTTGAGACATAAGAACTATGTGAAGTCTCTCAGGATGGATGCTCATCTTTTGCGTCCTCAGCAAATGCTGGAATGCCTGTGTAAGGGCAATTACGGCGATTTTGGTCGTCTGTTAACAAGTTACTGGGGAATGCAAAAGGGAGTATGGACTGCCCTATCGACTTGGCTAGTACGGTGCCATTCTACACTGAGAAATTTGCTTTACCTGATAACATCAAGATCTTTGAGGGTTCTGTCTTGGACAATCCTGTCATGGGCTTATGTTCTTGGAATAGGGAGAATATTGTGTGGGCAATTGACGGCTCAAGCCGTCCCGGGTCCCTGGACCGGACGGTATTCCCCCTTTTGTTCTTAAACAGGAGCTGGACCTCTGGGCTGAACTTCTAAAACCTATATTTGACAATATGTTTCTATCTCATACTGTGCCTGTTTCTTGGGTTAAATCAATTATTGTACCAATTTATAAAAGGGGAGACAAACTGGTCTTGTCCAATTATCGACCCATTGCAATGACTGATGTTTCTAGAAAGGTTTTTTCAATTCTCGTATTCAGGGACCATGCCATCAGAGAACGTAATCTTCTTAGTTGATTTCAGGTGGTGTTTCGAGAAGAGCTGGGTACTTCACTCAATGCTTCCATCTCGTCACATCTGAGAGACTATGTTCATCACTCTCAGGTAGGGGAAGCCTATATAGCCTTCTTGGATAAGACTAGTGCTTTTGATGGCGTTATTAGGTCCAAGCTCTGGCATGAAATGTTTTCCTTAAACATCCCCCATAAATTGGTGCAACTGATTGCTTTATTACACACACATACTACTGCACGTGTTCGCCTGTCCGAGGATGGTGTCTTGTCGCCAGAGATAGATACCTGTATGGGAGTCAAACAGCGGTGTACCCTTGCACCGACGCTCTTCAACCTATACTTTAGTGATGTTGAAGGGCTGTGGCAGGGTCTCTCCATCGCTCCGGCTAGGTTGGGGAGTGTGAGGTTGGAGTAGATGGCCTTTGTGGATGATTTTATAATCTTCGATAGAACTCTGCGTGGTCTTAGTGTGAAGATGCAGCTCTTTTTCAAATATGCCCAGGATAACAACCTCCTCCCTAATGCTTCCAAGTTTAAAGTCTTGGTTCTATCTTGTAGTTTGTTTGTTTGTTTATTTATTTGTATAGCGCTCTTGACCCAGGGGTATATGTGCGCTTTGAGCATCAAGTTACAGGCAGCAGTAGGGAACAATAGTACAGTAGTAATGAGGCATAGTAAACACAAAGACAGTTAGTGCATAATAAGAAACATTTGTACATTAGGAATGTATACAAACAAGGTTGGTTATTTGTTGAGTAACCAGGTGATGACCTTAGTTCTGAAGGGTTGGAAGGTAGGTGTGGATTTGATATCCAGTGGAACAGTGTTCCAAAGTTGTGAGGCCAGAGTTGGGAAGCTGGATCCACCAGCTCTTTTGAGGGAGTATTTGGGCACCGTCAGTTGTAGTGTGTTAGAGGATCTAGTGGTTCTAGTGTTCTGTCTTAATGTAAATTTGTTAGTGAGATAGGGTGGGGCTAGATGGTTAAGAGCTTTGTATGTAAGGCATAAGGTTTTTAGGTCGAGTTTTTGTTGGATGGAGAGCCAATTGCAAGCGATTCTTGTAGCGGAGATATGTTCTCTTCTAGGAATATTTAGGGTGGCACGGAGTGCGTTATTTTGTAAGACTTGCAGTTTGTTGATTACTGTTTTGTTGGCGCCTACATAGAGGCTGTTACAATAGTCCAATTTAGATTGAATGAGTGCTCTGGCTAAAGTGAGGCAGTTGTTAGGGGAGATCAATGGCCTGCAGGCCCTGATTAATTTACCAGTGTAGGCAGTGGCTGAGGCGGTCATATTAATTTGTTTGGCTAGGTTGGTATTTGTGTCTAAATAGAAACCGAGGGTTTTTACACTCTTGGCAATGGGTAAGGTGTTGCCGTCAATGGTAAAGCTGGTGTAGCTGGGGCAGAGTTTCCGGATAGTATTAGGTGAGCCGACAAGAAGCAGTTCGGTCTTATCATTCAGGCAGAGGCCATGTGTGGCCATCCATGCCTGAATGATGGAGAAGACTTCATTGATCCATTTAGCGTCCGCGTTGTAATTACCGGATAGGGTGAGGAGTATCTGGGTGTCATCTGCGTAGTTCGTGTAGGTGACACCCAGATTGTCCAGCTTGTCGAATAGGGGCTTTGTAAATATATTATACAAGGTAGGTGAGACACAGGAGCCTTGTGGGACACCGCAAGTAATGGGAATAGGGTCAGCCGCTGCTATGGGTGAGAAGACCCGCATGGTCCTATTATCCAGGAAGGATTGAATCCATGTGACCGCAGAATGGGAGAAGTGTGCTGCCGATGACAAGTGGTTGCACAGGATTTTGTGGTCAACCAGGTCAAAGGCAGCGGAAAGGTCGAGGAGAAGGAGAATGGCAGCCTTACCTTTATCTTTGAGTTCGTCTATCTGGCACTTGAGGTCAACAAGGGCCGTTTCTGTCCCATGTTGTGGACGAAAGCCAGATTGGCGAGTTTCTAGTAACTGGTTTGTCTCAAGGTAATCCTGGATTTGTAGATAGGCCACTCTATCAAGAATCTTTAGTAAGAATGGGACGGTGGTAATGGGTCTATAGTTAGTGGGTATGTCCGGGTCAAGAGTGGTTTTTTAGTAGTGGTAGGACCCAGGATTGTTTCAAATTACTGGGGACCAGGTTGTTGGAGAAAGACAGGTTTATTAATTTAGTAATGAAGGGGGAGAGATCCCTGGCTGCATCTTTTATGATTTGTGCGGGGAAACTATCCCCCTTACAGTTCGAGGGTTTCAGAGATGCTATAATTTTCTGTACCTCCGGAATGGATACCTTTTTGAAGGTAAAGCCTGAGCTCGTGGCGGTGGGAGGAAGAGGGGTAGAACTGGAGGTAGAACCAGGAGTGAGTTGTTGTCGTTTGTTGTCAATTTTGGTTTGGAGCCCTGAAATTTTGTTAGCAAGAGCATTCTGGATCCCTGTGCACCAAGATTTATCCTTGGTGCAAGAGTCAGTGGGAGGAGTTGGGGTTTTCTAATTCTTTTAGGATGTTCAAGAGCTCTTTTGTGCTAGAGCTTGCCTGGGAGATCCTAGTGTTGAGAGATTCTTTCTTAGCGCGTGTAATCTCATTTTTGTAGAGAGTGGAGATATTAGCGAGATTAGTTTTGTTGTTTACTGAAGGCACTGATTTCCATAGTGCTTCAAGTTTACTTTTTTGTTGACGGAGAGTTTTGAGCTCCGGGGTGTACCATGTATTCAGGTGCGCTTTAGGTTTCCCTTTGCGCATTTTCAGTGGGGCAATGATGTCAATGGCTTTGGTCATGGAGTCGTTATAGACTTTGACCAATTGGTTCAGGTCGGTTGTAGCTGGAAGTGCGTTTAGAGTCGGGATCACCAAAGGTATTAGTGCTTCCGCTGTGATGTTACTCTTTTTCCTGGTTGAGCAGGCAGGTACAATAATGGGTTTTTTGTGCACTAGATTGCTGGCATTAATGTCAAATGGGAGGAGGTAGTGATCGGTCCAAATGAGCTGTGTGGGATCTTTCACGGTAATGTTATTGGGTGGTTTAACTGGGCAGTTGCTAGATCTATGGTGGGTTCTGGTACCAAGTCTAATGTTCCGATCGGTAGTGGTTCGAGAGATGGTTGGGTTGGCAGTTATGGGGGTGCTATAGTCAAGGGTGGGGTAGGGTGCTCTCCTGTCGGTGGTGTTCCGCTTGGAGACGGCTGAGTGCATAATAGCTGGGGTGTTCATAGCTGCAGGTAGGGTTGGCGTAGTGTGATACCGGGAGGAATGCCGGTGTGGTAGGCAGAAATGGTGTAGGGCAGGTGATGGGGTGATGTCTTGGGCAGGCAGGTCTGACTAGACCATTGTTGAAGGCTGTGTAACTATTGCCAGTGCAAAGTATGTTACTTTGCAGGACACAAAAGGGGAACATGATCACGGTAAAGCAGAGTAGCATGCTAAGGCTGGGGTGGCGTGCAGAGGACTGGCGAATAGGGGGCATTGGTGACATAGGGTAGGCGGAGTACAATTTGAGTGTGGACAGGAAACGACCATGGGGCACAACACCATATTAAGGGTCAACATCTGGTTTGGACACTGGGACCCGATGGTGTGGAGCAGGTCAAGACTCATCTATTTGGGCTATCATTTGGCGAATAGGGTCAGTATTGATTATTGGAAAACAATTCTGTCTGATAAAGCTAAAAAATGTTGTGCTCAAATGAAGTTTTTAAAGCAGAAGGCCTGTAAATTCCCTTTGCTGCCCCCGAGGCATTATCTGGCCAAATTTGAGTCGATTATCTTAAACAGGCTTAACCTTTGCTCCCACAATATGGGCAACATCTTAAACATTCTTCAGGGAAGGATTTGGAAGGATGTTCTGGGCCTTTAGATGGCTATACCTAATGTTATCATTGGACATGAGCTGTGTCTGGTGTCATTGAAGGCCAGGTATGTCTGTAGACAGCGTTCATTCTTTCGAAGAATGATTCTCACCCCCTCCCCCACACCCTCCAAGAACTCCCTATATGAGAACTTGAATTCTCATATGCTTGACGGTACAGTTCCGTCCATTGGAGAGTTTAGAGATCGGATGATTGCAGTATTGTCTTGTATTAATGGCTCTGGTGAAGATATGGTACTAAGACCTGGGCACATTAAAAAGATCTTGTTTAGGTTTGACTGGTCTGAGACGGTGGACTGCATCTCAACATATGTCAGCTATTAGGAATATTCTCAGTATGTGCATGCAAGGGAATGCTTACTGATGTATCTTCAGCAATTTCCCTGCTCCAACATACGCATGAATTATATGCGCTTTAGGCTAAATCAGCTGCCTGTTTGAGACGATCAGACGTTGGAGTAAGACGCATACAGTAGGTGTCCTGAATGCATTTGAGAGCAACTGTAGGTTTTGTGGAGTAATCGACTCGCGAGAGACCCTGAAGCATTTGGTGGTTGTCTGTTTTTTTATAAAGAACGTGCCAAGTCCTTCCGGGAAAAGATCCCTGACTGTTCAGAAGTGTTCAGGAACCTGTTTTGGTGTCGATGTATGTGGGGCACTAGTATCTCTTTGATCCTAGCTCTGAAATCATTTCTTATTTTTCTTAGCTCTGAGCTGGATAAGAAAAATTTAGAAATTGGCATTTTTATTTGAATTGAGTTTATTGAAGAGTTTGTATTCGATTTTTGGTTAATTTGATCAATTCATTTAATTTTTTTTAGAAAGCTGAATTGTTTTTTCTGTATATACAGAATTATTATGTCTTATGTATTTTTATGAAACATGTAAGGTTTTTTGTAAACTATATGCAACAATAAAAAAAGAGATGTTTTCAAAATGCCACTCTGCGTGATTTCTTCGCATCACTACTTTTTCACAAAAGAATTAATATTCATTCACTTTACTTATCTGTGGGCTCTGATTCCGCACCCCCAGGGAGCAGTTAATCTCATGTGCGAGTCTGTGGCCCTTCATATGTAATTGTTGTTTTCTAAAAAATACCTTGATGTTAAACATATGTAGTAGTTATTCACTATTTGGTATCCTATGAAGTGAAAATACCTTTTACATGAAAATGTTTCATTCCACCGAGGACTTCGGCCATTCTTCACAGAATCAAAGTTATAGATCCATTGCTGTTCGCATTTTGATAGAGGGGGGAACTGTGATCTATCCCTATTTTGAGCCTTCACTACTTGGATCACAAACCAAAACATCTCAGTATATTTGTTGGTATTACCTGAAATGTTCCACGAGTGGTTCATTTTCAACTTTATTTTCTATGCACAAGCGATGCTCGCAAATCCGTTGGCACACTTGGCGTTTGGTTTGTCCGACTTAAAGGATGTTACATGGGCATTTTATGCCATACACTGCCCATTCAGTTGTCCAATTTGTGCAGCTGTTAAACTTCCATTCTTTTCCTCTCAACTCTATTGATTTCATATCTCTTGTGAGATGGCATACCGAGCATTTGCCACATTTTATAGTGGGCAATCCCCATGGGGTTGATTGTCACATTTGGTTACTTAGTTATCTGCCCAGTTGTTACTGTTAAAGCCTGTGCAGCTCAGTTACTGCCTATAATAACCAAGTTTGTCAACTGCTCTTTTCAAGCGGGTGATGTACCGGGGTTATCAAACAGGCATGGATCCCCCCGCTTCTGAAGAAACCATCCCTTGACCCGGCCTTTCTGGATAATTATCGCCCGATTACAAACATCCCCTTTTTGCTCAAAATTCTAGACAGGGTGGCATATATCCAGATTCAGGGCTTCCTCGAAGCGCATAATCTTCTTGGCCATAAACAGTCAAGCTTCTGAAAATCACATGTCACCGAATCCACCCTCCTGGATCTCAAATCTAACATCCTACAGTGCTTATGCTATTAGACTTGTCGTCCGCTTTTGACATAGTGGACCACAACGTATTGATACAGTGGCTCCGGGACACTCCGTTCTTATCCCCCAACGTGGCAAAATGTGTCTAATCCTTCCTCTCGGGCTGGAGGGCTAAAGTATTTTGTAACGAGGCCATGGCTGAGAGTTATCTGGTGACATGCATCTCCCCCACTCCGTTGAACATCTTTACAACTCCGCTTTTTAACATGCGGGATAGGGCACCCTGTGTGCCAACTACGCGGATGACACTCAGTGTCTGATTCACCTAACGGGCAACTACACCAAAGACACCATCTCTGTGAACCATATGTTTAGTCTCATCGAATCATGGATGAATGAGAATGGGCTAGCACTAATCGCCATGAAGACAGAGTTGATGATTGCAGTGGCTGCTGGCCAGGCAAGGAAGCTGGGGGATGAATATCAAGCCGGGTGCGGGTTAAATAGTTGAATACAAAGGTTCCAATAACAATACTTTCGAAAAACAAAAAGACCGGAAAAAAAAATGGAATGCTGTTTTTTTTGTGGGGGTCCTGCCCCAAACCCCTGTTTTTGGCCCAAAACCATTATTTTTACCTATACCAAAACCAAAAAAAAACATTAAAATAAAGGCATGCAGTCTTTTTTTTTTTGTTCCTTTTAACTCGAATGTTTTGCATTCGATCCTTTTGTTTTCGACTTGACTGGACACATATCAAGCCTTTGTCATTGCAGGCTCTGGAATTAAGACCGTCAACACATTTGGAAGGATAGCTCAGACGGCCATGCGCTCGCCTTGGAAGCAAGACGATGCAGAGCCACACAGGTTCGATCCCCAGGTTTGCGCTTCGAAACCCCTGGGTATTACGCGCGTTATAAATAACCAATTGCAATTACAAAAGGAAAACCCTGGGGCAGGGGGGTGTTATCTAGTACAGGCTACTACTTGAAATTATTGGCTCGAATTAGGGTGTTTCTCAGCAGACTCAACTGTGCAGCAATCGCAAGAGCGATTATTGGGTTTGCTATTAACTACTGCTGCAGCCTTCTGCAGGGCATTGGCAAAGGGGAACTGGCAAGACTCCAGGTTTTCCAAATTAACACGGTGAGAGTGGTGGAGGGTCTCAAAAGATCTGATCACATCTCTACTGCCAAAAAGAGTCTCCACTGGCTCCCAGTGGAAAGAGTGATCTTTCGGACACTCTGTATCAAACACCAATGTCTCCATGGAAATGTTCCTAGCTATCTCGCCCAGAAACTGGCTTGGCTGCCAGACAGAAGGGTTCTAAGATCGAACAATTCTAATCAGTTGCTCATCCCTAAGGCAAGACTGGCCATGGTGGCACATAACTCCTTTGCCCATACAGCCCCCCGGCTTAGGAATGATCTTCCGCCTGATTTGAGGTGAGGTCCTGTAACAGCCTTCTGAAATTCAAACAGACACCTAAGAACTTCCTGTTTTGCTAGTTATTCCTGCCCATCTTGCCCTGCCTGCGCATCCCACTCTGTTACTGTGTGTCCTTGCGCTCTAATGCCTACGGGCCATGCCGGTGCGCAGTACAAATAAAATAAATGAATCAATTCTTAAGTCAAATGTCACAGGTAAGAGTCTGTTTTTGTAAAAAAAAGGATGAAATGGGCTTGTTTTGGTGATTAGTTTTAAACTAGTTAAAAGTTGTACAAACATTTATGAGAACACAGGTACGATCTCTCCTCCCTTCCAGATCCAAGGCTAATCCAAGGACTGTATACCCCATCCAAGTTTGACGACCACAGGTGAGTGGAGGGGAGACAAATGGGACTTGTTCCCAAAGTTATCATTATAAATTACTGACGGTAGTGACTAATTTACTCCTAGTACCTAGTCCCCTTTGCTCGATACTGCAGGAGACGGAACTTTTTTTACCAGAAAAAATCTTTTCCCCCTTTTAAATTCAGATGCTTGCAGGGGGCGGCCGTGTGAGCATGCGCTCCCCTGACTCCGCTCACCGGCACCACTCCTCAGTTCCCTTTGACGCGTCGACAATATTACCATTGCCTAATGACACCAGTTTTATTAAGGGGGAGGATGGTGGGACGTATAGAGGAAAGAGGACTATGGACTAGGAGTACGTTAGTCACTGCAGTGAGTAACTTATTACTCCAAAGTACCGCCCCCTTTCCTCCACACTGTATGGGCAATTACAACTGAATGTAGCCCCAGGGTGTAGAGGTGACCCTCCTAAGAAAACAATTTCCTTAAAACTGCCTGACCAAATGCTGCGTCCGACCTGGAGCTGGCATCCAAGCAGTCCTTACTGATGATCGGCTACGGAACATGACTATGGAAAGCCCTGTCTCGGATAGCGTGGGCATGCATATTTGCCAGGAGTGGTTTATGCTGCCCCTCCCAAGCCTCGTTGATGGCCGCAACCATCGCTATGGAGGCTTTGGAAGCTTGATAGCCTGGCCTTGACCCGCCGAAGGTGCCGGAGGGCTTCCTACTTGCGAAAGCTGCTGGTTCTGTTCATATAGAATTTTAGTGCATGTCTGACCTCCAGACAGTGGAACTTTGCTTGCACCTGCGGCTCCTGGGCATCTTCATCTGGAACCAATGTAGGGGAAACCTACCTCCAGCGACCCTCCTTCGACCTGCCAAGTATGAGGACAAATCGGAGTACGAATGGAGAGTAGTAACAATACTTACCGGTGCCCCTACCTCCACCCTTTAAATGTTTGTGAAGAACTTTTGCTTGTTTGATACCACTGGGCTTTGCCAACACTTTTTGCAAAAGCCTGCCAAAAGCTAGATAAGTATTTAGCTCACCAGTGAACACCGTGAACAACCTATTGGACCCATCTTCACATACTCAAAAACATTCCCCTCTCTTTTTCCCAGTTTCCAAAACTCTTTGGAAACTTCAAACATTTGGGCACAAGGCCCCATTAACTTATAAAGTCAAACCCTAAGTTGAAAGTTGCAATTCCTGTGCAATAACTAATTACTTACCTTCACTTTCAGGCATTGTGGGGGGTGAATTGCTTATTTTTCCTATTATTAGTATTGTGTGATATTACCTGTTCTGGCTTATTTTCCTAGTGTGCATTTGGGCCTACAATAAAGATACTTGTTTAACTTGTTGCCTAAGTATATTGCTTGATTGCTTAACTGTGTGGATTCATGGTGGACCCCTGATCCAACTCCCCTTTCCTGTGATTTAGCCTTGCCCATCCCCATGCTACCTTGATTGGTTTGGCTAAACTGTTCACTATTACTAGTGTTGCCTCTGTAAGGAACTCATGGTGGCAATAGCAAGACAGACACAAATTATCACAGTTCAAGGGTGTTTATTAAATTGTAACAATGGGTGAGATAAATGCCTAATGAAAACCTAAATCTAAAATGGGAGTAAGCTACGACCATCAAGTAGTAACACAGTCCTAGTAGTGTCGTAGTCAAATAAAAAGGGCCTATACTAAAAAATCTATTGGTAATCCTTACCGCTAGGTTACAAAAGAATGTGGGATAATGTTCACAGGAAAAGTAAGAAGTGTTAAAAGATAAGTCAGGATGGTATAGCTGGAGTTTTCCTTCCCCACGTTTTTAGCATGGGATAAGGCAGGAATCGGGCACAGCAGACTCCTGGGCTTCTCCAGCACAAGCTTGCAGTTAGTTTCCAAAATATCAAAATATCAGGGCCTTCTGTGGCCAAGTCTCTTTCAGTCGCTTGCCTTGGAGGACCTGATGTGCCATAAACAACAAAAGCAAAAGTTCCTTCCATAACTGTTCATAGGGCGATTTTCTCTTCCCCTTAGTATCCCCCTCTTCCGGGCTCAGATCTCTCGTGCAAGGTGGGCCTCCCTCTGCCTGCTTCACTACGGCCTTTCATTCACAATGTAACATTCTGGAGTCTGTCATTTTAAACAAACATTCACTGTGGACATCCCTCAGCTGGGTTCACGCTTGTCGACACAATGTTGATGGGCGTATTCCTATTCACATTGATTCACAGGCATCCCTCAGCCGGATTCACCATTGCCAAAGACACAATTTACCTTGCTTTATCAATAAGCAGAATTCTCTCCTTAGCTTTCCCCTTGACATCCCTCCGTCGGGTTCACATAGCCGTTCTAACACAGTTCATGATTTGCTCATTCATATTAAAAAGCGGCGACTCCTTTCCCCTAGCTTTCTTTCGGCATCCTTCTGTTGGGGTTCACACTTGCCACAGTTCACAAAACAATCCTTTCAGACCACTTAGGTTCCCTTCTTACCCAAGTTCAGGTCTCAGCCCCCAATCAGGCTTTCCTTAAAGCCCCCAGCCAAGCTTCACACAGTTCTTGTAATACAATGTTCTCGGGTGTGTTACTGGTTATGCTGGTTCGTAGGTATCCCTCAGTTGGACTTACATTTGCACCAGTATCACAGTTCACTTTATTTCCTCAGTGTCAGACTTTCAACGGTACAAGGGGTTTTGCTTAACCCTTGTATGACCACCTTGACACTTCACTCCGGCCTCCCCTAAAGTCTTATGTTTCTTGAAGTTTCAACAAACAAAAAGGCTCCAGTCGGAGTCCTTCGACTGAGTGCCCACGTGACAACGGACCACTCTCCATCTGGACCTTAACTGGGATTTCTTTAAAGTTCAAACACTCAAGCTCTTTGTGATCAATGTTGCCGCCTGCCACCTTGGGCCCAGCACAGTTCGGTATACTATTAGTTTTCTCCGACTCACCAGCTGTGCTGAACTTGTAGTTTCTTGTCTCGAGAGTCAAGGACAGCACCACAGCGGCAAGCGCTTCTCCCTGCTTTGGCTATGAGCGCGGGAGGGCCCCGTGTACCGTTGACACCTGTCACACCACACGCCAGCTGGACCTCCCTGTTGTATGATTTCCCCTTCGGGAGATTTGTGGGTTTGAGTTCAAAAGGGCAAGGGAAATTCCCTCCTTGTCGTCTTAGGTCTCGCCTCCTTTCGCCTCTGTTTGAACTGCCGATCCGGAATAGCCGCTTCCTTGTGCGCTTGGCCTTGCTCTACGTGTGCTCTCGTGCTCCGCCTTTTATCCCTATGGGGAAGAAAAAGGGCAGTCTGGTCTGTGTAATTATCGTCAATTGCCTTACTCTGCCTGACCCCTGTGTTGGGACATGCCAGGTAAACAGCTCTGGTGTTAGTCCGTTGTTTGTCATGGTGTAAAAAAGTGTTTGTGTTGAAAAGGTGTTATATGGAATTATAAGCCTCGTACTAGGGGGGGGTTGGTAAACTCAGAAGGGTGAGGTTTGTGAAACGAACGGTAATGACCGTGATTATTGTCGTGAAATGAACAGGGGGATTGTGGCAATGGTAGCGTTTTGTCAAAGCAAACTGGGGGTTCGGGAAATAATCTGAGGGACGTGGAGAAAAATTACTGGGAGTACTCGGGTAGGCAACAGGAAAACAGGGATACTGAAAGATGTTGTTTCCTACAGTAATGGGGTTTGGGTTCTTAAGAGGTTTACCAGATGCGGAGGGGTTGTTGGATTCTGGTAAGGGCGATTCATTGTATGGAATGAAGGTGGATGTAGAGCAGTCCTTCCCTGGCCACCTGAATAAGGGATTCCCAAGGTCTACTTGGGAGAATACCCTCAGGTTTCTCACACCTCCTAAACTCTGTCCCCCAGACAAGACTTTAAAAATCCATTCTAACACCTGGGTAGGCTGTGAAGGTCTGGAGCAGAGTATACTTAAAGCCAAATACTCATGCAATTGCCTTTCCTATGGTGAGATGCTTTTATTTTTGACTTTACTGTGTGCTTTCCTGTCCCAGGTATGATGTCTTGAATATCTCTTTGGTATCGGATAAAAAGTGGGCAGGACAGGTGCAAAGTAGCTTTTTGGGGGTGAGGTTAGGATGCAAAAAAGGACCTATTGTGTGTTGGGTAAGACGGAGAATGTGAAAAAGTTGAAAGGAAAATGTTGTGCCATACACACATACCAAACTTTGTTCTCTTCTGTGGTACAATTGAATGCTGGACATTCTTCATTGGGTCTGAAGTTTATTTCTACTTCAGTCATCCTTATGTGACAGATATAGTGAAATATGTGCCATTGTTTAAGAGCCCTGTAGAATTATCTTGATTTCACATGTTCCTCATGATTGGGGCAGGGGGTAAAAATTCAAGTTGCGAGCTAGTATTTTGCTGTAAGTCATTCACCATCTCAATGCTGTACATATGCACATCACCATTTCTTACTCGCACATAGTCAATTATCACTAGCCAGTGGCAACTAGTGAGTGCATATTCTGCACCCTGCTTATGTGTAACTTCCTGTTATTAAAGCATTAAATTACATAAAGCAATTTTCATTGTCTTAGTTGTAGCATTGTAACGTTTCATTTGTGTTTTTGGCTTGAATTTCTAGGATGGCCATGTGGAGGTTGCTAGGTTGCTTCTTGATAGTGGTGCTCAGGTGAACATGCCTGCTGATTCCTTTGAATCGCCGTTGACCCTGGCAGCTTGTGGTGGACATGTGGAACTAGCAGCATTGCTAATTGAGCGTGGTGCTAACTTGGAGGAGGTAAACGATGAAGGTTATACCCCGCTGATGGAAGCTGCAAGAGAAGGACATGAAGAAATGGTTGCCTTACTGCTAGGTCAAGGTAAAACGACTTCATAAAGTAATTTCCTGCTTTCTGTAACGTGAAATGGTTGTGTATTGAAAATCTTGCACTAAACACCAGAGAATTGTTATTCAATTTGTATGCACATTGTTAAAGTGAGCAGTCCTACCTTTACATCTTCTCTGTAAACATACATTTTTGTGGTAGATTAAACAGCATTTTTTCAATTAAATTAGGTGATGGGGTGGAAGAATGTGTTTGAAACGCCATGCGATAGCCACATGCTAATTTCACGTTACAGATGGCTACCATCTCAAGATAATCTGATAACCTCTCAAAACGACTAGTAATGCATTTGTCAAACCAGCTGACTTTGACATCCTACCTATTCATTTTTGTCAACTTTATCAAAGGCTTGTTACTCTTAAATGACCAAATGTTATATGTGTTTATTATATCGAGATGCTTAACCTTTGTCTGCGTCGCTGCTTTGTTACTCTGAATTCTTTTGCTTTTCTGGTTTCAAAGGTGCCAATATCAATGCACAGACTGAGGAGACCCAGGAAACTGCACTGACGTTGGCCTGCTGTGGCGGTTTTCTTGAAGTGGCAGATTTCCTTATCAAGGCAGGAGCAGATATTGAGCTGGGTTGTTCGACACCTTTAATGGAAGCTGCACAGGAGGGTCATTTGGAACTAGTGAAATATTTGCTAGCTGCAGGTATGCAATCTTTTGATGTTTCAAATTTGACAATGACATGGATGAACTTTCTATAGAAAATCGGTTTCTTGGTATGTGATACAAATAATGCTACTCTTTAAGCAAACGCATTGTCTGAAGGGCAGACAACATGCTTATTAACAACTCACCAGCTCTTGGTGAGGTTTGTGGTTGGAACCTAAGGGGGGCGGTGGGTGGGTTGAAGACCATTTTAAGAAGGTGAATTGAAAAGCCCGCACAAAACGTTTACATTGTTGCTCTCCAGAGAAGGAACATTCTGCAAGTTAGTAAGCTTTACATTTTTTTTCTGCAGTGCTGAATCTGGAAAACTGTTTAGGTTATTGCATTTTAAATTGTTTTATTTACATCAAGACGACGATCATTGTGCAGCAAAACTGTACAAAACAATTTGCCTTCTTCGCACTAAGGCTGCCTCATCTTTGTTTTTCTACATTTGTACCAGGATCCCAGAGCATTGGATTCAATTACAATGTTTCTTCCTGAGCTGTATACCTTTCCACCTTTGTGTGTTTTGTTTCAACATTTGCTTGATTTTTATGTTTTAAAGCAGTCAAAAATAGGGTAACACTATTATTACCTGGGGCAATAATTTCACAGCAAGAACGAGGTCAGAGTCTCTGAGTTCAGGTAAAACTTCTTTATTAATAGAATGTTAGCACAGATGAGGACACATCTTGCCAATTATCATTAGGGCAGCACAGGGGACCCAAACCTTCCACATGCTTACATTGCACAAACATGACATCACAGCCCTCACACTCCCTGACTTGCTTAATTCAGCCAAGCACCATGAACACAGACACCAAAACATAGCAGATGCCCACACTTCTTCTGCCAAAGGAATGGAAAGTGTAAAGCCATGCAGACAGGCACTCGTGCAACAGACAATGGAGACTGATGAAGCTGATATGGCAGACCCACTCCCACACCATTACCCAGGGAAGGGACCACCGCAACAGCACAGGACCAAGAGAGCAAGGAAGAAAGAAAGACTGATGGCAAGAAGCTTACAAAATCTGCCAAGATACACTGCATCTCAGATGGTCAGAACAACTGAAGGAATCCATGCTGTGTCTGCCACAACAGGAAACCAACTGCAGCAACCTGGCCCAAGTCAGCCAAACCTTGCACCATCCACCCTCATTTGCTTTATGCTGCCACCCTGACAACACCCAAGAACAAAGCAAATGGGGCAGACTCTCCCGAAGCTCATGTGTATGCCCCTGTGGGACACCAGGCAGACCAGAACCCATCCGTGAGCATACCAGAAGATAGACTGCCATTGAAAGCAACCGCCATCTGCCCCTTAACAGATCGGAAAACCTCTATACTAGTGAAGGATTACCAACCAGGACCTACTTGCACAATGAGTGCCTTCCTCATGCCAAAACAGGAATGCTCAATTAAAAGAAGGCAAAAGCTAGCGACGGCAGAGGCAAAAGAAGGAAAAAACGGGTACTAATGGAAGATTACTTTTTCCAAAGAGCAATCCAGGACAACTGCACTGAACACTCAACTGGCACCTTCCTTGTAGTAGGCAGACAGAGAAGTTCCTCCGCAAGTGGGAGACATCATCACTCGGCGCCTATTCCAATGACGAAAACACCAATATGTTTGAGCGAGAGGTGAAGAATCGAGAACATTTCAGGAACTCTGTACAAGAAGCCACTGCACAGGCAAAAGGAAGGTAAAATAGAAAATGGAAAACAGAGTTGGGATACACACTCTCATGCAAAGTAGCATGGGGTACACCATACTTGTAGCAAACTCACCAGCGTGCACATTAAAGGAATAGTCCGCTCAAAAATATTATTGTCCCGAGCGTTCGGGCATGTGTTTTTAAGCATACGTTGATCGATTGTACGAACATTTCCTATGAACCTTACCGTAGTTTTCCTAATTTTTAAACATGCAAAATCAGGCAGTAGGGCGCGGCCATCTTGTGCTAATCTTATCCGTTGCTGTATCGCCCTAAGGTGAACTGCCCTGGCGGCACTAAATCATATCCCCCGCCCCTGAGGCTGACATCACCTTTCCTTGCGATATTCTCTGCCTATCTCCATGACGTTACGGGGCAGCATAGCCAAACGTGCCCAGTCATCAGCTACGCGTTGACGCCAGTTGACCCAGAACCCGGAATATCAACACACATCATCTCTCAACACAGCGATTGCCATATTCAACCACAAATGTTTATCGTGAGTCACATGGTGTTCCTTTTGGGTATAAGAAGTGCATTGGACGCACCGTGAATTGCAAGGCTTCGGCATCAGCTTAGCGCTAGGCCACCGTAAACAATGTCATTGCTCCTTATCGCTGGTACCTCGAAAGGGCATATTGGCCCGGGGCGATCGTCCCAAAACAGCGTCATTGTAATGCAGCCACTTAAGTGTATCTGCAGCTGCCGGTAAAAGAAGCCATCAATTGGTATGTGGAATCTATGACATTCGCATAAAGGCAGGATGTAGCTGTGTAGAAAACATAACAGAAATGTGTCTCAGCTGCCCTACTTTATTCTAATTTATCTACTACTGCCTTGTGTCTGTGACTGTAACATATCACGTGCCTGCATAGTGCCTCTCATGACTGCCTTTACTTGCGAGATGACAAACATGCCACTGTTCTTCACGTGCTGTATCCACCGATTCACTGTCCAACTGTTACCTATGAGCCTTACACTGATGAAACTAACTGCCGCCCTTATTACTGCGGTCAGATTAACCTTCAAAGGTGACTAAAGCATTTAGCTGATCCCTCACTGCTTTAATAGTCACATGCACTCATAGCCTTGCAGTGCCTGCCACACTTAGAGATACCCTTATTGTTTTAAATAAGCACATGTACGTTAATCTATTACTGTTACCAGGCTACACTGACTTGCCTAAAAGCGCCTTGTGCCTATAATTGCATCTAGCCCATCTGTGTTTTTCCATTGACTAGCCTACATGTGCCCTGCGCCCTCTATTGCATTTAGCCTATCTGTGTTTTTGCATTGACTAGCCTACATATGCCCTGCGCCCTCTATTGCATCTAGCCCATCTGTGTTTTTGCACTGACTGGCCTACATATGCCCTGCGCCCTCTATTGCATCTAGCCCATCTGTGTTTTTCCATTGACTAGCCTACATGTGCCCTGCGCCTTCTATTGCATTTAGCCCAACTGTGTTTCTGCATTGACTAGCCTACATGTGCCCTGCGCCCTCTCTTGTATCTAGCCTTAGTGTGTCTTGCATTGACTAGCCTAGGCATGATATAATTATAACTAGCATCTACCAGGTATAGCACTAAGTCCCGCCCCCTTCATCTACACCAAATTAACCACCTGGATGTTAGTATGACCCCAGCATAGTCCGACAATGACTTCTGCCTACCTGACTAAACCACCCCTGATGACATTACTTACCTGTGCCATTGTAACCATAATGGCCACTGCCACTATAATAACCCCCTCGAGCCCCCCAAGGATAGAAACCTGAGACTTGGGTCTAGATTGTCTCCAATCTATGAACATTATAGAAACTCCCCTAACAATGCCAATATTCGAAATACTACCCGGGCTAAGAACCCCTCTTCCACACCAACACAAACTAACAATACCACTGACCAAATTGTACCCAAAAATGTCACCCCCCCAAGACACCATTTATCACAAAACATCGCCAACTGCCAACTCTGGCAATACCCTAATGCTAACGGGGTCCCTTATAAACTCCAGATCTGCGGTAGCCCATGCTACTGAAATTGCTGACATCTTAAACAATGATGATCTTGATCTACTGGCCATAACTGACACTTGGCTACATGAGGCCGCAGGGCAGGACCAACTCTCATGTTAGCAGTACCTGATAACTACCAAATCATTAGTGGACCGGCCTAATGCCAGAGGTGGTGGCCTAGCCATCGTTTTCAAAAGAACCCACCCTATTAGACTTGCCACCTCAGCTTCCCTCACATCTTGTGAAGTACTCACCGCCAAACTGCCCCTCTCCAACAACTGTACTCTAACTATTCACCTGATATATAGACCCCCTCGGCCTCTAGGCACATTCGAAGGCGACTTAACTAGTTTTCTAGCTGACAACACCAAAGATCACTCTCAAACACTACTGTTGGGAGATTTCAATTTAGGCTTTAATGATATAGACAACAAACATGCCGAATCCAATGACCACGGTCTTACGCAAAAAGTCCTCTCACCCACGCACATCAAAGGAAGGACCCTCAACTTGGTATCCGAACTAAACTGCAACATCAACATTACCGATATTGTCCCTCAATCTTGGACAGATCATCACTTAATACATTTTTCTGCCGCTTTAGACCTCCTCGGCCCCAAACCTAACAACATGGCACCACTTCTCCCTACCAGAAGTAAGAAGGATATTACTGCTGAAAAACGTATCCCTCTTCTCCTCCCTGCCATTTATGGAATGGAAAATAATAACCTTGACGCACTGGTAAACACCTGATAACAATGCCATGACTAAAGCACTGGACACGATTGCTCCTATTAAATTGCGCAAAGCTAGGCAAGCAGCACACCTGAATGCCTGGTTCACCCTACAACTTAAATCCTTAAGATCACAAAAAAGGAGAAACTAGTCTATTTGGCGCCATTCCCCCTCTGAAAAAATGTACAAAAAAGAAATAACCACAGCTAAAAAGAACACTTTCAATGACAGGATCGAGAAAGCTAAATCCAACACTAAAGAATTATTCTCCAAACTCTTTGAACTTGTTCCCCATTCCAACCAATAGACAATGCCCCAAAGGATAAAGCCTGGTGTACCGACATACAAAATGCTCTATCAAATAAAATCTTATCCCAACAATGCAAAATTGCTAAAAAAAAAAAAGGCCGAACTACCACTCACTGACCAACAAACTAGTCAACCTCCGGCGACTAGGACAACCACACCCTTTAGATTCAAGACCATCTCCATAACTGAAACAGAAAGAATAATATTCTCCCTCAAACCTTCTAATTGTAAAGGCGGTACGTGCCCAGCACAGATAATAAAGGATGCAGCCAGAGACCTAGCCCCTTTTATCTCCAAATTGATAAACTCATCATTTAAAACTAATACAGTACCGGCCAACCGTAAAAGAATCATGGGTTCTACCATTACTTAAAAAACAAACTCTAGATCCCACCATCCCTACCAACTACCGACCCATCACCACTGTACCATTTCTTCTAAAATCTTAGACAGAGCTCCTTACATACAAATTCAGGAATATCTGGAGGCTAACCACCTACTTGGCTCATGACAATAGTGCTTCTGCCCCCTCCATGGCACTGAAACAGCGCTGCTAGACCTCAAGACACAAATTGAAGAATTAAAGGACAATGGAAAAATAGCTCTGCTACTCTTACTGGACCTGTCGGCAGCGTTCGACTTGGTGGACCATATAGTGTTATGCAACCACCTACAATCTGCCGCCAACTTCACTAATGATGCTACAGCTTGGGTCCAATCCTTCTTAGCCAACAGGACCATGAGTCTTTTCTACTTCAGCTTCTGCCAACCCTATCAAAATATCCTGCGGGGTCCCACAAGGTTCCTGCGTATCCCCCACTATGTATAATATCTTCACCAAGCCTCTGTTTGTCAAGTTGGACAGACTGGGTGTCATTTACACTATGCAGATGACACTCAGATCCTCATACCCCTTTTGGGCAACTTTGAGGGGGACTCATCCCTGGTGAACAAAATATACATCCTCATTCAGGCATGGATGGCATCCCATGGCCTCTGCCTGAATGACGAAAAAACGGAGTTACTAATCTTCGACTCCGAAGCCAATATCCAAAAACTCAGCCCAAACTACACATCCTTTAACATTGATAACAACCCCATCAAGGTGATGTATGTAGTTAAAACTTTAGGATTCTATTTGGACTCCTCTCTCACTCTCAAAAAGCAAGTTAATTCCCTCGCCTCATCGACAACGTATACCTGCAAACTTATCAGAGCCTCCAGACCATACCTTTCGAGAGCGAGCTGCACCACACTAGCCAATGCTCTTATTATGTCAAGACTAGATTACTGCAATGCCCTATATTCAGTAGCTAACAAATATATTACAGATAAAATTCAAAGACTGCAGAATAATGCCCTGAGGGCTGCACTGAATATCCCCTATAGAGAACATATTACCGAATTCAGGAAAAGAGGTAAATTGGTTGAAAATAACGGACAGAATTCTTCTCAAAACCGCCTCCCTCACCTCCAAATGCCTGAATAATCTAGCACCTCATACCTAATGGATAAAATTACCAGGAGAACAGCTACCCGCCCCACGCGAGCTAGCAGCTCATTTATGTTGGAAATCCCTAGGTTCAAACGCTCGACAGCAGGAGGAACTAGTTTCCCTGTTAAAGGCTGCACAATGTTGGAACAAATTACCAGTTGACCTTAGGCTAGAACAACCCTACCCTAAATTTAGACACAAGATTCTCAATTGGCTACACACCATTGACACCTAACTGACAAATTATACGCCTATCTCTTTAGCCCCTACACAACCTCTTGCTTCCACCAACTACATTGTAGTTTGATTAAACGGGGCATGCATGGTTGTCTGCTCTGTCATATTTGTATGCAATATGGATACACGATAATGTAGGCATGTAAGTTTGTACCCACTTATATGTATATTTAGGCGTGCATATACCGACATTCAGAATTCAAGTATGCTTCCTTGACTTGCCATACCAAGACCACTGCTTTTGTACTTAATGTGTTTTGTACCTGTATCTTGTCCCTATTGCAATCACTGCTCTATGTATTGCTACCTTTGCACTGTAACTAAGTTTTAAGACTTCTTGTACTGTTGCGCCCGTCTGCCCAAGGGCTTGGTGCACATTACCAAACAAACAAACAAACAAACCCCTGTAAACTGTGTACGTCATTTAGTCAAAATATACATATTGAATTTCACCCGATTGATGGTTAGTGTACTCGATCAGAGATCACCGTGCGAAACCCACTGTTTGTAATGTTGCACTCAAGAATTTTGCATTGTATTCTGCATTAGGGTAGAAATTGTAACGTTAGAACTGAAATGGTAAAAGTTTGAAAAGATGCTCATTTATAATAATGTCACTGTCTAATAGTATCAGATGTAGGATATACTTTCTTTCATTCAAAGGAACTGTCAGTACACATACCTCATGCTCTGGACCAGCTACAAAGGATGATGTAATTGTAGTTGAAGTCCCAGTATCCCCCTGTAACACAGTACTTGTTTTAGTATGGATGAAAACAGTTAAATTGAACCGACACAATCGGATGTAGTCAATGGTACATATCAATAAAAACCCATAAATGAAACATTATGTAAACAAACAGGGTACGTAAACTATTTCATATTATCTAGAATTCCATGCATATTACATTTCCGTAATCGAATAGCGAAACAAAACTACCTGATAGTTGCTCAAGGTTG
Organism: Ambystoma mexicanum; assembly: GCF_040938575.1. Taxonomy (NCBI): domain Eukaryota; kingdom Metazoa; phylum Chordata; class Amphibia; order Caudata; family Ambystomatidae; genus Ambystoma; species Ambystoma mexicanum. The sequence continues at coordinate 303,379,266 of NC_090937.1, forward strand.
TTGTTGACTCCGGGAAAGAAATGGATGCAGAAACTTGCTCCTTCATTTTCAGTGCATTGTCACAAAGTGGTAAAGGGAAAATTAGATTTGCATTAGATATGTGGGAAGATCCAACTCTCAAGAATATGAACTTCAACAAGTCTGTATGGCTCACCATTGTTCTACTGGACGTGTCAGTGATGTCGTCACTATCGATAGTCTGTGGTTCAGTGAATATGCTCAACTAAAAAAAAGGACATGTGAAGCAACCGATTATAAAAAGATTGTGCTTATTTCAAAGGGCACTATAGCATAGTTTTCTGTGTTCATAAATAATTTTCTATGATGCTCCTAAAACGAGGGACAGATGTCTAGCAAAATGGGGTATAGTTATAAAGCAATAGAATCTGGTAAATATGCAAAGTTTAGTAAACATTTACATCCAAAGCACCAATCCGTCCATGTAACTGTTCAGTACCCCAAGGCCTACAGCTAAATCATGAACCGTGACTCACCTGAGGCAGCGTGTGCATGAATAGAGTTGCCATTGCATTGGGAAGCAATTTACGAGACGTTCTAAGTCGATGGTTCTTTGTGTACTGTGATTGGTCATACACATTTTTGGGAAAGGGCAGGCTGCAGATGTGGAATCGATCACCCCTCAAGTCCCACAAGATATCCAGGGCTCTACTTTCAAGCTCTTCCGACGCAAATCCGCATTATCTGACCCATTCTCTTATTAGATCTATATTCCTCGGGAATATATGCATTATTGTGCCTTTAGGTTTGGTATGGGTCTTAGAACGGCAACTGTAAACCATACAAGCAGGCATTGTTGAGAAATCTGTAAAAAAAAGAAATAAAAAAAAAAATCCACATTGGAAAAACATTATTTTGCTTGAATGCGTGAGAAATATGGAATTATATCATACATTTTTCTATGCAATGTTTGTTTTGGTCACAGAAGCAAAACCTGTGTAGCGTAGCCGACTGTATTCTAGGATAACTTTCATACACAATTGATTGATGTGACGCTAATTGTAACATGTTACTCGTCCCTTGAATGTACTATCATGCATCAAAAGGAAACCTGCTTATAGACCCGGTACGCGAAGGATGCAATTCTATCCCAATTGACATTGATGATAATTGCTATATATCGAGAACAGAACAAATCAAACAGAAGTCAATGGTAATGGCAATGGCAATGAGATGAATGAACATTACACCACTGGGTACATTCGTTTGAAATAGATAGAAATTTAGAGATCAAGAAGAGATGATTAGGTGACCTGCCCTTACCTTGACCAACAAACAGTTAGATTTAGCAAGCAGGGTAGTTAGTAGCAGGAGAACAGGTAGCGTGATCACGAGTTCACTTCCAGTGGTCACAGATGTTCTCAGGTAGCAAGATCACGAGTTGACTTGCAGTGCTCACAGATGTTCTCACGATAAACATCAAGGGGTTTATAAAGAATTAGAAAAGTGGGTGTGTATGTGAATGAGTGACGTGTATATGGCATAGTCTTATGTGGATAGCAGGGGCGCAGCCTGCTTTCGGGGAGCCTGCATGGAGACACTGGGTCTGGGAAGGCCATGTGAACAATGGCCCCTGCGCAGAAGATACCTTTTGAAGTGTATATGATGTTTGGCACCTCAGCCGTTCACACCCTGAGAGCCCCCTTGGGACACAAGTGCAAACTGCCATTGATAGGGTGGGGGTGGACATCCAAGAGGCATGCAGGAAAGGGCTGGAACCCTGCTGAATGGCCAGACACACTTTTGTGGATTGCAGGGACATGGCCTGCTTCAGGTGAGCCTGCATAGAGATACTGGGTCTGGCTAGGCCATGTGTACAATGCCCCCTGCGCGGAAGCTACCTTTGTAGTGTACATGGTGTTTGGCACATTGGCCATTCCCACCCAGTCAGCCTTGCCAAAACAAGTGAGCGTGTCCATGATTCACTGAAAAATCGAAACACCCATTCATAAAAGTTTAGTTGAATTTTATTTTGTTGCTGATATTGACGGCACAAATGTACTACACATTGTATACTTCGGGTTTCAGCACAGTGTGGGAAAACCTGCTTTACTGACAGCTGTCACTGGGGAATGTGTCTCTAATGGCACCAACGATACAGGTGGGTATTACTCGTCGAACGCGGTGTCCAAGCCTCGCATGAAACCACCATGTAAACACACTACAGGCCACCGGCCTGTACCACCTGTGGAAGAGAAAGATACAAACTGTATTAACATGAACAAGAAAAGTGTATCAAACCTTAGTTGAAAATGCAATCTTGTATCCTATGGCATTGGTGCCAGTACAAATGTTACTTCACGGATCTATCAACTTGGGCTTTAAAATGTAGGCACATTACAAAATTGAACTATGCATTCCATTACATTTGGGACACAGAGAAATATTGTTTCTTGGTTGTACGCAAAAGACACATAAGATGACCAATGTGATTTCCACAAATCGCGAGTGATGTATAGAATTGCAAGACTACATTCATTTGGCAGTGATAGATCAAAGTTATGACAATCTAGGAGACAAACATGAAATGTTAGTGGCCTAAGTGACATCACATCTAGAGCACACTTACTCATTACTTGGATTGCGAGAACAAACTGTTGCCCGAAGTTTGTGCAGAAGCACCATCATAATCCTCAGCACGGACTGTGTGAGGCAGGTTGTCCTGAAGTCATGCAGCTCGGTAACGCATTGCGCTTGTGTCTCGTCTTCCGATATGTAGGACTAGCATCCAGAGTTTTCTTGGCAGCAGCAGTTTTCCTCCTCAGTTGGCATTACCTCGCACGAATTGCAGTTAGAGCAGGTGGAGACGTCGTCCATGCGACTAGGCTCGGGATCTTGATCTGGTGATTTGTCCTCCCAACTGTCGTCCGAAGCACCATCGTTTCCGCATCTTTCTCTTTCGAGTAATTCTGCCTCCGAATACTCTGGCGCGTACTGGTAGGGCTGTATTGTTGCCATTATGCGACAAAATTAAAATGGATAATAATGATAGTACTAGTATCTGCACAGGCTATGAGCAACGAAGATAGCTGAACCTAGCAGAAACGAACCACACGATATACAAAAAAAAGATAGTGAAACGATTGGAAAAGCAAATCTGATGTTGTCTGATGAGAAGCGGTCTGTTTATACTTATTGAGGAAAGAGGCGTCCTGCCATTTCCATGGAGACACGCCATTAGCTGGAGCACAGAGAACGTTGACACAAGACGTACATTGGCGTTGTGAAATGGGCCGTACACGTCTACTGATGTCAGCTTCAGGGGCGGGGGATATGATTTAGTGCCGCCAGGGCAGTTCACCTTAGGGAAATGCGGCAACGGATAAGATTAGCACAAGATGGCCACACCCTGCTGCCTGATTTCGCATGTGTAAAAGTGAGGAAAAACTGTGCTAAAGTACATAGGAAATGTTTGTACGATCGATCAACGTAAGCTTAAAAACACATGCCCGAACGTTCAGGACAATAATATTTTTGAGCGCACTATTCCTTTAAGTAGTCTACCGAACAGTGAAATTAGAAGGGCATACCTAACTGAGACATATAAAATGGTGTGTGCCTAGCATGCTGAAACAACGCTGGCGTGGCCAGTGCATACATTGCGTAACTGGTTGTTAAAATAGATTTCTAAACTCTGGCATGGTGGGCAGAGTTTAGAATGCCACCCTAGTTTTAGTGAACACGGAAATTCTGGGAGTTTAACCCAACGAATAAAGGTAGCATGGAAAGTGGCCAAGGCTATGTCTCAGGAGAGGTGAGTGGGTTCAGGGGTCCACAGTGAGTCCACACAGAGAAATACACGATTGCCCTTAGTAAGTGCACAAATAATATATTTATTCAAGGCCCAAACACACACCAGAAAAATTAATCAAGCAGGTGATGTTAGAACACTACATGTATAAAACATATATACAGTAATAGGTTATTCAGTGGAATACATACAAGTTACCCCAATAACTGAAAGGAAAGTTAAGTAGTTGGGCAATTGCATCAACAGTCCTCACTTTATAAGTCCAACCCCAAGTTGAATGGGGGCCTGTTAGGGAGTTTTACAAAAGTCCACCAGAGGTTGGATTTGTGAAGACTCACACTTGGGACACATGGCTCCAACTCTTAGTATAGGCCTGAATCACACAAGTTTTGTTGGTAGCAATGGCTGGGCCGCCTGGCTTATCTTAGGAGGGAGAAAGGGCTGTAGGCAGTACAAAGAATTTAGGGTATTCACATAGGCCAAAGAAACACTAACAGTTATGTAAACATGTTTTATTTTGTATGTACACTAAGGTAAAGATGATTTTACAAGAAATGTAAGTACTAGAACGCACAATAAATAACTTTAGAATAACTAATGCAATATTTACAATAACTATCACTTTGGTTTTAGAATGGCAGCATGCAATTCACATGCAAGCAAAACCTTTGTAGTAACTTTCAGAATATCTGTTTCAGGTACAAATGGATGAAACGATACCAACACACAGCAGGTTAATATTTAGGCTTTAGCAGTCCATCCCAATCTAGTTATGAGTGTCTCAGTCAGATTGGAGGGTAAAACAGGCAAGGCACAAGCTGTAGAAAGTTCAAAAAGTTCCAGTGGAAGTCTACAGTATCAAGTAAGTCAAACTTTTGTTGGGGGAAAAGGGTCAGGGACTCTGAGAAGGCTCCCTAAAGGCACGCAGGCGTTAGGTCTGTGCGAAGGTGTATGGGTGAACTCCCAAACACACGAATCAACACACCAATAACACAGGAGCAGCAAAACAACTCTAGGTAAGTGTAACGCTCACCTGGCTCCCACGGAGGCGCTGGTCTGATCTGGGTGCTGTGGCGTCTTCAAGCGTGATGCGCAGAACTCGAAACACCGATTGAACAGGACCCCCAAAGCTTGCTTGTCTGGCTCGTAGGAATATCCTTCTGCAGATGAGAGAGGGGATTAACAGTCTGCAGGATAATGTGCTTGCTCCCCCCTTTTCTCCCTTCGTTCTTCTCTAGCTCCCTCCAAAACCCCCCGGTTTAAGCTCACCTTATGGTTTGGAAGGATGAACTTTCCATCCTGCTTCTGGTGCAGGGGCGCGAGTTTGTCCAGTTACTTCACTGGTTTTCTGAGTGGCGCTGGCAAAATCCACTTGATTCTTCTGAGAGATGCGCCGTAAGTATGAAGATTCAAAAGTTCAAGTGTGAGCCTCTTTTATGCTTTCCTCCTAACCTGTGATCTGTCCTTTATTTCAGGGGCAGAATGAAGGCGAGGCGTTGAAGGGTTAAATTGCCGATGGTAAGTTCAGGTTAGTTTGTGATGAGGGCGATCCCTCTAAATGTCTTTATAATTCCCCTAATAATGTCTTTTGTCCTTTCCCCATAGGGGCCGGGGTGCGGTACCTGCCAATGAAGCGGCGCCGACCCGAAATGTGGAATGGTTCACCAAGAAAAGCCGGGTAATTATTGTGGCTGAAAATTAGGCTTTCCTCCTGTGTACCTTCTGCTCACCTTTTGACTCTTCTTCTCTCCTCTAGGCGCAGAGATGTGGCGACCGGTGCTGAGAGCTGCGATGGAGCTGGCGGCGTCTCGGGAACAGGTGAGTGAAGCGCGGCGCTGCAGCGAGCGACGCGGTGCTTTTAAATGGAAGTCTTTCTTCAGGAATGCTGGCGTGAAGGTTCCGGATGCAGGTAAGAAGTATGAATATGTTCTTGGTTTTCACCTTTCTCTTCTCTTCTTTCCTTACAGGTGTTCCAGGTTCGAGGCGGGTGTGGCTGGAGTCCAGGTGCAGGAGCAGACACGGTGAGCGTTCAGCTGCTGGGATGCAGAACAACGCGAAGCGTGAGCTGCTGTCTGGGCGTGGCTTAAATAGCCCCCAAAGTAGTTCCAGGTAAGTATCCTTCCCCGGCCACGCCCGAGTGGAAAAATAGTCCCCATGAAAAAATAGTTCCTTTCAGGTCTCAGGGAGGCCTGAATCTTGCAGCATGGTCTGCATCAGGTAAGTGCACAAAACACCTTTCTTCATGAGCCTGGCGCCAAAGGCGCCAGGACAGAGTCCAAAGAGCCCCTATAAGGGGCCGCTGGGCTTTTACCCGGGGGCATGATGCCTGCACCCGGGGTTGCTGGGCCTGGCCTGGCGCTCCGGGGGTAGGCATCATGACAGTAAGTTCTACCAAACGGATGCAGCTCCATGATTCAGCAGCATCAGATCCGGTCACTGGATAGGCAGACGAACAAAGGGACACTGGAATGGACCTCTCAGCAACAGTCGAGTGAAGAAGCTTCAGACAAAGGATTATTCAGGGTTCTGTGATTTTTGGTGCCCTTTTCAAGTAACCAGTGAAGAATGATTACCGCCCGATTGATACCTCTCACTTTCTCAGTCCAGTACTCTGGCAAGTGGACTTAAAGGCGTGGAAACTTGCCACTGGAGATCCGGAAGGAGTCCACCAAAGTTCTGGGAGGATTCGATCTTCGGAAGGCGATGCACTGAACAGTTGTCACAGGTCCCAAGGTATTGGCGGTTTGCAGCCTGTCAAGGTCACAGCTCGTTGTGGGATTGCTCTAAAAGCAGTTTGGCTTCAGACTGATTGAACCCACCAGTCTAAGATATAGTCTCATCCTTTTTGGGGGCTCTTGTGATGCTTTGACGAAGGTGTTGGACAGGAGCGATTACTCAGAAGGCATCACCGGTCATTTGGAAGTGGCTGTGGCCATCTCTCCTCTTCCTCCTGGTTTCTTATGTTGCAGGGGTCAGCTTGTCTTCAGCCTCAGGATCCATGCCTCTTATGCAGGAACTCGGACAATCTGGGATCTACGTTAAATAAACTCAATCTGTGGAGCAAGTTGCTCCTGTCAGTTGATTTCTTGAATAGGGTTATAGAAATGTTCAATTCTTGTACTCTGATCTGTTCATCTAAATGGTGTACATCAGGGTTTCCAATCTCTGCTGTAAATTGTATCCTTTGATCAATGCTGTTAAAATAACCTAGAAAATCATTGAGTGTCTCGGCTTCCATGCCAAACCCCAAAAATGTCATCTGTACTGCACCCATTTTTTAATGTACTGTTTACAAACTGGATGTTTGAGGATGTGTACTGTTTCATACTCTTACGTCCCGTCCCCTTTCCTCCATACTGTATGGGCGTCCCTTTCAAGGGATGGGAGACAGAACCTTTTTCACCAGAAAAAAACCTTCTTCCCCTTTAAATTTAGAGGCATTCATGCGCTGCCCGGACTCTGCCCTCTGGCGCCACACCTCATTCCCCTTTTCTGCGTCGACGGGAACGGGCTGAATTCACCAGCGCTCCTGGGTTTGGCTTTTGCCATGTAATTCAACTTCAGACCCCCACGCCCTCTGACTACGATTCCTTGGCCCAGACCACGGTTGGCAACTGTTTGGCGTGTGACTTGCTGTCCTTGAAGCCTCTGAATAACAGACTAGCCAGGTGGAGCTCTTCCAGAAGTCGCCTCCAGAGGATCTCAAGAACTTTGTGAAACATCGTCCCAGGTCCAAGGTAAGGCTGATATTTTCCAGCGCACCCCGGTAAGGCTGATATTTTCCAGCGCACCCCGCAACAGGGACTCCCTCCCAGGGACTCTACCACGCGGGAGGGACAGACCAGGTCCTTCTACCGGCACGTGCACCGAGGCAGCTGCAGCTACCGGCCTTCGGGTCGAGGGGTCCTCGAATACTCCCCGACACAGTGTGGAGGGACTGATAGGTTCTTGTACCGGGCCTTACACCCGAGGGGCACCGCCCTTTTACCTGCGCGATGGCCGAGGGGATATTCCCTAATACCGGCAATACGTCCAAGCGGGCGCCTATACGTAGCTCTACCGATCCCCGGTTTGAGGGTGTCAAACCTATCGGGCTGAGACACGAGGAGCAGGGTAAGCCCAGTGATCCACACGCAAGAGTCTTGGACGAGGCCGGACCCAGCGGGCTGGGCATCAGGTCGCAGGCACGTGGCAGGCAGCTCGACAAAATGGCCACCGTGCCAATCGGGAACACCCGTCTGACGCCATTAGGCAAAGAACGAGTGTCAAGGTGGTGGGACTGGTCGCAACCAGGTATGTGGCCTACAGTCTACCCTTCATTTGCGCAGGGCAGCTTTCCCATGCGTCCATATGGACTGAGTACGGAGCGACTCCAGTAGTCCCCTGCTACCCCGTTGGTACCCCCTACCACCTCTTCGGCCAGTGAGGAGGTGCTCTTCGACAAATTCCTCGGCCTCATGAGGTCTCCGCAGATGGGGGCTATCATCAAGGACGCAGTTGGGAGAAGTCCTTCCCGCGATGCTAGAGGCACAACAGACTCCTTAATCGGGGCCCCGGTTCAGCCGCCTCCTCCAGCTCCACAGCCAACTCCACAACCTCCGCCACCTCCTCAGCCTCCGGCTGCAGTGTCTGTACCCCAGCCTCCGGTTCCATTTACCCCCCCCCCCCCCTCCTCCACAAGATCCTCCGGATCTGCAGGACACGGACGAGGAGGAGGAGGAGGATCCGGACATGCCATCCTCAGCTAGGCCTTACATGAACGTCGAGCTGGCCTTGCGGAGTACCTGGGCCTCCCTCAGCCCGAGTTCGAACAACCGGAAGAGGGGGTTCTGGCTGAAGTACTCACAAGACGCCCCTCTGCCAACAGAGGGATTCTACTGCAAACCGATGTAGTCTCCGTGGCCAAGAAGGGTTGGCTGAAGCCCCACTCAGTCCAGCCGGTCAACCGACGCTTGGACGTCAAGTACAGGCAGATGGAGGGGGAATACACTCTTGCTCTCGCCCCATCCTCAGCCACACTCCTCGGTGATCGCTGCGGCATCACCATACTCAAAGCCTCAGTCGTCCTCAGCCGCCTCCTCTACGGCGCTGCTAGGCAAGGAGGAGAAGATCTTGGAGGCTTACGGCAAGAAAATCTACTCCAACACCTCCTTGCACCTGCGTCAAGCCAACACAGATGCCATGCTGGCTGCCGCCAACCAATGGTTATGGCGGGAAATTGCGGACTTCCTCCCGGAACTCCCCTCCCAATGCCAGTCTCGTTTTACTGCGGGGCTAGCGGAGGCCAAGCTCGTGGCGCACAACCTCATGGAATCCACAGTAGCGGATATCGATACCTCGGGCCATGCCATCTGCATTGCCACGGAAATGAGGTGCACAGCCTTGCTCCGGGTGACGAAATTCAACCCGGTCATCCGGGAGCGCATCCTAGATCTTCTGTTCGGGGGGGAGTGAGGGGGGGGCACCCTCTTCCACTCCTCTACGGATGAAGAGCTGGCCAAGAAGAACAGCTCACAAACGGCAGAGTCTATATCCATCCTTACAAAGACCACGCCCAAATCTTACACTCCATCTCAGCAGCACTCAGAGAAGGATCGTACATATGGAGGGTTCCACGGCTTCCAGGAACGCAGATCCAGGCAGCCGGACCGCTCACTGTCCCAGAGCAGGCGCAAACAACAAAAAGGGGGGGGGATAAGGGCTTTTTCCAGTCCCTCCTCCTCAGCCTCCGAGTGAAAGAAGGCATGCTATAACCGTTCGGGTCCACGTGTCTCCGGTGGGTGACAGGCTTGCCCTCCACGCACATTTCTGGTGCCAGAATTTCGCAGACCTCTGGATCCTCTCTGTAATATCCAAGGGGTACCGGCCAACCCATCCCAGTCTCTCCTCCCTGCACTCCCACAGGTTGGGAAAGCAACTCTTTTGGCGGAGATGAAGATTAGCATTGCGTTACATCCAGACAACTGTAATACTAACTTATCACATCTAGACAGAATTGTGAAGATTAGCATTGAGTCACATCACTCGTACTTGGATAGAACTGTGACCAGCCTACGTCTATTAGAGACAGGATTGTAGTTTTGCCTTGCGTTGCATCTAGACATATTTGTGCTTTGTTAGAAAGTTCCAAACTTACATAGAATTGTGAGGGTTAGTAAGTACCACATTATATAGAATTGTGAACATTGGCCTGCGCTGGACCCAAACAGAATTGTGAATGATGGCATGTGCCACACTTTATTGGAATCGCAAACATTTGCCTGAGTTGCATCTCTATACAAATGTGAATGTTAGCAAGTACTACACCTAGATGGAATTGTGAATGATAGCATGTGCCAAACTTGGATGGAATCGCGAACATTACGTGCTTCATCTCTAGATAGGATTATGAATGTCAACATGTGCCACACTTAGAATCTGGGTAAGGCTCTCGTAACCAGGACTAATGTCTGGCAGAGGGACTGCCAGGACCCCCCTTGTTAATTTGCATAATTTACGTAACGTTAGGTCACCCTAAATTACTAGGGGAATCCAGACGTGGACCCCTTGCTTACTATTCTTAGAGAGGCACAGCTCCAACCTACTGATGAGGTCCAACCAGACCGAAACGCGTGTCTGGGGTTGCTGTTGGTACTCTTGTTCAGAGGAAAATTGCCTAGCATTTCGGTGCTGGACTGCCCCAGGGCAGGACAAAGACTGTTATGTTTTGGATATTTCTCCTCTGTGAAAGATAGTGAGCTAAAGAATCTGGGTAAGGCTCTCGTAACCAGGACTAATGTCTAGCAGAGGGACTCCCAGGACCCCCCTTGTTAATTGGGATTATGAATGTCAACACTTAGATGGAATCGTGAGTGTTAGCATGTGCCAAACTCGGATGGAATCGCGAACATTTGCCTGTGTCGCATCTAGATAGAAATGTGAATGTTAGCAAGTGCCACGCTTTGATGGAATTGTGAATGTTAGCATGTGCCACACCTGGATGGAATTGTGAACATTAGCCCGAGTCGCATCTAGATAGGATTATGAATGTTGGCAAGTGCCACACTTAGATGGAGTCTTTATTAGCATGTGCCACACCTAGATGGAATTGTGAATGATGGTGTGTGCCAAACTTAGATGGAATTGTGAATATTAACCTCAGTCACATCTAGATACATTGTGAATGTTAGCAAGTGCCACACTTAGAAGGAATTATGATTGTTGGCACGTGCCACTCCTAGATGGAATCGGGAACGTTAGCCTGAACTGCATCTAAATAGAATTGTGAATATTAGCGTGTGCCACACTTGGATAAGATTGTGAACAATAGCCTACGTCACAGCTAGATAGGATTGTGAATGTCGGCCAGTGCCACATCTAGACTGCATTGCGAATACTATCGAGGCCAGATTTAGATGAATGTGAATGCTAGCTTGCTCCACATATAGACAGGATTTTCAAAGGTGGGCCAGTATGACAATTTGGATACAGTTGCGAATATTGGGCATCATAAATAGAAAGGTTTGTGAATATTAGCTATTGCAGGGTCTAGATAGAAATGCAGAGATATTCCTGTGCCACATCCAGAAGGAATGTGGAAATTTTACACATCACTTCTAGACAGTGATGCCAATAACTAACCCACTAACAATTCCGCCCCTCTGCATTCACCTCTCAAACTCTAACCAAACACAACCACAACCTTATAGCACAACAAACTGCACAAACTTCACTACACTGCAACAACAAAACAAACCACACATAGCCTCGCACAACAGCACCCAGCGGCTACCGACCGGAAAGCACCCCATGCTCAGCGAACGGTGTTAACCGAACTAAAGCTGCCAACAGCAGATCACTGCTCTCTTGCACTTTTCCTGCTCGTTCCCACTAACTGACCCCCTTCCCTTTTCAGATCGGCCAGAGCACCAGGGGACCACTCCGGTGGTGATAGTGCGCGGTACAAATATCCATTAACATTAACATCTAGACCACTGTAACTCTAGCTTGCATCACATCTAGACAGAATTGTGAAGATTTGCAAGACTAGTATTGCGTCACATCTAGACAGAATTGTGAGGATTAGGTCTGAACATAGTGACCAGCAATCACTTTGCCCCATTAGGCTGTCAGACCCGATCATATCGCCTGTCTCGAATAGCATTTAGCCTGACTGTGCCAAACAGCCATACCTTGTATTCAGCCAGATTGCCATACCTCAGATTTAGCCTGATTTTTGCAACTTTGTGCCAGATTGAAAGACCCATTAGGTGTTTTCTCCCATTATACAGGTGTCCCAAACCCAGGTACCGCTGTACTTCACTGCCTACAAATCTAGGTGTCAGTCTATTTAGAGTCTACTGCTGTACCCCAGTAAGGTGTGTCTCCCACCACCCAGCTGTTTCCAAATGCCACTGCATTCAACCATTCATTGTTGCCTCCCACCCCCCTCATCCCATAATCCAGATTCTAAAGCACCTTACTTCCTACTGTAGTACCCTTTGTTAGGCGTGCCCCCTCTAATTGTGTATCACAAACCACGCGCCTACTGCCATAGGCCGTGTAAGTACGCATATATAGCGCTGTATCCCAGTTGGAGGTGCACCTGTCCTCAGACAAATAATCTGGCGTACCCATCCCACAAGAGACACATGCCACACACTGGTCAAAACAGAGCTGCACGCTGGCGCACTGGTAGGCCTGATAAGATGCACCACAGCCAAACTCAACCACCAGCAACACACAGCCCATCACCCCAACCCTGCACCCCATCAACCTGCAACCATTACACTCCCCTATCCCCACTCCTTTCCAGACCAACCCTCCCCACCCCAACCTGATATGCACCCCACGTAGATCCCGCTCTGCTCAATTAAGAGAGGCAAGATGGAGAGAGGGAGCAGAGAAAATTGTCTCCCGGGAACATACCGGACTGCCCGACGACCCATATAAAACAACCGTCACATACCATCCCCGCCACCAACCACTCACCCACACCAGCTGCTCACACATTTTCCGAACATAGCACCTTCAACTAGCGCTTCCCCAGTCTCAGTGCAGCAACAGCAGCTCTGGTCAAAACCCCAAGCGCCACAACCTCTCCCACTTTCACCCGCACCCCTTTGGCTATCCAAAAGCCAAGGAAAGGCCCGGACCAAGGCCACCTTATGCCCCTCCTAGCATCACCCATTCTCCAGCCCGAATTGCAAACACTGCCACCACACTATAGGACCCACACCTCTCCACCCACACCCAACCCAGACCTAGCCCTATTCCCTTCATATCCCATTCCTGCTGTTCCACTTTCTCCACACTGCACCTCCCCATCACCCTCCTCCTCCCACCTCTTTGCCCCCCTCACCCCAGCCTCCCGTACCACTCGTAACCTGTACTCGCCCAGCACGTGCAATGACACCCCACCAACTGTCCTCCGTACTCATCAACAGGTAAGTCTCCAAAACTAAATTCCACATATCTGACCTCATCGCAGAAGAAAACCCAGACAACCTTTTCATCACTTAGACCTGGTTTGATGACTGTTACGAGCCCATCGCGCACAAGGCCTTCCCACCCGGCTACAACTTTACTGTCCGGAACAGATCGTGGAGGGCTTGCGATACTACACAGACCCCAATTCCCACTAATAATTAAGGACACCTTAACCAACACCATAAACTATGAATCCTTCATCGTAGGAATGCAGCTCACCCTCCACCTTGCACAGCTTCCTACTCATCTGCAGGCCCCCTGGCTAGAACAAAAACCTTTCAGACACACTTTGCGAAACGCTGGCCACCAACCTCAACCTACATCCAACACTTACCATGTTAGGGGATTTCAACATCTGGTTCGACTCACTCAAACCCTATGACCCGATCGCTCACAGACAATATAGAATAACTCAACCTGATACAATACATCTCCACACCCATCCACACGGGAAGTCGCACCCTTGATGCGATCTTCAGCACTACACAATCTACCCAGCTCCCGCGCCCCCTATTGTTAGGCAAGGTTGTATGCAGTAACCCTGTGGGAGACTACACCAGTCTTGTCCTCTTGGTATTGGGTAACCCACCTATTGGTATAGGTCTGTACTACACAAGTTGATAGAGTGACTGAGCAGCCATTCTTATTTGAAGAGGGGTAAATGTGAGCTGTAGAGTTGTAGTATCGAAATCCATATATACAAGTACCCAAATAACTCTTACAGTCAAGGTTTTCTAGTAAAATAATTAAGTCAGTTTTAAATAAGCATTCTTTAAAAAGGGCAATATGCAACAATAAAAATATACATCATAACACGTTCTTAGAATCAAGATAAACAAGTAGATGCTCCTTAGAGATGCTTCCTGCGCACTTCCTGCACCCTGAGTTGACTTCAATTACTAGGACAGTATTGGCATTTATATATAACTTTTGTACTTGGTAAAATTCTGAGGTTGTGGAAAGGAAAGGTTAAGGGAAAGAAAACCGTGAACAGGTTGTCACAGCATGTGAGCACTTTCAAATCTCCCAATGAAGTCTAGATAAAACCTTTCCAGCAATATTAATTCAAAACCAATGTATCACCTATGAGGGACAGTTGGAATCAAAGTCAATGGGTTAGAAGAGTCTGCAGGGAGCCAGGACAGCCAAAGTCAATTTGGAACAAAGTCTATGGAGCTTAGGCACTTCTTAGATAGCAAAATGTCTTGCACAAAGTTAGAGAGTTTGTTTTAGCAAATCACTGTTGGGCCACAAGCTGTTAGGCTTGGGAAAGTTAGAGGTGAGATCAACTCTAGAAAAAGCAGCTACTGCAAGTCTCAAGTGAGAAAAGCAAGCTACAAACAAAGAGGCAAGTACCCCATAGCTAGATCAGTACATTAGGTTGAATAGGATCCAGCTGGCTTCTGTCCTGGTTGCAGATCCTGTGTTCCTGGGCCTCAGTCTTGGGGACAAGAGGGAGGACATTGGGAGGACTCCTGCACTGCAGTTCGAAGTTCTGATTTTGGACACCGGTTGAGTTTCCTTCACTCCTTGAGTCCAGCACTCTGGTGAGGTGGCTCCAGCTTGGGTTGTCCTGCTTCGGGAGGGTCCTTTGGATCTTCCTGGCGCTTTGGCCGGCTTACAGACGTTACACTCGACTACAGATTTCTGGACCCCTAGCACTCGGTTCCAGCAGCAGCAAAGTAGTACAGCCAGTTGGGGAAGGTCTTCCAGCCAAGTTCGTCTCTGGGTTAGTTGGTCCCACTAACCCAAGGGAAGAAGAGGTCCTCTCGTCGATTCTGAGTTGGAGTTTCAGCACAGCAGCAGGGCTTCATTGGGCAGTTTAACGGCCCTGGAGGATGCATCAAGCTTCTCTTCACGATTCCTTAGTCGGATGTTTCATCCAGTGGTCAACTGTGTCTTCAGTCCAAGAAACCTCGCCTTTTATGCAGGTTTATCCCATTCATGCACAGCCTAGCTGTCACTCAAGCAGCAGGGTGGCTGCCCTGCCAGGACAAGCAGCCAGCCAATCATGACTGGGTGTATTCAAGTAACCAAGGCGACTAAGGACTGGGAGTTTCGGGCACCTCCCTTGCTTCATGCCCTTGCAAAAACACTGGAGCCAGAGGCAGGTTTCAGAACTGAAGCCTGCCAAATGCAAAACGAACAAAAGGGTTAAACCTGGTTGGGCGTGGCGAGTAAAACCCAAGAAAGACCTCACAGACAAGAAATGGGGGGGGGGGGAGAATACTGGGGCCATTTTCACACAATGGTCACCCATTGGTGCTACACTACAGCTGAAGTTTCAGCCTGCGGTAGAAATGCACAATGGTAGGAAAAATAAACCACTGCCACCAGCCATTTAAAGTAGTGAGAGTGACATAAAAATATTATGAGTAAGTAAGAAAAGGGGCTACTAAGTAACCCCCCAGCACTCCACATAAGATAGGGGGTGGTCTGGGCCTAGATCGGAAAAAGGTAAGTAAAGTCAATTTCACTTTACTACTCTTGGGATCAGTACTTCACCCAAAGGATTATGTGACACTGCCCTGAAGGTGCTGTGTGCCACCATACAAAAAGTAGATGTCTATGGACTTTGTCAGACTCCAAAAACAAAGGAAATGCAGAATCCAAATCGGATCAAAATACATACATGAGAGAGAGAGAACAGGGTCTCACTCCAGGATAAAAATGTAAATGTCCTCAATTCCAGCAAAAGAGCTGGCGCAGTCTCCTAAGTTTGAAGGGAATTGGCACATGAATGAGAGTTCTCCCTAAAATCTATCGTGGACTGATCACTCAGCAATTTACTTCTCCATACCTGAGCACAGAGGCCGGCCGCCAAGGCCATGCGAGACCACCACCATCAACCACCGCTCCTCTCATTCCACTATGTAATACAGTTGTAATCACCCCAGATCTAGCAAACTCCCTCCTCAACTCTCTCCCTACACTTTCTCTCCAGGAAGGACCTCCAAGCAATCAGAATATTCGACCTCTAGCTTTCAAACGCCCTTACACCCCTCACTCCAACAAAACTGACTTCTGAGATCAGGACCCACACCCAGGTGGTTCACTGTCAACCTCAAATCACTAATCAGGAAAACCAAGAAAACATTCAATGGGAACAGATTCCTAAATGCTTGAAACCCGAGCAAGGAACTGCAGAGAATAATATCCAAATTCAAGTCCCTGGCCTGCTCAAGCCACCCTCCACCCATTTCCCCAGCCCTATGTGACACCTTATAATTACACTTCCACAATGTCGCTATTGACAGACGCTCTGCCATCATCTCTAATTTGGAACACATGCCGCTGTCCCCACCCACCCGTCCAAAGGCTGACCTTTGCCAAAACTCCCCCTCGATACAAAACGTTGACACTTTCTCTCCCATTTCACACCAGGAGTTCCATCGCTCATAGCAGAAAGCCACTCTTCAGGCTCCCTTGAGGACCCCAGCTGTCCCACAGGCCTCCAAAAACATCCTAGCTTCAACCTGTGCAGGTAGTATTGCACGCTCAATCCTCAACACTCACTCACATCAGGATCCTTCCTGTAAGCCCTAAAAACCTGCTGCATCAAATCCATCCTCAAAAAACCGACACTCGACCGGCTCTTCCCCCAGAACTATTGGCCACTCCAACATTCGCTTCATGGCCAAACTCATGGACCGCACAGCATACAAGCAGCTTGGTCTATTCACTGAAGCCAACAACCTCCTAGACCCTGCGCAATCGGGCTACAGGCCGCTCAGAGGATCAGAATCCTCCCTAGTATCCATCTGGGATGACCTAAAAAGAACAGCTGACGCAGAAGGCTGCGCTGTACTCATCCTCCTTGACCTCTCTGCAGTCTTCGATACCATTGATCACAGTATCCTACTAGACAGGCTACAAACTCTAGGAATCAAAAACGCATCCCTCTCAAGGATCTCCTCTTTCTTCTCAAATCGCTCACAAATCATGCACCTCCACCCTTTCACCGCCACCTCATGACCAGTACGAAAAGGGATCCCACAAGGAGCATCCCTATCTCCCCTAATCTTCAACCTCTACCTACAACCCCAGCCCGCAATCGTCCGCTCCCACAATCTTACTTGTTACAACTAGGCAGATGACATCCAGATTATCCTTAAAATGCCATAATCTCTAGGCTCCGACAGTCTGGACCTCTTATGTCTCTCGGATATTGACCACTGGATGACGACCAACCACCTCATCCTCAACTCTGGGAAAACTGAAATCCTAGTCTGTGGGAAAACCGCGCTCCTTCCCCAACCGATTCCGTGGCCTCAATTCCTATGACCTGCACCAGCAACTACTAAAAAACCTTGGATGCACATTGGACACGGACCTATCCCACGTCCAACACATCAATCTGTATCTTTAACCTGTTTCTTCTACAGATTCTCAGGCGTATTTTCCCTTACCTCACCTATCCTCACTGGTTCTCACCCATCATCTCCATCTTCCTGTCCCGCTTAGACTAGACAATCTACGTACACCAGCGTTTCAACTAAGAATCCAATTTGCAAAGAATCCAAAACGCTGCAGCACGACTGCTCATTAATCTACCTCCCAGAGAACACATCAGCCCTACACTAAAGGTCCTCCATTGGCTCCCGATTGGTAGACACATTACCTTTAAAGCCATGTGCATCACCTACCGGGCCATCCACAACACCGGTCTGGAATTCCTTTTGGAGAAAATCCTGTGCTACCAGCCCCCAAGGATTCTCGGATCTCATACAGCACATCGCCAAGTGGGCCCACTTTACAACTCCTCCAGGCTGGGCGGATCCTCATTCTCCGTCCAAGCACCCATCTTCTTGAACTCCCTACCCACCACATTCGCAATAATGAAAATCACCTGAAATTCAGAAAGGCCCTCAAAACCTGGCTTTTCCCCCAACATCCTCTTGAACCCCTTCCCCCTATCAGAACTATATAGCTGAACCCAAGTAACACATTCCTATTCACCAATTACAGCACGGATGCTGGCTGTGTTCGCAGCGGCTCACCATGACAAAATATCGCCTCCCCCTCCCCCTTCCATGCACAACTACACTCCTACCAATCAATACCGCAGTGAAGCCGGCAGCATTTGCTGAGGCACACGGCAGTAAACCTTACCCCTCGGAAGAAAAACAGTACTTCTACCCATTAAATATCTCCCAAATGCCAGCCGCTTTCGCAAAGGCACTCCACAAGGAACTTTTTCCCTCACAGTTGTCCTCCCTCTCCCCCTCCTCATCCCACATGCCTTCCCCCCTCTGGGACTCACCCCGCTGCTCAGACTTTCGCTCCAGAGAGACCGCGAATAATGAGACCATGCCGTCCATATTGGACATTTAAAAAGAATGCTGCATCCGAACTACATCCAAGCATACGGTACGTATACCTTAAACCCCGTCTGTGGACACTGGTCACAGGCACGGCCATCCATGCACCAGAGAATGCAGCTCTGGCTATGCCATTCCGGTCTAGCGGCACACATAGCTGTCTACACTGAAACCCTTGACGCATCTCAACACCTCTGGCACTAGCATACAGTGACTACCAACGAAAATAAAATTTGGTATAGGTGGGCACACATTGAACCTCCACAATAGCACTCTATCCTAAACCAATGACCGGGCCTAACGACGTGCCTGACCTCTGGGCTGCTTACTAGACCCTAGCCTGCCACCTAAATCCTAAACCGTTGAAAAATGCACCCAAGCATCTCTTAATCTGAACTCTTAATGTGAACTCTTAGAGTCTCCTACACATTGATTCCGGTGTCCTAGGGCGTTCCAACCACAAACCACAAAGCTCATTGAGGCCATACAAAGAGCTCTATATAAATAATGAATACAATACAATACGTGTAGACAGCCAGCAGGGGCATGTGCGTGCGGGTGCAAATGCAGAGGACTGCTTTAATGCATGCCATCAGATTATCAGCTGATGTCAAAGAACGGATCCTTGACTGTAAGGAAGGCATGGTATCAAATTAAGACGGACACAAGTGATCACAGTTCAAGGGTGTTTATTAAACTGTAAAATGGGTGTGATGAATGCCCAATCTAAACCTAAATCTAAGATGGATGCAAGCTACGACCATCAAATAATAGTCCTACTGGAGTCTAATCAAATATAAAAGGCCTATACTAAGAAAACCTACTGTCAATCTTCACTGCTATGCTACAAAATAACGTGGGATAGTGTTCACAAGAAAAGAAAGAAGTGTTCATCAAATGATAATTCAGGATGTTGTGGCCGCGGTCTCCCTTCCCCAAGTTTTTAGCACTGGACAAGGCGGGACTCTTGAGCACAGCACCCTCATGGACTTTTCCAGCACACGGTTACAGTTTGTATTCTCTATATTAGAACCTTCTGTGCCCAAGTCCCTTTCATGCAAAGTCTCTTGCTTTCGAGGGCCCGATATGCCATAAACAACAAAACAAAAATTCCTTCTACTAATCTTCACGTCGGGCGATTACTCTTCACCCTTGGATCCCCCTCAGCCGTGCCTCGATCCTTCTTTCAGCATTAGCCTCTCAAAGCACTTGCCAGTTTAAACTGAGTCTTCCGAACGGCAATCATGTATAGTTGGTCACTGTTTTTCTATGGCAAGTGCATGTTTCACAATATCACAGTTTGCACAGCGTTCCTCTCAACCGGGCGCAAGCGCCAGTTTCACATTCTCTGTCGGTTTACACTTTGCACAGTTCACAATTTCTAAATTTCATCAGAAAGCAGGGGTTCCCTTCCCCTAGCTTTCTCTTGACATCCCTCTGTCGGGTTCATATGTGCAACAGTTCACATTTATTTTCTTTTTTTTTTTAAACTTTGTTTACCCTGCCCAGGGTTACAGAATTGCAACAAAGCAAAACAATACCATGACCATTATTGACAGACTATCAACATAGATATAAAATGGTATACATCACATTTACACTACTGATTAGATGTCATCATTGTTCACTCTCTGGCGTTCCAAATAATGCTGGAAATCACCCCAGATGTCTCCTGGGTGGCAAGTAGGGGCCTGGAGATTGGCAAACGTTTCTTCTGTATCATTGGCCAAGACCATATAATTTAACCAGTTAACATATGTGGGGCCCTCCCTCCACGTCCACCGCATCAAGATGGCTGTCTTTGCCAGTATAAGACAAGGCTTCAGGGAGTTCCGTTTTTTAACATATTACAGCAGGCATGTTGAAGGTTTCCAGTAGTTGGTCTCGTGTAGGGCCCAGAAACAGCAAGTCCCAAAGCTGCATAGCTCGATCGTACATCACTGTGTTCTTAGTGTGCTTGATTAACCTAGGCCAAGCCTTCTGCGTGGCTCTGGCTGAGTCCAACTGATGGGTATGGTGGTATATATCCCCCATAATTGTGTGTAGTAACAGTAGTGGTGCAGCCCCCTGTTTCTCCAGCCATATATGTGAAGATTGGGGACTCCCATTCACCCCATATATCACTTAGTGTGCCTGCACGGGAAGGTAAGACGAATCAAAGTCGGTTGCCGCTAACCCCCCTAACTCATATGTCAATGTAAGCCGCTGCCATTTTGCGCTTTTTTGTCCCTTCCACACAAATGATGAGCACATCTGGGCGTAGTAATTTTTTAGTTCCACCCACCCTATCAATGATATGTGGAGCTGCTTCCTCCGTTCCAGTTTAGTACTCATTTTATTTACTAGGGGGTCATATTTAAGCAATTTAACGAGAGCCGCTGTGTGCCCAATCTCGATGCCAGGGTACCTTGTATTTGTGGGGGACAAGTGCAGTGTAAACATTGCAGGGTTCCTGCGTGACAGACTTCAGACTTGCTTTAGGCAGCGCCCGGAGTACTTCCCAAACTCGTGGACCGCAGCCAATATCTTTTGCAAATGTTTCACTGGATCTCTGATATACATCAGTATATCGTCAGCATATGGTGTAATAAGTTCCACCCATCGAGCAATTGGGCACGCATTAGGTCTGCCAAAGGTTCTATTACTAAGGCGAACGGCAGGGGTGACAATGGGCACCCCTGCCTAGTGCCGCCCTCTAGTACAAACATAGCGGAGAGCACCCCATTTACGTACACTCTAGCATATGGCTGTGTATACAAAGATTTCCCCCATTTCTGAAAGTTTGGCCCGAGCCCGTAGTTTTCCAATAGTCTAAACAGGAAGGGCCAGTATACCGTGTTTAATGCTTTCCACCTATCTAGCAAATTTCTACCCCTTGAATACCATGTGGTATCTGAGCGACCACATTGTACATCCGGCGTATGTTCGATACCGCCAACCCCCCGCCCCTAATATAAACCCAGCTTAGTAGACATGTGCCATATATGGCATTAACGGGTTCGATTTGGTTGCCAAAATCTTTGCAAATACTTTCGCATTCATGTTTATTAATAACGGTCGGTATGATCCGCAGTCATCAAAAGTCTTCCCAGGATTAAGTAATATAATTATTGCCTCACGCATGGTCTCCGGAAGAGTCCCTATCTCCAAAGTCTCTGCCAATAACGACAAAAACCCAGGAGAAGGCACTTCCACCAATTCCATGTAGAATTCTGCCCCAAGTCCGTCCGACCCCTGGGCCTTTCCACTCGGAAGATCGCAAATGGCTGCCTTTATTTCATCCAGGTTTATCGGCACTTCCAGCGCAGTGCGCACCTCCGTAGCCAAAAGTGTAGTGGAAGATCCTGCAAGGTATTTATCTATTTTTGGTTCATTGGCCCCACTTTTGGGGGAATACAAATCCCTGTAAAAGTCATAGAAAACTGCATTTACCTCGTCTACAGTATTGGCTATTGAGCTGTCCGGGGGAGCGACGCATGGAATGGTGGAGCTGACCCTATCATTGCAAACAGTTTGCGCCAATAATTTCCCAGGTCTGTCCTGCACCCCATATCGACATGCAGCTGCAGGTCTAGCAAAGTACTGCAGTTCCCTATTGGCTGAGTCTCGGTATTTATCTAGAGTTATCCTAATATCACAACTTATCTGAGGGGAAGCGTCGGTGGGGTATTTCCTCTGGAGCTGTGCCAATGTGTCTTCATGTCTCGCTAATTCCCTTCTGTGCGACCATACCAATCAATGCTCCTGATATACACTTTGAACGTTTGCCATAAAATGGTGTGCATACTCACTGATCCTTCATTAGTTTTAAAGTAACTAGTAGTATGTTGCGCTATGTTTATCCGGAAGGCTGGATCCTCTAGTGAGGTGGGCTTAAAGTGCCATTCCGGCCTGGGTATTGTGTTTCGAAGGATGTCTGAGATCAATACCGGGGAATGGTCCGAAAGCGATCGAGGCAGTATCCGACAATCGACCACCTGATTCAATAATTTATAAGAGATTAAACATAGTTCAATGCGCAAAGGCATGTCATGCACCGATGAATAAAAAGTATATGCGCGCTGAGTGTTAAGTGCTCGCCACACGTCACCCATCCCAAATCCTCTATACATGAGAGTATTGTTTTTGCGGCACTGGTCAGTAACCTAGGTGTCGTTGAGATGCTGCCGCATCCGATGGATGCAGTGGGGTACCTGGCACATTTCTGAAACAGGGTATCGTAAAAAATGGGATCTTTGGCCCATATACATTTATCAAGAGTACCTCAAAATTCCCCAGTTTCCCATGAACAAAGACAAACCCACCGCAGTCGTCATGTATGGATTCAAAACGGACAAATGGTAAAGACCAGTGCACCAATATCATGACCCCTCGCGATCTGAGTAGGATGTATAGTATCGTTGGACGCCCCACCAGGGGGCCTCTTTGCGTGCCTGGTTGTTGATCAGATGGGTCTCTTGCAAAAAACAACAACTTAACCCCCAGTCTATTGGCATGAGTTAATCTTGCAAGCCTTCCTAGGGGTGCCCATCCTTCGCACATTCCAGCAAAGTCGCATCACATTGCCCTGCCCTAGCCCAGCCATACCTTTTTATCCCACATCATAATGAATGCCTCTGCTTTAGAGCTCGCCACGCTCGGTCCATAGTGTACTATATTGACCCAGTGCAGTTTTATAACATTTACAAACCAATTTCCCCACAACAGCTCCCTCCCTAACTAACATAGTACCCCAAACATTGATTATGCATCCACCCCTCCTCCCAACTAGTATGTGCACTCACATTGGGGGGGGGGGGGCAGCCGGTCCTGCAACGATTGGAGGCCCGCGACTCAACAATATTTTCCCTTAGCATATTTAAAGAGCTAATGAATATTACCAGCAACACATCCCTGTTACATTATCATATGTGAGATTTCGCTATGACACCATTTCAAGCCACTGCTGGTTCTCTCCCCGCCAGGAGCAGGATGTTCGCCTCCATGAATGATGTGGCTTCCTAGGGGAATGTAAAGAAATAGGCTTTGTTCTTGAAGTGTAGACACAGCCAGGCAGGGCAGAGCATGGCATAAGGGACTCTGCGCTCCAGCAGGAGAGTCTTAACACCTGTGAACGTGCACCTCTCGTGTTGCACCGCTAGAGTGTAGTCTGGAAAAATACGGGTCACACTCGCTACCATCTTCAGCTCCTGCTTCTCTCGTGAGGCCTTTAATAGCCGGTCTCTGTCACTATAGTTCATGAGCCGGGCTATTATTTGTCTAGGGTATGCCCCGGGCCTCGGCTTAGCCGTTAGTGCTCTGTGCGCTCATTCAACCACAAACAGTGGGGAACAACCAGGGTCCCCCAATAGCTCTTCCACAGCTGTCTCCATTGTGCCTTTCAGGGTGTCCTCCGGTAGACCTATAATTCAAATGTTATTGCATCTCGACCTCGCTTCCAAGCCCCCACACTTAGTTTTGAAAGTGCCCAGATCTTTAGCAAGAGACGTGACAGTGCTTTGTAGCACAGTGATGGTGTCCTCCGTACTGCCAATCCGTGTTTCTGCCTCTGTGATCTGCTGCATCGCCTTCTCAAGCGGAGCATGTGTGGTCGTAACATAAACTGTGATGTGGTCCAATTTATCACTGATGGAGGCAACTCCTTGCTGCAAAAAGGCCATCATCCCCCTGGAGGTCGATAGGTTGCGTTGTTTGAAGCCCCCTCCGCATGTACCTGATTCAGTGCTGTCCCCTGCCATATCCGCTACCTTAGGTGCAGTCTTTGTGAATTTGTCCATGGTGCCGCTTTTCTTAGTGCAGACCCCCTTAAGCATGATGTCACCATATGCTAGTTATGTCCTGATGAATAATGCACCATTTGCAGATCTCCAACCGCTCAGATATGTCTTTCCTAGAACCACATAAGCAGTTATTAATATGGAAGGGTAGCTGATAACAAAAGCAGCAGGCTGCCCTGTATGATTTCAGAACCAGAGCTTAGGAAGTCACGTGCTCTCAATGTTTAATTTTAACATGTGATTCGTAGAGTGCAATGTAATGGCCGGCATCCTCCACGTGCGCTTCCAGCGGTCACATTAGGACTCACTTTACCACTATAAATCTGCCAACCACCAGACCCAACACCGTCCCGCACAACAAAGTCAGCAGGCATTCACAATGCGAATCTACCCGTGGGAAAGTCTGTTGTGTCCTTGTGTGCACTGGTCCTGGCACGGAGCATCGAATTATTCATGGGTTAAGCACTCAAATTCCAGCAATCATGGAGTGGGTAAAGAACAATACATAAATGTACATCAGATTCTAAACCTAGTTCTCTTACCAATCCTTAAACATGTAAATCGGAGAGATGGTACCGGAGCGCAGATGATATATTTATAACACGCCTATGCACAAGCGTTTCAAGGCGCGATGAGGCACAGGAGGGGGAACAGAGGGAAGACAGACAACATTCTTACTAGGCCAGGTGTCATTCAGATTGCGCAAGTGCAAGGGAAAGGGGAAAAGAAAAGTGCGGGCGGAGGGGGCGGGAGGTGGCAAAGTGCAGTACATGGGATAATCAAATAATAACCTAAAATAAATAAGAACGACCAGCTGGTGGCAAGTGCAGGGTGAGTGTAGACATAAGTGCTGGTTTGGGGACTGTAGGGATACAGAAAACAGTCTGCAGGTGCAGGGATTGCCAGTGAGGCAGCAAGCGTGCAACTGGCAGGGCTTGGGCCTGAGATCAGATGGGTGGCTAGGTAACCCATGCAGTCTCATTATCAGCCAGGACTTCAGCAGGGGAGAGGGGGAGAGAAACCAGAAGCAAAGAGGAAGGTTTTTAGGAGCTTCCGGTACCGAAGGTGGTTCTCCTCAGGTTTCAGGGAGGGGGGGGAGGCTGTTCCAGAGGGTGGCCCCTGCCGAAGAGCGAGATCTACCACCAACTCGTTGCTTGGAAAAGCAACTGACCCTGAGGGAGTTGGAGGCTTTGTGGATAATGCAGAAGATTTGGAACTTAATCCTCGCAGCCACTGCAGAGATTTCAGTCCTGGAGAGAGAGGATCCCTGGGCTTGAGGCCAAGGACAAGTCACGCAGTCCTGTTCTGGATGAGGTGCAGAGGGCGTAGAGTAGAAGTGGGCAGATTTAGAAAGAGGCTGTTGCAATAGTCCAGCCTAAAGAGAACCAGAGCTCTGGAGACAATGAGCCTCTGTGGGAAGGAGAGGGAAGGAAGAATACCTATGAGGAGGTGCAGCTTGTAGTGTGAAAGAGAGTGTGTAGTTGAAGATGACCCCCAGGTTTTTAGCCTTGCAGGTGGGAGCAGGAAGAGGGCCAAGAGAGGCCGGCCAGAGAGCTACAAGAAAGAAAGGAGGGAGTGGGTTTGCCGATGTGTAGAATCTGTTTTACTGGCATTAAGGCAGAGGTCATTGGCGGCACACCACTCCTGGATAGCAGACAGAGATGACGGATGGGGAAGAGGTGGCCAAAGGTAGCCTGAAAATGAGCCGAGCGTCATCTGCATAGCACTGAAAGTTGGGGCAGAGAGTGGCAATGTGGTGGGCAAGGAGTGACAGGTATTGGTTGAACAACCAGGGAGAGAGGTTAGACCCCTGGGGGACACCAATGGTAGAGAAAAAGATAGCAGAGAGGAAGGACCCAAGTTGGATCTGGGAGGGTCGGTCAGAGAGGATGGCAGTCAGCCACGCCAGGGCCTGGTCGGTGATACCTAGGTTATCACAGAGACACTTTAGCATGATGGCATGTTTGACAGTCTCAAAAGCAGAAGAGAGATCAAGCATGATGAGGACACGGGGTGTTAGAGTCAAGGTGTGAGAGCAGATCTTCATGGATGTTCAGCAGAGCAGTTTCCGTACTTCTGGGAGCTCTGAAGCCAGAATGATGGTCATGGAGACAACCAACAGATTCATTGTGGAGATTAAGCTCGGAGATGGCCAGTTTCTCCAGGAGCTTGCCCAGAACGGGGTTGATCGAGATTGGGCGATAGTTAGCCAGACCGGAGGGGTCGGCAGAGGGTCTCTTGAGAAGAGGGTGCACAAGGGAGTGCTTCAGGGGGGATGGAAAGACTCCAGTGGCGAAGGAGTGGTTTCAGAAGTCAGCCAAGGCAGGAGCCAGGGAGTCGATGTGGTCCTTGATGGTTTTGGAGGAACAGAGGTGAACCTGTTTTGACGAGACTTGCATAGATCGGACTTGTCTAGAAACGTTGTCTGCGGAGAACAGGGGAAAGGCAGAGCAGTAGGGAGGAGAGGTGGCTGCAGAAGGGCCAGAGGGGAGAGCAGGGAGTAGAGCGAGGGAGGGAGGGGAGAGGAGGAGAGTGAGGACAGGATGTCCTGAGTTTTAGAAATGAAGTGAGAAGCCAGGGCCGTGCAAAGGGCCTGGGAGGGGACAGGAGAGGTAGAGACTGCAGCAGGATTGGCCAGTTCCTTGCAGATTTTAAAGAGTTCAGCGAGGAGTTAGATGCCGCAGAGACGCTGGCTTGGATATGAGTTCTCTTCTTGGTGAGGACAGAGAGCCAGTATTCCCTTTAGAGCAGGCGGTAGGCCAGTTTGTCAGAGGATATGCATGAAGCAAGTCATTTCCTCTCGGCCACCCCACACTTGAGTTTAAGGGTGGCAAGGTCGGAGTCGTACCAGGCGTTGCACTTGGCTTTGGGCTTCAGGCGGGTTCTCATGACAGGGGCAAGGTTATCAAGAGTATCAGATATTGCAGAGTGGAGCGTGGATAGGGCTGTGTCAGGGTGAGAGTCAGCCAAAGGGGGTCGAGGGGGTGAGAAAGTGGCGGCGAAAGCCTCAACTGATACACGCTTCATGGGTCGGATGACCGAGAAGGTGGGTGGCAGTGATGGAGTTGGCTTGGCCTGTGGGGGTAGGAGGAGAGGAGAAAGTGATCACTCCAGGAGAGAGGAGTGGTGAGAGGGACAGAAAGGGGAAGGTCTGAGGAGATTAAAACATCCAGAGTGTGCTCTGCAGAGTGAGTCGGGCCAGAGGGGAGAATAGTGAGTGAAAGAGAGTCGCAGAGGTCGCGAAAGAGTCCAGGGGGAGGACAGGGGCCATCCAGGTGGATGCTGAAGTCTCCAAGGAGGAGGAGTTGAGTGGTCGATGTCAAGAGTGAAGAGGAGAGGTCCAACCACTCAGATGGGAAGGAGGAGATCTGACCAGGTGGTTGATAAATAGTAGCCACAATAAGAGAGTGTATGGGGGAGAGATAGCCTTCAGACGAGGCATTCTAAAGAGGAGTAGAAATGCATAGGGATGAAAGAGGCAGGAATCCACTCGGAAGATCAGGGCTACACCCCCTCTGGAGCAATTGAACCTGGGTGCGGAGAGGATTTTGTAGCCATCATGGAGGAGTGTGTCAAAGCTTGTGACAGAGCTGGCCGTGAACCAAGTCTCGGTGAGACCGAGGAATAGAGTTCAAGTTCTTCCAGAAGGCGGAAGATGTCAGAGGAATGTTTGACAGCTGAGTGAAAATTAAGAGTGGCAATGTGGAGAAGGTTGCCATTCTTGATGGACTTCCGGGGAGGGGTACAGATCAGAGGTACGCCCTGCAGAGGTTTAGAGGGTGACCGAGGTGGAGGGGGGCAGAGAGGGAAGAGAGGGCAAGGTAGCCAAAGAGGAGGCTGCAGGGGGAGGCAAGGAAGTCATGGAGGGGACAGCAGGAGAAGAAAATTGATGAGGCGCGGGAAGCGTCTATCAAAGAGGTGAAGGTTGGCCTGAGGACCTTGGACCAGGACGGTCCCATTCGAGTAACCATTAATGATGACCTTAGAGGAATGGAAGGAGGCCAGGAGGGCATCCCACCGGGTGCCACCATTAATGGGAGAAGAAGAGAAAGGAGAGAGCACGGAGACCATATGCAGGGTCCATAGTTCTGGTGAAGGGACGACAGAGAGGATGTCGGTGAGTGTTTCTTCCTACCAGATTTAGTGAGAAGGGCAGGATAGTCAATAGAGAAGCAGTTAGAAAAGATAGCAGAGACAGAGAGCACCATAGAGTGGGTGGGGAGAGGAGAGAGGTGGAAGGGAGAAGTGGAAAGGAGAGGGAAGGGGGAGCACTAGGGAAGGGTGCAGGCAGACGAGACAGTGGGAGGCAGGGCAGTTGAGCAATAGGACAAGATGACGACACACTGGATTAAAGAATTATCCCCCAAGTAAGAGAATGCTGAATAGAGGGAGAAAGGCCTAGGTTTCACAATACAATTTTAAATACTGATACAGTGCAGAATATAGGCAACAGGGTGGGAACGCATCTGTGTATGAGAGTCTGCAGGGTAGGAAAGTGGGGGTGAGCAGAGAGCCCAGTGGCACTGGCACCCCCTGCGGACACCAGCAGATGCAACCAGGAGCCGCCAATAGGGAGCCGCCCTTTGCCTAGGTGCCCTTAGCCTCGGGTCTGCCGGGCAGGGGCTGCTCAGGGAGGGCCAGTGAGAAGGAGGAAGCAACGAATCGGGGGGGGGGGGCGGCAGGGGGAAGGCAGAAGGGGAACAGGGGAGAAAGGGGAAAACAGTGGCCGGAAAGGCCCACAATGAAACAAACACACGCTGCAAGATCAAGTTTTAAAATGCCCAAGGGGGCTCTCACCAGAGGATTTCAGGCACCCGCTCAGCCTGGATGGGGAATAGCTCTTTTGGGTCTTAATGTCACTGTGTAATCTTGCACAGGTTGCATTCTCAACCTGTTTCAGTTCATATGCACATTAATGTAGAACATTCTTCAGGATTGTAATCACCCAGAGATTGACAAATATTGGTTCGCTGATGGGTTTGGGAAAGATCACAAACTGTGTTTCGTAAATGAATATCTTGGCCTGTCAGGTATAAACAAAAATGAATAGGGTTACTTATGAATGCTACAATTCTATTCTTGCCCCTAATGTGGGCACAAGCCCCCTGTAGTCAGTAATTTACCTGCAGTGGCTGCGTGGGGGCATTCAATACTTAGATCAGTTATTGCCAGGACCTGGTTTTGTCTTTAGTTGTCCCGGTTTAGGAGAAAAGCATAGACATATGCTTTTATAATTGCCCTTGTAAGACTCCCACGTTTTTAAACCAGTACTGGAAAACAAAACCTCTTACTTTCAATTCAGTTATTTTTGAACATGGGTGTACCCACCTACTGGTATGGTAGTGGGGAGAATCTGCGATGGGCTGACCCTGAGTCGGTGGCCCCTGCTGTAATTTATGCTGTGAAGCAAGCCCCTCGTATGGTCCTATTCATTGCTGGAGAATTGTCTTTAGCATTAGTTCCTAAAGAGCATTTATAGACAACACATACATGTGTTCAGTTGGCGTGCAACTCTGGCACTGATCCCTTCTCAATCAACCCCCCCCCATCCCGAACCTTCCCCCTCCCCTCCCTGAGTGGTCCATAGTCTTAGTCAACTTCTATCAACAAATAGCTGGGCACAGCAATGGGCACAAACATGGCACCCAGTCTAGCCAATTTGTATGTTGAAACGTTTAAAAAAAAAAACACATCTATAACGAGACCAATCCATTAATAAGAAACATCAATAAATGGACAAGGAATATTGATGACATTCTGATCATTTGGGAAGGCCCGACACAAAACAACACAGTTTTTCACTTGGCTGAAAACACTCAACCCCCATTTGAATTTCGCAATGACGGTGAACAACCAAACAGCCAACTTTCTGGACCTGACCATTTTCCACCAAGAAGGCAAACTGGCATTAAAACCTTATCACAAACCAACAGACAGGAATGCAATGTTGAACTACAGAAGCCACCATGTAAAACACCTTTGTGACAACCTACCCTTTGGGCAGTTTCTTAGATTAAAAAGAAATGGCTCGCACAACATGACTTTTGAGGAAGCACAGTCACTCACTACTGAACTACAAAGTAAAGACTACCGCAAGAAAATTATCGAGAGCAGCAAAACGGGCTAGCAACAACAGCAGAGGCCCTCCTCGAAAGAAAGAGAGAAACCTCCAGTAGAGACTAGTATGCGTCAGCACCTTCACCGACCTCAGTCTAAAAATTATAAACGTGATCCAGAAACACTGGAGGATTTTCAACACAACTTAGAATCCCCTCAAACCTCCAATCTTCGCATACAAAAAGAGTACCTTGATTGGCAACCGAGTCAGTAGCAGCAAATTAAAAACCTACAAAACGACTGGACAGAGCATCACCACACTATGGGGAATGGAAAAACCCACAGGACACCACCCCTGCGAGACCTCTGGAGTGTGCGGACCTAACACTAAAAGTAAGTAGGTAGACATTTGAACAAACAAGAAATGGGAGCAGAGGACGTTTTTGAACTGTAATACTGCATGTTATTTATCTTATCAAAAGTCCCTGTGGCCTTCGGTACGTGGGCTAAACCAACAGAAAAGTGAAAACTAGGATAATTGAACATCAAAGCTGCCTGGATAAGAAGACAGACCGGGCACTGATGGTTAAGCATTTCATTGAGATGAACCACGGATACAAAGAGTTTACGTGGACAGTCCTCCAATTCTTGAAAGGAGTTAACTCAACTTATATGGAAAACCTGATCCTCAAAAAAAGAACGAGATGATTTATACCCTAAGGAGTGACGGCAGAGGACTGAACGAGGCCATAGAATTTCACAAAATAAAATGAACAAATCTGCTCAGTAGTAGGCCCAGTACAGCCACCCTCTGCCCGGTGCACGACACAAACTAGGGAACCAGTCATCAGTCTCGCTAAGACTACGTTCATTGACCAAGGATTTAGTGAGGGGTAATGGACCGCTAAAGGAACATAGAAGAAAGAGCCTGGTTTCAACCTAGTAAGTACTCCATCACACTTGGACACTACCACAAGATACATAAGGGGCGCTGGCATCAGCCGATTGGCAATTTCTGAACCAACACTCTCCTTCATTGGGCTTCGAAGTACCACGCGATCCAGACATAATGAAGTGACGTTGGATCTTGCCACCACTAGATCCAGGGTATAGCACTATAGCCAACTCAGACAAGCGCCTACCATAGTAACAATAATAACACCGCAGTGAATCCGTACACAACAGTGGTAGCTTCGGATTAGGCGAAGAGACATTCCAAGAAGGCACACAGAGATACAGTAGCACAAGCAAACACTGACCAGAGGTTGGGTATAAAAGTATATAATTATTTATTTATTTTAAAACACACTTGTAAAATACACTAACACTAATGTGGCAAGCAAGTTCAAAACACTGTCACTATCAATATATATACATCCCTGATTACTTATTGAACAAGTCTTAGTTAAAATACCACTTATTTTCAGACCGGGTTGAGCGCTTAACCTAAGATGGCACTCCAATAAGTTAATTAAAAAGGGAGGGAAAAAGGCAGAATTAGGAAAATACACAATACCAACACTTTAGGAGAACCAGAGCAAGCCAGAAAAGGCAGTCTACTGAGGAGCAAGAAAGTCATAGGCCAGGCCCACTCTTGGAGAGAGCAAGGCGAAATGTGTCCAAGATCACACAGTTGAATTGTACTTTAAAAAGTCTTTGCAGATAGTTCAAAAAGGGTAGGATCAGTTCAGAAAGTTAGTTAGCCGGTCCCAAGTCACCCCAGGATAGAGAGTCGAGGATTTACAGGACACCTTGATCAGTCTGTTGCAAGGGAGACCAGCCGGGACACAGTACCTGAAATGGTGAGAAAGCTGCAGCGGGGGCAGTTGTTCTGGCAGCGGATGCAAGTCGGTGCTTCGTCCCGGGGGAAGAGGAGATCTCGACGTGGAGGAAAGCTGGAGGTCGTTGCACTGCCAGGGAAGAAACCAGCCGCGGAGTTTCCCGGTTAAAAGGTACTACCCTTTTATTTGAGGTAGTGGTGAAGCGTGGCTATCCGGACGCCGGGGTGCTTGGCACAGGTGATTAGACCACGAGACGATCCAGGAAGGCGAAAAGAGGACAAACTGGTTATCCCCACCAGTTCAGAGGAAGAAGACTCTCCGGGATGGAGATCTTCTCTGTCGTTGGGAAGTGGTGAGACGGTACAGCAGGGCTCCACCGGTGGTGTCATCGTTGCTGGTCGGCTCAGCTTCTCCCTCTTCAGATTCTTTGGTCCTGTGGCGACTTCTGAAGTTCCAGTCCCCAAAGCTCTGCTTTTATGCAGAAAACCCCCATTCATCAGTCCTAGCTGTCACTCAAACATGCTGAGTGGTGAGCCAGGCGGCTCACCACTGGGCCAAACACACAAGAGTGCGACTTGAGTTGCCGAGGCAACTCAGTCCAGGGTGCCTAAACCCCCCTCCCACACATCCTGTAGACCCAGACAGAGTGGCACCACTTTTGGAGGCTTCTGTTCAGAAGCCCAACAAAAAGTGGAACAAAGGGCTCGACTTGGGTTGGAGTTACAGAGGCGTACACAAACGCCATTTAAAACAGAGTCCTGGCAAAAAGACCCAACCGGGGAATAAATATTAAATAAATGACCCAGCGGTATCTTTAACATTGCACCAAAAAAGTGGTGCGTTTAAAATGAATGGGAAAATCCCATAGGAAATATTCCGGTGGAACCAGCCAGAAACTCGGCAATAACCACTGCCACCAGCCAGCAACTCGACGAGGGGGGACTGCACAGTGCCCCCTCGAAAAACAGACCCAGGGGCAATCTAATTACCCCTACCAGTACTTCCACAATATGATGGTTTGTACTGGTTCTGTTCACAATTTAAGACTAGTAAAGTCAATGGTGACTTTACATGCCCTGGCAGACAGTAGTCAGTTGCAGGGTATGGAGTCTATGTTTGGGGGTCACTATGACACCCCTGTGTTACTGCACTGAGGGTGCTGTGTAACACACCAAAAATACATTAAACCCTATGGAGTAAAAGACCCCATAGCCCATAAAACACATTGCAAAGTCAAAGGATATCTCAAATCATGTCTAAGAGTGGGAGAAAAAGAGTCTCGCTCTTAGCAGGAGGAGAAAAAATAAGCCCCAAAAATCCAGCAAAGCTGCTGGGGGACTCACTAGGTTTGGGAAATTAGCCTTAACGGAGAATTCTCCCTAACACCCGCCTTTTATACTTCCTGGGAGTGATGATTTGGTTCAGATGTGCATGGTTGGAAGAGAATGCCTGACCCTGTCTGTCCTCGTTAGTGGGACAACATGGTGGTCATCCATAGGAGTTAATGGCCCCGGGATTCCTATGGGTAATACTTATTCCTCCTTGTTGCTTCCTCTTCACAGTGTTTTAAGGACAGATTAAATGAAGGGGATTCTGGGAAATGTAGCGAGTTGCAGATAGTGGAAGTAAATCGGCTGAATAATTATTAAGATTTGTCAGCACATAAACTGGTATGTGGTTTGTAGTGTTCCATTGAAGAGGGGGGAAGGTTATTGTCAAAGGGGTGAGCAGATGGGTTGTTGTGGATAAGTGTGTTTTCTCCTGTCTCCTCTTAGAGGGAAGTACTGGGGTAGGATGGGACTGTGGTGGCAATATCCCATAAAGACGGGTGTTGTCGGGTAGTGGTGTATTGCAGAAAAGGGGATACCTTGTCACACCCGAGGGGGCGTTCCTTCTGTGGTCCCCAAGGTCCCCTTGCCCAGGTAATCCTCCCTCGCTATTGTCCACCCCCAGGGTCAGGATCGAAGTGCGATAGCCCTCCCCTGGCCACCTGAACAAACTATCCCCATAGTCCACCTGTGAGAACATTCCCAGGTTTCTCACAGACCCCCCATTTGAACATTCAGATCTGTTTCACTCGTCTACAGATGAGGAACCAGTGAAGAAAACCTCCACACAAACTGGTCTGTCTTGACCAAGTCTGACCCAAAATCCTTCCCACAGAGTCGGGTTAGGTTGG
This sequence comes from Ambystoma mexicanum, assembly GCF_040938575.1. Lineage (NCBI taxonomy): Eukaryota > Metazoa > Chordata > Amphibia > Caudata > Ambystomatidae > Ambystoma > Ambystoma mexicanum. Next base: position 303,413,618 of record NC_090937.1, read on the forward strand.
ACCATAAGCCTCGGTCAGTCTGCGGGCTTCGGAGCTTCCAGGATAGGTAGACTTGACAGACGGTACAAGTCACCCAGTTCCCGCAGAAGAAAAAAGCAGCGCTTCACAAGGGGCTTACTCTTACGTCCGTCCCCTTTCCTCCATACTGCATGGGCGTCCCTTCCAAGGGATAGGAGACGGAACCTTTTTACCAGAAGAAAAAACCTTCTTCCCCTTTAAATTTAGAGGCGCACAGCGGTGCAGCCCTGGGAGCATGCGCTGCCCTGACCCCGCCCTCCTGCGCCACACCTCAGTCCCCTTTTCTGTGTCGACAGGAACGGGCCGAATTCACCAGAGCTCTTGGGTTTTCCTTTGACCATGTAATTATACGCCTGGATACTTCTCATCTGTATTTTTGTCTTTTTATCACAGGTACCCCAGCGCATGTTGACTTCTATAGGGTTCAGCAGGTGTCCATCCTGCAACAGGCTCTTTCCAACTTCAGTCCCCCACGCCCTCTGCCTACGTTCCCTTGGCCCAGACCACGACTGGCAAGCTTTTACCGCGTACAACGCGCTTTCCTCGAGGTCTCTGAAGAACAGACTAGCCAGGTGGAGGGAGCTCTTCCAGAGATCGCTTCCAGAGGACCTAAAGGACTATGTCGATCATCGATCCAGGCCCAAGGTAAGGCCACTCTTTTGCAGCACACCCCGCAAGGGAGACTCCTTTACAAGGACTCGCCCACGCGGGAGGAACTGCTCAGATTTTCATACCAGCACGAGTACCGAGGCTAAAGCAGCTACCGGCCGGCAGGCCGAGGGGTCAGTGGATCCTCCCAGTGACAGTGCTGAGGGACCTCAGGGGCCACTCCCTAGTACCAACAACATATCAGACAGGAGGCCTATACGCAGTTCTACCGGCAGATCCGCTGAGGACGAAACCCCTACCAGGTCTCGGCTTGAGGAACAGGGTAGGCCTCATGATCCACACTCGTGTCCTGGACGGTGCTGGTCCCAGTGAGCCAAGCAACACGACGCATGCCAAGGTGTGACTGGTGTCAACCAGGTATGTGGCCTACAGCCTACCCTTCATTTGCGCAGGGCAGGTTCCCGCTGCATCCTTATGGTCCGGGTATGCAACGGGTCCAGCAGCCGCCCAATACCCCGTCAATATCGCCTACCATCCCTCCGGCCTGTGAGGACAGATTTTTTTAAAGGTTCCTCGGGCTAATGAAATCTCCTCAGATGGGGGTCATCCTCAGGGACCCCATTAGGGATGTGCTCCCGCCAATGGCTCTGGTGCCGCCAGCCCCAGTACAGGCACCCCTGACACCTGTCCAGCTTCCGCTGCCCGCTCCGGCCCACAACCGATAGTGCTGGCAGTTCCGTACCTGGCTCCGGTCTTCACACCCCAGCCTTCGGTTCCCAGCACCCCTCCATCGGTTTCCCAGACCAACCAGATCCTCAGGTGGACACGGATGAGGAGGAGGACCCCCGACACGCCGTCATCAGCCAAGGTCTTCCATGAATGTCTTGCATGGCTGGCAGAGTACTTGGGCCTTCCTCAACCCGAGGTCGAGCAACCATCAGAGGGGGTCCTCGCCGAAGTCCTTACGCTACGTCCCGCAGCGAGAACTGGGATCCCGATCGAGAAGGACGTAGTCGCCTTGGCCAAAAAGGGCTGGCTCAAGCCCCACTCGATCCAGCCGGTCAATCGACGCCTGGATGCCAAGTACAGGCAGATGGAGGGGGATACACACTTGCTATCGGCCCACCGTCAGCCGCACTCTTCGGTGATCGCTGCGGCATCACTATACTCCAAGCCTCAGTCGTCCTCGGCCTCGTGTTCTGCGGCGCTGCTATGCAAGGAGGAGATGATCTTGGAGGCGTACGGGAAGAAGCTGTATTCCAACGCATCCCTGCATCTTCGTCAAGCCAGCGCAGATGCCATGCTGGCAGCCGTTAACCAGAGGCTTTGGCCTGAAATTGCCGATTTCCTCCCTGAGATTCCGGCGCGGAGACAATCTCGATTCAAGGTGGGACTGGCAGAGGCTAAGATGGTGGCACAAGACATTATGGAGTCCACTGTGACCCACATTGACACCTCTGTCCGGGCCATCTGCATTGCCACGGACATGAGAACAGCCTGGCTCCATGCTACTAAATTCAACCTGGATGTCCAGGAGCACATCTTAGAACTGCCGTTCAAAGGGGGGGTGACCTCTTGCACTCCACCACGGATGAGGAGCTGGACAAAAAGAAAAGCAAACGGCCATGTCTTTATCTATCCTTACAAAGACCACGCCCAAAACTTACACCCAGTCACAGCAGCGCTCGGCCACGGGACGTACATAGGAGGGTTCTGCAGCTTCCAAGAGCAGAGGTTCAGGCAGCCACACAGTTTGCCGACCCAACATCGGTGCAAGCAACAAAAAGAAGTGGGAGGGGGCGAGTAAAGGCTTTTTCCAGTCCCCCTCCTCCGCAACTGCCTCAGAGGGAAAGAAGGCATGACACACCCCTCTGGGTCCACATGTCTCCATTGGGGGGCAGACTTGCTCTCCATGCACATTTCTGGCACAAGAATTTTGTGGACCCCTGGATCCTCTCTGTAGTATCCACGGGGTACCGCCTACCCATCCTAGCCGCTCCTCCCTCTTCCCCTCCTCTCCTACAGATTGGGACAGCAACTCTTTTGGCGGAGATCCGGTCGCTTGTCGAGAGCCAGGCAGTGGAGGAAGTCCCAGCCTCCCAGCAAGTCTTGGGATTCTACTCCAGGATTTTCGCCATTCAGAAAAAGATCCAGGGGGGTCTGAGAGTTGTGCTGGACCTTTCCACCCTCAACCTTTCCCTACCTCTACAAAAATTCAAGATGGTTATGCCAGCTCTAAAAGAGACATTGTGCAAGGGAGACTGGATGTGTTCCCTGGATCTGAAGGACGCAAACTTACACATCCCGATTTGGCACCCTCATCATTTTCTACGATTCAGGGTTATGGGCCTCCATTTCCAATACAAGGTACTTCGCTTTGTCCTCAACTCGGCCCCCTTGGTTTTTTCTCAGGATGATGCATACATAGGCGGCCCTCCTCAGGGCCACCACATCTATCGGTACCTCGATGACTGGCTCGTCGGTCAGGGCTTCATCCCTGAAAACAGTGCACTGCACCTCCCACGCTCTTATGAACACACTGCACGATCATGGATTTTTGCTCAATCTCAAGAGGTCGCAGCTGCAGCCTATGCAGAGTCTGACCTTCTTGGGCCTCATCTGGAACACGGGCTCCAAGAGAGTTTTTCCTTCGGAGGACAAGATCACGGCCATCACCTGATCAGCAGAGAAGTGACATCGGCCTGGTACCTACACCTACTGGGTCTCATGGCAGCGGTCCTATTGGCCATCCTCCACGAGACTCAGGATGAGGAGGATACAGCTGCACTTCGCGGCATCATGGAACCAGGAGCGGGGCTCTCAGACGGAGATGGTCAACGTTCCTGCTTCTCTTCCTCCTTCTTTGCAACCTGCGGACGGGCAAGCCTTTCCGGCAACCTGCCCCACAGGTAACTATCACTTAGGACTCCTCTCTCGAGGGATGGGGGCACTCTGGACAACCACTGCGTCCATGGCACCTGGACACGGCAGGAGTACCACATCTACTGGCTGGAACTTAAGGCCATCTGGCTAGCGCTCAGAGCCTTCCTTCCGGTTATTGGGGCCAAGGCCGTTCTCATTCAGACAGATAACTCGACCAGCATGTTCTATGTCAACAAACAGAGAGGTGCCAGGTCCCCTCCACTGCAGGCTCGCAGTCAGCATGTGGGACTGGGCCCTGGAGAACATCTACCTCATGGCAGTCCACCTTCCGGGGGATTCCAACCTGGATGCTGACAGGCTCAGCAGGCTTGGAGCAGACAATTACGAGTGCCAATTAAATGACCTTGTACTGCAGGAGATCTTCAGCAGATGGGGACAACCCCAGGTGGACCTCTTTGCCTCATGCGCCTACAGGAAGTACCAACAGTTCACCTCCTGGCAACGACGGGGCCCCAGCTCCCTGGGTGACCATTTCAGATTCAGTGGAATGGCATGACCGCATACGCTTTCGCGCCCACGCCGCTGATACACAGCATGATATGCAAGATCAAGGAGTCTCGTCACCTCAGCGTCTTTCTAATAGCTCCATGGTGGCCAGCCAGGCCATGGTTCTCGGAGCTGCTCAGCTGCTCTGAGAGACCGCCCATTCGCCTTTTGATTGTCCCAGCACATCTTCTGGCGCAGCAGGGTCATTCACGCCGCGCCACAGAAACTAGCCCTCACAGCGTGGTTCCTGAGCAGGTCAGGCTAGGCCACCTCCGTCTGTCCCAGGCTAATCTAGAGATCCTACAGGGCACTAGGAGCAAAGCTACCAGGACCCAGTATAAGAACAAGTGGATCAGTTTCTGTCACTGGGCACACTCTAAGGATATCCACCCCCTTGCATGTACATTGGACGACGCACCTTGCCCACTCTGGCGTGCAGGTAGACACTTGCTGCACTTACTGGGCAGCCATTGCGGCCTACAGAAACTCAGAGGAAGAGGTGTTCTCTTCCAATCCGGTTGTCAAGAAGCGTTTAATGGGACTCGCCAGACTCTACCCGCCCATCAAGAGGCCACACCCAGTGTGGGACCTCAACAGCTGATGGCGTCCGCGGACATCAGACTGGTCACTATTAAGATGGCCTTCCTAGTTGGCCTCACCTCGGCTCGCAGAGTAAGCGAAATCCAGGCGCTGGCCTCCTCAGAGCCCTACACTACATTTTACAAGGACATAGTAGTCCTGCGGACACACCCAGCATTCCTAAGGTGCCTGCCGCATTTCATCTGAACGAAGAAATAGTACTGCCTATATTTTTTGCTGAGCCTGAAGACAAGGCACAGAGTTCTGCACTGCCTCGATGTCCGGCGTGCCCTGAAAATTCTACTTGGACAGGACCAAGGGCTTCCGCAAGGCGGACGCTCTGTTTGTCACCTTCGACGGATCAAGACCAGGGTATGAGGCCTCCAAGGCCTCCGTAGCCCGTTGGGTGTCACGGCCATCGAAGAAGCTTACGAGGAACAGCATAAGCCAGTGCCGGCCAACATGCACGCCCACACGGTCAGAGCCTAGGCAACGGCCATTGCATTCCAGCAGCATGTCCCCAGGCAAGTCATAAGCATTGCGGCCACCTGGGCCATCCCTTCGGCTTTTTGAAAACATTACTGTTTGGACGCCTGCTCTAGATCCGACGTGGCTTTCGGACAGGCGTTTCTTAGAAACCTGTTTGCTTACGGAGGGTCTCCTCTGCGCCCTGGGGCTACATTCAGTTGTAATCGCCCATGCAGTATGGAGGAAAGGGGACTACGTTAGTCACTACAGTGAGTAGCTTCCAATTTTTCCGCTCCTCTGCCCCGACCTATGTCGTGGGAAAAAACAATTAAGTTCTTATTGGGAACCATAGCTCTCTGTTAGGGTTTGTTTGATCCTCTCGATAGTTTTGATGGTTTCCACAGGGTTCAGTCTCCGCCTTCCTTTCACTCCTCCCTGCTCCCCTACGCTTCTTCAGATAGGCTCCCCCCGCTCTTTTGAGGGAAATCCTGCAATTATTGGACATGCAGGCATTGGGACAGTGGCCCCTCACGAGGAGGATTTGTGGTAACCAGGTGGGCCTGAGGGTGGTCCCGGATCTTCCTTTACTAAACCTTTCCCTATCCCTTGAACGCTTGAAGATTACACCCGCCCAGATTACGGAGTCATTATGCGCAGGAGACTGGATGTGTTCCCTATACTTAAAAGATGCGTACCTGTACATCCCCATTTTTCAACCCCCACAGGAAGTTTCTTCGGTTTACGATTGTGTCATAATTTTCAGTATAGGATGCTGCCGTTTGGCTGCAGTTCCACCCCTGCGTCTTCACCAAGTTGATGAACGTGGTTGCCAGCCTCCTTCAGGTTGGAGGGCCATCAACTGTATCCTTCCGACCCCCTCCCGATGTCTATCCGCAGGGCGGTACACCATTTTCTTCTCAACATCTGCATGGTGGTTTCATCACTTGCTGGGTCTAATGGCTACGTGTGTCCTGACTATTCCACACGCCAGGCTCAAGATGAGGCAGATACAGCTGCACTTGGTGACTTCCTGGGACAAGGAGACGGGTTCACAGTGTTAGGGAGAATTCTCATTCAATGGCTAATTTCCCTTACCTAGTGAGTCCCTCAGCAGCTTTGCTAGATTTCTGGAGATTATTTTTTTCACCTGGTAAGAGTGTGAGCTTTTCCCCCACTCTTAACTGTGTTTTGCCATGTCTATTTCTACTGTTTTTGTGATTGTGGACTCTGGAGTACACCACTTCAGTAGCCCCACTCCTTGTGTGTTACACAGCACCTTCAGTTTAGTGACACAGGGTTGTCTTTTAGACTTCCCACCAACTCCATTTTCTGGGGCTGACTACTGTCCCCCAAAAAAGGGTAAAGTTGCCATTAACTTTAGATAGTCACTTTTAACTATGGATCCAGTACACCCAATCTTATATGGAGTATTGGAAAGGGTTAATCCTTAGTCCTTTTTATCTGTGCCTCTTGGAGCATTGTTTCGCTCCCTTAACATTAAGACATGACTGTTGGCAGTGGTACCTACCCTAATTTTCCTACCGCGGTTATATTACATAACGTGGTACCGTTTTAGGCTATTTTAGTAGCCTCGAACTTTAAACCCGCTTGCCCAAATACTTTTTATTTCGGCTCCGGTTCGGTTTAATCGCCATTTCTTTTTGTTAACATCCTTCTTGGGTCTTTCTGTGCGCGGCAAACCAGGTTTGCCTCCTTTGTTTGCTGACCTTTGGCGGGCTTCTGACCAGAAGCCCTACTTTGGCGTCTGGGTGTCGTAAGTGGGCTGAATGTGAGGGAGGGGTGTAGTCAACCCCCCCCCCCTGCACAGGGTCTCCTTGGAGACCCAAGTCGCACTTTGTGTTGATTGGCTGAGGTGGTTGTCCGGGCAGGACAACCCCCCTGCTGAGTGATTGACAGCCAGGCTGTGTAAATGGGGGATTTTGGCATAAAAGGCAGGAGTCTTGGGCTACAAGGCCGAGTCGCCACTGGAACTGCAAAGAACCGAAGAGAAGCGGAGAAGAAGACTGCTGCTGCAACCCCGAATCCCGGTGAAGCCCTGCTGCAGTCCTGAGCTATCTACCCTTCAACGACAAGAGAAGATCCAGTCCGGAGTCTTCTTCCCTTGAGCCTGGTGGGATCAACCAGCTCACCCTTTCTTCAGTCAGAGAATCCTCTCCTGGGTCGAAATCACTGCTGTGCCGTAGTGGTCCGGATAGCCATCAGAAGAGCCCTCTCCTGATTTAAAGGAGCGCACCTTTTATTCATTGTTTTTTTCGCTGCTGCTGGCCTCATCCCTGGGTAGTGCAGATCGCTCCAGACGACGTCCTCCTTGTCCCCACAACTGAAGCCCCAGGAACCGTGAGTCTGCAGGAACTGCTGCCGTGGCCCCAGCTTTTCTCCAATGGAATAAGGTACTGTGCACATTTGGTCGTTCTCTCTGACTGACCATCCGTAATCGGGGTGAACCCTTTTCCTCCACGAAGATTTGTACTTTGTTCCTTCCCTCTTATAACTTTTCCTTCCATCTGACAATATCTAAGTACTTTTGGCATATTGAACTCTTCAACGTGTGATCTTCAGCAACTGAGCATCTGCTCCATTGACACTGGCGCAGGCCTATTGACTTTAATCTGGATTTTTGAACGAGTCCTCCTATTCCCTTGCCTAGACAAAATTATTGCCTGTGATTTTATCCACTTTTCCCTTGTTTGAAATTCTAAAGTACCAAGTGCGTTTTAACTTCGTGAGCATTTCTATTCGCGGGTACGCGTTAGTATCGCAACACTGATCTGTCAAATCCTAATGTACTTACCTTGAATTTGCTGAAACAAGTGGAAGGGGTTGTGTGTAGTGTATTTTACGTGTGGTTTTGACTTTATAGAAGTGAAATGTTTTCTGAACAGATGGTTTAAAATAAATGTACTTCTATTTTTTTACCTGAAACCTTGAGTCAGTATTTTCTTGAGTCATAGTAATTGTGGTCCTTTGTGTAATGTCTACTACTGCTCATTTACTCTTGAGATAAGTCTGGCTGCTCCGCTACTGCTACCACGTTATCAGTGTAGTACAGGCTTGTACCAAAGGTGAACCAGTATTACCACTTGTAGTCTTAATTGTGTGTAGTGGTCCCTAAGGGCACTGCACAGGATTCTGCCTAACACACAGTCAGAGTTTTCATTCCCTCTACACTTCATCAGGATCTACATTGGTGGCTCCTTGACAGCAATGTGTTAGCCGAATCCCCGTTAGCTAGTTGTGAGCCCTCTCTGATGGTGACCACCGACCCATCCCTGCAGGGCTGGGGAGCGACCCTGCAGGCACATTCCATTCCCAGCTCTTGGTCCATGGAGGAGGCCAGCTCCCATATCAATCTGCTCAAGGCAGTGGGCTGGGTGCTCTTGACCTTTCCTCCCCTGATCAGTGGCAGAACGGTGCTAGTCAAGACCGACTATTCAAAAACCATGTTTTATCTGAACAAGCATGGGGGAACCAGGTTGCAAGCCCTCTGCATGGAGGCAGCCACAATCTGGGAATGGGCTCTGGCTCAGGGCATCTGCATAACAGCAGTTCATCTTTCAGTAGACAGCAATGCGGAAGCAGAGTGTTTGAGGTGGCTGGGCTCCAACACTTATGAATGGGAATTGGACAGCAGTGCTCTGGATCCTCTTTTTCTCCTGTGGGCAGGCCGCATGTCGACCTCCTTTGCATCTCAGGACAAATACAATTGCCCTATTCGCAACATGTGATGGGCAGGGTCCGGGATCTCTGGAGGATGCGTTCCAGTTGTTTTGGGACAACCTCCACGGCTATGCCTTCCCCCTCCAACCTTGCTCCAGTGGCTCCTCCGCAAGTGCTAGGCGGCCGTGGGATGCAGACTTCTCCTCATAGCCCCGCAATGGCGATCTAGGCACTGGTTCTCAGACCTTCTCCAGCTCAGGGGGTGCAGGGACCAGTTGCACTGCGAATCTTCAGCAGTAGGTTCCGTATGCAGCAGGGGTGGGGGGGGGGCAGTGCAGCACCCAGACCCGAGCAGACTAGCCCTAGCAGCCTGGCTCCAGATCAGCTTAAATTTACAGCAGCACACTTGTCGGCAGTCAACGGACAGAATACAGGCGGCTAGGAAGCCATCAACCCTTTCCCAATAAAAAAGCAGGTAGTCACGGTTTTGTCACTAGGTGCCGGCTCCAAGGATTGACCATCCCCCCCCCCCCCCAAAACCCCCTCTGTTCTGCGGACGATGCCCTCTTTCCCAGCCTACTTGGCCCGTTTCGTGGGTTCAGGTGGACACCTGCCGCACTTACTTGACCGCAATAGGGGCCTAAAAAAACTCTGAAGGCACTATTCCGGCAATGAATCCGGTGGTCAAAGCTCACCTTAAGGGTTTGTTGTGGCTATTTCCACCAGTTTATAGGCCCCATCAACTCTGGGACCTCAATTCGGTGCTGTCTGCGCTTCATTGCAGGCTATTTGAGCCATTGGCTTCAGTGGATCTCAAGTGGGTAATGCTTAAGATGCCCCCCCCGCTGTTGGCGCTTGCGTCAGCGCGCGAGCTACAGGCTTTATGGTCTTCCAAGCCATGTATGGTCTTCCAAGCCATGTATGGTCTTCCAAGCCATGTATGGTCTTCCACAACGACAAGGTGGTCCTTAAAACTAAACCAAAGTTCCTACCAAATGTGGTTTCTACCTTCCATTTGACCCAGGAGATTTGCCTGCCGGTCTTCTTTCCTTATCCTCAGTCAGATGCAGCACGGCCTCTGCACGTATTGGATCTGCAGAGGATGCTCAAGTACTCTCTCCCAGACAAAACCGCTCAAGAAGACAGAGGCTCAGCTTATTACATTTGGGGGCACAGACCCTGGGACTCAGGCCTCTGAGCGTTCATTGCACGCTCAATGGTTCTGGCCATTTCTGACACTTACATGGCCCTAGGCAAACTGATGGCTCTGGGGATTCATACGCATGCAGTGAGGGCTACAGCGGTGGCATTGCAAAGGCAGACCATTAGTAAGGAAGCTATGTCGGCCACTCCCTCAGGTTTCTACAGGCATTACTCTTTGGACATCAGCTCCAGGAAAGATGCTGAGTTTGGGCAGACAGTCGGGACCTTTTTTGCTTCGAGTTAAACTGTTGTACACCAACTTCTGTTTGTTTTGTTGGAATCACCGATAAGGACGGTGGGAAGGGGGTGAGACGTACGAGTAACATGTTACTCTCCGTAGTGACTACAGTACTCCTGATACTAAGTCCCATTTTCCTCCATACGTCCCATCTACCTTCGCCAGCTAGTAGCCCAGGAACTAACATTGTTGGTACAGCCAGGATAACAAGCTTCCAATGTGTCAAAAGGGGACTGAGGTTAGGCACTAGATGGCAGGGCCTTGTGGCAGTGCCTACGGCCGGGGGCTGCGCTCTCGAACGCCATACCAAATTTCAAGGGGAGCTCACATTTTCCACTGCCAATAGGTTCTGGTACCGTCCCTGTGATGGGGGACGCCCATAACGATATGGAGGTAAGGGGAGTTAGCTTAATGAGTACTGTAGTCACAATGGTGAGTAACTTTTATTTTTTATTTTTTACCTTTTGGGTTTTGGTTACATTTTTTATATTTGCCTAAGATAAGCTGGTGCCAGCCGTGAAGTTGTTTAAATTTGTGTAACATTTTACCCGGGCACTTTTGTTTTTACTGAGATTGGTTGATAAAGGTGGCTAGCACTCGAAGATGGCCAAAGGTGGCTAGCACTCGAAGATGGCCATGCCACAGTGTTTTTTTACATGTTGTTTGCCATATTGTATTTTGGACTTCTTCCTGTTCTCTCAGGTCAGGGAATTCCATGTATAGGATTGTACTTGCCCGGGAAAGCTGCTGCTTTCTCAGGGTAGGGGCCCTTTGTGTGTGAGCCAGGTGAAGGATCTGGTCCCAATCCACCTCACCTGGTACCTGAAACTCTGATGCTGGGCAGATGTAGAAACCATTAGTTGTCCAGAATTGGACAACCACTTGCTGCTTGAATATGGCAGATCCTTACCATTGGACTTGCTTTCGGTCCTAAACTGGATAAAAGGAGTACTCTTGCAGCCATTCTTGAAATTTACGTGGGAGCCAAGATTCCCATGAAGAAGAGCAGCCCGCTGACTTCCAGAGGACGAAACATGCAGCTGACCAACATCACCGCCAGTGATTTACCCGTTGAAGCCCTGCTCTCCTACCTGATATCAGAAGACCCTCATCGGTTCTTAGACCCTTGGACTGTTGGAGCCAACTAATCGCGACTCCTCTCTAGGATCGATGCCTGCAGAGCTTTTCGAAAGTGTCCCAGGACTGCCTGCTGGACTGACCATCTCCTTCCTGGGCTATCTCACTGCAGCTGTCACCGCTCCAAGTTGAACCTCGGAACTTGGTGGATCCTTGTCTTATCATAAGTCGCCTGCTTCTGAAATGTCAGCTTCCTATTTTCAAGAGAGGCTGTGCTGGAGCTGCTTTTTGTGCTCGCCGTGGAAGGATCGCTTGTTGATGTCTGATCGCAGTGACCGTCGCTGGAACCCATCTGCATCCATCTTGTGAGGTGTTCCAAAATGATGAAAATCGAAGATCTCTGCAGCACAGACCATCTTGAATCTCCACCTGGAAGCTGTCTCGATGCAGGAAGAAGCCCTTGCACCCTCGATCCCATGATCGCTCTCACCCAAACAAAGGACACCAGATTGTGCCCCCAGTAAATTCCGGACAACCCACAGTATCACATGGAGGAATCTGAGTCAGGAAGGTTGGTAAACATAGATTTCGAATGGATTGTGTCCTCCAACATATTCCACATCTTTGACATGTAATGTCCACAGCTGTGTTGGGCGTCCTGCGTCAATGGCATCAGGCCGATGTCCCTCGAAGGCCTCCATCGAGGGAGACATCACTGGATGTTATAAATAGATCGCACAGTGCCCGTAGCCTCAGTTATGTTTTTTCCGCAAACGTGTTTGCTTCAGAGACCCGGCGCGCCTCGTGTATTCCTTGTGAATATTTCTTCTTCAACCCCTCCGACTCTGCAGTCTGGCTTCAAGACTTGCCGGGATTGCAAGTCGAAAATGTCAATTACCGACCCGCATTGCTTTTGTTTGTGGTGTTTGGGCGAGAGTCACAACACTGACAACTGTTCGAAATGCCAGTCGCTGACTGCTAAGGCCTTGTGTAAAAGGAAGCTTCAGGTAGGTAGGGGTTCTAAACCCATTAGGTCCTGTAAGTCTAAGTCCAAGGGGATGTCCACCGACGATTCGAGGGGTGACTCTCCACATCGGGAGAAGTCCGGGGGATCTCGGTCCCGGAGTGGATCCCGCCGTTCGTCGTCCTCATCTCGGCATTCTGTGAAGCTCTGTCACTGGTCGCCTTCCCCGTCGTCCTAGTAGGATGGAGCCGCGAGGATAGTGGCTTGCCCGACAAAGTCCTCGACTCCAGAGGAATGGGCTGCCTTTAAAGAGCAGATGTTTGCGATTTTTCAATCGCAGGGCATAGTTCCGTCCATGCCTTCTGATGAAGCCGGCAAGGAACGGTCTCGTACTGTGGCTCGCACGCCTTCGGGCTCGGGTCCTTGACGCGACGCTCATTGGGCACCTTCGAGGTCCCGTTTGGACAAGGCTCAGGATAGTCGCGAGCGACGTGGGTCCAGGTCTCGGTCCTCGTCTACAGCGAGACCACAGAAGCTTGGTAAGGACTCAAGGTCGGCGTTGACTCCGTTGGCGCCGTGTCCGTCGGATACAGACATCGAAGCTTTGCCTACGTTCCAGCCTTCAGCGCCTTTATCGATGCCGTTGGCGCTCTCAATCCCGAAGCCTTCAGTGCCCTCGACACCCTCGGGGCTTTTTGTCGAAATTTACCATTGGCGATCCCTGATACTGTGGATCCTCCAAGGAAGGCTACTTCTAAGTCTGTGAGGCCGGTGGTGGACCGAGGCAGGGCTTTTACCTCCCTCTGGATGATATATATGAGGAGGAACAAAGGTCAGACTTTGATATGGACCCTGTTGAGCCTGATGTGGCTCCTGACTTTTCTAGAGATAGTCAATTGGAAGAGTTGAGGCAAACTCTTCATGATGCCAGTGGTTTGGACACTTCTCCGGAGTTGGAATTTGGCAGACCTGAGCCTAAGGCTCATGCTGAGTCATCTTACAGGAGGCTCATGTATAGGGTCACGGAGTATCTGAGCTGGTCCAGTCCTCCGGAAGCTTTTGTACAGGATGTTCTAACAGATATTTTAGATCAAGGTCTGTCCTCTGACCCAGTGTTACCTTTTCATCTGACATTGCAGAAAAGAATGGCGGCTGCGTGGCAATCAGCAGAATCTCTTCCGACAGTTAACAAATCGTTATCCAAAAAGCACTGCCCTTCCGGTACCGACCCCAGCTACCTTTTTATCTCACCCTGCTCCCGAGAGTTTGGTGGTTCAGGCGGCTACAGCCGCCTCGAGGCAGGAGGCGTACCCTACCATCCCTCCTGATAGGGACGACAAACGCTTCGATTGGGCACGCAAGGTGTTTTCTGCAGGGAGTATGACGCTTAAATCGGCCAACTCCACTTGTGCCATGGCAAGATTTTCACACACTCTGTGGAACTTTTTCTCTTGCGGCTGAGCATATTCCAGAGGGGAAGAAAGGGATGGGGTTCCTTGCTCTCGTGCGAGATGGCAAGGATGCCATGTGTGAATACCTTCAGTCGGGTTTGGACACGACCGACAGTGTAAGCCGCTCCATGGCTGCGAGCACCGTTATATGCAGGTTTGTGTGGTTGCAGAAGTCTGGTTTTGCTTCGAATGTGCAAGCCCGTCTTTTGAACATGCCCTTTGATGGCGCGCATTTGTTTGGCAGCAGACCTCAAAAGCTGCAGCAAAATCATTAAGCGCAGCTGTGCGTCAACCTCTGCCTTTTCGTCCTAGGTGACAGCAGTGGAGGGGAGGCCCTCATGACAATCCACCAGGGAATCTCTTTTTGAAGCTTCCGGATCCGCTCCTTGTGCAGGAAATCTTGACCCTGCTAGAGAAAGGCGCTGTAGAACTGGTGCCTGTAGCAGAGAGGAACAAGGGATGGTATTCCCGATATTTTTATCCCAAAGAAAGACTGGGGATTGAGACCCATCCTGGACTTGAGTTGGTTGCACAAACTTCTCAGGAAGGACAAGTTCAAGATGGTTAGTCTTTCTCAAGTCCTCCAGGCCCTTCAACGTCAGGATTGGTTGGTCTCTCTGGAACTACAGGATGCTTACTTTCATGTGCCGATTCATCCCAAGCACAAAAAGAACCTGAGTTTGCAGCTGGCGACTCGCACTTTCAGTTTCGGGTCCTGCCATTTGGATTGACCTCCGCCCGAGGGTCTTCACCAAGCTAATGGTGGTGATAGCAGCGTACCTCAGGCGAGGGTGGGGATTCAAGTCTACCCTACCTGAACGACTAGCTGATCTGGGCGCGCTCTCTTGAGCAAGCGTTGGATCACTTCAGTCTCACCTGCCGCTCCCTCCACAGGCTGGGCTTCTCCCTCAATTTCAAAAAGTCACATCTGACATCTTCCTAACAGCTCCAGTACATCAGGGCTGTGTTAGACGCGTCCTTGGGGGGGAAGTGCTCGCCTCCCAAGGTAAGGGCTCATCACATTGTGCAGATGGTGGACAAGTTTCAACATGCCCAGAGTCTCCCGGCTTACGATTACTTAAGGTTGCTCGGCCTCATGGCATCCTGCATTTTTCTGGTGCCAGAGGCCAGGCTGAGGATGAGATCCCTGCAATGGGTCCTCAAGATGCAGTGGTCGCAGTTCTCAGGCAATATGTCGGATCCCTTTCATATTCCAATCTCGGTCTCCCAGGATCTTCTTTGGTGGGCCAACGAAGGGAACCTGATAAAAGGGGGAGCCCTTTTGGCAACCATGGCCGGAGGTGACTAGTGACGGATGCTACCCTCACAGGATGGGGCACTCATGCCGACGACTTGACCGCCAGCGGTCGTTGTTCTCAGTCAGAGTCCAAACTCCACATCAACCTGTTAGAGCTGAGGGCCATCAGGCTAGCCCTGAAGGCTTTTCTGCCGTCAATGCGGGGGAAGAGTGTCCTGATCATGATGGACAACACAGTGGCCAGGCATTACCTCAACAAAAAAGGGGGAGGAGGATAGGGTCACTCCTGTTGTGCAGAGAGGCAATGCAGCTCTGGTTCTGGGCAATCCAGTAAGGCATTTAGCTCCCGGCGGTTCATCTGGCCGGAGACGAAAATGCGGCGGCGGACACTCTGAGCAGGCAGAGCACAATCTCTCACGAGTGGGAGTTGGCTCAGGAAGTCCTTCTATAGATCTTTGCCCTTTGGGGAACCCCACAAGTGGATCTCTTCACCACCAGTGCCAACAGGAAGTGCGAGAGATTCTGCTCAAGGGAATTTCCTTCCAGAGGAGCCATAGGAGACGCATTCGTAGTGGAATGGTCATTCCCACTGCTGTATGTGTTTCCTCCAGTTCCTGCCATTCCTCAAGTGTTATGGAGGTTAGGGAGGTTCGGATCCCACATGATCCTCATTGCTCCGGATTGGGCCAGGGGAGCATGGTACCCGGAACTTCTCGAAATGTTCATCTGCCCTCCACGCCGTCTTCCCTACCGAGAGGATCTGATCTCGCGAGACAGGGGGAGGGGGGGTGTTAGGTTCGCCATCTAGAGGTCAGGACTCTCAACCTACACGCTTGGTATCTGAAAGGTTGTGGTATAAGGATTGGGACCTCCCGGTTGATGTGATGGAGGTGTTCCTTTCGGCCAGAAGGCCAGCGACAAAATCCCTGTACCGTTGCCGTTAGTTTTGCGACTGGTGCAGAGGACAAAATGTTGTTCTGTTTCAGTGTTCCATTCCTATGGTTTTGTCTTGCTTTCTTTCTTTGGCCCACAGGGGCCTTCAAGTGGGTACCATTAAAGGTAACCTGGCGGCGCTGTCTATATTTAAGCACTCGTCCGAAGAATGTTCTTACTTTAAGATTCCTTTGATTTGTCAATTTCTTAAAGGACTGACTGTGTTCCCACCGTCCCCTTTCCAGGTGTCAGTTTGGGATTTTAATTTGGTTTTGAAATTTCTAATGGGTGCTCCATTTGAATCTTTGCACTCTTGTCCTTTGAGATTGTCTTTCAAGACTGTGTTCTAGGTTGCGGTTACTTCCGCTCGCAGAGTGAGTGAATTGCATGCACTTTCATCTAAGCCGCCCTTTACTGTGTTCCACAAGGACAGAGTTGTACTTGGGGTACGTCCTTCCTTTCTACCTAAGGTAGTATCTGAATTTCATTTGAGCCAGAAAGTGGTTCTTTCTTCTTTCTATTCTCCTCCTCATCCTAGTAAGGAAGCAGCGCGGCTCCATAGATTGGACCCTAGGAGAGCTCTGAGCTTTTACATTTCTAGGATGTCCAGGGTCAGAGTGGACAATCAACTCTTTATGGGGTGTTCTGGTCACTGATTGGGCCAGGCTTTGTCGAAACAGATCCTGTACAGGTGGATTATCCTCACCATTTCTGAAAGTTACAGTTTGGCGGGCAAGGACCCTCCGGAAGGGTTGCAAGTTCTTTCCACTAGGGGCCTGGCTAGTTCCACAGCCCTACAGCGGGGAGTTCCAATAAGGAACATTTGTGATGCAGCCACATGGGCTTCTATCCACACCTTTTGTTAAACATTACTCCCTGGATACGCTCCAGGGTCAGTATATGGCCTTTGGTAAGGCAGTGCTTTATTATTCTGCCGTCTGGGTACTTTAAATTCTTTTCCCGCCTCCATTTTCTGGTACTGCTTTGGGAGTCTGTCAAAGATGTGGAATACGTTGGACACTATCCATTCGAAGAACAAGTTATTTACCAAACTGGTAACATTCTTTCCATTGGATCTTCCTCCAATGTATTCCACATCGCTCTCACAGGCTGCCCCTCTGGAGAATTTCCTATGCAATTGCAGCTTACTTTTCCGCAAGGCTATGTGCAGTCTAGCAGGCATTGGATATGTGCAGGGCACACATTATGGAGTAAAAAAACAAACTGAGGCTACGGGTGCCGTCCGTCCTATTTATAACGTCCGGTGACGTCGCCCTCGACGGAGACCTTCGAGGGACAATGACCTGACGCCATCTACGCAGGACGCCCTCTTCCGAAAAATGTTTCCAAAGTACACAGCTGTGGACATTACATGTCGAAGATGTGTAATACTTTGGAGGAACATGCAATCGAAAGAACGTTACCAGTTGGTTAAGTAACTTGTTCTTCTCAGCGGGTTCCCTGTTCGCTCCTCTGAACTTAATTTTCCAATTCATTCTAGCCTTTCCCAGCAATAACCGTCTATAACAAGTTACCAAGCTATGAGGGACAAACAATATCCAAGTCAATGGACTAGAAGAGTCTTCAGGGAGCCATGACAGCCAAAGTCAATTGTAACAGTCTATGGAGATGAGGCACTTCTTAGATCAGAAACAGTCTTATACAAAGTTAGAGAGTTTGTAGAAAATCACGTGTAGGGTCACAAACTGTTAAGCCTGTGAAAAGAGAGTTGGAATCAACTCTAAAGGTAAGCCACTGCAATTCCCAACTGAGAAAAGCACAGCTAAAAAACAGTGAGGTAAGTACCCGATGCCTAAACAGTAACTCTGGTTTGCTCGATTCTGTCTTGCTACAGCAGTGCAGATCCTGTGTTCCTGAGCCTCAGTCGTGGGACAAGAGGGAGGACTTCTGGAGGGTTCCTGCGGCAGTAGTTGGGAGGTTGCCAGCAGCTACGGGCTCTTTTTGGTTCAGCGGCACTTCACAGCTTCAGCGCTTCACAAACCACAATGTTGCGGATCTCGGATACCGGTTGGGCTTTCGTCACTCGTTGGGTCTTGCACTCTGGGGAGGGCACTCGCAATCTGGTCGCCCTGCTTCTGGTGGGTCCTTGGGAGACTCCTGGAGCTTCTAACCGGATTTCAGATGTTACACTTGGCTACGGATTACTCGACTCCTGGCACTCGGTTCTTGCATCAGTTAAGTACAGCCAGTCGCGGAAGATGGTCCAGTTGAGTTTGTCTCTGGTTGGTTGGTCCCACTAACCCACGGGGAGAAGTCGTCCCTTCCGGAGCTTCTCTGTCGAATTGAAAAGAGTTTCAGCACAGCAGCAGGGCTTCACCAGACCATGCGAAGGTCCAGGAGGATGCAGCAAACTTTGTTCACGGTTTCTTCGTTGGGTCTTTCTCCCAGTGGTCGACTCTGCCTCTAGTCCAAAACCCTTGCCTTTTAAGCAGGTTTGTACCATTCATGCACAGCCTAGGCTGTCAATCACACCGCAAGGTGCCATCCCATCAGGACTGGTTGCATTCAGGCATTCCTAGAGACAAAGGACAGGGGAGTTTTGGGACCCTTCCTCACATCCTGTCCTTTCAGATACACCGGAGCCAGGGGCAGCAAAAGGCAAGACAAACAAAGGGCTCAAATCTGTTTCGACGCACAGAGTAAACCCTGAGAAAGACCCCACAAACAGAAAATGGCGAAAAAAGACTGGGCCATTTTGACGAAATGGTCACCCATGGGTGCTGTACTGCAGCTGAGGGTTCAGCCTGCCGTAGAAAAGCACAATGATGAGAAAAATAAAACCGCTGCCACCAGCCCTTTAAAGTAGTGGGGGGGTAACATCAAAATGTTACATGAGAATGTAGCAAGAGGGGCACTAAGTATCCCCCCCCCATCCCTAGCACTCCAAATAAGATGGGGTGTACAGGACCTACAAAGACACAAGGTAAGTATAGTTAATTTCACTTTAATATTCTTTGTAACTGTAGTTCACAATAGAAAAGCTATTTAGACCTGATAAATGTAAAGGATCTCTCTGTGACCCTGCACTTAAGGTGCTGTGTGTCACCATACAAAATGTAGATGTCTATGGTGTTTGTCAGACTCCAAAAACAGTGGAAACAGAAAATCCAAATCGGGTAAAAACAGAGTGAGAAAAAGGTCTCACTCACTCCAGGATTAAAATTTCAAAGTTCTAAAGTCCAGCAAAAGAGCTTGGGGTCTCTAAGGTGGAAGGGAATTAGCCCAAAAGTAAGAATTCTCCCTAACACGTCCTAAACTCTTTCACCCAGGGCTGACTTTAGAAATCCATCTTAACAATGTTCCTGCAGGAATCTTGTGGTAAATCGAAAATTATCTGCTTCAAAACAGGTTCTCCAGCCATCCCCTTGATCTCCAACTAACCAGGATGACCACTTTTGCCCTTTCCACCCTTTCCCGCATGTGAAACTACTCTACAGATTTACAACAAACCTATCGAATATCTGTGTCACTTTGGGTTTATTTGATGCAAATCTGTCCACCGCTATTCACACTATGGGTTTTCAATAGAAGCATCTTTTTCTCTTTGAGAAATTGAAAGTGGGCCACATTTTTTTTTTAGTTCTTCGCTTAGTAATTTTTTGAACGTTTGACAAATTTTCACCAACATTTCCATTTTGGAGGGGCCTTTGACTTAAATTTGTTTGGGAAAACTTCAGCAAAATCTATCCAGCGGGTGTCAGTCCCTGGGACATCTGGAGTACGGAATTTGATTCCTCAGGAGCCACAGCTTTAAATGTACTCAAACCCCACAAGAGCCGAATTGCTGGTAAGCCAACTGCCACACAGCACACCTCTCCAAGGGCAGGAATGCTAATTGATGCACACCATTTCTGAAGGTAAGTAAAAAGGACACAGTACATTGGAGGGGCGACAAGCAAATGGAGTGAGTAACATTAGATGGGCACAAAATGAGAATGAACACAGCCATTATCGCATTTGGTTAGCAAAGCTTACCAAGGAGCTGATTGTGTCCTGCCTTGAACCTGGAGTCTGCAATATGGACAAAATGATCTTTTCTGAGATAACAAGCTCTAATTACCGAAGTACTAGAATGGGGACTCGGGAGCGTAATGACATGGAAAAGGTTCTGTATGGTTTTCAAAGTCTTTCTGTGCTCCTAGTATCAATTTTCCACCATCTTCATCTCAGTGTACTGAAACTATTATAATTGACCTTCCATGTACTCCCAACATGTCTTCCTTCCGCTCTTCTTCTGCTGCTGTTCTTTCTCCTGATCTTACAATGTAACGATCACCCAGATACCTAATGGTTGAGCGCGCTGTAACAAATATATGTATGTATAAATAAATGCTCCAAGAAACACTACCATTGTGAGAATGGTGTCGTGCAGTGCAATGGTCTTATATACAAGACCGCTGGCTGGTGCTTCTGAGCCCAGGTGTGGCGCGCATTCCTGCAGTTAGAGTAAGACACCCAACACCGTGGGTATGCACCGCCCTAGGGGCCGGAAGAATGGAGGATGCGTATCTGCGTCAGGAACATTGCGGTTGGACTGTGCAGCGGTCTCGGTCTCCAGGGCAGCCTGTGCATTAACAGAGGCCAGTCTGCTCCCCCTATGCGTGGGTGCAACAGTGAGTTCCTGACACCGGGTCATACATTATTAACAATGGAATGTTTGGAAAAGTCAATGCAAATTGTTTTTATCTCCACTATATGCCTATAATCTATACATTTGCTGTACTTTCCTTGTAGTTACTTCTACCTTTCTGCACATTATCAGATGCCATGTATATTGTTTACACTACTTACAATTGTGGTTTCCTTTACTTGGTATCCTTTTTGCCTGCAATCTGTATCATATGCCAGTCTCTCCACCCCACATGAGAGAACCCTACTTACTCGGTTACAACTACTTTTAAGCATTTGGTGTAACTTTGTGTAATCCCGGCAGTTCCACTGCTGGTTGTTTTTTGTAATCCCTATAATACAATTCATGTTAGGCAAGATTGTGTGCAGTATCCTTTGGGAGACTACAGCAACCTTGACCTCCTGGCAATAGGAACCCAACCTTAGGTATAAGTCTGTACTACACAGGTTGGTAGTGTGGCTGAGCAGCAAGGCTTATCTCAAGAGGGGTCAATGTGAGCAGTAGGGTTGTAACACAGAGTTTCACAGTGATAGTTATTCAAACACATACACTCAAGGATTCTTGATTAAACAATTATTAATTTAACAGTCAGTTATACAAGATTTTTCCAGAAGGGAGCAAAACATGTAACAATTAGAATACCCTTCAAAACACACTGTTTCTCTAAATCAGATGACAACCATTGGGGATGGCACACAGAAACTTCCCACACACTCAGGTGACTTAACTAGCTAGAACGCTGTTGACCTTGATTTATCACAGGTACATTTGGAGCAATGCTGAGTTTGTTGCAAAGGTTAGAGTGGGGAATAAAACAAAGGATAACAAATAATTCAGAAACGGGCAAGTACTTTTTTAACCTTTCAATGTCCAGTCAGTTTAACCCTTTACTGGGGTGAAGGTAAAGGGAGTCGGAGGTAAGAAGAGTCTTTCAGGGAGCCAGGACAGCCAATGTTCGTTTAGCAAAGTCTAGGGAAGCTGTAGATCGACTTTGCTGCAGGTAAGTAAAAGGTTAGCACAATGCTTTTCTTCATTTTTGTAGAAATTAGATTAATTTGAAGGGCCACATGCTGTGAGGCTTGTGAGTTGCAAAGCTGTTTGCAACTCTAAATGAGTAACCAAGACAAGTCTCAACTGAGAGCAAGTAAGGCTACACAACAAGAGGTAAGTCGTCTTAACTTTGCAGTACCTTTGATTAGAAGAAATTGTTCCAGCTGGCTTCTGTTCCTGTACAGCTGTGCAGAACCTGGTGTTCCTGGGCCTCAGTCGTGGGGACAAGAGGCAGGATGTCTGGGTACTCCTGCACTGCAATGGGAAGGTCAGCGGCAGACTTCTATTTAACGGCACTTCACGGTTTCAGCTCCTCGTGTCTGACAGCAAATAGCAACACAGCGGTTCTCAGAAACCACTTCAGACTTTCCTCGCATCTGGGGTCCAGCACTCTGAGGTGGAACAGGTTTGGTCAGTCCTGCTTCAGCGAAGTCCGGAGGATCTTCCTGGCGCTCGGTTCTGACTTAAAAGTGATCAACTCGGTTTTGTCTTCCTCTCCCTGGCATTTCGGTTCCAGCAGCAGCAGTGGAAGTACAGCCAGCTCCAAGAGGATGTCCAAATGAGTTCACTTTGGGGTTGATTGGTCCCACCAAAGCAAGGGGAGAAGTAGTCCTTGCAGGGCTTCTCTAGTCGAAACCAATTCGGAGCTTCAGCACAGCAGCAGGGCTTCACCGGGCAAACCAACGGTCCAGGAGGGAGTTGTAGCATGCGTCTCTTCCAAGTTCTTCTTCGGATTCCTTCATCCAGTCTGCCTTCCAAGCCAAAAAGCCTCACCTTTTATGCAGGTTTCTCCAATTCATTCCAGCCCAGCTGTCAATCCCACAGCAGGGTGGCTGTCCTCCAAGGACAGCCAGCTGGCCAATCACCTTTGGGTGTATTCCTGTAACCAAAGGGATTAATCCCTGCCAGACATACTGGAGCCAGAGGTGGCCTTCACTCGTGAATCCCGCCAAAGACCAAACAAACAAAGGAACCAAACCTGGTTTGGCGCTCAGAGTAAATCTCAAGAAGGACCTTTCCAACAAGAAATGGCGAAAAAAGACGATCAGGGCCATTTTGACAACTCAGCCCGCGGTAAAAATACACAATGGTAGTAAAAAGTAAACTACTGCCACCAGCCATTAATTGTAGAAAGGGTAGCATAAAAATGTTACATGAGAAACTAGACAAAGGGGTTAGTAAGTAATGCCTCCGGCACCCTATGTTAAGATAGTGTGTGCTGGGTCTAGAAAGTTACAAAATGTACGTAAAGTCAATTTCACTTCACTGCTCTTAGAAACAGTATTTTCACCAAGAGAATGTATTTCAACCTTGGTGAAATCTAAGACTTCCCTGTGCCACTGCACTCTAGGTGCTGTGTGTCACAATGCAAAGATAACTATGGAGCTTGTCAGACTCCAAAGTCAAAAGCAACACAGAAAACACATTGAATCAAAAGTGCAAAGTCCCAAAGTTCAGCAAAAGAGCTGGGGTCTCTAAGGTGGAAGGAATTTAGCTCTAAACTGAATATTCTCCCTAACAATAAAGCATTGAAATGTATCAGATACTCCTGTCCCCAGCACACATTAGTGCTGTAGAACCAGACAAAAAAAGTGAATGGTTGCAATCGTATCATTTTGCATATTTAGTCCAGTAATTTGCAATTGCAACAATTCAAATCAATGCAAGTCGAAAATCCACTTCCACAGCTGTTCACTCGTCAAGTTTTCCTTTTTTATAATAAATCTTCAGCACAATGCGTTTTGGGATCCAGAATCCCTTCATCAGGTGCAATTTTAAAGTCTACAATATAACATATGTCAGAATAGCATACATCGAAATCACAATACATAATAAACTTGCAATATCCCATCTCAGTATTGTGAATTCAAATAGTCAATCCAAGAACGTCAACCCTATGCCAGTGTTGGTTTAGAAAACCCCTCTTGTTGTGTTTGAATGTATAAAGCTTCCGCCAGCATATGATGCTAAACACATTTATATGGTGAGGGAACTCAACTTGTGACACAATTGGGTTACAAAGAGCAGCACACCAAATCAGTTCCAGCTTTCAGAGCGACCTCAGGACAGGTTTCCTTATCGGCAAAATGAGCCAGGATTCCTGAAAGGCAGAAATGTCAGAGGGCTGAATCCACAAAAGCAGAGGAAAAAATTACTTTGAACCAATAATCAACAGAGGCTTCTTTTCGCTCTGCGACGCCCTTGGATGGACATGTGTATTGCCAAGTTTCGTGCACAGTGCTTGTGACTTCAGTATGAAGCATAATTCCCCAGCTTGCCATTTTTTGAACAAACCATTCATAGTCTGTTTCATTGGTCCAAAAGGGATTCAGACTGGGTCACCCCCGCAACCCTTCCTCTGCCCTCCTTCTATCCAACACACTTTGTTGAACTTGAGCAAGGTAATATCAACATTTCTACAAATGGACAAATGGCTGCAATTGAATTGGTTCCTAAATATAGTCAGAGGTTGCCTTTTCTTTTTCTGGTTTTCTGCCTTTAGTACAGGATGAATTTTCATGCCAGCGTGTTGTGTAGGCTGGAGGCAGCTGTGTTTTAGTTTGGTCTGCACTAGTATAGAAGCCACTTTTACTGCATGTGTACCCCAATGCACCGATCTTGTAGCCAGTAAGGTACTCTAGCACATCAGAGAATGGGTTAGAGTGACCGGGTGTTTCATAAATGTTTGTCTGGCCACAGAGAAAGTTGAAAAATGAAGGTAGCCAGCAAAACATTTGGGGGCACACTGATATTTAGGCAGAACCCTTTAAAACTGAATCCTTCCCTAACACTGTTAACGCATGCTCGCTGTTGGGCAGTTGTTTTTTTACAATACTTTAGTTAGGGATCTATAACCATCTAGCCTAATGGCCAGGATGGGTTTACAAAAAAGAAAGGCCAAACTATATTGGGTTGTGTTCAAATGGATTACTCTTACGTCCCGTCCCCTTTTCTCCATACTTCATGGGCGTCCCTTCCTAGGGACGGCAGACAGAACTTTTCACCAGAAAAAAACCTTCTTCCCCTTTAAATTTAGAGGCGAGCAGGGGTGCAGCTTTGGGAAAATGCGCTGCCCTGTCTCTGCCCACCGGCGCCACACCTCTGTCCCCTTTTCTGCTCGACTGGAATGGGCCGATTTCACCAGTGCTCCTGGGTTTGGCTTCGGCCATATATAATGCCATATAATACCACACGCTCTTCCCCGGATTATTCTATCTTTTTGTCTTTTTCTGTCATTCAGATACTCAGTCCTCTGGTGTCACGGTCCTCCCCTGCGCATGTCGACTTCAGCGGGCTTCAGCAGGTGTCCAGTCTGCAAGGAGGTCTTCCCTACATCCGACCCCCACGCTCTTTGCCTCAGCTGCCTTGGCCCTGACCACGGTTGGGAAGGTTGTACCGCGTGCGACGTACTGCCTCCACGTGCACTGAACAGGCTATCTAGGTGGAGGGAGTTCTTTGAAAGGTCTCCTCCAGAGGACTTGAGGAACTTTGTCAAACAGAGATTGAGGCCAAAGGGAGGGCCACTATTGTCCATCGTACCCCGTAAGGGCGACTCTTTCACCAGGAAATGCTCCAGTGGGAGGAACCTTTCATGTTTTAGTACCAGCACATGCACCGAGGCACATGCACCAAGGCTTGTCCAGCTATCGGCCTTACGGTCAAGAGGGTCTTCGGATACTTCCGGAATCAGTTCTGAGGGACCTCAAGGTTCTTCTACCAGGTGTACATCCGAGGGGCATCGCTCTAGTACTGGCTCCGTTCGAGGGGGCTCCTGCATGCAGCACTACCAGCGACCCTGCCGAGGGCAATATGCCTTCCAGGCCTAGACCTGATGTGCAGGGTAGGCCTCATGTGCCACCACCAAGAGTCTCGTAGGGGGCTGGGCCCAGGGAGCCATGCACCACGACTTTGGCATGTGGCACGCAGCTTGACAAAATGGCCACCGCGCCAGACAACATGGCCGTTCGTCCGATGCCGCTCCTAGGAACAAGCTGTTGAACAAGTTTCAAGGTGGGACTGGTGTCAACCAGCTACCAGGCCTACAGTTTATCCATCGGCAGCGCAGGGCAGGTTCCCCCTGCAACCGAGACAGAGTGCGCTCCGGCCCCAGCAGCCTCCGGCCACTCCGTCAATATCAGCTGCCCCCTCTTCAGCCTCCAAAGACAGGTTCTTCGAAAGGTTCCTGGCGCTGATGCCAACGCCCCAGATGGGGTCCATCCTATGGGATGCCGTCAGGGACTTGCTCCCTCCGGTCACTCCACCTGCGCCCATAGTCATAACTCCCATGGCTCCGGCGACACAGGACCCAGCGCGACCCCCGCTGGCTACTTCGATTCAGTGTCCTGCCACACTACAGGCGGTTCCACACCAGCCTCCACAGCATCCTCTGGCTCCGATTTCCGCAGCCCACGGCCCCCAGCACTGCTCCACCCGCTCCGGACCAGCCGGAAACCCAGCTGGACACAGACGAAGAGGAGGACCCTGACACGCCGGCGTCAAGAAAGACCTTCCACGACCGGCTTGCAGGTTTGGGGGAAAATCTGGGCCTTCCTCAACCTGAGGTCGAGCAGCCTGAGGAGGGGGGGGGGGGTCTTAGCAGAATTCCTTACCCTATGACCCCCTACCAAAACTGGTATCCCGATGCACAAGATGTCGTTGCCTTCGCCAAGAAGTAGTGGCTCAAGCCACACTCAGCCCAACCTGTCAATTGGCCAAGTATAGACAGTTGGAGGTGGATCCACTCTTGTTGCCGGCGTACCCTCAACCGCACTCTTCTGTGATTGCTGCAGCGTCACTTTACTCCAAGCCTCAGTTGTCCTCGGCCACCTCGTCCGTGGCACTGTTATGCAAGGAGGAGAAGAGCTTCGAGGCATATGGGAAGAAGCTGTACTACAACGCCTGCAATGCCAAAATGCGGATGCCATGCTGGCTGCCGCTAACCAAAGGCTTTGGTGGGAAATAGCGGACTTCCTGCCAGAGCTTCTGGTGCAGAGCCAGACATGCTTCAAAGTGGGTCTAGGTGAAGCTAAACTGGTAGTTCAGGACATCATGGAGTCCACCGTGGCCCACATTGATACCTCTGGCCGGGCCATCTGCATCGCCATGGACATGAGGACGACGGCCTGACTTCGGCTGATAATGTCCAGGAGCGCATATTGGACCTTCCGTTCGAGGCTAGTGACCTCTTTCACTCTACCACCGACAAGAAATTGGATAAAATGAACAGCTCGCAAACTGCAAAGTCTTTATCCTAATGAAGACCACGCCCAAGGCGTACACCTGGTCGCATCAACGCTCCGACAGGGGGTGGTTGTTTGGGGGGTTGCGGGGCTTCCAGGAATGGGGGTAGAGACAACCTGACTGCTCGCCCAGTCATCAACCGGCGCAAACAACAAAAAGGGGGCGGGGGTAAGGGCTTCTTCCAGTCCCCCTCCGCAGCAGCAGCTTCAGAAGGAAAGAAAGCATGACGCGTCCCTTTTGGGTCCATGTGTAATTTTGACGCCAGAACTTTGCAGACCCCTGGATCCTTTCTGTAGTGTCCTCGGGGTACCGGCTACCGGTCCCTTCTTCTCCTCCGCCTTCCTCCACTCCACAGGTTAGGACGGCAACTCTGTTGGCAGGGATCCGGTCGCTCGTTGAGAGCCAGGCAGTGGAAAAAGTCCCAGACTCTGATGAGATAGTGCGACACATACTCGCTCGAGGGACCCTTCTCAAACTCCACGCCTAGCTGAAGAACTCTGTATTTAAGCCAGAAACCCATGCTTCCCTCCTCAATAGGCCAGTGGAGGATGCTGCCCTGTTCAGTAAGGTAGTCGATGGGGCGTTGGCAACCGCCTAGAAGGGACACAAGACCTTAAAATCACTCAATCAGATCACAGCCAAACATTTCATCCAGTGAGGAGTTTTCAGTATCCGCTGGCCCGTTTGCGGGCAGTCGTTTTCCCCGCTCTTTTGAAGGCACCACCAGTGGATTTCAGTCCCCACAATAATGGGGATTTCGACAAGGGAAAGACAGCGGGAGGAACTCTGCTTCCAGAAGCTCTCCAGCCTCTACCACTAAATGGCTCTGCAGTATGGGTACCCTCCCATGTTTCCCCGAACGGGGAACACCGAACATTTTGCATGGAGGAGTTCACTTCAGATCAGTGGGTACTCGGGACTGTCGCCCACGGGTACTGCATCGAATTCCTCCAGCCACCCCGCTGCCATCCACCCAGGAGCAGACTGTCAACAGAGCATCTGCGTATCTTGTTGGAACAGGTGCGTGTCCTTCTAAATAAAAAATTGAGCCTTCAAAGTTGTCCCTCATCTCCAGGCAAACAAGAACATCTATCCAATAAGGAACTAACCATGCGCCCTGTTTTAGATCTGCGTCCTGCAAGAACATGTCAAACCTCGAAAGTTCAGGATGACAACTGTTCAAGAAGTAATCCCACTGTCGCAATAAGTCGCTTACATAGCCACAATGGCCATGAAACATGCATACTTTCATATTTCAATGTTGCCAGCTCACAGAAAGTACTTCAGATTCATGATGGAGGACACACTCTATCAGTTCAAGGTTCTTCCCTTTGGCATTGCTTCAACCCCAAGGGTGTTTACAAACATACTAGCGGTAACAGCGCCTCACCTGCGCAGGCAATCCATCCCTGTGAATTCTTTCTTCGATGACTGGCTCATAACTGGAGACTCGTACGGAACATGTCTGGGGAATACCCAGAAGACAGTAGATCACCTTTTCATTCTACGGTTATCGGTCAACAAGAAGAAATCCAGCCTGATCCCCAGCCAAGTCAAACAGTTTCTGAGGGTCCTATTTTGGACGGAAAACAGTCTAGTCTTCCCCTCCAAAGTGACAGTTCAAAACGTGTTTTTTCATATCCTTCATTATGTAGCCAGTCACCAGGTAAGCATACGCAAAGTCATGCGGCTGCTGGGAATGATGGCATTCTGTGGCGATCTAGTTCCACACGCTCATCTGTGCATGTGCCCCATCCAGGAGTGGCTATCGGGCCAGTTGTATCAAGCCAGCGTCCAGTGGGACGATTTAGTTGTTGTCCCGACAGCCCTCGTTCAGTCTCTGCAGTGGCAGTCAAAGGAAAACCATCTGCAGGGGAAACCCCTTGCCACCCTGTAGTAGAGGCCACTCTCACCACAGCCAGAAATGTTGGGGTGGGGAGCTCACCTCCTTCCACAGACAGCGCACGGCGTGTGGTCCCCATCGGTAGCATCCAATCGCATCAACCTTCTGGAACTACTTGCATTGTTCAAAGCCCTAAAAGCCTTCCAAGGCCACCAACACGGGGAAGATAGTCCTTGTCCTTACAGCATGCACCATGGCCATGTATTACTTGAACAAACTGGGGCACTAACTCTCCAGGGCTTTCCAAACTGTCCCAGAACACTTGGAAGTGGGCACTCAAACACATGTACCTGCTATCTCAACATGTTCCAGGGGAACACAATCTTCTGGCAGACTTGCTCAGCGGAGACTTGCACCTACCGGTAGAGCACAAGTGGCGTTTGCAGGAGCACATTCTGCTCCACGTCTTTGCAGAATGGGGTTTTCCAGACATCGACCTTTTCGTGACTCTGAAGAACCCCCCCAATGCTCAGATTACACTTCTGGGTACCCACAGAGATGGTCCAAAGGGAACGGTCTCTGGATAACATGGTCCACGAGATTTGCCTATGCTTTTCTGCCGATTCCCCTTCTCAATAGGATAGTGCACAGGATGCAACAGGAACAAGTCACAATGATCCTGGTAGCACCAATGTGGGCTTGACAGCCATGGCTCTCCCATCTCATGAAAATGTCCGTCTCCCCCCCTTGACCTCCCTAAAGCTGCCCTGCCCATACAACATGTTGTCTCAAGACTTGAGGGGGGTGGGGGACACACTGCTTCCGTGCCCCCAAAAACTTGCTTGGCTCCTGAAGTCAGAGTTTGGGCATGTCCAACTCCCTCAAAGATGTATGGACCTACTCTGAGGCATGGAAACCTAACACCAAGCATTGTTACTCCAATAAATGTTAACATTTTGTAATGTGGTGTAATACTAAAACCATCAATCCTATTGACTGTTTACTTAATAGTCCTTTATCTAACACACCTTCTAGACTCAGGACTTTTTAAAATTGCCTTAAGGTCCACATTGCCCCCCTCTCTGCGTATACCAGATCTCCCAGCAAGGCTTCATGGTGGAAGATTCCTGTGATTAAGGCCTTCATGTAAGGGGTAAATAGATTTCACCCTCCTATTTCCAACCCAATTCCCGGATGGTACATTGTTGTTCTCACAAGATTAATGGGACCTCCTTTTTAACCAATTCATATTCTAGTCTTAAGGCCCTAACCTGTAAGGCTGCCTTCCTGGTGGCCATTACCTCTATAGGGAGAGTTGGTGAACTGCAGGCTCTCTCAGTTCAGGTTCCATTTGTGACTATTCACAAGGATAAGGTTGTTGTGCGCACACACCCTCGTTTTGCGCCTAAATTCATCTTGAAGTTCCACGTGAACCAATCATACAAACTATTTTCTTTCAAAACCCCACTAACTAAGCTGAAAGAAGCCTCCTTACACTAGATATTAGGAGAGCGGTCGTATGGATTCAGCACATCCATTGTCTACTACTTCGATTGTTCTCGTTTGCTGCCCCGCAAATCTTTGCTGAATCCACAACTCGACTGCTGTTGGCCTTTGCCTTCAGGCTTTGGCCGTACAGTAGGACACCCATTTTCTCGACACTTCTCTTTAGAGAATGCCTTTTCCCTTTTAAACCAATATCGCAATAACAATTTTAAAAAGCCTTTTCTTTCGTGCCCTACTCATTCTCCTCTTCCTTTACTAGTTTGGCTGCTTTTTTTCCACTTTACCATGGAGAGGACTCCATTTAAATGTTGCCCTTCCTATACCTTGAAAAGACTAAACCTCAGAGGAAAACAAAACAATTCTTTGTTTCTGTGTCAGCTGTTAGAGAAGGGGACCCTCTCTCTAAATCAGCTATTTTCAAATGGATTGTTAATTGCATCCGACTGTGTTACTCTCTGGTAAAGAGGCTTATCTTTTACGCCTAGAGCTCACTCTACTCAGGGCACAGGGGCTACCATAGCATTCATTGCAAATGTTTGTTAGG
Source organism: Ambystoma mexicanum (assembly GCF_040938575.1). Taxonomy (NCBI): domain Eukaryota; kingdom Metazoa; phylum Chordata; class Amphibia; order Caudata; family Ambystomatidae; genus Ambystoma; species Ambystoma mexicanum. Next base: position 303,444,358 of record NC_090937.1, read on the forward strand.
GAGAATTCTCATTTCTGTGCCAACACCCTTCAACCTTGGAGACCCCCAAGGTTGAAGGGTGCTCTTTTGCTGGACTTAGGACTTTTTATTTTTATCCTGGAGTAAGTGAGACCTTTTTCCAATCTCATGTATTTTTGATCTGATTTGGACTCTGTTTCTTTTGGTTTTGGAATCTGACCAACTCCATAGGCATCTACATTTTTGTATTGTGGCACACAGCACCTTCAGTGCAGTGTCACGGAGAAGTGCTTTGGATTTCTCATAAGGTTTAAATACCTTCTCCTGGGTGAACTACTGTTCCCAAGAGTAGTAAAGTGAAATTGACTTTACCTGTTTTTTTCTATGTAGGTCCAGTGCACCCCATTTTATGTGGAAGTACTGGGGGGTTACCTAGTAGCCCCTTTTCCTACTTCGAGATTTTCAGGAGCCAGGGTTTGTGGATTGGGACTAGACCGTCCCAGCGCCCCTCCCCTGGCTCCCACACAAACCCCCTTATATGGAATTTCCTGACCTGATGTTAGGGAGAATTCTCAAAAATGTGCTAATTCATCTCTACCTTAGAGACCCCCAGCACTTTTGCTGTACTCTAGGACTTTTTAATTTTTAGCCTGGAGAGAATGAGACCTTTTTCCCACTCTCATGTATTATACTGTGATTTGAACACTGTTTCTTTTGGTTATGGAGTCTGACACTCCATAGGCATCCTCTTTTTATATTGACACATAGCACCTTCAGTGCAGTGGCACAGGGAAGTGTTAGATTTCCCCAAGGTTTAAATACCTTCTCTTGGATAAACTACTGTTTCCAAGAGCAGTAAAGTGAAATTTACTTTACTTAAATTTGTAACTTTCTAGTCCCAGCACACAATACCTTACAATAGGGTACTGGAGGGGTTACTTAGTATCCCCTTTGTCTAGTTTCTCATGTAGCATTGTTTGTTACCCTTTCTACAATTAATGGCTGGTGGCAGTGGTTTACTTTTTACTACCATTGGGAGATTTTACAGTGGGCTCCATTCGCAGCTGCAGTAAAGCACCCATGGGTGCCGATTTTGTCCAAATGGCCGTGGTCTTATTTTTCTCAATTTCTTGCTGGAAAGGTCCTTCTTGAGATTTACTCTGCGCGCCAAACCAGGTTTGGTCCCTTTGTTCTTTTTGTCTTCGGCGGGATTCACAAGTGAAGCCCGCCTCCGGCTCCAGTATGTCTGGCTGGTGCAGGAAATGAGGGAGGTGCCTGAAACTCCCTATGCTTAATCACCTTGGTTACATGAATGCACCCAAAGGTGATTGGCCGGCTGACTGTCCGGCAAGGACAGCCAACCTGCAGTGTGATTGACAACTAGGCTGGAATCAATGGGAGAAACCTCCATAGAAGGCAAGGTGTTTTGGCTTGGAAGGCAGAGTGGACCACTGGACGAAGGAATCCGAAGAAGAACTTGGAAGAGCCGCCTGCTGCAACTCCTGGACTGCTGGTTTGCCTGGTGACGCCCTACTGCTGTGCTGAAGCACCAAATTCGCCATAACTAGGAAAGCCCTGCAAGGACGTCTTCTCCCCTTGAGTTGGTAGGACCAATCAACTCCAAAGTGAACTCGTTTGGACATCCTCTCGAAGCTGGCTTTACTTCTGCTGCTGGAACTGAAGTGCCAGGGAGAAGAACACCAAATTGAGTGAATCGCTTTTAAGTCAGACCCGAGCACTAGGAAGATCCCCCGGACTTCCCTGAAGCAGGACTGACCAAGCCTGAGCCATCTAACAGAGTGCTGGACCCCAGATGCGAGGAAAGTCTGAAGTGGTATACAAGAACGGCATTGTTGCTATTTGCTGTCAGACGCGAGGTGCTGAAACGCTGAAGTGCCACAGAATCGAAGTTTGTCCATTGCTGCTGCTGACCTTTTCATTGCAGTGCAGGAGTTCCCAGACGTCCTCCCTCTTGTCCCCACGACTGAGGCCCAGGAACACCAGGATCTGCAGAGCTGTACAGGAACAGAAGCCAGCTGGAACCATTTCTTCTAACCAAAGGTACTGTAAAGTTAAAACTTACCTCTTGTGGTGTAGCCTTACTTGTTCTCAGTTGAGACTGGTCTTGGTTAACCTTGCAGAGTTGCTTACAGCTTTGCCCCTCACACGCCTCCCAGCTCCCTCTGCATTGTCCACAAGGCTTTAAGGGGCCTGGGTCCCAAATACCTTCAGCTATCTCTCCGCAAATACCTCCCTTCTCGAGCTGTTCCTCCTCTACCTCTAACTCCCTCTGGGTCAATCGTTTTTCAAAGAAACGTGCTGGGGGTAGATCTCGATCTTCGGCTGGGGCCTCCCTATGGAACAGCCTCCCTGACACACTAAAACTTGAGGAGAACCATCTCTGGTTCCGGAAGCACCTCAAGACCTTCCTCTTTGCTTCTGCCTTCGCTTCCCCTCTCCCCTGCTGATCTGCTCTCTCTTGGCTTGGTACTGTGCACCTGGCCACCCTCTGCCCCCTGGGCCCAGGTACCCGCTCACCCTGCCACCCTCCTGCGCTGCCTCCTGGGCCCCCCCTTGCACTGGGGACTGTATCTGTACCCACACAGCCCCCCCCATTCTTTTCTTCTTTTTCTGCACTTATCAGACTTAAGCAGTCTGCTGCCTTAAACACAGCACTTGCCCCTTGCTGACTGCACTACCACTGTTTATTGCCTCAATGTTCTATTTATTTTTATTTATTATTTATTTCTGCTCTCCTCTTCTCTGCTCTTTCCGCTCTTCCCCTTCCATGCACTTTTTCCCTTTTTCCCGTTTCCCATGCACTTGCGCGTTCTCAATGTCTATGGGCCTAGTAAGATCGTTGTTTTGTTGTGTTCTCACCTGTTCCCCCTCCCTTGCCAAGTTGTGCTCTGAAAAACGTTTGTACGAGCGCGATACAAATAAAATATATCATATCATAGCTTGTGGCCCTACAATGATTCTACTTTTTTTAACAAAAACATTGTGCAAGACTTTTACTTAAGTGCAAGAAGTGCTTCAGCTCATCTAGACTTTTGCTAACTTGACATTGGATGGCCTGGCTCCCTGAAAGGCTGTGGTTTTACTTTTCCTCCAGGAAAGGGTTCATTTGCTTTGCATTGGGGGGTTCAAAAGTACTTACCTGTGTTTACAAATCCAATTTGTCACAGATTCTTATACTAATATCACGTTGAATGAGTGAGGATGAAGATAAAAAGATGGCACGGTTGTTGAATGAGACTTGAATAAATGCTATGTGTGACCGCTTTTCCCCTTTCTTCTGTTTATAGCAACTGTTTTTAAATGTTAAGTGTTTATAATGGGTTTTTAACAACACTTTTACTAATGTTTAGAGTATGTTTGTGTAAAGTTCTTAAATGAACTAACCACAATAAAGATTATTATAAGTATCCATGTGTGCATTTGTAAAAATAAAAGAATTCATGAGTCTTGGGCACTAGTCAATGAGCAAAACAAGCAAGGGGAGTAAAGGAGAAGGCTTTACTGACCTCCAAAAGTCGGGGTCAAAACAAGCAAAACTAATAGGGTTGCAGAAATCTATTGACAGAAATGTTCAAAAAGAACATCTTTCATTACACTTAGCATCCCCCATACGAATAGGAGATCAACAGAACAGGCATTAGGGTTAGTTATTGATATTTTATTTATATTGTGCTCATATTTAGAGCGCCACCAGACAAGGGAGGGGAACATGGGAGAACAAAACAATCATCTTACTAGGCCTAGTGACATTGAGAACACGCAAGTGCATGGGAAGGGGGAAAAGTGCATGGGAGGGGTGGGAGAATTGGCAAGTGCCGAGCAAAGGAGAAAAAAGATAAATAATGATAGATAAATAATAAAGACAACAAACGATGGTAGTGCAGCCAGCAAGTGGCAAGTGCTGATTTTAAGGCAGCAGACAGGGTAATGTCTGATAAGCGCAGCAAGAAAAAGCGGGGGGGGGGGGAACTTTATGGGTACAGATACAGACCCCAGTTTGAGGGGTGGTCCTGAGGCAGTGCAGGAAGGTGGCAGGGTAAGCCGGTACCTGGGCCCAGAAGACGGAGGGTAGGCCAGGTACATGTTGCAGAGAGACAAGAGATCAGCAGAGGAGATGGGGGGGGGGGTGAAGGCAGAAGCAAAGAGGAAGGTCTTGATGTGCTTCCGGAACCAGATATGGTTCTCCTCAAGTTTCAGAGTTGCAGGGAGGCTGTTCCAGCTGGAGGCAGCAGCCGAAGACAGAGATCTACCACCAGCTTGTTTCTTTGAAAAACTGACCCTGAGGGAGTTAGAGGAGCAAATAGCTCAAGAGGGGAGGTATTTGCGTGGGGATAGGTGAAGTTATTTTGGACCCAGGCCCCAGAATGCCTTGTGGACATTTCAGAGGGTTTTGAATATAATCCTTGCATCCACTGAGAGCCAATGGAGACATTTCAGAGATGGAGAGATAGGCTCCCAGTGCTTGAGGCCAAGGACAAGTTTTGCAGTCCTGTTCTGGATTAGTTGAGGGCGCAGAGTAGAGGCAGGTAGATTTAGAAAGAGGCTGTTATAATAGTCCAACCTGGAGAGAACCAGAGCTTGGGAGACACTGAGCATCTGGGGGAAGGAGAGGAAAGGCAGAGTACCTCTGAGGAGGTGCAGTAGGAAGTTTGACTTTTTAGAGATATCAGAGATGTGGGCGGAGAAGGAAAGTGTGGAGTCAAAGATGACCCTGCGGTTCTTGGCCTCGCAGGTGGGGGTAGGCAGAGGGCCAAGGAAGGGCGGCCAGAGAATGAGGGGAAAGGAGGGTGAATGTGTGCCGATGAGGAGCATCTCGGTCTTGCTGGCATTCAGACAAAGATTGTTGGCGGCACATCAATCTTGAATGGCAGTTGGGCAATCGGAGATGGGAGAGAAGGTGGCCGAGGGCAGCCTGAAAATGTGTTGTCAGCATAGCACTGGAAATTGGAGCAGAAGATGGCAATGCAGTGGGCAAGAGTTGCCAGGTATTGGTTGAAAAGCCAGGGCGAGAAGTTAGACCCCACACCAGAGGTAGAGAGGGAGATAAATGATAAGAAGGACCCAAGTTGGACCTGGGAGGGTCGATCAGAGAGGAAAGAGGTCAGCCAGGCAGTACCTGATCAGTGATACTGAGGTTATTACGGAGACGGTTGATCAGGATGGTATGGTGACTGTGTCGAAGGCAGAAGAGAGGCCGAGTAGGATGTTTGTCAAGGTTGGAGAGCAGAGCTTCACAAATGTTCAAGAGAGCAGTTTCCGTGCTTCTGGCAGCTCTGAAGCCAGGCTGGTGGTCGTGGAGACAGCCAACAGAATTGGAATGAAGGTTAAGCTGAGAGATGGCCAGCTTTTCCAGGAATCTGCTCAGAAAAGGAGTAATGGAAATTGCGCAATAGTTAGCCGGACAAGAAGGGTCAGCTGCAGGTTTCTGGAGAAGCGGATGCACAAGGGAGTGCTTCAGAAGCTAGGGGAAGGATCTTGAGGCAAAGGAGTGGTTGCAGAAATTGGCAGGGGCCAGGGTGAGGGCATCAACGTGGTCCTTGATGGTTTTAGAGGAAGAGGGATGAACCTGTTTTGACGAGGCTTTCATAGATCGGACTTGTTAGGAAAGAGGTGTCTTTACAGCAGCTTTCCCTGCATTTCTATCGACCGCCAAACCTTTTGCTTTTATTTTTTTTTATCTGACCTGAACTTTTTGCAGTACAGACTTCAGCTTCACTACACTGGCTTTTGCTCATTTGTCATGGTGAAACTGACATGTCCTTCAGGCTGTTAGTATTGGGAAACATTGTTTTCCCTTCATCTGGGTAACTTGTCATCACTTCTGGTAATTGTATACTGCAACTTACAAAGCAGTACAATGGGGTACGTGTTTTGTTTTAGCCCTATGCTACACTCGGAAGATTTTTGATTACTTTAGGTAACCGTGAGGCACAAGCTGGTGGCAGCAGTTACCTTTTGCATTTATTTGGTGCGTTTTGATTTAGCCTAACCGTGTTTGGCTGCCTACTGTGGCTAATGTCCAAACATGGCAGTGCCACAAGGTTTTCTTTAGTTGCCTGGCCATCTTTTCACTAACCGTTCTTCCAGACCTGTTGGGACAGGGAAATCCTTATATGAACTTCCTGTGCCTGGGAAAGCTGAGGCTTTTCACTGCCTACTGCAGGGCCATGTGTGTTTGCTGCCAGGTAGTGGGTTGGGACTGTCTGGTCCCAATCCACAAACTGTTTTTGCTGTGTCTGAATGGTATGTATGAGCAGTGCCACCCGTGGTCCTGATTGGACCACTGCTGGGGGAAGTGTGTGTGTGTGTTTTTACATACATGGCCAACTCTTGCTGCTGTCCTGGAAGAGCCTTGTCTTGTATGTGATCTCTAAACGTCCTGCGAAGGAGCTTTGACCATTGGAGTGTAGGGAACATTCATTCTCAACATCGGCTTGTAGTCCTGCACAGAAGAGACCTTGGAAGTGCCCCTGGATCACCCAGTGGCTGCCCAGCTCAGATTTTTGTTCTACTGTGCTGCAGATGTCGCCTTTCCGCATTGAGCCCTGAATTTTGGGCATCGACAGCTTGTGCTAGAAAACTTCACCTTTGCCTAATTTCGTGGTTCCAGCATCAAAGCCTTTACATTGCAGGCCTCTCTCCTCATTCTCCCTGTTCGTGCCTGATGATGTTTCTAGACAAGTCGGATCTATGAAAGTCTTGTCAAAGCAGGTGCTCCTCCAGAACCATTAAGGACCACATTGGCACCCATGCTCCAGCCTTTGGCGATTTCTACTGTCACACTTTTGCCACTGGAACCTTCCCCTCCCCCTTTAAGCACCCCCTTGTGCACTCCCTTGTGCACCTTCTCCTTAAGAAGCCCTCTGCGGATCCTTCCTCTCCGGCAAACTATTGCCCGATCTCCATCACTTCTTTGCTGGGCAAACTCCTGGAAAAGCTGTCCATCTCCCAGCTTAATCTACATACTGAAACTGTTGGTTGTCTCCATGACCACCGGTCTGGCTTCAGAGCAGCCAGAAGCACGCAAACTGCTCTCCTGAACACCAGTGAAGACTTGCTTTCTAATCTAAACTCTTACCTTCCTTCTGTCCTCATTCTCCTTGATCTATCCTCTGCTTTTGACATGGTCAACCACTCCATCCTGCTGAATAGTCTCCGTGACAACCTGAGTGTATCTGGTCGGGCCCTAGCCTGGTTGACCTCCTTTCTCTCCAATTGACCCTCCCAGGTCCCACTTGGTCCTTTCCTCTCTTCTATCCCTCTATACTTGTTGTTTTCCCCAGGGGTCTAACCTCTCTCCCTGGCTCTTTCAGCACTACTTGGCACCTCTGGCCCATCTCATCTCTACCTTCTGTTCTAGCTTTCAGTGTTATGCGGGTGACACCCAGCTCGCCTTCAGGCTCCCCTCAGCCTCTGCTCCTTCTCTCATAACTTACTGTCTGTCCACAATTCAGGAATGGTGCGCCTCTAACAATCTCTGCCTTAATGCTAGTAAGACTGAGATCCTCCTCATTGGGGCACCTGCTCCCGCCTTCCCTCTCTCTGGCCTCCCACACTGGGCCCTCTACCTGCACCTTCCTGTGAGGCTAAGAACCTTGGTGTCCTCTTCGACTCCACCCTCTCCTTCTCTCCTCACATCTGTTGTCTCGAAGAAGGCACACTAATCAGTTGCACCTCCTCAGAGGTATTCTTCCTTTTCTCACTTTCCCCAGAAGCTCACTGTCTAGAGAGCCCTGGTCCTCTCTAGTCTGGACTACTACACCAGCCTTTTTCTGAATATGCCTGCCTCTACTCCCTCTACAACTAATCCAGAACAGGACTGTGAGACTTGTCCTTGGCCTCAAGCCCAAGGTTCATATCTCTCCAGCCCTGAAATGTCTCCACTGGCTCCCTGTGGCTGCAACGATCAAGTTAAAGAAACTCTGCATCATCCACAAGGCTTTCTGAGGCCGGGGACAACACTATATCCAACCTTTGAATGGATTGTGTCCTCCAACGTATTGCTCATCTTTATCTTTGACATGTAGGGTCCAGCTGCAGCTGCTTCAGACATTCTTCAGCAGAGGGCTCCCTGTGTCGATGGCATCAAATCAATGTCCCTCAAAGGCCTCCATCGAGGGTGATGTCATCGGATGTTATAAATAGCATGCACGGAGGCAGTTGCCTCAGTTCTGTTTTTTCTGCAAATGTGTTTGCTTCGTGAAACTCAGCATGCCTCGTACTTGTGTTAAGCATTTGCTGTTAGTTTCGATGATGTCTTTGTCTTCTACTCAGACGACACCTCGGTCCGGATTCAAGAAATGCCGGGACTGCGGCTCCAAGATGTCCATAAAGGACCCGCATAGTGTCTGTCGTGCCTCGGCGAGGGCCACGACACGGATACGTGCTCCAAGTGCCAGTTTATGACTGGAAAGGCCGTGAGGGAACGAAAGGGGAACCTCAAGGTAGGCAAGGTGTCCTAGCCCCATAAGTCCTGACCTGCTGGGCCTTCGACCAATGGGTCGAGAGGCCACTCTCCTCGGAGGAAGAAGGCCAACCGCTCATGGTCTAGGAGTGGTTCCTGCCAGTCTTTGTCTTCGAAGCGTTAGAGGAGAAGTCCTCACTGGTTGTCCTCCTCGTCTTCGTCATGCGGCACCCCTGAGAGGGTGACGTGCCTGTCCAAAAAAATCGACGCCGGCAAGATTGGAAGCTTTCCGTGTGGAGATGCTTACCATTTTTGATAAACAGGGCAACGCTCCATCCGTACCTTCTGTGGAAGCCGGCAAGGAGCGGTCTCGGGCGGAAACTTGCAGGCCCTTGAGCCAGAGTAAATGGCGTGATCCACATTGGGAGCCCTTGCGGCATCAGACAAGGTATTGAAGGATCACCCGAGCTGTGGAAAGAGGTAACAGTCTTAGACACCTTTGAAACCTTCGAAGCCCTCAAAGTCATCGGCGCTGCTCCAGTCGATGGTGCCAGTCTGGTCCTCCACCCTGGTCAGGCCTTCAATGCCTCTGTCAACGCCATCTGGGCCAATTTTACCGGCGCAGATCCCAGTGAAGGTTGACCCCTCAATGAAGGCAGTTGCAAAGTCTAAGTCGATGCCTTCCACGACTTTGAAGCCTCTGGGTACTACCTCAGAGAAAAGCTATGCCACTGTATCAAAAAAAGATTTTTTTTAAGTCCCTCACTTCCATTTTTGAGGAGGAGCGTTCGGATGAGGATGGTGTACCTTTTGGTCTCCAGTTTGGGACCCCTAATGTGCCTGAATGTGTCATTTTGAAGGGAGTGTAGGATGCAGGTTCTCTGTGATACTTTGCATAATGGAAGTGGTATACACACTTCTCGTGTACTGGATTTTGGCAAGCTAGACCCAGGGGAGCATGCCGACTCCTTGTACAGGCAACTTATGTCGAGAGTTGTGGAATATTTGGGCTAGTCTAGACCTGTGCATTATGATCCAGATGATCTAATGGACATTTTGGACAAGGGTACACCTACAGATCCAGTGTTACCATTCCATGTGGCTCTGCAGAAAAGGTTGTCCAGGAATTGGGAGACCACAGAGACTAATCCGGCAGTGAACTAGTCTCTTACAAGAAAATACTGCCCCTCCAGTAGCAACCCTGGCTACCTGTCGACTCACCCCACTCCCGAGAGTGTGGTGATCCAGGCAGCCAAAGCTACCTCGAAACAGGCAGCATTCCCTACCATCCCTCCTGATAGGGACGATAAGTGCATGGATCGATGGGCGCGTAAGGTATTTTCGGCAGGGAGTATGGCATTGAAGTTGGCCAACTCCACTTGTGCCCTGGCAAAATGTTTGTAAACTCTGTGGGAGTGCATCTCTATTGCGGCAGAGCATATTCCCGAAGGGGGAAAAAAAGGGACAGCTTCCTGGCTATTAAGAACCTTCCCTCCCCCTTTAAGCACCCTCCTTAAGAAGCCCTCTGCAGATCCTTTCTCTCTGGCAAACAATTGCCTGATCTCCATCACTCCTTTCCTGGCCAAAACGCCTGGAAAAGCTGTCCATCTCCCAGCTTAATCTACATACTGAATCTGTTGGTTGTCTCCATGACCACCGGTCTGGCTGCAGAGCAGCCAGAACCACGGAAACTGCTCTTAGCATCTAGAAGAATGGCGAGACGTTACTTCAGATGCTTGGGCTCTGTAAAAAATAGCCCACGGTTACTGCCTTCCGTTTATAAAGAAGCCTCAGACCAATCCACCGGGGAATCCCTCTTTGAGGTTTCCGGATCCACTCCTTGTGCAGGAAATATTGACCCTGCTAGAGCAAGGCACTATAGAACCAGTGCCTGTGGCAGAGAGGAACAAGGGTTGGTATTCCCCTTATTTTTTGATTCCCAAGAAGGACAGGGGACTGAGACCCATCTTGGACTTGAGATACTTGAACAAGTTCCTCAGGAAGGACAAATTGAAGATGGTCACTCTTTCTCAGATCCTTCAGACCCTCCAACTACAGGATTGGTTGGTGTCATTGGACCTTCTGGATGCTTATTTTCATGTGCCGATCCATCTCAAGCACAGGAAATACCTGAGGTTTGCCAATGGCGGCTCATACTATCAGTTTTGAGTCCTGCCGTTTTGGTTGACCTCCGCCCAGAGGGTCTTCACCAAATTGGTGGTGGCAGCGCATCTCGGAGATGGAGGGATGGGAGGGATTCACGTCTACTCTGGACGATTGGCTGACAGGGCGCTTTCTCCCGAGCAAGCTTTGGATCATCTCAATGTTACCTGTCACTCCGTTTACAGACTGGGCTTCTCCCTCAATTTCAAGAAGTCCCATATGACACCTTCCCAACAGCTCCAGTACATCAGGGCTGTATTAGAAACAACATTGGGCAAGTGCTCGCTGCCCAGGGTGAGGGCTCAACACATTCTCCAGATGGTAACCAAATGCCAGAATGCCCAGAGTCTTCCGGCCTTCGAATTCTTGAGGTTGCTCGGCCTCATGGCATGCTGCTTTTATCTGGTGCCAGAGGCCCGCCTGAGAATGAGATCCCTTCAGTTGGCATGCCGATCACTATGGTCCCGATTCTCAGGGCGGATGTCGGACCACCTTCAAATTCCTTTCAGTCTCGCAAGGTCTTCTGTGGTGTTCCTGCAAGAAAAATCTTATGAAAAGAGAATACTTTTTCACAGGGTGGGGAGCTCACGCCAACGATCTGACAGTCAGCGGTCCTTGGTCTGCATCGGAGTCCAGACTACACATCAATCTTTTGGAGCTGAGAGCAATCAGGCTAGCGTTGAAAGCTTTTCTGCCGCCTGTACGGGGAAGGAATCTCCTGATAATGACAGACAACACAGTGGCCATGGACTACCTCAACAAGAGAGGAGGCGTCTGGTCACTACCACTGTGCAGAGAAGGTGCAGAGAAGCAATGCAGCTCTGGTTCTGGGCAATTCAAGAAGGAATCTCCCTATCGTCAGTTCACCTAGCCGGAGAGGAGAACACAGGCAGTCTCCCACAGGTGGGAACTAGCTCAGGAAGTCCTTCAAGAGATCTTTGCCCTTTGGTGAACCCCTCAAGTGGATCTGTTTGTGACTGGTGCCAACCGGAAGTGCGAACAGTACTGCTCAATGGCATTTCCTCCGAGACGAGCTCTAGGAGACGCGTTTGTGGTGGATTGGGATTTCCCACTACTGTACACGTGTCCGCCAGTCACCGTCATTCCTCAAGTTCTCAGACGGTTGAGAAGGTTCGGGAACCGCATGCTCCTCAATGGCCCAGGAGAATGTGGTACCTGCACCTTCTGGACATGTTCATCTGTCCTGTGATATCTCTTCCACAAAGAGAGGATCCTCTCTCGCGTGAGTAAGGTCGGGTTCTCCACCCAGAGGTCAAGACTCAGAACCTTCACGTGCGGTTTCTGAAAGGCTGATAAACAAGGATTGGGACCGCCCAGATGACGTGATGGAGGTGTTGCTTTTCGGCCAGAAGACCAGCAACAAAGTCTCTGTACCGTTGCCGTTGGAGTAAGTTTTGCGACTGCTGCAGAGAAGAAATGTTGATCTTTTTCAGTGTATAGACTCCGGATGTTCTATCCTTTTTGCTTTCATTAGCACACAAAGGTCTTCAGGATGCAACCATTAAGGGTTACCTCGAAGCGCTTTCGATATTTAAGCGCTCATTAGAGGACTGTTCCTATTTCAAGATCCACTGGTAAATCAGTTTCTAAAAGGGCTCACAAATGTGTTCCCGCCATCGACTTTTCAGGTTCCCCTTTGGGACCTTAACTTGGTTTTGAAGTTTCGAATGTGTTCCCCATTTGAATCCTTGCACACATGTCCATTGAGGTTGTTGACCTTTAAGACAATACTATTGGTTGCTAGAAGACTGAGGCACGTAGAGTGAGCGAGTAGCAGGCACTTTATTCCAAGCCATCCTTTACTGTATTCCACAAGAACAGGGTTGTGTTGAGAGTGAAACCCTCTTTCCTACCTAAGGTGGTTTCGGACTTTCACAAGTCCGAAAATTGTGCTGCCAGTCTTCTATCCTCCTCAGGCAAGGACCCTTCTGAGGGCTTGCCCGCTCATTCCACCAGGAGAATGGCCGCTTCGACAGCCCTACAAATGGGTGTCCCTAGTAAAAACATCTGTGATGCTGCAATCTGGTCAATACACACGTTTACTAAGCATTATTCTCTGGATACTTCCCATGCTCGGGATGTTGCTTTTGGTAAGTCAGTACTTTACTCTGTCCTTTAAAAAAAAAAAAAAAAAAAAAAAAAAGTCTACATTCTTCACCCTCCTCCAAACATGGATACTGCTTTGGGTGTCTGTCAAAGATGAGGAATACGCTGGAGGACACAATCCATTTGAAGAACAAGTTACTTACCCCTCGTAATATTCTTTCAACTGGATGTTCCTCCAACGTATTCCTCATCGCCCTCCCATCCTACGTCTCTGTAGAATTTCCCATGCTATTACAGCTTTCGTCCCAACAAGGCTGGGTACGTCAGGCCTGCATTATTGGCATCTACTACACGAGGAGGGGAAAAACAGAACTGAGGCAACGGGCGCCGTGCGTGCTACTTATAACATCCAATGACATCACCCTTAACTGAGGCTTTCGAAGGACATTGACTCGACGCAGGGCGTTCTCTGCTGAAAAATTTCCAAAGCAGTCGAAGCTGGACACTACATGTCAAAGATGAGGAATACATTGGAGGAACATCCAGTCGAAAGAACGTTACCAGGGGTAAGTAACTTGTTCTTCTGTTCCTAAGCATCTTCCTTCTCGAGCCCTCAGATGATCCTCCTCCAACTCACTGAGGGTCAGATGCTTCTCCATGCAGAGAATGGGGAGGGGGGGTGTCGATCACTGTCCTTGGCTGGGGCCTCCCTCTCGAACAGCCTCCCTGCCTCTCCCAAATTTGAGCGGGGCCACTTTAGGTTCCGGAAGCAACTCAAGACGTTCCTTTTCCCTTCTGCTTTCTCTCTCCCTGACTGCTGCGCATACTGGTTAACTGGCCTCACCCACTGAACTTACAGGGACCAGGCTCCTGCACGATTAGTTGCCCTTGCTGCACTGCCTCCGGGCCTCCAAATCACTTATTGACTGTATCTGCAAACCTACAGTCCCCTGACTCTCCCTGGCAGCACTTAAGAGTTCCTTTGCACTCTCCCACCTCACCCCCCACACTTCTACCCCTCCCTCCCGCCCTTGCGCAATCTGAATGACACAAGGCCTAGTAAGATCATTGTTTTTTTTATGGCTTTGCTTCCTCTTTTTGCGCCTAGAAACACTTGTGTACAGGCGCGTTATAAGTGACTTATCGTATCATGTAAGGGTAGGCGAAGTCCAATCGCGACGTGTGTCCCCATACGTTGCCGTCCATTGCTGGCTGCTTTCCGCATCAAGTTCTTCTGCATTCTCCATCCTGAAGAATTAGTGGAGAAGTGCTTGAACCTGCAATCCCTGGACATCAAGGACCGTAGCTAAAGGTGGGAAAAGGGATCTTATACCCAGTTCAGAAGAACTGCCAAATCCTAAGAAGAATCAGAGTATGGCGGTGACTTGCCTGAACCTCCCATCTGCCTTTTAAAAGTTTAAAACTTTTTGAAACATTTGTAACAGTATGGCTTTGACATTGCTTGCTCGTGCAAGCATTCTGAAAGTGGGTGGACACTATATTTTCTAGAACAACTTGTCCTCTACCCCTGGCACTCTTCATTGGACCCCAGAAGCACTCCATTAACCTTTTATTGTCTCAAAAAACTGTTTGGAACTTTGGTGAACCTTTTTGGTACAAGGCCCATTACGTTGATGGACGTTTAAAGTTAGTGCTGTATCTCTCCGGACCTGTAGTGCTGCATACTTATACTTTACTTCCTTTGCAGGGGATTGTTATGTATTTTGGCCTACTCCAGTGATTGTATATATGTATCTTGTATTTACTGTTGGGTGAATTTAAATGCTAGTAGTCATTTTTCATAGTTATATGGCCATAAATAAGTATTTTTATAACTGTTTGTGTGTTCCTTGACTTTTCACTGTGTGTACTCATTGGGGACCCCCTGAGACTTAGCTTTGGCCACTCGTCCAACTACCTTGAACTGTTTTGTCTTCAGCTCCCAGAATTGTCCCTGTCACTAAAGTATGTTAGCCTTTTATACATCTGTCTGCTACGCCAGAGTATAGAAAATCAGTCTTAACGAGGTCTTGCAGAACTTGTGGAACGTTTCCTTTATAGACCTCCGAGTGTCCTCCGTATGCACTATACCATAGCACTGGCTAACATTCTCTGTGTGACTCTACTTCTAGACTGCAGAAGATGAAATGCATGGAGTAATTTCTTCAAACATTACAGAAATGAAAAGGATTACATAATTTGGAAATTATTCTGATAGCGCTGTTCTGGCCTCAGTAGATGTAGCTCTCAGAACTCCCCCTTACAACAAGATTTCTGATGCTTCCTTTTGGATAACGAGGAACTCTGTTCTCAACCCGTTCCTGCCGTTAACTGAACGTGAACTTGAGGCTGGTGCCTGAAACATTAACTTGGGTGCAATTGGGTAACTCTGACAAGACTCTTGTCTGTGCGGCCAAGAAGGAATCCGCAAGCAGCACAAGTGTAAATTGCTAGGCTGCTGTCATTGATCTTTTCAAAAGCAGTCCAACCCACTATATGCTGTATTCCACACTCTTCATAGGTTGGCAATATATATTGCCACACTCAAGTTACAATTCTGTTAGCAAGTCCTCTTTTTTTTTTATAAAGTGTCAGGGTAAAATGTGTGAAGAAGCTGTAGTCTTCAGTTCATATCACAACAATTTAGACATTGAAGCACATCATAATAAATTGATGCAGAGACAAAAACCACACATGGAAAAGTCGTAACAGACATCTAAAAGTGCCAGTGCAACATTCCTAAAAGCATACTATCATCTGAAAGTGAGAGTGCTTTACATAAAAATCTCAACATTTATTGCACATAGTCATAGTGGTGTAGGTGCAATCATCCAATGACAAACTATCATCACCCTAAGAGAATACAACCAAACCAGACCAGAGGCCAACGAGTGTGCTATAAAGCACAGGTTGAAAAGACGTGCAACACATATATAGTAGGGCATCAATGGGACAAAGGGCCTCATCACGAGTTCGGTGGTAATGCGGCGGTTTTCCAGTCGAGCCTAAATGGCGCTAACGCCAAGCCCCCCGGCGGATTGTCCGCCAGATCACAAGTTTTCGTGCACGCGCACAGGGACATGGCGGTAGCGCTAATAGCGCTCGACGGGAAGACCCCGTAAATCCGGCGCACCGCGCGCTACCGCCATACTGCGCTAATAGCGCGCGGGAAATGCGTCACCGCCAGAACGGGAAACAAAGCGGCGGCCATCTTGGAAATCACAATCCATCGGATATCACAGCCCTGGAAGCCATCCACCCCTGGGAACACTGAATCATGTCACAGGAGCGCACTAGGGGCAAGTCTGCCCTGGACAGGGTGAGGAAGCTCACATTTAGCGACCAAGAGCTGGCCGTACAGGTGGAGGAGGCTTAGATCCACCATGAAGAGCTGCAGTAGTAAATAACCAGTGGCCAGCGCCGAGCACAGATTTGGCGCAACATCAGCCAAAGGGTAACTGCAGTGGGGCGCGTGCCCCGGGATGCCGAGGATTGCCACAAGCACCTCAATGACTTGCGTGTGAGAGTCCGCAGCATCCTCTCACAGCACAGGAGTGCAAGCAGGCGCACTGGACGAGGGCCACCAGCACCACCCCCACCCGAACTCACACCCTGGGAGAAGATGAGTGCCCTGATTGACATCGGCACCATCGAGGGAAATGGTGGCGCGGATGCAGGCACTGGCATTGACCCGACTGCAAGTGAGTCCCACCCCAAATGCATGCAACTGAAAGTACCACACATGCACACCCTGAGTGAATGATTGTGAAGAAATGTGTGTGAGGCACTGCAGACACCCATTAGTGACCCTTGATACATTGAACCATAGTGCTGCCTAGACTGCCCTGCATGTGCAGTGCATCAATAGAAGGGCCAGGGGACAGACGTCCATAGCCATGGGACAGCTATGTAGAGTGTGAGTGTGCAAGAATACACCCCCAGGACCCTGAGCGCAGTGCACCCCAACCCTGCATGTGATCTTGTCACACAAACATTACCATGCAGTGTACCTCCATACTCGCACATCACACCAATCACCACATGGTGACTGAACAAAATGCAAGTTGAATGCATAATTGATACTGTCAACAATCCCACTTGATGGCATGAACTGCGTGATAGTTATGTAGGTTGCCTTGAATGCAATCCACACCCTATGTACCCCACAGGCACATGGCAAACCCCACGGGATGAAGATGATGGGGAGGAGGACACACCATCACGGCGCCCGACGCAGCGAGCCTCGACCAGCACCACCACCCCACAAAGGGGCCGCACGGAAGGGAAACGACGCAGGCCACATCCCACATCACCATAACGCAGCCCAACCAGACCGCTGCAGCACCCACATGTCTGCAGGGAGTCCGCAGCCAGCTCGCCCCAAGCCACCAGGCATAGCCCCGATGCAGAGGGAGTCACCTGTGGATCGGAGTACGACGTGGGAGTGACACTTCCACGTGCGCATCAGGTCTGCATTCACCCGGAAGCAGTGACGCTGAAGGGATGGGCACGCCACAGGGGACACCAGGGCCAGGCACACTGCTATCACAAACACCACCTGTGCATGTGCATCGTGTCTGCACACCACAGCCAGACACGCCATCATATGGCAGCCCAGAACACTGGCACTCAGAGCCCAGCAGCCCAATACCAGCCGGCAACATGTCCCCATGCAGCCCCCCACCCCAACAGCGCACAAGTGGCAGGCCGGGACCTAGCACACCAGGGGTACCCTTCATCACGGGGGCAGCAGTGATGCGTCGACTGGACGTGATCGAGGCCAAACAGGCCAAAGTTGAATCCATGGCCAAGTGCACAGCCGGCAGATCAAGGCCATCAGTGCATCCATACGCCATGGATGCAAGTACATTGCGCGAGACAGTACGCGCACACGCAGAGTGGTGGAGCAATGCACTGCAACCCTGACAGGGTTTGGTCAAAGGGCGAGGGAGTTGTGCGAGGCAGTATCAGCACTTGCTGAGCAGACAAGGGAGGGGGAACAACCTTCTCCGTCAGCACATGCAAGCAACCGGGTCAGTTCCATCGACCTCCACTACACCCACGGAGGGATCCCTTGAGCCGTCTCCTAGGCGCCGTTCAATGCGCCACCTGAGCTCACACACACCAGAGGGGCCTGGACATGGAAAGCGCCCACGACCATCGTAGTTGGACATGGCATCGTTGTGGGTGCCATGAAAACAAACATGCACCTACCTGCACTGTTGTGGGGAGTTCACTGGGAGGTGGGGGGATTGTGTGCTGGGTGTTCACTGGGGCGAGGGGGGATTGTGTGCTGGGTGTTCACTGGGGGGAGGAGGGATTGTGTGTTGGGTGTTCACTGGGGGTAAGGGAGATTGTTAAACTGAGAATAAATCACATTTCAAAATTCACAAAGCATGTACAGTAGTGATTGTGATTAAGTGACCTTTAATGTTGAAGTGACATGTGCAAAATGTAGCAGTCACCCGTATAAAAAAACAATAAAAAATCATCAATCAAGCCCTGTCTGGCCAACCTCCCCTCCCTCAGCCCAACCCTTTGTGCACGTGCAACACCTTCCGGCACGTCATCACCTTCACTCCCATCCTCCGGTGGCTGCACATGAGCATCAGGGGGCAGTGACACATTCCTACGACAGCAGATGTTGTTCAGCATGGCACATGTCAGTACAATTTTTCCAACTTTTTCAGGTGCATACATCAATGCCTCTCCTGTACGTTCTAGGCACCGGAAGCGTGCCTTCAGCAGTCCAAATGCCCTCTCCACGCAGATCTGTGTACGACCATGGGCAATGTTGTATGCCAGCTCTGCTGCAGTGTGTGAATGACTCACAGGGGTCATGAGCCATGTGTACTGGGGATATCCAGAATCACCTGCAGGGGAGAGAAAGCAGGTTTGGGGAGAAGGTAAGTTCAGTGGGTGTACAGGGCTCGGTCATCATTGTCATATTGGCGTACTTGTCATTTGGTCACTAACATTGTGGTGTGTGATGTGCTACGAGCAGCATTGATTCAATGAGGTACTTACAACTTGGTACGCCTCTGTTTCAGAATCTAACAGTACTCATTCACATGTCACTGTGGAAGTGGACCCTTCCATTTGCTTGTGCATGCGAGAAGTGGCTACCTCATATGTCATTGCCATTCCCTTTGGCTGCTGTTTGCGTTTGCTGGTTGTCACTATTGTGTACTGTTCTCCAGGCATTTCATTGGCCATTCAGGGGACAGTGTTTGTGGGATGTACATTGGCATTAATCAGACTACGTATGTGTGGTGCTTTTGTGTATGTGCCAACTTTTGTTACATTTGCATGATTGTCGGGTGGGCAGGGTGGGATGACTGTACTGTGTCAATGTGGGAAGCCATAGTGCTACTCACAGGAGGCTTTGTGGTGGTAGGCCTTCCATATATCACTGTGCTGTAACATGTCTTTTACATCCTGAATGGGTGTCTTCTGCTGTGTTGGACATGTCCAAGGTTTCTAGTGCAAGGTGCTTGAATGTAAATGTTGCACTGATGGGGCTGCCTATTAACATTCAGGGATTTCATTGTGTGTCACCAGCCCCATCTGTGTATTAACATGCATTACGGTATATATTTGTACTTAACCAGCAGCCATGTGTTTTGCCCTTGGTGCCTTTCAATATACGCTGGCAGGGTACTGTTGGGCAGGACAATGGAGTCGTGGGTGGATCCTGGGTAGTGGGCACAGCAGTGGCTGAAGGTGAGGTCGGGGCCACATGTCATCTGCACATTCAGGAAATGGTAATTTTTCCGGTTTCTGTAGGCTGCCTCATGTGCCTGGGGTGGTACGAGTGCTACATGTGTGCAGTCCAGGGCTGCTATTACATTCGGAACTTGGGCAATGGCATGGAATTGACCCTTCAGCTGGTTCACCTGTGCCTCTGTGGCAGGCAATGCAATGTGCTCATTCACATGATTCAACAGTGCATCCTGCACCTGTCCCAGCATGCACTGAATGTGGACTGGGCCATACCATGCATCATGGCAACAGTGTGTTGGTAGCTGCCAGTCCCGAGGAATTGTAGCACAGACACAAGCTTCACAAGCGGAGGTACTGCTGTGATGATGGCTATACGGCTGTCGATGTCAGCCTGGATTGTGTCCAGGAACTGGGTGATGGTTGCTCTGTCCAGCCGATATTCCAACTGGCCATCAGTCAGGGCCCAGGGTGTTGGCCTGACGCTGGGAATGGCTGGCCGCCTTGCTGGTGCTGCTCTCCTCCTCCTCCTCCTCCTCCCCCCCACCAACCCCTGCGCTCCCAGGGCCCTGGCCTGGTTGGCTGGCCTCTGTAGCTCCAGGCGCAGCAGGTAGAAGTCCACATCAAGGCTCCCGGCTCCAAATGGCAGCATGGTGTTTGGAAGTGTGTGTTGTGCATGGGTGGGTCCTTTGTAGGCCTCTGATTTGCATTGGTTTCACCTGGGCCCTTATTGCTGTGGCCTGTGTTCATTTACCTCCAGCACTTTGCTGGGGGTATTGTCGGCGGATTGTCCGCCGCTTTTCTGGCGCTAATTGCGCCTATGCCAGACTCGTGATTTTTATGTTTTAGCGCAAATGGTTACTGGTTGTAATGGTGCCGGCGGTATTTGGACTCGTGATCCGATGGACCCTTAAAATCGGTGCTGATAGCGTTACCGCCGATTTTAAGGGTTACCGCCCAACTCGTGATGAGGACAAAAAAATAGAGCGCGATTGTAGTAGCTCCAGTGCTGACCACACTAGTTTCGACAACCTGTTCCTACTGTTGTCTTCCTGAGGGCCAATCCCCCTACACAAAAAAAATCAATCAGAATGTACAACATCGTAGTAACTACCATCCTAATCACAACATAAAGCCAAACACCATATTTATATAAAAACACTTATAACAAATTACCTGTGCTAGAGATGTGCGCATGAACCAATAACAGCCCCTCATTTAAAGCTTCATATCTCAGAGCTGCACAAAAATTAGATGGGATCAGTATATCTCCCAGATCTCAAGGATCCCTCATCCAAAAATAATGATCAGCTATCTACACCTAGACAAACTGCCATACCTGTAAAAATGACTCGTCACTACTAAGAGTTTTGCAACCTCATCGAACAATCCCAGGCTTTACTGCTTACCATAGCTCTGTGAAAACATAGCCCAAAATAAAAAGGGGATCAATTGGATTCCCAGTCTCACATGTAAATTAGGACTGAGGCAATTACCAGAGCCTAAACGTGCTACTACACTTAAAAACATGTTTAACTTTCCATGTTCATACCTTGTGCATCCATTTGCAACATAGCGGCTCAATTAAGGGCTTCACAGGATTTGCTCATTCAGAACATGCCAAATATTCACACATCTGAGCGTTACACAGCTCTGTGTGAAGACTGAGAAAACCAGGTTGCCGTAATATTTTAAAGCTCTTGTATTAACCCACAAACCAACCGGAAATTAACTATATAATGGGGTTATAATTCTCAGTAAACTCTCACATAGTTTAATCCAAAGTGCAGCCTTCACTCATTTCCCTTGCTTTCAACCCACTAAATGCACTGTTCAATAGCACTTTTGTGACTGGCTTTCATGCACAGATATTGTTCTGGGCTCCTGTAAATGGGACATTTCCGCAATTTGGCTTTCTTGCGGAGACCAGAAAAAAGTGAGCATAAGGCAAGTCGAGATATTTCTGTAGATTGTTACATTACAATCTCCAATGCCTCCATGGAACTTTTCTTTGGTTCTACACTTCCTTATGCATAAAGGTTTTACACTTTTGCCAACCTCTGCTTTAGATCTGCCATTATTAACATCTTTCTTGCTCTCCATTTCCTGTGCAAAACATATTGGTAAGCCTTAAGGCCGGGGATCCAAAGATACTTACCTTAGGTTTGAGAGAAACAAAGTAGCTTGAAAGCGGTGTCTGTCTTTATTCTTTAAGATCTATTGGAATTGCAGCTGAATTAGTAAATTGTTCCGTACACCTACGTTCCTTACCCTTTCCTCCATACTGTATGGGCGTTCCTCGCTAGGGGATGGGAGACGGAACCTTTTTCACCAGAAAAAATACTCCTCCTCTTTAAATTTAGAGGCGCACAGGGGCGTGGGCCTGGGAGCATGCACTCTCCTGACTCTGCCCAATGGCGGCATTCCCCAGTCCCCTTTTCCGAGTAGAAGGGAACAGACCGCTTTCCCCAGATATACTGGGTTTTTCTACAGCCTTGTAATTCCACCCGCTCTTCCCCAGATACTGTCAATTGTCTTTTGGTCTTTAATCAGGTACTCGGTCCTCTGGCACCGCGCTCCTCCCCGGCGCATGTCGATTTTAGCAGGTGTCAAGCCTGCGAAGGGCTCTTCCCTACGTCGGATCCCCCCACGCTCTGCCTCTGCTGCCTTTGCCCCAAACATGGCTGGAAGGGTTGTACCGTGTGTGATGCGCTTACACCGTGTGCTCTGAAGAACAGGTTAGCTCGGTGGAGGGAGCTATTTGAGAAGTCGTCTCCAGAGGACTTGTTGGAATTCGTCGGACACAAGTCAAGGCCCAAGGTAAGGCCAGCCTATCCTTCAGCGTCGCTGGACAGATACACCCTGCAACCAGCAAGGCAGAGTACGTTCAGGCACCAGCAGCCACACTCTACTCCGTCAATACCACCTGCCACTCCACCAGCCTTCGAGGGCTGTTTTTTTTAGAAGTTCCTCACGCTTATGAGGTCCCCTCAGATGAGTGCCATCCTTTGTGATGTGATCGGGGACATGCAGTCTCCAGTCCCGCCTCCTGCGCCCACAGTAATTCCTCCTATGGCTCCAGCACCTTAGGCCCCCGTGCAGCCCCAGCTGCCCACGCCGTGTGTTCGATTCCAGCTTTCCTGCCTACTACAGTTAGGCGATTCCACAGCAGCCTCCGGCTACGGTCTCCACACCTCAGCCTTTGAAAACCAACACTCCTCCAACTGCTCCGGACCAGCTGGATACCCTAGTGGACACGGATGAAGAGGAGGTACCCGACCTCTTCAGCCAAGGCCTTTCATGAATGTCTCTCAGGTTTGGCTGAATGCTTGCGGCTTCCGCAACCTGAGGTTGAAAACCCGAGGCGGGCATCCTGGCCGAGGTCCTCACTCTACGCCCCGCGGCTAGAACAGGGATCCCAATGCCTAAGGACGTTGTCGCTTTGGCCAAAAAGGGGTGGCTTAGACCTTAGGCCCAGCCTACCAATCGGCGCCTCAAAGCCAAGTACAGGCAATTGGAGGGGGATCCACTCTTGCTGTCGGCGCACCCTCAACCACACTCATCAGTGATTGCTGTGGCCTCACTCTACTCTAAGCCTCAGTCGTCCTTGGCCACCTCGTCTTCGGCTCTTCTAGGCAAGGACGAGAACATCTTGGAGTCTATGTAAATCTGCCTGCCTCTACTCTCCGCCCTTTCCAACTCATCCAGAGCAGGACTGCGAGACTTGTCCTTGGCCTCAAGTCCAGGGACTGTATCTCTCCAGGACTGAAATCACTGCACTGGCTTCCAGTGACTGCAAGGATCAAGTTCAAAACCCTCTGCATTGTCCACAAGGCCGCCTGGGGCCTTGGGCCAAAATACCTTCAACTCTCTCTTCCTAATAATCTTCCTTCACGAGCTCTTCGCTCATCCGCCTCCAACTCCCTCAGGGTCAGCCGCTTCTCGAAAGGACGAGTTGGGGGCAGATTTTTCTCTGCTGCAGGGGCCTCCCTCTGGAACAGCCTTCCTGCCTCCCTGAAACTTGGAGAACCATCTCCGGTTCCAGAAGCACCTCAAAACCTTCCTCTTTGCCTCTGCTTTCTCTCCCCCTCTCCCCTGCTAATGCTACTGAAACTGCACTGAATCTGCAACTGGGCCACTCACCGTTCTCGGTCCTTGGCCCAGCCACTCTCCCCTGCACTGCCTCCATGGCAACCCCTGCACTACGGGACTTTGTCTGTATCCCTACAGCCCCCCTTCCCAGCACTTATCTGCACTTACTTCGCACTTGCCACCAGCTGGCCCTTGTTATTTATCCTGTTTGCTGTATGCTATTAACCCTGTACTGCACTTTTTCCTCTCACTTTTCCCTTTCCCTCTACCCTTTGCACTTGCGCGATCTGAATGACACCTGGCCTAGTAGGATCGTTGTCTGTCTCCCCTTGTCCCCCCCCACCTCGTCGCGCCTTGAAACACTTGTGTATAGACACGTTACAAATGCCATATCATATTCCAACGCCTCACTACACTTTTGTCAGTCTAATGCAGACACCGTGCTTGCAGCTGTTAATTCGAGGCTTTGGCTGGAAATAGCCGACTTACTCGTAGAACATCCGGTGCACAGTCAGGCACGTTTCAAGGGGGGACTGGCAGAAGCAAAAATGGTGCCCCAGGACATCATGGAGTCCACTGTGGTGCATATAGACACCTCAGGCCGTGCCATCTGCATCGCCACATACATGAGAAGGACCGCCTGGCTACGGGCTAAAAAGTTCAACCCGGACAACCAGGAACACATATTGGACCTTCCATTCGAGAGTGGCAATCTTTTTCATTCCACCATTGATGAGGAACTTGATAAGAACAACAGTTCCCAGACTGTTAAATCCTCATCTATCCTCACTAAGGCCACACCCAAGACGTACAGCCAGACGCATCAGTGTTCCGACAAGGGGCGGGGCATTCGGCAGGTACTGGGGCTTCCAGGAACGGAGGTCAAGACAGCCGGACCGGTCTCCAAGTCTGCACCGCTGCAAGCAACACAAGGCGTGGAACAATGGCTTCTTTCAGTCCCCCTCCTCGGTCCCAGCTTCCGAGGGAAAGAAGGCATGACACACCCCCCACGCCCGCACCCCCCACAGGCTACCGCCAACCGGCTCCTCCCTCCCTCCCCTCCCGCAGATTGGAACAACAACTCTGCTGGTGGAAATTCGATCGCTCATAGAGAGCCAGGCAGTGGAAGAAGTCCCAGCCTCCCAGTGGGGTATGGGCTTCTACTCCTGGATTTTCACCATACACAAGAAGAACCAGGCTGACCTGAGATTTGTGTTGGACCTTTCTACTTTGAACCTGTCCCTGTCTCTTCAGAAGTTCAAGATGGTTATCCCAGCGCTGATTGCAGAGACTCTGTGCAGGGGAGACTGGATGTGCTCCCTGAATCTGAAGGACGCTTACCTACACGTTTCAATTTGGCAGCCTCCTCAAGCCTTCCTGAGGTTCAGGATCATGGGCTTCCATTTCCAATACAAGGTTCTACCCTTCGTCAATTCAGCCCCCAGGGTCTTTACCAGGCTTATGAATGCAGTGGCAGCCCTTTTCCGGTCTCAAGGTCACCATGTCTAACCGTACCTGGACGATTGGATCGTCGGGGCGATATCCCCAGAGGCGGTCCATCACACCGCCTCCACCCTCGTGAATAAACTCCACGAATTGGGATTTTCATCAATCTCAAGAAGTCTGCAGCCGATGCAGTGTCTAGTGTTCCTGGGCCTCATCTGGGACATGAGTTCCGAGATTTTTCCCCACGGAGGACAAGATCACAGCCATCAGGAGGGCCACAGGGCATTTTCTCAGCTGAGCAGTGACCTCAGGTTGGTGAAACCAGCACCTCTTGGGGATCATGGCAGCGTTTTTACTGGCAGTGCCTTACACGAGGGTCAAAATGAGAAGATTGCAGCTGCACTTCACAGCCTCATGGAGTCAGGAGCTGGGTTCCCATGCGGAACTTGTCCCCATTCCTCCCTTTCTCCACCAGGACCTTGTCTAGTGGAGCACGGACTGCAACTTGCGGATAGGCAGGCCCACCCGGCAGTCGGCACCACAACGAACCATAACCATGGATTCCTCCCTGGATGGTTAGAGGGCAACCCTGGACAATCGCAGCATCCATGGAGTTTGGTAGGAGGCCCATATCATTTGGCTAGAGTTGAAGGCGATCTTGCTCGCTCTTAGGGCCTTCCTGCCGCTTATCAATGGAAAGACGATCCTCATTCAAACTGACGATTCCACCAGCATGTATTACATCAACAAGCAGGATGGCACCAGGTTTCCTCCCCTATGCAGTCTGGAAGTAAGCATTTGGTAGTGTGCTCTGGAGAACAGCATTGACTTCAGCACAATCCACCTCCTGGGGGAGGCCAACAGACACAGCAGATTAAGTGCGGACAATTACGAATGTCAATTGAACGATCAGGTCCTTCAGGGGATCTGCAGCAGATGGGTGCAGCCACAGGTGGACCTTTTCGCCACCTGGTACAACAGGAACTGCCCTCAGTTCGTGTCCTGGCAGGGACAGAGCCTTGGCTCCTGAGCGACGCCTTACGGTTGCAGTGGAGCAGAATGAATGCATATGCATTACCTCCCACTCCCCTGGTCCACAGGGTTATCTGCAAGATGAGGGAGTCACGTCACCTCAGCATCATTCTGATAGCGCCATGGTGGCCAGTGAGACCATGGTTCTCAGAGCTGCTCAGCCTCTCGGACCAGCCTCCGATTCACCTCCCATTGGGCCCAGCTCATCTTCTATCGCATCAAGTTAGCCCTCTCAGCGTGGTTCCTGGGCAGGTCACACTAAGGCTTCTGCGCCTGTCGCAGACTAACCTAGACATCATACAGGGTGCTAGGAGAAATGCTACTAGGAGCCCGTACAAGAGCAAATGGACTAGGTTTTGCCACTGGGCGGAGTCAAGGGAAATTGATCCGCTTTCTTGTATGTTGGATCACGTACTATCCTTTTGTGCACACCTCGCACACTCAGGGGTGCAAATAGACACATGCCGCATACTTGGCGGCCATTGTAGCCTACCGGACCTCGGAGAAGGATGTTTTCTCGTCCTCCAACCTGGTGGTTAAGACATATGGAGGCCCTCACCGGGCTCTAACCACCTATCAAGAAGTCACACCCCGTGTGGGACCTCAATGTAGTGTTGACGCCCTGGCGCACAAACATTTTGAGCCAATGGTGTCAGGCGGACATCTGGCTAGTCACCATTAAGACATTCCTCTTGGTGGGTCTTACGTCTGCACGCAGGTATAGTGAAATCCAAGCACTGGTGGCTTCAGAACTACACTACCTTTCATAGAGACAAGGTGGTCATGCAAACACATCCCACGTTCTTACCAAAAGTTGTCTCTGTGTTCCACCTAAATGAGGATATAGTGTTAACTACTTTTTTCGCGGATCCCAAGGACGATGCTCAGAGGGTCTTGAACTTTCTAGATGTTAGGTGCGCTTTGAAATTCTATCTCGACAGGACCAAGAGCTTCTGCAAGTTGGAGGCTCTCTTTGTCACCTTTGGCGGGGTCAAGGCTGGATTTTGGGCTTGTAAGGCCTCCATAGCAAGCTGGATGGTTCGGCCATTAAGGAGGCCTATGAGGGGCAGCACAAACTACTTCCGGTGAACATGCATGCCCACGCTGTCGCCCTTACAGCATATATACATTTGTCAACAAACAAAATATAAATCATAGTCAACATTGCACCCCTATTGCCAGGTTTGATGGCTACTCAGTTGCCCCCAACTGTTTTCGATATTAACCCAACATACTCCCCCTCCTCCCCCCGCCTACTGCCCCCCCACCCCTCCTTAACCCCAACTTTTTGGAGTCCGGAGTTTTCTGTTATTGAGTTCGTTCCAGGATGGCTGTGCCGGGTATTGTCCATAACTGGGCCCTCAGGTGATGTGCATATTTGTAAGTATTTGTGGTTTGAAGAAGTGGGCTTCTCTATCCCTCACCAGCTCATGGAAGGGGGTCCAAACTTCCAGGAACTTCAGATATTTTCCTGTACGAAGGGCACATATCTTTTCCATTGCCATCACCCCCCAGATCTTGACCCACCAGCAGGCTGCCGATGGCCTCGTCTCACACTTCCATCTCTGTGCCAGGGTCATTCTCGCAGCTGACAATAGGTGTGTGATTAAGGCGGCCCTTGGCCCCGACATCGCGTAAGAGCCTTCCACTGCCGATCCTAACAAAATTGCCTTGGGAGACATCGGGAGCGCCACGCCCACAATGTCTTTTATGTGCCCTAGGACTTCCTCCCAATATGTCAATGCTTTAGGACACGTCCACCACAAGTGGTACAGACCTCCCCTTTCCCCAGTCTCTACAGCATGTAGGGGGTATCCCGTATTGATTTTGTGCAGGTGATAGGGGAACATATAGCACCTAATGCATATCTTATACGCAGATTCTTTGATCGCGGTACACTTGGATGTGCAGTGTGCCCTTGACCATTTCTGACTCCACCCCTCTTACGATATTGGTTCCCCTATGTCCTTTTCCCAATTTGCTTTGTACGGTACATTGTCCTCTGATTGCGTATGCACAGTAATCTGTAGAGCCTAGCCACCCCTTTCGCTGTCAGGCCCTCCTGCATGGTTAACTGCAGACCTGCCAATGGCCGCATACCCGCTTTTTTCACCATTGGGTGCGTAATCCAATGCCTAAGTTGTTTTTTTATATAGCTCTTTTTCCCCAATTCCAAATTTCTGTTTGCAGTCTGTGAAGAGCAGGGGGGATGCTTCCCTGTACATGTCCTTTAGAGTCGGTGATTCTGCGCCCGGCCATCCCTCCCAAAATGTCTGCTGGTGTCCCGGTGTGAAATCTGGGTTGTGTTTTAAAGGGGTGAGTGGGCCCATCCCACGGCGAATGCTTTTCCAACCCAGGGCTTTGGCCCAGCTTTGTTACGGACATCCTGCTCACTTCCAGCAGGCCCCCACCCCCAGGCATCTGCGTTTAGCACTTGCAGAGTTCTCAGGGGGATTGTTGTGGCCGACTGTTCTATCTGGCACCACCCTTTAAAGTCATCTTGTCTCGCCCACCTCAACATTGGTGCCAGGTGTGCCGCCATTATATATCTTCCAACCTCCGGGACACCCACGCCTCACAAAAGTGGGGGGCGCATCAGAATTCATTTTGTATCCGCCTTGCCATATAAAGTTAAATATTGCTTTTTGTAGTTCTTTGGTCATGGAAGGATGGTCATTTTCACTGCTGCGATGTGAGCGAACCATGACAGTTCTTGGGTTTCCCATCTGTGCATGTCCTCTTATAGCTGTTTCCAGAGGGGTGTAATGTTTGTCTTTTACAATTGTCTTAGGTTTTTAGTTAAGTGTACCCCCAGGTACTCTAGAGTCTCTCTTTCCCAGATCAAGGGGAATGTCTAATGCAGGATCTCGATCTCTTCCCTTCTCTCTGTAATATTTATTGCTTTAGATTTGGAGAAGTTAATGGAGAGCCCTGACACCTTTTCAAACTCCTGCAGCTTTACCAAGGCACTGGGCATCGTTTTTTTGGTGTCCCTCATGAAGAGCATGATGTCTGCATATAATGCAATTTTGAGTCTCCTTTCCGCATGCTACCCCCTTGATTCCTGCGTTCAGTCAGATTCGGCCCGCAAAAGATTCCATTGCCATTGCAAAGATCAAGGGGGAAAGGGGCATCCTTGCCTCATGCCCCCGTCTTATTTTGATGTGTTCCGAGCTCTGGCCATTAACTGTGAAGCTCGTTGATGGGATTTCTAAATTATCAAGCACCATCACGGTGAATTCCTTGCTGCACCCGAAGCCCTCCAGAGCCAACCGCCGATATTTCCAGATGCTTTTTTTTTTTAAAACTTTCTTAATTGATGGTCACAAAGGTACAGCGGCACCACATCTCGTGCAAACTTGCATATATGACAAGGAGTTCATTTAACCATAGTTCTATGTATACTGTTACAATGGCTATCATCATTCTCAATCATATTACATAAATAGACCCTGAAGGGGCCCCATATGTCCTTGGGCCTGCATGCTGTAGGTTGGGTCATAACAAATTGTTCCTCTGCCTCATTTACATGCGTTAATTCTTTCAAACAATGATTCATACTGGGCGGGGCGGGACTCTTCCATTTCTGGAGTATGCATTTCTTGGCCATGGCACAAATAATATTGAATAATCTTCTAATTTTTTCGGAACATTTGCCAATATCGCCAAATAAGTATTTCTGAGGAGTCATAACCGGGGGAACTTGTGTTATTTCTTCCAGCAATTCCGCCACTTCTCTCCAGAACCCCGCCACCACCGGACATTTCCAGTACATATGAAAGGCATCAGCCTGAGGTGTATCGCATTTAGGGCAGGAGTCGGAGGCACCCGGCACAAACCTAGCCACCTTGGCGGGTGTATAATGTAACCTATTTAGGATCTTGAATTGAATCAATCTCAAACCAGAGTTATGTGAGGTGTTTTTAGTAAGCATGCAATACCTTGCCCATTTGTCCTCCTCAATTGGTGTCTGTAGGTCTGCCTCCCACCTCTCCCTGACGTGGTTCAGTGTAGGGGTGTGGGCCTGAACCATGGTGTATAACCTGGAGATCCCCAAGCCCTTAGTAGCTGTTATTAACTGTATACACGGATGAGCCACCGGTTCATCCGGGAACATCGGCCATCGCTTAATAAATGCAGACCTCATACGGTAGTATTGGAGAGTTTTAAGTGGTCCATCTCCCAGTGCCCTCAAGAACAACTTCAGGTCCCCAAACTTCCCTTCTACAAACATATCGCCTACTTTCATTTCCCCATCTGGATCCCACGATTCTTGTATGCCAGTGTCAGGAGTGGGAGGCAAGCCCGGAAAGTTCCAAAGAGGGACCTCCGGGTTATAGGGTGTATCAATCTTTAACCTTTTAAATATTGCCTCCCATGCCCTTACAGTGCAGCTCACAGGGTTGTAATCACAAGTATCTCTATACTTTGTGTCAAAAAGGACAGATTGTATATTTGTGGGGTGTGTAGTACGCTCCTCTATCCATGCGTGTGGTGTGTTTTCTGGGGGCTCATACCAGTGTTTTGCAAACTGTGCCTGGGAAACATAATAAAGCTCAAAGTCGGGGGCCGCTATGCCTCCCATGGAATACGGTTCCGTAATTTTTTCCCAGCTTATTCTAGCCGTTTTTCCGCCCCAGAGAAATGTGACCGCTATAGATCGGAGTTTGGTGAAAAAGACTCTGCCTGGCCATATGTGGATGTTGACAAAGAGGTACAGTAGCTTGGGAAGGATCACCATTTTAAGGACCGCGACTCTCCCTGCCAGCGAGAGCGGGAGGCGCCCCCAAATCTGGAGTTTCGTGCTTATGTTACGTAGTACAATCTCATGATTGTCGGAGTACAGCGTGTGTTTGTCTCTAGATACCAGAACCCCCAAGTATCTGATGTGGTGTTCTGACCATTTAAGCCCTCCAGTGGTGGGGGGCCGCCCAGTGGCCGGGGTAAGTGGAAAGATCTCAGACTTGGTCTTGTTTATGGTGTACCCGGAATATGCTGCGAATTCCTGTATCTCTTCCATTATAGGTGTTATATTTACCTCGGGTTCTTTGATATATAATAATGTGTCATCTGCATAGAGTGAAACCAGCTGGGTGGACCCCTTCATCATGATCCCTCGGTGTATGAGTCTCAATCTGACCGCGGCCGCCATTGGTTCGATGGTTAAAGCAAACAGTAGGGGCGAGAATGGGCATCCCTGTCTGGTACCCCTGCCCAAAAGGAACATATCAGAGATGGTTTTATTGGTTAATACTCGTGCACCAGGTTTTGTATATAGCAACCTGACATAGTTTACAAAATTGGGGCCCACCCCGAACGCCTCAAGAACCGCAAGAAGGTAAACCCACGAGACAGAGTCGAATGCCTTCTCTGCATCGAGGGCTATAGCCACCGCGCTTCTTCCCGGATCTATCTGTGCCATAATGCCAAAAAGCCTACGCAGATTCAAGGCGGTGGACCTTGTGGGAATAAACCCATTCTGATCAGGGTGGACAAGGGTGGGAACAGCCGGGAGAAGTCGGTTCGCCAGGACTTTAGCAAATATTTTTGCATCTGTGTTTATAAGTGACAGGGGTCTATATGACGATACGTCCTGTGGTGGTCGTCGTGGCTTGGGGAGGACCGTTATTACAGCTTCCCTCATGGTTGGAGGCAGGATTTTATTTTCAAGAGCCTCCTCCCACACCTGCATTAATACAGGGACAAGTTCCTCGCGGAACTCTTTGTAAAATTCGGCCCCAATTCCATCCGACCCAGGGGCCCTGCCTGACGCTAGCCCCTTGATTGCTTCCGTGACCTCATCTGGGGTTATCGGTAGGTCCATGGCGAGGCGTTCCTCCTCAGGGACCTTAGGGAGTGAGAGGGCTTCTAAATATGACCTAATTTCCGGGAGTGACTTCACATCTTTGTTTGAGTAGAGGTGTTTATAGAACTTCACAAATTCCCCATTTATATCTGCGTCAGTGAGGCGTACATCGCCTTGTGCTGTATGAATACTAGTGATCAGGGTGGGTTGTCTACCCTGCTTGAGTAAGTTGGAAAGGGTTCTACCCGCCTTATTCCCTTCCCCATATCTGCAAGCTTGTATGGGTGCTGCAATATATTGCACCTCTCTGCCGGCCAATTTGTTAAACTCTTGCAGGTGTGCCTGTATGTCTCCCAATATGTCTTTGTTTTGGGTACGTGTGAATTCTGTTTCTAACCTATCTAGTTTGGTCTCAACCTCCGTTAACTCGGTTCTCACCCTTTTAAGCATACCAGCAGACCTGGATATCAACACTCCCCTTAACCAAACCTTAAAGGACTCCCATACTGTTGAAATCTTATCAACCGATCCCACATTGTTCACCAAATACTCCACAATTTCAACATGCAATGTCTCAACTTCCCCGGGGTCTGCAAGCATTCCGCCGGGCATTCTCCACCTTCTGGCGGGTCCGGGAACATTCTGGAGCAATAGATCTAACAACACTGGGGAATGGTCTGCCATAGTGCGTGGAAGAATTTCACATCCCCTCAGTGCCGTCGTCATTGATGAAGAGATCAACCAGTAATCAATTCTTGATTCAGAGTCGTGGACTGAAGAGTAAAATGTCTATCTTCTACCATCTGGATGTAGCTCCCTCCAGGAATCCACTAACAGAAGTTGAGACTGGATATGTGCCAGAGTCTGGGCGGCTTTACTAGGAGCTCTAACAGCCTTAGAGGCCCTGTCTAGGCTCGGGTCAAGGACCAGATTAAAATCCCCACCCCAAATGACCCCTGAAATTTCAAGCGAAAAAATTATCTGATACAGTTTTAAGTAAAAGGCAGGGTCGTCGACATTGGGCCCATACGTGTTGACTAGGAGAAGGCGCTGGGAGGCGATATCCCCCCATACCAAAACATACCTCCCCAGCGGGTCAACCCTGTGGCCTTCTGGCCTAAACCCCAGCCCTGGATGCATGAGTGTGATGACCCCCCTGGACTGAGACGAATAGTCTGTGTAGTACCTAAGGGATCCCCATCTAGGCAATATGTGCATATTATCGGTCCCCACCATATGAGTTTCTTGTAACATCAGTATCTGGGGGCTGTGTCTGGCGATGTAGTTACCAATTTTTTTTGCTTTCATATGATTATTTAGCCCCCGAACATTCCATGTTAACAGATTAACCTTCAGCCCCTCGCCTGCACATTATGAGGAAGTATCTGCCATCGTCACGAACGACGGTTCTATAGTATTCATGTACTTTGCTTGGTACCGGTCCAAATGTGACCACATTTTTACATTTCAGGTCATAATTACCAACTTTGTGCCACAGTAGGGCTAGTACAGAACTGTAACGTCCAATCCCAACTCCCCTTTCCGTTCCCCCACCCTCATTGTCACCCCCAACTTGACAATGGATCAAACCAAACTCGTGGAACATTCAGAGGGTAGCCATGTTGCTTCACATGGCCGCCGACTGGGACCCAGCCTCCACTTACTCGAAGTGCCTGGACCAATAAGTATTACAACATTTTTTTTTTAGTTACGCCCCTCAAGCACTATCTCTGTTAGTTTATCAACTTGATCGCCAGGTTCAGGGTTCGAGGTCACATCAGTGGGAGATTGAAGCTCCACAATCGTGGTAGGGTTTTGACTTCCCGTGTATGCATCCATCGTGCCCTTCTTGCCTGCCGGGGTTTTGGAGCCCCTTCCCGCTTTGGATGGTTCCCCCATAATAGTATCCGCTGTATTGGCTGTACCGATGGAGTGGTACGTTGTCTCACCCTTGTGTGTGTATGAAAAGGAACGGGATGCGGTGATCCACCCCCGACACCTGGGGGGAGCCACCCAATATGGCCGAATGAACTGTGTCCTCCCACGTATTGTGCAAAGGCAGTGCCAACTCGTGATCTTATGCAGAGGTCTAAGAATGTATGTCAGCACTGCCGGCCCCCGCAAGTTATTTCACCAGGAGATGGCCGTGGCGAACTTCAAAAGGTGTAAGAGTGCCGGGTGGGTCCACCTCACCTTATTCAGATGTGTGTCACCGTTCCTGGGGGCCCTCCGTCAGGCGGGACCCCCTCGCCGCCACCAACGTCCGTATTTCACTCTCCCTCTGCTGGGACAGCTCCGGTCCCCCCTCTAACTGTGATATGGAGTTTACAATTCCCTCTCTCGGCGCCGCGTTACGGGCTGGACACCCGCCGAGTGATCAGCCCGGTCGCGGGGTCCAGTCTTCCAGGCCCACCAGCAGTGAGCCCAGCAGCGCGATCTCGGCATGGAGAGCGGGCGCCGGATAGGGCCTCAGGCTCCTCCCACCCGCGGCCTCACCGCACGCTAAAGCCGCGGCGCTCGAGTGAGCTGCCCTGGTACCCGATTCCGGGTCTCGACTGCCGCAGGGGCCCGCCAGTGTTCGGGTTGGCACAGCTCCGTCCTCTCCCGTCTCCGGCACACAGGAGTTGCAGGGGATGTTCACGGGTAATCGGGCCAGCGATGCCTGTGTCCGGGGTACGCTGGGCAGGCCCAAGACGGATTTCTACCAACAGGATTTGTCAGTGGAGCGGGAGCTCGGCAATCAAGCGGCCATTTGTAACGTGCGCAACAGCGCCCCCCTGAAACTCCGATATTTCCAAACCAGACTGTCAAATGCCCGTCTGGCATCTAGTGCGGCCACTGAAAACTCTTGTTGTGTGGGTGTTCCCATGTCAATGATCTCTATTGCCCACCTCACATTGTCCTGTGTGTGCCTTCCCGTGATGAAACCTGCCTGGTCGTCTTGTATGATAACTGGGAGGACTTTCATCAGTCTGGCCGCCAGAATTTTTAGCACAGATCTTCGCATCCGTATTTCGCAATGCGATGGGACGATATCTTCTGCATTCAAGAGAGTCTTTCCCCGGTTTCAGGGTCAGTATAGTCGTGGATCTCCCCATGTCAGCCGTGTCGAACCCCTTTCCCTAATTGTATTGAAGAGGTGTGTCAGCGGGGCCAGCAGCTGTGTGCGGAAGGTTTTGTAGTAGCCATTCCCCAGGCTGTCTGGGCCCGTGGCCTTGTTTGCTGGCAATGCTGTGATCGTATCACTGACCACCTGCGCTGTGAGCGGGCCCCCGAGTGCCTGCCTATCCTGTTCTGTGTCATGAGGTAGGGGGGTGATCGGCATATGGAAGCTCTGCTGTTCGGGGTCAAGGTTTTCGCTTTGTAGGAGTTCCTCGTGGAATTGCACCATTATCTATAATTTCCCTTTCTCTGCTGTGTGCAGGATCCCTTGTTTGTCTTTTAATTGTGCTATATAGTTGCGTGTTTTTAGTTTCTTCAGTTGCGCGGTCAGGTTTGCTCCCCCTCCACCCCCCGTGTATGTAATAGGATTGTTTCGTATTCAACAGTGTTTGGGCTACCCGATCCGCGGTGTGGTTTTTGACTCGTGCTCTAATCTTTCTAAGCTCTCGCAGTGATTTCCTTGATTGTCAGGTTTTGTGTAGGTTCCCAGCCTCATTTACCTCCTTTCCCATCTTTTGTGTTATAAGGGCTCTTTCCCTGTAGTATGCCGCCGCTTGTGAAATAAACTCTCACCGAACTACCGCCTTCCCTGCGTCCCAGACCACCCCCCAGTTTGTTTCTCCGTTATCATTCTCTCTGAAATAGTTATTTATAGTGTTCTCCATATGTGCCCTGATTGCGGTGTCCCTTAGTATCAGCTCGTTTAATTTCCAAGCAGGCTTTTCCCTACTCGCTACTCCCCCTAACTTGATGCCTACAACCACAGGCGCGTGGTCGGAGATAGATTCCACCCCATCTCTGCTTTTGTCACCTGGGGGACCATGTTGCTGTGATCAGGATCATGTCTATCCTAGAATAGCCCATGTGGACTGCAGAGTAGTGTGTATTCTGTTTTCCCCCCTGAAAGAACCGCCATGTTTCTATTACCCCCAGTTCCCGAAAGAGTTTTCCTAATGCTTGCCTATTTTTCTGATCCGCTAATGTGGGTGGGAGTGCTTTGTCCAGTGTGGGGTCCATAACACAGTTAAAGTCCCCACCTATGATCAGCTGACCCTTGCACCAGCTGCCAAACTTTGCCAGTATTCCTAAAATAAATCTTGCTTTACTTTGGGGTCTTTGGGGGCACATAGGGCGATTACCCCCCCCAAACCCCTCCCCAATCATGCCTTTAAGCCCGAGGTACCTCCCTTCTGTATCTCTACGGAGCTGTGAGTTTTTTTAAACCCCAAATCTTGGTTGATCAGGATTTGCGCTCCCGCTTATTTTCCCCACTGGATGCGTAATATTGCTGCGTGAAGGCCCTATGGGCCATCCCCTTTTCGTCTTTAGGGAGGAGATGAGTTTCTTGACGGATCCCTATTGGCTGCATTGCCCTTAGCCTAGCCAGGATTGCCCGGTGTTTCATGGGGAGTTCAGCCCTTGTGTGTTCAGGGATACTATTGTCATATCTGCCATTTCAGTGTGTGTAAGGGTTGCTATTCACCCTCTGTCGTCTTGACTGACCCGGCTTCTCATCCCCCCACCCTCCTCCGCCGCCACTCTCCTCTCCCGTCTTGGACTCTGGGCTGTTCCCCATTTCTCTTTGTGCATTCCCCCCTCATCCGCCCCCACCCCCTCCCCCTTGTGGCGTGTGACCCTCGATGTTATGGGGTGTTGGGCCACGGTTCAACCCACAAGTTCTGGGGGGCAGACTATTTGCATACCCTGAATTAGGCTCCAAGTTATGGCTTCGCCAGTCTCCGCACAGGCTAGCATTTAGATTCGCTTGCAGACCATTGGTGATATCCTGCCAGTTTGCTTAAGTATTTCTGTGGGCAGTAAATTGTCTCGCCCCTGCCGGTTTCATTATGCTTGGCTTTTATATGGACCGGTCAGTTTAGATTCTCTTCTGGGACTACCTCTCCTTTCCGTGGACCATTCCCATGGATTCGTTGCAGTGGTCGGGGTGTCCCGCGTTGGTCCCGTTCTGTGTGGTTCTGGTCCTCCTCAATGTGTAACAGTGAGAGGCCCTCCTCACATGTGCTGATCCATCTCTGTTTTCCTTCCCAGTTAAATGTAAGGCCAAAGGGATACGCCCAGCTATAGGTTACGTGCTTCCCTTGTAGGGCTTTCGTTACTGGCCGCATAAGTCTCCTCTTGTGGAGTGTCGTAAGCGCCAAGTCTTGAAACCGCTGGATAGGGCTACCGTTGACAGTCAGGTCTGTGAGGGTTCTAGCCGCTCACAGGATGCTTTCCTTCATTCCGTAGGATGAGAGGGCGACCAGCACATCTCTGGGCCTTGCACCCAGATCATTTCTCTTTGGGCCCACACAATGTATCCTATCGAAGCCTATTGTTTCGGGCAGGGTGTCAGGTAGCATGTTGCTGAAGATTTGTTGCATTGTGGCATCGTGTCCCGAAGGTCTCTGTCCAGCACTGTTTCTGGCAGGCCTTTAATCCTTATGTTGGACCTACGTGATCTGTTTTCAAGGTCTTTGGCCTGCAATTCAAGGTTGCTGGTAGCCCTAGCCACTTGGTCTAGCAGGATGCTGTTCTGCTTTGCTTCTTCCGCAATGCTAGACGGGCCATTCGCCACTGTGTCCACCCTGTCCCCTAGCTCATTCGCCTCCCTACGGACCTCCTGCAAGGACGCTTTTTTAGTTCCTCCTTCAGCTGCTCTATTTGTGCCTGAAATGTGTCGGTCATCCTTGCTTCCATACCTTTCTAGCAGTTCAGCAGTTCTTCCTTGTCGGAGGTCATTGTGCCTCGAGGTGTGGCTGGGTTTGACTCCGTTGAATCCTGAGGGGGCGAGGTTGATAGTGGGTTCAGGGTTTTCTTTTGTCTCCAGCACTTGGCCAATTGTCTCTCCTTCTGTTTAGTTATCCTCTTCATTTTCGGGGGAGTGCTTTTCATTCTAGCGCCTGGCATCAGGTCCGCAGGTCTTCCACTGAAGTGCTCCCTTACTGCCGACTGTTCACCTACATGGGTGAGACCCGATGTTGTATGGCACAGACCTTTGACAGGTGGGCTCCCCACCTGCAGGCCTGCTCAGTTCTCTTACAATGCCCTCCCTTGTGACTTACTTCAACGTGTTTCCCTGGCTGCTTTGGGTGGTTGAGCGTGTCTTGAGTCTGTAGTTCTGCACTCCGGCGGGTCCCTGCACTCTTGGCTTCCCCCTCCAGACGGGCTGCAAGTTAATGCGTGCTGGGCCCAAATTCTGGGTCACAGCAGAAACGGGGGAGGGTTCGCTGCAGCCGCTGTATGTTTCAGTGAGGTATGTCTGGCTATTTCTATTGTAGCACCCTACTGTATGGCTTTGCTAGGTTTTGAAGGGTCTCCAAAGAGAGGTTTTGTTTTATAGATGTCCAATCTTCGGCCCCCTGCGGCCGCGTGCCTGTGTCTTGCTGATGCTTTCTTATAGCCAGGGTATGGGAGGATGTCTCCGGTTTCCGGCTCCTATCCGGAGCTGTTGCTGGGCCTCAGTGTCTGTGTTTTGGCCTCCCCACTGTTGTCTTTCGGCAATGGATCTCGCCTGTGGGATTGGTAGGGCTCCACTCATGGACTGCCTGGGTGCGCTGCTTGGGGACTGCCTACCTTTGGAATCCGTGATCCGCTGACTCCTCTGTGCCTCCTGGGAGAGCCGGAGCTCCGCGGCTCGAGGCGTTTGGGTCGTGCCTGGCTTCCGGGTACAGCAGTCTCTCCCCTCCTCTGTGTTTTCGCGTGGATTGGGTATTTTCAGGCCTCGGCGCTCAGCTGGGCTCCGGCGGTCCGCTCTCTCCCTTTCAGTTGGCAGGCTCACCTCTTCACTACGTTTGGGCCTGGCGGGGGGGCCTTCCTCCGGCGGGGTCTCCCTTTCCACAGAGTTGTTCCTCTTTTCATCCCACTAAGTTTTGCTGTGGATCGCTGCTTACTGGCGCATTTTCGGATTGTTTAATGTCTGCTTTCCAACTCCTTTGGGTTCCCGCGTGTGCAGAGCACAGGAGATGTGCGTCCTCGCGGGCTGGTGGCCATTTTGGAACCTGGTACTTGTTTTCTTAAGGAGGGTCACCTCTCCACCCTGGGGCTACATTCAGTTGTAATCGCCCATACAGTATAGAGGAAAGGGGACAGGACGTAGGAGTAATTGTTACTCACCGTGGTGACTAACATACTCCTAGTCCATAGTGCCCTTTCCCTCATACTGTATGGGCGATTACAACTGAATGTAGCCCCATCCTCACCCTAATAAAACTGCTGTCATTAGGCAATGTCAATATTGTTGACGCATCAATGGGGACTGAGGAGTGGCGCCGGTGGGTGGTGTCAGGGGAGCGCATGCTCCCAGGGCCGCTCCCTGGCACGCCTCTAAATTGAAAGTTGAAGATTTTTTTCTGGTGAAAAATGTTCCGTCTCCTGTCCCTAGCGAGGGATGCCGAAACAGTATGGAGGAAAGGGGGACAATGGAGTAGGAGTAAGTTAGTCACTACGGTGAGTAACTTAAAATATTTTCATCCCGCAACCCATTCTTCAGCTGTTAGCTCGACAATCTGGAGATCTACAGGTGCTTCAAAATCTTCTTCGAATAAACCTTTTAAAATCTCACATTTTTTTCCATGCGTGATTTTCTCCTTAAATTTATCTTGCTCATTTATTATTGCCGGGTGAGTATTTGCTTGGTTTTCAGAATCATACTAAATTGGAAGCTTTCAGATTCCCTTTGCAACATTGCTCAATACACCAGGCCTAAGCTAGCAAGCATCAGTTTCATTATGACAACACATTCCTGTTGCGTACATCTGTAGGCCAGCTACTTGTGCCACTTTTGTCTCATTTCAGGGCTGCTGCATTTGTCCCAGAGTTCTTCTACAGCAGCCTCCTTTAAGCCCTGGTCAGCGGATATGCTGCTCTCCTCCTCCCACATTTTTCTTTAAATGTTGGTACCCAGTCTTGAGGAAGAGCAGGATAAAAGTGTAAGAAATAGTTAGCATCCTATGGTGATTCTGGTTCCTCTTTTTCACAAAACCCTCTTGGCCATTACCTCTGAGCATATGCAGTTCTACCACTTGGCGTGTCGGCTGTGGGGATAGGACATGCAGTAGGTACGGGGTGGGGGGGTAATGGTTAGTGTTAGGAACGATTTTCATGTTGCTGTTTTCTTCCCATTTACCACTATGGGGCACCCTTTCTTTTCGTTTTATACTCCCGACCTGACTTTTGCAGGGAACTAAAACCTTATGCATTACTTTCCTTGCCTTCTTGTTTCTTCTTATGAGGAAACGGATCAGTCCATAAGACTATCTGTGCTGAGAGACTGTCTCTTTGTATGCAAATTCTATGTCAAGGATGGACAGGTGGCAGGGGATATTTTGAACTTTATGCTAGTGCCCTTTTGCAATTACTGCATATTTCTACTAAGAGTGGCTCGCACTCTTAAATGCCTGTGCCACGCAATGTTCACCTGTCCTTGGCCATAATATACTTTGCACTTCTTCCTGCACCCTCTGGTCCAGAATTACCATTTATGGGAAGCCCATTCCCACGTAAAGCGGCTGATTTCCTGGGCATAGTGACGGTCTGTGTGTAAGCTTGGATCTGGGGGCTGGGACTGTCTGATCCCAGTCCACATCGAGGGCCCCCTGAATAGTTGTTGCTGTGCAGATGTGGCTTGTGGCTATCCTTGATTGAATAGCCACTGCCAGTTTGAATGGTGCAGATGGCTTACGATTTGGTGGACCTGGGTGAGCCTCGGTCCAAACCTTTGATGAAAGGACTCCTCCTATTGCCATTCGACAAGTCATCGTTGGAGCCAAGTCCCCTATGAAATAGTTGAACCACTGACGACCTTTGCAGCTCACCAGTATCAACTCCACTGAAGCCTTTCTCTTTTGACTTTTCTCAAGAAGATCTTCATCAGTGCTTCGACACCTGGATCAGTGGGAACAACCGATCTCGGCTGCTGTTCGAGGATCCATGCCTTCTGGGCCTACCCTAGTGTAGTGTAATTGGGCGAATTACTTACCTGAAGTTTCCTTAACCCCTTGGAACTCTAAACTGTAACCACTGGCATTCTCCAATCACATAATAAACCTAGTTGAAGTATAGCTTTTGGAACGGATGACCAAAGGGCACTAGGCCCCAAGCCATCTCATGCCTGAACTTAAGTAGTAAGTGATTTAGTGCTGCTCTATAGTGTTTCTGCTGTATTTTATGCAATTGGCGGTTTACCTGTATTTCTCCGGCATGGGGCCTGGCATGGATTCACATGCTTATGAATATTCCCTGTTGTCAGGCGGGGAATCCGCAGTAAAAGAAAACTGTTTCACTTTAAAACTGTATTTCTCCTCTATACCAATCATTGTCCTGTGGCATCATACTGCCCCCATCCAATGACAGTCCTCTCCCTAAACCCTGCCTCTGGCAGCCATATTCAGATTTTTACTGCACGCTTCATTTATGGGAGTCCTCGAGTTGCTGTCCGAGCTATTGGTATGTTTTTTTGTGTTTTTCGATGAGAAAATAGAATTCAGGAGGAGGAGGAGACCCAGGGACCATTTTTGTGCCTTCACTCCGATCATAAGGAAGTAGAGTGCAAGATATGCCTTGGTTTCTCTAAGAAAATGACGTACATGCTTAGTAGGCTGGCGGCAGGCTTACCACCAAGGCTTCTGACCCGTGCTCCGAGCAGGGTCTTGCCCCGTCCAGGACCAGCCTTTTAAGTCCTTTTGAGGGCACCTCATGAGTGGTGGCCCAAGATAAGGCCAAGACCTGCAAGTCTGAGTCCACCGGTTCACTGCTGAAGCGCATCCCAAAGTCGATAGGGTGTGATCAGCATCACCTTCCACCTCCATTGCAAGCTTAACATCAAGCTCCTCTTCAAAGAGGAAGTCATCTACCCCAGCTAGGCTACGGGAGAAATCTGAGAAGCCGCAGACAGAGGAGGAGGCCGCGCAGCCCATGCAGTTTCAACCGGCACAGGCAAATACCTCCTCGGCTACTCCGTTGATGACGACTACTACTACCACGGCATCTAAGGGTGTTGATCCTGCGAGGATGGCTCTCAGTGTAGAAAGTGTCCCTGCCCACACAGTGCAAAATGACCGCAGAGGCTTAGGAAAAGTCTGCTTGTATGCTAAAGGGGGTGAAGATACCGGCCCAGGTCAAGGTTCAAAACTCTCATGGAGGAAAAGGGGGTGGGGGGCTGAGGAGGCCCTGAAACAGCCCTCCCAAGTCATCGCCCAATCCATGGAGGTCTCGTCCACGGATGAAGACCAGCAGTCCATGCATTCAGTCCACGAGAATGATGACAAGGCCTACTTTCCCTGTTTTGCCTTCTCAGCCGAGGGACATTTCCTTGGATATTCTATCGACTCTCCACACCTTGTTGTCAGAGATCCGGATTTTAATGCCTCAGACACTGGTACCTGTGGTCCCCGAGGTCCCCGGTCAGCCTCTACTGCGTCGGGCCCCAACTCCCCCAGCAGACCCAGACATGGGTACGGGAACGGATACGGCCATGATGACGAATGATGATGAAGACATCACAACAGACGGTGAGTTGCCACATTTGGATGCCCCGCATAGGGTTTCCCCACTGGACAAGGTGATTTGTTCCACTCCCTGATCGCCAGGGCCTTTGAGCTATTCCAGCTAGTGCTCGAAGAAACTGAGGGCGGGTTCTTGTATCCAAGGCGAGAGGCCAAAAGGAAGATGATCATGGTGGCGTCCACAATCATGGCGGCTGTTAGGGAGAATTCTCTTCTAAGGCTAATTTCCCTTACCTATAGAGTCCCCCAGCAGCTTTGCTAGATTTGAAGGGTTTATTTTTTTCTCCTGCTAAGAGTGAGACCCTTTTTTCCCCACTCTTAGAGAGATTGCTAGTGTATGTTTTAGGCTATCTTGTGTGCTTATGGTCTATGGGGTTTTTCTCACCCTCATAGGAATCATCTTTTTAACATGTGTGGTGCACAGAAACCTCCGTGCCGTACCACACGGGTGTCGTAGCGACCCCCAAACATAGACTCCATACCCTGGGACTGACTACTGTCTCCCAGGGCATGTAAAGTCCCCATTGACTTTACTAGTCAATAATTATGAACTAAACCAATACAACCCATCTTAAAATGGAAGTACTGGAAAGGGTTAATAGTTTTTCCCTAGTGTTCATTTTCGAGGGGGTACCGTATAGTCCCCCTCTCAAGTTTCTGGCTGGTGGCAGTGGTTACTATGGTAAATATTTGACTGCAAATATTTTCCTATGGGATTTTCCCATTTTTCGAGGCTACCACATTTACTGACAGCCTCTAACATACCGCCGGTTCATTTTTATATTAACTTTACTCCGGTAGATTTTTATTGCCAGAACTTTAACAATATTTCTTTCTCGTGTCTTTCTCTGAAATCCTAACCCGGGTCGGGGATCCTTTGTTCGTCCTTTTGGCGGGCTTCTGCACAGAAGCCCTCCTCTCGGCGCCACTGAGTCTGGGGTAGACAGGATGTGTGGGAGGGGGAATAGGCACCCTGGACAAGGTTGCCTACGCAACCCAAGTCGCACTCTGCCCTGATAGGCTCGGGGGTTCTCCCGCCAGGAGAGCCACCCCGCTGTGTGAGTGACAGCTAGGCTGTATGAACTGGGGTCTTGCTGCATAAAAGCAGGATCCTGAGGACTGGAAGACAAGACGTCGCCACTGGAACTAAAAAACCGAAGAGGAGAGAAGCTGAAGAACTCTGCAACGACTCAACCACCGATGAAGCCCTGCTGAAGATCCTCACCACTTTTCTCCAACGACTTAAGATGTTCCTCTGCAAGAGTCTCCTTCCCTTGAGCTGGTGGGGCGAACCAGTTCACCAATCGACTTCCAGGACCTGCCGTGGTCGAATCGCCAGTGCCCTGCACTCAGAGACCGGATAGCCAGGCACCCGTCCATCATGACCGCGATTTAAAGGAGCGTACCTTTTATTCGTTTTGGCAGCACCTCGGCTGGTTTCATCCCTGGGCAGTGCAGTAACTCGAACCTTCCTCCATGACGAGAGCCTCTCTTCCTCTGCTGGATCTCCCGAACTGCAGGAACTGGCAGGAACTACCGCCACCGCAGGAGACTCTTCCACTTTTAGGGTACATTGTACCGCCAGGCCTCCCGTTTTGTTGG
The DNA here is from genome assembly GCF_040938575.1 of Ambystoma mexicanum. Taxonomy (NCBI): domain Eukaryota; kingdom Metazoa; phylum Chordata; class Amphibia; order Caudata; family Ambystomatidae; genus Ambystoma; species Ambystoma mexicanum. The sequence goes on from NC_090937.1 coordinate 303,488,333, forward strand.
GTATTGCTAAAGGTGTTTTAAATCCTTTACTTACCTAATGGGTTGGCTGCCACTATCATCTAACATTGTCTTTCACCTTCTGCAACCGCCTTTTCAAATCGTTAAACAAAGACTTGACTGCAGCTACTAGAACAGTTTGATCCTGGGCACTTTGCCCTGTATCACTGACTCTGGCACAGGCCTATTGATTCTGGCTAAATCTGTTACAACTGCCTTCTCTAGATTGCTTCTCACTTAGAAATGTGTTGGTCCACCTAACTCTTATAACCACCTTTTCCTTCCCTATTTTTAAACTTGTGAAGTGCCATTTTGCTCGGTTTTCACCACAGTATTGCTTATATGAAAGTACTGCCTTGCCTAACTTGTTCACAATCCCCTTGGGAAGTGTTGCTGGTATGTTTTAGAGTATAAACCTGTATAACTTGTCCTTTCCCTCCCTTTTGAGAAATTGGTAGAGTGCTATTTCTGCTTGGTTTTCACTGTGCCGTTTTGCTCAGTTTTCACTCTTGCTCAAACTTGTCTACAATTTAAATAGGGAGTTGTGTATACTTCTCTTGACTGATTTAACTTGCTTTAATAATAGATATTTGTGTGTGAACATCAGTGTGTAAAATAAATATATATATTCTTTTTGATACAAAGCTTTGGTCGGTGTTTCCTTGTTCCATAGTATTGGAGTCCTAATGTGTAAACCCTGAATACTGCTCATCTCCCTCTTGATATAAGTCTGACTGCTTAGCCACAGCTACCAACTAATTCTTTGTGGTACAGACTGATACCAAAGGGTATTTATTGCTTATACCTGTAGTCTTTAATCTTCTGTAGTGCTCCCTAAGGGAACTGCACAGGATTCTGCCTAACAGCGGCCAGCACACTGGCGATCGTAGTCACGTACGACGAAGTTGTGGTACAAAGTAGGACCTACCCTGGAGTTCCTCCCCGACGATAAGAAGATGGAGGCCCACTTCCAGGAAGAAGTGCCATCGGACAATGCCATCACAGTGGCAGTGGATGTCGCAGACGCAGGGTTCCAGCAAATGGGGGAACGGTGTCTGCCTTCATCAGCAGGGATGGAGGAAGGCCTCTAACACACGTCAGGAGGTTCAAGCGAAGGGGATGGACATGCCCTTCAACGTGCAAAATCTGTTTGGGAAGGAAGGCCGTGAGAGTCCCTCCATGCCATGAAAGCGGATACGGAGACAGCCCGCTCCCTCAACACTCTACAGCAGCACTGCTCGTCGTCTTTTCGCACCTCCAGAGGAATACCGATCAGGTCATCGAAAGGGTTCTCCACGTCATACAGACCTTCCTGATCCTCAATGCAGGAAGCCTACAGAGGCCGCTCCCAGGCCTACGTTGGCAGAGGACAGCATTGCCATTGCCCACAGGGCAGGACGCTGGTGGCCAAGCAAGCCTGAACCGGCCAAGATGTCAGGGGTTGGGAGGGGGCCCACTCATGCGCCCTGGTGCGAGGCAGGCTGACTAAATTCGTCAGCGAGTGGAGAAAGATCACCACCGACGAATGGGTGCTGGATGCTCTCGCACTGGGGCACACCTTGGAGTTCCAACTCGTATTCCGCCAGTTCCATGGCAAGAGCAGCACATCCCTCGGATTCTGGAAGTGGAACGAGCCTTGCTACGAAAAGGAGAAAAGAGCTAGTTCCCAAATGGCTGCAGAGTTTATTCCAGATACTTTCTAGTCAGAAAGAAGACAAAGGTTTGGAGACCTATCGATGTCTGAACAAATACTTAGTCTCAGAAATTCAGGATGGTCACGTTGCAGCAGGTGCTCGGCCAACTAGAAAAAGGAGACTTCTTGACGTCGTTGGACCTGGAGGATGCATATTTCCACATCCCCATTCACAAGAAACATCAGAGATTTCTAGGTTTCGTGGTGCATGGCCAGCACTACCAGTTCAAGGTCCTACCATTCGGCTTGAAGTCGGCCCCAAGAGTATTCACAAAGTTCCTGGGACCAGTGGTGGCCCATCTCTGTCTACTGGGCATTCATCTACCTGGACAACTGGCTTATTTGTGCCCACTCGCGGGAGCTGGCCAACGAGCACACGAAGGTGACCGTCTATGATGGATCTGGGATTCTCCTTCATCTATCTGAAGTCCTGCTCAATGCCATCACAGAACGCGCTGTTCCTAGGCGCCAGACTCTACACAGTGTCTTGCCTGGCGTCTCCCTCAGAAGAGAGGCTAGCAGCCATTCAAGGAAAGGTGCAACGGCTGTCGGTGAAAACGGCCACGGTTCTGGCCATCAAGTTATTACTGGGCATCATGTCCTGCATCTACCTCGTCCGCCTTTGCAGATGCGACCCCTACAAAAATTCCTGCATCCCCATTGAATACAGGTGTCCTGAAGTTGCACAGACACTCTCTTTCAACGAAGAGTTCTGACGGGTGACAGAATGGTGGGGAGGTCTGCTCCCACAATGCCCAAGGCACAGGATTTCAAAACCCCCATACCAGGAGACGGTCACCACGGATGCCTCCCTAGAAGGTTGGAGAGTGCACACCGGACATCTGTACTCCAGAGGCCTGTGGCTGCTGGAGTAGAAGGATCTGCATATCAATATCCTGAAGCTATGGGCAGTGTTCTGGGCTCTCAAGTCGTTCCTACCGTCTTTGAAAGGCAATGTGGTGAGGATCTTCACTGACAGCACAACCACAATGTTCTACATCAGGAAGCCGGTGGTCACTCGATCCCCGGCGCTCTCCAAGGAGGCCCAGGACTTGTGGCACTGGGCTGTCGGACAGGGGATGTTCCTTGTCCCTCTTCACCTGCCTGGAGTCAAGAACACAATCACAGACTCCATCAGCCGGGATCTCCGCTCCTGCCACGAGTGGGAGCTTTGTCAGGATCAGGTGGACTGTCTGTTCACCAACTGAGGCAGACCCCAGATCAATCTGTTTGTGATGGTGGCAAACTCCAAATGCCAGAAGTCCAGCAGCAGGTTCCACCAGTCGAGGAACTTGGCGGACACGTTCTCCTTTCCATGGGAAGGACTGTTACTGTACGCGTTCCCTCTCCTGCTACGAGTCAACACACTCAGTGCCAATGCAAGAGGATTCTCATCGCCCCGGTGTGGCCGAGGCAGATTTGGTACCCGGACCTTCTCAGCCCGTCAGCTGAGTCTCCAGTCAATTTGCCGGTGGTTCCGGATCGTCACACCAGAGAGGGAGGCGCAATTCTTCATCACGACCCAGGATCACTGAACCTGAAGGCGTGGCTCCTGCAGCTTTCGAGGTTGAGTTGCCAGTGCAGACTGCAGGGAGGTCCTCGCCAAGGCCAGGGCGTTGTCGACTTTGAAGTGTTAAAGCCATAATTGGAAGAGTTTTGCTACTTGGTGCCAGTCACAGAAGATTACCCCTCTGAGGATCACGGCTCCTCAGATTCTTCCATACTTGCTGTCCTTGGTAAAGACTGGGCTGGCTCATGTATCCATCAAGGTACATCTGGTGGATATCTCCCGCTACACCAGATCCCCAGGGCGATCCTTGAGGTGGTCCCACAGACTCATCAAGGAGTTTCTCCAAGGCCTTTTCCGATCCTTCCCTCCAGTGAAGGCTCCGGCCCCTGTGTGGGAACTCAACGTGGATCTGACGAGGCTCATAGGGTGGGCCCCCATTGAGCCTATGCATCAGGCCCCACTAAAGTTTCTCTTGTGGAAGACGGATTTCCTTGTGGTCATCACATCTTCCAGGCATGTAGGTGAGGTCGAGGCCCTATCCTGCAAGCAACAGTATCTTACTTTCCACGAATCAAGGGTGGTACTGCGTACGAATCCCTCTTTCATGCCAAAGGTTACGTCGGAATTCCACCTCAACGAGCCTTTGGTGTTGCCTCTTTTCTTCCCGAAACGTTTGTAGCTTGCAGAGAGGACCTCGCTGGACGTTGCTGGTGCCCTGTAGTTCTATGTGACACACACAAAGAGTTTTCGGAAGACTTCACACTAGTTTGTTAACCATGGGAAGGCCATTTCCAAGGCTTCCATTTCAAGATGTTTCTCCAGCTGCATCATGCACTGCCATTGGTTGGTGAACTGACCGTTGCGTGGCCGTCCCAGACACTGCCCCACCAGACCGATGGCTGTGACGATAGTGCTCCTGTCTGGTGTGCCCCTGCTGGACATCTGCAGCGCTGCTACGTGGAGGTCCACTCAGACCTTCACAAAGGTCTACTGCGTCGACACGAATTGCAGGGAGGAGTCCAGAGTCGGCCAAGCAGTGCTAAGCAACCTGTTTGCTTGAAGTGAGCCTGTTCCAAAGGTAAGAGGGAATTGCTTCTGTTGAGCCTTGCCACCGTCCGTGATTGTGTAATGTTGTACTGCTGTGTATTTCTTATTCATGAGCATGTGAATCCATGCCAGACCCCATGCTGGAGAAGGTTTAAGTTACTTACCTGTAACTATTGTTCTCCAGCATGTTTGGCATAGATTCGCATTTGAACCCTCCCGGCCCCTCTGCGGCTCTTCTTGGTCATATTGCCACTTTACATGCTTACCAAATCTGAAGATGTCTGCTAAAGGTGGGGCTTAGGGAAAGGACTGTCCTTGGATGGGGCAGCATGACCCAGAGGTCAGTGATTGGTTTAGAAGAAAAATGCAGTTTTAAAGTGAAAGTGAAACTGTTTTTTCTTTTGCACAGGATTCCCAGCCTGACGGGTAATATTCCTGAGCATGTGAATCCATGCCAGACCCATGATGGAGAACAATAGTTAACGATAAGTAACTTAAACCTTACCTGGCTTTGAATCATTTCCTTTTGTAACTTCTCACAAGAGTGAATGCATTCATGTATTTTATAGTAAGTGTGTGAAAATAATAATTGTATACACTCTTACGTCCCATCCCCTTTCCTACATACTGTATGGTCGTCCCTTCCTGGGGACGGGAAACAACCTTTTTCACTAGAAAAAAACTTCTTCCCCTTTAAATTTAAAGGCGTGCGGGGTACGGCCCTGGGAGCATGTGCTCCCCTGACTCTGCCCACTGGCGCCACTGCCCAGTCCCCTCTTCCGCGTCGACAGGAACGGGGCGATTTCACCAGCGCTCCTGGGTTTGGCCTCGCCATGTAATTGCACGCACTCTTCCTCGGATTCTTCCATCTTTTTGTCTTTCTTTGTCATCTAGGTACTTGGTTCTTCGGCGTCATTCTCCTCCCCAGCACGTGTCGACTTCAGCGGGTGTCCAGCCTGCGAGGGGCTCTTTCCTACTTCTGACCCCCACGCTCTTTGCCTCCGCTGCCGTGGCCCTGACCACATCATGGAGGGTTGCACCGCGTGTAACGGTCTGACTCCGTGCGCATTGAACAGGCTAGCTAGGTGGAGGGAGCTCTTCGCAGGGTCGCCTCCAGGAGACTTGAAGTTTCTCAAGCAGAGATCGAGGCCCAGGGGAGGGCTGTTTTTTCCAGCGCACCCCGTAAGGGCGACTCCTTCCCAAAAAAATGCCCAAGCGGGACGAACCTCTCGTGTTCTATTACCAGCACACATACCGAGGCTAACACAGCTTACGGCCAAGGGGTCTCTGAACCCTACCGGTATCGGTGCTGAGGGACTGCAAGGTTCTTCTACCGGTTCTACACCCGAGGGTCTACGCCCTATTACTGGCTCCATGGCCAAGGCGGCGCCTTCACGCAGCACTCCCACCGACAATGCCAAGGGCGATTCGCCTTCCAGGTCTAGACCTGAGGTGAGGGATAGGCCTCATGTTCCAACACAAAGGATCTTGGGCGAGGCGGTGCCCAGAGGGCCATGCACCACGACTTTGGCACGCAGCCCTATAAAATGGATGCTGCACCAGACAACATTGCCGCTCGTCTGATGCTTCTCCTAGGAACAAAGCAGGCGTGTGAACGAGTTTCAAGGTGCGACTGGTGTCAACCAGGTATGTGGCCGCCAGTGTATCCATCCGTAGCGCAGGGCAGGTACCCCCTGCAAACCAGACTGAGGTTGCTCTGGCCCCAGCAGCCCCCATCCACTCCGTCAATATCTCCTGCCTCCTCTTCGGTCTCCGAAGACAGGTTCTTCGTAAGGTTCTTGAAACTGATGCGAACCCCCCAGATGGGGGCCATCCTAAGAGATGCAGTCAGTGACTTGTTCCCACCGGTCACTCCACCAGCGCCCATAGTCATTCCTCCCATGGCTCCGGCACCACAGGCCCCAGCGCAGCCCCCGTTGCCCTGCCGGCTCCTCCGATTCCAGCTCCACACCAGCCTCCGGCTACGATCTCCACACCCGCACTCCACGGCACCCAGCACTCTGCACCAGCCGGACACCCTGGTGGACACAGATGGTGGAGGAGGACCCTGACACGCTGTCGTCAGTGAAGGCCTTTCACGACAGGCTTGGCAGAATATTTGGGCCTTCCTCAACCTGAGGTCGAGCAGCCAGAGGAGGGGGTCCTGGTACAAGTCCCCACCCTACGAGGCCGCACCAAGTCCATAACCAAGGACCATAAAATCAAAGGATCAATGCTAGATCCCTTGTTGCCCATGCCCTCGGATTCGCAGACATCATCACATCAAATGCAACCAACTAGACTTTCTAGTTGTCACTGAGACATGGCTCCACAAAGCAGCCGGACCTGCCCTTACTCTAGCTATCCCAGGTAACTTTACCATCATTAAGAAATATAGAGAATCTACCAAAGGGGGTGGCCTAGCCGTCATCTACAGACCTCCAGGACCACTAGGTTCATTCGATGAAGACATAATGACTCTTGTGAACACTAACACCAAACCTGCATCACAAATCCTCATACTTGGTGACTTCAATTTGGGCTTCAATTACCCTAAAAACCCTACCGCCGCTACCCTAGCAAACACCATTGCTGAAGCTGGCCTTACTATTAGGAACACTGAACCCACTCACTCTAAAGGTCGCATCTTGGGCTGGGTTGCAGATATCAACTGCACCTCTTGTATCACTGCCACTGAACCATGTGTCTGGACAGACCACTTCCTGATTTCATTCCCCATTCAAGATAGCCCCCAAACAAATGCAGCTAAGCCTTTGGCACTGCCAGCCCTCACCAGATTCAAAAGAACATAACTGCTGCTAATCTCCTGCTGCCATATACACTATAGCTCCACTAAAACTGAGGAAAGGAAAAACCCATTGCTCATCTTAATACCTGGTTTACCCCTAGTCTAAAAGCCCTTCGTAAAGAAAAAAGAGAGGCAGAAACTACTTGGAAAAAGAATGCGTTGATACAGAACAAAAATACTCTCACCTACCTCGCAGTCAGATACAAAAAAGAAACCAACAAAACAATCAAAAAGGCTAGCTCAAGTACTAGAGAAATCTTCTCTATACTCGCAGAATTAGAATCTCCAATTGCCCTTAACGACTGTGTGCACCAAAAACAAAATTTGGTGTACCAACATACAAAACGCCCTATGCAACAAAATCGCCATGCTCCAAGATAAAATACTAGCCAAAAAAACTATGCTTCATAAGATTGCTCTTACAACCTAAGAAGCCATCTTGCAAGAACTTGCTAACAACCAAACCATCCATCCAATTTAAATTCAGGTCAATCTCCACTAGTGAGGCTGGAATCATCATTAGATCACTCAAGCTCTCCCGATGACTTGGGGATACATGCCCAGCACCTATTAAGGAAGCTGCAAAGGACTTAGCTCCTTTTATCACCACCTTCATCAACTCCTCATTTAAATCTTGTTCTGTTCCCACCAATCGTAAAGATGCCTGGGTACTACCCCTCCTTAAAAAAAACGAATCTGGACCCGAGTGTCCTGACCAACTATAGGCCAATTACGACAGTTCCATTTCTCCTCAAAATTCTAGACGGCGCCGCCTATCTCCAGATTCAATCCTATCTAGAGATCAATAACTTATTAGGTACCCAACAATCCGGCTTCCGGCCAAGACTTGGAACGAGGCGGCCCTCCTTGATCTTAAAAAAAACAATTGGCTGATAGAAAAGACAATGGAGATATTTCCATTCTCCTACTCTTCGACCCCTCCGCTGCATTCGATCTGGTGGACCATAAAGTCGTATGCAACCACCTTAAACCTGCCGCCAATTTCTCCAAAGAGGTGTCCTCATGGATAAATTCCTTCCTAGACAATAGAACTATGAGTCTTCTCGCCCACCTCATCTGTGGATCCAGTTCCCATCACCTGCGGCGTACCGCAGGGGTCTTGCGTTTCCCCTTGTTTGTATAATATTCTTACAAAGACTCTTTGATATACTTGACAATCTGGGTGTCTCGTGCACTAATTACGCTGACGACACCCAGATTCTCATCCCTATTCAAGGAGACTACGACAAAGATGTAGGGCATATCAATAAAATGTACCAAATCATACAAACCTGGATGGCCACCCATGGTCTATGTCTTAATGACGAAAATACTGATCTCCTAACAATAGGCTCCCCTAACAGACTGTGTTTACTCCCTCACCAATACAGCTCCATCGCCATTGATGGCATTACGATCAAACTCACCAAGGAAGTAAAAACCTTAGGTTTTTCCTAGTCTCTGCACTCAACCTCAATAAACAAGTAAATGCCACAGCCTCGGCAACACGCTACACGTGTAAACTGATCTACGCATGCAAACCATTTCTGACCACTGACAGCTGCGTTACTATTGCACAAGCACTAATCCTATCCAAATTGGATTACTGCAACACACTTTACTTGGGCACTAGCAATCACAATACTAACAAACTCCAAACCCTCCAAAACAATGCCCTAAGAACCACCCTAGGCATCCCTAAAGATCACCATATCTGCGACGCAAGACGATCCAAAAATTGGCTAGCCGGCAAAGACAGAATCAAGTTTAAAACACTTAACCTGACTCAGCAACAAGGCACCCATCTACCTGACTGAGAGATTCAGCAAATACACCTCAGAACGACCTATCAGAAAGGCATACTCTAATACTAATAGACAAATGGTCCCAAAACACACTGCGCCAAAAATGCAAGAATTTAAATACAGTAGTGTATTCATTTCAGCTGATCGGTCAGCCTGACACGTGTTTCGAGCCAAAAAAGGCTCTTCATCTGAGGCTGATGGCTGAGAAACCATAACATTTGTACAATATTATCACATATTAAACACAAGTTGAGAGAGTTGCAATTCAGGAAAAAAGTTTGACATGTTCGGTGGCACAGGGGGCAGAAAGACAATCAAATGGCAATTCAAAAATAAAATTAAAGCAGGTCACAATAATGAAGTGGCACAAAACAGCATTCAACATATTAATGCATATGGGATGAAATTAATGGGTGATCCATGAAAAATGTACAGAAGAAAGGGCAGTAAGGGGGAATTAACGAGGTCAAAAAAGGGGAGAGAAAAAAATAAACAGACCATTAATAATGAGAGTACACCGCGATCAGTTACATTAAATGCCAAGCATCAATACATTTTGTAAGCCAATTTGGAAAAAATGGTATGTGTACCTTAATACAGAGGTTGGAATCGCAAATCGTAGGGGCATAAATTGCCAATGCAAACCGTCGGGGCATAAATTGCCAATGCGGACTTCAAAAAAACAAAAAGGATAGCCAGGTGAGTAGTTAGATTAAGGACAAAAAAAGGAGGGGGGAAGCAGAGGGAAATTAATTGTAAGAGAAAGTAGAATAAAAGGACATACCTCTTGTGCTTTGCAGATGCGGCAGAGGCTAAATATAGGAGAAAAATAAGGGTGCGCTGTCAGCAAAATAAAAAAGCCTCAGGATGCACAAGCACAATTCCGGAATTAAATTGAAAGTTCAGAGATTGCAAAATTAATTCAAATATAACGGTAAACAAAGTAACATTGATGTCAATATTCCAATTAGTTTGCGGAAGGCACTATGAGAAACTAAATAGTGAGCAGGGCACAGAGTTGGGCTGATCAAAGATACATGATCTGCAGCCACAGCATGCCGAAATGTAAAACGGCAGCTGTCAGCCGCAGCATGTCTGTGAAATCGGGGATCGTGGCCAAACCACCTTACCTGGGCGCTGGACAGAAAGCAACAGAATTCGGCTCACGCACGTGACACGAGCAAGGGAGTCATTAAAAACAGGGCCCCAGGTAGAGGAAGGACTAAGTATTCCACTGCTAAAAATTAGAAGCAAAGATGGCTAAAACGCGGGCGCCATCTTGGAAGAGTGCAGCAATACTAATGGAAAAAAATGTAAACAATGAAGGGTCTACAGTGATCAACCTTGAGTTACAGGAATCAAGGGGCTAATGCTTGTTAAAGCATAGAGCACAATGTGAGAAATTATATATGCCGTATTTTAAACCAACAATTATGGAAAGCATTCAAGAATAGAGAAATGATGAATGAGAACAAGTGGAATGGGTGCTGGTAGATCCTGAGTGAGTATGTGTTAGACAGTGCACATGAATTTAAATCAAGGAATAATGGAACCTGAAATTAACTTTGCGCAATAAATGGCCTGAACTTGGCAGATAAATGTACATAGATCGCGCTGTCCTGTACAATTAAGTTCTGCGATTGCACAATTAAGCTACAATAATTGTATGCAATGTCAAAAAGCAACCACTTAAAATTTGAACTGCAAATTACACAAACAGGAAATTATCATGGATAATTAACGCAGAAATACAGAAAACAGTGGGCACTGACACCCAAACTGCACAGAAACAACCAGATATTGGTTGCAACATAGTACACATCTAAAGAAAGACTGCAAATTCATGGTCAGAGTTAAGGCCGTTATACACAGTGCGGTATTTGCAGATAAGTCAAGCCTCTAATTGGCAAAGTTTAAGTTGTAAATTGCCTCCACGTTGAGGCAGGGAGACCTTCGCCAACCCCACAAAGCTAATGACCACTAACCTCTTCCATACGACATGAAAATATTGTAAATATCTACTGTATGTATATTTTTATACCTGCTTACTTGTACTGTAAAGTATCCCTGTACCTTGTATTACACTTTATTTTCTATCTCCATCATATGTACCTGTAACCTAAATCTTTGCAAGCGCCCAGTTGCCCGAGGGCCCGGTGTGCTCTATAAATAAATAAATAAACAATACAATAACATACAACCCACTACCAAGACGGCTATCCCGATGCAGCAAGATGTTGTGGCTCTGGCTAAGAACGGGTGGCTGAAGCCTCACTCAGCTCAACATGTCAATCGGCGCCTCAATGCCAAGTATAGACAGATGGAGGTGGATATACTTGTGTTATTAACTCACCCCCAGCCTCATTCTTTGTTGATTGCTGCAGCGTCACTCTACTCTAAGCCTCAGTCATCCTCGGCCACCTCGTCTTCAGCGCTGCTAGGCAAGGAGGCGAAAATCTAGGAGGCATACGGGAAGAAGCTGTACTCGAACGCCTCCCTGCACCTGCATCAGGCCAACACGGATGCCATGCTGGCAGCCGCTAACCAGATGTTGTGGCGGGAAATAGCAGACTTCCTTCAGAACTTCCGGTACAGAGCCAGGCATGTTTCAAGGCGGGGGTCTAGAAGAATCCAGGCTGGTAACGCAGGACATCATGAAGTCCACAGCGGCCAACATCGATACCTCGTGCCGGGCCATCTGCATCACCGTGGATGTGAGAAGGAAGGCCTGGCTTCGGGCTACCAAGTTTAACCCCAATGTCCAGGATAGCATATTGGACCTTCCATTCGAGGGTAGTGACCTCTTACACTCTACCACGGACGCCAAATTAGATCAAAAGAACAGCAGCTCGCAAACTGCAAAGTGTCAATCTTGACAAAGGCCACGCCCAAGGCGTATGCCCAGTCGCATCAACGCTCCGACAAGGGGTGGGTGTTAAGTGGTTTCCGGGGATTCCAGGAACGGAGGACGAGACAACCTGACCGTTCGCCTCCTCAGCATCAGCCTCAGACAATAAATAGGCATGACGCGTCCCTCCTGGTCCATGTGTCCATCAGAGACACTGGACAAGGGAGATTGGATGTGCTCCCTGGATCTGAAGGATTCCCGATTTGGTAGCGACACCGCTCCTTCCTACGCTACAGGATCATGGGTTTTCACTTCCAGTACAAGGTGCTATCCTTTGGCCTCAATTCTGCCCCCATGGTATTTACCAGACTCATGAATGCAGTGGCAGCCCTTCTCAGGGCCCAAGGCCACCATGTCTACCCGTACCTGGACGACTGGCTCGTCAGAGCGAGATCCGCGGAGGGGGGGTGGTCCACACTTCCTCTGCACTTAGGAGTACACTCCACGACCTGGGGTTTACCATCCACCTCATTAAGTCTCTCCTGCAGCCCACGCAGTTCCTCACCTTCCTGGGCCTCATCTGGGATACCAGTTCTGAGAGAGTTTGCCCCCTCGGAAGACAAGATTACGGCCATCAAGAGGGCCTCCACGCACTTGCTTACCAGACCAGTGACTTCGGCTTGGTGGTACCAGCACCTACTGGGTATCATGGCAGCTCTCCTCTTGGCCGTGCAGCTCACGAGGCTCAGGATAAGGAGAGTGCATCTGCACTTCACAGCCTCATGGAATCCGGAGAAGGGCTCCCATGCGGAGCTGGTCATCATACTGCCATCTCTCCTCGCGGACCTCACGTGGTGGTGCAAGGACTGAAATCTGCTGGCCATTCTGGCAGCCGGATCCGCAGGTCACCATTACAACGGATTCCTCCCTAGACGGCTGGGGAGCCACTCTGGACAACTACAGCGTCCACAGAGTCTGGACCCGGCAGTAGCAGGAGTCACATATCAACTGGCTGGAGCTCAAAGCCATCTGGCTAGCCCTCTGGGCCTTCCTTCCACTCATCTGGGGCAGGACTGTCCTGATCCAGACCGACCACTCCACCAGCATGTACTATGTCAACAAGCTTTGGGGTTCCAGGTACCCTCCGCTGTGCGACCTAGCGGTCAGCATGTGGGAATGGGCCCTGGAAAACACCTAACTCAGGGCCGTCCACCTAGGCCAACTTGGAAGCGGACAGGCTCAGCAGGCTGGGAGCGGACAATTACGAGTGGCAATTGAACGACCAGTTACTGCAAGCTAACCAACCCATGGGGCCATCCTCAGGTGGATCTATTTGCTTCCTGGAAGAACAGGAACTGCCAGCAGTTTGCGTCGTGGCAGGGACAGGGCCCGGCTCGTTTTGTGACGCCATGCAGATGCAATGGGAGGACATGACAGTCAATTCCTTTCTTCCGACACCCCTGATCCCCAGGGTACTCCGCAAGATAAAGGAAGCTCATCATCTCGGCATCATAGTAATAGTGCCTTGGTGTCCAGCGAGGCCGTGTTTCTCTGAACTGCTCAGCCTCTCAGATAAACCACCCATTTACCTTCCGCTGGGCCCAGCACCTCTCCTGTCCCAGCTGGGTGTGCTGGGTTCTCCACCCCGCTCCTCAGAAGTTAGCCCTTGCAGCGCGTTTCCTGAACAGGTCACCCTCAAGCACCTAAGCCTATCTCGGGCTAACCTGGAGATCATCCAGAGCGCTAGGAGCAAGGCCACTAGGAGCCAATACAAGAGTAAATGGAGCAGGTTCTGTCACTGGCAGAGTCTAAGGAGATCGAGCCCCTGATGTGCAGACTGGATGATGTGCTCTCGTTCTCGGCACACCTTGTTCACTCAGAAGTACAGGTGGACACATGTGGAACCTATCTGGCAGCCATAGGGGCCTACAGGAATTTGGAGGAGGAGGTCTTCTCCTCTTCCAACCCAATAGTCGAACACTTGACCGGCTTGTCCAGGTTTTACCTGCTCATCAAGAGGCCACATTCTTGGTGGGACCTCAACGTGGTGTTGGGCGCCCTGGCGCACAAACCCTTCGAGCCAATGGCGTCCGCGGACATCAGGCTGGTCACCATCAAGGCGGCTCTGCTAGTAGGACTTTCCTCTGCTTGCAGAGTCAGCGAGATCCAGGCTCTGGTGGCTTCAGAGCCCTATACCTACGGACGCACCCGGCGTTCCTACCCAAGGTACCCTCTGCTTTCCATCTGAACGAGGAAATAGTATTGCCTACTTTCTTCGTAGACCACAAGGACAAGGCTCGGAGATTCTTAGACTGTCTGGGTGTCAGACACGCTCCGAAATTCTATCTGGATAGGGCCATGGACTTCTGCAAATCGGATGCACTCTTTGTCACCTTTGGGGGTGCCAGACCCGGTTATCAGGCATCCAAGGCGTCAATCGCTCGGTGGATGGTTGCGGCCATCAAGGAGGCCTATGAAGTGCAGCGCAATCCGGTGCCAGCCAACATGCACACTCACGTGGTCAGAGCCAAGGCCACTGACATCTTCCAGCGGCAGGTTCCGTGGCAAGTCATATGCAGGGCAGCTACTTGGGCAACCCCTTCAGCTTTCTGTAAGCATTACTGTTTGGATGCCGGCTCGAAGTCAGATGCGGCCTTCGGACAGGCGGTTCTAAGGAACTTGTTTGCTTATGGGGGGTCTCCTCTTGACCCTGGATCTACATTCAGTTGTAATCGCCCATACAGTATGGATGAAAGGGGACAGAACGTAAGAGTAATTGAAAATTACTCACCGCAGTGACTAACATACTCTTAGTCCCCTTTCCTCCATAAGTCCCACCATCATCCCACCTAATAATACAAGTGTCATTGGGCAATGATAAATATTGTCAACGCGTCAATGAGGACTGGGGAGTGGCGCTGGTGGGTGGAGTCAGTGGAACGCATGCTCCCAGGGCCGCACCCCTGTGTGCCTCTATATTTAAAGGGGAAGAAGGTTTTTCTGGTGAAAAAGGTTCAGTCTCACATCCCTAGAAAGGGACACCCATACAGTATGGCGTAAAGGGGACTAAGAGTACTTTAGTCCCTACGGTGAGTAACTATTATTTTTTTGTACTTGCCTTTCTAATTGGAATTCTTGTTTTGCTCTGTGTGCTCATTGTAGCCCTAGACCACTTACACCCCTCCTGCGTCTAATCCTTACCGCCCTGCTAGCTAGCTTGACTGGTTTTGGCTAGACTTCAGTGTCTTTCGTGTTCACCATAATAGGTTGGCCTCCCAAAATCCACCCCCAATGTTGATTTTGTATATCCATCTTAACAGCAAGTGAGGTTGGAGAGCTATGGTCCACAATGGAACACCCATGCGAGAGACAAACTGCAAAATTCTTAAGAGGAGCATATTTTGTTTACGCTTTTCAGCCATCGCTGGGGAGCAAGCATACCAAACAAATCGTGAAGTAAAGGATAGCAATGGCTAAGAGATAATTTCTCCTTGTTACACATCTTGTTAATGCAGTTTGCACCCAAATCACTGTTCTACCTTTTCATATTAGTCTGGCCATATTGTTGAACTGTTCATTCTAGGGAAGATAACCTTGCTGGAGACACTATTTAGGTGAATTAATTATCTGTGTTTTGTGCTAGGATGCTTATTAAATTTGAAATTATTTCAGTTCCAAAGCCCATTCTAGTTTGGAAGCCTTGAAAGCAGCAACCAGATGTGAAACACTTCTCGGTAAAGAAATTGAGACGGTTAAGTTACTGAACCGCGTTCTATGCTTGCAGACTGCTCATTGCCCCAGCAGCATTATCGATACTTGTTGCTGTTTATCTCAACCCTACAAATGAGCTGAAAGATAATTTGCTGTTTTTTGCAGATATTCTAGAGGTAATTTAGAAAACAAAAACGTTCAATGGAAGGTTCATAAGATTAATTGTAGCGGAATATAGTCCTCCACGTGGGGCTGATCGATTTCAAAGAGGGCATATTGATTTCAGAACACAGTAGTTGTATTTTAGGAGATTTTGTCCATTTACCTCAGAGTCTCTGAAATAGTTGTTTGTAGCATACCTGAGAAACAGTGGCACGTTTGAATATATTGTGAGGCTTAAACATCAGATTGTGAAGTTGCTTTTGCTTTATAAATGTTAGGGGAAGCTTTTGGTAAATGAGACATCATTCACAGAGGAGTAAGAATTGGAGCCTTTTGAAAGGCGTGCTTATAATATCCCAGCACCATACATATTACAAAAGAAATGACGTTTAATCTGAAACCGTTATAGGAGACATTTATATACCTGAACATTTGATGAACACAGACGCCATCAGTATGTGAACCGCATGCGAAAATGTCAAGTGTAATTGTGGTTAACTCCAATTATTTTGAGATGTGTCTCTAAAGCTACCGGACATTGACGCTTCTGACAGACCATTGAGCGAAATTTCACCATTCTGCCAATTTGTCAATTTTTTGAGTTTGGGTGTGGGGAGGCAGGTAATATCCAAATGTATCATATATGAATGAGGGTTTATAGTGAAAAGACCGAAAAAAAATATCGAAAAAAAGGTTGAACCAAAAAATCTCAAAAAAAAAAATCGAATTATTTTTCAATACGTTTTTTTCGAAATGGGGGGAGGTTCCCCCAACCCTCCTTTTTTCATTTGTTTTTATTTTACCCCCTTTTTTTACTTACCTGACCCCAAAAATACATATAAATAAATAAATAATATTTTTTCGATATTTTTGTTATTCGATATTTTTTTTTCAGCCTTTTGACTGACCACCATGAATGAGTCTTCTGAATCCATAGAAAGTGCTACTTTGCATTAAATCATTGATTAGCCTTACATATTTGTTTCCTTTCAAAAGGAGCCAATGTGCATGCAACAACAGCAACGGGGGACACAGCACTGACATATGCCTGCGAGAATGGCCATACTGATGTAGCTGATGTCTTGCTTCAAGCCGGAGCAGACCTGGTAGGATTACATTCAGTCTTTTTTGCATGGTTTGTGTCCACTGCAAGGTTCTGCTTAACTTTAACAATTGCATATTTATTTTCTTTGTTGGAATAGCATATCTTTTTCACATTAGTTTACTCATGTCTCGGGAGGATAGCTCAGGGGCAACGCGCTATCCTTGGAAGCAAGACGACGCAGAGCACCACAGGTTCGATCCCCGGGTCCGCGCTTAGAAACCTCTGGGTATTAAGCGCGATATAAATAACCTATCATAGCATAGGTCTGTGCTGTTTGTGATGGATGCTTTGAGTTTTAGCAAGATATTTTCCAAGTCCATTATACATCAGTAATTATAGTTGGTGAGATGTCTGTGCTATGAAGTGAGTATTTGCCACAGGGCCTTTCTGCCTTTGCAAGTTGGAAAAGATTTTCTTTCTGCACCTTTCCCACCATCGATTTCTATAAGGCCACTATTCTTTTTGCTTGTTATGATGAATCCTGCAGAGTCCTTACAAAGACCACACCTAAAGTCTCCTGCCAGGTGGCCAGGAGAAGGCAGCCTCTTCCTGATCCTCAAACGGGGGTGGTATTAGCTGGGAGGATCACCTGGGAGGAAATGGGCCCCAGGGGAACACTAGTCCATTGGGTGAGATGCAGTAATTGTCTTCCCCATAGACCGGAATATGTAATGGCTTGCTGTCAGAGAGCGCTTTTAGTTCTCAAAACTATCTTAATTTTGGTTAAAATAATCCTAACCAGTCATCCATTGAGAGTAAGAAATCTCCTTTCAAAGTCACTGTTGTTCCTAGAGGTAAATGCGCCTATGACCCCCCCCCCCGGAGAAACAGTAAAGATAAATCGAAGCAAACAGTTTCATTGAAGCCTTGTAATACTCCTTTAGGTAATATACTTAAGTATAGAAATGAAGTGGGTAATGCTATTTCCATTAGAAGAATTGATTTGAACATTATGGATTTCAAGTTCCACAATTCCCAAAGTATTGGGACAAAGAAAATGGCTGCAGAGGCCCTAGGTTGGAGCCTAATAGTGTTAATGACCCAAACCTGCGGGAGACTGGGAGGGACCACCGTCATGTGCCGAACAGGTGCCGGTCCTCAGTGGGTCTCCTCCTTCAGAGAACTTGTTTGCAGAGGTTGCACAGCGAGAAGCAGGAGGTTTAAAAGCTTCCCCCATTGTAAGTCGGGCTCTGTTGGCAGGTGAGCACCACAGCGCCTTTGCAGCGAAGAGAGCTCCTTTTCTGACTCATGCTAGCCGCGGAAAGCCAAGAGAAGCAGTTTGCCGGGCCATGCAAAGCAGCGGATGACCTGGAGGCAGTTGAGTGAACGGACGTGCACGCCAGACCCGGTGAGGTCACTACTACTTTGTGACACTGGAGCGCATCGCAATTGCCTGCTGACTAAGTATCGGTATATTAAACACATAACTAACATAAAGAGAGTGAAATGGCAAAACAAGCAATATTTCGAAACTGAACTAATGTAAAGCAGAATAATAATCCTTCTGAAAAACCAAGCTGACTTAAAGAGGAGGAAGTGGCAGAATAAGATCTTGTCAAGCAGACCAGAAAGGTGTGATTTTAAAAGTATATGGGTCAGAACTATTCCCAGCAACAAGAGAGGGCACTATTATGAGAAACCAATACAAACAACTATTGCCAAAACCAAAAGAGAATAATATCCAGGCAAGATAAAAAGAAGCAACATTGCCAAAGCCAATCGAGGGCAATTAAGAGTCCAAGTGTTTGTAAATCCTATTGCCAGAGTATAACACAGGCTGTGAGAGGAATTGGCTTAAACCCACATTGCCAAAGAAGTTCAAATGTGAGAAAACCATTGTCAGCATTTGCTTAATACAGTAGTGGGGGAATGAAGAGTGGCAGGAAAGCTGCCCTTCTGACAGAGGATATTCAGGAGGAGTGGAGCATAACCTGCCTTGCGTTTGGCAATTACAAGTGTGTAACAAACAGAACCAATGTGTTTCTTGTGTTCCCAAAATAAGTAGTTAAACCTGATCTTGTGGAAAAGCAAAAGACATTGCTGAATTTCTTTAAACAAACTACTTGTTATAGTTAGTAATTTCTTTTGTCCTGGCAGGAGAGATACACCAGGGCAAAGGACCTTGTATTGGTAGACCTGGCAGGTGAGTGGACTATGTGGAAGTCTTTGAGGTTCTCTGCGTGTGGTTCATATTATTGAAGAAGTGATAGAACCAGTATTGTATTTTGTGAACTATTGCAGAATATTCCTGACAGACATTTTTGTTCCTAAAGAACTGTGAAAATATTCTTGTTGTATAAGAGGTTGTTGTATTGACCTCTTTATCACATGTGAGAGTCTATGGGTGAAAATAAAAACTTTCCCACACACTACACTAAACACTATCGCGATTTATCGTCCCCCTAAAATCATGCCCCTTTTTGAAGAACAGTTTAGTGATCTCCTAGCCCAGATCTGTGCCACCAAAGGCCCTGTTATTGTCATGGGTAATTTCAACTATTGGGCTAATGACCAGCAGGACAAAGCAGGTACCAACCTTATGGATACCATCACCTCCTTTGGTCTCACCCAGTGGATTGAGTCTCCCATGCAAAGCAAGGGACACACCTTGGACTGGCTTTTGTCCCAAAATACCAACATTTCCGATAATTTGGTCGGACCATTTTCTCATCCAAGCCAAGATTTCACTACCGCCTCCTCCCAAACTTAATACGAACCCACGTATTCAAAAAAGGTCACGCAACCTAAAGAATCTAACAGCCCCGAAACTTACTGAACTACTGTCAACTAAGCTTCAATCCCTAGACTACTTTGATGATCCCACAAAATTAACCATCTGTCAACCAACATCAAAGAAGCAGTTAACGACCTTGCCCCTCTGAAGGTGAAGACAATAAAGACTGAAACCAGAAAGAACACGTGGTTCAATAATGAAATTCTTACAGCCAGACAAGAAAAAAGAGCTCTTGAAAGAGCCTGGAGGAAAGACCCCAACGATAATACCCTGACAAAATATAAAAAATCCATCCCCAACTATAAAAAGCTCATTACAGAAGCAAAGGCCACACACTATAACGAAAGAATAGTGAATGCTAAATCTAACACCGGGGAGCTATTTAAAATCTTAGCGGAATTCCAAAATCAGCCTCCTCCCACGAACAATATTATCAAGGATGATAAGTTGTGTCAGGGCATTCATGATGCCTTTCTACTTAAGATTGATTCTCATAAAGAAAACAATCAGTAAAGCCCTTGGCAACGTAGCCATTACACAATCCACTACTGATACCACTTCACCCAACACCTGTGAAAATACTATCCCTCCATTCTCTTTCACGCACTATACTGAAGATGAAGTATTCAAAATCATTCAGGACCTCAAAGCCACATCTTGTCCAGCAGATCACTGCCCCACCAGCATTCTTAAGGAGACCTTAGAGACCCTGGTCCCATGGATTACCAAACTGGTTAACCTCTCCTTTGATGAGGGTCTGGTGCCGGACCTGCTAAAGTCAGCATGGATCACTCCTCTACTGAAAAAAGAAGACCTTGACCCAGCCAACAGTGACAATTACAGACCCATAACTAACGTGCTCTATGTTCCCAAGATACTTGACAAACTGGCCTACTTACAACTACAGGCCCATGTTGAAAAATACGACATCTTGGGTACCCGTCAGTCGGGATATAGAGCTTGTCACAGAACTGAGACAGCTATGCTGGATCTCAAATCTACACTTGCTAGCATAGCTGACAAAAACCAAGCTGCTCTGCTCATGCTATTGGACCTCTCCGCAGCCTTTGACCTAGTTGATCATAGCTTACCAAATGGATCGCTTCCTTTCTGGGTCCCAGAATTGTAAGGGTTTGCGTGGGTGATAAACAATCTTCTCCTTTCTCCGAGATGTGGAGTCCCTCAGGGCTCCTGTCTGTCACCGCTGCTCTACAATCTTTACATCCGGCCCCTTCTCGATCTTTTGAACAAACTAGCAGTGCAATATACGAATTACGCTGATGACACTCAGGTTGTTATTCATTTGAATGGCTCATACAGCACTGATTCGGAAACCATTAACCGAATATATAAGGCCATACAAGATTGGATGGCTTGTAATTCTCTTGCTCTTAATGATGAAAAGACTGAACACCTTATTGTGGCATCTAAAAACATCCGGGCAAAACTTGATCCTAACTACGCCTCTTTCCATATTGCCAATAACACCATCATAGTTCAAAAGAAAGTCAAAACCTTAGGAGTAGTACTTGATGAAGAACTCTCCATGAAATCCCATATTTCTTGCATTATATCTAGTTGTGGTGCTATAAACAAGAGAATTAGATATATTCAACCATTCATATCGGAAGAGAACTGTGCTCTATTGTCCACTGCATTGATAAATTCAAGATTGGACTATTGTAACAGCTTCCTGGCGGGCACCACAGCCTCTAACATCCAATCCTTAAAAGTGGCACAGAACAATGCCGTGTGTAATATTTTCAATCAGTCCCGTCGCACACACATCTCTATTTTTAGGAAAAAACTCCACTGGCTACCTGTCAAACACTGCATAACGCATAAGATGCTTACTACGACCCATAAATGCCTCCGTCTCAGCGGCCCAACCTATCTGTCATCCCGTATAGGCATCAAACCTAACGTGAGGAACCTTCGCTCTTCATCTGCGGTCACTCTCAATTATCCTAAATTTAGGACAGCCAAATTTGGAGGTACTACATTGGATGCTCAGGGTCCCCTTTTATGGAACACACTTCCAGCTGGTATAATGCAGATCCAGAGCTGTACAGCGTTCAAACGTGCCGTAAAGACTCACTTATTTAACCTGGAATAATCTCCTGACTCGCTTCTCCATCTGCCTCTTATGCTTGTTTGTCTTGTTCTTTGTGCGACCTGAGGCCCACGGGCATGTTGGCGCGTTACAAAAATTAAAATACATAAATATAAATAAATAAGTTGAAAGAGAATTTTTTTGAACATTGTGAACTGTTGGTTGAGTTAAGGGTGGAACAAAAATAACTTTACTGGCTTGGTTGCAAGGCAGGATTTCCCTATCCTTTTCGAACTGTTGAATAAGATCCTGTTTGAATTTGGGAAAAGGGGAATTCATCCAGGTTTTAAGGAGAAACAGTTACCAGGTTGTGAACATAATTTTATTTCTGTTATAATGGAACTGCCATATGTTGACGTTGTATGTTTGTTATATGTACAAGTGTATGGGACAGAAGCCTTTTGTTAGTGTTTCCTTTAGTTTATTTTGATAGGCAGGGAAATCCTCGTTCGAGTAGGGATCTTGAGGCACTTTCCCAAACTTTTTAGTTAATTAAATGGCATCTTTGAAAAAGTTGTCCGCCTCACATTTCCGGCCCCCTCACTGAGCCTTATCCTGACTTTTGGAGGTCAGTAAAGCCTTATGATTTACTTCCCTTGCCTGTTTTGCTCATTCTTAATGGAAAATTAACTTGTCCCCAAGATTGTCAGTACTGAGAGACAGCCTCTCGTTATGAATTCTTGTATTTTTACAATTGCACACATCACCTTACACTGAATTGCAGTTAGTTTGTATCCTTTTTACTTTTTTTCTGGAGCTTGTGGTTCTGCTTAGATGACATGCTCTGCATAGTCCGACATCTTGTGATAGTCGCAGAGTATTACAAGATTTGTTTTCGAAACTCAAACTGACGTTGACAGGGCGTGTTAAGTAATACTATACCTAGTGTGATGCGCAGTGTACCCATGGTCCTTCACGCGTCAAGGTCCCTGAGATTTTTTTTCTTTCCGCCATTGTGGTCGGTCGCAAGTTGCAGAGTTCTTTTCCGGGCTGATGCCTTTAACTAGTTGAAACTTTATTTGTAGATTTTTCTCTTTCCTTATTGTCGGTGGATTGTTGGCAGAGTGCTGGCCAGACATTGAAATCACTACTGCTGCGGTGTGTGCTGAGAGGTGCAGTTGCTGAGTCTGCTTTCCATCTCCCTGCCATAAGGAGGGGCCACTGCTATAAAAACTCAACTCCCGATGCGGAGCGTTGTCCAGATTGAGCGTTGTCCAGATTGAGCGTTGTCCAGATTGAGCGTTGTCCAGAGTGAGCGTTGTCCAGAGTGAGCGTGGTCCATCGTTACTGCTGAGACAAACAGTTTCTGAGTCTGCTTTCCATCTCGCTGCTAGAAGCAGAGGCCATTGCTATGAACATTTCACTCTCGATGCAGAGCGTTGGCAGATTGTTTGCAGTGGGATTGTGGTGGAAATGGAGCAGACATCATGCCAGGACCCAGGAGTTCTTCAAAGGACTGGCAGTCAAGCCAGGATACAACAGAACAGAGGTAATTGGGGGTGGGGGGAGGGGGCAGCATGTTTGCATCACGTTCGACCTGCTAAATCGATCCCTCCAAAGCCCGCTGAGGGACCCAGTCCCCACTCCTCCTCCCCCCTCCCCCTGCTTCCTGAACCCTCGCCACATGACAGGGCTCCGCTCTCCATGAACCATGGAACAGTTTCTTTGACCCCCACAGCGCAAGTGACTCTGGAAATCCTAGCGCCTTTGCCCACAAGCAACTTCCCTTCCCCATCAGTGTCCAACGAGAATAACCTCTGGCAATCCTACAAGACGCCCGAAACATCTTCTCCCAGTTGTACCGTGGACTCCGTGTCGATGGAGGTCCCTCCTCAAACTCGCGCCTCTGTCTCCCCGATTGAGGAGAGAGCTGGCTTCGCGGAACTAGGGGAGCGAGTGCCACGGGACGCTTGCTTTAGAATCATCGTCCAAACCAAGACCTCAGATGATGACTGTGAATTAAGGGACCCGTCCGGGCCCGACACCACTACTGAGAGAGCCTAAACCTAGGGCTACCCCAACACTCCAGGGGTCGCCTTGGGTGAAAGGGTGGCTCCCTACAACTGAAAGCAACAAGTAAATCTCTCCGAATGTAATATCATCAAATGGCACTTTAGATCAAAGGAATCTGTGCTGCGGACCCAACTCAACAACGAACAGATAGGATGGCGGGCCAAAAACACAGCCTCCCCACCCTTAGAGGAAATGTGGCTCAATGTCTTGGACACAGATTTACTGGCTAGTATGGACCAGGGTGTTGTACCTCCTGTGGAGTTCCATCAAACTAAGATGTGTGAAATGAAGACCGGAGGGCTGAGGAACAGCACCCTGGATAGCAACATTAGAGATTGCGCCGAAATTACTGAACGCCTCTCTTAATTGAGGCCAACTGCCCTATCGAGGAGGGGTTTCTGTGAATGATTAACTCTAAGAGCCCCTGCCGAAGAAATCGGAGGCAGGCCACCAGTTAAATCCCGAGCCCAAGCTAGACCTGGACAGAGGTGAGCAATCCGAGCGAAAGCACACCGCACTGGCGGCTCGTCTGGCGAAAGATATTGTGACATTAACCCTACAGTTGAGTAGGACTGCCTCAACTAGGGGTGAGAAGAGGCCTAGCACGGATGTTCTGCAAAAAAAAGCAGAAACTTGGCTGTGAACGTAGCATAGCGGCTCAAAACGGGGGCTTTCCGTCGAAGCTGGCAGAGATGGTACCAAGTTAGGATAAAGACTGGCGGCCCCCTGTGTGCCAAAGGGGGCAAACTCCTTGCTCACGAGCTCCAGTGAGGACTCTGAAGACTCTGAAATTGAAGCACCAGGGAATTAGCAATCTCGCCAACTGACGAACAGGGCGGAGGGTGGGTCATTATCCATAGGAGAGCATGACCGCCTCGAATCTACCCAGGAGAAAAAACACAAATGGGAGATCCAGTGTGCCTAACGTCAGCTTTCAATAGGATCTATAGTCCCTATTACTCTGTCTCCCTTGTTAAAACTATATGAAAACCTAAATGAGAACTTCCAGGATCAGTCGACCCTCCTAGCGCTGATGCATTCTAAACTCATTTTCATAGAATCCCATATTGAAGCAATAAGGGAAAAAAGATCCAGGCAAAGGAGTCGGAGGGAGTGATATTCAAAACACTCATTGACTTAATTGAAGATGCGAGAGAGGCCAAAAAGCCCTTCCTGGCATGCATCAGACACACTATAAGTCTAATGAAGAGCCAAGACCACACTGGGAGCAGAAAGTTTGTTTATTATTTGTAATGCGCAATCCATACCCTAGTGTACGGTGCGCAGCATTTACAAGAGATTGCGAGACTTAGAAGTCACGCTAATCGAGTACATGTGGATTTAACATCTCACAGTCAGCCTCCGGCACTTTTGAAATAACGCCGGAGCCAAAACACGGCCTCCCTCAGATTTCAGAGCGATTGTACAAGTTCCATCATATAGCGGCCTTGGCCGCCAGACTGATCCGGAGGTGCACCAGACACAGGCAGACATATGCCTGCATTCCAGTTCACAGGTATTGAGGGGACGAAAATACTGAGTCTGATTATGATGGATACAGCAAGCCTGGCTGAATCAAATGAGAATGGGCCGTTGAACTCTCACCTTCTCCCGATTTTTGGCACAGACACCCATAAACTGTCAAAAACCCAAAGGAAAACGAAAGGAATGAAAATCGTTGTACTTACAAAAGAAATAAAAAAATAAACCAACGTTGAAAGCGACAAGCAGTGGTGGTGCAAGAAACTTTATCAGAAATTTAAGAACGATTTCCCCTGCCAGTAATCCACCAACAAGGGTACATCAGTCATTGGAATTAAACAAACCAACTTGCTCAAACGACGACATGAGTAAAAAACCAAGTATGTGGAGGGACAGCGCAAGAGGAAAAGATTTAACTTGTAGTCGAGGATGAGACTCTGCTGCAGTTGTTCACTACGAAACGGACGACTTGGCAGAAGTCTCTGTCCAACTCCCCCTCATGCCTGGACGGCTGAGGTGAACAAGTAGAGGCTCCACAAACAAAAAACTGCAGTGCCTTAAACAATCTCTTTGAATCATTAGAAGACCAGAAGGCTAAAGTGGTCGCGAGAGACGATCCATACTGATGGACAGAATGATCGAACACTCCAGGAGGGACAGACGGCTACGAGAGATGGATAAAGCCATCCTCAATAAGAACCGGTATTGAGGGAATCCGCAGTTCACCCAGGCTGAGATCCATCCCTCAAAGAAACCCGAGGGTTTCAGAGACCCTCTGCAAGGTATTCCTGGAGAGAGTATTGAAGGCAGACGAGGGCTTTATACTGGCCATACTACATAATCTTCTACAATTAGGAGTCATTGAATCAAAAGAAATAAAGATGGTGGACTTTCCTAGTGAAAAAGAAAACTGGGTTTCTGATGTTTAATCTGCTTAGAATCACATGCTTGTGCATAGGTCCGACATCCAGTGGTCACTGCGGAGTATTGCATTTTGTTTTTCGTAGTCGAAAAGGACGTCAACAAAGCGTGTCTGTAACACTATCCCTATAGTGACGGGCGTTGTACCCACAATCCCTCACGCGTCGAGGTCCCTCAGATTGTTTTTTTCCGCCTATCTACTGGTCGCCTTTATGTGGAGCTCCTCGAGAGACATTGCCAAATAGTTTCTTCGACCTTTGGTCGTTTGTTGTTAATATCAATAACGTAGATCCCTCCCTCGATGCAGAGCCGTTTCTCCGCCGAGCAAGATCTTCGACGGAAGGACGAGTGGAGGGGATCCTTCGGCGCTGCCTAACACGTGGCCTGGCCTCGCCGGCCATACACAGTAGGGAGAATGGGGTTGGGTGGTTCTTTCTTTCTCTTTAAGAATGCCTTTCTCTTTCCCCTCCCTCTCTTTCGAGGTCGTAGTCACACTTCTTGCCCTCAGCTATGGAGAGGACGCCATTTAGGTTTTGCTCGCTTTGCAAGGGTAAATATACCT
The DNA here is from genome assembly GCF_040938575.1 of Ambystoma mexicanum. Lineage (NCBI taxonomy): Eukaryota > Metazoa > Chordata > Amphibia > Caudata > Ambystomatidae > Ambystoma > Ambystoma mexicanum. The sequence continues at coordinate 303,514,845 of NC_090937.1, forward strand.
GGAAGGATAAGCACAAACGGTGCAACCGTTGCTTACCCCTCGATCACCAGGAGGACGGCTGTGTGGCCTGTAAATTACTAAAGCCCAAAACTCTAAAAGACCGCAGGGTCAAAAGGTGGGTGGCCTATGCCATGTCTAGGCCTGACTCCTCGCCCGCTGCCGCCGCCGAATGTGACAAGGACAGTGACTACACAGCCCCCGTAACGGAGGTTGTAGACCTCTCAAAGCAGCGTTCACGCTCCTCGTCGTCCGTCCCCAGCCCCGACAAGCCCGGCTCACGCCCAGCTTATGGGGATGAACACCGCGGCGACAAGGACGCACACGGAAAAACACCAAAGCACATACCCCCCAGCACGCATTCGTCGAAGACGAAGGCAGCCATAGCGCCAATGAGGACGCCGGGCCCACCGGCGTCTTCCGCCGACCGTAAGGGTCGTCAGCCCTCCCCGCCTCCGCGACAGGCGACTGGGCATTCTAAGGATAAGGGCGCTAACACCAAAACCTCCGGCGACATGCATCGTAAGAGCGCTCACGTTGCCTGCAAGGACTCGACGTTACATAGCGCGACGGCGACCGATTCCTCGGAAGAGAGAATGATCGCCGAAAGCCTCGCACGCATATCTAAGGACGGCCAGAGACGTACGGTGAGCGAGACGCCGAAAACCGCGCACAAGGCCAAAGATACGCCGAAAGCGCCGGAAAACAGATGAGGCCAGTTCCCGCCGCCGACGGAAGGCCAGAGCCAGCGAGAAGTCTTCTCAGAAGGCGAAGGCACACTTTCTTCGATGTTATGGGACAGAACCAGACAACTACAGGAGAAAGAAACTCCTTTTTTATTCCCAGTCCGTCCTGGCCAACCTCAGTGGACCTTTGAAAGGTTCCAGACCTGTATGGATAAACTAGACAGGTTCATGTCCATCCCAGAAGACAGGGCACCCAAGAGACCAAGGGAGGCACCCCTGGAGAGTCCAAGGGCTAAATACCAGAAGTTTTATAACCCCATACAGGAGGACATACACTCTTACGACCTCACTGACGAAGACTCCCACTTCCAGGAGGAAGATGAGTTCACCTATGTTGAAGACCAACAAGAAGAGGAAGGTTTTCACGAGGACACCAACTTAGGTGAGGAGGGATTCCAGGAGGACACAGGCGAGGGCGACCCAAATCCCTGGCAGTCACCAGCTAAGTCTACAGACACAGGCAGTAGCGGTATAGTCATCAGGTCTACTGAAACTACACCAGTCAGGAACCCTTCGCCTGTTAATGATCAACCCACCTTCAATGCACTGCTGAAGAAGGCAGCAGCACATTTTGAACTTGAAACTGGGGAGGTCACCCCAGACACCGATTTTGTGGAGAGGATTATCAAAGAAAACCCCCCACTAGCCAAACTATCCCCATCCTCGCCTCAGTTAAGAGACATATTATCCCTTCTCTGTCCACTCCTGCACTGGTGAGAGGGGTCAATCCGAGGATTGAGAAACTGTTCTCTCCCTCTCAATCAGACCCATATATATTAAGGGTCACTCAATCCCGGACTCCCTGGTCGTGACCAACACCAGGAAAAGGGCCGGAGTCCCACTATCTACCACCAAGGCACCCCCAGATAAAGAGGGGAAAAAGCTTTATGCCCTAGCCAAGAGAATCACCACCTCTGCAGTATTCTCTACCAGAATTGCCAATAATAACACACTATTGGCAAGCTACGCTGATGCTCAATGGGAAAAGCTTAAACAGGACATTGAAGAAGCTCCCGAACCACTAAGAACTCGTTTGCTGGCTACAGTTAACGAGGGCTCTCTGGTCAACCAAAGCATCGTCAAGAATACCCTTGATGCAGCAGAGACGGCTGGCCGCACTTTGGTACAAGGAATTTTGCTGAAGCGTCATGTCTGGCTTCGCAATTCCGGCTTTAAGGCAGAAACACAAGCGTCCCTTATTAATAAGCCTATAGAGGAGTCCAACCTCTTTGGGAAAGCAGTTGATGACGCGCTGGAGAACGCGAAGAAAGAATTTGACACAATCAAGACCTTAGACCAAATTTCTAAACCCCCTAACAGGCGGGGATTTGGTAATAAGCCCTTTTTTCGTGGCCAACGCCAGCAACAAAACCAACAGTATTCTGCCAGCAACTACCAAGGAAATAGTGGCCAGTACAATCAGAGGGGTCAACGCCTCGGCAAAGGGAGAGGCCGGGGTTCCACCCCCAGAGGCTCCCAAGCCACCAACACCACCAAGTGACGCGAAGATTCGCGTCCCCTCCCATGAAACGCCGGTCGGGGGCCGGTTAACATCCTTTTTTCCAGCATGGGAGGGAATAACATCAGACCGCTGGGTGCTTTACACCGTAGCCCGCGACTACTGTATAGAGTTCAACAGTTCCCCAACATACAGACCCCCGAGGGGACGCAGCATGACACCAGAACACCTTGCCATCCTTCTCCAAGAAGTGGACCAACTGCTGGAAAAAGGAGCCGTAGAGGTCGTGCCTCTATCTCAGGTAACGGAAGGTATTTATTCAGTGTACTTCCTTGTACCCAAAAAGGATCTAACCATGCGCCCTGTATTAGATCTGCGCCCAGCGAACAAGTTTGTCAAACCCCAAAAGTTTCGTATGGTGACCTTACAGGAGGTGATCCCACTGCTATCACAGGGAGATTACATGGCGACACTGGACATGAAAGATGCATACTTCCATATTTTAATGTTGCCAGCGCACAGAAAATACCTCAGGTTCATGATTGAGGGCAAACATTACCAGTTCAGAGTGCTACCCTTCGGCATAGCATCTGCTCCAAGGGAATTCACGAAGGTACTGGCAGTGGCAGCGGCCCACCTGCGCAGGTTATCCATCCCAGTATACCCTTACCTCGACGACTGGCTCATAACAAGGGATTCTTACGAGACATGCTTCTCAAACACCCAAAAGACTGTAGACCTTTTGTTCCAGCTGGGCTTCTCCATCAACGAGAAGAAGTCCAGCTTAGACCCCACCCAAGTCAAACAATTCCTAGGGGCTCTAAATCGAACAAAGGACGGCCTCGTCTTCCCCTCCGAGAGGGTCCAAAACACGCTGTTTCAGATCCCCCAATATGTGGCAGGTCGAGAGGTGACGGTGCGCAAAGCGATGCGCTTGCTAGGAATGATGGCGTTGTGTATTTATTTGGTACCTCACGCGCGCCTGCGCCCAATGCAAGAGTGGCTCAACAGCCAGTGGTGTCAGGGCAGCAGACAATGGGACGATCTAGTGGTGGTCTCGCAGGCCTTGGTTCTCTCGCTACGCTGGTGGACAAAGGAAAACCTGATAATAGGGAAACCTTTTGCCACACCCGCGGTGGAGGCCACTCTAACCACAGACGCATCCCTCATAGGATGGGGGGGCTCACCTATCCCATCAGACTGCTCACGGAGTGTGGACTCCGAGCGTAGCATCCAACCACATAAACCTACTGGAGCTACTGGCGGTGTTCAAAGCACTAAAAGCCTTCCAAGAACACCTACAAGGGAAGACAGTGATGGTCCTTACAGACAGCACCACAGCCATTTACTACATCAACAAGCAGGGGGGCACCCACTCTCCAGGACTGTCCAAGCTGTCCCAGAATATATGGAAGTGGGTTCTCAGACACAACATGTCATACTGTCACAACACATACCAGGGGAACTCAAATCTGCTAGCAGAGACTTCCCCCTGCCCGAAGAGTACGAATGGCGATTGCACGAAGACATCGTCTTAGACGTCTTCACGCAATGGGGGTTAAATAGACCTGTTCGCAACTCTGGAGAACTCACAATGCCAAAGTTACGCCTCCAGGTACCCCTAGAACCAGTCCAAGGGGAACGGACTGTCGATTCAATGGTCAGGGAAATTCGTTTACGCTTTTCCCCCGGCTCCCCTTCTCAACAAAGTTGTGCACAAGATGCACCAGGAACAAGTTACCATGATACTAGTGGCCCCTATGTGGGCCCGACAGCCATGGTTCGCTCACTTGATGGAGCTGTCCCTATCTCCCCCAGTGAAACTTCCCTGCCCACACAACATGCTGTCACAAGACAAGGGCAGGACACTGCATCCATGCCCTCAGAACATGAACTTAGCAGCCTGGCTCCTGAGATCATAGAATTTGGACATCTACAACTCCCGCAGAGATGTAGGGGCATCCTCAGGGAAGCCAGAAAACCGAATACTCGCCACTGCTATTCTAGCAAGTGGAGAAGATTTGTCATCTGGTGTAGAGGAAAGAGCATCAACCCGGTTGACTGCTCTCCCACACATATTGTTCTGTACCTGACCCATTTATTGGATTCAGGCCTAGTGTTCAATTCCATTAAAGTCCACCTGGTGGCACTTTCTGCATACACCACTTCCCAACTTAAAGTGTCGTGGTGGAAGATCCCAGTTATCAAGGCCTTCATGGGGGGGGGGGTAAAGAGAATACACCCCCCGATAGCTAACCCAGCTCCTGGATGGGACTTAAATGTGGTACTTACCAGACTCATGAGCTCGCCATTTGAACCCATGCACAAGGCAACTCTTAAGGACCTCACTCTTAAGACTGCTTTTCTAATAGCTATCACCTCCATTAGGAGAGTAAGTGAACTACAGGCTCTTTCTGTTCTAGACCCCTTCGTAACAGTTCACAAAGATAAGGTGGTTCTATGCACACACCCTAGGTTTCCACCGAAATTCATCTCGAAGTTCCATGTAAACCAGTCTATAGAACTACCAACGTTCTTTCCAAACCCTTCCAACTTGGGAGAAAAAAGTCTGCATACACTGGATGTACGCAGAGCTGTCATGTTCTACATGGAAAGAACCAGGCCACTGAGAAAGACTAATCAGTTCTTTGTCTCGGTGGCAGCAGGAAGAGAAGGAGATGCAGTCTCAAAGTCCACTATATCTAGATGGATTGTTCAATACATCACACTCTGTTTCTCTCTTGCTAAGAGAGAACTACCCTTCAAGCCAAGAGCACATTCTACTCGAGGCACTGGAGCATCCATAGCGTGTATTGCAAATGTTCCCCTTGAGTCCATCCGCAAAGCGGCTACCTGGAGTTCTGTACACACCTTTACAAAACACTACTGTCTAGATGCACACTCTAGATCTGACTCCCAGGTGGGACAGGCAGTATTAAGACATCTTTTCTCTACTGTTCCTTCTCATAACCCACCGCCAACTCCGGGTACTGCCCGCTAGTCTATGCACAGCATGTGATTCTAAGCAGATTAACAAACATCAGAAGACAATGTATTACTTACCGTAAAAGCATTTCTGATGGTTGTATCTGCTTAGATTCACATGCGCCCACCCTTCCTCCCCGCGCGGATGGAAGGAACATAGACATCTTTCTACATCTCTCTTTTCTGTACTCACTCACGTATAGAAGGCTCCCTCAGGGCAGAAAAAATACAAACAGGGACCTCGACACGTGAGGGATTGTGGCTACAACGCATGTCACTATAGGGGTAGTGTTACAGACACGCCTGGTCGACGTCCCCTTTTCGACTACGAAATACAAAATGCATTACTCCGCAGAAACCACTGGATGTACGACCTATGCACAGCATGTGAAACTAAGCTTATACAACCATCAGAAATGCTTTTACGGTAAGTAATGCATTGTCATGTCTGCATATGGCCACCTCGTCCTTAACAGCCCTTATGGTGAAAGCTAATGATGATCTGAGGGCCTTAGGTTTCGATCTGAAAGAGTGTAATTCTCTAATTAGTCAAGACACATAAATTGCCCAGAGTTCCGCATGGGAAAGGGGCAGAGAAACATCTAGAGACCGTTAAACGGAGGGGGAGGGGATGCCCAAATCCAGAAGAGACACCCCTGTGGTCCTACAAGGCCTGATTCTCTGAGGATCACCATTAAAGGAAGGAATCATATTACACATGAGAACATTTCCAGGAGAGAGGAACTGGTCTCAAGGATTACAAATGAGGAATCATGGGATTGGCTGTCGAACTCTCGCCTCAGCCCACAGAGATTAGAATGAGACCGGGGAAGGACCAGGACACCTGCAGATTGGATTCTGCTACACCAGGGCATTCGCACATTTGTTTTGTGCACTTGACCCTAGGTCAGCCAAATTAGACATAGTGTGCATCCAGGAATCATGGCTCAGAGAAACTTCAATTTTAGATGGCTATGCGGGATACCTAAATAAAGCAATTAAAGGGACCAGAGGTAGGCCTAGTTCGGGACAATCGACTCTGGTGAAAAACAACTCTATGGGGGAATGTCTTGAGTCATACACCCTTCAACTTTCTTTCGGCATCAATGACGTTGATTTTCTGTGTGTCACAGAAGCTCTACTCGAGGGATTAACTCGCTCTCGAGGAGTTTCCGCGGCTGAGGCCGAGGACTCAGCTGCTGTGCTTCCCAGATGTTTTGTCCCGGGTATCGTCTCTAGGTGCTTCCGAGTGGAGGCAAGGCCGCGTTCTCGAAGACCTTTAACATTCAATCTGAATTCCTCCCGTATGTTTCGTGGGACAGAACCCTTTCGGGTGAACTAGAAGAAGTAGTGGAGGGTGATCTATGGTGCCTCTTTTTACCATGCCTCGAATACGAGGAATTGTGCTTTCCGCTTCGTGAATGGGAACGGGAGTGTTTTGGTTTTTTAGGACGGGGAGACGAAGGCCTCGATTCGTCAGATGACTTGTTTTTAGAGTATCAGATTTTGGAGTCCTACTTCTCTCCAACTTTCCTCTTGGCCGTCATCAACATACATTAGTCACACTCCGAACACGGGTTCTCTGCCCCTAGACACCACAGGCAGATCCTATGCAGGTCCGTCATGGACATTTTAGCCCCGCAGTTTCAGCATTTTTAAAACCCGGGAGTAGATTGAGCAGATGAAAAAGCCATCTCGTCGGAACGTGAAGGTATTCTCACAAGAAAAACTTGAAGAAATTCAAAGATTCACACGGAACCAAGCATTCCGTTACCGAAGCTGTGAAGCGCGGAAAAACAGAACTGAGCAACGGGTGCTGCGCAAGCTACTTATACCAAGGATGACAGACGTCAGGACGGAAGTCTCCGAGCGACATCGGCCAGTCAGACGCACCGTGCCCTCTATTGAAAAAAAAATTCGGAAGCAGCAAGCTGAATATGGGAAATATATCAATGATGAGGAATACACGGGGGGACACAATCCATTCGAAATTATGTTTCTAGTGTCATCTCTTTCAAATTCGATCGACCACGATTCTTGTTGGCCAGCTAGTCGAAAGCTCTTCTTGTCTGTATTTTGACCAAAGAGTTTTTCAAAGTGTGCAGCCCACCCAGTTTCGTTTATAGGGTTTAGTTGTAATGAGCCGATGTCTGCTTCCTTACCATTTAGCAGTAGCCACAAGTTCTTCAAATTCGTCGTATTTAAAGGCTGCATCATATGTTCAGCATCATATGGTCAATTATGGAAACAGGCTGACCGGGTTGCCCTAGAGGGAGCGAGCAGGAGTGGAAGCAATCCAGTTGATAAAAGGCTAACGACCAAAAACAGAGCCTCAGCCTCTGACCCTCTATACCTGTCGAAGCATCCAACACCTGAAAGCCTTGTTCCAAGTTCCAAATCGGTGGTGAACTCCCTTGGAGTTGCCATATTGCAGCTCCAAACCGCCCCATAGGTGCACCCTGGAGGGATAGGGCCTTTCGCTATTCCGCATTCGGAAAGGCAGAGGACAGCCAGCTCAAAGAGGCCAAAGACGATTCCCCCATGGTAGATGGTGTAGAGGTACTAAGACTGCAATAGCAGTGGTTGCCTTACCTTCAGCCACTAAGTCATCCGCTTCAAAACCTCTCTGAGGTCTTCGATCACAAGACTGCAGTAGGAGGCAGGTTTTCACTGTATCTGACAGAATGGCAGGCTATTACTTCAGATGCTTGGGTACTGGAAACAGTTGCCCAAGGTTACTGCTTACCTTTTCTGCAAAAAGCTGTCATCCACCGGGGAACAGCTCTTTAATGGTCCCAGATCTGCTCCTTATGCAGGAGATTTTATCCCTGATGGAGAAGGTGCTATAGAACAGTACCTGTAGCGAAAAGGAACAAGGGTTGGTACTCCCCTTATTTTCTAATTCAAAGAAGTACAGAGGATTGAGACCCATCTAGGACTTAAGAGACTTGAACAGGTACCTCATCAAGGACTAGTTCAGGGTGGTAACCCTTTATCAGATCCTTCACGCCCTCCAGCTTCAGGATTGGATGGTTTCATTGGACCTTCAGGATGCTTACTTTCATGTGCCGATTCATCACAAGCACAGACAGTACCTGAGGTTCGCCATTGGCAACTCTCACCATCAGTTTCGGGTTCTGCCATTTGGGCTAACTTCCACCCGAGGGTTTTCACCAAGCTAATGGAGGTGGTAGCAGCTAGTCTCAGGAGAGGGCGGGGGATTCACGTCTACCCCTACCTGGACGATTGGCTGATCAGGGCCAGTTCCCCAGAACAAGCCCTAGTTCATCTCAGTTATACTTCCCACTCCCTCCACAAGCTGGGCTTCTCCCTCAACTTCATGAAGTCCCACATGATACCATCACAAAGGCTCCAATTCATCGGAGCAGTCCTGGATGTATCCCTGGAAAAAGCCTTGCCACCAGAAGTGAGGGCTCAAGACATTCTGCAGATGGGGACAACATTCCAGAATGCCCAGCATCTTCAGGCCTTCGACTTTCTAAGGTTGCTCAACCTCATGGCATCCTACATTTCTCTGGTGGCAGAGGCTCGCCTGAGAATGAGATCTCTCCAGTGGGCTCTAAGGACCCAGTGGTCACAATTCTCAGGAAGGATGTTAGATCTCCTACAAATCCCAAACAGTCTCACTGGATCTTCAGTGGTGGGCCTGTCGGTGGAACATCTTGAAAGAACAGTTTTGGCAACCATGGGCGGAGATAACAGTAGTGACGGACGATTTAACCATCAGCAGTTGTTGGTCTACATCGGAGTCCAAACTACATATCAACCTTTTAGAGCTGAGGGCAATCAGACTAGCGCTGAAGGCCTTTCTGCCCACTGTACGGGGAAAGAATGTCCTGATAATGACAGACAACACAGTGGACTTGTACTACCTCAACAAGAGAGGTGGTGTAGGGTCACTACCACTGTGCAGAGAGGCAATGCATCTCTGGTTCTGGGCAATAAAAGATGGAATCTCTCTATCGGCAGTTCACCTAGCCGGAGAGAAGAACACAACGGCGGACGCTCTGAGCAGGCAGAGCACAGTCTCCCACGAGTGGGAACTAGCTCAGGAAGTCCTTCAAGAGATCGTCACCTTTTGGGGAAGCCCTGAAGTGGATCGGTTCGCGACCAGTACCAACAGGAAGTGCGAACGGTACTGCTCATGGGAATTTCCACCGAGAGAAGCTCTAGGAGACGCTTTCGTGGTGGACTGGGAATTTCCACTTGTTTACGCATTTCCTCCAGTACCTGTCATTCCTTATGTAATGAGGCGGTTCAGGAAAACCATGATCCTAATTTCTCCGAACTGAGCCAAGAGAATGTGGTACCCGGACCTTCTGGACATGTCCATCTGCCCTCCAATTAGTCTTCCACAAAGAGAGGATCTTCTCTCGCGAGAGGAGGCTCGGGTCCTCCATCCAGATACCAGGACTCTCGGCCTTCACGCATGGTTTCTGAGAGGCTGAGATACAAAGATTGGGACCTCCCGGATGACGTAATGGAGGTTTTGATTTCGGCCAGAAGGCCAGCAACCAAATCGTTTTACTACTGCCATTGAAACAAATTCTGCAACTGATGTAGAGATAAGAATGTTGACCCTTTCTCATGTAATACACTGATGGTGTTATCTTTTCTGTCGCACTTCGCAAATCTGGGGCTCCAGATTGGTACGATCAAAGGGTATCTTGCAGTGCTTTCCATCTTCAAGCATACTGCTGAGGAAATCTCCTATTTAAAGATCCCTCTAGTTATTCAATTCTTAAAAGGATTGACTAATGTTTATCCTCCAACTCCTTTTCAGGCTCCACTGTGGGATCTCAGTTTGGTTTTAAACTGTCTAATGGGCAATCCTTTTGAGCCTCTTCATTCTTGCCCGTTAAGACTCCTTAGCTTGAAGACAGTTTTCTTGGTGGCGATGCCATCTGCGTGAAGGCTGAGTGAGCTACAGGCTTTATCCTGCAAGCCTCCTCATACTGTTTTTCATAAAGACAGAGTGGTACTGAAAGTGAAGCTTAACTTTCACCGTTAGGTGGTTTCTGATTTTCACATACCTCAGAAAATAACCTTACCATCCTTTTATTATCCGCTGCACCGAGGGGAAGAGGAAGAAAGGCTTCACAGACTCGATCCTAGGCATGCATTGAGCTTCTATATTACTAGATTAGCAAAACCGAGACGGAATGATCAGTTTGTATGCTACACAGGTCATACATTGGGTCTAGCCATCATCAAACAAACCATATGTAGATGGATTATTTTAACAATTTCAGAATGTTACAAACTAAGGATCCCCTTGAACATTTAAGGGCTCACTCCACAGGGGTAGCGCAACTTCGTCTGCTTTGCAGAGTGGAATTCCCATAAAAGATATTTGTGCTGCTGCCACATAGTCCTCTGCACACACCTTTACAAAATACTACAGTCTGTATACCTCTACTACCCAAGAGTCTGTTTTTGGAAAGTCAGTGCATTCTTGATGACTTTAATTTTATTCCCTCCTCCAAATAATATAACTGCTTTGGGAGTGTATCATAGATGAGGAATACGTGGGAGGACACAATCCATTCAAAGAACAAGTTACTTACCCATAGTAACGTTCTTTCGACTGGGTGTTCCACCCACATATTCCTCATCGCCCTCCCATCCTATCCCGCAGTACAACTTCCCTTGTGGTTACAGTCTGCGCTCTCTCAAGGTTAGTAACCGTCCACTCAAGACAATGCTTCGCTCTTCAAAACCAAACTGAGCAACAGGCAATGCGCGAGCTACTTATACCAAGCATGACGTTGACGTCGGGCCAGAAGCCTCTAAGCGACATCGACTCAACCAGTCATCAGTGCACAGCGCCCTCTACTGAAAACATTTTTCCGAAGCAGCAAGGTTGATATTGGAAATATATCAAAGCTAAGGAATACGTGGGAGGAACATCCAGTCGAAAGAACGTTACCATGGGTAAGTAACTTGTTCTTTTAAGGCAAGCAACTCCCGAGATCTGGGACTTGACAGCATGACGAATGCCACGCTAAAAGATGCCCCTGAAGTCTGGATGGACTTGTGCATGGCTTTATTCAAAAGAATCGCCAGATAGGGAAGAACACCAGTCTCTTGAAAAAAGGCGGTAGTGGTCCCTATCTATAAGAAAGATTAAATCCCCAAAGCTACCGGCCCATCGCCCTCCTGGACGTCCTGGGAAAAATCTTCACAGGAGTACTGCTGAGGTGACTAAAGGAGTGGATATCGAAATTGGAGACCTACGATCCTAAGCAAACTGGCTTTAATAATGTAGACTCTGGTTTGAATCTACTACTTATCAGTCTCCTTAAAACAAAGATGCTGAAAGGGAATGATTGACTTTACATGGCATGCATAGATATGGAGGCAGCCTTCGATTGCATAAACAGGGAGAATCTATGGGCCAAAATGACCTTGAGGATGCCCCAAGGACTTAGCAGCGGCCATCAAAGATCGCTACAGTGGGACAGCCCTCCAGATCAGATGGGCCAAAATGGGAACCTAACAAAGGAGATTCAAGCTTATGGGGGTCTGAAGCAAGGCTGATTACTGGCCCCCATACTCTACATGCTATTCATCAGTGACATGAAAGATGTCTTCGACCTGCCCAGATCTTATGCCCCAAGGATCAATGGAAACTCGGCTGGTTGGTTTCTGTACGCTGGCGACTTGGTCCTTCTGGACAGGGAGCCCAACGGTTTCCAAAAGAAATAGGACGCCCTACAGGAATTCGCTGATCAGAATGGCTAGAAGATCAACACAACTGAAATCCTGGAGATCCAAAACTCAAGAGGGAGGAGAAAGAGTACACCTTGCTGGAGGCTGGGGAATAACCGAATAAGCCCAGTGGCATCGATAAAATATCTGGTCATTATGATCCGTGCTAGCAGTTGGGAAAAGGCTTGGATAGAAATCCTGAAACTGAAAACCAAACCGCTAATTGCTACAGGCATGGTGATCGGGAGAAAATATGGCACATTTTTACTCCTCCCGGTCATCAACTTTTATAACCAGAAGGTTGTCCCAACGCTGACTTAAACAGGAGAAGCTGGCCTGGTGTTGCCTTGGGAAACTTGAGAGAAACTAGAGAGGACGTTCTCTAAGAGGATCCTAAGACTCCCGAAAGCAATCCCTATGGCCATTATTAGACATGAACTCGGCCTCATATCACTACATGTGAGAATAGTCTTGAGAGGCCTGACGACCTTGGGCAAACTTAACTCCTTGAAATGTCCTCCACAATACCATATCATAAAAATGAAGGAAGTGGGCATGAACCTCTGGCCCCTGAATCAGTGGAGAGACAAATGCCTAGAAATACTGGGCAGCTTAGGACTGTCTGTGGACACCCTATGTCGAAATCCTCTCCCCGTCAAAATGGCCTTGCACACAGCAGATTGGACAGAAACGGAAGCTTAAAGATCTTCCTCCAAGATACACAACTTATCAAGAACTCACAAGTCTCCCTAATATATCACCGGAGTACCTAGAAAAATAATCTGAATCCCAGACAGATCTTTTTATGAGATTTCCCCTGAACGTACTATGCACAAAGGTAACATTACATAGATAAAATGGATTGTCTAAAGATGATAAATGCTGTCTTTGTAATGCTCAGGCAGAATCAATGCAACACCTGACCCTTTTCTGCCTGGAGCAAAGAACTGAAAGAACACTCCTGTTGTATGACAAGATGAAGAACTCTCTGGGTACTGATGCAGATGCTTGGGCGGGAGACCCTCTACGGGGGGTTGAACACATCCCTGACCCGCTCACTGGTGAAGTTTCTCGAGTTGGTCTTTGGGAAGAAATTTAAGGAAACTATACTCCAGTAACACCTGCTTCTACGCACCGTCTGTCCTAAATAGTGTCAAGATTTGGCTCTTCCAGTGGTGGAACCATGAGCAGTGATCCGAAAGGAAGTGAAAAGAGAAGGCTACTTTGATCCGATGAATGGACTGGTGAAGTGATCCCTTGTTTGCATAGCCTTGTCTTTTTGGCCTAATCTGCCTTCCTTGGTGGTGGTGTTTTTGTCTATTCTTCTATTTCATGAGTGTTTTCTTGGTTATAGAGTGTATTGGATAGCAAAAGTTGAATAAACGGAATGCTTAATAAATAAAAAAAAAGGCAACAGACTGCTCAACGGTCTTCGACTGACAACTCCATTGTCGACTACTTGACTGAATCGATGACCAGATGCGGCCTACACAGACTTCTTCGGGCTTCGGCCCTTACAGTAGGGAGAAGGAGGGAGGTTCTTCATACTGACCTCTTTAGCGAATGCATACTCTGCCATCCCCTTTCCATTTTCCTCGCCAAACTGCCCTTTTAAATAATAATGGACAAATCTCCCTTTATATTTTGCCCATTTTGCCATCGAAAATTCCAGTGGAAGGACACGCACCAAGTGTGCAACTGTCTCCCTAGGGATCACCCCAAAAAGCTTTGCAAGTCCTGCAAACTTTCGACCAAAAACTCTCAAAGATGGACGCACCAAACGCTGGGCCGCTCACGCAATGCTGGCAGAGGCCTCCATCGATGTGACAGAGGACTCCAGCGAGGGCAGTATTGGTGTCCTTCATGACAGCGAAGGCAAGCAGGGTTCCTTGAAACCCCATGTTCTGTACCCCCGACTTCAATAAGCAGGCTGGCGGCTCTGTGACGGAGGCGACACCCGGCGGCCATAGCACACACAAGTCTAAGAGCACAAAGCACATATCCCAAGGCTGACATTCGAAGAAATCTTCGCGCGTCGAGGCCCATGCAGTGTCCGCGTAAAAAGCCTCAAGCTCTTTCCTGTCCTCTAGGCCATCGCATATGCTTCCGCTTCATGATAGGCCTCTGAAACCAGACCCGAAGGTTGGTACGGACACCGTGCACACAGCAGCTCTCCTTTCGCGCGGCGAAAGGCGCGTCAGCGCCCCCCAACCAAACGCAGAAAATGCAAGAACTAATTAAAAAAACAAGTCCATGCTTCCCTGTTAAAATCTAAGTCACCAAAAAAGTCCAAATACTCTACGCCTTTGTCCTCCAGAAGCACCCAGGCTGTATATTTGCCACAAGCCTAAAGTCGCAATGCCCAGACTTTTGTCCAGGTTTCCCAAACCAGGTTCCAAGCGGAACCCCTGTGGATAAACTGGTCAGGGAAATTTGCTTGCGCTTTTCCCCCGGACACCACTCATGAGCAAAATAGTGCACAAGGTGCACCAGGAACAAGTAACTCTAATCCTGGTGGCTCCTATGTGGGCGAGACAACCTTGGTTTCCACATCTGCTCAAACTGGCGATGTGCGACCCAATCAAGCTCCCGTGCCCGTACAACATGCTAACACAACACAAGGGATCATCCCTCCACCTGCGCCCTCAATCTCTAAACTTGGCAGCCTGGCTCTTGAAGTAATCGAATTTGGCCACTTGAATCTTCCATAAAGGTGTATGGATATCCTAAAGGAGGCACGAAAACCCAACACCAGACACTGCTATTTCAATAAGTGGAAGAGATTTGTGATATGGTGCAGATCACAAACACTAAACCTAACAGAATGTTCCCAGCTAACATTCTACATTACATGCTCTACCTACTAGACTCCGGCCTAGTATTCAACTCCATTAAAGTACATCTGGCGGCCCTATCTGCTTACACCACTTTAGAAAACAAGGTGTCATGATGGAAAGTTCCTGTCATTAAAGCATTCATCGAAGGTGTAAAGAGACTATACCCTCCAATTTCTAACCCCCCTCCTTGTTGTGATCTTAATGTCATGCTCTCCAAGCTCATGGGTCTACCCTTTGAGCCCATGCACAAGGCCAGTCTAAAACATCGGACTTACAAAAATGCATTCCTAGTAGCTATCACCTCGATAAAACAAGTCAATGAGCTATAGGCTTTTTCTGTACGAGACCCTTTCTTCATAATCCAAAAGGACAAGGTTGTCCTGGGAACACACCCTAGGTGTTCACCTACGTTCATCTCAAAGTTCCATGTTAATCAATCCATAGAACTTCCTACCGTCTTTCAAAATCCATCCAAATCAGCTGGAAGGAGCCTCCATACAGTTGATGTATGGTGTACGGTCTTGTACTATGTCAACAAAACTAAACCTCTAAGCAAAACAGAACAACTTTGTTTCCATAGCACCTGGGAGAGAGGGCGATCACATATAATAAAATGCCTTCTCCAAATGGATGGTCAAGTGCATACAGCTCTGCTATTCCCTCTCTAAAAGAGTTTTACCTTTCACTCCCGGGCTCACTCTACCAAAGGTCCAGGCGCTACCTTAGCCTTCATTGTAAACATCCCTCTAGGACCCATTTGCAAAGCTGCTACATGGAGTTCCATCCATACTTTCACACAACATTATTGCATTGACACTCACTCTAAGCAGAATCACAGGTGGAACAAGCGCTTCTAAAACATCTTTGCCTCTGTACCTTCTTACTTCCCACCTCCTTCTCCAGATACTACTTGCTAATCTGTGCAGATCATGTGATCTAAGCAGATCCACAATCTCCAGAAGGCATACATTACTCACTGTAATCATATTTCGGGTGCTTGTATCGGATTTGATTCACATCCACCCACCCTTCCTCCCCTACTGGAGTAGAAGGCGCATAGATGTTTTTTCTGAGTTACCACTGTTTCTGCTTCATCACATCTGTACTTGCGCTACACTTCATGCAATCTCATGTCAGAAACAAACAATCTGAGGGACCTTGACGCCTGAAGGACCATGGGTACCATTAGGGGATAGTATTACTAACGCTCCCTGTGGAAGTCCGTTTTTGAGTTTTGAAAAAAAAATCTTGTAATACTGCGACTATCACTAGATGTCGGACTATGCAGAGCATGTGAATCTAAGCAGATGCAAGCACCAGAAATAAGATTACGGTGAGTAATGAATCACATATAATGCCATTTTTGTTTACTTTGACAATATGTTAAAGACAAGCGCGTGCGCGTGTGTGTGCGCGCACGCGCGTGTTTTTTTACATTTTATTTGAGATTACTGGTGAAAATTTGGTTACTAAAGGTGGCTAGCACCCTAAGATTGCTGAGCCATGAGATTTTTCGGTTGTTCCTTGGCAAAATTATTCTTTGGCCTTAGTCCGTCCTTCTCACATCATTACATGCCTGATTTGGAAATCCCTTTCCTGAAGAAAGCTGTGGTTTTCGTGAGCAAGTGGGCTTTGTGTGCTGGAGTCACAGGAGGGGGCTAGGACTGTCTGGTCCCAATCCACATCTTCCGTTGCTCGAATGTCTATTGCTGGGCAGATGTGGTGACCAATGACAGTCCAGGATTGGTCAACCCCAGGTTGTTTGAATGGTGCAGATCCCTACCATTGGTAGGATTGGGCTTGCTCTGAGCCTGAATTATGGATAAAGGAGTGGGGGGGGGGGCACCTGTAGCTGTCCTGCTGATCATCATTGGATTGTAGACTTCAGTGAAGAAGAGCAGCCCGAGGACTACCCCGCCAACTGAGCAGCATCAACTGTAGTGATTGGCCCAGTTAAGCCCTGATCTTTAAAGGCTGTCATTGGTGCTTTGACCCCTGAATTTGTGGGAACAACCAGTGTCAACCCCTGCTCGAAGATCCGTGCCTTTGGAAGTGTCCTCGGACCGACCTTTGGACTGCCCAGCTCTCTCCAGGGCTATCTCACAGCTGTCATTCTAAGTAGAGCCTCAGACGTTTGCAGCTGATCTGCTTTTGCTACAAGTTGCCTGAACTGTATTTTCAGCCGTCTCACTTAAAGGAAAGCTGTGTTGGGGCTGCTTCTGTGTTTGCCACTGTACGGCCACCTGACAGGGGTGCCCTTCGTTGGAACTCTCCTCCTATCCTGTGAGGTGTCTTGAGGGGGTCTGCACTTTTCTTTGTTTTGGGTATTCTACTGGATCCATTTTCTGTGCAACGCACCCAACTCACACCACAGAAGGTTACCTATGCACCTATTATCCCTGGGCCTTCCTCTCCTGGAACGAGCATAGTAGACTGTGTCGCTAACGGATTCCAGAAGATCTGCAGTGATACCTGGAAGAATCAGTTAGGGGGAGTAAGTAAAAAAAATTAGCATACCTGTTTCTGCCTCTTCCCCCATTCTCTGTCTGGTAAAATATTTCATAAAGTACTGACCCGAACTCATTCTGACCTGAACTCTGGTGGTAGAACCTAGGGTTAAGGATCCTTTTGGCATCATCTTCACTTCCAATGAGAGCGTTCAAAACATGTTCCAGATCCCTCAATATGTAGCCAGTTGTCGGGTAACAGTACGGTAAGCCATGCCTGTCCTGTGTCTTCCTAGTTCAACAAGCCACGCATGCGTCCTATACAGGAGTGGCTTTCGAGCCAATGGTGACGGAAAAGCAGTCAGTGGGTCGATCTAGTGGTTCTCTCGACAACCCCTGTTCAGTCTCTACAGTGGTGGTCACAGGAGAACCTTCTGAAGGGAAAATCCTTCACCACCCCCACAGTAGAACCTACTCCCACCATGGACGCATCCCTATCATGATGGTGAGCACACCTTCTACACCAGACAGTGCATGACTCGTTCAGTAGCAAACAAGCATTTTAACCTGCTGGTGATATCTTGATGTATTCAAAGCCCTGAAAGCTTTTCAGACACAACGTCATCAGATTTAACAAGGGGGGTCCTGGGAGTCTCTCTGCCAGACATTAGTCCTGGTTACGAGAGACTTACCCAGAGTCTTTAGCTCACTATCTTTTCACAGAGAAGAAATATCCCAAACATATCATATATTCTTAGAGAGGCACAGATCCACCCTACTGATGAGGTCCAACCAGACCGAAACACGTGTCTGGGGTTTCTGTTGGTACTCTTGTTCAGAGGAGAATTGCCTCGCATTTCGGTGCTGGACTGCCCCAGGGCAGGACAAAGACTGATATGTTTGGGATATTTCTTCTCTGTGAAAGATAGTGAGCTAAAGACTCTGGGTAAGTCCCTCGTAACCAGGACTAATGTCTGGCAGAGGGACTCCCAGGACCCCCCTTGTTAAATCTGCATATTTAAGTAACTTTGGGTCTCACCCTAAGTTACTAGGGGAATCCAGACGTGGACCCCTTGCTCACTATTCTTAGAGAGGCACAGATCCACCCTACTGATGAGGTCCAACCAGACCGAAACACGTGTCTGGGGTTTCTGTTGGTACTCTTGTTCAGAGGAGAATTGCCTCGCATTTCGGTGCTGGACTGCCCCAGGGCAGGACAAAGACTGATATGTTTGGGATATTTCTTCTCTGTGAAAGATAGTGAGCTAAAGACTCTGGGTAAATCCCTCGTAACCAGGACTAATGTCTGGCAGAGGGACTCCCAGGACCCCCCTTGTTAAATCTGCACAACGTCATCAGAACACCGTTCTGGTCTTTACAGACTGCACCACGATATGTATTATTTGAATAAACGGGGCACGCACTCTAAAGGGCTGTCCAAACTGTCTCAGAGCATTTGAAAATAGGCACTCAAACATGATTTGTTTATCTCCGGCTACAACATGTTCCAGGGGAACACAATCTTATGGCAGACGTGCTCAGCAGAGACGTGCAGCTACCCGTAGAGCACGAGTGACGCGGCACGAACACATTTGACACAACGTCTTTGCGGAATGGGGACATCCAGACATCAGCCTTTTTTCAACACTAGAGAACACACAATGACCAGAATATGCCTCCAGGTAGCCCCAAAAACAGTCCAACGGGGAATGGTCTCTGGATCACAAGGTCAAGGAAATTTGCCTACGCTTTTCCCCCAGTTCCTCAACAGGATAGTTCACAAGATGCACCAGGAACAAGTTAAACTAATCCTGATACGACCAATGTGGATTTGTCAGCTGTGGTTCTCACATCTCATGAGAATGTCACTTTCTCCTCCAGTGAAGCTGCCTTGCCCATTCATCATGCTGTCCCAAGACCAGGGTACAGCACTGCACGCATGGCCTCAATCGCTCAACCTAGCATCAACTGTGAGGTAATAGAATTCTGGCATCTCCAGCTGCCCCACAGGTGTATGGACATTCGAAAAGAGGCACAGAAACCCAATACTAGGGACTGTTGTTCCTGTAACTGGAAACACTCTGTCAATTGGCGCTGCACACGTAACATCACCCAATTGACTGTTTACCCACACAGTCCTTTATCTAACTCACTTCTTAGACTCAGGACTAGTTTTTAATTCTCTAAAGGTCCCCCTTGCTGCCCTGTCTGCCTACACCACATCTCAAAGCAAGGTTTCCTGGTGGAAAGTCCCTGTAATTAAGGCTTTAATGGAAGGGGTAAAAAAATACTTAACCCTCCACTCTCTAATCCAACTCCGGGATGGAACTTGAATGTTGTCCTAACTAAACGTATGGGCCCTCATTTGGGGCCAATGCACAAAGCTAGTCTTAAGGCTCTCACTTATAAGACTGCTTTTCTGGTGGCTATTACCTCGGATAGGAGAGTTGGTGAACTGCAGGCAATCTGAGTTCAAGACCCATTTGTTAACATTTAAAAGGACAATGTATAAGGACAAAGTGAGGCTGGGCAAAAACTCACGCTTTGTGCTTAAATTTATTTCTAAGTTCCATGTGAACCAATTCATCGACCTTCACACTTTCTTCCAGAATCCCACTTACTCAGCTGAAAGAAGCTTCCTTAGACTAGATGTCAGGAAAGCAGTGGTGTATTACCTTGACAATACAAATACCACTCTCTCCGTTGCCACTGGTAGAGAACGGAACCCTGTCTCTAAGTCTACAATCTCCATATGGATTGTAAAATGCATCTAAATGTGATACTCACTGGCGAAGAGATTTATCCTTTATGCCTAGAGCACATTCTACTTGAGGCACAGGAGCTACTTTTATTGCAAATGTTCCTCTTGATTCTATTTGCAAAGAGTGTGCCTGGAATTCTATTCAAACTTTCATTCAACATTACTACTTAGACACGCACTTTAAAACTGATTCTCAGAAGGGTCAGGCTGTGTTAAGACATCTCTTTGCTGCCTTCCTTCACGCATCCCACCAGCATCTCCATCTTCTGGTACTGCTTGCTAGTATGTGCACATCATGCGATTCTAAGCAAATACACAAGCATCAGAAGACCTACATAACTCGCTGTAATCGTATGTCTGTTGCTCGTATCTGCTTAGGTTCAGATGTGCCCACCCTTCCTCCCCTCTTGGAGTTGAAGGAACATAGACGGCTTATACCTTCTGTTATTTTGTATTCACTCACGCATTCTCTCAGACTCTCTCATAGCTGAATAAAAACAACCGGGGAGACCTCGAAGATGCAAAGAATCTTGGGTAACACTACCCGTCATGTTATGGATTGTGTTGGTGACGCACATTTTGAAGTCCCTTTTCGATCTTTGAAAAAAAAGATGCTATATTCCACGATTTCCACTAGATGTCGGACTATATGCACAGCATGTGAATCTAGGCAGATGCAAGCACCAGAAATATGATTACGGTGAGTAATGTATGTAATTTTTAGGAAGTTAAAGTGGCCGATACACCCCTTATTTATAGGGCTCTCTGTAGTAGAGCCTTCGGACTGAAGATCTTAGACTAGTGAAACAAGAAACCTCACCCTGCAATTTCTGCTCTCCGGCACAAAGCGTTGCCTTGTGGGACAAGTTTCTTGTTTGAGCTACGAGGGTCGACTTCTGCCATATTTTCAGAGTACCCTTTACTGATCACTGCCTGCATTGAGCCCTGGGGAATTTGTGAGGTTGCCCGAGTGGCTGTCCTATCTTGACTATAGCAGAGGTGTCAGCTGTTCACTATCCAGAACTGATGCGTCGGAGAATGAAACCGCTGACTAGCTGGACTTAAACCTTAAGCTCAGAGTGACCTCTGCACTGGGACCCCGGGACCTCCCTCAATGGAACTAAGGTACAAGATAAGGGGGCCCAGCGAATCCCAGAAGTTCTGCGTTGGGCCCTGAGTAAATCAAAGTGGATGGGGTGACTAAGCATACCTGTTCCTACCCTCTTCCTCAATAGGGTTAAATGGGCTTAAATTCCTTAACCTACTTATCTCGTCTGACCAGGATGGGTGAAGGTCTGGTGAAGGACCCTCACCTAGGCTTCCCATAAGGTGGATGGATTGGGAGAGGCGCTGCTAAGAATTTTGTACTTTGAGACCCTTACATGTTGCATGTTGGCTCGTTAAATAAATAAACCCCAGCCTTCTGAATATAACTGCTTTGGGACCTATGAGACTACGGCATGTGACACCCTTGCTATTGATGATTGTTTAAGGTGTGGTGCCTTCTATTTTAAGGATTTGTATGGTGTTTATAATAACATTTTCTACATACTAGTTCTGTAACTGATGGTTGCTTATCTGATGCTTTTATTTTCTTGCTTTGGTAGCATCCAGTATTCTGAAACTGGTTTAAATGCATTCTAAAGTGAAGTGCTACTGCTTTTAGCAGAGCACACCACACTGAATGTGTTTCTGGGGCTTGGGAATCTGCTTAGATTGACATTGCCAGCAGCCAGCCGATTGGCTACTGGGCCTATCTCCTGCCCCATTGGCCGCCGGCAGGCGAAGTCGGCCCACTCTTCCCAAGGCCCACGAGAGGCAAGGCTATCGCCTTTTTTGTGCCTGCCCAGCAGTCCCCACAACCTACCTGAGGAGGAGGAGCTCCAGGACACGTTCCTGCAGGAGCAGAGGACCTACGGGGGCATCCACTGATCTAGCAACTTGCTTACAGAATTTCGGTAAGCGCTGATGCACCCGCGCTACTCCCATCAAAAATAGTTTTTTTTCCATCCCGCTTTTCGCTATTTGCAAGCACACCTCCAGTGTGCCTGAATCAAGCCCAGCTCCACTCAGCCTGCATTGATAAGGCTACAGAGAGCCTCGCCCCCATAGTAACACACGAGGCACCCAGCTACTACAAGATTGCAGTCCACTGTTGGCTGCAGCCCCATATGCCTAACTAGGCTGCCAGCAGCCAGCCGATTGGCTACTGGGCCTATCTCCTGCCCCATTGGCCGCTGGCAGGCGAAGCCGGCCCACTCTTCCCAAGGCCCGCGAGAGGTAAGGCAATCACCTGTTTTGTGCCTGTTTTGCCGTGTCTGGCGTCTGCTAGACCCCTTGGCCCCCGCACCAGACTTCTCCAGAGATAACACTTTCCTTCCTGCCAACCTGGTTGACTCTCATGAACGCCCTTATATCCAAATGCTAGTAAGCCTCCTGTTATTATTGAACTGAAATCGTTTTACTTAGATCTACTGCTGCACTTGCCAGCCCACCCCACGAAACTACTATACCTCATGCCAGACTGTGAACAACACATCCCTATAACCTTGCTGCCATACTGCTACTCATCTACTTGCTCACGGTTTACCTACCTGCCTGCATAGTATTTTGGCCTAATTGAGGGATTTTCACACCTAGTTAGACCTTTGCTACCCTATTGATTCTACTGATACCTGATGCCAGTTGTTGCACCTTACCCTAGCCCTGCCTGATGCTAGTCACTGTGCCTCACCTGTTTGCTGCTATTAATGCTTGATACTCGATACTTGATGTTACCTGATGTGCCTGACACTCCAATCTAACTGCCCTGTATTCTGCACTGCATTCCCTGATGTGCCTGATATTTGAACCTAGCTGCGCTGTATTTTGCACTGCATTCCCTGATGTGCCAGACACTCGAATCTAGCTGCGTGGTATTTTGTATTGCATTCCCTGATGTGCCTGATATTTGAACCTAGCTGTGCTGTATTTTGGACTTCATTCCCTGATGTGCCTGATATTTGAACCTAGCTGTGCTGTATTTTGGACTGCATTCCCTGATGTGCCTGATATTTGAACCTAGCTGTGCTGTATTTTGGACTGCATTCCCTGATGTGCCTGACACTCGAATCTAGCTGCGCTGTATTTTGCACTGCATTCCCTGATGTGCCTGACAAATGATGACTTTCATTGTGCCGCCCTGGTCACTATACGATTGATGTTATTTAGTCTTTGCTAGGCTTCTGAACACACTGTACGCTCAGGCCACCTTATGTTTGCTGATATTTAGTCAAATCTAGGCACTTGTATTAATTGTGCCGCTCTGGTCTCTGATACCACAGTCCTATCTAATGAGACCCAATTTTGACCCTTGTGAACAATTTCCCAGGTATCTTACTCAGGTAGCTAGTACTACAATCATGCGCATCAGTGTGCTCCTTCTACTATACTACACTTTAGCCCTATGGGCTGCCCCAGCCACTCAGTTACCCACTGTAACAACCTCCCCCTATTGGAATAAACCCGATCAGCTACCTAATGGTCTGGGCTGCCCTAACCTTCACCACCAGGCACTGTCTACTGTGACTGTGACTTCTATAATGAGCCCTGCAGCAACCACTGCAAGTTTACACTACTCCAGTAACCATATTAACCAATACCTTAATGACCGAGTTCTGTGGCTGGAACATTTTGCCAGGAAACCCACACCCAACCAACCTTGCCCCCTCGTCCTCAGAAACAAGAGACTAGGCACTAGATTCCACCTACGACACTCACGCAACAACGCCACCATGCAAACCTCTCATACACCACCTGGCTCACCCCCATCTACCGTTCAAGGGTGCCCTTATCAACGCTAGATCTCTCCCAGCACACGCATTAGACATTGCTGACCTCATCACCACC
The DNA here is from genome assembly GCF_040938575.1 of Ambystoma mexicanum. Taxonomy (NCBI): domain Eukaryota; kingdom Metazoa; phylum Chordata; class Amphibia; order Caudata; family Ambystomatidae; genus Ambystoma; species Ambystoma mexicanum. Next base: position 303,538,697 of record NC_090937.1, read on the forward strand.
TCTGACCTTGACTTCATCGCTATATCTTGACCTAAGAGTGGTATCTGACTCCAAACTCGAATCAGCTGAATCATTGGCAGTCAAACTATCACTAACGCCTAACCGAACGGCCACCCTCCACGTTATCTATAGGCCCCCAGGTCCAGCACCGACCTTTGTTGGTGAAATATCCGCTCTCCTCCTTGACCAAACTAAAAATAACTCCCAAACGATCATCATAGGCAACCTTAACTTAGGCCTTGGTGACCCAAAAGATCCCGTGGCACTAGATCTGGAGAATGTCCTAACTGACCTCGGCCGAACCTTGTACATGCAAGAACCCACCCATATCAAAGGCAGGACCCTTGACTGGTTAGCCGGCCCTAACTGCAATATCAAGGTTCTCGACAGTACCCCTTGCTTATGGTCTGACAATCACATTATAACTTTCAATATCGAAGCAACTCCGCGAGCCCCGACACTGATAGCCCCAGCGCTCCCTACTAGAAGTAAAAAGGACATAACTAAGGAGAAACTCCTCCCACTGTTACTCCACTCCCTCAATGCGGCCACCTACACCTTCTCTGATCCCACCTCCCTAGCAGACACCTATAACCAAACTATGCTCACGGCTATAGACTCTATAGCACCCATCAAATTTAGGAAGGCTAAACCGCGAACACATCTTAATTCATGGTTCACCCCACAGTTAAGAATGCTCCGCAAAGTTAAACGCTGTCCTGAAATCACTAGAAAAGCCACCCTTCTGATGAGCATAAAGATGGTTTCCTTCTTGCCTCACTCACCTACAAAGATGCTATCATCACTGCAAAAAAGAGTCTCTTAATAATCGTATTCTGCAAGCTGATTTGAATACAAAGGAACTATTCAGAATCCTAAAAGAGCTAGAAACTCCAGTCTCCCCCCCCCCCCCCAGACACTTGCACGAAGGACAGTAAATGGTGTGCTAACATTCAAGCAGCCTTACTGAATAAAATCTCTACGCTACAATCTAAAATTAAAGACAAACGGGACAGTCTGAAGCTCAACAACCGCTCACTCTCCCCTGCTAGGGCCCTCCCTCTAGACACTGCTAATACCAAACCATTTGCCTTCTCACCACTCACCGTTACTGAGGTAGAAAATATCATCCTGAGAATTAAACGTTCCAACTGCCAAGGTGACCCTTGCCCAGCTCCCATCATTAAGGACTCTGCACATGATTTGGCCCCATTCATTACGGCCTTCATCAACTCCTCCTTCAAAACAGGTATTGTCCCGGACAACCTTAAGGACGCTTGGGTGATCCCACTGCTCAAAAAACCTTCCCTAGACCCAAGCATACCTACTAACTTCCGACCTATCACCACGGTACCGTTCTTGCTTAAGATTTTAGACCGCGCAGCATACCTTCAGATCCAAGATTACCTGGAATCCAACAATCTGCTAGGTCAACGACAATCTGGTTTTCGTCCCATACATGGGACGGAAACTGCTTTAATAGACCTCAAAACCCAAATTGAGGTATTGAAGGATAAGGGCAAACTAGCAATGCTACTACTCCTCGACCTCTCTGCCGCATTTGATCTGGTCAACCATCAGATCCTATGCAAACACCTCCACTCTGCTGCCAACTTCTCGTCCTCTGCCGCGGCCTGGATCAAATCCTTTTTGAGCAATAGATCCATGAGGGTCTTTGCCCCATCCGCAGCCGCGGACCCTTCCCCTATTCACTGCGGCGTACCTCAGGGATCTTGCGTGTCACCTACACTTTATAACATTTTCACGAAACCACTCTGATGTGCTTGACTATCTGGGTGTCTCCTACACTAACTATGCGGATGACACCCAGATACTCATTCCCATCACAGGTGATTATCTAGCTGACATCAAGGCCCTTAACGACGTCTACCTGGTCATCCAAGCCTGGATGGCCCAACAACAGTTATGCCTAAATGACAAGATGGAGCTCCTTATCCTGGGTACTTCGCAACGCCTGAGCAAACTAGAGCCGTCCTATCAGTCATTCACCATAGACGGTAATACCATACGAGTCTCGAAGGATACCAAAACATTAGGTTTTTACCTTGACGCCACCTTATCCTTATCTCGACAAATAAATGCAGTCAGATCTGCCTCTGCATACACGTGCAAACTTATTGCAGCTTGCAGACCGTTTCTTAACACCCCTAACAGTGTCACACTAGCTAGAACTCTCATTATGGCCACAATTGATTATTGTAGTGCACTCTACTTAGCCACCAGCCAAGAGAACCTGAACAAACTCCAAACTACCCAGAACAATGCCATTTGAGCTGCCCTAAACATCCCCCGCAACCACCACATTTCAGAATCCAGAATTAACCTAAAGTGGCTACCTGTCAAGCAGAGAATCTCACTCAAAACACTTGCCCTCATGCACAAATGCTTGGCTAACAAGGCCTCTCTCTACCTCTGTAGTCGGCTGTCTCGCCACTCAACCTCCCGTCCTCTAAGAACTGCCCAGACCCACTGCCTATCGATCCCTAGGTTCAAACTGCAAGAAGCGGGGGGCACTAGCCTCCCTGTCCTAGCCTCTAAGCTATGGAACTCCCTCCCCGTTACTATCGGAGCCGAAGACACTTTCAACACATTCAAGTCCAAAACCAAATCTTGGCTTTTCGACCAGCACTAAGACATGCTCTTGTCTTACATACTCTGGCCCGCTGACCTCCGTTATTACTTTCTGTACACCCTATGGGTATATCCACTGTAAAGCCTTAGCGGCACTGCAATCACTGTAATGTATGTAGATAGAAACTCTGTCATTATTTGGGTACTGTAATTTTTATGTCTGTATATATGCATTAATGTAATGTAAGTCTTATGTCTGTATATATGCATTATTGTAACTTTGTACAAATTGCGCCCTAATGCCTCTGGGCCTGATGGTTTGCGCGTTATAAATAAAACAAATACAAACATAGGCCGCCATCTGGTGGTGGGTGCACAGTATTACGTATTTTCTCCTGCACAGGTTCTGGCGTGGATTCACATGCTCAGGAATATTCCCCGTCATCAGGCCTGGAATACTCGATCGATAAAAAGAATGCAGTCTTGATTTAAAAGCTTGCAAACTACCTTTCTCCCATTAACCAATCACTGAGGTCTGGGTCATACTGCGCTCATCCAATTACAGCAGTCTCCCTAAGCCCCACCCCAAGTGGCCGCCTTCAGATTTTTACCGCACACTTCAGTGCAGGGAGTCCTCTCGTGTTGCTCTTTGAGACATTTTTTCCATTTTCTGTATTTTTCTACGTACAAATTGTTATCATTTTGACAAACCTCATTTTCGCTGACCGTTGGTCTGTACCAGTGCTCCTTGCTGGTGAAGTTCGACCACTCCATTGTCAGATCTTCAATTCTCCAGTTTGGATGGCCTAGTCGAGGCCTACTTCGCGCCATGACGGAGGAACGCAAGAGGTGTCTGCTCAGACTCGGCTCCAGATGTTGCGTGAGGAACATCTACATGGAAGATGGCACACAAGGTGCCTCTATTGTCTGCATGCTGACAATGGCGAGGATCTGTGCGACATCTGCCGAGGTTTGGCTGGCAAAACAAAGCAGGACCGGTACCTAAGGTTAGTGGCATGGCACGCACAGACCCCACTTCCAGTTCCAGATGACCGTTGGAGCGATCTCCCTCGTGGAAGCGGTCTAGATCCGTCGATGTTTGTCCACAGAGAGGCTTAGCGCCACGCTGCAGATCGACACGGACCGCCGCTGACTCTGATCCCAGTTCTGAGCACACACACTCTGCTTCACCTTCCCCGTCCACCGTAAGCCCGCCGGTGTGTGGTGTATCTTTAGAGAGACTGCCCGCTCTTTCAAGCATGACCCTTCGGTGAAGGATAGACCAAGGAAACAATCTTGCAAGGAAGGCACTCTCAGCGGTGAAACTATCAGCGCCTCACAAGCTTCGACTCTGTCAGCGAGACCGCTGCCTAGTACGCCGATGACTACCTGGACCCTGTTGACGACTGCCCTGTCGAAGATTCCGGCGATGACCATGGACAAATCAACAGAGAAATCGTCATCGAGGGTTACACTGCCTCCCCGGCCCACAACTCGAACCGCTTCGGCCACGACTACGACCGCCTCGACCACGACTACAGTCTGTGAAGGCACCAGTTGTTTCTTCTTTTCCCGAAGGGGGCAGGAAGATCAAGAGTGCTGTTGCCACCGACAGATTTTCACCCCAGGCCTAAGGTGGGTCTAAGGGTGTAACAAGGGATCCAGTCATGGCTATCTATTCAAGTTCAGATGAGGAATCCTTGCAGGAAGGCTTCTGCTCGGACCAGGGAGGGGACAGCCGATAGGCCTTGTGGAACAGGCCCGGCCATTGGTCCCAGTGAGGCACACTAGTCTTCCATTCGTGCCAGTAAGGCACGCTAGCCCTCCATCAGTGGCAGCTCTGGTGGTACCCCAGCAGGGCCCTAGAGACATGTCCCTGGATATTCTGACTATGATGCACACACTAGTGTCAGAAATAGAGCAGTGACTCCCACCCACAGTGGCCCCGGTGGGGAGCACCCCCAGGCACAGTCCCCCGAGACCATGGCACAGAAAGTGCCATCCAACACTGAGGCGGCCTACCCCACCCCCACGCCAACTGTGTACCAGTGGTGGATCCCCTCCATACGGACACTGGAATGGACGAGGATACAGGCACCGCGGAAACAGAGGAGTTTGACTTGGTGCCACCGGAGGGAGAACTGTTGGGTGCGGATGACCCCCCCGTCCCCATACCCCATAGGGCATCTCCTTCTGATGAGGTGGGTTCCTTCCACTGCATGCTTTTAAGGGCATCCACTATTTTCAACTGCCTGAGGACAAGGAGGAAGGATTTCTACACCAGACGCACGCTTCATCTAGGACTGTGACGTCCATTCCTCTGCGGAACACGGTTTGGGAGGAGAGCCTTGCTCTCGTGAAGACACCAAGCTCTACACCAGCGAAACGGAACAGGCTTGAGAAGAAATACAGGGTACCTGACTCAGCCCTTAAATGCCTCTGATCGCTTCTGTCCCTGGACTCTGTAGTGTTAGCCGCTGCCAGTAAGCGGTCGGCAAATCCATGGTTCCCCCTGAACAGGAGGGCAAAAAGCTGGATGCAATACACAAGCACATCATTTATACTGCTGCCTCAACAGTGAAGGCCGCCAATGCCCTGGCCATCCTGGCCTGTTATGACAGGGAGTTGTGGTTCAGGCTGGGCCCAATCCTGGATTTCTTGGTGGATGACGAAAGACTGATGCTTTAGCCCTGGTTCAGACTCAGGTTTTCGGCAAATGGGGAACGGGGTAGCTCTCAGGCACCAGGGCTGGCTAAAGGCCACACATTTCAGACCGGATTACCAGGGCGAAGGTGGTGGATATGCCCTTCGATGGGGATATCCTCTTCGGCAAGGTGGTGGACGAAACACTGCAAGCTATTAAAACGGACACTGAGACAGGAAAATTGCTGGGGACCTTGCAGCAGCAGCTATCTTTGTCCTTTCGATCCTCTAGAGGGAAGTTCAACAGATCATCTAAGGGATACGCATCCACCTTGTACCGTCAGCCCTCCCGCTCCACCTCATAAGAGTCGTACAGGTGACAATTGCATGCTTTTGGCAGAGGAACACAGCGTCAATGCTGTCTGCAAACCAGGACTCGGACGCCCAAACAAGCTTGACCCGGCTCAGGGCCCAGACCCCCACTTTCGAACCCCGGTTGGGGATTGTCTGATGACCTTCATCACCGAGCGGAAGAACATCACCACCGACGAGTGGATGCTGGACATATTTCGTCATGGGCGCACCCTGGAATCCGAACACAGGTGTCCTAGCATTCTCCCTGTGGCATGAAAGGAGCTGCGCATGGCCCAGCTGCTGCAAGAGGTACAGGCCATGTTAACAAAAGGGGCAATAGAGCCAGTCTCACTGCACCTTTGGGGCTCTAGAGTGGTACTCCAGATACTTTCTGGTCTAGAAGAAGTCAGGGGGGTGGCGTCCGATCCTAGACTTGTGACGCCTCAGCAAATACCTGAAGTTTCATGTTACAGCACGTGCTTGATCAGCTGGCTGAAGGGGATTTCCTAGCGATGCTGGACCTAGAGGATCCCTACTTCCACGTCCCCATACATCCAAAACATTGAAAGTTCTTGCGCTTTGTGGTTCTAACATGTCACTATCGGTTCAAGGCTCTGTCCTTTTGCTTGAAATCGGCACCAAGGGTATTCACAAAGTGCCTGCACCCAGTGGCAGCGCACCTGTGTCTCAGGGACATACACGTCTATCCGCACCTGGACGACTTGCTCATCCAGTCCCCCTCTCAAGCCCTGGTGGTGCAGCACACCAGGAAGACCATACACATTCTGACGGAACTCAGATTTTCCATCAACTATCTGAAGTCGTGCGTGATGCCATCGGAGAACGCTCCGTTTCTAGGCACCTGCCACAACACAGTGACATCTCTGGCATTTCCCTCAGAGGAGATGGTGACGGCTATGTTGGGGAAGGTACTTGGCCTGGCTACGGCTCAGTCCACAATGGTATGCTACATCAAGTCTCTACTGGGCATGATGTCTTCCTGCATACACCTGATTCTGTTTTGCAGACTACAGATGAGACCTCTGCAGGCGTTAAAGGACACCAGGTGGCTCCAGTTCATGGGCAAGTGGATAGACAAGATTGCACTCAACAAGAATTTCAGACAAGCCATCCAGTGGTGGGGAGTGCGCAAACAACTTGCACAGGGAGCTCCGTTTCAGTTTCCCCCATTCCAGGCTACTGTCACCACAGACGACTCTGGATGGATTGGGGGGATCTCAACGGGCAGTCCTACACCAGATGCCTCTGGGTTCTGGAGGAACAGGCGCCGCAAAATCAATTTTCTGGAGCTGAGAGCCGTGTTTTGGGCCCTCAAGTTCTTCCTCTCGTCTGCAGGGTTGGGTGGTGGGGATCTTCACAGACAACACTACCACTATGTTTTACGTTAGGAAGCAGGGGGGAATCTGTTCTCGCACTCATTACCTTGAGGCGCAGCTGGGCAATTCTTCAGGATATGTTTCTCATCCCATTTCATTTGGCAGGCATCAAGAACACCATTGCAAACTCCATCAGCAAGGAGATGCGGTCCTGCCACAAATGCTAACTCTTGCAAGCACAGACGTCCCGTCTCCTCAGCATGTGGGGCCGACCACAGATCGACCTCTTTGTGACAGCAGTGAACACAAAGTTCAGGCTTTTGCCAGTAAGTTTCCTCAGCCGGCGAACCTGGGAGGCAAGTTTTCATTCACATGGGAGGGCCTCTTCCTGTACGCGTTCCCTCCAATACCTCTACTGCTATGTGTGATCAACACACTCAAACGCTGTCACGGCAAGATGATACTAACCGGCCTGGTGTGCCATTGCCAGATCTGCTATACGGAACTGCTCCGTTTGGCGATAGCACCAGCCATCCAGCTGCCTGCTCTTCCCGACCTCCTCTCCAGAGAAGCTGGAACGATTCTGCACCATGACCCAGCATCTCTGAATCTCACGGCCTGGCTCCTGCAGCCCTAGAATTTGGGCATTCCTCTAGAATGCTGGAAGGACCTGGCTAAAGCTAGAGCGTCCTGTCGTGCTATAGGTGCAAATGGAAGCATTTCACTGTGTGTTGCAGAGTGTGAAAGATTAGGCCTCTGCGTGTCACAGCCGCCCAGCTCCTGCCGTACATGTCTTTAGCCAAGGCGGGTCTGGCTCACATCTCATCAAGGTGTATCTAGCGACCATTTCCCATAACATGAGATCACAGGGCAGGCCTTCATTGTGGTCTCAGAGGCTAGTCAAGGAATTTCCGAAAGGTCTATTCAGGAGTTTTCTGCTGGTTGAAGGTTCCTGCCCCGGCTTGGGACCTCCCATTCGAACCATTGCATCAGGCTCCTCTGAAGTTTCTCTCATGGAAGACAGCTTTTCGAGTAGCCATCACCTCTGCTACGAGGGAGGTGCTACGGACCCACCCCACCCTTTATGCCGAAGGTTCCTTCTGATAATCTTACGTCCCGTCCCCTTTCTTCCATACTGCATGGGCGTTCCTTCCAAGGGACAGGAGACAGAACCTTTTTCACCATAAAAAACCTTCTTGACCCTTTAAATTTAGTGGTGCGGCCCTGGGAGCATGTACTGCCCTGACCTTCCGGTGCCACACCCCAGTTCCCTTTTCCGCGTCGATGGGAACGGCTCAAATTCACCAGCGCTCCTGGGTTTGGCTTCGGCCATGTAATTCCACGTGCGGATACTTCTCTTCTGTATTTTTGTTTTTTTTATCACAGGTACTCGGTCCTCAGGCGTCACGCTCCTCCCCAGCGCATGTCGACTTCTACAGGGTTCAGCAGGTGTCCATCCTGTGATGGGCTCTTTCCAACTTCAGACCCCCACGCCTTCTGCCTACGTTGCCTTGGCCCAGACCACAGCTGGCAAGCTTGTACCGTGTGAAACGCGCTTTCCTCGAGGTCTCTGAATAACAGACTAGCCAGGTGGAGGGTGCTCTTCCAGAAATCGCCTGCAGAGGACCTAAAGGACTTCCTCAATCATCGAACCAGCCCAAGGTAGGGCCACTCTTTTGCATCACACTCCGCAAGGGAGACTCCTTCCCAAGGACTCACCAGCGCAGGAGTAACCACTCAGGTTCTCATACCAGCACGAGTACCGAGGCTAAATCTGCTGCCGGTCGGCAGGCCGAGGGCTCAGTTGATCCGCCTGGAAAGGTTCTTTTACCGGGTCTTCACCCGAGGGGCCACGCCCTAGTACCGGCAACCTGTCCGAGGGGCTGCCTATATGCAGTTCTACAGGCAGATCTGCAGAGGGCGAACCGCCTACCAGGCCTCGGCCTGAGGAACAGGGTAGGCCTCATGATCCACACGAAAGAGTCTTGGACGAGGCTGGGCCCAGTGAGCCAAGCAACACGACGCAGGAACGTGGAAGGCAGCTCAACAAGATGGCTCCCGTGCCAGACATTTGACATCCATCCGATACCGCACCAAGGCAGGGAGCAGGTCGAGGAACGAGTGTGAAGGTGGGGCTGCTGTCAACCAGGTATGTGTCCTACAGCCTACCCTTCTTTTGTGCAGGGCAGGTTCCCGCTCCGTCCGTATGGGCAGGGTATGCAACGGCTCCAGCAGCCGCCTGCTACCCGGTCAATATCGCCTACCACCAGTCGAGCCTGTGAGGACATATTTTTTTAAAGGTTCCTCGGGCTCATGAAATTTCCTCGGATGGGGGGTCATCATCAGGGACTCATTGACGATGTGCTCCCGCCAATGGCTCCGACGCCACAGACACCAATACAGGCGCCCCTGGCCCCTGTCCAGCCGCTGCTGCCTGCATCGTCCCCCCAACCCATAGTGCAGGCAGTTCTGTACCAGCCTCCGCTGCAGCCTCCGGCTCTCCACACCCCAGTCTTTGGTTCCCAGCACCCCTCCACTGATGCGGCCCAACCGGACCCTCAGGTGGACACGAATGAGGAGGAAGACCCTGACACTCTGTCATCAGCCAAGGCCTTCCATGGACGTTTTGCAGGGCTGGCAGAGTACTTGGGCCTGCCTCAACCCGAGGTTGAGCAACCAACAGAGGTGGTCCTTGCTGAAGTCCTCACGCTACGTCCTGCAGCGAGAACAGGCTTCCCGATGCAGAAGGACGTAGTCGCCTTTGCCAAAAAGGACTGGCTCAAGCCCCACTCGATCCAGCCGGTCAATCCATGCCTGGATGCCAAGTACAGGCAGATGGAGGGGGGATCCATTCTGGCCATCGGCCCACTCTCAGCCACACTCCTCTGTGATTGCTGCAGCATCACTATACTCCAACCCTCTGTCGTCCTCTGCCTCCTCCTCTTTCGGCGCTGCTAGGCAAGGAGGAGAAGATCTTGGAGGCATACGGGAAGAAGCTGTATTACAACGCATCCCTGCATCTTCGTCAGGCCAAGGCGGATGCCATGCTGGCATCAGTTAACCTGAGGCTTTGGCCGGAAAGTGCTGATTTCCTCCCCGAGCTTCTGGCGCAGAGCCAATAACGATTCAAGGCGGGACTGCCACAGGCCAAGATGGTGGAACAATATATCATGGAGTACGCAGTGGCCCACATTGACACCTATGGCCGGGCCATCTGCGTTGCCACGGGCATGAGATGAACAGCCTGGCTCTGTTACTAAATTCAACGTGGATGTCCAGGAACGCATTTTAGACCTGCCGTTTGAAGGGGGTGACCTCTTCCACTCCACCACGAACGAGGAGCTGGACAAAAAGAAAACCAGCTCACAAACGGCCTTTATCTTTATCCATCCTTACAAAGACAACACCCAAAATGTACACCGAGTCACAGCAGTGCTCTGACAAGGGGCGTACATACAGAGGGTTCTGCGGCTTCCAAGAGCGGAGGTCCAGGCAGCCGGACCGTTCGCTGACACAACATCGGCGCAAGCAACAAAAAAAGGGGGGGCAGGGATAAGGGCTTTTTCCAGTCCCCCTCCTCCGCAACAGCCTCAGAGGGAAATAAGGCATGACACGCCCTTCCGGTTTCCGTTCTGTAGTATCCACGTGGTACCACCTACCCATCCAAGCCTCTCCTCCTTCTTCCCCTCCACTCGCAGATTGGGACAGCAACTCTTTTGGCAGTGATCTGGTTGCTCGTCGAGAGCCGGGCAGTGGAGGAAGTCTTATACACGATTTTCGCCATTAACAAAAAGAACCAGGCAGTTCTGCTGGACCTTTCCACCCTCAACCTCTCCCTACCTCAACAAAAAATTCAAGATGGGTACGCCAGCTTTAATAGCCGAGACCTTGTGCAATGGAGACTGGATGTGCTCCCTGGATCTGAAGGACGCGTACTTACATGTCCCAATTTGGCAGCCTCATCATTCTTTTCTATGATTTAGGATTATGGGCTACCATTTCCAATATAAGGTGCTTCCCTTTGGCCTCAACTCGGCCTTTACCAGGCTGATGAATACAGTGGCGGCCCTCCTCAGGGCCACCAAATCTATCCGTACCTCGACGACAGGCTCGTCAGGGCTTGCACTCAAGAAGCGGTGCACCGCACCTATCGCGCCCTTATGAACACACTTCACGATCTGTGCTTTTCACTAAATCTCAAGAAGTTGTAGCTGCAGCCTACGCAGACTCTGACCTTCTTGGGCCTAATCTGAGACACAGGCTCCGAGAGAATTTTTCGTTTGGAGGACTAGATCACGGCCATCGAGAGGGCCACTGCGTACTTCCTCAGCAGAGAAGTGACATTGGCCTGGTGGTACCAACACCTACTGTGTCTCATGGCAGCGGTCCTATTGGCCGTCCCCCACACAAGACTCAGGATGAGGAGGATACAGCTGCACTTTGCAGCAACATGGAACCAGGAGCGGGGCTCTCAGGCGGAGATGATCAACGTTCCTCTTTTTCTTCACCCGGACCTCACATGGTCGACCAGGGACTGCAACCTGAGGACAGGCAGGCCTTTCCAGCAACCTGCCCCACAGGTCACCATCAGTACAGACTCATCTCTCGAGGTATGGGGGCCACACTGGACAACCACTGCATCCATGGCACCGGGACCAGGCAGGAGCAGGAGTACCACATCAATTGGCTGCAACTGAAGGCCGTCTGGCTAGCGCCCAGAGCCTTCCTTCTGGTTATCGGGGGCAAGGTCGTCCTCAATCAGACTGACAACTCGACCAGCATGTTCTATGTCGACTAGCATGGAGGTACCAGATCCCCTCCAATGTGCAGGCTCGCAGTCAGCATGTGGGAATGGGCCTGGAGAACAACATCTACCTCACGGCAGTCCACCTTCCGGGGGGGGGGGGATCCAAACTGGAGGCGGACAGGCTCAGCAGCCTGCGAGCGTACAATTAAGAGTGGACACTAAACAACCTCATACTGCAGGAGATCTTCAGCAGATGGGGGACACCCCCAGGTGGACCTCTTTGCCTGCTGCGACAACAGGAAGTGCAAACTGTTTGCCTCCTGGCAGGGACAGGGCCCCGGCTCCCTGGCGACGCATTTCAGATTCAGTGGAACGGCATGACAGCATACACCTTCCCACCACTGCCGCTGATACACAAGGTGATATGCAAGATCAAGGAGTCTCATCACGTCAGTGTCATTCTAATAGCTCCATGGTGGCCAGCAAGGCCATGATTCTCGGAGCTGCTCAGTCTCTGAGACACCTTCCATTCGCCTTCAGACGGGACCAGCACATATACTGGCACAACAGGGGGGCAGGGTCATTCACCCCACCCCACGCCACAGAAACTAGCCCCCACATCGTGGTCCCTGAGCAGGTCACGCTAGGCCACCTCAGCCTGTCCCAGGCAAATCTAGAGATCTCACAGGGTGCTAGGAGCAAAGCTACCAGGACCCAGTACAAGAGCAAGTGGACCAGGTTCTGCCACTGGGCACACTCTAAGGATATCAACCCCCTTGCATGTACATTGGACGACGTTCTCTCCTTCTCGGCGCACCTCGCACACTCGGGCGTGCAGGTTGACACTTTCCGCCCTTACTTGGCAGCCATTGGGGCCTACATAAACTCAGAGGAAGTGGTGGTCTCTTCCAACCCGGTTGTCAAGAAGCCTTTAACGGTATTCGCCAGACTCTACCTGCCCATCAAGAGGCCACACCCGGTGTGGGACCTCAACATAGTTTTGGGTGCCGTGACGCACAAACCATTTGAGCCGATGGCGTCCGCGGACATTAGTCTGGTTACCATTAAGACGGCCTTGCTAGTCGGCCTCACTTGGCTTGCAGATTGAACGAAATCCAGGCGCTGGTCGCCTAAGAGCCCTACACTACGTTTCACAAGGACAAAGTAGTCCTGCGGACACACCCTGCATTCCTACCTAAGGTGCTTTCCGCATTTCATCTTAACGAAGAAATGGTGCTGCCTACGTTTTTTGCTGAGCCTAAAGACGAGACAGAGTTCTGCTCTGCCTCGATGTCAGGTTTCCCCTATAATTCTACTTGGACAGGACCAAGGGCTTCCGTAAGTCGGACTCTGTCACCTTCGGCGGATCAAGGCCGGGGTATCATGCCTCCATAGCTCGTTGGATGGTCGTAGCCATAAAAGAAGCTTACAAGGGACAGCATGAGCCACTGCCGGCCAACATGCATGCCCATGCGGTCAGAGCCAAGGCAGTGGCATGTCCCCTGGCAAGTCATAAGCAGGTCGGCCACCTGGGCCACGCCTTCGGCTTTCTGGAAAAATTACTGTTTGGATGCCGGCTCTAGATCAGACGCGGCTTTCGGACAGGCGGTTCTTAGAAACCTGTTTGCTTCGGGGGGGGGGTCTCCTCTCCACCCTGGGGCTACATTCAGTTGTAATCACCCATGCAATATGGACGAAAGGGGTCGGGACGTAAGAGTAATTATAAGATACTCACCTTTCCTCCATACGTCCCACCATCCCCCCCCCCTAATAAACCTGGTGTCATTAGGTAAGGTTAATCCATAGTCGACGCATCTATGGGGACTGAGATGTGGCGCCAGAGGGTGTGGTCAGGGCAGCGTATGCTCCCAGGGCCGCACCCCCGCACGCCTCTAAATTTCAAGGGGAAGAAGGTTTTTTGAAACCTTCTTCCCCTTGAAATGGACGCCCATGCAGTATGGAGGAAAGCGCACTACTAAGAGTACGTTAGTCACTACGGTGAGTAACATCTAATATTCCAACACAGTGAACCCTTTGTGGTTCCAGTTTTCTTTACGGATGCTTCTTTGGCCGCTGAAAGGTCACTTCTTATGCTGGACGTTGCTTGTGCCTTAAAGTTCTATGCGATACGCACAAAGGACTTTTGGAAGACATCTCAAATCTTTGTGAATTTTGATCATGTGCACTGTCATCGTCTGGCCAACAGACCTCTTCTAGGCTGGCCAAAGGCCCATTCCAGCAGAGCCATCTCAGCTACGAAGGCATTTTCTCTGGTATTCCCTTGCTGGACATTTGCAGGACTGCCACTCATTATACTGCTTTCACAGGGATTCCAGGGAGGAGTCCAGAGTCGGCCAGGCAGTGCTATGCATCCTGTTTGAGGTGAGTCTGTTCCACGGGTAAGTGATTGTACGTCTGAGCCTTGCCACCTCCCGTTATTATGTTCTGCTGTGTATTCGTATTCATGAGCATGTGAATCCATTCCAGAACCCCATGCTGGAGAAGGAACAAGTTACTTACCTGTAACTGTTGTTCTCCAGCAAGGGGTCTGGCATCCATTCACATGCAAATCCTCCACTCTCCCCCGCTGTGACTCTTCTGGTTCATACTGTCACTTGGAGTGCTTTCGAATCTGAAGATGGCCACTGGGGGGGGGGGGGGGCTTAGGCAGACGGTCGTCATTGGATGCTTGCCGTATGACCCAGACCTCAGTGATTGGGTAATGGGAGAAAGGCATTTTTCATGCTTTTAAAGCAATGCCGCTTTCTTTTTACCAAGGATTCCCAGCCTGACTGGGAATATTCATGAGCATGTGAATCCATGCCAGACCCATGCTGGAGAACAACAGTTACAGGTAAGTGTTAGGCAGAAACCTGTGCAGTTCCCTCTGGGACCACTGCAAAAGATTTAAGACTACAGGTGTTTGGCAGTAAACCCACTTGGTAGCAGTCTGTACCACACAGATTCACTTGGTAGCTGTGGCTGAGCAGTTAGACTCCCTCAAGAATAGTTAGGCAGTATACAGAGTATTCACAATAGGCCAAAAGAACACAGTAGAACAAGTAAACACTGACCAGGGCTTGGTGTAAAAAAGAGATAATTATTTATTTAAAACCACATCTAGAAAAACACACAGGCAGTAATAGTAAGCAATTAAAAAACACGGTCACTAAAAGATATACACTCCCTTAAAAGAATATTAGACAAGTCTAAAGAAAAAGCCCCACTTATTTTCAGACAGCGGTGAGCGCTTAACGCAGATGGCACTCTAATAATTATTTTTAAAAAGGAGAGAAAAGCAGAGTATAAATTGAAACAGATCCCAACACTTTTACAAGAACACAACAAGAGAGGAAGGCAAAGTAAAACTGTGAGTTTAGAGTTCAGTAGGCTGGATCTACTTTAAGGGGATCAAAACGAAATGTGTCCAAGGTCACACAGTTGCAGTGCACAAGAGTCTTGCAAAGGTTCAAAAAGAGTTGGACCAAAAGAAAGGGACCAGTTAGAGGGTCAAGGCGGCCAGCCCAGTCCAGAAGGTTAAGGGGTTATTATTACCTTGTAGCAATCTTTAGAAAGGGAGGCCTGGCGGACACGGTACCTTAAAGTGGTGAGAATACTCCAGCCGGGGCAGTTGTTCCTGGCAGCGGATGCAAGTCGGTGCTTCGTCCGGGGGAAGAGAGGATCTCGTCGGGGAGGAAGACAGGAGTCCGTTGCACTGCCATGGAAGAAACCACCTGCAGAGTTCTCAGGTAAAAGGAGCGGTCCTTTTATTCACGGTCCAGTGGTAAGTGGCTATCCGGTTGCCGGGGTGCTTGGCACGGGCAATTCGACCACAAGACGGTCTGGGGTGCGAAGAGAAGAAGGTAAACTGGTTGTGCCCACCAGTCAGGGGAAGAAGCCTCTCCAGCCGGGAGATCTTCTCTGTCGTCGGGAAGTGGTGAGTCGGTTCTGCAGGGCTCCACCGGTGGTGTCATCGTGGTAGGTCGGCTCAGCTTCTCCCTCATCGGATTCTCCGGTCCTGTGGCGACTTCTGAAGTTCCAGTCCCCAAAGCCCTGCTTTTATGCAGCACATCCCCATTCACTCAGCCTAGCTGTCAACCAAACAGGCTGTGGTGAGCCGGCCGGCTCACCACTTGGACCAATCACACAAGAGTGCGACTTGAGTTACCAAGATAACTCAGTCCAGGGTGCCTAAACCCCCTCCCAGACCCCCTGTGTTACCCAGAGGGAACTGCACAGGATTCTGCCTAACAGTAAGTAACTTGTTCCTTATTTCGAATTTGAAAACTCCATAGACAGAGGGGGGGACTGTGGGTACGTTTAACACAATCCCTATCCTACGGGTGCCAGAACCCATGATCCTTCACGCGTCAACCTCCTCAAATTGTGTTTTATTAAGGTTTGATGTTAAACGTGGAGTCTTTAAACGAGCGTGAAACAGTTGATGCCTAATTGGGGTAGAGTTTGTAAGAAATCGACATTGAGTGCAATGGCGAGAGTGGCAGTGTTCGATATCAGAATCTCTGGAAAAAGGCGATGCAGTAGGGAGTGTGGGCTGGGCAAGTCATGCATTTCTCAAGCCCGTTTAGGGCATGCCTTTACCCCTGTTGTAATTTCACCTACACCTTATAAATGTACTGATTTATTATACTCCGTTGCACTGTACATAAGGAGTTCAATACTCTGAACTCAATCCAACAGGAATTTTATTACAATATAAGAGCCCAAGTGTTAACGCATGTTTCGACCTCCTGGCCTTTGTCAAAACTAGGCTGAGTAAGTACGTAATTGTTTCTTGCATGTAGGATATTTTACATATGAATATACTATCTTTAGATGGCAATCCTATTAGACAGATTAAAATGAAGCCAAATTGTATGAGTATGTCCACAATATTCATTTAACACATGAATGTATGATGTAGACAGAAAGTAAGGATTGGAAGTGGGAAGGATTCATTGGGGTAACACAAACAAAAATATAAATTCCATGTTTAGTAATCTCATCTTGAAATACATTTGCAATTCAATGCTCAGAAAAAAAGCTCATCTAACTTAAAGTACTAATCAAAAGCATGTTTTTTCAACCCAAGTTCTTTGGGTCCAACATCTCAGTTTATACATCCAACTGACGTCTCTAAGAAGTCAAACTACCAACTGCACCTCTTCAGAGGTATTCTTCCTTTCCTCCCCCCAGAAGCTCGCTGTCTATAGCTCTGGGTCTCTCCAGGCTGGACTACTGCAACAGCCTCTTTCTAAATCTGCCTGATTCTACTCTCTGCCCTCTGCAACTCATCCAGAACAGGACCGCAAGACTTGTCTTTGGCCTCAAGCCCAGGAATCATATCTCTCCAGCACTGAAATCTCTGCATTGGCTACCGGTGGCTGCCAGTATTAAGTTCAAGACACTCTGCATTGTCCACAAGGCCTTATGGCGCCTGGGTCCTCAATGCCTCCATTTCTCTCTTCGTAAATACCTTCCTACTTGAGCTCTTCGCTCCTCCACCTGCAACTCCCTCAGGGTCAGTCGCTTCTCCAAGCAACAAGTTGGTTGTAGATCTTTCTTCGGCTGGTGCCTCCCTCTGGAACAGCCTCCCTGCCTCCCTGAAACTTGAGAGAACCATCTCCGGTCCCGGAAGCCCCACAAAACCTTCCTCTTTGCTTTTGCTTTCTCTCTTCCTCTCCCCTGCTGAACCCCTGGCTGTAACTGCACTGGTCACTTGGCTACCCTCTGATCTCCGGCAAAGGTCCCCTCCCTGCCAGTCGCACACCTGCATCGCTGTTAGGCAGCATCCTGTGCAGTTCCCTTAGGGAGGACTACAGAAGATTAAGACTACAGGTGAGAGCAATAAATCCCCTTTGGTATCCGTCTGTACCACAAAGATTTAGTTGGTAGCCGTGGCTGAGCAGTCAGACTTATCTCAATAGGGAGATGAGCAGTATTCAGGGTTTACACAATAGGCCTACAGCACTATGGCACAAGGAAACACTGGCCAAAGCTTTGTATTAAAAAGTAGATATATATTTATTTTATACACTTTTAATAAAACACATGTATCACAGTCATCAAGCAAGTTAAATTAAGTCAAAGGAAAAATATACACACTCCCAAGTTAAATTGTAGACCAAGTGAACCAGAGTGAAAACTGAGCAAAACAGCAGTGAAAACCACACATGGGATCCTCTATCAATTTATCACAAGGGAGGGAAAGAACAAGTTATATAGAAATAGTTGTACACACCCTAGCAAGACTTCCCATAAGTTTGTGAACCAGTTTAAGCAAGACAGTGCATCAGTATAGGCAATACTTAATGAAAACTGAGCAAAATGGCAATTCATAAGGTTTAGAAAGGGGAAGAAAAGGGTAGTTATAGGAAATAGGTGCTCCAACACAGTTCTAGTTGAGAATCAATCTAAAGAAGGCAGGTCTAACAAATGTAGCAAGTGTTAGTAGGCCTATGCCAGAGTTAGTGGTACAGGGCAAGGGCCCAGGAGCAAAATGTTCTTGTAGCTGCAGTCAAGTCTTTGGTTAACGAATTTGAAAAGGTGGATGCAGAAGTTGAAAAGACAATGTTGAGAGAGGGGCGGCCAACCCAACAGGTAGGTAAAGGATTTAAAACACCTTTAGTGCCACCGCCAAGAAAGGACGGCTTGGCGGAACAATGTACCTTTAAATGAAGAAGTGGCTCCTGCGGTGGCGGTTGTTCCTTGTAGTTCCTGCAGTTCGGGTGATCCAGCAGAGGAAGAGAGGCTCTCGTCGTGGAGGAAGGTTTAAGTTACTGCACTACCCAGGGATGAAACCAGCTGCGGTGCTGCCCGATGAATAAAAGGTACGCTCCTTTAAATCGCGGTCCAGGTGGACTGGTGCCTGGCTATCCGGCCTCAGAGTACAGGGTATGGCAGATTCGACCAAGGCAGGTCCGGGACGGTGATTGGCAAACTGGTTGGCCCCACCAGCTCAAGGCAAGAAGGCTCTTGCAGATGAAGATCTTCTCTCGTCGTGTGGAGAAAAGTGGTGAGACGCTGCAGCAGGGCTTCACCGGTGGTTCAGTCGTTGCAGGTGTCTTTGGCTTCTCTCTTCTTCGGCTTCTTAGTTCCAGTGGCAACGTCATGCTCTTCCAATCCTCAGGACCCTGCTTTTATGCAAAAAGATCCCCATTCATACAGCCTAGCTGTCATTCACAAAGTGAAGTGGTCATCTTGGCGGGAGACCCTCCATCCTATCAGGATACAGTGCGACATGGGTTGCGAAGGCAATCCTGTCCAGAGGTCCTACTCCCCCTCACACACAATAGACCCACCCCATACTCAGTGGCGCCGAAAGGAGGGCTTCTCGGCAGAAGCCCGCCAAAAGGACGAACAAAGGATCCCCGACCCGGGTTACGAGTTTAGAGAAAGACACGAGAAATTAGTTATATTAAAGTTCTGGCAAATAAAACCTACCGTAGTCAAGTTAATATTAAAATGCACCAAAAAGTGGTAGCCTCGAACAATGGTAAAATCCCATAGGGAAATATTAACGGTCGAATATTTATGGTAGTAACTACTGCCACCAGCCAGAAACATTTGGGAGAGGGACTGTACAGTACCCTCTCGAAAAGGAACATAAGGGAAAAACTATTAACCCTTGCCAGTACTTCCATAGTAAGATGGGTTGTACTGGTTTAGTTCATAGGAATTGACTAGTAAAGTCAATTGGGACTTTACATGCCCTGGGAGACAGTAGTCAGTCCCAGGGTATGGAGTCTATGTTTGGGGGGTTGCTAGGACACCCCTTTGTCACTGGACTGAGGGTGCTGTGTAACACATGTGATGGTTCCTATGGGGTTGAGAGAATCCCATAGACTTTAAACACAAATAAATAGCCTAGCACACACAGCAAAAAGGCCTAAGAGTGGGAAAAAGTCTCTCACTCTTAGCAGGAGAAAGAAACAAACCCTTCAAATCCAGCAAAGCTGCTGGGGGACTCTATAGGTAAGGGAAATTAGCCATAGAATGAGAATTCTCCCTAACAATAGCCCCCCCCTGGCAACCCTTGCACTCAGGGGCTGTCTCTGTATCCCTACAGCCCCCTCCCAGCACTTGACACTTGATGTCTGCACTTAACCTTGCCAGCAGCTGGCCGCATTTTTAGTTATTTATTGGTTTTATTTATACTCTTACGTCACGTCCCCTTTGCTCCATACTGCATGGGCGCCCATTCCAAGGGACGAGAGACGGAACCTTTTTAATCAGAAAAAAGGTCTGCCCCTTTAAATTTAGAGGCGCACAGGGGTGCTGCCCTGGGAGCATGCGCTGCCCTGACTCTGCCCTCTGGCGCCATACCTCAATCCCCTTTTCCTCATCGACGGGAACAGGCCGAATTCACCAGCGCTCCTGGGTTTGGCTTCGGCCATGTAATTCCACATGCGGATACTGCTTCTCTTCTGTCTTTTGTCTTTTTATCATTCTGGTACTCCGTCCTCGCATGTCGATTTCTACAGGGTTCAGCAGGTGTCCATCTTGCGACGGGCTCTTTCTGACTAAAGACCCCCATGTCCTCAGCCTACGTTGCCTTGGCCCAGACCATGGCTGGCAAGCTTGTACCGCGTGCAGCGTGCTCTCCTCGAGGTCTCTGAAGAACAGACTAGCCAGGTGGAGGGAGCTCTTCCAGAGTTCGCCTCCAAAGGACCTTAAGGACTTGGTCTATCATTTATCCAAGCCCAAGGTTGGGCCGCTCTTTTCCAGCACACCCTGCAAGGGAGACTCCTTCCCAAGGACTCGCCTGCGCGGGAGGGACTGCTCAGGCCCTGGTACCAGCACCAGTACCGATGCTGAATCAGCTACCGACCGGCAGGCCGAGGGGGTCAGTGGATCCTCACGGAGACAGTGCTGAGGGACCGGAAGGTTTTTACAGGGGCTACGCCGTAATACCGGCAACATGTCCGAGGGGACGCCTATACGCAGTTCTACTGGCAGATCTGCAGAGGGCCAAATGCTTACCGGGCCTTGGCCCGAGGAACAGGGTAAGCCCCATGATCCACACTCGAGTCGTGGGTGGGGCACAGTGAGCCGAGCAACTCCACGCAGGCATGTGGAAGGCAGCTCGACAAAATGGCTGCCGTTTCAGACATCCGGCCCACGCCGTTCCAGGGCAGGCAGCAGTGGGAGGGAGGTGTGTCAAGGTCGGACTGGTGTCAACCAGGTATGTGCCTACAGCTTACCCTTCCTTCGCGCAAGGCAGATTCCCTCTGCGTCCGTACGGGCAAGGCATGCAAAAGCTCCAGCAGCCGCTCACTACACCGTCAATATCGCCTGCCACCACTCCGGACTGCGAGGACAGGTCCTTTGAAAGATTCCTCTGGCTCATGAAATCTCCACGGATGGGGGTCATCCTCAGAAACTCAGAAGAGATCTTTTCCTTTTCCAACCCAATTGTCAAACATTTGACCGGACTCGCCAGGCTCTACCTGCCCATCAAGAGGCCACACCCCATGTGGGACCTCAACATAGTCTTGGGTGCCCTGGCGCACAAACCATTTGAACCAATGGTGTCCGCGGACATCAGGCTGGTCACCATTAAAACTGCCTTGTTAGTCGGCCTCACCTCGGCTCGCAGAATCTGCGAAATCCAGGCGCTGGTTGCCTCGGAGCCATTTACTATGTTGCACAGGGACAAGGTAGTCCTACGGACACACCCTGCATTCTTACCTAAGGTGCCTTCCGCATTCTATCTGAATGAAGAAATAGTGCTGCCTATGTTTTTTGCTGAGCCCAAAGACGAAGCACAGAGAGTTCTGCACTGCCTTGATGTCAGACGTGCCCTGAAATTCTATTTAGACAGGACCAAGGGCTTCCGCAAGCCGGATGCACTTTTTGTCCCCTTTGGCGGATCAAGACCAGGGTATCGGGCGTCCAAGGCCTCCTTAGCCGGTTGGATGGTCTCGACCGTCAAAGAAGCTTACGAGGGACAGCATAAGCCACTGCTGGCCAACATGCACACCCACGCAGTCCGAGCCAAGGCAACTACCATCGCTTTCCAGCTGCATGTCCCCTGGCAGTTAATAAGCAGGGCGGCCATATGGGCCACCCCTTCGGCTTTTTTGCAAGCACTACTGTTTGGACGCCGGCTCTAGATCGGAGGTGGCCTTCGGACAGGCGGTTCTTAGGAACCTGTTTTGCTTAAGGAGGGTCTCCTCTCCGCCCGGGGGCTACATTCAGTTGTAATTGGCCATGCAGTATGGAGGAAAGGGGACGGGACGTAAGAGTAATTAGAAGTTACACACTTGGTGACTAACGTACTGTTAGTCCTTAGTCCCCTGTGCTCCATACGTCCCACCATCCTCCCCCCTAATAAAACTGGTGTCATTAGGCAACGTTAATCTATTGTCAACGTTTGTATGGGGACGGAGGTGTGGCACAGGAGGGTGGAGTCAGGGCAGCGCATGCTCCAAGGGCCGCACTGCTCCGCTCCTCTAAAATTAAAGGGGAAGAAGGTTTTTCTGGCGAAAAAGTTTCCGTCTCCCGTCCTAGGAAGGGATGCCCATGCAGTATGGCGGAAAGGGGACTAAGGACTAAGAGTATGCTAGTCACTACGGTGAGTAACTTATAATTTTTATTTTTGATCCCATGTACTGCACTACCCCGTCTCCTTTCCCGTCGCACTTTCCCCTCCCCCCCACTGCACTTGCGCAATCTCAATGTCACCTGGCCTAGTAAGATTGTTGTCTGTGTCTTCCCTCTGTTCCCCCTCCCTTGCCTAGTCACGCCTTGAAACACTAGTGTGTAGGCACGTTATAAATGCCATATCTTATCATATCATATATATCATCCCCTGAAACTCTCAACATAGCAGCCTGGCTCCTGAGGTCATAGAGTTCGGGCACCTCCAGCTCCCTCAAAGATGCATGGACATACTCGGAGAAGCATGGAAACCTAACACCAGGCATTGCTACTCCAGCAAATGGAAGCGATTTGTCATCTGGTGTAGTGGTAAAGTCATCAACCCTGTTGATTGCTCACCTAAAGATTTTGTTCTTTATCTAATTTACCTAGCCTTAAAGCACTCGCCTACAAGACCGCCTTCCTAGTGGCGATCACCTCTATTAGGAGAGTTAGTGAACTACAGGCCGTTTCAGTTCTGGACCCATTCGTCACGATTCACAAAGACAAGGTGGTTTTGTGCACACCCCCTCGCTTTGCGGCCAAATTTATCTCAAAGTTCCAGGTAAACCAGGCCATAACTACCCACCATTTTCCAGTACCCCACTAACATGGTGGAGGGAATCCTCCCCACACGGGATGCAAGGAGAGCAGTTATCTACTATCTGGAAAAAACAAAGGCACTAAGGAAAACAAACCAGTTCTTTGTCTCAGTGGCAGCTGGTAGAGATGGGGACCCTATCTCTAAATCAGCTATTTTTAAGTGGATCGTAAACTGCATCACACTGTTTCTCTCTTGCCAAGAGATATCTACCTTTTACGCCTAGAGCACACTCTACTCATAGGGGTAGCATAGGGGCTACCATAGCATTCATTGCATATGTTCCTCATGATTACATTTGCAAAGCAACAACCTGGAGATCTATACACACCTGTACACAATACTACTGCTTAAATACACACTCTAGGTCTGATTCTGAAGTGGGACAAGCAGTACAAAGACATCTCTTTGCTACTATTCCTTCACACATCCCACCACAATCTCTGGGGACTGCTCACTAGCCAATGCACAGGATGTGATATGATAGGTTATTAATAAAGCGCTTAATACCCAGTGGTTTCTAAGCGCGGACCTGCGGATCGAACCTGCTTTGCTCCATCTGTCATGCTTCCAAGGTGAGCATGTTGCCCCGAAGCGATCATCCAGAGAATCTAATGTGAATCTAAGCAGATCCACAAGCTTCAGAAGTCATGCATTACTCACCGAAATAGCATTTCTTTTTTTGATAAATTCTTTTTATTGTTTTACAACAACAAGGCGGGCATACCAGTCATCCAACACACATCCATAACATATAGACAGAGAGTCTGTCAGACAAAATGAACAAAAACATTACGCGTAATTTAGACAGTATTCAAATGGGCCGGGTCATCGTAGATCGGGTGGGCGTGGGCCAGTTCGAGGGGGGAGGTGGGTTGGCGGAAGGGCAGTTCCCTGGGGGTGTGGGGGGTTGAGGCACACAGACAGTAGTATCGGAATAGGTGGTGAGACAGTTATGTAGCTCTGGTCCATTTGCCCCATACATTCAGGAATTTGCCGGGGCAGCCCCTAGCGGCGTATATGCGTTTTTCTGTTAATGGTTAATGGTAGGCCCGTCAGGCGCCCCCCATGTGGTTGCCACCAGTCTTTTTTAGTAAGGCCCAGAAATCTGTTTTCACCCTTTGTGTGGTCTGTGTCCCCCACCAGATGCCCAATAGCGCAGCCTTAGGTTCCAATGAGGCCGGGTCATCTAAGACCTTGTTGATTTAATGCGTGCATTCCTGCCAGAATTTACGAATGGCATCACATTCCCAGAGCATATGGTAAAAAGTGCCGGGTGCCCTACGGCACTTGGGGCTGTGGGCGTCTTCTCTCAGTCCCCACTTGGCGAGTGCTGGCCTGGAATGGTAGGCCTGATGGAGTATTTTGTACTGTATTAACCTTAGCTTGCCATCCATGCTTATTTCGCGGGGGAACATCAAGGCCTCCACCCACTCCTCTGACTCCAGGAGGCCCACAAGGCTCTCCCATCTCTCTCGCAGGCGGGTTAGGTTCTGAGCCCCGAATGCAGTAATCACCTGATAGTGTCGAAGTGGGTTTTGCTAGAATCCTTCCGTGTAGTACATTGACCTCGAGGGGTGAGCTATTAGGGATGTCTGAGAATGTGGGGGAACTGTGTACGTAGGGGGTGTGTCTGTATACATCCCCGGGTGGAAGCTCTAACTCCTTTTGTAATGTTGCAAACGATTTGAGGTGTCCGTCCCGTAGGACCTCCATAAGGGTCAGTATGCCTCGGTCCTCCCAGCCAGGGAATCGGCCCATAGTGACCACCTCCGTGATGTACCCGTTGCCCCACATTGGTTGGTACAGTGTTGGTCGCCCCTCCCACCCAATGTGTTGAAGTGCCTCCTGCCACACCAGGCGTATCTGGTGGATCATTCCTGGCAGGTTGGCCATGGCAAGGTCAGTTCCATATAGGACCCGGAGGGGCGTGCGTTCCCCCATGCACCTAATCTCGTACCAACATATGGGAGTGCAGGTTCCGCGTGGAGCCATTCGTTCAGGACGCCTAGCTGCGCGGCCCAGTAGTAGGCCCGATGGCAAGGTATACCCAGAGCCCCCTCCCAGACCGATCGCTGCAAGCTGGTCACGGCGATGCAGGGTTGTTTCCCACCCAGAGAAGTTTCCGGAGGATGGAGTCTATGTTAGATAAGGTCGTGGGGAGGATGTGAATGGGGGCGCTCTGGAGGACGTAAAGGAACCTTGGGAGGGAAAGCCATTTTAAACAGGGCGGCTCTGCCCAGCAGGCCCAGAGGTAGGGATTGCCAGTGAGTGACGTCCGCTTCCAGCCTGCTCCCCACGGGTTGGAGGTTAAGCCGAAAAAAATCCTCGGGGTTGGGGGTCACTCTGATACCTAGGTAAATAAAACTCTGGACAGACAAAGAGTAGGGACAGCGCGGTGGGGTCGCGTTCGCAGCGCCCTGGAGCGGAAAGAAGATAGTTTTATGCCTGTTGACTTTAAGCCCGCAGAACTCATGGAATTCGGTGAGGATTTTGGTGATCTCGGGGCATGAGGCCCTAGGGCGGCTCATGTAGATAAGCAAATAGTCTGCGTAAAGCGAGACCTGATCCTTGCCTCCCCAGGGCCACATGAATCCGGACCATGCAGGGGATGTTTGAAGTCGGATTGCGAGAGACTCGATGGCCAATATAAATAAGAGGGAGAAAAGGGGCCTCCCTGCCTGGTTCCCCTACCTAACCCTAAGGGCTTTGAGGAGATCCCATTCACCCGGACAGTCTCTTTGGGGGCCGTGTATAAAAGCTCGACCCAGTACATAAAGTAGGGCCCAAACCCTATTCGCTCCATGATGTCCCACAAGGCAGACCTATCCACCGAATCAAAAAAACTTTTCAAAGTCGACTGCGAGAAGCGGCAGGGGCTCTTTGATGTTGGTGGCCTGGCTGATTGCGAATTGCACCCTGCGCAAGTTCATCCTAGAAGACTTGGCCGGCATGAACCCACACTGGTCAGGATGGACCAGGGCGAAATAGCATTTCTGATGATTGTATCTGCTTAGATTCATATGCGCCCTCCCTGCTCCCCTCGTGGAGTAGATGGAACTTAGATCTCTTACACATACTCCCTTCTCTACTCGCTCATGCTGACTAAAAGGCTCCCTCACGGCAAAATAGGCACATAGGCACAACCAGAGGACCTCGACGCGTGAGGGATTTTGGGTAAACTACACGTCACGTTAGTGATGGTGTTAGTCACGCCAATGTCGATGTCCTCTGTCGCTCTTCGAAAGAAAGATGCAATACTCCACGATTTCCACTAGATGTCGGAATATATATGCAGAGCATTTGAATCTAAGCAGATACAATCAACGTGTCTGTGGCCTTAATCCATAATGATAGTCACTGAAAATTCTCTTAATGGCTCCAAACTTTTAGTTGTAGTTCTCCCTAAAGGTGCAAAAAAATTAATGCTTGAGCCCTCTGATTTTTCTTTCTTCCATGGAGTTAATGGGGATATCATTCACCCCAATCATTGATGGAACCACTTCCCCTACCTGAGACAAAGGCAAGGGAAAAGTCCTTTTCTGATCCATATGCTGTATCAAGTCGCTCCTAACTTCATGTTGGCACTCCTTACTTTATTACTTTTAACATCCTACATAAGCAATTAGCCAAAAAGGTGCTTACCGCTAGCCTTTGCCCGTAAGCCCAATCCAAACACCGTTAGATAGTTAATTCCCACAGGCAAGAGGGTTCAATGCAACAAAAATAAGTCAATGAGAGGCTGAATGGGAAAGGTATCAATGCGTCTCCACAACGGGGGAAGAGCAGGGACTGCGCAGCAGAACGTGAGCGATGAGTGATAAACTATGGCCAAAGAGGACAAACTCCTCATGAACAAGGAATATCTCCCCTGCCTTAAGCTGGTCGAAACACCCTACAGCTCAAACACCAAAACACTCTGCTCCTGTCAGCGTTGTTAAAGGTCCAGCCCCTCCTCCGGCCAAAAGAAATAGTTAACGGCCCTCCAGGCACTGCAACAGCAATTCCATCCTTTTCCACCAAAACACTCTGCTACTCTGCTAGACTATTGGATTTTTGTCTGACTCTCCTGAGTGAGTAGCAACCTTTTTCCTCACTCATTCTTTTGCTTTGACTCTGAGAACCCTTTTGGTTATTGTTAATGGAGTCTACTGTAGTCTACTGTAACTTTCTAGTTGGTGACAACTCTACCCGAGTGGCTGGTGGCAGTGGATGATTTTCTACCGATTTTGTGAAATATTAAATTGCAGGCTGTATTCACAGCTGCGGTAAGGGACACATGGGGGCACAGTTGTTCCAAAATGGTGTCTGTCTTCTTTTTTCATCAACTCACACGATGACTTGTTGTTTCTTGCGCTTTCTTCTGCCGACGTGGGCGGCTGAATCACTGCTCGCCCTTTTGTCTTTGACGGGCTCCCTTTTGGGTAGTTCATGCCAGACCGAAGAGCTGGAGCCCTGTACTCCTAAGAGTGAGTCTTTTGAAATCCTACCTGGACTTTAGTAAAACTCCCTAAAGGTTAACTTACCTTCCAGACTCCGATTCTTACAGATACCTTTGCAGGTTTGCAACCCCTTTGGACATTGTCTTATGTGCTTGGTTCAGGTGAGTGAGGGCCAGGAGTCACAGGTGCAGATATCACTTTGTGTCAGGAGTCTGTCGTGTTGCACAACGAACAGTTGCAGTCAGCTTCTGTTAGGGAGAATTCTCTCTTTAGGCTGAATTTCCTAACCTAGTGAGTCCCCCAGCAGCTTTGCTTTCCGGAGTTTGTTTTTTCCTCCTGCCAAGAGTGAGACTTTTTTTCTCTTTTCTCCCACTCTTGGACATGATTTATGGTATTCCTTTGACTGTTAATGTTTGTTATGGGCTATGGGGTCCTTTACTCCATAGGGTCTCATGTGTTTTTCCTATGTGTGTTACACAGCACCCTCCGTGCAGTAACCCAGGGGTGTCATAGTGACACCCCACCATAGACTCCATACCCTGGGACTGACTACTGTCTCCCAGGGCATGTAAAGTCACCATTGGCTTTACTAGTCCCAAATTATTAACAGAAACCAGTACAAACCATCATATTGTGGACATACTGGTCGGGGCAATTCGGTTGCCCAGGGGTCTGTTAGTCGAGGGGGCACGTCTCCGTCCCCCCTGATCGAGTTTTGGATGGTGGCAGTGGAAACTACTTTTTATATTCGACCGCGAATATTTTCCTATGGGATTTTCCCATTGTTCGAGGCTACCAACTTTAATTAATTAATTCTCATAGCCTCGAACATACCGCCGATTTATCTAATTAATATTAATTCTCCGGTTCGTATTTTTTGCCAAGACTCGATTCTAAAATGGCGTTTGTATTCTCTTCTGTGACTCCAACCCAAGTCGAGCCCTTTGTTCCACTTTTTGGCGGGCTTCTCCACAGAAGCCTCCAAAAGTGGTGCCACTCTGTCTGGGTACCACAGGGGGTTTGGGAGGGGTTTAGGCACCCTGGACCGACTTACCTTGGTAACTCAGGTCGCACTCTTGTGTGATTGGCCCAAGTGGTGAGCTGGCCGGCTCACCACTTAGCATGTTTGAGTGACCGCTACGCTGAGTGAATGGGGGTTTTCTGCATAAAAGCAGGGCTTTGGGGATTGGAACTTCAGAAGTCGCCACAGGACCTGAGAATCTGACGAGGGAGAAGCTGAGCCGACTTACCACGACGACACCACCGGTGGAGCCCTGCAGAACCGACTCACCACCTCCCGGCTGGAGAGGCTTCTTCCCCTGACTGGTGGGCACAACCAGTTTTCCTTTCTTTCTTCGCACCCAGCCCGGTTTGTGGTCGAACTGCCCGTGCCAAGCACCCCGGTGGCCAGATAGCCACTCACCACTGAATCGCGAACCACCGGACCGCTCCTTGTACCTGAGAAACTCCGCGGCTGGTTTCTTCCCTGGCAGTGCAACGGACTCCTGTCTTCCTCCACGACGAGATCCTCTCTTCCCCCGGATGAAGCACCGACTTGCACCCGCTGCCAGGAACAACTGCCCCCCGCTGGAGCGTTCTCACCGCTTTAAGGTACCGTGTTCACCAGACCTCCCTTTCTAAAGATTGCTACAAGGTAATAATAACCCCTTAACCTTCTGGACTGGGCTGGCAGCCTTGACCCTCTAACTGGTCACTTTCTTTGGTCCAACTCCTTTTTGAACCTTTACAAGACTCTTGTGCACTGCAACCGTGTGACCTTGGACACATTTCGTTTGGTCCTCTTAAAGCGGATCCGGCCTACTGACTCTGAATTCACGGTGTTACTTTGCCTTCCTCTCTTGTGTGTTTGTGAAAATGTTGGGACCTGTTTCAGTTTGTTTTTCTCTCCCTTTTTTAAAACGAGTTATTAGAGTGCCATCTACGTTAAGCGCTCACCGCTGTCTGAAAATAAGTAGGGCTTTACTTAAGACTTGTCTAATATTCTTTTAAGGGAGTGTATATCTTTTAGTGACCGTGTTTTTGAATTGCTTACTATTAGTGCCTGTGTGTTTTATTTTAGATGTGGTTTTAAATAAATAATTATATCTTTTACACCAAGCCCTGGTCCGCGTTTACTTGTTCTACTGTGTTCTCTTGACCTATTGTGAATACTCTGTATACTGCCTAACTCTTCTTGAGGGAAGTCTGACTGCTCAGCCACAGCTACCAAGTGAATCTGTGTGGTACAGACTGCTACCAAGTGGGTTTACTGCCAAACACCTGTAGTCCTAAATCTTTTGCAGTGGTCCCAGAGGGAACTGCACAGGTTTCTGCCTAACAGCTTCCAGATAAGACTCAAAACGAAGAAAGGTTAAGACTCCCTCAGGACACCACACCGGATTGAAGGAGTGTCACCACGATCATGAGGCGACCCACAATTGTACACCATTAAACACCGCTTCGTTTGTAGTGGGGGGGGGGGGGGCTGTAAATGCTGGTACTGGCAACTTGTTGCATAGGCTGAAGATCTTCAAATTTCCAGGGGTGTACTTAGAATGACAACGCATACTGCGAGGTAGCCCAAGAGAGATCATCGTCAGTCCACTGGTTGATCCAGGGACACTTGCAAAGGCTCAGATTGCTCAGAGACTGGTTGTTTTTCTGTTCGGTTCCAGGGGTCGAAGCACCAACGGGTTTCTTGAGATCAGGCAGGGGAGCCGTAGTGTCCCCTCGCCTAACTCTAGGCGCTTTATCTTATTAGTGCTTTTAAACATGTTACCACTAAAGGCCTGCACCAATTTGGGGACTGGGAGACCCATTGAAAAACTGTAGGTGTGGGCTGAAATTAAGGGATGATCATAAGCAATATTTGATAATATGTAGGCGATACCTAGATTTGCGAATAGATCTGCTAAGGCCCTTCTTGTAAAATCATATAAGGGACTGCAAAGCGGGATTGTATTTCATTTGGTACTGTCTGAATCTTGATTGTATTTTTAATTTGGGTACCTAATGTGAGCATGGCTCTGGTAAGACGATTGAAGAAAGTTTTCGATTGAAATTGTAGTGGGGAGAATGTTCTTTTGTACATTGTATTTTTAATTGATTTTAAACTTTGTACAACTTTTTTTGCCATGATGTATTACTCTTATGTCCCGTCCCCTTTCCTCCATCCTGTATGGGCGTTCCTTGCCAGATACAGGAACTGAAACTCACTTCCACCAGAAAAATATATTTCCCCTTTAAACTTACTGGTGCGCAGGGGCGCGGCCTCTGGAGCACAGGGTCCCTTAACCCCACCCACCGACGCCACACCCCATTGCCCTTTTCCATGTTGATGGTAACGGACCGCTCCACCACCGTTCCTGGATGAGGCCTAGCCTCGTAATTCCACGCACTTCCTCAGTAGCTTATCTAAGTTTTTTCTTTCTATTGCAGACTTGGGAACACCGTCCGCCGGTGCCCTCGCTCTGTCCCCGGCGCATGCCGGCCCCGAGAGGCTTTAGTAGGTGTCAGTCGTGCTACGGTTCCTTCCCGACAGCAGATCCCCACGCGCTCTGTCTCCGGTGCCTTGGTGAGGACCACGGCTGGGACGGATCCTCTACGTCTGACTCCCTTACGCCCATGTCGGTCGCTCAAACACCGACTAGAGCGTTGGAGGGAATTTTTCAACGGGACTCGGCCACAGAACATCAAGTCTACGGAGGAAGACAGACAGGTGCCTTGTTTTCCAAGGCACCCCGCAGAGGCGACTCCTTCCCAGGGAAGCCCTCTTGGTCGAGGGGGTCAGTCTGGCCCTCACACCGGCGCATGGAGCACTGAGGCTCATGAAGCTACCAGCCTCACGGCCGAGGGGTGCAAGGGCCCTCCCTGTCCCGCAGCAGAGGGGCCTGTGAGCTCTATGACTACTGGGACACGTCCCGAGGGGCATCGCCCTGATAACGGGTCCTTACCTGAGGGGGTACCTTCACGCAATACCAGCACTACCGGCTGGGAGGCCAAGGGCTTATCGCCTACTAGGTATACCCGGTGCCGTTGAGCATTCAGCCGAGCCTGCTAACACGTCGGCTGCAGATCCACATGTCCAAGGCGCGGACAAGATGGCGGCTACAGACCATATGGCTGCCACTCCTGAACCTCAAAGGCGGCGTGGAGGCCCATCAGCACACCAAACAGCAAAGAAGTGCTCCTAGGACGGACTGGGCACCACTGACCTGTAACCTGGTCTACGTCTTATTCTGACATCTCACGGTCCAGGTACAATAGTCCCATGTACTCACTGAGGCTTGGCAGACAGCTGGCATATTCCCTCCCGCGCAAGACAGCTCACAGCCAGCCTGTGAGGACAGGTTTTTGACAAGTTAATGACTCATGCGCTCCCTTCAGATGGGCACAATCCTCAGAGGCGTTATTAAAGACATGTTGCCTCCGCCAGACCCGGCGCGGCCCACCACAACGTACCTCATGCCTCCCCTGCAGGCTCCTTCTCCGCAGTAGCCAAGCGCAGAGGCTCCAGCAACTCTGTTGCGGTCCCATGTCCCCACCACAGAGAAGCCCCTGAGGCTCACTGGCGCCACCCCACCGGGCACAGTTGACCAGCAGGACACAGAAGAGGAGCAGATACGCCCTCATCAGCGAAAGCATTTCACGACAGAATTGCCAGCATGTCGGAATACCTCGGTATCCCCCAGCCACAACAGGAGCTCCCTGAAGCTTGGGTTCTGGTGGAGGTCCTGAGCATCAAAGCCGAAGCTCAGTCGGGAATCCCCCTACAAAAAGACATGGAAGCGTTGGCCAAAAATGGCTGGCTCAAGCCACACTCCACATAACCTGTCAAAAAAAAGCTTGACGCTAGGTTCAGGCAAATTTAGGGGGACTGCATACTACTCTCTGCACTCCCACAGCCCCTGTCTGTAATTGCTGCAGCGTCTATGTATGCCAAACCGCAGGCTTCCTCGTCCAGTACCGCCACTACAGCCCTACTCAACAAGGTGGAAAATACCCTTGATTCATATGGCAAGAAGGTTTCTTCCAACGCAGGCCTGCATCTCAGGCAGGCCAACGCAGATGCCATCCTATCGACAGCTAACCAGCGCCTTTGGAGAGAGATCAGACTTCCTGCCCGATATCCCGAAAGACATGCAAGCCTCTTTTTAAGGCACGTCTGGCGTAGGTGAAAATCATATGATGGAGGCATCAGTGGGCCACATTGACACGGCGAATAGAGCGATCTGTCTGGCAACAGACATGAGGCGCACTCCCTGGTTGAAGGCCACTTTGGTCAAGCAAGATATCCAGGACAGAATCCTTGATCTTCCATTCGAGGGGTTGGCCTCTTCCATGCATCAACCAATGAGGAGTTTGACAAAAAGACTAGCCCCGAGACAGCAAAGTCTCTGGCCATACTTACAAAATCATCCACGAAACCATTCGCTCAGTCCCAGTCTTGCTCGGACAAGGGGCGCTCATTTGGCTGCTTTGGCGGGTTCTAAGACCTCAAAGCCTGACAGCTGGACCGATCTCCCAGTCAACACCGGAGAAAGCATACCAAAACAGCTCATAAGGGGGTCTGCAGCAGCCTCTAAATAGAAGCAATGTTGTTGCGCGTCCGGTTCACAGCACCCCAGTTGGGGGCAGGTTGGCCCTGCACAGTCAGGCCTGGCGGGCGAAGTTCACGGACCTGCGCATTGTGTTGGATCCATCTTCCCTGAATCTTTACCTTCTCTTGGAGAAATTCAAGGTGGTGATGCCAGCGCTTATTGCAGACACACTGCATGGGGAAGACTGGACGTGTTCCCTGGACCTGAAGGATGCGCATCTCCACGTTCCTCTGGTGCAGCCTCACCGGGCCCTCCTCAGGTTCCGGGTCATGGGTCTGCACTTCCGGTACTGGGGTCTGCCCTTTGGGCTAAATTCAGCTCTGAGAGATGTTTCATGTCTACCCATACCTCGACTGGCTAGTAAGGGGTTCCTCTCCGGAACAGGTCCGGTACTCAGCAAACACTCATCTCTACCCTATTCGAACTGGGGTTTTCGATCAACTACCAGAAAGCTCAACTCACTCCTACACGGACGCTGGGGTTTCTGGGTCTGTTGTGGGACACACAGCAGCAGAGAGTGTTCCCCACAGGGGACAAGGTGATAGCGATCCGATTAGCAGTCTTCCATTTCTGCAGCCTGGTGGTATCAACACCTTCTGGGAGTGTTGGCAGTATGTCCCCTGGCAATGCCTTACACCAGGCTCCGCATGAGGAGGCTCCAGCTGCATTTTGTAGATTCCTGGGACCAGGAATCGGGCCACCAGGGGCCCCTATATTCATTCCACAACACCTTGTCCAAAATCTCAGATAGTGGCAACAGGAGGAGAATATTCTGGTGGGCAGAGCCTTCCGTCTGTCCCCTCCCCTATAGAGAACACTATTAGCACGGATGTCTCGCTCCGCGTCTGCGGAGACACCATGGGAGCACACTCGGTGCAGTGTCTTTGGAACTCGACCGACCGGCAAAATCACATGTCTGGTGCTCATGGCTATACAGTTGGCACTCCGGTCCTTTCAACCAATCATCAAGGGCAGGTCGGTGTGCATTCCGACAGACAATACGACCTGCATTTTTTATATCAACGGGGGCACCAGATTCCTGCAACTGTGCATGTTGACCCTGCACGTCTGGGAATGGGCCAACAGCCAGGGAGTGTGGCTCTCAGCGCTCCACCTTCCGGGGAGTCCAATCTGGAGTTAGACCGGCTCAGCCGACTGGCCGCCGACATTTCCGAATGGCAGCTGAACGGGAGAATTCTCCAGGAAGTATTCAGCAGATGGTGTCACCCGACAACAGACCTCTTTGCGACAGTTCACAATCTGACATGCTAGCAGCTTATGTCCTGGGGAGGAAGGGGGCGCAAATGCCTGGGAGATCCACTCCAAATATCTAGGGACGGGATGTGGGTGTATGCATATTCTTTCGTTCTGTCCCCTTTCCTCCATACTGCATGGGCGTCCCTCGCTAGGGATGGGAGATGGAACCCTTTTCACCAGAAAAACCTTCTTCCCCTTTAAATTTAGATGCGCGCAGGGGCGCGGCCTTGGGAGCATGCATTCGCCTGACTCTGCCAACCGGCGCCACTCCTCAGTCTCCTTTACTGCATCAACAGGAACGGCCCGATTTCACCAGCGCACCTTTGTTTGGCTTCGGCCATGTAATACCACACGCTCTTCCCCGGATACGTCTATCTTTTTGTCTTCTTTTTGTCATTCAGGTACTTGGTCCTCCGGCATCACACTCCTCCCCGGCGCATGCCGACTTAAGCAGGCTTCAGCAGGTGTCCAGCCTGCAAGGGCCTCTTTCCTACGTCCAATCCCCATGCTCTTTGCATCCTTTAACTTGGCCCCGACAACAGCTGGGAAGGTTGTACCACGTGCGACACATTGACTCCATGCGCACTGAACAGGCAAGCTAGGTGGAGGGAGCTCTTCGAAAGTTCGCCTCCAGAGAACTTGAAAGACTTCGTCAGACAGAGACCGAGATCTAAGGCAGGGCTGCCATTTTCCATCTCACCCCGTAAGAGCGACTCCTTCCCAAAGAAAGGCCAGAGCGGGAGGAACCTATCAGGTTTTTGCACCGGCACACGTACCGAGACTAGTCCAGCTACCGGCCTCAGGGCCATCAGATCCTTCCAGAAGCCGTGCTGGGGGACCGCCAGGTTCTTTTACCGGATGTACACCCGAGGAGCAACGCCCTAGTACCGGCCTAATGTTTGAGGGGTCGCCTGCACGCAGCACGATCAGTGACGCTGCTAAGGGCAATATGCCTTCCAGGCCCCAGCCTGAGGTGAAGGGTAGTTCTCATGCTCCGCCGGCAAGAGTCTTGAAGGAGGCCGGGCCCAGGGAGCCAAGCACCACGACTTTGGCACACAGCTCGACAAAATGGCCGCTGTGCCAAACAACATGGCCGCTCGTCTGATGCCACTCATAGGAACGGAGCAGTCGGGAGAATGAGTTTCAAGGTGGGACTAATGTTAATCGGGTATGTGGCCTACAGTTTATCCATCAGCAGGGCAGGTTCCCCCTGCAACCTAGAGTGCGCCCCGGTAGGGTAGGGTGATGAGCCCACTACTAGAATAATTGAGATCGCACACATGTACGTATTGATACATGGGGTTAAATGTATACCCTCTATGTCCATTTTAGAATGACAGAATATTTTTCCAGTAATTGATACCTAATGCGCACTCGTTCCCGTTAAGTCTGCTCAACAAGGTGAGTAGATAGACCCTTTCTTTGAGCTATGTGGTTTTACACCTTAGCTTCCACACCCTACCGATTTAGTTTTATTGTTGTTTTTTTTAGATACATTATGCCAACAAAGTCATAAGAACATTGAGTCATTTGTATTACCATCCATCACCCGTCCTCAAGAAGGCCTTTTACACCAATACATGAAGAACCCACTACAGGAGGTGGTTCATTCTGCACCAGATAGGCCGAAACGCGTCGATACATAATCCTGATATATTACATTGACGAAATGCCATCACTTTCTCTGAATGAAGAATTGTTCGCATAGACAGCAGTATATTATTTCCTGCTGGACAAATACTATAATGGCTATCCTATATACTGTATAAACTTGAAACAAAGGAAAAATGTTGGCAGAAATTATCAAGGAAAATTAAAAATTGTCTGTTTTATAATGTGTTTCGAAATTAATTGAGAGACGAATGTTAAATATTGTTTTCTAAATCCAGGGGCGTGCATGTCCACATAGTTTTTGAAAAAGCAAACAAAGAAATATGAATCAAAGAAGGTGTGCATTGAGATAAAAAACGGGAGACCAGGGTAGTTCGTGTTTCATTTCCTCTCCTATAGTATTTCTGCTTGGTTATAACGCCCCCTCCCTGACCCCCCCCCCCCCCCGAATAACAAAAAAATCTCCGGCACAACCTACCTTTAACTTGGTCCCTATAGAGTGCCCGATCTGATGCTGTGATGGAATAGGGAGTCTCTGAGAGACAAAGCCGAGGTGAGAAGTTGGATACAGAGATGGAGTCTGACACAGTATTTAATGAAGTGGAGGTCCCTCATAGAAAGGATATAGAAGGGATAAAACTAAGGAGAAACAATGACTTAAGAGAGCAAACGATACTGCATAGAAACTCTGCAAATGCCCCTAGAGATTTTCGGAAGGTCCATGGCAGAGACGGAATTGGAGAACATAGAATGATATAATGGAGGGAAATGAACGGCGGAATTCTATTGCTGTGGCGGATAACCTAATTAAAGAGCTCACCTTGATGAAT
This sequence comes from Ambystoma mexicanum, assembly GCF_040938575.1. Lineage (NCBI taxonomy): Eukaryota > Metazoa > Chordata > Amphibia > Caudata > Ambystomatidae > Ambystoma > Ambystoma mexicanum. The sequence continues at coordinate 303,575,352 of NC_090937.1, forward strand.
GCAAAAATAAATGCAAGGAATGAAGAGTCGATAATATCAAGATTAAACCAGGCGCAATTATCTGAGAATAGAGTGAAAAGCCCAGTCAATGCAATTAATGAAAGAAATGAGATGGAATGTGATCTGGAAACAGAAAATCAAGTACAAAGAGTTAAATGCCTCCACCCGTGAGAAATCATACTGCTAAGAGAAGATCGACTCAAGTCCGATGCCAACACTATGTTGCTCCCAAAGATGAAATGTGAGAAAATGAGAGTACGAAAGAACATGTGAGAGGAGAGCATGGACAGGAGAAAGGAAGGGGGGGGGGAATCCTGGAGAATAGACTTGACGGAGACAAGTGAAAGATCGTCGGAGGATTCTCCAGCGAGTTTGCCTCTTCGGCAGAAGCAGCACCCCACAGCGAGATGGACAATTGGGGAAAACAAAAACGGGTGGAAATGGAACGTGAGCAATGTAAAGTTACTAGAATAGTGACAGAAAAGGTGGTGAATGAATTAAGATCCATCCTTATGTCCGCTATGACAATCTCCATGGCTCCACTGTCTAAAATATATGAAAAATTAAACGAAAGTTAGAGATCAAAATACAGTCATAGCTATGGTAAATTCAAAAATGACTAAATTGGAGATGGATTTACAAGAAATAAAATCGCAAACACAGGGCGATAAACACGAAATTGAAATGACATTTTAGAAAATTCTTGAAAAAGTAATGGAGAGGATAAAAGATTGTTAGCTGCGGTGGCCAAAGAAGCGCTGGCAATTCTAAAGAGAAAGTATACTGTGAATGAGGTAATGATGAATCTAAATATGGAAATGGCACACCCTGTGAATGACAAGAAACCTCATAATGAACAGAATGATAAAAGAGAAGGGAACAAAAATAGTTCAGAGTTATCAAATGATATACTAGAGGCAGTTCTAGCAGGTTCGTGAGAAATTCCGACCGAATACATAGAGAATGAGAGATCTGAGATAAGCGGAAGAGATGCAGATGAAACAGAAGAAGTGGTGAGAGCTCCGACATCCAAAAATGCTGAGGGGCCGGGAATAGATCCAGCAAGTGTCTATGTGGAAAAAAATGTAAGTGCCATCTCAAATGAACCTAAGAATAATGGAGAGGCAGCTCTCCAGGTGATCTGTCAATGTGATGACGAACTGGGAGTAAGTGATGTTATTCGACCGGATGGAAATGAATCGAATACAAAAATAATACAAAAAAGCTATGCAATATTTGAAAATGGAAAAAAAGCAACAGAGAAAACCAAAAATATTGAACATGGAAAGTTCTTCAAAATGAAAAAAGAAACAAAAAACATGGTGAAACAAAAGAAAATAAACTCAAAAAAATCATGCAAATTTTTGCGAAAACTTGAAAGCGCTAAATATAACAATCCAAACGAGCAATGAAAGTGGTATAAAAAACAAAAAAAAGATGGAAGAGGAAGAAGGTCCTGGTAGGGGCTCAGTTCTATCCGAAGAAGAGAGAGTGGACAAGATCTTATTGGGGGAGCTATTAAATCTCTCGACCCACGAACCATTTGAAGTGGAAGAGGAGGAATCTATAAGTGGAAGAAGAGGAATCTATTGAGGCGGAAACGAGAGAAATAGTGATACTAATCTCTGAATCAGATGAGGAACTTGAGACAAATAGGAGGAAAGAGAAGGTAGTGGAAGCGGATGAGTCTATGAAAAGAGTATTCTTTATGCCATTGCCTGTGAAAGAGATGACGAAAGGTTCCCAGGGAAGGAAGGAAGTGATACAGGAACGAGAAGAGGTTGTCACAATTGAGGACAGAAGGAAGAATATTGTGAATACATTGAAGAGAACTGTTATGAGTGGAGAAAAAAAGGAGAGGGAGAGAAATACAAGGAAAACGTATGAAAGAGAAGGGCAATTGAGCGTGACATATTCAGCTAAGCAAATGAATAAGAGAGAGCTCTGATGATGACGAAGAAGAGGATTCCTGGATAAGAGATAAACAGAGAAGGCTAACAATAGAAAACAAGCAAGTGAAGGAACAAAAAAGGGATAACTCCTGTCTGTTAGAAATAAACATACCAAGGGAAGATGGCTTGACGTTGAACAGATACAATGTTCTACAACTACTCAATCACTTGCCAGCACTGAAAGCCATCTCCACAAAGGACATAAACACAGTGGAATTTATTTCTGAATTGGTTCTGGATATAGTATTGATACACATACACTCGAGAATAATCTGTAATCTCATATTGGATAATGGCTGCGATTTGTGGGATTTGGGATTTAAAATCAAGGAGATCGAAATAAAGAGTGCTGTACCAAATAAGTCAGAAAAAAGAAAAATGGCGGAGAAGAGAGGATTAGTGTATGTCTCTGACAGAGGAGGAGAAAAGACAATGAGGTGAAGGAGAATAATAAAATAAGGTTAGATGTAGACGAAAATGCCTCGGATAATAGATAATACAGAGACGGAGAGTGAAAAACCAGAAAATTGATCAAAATCACTTTTAGGAATAACATGGATCCTAAAGAAGTAAGTAATAACAGCAAAGAACTGAAAAGCATGAATAAAACAGAATGAAACTGGAGTTGGCTGTCAGATGTATTAAATGTGAAAAATAAAAGCGAACATGACGAACCAACAGAAAGAGAAAGAAAAAGAAAAAAAAACACAAAATGCAATTCAAAAATTGACTGGGGTGGCACAAATCTGATATGGAACAAAATGATGCCGAAAAAATGTTGAACTCCCTCAGGCAAAGAAATTCTAGAGACTTCTGGGCCATCATAAATGAAATCGAAAGACCGCAAAATATGAGGCAAGGAAATACGATGACAGAAGAAAGATGGACTCAACATTATGCAGAGCTCTTTCAGAAACAGAGGAGAGATGTAAAGCAGGAGGTCATAAGTGAAGTTACAGGGGACATCTCAATTTTGAGAGTTGACATATATGATGCCATCAAGAAACTAAGTGCAACTCGGGCACCAGGACCTGTTGGGTTAACGAATTATATTCTTTAAAAAAAAAGAAAAACGGAATGGACAGACTTCTGTCATAAGCTTTTCAAAATGATTATAAAAGAAGGTAGAATACCAAGCTCCTGGAAATGTGCAATAATTGTGCCAATTTTCAAAAAGGTGCAAGACTTGAGCCCAGAAATTATCGCCCTATAGCGCTACTGGAAGTAGTGAGAAAAATCTTCTCCACCCTGCTGTTAAAGCAATTAACATCATGGATTAAGCAGGCTGACGTGGTTGATTCGAGGCAAACGGGCTTCATCAAAGGCGTGGGCTGTAGTCTCAACTTGTTCATATTAAATGTACTGAAAATTGAGGCGATTAGAAAGAAGACACCGGTATATATCGCCTTCATAGACTTGGCTCACGCCTTTGATGGTGTGGATCGTGAGATGCTATGGGCAAAAATGATCCAAAAAGGCTGCCCTCTAAGCCTAATTAATGCCATAAAAGAGCTGTACTCTCATACATCTGTACAAATTTTGATAAAAATTGACATGTAACTTTGCCCAGAGAAACTACTCGAGGGGTGAAGAAGGGCTGCCCACTAGCAGCTACTCTTTTTAATTTTTTAATATCAGATATTGGTCCAGTTTTGGAAGAAGTACATTCTTTTCTGCCTAAGATAAATGGTAATGACATCAACTGGATGATATATGCAGATGACATCGTCCTTCTAGACTTGACACCCATTGGGCTTCAGAGAAAGATAACCGCGCTCAAAGAATATATAGATGCTAATGGGATAGAAATTAATGTACAAAAAACTGATTCAAATATTGAAAAATTTGCAATAATAATAAAAATAATGGAAAAACTTCTGTTGGATGTTGGAAAAGATACCTTGAGAGTGGTGTCAGGCTCACAATACTTAGGAATTACAATGAATTCAAGTATCAATGATGAACCGATGGCAAGACAAATTGCGTTGAAGTATACAGCTAACTGCCCAGGCTGTTAGGATTCATAAGAAATATGGAAAGTATTCACCAAAGCCTGTTGTGCGATTTTTATAGAAATAAAATCATACCAGCACTTACTTATGGAGCGGAAGCGTTATTTGGATACCCCTATGGACTCTGGTCGCAATGTGAACACGTTATTTGGAGAAGGATTCTAACTGCCCAAAGGTGTTACCAAAGCATGCATGAGGTTTGGGATTAGTGCAACTTCCATGAATGCAATCGTGACATGGAATACACTAAATTTGTACAGAAAGGTGGTAGGAGCAGATAGTTTGCCACAATTTAGGATATTAAATGACCCAATAGAGGCAGGCACAGATAGCCTGCTAAGTAAGTGGAAACAGATCAAAAAACTTTAATGAAAAATCCTAATGCTGTAAAAAAGAAATTGTTTGAAGAAGATTGGATCGAGATACAGGATCTAAGATTGCAGCATGAACGAATGAAGAATGCCCCGACCGAAGTAAAAAAAACTAAATGTGCTATTGAAGTACATGATGCGATTCCCATGTAAAAAGTACAGAGAGACATTTATAAAGTTTAGACTAAATGTGTTTGAAACGAAAGACAATAAATATAGAAAGAATGGAAATCAAGAGAAAGATCAAGTTTGTAGATTCTGTAAGGAGTCAGAAGAATCTTTGAAACATGTGTTGCTCTTTTGGCCTAAACTGAAAGAATGACGAACGAGATACATGGGGTCTGACATTTTTAAATATCCTACACGAACGGCAGAGGCATGGTGCGTGAGAATCCGCGATGGAGAAAACAACGAGCTGACATTCGCTCTTGTATTTTTCCTGGAGAATCTGAGAGAGACTTTTGAGTTGAGTTTCTACGAAGGAAAGAAATGAATAATATGATCCAGAAAGACGACGTAGGAACAGAATAGAAAATAATGTATCTGATTAAAATGAACAAGTTGAGATATAAAATGTAGATACGAATATAAGACTACTGGAGATAAAGAAGTGGTAGATTCCACAGAATTTCTGTGATGTGAACTGAGATGCAGAGAGTGACGCTGTGAATAATGCGAACTCAAGATCGTGTTCATTGAGAAAAGGAGGAAATATTGTTTTTAAGTTATGTAAAGGAATGTTTGTATTTTTTTTTTTAATAAAACAAAAAAATAGGGATATCTTTCATTATGGGGGCCATTCAATGCTTCATATGAGTGATGAGGTAGTGAGGTGGGGGAGAGGAGTGGGAGGACATCTCCCCTCTCCCACCCTTTTTTTCTCTCCTTTTGTCTTGTGTGATGATTTATGTGTGGGTGTGGATTTTATAATTGCTTATTTTTTGCTATTTGCATAGGGTGATAGTATATTGATATATTTAGGAGAGGGTGTACTGGAATTCTAGATATATGTTAATAGTGTTATTGTTAGGATATCGTTATTGTATTAGCTTTTGTTGTAATTCATTGAAACCTATGTGATGGAATTATATTTTGTTGGAAATCTAATTAAAAGATCTTACCAAAACAAAATGCACTAAAGAAGTTAAAGGTAAGCAAAACCTCAGTAAATGCTATTTTAGACATTTTCTAAAACAGTTCAGGGGAAGCAAAACCCAATGATACACGTTTAGAATGGTACACAGCTGTTTAAGGGGAGTAAGACCCAGTTGGTGAACTTATACACTTATTCTATTATGGAAATAAGAAAGTGAACCTAACTATGTTACTTTTTAGAAGAGTGCAATACAATTCACAGGCAAGTAATGGAACCTAAAAAACTTTTTTAGAATGGCAGAACCCATCCACAGGTAAGTAAAATAACTTCATATACTGTATACATTCACAGGTAAGTAAAATATTCTATAAAGTATAAAAGGTTGGAAGAACCACATTCACAGATATGTACTTTTGTAATGTATCCTGTTACAGAGATACAGTTACTAAGCCAAATCATTTCCAAGTAATACTTGTTCTATTTCAAGGTAAAGGTCCAAAACTTGTAAACCCTTCACTACTCTCGGAGCATGAGTGTTCTCGGTGGCATAAGGGGGACAATTGTGGTCTATTGACCAACTTTAGGCAGGTCAAGATAGGCACAGGATGCGGAAATGTCAGAGTTCCAGAAGATGTCGCTTCCAGAAAGTAAGTATAGACTTCAGGGTTGGCAGAAAGGGTCCAGGGACTTCATGGAAGACACCCTAGATGCATTCCAGCATTAAGCTTGGGTGAACTGTGTGGGTGGACTCCCAAACACACAAATCACCCCCAAAGCTACACAGGATTCACACAAGACGTAAAGGGAGTATTAACCAAGCCAACACAGTACCTCAACAGTGAAGAAGAGCTTGGAGTCTGACGCCATCAGGAAGCAGCAGCACAAGACCCAGACTTCAGATTCTTGGTTGTGGTGACAAAAGAATGGACACTGGAAGGGAATAAGCAGCAGCAGTCGGCAGAAGAGGCTTCCAACAAAGGATTCTTCAAGGCTTTTAACGTCTCTGTAGTTTTGGCACATTTTACAGGTGCATGAATAAGAATGTTCACAGCTGATCGGATTCTCCTTTCATATCTCGTCCGACACTCTGGTGAGGAGACTTCAAGGACTCTAATCTTGCTTCTGGAGGACCACGAGGTGACCAGCAAAGTTTCGACGCGGAGTAGACTTAGGAAGACGTTGCACTGCACACAGGCTCGAGGTCCCCTGGTATTGGCGGTTTGCAGCCCAGCAAGGTCGCAACACATCGAGAGATGGCTCGTTTTGCAGGTCTTCTCAAGACTAGTGAGTCTCAGCAGCCACTGGGTAGGAGTACTCTTCGGGACTCCCTGGTAGTTTCGAAGGAAGGGTCACAGCAGGCTCTGGTTGCACAGCGGACTCTCTGGTCGCTGGAAACAGTTAGCAGGTGTTTCTTCATCTTCCTTTGCAGATTTAGTTCCACTGGTGGACTACCTCTTCAGCTTCCAGAATCAGAACTGTATACTGGAACCTAGCCAATCAACACGGAAGCAACATTCACACCTGGGGGCGGGGGGCTGTCCTTTTAGGACCTTTTAGGACAGCCAGCCTCCCGCTTGGAACTGGTTCCATGCATGCATGCCACAAGACAAAGGGCTGCAGAGTTTTGGACTTCTCCAGCATTGGATCTTTCATAGATTTACATGCTGTGAATATTTCCCTTAGTCAGGCTGGGAAACCTCAGTAACTTTAACCTAGCGTTTTCCTATGGAAAACTTTGACAAACTAGTGTCCTAATGACTTTCTTTTTGGGTGCTTTAGGCTACACCAATAGGACGTCTGGTATAAATAGCCCCTCCCCCGCGGCTTCCCTTCAGATTTCAACCATCTCCAAACTGTTGGGATCACCTTGTGTTTCCTCTTTGTGTTCTACACGTGCTGTTCATACTCGGCCATCATGTCATCTGTGGCCCAGAAGTAATCGCTGTTTAGGCCTTGTGCAACCTGCGGCCTAATGAAGGTCTTCTAAGGGGACAGCCATACGGATTGTCTGTATTGTCTGTACCCCCACCATTCCGCGGATGCCTGTGAGATCTGTCAAGATTTTTCTCAAAAAACACGGAAGGACCGCAACTGACGGCGGATTTGTTGGCTGACTGAGGGCACGTACCCGGCTTCGGAGGTGGGTTCATCCCAGGGGAGCCAGTCTTCGGTTAGGGCGGTGAAAGGGCAGTCTATGCACCGTAGGGCGGTGTCCGCTGAGCCCCTCCCCCCCCCCCCTCTAAGAAGCAGCGCACAGTGGTGCCGGCGTCAGAGGCGGGGAGAAGTAGCAAATCCTCTGCATCCAGCTTTTATCACTCTTAAGGGGTGAGTGGCTCCTCTCTGGCCAAGTCGGCTCGACAGGACAAGCAGGACAAGGGAAAGATGTCCTGAGGAGTCTGGGCAGAAGGCTGCGACAGTGATCGAGAGAAGTCTAAGGAATCTTCCTCTTCGAAGCATTGGTCTCAAAGGACCATCATAGGTCATCTTCCAGCCGGGACTCGTCAAAACAATGTTCTGGCACTTCGTCTAAGAGGGCTGTTTCGCCAGAGAAAGACAGACCTGTGCCGATGATGAAGGGTTCGTCGACTGACGTTTCCTCGTTGACGGTGGTGTCGTCGGCTCTGTATACGCCTGTGACTGTTAGTGGGCCGCAGCTGCTGTCAGTGGCTCAGCTGGAGACGGATGGTGGTATGTTGCCTGCAGGGGAGCCGTGGCAGTCTGGGGCCGGCTTTGGGCCGTTGCTCCCGGCTGACATTCTTCAACAGGACCCGGCTCCGTATTCTGTGTCCTCTGGTCGGGAGGAGTAGGAGCAAGTTTTCCATCCATCGGCACTGTGTCTGAAGGAGGCAGATTCGTCTGTCGAGTGGGGTTGGGGCTCGGCCGCCCCTATACCCTTTGGTGAATCCTCATTCTCTGCTGTCCATGCAGGTGTTGAGTACGCTCCACTCGTCGTTGGGTCATTTGGATGCGAGACTTCCGCCACCTCTGAACCCGTTGGCTCTGGTGGTTGGTGGTTTGCCAGTTGAGGTCCCTCGACCGAGTCTCCCAAGGAAGTCCCCCCCGGTGCAGTTGCCATCGCCGGTGGGGTTGGCCCTTCCCAGAAGTCATCCATAGGATGGCGAGCTGATCGATTTGGATCCGGAAGTGTTCTCCGCGTGATACGCTGTTGACAGTGTCTTCGTTGCCCAGGGGGATGATACCTGGGATACGGACCCTGAGGTGGAACCTCCTAGTAGCCCGGTCTAGCCGACTCCGCCGGATGATGTTGGGGCTTTCCACGCTATGTTGGCAAAAGCTTGCCAAGAATTTGGCCTTGCTCCTGAGGAGGAACATAAAAACTGTTTTCTCTTCGATCACATGGGGAAGCGACAGAAGGCAGTCTTCTCGGTTCCCATTTTGGACCACGTGTGGCAGGAGGGTCTGCGCACGATGCACCATTCTTTTTCAGAACTAGCGTGAAGGGTCATCTGGAGAAGAAGTTTAAGGCGCCGGAATCGACCCCCAAGTGCCTCATGTCACAGCCCACGCCGGAGTCAGTGGTTTCTGCGGCGGCTAGTCGTAAGGCGAGGAGCCAGCACAAGTGTGTTACACCCCCGGACAGTGAGGCCAGGAAGCAGGATGCGTTTGGGAAGAAAGTCCTGACTGTGGGGGCTACTACGGTGAAGGGGGCAAATTCCTTGGCCATAATGGCCTGGTATGACAGGGAAATGTGTCATCGGTTGGCTCTGCTCTTAGATCATCTTCCTGAGCCTCAACGCAAGGAGGCTATGCTGCTGCTACGAGAGGGGGAGGAGGCCTCCACCCACAGGTTCAACATTGCAGTGGACCTGGCAGAGTCAGGCGTCAAGCAGATAAATAATGGTGCTGTGCTCTAGTGTCCGGCATGGCTGTGTTGCACTGACTTTCGTCCTGTGGTCCAGCATAAGGTAGTGGACATGCCTTGTGAATGGGAGCAGCTCATTGGAGAAAAAATCAACTAGGCGCTTAAGGGGATGAAAGAAAATTCGGAGACGGTGAAGTCTCTGGATTCCCTGCAGAGTGGCCATTCGTTTCGCCCCTTTCGGACATTTCGAGAGGTCTCTGGTAATGTCAGGTTTGCTGCATCCCGCGACAGAGGTTAAGGGCGCTGCAGTTACTCTTCCCAAGGCTTCCAGCGATTGTTCCAGTCGGCGCAGAAGAGCAGGGATTATCAGGCGCAACATAAGGGTCCTGCCGCCTCTACTGCTAAAGGAAGGCAGTCTAAGTCTCAGCAATGACTGCCATGTGGACAGTCAACTAGGGGGCAGAGTGTTGCAACACGTCGAGGAGTGGCATTTGATTACAACAGACTGATGTGTGCTGGATACGGTACGTCTGGCCACTCGTTGGTGTTTTATCGGCCTCAACTCCCTATTGCGGCTGCGCCACCTTCACAGATGGATCTCCCAAATTTGGGGCAGGAAGTGGTACTCATGTTGGAGAAAGGGGCACTAGAACCAGTCCCGGTGTCGGAGCATGGTCATGGGGTGTACTACCGGTATTTTGTCATAGAAAAGCCCAATTGAAAGTGGAGGCCTATTCTGGGTCTTAGGCCGTTGAACAAAAATCTGCAACGTCTGAAATTCAAGGTGCTCACGCTGCTGGATGTAATCCGCTCGGTGCAGCCTGGAGAATTCCTGGTATCGTTAGCTCTGGAGGACGCCAGTTCCACATCCTGATGCAGCCAAACCATCCCAAGTTCCTGCGCTTTTTGGTCTGGGACGATCATTAGCAGTTCTGTGTCCTCCCGTTTGGGCTGTATTCGGCACCCAGGACGTTCACAAAGTGCCTGGCAACGGTGGCGGCCTTCCTCCTTGGGAAAGGCCACCATGTGTACCCGTACTTGGAAGATTGGTAAGGGGGCTGTCGTCAGAAAGGACGTTGGAGTCTCTGCAGGCGTCCATGTGCCTGTTGCAACAGCTGGGGTCCGCAGTCAACTTCGCAAAATCCTATCTGACGCCATCCAGGGAATTGGTTTTTCTCGGTGCTCAGTTTCTCACACAGGAAAATCTGGTGAAGCCTTCGGCAGAAAGAGTGGAGAAGTTGGACTCCAAGGCAGGCGAGTGGGGTCAGGGTACTGTGGTCTCGGTCCGTAGTTACATGTGGCTGCTCGGCTCCATGGCTTCCTGCATTCCGCTTGTCCCGAATTGCTGCTTGTTCATGCGACCGGTGCAGGAATTCCTTGCAGACCGGTGGTCGCAGTGTCGGGGGGGGGTTATGGTTGGACAGAGTTGTCATCTCCCGTGGGCTGGTGGAGGCCCTGCGGTGGTGGACTTGCACAGAAAATCTCATACGGGGTATGCCCCTGCTGGAGCCAGACTTTCAGTAAACGCTACTGTCGGACGCTTCCCAGGTGGGTTGGGAGCGCACCTTGAGCAGTCCCAAGTCCAGGGCCTATGATCTCCTGAGGAGACGTTGTTGCACATCAAAATGCTGGAGTTAAGAGCGATGCACTGGGCTCTGAAGTAAGTTCTACCTCGCATTCAAGGCGCAGTGGTTTGCGTGTTGACGGACAATACCAACACAATATTCTATTTGAGGAAGCAAGGCGGCACGCATTCCCGGGTCCTGTCCAGGGAGGCTCGGGAGGTCTGGCATTGGGCCATTGCTTCCGGGATTCACATTACTGCTTATCATTTGCTGGGGGTTCAGAATTTTCAGGCAGACGCCCTCAGCAGAGACACAGGTCATTTGCTCGAGTGGAAGCTGAAGAAGGACCTGGTGTCGAGGATCTTCCAGAAATGGGGGTTCCCCACCCTCTCGACTTGTTTACCACGCCGGAGAACAAGCAGTGCCTGTGTTTTTCCTGCAGAGTGGCTCATCCGGAGTCAAAGGGAGACGCATTCTCGTTCCGGTGGACGGGCCTATTCGCGTATGCGTTTCCTCAGTTTCCGCTGATTTGGAGAGCGACCCAGTGGATGCGCAAGTACCTTTGCAAGGTGATAGCCCTATTCTGGCCCAGGCAGACGTGGTTCTCAGATCTCCTTCATCTCGCAGTAGAAGAACTGCTTTGTCTGGGAGCGTAGCAGGATCTGCTTTCGCAGGACGAGGGAAGAGTGTGGCATCCCGATCCTGCATCTCTCCGCCTGCCAGCATGGCTCCTGACCACTCAGAGTTTGGTCAGCTAGGTATCTCGGAGGAGTGTCGTCTGATCCTGGCGACGGCAAGGGCTCCTTCCACCAAGATCACTTACGGTAGAAAATGGGCGAGGTTCTGTGCTTGGTGTGAGGGGCACCTGGACGTGCAGCCGTTGGAAGTTTCTCTGGGCCAGATTATCCCTTACCTGCTGCCGCTGGCGCAGGGGGGCCCGGCGTTGTCATCCATCAAGGTGCATTTGGCAGCCATTTCCAGGTTCACAAGACAGCGCCATGCTACTCCTCTGTTTAGTGACAGGTTCGATAAGCATTTTCTAAAAGGACTTTTTCTGACATTTCCCCCGGAGAAGAGGTTTGCTCCGGTATGGAGTCTCAATTTGGTTCTCTCTGCTCTCATGAAACCGCCGTTTGAGCCAATGCTGACGGCGTCGTTGAAGTTCCTCTCGTGGAAAGTCACATTTCTCGTTGCAATCACTTATACCAGAAGGGTATCTGAGCTTCAGGCGCTGGTCATTGACCCGCCGTATCTGCGATTCGTGAGGTTCAAAGTTCTCCTGTTTACTAATCCACACTTTATCCAGTAAGTGCCTTTGGCGTTTCACAAACCGGCCACGATTGCCTTGCCCTCGTTCTTCTCTAATTCAACCATGCTGGCAGAAAAAACCCTGCATTCCCTGGACGTCAAGAAGATGTTGAAGTTTTATCTGGACCGTACTCTGGGTTTCCGGAAGTCAAGACAGCCGTTTGTGGCTTTTGGTCCCTCCATCAAAGGGCAGTCTACTTCCAAGCAAGGACTTTCCTGTTGGGTCTCCTCTACAATTTCATTTTGTCGTGGAAAGGCTGGTAAGCCTTTAAGGGTCAATCCTAAGGCCCATTCTACACGTTCCACGGTGTCGTCGGTGGCGCTATAGGCTGGAATAAAGCTCAGTGACATTTGCCAGGCGGCTTCGTGGGCGGTGCTGCATACCTTCACCAGGCATTACTGTCTGGGACAGCAACATGTGGAAGATGTGCAGGCGGTCCTCCAATGCCTGTTTCAGTAAGGTAGGCCCCGCAGCTTCGGGGGTTTTTCGGTTTACTCTATCACTTGCTGGTTTTGTTATCGTGCATGTTTTTGGATATTGTTCGTGGCGGTGTCCTGGGGCATGGGGTTGGTTTGCCTGTCACGCACCTCCAGGTTTGTGATACTGCTATGTAATCTGTTCACAGAATGTGAATCCAGGAAGGATCCAATGCTTGAGAAGGTGGTACTTTCTTAACTGTAACTCCATTTCTCCAGCTTTGGTATCTTTCATGGATTCACATGCGCCCACCTGCCACCCTTGCAGGCAAACCTTGGTTCGGGTTTCCTCTACTTTGGAGGTTAAAATCTGAAGGGACGCTGCGGGGCTATTTATACCAGACGTCCTATTGGTGTAGCCTAAAGCACCCAGAAAGAACATCGATAGACAAGAGTGTTGAAGTTTTCCATAGGAATACGCTAGGTTAAAGTTACTGAGGTTTCCCAGCCTGACAGGAAATATTCACATCATGTGAATCCATGAAAGATACCAACGCTGGAGAAATGGAGTTACAGGTAAGAAACTACTCCCTTCTCCACCATTTCCTGTCTCCAGACTCTCTGGAGCCTTGGCGGCAAACGCAAAGGGTTCCTGCCGAAGACAAAAATCCAAACGGGACCTCCCCCACCTAGGACGTCAGAAGATGGGCCAAGAAAGGACAAGCTCACATAAAATGGTGAAAAAAGAAAGCCTCCATTCTGGCAGAATGGTGACTCTACTGTGCATTACCGCGGCTGATTTGACAACCTGCAAGTAAAAATTACACAAGTCATAAAAATAGATACACTGCCACCGTAAGGTTGGCACAGTGACAGAAATGTTACTGGATTAGTGAGCAAGGGGATGCAATGCATCTCCACCGCACTCAACATAAGGTGGTGTGTCCTGGTTTCTCAAAATAAAATGTAAAGTGGATGAAAAGCCCTCTACTCTTGGGAGCAGTAGTTCACGCACAGAAAGCCAGAGAATAAAAAGGGAAGCGGAAAGGGCAATCCAGCAACACAGCACAGAAAGTGCTATGTGCTGCAAGAATACAATGTAGATACCCAAAAGTTATTAAAAAGGATAGTTTCAAAAATACACTATGGAGAGTCTAATAAATGACACCCATAAAAAGCGTAAAAAAAGGATGTGTGGAGGTAAAGGTTCTCACTCACTCTGGAACAAGGAAAAATCCACAAGTCTAGCAAAACGTTCTGGGTGGGGTCACGTATGTGAGGGAACATTCTTACCATATCTTGAAATCCAGCCACTCCAGGGCGGGAAAAAGGTCAAACTACAAGATGGCCAATGGACAGGAAAAAATCTTGTGGCGTTTCTATATTAGGTTACATACTCAAAGTGGCATTACACAGTAACATGCAAAAAGGCCTGTATAGAAGAAAACAGTACAAATGTATCGGCTGCCACCAGCCCATTCTGAACACATCAGGTAAGTAACCACAAAGTTATCAGAACAAAGATATGGAGACTAAAGATGTCTCTACCACACTTCACAGAAGGTGATGTTTGCAGGGAAAAATAAATAGAATTTTAATGTGAAGAACCGAGTTTTCAAGCACCGATAAATATAGGGACTTATCAGCGCCTTCAGAACAGATGAGCTTAGCAAGGTCGTTGAAACAAAAAGGCTTAATTTACTGCCAAAAGTCAGGAAATGTACCAAACAATAGCAAAACAGTTGTCCTGTTGAAGTCTATGGAGGGAACACAGCAACAAAAAAAAATTCTAACACCACAACTGGTCCGTTTCTCTAGCTGCTTCAGGAGACTAGTATAGAAGAGACTAAGACATGGCTGAATACTTCAATCGAATGAGAAATCCACATTCAGTATCTGCCTGGGAAGTATTCCGTTAGTGATTGAATATGGCTTTCACCCCCACGTCGGCGGGCGGACATGGCTGGTGACGACCTGCCAGCCTGAGCCTAGGTAGATCTGAGCAAAGAGTGGCTGCCCTTATTGTGTGAAGCCAATCTCCCAAGGAGAAAAAAGTAAGATGGCTACTGCCATAGGGAAAAGGGACTAATTCCCTTTTCCATTTCTGTGGCAGCGGCTGGGAGTGGGTGGAGCCCTGCGACCAGAGCACAAAGTTCCAGTCCAGCAGGTAAGTGGGGAGTGAGGGAGAAAGGTTGTTGGGAAGGGGTATGGTTTGTTTTGGGGTGGTGGAGAGGTAACAGGGTGGTTGCCTCCCACATAAAAATAAGTTGATGCCACCTGGGAAATGGCCTTGGGTGGCTGGAAACAGCAGGTGGAGAATGTGTATTCTCGCCATTGTTCCGGCCACCTGATTGGCTGAGTGCCCTTCCTAGGGTACGAATGTGGCAACCAGCATTGATTGGGGGGGACTGGTTAGAATGGGTGCACCCTCACGATAGGAAGTGGAGCTTGCACTCTTAATATAGCTATATGACCTGGGATTTTTCGTTCTTGTCTAACCTTGGGATGAATCCTAAAACTGATCGTGAGAAGTCTTCCTGTTTTATATTGCCAAGGCCCATTTGACAGCAATGCTCTGGTGGGTGTTGCAGATGCCAGAATCCTTAAGGTCCCGGAAAATCCAACACAGGGTAGAGTGAAACTATCCTATAAATGTTCTTGTCAGTCATAGTGGCATGCTGTTTGTCAATCGTTTGGAAGGCTATTTTGCTGTATACAGTTCTTGAAAAAGGTTTTCGTAGCATGGCAAATTGGAATTGTATTTAATAACATTGCTTGTGTAAATACCTTAATCATTTCATCATTGTACTAATGCATATTGCCAGCATTGTACAGTGGTTTATTTAGTTTCTCTTTTGCGTGCCTCTTGTCATGGGTAGTTGGGCAATCTTTTGATCTTTAATTTGCCCAACTAGTAATTCTTATTTTAGGCTTACATTAAACTTTATGGACTAAGCGTATGTGCAGTATTCACTGTGTTCGCATTTCTTTTTCCAGGAGCATGAATCTGAAGGTGGGAGAACTCCGTTAATGAAAGCGGCAAGAGCTGGGCATGTTTGCACTGTTCAATTCTTGATTAGCAAAGGTAAATTTTCACCATGAAATGCAGAATGCGGTTTCTTAGGCAAGTTGATTTATTAATGTATTTGTTAGCTTTCAACTTATGTTCATTGTTATTCAAACATAAGCATATATAAAACTCACCCTCTCTTCATGCACATTGCCCAGTTCAATCAACCAACCAGCTCCTCGTTAAGTAATGCTACTTGTTCAAGTCATCAGCTCTATGGTGATGTGGCAATTTGCTGTTACGGCCTAAACATTCCGATAATGTAAACATTTTGCCGTACTTCCTACTCCTCACCCACTGAAGCAATAGAGTAGTCTTCCATTACATATGTCATCTAGAGCCCTGAATTCAGCCATGCAGGTGAAATGCCTGTCAATCCACTTCTTCCTTGCACCCAGACATGCAGAACACACGGTTTTTAACTTTTCATTTGATTGGCTTCTACAGACTGGGGTAGTAACTGCAAACTCAGTTTCTAATTCCCCTTCAAGGACCCCCATATCAGACCTTTAATGCATTTAAGAACTTTAAAGCATGTTGGAATAATATGGTTCAGTAAGACTAATCCACACCTTGTTTGCAGTGCTGCTCAGTATTTTGCCTGACGCTGGAATTGATGAGGACAGAACAGAAGTCATAGCTGTACTCTTGTTGAGAAACATTTTACTAAAGCCTCATTCTGTTGAGACCCCCTAAAACATTTGCTTAATTTTTGGTTTCCTGATCCTTTTGACAAATGAGGTGCTTGTCAACATCACATATGACTAACAGCCAGAGGCCAATTCCTCGGCCACACACACAGTACCTTGCATGGGCTCTCACCTGATATCAAGACCACAGGTATACCTAATGAAGTCCACTGATAACACAATCTCCATCGTCAGATTCTCCAACTGAGGATCAGAAATACCTATCGGGAATTGCTTAACATCCAGCGGCACACTTTAATATAGAGTAAACCGAGCGAGAAGAAATTGAGACGTCTTTATTGACGATATGCTAGAAGAACTAAAGTCTGTAGCTCAGTGTCCTGTTAAGTAAGATTTTCATAGCAATGACACATTTTCTTGACCTGTGTCAACCCCAGAACTTTTTGTTTAGCTTTTACTGGTGGATTATCTTTCCATATACCTCTGTGAGTGTCTTTTAAAATGTATCCTCTGACAACTTTTTGGCAATAAGTGCCTGTTGTTGCTGGGTTGCCCTATGGCTCCCCTTTTAACTTTCTCTGGCTAACCTTGTGGGGACTACAGTTCCCAAGGGTAGAAAGGATCTTTCGATCCCTTTTGCATTTTATTAGGTGAGACCAGTACCCCCTAACCCCCCACCTTATGTGGAGTGCTGGGGAGATGCTCGGTATCCCCTGTCTCATTTTAAATATAACATTAGTTACAAGGACAAACTTACCTTTAATGGCATGTGGCAGTGACCTTTTTATTAATTAGGTGCACCTTTACTGTGTGCTGTTTCAACATCCTACCGTAAAGGCACCCATGGGTGGTCATTTTACCAAAATAGCCCTGTCTTCTTTTTTTTTGCCATTTTACTGTTACTTGTCCTTTCTTGTTCCTTCTCCTGGCATCCAGGGCTGGAAATTCCTTTGTGTGATTTTTATCTTCGGTGGGAAGTCCTGTGGACTCCCCGCCCAGGCTCTAGAGTGTCTGTGAAGGCATGAAGCGAGAGAGTAGTCCAAAACTCTCCAGCCCTTTGTCTTTCAGCCTGGGTGTGAGAATCCTGTTCAAACTGGGAGGCTGGCTGTCCTGGAAGGGTTGCCAACCCACCAAGTTTGAATGTTGCAAGGCTGTTTGATTGGCTGGGTTCCTGCATAAAAGTCTGATCCTGGAAGCTGAAGAGGTAGTCGACTACTGGAACCAAAACAGAAGAGGAAAATGAAAAATGTGCGACAAACTATTTCCAGCAACCGGAGAGCCTGCTGGTGCCCTTCCTTCCAATCGACCCGGGGACTCTGAAAATGACGACCCAGAGCATGGTGAGACCCACTAGACTCAAGAAGACCTGCATTTCGAGCCATCCCACGCCGTGCTGTGATCTTGCGGGGCTGCAATACCCTGGTACCTCGAGATATTTTGTGGTGCAGTGTCTTCCGAATTGTGCTGAAACTTCGCAGGCATCCTGCTGGATCTCCAGAGGTACGATTCCAGTCCGAAAATTCCTGTCACCAGGGTGCTGGACCTTGCAAACGATGAGAATCTGACCAGCGGTGATATTCTGTCTTCTGTGCTCCTGAAAAAGGCGCCAAATCCAGAGCCACAACCAGCCTTGAGGAAAATATTGCCTAGTGCCTTCCCCGTGATCCCTGCTGCAAAAGTCCTTCCAGTGTCCTGTCTTCATGAAGGAATTCAACAACCGGGTTTTTGGCTGCAGATACTGCAGTCCGCCTGCTTTAAAATCTTCTTATGTGCTGAGGTAGTGTGCTGTCTTGGGTATTTACTTATCTTAAGTCTCATGATTCCTGTGTAGTTGTGGGGTGTGTTCTGTGATAGGGAGGCCTCTTGTCCAGTTAACCCAGTCCCACTGCTGGAATCCTCCTAGGGTGTCTTCTGTGAAGCCTGCGGCCCCTCAACTAACTCTAAAGTAAAAATATTCACCTGTTTGAACAGTCTTTCTAAGGAACTCTGACTTTTGCTACTTAAGAACCTATCCTGACACTGCCTGTTGGACACACGACCTTAGTGACCCCCCCCACCCCCTTCTGCCACTGAGAACATTCATTCTTCAAGAAGAAAGGAAAGACTTGTAAGGATTGGGTCTTTTGCCTAGAAAAGCGACTAAGTGTTTAAAAGTTAATTACTTGTAAAAGAGTTGGTTGGTAACTGTAACTCTTAAGAGTGAACAGTTAAAAAAGTTCTTACTTTGAAAGTGTGTTGCACTATTCTGATAAGTATATGTGTGAGGCAAGGTTTGCATGCAGTACCCTCTGGGACCACTACACACAACTATGACTACAGGTGTAAGCAAAACCAACCTTTGGTACAAGTCTGTACCACACAGTTTTTGGTAGCGTACTGGGCAGCCAGGCTTATCTCAGGAGGGAAAGTGAGCTTGTAAGGGTGTTACACAAAGGTCTACAATAGCAAGTATTCAGATAGACACTTATACTCAAGGTTTTTTGGTAAAACAATAATTTATTACACAATCATTTAGAAAGCATTCACTATTATAAATTTTACAATACTGATTACAAAAGCAGTTGAGCTCCCTTGAAGTCAGAGCAAAATAGCATTGAAGTAGGAGAAAAAAGGCATAAGTTGATCAAACAAATATTACAGTTACTCTAAAACAGTGCAAATAGTTTGAGTTCACCAGAGGAGTTGATTCAATGCAATAGATAGGCCAAAGTCAATGGACTAGTGTCTTGTATAAGTAAAAACGTTTCTGGTATTTAAAACAAAAAAGTCTTTGCCACAGTTCTTAGAAGTAGTTATCGGAAGAAAGGTTTGTATGTTGGGTCACAAGCTGGCTAGACCTGCAAGTTACCAAAGTTCCACAAACTTTTGAAGGGAGAGGCAAGTTCTCTCGGTCGGGTTTTCACAGTACCTTATTTTGAAGAAAAAGATGCAGCTGAAGACTTCTGTTCCTGGCAGTTCCTGCAGATCTCCCTGTTCATGACCCTCAGTCCTGGGGACAAAGGTTAGGACATTGGGGGACTCCTGCACTGCACAGGGACTGATCACAAAGCTGGCAAATTGGCAAATCTTCGATTCCGGTTGCTGTTCTTCAAGCACACAAGCTCGTGACCTTCTCCCTGGTTAATCCTAACCAGCTCCGAGAATGGCATCCAGGTGGCTTACGAGATGATTGGTCCTACCAACTCAAAGGAAGAAGTAGTTCCTTGAAGGGGCTTATCTGTTGATGTGAACTGGGTGATTAGGACCTGCAGCAGGGCTGCACCGGGCAAACCAACGGTCCAGTAGTTGCAACAGCCGTCCTCTTCCAACTTGTCTTCGGTTCTTTCGTTCCAGTGGTCGACTCTGCCTTTCAGTCCAAGAGACTCGCCTTTTAACAGTTTTCTCCCATTCATTCCAGCCTAGCTGCCCCTCACCCAGCAGGGTGGCTGTCCTTGCTGGACAGTCAGACAGCCAGCCAATCAGGCCAGAGTGCATTTGGGTCTCCTAGGAGACTAAGCACAGGGAGTTTCGGGCATCTCCCTCACTTGCTGCCCACCCCAGACACTCGGGTGCCAGAGGCGGTCTTCAGTCCTGAAGCCCGCCAATGGCGTAGGAACAAAGGGACCAAACCTAGTTTGGCGTGCAGAGACAAACTCTAGAAAGACCTTTACAAAAATAAATGGCGAAAAAAGAAGACCAGGACCTGTTTAAACAAAAAGGGCTCAGACGCCATCTTGAAAAACATGGCTCCCGTGATTTTTAGCTACCGGTGTTCGCGTTCGGGAAAAATCATGGTAGTTTGTTGTATGAGTGTTCCCCAACTGGGTCTTGCTTCCCCTGACTTGCTGTTGGCCTGTTCAGAATAAGTCTGCATTTGGTTTTACCTAACTAGAATAACTGAGTCATTCATAAAGTGTAACATTGGGTTTTGCTTTCCCTGCTCTGTTTTAGACAGACACACACAGAGTCTTAAGTTTATACATGCCCCAAGTTGCTGATAGCTCTGTCAAAAAGTATATGGGTTTTACTTAAGTTAGCTGTGTGCCATCCAAAAAAAAGTTACTAAATTTACTGCATATCTCCATCTGTTTCACTGATCTCAAAAGCACATGTAATTGAATATTACATCTTTAGGTTTTACTCAGCTAGTATAACTGTGTGTTATCACAAAAATAGTTAAAGATGTTTTTTTTACTGTACCTAGAATAGGTGTTCCACTATTCACAAAGCATATATTGTCCATTTGACTATGTGATTTGTTACCGAGTTTCACAGTACAACTTGTAGGGTCTACTACCCTTGAATTGCTGAATGTTATCTGAAAGTAACCATTGGTTTTTACTCCCCAAGAATAGGTGTGACCCATACTAAATGTGTATGACAAGGTTATACTTCCCTAGAACTACTGTTAGGTGTTCCAAATAAGGTTTATGCTTTGGTCTGTGAACCTTTAGCCATCGTGTTGTTTGGATAATTGTGATTACATATATTGCAATGGAACTCATTTTCCCCCAAGAATTATCTGGGCCTACTTGTATTTAAATAAACCATTTATTTTTACAATACATAATGTTTCAGTGTTTCTTTGGACCATTTGTATTACAATTAGATTTTTTTACTGATTCTACAGCCCTCTCTCCCTCCTAAAATAAGCATGGCTCCTCTGTCAATGCTATCATGAACTCAGGTGGTACAGCCTTATACTAAGAGTCCAGTCTTGTACTGCGTCAGTTAAATGGTTTTTCTAAGCCCTTAGTTGAACTTCAGAAAAATTGTCCTAACAAAAGCACATATAAATGTAACCAAATATCCCTAGTTTAAAAGGCTAGGGTGATACTAAATTAACCCATTTACACTGCATTGCTGTGTGCAGAATTAATCATTAACAAAAGTGTAAAAGTCAAAAGGCAAACATAGTTTCCCAGTACTAATGGTCCGAAGGACTGATATGTTTCCCAATAACAAATTAGCCAAATGCAGGGGCAGTGAAGCTAAAAGCTTTACTTCACCTTAAAAAGTAAGAACGGATTCAAAAACAAAGCAAAAAGATTAGGGGTCCATAGAAAGTATGAAGGGAAAGTTGCCAAAGAGAAATCTTTTCTAACACCCGGACACATTGAATTAGTAACACAGAAATTACAAACAAAAGGGTTATATGGATACAAAGTATCCAAACCGCACTTCACTTTAGGGTGATATGTGAGGTTGTAAAAATACAAGACATTCATGCTCTCTCAGCAGTGATAGTTTTATGGACTGCTCAGTCTCCTCATACAAATGAGCACAAACCAAGGGAAGTAACGCAGAAGGTTTTACATACCTCTAAAACTTCATGTTTTGAAGTCAAAACAAAGTAACATGAAAGTGTGTCCAATAGAAGTCTATGGGAATAAAGAATCAAAAATAACATCTTTCCTACGACACTGAATCATCTTTTAGGCTGCTCTTTCCCATTATATATTGGAAACTGCTGGATCCTCCTGCATTGCATCCCTGTGTCAATGCTGCCTTGTTGAACTCTAACCATTTAGTTCAAGAGAATCAGAAGTTGGTGTCTCTGCTCACTGTGCTAGAACCTGAACAGCGTGTTTGCAGCTGTTCAGCTATGTCTGCTTGGTCACAAGTCCTTGGGCTGGCTGGAACTCTGCATTTTTTTCTGTCAGTCCTTCCTGTGTCCAATTCTGCAGTTTCAACCAGAGATTTATTGGCATGTCATGAACGCCCAGTATTGTGATATTGTGCTGCTGTTGTCCCGTTCTCCACTATTTTAAAGGTAGTCTCCTATGAGTCTGTTGACCTAGACTTAGTTGCTGAAAACATCTTTCGGTGGCCAGGGACTTCGTTTCCACGAACCGGATGAACTAAAACCCTTTGTCTAAACTTACCTTTGTACCCTCGCACTGTTGTCCATTTATTCACTTCTCAGCAGCCTTTACCACATTCTCAGGCATCAAATCAGTTACTGGTAGCAGTCTTCAGTACTTGGAGGCTCCACGTGCAGACTGTTTTACCGGGTACTGCTACTGCACCTCTCTACTTATGATCTTGTTGTTCACCTGTGGATCCTTCAGTTTTTGGGCCTCTTGTGTGGTTCTTGTCTGGTGGGGTCCTCCAACCTCCCCAGCCTGAAAGTTGCCCTTTTTGCAGCTCTATTCAAAAGCTGGTAATGCTTACCTTTTCTTTCCCTTTAATAGGGAGTTGAATATGGACATTGTCCCTTTCATTCCTCTGTTCAAACGTTCCCAAATGCTTCCTGTTAAGATGTGTTTCCAAAATAAGCCCTGTTGTGAGGATTTTGAGGGGCCACCCTATTATCACAAACAGGGAAGACACTGAGAAGGTATCCAAACCCAATCAAGGGAAGGTAGCAGGGCGACATGACAGGAGTCTCAGGAAGGGTGTGAGTGGTCTAGGGATACAGGGAGTTCACACAGAACACAAGTAATTCCAGTTAGACAAGCAAATGTATGAAAATACAATGATTTACTAGGCCTTTAGTTGCACACTACGCATAGTGTGTAACTGAAGACCTAAACTGGGGGTTCCTAACCTAAAACTGTCCTTTCCAATTTCACGTGAGCAAATTTAATTTTTCGGTGCAACGAGAAGGTGAAAGTTGTGTTGTACCTAGGAGAAGAGCTTTAACAGCATTGTATATGGTATTTTTCCTTTACCATAGTTCAATCTTTCTTAAATGTTTTCAGAATGCAGACAAATTCATGAACATGTTTAATACACCGGGAAAAGTTGCATTATTAAACATAGGCTAGATTTAAATAATCCTGTGACTGGATGGCCTGATGTTTCTTGATCATACACCTACTGGTAGGCAGAGACGTTATTTATTATGCGCCTATACGCAAGTGTTTCAAGGCGTTAAATTTGAATTCATGTTAAATAGCTATGCCAAAAATCAAGACTTGTGTTAAAAAAGTGACTAGTAATTTGTACTGAATAAATTACCAGTAGAAGTAGTCATCAATATGCTGACATGGGATAATGTGATGTGACATAGTTTTAATAAATCAGATAATGAGACTATCTTAATAGATTTAGTATATGTTAAATAAGAGCACAAGTAGTAACTATTCTTATTTGAAATTGTACATGCTGTATATATATTTGTGATGCATAATTCATGTTATATATTTGTGAAGGAATGTATTAAAGGCTATGTAATTAAAATGCAATTGAATACTAAAAAGAAAATCTTGACACTAACCATGTCAGCTGTATTTATTCATTCTATTAAATTAAAAGAAATTCATGTCTCTATTTTATTTAACATAACAAGTTTTGAGGTGACAGCAGATGAGGCAATAAAATGTGTTGATGCAGGATCTAGTGTAGCTTCCCATTAAATCTTACCTAGTACTTGGATCCTTAGTATCTGATGTTAGATTTGATATGATCTCTGGAAAGTGGTGGAGATGCAACTCTGTGAAGCCAGATTCTAGTTCTAAATGGCCTTGACGGAAACAAACTGTAAATTGTATTGGACTAACTCACGGGGGTCTTCCGGGACGGTTTTGAGAAACTTGATTCATTTATCAGAAAGAGCCACTCGACTGACCCAGAGTGTGATTCACTATGGCTTAAAGGAAGGTACCCTCTGACATTTCACCTAATGTTTGTTTAAAAAACAACTGTGCACATTTTCCATCTTATAACGAAAGTGAATAGATTGTCTGAAATAGCTAGCCTCATGAGAGATACCCACTGCTAAATGTGCCCCTATTTTCAAAAGGAATTCCTGAAGTTTGCGACAGTGATTGTAATTTGGATGCTATTTCACAGGCCTCTATAGTGAAGGGGCTTCTTGCACCACAAAGTAATGCAGGGGGGTTTCCTCCCCTCTGGTAGATTGAATGGGCACATTACGAAGGAGGTTGTGACACCTGGCTTGTTGCATTTAGAGGGGTGGCCAAGCGAGAAGGGGGCAGGAATGAAGGAACTGTCCCTCTGTCATGCCTCTCCATATGCAATACCCTGCTCTTGGCCCAGTCATGCTTTCTAAATTAATAACTGGCACTATCACACCTTCCGCTCTAATCTTCACCCCGGGCTATACCTAGTAGTACCGATTCTGTTGGTGCCACATTGTTGGAACACCCTGAATTTATTATGCCACATCAACAATCTTTTATTACATCAGTCTCCTCATGTGAAGTTGCAAACATGTTAGTTATTGGGACTCGTCCTCCCACACACAATTGTTGTGTATCTTGCACACTTTATGGCTGAAATGATAGGTTTGCTGCATCTGATTAGGTCTCAAATGTCAATTGAATTGGGTTACCTGGGCGAGATGGGACCTGCGCAACCCCTGGGAATAGTGGAAACTCTAATATCAAAACACCATTTAATAGACCATCTGGTGCTGGCTGCCTCAAAGCCATCTAATATTCAGGCGTCTCCTAATAAGATAAGGACACCAATGCCTCTCTGGCAGATGGCCCCCAATTCTTTCTTTAAAGCGAAGAGCTTGGTAGATAGGTCTGGAAGGCCCGAGAGCCATGTACACCCCCTGGCCAACCTGGAGGCTGGTCCTATTGTTGGGCCCCAATTGGTGCCTTCAAGAACCCACTTGACCGCCCCAAACACTGACGCCAGAAACCCCAGACGTTACTTTAAGTAGCTATCTTTATATATGAAAAATGTCCTGAAATTGGCTACGAATGCAAATGAATATCCAGATTCCTTAACTAAAGTAATTCACTGGCGCCATCACACAAAAGGATGTTTGCCAATGCTGTGATATCACGAGTGTCACTCGATGTGGTGATCCCTCTAATCCCGATTTACACTTGGTCAAAGTAATGTTTGCCTTGGAACATTTAGTCCAGGGTTTACTTTTCATATAATTTTGCACACTGCCCCCAGCCAACATAACTATTCTTGGGATCTTATTGATTTGAAACTGTGATGGATGTCTCTGCTAATTCTAGCATAGTCATACGTCCTGTCCCCTTTCCTCCATCCTTGTGGGGCGGCCTCCAATATGGGTACGGTACTGGCAGTGAACAATTTAGCTTCTCCTTTTAATTTAGTAAAGCGTGCGCTGGGCGCAGGAACGCTCTGCCCTCCAGCGCCTCACCTCAGCCCCTTTCTCCGCACAGATGGTGTCAGGCCTGGCAGTCAGCGCAGAGACTTTTTTATGCTTTCTGCTCGCTCCCCATTTTGTTTTTTCAATTTCATCTAACTTCCGTTTGGTGCCTCACCTCCCCGGGTGAATGTCGGCTACAGGAAGATTCACGAGATGTGCCCCAGGCAACTGCTCATTCCTGGCCTCTGACCCCCATGCTCTCTGTCTTGAGTGTTTGTAGCCTGATCACCGCTGGGACGCATATTCGGCTTGCAATGCTCCTGGTCACAGGGCACTGAAGAATTGGTTGTCGCAGTGGAGAGAGATCTTCCATACTTCTCCTCCTGCCCACCTTAAGGGCTTCGTCTCCAGGACCTCTCGTCAAGACAAGGTAGGCCTTCTGTTCAGCACGGCTCTATAGTGCGACAACTCTTTCCCTGTGGTTCCTCAAATTCAGTTTCTGGCACGGCCGAGGCCTCTAAGGCTGCCGGCTCCCAAACCGAGGGGCCTGGATAGAACTGAGCCGTTCTGGATACCGGCTCCCAAGCTGAGGGGCTCAGGGGACCTTACCAGGCTGTCCTCGGAAGGGCGATAAAGTTTGTCCTCTTTTTCTACCCCAAGGGGTAAGGCATAGTCAAGTGCCACGTCCAAGAGTCTGTCCTCGGCACAATCCAACCCAGCTACCAACACAGGTGCCGAGGGCCTCCACTGGAGCTTGCTCCAAGGTAGTGAGTAAGGGCATTGCGACTACTGGCCATCCGGCTGAGAGATCAGCGCCTTCCAGAGGGATCTCTGAGGTCAACGCCTCTACTTCGGGTGCAGGACCCAAGCTGCATCCTCCCGTGTCTGAGGCGCCTCTTGGCTCAGGGTCTTTGCGCCCCCCCCCCTCATCCCCATCCAGGACATGGTGCAATGCTTAAAAATAGCAGAGAGGCACGTGGCGGAGCCTGCCAGACCGTTGGCCATCTTGGATCCAGCTCAGGGCCTGCCAGTGCTTTATCCCATTGAATGGGCTTTGCTAAATTATTCCAGCCTGCTTCCCTCTGGAAGTGGCAGCGGATCCTACGGTGCAGGCTTCTGGTCTCCTCAGGTATGCATCTACCCATCACAGCCTTACGGCTACATGCAACAGGCTCCTCAGCGCTTTGACCAAGAGCGGAGGCCCGCTCGTCAGAGGGCTGTGCCCCTATGGACCCGGCAGCTTGTGAGGACTGCATCTTCAAGTGCTTCCTCTCCTCATGCATTCACCTCGATGAAGGGGCTTCTGAAGGACATTGTGAAGGTGGTCATCCCACAAGTGGCACTGCCCCAGCCCCCTCCTCTGGCTACTCCTCCCGTTCCTCCAGCGCGTCTGTTCCAGTGCTGGTTCCTCCCCGGTCCAGACCCTACCAGTCGTTCTGACCCCTTCACCACCTCCTGTACCACCAATGCCTCCCCCTCAACAGCCATTGGACCTGTCTGCATCTCCGGACCTAGGGGGGACCCCGCTGGCACCTGTGTCCCAGGGCCTGGATTCCCCTTGGTCTGTGAAAAAGGGAGACCGGTTATGATGACGCCCAGGACGACAATCTCTTGGCATCCATTAAGACCTTTCATGATGGCCTTCAAGGCCTGACTGAGTTCTTAGGAGTCCCTCTGCCCGTGAACCCCCATGCAGTCTGGAGTGCTAGCAGAGGTCTTGGGGATGCATACCACGATCCGGTCTGGCATCCCTCTCCAGAAGGATGTTCTGCAGACGGCGCGAAAGGTCTTGAAGAAGCCCAAGGCCAACGCCCAGATGAAGTAGTTGGACAGCAGGTTTAGGATGATTGACGGGGAGCCGGTCCTCTTCGCCTCCCAACTGCAGCTGCATTCCTCCGTGGTGGCTGCGGCCTATTTGTGTTAGAAACCATTGTCTTCATCGTCTTCCTCTACAGGAGCCACCTATAGTTGCCTCTCCAAGGAGGAGAAAGTCCTCGAGTTTTTGGGAAAGCGCTGTTACTCCATCTTCGGCAAGCCAATGCACACGCTCTCTTGGGCCACGGCTAACCAGAAGCTGTGGCAGGAGCTTTGGGAATTTCTGCTCGACCTCATTTCGGACAAGCAAGCGTCCTAGGCCAGGCTGGCAGATGCCCGGGCCATTACGCCCTCAAGGAGTCTTCGGTCCCCCACATCGACACAGCCAGCAGAGGGCTGTGTCTTGGGGTCGAGATGAGGATGGCGGCATTGATGCACGCAAGTTTTCACTGACGTTCAGAAATGGATCCTGGATCTGCCCTTTGAGGGTGTGGACCTTTTTCATTCGTCAACCGATGATGAGTTGACAAAGAAGAAAACCTCCACTCAAACTGCCAAGTCCTTGGCCATCTGGACAAAACCAGGTCAGAAATCCTTCCCTCAGTCCAAGGGCAGGCTCGAGTTCAATCCCTGCGCCTTCTCTGGATTCAACCGGTTTTGGACTGCGGTACAGGGAGGCATGAAAGGCTGCACAGCGACAACAGGAGGAAGCAGCAGAGGACTTTGCCCTGGTTTTTTTCGCTCCCCCTCTGCCCCACCTATGAGGCCAGGAAGCAGTGGCATCCAGGTTGAGGAACACAGCTTGCCTGCAGGGGCCATATGGCTCTGTTCCAGGACGCCTGGAAGTGTCTTTTCAGAAACCCGTGGATCCTACCCGTAGTCTCCATGGGCTTTAGTATTCCTCTTCCTTTGTCTCTATTATCCTCTCCTACTCTTTGTCAGATTGTGTCCCCAGCTCTTTTACGGGAGGTCCTTTCACTCTTAGAGATGCAGGCGATAGAAGAGTTTCCTCTTGTAGACAGGGGCTCCGGGTACTATTGCAGGAATCCGTCTCATCCGCTGGCACGCTTCAAGATGATTACTCCCGCACACGTAGACGAGTCTGTGTGCAGGGGACTGGATGTGTTCCTTGGACTTCAAGGATACATACCTGCATGTTCCCATCTACCAACCTCATCAGATGTTTCTGCGGTTCATGATTGTCATACCACTTTCAGTAAAAGGTGCTGCCCTTTGGCCTGAACTCTGCTCCACGTGTCTTCACGAAGTTGATGATCGCAGTGGCGGGTCTTCTCTGGCTTGAGGGCCATCATCTGTACCCTTTGGACGACTGGCTGATGAGGGCGGGGTCACCCGAAGGGGTGGTACACTACTGCCAGAAATTGGCAGACCTCCATCAGCTGGGGTTCTCCCTCAACCAGAGGAAGTCACAGCTGTGACCCTCTCAGGAACTGGCCTTTCTAGGGGTGCAAGTGTTTCCTACGCCCAAGAGGCTTCTGTCCCTCTGCAGGGCGTTAGGGCACTTTCTGGCCAACACAACCACCTCGGCATGTTGGTTTAAGCATATTATGGGCCTGATGGCCTCCTGCGTGCTTACTGTACAGCATGCTTGCCTCAAGACGAGGCACCTCCAGCTCCCCCTGGTGGCCAGTTGGGATCAGGAGACAGGGTGTGTCAGACAGGATGCCAATACCACTGTTCCTACTGCCTGCCCTTTTCTGGTGGCTGATGGATGGCAATGTTTCAGTGGGAGCCCCCTTTACCCAACCAGAGCCTACCATGGTGCTGACAACGTACTGCTCTCTTTCGGGCCATGGGGCTTCTCTGGAAAGCTAGGCGATGCATGGAGTATGGTCCAAGACTGAAGCACTCCTGCATACCAATCTGCTCAAGCCTAGGGCAGTGGCCTTCACCTCGAGGAGTTTTTGCCCCTCATCAGGGACAAGTCTGTTATGGTCAGGACAGACAATTCTACTACAATGTTTTACCTGAACAAGCAGGGTCCACCCGTTCCTCCCTCCTATGCATGGAGGCGGTATCGATCTGGGAATAGGCCCTGGTGGCAGGAGTTTGGATTTCAGCTGTCCCGCTCCTGGGGGATAGCAATGCAGAAGGCGGACCAGCTGGGCCACCTGGGGTTCAACACCTACGATGGGGAGTTGCACACAGACTCTGTTCCCAATGTTCCAGCGTTGGGGGTTTGCAGACCTGGATTTGTTTTGCATCCCATCTGAACTAGTGCCCCCAGCTTGCTTCATTGGCAGCACAGGGTCAGGGGTCTCCGGGAGATGCCTTCCAGATATGTTGGCACGGCTGGTTTTATGCCTTCCATCCCACCCCTCTGCTCCAACGGACCCTCACCCAAGTTTCGGGGTTCTTTGGGTTGCAGCCTCATTCTGATTGCCCCCCAATGGCCTTCGAAGCCCTGTTTTTTGGATCTGCTGCAGTTGTGCTCCCAGGGTCCCGTCCACCTTCCGATCTCCAGCTGGGGATTACTGATGCAGCAGGGCGAGGCGGTGGAACATCCAGACCTGGCCAAGCTGGTACTGGCAGCCTGTTCCCTGACCAGCCGAGGCTACTGCATGCGCAATTTTCGGATTACAACTGGGTCATCATTCAGGAGGCCCTTGACTCGGTCCCAGTATAAGAGAAAATGGACTAGGTTCTGCCATTGGGCTCGTGACAAGGGTCTGGACCCTGTCACCTTTCCTCTGGATGATGTACTGGCTTTTTTTTAGCACACCTGGTTCGTTCTGGAATTACATGACGCACCTATCTGGCTGCCATTGTGGCTTACAAGAATTCCCCAGATCACGTGTTTTCTGCAGCTAACCTGGTGGTTAAGGCCTGCCCTGAGGGGTTTTTCTAGGCTTTTTACCGCCAGTGCATAGGCTGCACCCGGTCAGGGACCACAATGTGATTCGTGCAGCTTTGCAGCGCAAACCTCTCTAGCCGATGGCCTCTGTGGACATCTGCTTGGTGACACTAAAGACAGTTTTATTGGTGGCTCTCACCTCTGCGCACAAGGTTGGTGAGCTGCAGCTGTTGTCCTCGTGCAATCCCTTCACAGCGACAAGGTCATCTTGCCCCACTCACCCAAACGTCTTGTTAAATGTGGTCTCTCCATTTCATCTGAACCAAGAGATCTGCCTGCCGGTGTTTTTCCCGAACGCACAGGCGGAGGCGGCCCTGCATTCCTTGGACCTCAAGAGATTCCTCAAGATATCTCTCTCTTGGATTAAATCCTTCGGGAAGTCTGAGGCATTGTTCATGACTTTTGGGGCCCCCCCCCCCGGCTTTCAGGCTTCCATCGCCCTTTGGATGTTTAAGGCCATCTCGGAGGCATACACGGCCATGGGCAAACCTGTTCTTGAGGGGATTCATGGGTGGGCGGTCAGAGCCAAGACCATGGCGTTTCTTAGACCTGCTTCTTGGGATGTCATCAGCAAGGCGGCTACTTGGGCCACTCCGTCGGCCTTCTGTAAGCACTACTCACTGGACACGAGCTCCAAGCGCAATGCAAAATTGGGTCAGGTGGTTCTGAAGAAACGTTTTGCTTCATCCTAGATATGGGGCAGGTTATAACGGCTCCACCCTACGTTCTTCGGTGGAATCACCCACAAGGATGTAGCAATGGGGACGGGACGTATAAGTAAATAAAGTTACCCACCGTAGTGACTAGAGTACTCCTAGTACATAGTCCCCCTTCATCCATAGGTCCCACCTGCCTTCCCCCGCTAGTATGCCAAGGGCTAAAGTGTACTAAGAGCAGCCAGGTTTCTAAGCATCCGATTTGTTCAAAGGGGACTGATGTGATGCGCCGGAAAGGTAAGGTGTCAGCGGGGCGTTCCCATACCTGAGGCCACACACCCCTGCATACTATACTAAATTTAAAGGGGAATCTCAATTTTATCACTGCAAAAGGTACCGTTACTGTCCCCATGTTTGGGAACGCCCCACAAGGAATGGGGAAAGGAGACTATGTACTAGGAGTACTCTATTCACTTCTGTGAGTAACTTTAATAACTTGTCCAGGACTCCAAACACGAGTGATTTTAATGCTACCACTGCCCTGCCATCTCAATCAGCCATGGATTGAGTTTTTGACCCTTCTTGTCCTTGCAGTACTAACTCAACTACAATTCACAAGAAGCATGGCTGGTTCGATTAGGTGTGTAGATGTGTGAAGACTACTCTCCTAAAGGCACTCAAGGGGATGAACTGCAGAGAAGTGGGGAGAATTACTAATCTAAGGCATGTATAGAAGTCCCTACAGCTTAAAAAGATGGCTGAATATAACAATGCTATTTGGAAGGCCTTGGAGACGGCTGCAATATCACACAATAGCAAGGAGTTCTGACGGCTAGTTAAAATTAAGATAAAGCTAGAAACTGATTCTGTCCTAAACAGCATCTCCTCTGAAGCATTGTCCAAACACTTCAAATCTCTCTACTTGCAAGATAGCCCATTGGTGAGGAACGGTAAGAGCACAGTTACTTGCAGTGAAGCGGACAGTATTTGAAGAGCAAAGTGGCCGAGCCACAGGCCCTGATTTTGTTCCGTCAGATTTGTTAAAAACGTGACCCTGGTATTTGGATACTCTTTCTTACCAAGTTTCTAAATGGCATATTTATCTTGAACACGCCTCCACAACGTTGTTAGGGAGGCGATCGTCATTCCCATTAATAAAAAAGGAGATAAGGACCAACTGTCCAACTAGCCAGTTTCATTGATAGATTCCCTGGCAAAAATCTACTCCTGGATCATTCTACATCGCCTGGAGGACTGGGATGCTGATTTAAACATCCTCTCACATGCTCAAGCAGGTTTTAGACCAGAGGTTTCAACAAAGGATCAAGTGATAAGGATGGATCTCATACTGCAAAAATATGTGCGGTTGAGCTCTCAGAACATATATCTGGAGTTTGTAGACCTCCAAATCGCATTCAACACTGTCCCGATAAACCTTTTATGGGAAAGTCTGGATGACCTTGGTGTTCCAACATGTTTTAGCAATGCTATTAAATCCTTGTGCTACAAGAATAGTGCTCGCATTCGTTGGGGCCCACAGGGAGAAACATCCGGCCCAGTGCCTATCAACATTGGAGTATGGCAGGGCTACATATTGGCCCCATTACTATTTTTGTTGTGTATTAGCAGTATAGCACCAGCATTGCACAAAGTGGCTAAAGATGCTCCCAGCATGGGTAGTCAAAAATTGAGCTTGCTACCATTTGCAGACAATGCAGTCTTGTTTAAAATATCTGCTTGGCTACAACACCAACCTTACGTGTTTCAGGCCTTCTGTAACAGCAAAGGACTGCGTATCAACCAAGCTAAAACCAAGGCTATATATGCGCCCCCGGGGCTAGGCGTACTTCTCGATCAACTGCAGAATTATTTTTGAATAACCATCTATTGGGAACTGTTGACTCATTTAGCTATCTAGGGTTGACTCTGACAAGTAATTTGAAAAGGGCTAAACAAATTGAGAAGAGCACCATGGTCAGCATGCGGCATTGCAGTGCGATTGTTGGCCTTCTATACTGCCTTGGAGGAATGCCAGTTTCAGTTCCCCTTAAGATTTATAGAGTCCAGGCTTATATACCAGCTGTGGTATATGGCACTGTATTGTGGGGCCATACTCCATGCCCCACAATCCAAATATCCGAGTGCATTCATAAAGTGGGTACTTGGCCTACCTTTGAGTGCTCCTTTTGCTCCGGTGGCTCTGGAGGTTGGATTAACGGACCTAAAATATGACCTTGTTACAACCTGTTATGTTGACTGAAAATGTGGAACTCTGAGGCACTTGCACTTCATAGGGAAGGCATGGATGTGGTGGTGCACAGATATGGAGGAAAGCTGCTGCCATAGTTTAGGCACGTCATGGTTATGCTAATAAACATTGGTCTGGAGGGCTTGTGAAAAGATCCCAACAACCTGGGTACCAAGTATAAAAGTAGTACCAAGAATCTTTAAACGATTGGGTCCTAAAAAACACTATCGATAGATGCTACAAAGGAAAATTGGCAGCTAATTATATTGCAGCAAAGACAAATTTGGGCATAGAACCTTACCTCAATTACCAAATAAAGTATTTTCGAGTTTCGCCTAAACATTCTACTGCTTTCCCACTTCAGACAAATGGGACACGAATGCATCACCCTCATGCCCTTTCTGTCCCTTCATGATAGAAGATGAACTGCACTTTATTTTTAACTGCTCTACTTTTAACTCCGTTGCACTTAAAGACAATCTGTGCTGCTTATCCTGCTATGAAATCATGTCCACATAAACGGTTTTTGTGGCGGTTTCCACCTTTTTTAATCTTGCTTTTAAGAAAAGAGGGATCCTTTAAAATTAAGCTAGGCTGATGTCATACACTTCGTTTTTTACTGGACATAAGAATTGGCACACTTAGCACCTTTTTTAATGTATTTGAGATTGACATTTCTTTTAGTGTATTATAATGTTGCATGAATGTATGATTTGTTTTCTTTTATGGTGGTTTTCCGCCGAAACAAAGAATGTGATATATATGAAAATGTAAGCAGGGTTTATTTGTGTATCTGTAGTTTAGTTGAGTTACTTCTAGCAAAAAATGCAGTATTATGCAGCAGTCCTTTTACTGATAAAATAATGTGTTTATTTAAAAGAACTATGTATATTTCTTTAAGGGGCGAATGTGAATAGAACAACACTCAACAATGACCACACAGTATTATCCCTGGCCTGTGCGGGTGGACACCTGGCAGTTGTGGAGTTACTGCTGGCTCACGGAGCAGATCCTACGCACCGACTCAAAGTATGTAGTGTCGACTTTCCTTTACAGCCAGAACCCTTTCCACTTTTTTTTTTTAACATGGTTTTCTTTGCACATGGATGCATTCCCTGTGTACTTTGCTGTGCCGTAAACCTTTATCCCTTTAATGTATGAGATGACATTGGGCCCAATCTTGATTTGACTCATTATTCAGATGTTTTTGACAAAATAAAGGTTCTTGTGTTATGCATTATGGTGCAGTAAACCTGTTTGGAAAAGTTTAATCTCCATTGTTTTTTTCCCTTCCTCTTTTCTTTTCCTTCTTCCGTGTTGTGCCGCTACCTTTATGTGGAGACTTGCTAAGGTGGTGCAGTTATTCAAGACCATTTGCTTTTTGTTTTTCAATTCGGCAGTAGTTTAGTGATAAAGTATGGTTATTTGTCAACATGGGATTATTCACTACCATTTTCGTTAAATGGCTCAATTTTATCTTTACTTAAAAAGAAAATTACAAATATATACATTCAATATTCTTTGGTTGTCATGTGTTTAACTAACTCGCTTGTTCCATAAATCTTGTCTATAATGTTCCTGTCTCCTGTTGGAATTTGTTATATGAACAGCCCCCTTGAATGTTGGCTAGTTGGCTAGTCCTTTTTTTTTCTTCCCTCTCTTTTTTTAGCGCAGTGGTGTTCTATTGCTGCACAAATTCACCCAAATTGCACTTTGTACTTTACTGCAGAAGTGGATGTTTCAAAAAAGGTCTGGGGCAATAATCCCAAAAATTAAAGTTACTTGCTGTTGTGACTAAGATACCCTTTATCCATAATCCTCCTTCCCCCATGTTTATAGGAAATTCAGACACTGTGACTCGGGCTGGAGCATGCGCAGCACAACTTTGTATAGAATTAAGTGTTGCTATAAAGTAGCTGAACTAGGCTGCCCTTTCCATGCTTTGCTCCCATCACTTTACACACTTCTCCAGGCTACCTTCACCATTCCTTTTCTTTCAGTGCCCTTTAAGGATAGTCTTATTGCAGATTTGTATACAAGAGAATGATGGGCGAGTCGTATGGGGGAGGTGCAATGGTCACTATAGCGATTAGATGGTTACTTTCCTCTAGGTATAGTGCTTTGGCATTGTTCACTTTTGTAAATTCACATGCTTAACCTTCAGGACAGTTATCCTCCACCCTCTGGTAGGATGTGCTAAACAATCAGGGCAAGAAAGTCTTTGAACAAAAATGTACTGCAATTCCTCTGGATAGTAATGGCATTACAGTTTTGTCTTTAAGGGATGGTAGAAGGCTTGGAGATTGGTACTTTTAGTCTACATTAGATTACACAAAAGAGGATACTGCACATATATACTAAAACTAATATATTTGTTTGTTTGTTTTACAGGGTTACACTTTAAGTTCAAACTTTAGTTGGATACACTAGAACAGTGTGTATGGATGTGTATTTGTGTATGCTTGTGTATTTATAATGCCCTTGTGCCCAGTCCATGGTGTTCAGATTAAGTAGAATAGTCTGTGAAGTTTCTGAAAGAAACAGTTCTTATCTTTTGAACCCTTGCATAATTCACACAGTAAATGTTGGAAGAATCTGCCCCAATGGGGAAATTGTATGGCATTTTAGCAGTTTTTGACACACAGATTTCCCATAGGGAAATTGTTGTGACGGATTTCCAAAATCAGTCCTGCTGGGGGGAATTTGGGAGGACACCCTTTTTATGGTAAACGGAGAAGACACTGAGAGGTTAGCCAAAACCCAATCAAGGTAAGTTAGCTGATCAGTTCATTCTTAGTCTCAGGAAAAGTGAGTGGTTTTGGACTGCAATGAGTCCACAAAGAATCACACCAGTAATTCAAGTTAGACAGTAAATATATAAATATCCAGTTCTTTATGGGGTCTTAAGCTACACACGAAGTATATAAAAGGACAGGTAACTATTGTCACAACAAAACCTTATAAATATACATTCACCATTTGGAAAATAGAATTGTGTATGAATTAATTACCAGTGCAATATATGTGAGTAGTCGGAAGCAAGGAAAGAATTGCATTTTTCAGAATCAAAACAATAACAGTTTCCCTCCATCTCAATACATCCAACCTGAAGGTGGTTTGGGGTTTGTTATGTGGATTTCTAGACTCTGGGCCTGGTGGACAGATTTTAAGAGGCCACCGTAGGTGTAATGAACAAGGTGGCACTCTTAAGAGGTTCACCGAAAACCAAAGAAGGTAGCAATGGAGAGCAGTCAATGTGTATTTTCAGGAGTGTGTCGTTGGAGTTAGGGGCACTAAATAAATCCACACAATATGGCACACAATAGTTCAAATTACACTTTCAAGTATAAAAATGTAGTTATAGGCCTTATCAGCACACTGGAAAATGAATCCAACAAGTAATATTATTGCACAACACTCGGATACAAATATATATCATCATAGGTTCACATGTACATCAGATAACTTGATCAGCAAAGCAGGTAAGTATTTTAGATGCAGTAAATGATGGGAACCAGATCACAAGACAATATCCTAACTTAAGAAGTCTAAACCTTAAAATGTATCGGGCCTTGTGCCCAAAAAGTAACAGGAGCCACACAGTTACCAGTATGTTGTCTCTGTAGGAAGGATTAAATCGGCTTGTGTTGGTGATTGTTTCAAATTTCTACAACAATTTTACCAGAGTTAAGAGTTCTCCTTTTTTCCAGAGCCAAGGATAACCCAGGGAAAGGATCACTGTTGGGAAAGATTTCTCTTTTGGCAACTTTGCCTCCATAGTTCTACAGAACCCCAAACATTTTGTTTTTGAACCTATCCTGAGTTTTTGCTGGTAGGTGAAGCCTTCAGCTTCGCTCCCCCGGCCTTATGCTCATTTTGTTATGGGGAAACTGATCAGTTCTTTGGATGATTGGTACTAGGAAGCTAAGTTTCCTTTGTCTATTTTACCTATTACCATGTTGTTAACTGTTTGGTAAGAATTAGTGCAGTCCAACTGGTGAGGACTACACAATACCTATCTGCTTGGTATTAGGTAACCCACCTTTTAATATAGGCCTGTTCTACACAAGTCGGTAGTGTGACTGAGCAGCCAGGCTTAAATTAAGAGGGGTAGTGTGAGCTGCAGAGCTGTACAATTGAAATCAGTAAGTACAAGTAGCCAATTAACGCACACTTAAAGTTATATATAAATATTTACATATAATATACGCACAGTTTAAATGAGCATTATTTTAACAGCTTTATCTACTAGTAACATTCAATCAAAGTTAGGATTCAGTTTTTAAAAGACAATAAAAGTTGGTAAATTCTTTTCTTATGCTAGCACTAGGAGTGACTTCATTAAAGCTCAGTATTGTACTTATTTCAGTTACCAATTCAGTTATTGAGTTGTGAAAGGAAGGAAGGGTTAGAATAAGATTTAGAACATACTTTCAACAGTTTGTAAAACAATTACCTAAAGGGAGGCATGTAAGCTTTTATCTCAGCAATAATAGTGTCAACATTTATAGCCTATGATGGAACAAGTACTGCCTAAGCCAGTAGGTTCAGAGGAGTGCCTTTAGGGAGCCAGGACAGCCAAAGTCAATAGACAAAGTCAATAGTTCTGTTGCACTTCTTCTTAGATAAAGTATTGACAAAGCTAGTAAGTTCAGAAGAAATCGCAGTAACTCAAGTGAGATATTTTATTGAGAGCACAACCTGTTAGGCCATTGTGGGTTAGTTGAGATCAACTCCAAAAAGTACTTTGCAAGATAGCAAGGCACAATTTATGGCTAAAAGGTGAAAACACCAAGCCCCACAGTACCTGTTATTCGAAGAAAACTGTTCCAGCTCGATTCCTCCTTGCTGCAGCTTGGCAGACCCTTGTTCCTGGACCTTGGTCGTGGTGACAAAAGGGAGGACGTCTGGTGGGCTCTTGCGGCAGGAATCGGGAGAGGGACATCCCAGCAATGGATTTCATTTGTTTCAGCAGCACTTCAGTGTTTTGGCGCCTTTTTCTTCGGCGTCAATGAACGAAAACTCAGGTTGGAAGAAGCTGGCTCCCTCGGTCCTGGACTCTGGTGAGGACTCTGGATCAAGATTTCCTGCTTCTACAGGGTCCTCTGGATGCCCACGGAGATTTGGACAGATTCGAACTTCGCGAGATGATGCACTCGTCAATGGTCACAGGACCCCGGGTATTGGGCTTCTGCAGCTCTGGTAAGGCACAGCAAGTCGGGGGTTGCACCAAATGGAAGCTTGTCTTGAGGCTAGTTGGTCTCACCAGCCCAAGGGAGGAAGTCGTCCCGTACGGGTCTTCCCAGTCGATATGAAAACGGTGTTAGCATCGCTGCAGGGCTTCACCGGGCACTAAGCATTCCAGGAGGGTGCAGCTGGCATCTCGTCACGTCGTCTTCTCTGGATGTTACTCTCCAGTGGTCGACTCTGCGTCTAGTGGAAAAAACCTTACTTTTTATGCGCTTTCTCATTCATTCACAGCCTATGCTATCAATCACACAGCAGGGTCAGCTGGCCAATCAGGACTGGTTTCACTCGGGCACAACTAGAAACAAGGGACAGGGAAATTGCAGGACCCTCCCTCACTTTCTGCCTTTCCAGACACACTGGGGCCTGGGTGGGCTTCAGGGCTGAAGCCCGCCAAAGGCAAAACACACTGAGGGCTCAATCTGGTTTCAATTAACAGAGTAAAAGCCAAGAAAAAACGAACAAACTGAAAATGGCAAAAATTTTGACGGGGGTAGAGGGGTCATTTTGGAAAGAATGGTCACCCATGGGTGCTGTACTGCAGCTGAGGGTTCAGCCTGCGGTAGAAATGCATAATGGTAGTAAAACTAAATCACTGCCACCAGCCATTTAAAGTAAGTTAGCATAACAAAAAATGTTACACAAGCAGTGCGAGAGGGATTTACTAAATAACCCCCACCAGCACTCCACTTAGGGTGGTGTGTGCTGATCCCACAAAGAGAAAATTAAGTAAGACTGGGATCATCTTACTTTTCTTGGGATCAGTAGTTCACCCAAGAAAATGTAATTGAACATTAAGAGAAATCAAGGGTCTCCTTAGTGGCACTGCACCTAAGGTGCTGTGTGTCACTGTACAAAAAGCAGATGCCTATGGAGTTGGTGACACTCCATAAGGCTGGAAAACGCAACAATCTCAGTCAGTAAAAAAACATGAGGGAGTGAGAAAAAGGTCCCACTTACTGGGGAGTAAAAAAATCCCAAGTCCAGCAAAAGATCTGAGGGTTGCTAAGATTGAAGGGAATTAGCACAGAAATGAAAATTCTTCCCAACAGTAACTTTTTAACAGTGCACACAGCATCTTACAATGCAGTGCTATGGGATACCTTTGTATAGCCCTAGTCTTTTCCACTTGGGATTTTTGGTTATTATTATATGTGCATAAAGACAAGCTGATGGCAGCAATTATGTTTTTACATTGTTTTTGTTTCTAGTGTGCACATTCATGTTTACAGGTTATGGCTAGTTAAATGTGGCCAGTGCCTTTAAAATGGCCACGCCACAAGATTTTCACTTCTACTTTGGCCATATTGTTGTTTGGTCTTACTCGTGCCTTGCTTTGTTAGGAAATCCCATTTACGGTCATTCACTTGCATGGGAAAGCTGCTGATTTTGCGGGCTAGTGAAGCCTTTGTGTGTGCGCGGCGCTCAGGAAGGGGACGGGAATGTCTGGCCCCACTCCACATCCATGGTGCCTCACATGCTGGGTGCGGGGCATGAGTGAAAAAAACAGTTGGTTCCTGAATGCACCACTGCTGGCTGTTTGGTGCAGATCCTTACCATTTGTGGGCTATGACTTGCTTCCAGCCAGGATTTTGGAAATGAGGACTACTCCTGCATCCATTTCTTCAGATCAGTGTTGGAGCCAAGAATCCATCGTAGTAGAACAGCTGACTGAAGATTTGAAGAAGACTACTGAAGAGGCCCAGCATCCCTTCCTGCATCTGACCTGCAAAGGCCCTGTGCACACTGCTTCAACCCCTGGACTGATGGGACCAACCAGTCTCGATATGTTCTCGAGGATCCAGTCATCTTGAACCATTGGAAGTGTCACTGGAGCACCTGATGGACTGATCAGCTCTGCAGTGGGCTACCTTGCTAGAACGTCAGTTATTTGAGCCAAAACTTCGGACGTTGCCAGCTTGTGGTCTAAGGCACCTTCCTGCTGAATTTCATCCCCCGAGCTTCAAAGGATATTGATCTGTAATGTCTTCTTCAAAAGCGGCTGGAAGGACACCTGCCGTCTGTTTGAGGTGGCAATCACTGGAACTTGCCTAAACCCGTCCTGTGAAGTGTACTGAAGAGTTCTTCATTGGTGCTTTCTGCATTTCTCCATCGCCTCGTGTTGCACTTTGCTCCTGGACCCAATCAGAATAATTCTTGCACCCGCAACTGCTGTGCATCCCTCACCTGAACCAACAGCGGGAAACCAACCTCCAGCGAACCTCCCCTTTCTCAGTAGAAGCATCTAGTCATCAGGGAAAAGTGCAGGTTGGTAAGTAAACATACATTTTTTTTTGATTTAATTGCATATGCAATTTTTACAATTTCACATCCTTAAAATACATTTACATCTTTTTCCCTCCAATCAGTGTCCACAGATAGTTCGCGGGAACCCAGATTAATGACCTCAAGGTATGAAAATATAGAGGGATACAACATTATAGGAAGCTGAAAGTAAACAAACGTTTTGTTGAGAGAAAGAAAAAGCAGTTTTTAACTTCAACCAGGACTCCATCCAATATCACAGTTTGGAGCTTTTAGGATATTAGTCTATCACTGCCATTCCTTTCCATTCTTCTCTTGTTCTGAAAGTCCACCTTTTGTAGAAACTGTGCGTGTCGCAGCGATCACATCACTGGTTCTTTCTCCTTCTATTAGGCCATTCCACCAGTCTTCTTCGTTGTACATTAATAGGCCTTTAAACAGATGACCCATGTGAATGTTTCTCTCATTTGTTAATCCCTTACATGATGAGAGCAAATGTCTGTTTAAATGTGTCCGGATAGATAACAAAAACGACAAATGTTGTTTGGCAAAATTCCTCTAACAACCCTCATTTCGTTGGTCAGCAAAAGATTCAAACGGGCTCTCATAAAGACGTTTCACAATACTTTGTTGGGGAATTTTCCCATATAGGGCTGTATGTCATGAATTCTTCTTGTTACCCGTGGTAGATGAGACATCAATGTGTATCCTAATGCTTTATCTAATGTTAACATCCAGTTCCATCTTTCTAGTTTGTTTTTCACTTTGTTTGGATTATTTTTTCGTTTTTCTGTTAATTCTATTTCCTCAAGATTGGCCTGATTTCTCCTTGCCCAATCTGTAAGGGTGTTATTTTCCTTCCACAGCAGTTTCGTGTACAAGTTATCGAAAATGTTTGAGCGGTCTGGCAGGATTACTTTTCTGTATAGCATCAGGCAGTTTCTGGCTACTACAACCTGAAGTGAAGGTATACACAGTTCTCTTCGGATCAGCGCCATTGGTGTCGACGTTGGAAGTGCCAAAACATGACGCCAGGAGTAGCTTTCTAACTTCAGCCAGATTTTGTCTGGAATTTTCAGCATGGCGTCTGCACCGTAGCTCGGAGAAGGAACAACCTTAGCTTTGTAAAATTGAAGAATTGGTGTTGTAGAGAAGCAACAGAATTTTCTGTCTATGACACTAGCTTGAGTTGCTATTTTTTTTTTACTTTTTCAAAGAGGCTTGCCTGCATATTTGTCTCTCTTAGGCTGTTACTCAGGTTAACCCC
This sequence comes from Ambystoma mexicanum, assembly GCF_040938575.1. Taxonomy (NCBI): domain Eukaryota; kingdom Metazoa; phylum Chordata; class Amphibia; order Caudata; family Ambystomatidae; genus Ambystoma; species Ambystoma mexicanum. The sequence goes on from NC_090937.1 coordinate 303,617,014, forward strand.
CAGGTACTTGAATTCTGTCACATTTTGAATTATTTTTGCACCATCCAAGTACCATTGAAGTTTTTCATTTTTCCTTGATGATTTTTTGAGGACCATTACCTTTGTTTTAGTTTTGTTGATTTCCAAGTTGTTCTTTTCAATATATGTGACCAAATTATCCAACTGACGCTGAAGACCTATAGGGGGTCTTATCTAGTAGGATCAGGTCACCCACGTATAGAAGGCGGAATATTGTGGTTCCACACAAAGCCGGTGGAAAAGATTGAAGGTCGAGTTCTGTAGCCTTGAAGTCCCAAAGATATAAATTAAAGAGGGTGGGTGCGAGAGGACACCCCTGTTTCACCCCTCTCGCCGTTGGAATAGATTTTGACAGGATACCTACCTGGTTTAGCCTGACTGTCATTGAGGTGTTTTTGTGTAGAGCTTGTATAGGTTCTAGAATGTTCCTCAGGCAATTTTTTGCGAAGAGTTTCTCCCATAGGATTTCGCGGTTGACCGGGTCAAACGCCTGGACCAGGTCAACAAAACCTACGAAAATTCTGGGGCTACCATCCTTTATCCTACCTTTCAGTGTACTTGCAGGAGAATGTTCACTGAGGTTCCAGCGTTTTTCACAAAACCTGATTGGAAAGGGTCTGCCACATCTGCTGCCTTCACCCAATTTTGAAAGCAGTCCAGTATCAGCGAACCGAAGAGCTTACCAATAACATCCAATAATGCTATTGGTCTGTAGTTTATTGTGCTGTCTCTCGGTCCGCTTTTATATATTGGAACTACTATAGATGTTGTCCAAGTTGATAGTATAGATTTTGTGTTGATTATTTTGATAACCTGTGAATAAAGGTAGCCCATTCTTCCTGTGCCTCTTTCAAGTGTGCGTTGGTTAGTCCATCCGGTCCGGGCGCTCTTGAGCTGTTCAATTTTAAAATGTTGCTGTTGATTGTTTCTTTGTCATGAGGCAGGTCACAGATTGTTTCTGCGGTTACCTGTTTAAGCGGACAAGTTTGAGCAGGTTTTTGAAAGTGTGTCGTAAAGTGGTTAATCCAAACCTCTTCTCAGACGTTGTTTTGGATTTGATTGTTAGTATCTTTCGCCATAGTTTTTTTCAATGTCTAGAATTCTCTATATTTTCGGCCACATATCACTCTTAACATCGCCTCTGCATCCGATTTACACAGGTTTGCTCGGTAGGATCTCGGCCAATTTTTGTATGTTTTCCTTGCTTTTTTTGGCTGTTTCTATATCTTCCGTGTTTTTAGTTTATGTCGCTAAACGCGTCGCCGCTCTTACTTTTCTTCTTTCCTCAACCACTTTGTCGTAGCAATGACAGTTTGGCTTTTGTGTGTTCTTGTTCCATTTGCCTTTGCTTCGGTAAATGGTCAAGAAAGGTTCAAACCTGAGGTTTGTTGTGTCGTGGTGCTCGCAGTTTGAAGTGCTGATGATATACATAGAAGTTAAATTTTTGACAGCATTCACTGTTAGTCTTAGCTGATTTCCACCACTACAATCTTCTATTTTTGTTCTAATTTTCTTTCTTGTTTCGTACCTCGTTTCCCATCTAGTCATCAGCAGATTATGATCACCTTGTTTGGTCAGTACTATTTTGAAGTTGGCGATGTACAGAAGAAATTCTCTAGATAAGAAACTGTGATCTATTGTGGCTGATTTTCCGTCTCTCTCCCAGGTTAGGACTATTTCCTCGTCCCTTTCCAGTAATGTATGAAGGTTATTTAGGTCTCGAGATATCATGAGTTTAGACCACATAATACCTCTCAGAACAGTTGCTGGTTTAGTTTTACTAATGTTCTTGGCTAGCAGAGTTTTGGGATAGGTCAGATTTAGGTCACCACATACAATTATGTATTTTCGCTGACGATCTATATAAATTTCATCTAGAATACTTCCTGACGATTACAAAAACTTTTTACTGCTCATAACTAAGGGGTTCCAGTATATATTCATTATGGCTTAGTCGCAGCAGGACTGGACTACCACGTGCAAGGGACCAGTGAAGGTACTCGGTCCAGATCATACAAGTGCCCCTGCCAGAAGCAGCAGGACTGAGTGCTCGCCAAAACTAAACAGGTGAGCTTTCCAGGGACAGTGCATCCCACGGATACCATGGTTTGGGAGAAGGGGTCTGGAAGGGGATCAGGCGCACAAGCTGGCATACTCACGCCCCCTATTCTCCACGCAGAAGCAGTCCCGAGCAGCATCACCTATTACCACCAGTCACCACATAAGTGCAGAGGGCGATGTCGGACCCGAGCGACCTCACCCCCGTGAGCGCTGCAACCGTCCCCCAATGCCTCCGCAGAGACTAGGTGAGCGTAAAAGCGGGGCTCTTAATCCGAGATGATCAACGTTCCTCCCTCTCTCTGCCCGGACCTCATCATGGTCCAGGGACTGCAATCTACAGACGAGCAAGCCCTTCCTATCTCCCACCCCGCAGGTCACTATCACCACGGACTCTTTGCTCGAGGCCTGGGGAGCCACCCTGGACGATCTCTCGGTCCACGGCACCTGGACTCGACAGGAGCAGGAAAACATCAATTGGTTGGAGCTGAATGCCATCTGGCTAGCGCTCAGAGCATTCTTTCCACTTCTCAGGGGAAAGGTTGTCCTCATCCAGATAGACAACGCGACCAGCATGTACTATGTCAACAGGCAGGGAGGCACCAGATCACCTCCTCTGTGCAGACTGGCAATCAGCATGTGGGAGTGGGCCCTGGAACACATCTACCTCACGGCAGTCCACCTTCTGGGGCAATCCAACTTGGAGGCGGACAGGCTGAGCAGGTTGGGGCGGACAATTATGAGTGGCAGCTAAACGTCCTAGTTATTCAGGAGATCTTCAACCGAATGGGTCTCCCCAGGTGGCTTTTTGCCACCTGGCAAAACAATAAGTGCCCTCAGTTGGCCCTGACTCTCTGGGTGACGCATTTCGGATTCAGTAGAGCGGTATGACAGCGTACGCCTTCCTGCCCACTCTGCTGATTCACAGAGTGATTTGCAAGATCAAGGAGTCTCTCCAGCTCAATATCATTTTAATAGCTCCCTGGTGGACGGCCAGGCCATGGTTCTCGGAGCTGCTCAGCCTTTCGGAGATGCCTCCAATTCACCTTGCGACGGGCCCAACACATCTTCTGGCGCAGCAGGGTGGCAGCGTCATCCACCCTCCACCACAGAAACTAACCCTCACAGCGTGGTTCCTGAGCAGGCAACGCTAAGGCACCTCAGCCTTTCACAGGCTAATCTGGAAATAATACAGGGCGCAAGGAGCAAGGCTACCAGGACCCAGTATAAAAGTAAATGGACCAGGTTTTGCCACTGGGCAGGCTCCAAGGAAATTGACCGTCTAGCATGTACTCTAGATGACGTGCTCTCCTTCTCTGCGCACCTCCCCCACTCGGGCGTGCAGGTGGACACCTGCCGCACTTTACTCACAGCCATCAGGGTTTACAGGAATTTGGAGGAGGGGGAGGGGGATCTTCTACATTTGACAGGGCTCGCAAGGCTCTGCCCGCCCATCAAGAGGCCACACCCTGTGTGGGACCTGAATATAGTCTTGGGCGCCCTGGCGCACAAACCGTTTGAGCCAATGGCGTCTGCGGACATCAGGCTGGTCACCATTAAGACAGCCTTACTAGTCGGCCTCGCCTCTGCTCACAGAGCCAGCGAAATCCAGGCGCTGGTCGACTCAGAACCATGTATTACCTTTCACAAGGGCAAAGTCCTGCGGACACACCCAGAATTTCTGCTTAAGGTGCCGTCTAATTTCCATTTGAACGAGGAAATGGTCCTTCCTACGTTTTTTGCCCGTCCTAAGGACGAGGCACAGAGAGTTCTGCACTGCCTGGATCTCAGGAGTTCCTGGAAATTGACAGGACCAAGGGCTTCCGCAAATCAGACGCCCGGTTTGTCACTTTCAGAGGTGCAAGACCAGGCTATCAGGACTCCATATCCCGCTGGATGGTCTCGGCCATCAAAGAAGCATAGGCGGGCCAGCACAAGCCGCTTCCACGAATATGCACGCCCACGCAGTCAGGGCCAAGGCAACGGCTATCGCATTCCAGTGCCATGTTCCTTGGCAAGTTTATAAGCAGGGCGGCCACTTGGGCCACTCACTCAGCTTTCTGCAAGAATTACTGTTTGGATGCCGACTCTAGATCGGATGCAGCTTTCGGACAGGCGGTTCTCTGGAACCTATTTGCTTAAGGAGGGTGGTCTCTCCGCCCTGGGGCTACATTCAGTTGTAATTGGCCATGCAGTATGGAGGAAAGGGGACAGGACGTAAGAGTAATTATAAGTTACTCACTGTAGTGAGTCCTTAGTCCCTCTTTCCTCCATACGTCCCACCATCCTCCCTCCTATTAATACTTGTGTCATTAGGCAATGTTAACTCTGTTGTCGATGCGTCAATGGGGACTGAGGTGTGGCCCTGGAGGGCGGAGTCAGGGCAGCGCATGCTCCCAGAGCCGCACCCCCTCGCGCCTCTAAATTTAAAGGGTAAGAAGGTATTTTTCTGGAGAAAAAGGTTTGGTCTCCCGTCCCTTGGAAGGGACGCCCATGCAGTTTGGAGGAAAGGGGACTAAGAGTATGTTAGTCACTACGGTGAGTAACTTATAATTTATTGCTTACTTTAGTCTGTGTCCCACTGACCTGAAAAGTAACTGTGATAGTATATTACTACATTAGGTTGTACCCGTCGAATAGCTGTGCGCCATTTTTCGAAAAGTGTTTTGTAGGTGCAGATGTCCCTGGTCTTTCTGGTGCATCCTAAATTAGTGTAAAGAGTTCTTGCTTATCTTAGACTGTGTTCCACTGAGCTGAAAAGCAACTCTAATTGTATATTACACCCAAAGGTCTTACTCACCTAGTTTAACTGTGTTAGCATAAATGCAGTAATAGGTATATACTGTTCCTTGATCATGTGATTCCTTAACTGAGTGTCATTGCATAACTGACAGGGTCTGCTACCCTTGTGTTACTGTAAAGTAATCAAAGTAATTTATGGTTTTACTCGCCATGAATGGGTTTGCCCTATACTAAATGTGTACGATAAGGTCTGTCATACCTATAAATGCTACTAGTGTTCTGAACAAAGTCTATGCTTTGGTCTGCGTACTTTATGCTTTAAAGTTGTGTTTTTATAATGTGTTTATATGATCTGTGATAGTACTTATTTACACCAAGATTTATCTGGGCCTACTTGTACTTAAATAAACCAAACCATTTATTTTTTACAGTACATGGTGTTTGTGTTTCTTTGGACCATATGTGTACTACAATTTCTTAGTACTGACTCTACAGCCCTCGCTCCTCCTGCTCTATCTACGCTACCATATTCTCAGGTGGTACTGCCCTATACTAAGAGTGGAGTCTTGTACTGTCTCAGTTGAATGGTTTTACTAAGCCCTTAGTTGGACTTCAGAAAAACTTCCCAAACTAGTATTCATTGAATGCCTTGCACCTGTGGTAGCACACCTTTGTCGAGAAGGGACCCATGTGTACCTGTATAACGATTGGCTAGTGAGTGCTACGTCATATGTCAAGACAGCACTGCTCTCACCATCCATTGTCTACAGACTCTGGGGTTGTTCATAAACTACCTGAAAACCCGTCTCATTCCCTCTCAGCGGGCACTATATCGGGGTGAACATCTGGACACACACTCTTGCAAAGCCACCCCATCAGGTTAGAGGGTAAAAACCCTCCTGGTGAAATTGCAGCAAAGGTTTCATCAACAGTGTCTGTCCGCAGCTACAAGTGATTGTTGGGCATGATGTCGGAATGCATCCCCCCCGATACCTCACTGCAGGCGACCCATGCAAGAGTTCCTCGAAGCTCGCTGAAAACGGGTCTCAGGGTCTTGGCAGGAACAAACACATCTAGCTAACTCACCACTTAAAAGAGACTTTACATTGGTGGTCCGTCAAAGCTATTCTTCAGGGCACCCTCTTTCTACTACCCCATCATCAAATCACGATCACAAGAGACGCCTCCCTAGAGGCTGGGGCACATATTGAGACAATCTGCATGCCAAGGGCCTTTGGACTGGGGAGAAGGTTCTACATATCGACCTTCTAGAGCTGCGTGCTGTCTTTTGGGCGGTCTAATTTTTCCTCCGAAGGATCAGCAGCAAAGTGGTGCAAATCTTCACGGACAACACCACCACAATGTTCTGCATCCAAAAGCAGGGGTGGAGGGGTTTCAAGATCTCCCTCCCTGTCGTTGATGGCGATGTCGCTGTGACACTGGGCATTAGAATACCTGGCGCAAATATATGATGGTACATGTATTCTCTTGTTAAATATTCTTAAATTTAAGTACAAAGCTGAGAGCCTCTGAGGCAGGTCGATATCGGATTCTTTGCGAAGTGGTTGGGAACGCTGTAGCGCCCTTGAATGCCTCGCTTCAAGATATTCCACTGTTGCTCCATTTGTACAGGGCCTCCTCGCTTTTGAACTCATTCATTTATAAATTGCTGACGCAAGCGCGGGGGACCACTCCTTCAGAGCATGGAAAGGCCATGTGGTCACTGGAAATAAGGTCTGAAATTTCAGCAAGAGTCGAATCTGCACGGGACCTTCCAGGTACAAGGTTGACTTGAACCTGCGGTTCACTCAACAGAGTTAATCATAGTATCTATTGGACATCTTCAAGGATGAAACAGTGTAAGCTGATGCAGATAGATACATGTTGGAATTGTAAGAAAGAGGTTGGCAACTATCTACACATGTTTTGGTCTTGTACAAAGGTGGTGAGTTTTTGGGAGGGGATCTTGCAACAAATGGAGCTGGTGTTGGGTCGGACACTTCCTCGCTCACCCCATATGTGTGTTACGTTATTTCTACTGGGTCTCCAACTTTTGTCTGATCAGTCTTACTGGGCTTACAGATCCCTTTTTAATAGCTACATGATCTGTCCATTCTATCAAACAGAGAGAAAACCAGTTATCAACAAATAAAAAGAATGGACAAGTATCTTGCGATTTGGAATGCCTTTAATGACTTATATGTTTGATGGCCCTTAGGTTCCCTATAGCCTATCCTCCTCCATCCCACCCCCGTTTTGTTCTTTTTTTTCTTCTTCACCTGCTTCTCTCACCCCCTGTTACTAATTTACCCTCTTCATTTTCTGTAAATATGGTTCTTTTAGTATATTCTTCCGCAGAGTCTGGATGTTATATTTTCGTGTGAAATTCCTGTATGGATTTGTTTTAATTATTTAATTTTGTTTTGAAAAGTACCATTTGCTGTTATTTCTATCAATTATGTTAAAATTATAATAAAATATGTTTTAGAATACCACATGTTCCTCTTTACGTCCCGGGACCACAAAACACCATGGCGGATTCCCTCAGCAGCAAGCTTCACTCTTGTCATGAGTGGGAGTTGGTGGAGGGTCAGCTTCAATGGGTGGGGAACCCCGGACATCGACCTGTTTGCCACCTACCAGAACAAACGGTGCAAAAGTTTTGCCAGCAGATTTCCTCACTCTTGAGAGCCTGTGGCACGCTTTTTTGTTTCTATGACAGGGGTGTTCCATTATTCTTTTCCCCTCGATTCCTCTTGTGGCCCGAGCCCCAAGTGTCTTCAGACAACATCGGTGCAAACTGATCTTAGTAGCCCCCGCATGGCCGAGACAGTTCTGGTACTCTAACCTCCAGACTCCAGGCACTCCCCTCAGCCAATCCAATTAGGTTTTACCCTCATAATAACCTGCTATCCAGGAACCAGAGATATTCTCTGCCACCACCCGGCCTTCCTCAACCTGACGGCCTGGCTCCTTTCCTCCATAGAATTAAGTGCTATACCGCTACCTCAAGATTGCAAGGACATTCTAGCTTGGACCCACTCTCCCTCTACACTTAATTGTTACAACTGCAAGTGGAGAAGGTTTCAAATAAAGTTCAAGACAAAGAAGCTCAAACCTTTGGCCATTCAGGCAGCTGCCCTCCTGCCTTACCTGCTGTCGTTGGCACAGGTCATTCGGTCTCACTCCTCCATTAAGGTGCATTTGGCAGCTATCTCAAGGTATACCCCTTCACCTGCCTCGCCTTTGCTCTTGTCCCACAGATTGATCAAGGAGTTTCTTAAAGATTCTTTCACACCAATCAAGCGACCAGCACCAGCGCGCAAGCTCATGGTCATTCTATCTATTGTAATGAGTCCACCATTTGAGCCTTGCACAAGTCCCTGTTGAAGTTCTTCTCCTGGAAAACCACCTTCCTTCTGGCAGTCGCCTCTGCCAGGTGTCTTGGTGAAATACAGGCAGTTTCGAGTCGCACGGTATATGGAAGTCAGCCTCAGGGAGTCTATTCGAATGCTCTGTGAGACGTGCCCAAAAAACAAGCAGCTCGCACATCTGATAAGCTTGTGCCTTTGGAGCCCACAGAGACCCTGACTGGGCCTTAAAATCACAGAATGGCTGCCAGCTCTCCAATAATGGATGACAGCGATTGATTCCAGTCGTCTAAATTGTTGGTCCTGAAGAAGATAACATTAATGAGCTAAGACATCGAAACCGGTCGACCATTTTAAAGTGCCGATATTTGTAAAGGAATCTTAATACAGCTATTTAGAATCCTTTTGATAAACTTGCCCAATGGTTGTGGATGCGGGTCTCTAGAAATTAGGAAGCCTAAGCTGTGGGTTGACGCAGCATTTTAAATAGCGGTTTATTCTTAGCTTGCATCAAATGTACACACTTCAGTGTGGGTGAATAAATTATGCAGATGTGCCGTATAAATGGTCCCCTCGGAAAATGTCCAGGATGCTATGATATAAGTGGTTTCACCTCTTTGTGCTGAGGATGGGCAAACTGACTGTGCTGTTCAGTTTTTTTATAGCTTTTTTATAGTTTTTTTTCTAACACAGTATTTGCAAATGGTATAGAGCTAGGGAAAGTTCCTCTCCTTCATTAGATAGGCTGCACACCACGGGTGTCCTAGGGTGAGTACCCCTGATAGTGACAGGGTGTGCTTCTATGTAGGGATAGTGTTAGTGTGACAACAGATTGACTCTATTGTGAATCGTTGATGCAACAAATATGTACTCATACCTATTTTTGTGTTAATATCAGATATATATACACATATAAATAACACACTTTGTACTCCGCAAACACTATTCTGATAATGGCAACAATATATATACTTGTATGTGGTACCACACTTTCTCCATCATGGGGTCTGGCATGGAGTCACATGCTCATGAATATTCCCCGTCGTCAAGCTGGGAATCCTCGGTGAGTTATTTCATTTCTGAACTGTCTTTCTCCTAACAACCATTCACTGCCCCCCTGGGTCATATTGCCCCCAGCCAATGACTGCCCTCTACCTAAGCCCCTCCTCTGGCAGCCATCTTCAGATTTTTACCACACTTTCAAGTGTTGGGAATTCTCGTGCTTCTCTGTCAAGCTTTTACTGCGTTTTGTGTTTTTCTAAGAGATTTACTCTATTTTTTCGGTCAATCGAGCTTCACGCTCCATCGATCTACCTTCCGATCAACAGGGACACCTTTTTTGGATTCGTTGTGCCCCTCAAGGGCGAATTTCGTTGTTTTCTTCATGGAGGATTCCAGAAGATTCTTCAAGGCCTATGCTGCGTGGACATGTCGGATGAGAAGCACTTGTCACCCCTTTTCAAGATTTGTTCCGGCTGCAGCTTGCAGAATGTCTTTTCGGACGGACATTCCCTGTGCCTTTACTGCCTGCACTCAGACCCGACGTACGTGGAGGAAGACTGTGCGTTTTGTCAGGAGATGGTGCCCCGCATGCTGAAGGATTGGTACAGATTGCTCAAGGAGTGGCTGCAGGCCAAGGCCTCTGCTCTGGGTGACTCCGGGCAGCATGCCTCTGCTGCCCAGAAGAAGGTTGAGCGGTCTTCTATGACCTTTGAGGACACCCCTCCCGCGGGGGTCCAACAAAAGGCTAAGCACCACGAGTCCACTGTCACCGGGAGCGCCATTGCGACTGGCTCCTCGGCAGCCAGGGCGAGTACATTGTCTTCAGCGGTTTTGATCACCAGCCAAGGCTCAGGATTTTTCAGCAAAGAGGAAGTCTGACCATCCGGGCAAACTCTTGGAGAAGACCAGACAGGCCCTCCAGAGAAGGCCAAGGTGGAGCGGGGCACAGGCGCTCCACCTAAGGTGAAGACCTTGGGCTCGACCAAGACCGTGAAGGTCCAGGTACATGTGACGAATGCCCAACCTTCCATCGAAGGAGTGGTGGCGTCCCTCGCGAAGGCCGCAGTGGCGGATCTGCAGGGCGCGGCACCGAAGGCAAGAGTATCCCTGCCTGCCAGGAGGGACTCCTCTTTTCAGCCCATAGAAAAGACACTAGAGAATATAATGCCGATCATTTCACCAAAACAGTCCTGCTTGGTCGCAGAGAAGGGGGGGTCCTGCTAGCCCTCCAGGGCACGGATATCTCCTCGGAGGAGTTTACCAACCTCCAGACCTTCCAGGAGGAACGATGCGTTGAGAGCAGGTCCTACGGCAAGGACCCGACGAGGGCAATGATGAAGGTGACGACGAGGAGACCGACGAAGAGCAGAAGGGTGTAGAGGGCTTGGACGACAAGCCCTTGCCGCAGACACCTCAGCCGCAACCTCGAGAAATCTCGGTGGACATTCTCACTGCTTTGCATACTCTATGCTCAGAGATCCGGACGAGGATGCCTCTTGCACCGACGGCCCCTCCCTCGGCGCCAGTACCGTCAGGGGAACCACCAGCCAAGAAGTGGAAAGTTCACCCTCTGCCTCCTTGCCACCCCCCACCTTTCTTCTGCTGAGGGATGAGACGGATCCTGATAAGTTGCCGATGGGCACTGGCACGGACGACGATGATGATGATGACGACGGCGGTTTGGGGGATCGAACGCCTCCACCTCCCAGATCTTCACTGCCCGATGAGAGAGGCTTGTTCCACGCCATGATCTCCAGGGTCTCGGCGCTATTCCAGCTCGTCCCTGAGAAGAAGATGATAGAGGGGTTCCTATACCAGCGCCACAAGGCAAAGAGGAATACCGTACTTTCGATCCCACTCCTGGATGACATTTGGGGCGAGAGGTTGTCCCTCATGAAGAATCCTTCCTCGGCCCCGGCGAATAGGGACCGTTATGAGAACTACAGGGTGCCAGACTCTACACCAGAAGTCGTCTTCGGGCTCCTCCTCTTCGGCAGCCTCCTCTCCCCCGGACAGTGAGGGGAAGAAGCAGGATGCCATGGGGTGAAGTTATCACGTCGGCAGCGACTACCATCGAGGCCGCCAACGCTCTTGCCATTGTAGCGCGTTACGACCCGGAGCTGTGGTTCATCCTGGACTTCCTTCCTGACGACAAGATGGCAGAAGCTTTGGAGATTCTACAGGAAGGCGAGGTGGCATCAGACCACGCCATCACGGTGGCCACGGACATCGGCGACACAGGGTTCTGCCAAATAGGCAACAGCGTTTGCCTTCGTCGGCGTAGCTGGCTGAGGGCCACACATTTTCGCTAGGATGTTCAGTCGAAGGTGTTGGACATGCCCTTAGCCTGGGACAATTTGTCCGGGAAGACCGTGAATGAGTCTCTTCAAGCCTTCAAGGCGGAGACGGCTCATGCCTTGGGCACGCTTCAACAGTGACGGCCGTCCATTCGGACTTCAGGTGGAAAATCCCAAGGTTCTTCCAAAGGATTCAGTGGAGGTGTTTCGTCCTACCGTCAATCCTCCGACTCTTTGGGCCAGGAGATCGACAGGGGCCATGCCAAATCTGGAGGACAACATAGTCGTCGCAAGGTCCCCAAGGCGGCACTTCGATGTCGGAACAGGATTGAACCGGCCGTGGCGTCGGACTTCCACCCATGCACCCCGGTGCGAGGCCGGCTGGTAAACTTTGTTAGTGTGTCTAAGATATTCTCCACCGACCATTGGGTGCTGGACGCTCTTGCCCACTGACACATCCTCGAATTTCAACAAAAGTGACCCTGAATCCTACCAGTGGCCCGGCAGGATAACCATGTCCCTCAGCTGCTGCTGGAGGTGCGAGCCATGCTAAAAAAAAAAAGGGCGCGATGGAGCTCGTCCCAAAGAGGTTCCGGAGTGTAAACTCATTACTTCCTCGTCAAAAAGAAGACCAATGGATGGATGGCCCATCCTAGACCTCCGTCGTCTGAACATGTACATCAAGTCCCAAAAGTTCTGGATGGTGACTCTTCAGCAGAGGGGGACTTCCTATCGTCGCTGGACTTGGAGGATGCTTACTTTCACATCCCCATCCACAAGGGACGCTGCAAGTTTTTGTGCTTGGTGGTTCAAGGGCACCATTACCAGTTCAAGGCCCTTCCATTCGGACTGAAGTCGGCGCCAAGGGTTTTCACCAAGTGCCTGGCGCCGGTGGCGGAGCAGCTGTGTCTACGAGAGATCCACGTTTACCCTTATCTGGACGACTGGCTCATCTGGGCAAACTCAAAGGACATCGCAGTCGACCACCCGGTGAGGACCGTCCGACCCCTGACAGATCTAGGGTTCTCGGTGAACTATGCCAAGTCCTGGTGGACTCATCGCATGACGTGCTGTTTCTGGGATCCGTCTCAACACATTGTCGTGCCTGGCGTCTCCCTAGCGGCGATTTTGGGCAAGGTGCAATGGCTGTTGGCACTGGAGGTTGCCATGGTGAGATCCATCAAGTCTCTAGTCGGCATTGTCGTCATGCATCTACCTGCAGCTGGGGAGCAGGTGTAAGTGGATCTAGGTCACCTGGCCTAAGCCTCGCCCACCTGGTAACTTCCGGGCTGCCGCTCTTTTTCACCACTTAGCAAGCCCTGCCCACCTGGTGCCTTCCTGGTTGCCGCTCTTTTCCCTACTTAAGGAGCCCACCTTCTTAGCCCTGCGTCTTCCTTCCTGCTCTTAACTCTTAGATGAAGGGCATCTCTCGCCCGGGCGTCCAAAGCGAAGGGCAGTAAAAGAAAAGGGCAATTCCTGTTTGGATCTGTTCGGACAAGGAGGATCCAGGGTCCGACCCCCTGCTAAGGCAGCAGGTAAGCATGCACCAACATGTGTTTAGACCCTCTGTCCCCACAGGCCATCCCCACCCTCTCTGGTCCCCCCCGTGTTGTTCCCTTGTGCCCCGGCCCCCTTCCCGCACACAGGAGTCTGTCCTGATACATTCTGGTTTCACCATCTTGTGGCTAATGCTGGATTTTACTTTTATGGACTTCATTGTTTCACAGTGCGTCACCCTTTCTCAACTGTCATGCTGGACTTCCTTTCCATCTTGTACTCATGGTGGCCCTGAATCATGCTGTTCCCATCTTCATCTTGTATCCTGGCTTGCAACATTATGTTTTACTACTGACTTCTGCAATTGTATTAGCTCCTCCTCTTTCTTCGCCACTCATTTTGACAGTTTACTCTCTGTTCTCTCCTCGCCTCCCCTCTACCTTTTCCTCCTCCCCTTACTTCATTCTATGCACTTACTCTATCAGAATTGTCCCTGGACCTAGTATGATAGCAACATCGTCTGTCGCTCCCCCATCCCTTTACTGTAACTCCCTCCTCCCCCTCCCACCAGCACTATTTGAAAAGTTGTCAGGCCTAGTACGATAGTTGCTTGTTTTGTTCCTCCCCTCCCTTTCTGCACCCCTCTCCCTCACCTTTCTTTTTTCTCTGGCTCTACCAGAAATGTCGTCAGGCCTAGTACGGTAGTCGCCTGTCTGTTTCCATTTCGTTCCCACTCTCCCCCTCCCTTCCTTATAAATGTCTTAGCTCTTGCACTATCTGAAATATCGTTAGGCCAAGTACGATAGGTAATTTCACATCCTTACTGTTCATGGCCTGTAAGAATGTCATTGTATTTTCCCTTGTTCCCTCCCTTGACTTGAAGCCCTTTGAAACGCATTGTGTATAGGCGCTATATAAATAAACTATCATATCATACTTCATCCGACTATGCAGGCTGCGGATGCGTCCACTACAGGAGTTCCTCGACAAACGTTGAATACAAGTGTCTGGAAGCTTCCAGGACAAGATCAAGCTTGACGAGAGCTTCCGTCGAGCGATACAGTGGTGGGGAGTCCGCTCGTATCTGTCCGGAGGCGTGGCATTTCAGACCCCACCACACCAGGAGACGGTAACAACGGACGCTACTCTAGAAGGTTGGGGTGCTCACACCGGAAGTCTTCGCGCAAGAGGGCTGTGGCTGCCGGAGGAGAAGACGTTTCACATCAATGTTCTGGAGCTGCGAGCAGTGTTTTGGGCCCTCAAGTCCTTCCCTCCCTCAAGGGCAAGGTGGTATGGGTCTTCACTGACAATACCACCATGATGTTTTACATCAGGAAGCAGGGGGGCACCATATCCCTGGCGCTCTCAAGAGGCGCAGGACCTATGGCACTGGCCTGTAGACCACGGGATGTTCATCCTGTTTCATCTAGCAGGAGTGAAGAGCACTGTCGCCGACTCTCTCAGCACGGAGCTGCGCTCTTGCCACGAGTGGGGAACTTCGGCAGGACCAAGTGAAACCCCTGTTCTGCAGATGGGGCAATCCCCAGATCGATCTGTTTGTGACGACGAACACAGAGTGCCAGAGGTTCGCCAGCGGGTTTCCCCAGCCGGGAAGCATGGGGGGACGCATTCTCTTTCCCCTGGGACTGCCTGTTTCTGTATGCGTTCCCTACCTTGGAGTTGTTTCTTCGACTCATCAATCAACTCAAACGGTCCTGGTGCAGGATGATCCTAGTCGCATCGGCATAACCGTGGTAAATATGCTACCCGGACCTTCTCGGCATGTCAGCGTACCCTCTAGACAAGCTTCCAGTGGTCGCAGATCTTCTCGCTAGGGAAGGAGGCTCAATTCTGCACCACGACCCAGGATCGCTGAACCTGAAGGCCTGGCTCCTGCAGCGTTAGAGTTCGGGGGTTACAATCTCCTAGCGGACTGCAAGGCGGTTCTGGCCAAGGCCAGAGCATAGTCTACTCTGAAATGCTATGGACATTTGGTGCCGTGCACAGAAGATCGATCCCCAGGTACTGCCATATTTGCTGTGGTTGGCCAAGGCTGTACTGGCCCATACCTCCATCACAGTTCATCTGGCAGCTATCTCCCGCTACACCAGATCTCCAGGATGGTCGTTGTTATGGTCACACCGTTTGGTTAAGGAGTTCCTCAAGGGACTGTTCCATTCATTCCCGCCGGTGAAAGCTCCATCCCTGGCGTGGGAACTATATGTGGTGCTGACTAGGCTCATGAATCCTCCGTTCGAGCCTATGCATTCGGCGCCATTGAAATGTATGTAGTGGAAAGCAGCTTTTCTTGTGGCCATCACCTCCGCACAACGAGTGGGAGAGATCCAGGCCCTCTCTTGTAAACCACCTTACTTGACATTCCACGAGACAAGTGTAGTGCTACGGACGCACCCCTCCTTCATGCCCAAGGTACCATCGGACTTTCATCTAAACAAGCCCTCTGTGTTACCTGTATTGTTCCTGAATCCTTTGTCGCCGGCTGAGAGGACTTTGCACTCGTTGGGATGTGACTAGAGCGCTGAAGTTCTATGTTGACCGCACAAGGAGTTTCCGGAAGACGTCACAACTTTTTGTGAACTTTGGCCCTGTGAACCCCAAGGCAAGGCCCTCTCCAAGGCTTCCATTTCCAGGTGGCTCTCTGGCTGCATCACCCATAGTCACCGGTTGACGAACCATCTGTTGCCTGGCTGCCCGAGAGCCCATTCGACCGGAGCTATCGCTGCAACTACGCCGTTCCTGTCTGGTGTACCCCTGCTGGACATCTGCAGGGCTGCTACATGGAGGTTGACGCACACCTTCACGAGATTCTACTGCATCGACATAGATTCCAGGGAGGAGTCCAGAGTCGGCCAAGCAGTGCTGCGCAACCTGTTCGCTTGCAGGTGAGCCTGCTGAGGAGGTAAGAGATGCTTAATGTTGAACCTTGCCCCCTCCCGTGGTTGTGCATGTGTGTACTGCTATGTATTCTTTAATCATGAGCATGTGAATCCATGCCAGACCCCATGCTTGAGAAGGAACAAGTTACTTACCTGTTACTACTGTTCTCCAGCATGTGTCTGGCATGGATTCACATGCGAACCCTCCCGCCTACCCCTCTGCGGCTCTTCTCTTGGTCCTACTGCCAGTTTACATGCTGCCAAATTTGAAGATGGCTGCCAGAGAAGGGGCTTAAGTAGAGGGCAGTCATTGGCTAGGGGCAGTATGACCCAGAGACCATGTGAATCCATGCCAGACCCATGCTGGAGTACAACAGTTACAGGTAAGGAACTTGTTCCATACTTAGAATGCACCAACTGCTGACAGGTTTTAAAAAGCATGAGAATTGCTAAGCAAGTCATAATCGGTGTGGAAAGGCAGGTTAGTTCAAGAGCATTGGCAGTATACTTTCTTTAGACTTAAATAGTGATACTGTGTAAGGATCTCTCCACCTGGGCTACCTGAAAGGGAGATTTTAGAGTGTACCTTATCTTGTATGTTACTCCCAGTCCAAATTAGTTCAATAATGCTCCGTTTTTCTTTTACAGGTAACACCCCCCCAAAGTGCCCGAGATGCCACAGGAGACCAGGATCCAAGACGAATCTTGGACCCCTGGATAATTCCTGAGGCTGGAAGATGCTCTTACACCTCACAGTTCTTTGGTGCTTTGGCAGTCGAATTGATGGAGTTTCTTGGATTTAATTGATGGGACCCTTCAAGCATGGACCCCCCTTTGGAAGGAGGCGGAGTCAAGGGAAAAGAAGGAACCAAACAGTGTCAGAAAGGCAGCACTTTCGGTCTTCGCTGTGGTCTTTATTGATGGGTTGTTACTCTGGCTGTAGTCGTCCCACGTTGGTGAAACTTGCTGTGGATCCTAACAAGGCCTGGCTGAAGATGATACGATCCCTGGGGGACCTTGGATAACTTTCAGTGGTGACTGGTGCAGTGACAGAAGTAGTTGTCTGGTTTCAGGATTTTGTTGTTTACCAACTTTAGTTACTTCGGTGCTGCAGTCGCAGTATGGACCTTTGGATGGCTTCTGGTGACCTGTGCTCGACCACTTTGCTGGACTGCAGACCCTCACCAACTCTGGACCCTAGAGGCGGCGTCTTTGGATGTTGATGCTGGAAAACCCACAGTTAGACACTCTTCTGAACACAGGGACTGACTTCAGCGTGGAAAAGTGGCTGGATGTGGTGGCAGAGAAGTCCCTTGAAGGATGCTTCAATCAAATGGAACTTTCGCAGCTCCGGGTATCAAGCAGCACTATGCCAGAGTACTCACTCTTCTGGGCGATATGCAGCAATCTGGCTTCCAGCGGTCACAAACACTCCTCCGGGCCCTGGGTGACACAACTGGTCTTCTTTTAATCAAGATGTCTAGCCACTCCTCTTCTGAAGACCTCTTTTCTGGACAACAGGCACACATTACTGGCTACCAGGGTACTTCCATAGAAGAGCAGCAAGTGCACAATACTCCCTTTGTAGCTTAGGAAGAGATCGCCGATCCAGGTCCTCTTGATTTTGTCCTTGGGTCACCTCAGCAGTCTTCAGATTCCTTGAAGTAATGCAGCTGCAGACTTTCCTTTGACTGGACGCAGGATACAAGCTTCCGGTTTCAACTTCAGCTTGAGAACACATTGTTCAGAGAGGGGTCCCTAGTTATACATATGTTACCCGTTCACTCAGACTGAGCGAGGCTCAGTCAACCAATCACTCACCAGTGCATTCATTCATGCAGGCAGGCAACCAATCAGGCTCACAGGCATTCATGTCATTCACCCAAGACCATACTCCAATAACAAAGAATGTGGATTGGAGTAAGCACCCGGCTTTTCAGAGCACTATACTGCATTCACTCCAGTTTCTCAGGGCTGGCCCAGGCATTGTGTGACACAACCAAAACTATACACCCACAACACAAAATGCATTTTGCCGCCTCCACTCTATTCATACAGGTCCCAACCCAAGGGTGTACCCACAACACAGTCCCTGGTAATGCTCCAGACAGTCTGGCAGGAGGCAGTCTCAGAGCCATATATGGTCCTTCCACCCAACAGCCATTCAGGAGGAAGGGGACAGAGTCAGGGCTTCCCAGGACTTTGGGAAACAAGGGTTAAAGACAATAGATCCCACAAGGCTACAGTGGTCATCTTGCCTTTGTTCAGGAATCCAGTGATTCATGTAGCAGGGCCTGTGTGTCCCAAAAATGGAGGACACTCTGAGCCACTGTCAAGTGAGCATGTAGCTGCCACCAGCCCATACCCTGTTATTTGGGCAACATACATGTGCCCTGAAACGCACACAAGGGGTACAAGGGTGTACCCCCACTGTGAAGGCATCATGATGCAAGACACAAACAACATATTTAAAGTTCAAACAAAAGATCTTCACTTAAATGTCAGGATTCTAGGCCTAACTTGCCCTATGCTAAGGTAGGATTTACCTACCTGAAGGAAGCAAAGGAAAGTGTGAGTCAAAGAGTTCAACTTAAGTCTGTCTGTGACCAAAACCTATGCTTGGCCTCACAACTAAACCTAAACAATGTGTGGGGATGTCATAAATGAAAGACATGGTTATCAGCATAAGGTTCTGAGCTTCTTCCATCTCATATTTTCCTTTTCAGCTCCCCTTCCCCAAGTAATAGCTCCACACAATCCTCTGGGTTCCCTTCCCCAAGTTCCAAGCAACACAGTTCAAAAGGTAAATTGTTTTGAGACTTCATTCTCAAGACAATACTTGCCGTTCCTCAAGTCTCATGGTTCCCGTCTGCCAAGACTTTGGCTCAATCACTTGTACTTGTTTTAGTCTATAAAAAGGTTGAACACAACTTAAGTTCAGCCCGACGCTCTTTCTGGATTGCTTCACCAGTTCACTAGAAGTGGATCTCCTTGGTAGATTTCACAATGTCTTTAGTTCAGAGTTCAGTGCTTACTGGTCTAGGCGCACTTGTCGGACCACATGGTCCACCAATCGCAGGTTGCGCAACCAGGATCCCCAGGCTCTGCAGCCCACACAGGTTCTTCTATACCTGCTCCTGTGTGCACCGTTACTTTCACTTAATTGCTCTTTGTTGGCCTCTTGCTTTTACATGCAAATCCACACATTTCTGGGTTCTCCTTGTTAGCCGCTTGGCTCTGCCATAGTGTGTCACATATCTCTTGCCAGTCTTTGACCTTGCCGCACTGCATTTAGTCTTACAGTTCACTTTGCAGTGGTTTTACTGATGTCTCACAGCTGTATGGCACCGTTGCACTTCTATATGTAACTTTCACATGGGCATTTACTCCTCGATAGTTCCTTGCTTTGCACATAGAAGTTTTACTCCATTTTACATTATAAGCTTGATTGCAAGTTTTCCTTTGGTTCGGTATCCAGTAGGCACTTGGTATGTTTAATTTCAGCTTTCTACTCAGTTCGGTATTCAATATATATGTATTTTGCTAAATTTCAGGTTTTCATTCAGTTCGGTAAATGTTACCTCACACACGAAGTGCCTTTCCTTGACACACACCAGTCTCTGGCTTTGCGAGTCAGCAGCTCCAGCTGCTTCCGTCTTCTTCGGCGGTCGACGAGCTAGCTTCTGCAAGCCCCCCTCGTTTACCGGGACTTAACCTGCACATTCTGATTGCTCTGCTGCCTCTGGACGGACGCGGACAGCGTCCCGCTTCCTTCTATGTTTCCAAAGCTCCGGCTGCTCTTCTACGGAGGCTCCCTCGCTGGGCTGCTGGCCGGCATCCTGGCTCCTCCACAGGTCCCACCATGGCTGCCTCCTGCGAAAGCAGGTTCCTTGCTGGTCCTCTCCCACAGGCCTCACTGTTTCTCCTTGTTAAGGAGAATTCTCATTTCTGTGGTAATTCCCTTACACCCAAGAGACCCCCAGCTCTTTTGCTGGACATTAGTACCTTTTAATTTTAACCCTGGAGTGTTTGAGCCTTTTGTCTCACTCTCGCATGTGTTTTGACCAGATTTGCATTTTGTGTTTCCTTTTGTTTTTGGAGTCTAACAAACTCCATAGGCATCTACTTTTTGTATGGTAACACACAGCACCTTCAGTGCAGTGTCATAGAGAAATCCTTTAGATTTCTCATGATGTTTAAATACCTTTTTCTTGGCTGAACTACCGTTCCCAAAAATAGTAAAGTGAAATTGACTTTACTTACCTTTTCTCTTTGTAGGTTCAGCACACACCATCTTTTTCGGAGTGCTGGGGCTTTATTGGTAGCCCCCTTTTCTACCTACTCGTGTAACATTTTTTATGTTACCCTCGCTACTTTAAATGGCTGGTGGAAGTGGTTTAATTGTCCTACCCATGTGCTTTTCTACCGCAGGCTGAATCATCAGCTGCATTATAGCACCCATCGGTGACCATTGTGTCAAAATGGCCCTGGTCTTCTTTTTTTGCCATTTCTTGTTTGTGAGATCTTTCTTTGGTTTAACTCTACGCACCAAACCAGGTTTGAGCCCTTTGTTCGTTTTGCCTTTGACAGGCTTCGGTACTGAAACCCGCATCTCGCTCCAGTGTGTTTGGAAGGGTAGGAAGTGAGGCAGGTGCCAGAAACTCCCCTGTCCATTGTCTCCAGGGAAACCTGAATGCACCCAGTCCCGATTGGCTTGCTGTCCTTATAGGACAGTGACCCTACTGTTTGAGTGACAGCTAGGCTGTGCATGAATGGGAGAAACCTGCTTAAAAGGCAAGGGTTTTGGGAATGAAGATAGTCGACCACTGGATAGAACAACCCGACGAAGAAACCGTGATCAAAGTTTGCTGCATCCTCCTGGACCGTTGATCAGCCCGGTGAAGCCCTGCAGCTGTGCTGAAACTCCTTTTTCTAATCGACAAGAGAAGCTCCGCAAGGGACGACTTATTCACTTGGGTTAGTGGGACCAACTAATTGCGAGAGGAACATTGCTGGAAGACCTTCCCCGAATGGTTGTACTTCTTTGCTGCTGCAGGATCCGATAGCCAGGGGTCGAGAAATCCTTAGTCGAATGCGACGCCTTTAATCTGGGCAGAAGCTCCAGGAGTCTCCTCAGGACCCCCCAGAAGCAGGACGCCCCAAGCTCCAGTCGGGACTCAAGTAGTGAAGGAAGCCCAACCGGTGTCCAAGATCCACGGTGATGCTGTTTACCGAGTGCTGAAACTGCGAAGTGCTGCTGATCCGAAAAGAGCCCGTAGCTGCTGCCGACCATCAAATTGCTGCCACTGGAGTCCCTAGACGTCCTCCCTCTTGTCCCCATGACTGAGGCCCTGGAACACAGGATATGCATCGCTGCAACCAGGCAGAAGCCAGCTGGACCACTCTTCTTCTAACCAAAGGTACTGTTCTTACTTGGGGTACTTACCTCAGTGTCTGTAGCTTTGCTCTTCTCAGTTGAGACTTGCAGTAACTGCTATTCTAGAGATGATTGTAGCTCTAACTTTCACAAGTGTAACAGCTTGTGACCCTACAGTGATTTTTCTTCAACAAACTGTCTAACTTTGTGCAAGACTTTGATTTTCTAAGAAGTACCTCAGCTCCATAGACTGTGTTCCAGTTGACTTTGGCTATCCTGGCTCCCTGCAGACTCTTAAATTCCATTTGACTTTGATTCTTACTGTCCCTCATAGGTGTTGGTGGTTTTAAACTAATATTGCTGGGAAAGGTTTTTATCTAGACTTCATTGGAAGATTTAAAGTGCTCACATACTCTTAGAACCTGTTTAACCTTTTTCCTTCCTCTAACCTTTCCTTTCTACAAAACCTCAGAATCCAAAAGTATACAAGTGATGTATAAATGCCATTACTGTTCTAGTTAGTGAAGTCACCCCAGGGTGTATGAAGCATCTCTAAAGAGTATCTACTTGTTTTGTGGTGATTCTGAGAAATTATTTTGAAGTGTATTTGATTGTTTCATAGATTTCCCTTTTCAAAGAATGCTTATTTAAAAACTACAGTTGAATAAATAATTATTTTAACTAGAAACCTTGAGTGTAAGTGTTACTTGACTACTTGTATTGGTGGATTTCATTGCTACAGCTCACATTGAACCCTCTTGAGCTAAGCCCGGCTCAGTCACACTACCAACTTGTGTAGTACAGGCCTATACCAATAGGTGGGTTACTAAATCAATTCTTGCCTAACACTACCCACATCGCCTGCTAAATACAATGTGAGTAAAACACCAATAACTCCATATCTCTCCTATTTGTTTGGAAACACTGGGACGAGGTGGCTGAATGGAGCAATGAAGATCCTTGAAAGGGAAAAGCACAAAGCGTGCTTGCTAGAGACAGTTTTTCCTGGAGTCCAACTAAGGGCTTAAAAAAACATATCTGAGGCAGTACAAAACTCCACTCTTTGTATAAGGCTGTACCACCTGAGAACATTTGATAGCGTAGACAGAGCAGCGAGGCTCATCTTAGGAGGTAGAGAGGGCTGTAGATGGGTACAAAGAAATTGTAGCATACATATATGGTCCAAAGAAACACTATGTATTGTTAACAATAAATGGGTTATTTAAATACAAGTAGGTCAAGATAAATCTTGGGAAAGGTAAGTACTATCACATATCATATAAACTCAATTATAAAAACCAACTCAATACTTATGGTATTCAAACCAAAGCATTAGATTACATTAATCAGTTAAGGTGAGTCAAACCTAATAGTTATAAATTCAGAATAGCAATCTGCTGTTCTTCGAGAATAGGACTTGGTTAGTTACTTTTCGATTACAATTAGTAATTTAAGGGTCAGGTCATAACGTGTTATTCAATTACATAAGCACTTAACAAACCAACCCTGTTACAAGTACACACCTTGCAACCAGTATAACCTACTTCTAACTAGAATGAATATAGTTATACACCAATGTTACTTTTCAGAACACAGTTCAGATGGAGTAACTTCACTTGTTTACTACCTGGAGGCATAAAGCTACTCAAGGATAAGTATGCACACAGTGAAACAATTTACAAGTTCCCCGAAGCAATTCAGGGAAAGCACAAACCAGCAGGTGAGTAATTTACCATATATTCCAACCACACATGGAGTGACTTCTGTCAGGCAAGTAAGAGCACTCAATTGAATTAACTCTGCAATATTACAGCTATTCAAGTTCAGGAAGTAACCTATTACACTTTTCAGAGGTGCTATAAGCAACTCAAATACAAGTATCAACTCTAAGACTGTTTTAGATCTGTATAAAGCAGATCAGGGAAAGCAAAACCCAATGGTACACTTTAAGAAAGACCATCTGTTATTCAGGGTTGGTAACCCTATTGGTAAGATTTTACACCCATTCACTTTAGAATTCAAAAAACAGTACCAACACACATTACTTTTCAGAAGGGGGCGGGGGACACACCATTCAAAGTACGTTACTGCTACACTTTTTAAAGGAGCAACCAGCAACTTAAAATTAAGTATTAACTTTTAGACACTTTGTAATGCATTCTGTTGCGGAGATACGAGCTCATTTACAACTAAGTACTTTTACACTTGTTATATTTTCAAGACCGACTCCTTATCAAAGTCCTGCGCTAGTCTATAGCATGAGTTTTCTCGGCAGAAGAGGGACCCTTGTGGTCTAGGTGCCAGCTGTAGGCAGGTCAGGCTGGGGTTCAGTTGCAGGAAAGTCAGACTACTAGAGGATTTCTTCTTGTAAGTATTCACTTTAGAGTTGGCCAAAAGTGTTCAGGGACTTACCATAAGGCTCCCTATATGCATTCCAGCATTAGTCCTGGGGTGAATGGTATAGGCAAACTCCCAACGACACGGATAACCCACGCAGCCTCATAGGATTCACACAAGACTCAAGGTCAGTATTGCCCAAGCCAACACAGTACCATGGGAGAAAAGAAGAGATTCTGTGTGGATGCCTTCAGTATGCAGCAGCACAGGATCTGGTCCTTGGGTTCTTGGTCTGGAGACTGAAGAAATGGACACTGAAGGAAAACTGGCAGTCGTCATCAACAAAGGATTCTTTTCAGATTCTCGTGGCTCTGTGGATATGGAGCCTTTTAACAAGTGCCAGTGGAAGACCGAATATCGCCGTCGGATTCTCTTCACTCTCTCTGTCCTGCATTTTGGTGAGGAGACTTCAGGGATTCATATTGTCTCTCTGCAGGTCCAGCAGGAGTCCACCAAAGTTTCAATGGGATTTGGACTTTGGAATCCCATGCACTGCACTCAGGCTCGAGGTCCCCTGGTATTGGCATTTTGCAGCCCAGGAACGTCGCAACACGTTGAGGAATGTTTCGTTTTGCAAGACTTCTCGAGACTAGTGGATCTCACCAGCCTGTGGGTAATGGTCGTCTCATTCAGGACCCCAGGTTGATTGGAAGGAAGGGTTACATCAGGCTCTAGTTACACAGCAGGCTTTCTGGTCACTGGAAATTGCTTTTTCTTCATCTTCCTCTTTGGATTCAGCTCCAGTAGTTGACTTGGCAGTAGCTTCCAGGTTTGGAGTATTTATCAGGAACTACAGCACAGCTTCTGTAACTCTCACTGCAGTTTACAGAATGGGACGGGGTGTCTGTCCAATCAGGACAGCCAGCCCCACAGTGGGAACAGGTTCTTTTCAGGCAAAGTGAAAGACAAAGGGCTGCTGAGTTTTTGACTCCTTCGCTTCCTGCCTTCCCAGAAACTCTGGGGCCTATGCAAGGAATACAAAGGATTCCTGCTTAAGACAAAACTTCAACCAAGGTCTTTCCCATCTAGATTGGGTGAATAGGACCTAGGAAACAAGCAAATGAAAAATGGCAAAAAAGGAGCCCACCATTCTTGCAGAATGGTGACCCTCCTGTGCATTACCTAGGCTGTTTTGACAGCCTTACGAGTAATAATGACAGTCATGAACCTAGTTTCACTGCTGTTAAACAGGTTTGTATGAAGTAACCATGTGGGAGACTACACCAGCCTTGTCCTCTTGGGAATAGATGACCCAACTATTGTGTATAAGTCTGTACTACACAAATTGGTAGAGTGACTGAGCAGCCAGACTTATCTCAAGATGGGTAAATGTGAGCTGTTGAGATGTAACATAGAGATTCACAGTGACAAGTATTCAAATAACACTTATACTCAAAGTTTTGTAGTACAAATAAAATTATTAACAATCAGTTTTAAAATAAGCCTTCTTTAGAAAGGGCAATATACAACAATAAAATACACTTCCTCAGATTTAAGTTAAGCAAGTAGATAGTCTTTGGGTCAGTTGGTCCCATTAACCCAATGGAAGAAGTTGTCCGTTTCAGGCTTTTTGGAGCTTCACCAATGCAGCAGGGCTTTACCGGGCAAACCAGCGGTCCAGGAGGGTGCAGTAAGGTTCTCTTCCAGTTTCTTTCTTCGGATTCTTCGTCCAGTGGTCGACTCTGCCTTCTGTTCAAGAAACCTCGCCTTTTATGCAGGTTTCTCCCATTCAGGCACATCCTAGCTGGCACTCCCACAGCAGGGTAGCTGTCCTCCAAAGACAGCCGGCCAGCCAATCACCTTCAGGTGCATTCAGGTAACCAGGGAGACTAAGGCGTTAGGCAACGTTTGTATGCAGTACCCTTTGGGACCACTACACACAATTAGGACTACAGGTGTAAGCAAAACCGACCTTTGGTATAAGTCTGTACTACACAGTGTTGGTAGCGCAGCTGAGCAGCCAGGCTTATCTCAAGAGGGGAATGTGAGCAGTAATGATGTTACACAGAGGTCTACAATCACAAGTGTTAAAGTGAACTCTTACACTCAAGGTTGTGTTGATAAATACTTATTAATGTATGTATCTGTCATTTATGAAACATTCATAAGAAGGAGGCAATATAATCACACACAAATATACTTCAATACTAATTCAGAATACTTTTCAAGAGGAGTAAAAAGACATTTTAGTGCAAATACTTTGAGTTCACCAGTAGTTAATTCAATAGGCTAGGCCAAAGTCATTGGTCTAGAGTCTTGTATAGGATAAAGTGGTTCTGGTAAGTAAACGGTAAAATCTCTGCACAAGTTCTTGGAAGTAGTTTGTAAAAAGTATCATATGTTGGGTCACAAGCTGATTAGGCCTGCGAGTTGCGAAAGTTTTAAGCACTTTCACTGCGAGAGGTAAGTACTCTCTGATTTCACAGTACCTTATAAATGAAGACAAAGATGCAGCTGAAGACTTCTGTTCTGCAGATCTCGCTGTTCCTGGGGCTCAGTCGTGGGACAAGAGAGAGGACGTCGGGGGACTCCTGCACTTCACAGGGACTGGTCCAAAAGCTGGCACTTGGCAAACTTCAATTCTGGTAGCTGTAGTAAAGCACACAAACTGGTGTCCCTCTCCCTGGTTATTCAAATTCCTGCAGCACTCTGAGGAAAGGGCAACCAGTTTCGAGATTGGTATCCAGGTGGCTTACTGTCGAGTTGATTGGTCCCACCAACTCAAAGGGACAAGTCGTCCTTGTAGGGGCTTCTCCGTCGAAGTGAACTTAGCGATTCACACCTGCAGCAGGGCTTCACCGGGCAAACCAACGGTCCAGGAGTTGCAGCAGCCGTCCTCTTCAAGCTCGTCTTCGGTTCTTTCGTTCCAGTGGTCGACTCTGCCTTCCAAGACACGAGACTCGCCTTTTATTCAGTTCTCTTCCATTCATTCCAGCCTAGCTGTCACTCACCCAGAAGGGTGGCTGTCCTTGCCAGACAGTCAGCCAATCACCACAGAGTGCATTTGGTCTCCTAGGAGACTAAGCACAGGGAGTTTCGGGCACCTCCCTCACTTCCTGCACATCGCAGACACTCGGGCACCAGAGGCGGTCTTCATTCCTGAAGCCCGCCAAAGGCGAATTAACAAAGGAACAAAACCTGGTTTGGCGTGCAGAGCAAAACTCTAGAAGGACCTTTCCACAAAGAAATGGTGAAAAAAGAAGACCTGGACCTGTTTTTTCCGAGGGGGCTCAGGCGCCATCCTGAAAAACATGGCTCCCGTGATTTAACACTACCGATGTTTGCGATCGGGAATAATCATGGTAGTTTGTTGTAAAACCACTGCCACCAGCCGTTCTGAGGGGGAAGGATTGCATTTGACTGCTACGTGAGTTTCTAGACAGAGGGGATACTAAGTAACCCTTTCCAGCACTCCATTGTAAGATATAATGGGCTGGGTCTAGGAATTTAAAAGACTAGTAAAGTCAATTTCACTTTGCTTACTCTGGGAAACAGTAGTTTATCCCAGAGAAGGTATTTAAACCTTGGGAAAGCCTGGCAAGGTTTCCCTGTGCCACTGCACTGAGAGTGCTGTGTGACACAAATGAAAAGATGATGCCTATGGAGTTTGTTAGACTCCATAATCAAGGAAAACAAACACAGAAAACACATTGATTGGAAAAGTTCAAAGTCCCAAAGTTTTGCAAAAGAGCTGGAGGGCTCTAATGTGGGAGGAATTGGCACATTTTGAGAATTCTCCCTAACATAAGGCCAGTGAGTTCCGGGCATCTCCCTCTATTCCTTCCCTGCTAGACACACTGGAGCCGGACGTGGGCTTCAGTAGTGACGCCCGCCAATGTCAAAATGAACAAAAGGGTGAAACCAGGTTGGTGCACAGAGTAAAACCCAAGAAGACCACAAGTAAGAAATGGCGAAAAAAGATGACCGGCCCATTTTGACCAAATGGACACCCATGGGTGCAATACTGCAGCTGAGGATTAAGTCTGCGGTAAAAACGCACAGTGGTAGGAAAATTAAACCACTGCCACCAGCCATTAAAAGTAGTGAGGCTAACATAAAAAAAATGTTACATGAGTAGGTAAGCTGAGGGGTATACTAATTAACCACCCATTACATCCACATAAGATGGGCTGTACTGGACCTATATACGAAAAACTGATAAGTAAAGTCAATTTCACTTTACTACTCTTGGGAACAGTAGTTTACCCAGTAGAAGGTATTTAAACCTTGAGAGAAACCCAAAGGACTTTGTGCCACTGCACTGATGGTGCTGTGTGTCACAATACAAAATGTGATGCCTATGGAGTTTGTCAGACTCCAAAACCACAAGAAACAGAGTCCAAATCAGATCAAAAATACATGAGAGAGTGAGAAAAAGGTCGCACTCACTGCAGGATAAAAATTAAAAGTCCTAAGGTCCTGCAAAAGAGCTGGTGGTCTCTAAGGTAGAAGGGATTTGGTACATAAATGAGAATTCTCCCGAACAACTGCCACCAGCCATTCAAGTAAACTTGCAATTGTAACAATCTTACAAGGTAAGTAAAGAAAGTGATATATTGTATCCCCCGAGCACTCCACATAAAGTCTGTTGTGTTGGCTCACTTAAATAAAAATAAAGGGGATGGGAATCACACTTTACTTCTTGAACAGTAGTTCACCCAAGAGATAGTAAGAGAAATTGAAAAGGGAAGCCCCAAGGGCCTAAGCCCAAATGTTATAGGAAACTATAACTCAAATCGCACACTATGGAGAGACATAAAAAGGTCTCCCATAATAACAGTAAAAGACTAGATGAGAGGGGACAACGATTCCCTCTTACCAAGGGACACAGGAAAATAATTACCAAGTCCAAGCAAAAAGTTCTGGGGTTGACGCATGTCAGGAAGAGTGTTCACATTTATGAAAATCTTATCCAACAGCGTTTGACAGGACTCCCATCGGTCTACAAAGATTGTTGAATGCCCTCGACAAGTATATGAAATTAAACGACCTGGTGGTAAACCCTGATAAATCTAAGATTGTAATTTTTGAGCGGAAAGGCCTCAAAGAAACAAAATATCGGTGGTCAATTGGCAGTAACCAGATACCGGTGGTAAAAGAAGTAACGTATCTGGGCATTACTGTGTATGCGACCCCTACAGTTGGGATGCAGTATGGTGAAATCCTGGCTAAAGGGATACAACTAATAGCCCAGATGAAGAAGATTGTTAGCCTTTATGGTAAATTTTCCATTATGCCTGTTATAAACTTCTATGTGGCCAAAGTAATCCCTGTACTATTGTACGGAATTGAGGCCAAACCTTTGCTGTGGTCAATGGACTGGCAAAAAATAGAAGGTTATATCTGGAAACAGGTATTAGGATTGCCTAAAGGATTACATACGATAACACTCGGATATGAGCTAGGATTAAAATCTTTAAAATACGCAGTTGATTGGAAACTTCTTTCTTTATATAGGTCAATTATTGTGCCAATGACTAATACACTATACGGAAATCTCCTAGAAAATATGAATCTTGATTCCTCATTAACTTTGATAGAACTCAAAAAGACGGCAGAAAACCTGCTGACTTATTGTGAATCAGATAACTTAACACTCAGCTCAAACCCACCGAAAGTCAAGAAGTCCTTATCTTTGAGAGATTGGATCTCAACAGGGGATATGGTGAGATCATCCTCTATTCCTGAAGGGTTTTTTAAGTACGGGAAAAAACAGGGTATTGTACCAAGATACTTAATGAAGTTCCCAAACCCAAAAGGAAGACAAAACTTTATGCGGGTACGGTTAAACTTGATTAAAACTGGATCAGTACTAACCAAATGGGGAGTCACTGAAGGGGCCCGGAGTCTATGCACGGAATGCTCAGATTTAAGCAAACAAACCCTAGAGCACCTGCTAAGATTCTGTAAAGGCACTTGGGAAATTAGGGTGGAACATTTAGGGAATTCAGTTGGGTCATTGGATAGACTATCCGCTGACGCTTTCTGGGAAAGAATGATTGCGGGCCATGAAACAAAATTGACCCTAAAGATTTTAAGGGTTTTGAAATTGACAGGTTTTATATCGTCAGAATACTGTTAATTGATTGTTGAAGTAAGGGGGAAAACTGTTTTATAGGAAAATTAGATATTGATGTGATGAATTCAATTTTAATATGCTAATTTTATAAGATTGTGATGAATTAGTTTTAAATGTTATCTAGATATAATTTATAATGTGATGTTTGTATGTATATACCTTTTGTTTTTGAATGTGTAAAAAAACCCAAATGTGGTTATATCACAAATAAATAAAAAAAAGTAGTCATTATGAGTATTTGATGAGTGGCTGAGATGCTGCCTCGCGGAGTTCAGTGAAACCAAGAATGCTGAGAAGGAAGGAAAGTGAGAATGAGATCTGAGGAGGACATCCTTGACACGCTGCCCGATGCAACCTTCTGGGCAAACTCGGGCTTGTCTGTTCCCTGGGAATGATTTCCCGACCGAGAAAAGAAACAACTGGGCCCGAGAACCCAGTCTCAGGCTTAAAGCTAAGCGAGAAGCAAGCAGCAGAAACAGCTGGGCCCGTGAACCCAGATGCAGGAGGAAATCCGAGCGCGAAGTAAGCCGTAGGGAAGCCGCTGACTGCAGAAGGCACCCAAACGCCACCGACCATAAAGGAGGAATCACCTCCCTGATTGCCGTTCCCCAGTGAAACAGATATGCAGGTGCAGGTCCTGGAGGTCATGGGAAGCCCTGTGGCAACAAAAGTGAACTGTTTGCGGGTCGAGGGACCCCAGGAGAGAAGTCAAGCCAAATAAAGCATACCCAGGCTTGGCAAAGAGGTGACCCAAGTCGTAACGGAAATAGGTCATCATTAATACTCCTACATCCCATCGCTTTTCCTCCTTACTTATGGGACATTCCTCCGTCCTGTGGGATGGGACACGAGCACTGTGTAAAAGCATCAAAATTTTGCAAAAATGTTAGTCCTTCCTCTCTTTTACGCGGGGTACTGCACGCGGCCGTAACCCTGCCCATCTCAGCTCCGCATCGCCCATCAGTCCTTTTCTCAGCTCGTTCGAGACGCACTTAGCATCTGTGGAAGTTTTTTTTCTTCCAGCTTCCTCCTCACTGGCTCTCGCTTGCGATCGCGTGATAGTCTATGCCTTTGCAGCTAGACTTTACGAATTGTTCTTTCTTTCAGCAAAGTTTCGCTAGGGCGGATCCCCATCCTCTTTGTTTGGAGTGTTTGGATCCTGACCACCGGTGGGACTCGTGTTTTTATTGCGATTTCCCTTTCAGTCCGGGCGCTCCGTCGGTTAGAGTGGTGGGAGGATGTGTTTCAGCGCACCACTCCTACGCATTTCCAATCCTTCCTCGACGAGAAGAAAAAACGCCCGGTAAATTCTTTGCTTTTTAGGGCACCCAGGCCAGGGGACTCCTTTCCGGGGTCTTCCCGATCTGGGAGAAGCGTTAAAGGCTCTTTTCCCGGGTGTGCACTGAGGTGCCGTCTGGGCCTAAAAAGTGTACCAGAGTTTTCTCCGAGGGTCTCCGTAAGAGGCCGGTTGATACTGGATCACAATCCGAGGCCCCTCCTGTGGGGGCTGTTTGTAGACCTAGCTCTACTGAGTCGTGGGTTACCGGAGCTCGCTCCGAGGCCTTCTTGTTTGGAGCTTCCCTCATTTGTACCGGGGTGCTCCTGAGGCCTCGGCTGGGCTTGTAGGTATCGGACAGAAGTTCGAGGACCGGCGTGCAGAGGCTTCTACCAGACGTGGGTCCAAGGTCCCTCGTTTAGAGGCTAAGGTGACCAACAGTTCTGAGAGGCCTATTAAGGCCTTGTCGGTGAAAGGTGTTCCTCGTCGTTCCCGCTCTTGCGGTGACCCCAGATCTGTTGAGGGGCAAGGAGTGAGGTTTCGGACCGTAATTCCTCTTTTACCCGTAGCCCCGAGGTCCTTCCTGCGAATGCTAGTTTGGCTATTAGGATGTCACAAAAACATCCTAGGCCACACAGTACCGGCTAGGCCGAGGTTCCTTGTGTTAAGGCTAAAATGAAGACCCCTGACCCACTTGTGGGGACCCCTGCCTCACTTCCACACGTGTCGCAGTTCCGCTCAGGTGCCGACAACCCTTAGAACTACGCCATCGGCTTAAGCCGTAGGGGGTGCTCTTGCAGGTGAACACAAGTTTCCTTGTGCACACCCGTTTCATCCAGTTTGACTGGAACGCTCGGATGCCTCTACCGCACAATGTCTCACTGCCGGCGGCATCAGTGCCCTTGATTTATGTGGACAACAGCGGGGAAGGGCCCTCTTGGCAACCCTCTCCCTTGTGCCCTTGGAATTACCCTCTTCATTAGAGGCTTCCTCCTGTCATGCCTAAGACATCGCCGGAGGACGCCTTTTTCGGCAAGTTCCAAAAACCTATGCGTTCCGACCCCATGAAGGAGTACTTTAAGGGCCTGTTTAGGGAGATATGTCCGCCTGCGCCAACGATCCAGGCTACTCTGCCTGTGCCGCCTCTGGTGCTGCCTTTACCGGCTCAGCCTCCCCCTACTCTTCCGCCTCCATTGTCCCCAGTGGACAAGGTGATTGTGGTGCCGGATGTGACTGAGCCTGATCCGGACTTATTGGATGATGTACAGGGCGATCAGGACAGCAAGACCAGCCCCGCTCTATCAGAGCTTTTCACGACCGGGTGCTGGACATGTGTCTGTCTGGATGTTCCAGTACCTGAGGCACCCGCTCCACAGGAGGGCGTGCTTTCGGGGGCGTTCACCTTGTCTCCTTCGGAGCGTACCGGCTTGTTTTTGCAGAAGGACGTTTTGGCCGAGGTCTGTAGAGTATGGGAGAACCCACACTCTAGACTGTCAATAAGAAAATTGACACGCGCTATAGGCTTCACTCTTCAGAAGAGGTGGCTTTAGCGTCATGTACACCCCCCTCCTCCACGGTCATGGCTACGACCACTTTGCAGTCCAGACCTGCGGCATCCTCCACTTCGACGGCTACACAGGTCTTGGGCAAAGAGGATAAACTTGACTCCCTTGGGAGGAAGAATTTAGCTAACTCAGCTCTGCAACTGAACTGGTGTTAGCGGGGGCGAATATGAAAATGTGGAAAGGTCTGTCAGAGTTTGAGGAATTTATCCCTGCTGAAAAGCTTGAGGACTTTAAGGCGGGCTTGTCGGGTGCAAGGGTCCTGACTCAGGATCTGCTGGAAGCGGCGGCTCATCACGTCGACACTTCGGGCCGAGGCCTTATGCTTGGTGTGGATACTTCTCGTCAGGCTTGGCTGCACGCTACCAAGTTCTCTAAGGAGGTGCAGGATAAGGTTTTGGATCTGCCATTTGACGGCAAGGAGCTTTTTCATTCCACAACGGATGTGGAGCTGACCAAAACAAAGGATAGCACCCAGACTGCCAAGTCCTTGTCTGTCCTGGTGAAACCACCTTTTAGGACACAGACTGTTGTCACAGTCCCGGTCCTCTTCTGGCTTTAGGGGGTTTCTGGACCGAAAATCCTGCAGCGTCGATACCCCTTTAGGGAATTCCCGCCGGAGGCAGCAACAGTGTCGATATTTCTCCCGCTCATCAGCCTCCTCCTCAGGTTCAGGTGGTGCCGCCACCAAGAAACCAGCAAAATGAGGGTTATCTGTGCTCACACGAGACCCCGGTGGGAGGACGCATTGCATCTCATTGGGAGGCGTGGCAGACCATTACCGAAGACCGTTGGGTCTTGTCAGTTGCTCGGGTGGGCTTCCGCTTACCCCTACTCCTTCCACTTCCCCCACCCATCAATCCTCCTTTCCAGCAGTCGGCGTTGCCCTCCCTCAAGGCCGAGATCCAGAAGTTGCTGGATCTCAGAGCGGTGGAACCCGTTCCCATAGGGGAGCGAGGGGAGGGCTTTTACTACCGACAGTTTAAGGTGCCCAAACCCAACCAGGCTGGCCTGCGCACCATTCTAGACCTTTCCCAGTTCAATCTTTTCCTACCCCAAGAGAAATTCAAGATGATCACGCCTGGTTCGATAAGTTCCTCTTTACAGATGGGCGATTGGCTCAGCGTGGTGGACCTTCACGATGCATACATGCCTATTCTGATCTGGAGTCCACACCGGAGATACCTGCGTTTCTCTGTGGGAGAGAAGCATTTCCAGTTCCGAGTGCTTCCTTTTGGCCTCAGCTCAGCTCTGCGTGTCTTTACGAAGATGTCGGTGATTGCAGCTTATCTTCGTCTGCAGGGTATCCATGTGTATCCCTATTTGGACGATTGGCTGTTGGTCAGCCCCTGCCCGCTGAAAGCCACGTGCAATCTTCAGTCTCTCCTCCAGCTCCTGTTCCATCTTGGGCTGTTGGTGAACTGGCGGAAATCTTCCATGACGGTCTCTCATGACTTGATCTTCCTGGGTTTTCGCTGGAACACGTTAGACTGCAGAGTTTACCTGACCGGGGACAGAATGGTGGATCTGTTGGCCACGTGTCAGATATTTGCGCAGTCAGAGAGCATGTCGGCCTGGTGGTTCCAGAGGCTTCTGGGCCTCATGGTCTCGTGTGTACTGGCTCTTCCTCTTTCTCAACTCAAGATGAGGCAGACTCAAATGGCTCTTCGGAGCTCTTGTCGTCAGGCGGTGGATCCGGACACCAAGATGGTTTTGATTCCGTTTTCCATGAGAACGGACCTGGTGTGGTGGCCGTCTCTCAGCAACCTGTCGGTAGGTGCAGGGTTTCAAGACCCCGCCCCGTTGGTGACGGTCACAACGGACTCCTCCCTCCTAGGGTGGGGTGCGACGATCTTCAGGCCTTGGATCTTTGGTCGCCCCAGGACAAGCTTGTTCACATAAATCATCTGGAGCTTCTGCCGATTTTCCTTTCGCTCAAGGCATTCGGGCCGGTCATTGCAACAAGGTGGTCCGTATCCGCACGGACAATGTTGTGTGAATGTATAACATTAACAAGCAGGGGGGCAAGAAGTCTGCTCCTCTTGTGGATCTGTCCATCCAGATTTGGGAGTGGGCAGTTCGGCATGGTGTCTGGATGGTAGCAGTACACATCCGGGGCCAGCTGAGCGTCACGGCGGATGCCCTCAGTCGGCAGACAATGGTCAGCTACGAGTGGTAATTGAAAGAGAAGATCCTCTCACAGATATTCCAGTGTTGGGGCACTTCGGAAGTGGACCTCTTTGCAACATCGGCAAACAAGAAACTTCCTCTATATGCCTCCAGAAATGGGTCTGGGAGCCTCCTCTCTGGGGGATGCTCTTGAGATTCCTTGGCACAACATGAGGGCCTATGCTTTCCCACCTCTGCCTCTGATTCATCAGACAATTTGCAAGCTGAGGAACAAGATGAACTGTTCTCTCCTGCTCATAGCCCTGTGGTGGCCAGCCAGGTTCTGGTTCTCAAAGCTTCAGCATCTGTCGGTGTGTCCACCGATCAGGCTACCGGTGAGTCCCGATATGCTTCACCAGAACGATCGTCAGCTGTGACACCCCTCCCCACAATCATTCAGCTTGGCGGCATGGTGCCCGAGTTCAGGTCTTTAGAGCATCTCAACCTGTCGGCTGATAACATGTGAATAATTCAGGCAGCCAGGAAGCCCTCAACGAGGTCTCAGTATAAGAGCAAGTGGCTTCGGTTCCGTCACTGGTGTTTAGCCTCACAGCTGGACCCCAGGGTGGCTACGATTGACACAGTGCTGTCCTTCGTGTCTCACCTAGCAGAATCGGGCGTTCATGTTCTGTCTTGCAGAATTTATCTTTCACCGATAGGCGCCTACCTGTCTACGGACCAGTAGACACAGATCTGGTGATTAGGAGGCACTTTGCAGGCTTGATGCATCTTTATCCCCCGGTTCGCAAACCGCATCCGACGTGGGATCTGAATGTGGTCCTTACCGCGTTTTGCCATAAACCATTCAAACCTATGGCTACGGTGGACCTTAAGCACCTTTCGTGGAAGGTGTCTTTTTTGGTTGC
This sequence comes from Ambystoma mexicanum, assembly GCF_040938575.1. NCBI lineage: Eukaryota > Metazoa > Chordata > Amphibia > Caudata > Ambystomatidae > Ambystoma > Ambystoma mexicanum. The sequence goes on from NC_090937.1 coordinate 303,652,622, forward strand.
TGTTACTTCAGCAAGGCATGTGATTGAGCTCCAGGCTCTGTCGGTGGAGCATCCCTTCTTGGTTTTCCACAAGGATAAGGTGGTCCTACGGACGAATCCCTCTTTCCTGCCAAAGGTGGTTTCTGATTTCCATCTAAATCAGTCAATCTCCCTACTGGTCTTCTTTCCAAACCCTGCTTCAGAAGCAGAAAGGGTTCTACATTGATTGGATGTTAGAAGGGCTCTTAAGTTCTATTTGGACAGAACATCTGAATTTAGGAGCTCTTCTCAACTTTTAGTGACCTTTGGTAACCCACAAGGTAGATGGGCCTCTAAGGCGACTATCTCCAGATTGATCGCGGCTTGTATTTCGGAGGCTTACACTGTTCAGGGTCTGCAGCCTCCTAAAGGTATTCATGCGCACCTGGTGCGGGGCAAGGCAGCTGCGGTTGCCTTTCAGAAATATGTCCCCTGGGAGACCATCGCAAAGGCGGCTACATGGGCCTCCCGATCGGCTTTTTGTAAACATCATTGTCTAGACCTGAGCTCCAGATCTGATGCTCAGTTTGGCCAGGCTGTGCTGAAGAACCTTTTTCAATAAGGGGTTTTCCATCCACCCGTAGTTCCTGTGAGAAGTGCTTGGGAATCTCCGATAAGTATGGAGGAAAGGGGATGGGACGTCGGAGTATAACCAGGTTACTCACCGTAGTGACCACATTACTCCTAGTCCATATGCCCGCCGTCCCCTCTAATAAGGTTCCTCTATTATTGCTTAAAGGTCTCTGACCTTGCGATAGAAAAGGACTGATGGGCGATGCGCGGGGCGGAGCTGAGATGGGCGGGGTTACGGCTGCGTGCAGTACCCCGCGTAAAAGAGAGGAAGGACTAACATTTTTGCAAAATTTTGATGCTTTTACAAAGTGCTCCGGTACCGTCCCACAGGACGGAGGAGTGTCCCATAAGTATGGAGGAAAGGGGACTATGGACTAGAAGTAAGGTGGTCACTACGGTGAGTAACCTGGTTATACATTTACGTCCGTCCCCTTTCCTCCATAATGTATGGGCGTCCCTTCCAAGGGACGGGAGACAGAACCTTTTTCACCAGAAAAAAACGTCTTCCCCTTTAAATTTATAGGCACGCTGGGGTGCGGCCCAGGGAGCATGCACTGCCCTGACTCTGCCCTCCGGCGCCACACCCCAGTCACCTTTTCCGCGTTGACTGGAACAGGCTGAATTGATCAGCGCTCCTGGGTTTGGTTTCGGCCATGTAATTCCACACGCGGCTGCTTCGTTGTCTTTTTTGTATTTTCTATCATTCAGGTACTCAATCCTCAGGCATCACATTCCTCCCCGGCGCATGTCAACTTCTACAGGGTTCAGCAGGTGTCCATACTGCAACAGGCTCTTCCCAACTTCAGACCCCTATGCCCTCTGCCTACATTGCCTTGGCCCAGACCATGGTTGGCAATCATGTTCGGCGTGTGACTTGCGGTTCTCGAAGGCACTAAAGAACAGACTAGCCAGGTGGAGGGAGCTCTTCCAGAGGTCGCCTCCAGAGGATCTCAAGAACTTTGTGAAGCATCGAACCAGGCCCAAGGTAGGGCCGATATTCTCCATCGCACCCAGCAAGGGAGACTCATTCCCAGGGACTCTACCGCGCGGGAGGGACCGGTCAGGTCCTTCTACCGGCACGTGCACTGAGGCTGTTTCAGCTACCGGCCTTCGGGTTGACGGATCCTCGAATCCTCCAGTGCACAGTGTTGAGGGACCGGAAGGTTCTTTTACTAGGTTCACAGCCGAGGGGCTCCGCCCTTCTACGGCACCATGGCCGAGGGGCTACGCCCTAATACCGGCAATACATCCGAGGGGCTACACCCTAATACTGGCAATACGTCAGAAGGGGCGCCTAAACGCAGCTCTACCATCCCCCAGGTCGAAGGTGTCACACCTACCGGGCCTAGGCCCGAGGAGCAGGGTAGGCCTCGTGATCCACACGCAAGAGTCTTGGACGAGGCCGGGCCCAGCGTGCCGAGCACCATGTGGCAGGCACGTAGCAGGCAGCTCGACAAAATGGCTGCTGTGCCAGAAAGAGGCACTTGCCCGACGCCATTCTGTGAATTTGGCGAAGAACGAGTGTCTAGGTGGGACTGGCCTCCACCATGTACGAGGGCTACACTCTACACCTCATTTGCGCAGGGCAGCTTTCCTTTGCGTCCAGATGGACAGGGTATGGAGTGGCTCCAGTAGCTCCCTGCTACCCCGTCGGCACCCACTGCCACCTCTCTGGCCAGTGACACGCCCCTTCTGGTCAACGTGTCTCCGGTGGGGGGCAGGCTTGCTCTCCATCCACAGATCTGGTGCCAGAATTTCGCGGACCCCTGGACCCTATCCATTAGTATCCACGGGGTACCGCCTTCTTTTCCTAGCCTATCCTCCTCTCCACCCCCACAGGTTGGGACAGCAACTCGTTTGGCGGAGATCCGGTTGCTCGTAGAGAGCCAGGCAGTGGAGGAAGTCCCAGCAAGGCTTTGGCTTTTACTCCAGGATGTTTGCCATTCAGAAGAAGAACCAGGCGGGCCTGAGAGTTGTGCTGGACCTTTCCACCCTCAACCTCTCCTTACCCCTGCAAAATTCATGATGGTTACGCCAGCTTTTATAGCGGAGACATTGGACAAGGGAGACTTGATGTGCTCCCTGGATCTGAAGGACGCTTACTTACACGTCCCGATTTGGCAGCCCCATCGTTCTTTCTTATGGTTCAGGATCATGGGCTACCATTTTCAATACAAGGTCCTTCCTTTTGGACTCAACTCGGCCCCCAGGGTCTTTACCTGACTCATGAATGCAGTGGTGGCCCTTCTCAGAGCATAGGGTCTCCACATCTACCCATACTTCGACTGGCTCGTCAGGGCTACATCTCCGGAAGCGGTTTACCACTCTTCCCATGCCCTTATGAACACACTACAGGATCTGGGCTTCTCGCTCATTCTCAAGAAGTCACAGCTGCAGCCCACGCAGACTGACCTTTCTGGGCATCATCTGGGAAACGTGCTCCAAGAAGGTCTCCCCGTCGGAGGACAAAATCTCATCCATCAAGAAGGCCACCGCCCACTTCCTCAGCAGAGAGGAGACCTCGGCATGGTGGTACCAATATCTCCTGGGTCTACTTGTAGCGGTCCCATTGGCCATTCCTCACACGAGACTAAGGATGAGGAGGATTCAGCTGCACTTCGCGGCCTCATGTAACCAGGAGAGGCGCTCTCAATCCGAGATGATCAACGTCCCTCCATCTCTCACCCGGACCTAACATGGTGGTCCAGGGACTGCAACCTACAGACGGGCAAGCCCTTTCGGCCGCCCGCCCCACAGGCCACCATCACCACAGACTCCTTGCTCGAGGGCTGGGGAACCACCCTGGACGGCCTCTCAGTCCACGGCACCTGGACTCGACAGGAGCAGGAATACCACATCAATTGTTTGGAGCTGAACGCCATCTGGCTAGCGCTCAGAGCATTCCTACCGCTTCTCAGGGGCAAGGTTGTCCTCATCCAGACAGACAACTCGACAAGCATGTACTACATCAACAAGCAGGGAGGCACCAGATCCCCCTCCTCTGTGCACACTGGCGATCAGCATGTGGGAGTGGGCCCTAGAAAACATTTACTGCACGCCAGTCCACATCCCAGGGGAATCTAGCCTGGAAGCGGACAGGCTCAGCAGGCTGGGAGCGGTCAATTACGAGTGGCCGCTAAATGACTTCATTCTTCAGGAGATCTTCAACAGGTGGGGTCACCCCCACGTGGATCTCTTTGCCACCTGGAACAGCAAGAAGTGTCCCCAGTTCGCATCCTGGCAAGATCAGGGACCCGGCTCTCTGGGCAACGTATTTCACCTCCAGTGGACCGGCATGAAAGCCTACGCCTTTCCGCCCACTCCCCTGATCCACAGAGTAATTTACAAAATCATGGAGTCTAGCCGACTCCTCATTCTGATAGCTCCATGGTGGCCAGCCAGGCCATGGTTTTCGGAACTACTCAGCCTCTCGGAGGTGCCCCTGATTCACCTTCCGACAGGCCCAGCACATCTGGCACAGCAGGGGGGGGCAGAGTCATCCACCCTGCCACAGGTAAACTTGCCTTCACAGCATGGTACCTGAGCAGGTAATTCTTCGGCACCTTAGCCTCTCACAGGCCAATCTGGAGATCATACAGGGTGCCAGGAGCAAAGCCACCAGGGCCCAGTACAAAAGCAAATGGACCAGATTCTACCACTGGGCAGACTCCAAGGGTATCGACCCCTTGTCTTGCACTGTGGACGACGTGCTCTCCTTTTTGGCCCATCTCGCTCATTCAGGTGTGCAGTTGGACACCTGCCACACAAACCTGGCAGCCATTGGGGCTTACAGGAACTCAGAGGGGGGCATTTCTTTCCTCCTTCAACCCTATTGTCAAACATCTGACTGGTCTCGGTAGCCTCTACCCGCCCGTCAAGAGACCTCACCCAGTGTGGGACCTTAACATAGTCTTGGGTGCCCTGGCGCACAAACCATTCGAGCCACTGGCATCCGTGGACATCAGGCTGGTCGCCATCAAGACGGCCTTACCTCGGCTCGTAGAGTCAGCGAGATCCAGGCTCTGGTCCCCTCGGAACGATATGCCACCTTTCACAAGGGCAAGGTAGTCATGCGGACACACCCAGCGTTTCTGTCCAAAGTTCCGTCTGTGTTCCACTTGAACAAGGAAATAGTCCTTCCAACGTTTTTTCCCGATCCCAAGGACGAAGCACAGAGAGTGCTGCACGGCCTGGATGTCAGGCGTGCCCTGAAATTCTGCTTGGACAGGCCCAAGGGCTTCCGCAAATCGGATACCCTATTCGTCACTTTCGGAAGCTCAAGACCAGGCTATCAGGCCTCTAAGGCTTCCATATCCCGCTGGATGGTCTCTGCCATTAAAAAGGCATCTGAGGGCCAGCACAAGCTGCTCCGGCCAAGATGCATGCCCACGCAGTCACGGCCAAGTCAATGGCCATCGCATTTCAGCGCCATGTCCCTTGGCAAGGCGTCCACTTGGGCCTCTGCCTCGGCTTTCTGTAAGCATTACTATTTGGACGCCGGCTCTAGATCAGATGCGGCCTTCGGACAGGTGGATCTCAGGAACCTATTTTCTTAAGGAGGGTCTCCTCTCCACCCTGGTGCTACATTCAGTTGTAATCGCCCATACAGTATGGATGAAATATGACGGGACGTAAAAGTAATTATGTTACTCACTGTAGTGACTAACGTACTCTTAGTCCATAGTCCCCCTTCCTCCATAGGTCCCACCAGCCTCCCCACTAATAATACTGGTGTCATTAGGCAGTGTTAAATCTATTGCAGACGCGTCAATGGGGACAAGCGCCGGAGGGCGGAGTCGGGTCAGCACATGCTCCCTGGGACGCACCCCTGTGCGCCTCTAAATTTAATGGGGAGGGTTTTTTCTGGTGAAAAAGGTTGTCTCCCGTCCCTTGGAAGGGACGCCCATTCAGTATGGCGGAAGGGGGACTATGGACTAAGAGTATGTTAGTCACTACGGTGAGTAACTTATAATTTTTTGAACATGCCACAAAGTATTTTTGTATACATTGTATGAAGAAGGTAGCAGAGTTTCTGATGCTTGTTAATCTGCTTAGAATCACATGCTGTTCATATAGTCTGACATCCAGTGGTAACTGCAGAGTATTGCATCTTGTCTTTCGGGAACCGAAAGGGGACATCAGCATAGGCGTGTCTGTAACACTATCTCTATCGTGACGTGTAGTGTACCCAAAATCCCTCACGCGCCGAAGTCCCTCAGATTGTTTTTTTCAGCCCAGATAACTGGTCGCCCTATAGCGGAGCTCTTACAGAAGAGACATTGTTTATCTTATACCGAATTGTCGGGTATTCCCTGTTAAGTCACTTCGGTCACAAGAACATATTCGACGAAGACTGCAGGGGATTAGTCTACGGCTGTGGATTTCGGCCCCTAAGATCCGGCGGCCGGATTTCCACGTGGTCGGGCCCTCTGGCCGACCTGTACAGTAGGGAGAGTGGGGTCGTGGGGTGGCTATATTTTCAGTATGTCTTTCCTCTTTTCCCCTCTTTACCCTTTTGGTCTGGTCATCTTTCCCTTTGGCTACGGAAAGGACTCCTTTTAGATTCTGCCCTAAGTGTAGGGTCAGATATCCTTGGAAGGACGAACACAGGACGTACAACGCCTGTCCCTCCCTAGAACACGACGAAAAGTGGTGTGCAGCCTGCAAATTCCTTCGGCCTAAGACCCTTAAGGAGCACGGCGTAAAGCGGTGGGCCACGTACAGTATGTCGCAGGTGTAACCCCCTTCCCCCACCGCCACACCCGCTGAGCGTGACGGGGCCCCTCAGATGACCAAGCATCCGTTGCGGATGTTATAGACCTCGAGGCGGACACTTCTAGGGCCGCCACACCCGTCCCCGACCCCTTAAGGCCTGTGTAACGACTTGGTTAAAGGGGAACGGGACCTGGTTGAGGCCAAACAGGATGGAGAAAATCCAGAAGAAACATGGTGGGGCAGAGAATCTTTCATGCCAACAAAACAAAAGCAGAAGGAAGTAACGTGCGCTTTCACAGGAAGCCATTACAGTCAACGGGAGTGCAGTAAACGCTCAGACAAACAAGGAGCACACTGTACGGCCACAGCCCTGATTGCGGGAATAGGGAAATATACACACATTGACAAACGAAGTCTGCCGTGTATGGCAGCATACCTCGTTGTAGAGTCAGTGGCAAAGCAACAACGCATTACCTGTCACCCTATAAGTATTGCTGGCCGTAATCAAGGGGAACAGCGAACCCTGGAAAGCACTAAGGGAAAGACACATAAAAGACATAGTGCAAACAAAGTCGAGCCAGAAAAACGCATCAGTGCATCAGTAAAGTAAGTTAAGCCTGAACTTACCATACGCTCTGTGGCCAGACGGCATAAAAACCAGCATCCTCCACGAGGCAAAAATTCAAGTTCCATTATGGCGGCCGGCATCCTAGAACAAAGGGGGCGGGCTTGGAGGGGTTTATCAAGCCTACACCAAGGGAAGGTCCCTGATTGGTCTGTTATCTCCCAGCCCCTATATAAGTCAGAAAGAGAGAAGGAACTGACGGATACTTTTCCTGATTGTTTCAGAGGCAAGTCGGAGGAGAGGAACAAGCAGCTCCGTTTCGCTGGGCATACGAAGACTACGCTTCCTGCCCTATACTTTAAAGAGGGCCTACTAGCTGGCTTTGGACTGAAGAAGGAGAATTCAATCCTACCCGAGTGTTTTTTTTCCTTTTTTTCTGTAAGTCAATAAAGACTATTCTTAACCTATAAAGCCTGTTCCGAGTATTCCATTACAGCCTGACTCTGGTCTCGCTTCAGGGACAACACCCGGCGACAGGGGCGTACAAACGCATCACACTAAGAAGACAACCCCTACACCGTTTTCGACGTCTTCGTTGAAAAAGTTGAAAGCGCAAACAGGGCCGCCGGAAATTTCGACGGTTTCCTCGGATCGGTCAGCCTTCCCTGCAGCAGCGTCTTGCAACTGGGCATCCAAAATTAATTAAGGGCGCTACTCCTGAAACTTCACACGTCGAAGCGTGGAAATCTGACGCTGCGATGGTCCAGAGGGCCACGGTAGGCCAAAAAACTATGACTAGGCCTCTAGTTGAAAAACCGATCGCTAGGCCCTCTAGCGCTGCGGAAGGTAATGCACCTACCTATAGACCATTGGAGCAAATATCTCATGCCGATTCGGCGACTATCGAAGACAGCATTGAAAGAATTACGGCGGCGGTGGGTCTTACCCTGGTTCTGCCTAAAATTATGGGACAAGCCGCGGGAAAATCTTCGGATGCGGTTTGGGACCCCAATTCTCACGATACATATGAAGATAGTCAAGAGCCTCTTTCTGACACCCCAAGAGACTCTTTTCGGCGCAGTAGAGCAGAAAACAATGTTTTTCTACCCGTAGGTCCGCCTGGGTCCTCTAAATGGACTAGAGAGAAATTCGAAGGGTGTATGGATCGGCTGGGGAAGATCATCAGTTTTTCTGTTCATCCATCCCCGAAAAGGTCTCGTGTAGAGCCTAACCTCCATTTTTCTTCTCATTTTCAAGATCAGCAGCCTTCTGTCCCCGTCCAACAGGAAGACATTGTGCACATGGACACATATAGGGACATTTATAATGAAGAGGAAGAAGCTTAATTTCTGCAGAATTATGAGGAGGAACAGCAGGGTACCACAGACAACTGGGAAGAAACCCACCAGGAAGGAACAGACCCATGGACACATCAAGATCAGGACACTGATGTTTTGTGCCTAGATTCCCCTCCGTCCACTCCGGCTCGCCAGGCCTCACCTGTAGATGACCAAATGGCCTTCAACTCCATGTTGAAAAAAGCAGCTGAACACTTTCAAATCTCCACTCAAGAGGCTGTGCCTGAGCAAGATTTTGTAGAGCATATCCTGAAGGAGAAGCCTCCTTCCAGCAAGCCATCCCCCTCCGTAATTCTATCAAGAGAAGGTTGGGCCCCCTCCTTGGTATCACCAGCTCAAACGCGGGCAGTGAACCCAAGAGTGGAAAAATTGTTTAGCAGATTGCTAATACCATAATATTGGCAAGCTATGCTGACGCGCAGTGGAACCTGCTCCAGGAAGGCCCCCATGGGGTTCCTGAGCCCACCAAATCCAAGCTTCTCTATTGTAATCAAGCGAAGACAAGTTAACCAGAATGTGATCAAAAACACCCTGGACACGGCTGAAACAGCAGGAAGGTCTCTGGCCCAAGGGACCCCACACTTGGCTGCGTACTTCAGGTTTTAAACCTGAGACACAAGCCTCATCAATAAAACTATTGAGGAATCTAACCTCTTCGGGAAAGCGGTTCATGAGGCCTTGGAAACGGGTCAAAAAGAGCATGAAACGCTTAAGTCTTTGCAACAGATCACACAAAAACATTCCCCCCAGAGAGGTAATAACTCTCGGCGGTCCTTTCGAGGGCAAGCCTGTGTTGGTCAAAACAACTATGGCACGGGGAATTTCAACACCTGACAAACTTCGGGAAGCCCCGCATACTACCCTTCAAGGGGTCAGCGACGCAGCAAAGGCAGAGGTAGAGGCCCAAATCCCAGAGGAACCGCAGCCTTTGGTCAGAAATGACCACCAGATCCAGGTCCCCTCCCAAGTCACCTCGGTCGGGGGGCAATTAACATCTTTTCTCACGGCATGGGAGGGGATAACTTCAGACCAGTGGGTCATAAAGACGGTCACCCACAGGTACTGCGTGGAATTCACCCGACCTCCCCAATTCAGACCGCCGCGCTCACAGCGCCTTTCACCGGACCATTTGGAGATCCAGAATCAAGAGGTGGAAGCACTGCTGGGAAAGGATGCCAATGAAGCCGTCCCTATTCTTCAGGTAAACAAGGGTATTTATTCAGTGTACTTCCTTGTACCCAAAAAGGACCTCACCATGCGCCCTGTTCTAGACCTGCGCCCAGCAAAGAAGTTAATAAAACCCCAGATGTTTTGCATGGTAACACTACAGGAGGTGAAACAAGGGGACTACATGGGAACATTGGACATGAAAGATGCATACTTTCATATTTCAATGTTGCCAGCGCACAGGAAATATCTAAGGTTCATGATAAGAGGGCAGGTATTACCAATTCAAGGTACTCCCCTTCAGCATCGCCTTGGCGCCAAGGGCATTTACCAAAGTCCTGGGAGTGGCTGTAGCACACCTGCGCAGACTATCTGTCCCAGTTTACCCATACCTCGACGACTGGCTCATCACGGGGGACTTATTCGACGCATGTTTTTTGAACACCGAAAAAACAGTAGATCTTCTCTTCAGTCTGGGTTTCTCAATCAACGGAAAGAAATCCAGTCTAGTCCCCAGTAAAACAAAACAATTTCTGGGAGCTCTAATTCGGAAGGAAGAAGGTCTCGTCTTCCCCTCCGAGAGGGTTCAGAACATGCTTTTTCAGATCCCTCAATATGTGGCCATTCGGTAGGTGACGGTGCACAAAGCCATGCGCTTGCTAGGAATGATGGCGTTGTGCATATACTTGGTTCTGCACACGCGGCTGCGCATGCGTCCCATGCAATAGTGGCTCAACAGCCAGTGGTGTCAGGCCAGCGGACAATGGGAAGATCTGGTAGTTGTCTCACCAGCCCTCGTTCTCTCTCTGCAATGGTGGTCAAGAGAAAACCTCTTAAAGGGGAACACCTTCACCACCCCTTCAGTGGAAGCCACTCTCACGACAGACGCATCTCTCACGGGGTGGGGGGGGGGCACACCTGCTTCAGCAGACAGCGTACAGAGTGTGGTCCCCTCAAGTAGCGTCCAGCCATATAAACTTACTGGAGCTATTAGCAGTGTTCAAGGCTTTAAAGGCCTTTCAGGTGCACCTACAAGGGAAGACAGTGCTGATTCTAACGGACAGCACTAGAGCCATGTATTACCTGAACAAACAGGGGGCACTCACTCTCCACTGCTATCCAAGCTGTCCCAAAACATTTGGATATGGGCTCTCAAACACAACATGTTTCTGTTGTCCCAACATGTTCCTGGGGAACTCAATCTTCTGGCAGACGTGTGCAGCAGAGATTTTCCTCTGCCCAAAAAATACGAATGCTGTCTACACGAAGACATTGTGCTTCCCAGAGATCGACCTGGTCGCTACTCAGAAGAACGCCTAATGCCAAGACTACGCCTCCAGGTACCCCCAGAACCGATCCAAGGGGAACGGACTCTGGATAACATGGTCAGGGAAATTTCTCTACGCAAACCCCCCCCCTCCACCCCCCCCCAACTCCCCTTCTCAACAAGATAGTGCACAAGATGCACCAGGAACCGGTTACCATGATACTGGTGGCACCCATGTAGGCCCGCCAACCATGGTATGCTCGCTTGATGGTAATGTCCCTCTCCCCACCAGTGAAACTACCCTGCCCATACAACATGTTGTCTCAGGACATGGGGGAGACCTACACCCATGCCCACAAACTCTGAACTTAGCAGCTTGGCTCCTGAGGTCATAGAATGTGGACACCTACAGCTCGCTCAGTGGTGCATGGACATACTGAGGGAAGCTAGGAAACCGAACACACGTTATTGCTATGCCAGCAAATGGAAAAGCTTTGTCATCTGGTGCAATTCCAAGGGCGTCAATCCCATCGATTGCTCATCCACTCACATTGTGCTGTACCTAACCCATCTGTTGGACACTGGGTTAGTTTTCAATTCCCTGAAGGTTCATCTGGCTGCTCTGTCAGCCTACACCACATCACAACAAAAGGTGTCATGGTGGAAGATACCAGTGATTAAGGCCTTTATGGAAGGGGTTAAGAGGATTTATCCTCCCATTTCTCACCCAGCCCCTGGATGGGACCTAAATGTGGTTTTGACCAGAGGCACGGGAGCTCCCTTTGAGCCTATGCATTAAGCAAGTCTGAAGGACCTGACTTATAAATCGGCCTTCCTAGTAGCTATCACTTCTAGCAGAAGAGTAAGCAAACTACAGGCACTTTCTGTTATAGACCCCATTGTTACAGCCCACAGGGATAAGGTAGTTCTGCGCACGCACCCCAGATTTGCGCCTAAGTTCATATCGAAGTTCCATGTGAACCAGTCCATTGAAATACCTACCTTTTTCCAGAATGGCCGAGAGAACCCTACACACACTGGATGTGCGCAGGGCAGTCATGTTCTACCTGGAAAGGACTAAACCACAGAGGAAAACAAACCATTTTTTTCGTTTCAGTGGCAGCTGGTAGAGAAGGGGGATCCTGTCTCTATATCCTCTATCTCAAGGTGGGTTGTCAGATGCATCACGCTATGTTACACTTTTGCTAAGAGAGAACTGCCCTTCAAGCCTAGAGCACATTCTACTCGAGGCACTGGGGCATCTATAGCATTCATTGCAAATGTTACCCTCAAATCCATTTGCAAAGCGGCAACCTGGAGTTCTGTACACACGTTTATTGCCTAGACACTCATTCTAGGTCTGATTCTCAAGTGGGACAAGCAGTACTAAGACATCTTTTCTCTACTGTTCCTTCTCACAACCCAACTCCGGGTACTGCTCGCTAGTCTATGCATAGGATGTGATTCTATGCAGATTAACAAGCATCATAAGACATGCATTACTCACCATAATATCATTTCTGATGATTGTATCTGCTTAGATTAACATGCGCCCTCCCTACCTTCCCGCTCGGGGTGGAAGGAACATAGACGCCTTACTACTTCCTTGCTTTATGCACTCACTCACTATAGCCTTGGGCTGCCTCATGGCAACAAAAATACTATCGGAGGGACCTCGGCATGTGTGGGATTTTGGGTACACTACACGTCACAATAGGGATAGTGTTAGACACGCCTATGCCGACGTCCCTTTTCGGTCCCCGAAAGACAAGATGCAATAATCCGCGGTTACCACTGGATGTCGGACTATATGCGCAGCATGTAAATCTAAGCAGATAAAATCATCAGAAATGCTATTACGGTGAGTAATGCATATCATACTGGGCAAAGTCTCAAGTTTGTGAACCAAGTTTTTAATGGTGAACTGCACAAAAAGCCCTGGAAGGAGAATATACCAAGTCAAGCCAAGTCTTCGAATTAAGTCGCAGTGAATGTGGAGAAGAACATGGCAGGGAAATACCAGGTAACCCATAAACCTGCGGCTTGTATCCAAGTTGGGTTATATTTAAATTGTTTGTTAACCAAAGCACCCCAAGGAAGATTCATGCCCTTAGGCGTTTGGAAGGGAGAACATTTCCCTAAACGTGAACTGCAACGCCATCTGGGGCTTTGAAGAACTTTTGTTGTTTAGTTGAACTTTTGTGTTGGTGAAGGGAGACCTGGGGAATGGAGCCATTCCCAAGAACTGTCAACATTATCCGTTAGGAACTTAATGTGTTGGAATTACATCTTTCTTTGAACATGTATGCACCTTTCAAGACCAAGGACATTACCCTTAACACTTTAGAATTACTTTAGAATATGAGTGCTACAAAGGGACTTTGGACACAGTACTCTTTCTGTTTGGACATCTTGACATGGGACAGACCCTCAGTTTTGGTTGAGGTAGGGAAAATACCTCCTAGAGTAGGGATACTGAGGCATATTCTAACCCCCCCACCTTTTGTGTTAATAAAGGTTTATAAACAAAACATGAGTCCTCTGCGTCTGTGTCTCATACCTGGCCCTTCCCTGAAACGTCTAGTGTGAAAGTGATGTAGTTATTTTTTTGAGAAAGGTGACTGAGAGGAGGGCAACTATTATGCTGAAGCATACCTCACTGATGCTTCATGGAGATGACAGAGTATGAATGCCACCACGGGTTCCTTGAGAATCACCGAGTATGTGAGTAAGACTTAGAAGGAGCATTGAAAAACAAATGGATCCTGCAGTTCAACAGTTCTTCAGGCCTCCCCCAGACAACCCCATCCAATTTACCCATTGCAACCCTGAGAGCTGTAAAGAACGCTTGAACCTCGACCACCCACTCTCTCAGGCAACTGAACAGGAAATAACATTCAGACATGGCGCTTTAAGCCTCAGACATGAAATGTAGAACAAACCTTCGGCAAAGTTTAGCTAACTTTAAAATATTTCTTTGCACTCATTGTTCAATATTTGGTAATTAATGCCATTACTTTGTGGGCCCTGTCTTTGCTTAATACACTCTATAATTTAATAAACATTTAATTTGCTTTTAAAAACCTGATCGACTACCTGATGGAAGTCTACCTTAAGACATTTGCAAATACATGGATGAAATGAGTTTGCTGGTGCAGAATTCAGGTGTATCAAAGTGTATTTCTGATTTGGGTTTTCTTTTTCACTTGCCATTCAGAAACCGCCAATCAGGTGTTGTTAAAGCTAAATGTAGGCAGATGTTCTGTCCTGGGATACATGCCTTCATGTGGATTGGTAGTTTTTGTGAAGTGTATGCAAGGGCTCCGCCTGATCAGAATTTGTTCACTGCCTCATGTGCATTATATTCTAGTCATCTCTATTTCCCTTACTAATTTGTTTTAGGATGGTTCAACCATGCTGATAGAAGCTGCCAAGGGTGGGCATACCAGTGTGGTATGCTATCTTTTGGATTACCCGAACAATCTGCTATCTGCACCTCTGCCTGATGTCACCCAGTTGACCCCACCATCTCAGGATCTGAATCGGGTGAGAAGCCAAGTAGTGACCAAGTTGCAAATCCTGTTTCTGATTGAGAAGTTAGCCAATATTTAAATAGTTCATTCCTAGCTTAGTTACCTCTATACAATGTATTGTCTTTTATAGTCTGCTTCTTTTTTGTATTTTAATTGCCATATTTTGTTGAAAATGATAGTTGGCTTTGGCTAACAACTTTGTGCGATTGCATCCATATAGTTACCGGTCTCTTAAAGTATGCAAGTTGTGGTTGATTTTGTTGGGTGTGGTCTCATTTGAGCTCTACATTGTATGCATTGTTGCAAATCAACCAATACGTTCAATTAATCAACCCTCCTTTATTTAGATTTGAATATACAAAACATCACAGGAACCAAATGCCACACCTAATGTTGCATGGGGTCTTTGTTAATTGAAAACACTTTTTTTTTTTTTTTTAAATAGCAATGGCTTATCAGATTAATCAAAAAACGGATTCACCCTAATACAAAAGAAAAAAGCATCTAAGAACAATATTATTGGAAAAAACATCTGAAAAGAAAACTTGTGATGCTTGTGAATTAGCTTAGAATCACATGCTGTGCATATAGTCCGACATCTAGTGGCAATTGCGGAGTACGCCATTGTTTTGTAGCACTATCCCTTTCGTGACGTGTACCCAGGATCCTTCATGTGTCGAGGTCCCCCAGATTTTTTCATGCAGAGCTTGTGCTGACGGGAATAATTGCTGTTCCACATGTCTTTGCATCCAACGACTAACTTCTTGGACAATTGTTGGCATTCTGTGAACTTTTGCTAAATCGAACAACTCAATGGCTGTTGTCCGCCTTCGCCTTCAGACTTCGATCGTACAGTAGGGAGATGGGGACCTGTTTTTGTCAATACTTAGAAAATGCATTTTCTTTCCTTTCCCACCTCTTCATTTACTCTGTCTGCTCCTTTTCCACGTTACCATAGAGGGAACTCCATTTAAAATGTGCCCTTCCTGTAACAGGAAGTACTTGTAAGCCCTGTCCCCTTTCCTCCATCCTTATGGGCATCCCCCAGCCTGGGACGGTACCGGAGCCTTTTGGCAGTAAAAATGAGTTTCCCCTTTAAATTGAGAATACCGTGTGCCAGTGCTGCCCCAGGCGTAGGCATGCCCACTAGGCCCCGCCTTACGGTGCATTACCTTGATCCCTTTTTCCTCTCGGACGGTATCAGAACTAGCAGCTTGCGCTGGCCTCTTTTTCCGAGCTTCGCACGCTCCCCTGTGCTATTTTTCTAATCTACCCTTACTTCCCTTCGGTGCTTTGACTTCCCTGGCGCATGTCGGTCGCATGAGGCTTCTCAGGGTTCACCTCTTGTGACTGTTCCTTCCCGGTGTCGGAACTCCCCCACACTTTGCTTGTAGTGCTTAGGTCCCGCTCGGCCTTCTTTGAAGAACCGTCTTTCCAACTGCAGGGAGATCTTCAACACTTTGACACCTGGACACTTGAAGGACTTTGTCTCCAAATCATTGCGCACAAAAAAGGTTAGTCACCTGTTCAATTAAGCACCCAAGCCAGGTGATCACTTTCCACGGTCATCGTCTGGGAGGTGCGCCTCAGGCTATTCTACCATAGGTAGGCCTGAGGTAGTCAGGGTTACTGGCGCACCTGCAGAGGTGCTCAGCAGCCCTACCGTTTCTGCTTCAGAGGGGCTTCCTAGTTCTGAGGCCGCACCAGGGTGCGAGGGGCCTTCTGGCTCTGGCTCAAAAAAGAGGACCGAGGTGTCTTCTTAGAGCTTTTGGACTACCAGTGCCTGTACCAAGGGCTGTGTGCCTACCGGTCGAGGGCCAACATCGGAGGACTACAGTCACTCGACTGAGGGTGGCACACCTTCCGAAGTCCACTCCGAGGTCCCTGAGGCTCGTGCTAGGTCGTTCCAGCTGGAGGCCCGAGCACTCATCAGCTGCCTTCGTGCAACCCCGAAATGGCAGCCAAGCACAGGGCACCACCTTCCAGGCTGGGTTTGGCCCCAGAGGGCAGGCGCAGTCTCCAGCTGGAGGTCCCAGTGCCTCCTAAGACTGCGGTGGAACTGTCAAGGTTGGATTTGGGCCCTTATGTTCGCCCAGTCCCTTAGAAGTTGTGACAACCTCTGAACCTATAATAGGCGTTTTCAAGGGGCCCTTAGAAAGGAATCCCTTCGACCTAGAGGGGCCTCCATGGTACCTCCCCGCCTCTCTCACAAGAGTAGGTTGGGTCTCAGGTATCTTGGTTGGAGGGGCTGTGGTCAAGCAAGGTACATGCTTCCACATCCTCTGAGATCTGGCCTTACCTGGTTTAGAAGTTTCCCTCCTAACACTAGGATTTACACTGGAGTCTTCAGTAGAAGATCCAACAGTCTTAAGGTGTTTAGCCTTAGACTGATCTTTCCTGGTTTTCCACCAGCTTGGAGAATTACCAGTTCTCACAGGCCTAGAGAGGGTTCCAATTTGTCTATCCACCTCTTCCTCAGAAGCAGGTTGGGTCAGAGACTTTACAACTGGATGGACAATGATGGAGCTTGCTTGGGACTCACATTTCCCTACTAATCTAGCCTCAGATTTGCCTTGGTTAGAGGTCAATTTACTAACACAAGGGCTTACAGTGGGGGTCTCTTTAGAAGGTCCCACAGGCTCAGAGTGGTTGCTTAAGGTTGCCCCTCTAGCCAATTTGGTTTGTTTCTGTTTCTGCTTACTGGGAGGTCTGGGGGTACTGCACACCACTCCTAGAGTCTTTAAGTCATTCCCCAACAGGACTCTCCCAGGCACCTCATTCTGAATACTGACAGGAATCCTCACTGTCCTATTGTTACACTGAATGAGAGCTGGTAGAATTGGAACCAATTGGACAGGGCCTCCAGCAAATCTAGTTGGACCTTTGGGTGCCTTAGCAACATCCTCAGGCCGGCAAAAGCTTTAATCCACAACTGTTCTGCTTGCTGGCCTCAGTGTCTCTCATGGCAGGGGTGTCCTGGCCATTTACAAGAACACTTGTCTATATAATACCCTTTGCAGTTCCCTGGAATGGAGTTATACACATCCATATCCTGCTTCTTACCCATTCCCATGGACTAAGGATACACTGGCTTGAACACCCAAGGGTTCCTCAGCCAATAGGTGAAAGTGGGCACTAGCCATGTGTACTTCTCCCTCAGAGATGAAGGCTAAGGAGGCGGTGCTGACCCCTGCAGGTTTACCCTGGCATCTGGGATCTCCTTTCAGATGGCCTACAGGCCCACAGACATAGCATTTACCAAATGCTCTCTGGAATGGGGGTTTCTGCTGACCCCTCTCTGGTTGGGCACCAGAGGATTCACTAGACCTACCAGGTTTCTCATGGGATCTGCCCTTTTGTGGTTTGGGGCCTCTTCTGGTTGGTTGGAATTAGAAATATCTTTATTCTCATCTTTGTGCTGCCTCCCCTGATCCTTTTTATGAGTGGCCCCAGAATCCTTAGGAGTGGCACTGTTGGCTACCCATGAGTCAGCTGCTCTTGCTAACCTTTTGGGATCAATCTCTTTAGAGTCAGTCAAGTGCTGTCTCAGCTCAGGAGAGCAGGCATCAAAAATAGATTCCAATAAAAACAGATTTCTCATTCCTTCAAAAGAGTTCACTCTGTAACCCTTAACCCAACCATCTAAGTTTTTCAAACATTCACACACCCAGGTAGCCCAAGGGGTACCATCAGTCTTTTTGAGGGTCGTAAACCTCTTAGGGTACTGGGAAGGAGTTTTCCCAAATCTAGCTAGTAAAGCTAGCTTTACATTTTCATACTCCAATCTTTCAAGATCTCCCAGCTCCATTACAGCATCAGTTGCAACCTGGGGGAGCCTAGACAAAAGCCAAGGAATCAACTGATTCCCTGTGAAACCCTGAAGCCATAGTTATACTCAAAAGCACCCAAACCAATCCAAAATATCAAGCTTCACCTCCTACATACTAACAGCTTCCTTAGGCATGCAAGGTCTCGCAGGACTGGAAGACCTAGAAGACTCTGGGATAGAAACATTTTCAAGAGACAAATTCTTCATTTCAAGAGCATGTTGTAATTCCATTCCCCTTAGTTTGAGATCATGCATTTTGTTTTCAGCTTGGAGTTGCAATCTTTTGAACTCTAACTCAAGTCTCATCTTTTCAAGAGAGACACATTCTGGATTCAGAATTTGACCTGGTTGGGTCCCTGTGGCTAAAGGTTGAGGCATAAGAGCTTGTTGAGGTGCAGAGGGGCTCACATCCTGAGACAACTCTAACTCTTCTGACTCTTCAACAATATTAGAGTTAGACTCTGAATCATTATCATCCTCATCAGCATTTTCCACATTTTCGGAAATAGCAGGTGTGACAGGCCTACTATTCAGGTTTTGATGATTCAACAATCTTTCAATCAATTCATTTTTCTTTCCTTTAACAAGGAGATGCCTGACCTTGCACATTTCTTTCAGTTGCTCTACTGTTAAAATGATCAGGGCTTCCTGTCTGAAGTTATCCATTTCTGACATGTTAATATTGCTTTTCTTAACCTTGTGAAGGTTACGACTAGAACAAAAGTAAAGCAGAACTCTCATTCTAACAATTGTACAATTTATCCTCACCGCCTGCCACCAGTGTTAGACAAAGTTTGTATGCAGTACCCTCTGGGGGAATGTGAGCAGTAATGATGTTACACAGAGGTCTACAATCACAAGTGTTCAGGTAAACTCTTAAACTCAAGGTTTCTTTGATAAATACTTATTAATTTATGTATCTGTCAGTTATAAAATATCCATTAGAAGGAGGCAATATAATCATACACAAATATACCTCAATACGATTTCAGAATACTTTTCAAGATGAGTAAAAGGCAAACATTATTAGAACATGAAAGGTCAAAATTATTCTTAGACCGTGCATGTACTTTGAGTTCACCAGAAGAGTCAATTCAATAGGCTAGGCCAAAGTCAATGAGCTAAAGTCTTGGATAGGATAAAGCAGTTCTCGTAGATAAACGGAAAAAAGTCTCTGCAAATGTTTTTAGGAATAGTTTGTAGCAAGAAGAATCATATGTTTGGTCACAAGGTGATAAGGCCTGTGAGTTGGGAAAGTTTCAAGGACTTTGACCGTGAGAAGTAGTACTGGCTGATTTTACAGTACCTTTTCAAATGAAGAAAAAGATGCAGCTGATAACCTCTGTTCCTGGCAGTTCCTGCAGATCTCGCTGTTCCTGGGCCTCAGTCGTGGGGACAAGAGGGAGGACGTCGGGGGACTCCTGCACTGGGACTGGTCAAAAAGCTGGCAACTGGCAAATCTTCAATTCCGGTAGCTGTTGTCAAGCACACAAGCTGGTGTCTCTCTCCCTGGTTATTCGGTTTCCTGCAGCACTTTGAGGAAAATACAACCAGCTCCGAGAATTGTATCCAGGTGGGTTAGTGTCGAGTTGATTGGTCCCGCCAACTCACAGGGAGAAGTCATCCTTGCAGGGCTTCTCTGTCGAGATTAATTTGGCGATTCGGACCTGCAGCAGTGCTTCACCGAGCAAACCAACGGTACAGAAGTTGCAGCAGCTGTCTTCTTCAAGCTCTTCTTCGGTTTGTTCGTTCCAGTGGTTGGCTCTGCCTTACAAGCCAAGAGACTCGCTTTTTAAACCGTTTTCTCCCATTCATTCCAGCATAGCTGTCACTCACCCAACAAGGTGGCTGTCCTTGCCGGACAGTCAGCCAGCCAGCCAATCACGACAGAGTGCATTTGGGTCTCCTAGGCGACTAAGCACAGTGAGTTTCGGGCACCTCCCTCACTTCCTGCCCACCCCAGACACTCGGGCGCCAGAGGCAGGCTTCACTCCTGAAGCCCGCCAAAGGTGAATTAACAAAGAGACCAAACCTGGTTTGGCGCCCAGAGAAAAACTCTAGAAGGACCTTTCCACAAAGAAATGGCAAAAAAAGAAAGACCGGGACCTGTTTAAACAAAGGAGGATCAGACGCCATCTTGAAAAACATGGCTCCCGCGATTTAACGTTACCGGAGCTACGAATAGTTTGCAGTCAGGAAAAATGGTAGTTTGTTGTAAAACCACTGCCACCAGCCATTCTGAGACAAAAGGGTAACATATGACTGTTACATGAGTAACTAAACATAGGGGATATTAAGTAACCCCCCCTACACCTCCCCCCAGCACTCTATTGTAAGATAGGGTGTGCTGGGTCTAGAAATGTAAACGACTAGTAAAGTCAATTTCGCTTTACTTACTCTGGGAAACAGTAGTTTATCCAAGAGAAGGTTTTTAAACTTTGGGAAAGCCTGAAAGGCTTCCCTGTGTCACTGCATTGAGGGTGCTGTTTGACACAATTGTAAAAGTTGATGCCTATGGAGTTGGTTAGACTCCATAACCAAAGACAACAAACACAGAAAACAAATGTGAATTAAAGTACAAAGTCCCAAAGTTCAGCTAAAGCGCGGAGGGTCTCTAAAGTAGAGCGGAATTGGCACATTTTTGAGAATTCTCCCTAACGGGCATTAGCCCCACCCCTGTCTGGGGCAGGCAGGCTTGGGTTGATTGGTCTCCCCATGGGTACCAGTTTGCTAGTCAGCCGTGTGGTTACCCTCTTCAGATCCCCGGGGGTGGGGGGGTGGGGGGGAGCGGTGCCTTCAGACCATTTTGTGCCTCGGAGGATCCTGATCATCCACATGCCCACAGTGCTTCTGAGGGCTGGGACCTCAGCACAAGCCCGGCAACGTACAAGGATTGCTTTTTGGAGCACTTTCTATTGCTCATGAAATCGCAACAGATGGTGGGCTACTTGATTGGCCTTACATATGCTTCCTCCGAGATCGCCCCTGCTGTTCTCAGTCCCATCCACTTTGCCCCCATGTCGCCGCCTCTAACCCAGGTTTTGCCGTTTCAGGTGGTGCCCCTGGACGATCAGTGGGATGATGTTTCCTACCATGTTCAGGATGACACTGACGACGCAGATGAAGTCCAAGCCTCTGTCTCATTCAAGGCCTTATATGATCGGCTTCAGGGGTTGGCCAAATAGTTGGGTCCCCCTCAACTGCAGCAGACTCATCAGGCGCCGGGTGTGCTGACTGAGGTCTCAGCTCTTTAATCGGCCAGCAGGTCGGGATACCGTTACAGAAAGACATCCTTTTAGTTTTAAAAGTCTAGGAGAAGCCCAGAGTCAACTCGCAGCTGAATAAGAGGCTCGATGGTCTTTCAGGCAGATGGAGAAAGACTAGGTGCTCCTCTTGGCACACCCGCAGCCTCACTTGTTGGTGCTGGCGGCCTCTTTATATTCTAAGCCCTCCGGGTCCTTGTCGACTAGCTGCATATCCAAGGAGGACAAAATGCTCAAATCCTTTAGGAGAAAGGTCTATTTGAACGCCAGGCTCCACCTTCGCCAAGCAAACATGGACACACTTCTTTCAGCCACTAATCAGTAGCTGTGGAGGGAAATCAGTGACTTTTTTTCATGATCTCCTGCTGGAGCCGCAAGCTTCGTTCAAGGTGGGCCTCGTGGAGGCCGCCTGAACGGTGGCCCAAGACTTGATGGAGTCGGCTGTCTCACATATTGACACGGCCAGCGTGGGTATGTGTGTGGGGGTACAGATGAGGATAGCAACCTGTTGCATGCCATCAGGTTCTCTGCTGATGTCCAGGAGTGAATTCTGGACCTCCCCTTTGATAGTTAAAATTTTTCCTCTCGTCGACAGTTGACACTCACTAAAAAGAAGACGTCGATCCATACCGCCAAGACTTTGGCTGACTTGAACAAGCCGGGGTTGAAATCCTTTCTCCAGAGCCAGAGAAGGTCTGATCATAAGCCTCTGTCTTTCATAGGTTTTCGTGGCTTCCAGGAGAGATAAACTCACCAACTTGAAAGGTCTCCCAAGTGCACACCGCCGGCAACAGCAGCACGCTACTAGGGCTATTTTGGTCCCCTTCCCCCACCCCGGCCTTGGATGAATAAAAAGCAATGAGGTATTCGTTGGGAACCACTGCTCTCATGTCGGGGGTCATCTCACTCTGCATATTGAGGCGTGGAAGTGCATGTTCTTCAGCATGGGGTCTGGCATGGGTTCTCATGCTCATGAATATTCCCCATAGTCAGGCAGGGAATCCTCTGTAAAAGAGAAAACTGTTTCAGTTTCACTTAAAAAATGTATTTCTCCTCTAAACCAACCACTGAACTCTGGGTCATACTGCCCCCAACCAATGACTGCCCTCTGCCTAAGCCCCTCTGTCATCCATCTAGTTTTGCTCTTGTGAGCTATTCTACATTTTTTTGGAGGAGCATGGGGGACGTATTGTCCTTCCTGTGGGAAGGCCTGTTCCTATACGCGTTCCTTCGTTGCCTCTCCTGCTGCAAGTTTTCAATCAACTCTAACGGTGCCGATGCATGATGATACTCATTGCCTCGGAGTGGCCGAGGCTGATTGGATACCCAGACCTTCTCAGCCTGTCACCGGCGACTCCGGTCAAGCAGTCGGTGGTTGCGGATCTGCTCCCCAGAGAAGGAAGCGTAATCCTGCCCCACAACCAGGATAGCTGATTCTGAGGGCTTGGCTCCTGCTGCCCTAGAATTTGGAGGATACGAGTTGCCTGGGGACTGCAGGGAGGTCCTTGCCATAGCGTCGTTGACTTTTAAATGCTGTGGGCACAGGAGTCGGCGTGTTGCTACGTGGTGCCAGTCCCAGAGGGTCACGGTCCCACAGATTCTTCCATGCTTGTTGTTCTTGGCCAAGGCGGGGCTGGCGCATGTCCATCAAGGTGCATTTGGCAGTGTCCGCTACAGCAGGTCTCCCGGACGATCTTCAATTTAGTCCCATTGTCTCGCCAAGGAGTTCCTCAAAGGATTGTTTCAATTGTTCCCAACAGTGAAGGCTCCTGCCCCGGCGTGGGAACTCAATGTGGTGCTGACGAGACTCCTGGGGGGGCCCCCTTCGAGCCTATGCATCGGGCCTCTCTCAAGTTCCTCTCATGGAAAACGGCTTTCCTTGTTGCCATCTTCTGTGCCATGATGGTGGGTGAGATCAGATCCAGGCTCTGTCCTACCAGGGTGGTGCTGCGACGCACCCCTCCTTCATTCCAAAGGTTCAGTCGGAATTCCATCTCAACAAGCATTTGGTGTTTCCTGTGTTCTTTCCGAAACCTTTGTCACCGGCTGAGAGGTCTTTTCTCTCGCTGGACGTGCTCTGAAGTTCTACGTGGCACGCACAAATAGTTTTCGGAAGACATCTCAACTGTTCGTGAACTTTGGTCATGTGAGCCATGGGAATGCCTTGTCCAAAGCTTCCATCTCCAGGTGGTTGTCCGGCTGCATCACACATTGCCATTGGTTTGGGGAACCGACCGCTGCCCAGCCATCACGAGAGCCGCCCAATCAACCAGAGCGATGGCTGCGACAACTGCGTTCCTGTCTGGCGTGCCCCTGCTGGATATCTGCAGGGCTGCTACGTGGAGGTCCAACACACCTTCACAAGATTCTACTGCATCGACGGGGATTCCAGAGAGGATTCTAGGGTCGGCCAAGCAGTGCTACGCAACCTGTTCGCTTTAAGGTGAGCCTGTTCCAGATGTAAGAGTATTTGCTTCTGTTGAGTCTTGCAACCTCCAGTGGTTGTGTAATGTTGTACTGCTATGTATTCTTTATTCATGAGCATGCGAATCCATGCTAGACCCCATGCTGGAGAAGGAACAAGTAACTTACCTGTAACTATTGTTCTCCACCAATGGTCTGGTATGGATTCATTTGCAAACCCTCCCTCCTGCCCCTCTGCGGCTCTTCTTGGTCATACTGACACTTTACGTGCTACCAAATCTGAAGATGGCTGCCAGAAGAGGATCTTGGGGAGAATCTTAGGGAGAGGACAGTCATTGGGTGAGGCAGTATGACCCAGACATGTAAGTGAAAGTGAAACTTTCTTTTACCAAGGATTCCTGGCCTGACTGGGAATATTCATGAGCATTTGAATCCATGCTGGAGTACAATAGTTACAGGTAATTAACTTGTTCCTTATGCACACACACCCCCCTCCTTTACTTAACTCTGTCTTTATCCTTCTGCAAGCCCCCCCTCCACACTTCCCCCTGCCCTCTCCTCAGTAGACCTTTCAATCTTGCCCCCCCCCCCCTACCTCCCATCCTCCCCTGCACCTTAGTCCATTCCCACTGTCTTGGACGACAGTGGGAAAGACACTGCCTTCTATACCCTTGCCTTGGACGAGGGCCTAGATAGTTTCTTTGTGACCATCTTCCTCATCTAAGTTCAACAGTGTCAGGCCCTCTGTACTTGTTTTGATGCAATGTTGCTCTGCATCCAGGCTAAAGAGTAAGCCAAACGGGAATGGCCACTTTTACGGAATTTGCTTTGCGATGAGGGCCTGAGTCACCTGGCCCAAGTCTCTTGATTTTTGCAAGGTTACCAAGGCTAGGACCTGGAACAGCTGCACCTTTGCCCCATTTACTCTATCGTCCCCTTCACTTCCTGCAAAATGTTCTCTTTCAAGCCATAAGAGGTGAGGGCGACCAGGACATGTCTCAGCCTTGCTCCCGGCTCCCTTCTGATGGGCCCCACTCTGTGCCCTCGATCGATCCCAATATCTTCTGGCTGAGTATCCATCAGTAGATTCCCAAAGCATTATTGGATAGTGTTTTTTATATCTGCAGCCTGTATTGACTCGGTTAGACCTTACACCCCGGATATTGGGCTGGCGCGACCGGTTCTCCAGGTCTTCACTTCCCCTTGGACTTCGGTGAGGGAGATTCTCAGTTCCTCCCGTAATGATGTAAACTGCTCCTGAAAAGTGTTTTATTTTCCCCTTCATGTCAATGAGGCATTTCCTAAGGTCTTCCTTACTGAAAGCCATATCTGCACTCTCTTGAGAGTCCCCTTTCTTCTCTTCAACGTCCCTTTTCTCAGCCAACGGAAGAATCCTCCCTGTCTCAAATAGCGCTCCAGTTGTCCTTCCTAGACAACTGAGGGGTGCCTCCTTCTGACTGGTGTACACTTCCCTTTAGGTCCTGGTATCTCGGTGGCACCCCCACACCAATGTGTGCTCCTAGATCACCTGTGTCGGGGACCAGCAGCCTATTCCCATGCAGGCTCCCCCCCCCGCTTTCCAGCTTCCAAAACTCATATACTGTTTATATAGTTTATACAGCGATCCCTTTGTACTCGCTTTCCACAATGCCTTGTCTTCACTTTTACCCGAGACCCGCCATGCTCCCAGGCCTCTTTAGGCCTTCTTAACTCAATGCTGCTTCACTGGGGCTCTTGCCACTCTCACGCACTCCATTAGGCTTCCTCCAGGGTCACCACCGACCTGCCTCACTTGGGGCTTAGCCGCTCTCTCGCACCTCTGTGTACCTCCTCAAGGGTCAACACCATTCTCTGGTCCCTCCTTTCACTTTCCCTCGCTGGGGTCTTATCTGTCCACCCAACCCCGGGGCCTGCTACCGGCAATGTACTGCTTTCCCGCACCACCGGGGCATCTGATCTGTGTCCTCTGCCCTTCTCCCAGCTGGACTCCCGCAGGGAGTTTTCTCCGATCTATCTTCTGATCAGTTCTGCCCTCATAGGGAGGGGCCTACCTTCACCGAGATCTTCCTTCTGCGCTCGTTCCAGCGCCACCAGGTTCCCCACATCATCGATTCCACTCCACAGCCAGGTCCGGAATCGCTGCTGCACTCGCCTCTTCTTAGCTGGCTTCAGTGTCCATGCCGTGCACGACTGCCCTTTGCTGGCGCCACTCTTCTGCTCCTCTGCGGCCTGCAGGCCACTGGCTTTCCTTCTAGGGGTAGGGGGGGCACACTCCTTATCACCTGACATGAGTCTGCTACCCCGTTCCTTAATCTCTGTGGTGTTCTATTGCCAGACCCTGAACTATGGGTGCACACGGCATGCTTTCTCGGCCCAGAGCAGTGTGGAGAACAGGTCCTCAATCACCGGTGGCCATTTTAGAATTACCTTTTTTGTTTTTAAGGGAGTTTCTTCAACCGTTTTTCATTTTAATTTTATCGAAATTTAGATTTACTTACCCCAACCCGGTTCAATTTTTGGATTTAACAGCAGTTTGTTAAACAAGCGCATTATGATACTACTTGTTACGCTATAGTCGATCATGTGTTATGCCGCATTTGTAATGTCCGGTCACTTTGTACAAGAGCGATAAGGACTGTTAAAATGGATTTCCAAAATCATCCCTGGGGCTGGATTTTGGTAGGCCAAACTATTATGGTGCAGGGAAGAAGTGAAGTCCAGTCAAACCCAATCAAGGTAAGGTAGGAGATCTGCAAGGGCTGTGAGAGTGGTCTAGGACTAAGAGTCCACACAGAACTAATCCAATAAATTCAGTTCGACAGGCAAGTACAAAATATATAAAAAGATTTATTAGGCCTTAAAATACACTCTGCGCAAATGAAACCTCGAGGCAAATCTACTTGTACGTCCTGTTCCCTTTCCTTCATACTGCATTGGTTTCCCTCGGTAGGAATGGGAACTGATCATTTTTCACACAAAAAAAACCTTTCCCCTTTAGATTTAGATGCATGTTGTAGCGTGGGAACAGAAGCATGCGCTCAGCTGACTCCGCCCTCTGGCGCCACACCTCAGTCTTCTTTTCCAAGGCGTTGGGAGCAGACCTACATCACTGCGCTAGTGGTGGAGGCCTTTTCCCTCGTAATCCCACGTGGCTTAGTTTCCATATTTTTCTTGATTTTATTCAATTGCACTGATCTCTGGTACCTCGCCTCCCCGGCACATGCCAGTCCAGGTGGGTTTTAGTCAGTGCCCTTCCTGTGACAGGTTGTTCCCGGTGTCGGATCTGCATGCTCCCTGCCGCCAGTGCCTCAGTGAGGATCACGGCTAGAAATGTAGTTCCCCATGCAACGCTCTCACCCCACAGTCATTGAAGAATCGTTTCGCCAGGTGGAGGGAGCTTTTCTGGAGATTAGCCCTGTAAAATTGAAAGTACGTATGCAGGAAGTCGAGGCCTAAGTTAAGTACCCTATTCAACAAAGCACCCTGCAGGAGTTATTCCTTTCCTGTGAAGACCCGCCCTTCCCCCAGAGTACAGATCCTCTTACCAGTCACAGGCCCGAGGCTCCACAAGCCACCGGTCTAAGGACAGAGGGGTCTAACGGTCCTTCCGTGCCCTGGGCTGAGGGGCCGCAACGTTCTGGTACTGGCAAACTTCCCGAGGGGCGTTGCTCTGTCACCGGGTCCAGGCCTGAGGGGGCGCCTTCACACGAAAGCATGACCGGACGAAGTACAAGACCAAAGTCAAACCGTTGACCCCATTGACGCTGATGCATAAAACATTGATGCTGATTGTTCATTTTTCGACTCCTTTACCACAAAAAAGCCAGGAAAAGGTTTGTAAACCTCTACCTTAAAAAGGACTTCTTTAGATCCTTAACATCAATATACGAGGGCTATGAAACCTCAGATGATACCCCTCCATGTGGTCTCCAATTTGATATTCCAAGTATTCAAAAAAATACCTGAATATTTCATTTCAGAAGAGACCAGGGTTAAGGAACTACATGAAACCCTACAAACAGCTAGTGGGCTAGACGCCTTCGCAGAACTAGATTTTGGGAAACCAGACCCAGCTGATCATGCAAATACACCTTACAGAAGCCTAATGTCCAGAGTGGTGGAATTCTTGGGATGGAGTAGTCTAGTTCCTGCTTTTGAACAAGACGGCCTGACTGACATATTGGACAAAGGTCCTCAATATGGTCCTCCTTTACCATTCCATGTGGCACTGCAAAAAGGGTTGCAGCAAACTGGGAAGCTCCAGAGTCCAGCCCAGCAGTAAACAAAAATAGGACAAATAAATATAGGCTATCTAGTAGCGACCTTAGCTGCCTGTCAATACATCCAACTTCGGAAAGCCTAGCAGTACAAGCAGCTACATCTGCCTCCAAACAAGCTACGTATCCAACCCAACCCAACCCCCTGATAGGGATGACAAATGCATTGATTCTCGGACAAAGAAAAGTCTTCTGCCAGCAGCATGGCTTTAAAGTCTGCTAATCCCGCATGTGCCCATGCAAAGTTCACATTCACCCTTTGGGACTGCATAGCAATGGCGGTTGATCACATCCCTGAGGGTGAGGAAAGAGCCGACTTCATGAACCTGAAAGCGGGCCATATGTGAGTCTCTGCAATTAGGTCTGGACACTGCTGACCGCATCAGCAGGGCCATGGCGGCAAGCACTGTCATACGCAGATTTGCCTGATTGAGGATGTCAGGATTTGCACCTGATGTACAATCAAGATTCCTTAACATGTCCTTTGACGGCTCCCATCTATATGTAAATAAGGCTGATGAAAGCCTTGAAAAGCTGCAGACCTCAAAGGCGGCAGCCAAGTCCTTAAGTGCTGCAGTCGGGTAGGCACAGCCATTTGAACCCAGCGGATCATCTTGTTGGGGTAGGTCTTTTCACTACTACTCAGTTGGATGGAAGAGCGAGAGAACAGGCTGGTCAAAGAGGACAGAGAAGATTCCCTCGTGGTGGATGAGGGAGAGGTGCAAAGCCCACCCAAGCAGCAGCGTCTTTACCATCAGCCGCTGCTTCAGCCGCCTCAAAACCACTCTGAGGTCTTGAATCACGTCACCCCAGTGGGAGGCAGACTATCACAGCATCTGAAAGAATGGCGAGTTATTACTTCGGATGCATGGGCACTGGAAACAATAGCCCAGGGTTACTGCCTCTCCTTTATAAAAAGACCTCAGGATCATCCACCCGTAAACTATTAGCTATATGTTCCAGATCCATTCCTGTTGCAGGAAATGTTGACCCTGCTAGAGAAAGGTGTTATAGAACCAGTACCTGTGATGGAGAGGAACAGATGATGGTATTCTCCCTATTTCCTAATCCCCAAGAAGGTCAGAGGACTGAGACCTATCTTGGACTTGCGAGAATTGAACAAGTTCCTCAGGAAGGACAGGTTTAAAATGGTCACACTTCTCAGATCCTTCAGGCCCTCCAGATCAAGGATTGGATGCCATCGTTGGACCTTCAGGATGCTTTCATGTGCCAATCCATCGCAAGCACAGGAAATACCTGTGGATCGCCATTGGCGGTTCTCATTATCAGTTTCGAGTATTGCCATTCAGGCTGACCTCCGCCCCAAGGGATTTCACCAAGTTAATGGCAATGGTGGCAGCAAGTCTCAGGAGGGGGTTTTGGGGGGTGGGGGGGAATTCACATCTATCCATACCTGGACGATTGGCTGATCAGGGCATGTTCACCCGAACAGGCCCAAAACATCTCAGTATTACCTGCCACTCCCTCCACAGACTGGGCTTCTCCTTCAATTACAAGTCTTCTCATCTGATACCATCTCAGAGACTCTAATTTATTGGAGCATTCCTGGTGGCATCCTTGAGAAAAGCCTCATCCGAGGTGAGGACTCAAGACATTTTGTAGATGGTCGCCAAATTTCAGAGTGCCCCGCGTCTTCCGGCCTTTGACTTTTTGAGGTAGCTTGGACTCAATGGCATCCTGCATTTTTCGGGTGCCAGAGGATCGCCTGAGAATGAGATCCCTTCAATGGGCTCTCAGAACAAAGTGGTCCTAATTCTCAGGCAGGATATCGGACCACCTTCAAATTCTGAGCAGAGTCTCACAGGACCTTTTGTGGTGGGCCTGTGAGGACAACATTCTGAAAGGAGAACCTTTTTGACAACCATGGCCAGAGCTAACATTAGTGACGGACATCTCACTCACGGGATGGGGGGGCCCACGCCAACAATCTGACAATCAGCAATCGTTGGTCTCCATCAGAGTCCAGACTACACATCAACCTTTTAGAGCTGACGGCAATCTAACTAGCGCGTAAGGCCTTTCTGCACTCTGTATGGGGAAGGAATGTCCTGATAATGACGGACAACACAGTGGTCATATACTGCTTCAACAAGAGAGGAGGCGTAGGGTCACTGCCACTCTGCAGTGGACTGGGAGTTTCCACTCATGTACACATTTCCTCCAGTCCCCGTCATTCCTCACGTGATCAGGAGGTTGAGAAAGTTTGGGAAATCCATGATCCTAATTGCTCCGGATTGGGCCAGGAGGACGTGGTACCCGGACCTTCTGGACTTGTCCATCTGCCCTCCAATATGTCTTCCAGAAAGAGAGGACCATCTCTCGCGAGAGGAGGGTCGGGGGTCCCAGACAGAGGTCAAGTCACTCAGCCTTCACGCATGGTTTCTGAGAGGCTGAGGTACAAGGAGTGGGACCTCCCGGATGATGTAGTGAAGATTTTGCTTTCGGCCAGAAGGCCAGCAGCAAAATACTTATTCCGCTGCCGTTGGAACAAGTTCTGCAGCTAGTGTAGGGAAAAGGATGTGGACCCTTTTCAGTGCGATACACCTACAGTGTTATCTTTTCTGCTGCATTTGGCAATTCTTGGGCTCCAGATTGGAACAATCAAGCGTTATCTAGTGCTTTTCATATTCAAGCGCACCTCGGAAGAGGTATCGTACTTAAAAATACCCTTTATAATTCAAATTCTTAAAGAGCTCACAAATGTTTCCTCTTACACCATTCCAAATACCAACTTGGGACCTTAACTTGATTTTAAAGTTTTTTGCGTATGTTTCTTTCGAGCCACTCAGTACCTGCCATTTAAGGCTCTTAACTTAAAATACTATTTTGTTAGCGATAACATCAGCCCGCAGAATGAGTGAGTTGCAGGCATTACCCTGTAAACCTCAGTTTACCACTTTTTACAAGGATAAGGTTGTCTTTAAGGTCAAACCCTCTTTTCTACCTAATATTGTGTCGGATTACCATTTAGCACAGAAAATTGTGCTTCCAGCCTTCTATCCTCCACCTCATTCTGGCACGAAAGAGGAAAGATTCCATAGACTCGATCCGAGGAGAGCTCTAAGCTTTTATATTTCAAGGATGGCAAAGTTGCGATAGCACGACCAACTCTTCATTGGTTATACAGGACACAAACTAGGTCTGTCAGTTACCAAACAGAGACTGTCCAGATTGATCAAACTGGCTTTTTATTCGGAGTGCTTCAGGCTAGCTGGGAAAGATCCCCTAGAAGGTTTAAGGACTCATTATATTAAGGGCATGGCAACCTCCTCTGCCCTTCAGAGGGGAGTTCCGATAAAGGACTTCTGCGAGGCAGCTGCCTGGTCCAGTTTCCACACATTCACAAAACATTATTGTTTAGACACTTCTAACAATGAAGGAAGGTTTGGGAAGACAATTCTATGCTCCATTCTGGACAAATGGTAACTCCCAATTCTTACTCCCTCCTTCAAAAGAACCTAATACTGCTTTGGGAGTCTATCAAAAGATAAGGAATACGTGGGAGGACACAAGCCATTCGAAGAATAAGTTACTTACCCCTGGTTATGTTCGTTTGACTGGATGTTCCTCCCACATATTCCTCATCGCCCTCCCAACCTACCCCACTGTAGAATTTCCAAGCTTTAGACGTTGTGCTCTTTTAAGCTCTTATAATTTAAAGGCTCTTATCAAGGCCGGTAATTCTGCTTCTGAAGCTTGTTAATGTGCTTAGAATTACATGCTGTCCATATAGTCTGACATCCAGTGGTAACTGCAGAGTATTGCATCTGGTCTTTCGAGGATCGAAAGGGGATGTCGACATGGGTGGGCCTATAACACTATCCCTAACGTGACGTGTAGTGCACCCAAAATCCCTCACGCGTCGCGGTCCCTCAGGTTGTTTTTTTCCACCCAGCAATCTGGTCGCCTTAATGCAGAGCTCTTGATCAAACATTGCATTTATATTTCGAAGGGATTGTGTCCTCCGACGTATTCCTTGTCTTGGATAATTCGTCTCCAGCTTGCTGGCCTCGGAAATTTTTTCTCTGTAGAGGGCGCAGCGCGTCGACGTCCGCCGAGTCGATGTCCCTCCACAGCCACCGTATCGGCGCCGACGTCACCATGCCCGTAAATAGCCACCCGAGGCGTCTGTTGCTCAGTTCCGTTTTTCCATGCTTCGTGGGGCCTCGGAATATTGTTGCTCAGTTCAGTCAGATAAACCTTCTATATTTACTCGAAAATACCAACTCGTTCTCGATGGCTTCTTCATCGGAACAGACAACGCTGCGGTCCGGCTTCAAAAAATGTCGAGACTGCGGTAAGAAAATGTCGATAACAGATCCACACAGGATCTGCTTGTGGTGCTTGGGAGTCGAGCACCATTGTTCGGAGTGTGAGGACTGCATGTCCATGACGGCGAAAGCCTTGAAGGAGCGCAAGGGGAAGCTCGAGAGAGGTAAGTCAGTCAAAAACTCCTCGAAAGTTTCTTCGGCTGAGTCGAGGCATTCGTCTCCTCGCCGTCGAATGCATTCCCATTCTAGATCTCGAGGTAGCTCCCACCATTCGTCGAGATCGAGACACTCAAAGAAGAGACGTCGAAGATCCCCTTCCTCGTCATCTTCTGTTTCCCCAGAAAGGGTCTCCTGCCCCACAAAACACAGCTCTCAGGCTGAGTGGGAGGAATTCAGGAAGAAAATGCTAAGCGTCTTCGAGAAAGCGGCCTTGACCCCCTCGAAGACAGCTGAGGGTGATACCCCGGGTGAAAAACCCAAAAAATCGAAATGCCTCGAGTCGCTGCACCTGGCGAAAGAGTCCACCTGAGAGTGCCACGGGCCATCGGGTAAGAAGGCACCATCTTTGACGCTGTCGTCTAAGATCCCTTTGACGCATGGATCGGCGCCATCGACGCTGTTGTCGAAGGGTTCTCCAGCATGGGGTCTGGCATGGATTCACATGCTCATGAATATTCCCCGTCGTCAGGCTG
Source organism: Ambystoma mexicanum (assembly GCF_040938575.1). NCBI lineage: Eukaryota > Metazoa > Chordata > Amphibia > Caudata > Ambystomatidae > Ambystoma > Ambystoma mexicanum. The sequence continues at coordinate 303,685,595 of NC_090937.1, forward strand.
GGAATCCTCGGTAAAGAAAAAAATCAGTATCAGTTTCGTTTTTGATCTGTCTTTCGTAGTAGTAACCAATCACTGATCTCTGCGTCATACTGACCACAGCCAATGACTGCCCTCTACCTAAGCCCCGCCTCTGGCAGCCATCTTCAGATTTTTACCGCACGTTCAAGTGTTGGGATCCTCGTGCTATTGCTCTCGAGCGTTAGTGCTATTTTTCACGTTTTTTCTCAAAAAATTTCGCTTTTTTTCGGTCAAAAGAGCCTCAAGCTCCACCGTTTCTTCATCCGATCAACGGGGACCCGTGTCGGATTTGTCTACGCCCCTCAATGGTGAAGATTTCATCGAGCCACGCTTTTGGAGGATTCCATAAGTTTCTCAGGCCCATCTCGGACTTGGCCCAGGTGAAGGGAAGCTCGACGCCTGGAATGCTGTTCAGGGTCTGCCCTGGATGCCAGCCTCAGAATGTCTTTAAGGAGGACGAACACTCCCTTTGCCTTTACTGCCTACATGAGGACAAGACGCACGTGGAGAAGGACTGCGTTTTGCGGCAATATGTCGGAGCGGACCATGAAGGACCGCCATCAACGTCTCGCCAACTGGCTGGAAGGAAAGAGCCTGTCTGGCGAGAAGAAGAAGTCCGAGCGGTCTTCTAAGACCTTTGAGGGCGCCCCGGCGACGGGGGTCCAACAGAAGGCCAAGCACCGCAAGTCCGCTGGCACCGGGAGCGCCGAACGGTCGGGCTCTACGGGCGCCAGGCAGGGCGCATCCTCCCCGGCGCCATCAACCACGAGCCAACGCTCTGGCTCGGGTAAGAGGAAGGCCGAGCACCCGGCGAAGCTCCTGGAGAGACCCCGGTCGAGCTCGAAGGCCCCATCGGAGGGGGAGCGAGGCGGTGACCCTCCCCCCAAGGAGAAGGCGGTGAGGGCACCTAAGGTGGTGAAAGCCTTAATCCATCCGGCCAAGGCCTCTATCGAGACAGTCGCGGCGGCCCTGGCTCAGCCTGTGGAGGCTACACCAGTGGTGGCGACCTCGGGGCCCAGAGTCTCCCTGCCACCGCAGAGGAAGTCCTCTTTCATGCCCATTGACAGGACCCCCGTGAAACCTCCGACGGAGAAGAAAAAGGGGGGGGCAGGAGGTCGTCATGGATTTGGCCTCAACCTCTGAGGAAGAGCTGGTCGAAGTCTTAAGCCACGGCGTTGCCGTGGAAGAAGACCAGCCCGTCGGGAGGGACCCCGACGTAGGAGACGACGAGAACGTCGAGGGTGCCGACGGGGCTCCTGACCGCCCGTCGGACTCCGCTCAACCAGTGCCGCAAGACAACTCGGCGGCCATTTTGTTGGCTATACAGTCCTTATGCTCAGAGATGAGGACGAGACTGCCGTTACCACCAACGGAGGACCCGCTCCCGACGGGGGACCCGGAGCCAGGCCCTTCTGGGAGCCCCCCCCTAGGAGAAGAAGGATTCACCCTCCACCTCCTTTTCAGCCATCGCGCCCTGTTCAGCCCTCCTCCCCGTCCACGGCACGTGGGGATGATACGGGGACTGACACGGCCGCGACGGGTACAGACGACGAGGTTTACGACGAGGATCTCCCGTCGCCTCCCACCCAGGCTTCCCCGCTCGACGAGATTGGATCATTTCACTCCATGATCGCCAGGGCATCCGAGCTTTTCCAGCTCTGCCCGGAAGAGAAGAAGGAAGGTTTCATTTATCAACAGCGCAAGGCCAAGAGGAAGACGGTCCACGCTGTAGCTCTACTGGACGATATTTGGGATGAGGGCCTCGCCCTCCTCAAGAACCCATCCACGACGCCGGCTAGAAGGGATCGGTACGAGAAGAAGTACCGGGTCCCGGACGCCCCCTTGTGCCTTCGGGCACAGCCGACCCCGGACTCCGTCGTCTCCACGGCGGCCAGGAAGAAAGCGGGGGGGGGTCCGCGGCCTCTACGTCGACCTCCCCACCGGACGGCGAGGGAAAGAAATTAGACACGATGGGACGCAGAGTCATCTCGTCGGCAGCGACGACGATTAAGGCGGCCAACGCCTTGGCTATCGTAGCCCGCTACGACAGGGAGTTGTGGTACAAACTGGCCCCCCTGCTGGACTTTCTACCAGACAAGAGGGCGGAAGCCCTAGAGATCTTGCAGGAAGGAGAGGTGGCGTCGGACCACGCATTTACGATTGCGACGGACATCGCTGACACTGGATTTCGCCAGTTGGGCAACGGCGTGGGCCTTAGGCGGCGTGGATGGCTAAAGGCTACCGACTTCCGTCAGGACGTGCAGACCAGAGTCTTGGACATGCCATTCGACCTAAACTACATGTTTGGGAAAACAGTGGACGATTCCCTTCAACCCATCAAGGCGGACACGGAGACGGCTCGGGCTCTTGGGGTTCTCCAGCAACGGCGGCCGCCCTTTCGGAGCGGCGGAGGCAAACAGGGTGCCTCCAAAGGTTCCAGCAGCAGATTTTCCACCTACCGTCAAGCGGCCCGTTCGTCGTCACAGGAAGCTTACAGGGGACGAGGCAAGACAGGCGGACCCCGCCGTCGTCGCCAAGGACGACAAGGCAGCAAAGCCTCGTTGAAGCAGGACTGAACCGGCCGTGGGGTCGGGCCTCCACCGAAGCACCCCGGTGGGAGGCCGGCTGGCGAGCTTCGTCAGCGTGTGGGAGTCCATCTCCACCGACCGTTGGGTGCTGGACGCCCTAGCTCAGGGTCACGCGCTCGAGTTTCTAAAAAGGTGCCTGCGCGTCCCCGCTGTGGCCAGGAAAGAACATCACGTCCCTCAACTTCTCTTGGAGGTAAAGGCGATGCTCAAGAAGGGTGCCATCGAGCTCATCCCAAAGAGGCTTCGGGGCTCCGGAGTTTACTCAAGATACTTCCTCGTGAAGAAGACTGGAGGATGACGTCCCATCCTGGACCTACGACGACTGAACAAATTCATCAAGGCACAGAAGTTCCGGATGGTCACCCTCCAACACGTCCTGGGTCAACTGGAGGAGGGCGATTTCCTGTCGCCGTTGGATTTGGAGGATGCCTACTTCCATATTCCCATCCTAAAGGGACACCGAAAGTTTCTCAGGTTCGTGGTCCAAGGGCGTCACTACCAGTTCAGAGCCCTTCACTTCGGATTGAGGTCGGCACCCAGGGTGTTCACCAAGTGCCTCGCACCGGTGGCGGCGCAGCTGCGCCGAGAGGGGATCCACGTCTACCCCTACCTGGATGACTGGCTCATCCGAGCAAAGACAAAGGAGCTCGCCGTGGAGCACACGGCAAGGACCGTCCAACTACTCACGGACCTGGGATTCTCCATAAACTACGCCAAGTCCCACCTGGTGCCCACGCAAGACGCACTGTTTCTGGGAGCGAAGCTCGACACAGTGTCGCTTCTGGCCTCTCCGTCGGAGGAAAGGACAAAGGCCATCTTGGGCAAGGTGCAGCCGATGCTGGTTGTGGACGCGGCCAGGGTGAGGTCCATCAAGTCCCTCCTCGGAATGATGTCTTCTTGCATTTATCTCATCCGCCTGTGCAGGCTCCGGATGCGCCCATTGCAGGAGTTCCTGGACGCGCGTTGGATCCAGATGACGGGCAGCTTCGAGGAGAGGATCACACTCGGCGAGAGTTTCCGACGAGCGATCCGGTGGTGGGGCACCCGCGCGCATCTGACGGCGGGCATGGACTTCCAGACCCCCGGCCACCAGGAGACAGTGACCACGGATGCCTCCCTGGAAGGGAGGGGAGCGCACACCGAAAATCTGCACGCGAGAGGCCTTTGGCTTCCGACGGAGAAGTCCCTCCATATCAACGTCCTGGAGCTCCGTGCAGTGTTTTGGGCCCTCAGGTCCTTTCTTCCGTTCCTCAAGGGCAAGGTGGTGAGGATCTTCACCGACAACACCACCACCATGTTCTACATCAGGAAGCAGGGCGGAACCAGGTCCCCAGCCCTGTCCAAGGAGGTGCAGGATCTGTGGCATTGGGCCGTCGCCCAAGGGATGTTTCTGGTGCCGTTTCATCTGGCAGGGATAAAAAACACCATCGCCGACTCGCTCAGCAGAGAGCTGCGCTCGTGCCACGAGTGGGAACTATGACAGGATCTAGTGGACCGCCTCTTCCGACGGTGGGGCACACCCCAGATCGATCTGTTCGCGACGGCGACGAACTCCAAGTGCCGGAGGTTCGCCAGCAGGTTTCCCCAGCCGAGGAGCATGGGCGATGCTTTCTCGTTTCCCTGGGAGGGCCTGTTTCTATACGCGTTCCCTCCATTGCCATTGCTGATCCGGCTCATGAACCAGCTCAAGAGGTCACGGTGCAGGATGATCCTCGTCGCACCTGCGTGGCCGAGGCAGATATGGTTCCCGGACCTTCTGGACTTGTCAGCGTCCCCGTCAATCAAGCTGCCAGTGGATGCGGATCCTCTCTCCAGGGAAGGAGGCGCCATCCTCCATCACGACCCGAAGTCGCTGAACTTGCAGGCCTGGCTCCTGCAGCGTTAGAGTTTGGAGGATACGACATACCGGCCGACTGCAGAGAGGTTCTTGCAAAGGCCAGGGCGTCCTCAACTCTTAAATGCTATGGACACAAATGGAAGAGGTTCTCTGTCTGGTGCCACGGCCAGAAGATTAACCCTCTACGGATTACGGCTCCCCAGGTACTGCCGTACCTTCTGACGCTGGCCAAGGCTGGACTGGCGCACGCGTCCATCAAGATTCATCTTGCTGCGATCTCCCGATACACCAGAACCACGGGGCGGACGTCTTTGTGGTCTCATCGTCTGGTGAAAGAATTCATGAAGGGACTGTTCAGATGGTTCCCGCCGGTGAAGGCTCTGGCCCCGGCGTGGGAGCTCAACGTGGTGCTGACCAAGCTCATGGGACCTCCGTTCGAGCCTCTGCACTCGGCTCAGTTGAAGTTCTTGTCGTGGAAAACAGCGTTTCTTGTGGCCATCACCTCCGCACGAAGAGTGGGAGAGATCCAGGCCCTTTCCTGCAAGCCCCCGTACTTGACTTTTACGACACGAGGGTAGGGCTCAGGATGCACCCCTCCTTCATGCCCAAGGTGCCGTCCGACTTCCACCTCAACGAACCCTTGGTGTTGCCTGTTTTCTTCCCGTCGCCTTCGTCGCCGGCCGAAAGGACTTTGCACTCGCTGGATGTGGAGGACTGAGACCTATCTTGGACTTACGAGAATTGAACAAGTTCCTCAGGAAGGACAAGTTCAAGATGGTAACTCTCTCTCAGATCCTTCAGGCCCTCCAGCTCCAGGACTGGCTGGTATCTCTGGACCTTCAGGATGCTCATTTGCATGTGCCAATCCATCTCAAACGCAGGAAATACCTGAGGTTCGCAATTGGGGACTCTCATTATCAATTTCGAGTTCTGCCATTTGGGCTGACCTCCGCCCCGAGGGTCTTCACCAAACTAATGCCGTTAGTGGCTGCGACTCTAAGGAGGGAAGGGATCCACGTCTACCCCTACATGGACGATTGGCTGATATGGGCTGTATCTTCGGAACAAGCTCAGATCCAGCTAGATTATGTCTGCCACTTCCTTCACAAACTGGGATTCTCCCTCAATTTAAAGAAGTCACAGATGGTACCATCACAGAGACTCCAGTTCATTGAAGCGGTCCTGGACACTTCCCTGGGAAAAGCCTCGCCACCAGAGGTGAGGGCTCAAGATATTCTGCAGATGGTCAACAAGTTCCAAAATGCCCAACGTCTCCCAGCCTTCGACTTTTTGAGGTTGCTACGCTTCATGGCATCCCGCATCTTCCTTGTGCCAGAGGCTCGCCTGAGAATGAGATCTCTTCAGTGGGCGCTGAGAACTCAGTAGTCGCAATTCTCAGGGAGAATTACAGATCTCCTCCGGATTCCGGACAAGGTAGCCCACGACCTTCTATGGTGTGTCTATCCAGATGATATATTGAAAGGAGAAATGTTTTGGCAACCATGGCCGGAGATAACCGTAGTCACAGACGCCTCACTCACGGGGTGGGGAGCCCATGCCAACGACTTGACCATCTGCGGTCGTTGGTCTCCATCGTAGTCTAGACTACACATCAACCTATTAGAGCTGAGAGCGATCAGACTAGCGCTGAAAGCTTTTCCTGAAAGCTTTCCAGAGGTCAACAGCTGCATCTTTTTCTTCATTTGTAAAGGTACTGTAAAACCAGACAGAGTAATTACTTATCGCGGTCAAAGTGCTTGAAACTTTCCCAACTCACAGGCCTAATCAGCTTGTAACCCAAAATATGATTCCTGCACTGGTACTGGTCAAAAAGCTGGCAACTGGCAAATGTTCCATTCCGGTAGCTGTTGTCAAGCACACAAGCTAGTGTCCCTCTCCCAGGTTATTCGGTTTCCTGCAGCACTATGAGGAAAATGCAACCAGCTCCGAGATTGGTATCCAGGTGGCTTAGTGTCAAGTTGATTAGTCCCGCCAACTCAAACGGAGAAATCGTCCTTGCAGGGCTTCTCTGTCGAGATGAACTTGGCGATTCAGACCTACAGCAGGGCTTCACCGGGCAAACCAACCCTCCAGGAGTTGCAGCAGTCGTCCTCTTCCAGCTCTTCTTCGGTTCTTTCGTTTCAGTGATCGACTCTGCTTTCCAGTCCCAGAGACTCGCCTTTTAAACAGTTCTCTCCCTTTCATTCCAGCCTAGCTGTCACTAACCCAGCAGGGTGGCTGTCCTTGCTGGACAGTCAGCCAGCCAATCACGCCAGAGTTTATTTGAGTCTTCTAGGAGACTAAGCACAGGGAGTTTCGGGCACTCACTTCCTGCCCACCCCAGACACTCGGGCGCCAGAGGTGGTCTACACTCCTGAAGCCCGCTAAAGGCGAATGAACAAAGGAACCAAACCTCGTTTGGCACACAGAGCAAACTCTAGAAGGACCTTTCCACAAAGAAATGGCGAAAAAAAAGACCAGACCTGTTTTTATAGAGGGGGCTCATACACCATCTTGAAAAACATGGCTCCTGTGATTTAACGCTACTGGTGTTTGTGGTGGGGAAAAATCATGGTAGTTTGTTGTAAAACCACAGCCACCAGCCATTTTGAGAGGAAAGGGTAGCATTTGACTGCTACATGAGTTTCTAGACACAGGGGATACTAAGTAACCCCTCCAGTACTCTCTTATAAGAAAGGGTGTGCTGGGTCTAGGAATTTAAAAGACTAGTAAAGTCAATTTCACTTTACTTACTCTGGTAAACCATAGTTTATCCCAGAGAAGGTATTTAAACTTTGAGAAAGCCTGGAAAGGTTTCCCTGTGCCACTACACTGAGGGTGCTGTGTGACACAAATGAAAAGATGCCTATGGAGTTGGTCAGACTCCATAATTCAAAAAGAAACAAACGCAGAAAACACATTGAATTAAAAAAGTTCAAAGTCCCAAAGTATAGCAAAAGAGCTGGAGGGCTCTAAGCTGGGAGGAATTGGTACATTTTGAGAATTCTACCTTACATTCATGATAAAGGACAAGCACTATCAGTTCAAAGTACTCCCCTTCTGTGCCAAGGGTGTTTACGAAGGTACTGGCAGTGGCAGCAGCGCACCTGCGCAGAGAATCCGTTCCGGTTTACCCTTACCTCAACAACTGGCTCATAACGGGGGACTCCTACGGAACATGCCTGTCGAACACTCAAAAGACGATAAATCTTTTATTCAGCCTGGGATTCTCCATCAACGAGAAGAAATCCAGCCTAGACCCCGTCAAGTCAAGCAGTTTCTAGGGGCTCTGATTCAGACAGAAGACAGCCTTATCTTCCCCTCCAACGGGAGGGTTCAAAACATGCTGTTTCAGATCACTATGTACGCAAAGTCATGAGTCCCATGCGCGAGTGGCTCAACAGCCAGTGGTGTCAGGACAGTGGACAATGGGACGATCTAGTGGTTGTCTCGCCAGCCCTCGTTCTCTTTGCAGTGGCGATCGAGGGAAAACCTCTTGAAAGGAAAAGCCTTCACTACCCCGCCGTAGAAGCCACTCTCACGACAGACGCATCTCTCACAGGGTGGGGGCCCTCACCTGCTTCAGCAGACGGCACAGTGTGTGGTCCCTAGAAGTAGCATCCAACCACATAAATCTGTTGGAGCTGTTGGCCGTATTAAAAGCACTGAAAGCCTTTCAGACACAGCTACAGGGGAAGACAGTCCAGATCCTCACAGACAGCACCACGATCATATACTACCTGAACAAGCAAGGGGGCACACACACACACACTCCAGGGCTATCCAAGCTGTCCAAGCTGTCCCAGAACAGTTCAAAATGGGCTCTCAAACACAGGATGTTCTTGTTGTCCCAACACGTTCCAGGGGAACTCAATCTTCTGGCGGATGTGCTCAGGGGAGACTTCCCACTGCCCGTAGCTTACGAATGGCAACTACACGAAGACAGTGTCCAACATTTTCGCACAATGGGGCTTCCCAGAGATCAACTTGTTCGCAACTCTGGAGAACGTTCAATGCCAAGTTTACGCCTTTGGGTACCCCCAGAACCGTTCTAAGGGGAACGGTCTCTGGATAGCATGGTCAGGAAAATTTGTTTAGGCTCCCACCAGCACCTCTCCCCGACTCCCCTACTCAACAAGATCATGCACAAGATGCACAAGGAACCAGTCACCATGTTATTGGTGGCCCACATGTGGGCCGGCCAACCCTGGTTCTCTCATCTAATGGAGATGTCCCTATCTCCTCCAATGAAACTGCCTTGCCCATACAGCATGTCATCCCAGGACAAGGGGGAAACACTTCAACCATTCCCACAAACCCTGAACTTAGCGGCCTGGCTCCTGAGGTCATAGATTTCGGGCACCTAAAACTTCCTCAGAGATGCATTGACATACTTAGGGAGGCGAGTAAACCTAACACCCGATATTGCTATTCCAGTAAATGGAAGCGCTTTATCTGGTGCAATGCCAGGGGCGTCAATCCCATTGACTGCTTTCCTACTCACATTGTATTCACACACTTACTGTAACAGATACATGAATTCCCTATTAGAAGAACAAAGCATATTATTCAGTAACCAGTGAAACACAGTTAAGTATTCTAATGCATGAAATTCAATAAAGAGAGTCATCACAAAACTGTTCCAACCCGAAGGTCTGGAAAGAGTAGTTTAGGGACAGGACTTTACACCCATATAGCCCTGTAGAGAACAAGGGGTGAAGGAACAGTTATGTCATCTTATCCCGCTGACTCTGATTTCTCCAGAGTCCACTGCTGAGTTTCAGGAATTTGTTGGGGACAGTGTTGTCTGTGCATGGTCTGGTCGAGGGAAGGTATAGGGATCGAGGGTGCAAAGACCACTTTCGGACACAGGACCTAGTTAGTAACTGCGCTTTGGAATCGGTTCCAGACCCCACCTAGCTGAACATCCAAATGAAGAAAAGGAGAAGTCTTGGGCAAAGCAGGCAACCTCAAGACACCTCTATCATGCGAAGAAGACGGATTGCAACAGGAGTCCACACAGTCAGGCGGTGACAGGCTATCTTCAAGTGACGAACAGAGGAGCAGTTTCTGCACTGCAAAAACAGGTGTTTTGTACAAGATGAAGAACCTCCAAGTTGGAAGGATGCACTCAGGACTTTAACAGCTGTAGTGAGGTAGCTCAGGAGACAGCTGGTCAGCCCACTGGCTGGTCCTGAGACACTAAGGTGGTTGGTCGAGACAGGCGACAGCGCTAGCCCAAGGGCTGAGGCACTGACAAGTGTCTTCTGAGATCATGCAAAAGTGCAGGGCTTCACCAGGCCAGGGATTGGATAGGATGCTGGTCCACTGCAGATGTCGTCTTCGGGTCGTCCGTGGACTGATCTTCTTCTCAGGTCTCTTGGCTGCAATACAGATCTGAAGAAAGGCTGCAGCTGTACTCCTACCCATAATTGGAGCTAAAACGAAGTCCAGGGCCACCAATGGGAAGGATCTGACACATTCAGGCATCCAATGGGCACAATTACTAGTTTCACATCCGCCCGGCAGCAGAATGTCTGGCACCAATGGATGTGGACTGGGACCAGATAGTCCCAGCCCCCTCCATTTGACTCTCACACACAAAGGTTCACTAGCCTACGACGAAAGCAGCAGCTTTCTCGGCAAGTGCATGACCTTATGTGGGATTTCCTGACCTGTGAAGGCAGGAAAAAGGCCAAACAACAATATGGCCAAAGAAAAAGCGACAATCTCGTGGCATGGCCATTTTAGAGCACTAGCCAGTCAATAGCCATACGTTACGTGTGCCCACGAATGCAGACACTAGAAATAACGCAAACATTGTGAAAATGTTTTCTACCACCAGCTTGTCTTTAAGCACATATAAAAGTAACCAACATTTCCAAATGTAAAAGATAGGTTGATGCAAAAGTATTCCCACTGCACTGCATTCTAAGATGCTGTGTGCACTACTAAAAAGTTAACAGAATGAAAAGACAAATGGGGAACATAGTTTCCCAATACTGATAGTTTGAGGGACTGATCCGTTCTCCCATTAACAAAATGAGCAAAAGGCCAGGGGAATTAATCTGAAGGCTACACTTCCCTGTAAAAATTCAGGACAGGTTCAAAAACAAAAAGTTTGGGGTTCCATAGAACTATTGGGGAATGTTGCCTAGAAGGAATAGATTTGGCAGCTAGTGTAGAGCAAATGACATAGCTTCCTTTTCATGTAATACACCTATTGAACTTTCTTCCTCCAGTTGGCACAACAAGGTTTGCAGGTGGCTATGGTTAAAGAGTGCCTTGCTGCACTTTCAATCTTCAAGTGCACGTCAGAACAAGGATCTTACTTCAAGATGCCTATTGTGATTCTATTTTTTAAAGGTTCAACTAATGCCTTTCTACCAGTCCCCTTTCTGGTTCCGTCCTGGGACTTGAATCTAGTTCTTACATTCTTGATAGGGTCTCCCTTTTGCATTGCTTCATTCTTGCCCACTCAGACTTCTAACATGGAAAACGATATTCTCAGCGCCTAAAATGTCTGCTTGTAGGGTTACTGAACTATAAACCCTGTCCTAACAACCGCTGTTCACAGTATTCACGAAGGAGAAGATAGTATTTCCTTTTCCTTTCCAAGGAGCGATTGCACAAACTAGACCCAAAGAAGGCTTTTAGTTTTTATGTTGCAAGAAGAAGCAACTTCAGACCGGACGATCAATTGCTCATTGGTTACACAGCCACAAACTTGGTAAGGCAGTAACCAAACGGACATTATCAATATGTATAATGCTATGCTTCATGTCCTATAATGCTATAGGACATGAAGTCCCTTAACGGTTACGGGCCCACTCACCAGTGGGGGTTGGTGACCCCATCTACTCTACAAAGAGGAATACCAGTGTAGGAGATCTGTGAAGCTGCAACTTGATCCTTCTTTCAGACCTTTTCTAAGCATTAACTTCCTAGATGTCCTATCTAGCCAGGACACTGTTTGAAAGAGCTGTCCTTCGTAATATCATGGGAAAAGACAAAAAACTCATGAGAATCCGCTTTCCCACCGCCATCATAAGCACAGCTATTCGAGTCCATCTAAGATGAGGAATCTATGTGAAGAGACAATTCATTAGAATAACAAATTACTTACCCCTGGCAATGTTCTTTCTGATGGCTGTTCCTGCCACTGATTCCTCATCGCCCTCCTTGTCTACCCCTCTGAGTAAATGCGATCTCAGATTTTTTCTCTTTCGATGCCTGCAAGTTTATGTATTACTTTCCCCAAGGTGGATGAGTACAAGGAAAAGGAGGAACTGAAGCAATGGGGTGCGGTGCAAGCGATTTGTAGCATCTACATCACCATCTACAGGCGAGAATGGAGATCTTCGAGGGACCTAGATGCCGAAGCTGCACGAGCCGCTCCTTTCCGTCTAAACCTTTTTCCGAGAACTGCGAAGCAGGAAACTTGTATCTAAGATGAGGAATCCATGGGAGGGAACATACATCAGAAAGAAAGTTACCAGGGGTAAGTAATTTGTTCTTTGCACATGGCACACTGGGTTACATACTAATAAATAAAATGCTACCTCCTCCCTGTTTCTAAGGCATAATGCAGTTTGAACACTGAGGGGACAGTTTGGGGCTGTTAGGCAGAAACCTGTGCAGTTCCCTTAGGGACCACTGCAAAAGATTTAGGACTACAGGTGGTTGCAAGTAAACCCAATTGGTAGCAGTCCGTACCACCCAGATTTACCTGGTAGCTGTGGCTGAGCAGTCAGACTCCTCTCAAGATGAGTTAGGCAGTATATAGAGTATACACAATAGGTACAGAGATACAGTAGCACAAGCAAACACTGACCAGAGCTTTGGTGTAAAAGTATATAATTATTTATTTAAAGACACACTTGTAAATTACACTAGCACAAAGAGAGGTAAATAAATACAATACACAGTCACTATTATATATACACAACCCTAATTACTTATTAGACAAGTCTTAATGAGAAACACCACTTATTTTCAGACAGAGGTGAGCGCTTAACATAAGATGGCACTCTAATAAGTTATTAAAAAGGGAGGGAAAAAGGCAGAGTTATGAAAGCACAAAATTTTCAATACTTTTCAAAGAAGCACAGTGAGGCAGGTTTAGGCAAAGTCTACTCGAGAGCAAGGAAGTTCAAATGCCAGGCCCACTCTTGGAGAGAGCAAGCGAAATGTGTCCAGGATCACACAATGGTGTTATGCCCAAAGAGTCTTTGTAAATAGTTCACAAAAAGATTGAGATCAAGTCAGGAAAAGTTAGTTAACAGGTCCCAGGCTAACCCAGATTAGAAAGTCAAGGATTTACTGTCACCCCGAACGATCTGTCGCAAGGGAAGCCAGGCAGGACACAGTACCTGAAAGTGGGAAGAACGCTCCAGCGGGGGCAGTTGTTCCCGGCAGCGGGTGCAAGTCGGTGTTTCGTCTAGAGGAAGAGGAGGTCTCGACGTGGAGGAAAGCTGAAGGTCGTTGCGCTGCCAGGGAAGAAACCAGCCGCGGAGTTTCCCGGTTATAAGGTACCACCCTTTTCTTTGCGGTAGTGGTAAACTGTGGTATTCCGGTTGCCGGGGTGCTTGGCACGGGCAAGGCGGCCACGAGATGGTCCAGGAAGGCGAAAAGACGGGCAAACTGGTTATCCCCACCAGTCAAAGGAAGAAGACTCTCCGGACTGGAGATCTCCTCTGTCGTCGGGAAAAGTGGTGAGACGGTTCAGCAGGGCTCCACCGGTGGTGTCGTCGTTGCAGGTCGGCTCGGCTTCTCCCTCTTCGGATTCTTTAGGTCCTTTGGCGACTTCTGAAGTTCCAGTCCCCAAAGCCCTGCTTTTATGCAGAAAACCCCCATTCATTCAGCCTAGCTGTCACTCAAACATGCTAAGTGGTGAGCTGGGCGGCCCACCACTTGGGCCAATCACACAAGAGTACGACTTGAGTTGCCGAGGCAACTCAGTCCTGGGTGCCTGAACCCCCTCCCACACCCCCTGTGGTACCCAGACAGAGTGGCACCACTTTTGGAGGCTTCTGTGGAGAAGCCCGCCAAAAAGTGGAACAAAGGGCTCGACTTGGGTTGGAGTCACAGAAGCGAACACAAACGCCATTTTGGAACCAAGTTTCGGCAAAAAATACCAACCGGTGAATTTATATTAATTTAATAAACCGGCGGTATGTTCGAGGCTATTTTAAAAAGGGGTAGCCTTGAACTATGGGAAAATCCCATAGGAATATATTTGCGGTCGAATATAAAAAGTATTATCCACTGCCACCAGCCAAAACTCGGTCGGGGGGGGACTGGACAGTGCCCCCTCGAACAACAGACCCCAGGGCAATCGAATTTCCCCGACCAGTACGTCCACAATATGATGGTTTGTACTGGTTCTGTTCACAATTTAGACTAGTAAAGCCAATGGTGACTTTACATGCCCTGGGAGACAGTAGTCAGTCCCGGGGTATGGAGTCTATGTTGGGGGGTCGCTACGACACCCTTGGGTTACGGCACAGAGGGTGCTATGTAACCCATATACCAAAAACACATGGAGCCCTATGGGGTAAAGGACCCCATAGCCCCTAAAACACAAAGTCAAAGGAACACCTCAAATCATGTCCAAGAGTGGGAGGAAGAGAGTCTCACTCTTAGCAGGAGAAAAAAAATAAACCCCGAAAATCCAGCAAAGCTGCTGGGGGACTCACTAGGTTTGGGAAATTAGCCTTTACAGAGAATTCTCCCTAACAGGGGCATTGGAGTATCCCTGCATGGTTCTTGTTGAAAACCGAGATTGATCCTGGATCAATGAAAATTGAACAAAGCAAATAACATTTTGATATGTCACCTTGCAGTCTAATTTAATACTATATAGACTAACTAGTTAGGTTAGCCTAAAAAGGTTCATACTTGCACGCTGCTTGAGGAACTACCTTCGGTGTTATCTTTGTTCCTCTCTGAAAGTTAACATATATTTTCTATTAAAAAGACTTGTGTTTGGCTAGTCAGCCCCCACAGAGTTCTGACCACACTTGGTGGTGCTACTGCTGGACTGGTTTTAAAATTACCTTTCTCACTGGTTTGTTAAAGGGTCTTTGAGTTGGGGAACATACCTAATCCTATGTAAATTGTTCCCATACGCTTTCTCCGGGTCACCTAGTGATAGCTGTGGGTGAGTAGTCAAGGTTTACTCTTATGATGGGCCAGGGTTATTATCCCATCAGATAATACAGCATTACTTCAATGTAATGTCCACAAAGGCATGTTGATGTAGGATCTACGTTATAAAATCGCAGCTTGAATTAGAAAAATGTGAAGCTCACATCTTCGCATTTCGCTACTCAACCTTTTCAGAATTTGTTCAGTTGTCCCCTGCATTCCCTTTAATGTATGCGACGGACACCCCGAAGCCCATAATGCTGAGTTCAGGGAGCGGGGGACACCCATGCAACCCCCGCTCATCCAGTTCTGCATTTTGGGATTCAGTATTTTTTACCTATGCTGAATGTGTCGTAAACGTGCATTTGGCATTTTATATTTCGTTGTTCTGGGGCAATACCGTTGATGTAATATCCACTAAGACATGTTTCGTAAAATATTTATTTTTTTATAAAATGTAAAACATATTGTGCACCTTACTAGTCAGACAATGTTCAGAACCTTTCTAGAAGGGTTCTTAGGTCGTGACCATCCTGGTTGGGCTCTCTTGAAGTAATTCAAATTGGCCCTTTTGGTACTAAGATGCCAGTTTCTATCCTAAAGATACTTTTAGGATTGTTTCCCACGAGTGGGCAATTATTCTCTCGTGGGAATGAATTGGGAGACGTTCCTGATTATTTGTGTGATACTTGCCCTGGTAACGCATTCCTCCCCTACTAAGGATAGGGCCCAATATTAAAAATACCCCCATTGTTAGTTAGGACCTGACATTCGGAACCACGGTGGTGCGTTTCTGAAGAAAATCTGAGTCTAGTGAATCTTGCAATGAGAATATCCTAGGCTATGTCTATTGGATTCCTTCCTCCCACAGATTGCTTATTTTGGAAATAGTCTCCAGGTATCAGACTGGCTTTGTACACATGTTTACCCACCAAGGGATGCACTGTGGCTCATCATTGTTGCCGTTTATGTCTGAATGACACCATCAACAGTATATATGGAGCCAGCTTTCCCCCATTACCATGTTCCTTTTATTCTGCGTGCTTAGCACGCTTGATTTGGGATTACGCTACGCCTACAAACTGTATTTTAATTGCAATGAAAGCGGCATTCCCATATTAGTGACACAGCCCTTCCATCCCATCTGCTGCCTTGTGTTTGTGTTGCAGCTACTACAAAGAAGAATGAGGAATCTGTCAATCAATCCATTCTCTCTACGGCACTTCGAGACTGTACCTCTAATCGATTCACCTCTCCACAGTGGCAGGAAGACCTACCACTACTCCTGCTTCATGGAAGCCTTTTGCCTCCAAGGGTAAAACTTGCTCTGTTAAAAACTGAACCTGAGGAATCTCACTTGCAGAAGGGCAGCCAGAAAAAAGGACGAGACTAAAATGGCAAGAGATCTCGCCCCCAGTGCTTCATCAAAGCGCCACTTTACTTTGCCTTTAAGGAAGTGCTACAGCCAATCTTGTTTCAGAGCGTTGATCTTCTCTGTGGAATCACCTACCCTAGTGCAGAGATATCTTTCCTCATAAACTCTTCTACCCTTGAACAGTGGGAGAAGTTGAAGCGCAACATCTTAGATATATTTGCAAAGGCCCTTGTGCGGTTGTCTTTTGAGTCAGTGGAAGATCAAGCACCCTGTACACATATTTAGAGTAGACTCACCTCCGTGGCCCCTAACCTCATGCCATTAACCTTTCAATGTTTAGGGCTTGGTTTCTGTTTCTTTGGTGGTGACTGCTACTTTGTTCGCCTTGAGACTTCCTTCTGGCGTCCTAGCACCAGCACTGGGCTCCTCTGCTTCAGATCCTCTTTTGGTAGAGCAGTAGCACCAGCAGTTCACCTCAGCCTCCAGCTCCTAATTCCTCCCCAATCCAAATTGCGCTTACAGGCGACATATCTTTGACAAGGGTGACCAATTTTGGCATGGTCTTGAAGACAATAGCTGTTCGTAATGTCTTTGTGGGTCATCCTTTGTAGGTCTCAATATTATGTTCTGGCCAACAATGAGATGTCTTAAGAGTCTCACGAGTCCAGTCTACTAGAGGCCTGGTGGCTACTTCCACCATGCAGGGTTGTTTCCTGGTTATGTGGAGCAGGTGTGCGTTTTTTTCCCCTTTGTATCAGAATAAAGTGCCCATGCGACTTTCATTCTTGTCAAGTCTGACCTGTGAGTCACATATACAGAGTAAAAAGGAGAGAAAAAAAACACTCCATTATTTAAAAGTTTACTGCAAATACTCTTGAAAGATGCGCCAAACCGAAGGCCTGAAATGTTAATTTAAGAAATACATTGAGAGAGATTTAACACAGTTTGGTGCATCTTTCAAGAGTATTTGCAGTAAACTGGTTATGTGGACCTCTGTCAGACTGCTACTTGGTCTTCCCTCCAAACATTTAGCCAATCATTACTGTTACTTCTCCAGCTTGGGGTCTGGCATGGATTCACATGGCCATGAATATTCCCTGTCGTCAGGCTGGCAATCCTCAGGAAAATAAAAAATCAGTTTGTTTCATTTCTGAACTGTCTTTCTCCTAACAACCAATCACTGAGCTCTGGGTCATACTGCCCCCAGCCAATGACTGCCCTCTACCTAAGCCCCTCATCAGGCAGCCATCTTCAGATTTTTACCGCACGTTCAAGTGTTGAGTCCTCGTGCTTTGCTCTTTGAGCTTTTGCTGCCTTTTTTGCTTTTTGAGAGTTTAACTCTATTTTTCGGTCAATTGGGACCAGTTATTTTGTTTTTTCTACGCCCCTCAAGGGCTGTTTTCGTCGAGTGTTCTTCTTGGAGGTTTCCAGAAGATTCTTCAGGCCTACACCGCATGGATCATGTCGGACGAAAAGGAGGACAACCCTTCCCTCTTCAAGCTGTGCTCCCATTGCGGAATGTATACATGGACCACAAGCATTCCCAGTGCCTGTATTGCCTGCACCCAATAGCACAAGGAGGAAGATTGTGCGTTTTGCTGTGGCTTCTCGAAGCGCACGTTGAGGGACCATCATCATTGGTTGGAATCGTGGCTGCAGGCCAAGGCCTCTGCACCGGGTGGTACCCAGGGGCATGCCTCTCCCAGATCCGGGAAAGCTGAACGGGCTTTTAAGTCCTTTGAGGGTGCCCCATCCGTGGGGGCCCAACACAAGACCAAGCACCGCAAGTCAACTTCCGCCGTGGTCACCCCTGCTGCTGCGGGTCCTGCGACAGTCAGGGCACGCCCATCATCTCCATCTACGTCCATTTCCAATCATCGCTCTGGTTCCTCATCCAAGAGAAAGTCGGATAACCCGGGTAAGCTACGGGAGAACCCGGAGAAGGCAAGGCAGGAGAAGGCCAAGCAGGGTACAGTGTCCTGCCTACCCGCGGCAGAGAAGGCCAAATGAGACAAAGGGTCTGATCAGGCCCTGAAGGAGAAGGCCAGACAGGACAAGACATCCGATTCGGCCATGAAGGGCAGGGCCAAGCAAGACAAGGGGACCGGCCTCACTGTGTAGCCCCAGGTGCACCCGGCGAAACCTTCACCCTCCCTCAAGTTTTTGGTGGCGTCGCTTTCAAAAGTACTAGGGGCGGACCTGCAGAGTGCCACGACGACAGCAAGGGTGACCTTTCCTCCCAGGAGGGAGGTTTCAAACATGCCCACTGATTAGACTCCGGAGAAGAGGATTCCAGATCCCAGCCCGAGACCGACCCCTCTGGACCTGAAGAAATGGGGAGGGCGTGGAGGGTCTGCAGGGAATGGACATTTCTTCGGCTGAAGATGAGGACAAGGTCATTTTTGTCCATACCGTCCAAGAGGGCGATGCCGACTACAGAGGCGCTGGGGACTCGCCCCACGAGGACGACGACGATGGAGATGCCGACGGGCCCCAGGCCCTTCCCCTACGCCCCAAAGGCCGCCTAGAGAATTGCACTGGATATCATCTCAACCCTCAACTCGTTGGTGTCCGAGTTACAGAGGAGGATTCCAGTGATTCCGCCATCCGCCCTTCCCGTGGCACCTGTGCTGGTCGCCCTATTACCACCAGGGGAACCACCGACCAAGCAGAGGATACACCTGATGCCTCCATGCCACCCTTCTCCACCGCCCCTCTACCCCCAAGAGAGAAGCAATCTGACACGGCGACGGGCATGGATGACGATGGCGGGATGGGAGACCTTCTGTCGCCTCCGCCCAGAGCCTCTCCTCCGGACGAGATAGGATCGTTCCACGCAATGATCGCCCGAGCTTCAGAACTTTTCCAGCTCACGCTGGAGGAAATCAAGGAAGGCTTCTTGTATCAACGCCGGGAGGCGAAGAGGAAGACCATCCTCTCAGTCCCTCTACTGGACGATGTTTGGGACGAAGGACTGGCTCTGATGAAGTACCCCTCTACAGCCCCAGCCAAGAGCGACCGACTGGAGAAGAAGTATAGGGTGCCGGACTCTGCGCCCAAGTGCTTGGGGTCTCAACCGTTGCCCAACTCGGTGGTCTCTGCAGCCGCCAGGAAGAAGTCTTCGTGCTTGACGTCTTCTGCTTCATCCACCCATCTGGACAGCGAGGGGAAGAAATTGGACTCTATGGGTAGGAGAGTTATCTACTCTGCAGCGACCACACTCGACCATCATAGCCAGATGCGACTGGGAGCTGTGGTTTAAGCTAGCTCTTCTACTGGACTTTCTCCCTGACGATAAGCCAGTTGAGGCTTTAGATATCCTTCAAGAAGGCGAGGTGGCATTGGATCATGCCATCACGATGGCCATGGACATTGCGGATGCGGAATTCCGCCAGATGGGAAACGGCGTCTGCCATCGTGGCTGGCTGAAGGCCACCAAATTTAGGCAGGAGGTCCAGACAAGGGTTTTGGACATGCCCTTTGAAGGGGACCATCTGTTCGCAAAGGCTGTGGATGAACCCCTCCAGGCCATCAAGACGGACACAGAGACGGCACGTGCCTTAGGCACTATACAACGACGGTGGTCCTTTTGTTCTTCAGGAGGGAAGTCTAGCCGGTTTTCGAGGGTTTTTGGCGGGGGTTACACCTCTTAATGCCAGCCCTCTCGCTCCTCCACCCAGGAAGCCAACATGGGCCACTCCAAGGACTTTGGGGTCGGTCACCGCCGTCGTCAGGGACCGCAGAGCGGTCCATCGACCTCCAAGCAAGATTGAATTGGCGAGGATGTCTGGGCCCCCTGCCGTGCACCCCGGTGGGAGGCCGGCTGGTGAATTTCGTCAGCGCGTGGAAGACCATCTCCACCGACAGTTGGGTGCTGGACGCTCTCGCCCACAGACACACACACTAGAGTTCCAGTGAAGTATCCCTGAATACCACTAGTGGCCTGGCAGGAAAACCACGCCCCTCAGCTGCTGCTGGAGGTGCGGACCACGTTAAGGAAAGGGGCGATAGAGCTAGTTCCAAAGCAGCTCTGGGGCTCCGGAGTGTACTCAAGGTACTTCCTCCTGCGAAAGACTGGGGGATGGAGTCCCATCCTCAACCTACGACGACTTAACAAATACATAAGGTCCCAGAAGTTCAGAATGGTCACTCTTCAACATGTGCTCGGACAGCTGGAAGAGGGAGACTCTCTGTCGTCTTTGGACCTGGAGGATGCGTACTTTCACATCCCCATAGGACACTACAAGTTTCTACGCTTCTGTCCAGGGGAAACATTACCAATTCAAGGCCCTTCCTTTCGGACTGAAGTTGGCTCCCAGGGTCTTCAAGTGCCTGGCGTGGGTGGCAGCCCATCTACGACTGCAGGTATGCCCTTACTTAGATGACTGGCTCATGTTAATGTTAAAGGATATTTGTACTGTGCACTATCACCACCGGAGTGGTCCCCTGGGGCTCTGGCGGTTCTGAAAGAAAGGTGGTGTTTGGGGGGCGTTAGTGGGGATGAGCTGGAGAAGTGCAAGAGAGCAGTGATGTGCCTTTGGCGGCCTCAGTCCGGAATTCCGTCGGCTGAGCTTGTGGTGTTATACTGTGGGAAGACGACGTGTGCTGTTGTGCGGGTCTATTTGTGCTTCGTTTGTTGTTGCAGTGTAGTGAAGTTTGTGCAGATTGCTGCGTTGTAAGTTTGTGGTTGTGTTTGGTTAGAATTTGAAAGGTGTATGGAGAGGGTGAAGTTGTTAGTCGGTTGGTTTGTTGGCATTCCTGTCTTGAAGTGAGGCACTAAATTTCCGTATTCTAATCAGTTGGGGTGTGTGAGCGTCTCTGTCTCTATGTCCAGCTCGGGGGCTGTACGACACTCACGGTCAGTTTCCAATATGTCATCCATTCATTTGCATAACCTTGACCAAGTTGGGCAACCATCTGCCTGCGTGGCCCCTGTTTGTATGCGGGGCGGGCAGGCGTTTGTGCGTCCCTTGCAGTCTAGCCCAGTAAGCATTCCTAATCTAGTAGGAGGGCGGCATCGGTAAGTCCGGGCCAGATCAAGAGACATCGCTGTCGACCACACGGCAAGGACCGTCTGCCTACTGACAGATCTGGTGTTCTCTGTGAATTATGCCAAATCCTGATAGACTCAATCGCAAGACGCTCTGTTCCTGGGATCCCGGCTCAACAGTGTCATGCCTGGCATCACCAACTGACGAGAGGATTGCGGCCATCCTGGGCAAGGTGTAACAGCTGTTGGTACTGAAGATCGCCACAGTGAGGGCCATCAAGTCTTTTCTCGGCACGATGTCATCATGTGTTTACCTCATTCGACTCTGCCGGTGGCGGAAGGCGCCCACTACAGGAGTTCCTCGACGCCCGTTGGGTCCAGGTGTCCAGAGGCTTCCAGTACAGGATCGCACTCGACGAGGAGTAATGTCGAGCGATAAGGTGGTGGGGCATGCGCTCTTATCTATCCAGAGGCATGGATTTCTAGACCCCCCGTACCAGGAGACGGTCACGTGGCCTGTGATTATTGGAGGAGAAGACGTTGCACATCAACGTCCTGGAACTACAGGCAGTATTTTGGGCCCACGGGTCGTTTCTGCTGTCCCTCAAGGGCAAGGTTGTGAGGGTCTTCATGGACTATACCACCACAATGTTTTACATCTGTAAACGGGGACACCAGATCCCCAGCGCTCTCCAAAGAGACGCAGGAGTTATGGCACTGGGTCGTCATCCAGGGGATGTTCCTCGTTTGTTTCACCTGGCATGAGTAAAAAACAGTCACCGACTCCCTCAGCAGGGAGCTACGCTCTTGCCACGAGTGGGAGCTTCGACAGGATCAAGTGGACTACCTTTTCCTCAAATGGGGCATCCCCAGCTTAATCTGTTTGCAACAGCGATGATCACCAAGTGCCGGAGGTTTGTCAGCAGGTTCACCCAGCCGGGGAGCACGGGGGATGCATTCTCATTCCCTTGGGAAGGCCTGTTGCTGTATGTGTTCCCTCCATTGCCGTTGCTTCTTCGAGTCATCAATCAACTCAGATGGTGCTGGTGCAGGATGATCCTCTCTGCACCAGCGTGACCTTCTCAGCATGTCGGCGTCACTGCCAGTCAAGCTGCCAGGGTCACGAATCCTCTTGCCTTGGAAGGAGGCCCCACTCTTCACCATGACCCGGGGTCTCTGAACCTGAAGGCCTGGCTGCTGCAGGATTAGAGTTCGGTGGCTACATCCTTCCGGCGGACTGCAAAGAGATTCTCACCAAGGCCAGGGCGTCATCTACTTTAAAATGCTAAGGACACAAATGGAAGCGCTTTGCAATTTGGTGCCATTCTCAGAAGATCAACCCTCTGTGGGTCACAGACCCTCAAATTATTCTGTATTTACTGTTGGCTAAATTGGGACTTGCTCATGCCTCCATTAAGGTTCATCTGGCGGCTATCTTCCGCTACACCAGATCTCTGCGAAGGAGTTTGTCAAAGGACTGTTCTGCTCATTCCCTCCAGTGAAGGCCCCAGCGTGGGAACTCAATGTGGTGCTGAGGAGGCTCATGGGGGTCCCGTTTGCACCTATGCATTCAGCTCTGCTCAAGTTTCTGTCGTGGAAGACCGCTTTCCTCGTGGCCGTCACCTCTGAAAGATGAGTAGGTGAGATCCAGGCCCTGTCATGCAAGCAGCCTTACTTGACTTTTCAGGTGACAAGGGTGGTGCTGCGGATGCACCCCTACTTCATGCCCAAGGTTCCATCAGAATTCCACCCCAACCAACCCTTGGTGTTACCTGTGGTTTTTCTGATACGTTCGTCGCCGGCTGAAAGTACTTTGCACTTGCTGGATGTGGCTCAAGCGCTGAAGTTTTACGTGGCCCGCACAAAGAGTTTCTGGAAAACTTCTAAACTTTTTGTGAACTTTGGTCCTGTGAACCATGGGAAGGCCCTGCCTAAGGCTTCCATTTACAGGTGGCTCTCGGCTGTATCACCCCTTGTCACCAGTTGGCCAACCGACCTCTGTCTGGCCGTCAGAGAGCCTATTCCACCAGTGCAATCACTTCTACAACAGCGTTCCTGTCTGGTGTGCCCCTGCTGGACATCTGCAGGGCTGCTATGTGGAGGTCTATGTACACCTTCACAAAATTCTACTGCGTCGACAGGGTTTCCCGGGAGGAGTCCATAGTCGGACTAGGAGGCCTGGGCAACCTGTTCGCTTGCAGGTGAGCCTGGTGAGGAGGTAAGAGATTGCTTCTGTTGAGCCTTTCCACCTCCCGTGGTTGTGCATGTGTGTACTGCGATGTATTCTTTAATCATGAGGATTTGAATACATGCCAGACCATGCTGGAGAACAATAGTTACAGGTAAGTAACTGATTCTGTATGGCACAGAAATCACTTAGTTTTAAGGACAGTTCAAATGTGTGTATTGAGATCTTTTTTAGCCTAGTGCTGTCCCTCTCTCTTGACTTGCCGCAAACCTCCCTAACCCAGGCATCCGTAACCCTGGTTACTGCTATCAATTGTTGACCCCCTACTGTCTAAGTTCTAGCTTAAGCTGATATTGTTTTTCCCTAAAGCAGGCTCACTGACTCCCTCTTCGACTCCCAACTTTCCCTACTATTGCCATAGGTTAGTGTTCTAATAGTGAATGGGGTCATGCCTTGCAATTGCTCTGTAATATTTACCTGGTTTCACTCATTACCAGTGTTACCATACCCTTCTACTCTACCTGCTTTCTGCTCCCCACCAACCTTCTTTCCCTGTGATGTTTCACTCCTCTCTTTTGCATCCACCCTCTATTTTAGCTCTTCTCCCACTCTTCTAGTACCACTCCTCCCACACTACTACTCCTACTCCTTCTCCTTACTGCACTACTCCACTTACTCCTACACCACTACTCCACTTACTCCCACTCCACTTCTCTTCCCCACAACAACACTCCTCGTCTCGGGAGGATTTCTCAGGGACAACGCGCTCGCCTTGGAAGCAAGACAACGCGGAGCAAAACAAATTCGATCCCTGGATCTGCGCTTTGAAACCTCTAGGTATTAAGCGTGTTATAATGATAAGGATCATTATAATCACCACTCCTCTTCCCCCACACCACCACTCCTCTTCCCCCACACCACCACTCCTCTTCCCCACATCTCCTCTTTCCCCACACCACCACTCCTCTTCCCCCCACATCACTACTCTTCCCCACACGACTACTACTCCCACACCACTGCTCAACCACCCTCTTTTCACTCTGTACAAGCCTTCTCACACATGCATTCACACTGCAGAGCCACTCTTTCCTATGCCAGGGCCTCCCCTGAACCAAAAATCATCTCCACAAGCCTTGATGCCCTCCTTCCTGCTGATATCTTGGTCGCCATCCACCTCCTCATGCCCAAACTCGACACACCCACACTTCTGTTTCCTGCTTAAATATCCATGCCTTTGGGCTGATGGCTAGTTGTCTCTAATCAACAAAGAGAGGGTCCCATGCGTAACTGTCCATTGCATTAATATATTGGCCAGAGGCAGTCTGTCAAAGAATGTATGTAATGAAAAGGCTGTGAATGTTCATCAAAATATTTCAACACATGACAAAATAATAAACCAAGCAATACATTTTCATACAAAGTATAAACTGCAAAACCCTATCCCTACATGCATAACCCATGGCTCAGTCATACCCAACCAGCACTAAATACATACAAACAGGATAAAATACACAAACACAGTTGAAAAACACAATGAGAACAAAGAAGGCGAAGAGTAGCTACTCCTGTCTGGTCCCGCTCAAGACAAAATAGGGAAACCAAAGACTTCCAAATCCGTGAATAACAAAATCAACCCTTCGGGCACGTCACTTAATGGATGACAAAACTGTGTTTTAATAGGAAGATCAATTGGTATACGCCAACTTGAGTTTCTGCTTGTAGGCCACTATATTTTCTGGCTTCATCAGGGCCAAGGAACACCGCTTCTTTATAGGTGGGTGTTTGGCCTTGAAAATTGTCTGACTCGTGCACAGCCTGGAGTGCTTGCTCAATCAGGTAAAAGCAATCATAAACACAGACCTGCCTCTGTTGGTTAACTCTTGCCCCAGATGACGGCAATAATCTGATGACGTCCAAATATCCACTCTGTGCTGCGAGAAACAATTGTGTAGCTCCATCCAGTGTATGTTTAACTCAATGCTATGTTGGTGCCTGATTCACAGCTTGCTTGGAATTATTTAAAGTCTGTCCCGTGCTGTTGCCACTCCTTATTAGATCAATAAATCTGACGCTCTGGACAGATGCAGCGGTTTTCATTTCTTTCACAAATTCCCACTCGCGTTCGTCAAGAGCAAAACTGACGGGCAGGTTTCTTTCATTTTTATCCTGTAAGGCCTATTCCTTCCAGACAGGTAAAAACAGAGACTAGTTGTCTGTAAGCAACCTGTTTTCCTCTTTATCCTCCCATTGTGTCTATGTGCAGGGAAAAGCTTTAACATTAGGCTAATCTCTGCCCACTTTCTTTGCGTGGGCTTGCTGCTCACAGTTTGTGGTTTGGAGCCAGTTGTCGGGGACCACTTTGGTAAATTGGGGGAACCTTCTCCTTCTGAGTCCATGGTGGTCTAGTGGATTCTCTTTTTTTTGGTTTACCAACAGACTTTGTCAGTGCTACTCCGGTTTTCTTTTCTGTCCTACTCTGTCGCTACAAATGACGTCTTTTGTTCGCCATTCTGCAGCAGTGATCGGATCGCTTCGAAACTGGAGCTTTTTGTTTGGGTGGTAGACCATTAATTGGCTGCCTGGTGTCTCTTCTCGCTTAAGTGGCAGCATCTGAAATGGGGAAAGGACACTGGTGAGTTTACACACTCCGAGGCAGGGCTGGAGACATGGTTCTGCACAATAACAGGTTGGCACAAAAGGGGGCAGCACATTAATTGGGACACTCTCTGGCTCCACCGCCCACTTTAAGGGTAGCACTAGCTCAGGATTCCTCCCTGGTAGGCCTCTCACCCCAGACTGAGAGGGCTTCCACCCCTGACCCCCTTTTGACAAGGCCAAGTTATTGGGCTTGTCACATTACTTGCTGGATTCCATGTAAAGTGTAAAGTCTGGACACCTTATTTTATCATGCAGTATTTGTTGGCGTATATGATGGTTGCCACTTCCCTCTGACCCTAAAACCCCTCAACCAGGTTCTATTCTTCTTTAGCTTGCTTTCTAAGATAAGTAATAAGTTGGAGGAAGCAATCCAGTAGTGGAACAAACTACTTGGCTACAGTAATGTTTCCGATGTTGGATTAGCCCTTCATTGAATAGATTCCTCATTGCCATCCCAACATTCACCTCAATGTGGATAGCTTGTAACCCCTTGATGGTCTGTGGCTCCTCAGCAGATGAGAGCAGGGAGAAATATTTGTGACCGAGGTCATTGGGCTCAGCTGTCTTTCATAAATGCTAGAGATTGTCACATCAGGCATCAAGTGTACCAATGATGCTGAGCCAGACACAGCTGCAGTGTGCCTCCTGGTGGTTGAAAACAATTCTGAAGCCAAGCTGACACCTTGCGCTTATTTGTAAGAATCTAAGAGGAAATTATGAATCCATCAGAAAGAACTTTACCAAAGGTAAGTAATTTGTTCCTCTGACTACTAGATGTCAACGCTTCAGGTCCTCAGAAGGTTGAAATTCACTGGGCAGTTACTGGGCTGTGATGTTGCAGATATTGATCAAGTGACAAGGAAGTTTGTGTACTGTGGAACAACTGGCGAAACTGCTATGCTGCAATGAGAAGCAAGAGCTATAGTATGGTGTAGCTTTTGGTTCACTGATGGTACAGGTCCAGACCAGGCGATGAACCGTGTTTAGCTGGGAGGCAGTCCAGGTAAGTCATGGACTTCTTGGGGTCCCAACGTTACTCTTAACTTTATGCTTGGCTGTTACTGTGAATTTACGTTGAGGTTGAAACCACTGGTATCAAGCCCTGTTGGTTATAGGTGCTTTGACTCTCTTGTGCTTCTGCTTCTTCGGATGGGGCACAAGTGCTTTGCAGGAGAATTTCTTGGGAGTTAGGGGTAGGATCCTATAGACTTTGAACCTGAATATCTCACCCCATGGTCTATCACTATTGGGTGGAATTTAACTCTGAGAGGACAGCCTAGGTGATGAGGAAGGACTGTCTACTTGCTCTAGAGGGGGGAACCAAATGTTTGATGTCAACTCCAAAGATTAGAGTCCGACCGGGGAAGGTGTCTGTTAGGTCAGATTTTTCATTACATGCCAAATCACCTTCACCTGTGAGACCCTCCGCCCTTTTTGCTGGACTTCTGGATTTATTTTCTATGTTCCTTGGTGAGTGGTAATTTTTTTTTCCCCCGCTCCCCCTTTTTTTTACTTTTGCTATGCGAGTAATTTTTGTGTCCCTCCATACCTTCTTAGGCATCTTTATCTACACAAAGCGCACTGTGCTGGGAGCCCCTTGGGCTTCCCTTTGTATTTTCTTCTATTTTCCGTATGAGAACTAATGTTCCCAAGCTTAAAGGGATACTTTTTATCCTTCTTTCCTTTCCTTTTGTGAGATCGGCACACACCACTTTGTGGGGCTCTGAGGGTTTACACTGCATCCCCCATTCCACTGATCCTGAAACATCTCTGTTAGTGACAAGCATATCTGAATGGCTGGTGGCAGTGGACACGTTCTTCCGACTTTTGTGTAATTTGTACCCTCAGGCTGTGTTCACAGCCATGGTAATACACAAAAGGGTCACCATTGACCCAAAATGGTGACTATTCTTTTTTTGCTATTTCTTGTGTGCTTGTTCGTTCTTGGTCCTTTTTCTGCAGCGCTGGGTGGTGGAGGTCCTGGTTTGACCTTAGTCTTTTGCAGGCATCATTTGTGAAGTCTGTCGAGGCTCCAGGGTGTCTGTTAAAACAGGAAACTAGGGAGGGGTCAGAAACTCTGCTTTTTCTTCTGGCATGCCTACCTGGAACCAGTTCCAACTGCGAGGCTGGTTGTCCTCAAAGGACAGCCACACCCCCAAAGTTTGAATGTAGCATGAGTGCTGATCGGCTGGGTTCCTGAATAAATGTCTTAAAATCTGAGGCTGAAGATAAGTCGACCACTCAAACTGAATCTGATGAGGAGAATAAGATGCATGTAGCTACTTCCGGCGAGTCCTGCTGAGTGACCATTGCTGTGCTGACCCTTTCTTCTGTGCGACAAGAGTAGACCCAACAAGGATGTTTCCTTCCCTTGGACTGTTATGGCCAATCAATCTTAAGAACACAATCTTAAGAATGCTTTTCGAGCCCTCCCACTGCCAGCTATGACCTTCTTGGGCTGCAAACTGCCAATACCCTGGGGACTCGAGCCTGAGTGCTGGCCATTGTCTTCTGAAGAATGAATCTTGCTGAAACGTTGGTGGACTCCTGCCAGACCTCCAGAAGCAAAATTCCATTCAATGATGTCCCCTCACCAGAGTGCTTGGCGGGAAATCGAGGCAAAGCGATCGGACGAGAACCGTTCTTCATATTGAGTCTTGAAAAGGGTGCCAAAATCAGAGCCATGAGCTGCAATGAAGAATCCTTTCCTGGGAGCCTTTCCACTCGTCCACTGCTGCAAAATCCTTTCCAGAGTCTTTCCAGTGTCCTTTCTTACATCTGAAGATCAAGAATCAAAGTGACCTTGTCCTGTAGCTGCTGCATCGTGAGGGTGTTTGCCTCCATCAGCTTCTTCAATGCTGAGGTATTGTGAGAGACTCGTTCTGTCGCTCCTGTGTGGCTAGGGGCGAGGGAGTAATTTGTCTGGTTGGGAGTTCGACCAGCCACGTTCACCCAGGCCCTATGCTGGAACACATTCAGGGGGCCTTCTACGAAGTCCCTGAACCCTTTTACCAACTACAAAATATTGCACTTGCTTGTTCGAGAAGATACACTCTGAAACTCTGACTTTCCTGAAACTGATTCTGACAGTTTGTGATTTATCCTGTTCTGCCTACAGTTGGCCTCTGGACCACCATTGTCCCCTTCTGCTTCTGAGAACTCATGTCTAGATTACGGAAGGATTGCTAAAGCATAAGACCTCTGTGGAGGAACTCGATAGAGTGTTAAAGTACTTACTTGCTAATGTTGGAAGTGTAACTGTATTCCTGAAACAGAAGAAGTTACAAGTGTTACAAAGGTATTACTCACATTTGAATTGCATGCTGCCACTCTCAACATCTTATACACTGTGGTTTACTTAACAGAAGTATTGTATGGGTTATATATATTTTTCTGAGGCTTGTGGAATCTGCTCAGATTACATGCTATGCATAGGCCGACATCTAGTGGAAGCTGCAGAGTATTACAATTGTTGTTTTCGAAACTCGAAAAGGGTCATCAACAGCGTGCCAGTAATGCTATCCCTAGTGTGACGTCAATTGTACCCATGGTCCTTCACGCGTCCAGGTCCCTCCAGATTTTTTTTTCCGCCATCATTGTCAGACTCTAAAAGCGGAGTTTCTTTCTGGCTAACGCCATTTATTATCAAAAATGTGTGAGTTACTCTCTGTCTTGTCATAGCCGTTGTCGTCGAGGAATGGCTTTGTGGTCTAACTTCGTCGGCTGCTCAACTTGCCTTGACGAACTTTCACACGGCCTCGGAACGCCACTCCGGGCCTGGGCCCTCACAGTAGCGAGTGGGGGGAGTGGTACATATCTTAGCTGAATCAAGAGAATGTATATTTCCCCTTTGTTCCACTCTATTCGCCAAGCTGTGCTTCCAATTCGAAATGGAAAATGCACCTTTTAAATTTTGTCCTGCATGTAATAAAAATTGTCCCTGGAAGGACCCGCACCAGTGTGCAACCTCTGTCTTCCGATTGATCACAACGAGGGCCACTATAAAGCTTGCAAGCTTTTTAAGCTCAAAACCTTAAAGGACCGCAAAACGAAGCACCGGGCCCACCCCGCCGTGCAGGCCGAGACCGCCATAGACGTGGAGGGTGCTTTTAGTGACGGCAGCATCAACATCTTCAGTGACCATGACGGTGAAAGGGAACCATCTGATTCCCACGTGCAAGTCCCCAACCCCACCAGACAGGCTGGTGGCGCTGTTATGGGAACGACACCAGCACAGACAAGATCCCCATCGGTAAACACTGACGACAAGGCCACACATGGCGTCAAGGGAAAGGTTCCTTGTCCTCTGGGCATTCCCGATTTGCCTCACGATAGGCCCCTGAAGTCGAGAGAAAAGTCTGATTCGGATGCTGTCTCCAAAACTCCAGCTGAACATCGAACATCACGGTGCCGGCACGTCCACTCGTCGAGAAGCGACCGTGGACAGACACGTTGAAATAGTCTAAATCCCTGCTGTCATGGCCACCCAGTCAGGGGCACAGTTGCCCATCCGCTGTGGGGAGCTCTTTGGGGCACACCCGAATTCCTTGTGGGATGCACCATGGAGCCAGGTGGGTTTTGTCCTGGCGCCTCTGCGGCGCCAGGCTGATGAGAAAGACTAAGTCATGGGGAGCGTTGAGCCCATCTAACTTCCACGCCCATTCTGCATGTGCATCTGGCATTAGGTGTGGCAGGGCGTGCCCAGCCAGACTGCTTGAGGCTAAACAGGCCAGGCTATATAAGCCCCACCCTCACACTTATCCGTGCTTCACGTTCTTTGCTGCGGCAACGTAACGCTCACCGTGATCCTGTATACAGCAACATACTCCACGGACCCGCAGCCGACTTCGGCTGCAGCAGCGGAGACCTCGCAGACACTTAGCCCTTGGATCCAATGCCTCATCGCAACCGCCGCAAAGAGAAGAAGGGAGAAAGGTTAGCATTTCGAAGGCATGCGCTGCCGCCCAGTCACTCACGTGCGCATTTATAACTTTACATAACTGCTTCTCTGTTCATTCTGCATACCGCGGCTCCATCCTGCGTACCACGGCTTCACTTCTATATATCGCGGCTCCACCTCTGCTCACCGCGACCCGCTCTTGCATTCCTTACTGCGACTTCAGTCGCATCAGCACCTGGGGAAAGAAAGGAACAAAGTTATACACAGACAATAAATATCAGAACGAACAACACAGAATAAGACAAACAATACGGATCACATACAGAACGAACAACAAGGAGAAATAAGGAGAGCATTGACGGGACAGACAATTTAAAGAACTACGGAAAGGGGAAAGAGCAGCAACTGACAGGACTACACCACAGCAGGTCTGGGTTGGTCCTCACCAGGGATCAGTGTAGTAACTGGGCCAAAGAATTGGAAGGGGACGGGACAGTAGGGCGTGTAACACAACCCCAGGGCCGCCCTCAACTCAACACCATCTGCCTGTCTACATAGGAGCACTCCCCAGGGAGCCTGTCCTGAGCTACCCCAACCAGTGGACCAGGGGAATATTGTCCACCACCCCGAAGAGGACCAACAGCGTCAGACACCCCGCAGAAACCAGGTAAGCGTAACACCTCAGCCCTTGAAATTCTCATCTCGTTAAAAAACATGTCCCTGAAACACTTCTGAAGGGGCGGGCTTCGAAACACCACACATCGAAGACCCACAAATCCCATAGGGAGAAGGAGACTGTTATCCAAGGAGGAAGGGGGGGGGTCATTAGCTGAAGCTATGAGGCACAAGAGGCAGCCTACACCTGAGCTACCTCCCACTCCTTCAACTATCCCAAGTTCATCACAGTGGTATGCTGAAGATAGACATGAGGCGCATGTCCTTCATGGACAACTTTTTTGACAGCCACCCTCCAGTTCTTGAAAACCTCCAGGACATCCCACCAGCTAGTGGGGTGACACTGTCACAACCCCCCGCAAAAAGAGCCTGGGCAAACTCCCTACAAGCAGCCACCCCTCAGCACCACCCAGGCCAGCCTGAACACTATGACCCCAACCAAAGCTTCCAGGAGACTGGAGCATATTTGGATTCAGAGGATCAGGGGGAAATAGGGAGGGTGGACCACTATTAAGAAGACGACGAGCAAGAAGTTTACATCATACTGTCACCAGACCATGCGGACCTGCCGGTGGCAGTTTCACCGGTGGATAACCAGATCTAATTTAATGACATGCTCCTAAAGGCAGCTGAACACTTCCAAATAGAGACACAAGAAACACAAGTAGAGCAAGATTTTGTCAAACATTTTGGGTGACAAGAAAGCAGCAACCCAATTTATCGACTTATTACAATATGTGCAACGGCGTATACAAACCTCTCTGGTAACCCCGAACCACCTAATGCGGGCAGTTAACGCCTGCATTTAATTATTTTTCCGACCAGCCCCCTCTGGTCCCCTCTACGTCAGGGGTGAATTGAAGCCGGACTCTTTAGTCGTTGCCACCATGAGGAAAAGGGCGGGAACACCTTTTACATCATCAGAGGCACCCCCAACAAGGAAAGTAAAAAAATATACACTTTTGGTAGGAAAGTCTCCACTTTGGCATCATATCAGGCAAGAATTGCTAACAGCACCACTCTGCTGGCCGGCTATAACTGCCACAAGTGGGAAGAAATAGCCACAATAATGACCTCAGCTCCAGAGCCATTAAAATCCCAACTCTGCCTTGCAGTAGCAGAAGGGAAAGCTGTTTCTAACTGCATTTTGAAAAATAATTTAGATGCAGCTGATAATACTGGAAGAATTATCGCAGAGGGCACACTTATTACGCACCACCCATGGCTGCGCCAGTCAGGCTTTAATCTAGAGACACAAGCGACACTCCTCAACATGCCGATTGAACCTAATGTTCTGTTCAGCAAGGCAGTAGAGAATGCACCCAGAACTGTAAAAGAAGAGTATGACACTCTTAAGTCACTGGGCCAACTTGCAAACAAACCCTCAGGTCAAAGGGGCGGCCATAATTTTTGTCGCTTTAGGGGACAACATTCTCAAAGGTGGTTCTGGATACAACTAGGGGCAGAGTTTGTCCTGGGGTTCAACAGAAGGCCAATCCTCACAGGGCTTTCAGAGGTGCCAAAGGAGATCTCGTGACAGGGGTAGATCCTCCTCTTCCAGATTTGGATCCACTCCCCCAAAACAATGACCACCTGCTCCAGGTTCCCTCCCATGTCACTCCAGTAGGAGGATGCATAACACACTTCACACACGCATGGGAGGGAATCACCTCAGACAAGTGGGTGCTTTCAACCGTGGCTGGCGGTTATTGTGTAGAGCTGCTACAATGACCCTCCCACCATCCTCCGAGACAAAGGATGACCACAAAGGAAGAACAGTGCATACTGCTGAAATAGGTAAAAGTGCAGCTGTTGGACGCCGTCGAAATCGTCCTGGCGAACCAGGTAAACGAGGGTATCTATTCAGCGTATTTTCTTGCGCCCAAAAAAGATCGAACACTGGGCCCTGTATTTTATCTACGCCCTGCAAACACCTATGTCTAGTCACAAAAATTCTGCATGACAACGCTACAGGAAGTAATCCCACTGCTAAAGCAAGAGGACTACAAGACAACCTTGGATATGAAAGATGCCTATTTTCATTTTTCAATGTTCCCAGCGCACAGAATATTCTTGTGTTTCAAGACCGCAAACCAGCACTAACAATTCAAGGTTCTACCCTTCGGCATAGCATCCGCTCCAAGGGTATTCACCAAGGTACTGCTGGTGGTGGCATCGCACCTGCGCAGGGATGCAATCCCAGTGTACCCTACCTGGACAACTGGCTTATCACTGGGGAGACAACCCAAATTTACAAGCAAAATACCTAAAGACCGATAAACCTTCTTTTGCAATTGGGTCTCTCGATCAACGAGAAAAAGTCAAGCCTTGTACCAAACACGACCAAACAGTTCTTAGGAGTTGTCATAAAAATAGAGGAAGGCTTAGTCTTTCCATCAAAGGAAAGAATACAAAACATACTGCTGGAAATACCACAGTATTAAGCCGGTCACAAGATAAGCGTGCGTAAAGCTAAGCGTGTGCCTTGTATGATGGCATCTTGCATTTACCTGGTCCCACACGCACGATTGGGTATGCACACAATGCAGGAGTGGTTGGCGAAAGAGTCTCAGGCAAGCGGTCAGTAGGACGATCTAGTGGTCGTTTCGCCAACACTAGTTCAAGCTCTACGCTGGTGGACAAAGGAGAATCTGTTGAAGGCAAAACCCTTCCACAACCCGGCGGTGCTAGCGATCGGTAAAACAGACGCAACTCTCACCGGGTGGAGGGCCCATCACCTTCATCTTACAGCGCATGGTATGTGGACTCAAATCACAGCACAGAACCAGATAAACCTGCTGGAACTTCTAGCAGTACTCGAAGCGCTTCAAGCCTTCGAAGCACATCTGATAAATCACATCTGATAAATCAGTCAGTACAAATTCTCGCCGACAGCACCTCTGCAATGTTCTACATAAACAAGTATGGGTGCACGCATTCTCCAAATTTGTCCAGGCTAGCCCAGAAAATAAGCAATTTGACACTCAAACGGGTCATGTTCCTGACTTCCCAATTTACCAACATGTTGCAGGGGACTTAACACCGTAGCGGACTCGGTAAGCCGAGATCCCGTACCAGAAGACCACGATTGGCAACTCGACAGAAATGTTGTAAACCACATTTTCTCGCAGGGGGGCTACCCCACAATAGACTTGTTCGCCACAAAAGGAAACCAGCAATGCCCAGACTTCGCGTCCAGGTTTCCCCAACCGGACTCCAAGGGGAACGCCCTATGGATGAGTTGGTCAGGGAAATTTGCCTATGCTTTCCCCCCCGCCCCTAACTCCACTAATCATCAGGGTGGTAAACAAGATTCACAGGGAACAGGTGACGTTCATCCTAGTTGCTCCCATGTGGGCGTGACAACCTTGGTATCCATATCTTCCCAAACTGGCGATGTGCGATCTCATCAAACTCCCGTGCCCTGCCAACTTGCTTTCCCAGCAAGGGCGGACAACACTACACCATCAACCTCACTCACTGAACTTGCCAGCATGGCTCCTGAGGTCATAGAGTTTGGATATCTTAATTTACCTCAAAGTTGTATGGAGATCCTCAAGGAGGAACGTAAACTAAACACCAGACACTGTTATTTCGACAAGTGGAGGAGATTTGTAATTTGGTGCCATTCTAAACAAATAAACCCGATAGAATGTACTCCAACTCACATTCTTCATTACATGCTCCACTTGTTAGATTCAGGGTTAGTCTTTAACTCTATAAAGGTTCACCTGGCATCTCTATCGGCATATACCACCTCTCACAGTAAAGTATCATGGTGGAAGGTTCCTATCATTAAGGTATTCATGGAGGGAGTAAAAGCACTCCACCCTCCTATATCAAACCCACCGCCAGGTTGGGACCTCAACGTAGCACTTGCAAAACTCATGGGATCCCCCCTTTGAGCCTATGCATAAGTCAAGCCTTAAACACCTCCCGTCTAAAACGGCCTTATTGGTTTTTATCGCCTCCATAACGAGTGTCGGTGAACTTCAAGCATTGTCCGTGCAAGACCCTTTCTTTGTTATCCACAAAGACAAATTGGTATTAAGAACGCACCCTAGGTTTTCACCCATGTTCATTTCGGAATTCCACGTAAACCGATCCATTGAGCTGGCGGCCTTCTTTCAGAACCCCACAAGCTCAGCTGAGAAGAAACTCCATACACTAGGTGTAAGGTGGGGGCGGTCCTTTACTGTGTAAACAAGACCAGACTGCTCAGAAAACAGACCAACTTTTTCTCTGTAGCACCAGCCATAGAAGGAGACCGCATTTCCAAAAATGACATCTCCAGATGGATAGTCGGATGCATACAGCTCTGCTACTCTTTATCAAGCAAAGCACTGCCTTTCACATCAAGAGCTCACTCCACACGGGGTACAGGAGCTACTCTTGCTTTTTTCGCAAACGTCCCGCTGGACGCCATTTGCAAAGCAGCTACATGGAGCTCAGTACACACCTTCACTCAGCACTACTGCATTGACACACACTCTAAAGCAGATTCCCAGGTGGGGCAAGAGCTTTTGAAACATTTATTTGCTGCTGGACCTTCTTACAAGCCACCACCTTCTCCAAACACAGCCCGCTAATCTATGCATAGCATGTGATCTAAGCAGATTCCACAAGCCTCAGAAGGGATACATTACTCACCGTTATCGTAT
This sequence comes from Ambystoma mexicanum, assembly GCF_040938575.1. Taxonomy (NCBI): domain Eukaryota; kingdom Metazoa; phylum Chordata; class Amphibia; order Caudata; family Ambystomatidae; genus Ambystoma; species Ambystoma mexicanum. The sequence continues at coordinate 303,721,634 of NC_090937.1, forward strand.
TTCTGATGCTTGTATCTGCTTAGATTCACATGCGCCCACCCTTCCTCCCCTTGGAGTAGAAGGTGCATAGATGTTTTTTCTGGGCTTTATCTGATACATATCTGCTTTACTGCACCTATACACGAGCTACACTTCATGCAACCTCATGTTAGAAATAAAACAATCTGATGGACCTCAACGCGTGAAGTACCAAGGGTACAGTGGACGTCACACTAGGGATAGCATTACTGGTACGGCCTGTCGCCGTCCCTTTTTGAGTTTACAAAACAACTACTATAATACTCTGCAGCTTCCATTATATGTCGGCCTATGCATAGCATGTGAATCTAAGCAGATACAAGCATCAGAATTGAGATTACGGTGAGTAATGTATCCCATATTGTTGGGTAAGATTTTCATAGAAATGGTAAATCTTCCTGACCTGGGTCAACCCCAGAACTTTTATCTTTACTAGTGGGATATTTTTCTTTAAAACCTCAGTGAGTGGGAACCTTTTTCCACACTCATAGAATCTTTTACTCTTTTTATGGGTGTCCTATTTTAGACTCTCCATAGTGTCTTTTTAAAGTTATCCTCTTTAACAACTTTCTGGCAATAAGTGACTGTTGTTGCTGAGTTGCCCTAGGGGCTCCCCTTTTAACTTTCTCTGGATAACCTTGAATGAACTGCAGTCCCCAAGGCTAGAAAAGATCTTTGGATCCCTTTTACATTTTATTTTGTACAACAAGCACACCCCACCTTATGGTGGAGTGTACTGGGGAGATGCAATGTATCCCCTTTCACACTAAAACTGTAACAATTCTGTTACAGGCATAAACTTAACTTCAATGGTTGGTGGCAGTGATACCTTGTATTCATTTGGGGCACCTTTACCGTGGTTGTGTTCACAGCTGCAGTAAAGGCACTTAAGCGTGCTCATTTTTACCAAAATGGCCCCTGTCTTCTTTCTTCGCCATTTTAGTGTTTCTTGTCCTTTCTTCTGTCCTTCCCGTGACATCCAGGGCGGGTAATTCCTTTGTGTGATTTTTTTAAAACAATTTATTTTATCCTCGGCGGGATTCCCCTCGACTCCCTGTCCAGGCTCCAGTCTGTCTATGGAGGCAGGGAGCGAGGGAGGAGTCCACAACTCTGCAGCCCTTTGTCTTCCTCCTTGCCTGAATGGGGAAAATCCCAGTGGGGGGCTGGCTGTCCTGATTGGACAACCAGACCGCCCCTTCTTGTAAAATGCAGGGATATAATACATAAGTTGTGCTGTAGTTCCTGTTAAATACTGCGAACCTGGAAGCTGAAGACAAGTGGACCACTGGAACCAAAACCAGAGAGGATGATGAAGGAAAAGTAACAAACTATTTACAGGGACCGGAGAGCCTGCTGTATAACTGGAGCCTGCTGTAGCCCTTCCTTCCAATCGACCTGGGGACCCTGGAAACAGCTACGCAGACCCTTATGAGACCCACTAGACTCAAGGAGACCTGTAGAGCCATCCCACGTGTTGCTGCGACCTTGCGTTGCTGCAAATCCCCAATACCCTCGAGCCATTGTGCGGTGCACAGTCTTACGAATCCCGCTAAAACTTTGTGGGCATCCTGCTGGATCTATAGAGACACGAATCGAGTCCGAAAAGTCCCCTCAACAGAGTGCTGGACCTTTGTAACAACAAGAATTCCACTGCAATTTTCTGTGCTCCTTGAAAAGGCGCCAAATCCGCAGAACCGAATTCAGCCGCAAGGAAAACCTTGCCCAGCGCCTTCTCCCTTGATCCCCTCTGCAAAGTTCCTTCTGAGGTCTTGTTTTCAGTCACCACGACAAGGAATCCACTGACCAGCTATTTGACCGTGTATTTGGCTGCAGATCTTGAAGACCTCCTGGTGCAAAATCTTCAATGCTGAGGTCCTGTGTTGACTTGGGTATGTACTTATCTTCAGTCTGCTAGGATTTCTGTATAGCTGTGGGGTGTTTTCTGTGATGGGGAGACCTCTCATCCAGTGCACCCAGTCCCACTGCTAGAATCCTGCTAGGGTGTCTTCTGTGAAGCCCCTGGACCCTCTTCTAAGTAAAGTACACAACTGTTTGCCCAGGAACTCTGACGTTTGCTAATTGAGAACCTATCCTGACACTGCCTGTTGTTCACTAGATCCTAGTGACCCCCCCCCTCCTGCCTCTGAGTACACTCATGCTCCAAGAATAATGGAAAGACTTTTAAGGGAATGGATCTTTTTGCCTACAAAAGAAAATAAGTGTGTAAAAGTTACTTACTTGTGAAAGAGTTGGTTGGTAATTGTAACTCTAAGAGTGAACGGTTAGAAAAGTTCTTACTTACCTTGGATGTGTGATGCACTATTCTTAAAAATATGGTTAACGCCTTTCTGTCCTTAGAAACCGTTTTGCCGTTCTAAGGAATGTGTTGATTTCACCAGATTATGCCTGTTAGGATAATTGTATGAGTGCCCCCCAACTGTTCGTAACACCAGATTACTCCTGTTAGGATAATAGTAGGAGTGTCTCCCAACTGTGTCTTGCTTCCCTTTACTTGCTAATAAGTCTGTATTGGGGTTATTGCCTACCTAGAATAACATTTAGTCATTCAGTAAAGTGTAACATTGGGTTTTACTTTCCCTGTACTGTTGTAGACCTTCATAAGAAGAGTTTTTGGTTCTAACTGTCCCTCATAATTCATACATAAGGTAATTGTATAGCTTGGAATGATCTAACCTGGACTTCATTGTAAGGTTATACAAGTATATCGGTTTTACTTGCCTTGAGTTGGCAGTGTACCATTCCAAAAATAAGTTGCAAGAGTTCTCCAGCATGGGGTCTGGCATGGATTCACATGCTCATGAAATTCCCTGTCGTCAGGCTTGGAATCCTCGGTAAAGAAAAAATCAGTATCAGTTTCGTTTCTGATCTGTCTTTGTTAGTAGTAACCAATCACTGATCTCTGGGTCATACTGCCCCCAGCCAATGACTGCCCTCTCCCTAAGCCCCGCCTCTTGCAGCCATCCTCAGATTTTTACTGCACGCTCAAGTGTTGGGAGTCCTCGTGTTTAGCTCTCGAGTTTTTTACTGCGTTGTCACACTTTTTTCAGGAGATTTTCTCATTTTTCGGTTTAATCGAGCCTCAAGCTCCACCGTTTCTACCTCCGATAACGGGGACCCGTTTCGGAATTCTTCTACGCCCCTCAAGGGTGAAGTTTTCATCGAATTTATACTTCTTGGAGGATTCCGGAAGATCTGCGGCCTACCTCAACGGACATGGCCCAGGACACCGGAAGACCGACGCCCGGATCCAAGCTGTTCAGGTGCTGCCCTGGATGCGGATTACAGAACGTTTTCAAGGACGACGAGCATTCGCGATGTCTCTACTGCCTCCATGAGGACAAGACGCACGTGGAGAAAGACTGTGCTCCACGTGCGTCGGATCGGACCAAACAAGATCGTCGTTCTCGCCGCCTGGCTGGAGAAGGGCACAGCAGTTGAGAAGGCGAAGAAGTAGTCTGAGCGGGCTTCTAAGTCCTGGGAGGGCGCCCCAGCGACGGGGGCCCAACAGACGGCCAAGCACCGCGAGTCCGCGGGCACCGGGAGCGCCGAAAGGTCGGGCTCTTCGGTTGCCAAGTAGGGCGCTACTTCCCCGGCATGTTCGACCACGAGCCAGCGCTCTGGTTCGGGGAAGAGGCAGTCTGAGAACCCGGGTAGGCCGCTGGAGCGGACCCGGTCGATCTCGAAGGGGGAGCGAGGCGCTGACCCACCCCCCAAGGCGAAGGCCCAGGATGCACCTAAGGTGGTAAGGACTCTGATCCACCCGGCAAAGGCCTCTACCGAAATGGTCGCTGCGACCCTGGCGAAGCCAGCTGAGACTACGCCTGTGGAAATGCCCGCTGGGCCCAGAGTATCCCTGCCACCGCGGAGGGAGTCCTCTTTCCAGCCCATCGCTAAGACCCCCGTGAATCCCCCGGCTGAAAAAGAGGGGGGGGGGCGGTGGACATTACAGACTCGGAATCAGCCCCTGAGGAGGAACTGGTGGAAACCGAGAAGGGCCTCCACGAAAGGTCCATGGGCCTCCACGAAAGGTCCATGGGCCTCCACGAGAGGTCCTTAGGCCTCAGCGAGAGGTTCATAGGCCTCAACGAGAGGTTCGAGAAGGTTCGATCCCAGGGGGCGGTCCCTGCTGACGTGATCAAAGATGGTGACGACGACGAACAGGGCCCAGTGGAACGGCCATCCCGTCCGTCGCAGCCATTGCCCGAGCCCCAGGATAGCTTGGCGGCCATTTTGTTGGCAATCCAATCCTTATGCACCGAGGGAAGGACGAGATTATCACGGACCCCGACGGAGGATCCAGAACCAGGCCCGTCGGGAAGCCCTCTGAAAAAGCGGAGGAGGGTCCACCCCGCTCCGCCCTTCGTGCCTGCGATACCTGTGGACCCCTCATCCCCCTCGCTGGACCCTAGAGGGGATACGGCGATGGATACAGCGATGGGGACGGACGATGACGGCGGCGATGACACAGCTGACATCCCGTCGTCATCCGCAACCTTTTTGGTAAGGTGATGGATGAGTCCCTACAGGCCATCAAGACCGACTCGGAGACGGCCCGGACCCTGGGGGTGCTTCAACAGCAGCGGCCCTTTCGGAGCTCTGGAGGCAGACAGGGTGCCTCCAAAGGATCCACCGGTGGCTCCTCCACTTACAGCCAGGCGGCCCGCTCCTCTTCTCAGGAGGCCTACAGAGGTCGCGGCAAGCAAGGGGGATCCCGCCGCCGTCGCCAAGGACGCCAAGGTGGCAAGGCCGCCTCCAAGCAAGACTGACCCGGCCGGGTTGTCGGGCCCCCACCAAAGCATCCCTGTGGGAGGCCGGCTGACTAAGTTCGTCAGCGTGTGGGAGTCCATCTCCACCGACCGTTGGGTGTTGGACACCCTGGCCAACGGGCACTCGCTGGAATTCCAAAAGAAGTGCCCTCGCATTCCTCCCGTGGCCAGGAAGGAGAATCACATCCCTCAACTACTGTTGGAGATAAAGGCGATGCTCAAGAAAGGTGCCATCAAGCTCGTCCCCAGAGGGCTCCGGGGCTCCGGAGTGTACTCGAGGTACTTCTTCTTCAAGAAGAAGACAGGCGGTTGGTGCCCCATCCTGGACCTGCGTCGCTTAAACAAGTGCATCAAGGTTCAGAAATTCAGGATGGTCACCCTCCAGCACGTGCTGGGACAGCTCGAGGAAGGCGACTTCCTATAGTCTTTGGACCTGGAGGATGCTTACTTCCACATCCCTATTCTAAAAAGGCACAGGAAGTTCCCCATGTTCGTGGTTCAGGGACGCCACTACCAATTCAGGGCCCTACCGTTCGGATTAAAGTCGGCACCCAGGGTTTTCACCAAGTGCCTGGCACCAGTGGCGGCGTGGCTGCGTCTGCAGGGGATCCACGTTTACCCCTACCTGGACGACTGGCTAATCCGGGCAAGGACAAGGGAACTCGCCGTCGAACACATGGCGAGGACCGTCCGGTTGCTCACGGAGCTGGGGTTCACCTTCAACTATCCCAGATCCCACCTAGTTCCATCGCAGATAGCACTGTTTCTGGGAGCGAAGCTCGATACAGTGGGGCAATTGGCTTCCCTTTCAGAGGAGAGGACCAAGACCATGCTGGGCAAGGTGCGGCACCTGCTAGCCACGGACGTGGCCAGGGTGAGGTCCATCAAGTCCCTCCTCGGGATGATGTCCTCATGCATCTACCTTGTACCCCTTTGCAGACTTCGGATGCGTCCGCTACAGGAGTTTCTCGATGCCCGCTGGCTCCAAGCGAGGGGCTGTTTCGAGGACAGGATCCCTCTCGACGAGGAGTTCCATCGGGCGATCTTATGGTGGGGCATCTGTGCTCCCCTCACGACAGGCACGGAATTTCAAATCCCGGCGTTTCAGGAGACGGTGACAACGGGCGCCTCTCTGGAGGGTTGGGGGGGCCCACACCGGAGACCTCCACGCAAGAGGCCTTTGGCTCCCAGAGGAGAGGTCTCTCTACATCAACATTCTGGAGCTCCGAGCAGTGTTCTGGGCCCTCAAGTCGTTCCTTCCGTCCCTCAAGGGCAAAGTGGTGAGGATCTTCACCGACAACACCACCACGATGTTCTATATACGGAAGCAAGGAGGCACCAGATCCCCAGCCCTATCTAAGGAGGCCAGGATCTGTGGCACTGGGCCGTCGCCCAGGGGATGTTTCTGGTTCCCTTCCACCAGGCAGGAATAAAAAACACCATTACAGACTCAATCAGCAGGGAGGTGCGGTCGTGCCACGAGTGGGAACTGCGCCAGGACCAAGTGGATCGACTCTTCCAACGATGGGGCAAGCCCCAGATCGACCTGTTCGTGACGGCGATGAACTCCAAGTGCCAGAGGTTCGCCAGCAGGTTCCCACAGCCGAGGAGCATGGGCGATGCTTTCTCGTTCCCTTGGGACGGCCTGTTTCTATACGCGTTCCCTCTGTTGCCGTTGCTGCTCCGCCTCATCAACGAGCTCAAAAAGTCCAGGTGCAGGATGATCCACGTTGCAACGGCGTGGCCGAGGCAGATCTGGTTCCCGGACCTTCTGGACCTGTCTACGTCCCCACCACTCAAGCTGCCGGCGGACGCGGATCTTCTCTCCAGAGAAGGACGCGCCATTCTCCATCACGACCCACAGTCGCTGAACTTGCAGGCCTGGCTCCTGCAGCACTAGGGTTTGGAGGGTACGATATTCCAGCTGATTGCAGAGAGGTTCTTGCAAAGGCCAGGGCGTCCTCGACTCAAGTGTTACGGTCATAAGTGGAAGAGGTTCTCTGTCTGGTGCCGTGTACAGAAGATTAACCCTCTGCGGATTACGGCACCTCAAGTGCTGCCGTACCTACTGTCGCTGGCTAAAGCTGGACTGGCTAATGCCTCCATAAAAATACATCTGGCTGCCATCTCCCAATACACCAGGACTACGGGACGGGCGTCCTTGTGGTCTCATCGCCTGGTAAAGGAATTCATGAAGGGACTATTCCGATCATTCCCGCCGGTGAAGGCCCCTGCCCCGGCGTGGGAGCTTAATGTGGTGCTGGCCAGGCTCATGGGAGCACCATTCGAGCCTATGCATTCAGCGCCTTTGAAGTTCCTGTCATGGAAGACGGCGTTCCTCGTGGCCATCACCTCTGCACGACGAGTGGGAGAGATTCAGGCCCTATCTTGCAAGCCTCCATACTTGACTTTTCATGACACGAGGGTAGTGCTGAAGACGCACCCCTCCTTCATGCCCAAGGTGCCGTCGGACTTCCACCTCAACAAACCCTTGGTGTTACCAGTTTTCTTCCCGTCGCCTTTGACGCCGGCCGAGAGGACTTTGCACTCGCTGGATGTAGCTAGAGCGCTGAAGTTCTACGTGGACCGCACGAAGAGTTTTCGGAAGACGTCACAACTGTTCATGAACTTTGGGTCTGTGAATCAAGGGAAGGCTCTCTCGAAGACTTCATTTCCAGATGGCTCTCTGGCTGCGTCATGCATTGTCACCGGTTGGCAAACCAACCGCTGCCCGGCCGTCCGAGAGCCCATTCGACCAGAGCGATCGCTGCTACCACGGCATTCCTGTCTGGTGGACCCCTGCTGGACATCTGCAGGGCTGCTACGTGGAGGTCGTCGCACATCTTCACAAGATTCTACTGTGTCGATCGGGACTCCAGGGAGGAGTCCAGGGTCGGCCAAGCAGTGCTGCGCAACCTGTTCGCTTAAGGTGAGCCTGGTGAAGAGGTAAGAGATGCTTAATGTTGTGTTGTTGTATTGCTTAATGTTGAGCCCGTTGCCACCTCCCGTGGTTGTGCATGTGTATACTGCTATATATTATTTTATTCATGAGCACGTGAATCCATGCCATACCCCATGCTAGAGAAGGAACAAGTTACTTACCTGTAACTGTTGTTCTCCAGCATGGGTCTAGCATGGATTCACATGCGAACCCTCCCACCTGCCCCTCTGTGGCTCTTCACTTGGTCATACTGACGCTTGGCGTGCTACCAAATCTGAGGATGGCTGCCAGAGGCGGGGCTTAGGGAGAGGGCAGTCATTGGCTGGGGGCAGTATGTCCCAGAGATCAGTGATTGGTTACTACTAAGAAAGACAGATCAGATACAAAACTGATACTGATTTTTTCTTTACCGAGGATTCCCAGCCTGACGACGGGGAATATTCATGAGCATGTGAATCCATGCCAGACCCATGCTGGAGAACAACAGTTACAGGTAAGTAACTTGTTCCTTACTGCTTATCTGAATCTGTTTCTCACTGATCTGAAAAGTACCAGTAATTGAATATGACATCCTTAGGTTTTACTCACCGAGTATAACTGTGTGTTATCACAAAAGTAGTTATAGGTTTTTACTGTACCTGGAATAAGTGGTCCGCTATTGACAAAGTATATTGGCCAGTTAACTGATTATGTGATTTCTACTTAGTCACTGTACAACTGATAGGGTCTACTGCCCTTGTATTACTGAAGGGAATTGTGAAAGTAACCATTGGCTTTTACTCCCCAAGAATAGGTGTGACCTATACTGAATGTGTATGAAAAGGTTTGACTTCCCTAGAACTACTGTTTGGTGTTCCAAGGTTTATGCTTTGGTCTGTGAACCTTCAAGCATAGTGTTGTTGTTTTTTAATTCTGATTACATATAAGGTGTGATGGTACTTATTTACCCCTAGATTTATCTGGGCCTACCTGTATTTAAATACATCATTTCTGATGTTTGTTAATCTGCTTAGATTCACATGCTGTGCATAGTCCGACATCCAGTGGTCACTGCAGAGTATTGCATTTTGTTTTTCGTAGTCGAAAAGGGGACGTCGACAAGGCATGTCTGTAACACTATCCCTATAGTGACGTGCGTTGTACGCACAATCCCTCACGCGTCGAGGTCCCTCAGATTGTTTTTTTCCGCCCAGTTATTGGTCGCCTCTATGCGGAGCTCCTCGAGAGACATTGCGAAATCATTTCTTCGACCCTTGGTCATTTATTATTATTAATATCTAACATAGATCCCTCCCTCGACGAAGCTGCAAGCTGTTTCTCCGCCGAGCAAGATCTTCGACGGAAGGACGAGCGGAGGAGATCCTTCGGCGTCGCCGAACACGTGGCCTGGCTTCACCGGCCTTACACAGTAGGGAGAGTGGGGTTGTGTGGTCTTTTCTTTTCTCTCCGAGAATGCCTTTCTCTTTCCCCTCCCTCTCTTTCGAGGTCGTAATCACACTTCTTGCCCTCAGCTATGGAGAGGACGCCCTTTAGATTTTCCCCACTTTGCAAAGGCAAATATACCTGGAAGGACAAGCACAAACGGTGCAACCGTTGCTTGCCCCTCAATCACAGACTCGACGGTACCTAGCGCGCACATTGCCAGTAAAGACTCGATGGTACCTAGCGCGACGGCGAGCGATCCCTCGGCAGACAGAATGATTGCCGAAAGCCTTGCGCGCATATCTTCTAAGGACGGCCAGAGACGGACGTCAAGTGACACGCCGAAAACCGCGCACAAGGCCAAAGAAACGCCGAAGGCGCCGGAAAGTAGGCTGGGACAGCTCCCGCCGTCGACTGAAAGCCCTAGCCTGCCAGAACACATCTCAGAAGGCAAAGGCACCTTATCTTCGACGCTATGGGACAGATCTAGGCGAATACAAGTAGAAGAGACTCCTTTTTTACTCCCAGACCGCGCTGGCCTACCTCAGTGGACCTTAGAGAAGTTCCAGTCCTGTATGGACAAGTTAGACAGAATCATGGCCATTCCAGAAAATTGGACACCTAAAACACCTAGGGAGGTACTCCTAGAAAGTCCAAGGGCTAAATACCCGAAGTTGTTCTATAACCCCTTTCAGGAGGATATGTACTCTTACGACCTCACCGAAGAGCACACTCGCTTCCAGGAGGAGTTCATTAATGATGAAAACCAACAAGAGGGAGAAGGCTTCCATGAGGACACGAACATAAGTGAGGAAGGGTACGAAGAAGACCCAGGTGAGGGTGACCCAAATCCCTGGCAGTCACCATCAGGGTCTACAGAGCCAGACATCATAGACATCAGGTCTCCTCAAACCACACCAATCAGGAACCCTTCGCCTGTTGACGACCAGCCCACCTTTAATGCGCTGCTGAGGAAAGCAGCAGCACATTTTGAGGTCGAAACTGGGGAGGTCACCCCAGACACTGACTTGGTGGAAAGGATTATCAAAGAAAAAAACCCCACCAGCCAAACAATTCCAATACTCGCCTCTGTTAAGAGACAAATCAACCCTTCCCTGGCCACCCCTGCACTAGTAAGAGGGGTTAATCCAAGAATCGAAAAATTGTTCTCACCCTCTCAATCAGACCCACTATATATTAAGGGTCACTCAATCCCGGACTCCTTAGTGGTAACTAACACTAGGAAAAGGGCTGGGGTTCCACTGTCTACCAGCGAGGCACCCCCGGATAAAGAGGGGAAAAAGCTTTATGCCCTAGCCAAAAGAATTACCACCTCGGCAGCGTTCTCAACTAGAATTGCCAATAATAACACATTGCTGGCAAGCTATGCTGATGCGCAATGGGGAAAGCTTAAGCAAGACATCGAGGAAGTTCCTGAACCCCTAAAAACTAGATTGCTGGCTACAGTTAATGAAGGGTCTCTGGTCAACCAATGCATTGTTACGAATACCCTCGATGCAGCGGAAACAGCTGGCCGCTCTTTGGTACAGGGAATTGTGCTGAAGCGCCACGTCTGGCTTTGCAATTCCGGGTTTAAGGCGGAAACGCAAGCGGTGCTCATTAACAAGCCTATTGAAGAGTCTAACCTCTTTGGAAAGGCAGTGGACGACGCACTGGAAAATGCAAAAAAAGAATTTGATACCACAAAGACCTTGGCCCAAATCTCAAAGCCCCCTAACAGGTCGGGATTTGGCAACAAGCGTTCTTTTCGTGGCCAACGCCAGTAACAGAATCAACAACTTCAATATTCTGCCAACAACTACCAAAGTAATAGTGGCCAGTACAATCAGAGAGGTCAACGCCGTGGCAAGGGGAGAGGCCGGGGTTCCACCCCTAGAGGCTCCCAAGCCACCAACAACACCAAGTGACGCGATGATTCGGGTCCCCTCCCATGCATCGCCAGTCGGGGGCCTGTTAACATCCTTTCTTCCAGCATGGGAGGGAATAACATCAGACCGCTGGATACTATCCACCGTAGCCCGCGGCTACTGTATAGAGTTCAACAGTTCCCCAACATACAGACCCCCGAGGGGACGACGCATGACACCAGAACACCTCGCCATCCTTCTCCAAAAAGTGGACCAGCTACTAGAAAAAGAAGCTATAGAGGTCGTGCCTCTATCTCAGGTAACGGAAGGTATTTATTCAGTGTACTTCCTTGTACCCAAAAAGGATCTAACCATGCGCCCTGTATTAGATCTGCGCCCAGCGAACAAGTTTGTCAAACCCCAAAAGTTTCGTATGGTGACCTTACAGGAAGTAATCCCACTGCTATCACAGGGAGATTACATGACAACACTGGACATGAAAGATGCATACTTTCATATTTTAATGTTGCCAGCGCACAGAAAATACCTCAGGTTCATGATAGAGGGCAAACACTACCAGTTCAGAGTGCTACCCTTCGGCATAGCATCTGCACCAAGGGTATTCACGAAAGTACTGGCAGTGGCAGCGGCCCACCTGCGCAGGTTATCCATCCCAGTATACCCTTACCTCGACGACTGGCTCATAACAGGGGATTCTTACGAGACATGCTTCTCAAACACCCAAAAGACTGTAGACCTTTTGTTCCAACTGGGCTTCTCCATCAATGAGAAGAAGTCCAGCTTAGACCCCAGCCAAGTCAAACAATTCCTAGGGGCTCTAATTCGAACAAAGGACGGCCTCGTCTTCCCCTCCAACGAGAGGGTCCAAAACATGCTGTTTCAGATCCCCCAATATGTGGCAGGTCGGGAGGTGACGGTGCGCAAAGCGATGCACTTCCTAGGAATGATGGCGTCATGTATTTATTTGGTACCCGATGCGCGCCTGCGCCCAATGCAAGAGTGGCTCAACAGCCAGTGGTGTCAGGCCAGCGGACAATGGGTCGATCTAGTGGTGGTCTCGCAGGCCTTGGTTCTCTCGCTACGGTGGAGGAAGAAGTAAAACCTGGTAAGAGGGAAACCCTTTGCCACACCCGCAGTGGAAGCCACTCTAACCACAGACGTATCCTCACAGGATGGGGGGCTCACCTATCCCATCAAACTGCTCACGGAGTGTGGACTCCGAGCGTAGCATCCAAGCACATAAACCTACTGGCCGTGTTCAAGACGCTAAAAGCCTTCCAGGAGCACCTACAAGGGAAGACAGTGATGGTCCTTACGGACAGCACCACAGCCATGTACTACCTCAACAAGCAAGGGGGCACCCACTCTCCTGGACTGTCCAAGCTGGCCCAGAATATCTGGAAGTGGGCTCTCAAACACATGTTCCTACTGTCGCAACATGTACCAGGGGAACTCAATCTGCTAGCAGACGAACTCAGCAGAGACTTCCCTCTGCCTTCAGAGTACGAATGGCAGTTGCACGAAGACATCGTCTTCAGCGTCTTCACACAATGGGGATTCCCAGAAATAGAACTGTTCGCAACTCTGGAGAACTCACAATGCCAAGATTACGCCTCCAGGTACCCCCAGAACCAATCCAAGGGGAACGGTCTATCGATTCCATGGTCAGGGAAATTTGCTTACGCCTTTCCCCCCCAACTCCCCTTCTCAACAAGATTGTGCACAAGATGCACCAGGAACAAGTTACCATGATACTAGTGGCCCCTATGTGGGCCCGGCAGCCATGGTTCGCTCACCTGATGGCGATGTCTCCATCTCCCCCAGTGAAACTTCCCTGCCCACACAACATGCTGTCACAGGACAAGGGCAGGACACTGCATCCATGCCCTCAGACCATGAACTTAGCAGCCTGGCTCCTGAGATCATAGAATTTGGACACTTACAACTCCTGCAGAGATGCATGGACATCCTCTGGGAGGCTAGAAAGGCTAACACTTGTCACTGTTATTCTTGCAAATGGAAGAGATTTGTTATCTGGTGTAGAGGAAGAAGCATCGACCCAGTTGACTGCTCCCCCACGCACATTGTCCTGTACCTGACCCATTTACTGGACTCGGGTCTAGTGTTCAATTCCATTAAAGTCCACCTAGCGGCACTTTCTGCATACACCACTTCCCAGCTTAAAGTGTTGTGGTGGAAAGTCGCAGTTATCAAAGCCTTCATGGAGGGAGTAAAGAGAATACACCCTTCGATAGCAAACCCAGCTCCCGGCTGGGACCTGAATGTGGTACTTACCAGACTCATGGGCCCACCCTTTGAACCCATGCACAAAGCAACTCTTAAAGACCTCACTCTTAAGACTGCTTTCCTAATAGCTATCACCTCCATTAGGAGAGTAAGTGAACTACAGGCTCTTTCTGTTTTAGACCCCTTTGTAGCAGTTCACAAAGATAAAGTGGTTCTACGCACGCACCCAAGGTTTGCACCGAAATTCATCTCAAAATTCCATGTAAACCAGTCAATGGAACTACCAACGTTCTTTGAAAACCCTTCCAATTCGGGAGAAAAAAGTCTGCATACACTTGATTTGCGCAGAGCTGTCATGTTCTACATGGAAAGAACCAGACCACTGAGAAAGACTAATCAGTTCTTTGTCTCGGTGGCAGCAGGAAGAGAAGGAGATGCAGTATCAAAGTCCACTATATCTAGATGGATTGCTCAATGCATCACTCTCTGTTACACTCTTGCTAAGAGAGAACTACCCTTGAAGCCAAGAGCACATTCTACTCGAGGCACTGGGGCAACCATAGCATTCATTGCAAATGTTCCCCTTGAGTCCATCTGCAAAGCGGCAACCTGGAGTTCTGTGCACACCTTTACAAAACACTACTGTCTAGATGCACACTCGGGATCTGACTCCCAGGTGGGACCGGCAGTATTAAGACATCTTTTTTCTCTACTGTTCCTTCTCATAACCCACCGCCAACTCCGGGTACTGCTAACTAGTCTATGCACAGCATGTGAGTCTAGGCAGATTAACAAACATCAGAAGACAATGCATTACTTACCGTAAAAGCATTTGTGATGGTTGTATCTGCTTAGATTCACATGCGCCCACCTTTCCTCCCCGCTTGGATGCAAGGAACATAGACACCGTTCTACATCTCTCTCTTTTCTGTACTCACTCACGTATAGAAGGCTCCCTCAGGGCAGAAAAAATACAAACAGAGGGACCTCGACGCGTGAGGGATTGTGGGTACAACGCACGTCACTATAGGGATAGTGTTACAGACACGCCTTGTCGACGTCCCCTTTTCGACTACGAACAACAAAATGCAATACTCCGCAGTGACCACTGGATGTCGGACTATGCACAGCATGTGAATCTAAGCAGATAGAACCATCAGAAATGCTTTTACGGTAAGTAATGCATTGTCTTATGTTTTACAATACATAGTGTTTCAGTGTTTCTTTGGACCATTTGTAGTACAATTTCATTTCTACTGATTCTACAGCCCCCTCTCCCCTCCTAAAATGAGCCTGGCTGCTCTGTATACGCTGCCATGAACTCAGGTGATGCAGACTTATACTAAGAGTGGAGTCTTGTACTGCCTCAGTTGAATGGTTTTTGTAAGCCCTTATTTGGACTTCAGAAAAACTGTATTATATTTTGGAGCCATGTGGATTTGCTTAGTTCAGATGCTCTGCATAGGCTGACATCTAGTGGAAGTCGTCGAGTATTACATGATTTGTTTTTGAAACTCAAAGGAACGTCGACTGGGCGTTTCGGTAATATTAGCCGTAGTCCGACGTCCTTTGTACTCATGGTTCTTCACGCATTGAGGTCCTTCAAATTGTTTTTTTCCACCGTCGTAGCCGGACGCTAGTTTGTAGAGTTCTTCAGGCTGATGCCTTTGATGAGAAAAAGTTTATCATAGACTTTCTTACCATTCTTTTGCTAACCGCCCGCTGCAAGATATTCTGCAGCGGAGTACGACAGACGGAGCTATCGCTGTTAGGGAGAATTCTCAAAATGTGCTAATTCCCTCCACCTTAGAGACCCCCAGCTCTTTTGCTTAACTTTGGGGCTTTGAACATTTTAATTCTGTTTTGTTTTCTGTGTTAATTTTTTTTGGTTATGGAGTTTTAGACAACTCCATAGGCATCATCTTTTTTATTTGTGTCACACAGCTCCCTCAGTGCAGTGACAAAGGGAAGCCTTTTAGGCTCTCCCAAGGTTTAAATACCTTCTCTGGCATAAACCACTGTTTCCCAGAGAATGTAAGGTTAAATTGACTTTACTAGTCTTTTTAAATTCCTAGACCCAGCACACACTATCTTCCAATAGAGTGCTGGAGGGGTTACCTAGTGTCCCCTGTGTCTAGAAACTCGTGTAGCCGTCAAATGCTACCCTTTTCTATCGAAATGGCTGTTGTCAGTGGTTTTAGAACAAGCTACCATGAATTTTCCCGACCGCGAACACCAGTAGCTAGAAATCGCTGGAGCCATGTTTTTCAATATGGCGCCTTAAGCCCCTTTGTTTAAACGGGTTCTGGTCTTCTTTTTTCACCATTTCTTTTTGGAAAGGTCCTTCTAGTGTTTATCTCTGCGCACCAAACCAGGTCTGGTCCCTTTGTTTCCATGCCTTTGGCGGGCTTCAGGACTGAAGACCATCTCTGGCGTCTTGAGTGTCTGGGGAGGGCAGGAAGTGAGGGATGTGCCCGAAAACTCCCTGTGCCTAGTCTCCTAGGAGACCCAAATGCACTCTGGCGTGATTGGCTGGCTGACTTTGCGGCAAAGACAGCCACCCTGCTGGGTAAGTGACAGCTAGGCTGGAATGAAAGGGAGAGAACTGTTTAAAAGGCGAGTCTCTTGGAGTGGAAAGCAGAGTCGACCACTGTAACGAAAGAACCGAAGAAGAGCTGGAAGAGGACGGCTGCTGCAACTGCTGGACGGTTGGTTTGCCCGTTGAAGCCACTCCGCAGGTCCGAATTGCCAAGTTCCTCTCGACAGTGAGCCCCTTCAAGGACAACTTCTCCCTTTTGAGTTGGTGGGACCAATTAACTCGTAAGCCACCTGGATACAATTCTCAAGGCTGGTTAGGGTTAACCAGAGAGAGACACACCAGCTTGAATTACAGCTACTGGAACTGAAGTGACTCCATTTATTTTGCGTTTTCTGACGATCCTGTGCATTGGCGGAGTCCCCCGACGTCCTCCCTCTTGTCACTACATCTGAGGCTCAGGAACAGTGAGATCTGCAGGAACTGCCAGGAACCAACGACTTCAGCTGAATTTGTTTCTTCATACTAAGGTATTGTGCCAACCCGATTGAGAGAACGCCACTCTCGTGGTGAAAGTTTGTGAAACTTTCCCAACTTGCAGGCCTAATCAGCTTGTGACCCAACATATGATTCTTTGCAAGGACTTTACCGTTTGATACCAGAACTGCTCTTTCCTATCCAGAACACTAGCCCATTGACTTTGGCCTAGGTTTATTGACTTGAATTGAACTCTTCTGGTGAACTGAAACTATTTGCACTGTCTAACAAGTATATGTGATCTATTCTACTTACCTTATGCCTTTTTGCTCACTTCTAAGTAACTGAACTGCCATTTGGCTCCTATTTCAGGAGAGCTCAAACTGTCTCAAAATCTTAGTTTTGTATTGAAGTGTATTGGTATATAATATTAAGTTGTCTGCTTCTAGTGAATGTTTTCTAAATGATTGTGTATTAAATTAATAAATGTTTTAAGTGTCTACTTGAACCACTGTGGTTGACAGTCCTCTGTGTAACTGTACTACTCTAATTCACTCTTGAGATGAGCCTGGCTGCCCAGATCGCTACCAAAAACTGTGTGGTACTGACTTATACCAATGATTGGTTTGGCTTACACCTGCAGTCCTAATTGTGTGTGGTGGTCCCAGAGGGTACTGCATGCAATTCTGCCTAACAATCACCGACGACCGAACATTCGCCTCGACTGACACTGACCGTGACATACACAGGCCTCACCCGGCCTCGGCTCATCACAGTAGGGAGAGTGGGGGAGGATACTTTATTCTCTTTTTAGAGAATGCCTAATCTCTTCCCCTCATTTCCTTCTCTTCGCTGTGCTGCCATTTCCACTATTCATGTAAAATACACCTTTTTAGTTTTGCCCGTCCTGCAATAGGAAATACCCCAGGGTAGACACACACAGGGTGTGTAACCGCTGTCTCCCACTAGATCACCCCGAAAAGAACTGCAAATCTTGCAAGCTCTTTCGATCTAAAACATTAAAGGAGTGCAGAACAAAACGCTGGGCCGCCCACACCATGCAAGCCGAGGCCTCGATTGACATGGAGGGAGCTTCCAGTGATGGTGTCAGAGTCCTAAGTGACGCTGAGGACGAACAGGCTCCCACGTTCCAGCCCCAGACTCAATTAAGCAGGCCAGCAGTCCTGTTACAGCGACTACACCCGGCAACTCAAGCACGCACACTTCACACCACACCAAGTACACATACCACTGCCGACCGCTGAAAGCCGCACATTGTCAAAGGAAAGGTCCCCAAACATCCCTGGGCCTTGTGCTCACTTTTGCTGCATGACAGTCTTCCGAAACAGACCCACAAGTCTGTTTCTGGCACTGCGCATGAAACGGACGCCCTTTCGCATTCCGAAAGGCGATTCATTGGCCCCTTCCACTACCTCGAAAATGAGAGAACTCATTAAAAAAACACATCCGGGCCATCTTTTAAAAACCAAGATGTCTCAATCCACGAATACTTTGATGCCTCTACTGTCTAAGCCCTCTACCACCCAAGATGGTGGCCCCTCTAAATCTAAGGACACCTCTACACCCTCAGACACTATTTTAGGGACCATGCACCACAAGGAGCCTACACCCTTACAGGACACTCCTACTTCAGTATTTCCAAGGTCACCTGAGTGGAACCCAGAGAGTCTCGATAGGGTCATGATGAAGATGTCCTCTTTTGCAGACTTTATGCACCACCACCCTGCAGAACTGTTGAACCTTCGGGGCCCATCTTACACAGTGATAGCTAGGGATGAACCAGCAGCCAGGAAGGCACGCCTGGACTCTTTTCAGCCTAGCACCTCCATCCAAAGCCAGGCTAACCCTAGGCCCCCGCCTCCCCTCTCAGGACTTATATTTTGTAGAAACCCCAGGTTCACTTGACCCTGGCTCTCAAGGAGATCAAGGGGACCAGTATGATCAGGACCAGTGTGACCAAGACCAATATTACGACTACGACGATGTCCAAGTCATCAAATCCCAGATCATCAAGATCCTCCAGTGGCCGACTCCCCAGTCGACAACCAGCTGCAATACAATGAACTGCTCCTCAAGGCTTAAGAACATTTCAACATAGACACCCAGGAGGCCCAAGTTAATAAGGAATTTGTGGAGGACATTCTTGGAGACAATTCATTCCCCTCCTACAATCTATACAGTGACGCAATCAACCCACTCTCCTAACGCCAAACCTTACTCGAGCAGTCAATCCCTGCATCGAGAAGGTGTTCAGGCTGGCCCCTATCGATCCTCTATACAAGAGGGGCCAGCTGAAACCTGACTCCTTGCTGGTTGGCACAACAAGGAAAAGTTCAGGCACACCTTTTGCCTCTGCAGAGGTTCCATCATAAAACGATTTTTACTTTTGGCAGGAAAGTGGCTTCCTCGGCTGCCTATCAGACTAGGATAGCCAACAATACTACCTTTCTGGATAGCTACAGTTGCCATAAGTCAGATGATCTGCTACTACAAATTGAGACAGTGCCAGAACCCCTAAATCTCGGCTCCTAAACACTATAACCGAAGACAAACGTGTAGCCAACTGAATCCTAAAAAACAAACTGGATGTCTCAGGTTGTATCATAGCTGAAGGCACGCTCATTAAGCGTCATGGCTGGCCTGGGCAATCCGGTTTTAAACTTGAATCACAGGCCACGTTACTCAACTTGCCTATTGGACCTTATGCTCTGTTCGGTAAAGCGGTTGAGGATACCCTTAAAAGTGCCAAAGAGTATGATACCCCAAACTCTCTTGGCCAACTGTCAGAAAAAAAGCTGTCTGTCCAGAGGGCCTCTTCCAACACAAGAGGGTTTGTTTTGTGGGCAGGGCCCTCAGCGCTCCTCTGTTTACAACCAGGGTAACCAATCATCATCCTGTGGCAACTCACATTGACAATCCTCCTCCTTGTATTTTCAGAGGCTATAAAAGAACCGGGAGCAGAGCTAGAGCCTCCTCAGCCAGAGGCTCCACCCCTCCCTTGTATAGAACTTTTACAAAAACAACACAACCACCCGCCAAATAACAAGAAAATGACACCGAAAGAGAGGCACATATTATCGGAGGAAGTGAAAGCCCTGCTGGAGAAAGACCCCATAGTTTGCCCCATCAAAACAAGTAAACAAGGATATTTATTAAACGTCCTTCCTTGTGCCAAAGAAAGACCTAACAATGCGCCCGGTACTAGACCTGCGCCCATCAAACACATGTGGCAAGGCACAAAATTTGGCATGGCTATACTTCAGGAAGTGATTCCCCTTCTAAAGCAGGCAGACGAGATCGCAACATTGGATATGAAAATTGCATACTTTCATATTTCAATGTTCCCAGCGCACAGAAAATACCTGCGCTTCCAGATAGCAGGAGAACACTACCAATTCAGGGTGCTCCCTTTCGGTATAGCCTTTGCTCCAAGGATGTTCACAAAAATGCTAGCAGTAGTGGCGGCACACCTACACTGAGTCCATCCCAGTGTACCCTTATCTAGACGACTGGCTGATAACAGGCAAGACCCCTCAAATTTGCAAATTCAACACCCAGAGAACCCAATTAGGTTTCACCTTCAACAAGAACAAATCTAGCCTCGTACCCAGTCAAATAAAACAATTCCTAGGTGAAATTATAAAGACATGGGAAGGTCTGGTCTTCCCCTCAAACGAAAGAGTTCAGAACATGCTGCTACACGTACCTCACTATTTAGCCGGTCGCCAGATAACCGTGCGCAAAGCAATGTACCTGCTCGGGATGACGGCCTTATGCATCTACTTAGTTCAACAAGCGCGACTGCGCCCAATACAAGAGTGGTTAGCAAAACAATGGTCTCAGGAAAGCAGACAATGGGACAATCTAGTGGTTGTTTCGCTAAGCTTGGTACATGCTCTTTGCTATTTGCCCGAAGACAATTATTGACTGGAAAAACCTTTCGCAATCCACTAGTAACGACGAATGCCTCACCCATGGATGGGGAGCCCATTTCCTTCACCACAGAGCTCATTGGCAGTGGAGACACACTACAGTCCAAAACCACATCAACCTTCTAGAACCCTTAGTAGTTCTTAAGGCTCTGCAATCTTTTCAGCAGCATCTACTAGGTCAGACAGTACACATCCTCGCAGACGGCACCACTGCCATGTTCTACCTAAACACACAGGGAGGCACACACTCTCCACGTCTGTCCAGACTGTCCCAAAAAATGTAGACGTGGGCACTCAAGCGGAACATGTTCCTTGTCTCTCAACGCGTTCCATGGGGACTCAGTGCTCTAGCAGATTCTCTAAGCTAAAATCCTCTTCCAGAAGAACACCAGTGGTAGCTCAACAAAGATATTTAAGACAATGGGCCTCATTACGAGTCCGGCGGTAGCCGAGCCGGAAAACCCCGGCAGGTTACCGCCGGACCCGTATTACCATTCCGCCTCCGTGATTCCCGCAAACACCGGGGCATATCGACCCCGGTGACCCGGGAATTCCAGCGGCAGAATCGTGTAAGTCCGCGTTCCCATGGAGCCCCATAGGACTCCATGTAGCTGGGGACCATGGAAACACTTGTTCAGTCTGACAGAGCCAGTGTTTCCATGTCCGCCTGCAGGCGGGTGGTGTCTGCAGGACTCTTAATCGGTCCGGAGAGAACTGTGGTGGCGGTTTTACCTCCACCGGTCTTTCCGACCGGCAGGGTCGTAATGAGGCCCAATATCTTTTCACTTTGGGGTTATCCCCCTTTAGACTTGTTTGCCACAAGCCAAAACAAACCATGCCCAGACTTTGCATCCAGGTTTCTCCAACCAGATTCCAAGGGGTTACGCCCTGTGGATGCGTTGGTCAGGGAAATTTGCTTATGCTACCCTCCCCCCACACCCCCACACCACTCATTAGCAGAATAGTGCACAAGATGCACCAGAAACAAGCCACACTAATCCTGATGGCTCCAATGTGGGCAAGACAATCATGGTTTCCACACCTGCTCAAACTGGTGTTGTGCAAACCAACCAACATCCTGTGCCCCTACAACATGCTGTCCCAGCAGGGAGGGGGACAACATTCCATCTACATCCTCAGTATATGTACTTGGTAGCTTGGCTCCTGTAGTGATCGAGTTCAGGCACTTAACACGTCCCCAAAGTTGTATGGATATTCTAAAGGAGGCCCGAAAACCCAACTCCAGACACTGTTACTTCAACAAATGGAAAATGTTTGTAATATGGTGCCAGTCACAATCCTTAAACCCAATTGAATGTTCCCCGTCCAACATTCTACACTATATGCTTCGCCTACTGGGCTCTGGCCTAGTATTTAACTCCATCAAGGTACACCTAGTGGCCCTGTCTGCGTACTCCACTTCACAAAACAAGGTGTCTTGGTGGAAGGTTCCTGTTATTAAAGCTTTCATGAGGGGAGCAAAGAGACTATAACCTAACATTTCTAACCCTCCACCGGGTTGGGACCAGCAGCTAAAAAGTACAGAACTGCCATCATTGAGGCAAAAAAGATTAATTTAACAATAGAATAGCACATGCCCAGTCAGATTCTGAAGAACTTTTTTAAATATTGAAGGAGCAGGAATGCACTGGCTGCATGAATGAAGATCTGGTCAACAAGGACAGTGCCTGGTTTAACACCAGCAAAAAGCCATGCAAGATAAACTTGATGACATCCTTAAGGACATAAACGTGAAATAAACCAACTCAGACGATAAAACTATAGGAATTCAGTCCTATATGAGATGCCCTGACATTCCTGTTTTTGATTTCTCACCAATTACCATAACTGAATTGGCTACAATAATTAATCATCTCAAAATTACTAAATGTAAAAATATTCACACAGCCTTGATGATTAAAACATGTCCACGCACACTGCTTAATGCGATTTGCATGTTAATCAGCGCTTCCTTGGTTACTGGTATTGTCCCTCAGGAATTGAAAGATGCCTGGGTTATGCAGTTCCTAAAAAACCTGGCCTTGATGTGAACCTCGTAAAAAAATGATAGGCCTATTTTCTAACACCAGTTTTCTTTTGAAAATTCTGGATCGATCGTGTAGCCTATGAGCAAATAGCCATGCATCTTGATAAATTGTCAGTCCTACATGACCATCAGTCAGGCTTCTGAGTGGGCTTCGGCACAGAGACGGCTCTCTTAGAACTTAAATCCATGCTCCTTGCGCGCTTGGATAAACAGGAAGCATCCCTGCTGATGTTACTAGATATCTCGGCTGCCTTTGACCTGGTGGACCATACCATCATGTCCACCAGGCTGAGGGAAGTAGCTAACTTCTCACCTCTAGCGGTCAACTGGATCTCCTCTTTTCTTAGCAATTGAGAAAGTAGTGTATTCTTTAAAGAAGCTGAATCAGCTTCCATCAATGTTGCCATGGGAGTACCACAGGATGCTTGTACATCACCATGCTTGTACAACATATTTACTGCTCCCTTATTTGCTATGTTGACCCAAGAGGGAGTGATATTTACGAACTATGCGGATGACACACAATGTGTCATCTCACTAACTGGCAACTATGATGCAGACATTCTCCTGATCAATAAGATCTATTCCCTAGTGGAGTCTTGGATGATCGCTAATAAGCTAGCACTTAACAGAGCGAAGACCGAATTATTGGTCATCGGCTCCCCTAATATTATTCAGAAACTGGACCCCAACTATGAGAACTTTACATTAGGAGCTACAATAATCGCCCCTCTGAAAAAAGTAAAAACTTTGGGAGTAGTGTTTGATCAACACGTTATCATGAAAGCACATGTAAGCAGTTTGATATCATCTTATGCCTACTGTATAAAATTACTTGCCCATCTTAGACAATTCATATAGCAAAAGAGCGCAGAAACAATTGTGCGAGCAATTGTAAATGCAAAGATTGACTATTGCTCTAGCCTTTTGATAGGCATTGGTAAAACCACATGCAATAAACTGCAAGTAGTCCAAAATTGTGCAGTGAGAGTGGTAAAGAGGCTTAACCGGAGAGATGTCACTGATGCTAGGCAGAGCCTGCATTGGTTACCTATCCAATCACGAATCCTCTTTCGTATTCTCACCATTACGCAGAAGTGTCTTCAGGGAAAAATGCCCCTCTACCTGCGAGAACTTCTTACGAATAAAACTGACTAGACTACTTAAATCCACCCAGCAGAACTATCTGGCTATTCCAAGATGTAGGACGGTGAAGGCTGCCAAAGCTGCCTTCTATGCTATTGCACCGAAGTCCTGGAATGACCTTCCCTTAGAAATATGCTCTATTGAGTCCCTTGATATTTTCAAAGGGAAACTCAAGACCTACTTGTTTGCTTTGCTAGTTGCATGAATGCATTTTATCTCCTTGCATATTACTTATGCCTATCTGTTACTTGTTGTTTCTGTCTTGTTGTGCCCTTAAACCCAGGGGTCAATGGCCGTGCAATATGAATCTAATAAAGTAATGTTATGCTCTCAAAGCGCATGGGTCCGCCATTCGAGCCTCTGCAAAACACCAGGCTGAAACACTTAAATTACAAGACTGCCTTTCTAGTAGCCATCCACTCCATTTGACGGGTTAGTGAGCTACAGGCTCTCTGTACAAGACCCCGTCTCTATAATCCACAAGAACAAGGTGCTCCTTAGAACACATCCTAGGTTTTCATCTAAATTGATATCCAAGTTCCATGTCAACCAATACATTGAACTCACGCCTTTTTTCCAAAATCCATCTAACTCGGCTGAAAAGAACCACCATAGACTAGATGTATGTAAGAAGGGCGGTCTTGTACTATGTAAACAAAAAAAAGCCTATTAGGAAAACAGACCAACTTCTTGTTTCCATAGCAACTGGCAGGCAAAGGGATCACATTTCAAAGAACGCTATCTCCAGCTGAATTGTCAAGTGTATACAACTATGCTATTCATTTTCAAATAACGCCCTGCCTTTCACACCAAGAGCTCACTCTACCAGATATACAGGAGCTACCTTAGCATGTACTGCAAATGTCCACCTAGACGCTATTGGCAAAGTAGCTACCTGGAGTTCCGTACACACCTTTACTCCGCACTATAGCATTGACAGACATTCCAAAGCAGATTCACACGTGGGAAAAGTGGTGCTAAAACATTTATTTGCCGCTGTACCTTCACAACCCACCTGTTTATCCAGATACTGCTTGCTAATCTATGCATAGCATGTGATCTAAGCAGATTCCACACTCAGAAGGGATACATTACTCACCGTACTCGTATTTCTGATGCTTTTATCTGATTAGATTCACATGCGCCCGCCCTTCCTCCCCTGTGGAGTAGAAGGTGCATAGATGTTTACCTGAGCTTTATCTGATACATATTTGCTTTAAAACACCCGTACTCCCGCTGCACTTTATGCTACCTCATGTCAGAAACAAAACAATCTGAGGGACCTCGACGTGTGAAGGACTATGGGTACAGTAGATGTCACACTATGGATAGTATTACTGCATGCCCTGTCGATGTCCCTTTTCGAGTTTCAACAACCAACTGTAATACTCTGCAGCTTCCACAAGATGTCGGCCTATGCATACCATGTGAATATAAGCAGAAACAAGCAATATATATATATATATATATATTTTTCTGAGGCTTGTGGAATCTGCTTAGATCACATGCTGTGCATAGGCCAACATCTAGTGGAAGCTGCAGGGTATTAGTTTGTTTTTCGAAACTCGAAAAGGGGCGTTGAACTAGGGCATGCCAGTAATACTTTCCCTAGTGTGACGTCCATAGTACCCATGATCCCTCACGCGTGTAGGACCCTCCGGTTGTTTTTTTCCGCCGTACTTGTCGGAAGCATATCGCGGAGTTCCCTTGGCTTTAGCCAATTATCAGTTATTATAAAATGTCCCTGTTTCTCCCACAATGCGCCGAAGATAGACGTTGGTGAATCGAGATTGAGGAAATCGACCGTCGAGACTACACAACAGACTTTGGGCCTCGGAAGGACTCTGGTCTCGGCCCTGTTCAAGCAGGGAGAGTGGGGGGTGGTCATACACTCGTTTCCTACATATACCCGCCCGCTGCCAATTAGTGACATATGGAGAGTACTCCCTTTTAAATTCTGCCCGAAGTGTAACAGGAAGTTTCCCTGAGTAGACAAACAGAATACGTGCAACCTGTGTCTCCCACGAGACTATCCCGATGTTACCTGTAGAGCTTGCAAGCTCTTCAAGCCCAAACCAATCAAGGGCCGCTCGACGAAGCGCTGGACCCACTACGCCAGGCAGCTAGAGGCCATGGACGTCGTTGGATCCTTCAGCGATGGCAGCAACACCGCCTTATCGGACGGCCAGGGCACAGGGGTGACTTCAGACACCCACACTCTAGCTCCTGACCTCAGAGGACTGACCAGCGGTTCAGTTATGGGGACAACACCCGGCGGCAAGAGCGCAACACACACCACTTCCACCAAGCACATTGGCCGCGGCTGAGATTCGACACGCATTTCGAGCGATCGGCAACAGAAGGCACCGAGAGAGCGGTCCGCTGATTCTATGTCCTCTGGGCGTTTCCGGTCATGTTCGCCTCACGACAAACAAATGTCCACGGTTGGAAAAAGGTGCCACACTACCAAAAGTCATTGAGGCCCGATCGTCAGAAGACGAATCCGACCTCTTCCCTCAACAAGCACGTTCGACGTCTACTTCCGAGATTCAACGCCCCTCTTCCAAGACTTTCGAATCTCGTTCCTCTGGCGCTGAAACCCTCAGAAAACACTAGAGGTTCATGAAAACATTCCTCCAGTCATGGGAAGGGTGAAAAACAACATGAGACCTCAGAACACCAGGTTCAAAAGGAAAAATAAAAACACCCTAAATCTTTAGAGAAATCCAAGGTCCCTGACCCTGTCACTAAGGCAAAGATTGTTCCTCCCACTCCTCATGATATGGGCATGGATGAGGAACCACAACAAGAGAGAATTATTCCCAGTTCCAAAGAGTGGAACTCGGAGGACATTGATAGGGTAATGAGGAGAATGTCCTTTTTTGTAGACTTCTACGAAACAGACCCTAATTATTTCCTGAGCTACCAAAACACACCAGCTACCTCTGCCCCCTTGGGATCCAAGGACTCTCAACCCCCTACTTAAAGGCTCTGTTCTGAGACTCCAGCGCAGACATTTGTTTCAGACCCTTTAATAATTCAGCCCTACCATTCGGAGACAAATGATGAGGACACAAACTCAGATGCTGGACGACCAGACAGGGGTTGATTACTATGGGGACGATGAGGACCAGGAAGAGGAAAATGAAGCGGAAGCCTACAGTCTTGACTCCCCTATTCCGAAGGATCCCCCAGTGAAAGACTCACCGGTTGATAATCAACCACTACTCAATAAGGTACTAGCCAATGCTGCAGCCCATTTTCAAATAGACACACAGTGTGTCCAAGAAGATGGGGACTTTGCAGAAGAAATCGTAGGGGACAGGAGAGTCATTGCCCAAGCTATCCCCATATTAAAATCAGTCCAGCGCAGAATTGATCCCTCACTGGTAACCCCAAATGTTACTCATGCGGTTAATCCACAAGTAGAAAAAAAATTTCGGGCCGCTCCCTCCGATCCCTTGTACATAAGGGGGCAGTTAAAACCCGACTCGTTGGTCGTAACAACCACCAGAAAGAGGGCGGGCGCACCACTAGCTTCTTCATGAGCACCCTGGTATAAAGAAAGCAAGAGAATATATGCTCTGGGGAGGAAGGTGGCATCCACGTCAGTATATCAGGCATGCATTGCTAACACTGCCACTCTGTTAGCAAGCTATAACTGCCACCAGTGGGAACAAGTAGCTGCTTTAATAGCCTCTGCACCTGAACCACTAAAGGGCCAGTTGGCCCAAATTGCATCAGACGGTAGATCTGTGTCTGGATGCATCCTTAAAACAAACTTCGATGCAGCAGACAATGCAGGACGATTGATAGCAGAAGGCACAGTAATAAAGCGCCATTCTTGGCTAAAACAGTCCGGGTTCAAGCCCGAGACCCAAGCCACCCTCATAGACATGCCCGTAGAGCTGAACGTTCTATTTGGGAAAGCAGTGGACGGGGCATTAAAGACGGCTAATAACGAATACGAGACCTTAAAATCTCTCGGCCAATTGACAAATGAACCCTCAGGGGAAATAATCATTTTCATCGCTTTCACGGCCAAAGCTCCCAGAGGGGTTCCAACTACTATCAGAACCAAGGAACCTCATGGGGCAACAATCAATCCCAGGCTACACAAGGGTTTGTCAGAGGTCAGTGCAGGGGCCGCACTAGGGGTAGAGGCAGCCCCGGTAGAGGTGGTACGCCACCCAATAAACAGTGACGTTTCGCTCCGGGTCCCTTCCCATGCATCCCCAGTAGGGGGGGCGCATTTCCACCTTCACCCACGCTTGGGATGGGATTACTTCGGACAGATTAGTGCTGTCCACAGTGTCCGCAGGATACTGTATAGAGCTACTACAACACCCCTACAACTGAAGGGGCCCCTGAGGGACCCTCGAATGTGGAAACCAGTCACAGTCACCACACACGAACTGATACGCCAGACAAGAGGTTGTGTTCCCAAAAGCTAGGGTTTATTGCAAAGTAAATGGTCGGTTGGCCAACTGGTCTCACGCCCCACAACGTGTGTCTAACAGACCTCGGGAGACGCAAGAGCGCTAGACACAAACATCAGTTACATATATACAACACCAACATCTTGCAATCAGTAGTGTCACATCAAAAACCGCCCCTTGCACATCTCCTTTGAACTGAGCACGATGATTGACAATCGTGACGAGTATGACACCTCATTCATTTGTTTTAGCAATGTTTTGCAATTTTGTAAGGCTGCAGATATAAGTCTTTGTTGAAAAGAACAGAATGCTTCTGTTCTCGCTAGCAAGCTGCATGGGGGTGGGGGGTGGGGAGCCACATTCCAGCCCTTCATATCTCCTAGTTTCTATTTGGATTCTGGGGGTCAACTCGCTCTCCAGGACACTACAGGGCTCGAGAAGGGGGGCCGCAAAGAAGAACATAATTCAAGCAATTTAATGTTCGTTCCGAGTATTTTCACTGTGTTTTCCAGACACACCGGCACCTGTGAGCTGATTAGGATGCCTCGCTGCCCTCTTTCAAGGATAGCGCGCGGGAGGAGACCGGGTATTTCTATCAGGGTTGCTACGTTATGTTTCAGCATATTTCCCTTGGCCTTGCATTGCACACTGGTAAAGCAGAATATCATGTCAGCGAAGCATTTGGAACAGAAAGCAATAATCAAACGTTAGAGAAAACAAATGGCGATTTCTGTCACCTTAAAATGGCTGCACTTCAGTCAAGCTTATGATTATGTATTACTAACACTAAGAGCATGAGACGGTTGGTCTTCGGCCAACATAGTACATTTCCCCATGATCGAGGGGTGTCTGTTTTTCTGGATCGACAAACCCTCCTTTTGGCCGTATGCCAAACGTCTCGTCCGTACATTGCATCCTCTTCCAGCCACATATCTGTTTCAGATTCTGATTCTGAATCAGGCTCTGAATCTTATATATTTTTAGTTTCCTCCTCATTGTCACCTATGTCAATGGACATGAATTCTTTGACTGTCTTTGTCTTTTCTCTACCAAGGATACTTGATCTACTAGTGCTTTTTTTCTCTATCATCTGTACACATCCTTCACTAATTTCGGTGCATATCACAGGTAGGCAGTGTATGCAACAACAACATGTCATGAATATTCCTAGTACTGCTATCAGAAGCGCAAATAGTTTCCATCCCCATGAATATAATAATTCCCAGAACCAGGAACTTATATCCCAACCCCCGTCTTGGGTATGGAGTTCAGAACTTAATACATGTAATTTTCTTATTGCCTCTCAAATCGTGGGAGATGAGTAGTTTACAAATGCACAGCACGCTGATCCCACAATTTTGCAAACCACCACTACGATCAACCAGGATTACAAGAGCCATTCTGTTTTGCAGTGTCATCAATCTAACCCCTTTCTCCTCCAACGTCATGTTGTATAATATATCTGTTGTTCCGTTTATTGTTTTTTCTAAGATTCTGGATAATCGTTGAATATTATAGGAGTTTATTGTTTGGGCCAAAAATGGTATAAATGATTTTGCTACATCTACTGCTATTAATCCGTCTTCATTACTTCTTCGTGGCCTAGATCTAGATAGTTTGGCTATGTCTGTTTCTAAGAAACACTTCTGGGAACAGTAGTCCTAAATAGCATGTACCTCCCCAGTTTCTAGGTAACCAAGGATACGCTTTATCTCCACATATGAAATACACCGGGTCACCTGTATACAGTGGCTATACTTAATTAATAATCGCTGTATTCATACATTTAGTGAATGTCCCTACAAAATAGGAGCCCTTCTTTTTTAAACAAAAAGGAACAGAACGTGGGCTGTAGTTTACTGTGTAAGAGGGGAGCACTGCATCTTTATTTCCTTCTGATGTTATGCGAAATACGATTACAGATGACTTTTCTGGTGGAGACAGTCTTATCTTGTGGCATTGGTTTGGGCGTAGCTTTTAACATCCGTGCTTTATGAAATATTGAGCAACCTATGGGTGTCATAATAATTTCTTCAAATTCATTCATGTTTGTGCTATCTAATTGACCCATTTCACTTTTAGTCCATTTTCCATAATACTATGTACTCAGAGATACACTGCATGCAGAACTTAATGTCAGTGGCTGCACGTACCAACCTATTCCTTTGCCACCATGCTGTGGCAAATGAGCACACACCCAACAGTTGTTCTTTTTCAAAATTGAATGTCATGTTCATAATTTGCAGTAATGTATTGTTTCCATAACCCTCTCTGTCTCTCTTCCATTGGGGACAGAGTGTAAGTAATTACATAAACAGGGCTTTCGGTGGTGGAGATGTTCCTAATTAGTAAGAGAATTTCTAAAGGGTGCATCTCCTCTAAATACCACAGTACCAGTGCTGTTATTACTGGGGCCATTATGCTCATTATGCACATGATTATCGTCAAGGTCAGCATGCAATTCTTTCGTTAACTTCTTTTATGCAATCTTTCAGTTTCTATGTTTGATTCATTATCAGCATTGTCAGCAATGGTGCAGGAGGGGGCAAAAGCTAGTTCTGGCATCTTCTCTCACGGTCCTTCTTCCTCAGCGATTCTCGTCGTGGATATCTCTCCTCGCGGCACTCGTCCGAATGTCAATGAGTTCGATAAATGTCAACTGTCTATTCTGCCAGTTCTCAGCAGCCTGGATTGCTTACACGTTAGGCAAGATCTCTTATGCGTTAGTATACTGCTTAAAGAACCTCAGAGCAGTTATCAATTGCCTTCTGTACCATGTGCGCTCCGCTTGGGTTCAGGACACATGGATTTGATGTTGGCACCGAGGAGTCTCGCTTTTGGGCTGTCTGACTTGCACAACCTTAACGTTGCTCTCCTCTAGACCTCCGGTTCCTACTTCATTCGAGAATAGGAAACGGAGGCAACAAAAGATTGATGAAACGAAGATTTGATCACTCCTTTTTCCGACTTCGTAGATTGTACCGCCTTGCTCCTGGTACCGTGTGATCAACGAATAGTGCGGGTGCACTTCCGGACTCAAGCTTGGAGTCAGCCTGGGGCGCAGTGACAGATGATGATGGGCGCCCAGGCGATGATGCAGGCTGTGGCGCAAAGGAGGATGGTGGGCGCCACCAAGGTATTCGCTTGGTGTCGGCCAGCAGTGATGCAGAATCTGCTGGACAACGTTGGGGCATTCTTTGCCCTTCCTCTTTTATGGCAATCTCAGCAGGCTTTGTTTCAGAATCGGGCAGTTTCTGTGGCAAAGAATTGCCAATTGTTTCTTTCGTTTCTGGAACCGCTGTTGCTTTCCGGTCGCCTCGATCAGTCAGTTTTTCAGGTGGTGACGGCACCTTTTTTGGATGGGTGGCGTGGATCCACGCTTTACGCCCATCCACATGAATGGCCGTCTGCGTTGTCAGGAGTATCAAATAGGGACCACGCCACCTGGGTGCCAACAATGTTTTTCTTTCAAATTTTTTTTTTAAACAGCACCCAGTCACCTGGTTCCAGTGCGTGTCCCGGGCCAGTATATCTTATCGGTAGCACCTCCTGCACCTGCTGATGAATCAAACGCAATTTTTGAATCACGAGATTTATTTATTTATATTTATATCGCGTGCAGACAGCCCAGGGGCATTGTGGCGCTGTTACTTGCAGGAACTCAGTTACGGGGGGTACAGGATTGGTAGCAGTCGATGGCACATTATGATTGCTAAAGATTAGTCATTACAGCTCATGCATCTTTGGTTATTACATTACATACAGTTTATTGGCAAACATGGTGCTGCGAGAGACCTTGTGTGAAGAGGATGGTTTTCATAGCTTTCCAGAAGGCAATGAGGGAGGGCTCACCTCGGATTGTGGGAAGTAGGGTGTTCCAGTGTGATGGTGCGCAATAAGGGAGGCTGGATCCTCCAGCTCTGGCTCTTTTTACTAGTGGCACACAGAGCATGTTGGTATATGGTGACCTGGTTGGCCTTGTGGAGGAGACGGGGTGGATTCTTTGTGAGAGGTAGACCGGGGCGGTGAGGAGGATGCACTTGTGGGTCAGTGTCAGAGCTTTGAAGATGATTCTTTCCCTTATTGGTAGCCAGTGGGCTAGTTTTCTGGCCTCAGAGATGTGTTCTCTTTTAGTGATACCTTGGGCAGCGCGGAGGGCATTGTTCTGTATGATTTGTAGCCTTTTCCAGGTTTTTGTTGGAAGTTCCTAGGAAGAGTACATTGCAGTAATCTAGCCTGGAGCCGGTGATTGCTCTGGCTATGTTTGTGCAATTCTCTTTGGAGAGGAATGGTCTGACTGCGTTGATCAGTTTGGCGTGGTACGCAGCTGAGGAGGCTATTGCGTTGACTTGTCTGTCCATGGAGATGTTGGAATCCAAGTAGACACCAAGAGTTTTGACCGAGTCTGAGACGGGTATTTTAATGGAGTCAATGGTGAAATGACTGAATTGGGAGTCTAGATTTTTTAGCGTGTCAGGGGAGCCTGCTAGTAGGAGTTCGGTCTTGTCGGACTTGCGGCATAGTCCATTGTCTGCCATCCAGGCTTGGATGGTGTTGTAGAGGTTGTTGAGGGTCAGTGAGTCAGTGTCATAGTTGCCAGTGAGGGTGAGGAGGATCTGGGTATCGTCAGCGTAGTTGGTGTAGGAGATGCCCGGAGGATGAGGAAGAGTGGTCGTGTGAAGATGTTGTAGAGAGTGGAGGAGAGGCAGGAGCCTTGGGGCACACCACAGAGGATGATGGTGGGTGAGGCGGAGGCTAAGTCAGAGAATACTTGCATGGTTCTGTCTTGTAGGAAGGACGTGATCCATGCTGTGGCCTCAGGGGAGAATTTAGCGGTGGCAGAGAGGTGGTGGTATAGGAAGTCATGGTCTACGAGGTCGAAGGCCGCTGATAGGTCGAGAAGTAGGAGAAGTGCTGGTTTGCCCATGTCTCTGGCGTCGTCCATCTGGTTTTTCAAGTCAAGTAGCGCGGTTTCAGTCCCGTGTTTGGGGCGGAAGCCATATTGTCGGAGACCTAGGAGTTTATTCTCTTCAATGAAATGCTGAACCTGCAGATAGGCTGCCTTGTCCAGTATTTTTAGGAGGAATGGGACAGTGGTGATGGGTCTGTAGTTGTTAGGGTAGGTGGGATCAAGAGTTGTTTTTTTTTAATAGAGGGCGGACCCAGGCTTCCTTGAGGCAGGCGGGGACTTTCCCCGTGGCAAAGGAAGCATCGACAAAGGCTGTCAAGAAAGGAGCTAGTGCTTCAGTGCAGTCCTTGTTGAGGGTAGCTGGGCATGCATCACCTTTACAGTTAGAGGGTTTGATATTCTTCATTATGTTGATGTCTTTTTGCTGTATGGGTTTGAAAGAGAAAGGTTGGGGGGGGGTCGGAAGCTGGCGGGGGGACAGGGATGTGCGTGTTAGGCATGGCTTGTTTATTGGCTAATATTTTCTTTTGGAGGAGGTTCAGTTTGGCTTGCATGGCAGTTTGTATTTCGTCGCACCAGTCTTTGTCTTTGGTGAAATTCTGGGGGGCGGGAGTGGGAGTCTCTAGCTTCCTGAAGATAGCAAATATTTCTTTAGTGCAAGATTGGGCCTCCGAGATTCTCGATTCGAAGGATTTATTCTTTGCTTGGGTGATTGCGTTTTTGTATTTGGTAGAGAGGGCTTTGAAGATCATCTTATCTTTGTCCGAGTGGAGTGGGATGTTTGCCATTGTGTGAGTGCAACCTTTTTCTCGTTGCGGAGTGTGAGAAGGTCTGCGGTGAACCAGGAGTTGGATTGGGTGGTGGATTTGGATTTTTGAGGTTTCAGTGGGGCAATGGAGTTGATGGCTCCTTTGATGGGACTGTCATATGCTGTTGCAAGTATTTCTGGGTCTGTGGACAAAGGAGGTCTGAAGGCTGGGCCTTGGAGGAAAGGCACTAGCCTTTCCTTAGTGAGCTGACGGGAGCTTCTTGCGAGGCAGGGTGGCAAGGGTTGGGGTGCCGGGGTGGAGGGGCTGGTGGTGGGGATGCTGAAGGTGATGATATGGTGGTCAGACCATGGGGTGGGCGTGTTACCAGTGATGGCGAGTGGACAGTTGTGCTGTGCAATCCAGTCGAGAGTTCGTCCCTGGGTGTGGGTAGGGCTGAAGATGGTGTTTTTGTAGCCTAGTGCCTTGAGGGGTGAGTCCAGGGATTTAGCTGTGGAGTCTTTGCAGTCGAGGAGGCCTAAGTTGACGTCCCCAAGGAGAACGGCTTTAGAGTTCTTTTTAAGGTTGTATGAAAGGAGGTGGATGAGAGGCGCTTGAAAGTCGCCTATTGGGCCTGGATTACAATAAATGCTGAGCACTGGGTATTCAACTTCGTTCCGTTTCTTCGGCTGAGGTGCACACCAAACATTCGCCGGTCTCCCCATAACTATCTCATATGGGGAGAGCCCAGTTCTCGCCTGCACAGATGTTCGCATGCATAATAATGCTATTGGTAACGCATCTACCCAACTTAACTTGCTTCCTGCACATATCTTGCTAATCTTAGATTTCAGGATTCCGTTGTGGCGTTCAATAAGTCCGTCCGACATCGGATGTCTCGAACAATGGAATCGCTTATCGATCTGGAGACCTGCACAAATCTGTAGTACTACTGCACCTACAAAATGCGGATCATTATCTGACCATATGACACGGGGCAAAATATTCCTTTAACATCACTTTCGCCGTGCTTATAGCAGTGCAGTCTTTCAATGGATATGCTTCCACCCATTTGCTGAATGCACATATAACCACTAGGACATACTTCAAGTTTTGGCATCTCTCCATTTCAATGAAATCAAAATGGATCACCTCAAATGGCATAGAGGGAGGGCCAGAACTGCCTGTTGGAGTCACCATTCCCTTCCCCACATTGTGTTGTAGACACGTGATAAAATTCTGTACCAACTGCTCGGCATTCTTTTTTATGAGTTATTTTCCCAAACTGTGGCTAGATGTTGAATTATTTTCTTTGCACAGATATGAGTGGGGCTGAGCGCCATTGTGACCATTGAATTTACATAAGCATTTGGCAACATCCAATTTTCGCTCTTCTTGTCCACCCAACAACCCTCCAGATCTAATTCTGCAGAGCCCTCAGCCCACCCTTGGATTTCATCAACAGTGGCTTCCGCCTGCATCTCTTTGACAGTAGCATTTCCATTCTCTATTATGCAGGGCACCTCTTCAGACTGTACTGTAAACATCTTTGTACTCATATCATTGGCCTTTTGTTTTGCAATTCTGTCTGCAAACGCGTTTCCCTCTCCCACTTTATATGTTACCTTTTTGTGTGCCTTGCATTTCATTATTGCTAGGTGCTTTGGACACGTGAGTGCAGATAGCAATCGTACAAACAAAGGGCCATGTTGGATTCTAGCCCCATGTGATGTTAGGAAACCTCTCTCAGCCAGAGTCGGCCAAAGTTATGAACCACGCCAAAGGCGTACTGACTGTCAGTATATATATTCACGCTCAGATTCTCAACTATCTCACAAGCTCTGGTTAATGCTATTATTTCCGCTGCTTGTGCAGAGTTGTAAGGGATTATTTTGCTCTCCACAATACTCTTTAACGTGTTGATGGCATATGCGGCAGTTGAAGTGCCATCAGGTAATTTAAAGCAGGAACCGTCACAAAACAGTTCTCCATCTGGTTCTTTTAGTGGGGTATCACTTAAATCAATTCTCCCTTTTTTTTCTTCCTCAGTAACCATTAAACAATCATGGGGGGGGTGATTCATTTCCATCAAGGTTTTCCCCGGGCATTGGCATTAATTCTGCTGGATTCAAAGCGCTACACCTCATAATTTGGATGTGGGGTGCAAACAACACAATTTCATATCTAGTCAATCTAGCAGAGGTGAAGTGTTGTGTCTGTGTTCTATTGAGTAGAACGTCTATGGCATGTGGCACCATCAAAATTAAGGTGTGCCCCAATACCATCCCTTCTGTTTGTTTCACTGACGCAGCAGCCGCTGCAACAGCTCGCAAACATCGTGGTAGTGCGTGCGCTACAGGGTCCAGCGCAGAAGAAAAATAGCTGCATGGCCCATTTCTTCCACCTTGTTCCTGTGTTAGAACTGCCAACGCGCAGCCGTCATTCTCATGCACAAACAATATAAAAATCTTTTCATAATTTGGTGTCCCCAAAACTGGAGCAGAACACAATGCAGTTTTTAGTAAGTCAAATGCTCTGACATTCTTCATTCCACTGCAAGGGCATCGCAACATCTTTCTTTGTCAACTCCACCATCGGCTTCACAATTAAGGCAAAATTCACTATCCATTGCCGACAATAAGAAGCCATGCCTATTATAGCTCTGACTCCTTTTTGTGTTTTTGGAATAGGCATACCAGAAATGCTCTCTTTCTGATGTTTGTTAATCTGCTTAGAATCACATGCTGTGCATAGGTCCGACATCCAGTGGTCACTGCGGAGTATTGCATTTTGTTTTTCGTAGTCGAAAAGGGGACGTCGACAAGGCGTGTCTGAAACACTATCCCTATAGTGACGTGCGTTGTACCCACAATCCCTCACGCGTCGAGGTCCCTCAGATTGTTTTTTTCCGCCCAGCTACTGGTCGCCTTTACGCGGAGCTCCTCGAGAGACATTGCAGATTTAATCTCCTCGACCTTTGGTCGCTTTCCTATTAATATATAACACATAGATCCCTCCCTCGACGCAGTTGTGAAGCTGTTTCTCCGCCGAGCAAGATCTTCGGCGGAGGGGATGAGCGGAGGAGATCCTTCGGTGTCGCCGAACACGTGGCCTGGCCTCGCAGGCCAAATACAGTAGGGAGAGTGGGGTCGGGGGACATCTGTTTCCTTTCTGAGAATGCCTTTCCTTTTCCCCTTCCTTTCCCTTGGGGTCGTTATCACGATTTATTGCCTCAGCTATGGAGAGGACACCCTTTAGGTTTTGCCCGCGTTGTAAGTTCACTTGGAAGGACAAGCATTCACGGTGTTAACCGCTGCTTGCCCCTCGAGCACAAGGAGGAGGGGTGCACGGCTTGTCGGCTTCTTAAGCCAAAGACTCTAAAAGACCGTAGGGTCAAGAGGTGGGCGGCCTACGCTATGTCGAAGGCCGATTCCTCACCCGCCGCTGCTACCACCAACAGTGACGAGGACCGTGATAACACGACCTCCGCTACGGAAGTCGTAGACCCCTCTAAAGAGCGCTCGCGCTCTTCGTCGTCTGTCCCCGGCCCCGACGGGCTCGGCTCACGCCCTGCTTATGGGGGATGAACACCCCGGCGACACTGATGCACACGATACCACACATAAGCACACAACCCACGGCTCTTCTTCGTCGAAGACGAAGAAAGCATCAGCGCCCAAGGAGACGCAGGTTCCACCGGCGGCCTCCTCGGACCGTTCAGGTTCGAAGCCCCTCTCGCAGCCGCGACCAGCGACTGGGCTTTCGGCAAATAAGGGCGCCGCCCCCAAACCATCGGCCGGCGCGCACCAGCAGAGAGCGCACGCAGCCGTAGAACGATCGACACCCGTAACGTCGAAACCACAGCCCTCCTCTGACAAACGAGTCGCAGAGAGCTTGGCGAGGATCGTTGTAGCTGACGCCCAGAAGCGTATGCCGAAAGACACGTCGAGCGCTACGCAAAGGTCGAAAGACACGCCGAAAAAGCCCGAAGAAAGACGGGGACTACCCCCTTCAGTCGGGGGGACCCCCAGCACACCGGAAGGCTTTTCTGAAGGTGACGGGACACTTCTCGACGTTATGGGAGAGGTCGAGCCGTTTTCAGGCGGAAGACACTAATTTTCCCCCGCTAGACCGCTCAGGGGTACCCCATGAGACCATGGAAAGGCTCCATCTCTGCATGGAGAGAATGGAGAGGTTTATGAAGACCCAGAACCCTCCCACTCCCAAGAGAACAAGAGAAGGGCCTCAGGAGGACCCCAGGGCTAAATATCCGAGACTATTCAATCCCTCCCAGCAGGACACAGCCTCAGATTTCCATAATGTGTATGACCTCACTGGTGAGGAACAATACTTGGAGGAGGAGGATGAATTTGTGGTCGATGAAGAGGGACAGAACCAGGAGGAAGGTCTGGAAGACAGCCCAGACATGGTAGGAGAAGGCTTCGGAGAAAATCCTGAAGAAGGGCCTTCACATCCCTGGCAATCCCCATCAGTATATTCGGACACTGATGTCTTGAACCTAAATCCTCCTGACAATTCACCTGTTAGGAACATGTCTCCCAAAGACGATCAGCCCACATTCAATGCCCTGTTGCGCAGAGCAGCAGCACATTTCGAACTGGACACTGGGGAGATCTCTCCTGAAATAGACTTTGTGGAAAGAGTAATTAAGGAGAAACCCCCGGTCAGCCAGACCATTCCCCTCCTCGCTTCAGTGAAGAGAAGAATCATCCCTTCGCTATCCACGCCCGCACCAATCAGAGGAGTTAATCCAAGAATTGAAAAACTTTTCACTCCTTCGCCCTCAACCCGCTGTACATCAGGGGACATTCTATTCCTGACTCCCTTGTAGTAACCAATACAAGGAAGAGGGCAGGGGTGCCGCTGTCCACCAGCGAGGCACCACCTGACAAGGAGGGCAAGAGATTATATGCCCTTGGAAAGAGAGTCACATCCTCGGCTGCCTTTTCTGCAAGAATTTCAAACAACAATTCCTTGCTAGCTAGCTACGCGGACGCGCAGTGGGCCAAACTGCGCAAAGACGCCGAAGAAGCGCCGGAACCGCTACGGACACGCCTGCTATCAACTATTGGCGAAGGAACCCAGGTCAACCAGAGCATTGTGAAGAACTCTCTGGATGCTGCAGAGACAGCGGGACGTTCCCTGGTTCAAGGAATACTCCTAAAACGCCATGTATGGCTGCGTAACTCAGGGTTCAAACCGGAGAGACACGTCTTTAATAAATAAACCTATTGAAGACTCAAACCTCTTCGGGAAAGCGGTGGATGAGGCTCTGGAGATGGCTAAAAAAGAGTTTGATACTATCAAAACTCTTGACCAGATCTCTAAGCCCACTACCAGATGCGGCTATGGCAACAAACGCTTTTTTCGTGGCCAACGCCA
Source organism: Ambystoma mexicanum (assembly GCF_040938575.1). NCBI lineage: Eukaryota > Metazoa > Chordata > Amphibia > Caudata > Ambystomatidae > Ambystoma > Ambystoma mexicanum. The sequence continues at coordinate 303,760,594 of NC_090937.1, forward strand.
ACAGCAGAATCAGCAGCAACAGTACCCTGCCACCAATTACCAGACCAATAGTGGGCAGTACAGCCAAAGAGGCCAGCGCCGTGGCAAAGGGAGAGGTCGGGGGTCCACCCCCAGAGGCTCCCAAGCCCCCAACAACACCAAGTGACGCGAAGATTCGCGTCCCCTCCCATGCAACACCGGTCGGGGGCCGGCTAACATCCTTTCTTCCAGCATGGGAGGGAATAACGTCAGACCGCTGGGTACTTTCCACCGTAGCCCACGGATACTGCATCGAATTCAACGGTTCCCCAACATGCAGACCCCCGAGGGGACGACGCATGACACCAGAACACCTTGCCATCCTTCTCCAAGAAGTAGAACAACTGCTGGAAAAAGGAGCCATAGAGGTCGTGCCTCTATCTCAGGTAACAGAAGGTATTTATTCAGTGTACTTCCTTGTACCCAAAAAGGATCTAACCATGCGCCCGGTATTAGATCTGCGCCCAGCGAACAAGTTTGTCAAACCCCAGAAGTTTCGTATGGTGACCTTACAGGAAGTGATCAACCTGCTATCACAAGGAGATTACATGACAACACTAGACATGAAAGATGCATACTTTCATATTTTAATGTTGCCAGCGCACAGAAAATACCTCAGGTTCATGATAGAGGGCAAACACTACCAGTTCAGAGTGCTACCCTTCGGCATAGCATCTGCTCCAAGGGTATTCACGAAGGTACTGGCAGTGGCAGCGGCCCACCTGCGCAGGTTGTCCATCCCAGTTTACCCTTACCTCGACGACTGGCTCATAACAGGGGATTCTTACGAAACATGCTTCTCCAATACCCAAAAGACTGTAGACCTTTTGTTCCAGCTGGGCTTCTCCATCAACGAAAAGAAGTCCAGCCTAGACCCCAGCCAGGTCAAACAATTCCTAGGGGCTCTAATTCAAACAAAGGACGGCCTCGTCTTCCCCTCCAACGAGAGGGTCCAAAACATGCTGTTTCAGATCCCTTAATATGTGGCCGGTCGAGAGGTGACGGTACGCAAAGCAATGCGCTTGCTAGGAATGATGGCGTTGTGTATTTATTTGGTACCTCACGCGCGCCTGTGCATGCGCCCAATGCAAGAGTGGCTCAACAGCCAGTGGTGTCAGGCCAGCGGACTATGGGACGATCTAGTGGTGGTCTCGCAGGCCTTGGTTCTCTCGCTACGGTGGTGGACAAAGGAAAACCTGGTAAGAGGGAAACCTTTTGCCACACCCGCGGCAGAAGCCACTCTAACCACAGACGCATCCCTCACAGGATGGGGGGCTCACCTATCCCATCAGACTGCTCACGGAGTGTGGACTCCGAACGTAGCATCCAAACACATAAATCTACTGGAGCTACTAGCTGTGTTCAAGGCGCTAAAAGCCTTCCAGGAACACCTACAAGGCAAGACAGTGATGGTCCTTACAGACAGCACCACAGCCATGTACTACATCAACAAGCAGGGGGGCACCCACTCTCCAGGACTGTCCAAACTGGCCCAAAATATATGGAAGTGGGCTCTCAAACAAAACATGTTCCTACTGTCACAACATGTACCAGGGGAACTCAAATCTGCTGGCTGACATACTCAGCAGAGATTTCCCCCTGCCCGAAGAGTACGAATGGCGACTGCACGAAGACATAGTCTTCGACGTCTTCACGCAATGGGGATTCACAGAAATAGACCTGTTCGCAACCCTGGAGAACTCACAATGCCAAAGTTACTCCTCCAGGTACCCCCAGAACCAATCCAAGGGGAACGGTCTGTCGATTCAATGGTCAGGGAAATTTGTTTACGCTTTTCCCCCCGACTCCCCTTCTCAACAAGGTGGTGCACAAGATGCACCTGGAACAAGTGACCATGATACTGGTGGCCCCAGTGTGGGCCCGACAGCCATGGTTCGCTCACTTGATGGAGATGTCTCTATCTCCCCCAGTGAAACTCCCCTGCCCGTACAACATGCTGTCACAAGACAAGGGCAGGACTCTGCATCCATGCCCCCAGAACATGAACTTAGCAGCCTGGCTCCTGAGATCATAGAATTTGGACATCTACAGCTCCCGCAGAGATGCATGGACATCCTCAGGGAAGCCAGAAAACCTAACACTCGCCACTGCTATTCTAGCAAGTGGAAGAGATTTGTCATCTGGTGCAGAAGAAAGAGCATCAACCTGATTGACTGCTCTCCCACACATATTGTTCTATACCTGACCCATTTATTGGACTCGGGTCTAATGTTCAATTCCTTTAAAGTCCACCTAGCGGCACTTTCTGCATACACCACTTCCCAACTCAAGTGTCGTGGTGGAAGATCCCTGTTATAAAGGCCTTCATGGAGGGAGTAAAGAGAATACACCCCCCGATAGCTGACCTAGCTCCCGGATGGGACCTTAACGTGGTACTTACCAGACTCATGGGCTCACCATTTGAACCGATGCACAAAGCATCTCTTAAACACCTCACTCTTAAGACTGCTTTTCTAATAGCTATCACCTCCATCAGGAGAGTAAGTGAACTACAGGCTCTTTCTGTTCTAGACCCCTTCGTTACAGTTCACAGAGATAAAGTGGTTCTACGCACGCACCCAAGGTTTGCTCCGAAATTCATCTCGAAATTCCACGTAAACCAGTCTATAGAACTACCAACGTTCTTTCAAAATCCTTCCAACTTGGGAGAAAAACGTCTGCACATACTAGATGTGCGCAGAGCGGTCATGTTCTACATGGAAAGAACCAGACCACTGAGGAAGACTAATCAGTTCTTCGTCTCGGTGGCAGCAGGAAGAGAAGGGGATGCAGTTTCAAAGTCCACTATTTCTAGATGGATTGTTCAATGCATCACTCTCTGCTATACTCTTGCTAAGAGAGAACTGCCCTTTAAGCCAAGAGCACACTCTACTCGAGGCACAGGGGCATCCATAGCATTCATTGCAAATGTTCCCCTTGAGTCCATCTGCAAAGCGGCTACCTGGAGTTCTGTGCACACCTTTACAAAAGACTACTGTCTAGATGCACACTCGAGATCTGACTCCCAGGTGGGACAGGCAGTATTAAGACATCTTTTCTCTACTGTTCCTTCTCATAACCCACCGCCAACTCCGGGTACTGCTCGCTAGTCTATGCACAGCATGTGATTCTAAGCAGATTAACAAACATCAGAAGACAATGCATTACTTACCGTAAAAGCATTTCTGATGGTTGTATCTGCTTAGATTCACATGCGCCCACCCTTCCTCCCCGCTCGGATGGAAGGAACATAGACTTCCTTTTATATCTCTCTTTTCTGTACTTCACTCACGTCTAGAAGGAAACCCACCGCCAACTCCGGGTACTGCTCGCTAGTCTATGCACAGCATGTGATTCTAAGCAGATTAACAAACATCAGAAGACAATGCATTACTTACCGTAAAAGCATTTCTGATGGTTGTATCTGCTTAGATTCACATGCGCCCACCCTTCCTCCCCGCTCGGATGGAAGGAACATAGACTTCCTTTTATATCTCTCTTTTCTGTACTTCACTCACGTCTAGAAGGAAACCCACCGCCAACTCCGGGTACTGCTCGCTAGTCTATGCACAGCATGTGATTCTAAGCAGATTAACAAACATCAGAAGACAATGCATTACTTACCGTAAAAGCATTTCTGATGGTTGTATCTGCTTAGATTCACATGCGCCCACCCTTCCTCCCCGCTCGGATGGAAGGAACATAGACTTCCTTTTATATCTCTCTTTTCTGTACTTCACTCACGTCTAGAAGGCTCCCTCAGGGCAGAAAAATACAAACAGAGGTACCTCGACGCGTGAGGGATTGTGGGTACAACGCACGTCACTATAGGGATAGTGTTTCAGACACGCCTTGTCGATGTCCCCTTTTCGACTACGAAAAACAAAATGCAATACTCCGCAGTGACCACTGGATGTCGGACCTATGCACAGCATGTGAATCTAAGCAGATTACGGTAAGTAATACATTGTCATTCTTTCCGACGTTAGTCTTCTCCCTTCTTTCGAAAGTAAGTAACCCAAATAAGCCACTTCCTTTCGACAATACTGAAACTTTTTTAAGCTGGCTTTGTGGCCATGCGCTGCCAAGTGTGTTAATAGTAAAATGGTACTCTTTACAAATCTCCTCTTTGTCTGCTGCGATCAACAGATCGTCTATATATTGTACCAATACACAACCTGTTGGTAGCTCTAGCATAGCTAGTTGTTCTTTTAATGCTCTGCTATAGATGCTAGGGCTTTCTGTGTAGCCTTGAGGAATGCACGTGAAAGTAATCGATTGCCTTCCTAGTGTGAAAGCAAACAGATATCTACTTTCTTTGTGTACTGAAATACTGAAGAAAGCATTTTTCAAATCAATAACACTAAAATACTTTGTGGAAGCTGGGATCATTGTCAAAATTGTGGTTACATCCGGAACCAATGGGAATTGGGGATCTACTACCTTGTTTAGTGCGCGCAAATCAATTATGACACAATATGGTACCTCATTACCCCCTTTCTTATACACCGGAAGAATGGGGCTGTTACATATGCTGCCTGTAATCCCTTCAATCACTCCCAATTTTACCAAATCTGACGCAATACTTTTCAATCCTTTCTCTCTGTCTGCTGAAATGTTATACTGTGGAATACGTGGCAACGTTACTCCCTCTTTCAATGTAATCTTCACTGGCTTTATCTTAAAGCATCCCACATCATCATCTATTGCCCATATACAAGTTGGCACGTCACTCAATTCTCCTGGCAAAGGTTTGGACAAAAATTCTGACACTGGTACATTCTGTGGTGAAATAGTTAAAAACACTCCATCTGGTGTACAATGAATAACTGCACTCAATTTTTTCAATAAGTTTAATCCCAACAGATTCTCCCCACAATTCTCTGTTAACAGGAATGGACAGTACTCGGTGAATGGGCCTAATGTTACGGCTACTGGTTGGGACACTGGATTAATCACTGGGGTGCCTGCGAACCCTACTGAAATATTTTTATGCCCTGACAGTGGTATTTCTGGAACTAAGTGATGGTCTATCGAGCACTTTTGTGCCCCCGTATCTACGAGGAATCTATGCTCTTCATTGTCGACTTTCATTTCTACGTAGGGTCCTTTCTGATTCATGGGAATAGATACTTGTTCCGACCCCTGTCTTGGGCTGTCCTATTGGGGTAACAACACATCATCTGAAGTGTAATCACTGTTATTATTGTAGTATGCACCCGTTTGAGTATCAAAAATGTTTCTGCCTCTTCCTCTATTTCCATTTTGCATACCCTGATGATTTTGATTCTGGGTAAAAGTAGTTTGATTCAGAGCCTGGCCTTGATTTTGTGCTCCATTCCCTTGACTATTCTGGTGCTGCTGCATATGGTTTCTGTTGTGGCCATTTGTTCCTGGGTGCCCTCTGTGCTGTCTTCTCTGACCGTACCCACCTCTATTTTGTAAATGTGGACATTGCGCTCGCCAGTGTCCTTCCTCCCTGCAATACGCACATTGATTTAATCCAAAGGGCCCTCCGTGCATATTCAAATTACTCCTGCTCTGTGCATTTCCCCTTCCCCTGTTGTGTCCTGATACTTGCTGGAGTAACACCCCTACTATCGTCCGCAGGGCTTCTATTCTTATTTGCAAAGGATACTCATTGCATATCTCATTTATCTCCTCCACGGAACTCCTAGGGTTTGACATCCATTTCATTGTCGCTCGTATACACACTCGTAGTCTTTGTCTATCACCTGTCTGCCCTGGTGGAGGCAGGAATCGCTGCTGTCTATTGGGTACCGTTTCTTTCCTACCCCTCTCAATATCTTTCCTACAATACCCCGTTGTGGCAAGTACTTCAGAATATTCTTCATCAAGTTAATTCTTAAGTTCAAAAAGTCGGTCCACATGCTTTTATTTTTTTCTTCATATCTCTCTCTACAACAGGCTAATGCATTCAAATCTAACAATCCTTGTGGCCGCAACTTCCCAATTAACTTTTTCCATTGTGTCGACAATATATTCCCCCATGCATTCCAGCAATACCTGTCTTTCATTGCTTCTCCTGAAATCCTACTTCGACGCTAGTGTGGCCGCCTCATCATTCTCTTCGATATACATTTCCACCTGCTCTTGCAACTCTTACTTTCTCTCCTTGCTGATCGCGCTGTGGGTCACTCTCACACATTCACTTTGTTCAAGTTTGCTTATTGGGGGAGCAGTCGGGGCGGAGACACCCTCTTGGGCAGGAGGTGCGGAGGGGGCAGTGTAAGCGAGAGATGTCTGTTGGGGTTGTGGTAATTGCGAAACACTCGGGGCGGGCTGACTAGTGGGTGGCGCGGTTACTGATACAGCCTGTGTGGCTGTGCTGGGGTTGGGAGGGGCTGAGCCGCAGCTACTGACGCAGTCTTTTTAGTTTCTATTCTCAGGCCTTGTTTCGTTTCCGTTAATATTTTATATATGAATTCGTCTGATGAGTGTAACTCTCTTTGTGGATATATTTTCTCGATATTTAACTGGTCGCGTCTATTTGCTTTCCTCAAGCTATTACTCCACTCCTCCTCCTTTTCTGATTTCGATTTATGCCTGCGCGCATGTTTCTCTCTACTTCTAAATCGGACCATCGCTTCCCTCCTCCAATCTCTAAGGATATAGAGTGCTGCGGGGGGTGTTTTTTTACTTATCAAAACGTTTTCCAGGTTATCTATTCGGTCCATCTCAAAATTCCCATTCCTCGGCCACTGAAGATCTTCCTGCTTTCTCATTGCTTATGCCAAATTTCACAAAACATTATCGCTCCCACACCATATTTCACATACATATCATAAGCCGGCGTTCCCCCCGGAGGTGCAACCTGGCCAGTTTCCAAAGATTGTCTGCCGCAGCGGAAAAACCCTGCTAGGGTGGGCAATACCCCAGGTATGTTTTAACCTTACCCTTGGTTAATCAAACTTACTTGGGTGTTTGATTTTGCAAAATCAACTCTCAACCAATATCAGGATTACTTACGAATCGGGGCACGACTCTCCTGATTAGTCAATTTGTCTTTCCAAGACACAATTCGTCCGTATACTGACGCAACCAATGACGACGTGTCTGCGTATCTCGGCTCTGCCTCGCTTCGGGACCCTCGCCTCCTTGTTCACTGGCCGGGCACGTCGATCAGGGATCAGCTGTGTGCAGATCTGCATAAAGGAGTCTCATCGCTTATGCAGGGGCACCCCGAACACCTCTTGATCCCGGCTCTATTGTTCCTGTCCTCGCCGTTCTTACAGCCTTCCTTATTTTGCAACATACACGATGGAACAAGTGGGGCAGGGTCCCTATTCGGGCGCCATCTTGAAGGGGCCCATGAGGGACCCTCGAATGTGGAAACAAGGCACAGTCACCACACACGAACTGATACGCCAGACACAAGGTTGTGTTCCCAAAAGCTATGGTTTATTGCAAAGTAAATAGTCTCAGTTGGCCAACTGGTCTCACGCCCCGCGACGTGTGTCTAACAGACCTCGGGAGACGCAAGAGCGCGAGACACAAACATCAGTTACATATATATAAAACCAACATCTTACAATCGGTAGTGTCGCATCAAAAACCGCCCTTTGCACATCTCCTTTGAACTGAGCACGATGATTGACAATCGTGACGAGTATGACACCTCAAACATTTGTTTTAGCAACGGTTTGCAATTTTGTAAGGCTGCAGACATAAGTCTTTGTTAAAAAGTACAGAATGCTTCTGTTCTCGTTAGCAAGCTGCATGTGGGGGGGAGAGCCACATTCCAGGCCTTCCTATCTCCTAGTTTCTATTTGGGTCCTGAGGGTCAACTGGCTCTCCAAGACTCTACAGGGCTCGAGAAGGGGGGCCGCAAAGAAGAACATAATTCAAGCAATTTAATGTTCGTCCCGAGTATTTTCACTGTGTTTTCGAGACACACTGGCACCTGTGGGCTGATTAGGATGCCTCGTTGCCCTCTTTCAAGGATAGCGCGTGGGAGGAGACGGGTATTTCTATCAGGGTTGCTACGTTATGTCTCAGCATATTTCCCTTGGCCTTGCACTGCACACTGGTAAAGCAGAATATCATGTCACCGAAGCATTTAGAACAGAAAGCAATAGGCAAACGTTAGAGAAAAAAAGATGGCGATTTCTGTCACATTAAAATGGCCGCACTTCGGTCAAGCTTATGATGATGTATTACTAACACTAAGAGCATGAGACGGTTGGTCTTCGGCCAACATATTACATTTCCCCATGATCGAGGGGTGTCTGTTTTTCTGGATCGACACAACCATCCTCCAAGACAGAAGGTATACTCCTTGGAGCACCAGAAAATCCTCCTCGAGACTTGCAATGGATGCAATAGAACTTGTCCCGGGCAACCAGGTAAACAAGGGTATTTATTTAACCTACTTCCTTGTGCCAAAAAAGGATCGACCGATGCGCCCAGTATTAGACTTGCGCCCTGCAAATAAGTATGTCAAGCCACAAAAATTCCGCCTGACTACACTCCAAGAGTTAATTCCCCTACTAAAAAAAGTGGAATTACTTGGCAACATTGGATATGAAAGATGCCTATTTTCATATTTCCATGTTCCCAGCACACAGAACGTTCTTGCGTTTCAAGATAGACGGCAAGCACTACCAGTTCAAGGTGCTGCCCTTCGGCAAGGGTGCCAAGGGTATTCACCAAGGTACTGGAGGTGGTGACGTCACACCTACGCACCTACGCAGGGAGGCAATCCCAGTGTACCCTTACCTGGACGACTGGATCATCACAGGGGAGACCCCCGTAATTTGCAAATTAAACATCCAAAGAACTATCGACCTCCTCTTCCAATTGGGCTTCTCAATCAACGAGAAAGTCAAGCCTGGTGCCAAGCACCTCAAAACAGTTTCTAGGAGCCGTCCTAAAAACTCAAGAAGGGTTAGCCTTTCCATCAGAGGAAAGAATTTGAAATCTGTTGCTTCAAATTCCTCAAGATCAGTCCGGTCGCCAAATAAGGATATGCAAAGCGATGTGTTTGCTAGGCATGATAGCATCTTGCATTTACCTGGTTCCCCACATGCGCCTTTGACCCATGCAGGAATAGTTGGCGAAACAGTGGTCTCAAGCAATTGGTCAGTGGGACGATCTAGTGGTAGTTTCTCCAACACTAGGACAAGGTCTTCGCTGGTGGACAAAAGAGAATCTTACAAAGGGGAAACCATTTTACGATCCAGAGATACAGGCCGTTGTCACAACAGACGCCTCCCTGGCAGGGTGGGGAGCTCACTATCTTCACCACAAGCTCAGGGTCTCTGGTCTCGCACAGTGGCTCAGTACCACATCAGTCTGCTAGAACTTCTGGCAGCATTCAGAGCGCTTCGGGCATTCGAACCCCTCCTATCCAACCTGCCAGTGCAGATCCTAACGGACAGCAAGACAGCGATGTTTTACTTAAACAAGGGGGCACTCGTTCGCCAAATCTGTCCAAGCTTGCCCAGAAAATTTGGAAATGGGCACTCAGACGGAAGGTTTACCTGTCATCTCAACATGTTCCAGGGGATCTCAATTCACTAGCGGACGCCCTGAGCACAGATCCCCTCCCAGAGGAACACGAATGGCGACTACACAAAGAAGTCGTAGAAGATCTCTTCTCTCAGTGGGGCTTCCCCACTATAGACCTATTTGCCACTGAAGAAAACAGACAGTGCCCAGACTTTTCATCCAGGTTCCCCCAACCAGGCTCCAAGGGGAACACTCTATGGATGAATTGATCAGGGATGTTTGCTTACGCTTTTCCACCATCTCCTCTGATGAGGAAGGTGGTCAACAAGAATTGATGATGCCCATCCTAGTTGCTCCTATGTGGGCGAGACGACCATGGTTTTCACACCTACACAAACTGGCGGTGTGTGACCCCATCAGATGCTGGTACAACCTACTCTCCCAGCACGAAGGACAAACAGTGCATCCTCAACCCAACTCGTTGAACTTGGCAGCATGGCTCCTTAAGTCATAGAGTTTGGCCATCTCAATTTACCCACTGTTACTTTGACAAGTGGAAAATATTTGTTATTTGGTGCCAGAATAAACAAATCAACCCAATTGATTGTACTCCTTCCAATATTGTCACCTATATGCTCCACCTACTGGATGCAGGGTTAGTATTTAATTCACTCAAGGTACACCTGGCGGCGCTATCAGCCTGCACCACCTCCCATAACAAGGTGTCATGGTGGAAAGTGCCAGTTGTCAAAGCCTTTATGGAAGGGGTAAAGAGACTCCACCCTCCAATTTCTAACCCACCACCAGGTTGGGACCTTAATGTGGTGCTTGGTAAACTCATGGGACCTCCCTTTGAACCCATTCTTAAAGCTAGTCTCAAACACCTGACTTATAAAACTGCCTTCTTTGTAGCCATTACATCCGTAAGAAGGGTCAGTGAAATTCAAGCTTTGTCAGTGCAGAATCCTTTCTTTACTGTTCATAAGGATAAACTGGTTTTACACACTCACTCTAGGTTTCACCTAAGTTCATTTAAAAATTCCATGTTAACTAGTCCATTGAGCTACCAGCCTTTTTCCAAGAACCCAAAAGCTCTGCTGAGGTGAAACTCCACACACTAAATGTGAGGAGAGCGGTCCTCTAATACATACACAAGACAAGACCGCTTAGAAAGACAGATCAACTGTTCGTCTCCGTAGCTATAGGCAGAGAAGGAGATCGCGTCTTTAAGGGTGCCATCTCTAAATGGATAGTCGGATGTATCCAGCTCTGCTACTCCCTTTCAGATAAAACACTGCCTTTCACGCCAAGGGCACACTCTACAAGAGGTACTGGGGCCACTCTGGCTTGCATTGCAAATGTACCTCTTGACACCATTTGCAAAGCAGCTGCATGCAGTTCTATTCACACCTTTACTCTGCACTACTGCATTGACACTCATTCCAAGACAGATACTCAAGTGGGACAAGCGGTTCTAAGACATTTGTTCGCTCACGACACTTTTCACATACCACATCCTTTTTCTAAAACTGCTCGCTAATCTATGCACAGCATGTGATCTAAGCAGATTCCACAAGCCTCAGAAGGGATACATTACTCACCGTAATCGTATTTGATGCATGTATCTGCTTAGATTCACATGCACCCGCCCTTCCTCCCATCTGAGAGAAGGTGCATGGATGCTTGCAGTCTTATCTATCTTATCTGCTTGGATACTCTGTACTCATGCTACCTCATGTCAGGAAAAATACAATCTGAGGGTCCTATACGCGTGAGGGATCATGGTTACAGTGGACGTCACACTAGGGATAGTATTACTGGCACGCACTAGTTCGACACCCCTTTTCGAATTTCAAAAAATAAACTAATACTCTGCAGCTTCCACTAGATGTCGGCCTATGCACAGCATGTGAATCTAAGCAAATATAAGCATCAAAAATACGATTACTGTGAGTAATGTATCCCATATATATCCATTATTGTATAAATCTAGAGTGTGTGTTTCTTTGGATCCTATGTATGCTACAATTTCTGTGTACCTTCCTTCAGCCCCCGCTTCCTCCTAGGATAAGCCTGGCTGTTCTGGCATTACTACCCCTACCTTGAATAGTTCAGGGCAATACTAGAAGTTGGAGCTCTGCGTTTGCCAAGTAGTCTTCTAAACTCCTAAAGGTGGACTTTAGAAAAAAAAAACTCCCTAACCGGGTCCAGCTGAACTTGTGCTTTTATTTATATTTATTTATATATATATACACACACACACACACACACACACACACACACACACACACACACACACACACACACACACACACACACACACACACACACACACACACACACACACACACACACACACACACACACACACACACACACACACACACACACACACACACACACACACACACACACACACACACACACACACACACACACACACACACACACACACACACACACACACACACACACACACACACACACACACACACACACACACACACACACACACACACACACACACACACACACACACACACACACACACACCCCCCCCCCCCCCCCCCCCCTCCCCCCCATCCTCTCGGTTATGCAATTGAAGGATCTGTTAGAATGTTAATGCTCGGAAGAAATACTAGAAGAGGATCTTCCATCCCTTCCAACACACAGATCGAAGTTTTAAACCCAGTCCCAGTTCTGGAACATAGACTAATTCAACACCACTGTGGCTAAAGTTGTCACGATTATGCACGATGTTGAGCTTAGGGTGCTCAAGCCACGTTGAGCCATGACTGCTGATGATTGACAGCAGCAAGAAATAATGTGAACACAGAAGGACACTTTCAGAACATATCTGTTCACTACTTTGTTTAAAGCGGCAGCAAGATGATTTTGTATTAAAGCTTGTGAGTCAGTTGAGAATGTTGAATTTATAGAGTGACCTTTCACACTGCATTCCTTTAATGAGCTCTGTAAAGAAGCGAATCTCTCCCTCACTCCATAAGTGGCTATCACTAATGCAGTGAACTGTAGTATTGAGAAGCCTCCCCTACAGACCCTATTTATATATGACATCCAGCGACTATTGCAAGAGGTAAATACATACATATATATATATATATTTCTGAGGCTTGTGGAATCTGCTTAGATCACATGCTGTGCATAGGCCGACATCTAGTGGAAGCTGCGGAGTATTACAGTTTGTTTTTCGAAAGTCGAAAATGGGCGTCGACACAGGCGTGCCAGTAATACTATCCCTAGTGTGACGTCCACTGTACCCAAGATCCCTCACGCGTGTAGGATCCTCAGATTGTTTTTTTCCGCCATACTGGTCGGAAGCATCTTGCGGAGTTCCCTGGCCTTAGCCTTACTTTTGCTGTTATTATAATTATAATTCTTATTCATTCCCTTCCCCACCCCAACGTCGACCCTCAACCTCGACGACGGCTGGAGAAGTCATCGACCGTCGACTGCTGCACGACGGATCTGGGCCTCGGAAGGCCGCTGGCCTCGGCCCGGGCCTAGTAGGCCGCTGGCCTCGGCCCTTACAAGTAGGGAGAGTGGGGGGTGGTACATACTCTTCACTCTTGATATATAGTTACATTTATATATTCCTACACTTAGCAGCCCGCTGCCTTAAGGTGCGTATGGAGGGTACCCCATTTCAATTCTGCCCCAAGTGCAATCGCAAATACCCTTGGGTCGACAGGCACGCCACGTGCAATCTCTGCTTGCCGAGGGATCACCCCGAAGCGAACTGCAGAGCGTGTAGTAGGTTTAAACCTAAGACACTTAAGGACCGTTCGACAAAGCGTTGGGCCCACCACGCCAGGCAGGAGGCCATGGCAGCGGAGGGCGCCTTCAGCGATGGCAGCGACGCCGTACTTTCGGACGGCGAGGGCATTACGGCGTCGAGAGACAGCCGGCGAGCGCAGGTCCCCGACCTCGGAAGGTCGTCCGGCAGGGCGGCTATGGGGAAGACCCCCGGCGACGCAAGCGCTACACACCTAACACACACTAAGCACACTAAGACCAACCGGACTTCGACGTCGACTTCCCGGAAGGAGGCACAAAAAGAACGGTCCGACTCGGTGTCCTCTGGGCGCTCTCGATCGAGATCACCTCACGACGCAAGGCAATCATCCACTCTTGCCAAGAGTGCCTCGCTACACACATTAACGGAAGTTCGATCGTCGGGAGACGAAGACGACTTCCACCCCCAAGCCGCGCTCCAAGATACCGAGACCGCGGTTAACACCAGTGAGGCCCCACGCCCGAAGCACACAGATACCTCTCCAGACCCTCGGCGCCAGGCGTCGAAAGTCTCTGGGGCCTCCAAGGGACAGGGAAAACATTTTTCCACGCACGGGGAGGGGGGGAAACAGCGGAAAGCACAGCCTTCCACCCCTGTAAAGCCATCCTCTCACCCTAGGCAGACAAGCAAACACAAGTCTACCCTTCAAAAATCCCATAAATCATCACCTACTAAAGTAATACCCTGTTCCAGGGAATGGTCCAGTGAAGACATAGACAGGGTTATGTCTAGGATGTCTTCCTTGGCTGATTTTTATGATAAGAACCCAGACCACTTTCTTTCATATAACCCTCAAGGGGCCACACCCTCAGGCTCCTCCGATCCTATCCCGCTAAGTAAAAAGCCCCGGTTCGAAAGACCTGAACCCCTCGAGGTTCAGCCTTACTCCACTCCATATTCTACTCCACTCCCCAGTTACCAGGGACAAGTTTTCCCTGAAGAGGACCAGGAGTTTGAAATTATGGAAGAACAAACCGGGACAGATTACTATGCAGAGGATGAGGACCTGGAGGAGGGAGAAGATGAGCAGGAAATTTACAGAGTAGATTCCCCAGTACAAAGCGAAGCCCCAATTACCGACTCTCCAGTTGATAACCAGCCCCTCCTTAACGAGGTTCTCGCTCGAGCAGCGGAACACTTCCACATCGACACCCACGGTGTACAGGAGGAAAGGGACTTCGCGGAGGAGTTTGTAGGAGAGAGAAGACCGGTCGCACAGACCATCCCTATCCTCAAATCCATCCAACGAAGAATAAATCCTTCCCTGGTGAATCCTAACCTCACCAGAGCTGTCAACCCCAGAATTGAGAAAATTTTCCGGGCAGCCCAGTCTGACCCTCTGTATATAAGGGGACATCTTAAACCAGATTCCCTAGTGGTTACCAACACTAGAAAAAGGGCTGGCACGCCCTTATCTTCATCAGAAGCTCCTCCCGACAAGGAGAGCAAAAAACTTTACGGGTTTGGCAGGAAGGTAGCCTCAACGTCCGCCTACCAAGCAAGGATTGCGAACTCCACCACCCTGTTGGCTAGTTACAATTGCCATTGGTTACGGCAGTCGGGATTCAAGACAGAAACCCAGGCTTCTTTAATAGACAAGCCAGTGGAACCCGACCTATTGTTTGGGAAAGCGGTCGAAGACGCACTTAAAAATGCCAAAGATGAATATGAGACTCTCAAATCCCTTGGCCAGCTTACCAACAAACCCCCTAACCAGAGGGGGAACAGTAATTTTCGTCGCCCACGCGGCCAAAATTCACAAAGAGGCAACTATGCCCAGGGACAGGGTACACAATGGAATAACAACCAGCAGTCTACCCAGAGTTACGGCAGGGGTAACAAGAGAGGTCGTGGAAGAGGCAGAGGCAGCCCCAACAAGGGAGGTAGCACGCCTCCACCAAAACAGTGACGCTCAGTTCAGGGTCCCTTGTCACGCAACCCCGGTAGGGGGACGCATTTCCACCTTCACCCAAGCTTGGGAAGGGATCACCTCAGACAGATGGGTGCTGTCAACAGTATCCGCAGGATATTGTATAGAACTACTGCAGCGTCCTCGGAACCATCCTCCACGACAAAGAGTGCACTCCCTAGAGCATCAAAGGATCCTTCTCGAGGAGATCGCCATTCTGCTAGAAAAGGACGCGATAGAACTCGTCCCAGGACACCAGGTAAACAAGGGTATCTATTCAACTTACTTCCTTGTGCCAAAAAAAGATTTGACAATGCGCCCAGTATTGGACCTACGGCCTGCCAACAAGTATGTCAAGCCCCAAAAATTCCGTATGACCACGCTACAAGAGGTAATCCCCCTCCTAAAAAAGGGGGATTACATGGCAACCTTGGATATGAAAGATGCTTATTTTCATATTTCCATGCTCCCAGCGCACAAAAAGTACTTGCGCTTCAAAGTGGACAGTCGCCACTACCAATTCAAGGTACTGCCCTTCGGGGTAGCTTCAGCACCAAGGGTATTCACCAAGGTACTGGCGGTGGCGGCTGCACACCTACGCAGGGAGGCAATCCCGGTGTACCCTTATCTGGACGACTGGCTCATAACGGGGGAAACCCCAGGAATTTGCAGGTCAAACATTCAAAGGACTATCGACCTCCTCCACGAATTAGGCTTCTCTATCAACGAGAAAAAGTCAAGTCTGGTGCCAAACACCTCAAAACAGTTTCTAGGAGCTATCCTAGATACTCAGAAAGGATTGACCTTCCCTTCGGAAGAGAGAATTCGCAATATACTTCTGCAAATTCCGCCTTATCAGTCAGGTCAACGGATAACAGTACGCAAAGCTATGCGGTTACTGGGCATGATGGCGTCATGCATTTACCTGGTCCCCCACGCGCGTCTGCGCATGCGTCCCATGCAGGAATGGTTGGCGAAACAGTGGTCTCAGGCAAGTGGTCAGTGGGACGATCTAGTGGTCGTTTCGCCTACACTCGTACAGAGCCTACACTGGTGGACAAGAGAGAATCTCGCAAAGGGGAAACCCTTTTACGATCCCGAAGTACAAGCCGTGGTGACTACAGATGCATGCCTAACTGGGTGGGGAGCTCACCTTCTCCACCACACAGCTCAGGGTCTCTGGTCTCACTCAGTAGCCAAGAACCACATCAATCTGCTAGAGCTTCTGGCAGTATTCCGAGCGCTAAAGGCGTTCGAGCCCCATCTACTGAACTTGTCGGTGCAGATCAGGACGGACAGCACGACAGCCATGTTCTATCTGAACAAGCAAGGGGGGACTCATTCGCCAAATCTGTCCAAGCTGGCCCAGAAAATATGGATATGGGCACTCAGACGGAACATCTTCCTGTCATCGCAACATGTTCCAGGGGAGCTCAATTCCCTAGCGGATGCTCTAAGCAGAGACTCCCTCCCAGAAGAACACGAATGGGTCCTTCACAGAGACGTAGTAGGAGATCTCTTCTCTCAATGGGGTTTCCCCACTATAGACCTATTCGCCACAAGCGAAAACAAACAATGCCCAGGATTTGCATCCAGGTTCCCCCAGCCGGACTCCCAAGGGAATGCCCTGTGGATGAACTGGTCAGGGATGTTTGCGTACGCTTTTCCACCAACTCCTCTCATCAGGAAGGTGGTGTACAAGATGAACAAGGAATCGATGACGCTCATCCTAGTTGCTCCCATGTGGGCGAGACAACCATGGTTTCCACACCTACGCAGGATGGCGGTGTGCGAGCCCATCAGACTCCCAGCCTGGTACAACCTACTGTCCCAGCAACAGGGTCAAACAGTGCATCAGGAACCCAACTCTATGAACCTAGCAGCATGGCTCCTGAAGTCATAGAGTTTGGACATCTCAAATTACCACAGAGGTGTATGGACATTCTAAAGGAGTCCAGGAAACCAAATACAAGGCACTGTTACTTTGATAAGTGGAAAAGATTCGTTATCTGGTGCCAGAATAAACAAATCAACCCGGTTGATTGCACTCCTTCCAACGTTGTGACATACATGCTCCACCTGCTGGATGCAGGGTTGGTTTTTAACTCGCTGAAAGTACACCTGGCAGCCCTCTCGGCTTACACCACATCCCATAACAAGGTCTCGTGGTGGAAAGTACCAGTGGTTAAAGCCTTCATGGAAGGAGTAAAGAGACTCCACCCTCCTATTTCGAACCCACCGCCAGGATGGGACCTCAACGTGGTGCTAGCTAAGCTCATGGGACCCCCATTCGAACCCATGCATAAAAGTAGTCTCAAACACCTGACTTATAAAACGGCCTTCTTAGTAGCCATTACCTCCATAAGAAGGGTCAGTGAAATTCAGGCTCTGTCAGTGCAGGATCCTTTCTTTACTATCCACAAGGACAAACTGGTTTTACGCACACACCCTAGGTTCTCACCTAAATTCATATCCAAGTTCCATGTAAACCAGTCCATCGAGCTTCCGGCTTTCTTCCAAAACCCGCAAAGCTCGGCTGAGGTGAAACTACACACCCTAGATGTGCGTAGGGCGGTCCTATACTATGTAAATAAAACCAGACCGCTAAGGAAAACAGATCAACTGTTTGTCTCCGTAGCTACAGGCAGAGAGGGGGATCGCGTCTCTAAGGGCGCTATCTCTAAGTGGATTATCAACTGTATACAGCTGTGTTACTCTCTTTCTGAAAAGACTCTGCCTTTTACGCCAAGGGCCCACTCTACTAGAGGCATTGGTGCCACTCTGGCTTTCATTGCAAATGTTCCCCTCGACACCATTTGCGAAGCGGCTACTTGGAGCTCTATTCACACTTTTACTCAGCATTACTGCATTGACACTCATTCCAAGACAGATACACAAGTGGGACAAGCGGTTCTAAGACACCTGTTTGCTCATGACCCTTCTCACATCCCACCTCCTCCTTCTGGTACTGCTCGCTAATCTATGCACAGCATGTGATCTAAGCAGATTCCACAAGCCTCAGAAGGGATACATTACTCACCGTAATCGTATTTCTGATGCTTGTATCTGCTTAGATTCACATGCGACCCACCCTTCCTCCCCTCCGAGAGAAGGCGCATGATTGCTTGTAGTCTTACCTTTCTGTCTATCTGCTTGGATTATCTGTACTCACGCTACTCCTCATGCTTCCTCATGTCAGAAAAAATACAATCTGAGGATCCTACACGCGTGAGGGATCTTGGGTACAGTGGACGTCACACTAGGGGGATAGTATTACTGGCACGCCTGTGTCGACGCCCATTTTCGACTTTCGAAAAACAAACTGTAATACTCCGCAGCTTCCACTAGATGTCGGCCTATGCACAGCATGTGAATCTAAGCAGATACAAGCATCAGAAATACGATTACGGTGAGTAATGTATCCCATATATATATATATATATATGTATATATATATATATATATATATATATATATATATATATATATATATATATATATATATATATATATATATATATATATATATATATATATATATATATATATATATGGAAACCGTAGCTTGTCAGGCAAAAAATGTACTTTAATAAATTGTCCAGGACAGAATCGCACGAAAACGACGCGTTATTTATTAATATATTTAAACTTTATTAATGGTCTTGACAGATACAAACAGAGCACTCCATCACATAAGATGCATTTCCAACCTTTTTAACAAAACTAAGTTTCAAAACATATTCCAGGTTATCAGTCAGTTTCATCTTCCGATAACATTTTGCATAGATACACTCGGAACAGAGCCCAAATGTCCTTGGGACTGCTTGTCCTTGGCAGTGTCATCGCATATTGTTCCTCACTTTCATTCATGAATGTCAATTCCCGGAGGAAATGTTGTATCTGCGGTGCTGAGGGGCTTTTCCAGCTTTGCAATATGCATTTTTTGGCTATTATACAAGAGACATTAAAAATCCTCCTGGTGGTTTCTGACATCTTTCCGATATCTCAGAATAAATATTTCTGTGGGTTTAGAGATGCCGGTATCTGTGTTACATCCTCTATGATGTTAGCCACATTCTACCAGAACACAGCCACAACTGGATAAGCCCAGTACATATAAAATGATCCCGCCTATGGTTCCCCACATTTATTACATTCCCCAGTGCAGTTTTCAGTAAATTTAGCCATTCTGGCCAGACTGTAGTGCAGTTTGTTTAGGACCTTGAATTGAATCAAGCCAAGACCAGTGTTTAACTACACCGCTTTGGTGAATTCACAGTATCTGGACCATTTCACCTCCGTGATTGTTACTTCCATATACCTTTCTCATTTGCCTCTGGTGTCATTAAAACTGGGGATGTGAGTCTGTATTAATATATACAATGTAAAGACTCTGTGGCTTTTACCGGATGTCACTGCTTGTAAGCATGCGTGAGGGGGGTTCATCAGGGAATAGGGGCCACCTTGAACTAAATGCAGCTCTCATACGATAATATTAGAGACATCTTAGTGGTCCTTCCCCTATTACGCTTTTGAAGTTGTCCAAGGTAACATACTTCCCATTGGGGAACATGTCGCGCACCTTAATCTCTTTCGGGTCCCAAGTCTTCTGAAGCGCTTCATCGAATGTGGGGGACATGTCGGGGAAGTTCCATAGTGAGACTTCTGGGTCATAGGGTGCCTCTATTTACAGTCTTCTGCAGATCGCAGCCCAGGCATGAACCGTTGTACTGACTGGGTCAAACTGACATGTGTCTTTGTGATGTAAGCTAAATAAAACGGAGCGGAGATCCACTGGGGATGCAGTATAGCGCTCTATCCAGATGTGAGGTGCAGTGTCTACTGGGTCATACCAATGCCTGACAAACTGTGCCTGTGCAACCAAATAATAAAACTCAAAATCCGGTGCGGCAATATCCCTGTTGCTATATGGTTCAACCATCTTTTCCCATTTCATCCTAGCTGTTTTCCCATTCCAGACAAACAACGTGACCATATGGGTTTATTGCCAAAAAGATAAAGTAATTTGGGGAGAACTACCATTTTTATTATAGCTATCCTGCCATATAGGTAGATGGGTAGCCCGGTCCATATATTGAATTTCCTGGTGTTTGCAATACCTGTTCATAGTTGTCTGCGTACAGTGTATGCCTATCAATGGACACCTGTATATCCAAATACCAGATGTGCTGGGTCGACCATTTGAGTCCACAGCTGTTTGCTGGGCACTTGGTGGCCGGGGTTAGTGGACGATCTCGGATTTGGCGCTGTTGATTCTGTAGCTTGAATGTTCAGCAAATTCATGTATATCGGACATGATAGGTGCAAGGTTTGTTTCAAGGTCCCGGACATATAATTGTGTAATCTGCATATAGTGATATGGATTGGGTAGGACCTGTCATTCTTATCCCTTTATTTCCATGTTTCTGTCTCACAAATGCTGCCATAGGTTAAATTGTTAAAGCGAAAAGTATGGGGGAAAATGGGCAGCCTTGTCTGGTGCCTCTTCTCAGTAAGAACATTCTAGACATTGTGCGATTCGTGAGAACTTTAGCGCCTGGGGCAATATATAGTAGTTTCACGCATTTAATGAAATGGGGGCCTATTCTAAATGCCTCCAGCACTGCTGCAGGTATTCCCACGACACGTAGTCAAAGGCCTTTTCAGCATCTAGGGAAATCACTGCAGCACTTGCATCAGGATCTGTCTGTGCCATGACCCCAAACAATCTGCGTGAATTCAAGGCAGTGGATCAGTTTGGGACAAATCCACATTGATCTGGATGTATTAGGCTAGGCATGTTAGGCAGTAGTCTGGTAGCTAGTACTTTCGCAAAGATTTTGGCGTCTGCATTGATTAGCGATAGGGGTCTGTAAAATGACATGTCCTGGGGTGGCCTTCTGGGCTTCAACAATGCAGTAATTATGGCTTCCCTCATGGATTTCGGTAGTATGTTACGCTCCAGCGCCTCTTCCTACACCTTTAGTAAAATTGGACCTAACTCTGTCCTTATACTCCTTATAGAGTTCAGCTCCCAGACCGTCTGAGCCTGGGGCTTTCCCAGATGATAGTGCTTTAATTGCTTCTATAATTTCCTCATTGGTGACCGGTTGTTCCAGAGCGAATTTGCCTTCCGGCGGTAGTTTCGGGAGTTCTAGTCCCTTGAGGTATTCATGTGTTTCTGGGGTGGTTTTAATGTCCTGGTTGGAATACAGCTCTTAATATAACTTTGTCAATTCTAGGTTTATTCCCTCCTCCCTCGTGACCACAGTGCCACCTGTCGCAAGGATGCTTGCAATTGGGTTCTGTTGCCTTTCAGTTCTGATTAAGTTGGCTAGGGACTTTCCTGCTTTATTGCCCTCCCCATATCGACGTGCCCGCATGGGGGCAGCAATGTATTGCACTTCCGTAGTGGCTAGTTTATCGGAATCTCATATTTGTTAATGATGGCGAGTGTGTCTCTATCATGAGTATGACTATATGCAATCTCTAAGGCGCGCAACTGTGTTTCAACCTCTGTCAGTTCCAACCTCACAGTGAAATTGACTTTACTAGTCTTTCCAAATTCCTAGAACCAGCACACACTATCTTACCATAGAGTGCTGGGGGGGGTTACCTAGTATCCACTATGTCTAGAAACTCACGTAGCAGTCAAATGCTACCCTTTCCTCTCGCAATGGGTGGTGGCAGTGGTTTTACAACTAAGTACCACGTTTTTTTTCTGACCGCGAACACCGGTAGCTAAAAATCACGGGAGCCATGTTTTTCAAGAGGAGTCCCCTTTGTTTAAACAGGTCCCGGTCTTCTTTTTACACCATTTCTTTTTGGAAAGGTCGTTCTAGTGTTTGTCTCTGCGTGCCAAACTAGGTTTGGTCCCTTTGTTTCTACACCTTTTGGCGGGCTTCAGGACTGAAGAACGCCTCTGGTGCCCGAGTGTCTGGGGTGGGCAGGAAGTGAGGGAGGTGCCTGAAACTCCCTGTGCTTAGTCTCCTAGAAGACCCAAATGCACTCCGGCATGATTGGCTGGCTGACTGTGCGGCAAGGACAGCCACCCTGCTGGGTTAGTGGCAGCTAAGCTGGAATGAATGGGAGAAAACTGTTTAAAAGGTGAGTCTCTTGGACTGGATAGCAGAGTTGACCACTGGAACGAAAGACTTCTTACTTTGAGTTGATGGCACCAATCAACTCGTAAGCCACCTGGATACCATCCTCGGAGCTGGTTAGGATTAACCAGGGGGAAGGATACCAGCTTGTGTGCTTGAAGAACCCGGATTCGAAGATTTGCCAATTTGCCAGCTTTGCAAACAGTACCTGTGCAGTGCAAGAGTCCCCCCGACGTCCTCCTTCTTGTCCCCACGACTGAGGCTCAGGAACAGCGAGATCTGCAGGAACATCCAGGAACAGAAGTCTTCAGCTGCATCTTTTTCCTCAATATAAGGTACTCGAAAACCCGACCGAGAGAACTTACCTCTCACTGCGAAAGTGCGTACAACTTTGGCAACTTGCACAGCTAGTCAGCTTGTTACCCGACATACAAACCTTTCTTCCGTGAACTACTTCTAAGAACCGTGACAAAGACTTTTCCGTTTTAAATACCAGAACCGTTTTTACTTATACAAGACACTAGCCCATTGACTTTGGCCTACCTTTTCCATTAATCAACTCCTCTGTTGAACTCAAACTATTTGCACTGTTTTAGAGTAACTGTAATATTCGTTTTATTAATTTATGACTTTTTAATCCTATTTCCATGCTATTTTGCTCCTACTTCAAGGGAGCTCAACTGCTTAGTAATCAGTACTGTAGTATAACTTTTGTGTGATATTGGTTGCCTCATCTAGTGAATGCTTTATAAATGATTGTGTAATAAATTACTAAGTGTTTTACCAAGAAACCTTGAGTGTAAGTGTCTATCTGAATACTTGTAATTATAGACCTTTTGTGTAACACCCTTACAAGCTCACATTCCCCTCTTGAGATAAGCCTGGCTGCTCAGCTCGCTACCAAAAACTGTGCCGTACAGACTTAAACCAAAGGTTGGTTTTGCTTGCACCTCTAGTCCTAGTTGTGTGTAGTGGTCCCAGAGGGTACTGCATACAAACTTTGCCAAACAGGCCCAACACAAATTGAGGCAGGTGGAAAGAAAATGGCATAAGACCCATGACCCGATCCTCTACAGTATAAATCCTGTTCTGCAGCCTATTCATCAGCTATTATAGCTGCTAAGAAAGTGTATCTGGCCAAGAATGGAATCCTCTCTGGGCCAGCCAAAAACCCTTTTTTCGGTCTAAATTTGTTCCTAACGTTACGTCTACTAAGGAGCTGTGCGACTCGTCTCAATTTTTTATTATGAAGATTGAGACTATCCGAGCAAGCATCTCAACGGCGGCGATCTCTTTGATTAGTGAGAACAAACTGCCAGAATTTAGTGAGCTAGGTGGCTTGAAGGACTGGTCTTCCTTTCCTTTTTTCTCTGAGGAAATGGTATCGGCTGCATCCAAAAAATCAAGTCATGTGCACCCTCTGACGCGGTCCCACTGGCAGTGATGAAGAAGATATCCCTTGATCTCCTAAGAGGTCACAGTGGCTATTAAAAACTCCTGCCAGACAGGGTGTGTCTGATCAGAACTTGAGGTCGCTACAGTAATCCTTCTCTTGAAGAAGCCTTCACTAGACCCTTCTATTCTATCCAATTTCCACCCCATCGCTCTTCTGCCTTTCCTCACAAAGCCTTTGGAGTCTTTGGTGTCACCTCTACTCTCTACGTTTCTTGAGTCTTCTTATCTACTTGACCCTGCCCAGTCAGGCTTTATGCCTGGCAGGGGCACAGAAAGTGTCCTGGTCTCTGTCCAAGATGACATGGCCAAACTGGTGGATGCAGGGGAAGGTGGGCGCCCTGGGCTTATTAGATCTATCAGCGGCGTTTGACACCGTGGACCACTCCACCCTGTTGTCCAGCCTGGCCCAGATTGGTATATATTGAATTGATATTGAATTGATATTTTATTTATATCGTGCTCATGCACAGGTGTTTCAGAGCTCGACCAGGCAAGGGAGTAGACAAAACAACGATCTTACTAGGCCCAGTGACATTTAGAACGCGCAAGTGCTTGGGAGAGGGTGCTGGGGAGAAGTGGAAAGTGCAGAGCAAGGGGAGAGCAGAAATAAATACTGATAAATACATGATAAAAACAGCAACCACAGGAAATAGTAGTGCATCAAGCAAGTGCTAAGTTGAGCGAAGCAGACAGGGTAGGTCTGGTAAGTGCAAGGGACTAAGAGGGGGGACTGTGTGGGTGCAGATACAGACCCCAGTGAAAAGGGTGGCCGGGAGGCAGTGCAGGAGGGTGGAAAAGATGAGCAGGAGCCTGGGCCCAGTGGACAGAGGGTGGCCAGGTGCACAGTACCAAGGGAGACCAGAATCAATGGAGGAGAGGAGGACGAAAACAGAAGCAAAGAGGATGGTCTTAAGGTGCTTCTGGAACCAGAGGTGGCTCTCCTCAAGTTTTAGGGTTGTAGGGAGGCTGTTCCAGAGGGAGGCCCCAGCCGACGAAAGAGATCAGCCCCCAGCTTGTTTCTTAGAAAAGCGACTAACCCTGAGGGAATTAGAGGTAGAGGAGCGGAGAGCTCGAGAGGGGAGGTATTTGCAGAGGGATAGCTGAAGGTATTTTGGACCCAGGCCCCAGTAAGCCTTGTGGATAATGCAGAGGGTTTTGAATTTAATCCTTGAATCCACAGGGAGCCAATGAAGAGATTTCAAGGCTGGAGAGATGTGATCCCAGGGTTTAAGGCCAATGACAAGTCTCGCAGAGGGCAGAGAGTAGAGGAAGGTAGATTTAGAAAGAGGCTGTTACCGTAGTCCAACTTAAAGAGAACCAGAGCTTGGGATACCATGAGCTTCTGGGGGAAGGAGAGGAAAGGCAGAGTACCTCTGAGGAGATGCAGTATAAAGTTTGACTTTTTAGAGAACTCAGAGATGTGGGAGGAGAAGGAAAGGGTGGAGTCAAAGATGACCCTGAGGTTCTTAGCCACACAGGTAGGGGTTGGTGGAGGGCCGAGGAAGCGGGCCAGAGAGTGAGGGGAAAAGATGGTGAAGGTGTGCCGATGAGGAGGATCTCCGTCTTGCTGGCGTTCAGACAAAGATCATTGGCGGCACACCATTCTTGAATGGCAGTTAGGCATTCAGACATAAGAGAAGGGAGTAGAGGTGGCGGAGGGCAGCCTGAAAATTAGCTGAGTGTCATCAGCGTAACACGGGAAATTTGAGCAGAAGATGGCAATGCAGTGGGCGAGAGTTGCCAGGTATTGGTTGAAAAGCCAGGGTGAGAGGTTGGACC
Source organism: Ambystoma mexicanum (assembly GCF_040938575.1). NCBI lineage: Eukaryota > Metazoa > Chordata > Amphibia > Caudata > Ambystomatidae > Ambystoma > Ambystoma mexicanum. The sequence goes on from NC_090937.1 coordinate 303,786,146, forward strand.
CCTGAGGGACACCAAAGGTAGAGAGGAAGATAGATGATAGGAAGGACCCAAGTTGTACCTGGGAGGGTCGGTCAGAAAGGAAAGAGGTCAGCCAAGCCAGAGCCTGGTCAGTGATACCCAGGTTATCACGGAGACGGTTGAGCAAGATGGTATGGTTGACTGTGTCGAAGGAAGAAGAGAGATAAAGGAGGATGAGGACAGGGGGAATGTTAGTCAATGTTGGAGAGCAGATGTTCACGGATGTTCAGGAGAGCAGTTTCCGTGCTTCTGGCTGCTCTGAAGCCTGACTGGTGGTCGTGGATACAGCCAACAGAATCGGAGTGAAGGTTAAGCTGGGAGATGGCCAGCTTTTCCAGGAGGTTGCCCAGAAAGGGAGTGATGGAAATTGGGTGATAGCGGGATCAGAAGGATCCGCTGTGGGTTTCTTGAGAAGAGGATGCACAAGGGAGTGCTTCAGCGAGGAGGGGAAGGATCCAGAGGCAAAGGAGAGGTTGCAGAAGTCGGCAAGGACTGGAGCGAGGGTGTCAATATGGTCCTTGATGGTTTTGGAGGAACAGGGATGAACCTGTTTTGATGAGGCTTTCATAGATCGGACTTGTCTAGCAACCTCATCAGGGGAGAAAAGAGGAACGGATGAGAAGGTGGGTGAGGGGGTGTCTGAAGGAGGGTCAGAAAGTACAGATGTAGAGAGGGGCGGAGGGGGTAGGGCGGAGAAAGCGGATAGGATGTCTTGAGTTTTTGAGATAAAGTGAGAGGCAAGGGCATTGCAGAGATACTGGGAGACAATAGGGGGGGTGGAGACTGCAGCAGGGTTGGCCAGTTTCTTGCAGATTTTAAAGAGTTTGGACGAGTTGTTAGATGCCGCAGAGACACGGGCTTGATTGTGTGCTCTCTTCTTAGTGCTAACAGAGTCAGTATTGCCATTGGAGCAGGCGACAGGCCAGTTTGTCAGAGGATGAGCAAGAAGTTCTCCATTTCACCTCAGCCGCCCTACACTTACTTTTAAGTGTGGCTAGGTCGGAGTCAAACCAAGAGTTGCACTTGGCTTTGGGCTTCAAGCGGACCCTCATGACAGGGGCAAGAGCATCGAGAGTATCAGAAATAGAGGTGCAGAGAAGGGCCAGGGCTGTGTCAGTGTGTGAATTAGCCAGAGGGGGGAGAGAAGGTGGCAGCGAAAGCCTCAACTGACAAGCGCTTCATGGGCCGGATGTCCGTGAAGGTAGGTGGCAGTGTAGGGGTAGGCTTGGCTTGGGGGGAAGAGAGTGAGAGATGAGGAGGCAGTGATCACTCCATGAGAGTGGGGTAGTCAGAGAGGGGGAGGCCAGAGGAGATCAAGACGTCAAGGGAGTGTCCTCCGGAGTGCGTAGGGCTATAGGGGAGGATCGAGAGAGAGGGAACCGCCGAGGTCACGAAAGAGCAGAGATGAGGGACAGGGAGAATCAAGGTGGATGCTTAGGTCACCAAGGAAGAGGAGTTGGGTGGTTGCGGCCAGGATGGAGGAGGGGGGATGGGCAAGTGCTGGCCTAGTTCTCCTTTGTTTCTGGCCGACCGAACCTAGGCTCTCTCTCTTCCTCCCTTTTTATCTGGTCCCTGCCACCTTAGCTGCGGGGTGCCCCAAGGCTCTTCCTTGTCTCCTATTCTCTTCACTATTTGCATCTGGTCACTTGTGTGTCTCATCCGCTCCTTCGGCGTCGGGTGCTACTCTTATGCCGACGACACCCAGATCCTGATCCATTTAGACCTTGATCAGGATGTGGTGTCGTCGTGTCTCCAGCGGTGCTTGGTGACCGTGGGTGATTGGATGAACCAAAATTGGCCAAAGTTGAATGGAGACAAGACTGAGGTATTGGTGGTAGGCTCCCCCCGGATCCTTCACTTTGGGTGTCTTCCTTCTGGCCGCCTTCTCTTGGCCCTCTTCCTGTTCCTGCGGTGAAGATGAAAAACTTGGTAGTGGTTCTCTCAGCGCCCCCTGTCGATGGATACCCAAGTAGCGACAGTCTAAAAACTACTAACATACTGGGCACTTTCAGCTCAAGATATTAAAAAAGTGCTCACTATGATACTGGCCCCTCTTCGTCCACAGGTGATCGCAGCCATGGTGTTGAGCCAGCTGGAATTTCCTATAACATAACAATACTATGCAATTTCTTAGTTGGTAGTTGCTGAATACGCACAATTGTTACAAGAGTTTGACAAGTCTGCCATACTATTGGTAATAACGCGCCCCCACAAAGTAATACAGTAATTGTATTTAGTCAGCATGCATATATGTAAAATAGTGCTTTTTAGGAAGTAAAACAGTTGGTTAGAATTCTCCTAGTGTCAGGTTCTAGAGACGGTTTTGCGGCACAGCAAGTCTTTCAAAGTAAAAAATGCAACCCTAGCTTAAAAGGCATTTCGCAGCAGCTTAAAGTCTTGCAAAGCAGTACAAATCAAAGGTTCCTGTGGATACTTTCTAGTCTCTAGGAAGGAAGATGCAAGATGGCTTGGCAAACATCTGAGACACTGAAAGGACTTTTAATGGAACACAAGCAGCAGATTGAGTTGGAGGCAAGAGGGGGCTGCCTTGGACAACTCTACGTGCACTCATCGCATTGGAGCAACTTGCTGGAATCAGGTAAGCAGTACCTTTTTTCCCCCCCAACAGTGTAACTTTAGGTTTGAAGAAAAGGTTTGTGATTGGTGCTCCGCGATGTTGCAGCTGTGTACCCACCCCTGGATTCCTTGGTCTGATGTTGAAAGGCAGGACAATGGAAGGGATCAGCAGCAGTCTTGAGGGAGGACCTCTGACACGGCTTTCTTCAACTTCTTTGCTCACTCTGCGACTTTGGCATCTTTTCTGCAGCACCAACATAGGACGCGATTCGCTCAGTCAATCTTCTTCGGTTCCTTAAGTCCCACACTCCGATGAGGGTGTCTGGTTGATTTGGATGAGGGCACAGCAAAGACTTGGTTGGATTTAGCCTTTCCACGACTATGCAATCCATTCTTAAGTGGTTTTCCTGGGAATACTTGGGGGCGGAGGTGATTGGCCTTTGTAAGCCAATAGGCATGCAGTCTAATAGTAACAAAATAATCTGCCATTTTTGGTGAAAGAAAGGCTTCCTTTTCTAGGTAATCCTCCACATCTGAAACGTACAAATTGAAAAGGTTTGGACCAAGAATGCATCCTTCCCTTAAGCCTGAAATTTGTCTGGATTTTTCTTGAGAGATTGCCTTCTAGATTAAGCCTCATCTGAAAGTTATATATTTTGTGCAAACCCATGATCGGCTTTGAGCGACCCACCGGGATACCCCAGCCAGAAAGCTTAGCCCATAGCCGACTTGGATCGTCCAAGTCAAATGCTGAAGATAAGTCTATTGATTCTATGTAAATCGATTTGCATTTCTTGGACCACGCCATTTCTTGGAGTCATTTTAAAAGGAAACCATTAAGAATAGTACTTGATTATTTACGAAAGCCTGTCTGAAACTTTTTAGGTCTCCACGCCTTTCCAGCTCATCAATTCAAGTGAGGGAGAAGGATGTATGTGAATATTCTGCTGTGCGCATCATCACCATAATTGGCCTATTGATCTGATCTCAAACCTCTCTTGAACATAAGGACAACATAAGAGGTCTCCCAAGAGGCTGGAAAGCTGCCGGTCCTTATCAGATTTTAATTAAAAGTAGTCCAAATAGTGGCCCAATTGTTGTCATGTGCTTTGAACAAGAGATTTTTTAATCTATTGGGCCCCGTCGCTCTTGACATACTGCCCTTACTTATTCTCTCCTGGATGGCGTCTTTATCAAACAGCAAGGAACATGAGCCTTTTGACTGAGAGTTACTCAATATGGTCCTTGCGGCCCTGAAATGAAAGTGCAGGGCGACGGAACCGAAATGGCAAACCTCAGGCTCATCCTCTGACAAACTGGCCTGCTGCCTGCTCCGAAGGCAATACAGACTCTCTGTGCCAAAAAAAGTGCCCACATACAGGTACAGGTTTCCGGTGCTTCCAACACGGCTGAACCTTTGAAGATCTGCATGGAACTAGCCAACCCTTCCGCAGTCTCCACCTCACCTTCTCCTTCCCAGGCCCTCTGCAACACCCTGGCCACTCACTTTGCCACCAAACTTGGGCGATCCTGAAAACCCTTGTTACTCACCCTCCCAACCCATCCCACACCACCTTGCCTCCCTTGGCACCTCACCCTCCCTTCTTCCTCCCTCTCCTGCTTCTCACCTGAAGCAGTTACCACAATTGTCTGCTCCATGAAGGTCTCTACTAAACGGGTATCCCCTTGCTCATCCTGAACCATCAAGGATAACATTGGCTCTCTTGCCTCTGCACTCACTGTTTTCTGCAATCATTCTTTTTCCACTGGTTCTTTCCCCTCTTCCCTTAAGCACTCCCTTATGTTGGCAGCACACCTACCTGTCCTGCCAACTACCGCCCAGTTTCCATCACCCCTTACCGGGGAAGCTGCTGGAGAAGCTGGCATTGCCCCAACTCAACTCGCACAACACTTTTTGGTTGTCTCCACACCATCCATCTGGATTCCGAGCATGAATGTTCCCTGTCGTCAGGCTGGGAATCCTCGGTGGAGAAAAAAATCAGTTAGTTTCATTTCTGAATTGTCTTTGTCTTAACAACCAATCTCTGAGCTCTGGATCATAATGCCCCCAGCCAATGACTGCCCTCCACCTTCAAATTTTTACCACACGTTCAAGTGTTGGGTGTCCTCATGTTTAGCTCTCGAGATTTTACTGCGTTTTCGCTCTTTTTGGAAGAGTATTACTTATTTTTCGGAATCTTCAGCACCCCTCAAGGGCGGATATCGTCGAGTTTCTTCGTGGAGGCTTCCAGACGTTTCTCAGGCCTACGCCACGTGGACCATGTCAGAGGAAAGGATTCAACTCCCCTGTTCAGGATATGTTCCAGCTGCGGCTTGCAGAATGTCTTTTCAGACGACCAGCATTCAGAGTGCCTCTACTGCCTGTACCCGATGCACAAGGAGGAGGATTGTGCATTTTGCCAGGAGATAGACCCTCGCACGATGAAGGATCGGCAGAGGCAGCTGAACGAGTGCTACAGGCCAAGGCCCCTGCTCTGGGTGGGTCCCAGCAGCATGCCTCTCCCAGTTCCAAAAAGTCTGAGGGGCTTCTAAGACTTTTGAGGGAGCCCCTCCCGCGGGGGTCCAACATAAGGCTAAGCACTGCGAGTCCACTGACACCGGGAGTGCCATTGCGACTGGCTCCTCAGCGGCCAGGGCCTGATCAACATCTCCAGCCAAGAGGAAGTCGGATCATCCGGGCAAACTTGAGGAGAAGGCCAAGCCTGTCCTGCCGGAGAAGGCCAAGGGGGATCGGAGCTCAGACCCTCCCTCCAAGGAGAAGGCCAAGCAGGAGAAGGCTCTGGCCCTAACCGTGAAGGCCCAGGTATACCCGGCGAAGGCCCAGCCTTCCATCGAGGGAGAGCAGCATGGCAACAAGAGCCTGGGCTCCCAGCCGGTATCCCAGCGGCTTATTCCGTCTAAACCTCAGCTGCCGTCTACACCTCAGCTACCTCCTAGAGACCTCCCGGTGGACATGCTATCACCACTGCATACGCTGGTCTCTGAGATACAGATAAGGATGCCTATCGTGCTGGCAGTCCCACCCGTGGCAACGGCTGACCCTCCTAGAATCGGGGGAGCCTCCGGCCAAGAAGTGGAGTTCACCCTCCACCTCCTTGCCAGCCTTTCACCCCTCTGCCACCCCCCCTCCACTTAACCCCAAGGGATCTGACGGAACCGGAAATGGCGATGAAGGACACAGACGGCGGGTAGGGGGACGTCCCGTCTCCGGCCCCAGGTCTTCCCCGCCGGACGAGATAGGCTCGTTCCACTCAGTGATCTCCAGAGCATCAGAACTTTTCCAACTCGCTCCAGAGGAGAAGGAGGACTTCTCATATCAGCACCGCGAGGCGAAGAGAAAGACCATCCTCTCAGTCTCGCTCCTAGATGACATTTGGGACGAAGGTTTGTCTCCCATGAAGAACCCTTCCACGGCCCCGGTGAACAGGGATTGCCTTGAGAAAAAGTACAGGGTGCCGGACTCTGCGCCCAAGTGCTTGCAGGCCCAACCATCCCCGGACTATGTACTGTCAGCAGCGGCCAAATAAAATGCCTCAGAAGCATCTTCCTCGGCAGCCTCCACCCCTCTGGACAGCGAGGTCAAGAAGTTAGATGTCGTGGGACGACGGGTTATCTACTCTGCTACGACGACCATAAAGGCAGCCAACGCCCTCACCATCGTAGCACGCTACGACTGAGAGTTGTGGTTCAAGATTCCTCCCATCCTGGACTTCCTCCCTGACGACGAAAGCGCTGGAGATTCTGCAGGAAGGCCAAGTAGCGCCGGAACAGGCATCGCGGTGGCCGCGGACATTGCCGACGTGGGGTTCTGCCAAATGGGCAACATTGTTTGCCTTTGTTGTCATGGCTGACTCAAGGCCACCAACTTTCGTCAGGACGTTCAATCGAAGGTGCTGGACATGCCCTTCCTTGGGGACAATTTGTTCGGGAAGGCTGTGTATGAGTCTCTCCAAGCCATAAAGACAGAGACAGCGTGTGCTTTGGGCACTCTTCAACAATGGAGGCCGTCTTTTCAGTCCTCAGGTGGCAAGTCCCAAGGATCCTCCAAGGGGTTTGGCGGGGGCTCCTCTTAATACTGCCAACTTTCCCGTTCTTCAACCCAGGAGACCAACATGGACCGCTCCAAGGCCTTCAGAGGAGGACGTCGTCGACTGGGTCCCCAAGGTGGCCCTTCGAAGTCCAAGCAGGATTAACCGACCGTGGCGTCGGGCCCCCACCCGTGCACTCCAGTGGGATTCCGGCTAGCGAACTTTGTCAGCGTGTGGAAGACCATCTCCACCGACCGTTGGGTGCTGGACTCTCTCGCCCACAGACAGACACTGGAATGTCAACGGAAGTGTCCCCAGATAACACTGTTAGCCCGGCAGGAAAACCATGTCCCTCAGTTGCTGCTGAAGGTGCGGGCCATATTGAAGAAAGGCACGATAGAGCTCGCCCCAAAGAGGCTCCGGGGCTCCGCAGTGTACTCAAGGTACTTCCTTGTGAAAAAGAAGACCGGAGGCTGGAGGCCCATCCTCGACTTCGACTAAACAAATGCATCAAGTCCCAACATTTCTGGATGGCCACTCTTCAGCATGTGCTCGGACAACTGGAAGAGGGGGGACTTCCTGTCGTCGCTGGACTTGGAGGATGCATACTTCCACATCCCCATTCACAAGGGGCACCGCAAGTTCCTGCGTTTCGTGGTTCAAGGGAAGCACAACCAATTAAAGGGCCTTCCCTTCGGATTGAAGTCGGCACAAAGGGTCTTCACCAAGTGCCTGGCGCCAGTGGTGGTGCAGCTGCGACTACGGGGGGGGGGGCGTTCACATTCTACCCTACGACTGGTTCATCCAGACCAGTTCGAAGTAGCTGGCCGTCGACCACACGACGAGAACCATTCGCCTTCTCACGGATCTGGGGTTCTCGGTGAACTATGCAAACTCCTGCTTGACTCCAACGCAGGACGTGCTGTTTCTGTCTGGGATCCCGACTCAACACAGTGTCGTGCCTGGCGTCTCTGTCGGAGGAGAGGACAGTGGCCATCTTGGGCACGGTACAACGGCTGTTGGCCCTGAAGGTCGCCACCGTGAGGTCCATGAAGTCTCTGCTCGGCATGATGTTATCATACATCTACCTCATCTGCTATGTTGGCTAGGGATGCGTCCACTACAGGAGTTCCTCGACGCCCGCTGGCTACAAGTGTCGGGAAGCCTCCAGGACAAGATCACACTCGACAAGAGCTTTCGTCGAGCAATTCGGTGGTGGGTAGTTCGCGCACATCTGTCCGGAGGCGTGGATTTCCAGACCCCACCGCACCAGGAGACGGTCATGACGGACGTCTCCTTGGAGGGATGGGGAGCTCACATCGGAAGTCTTCACGCAAGGGGCCTGTGGCTACCTCAGGAGAAATCGTTGCACATAAACTTGTTGGAGCTGCAGGCTGTGTATTGGGCCCTCAGGTCTTTCCTTCCTTTCCCTCAAGGGCAAGGTGGTGCGGATCTTCATGGACAACACCACCACAATGTTCTACATCAGGAAGCAGGGGTGCACCAGATCCGCGGCGCTCTCCAAGGAAGCACAGGACCTGTGGCACTGGGCCGTCGACCAGGGGATGTTCCTCATCCCATTTCATCTGGCAGGAGTGAAGAACACAATCGCTGACTCTCTCAGCAGGGAGCTGCGCTCTTGCCACGAGTGGGAATTTAGGCACAATCAAGTGAATCACCTGTTCCGCAGATGAGGCAATCCCCAGACCGATCTATTTGCGACAAACACCAATTGCCGGATGTTCGCCAGCAGGTTTCCCCAGCTGGGGAACATGGGGGATGCATTCTCATTCCCCTGGGTCGGCCTGTTTCTGTATGGGTTCCATCCGTTGCTTCTTCGACTAGTCAATCAACTCAGACGGTCCTGGTGCAGGATAATCCTCGTCGCACTGGCGTGGCCGAGGCAGATATGGTACCCGGATCTTCTCGACATATCAGCGTCCCCTCCAGTCAAGCTTCTGGTGGTCACAGATCTTATCGCTAGGGAAGGAGGTATAATTCTGCACCACGATCGAGGATCCCTGAACCCGAAGGCCTGGCTCCTGCAGCATTAGAGTTCTGGAGTTACGATCTCATAGCGGACTGCAAGGAGGTACTTTCCAAGGCTAGGGCATAGTCTACTCTTAAATGCTACGGACATAAATGGAAGAGGCTCGCCGGTTGGTGCCTTACACAGAAGATAAACCATCTACGAATCCCGGCTCCCCAGGTGCTGCCTTATTTGCTGTCGTTGGCAAAGGCGGGGCTGGCCCATGCCTCCATCAAAGTTCATCTGACTGCTATCTCCCGCTACACCAGATCTCCGGGACAGTGGTCGTTCTGGTCACACCATCTGGTTACGGAGTTTGTCAAAGGACTGTTTCGTTCGTTCCCGCCGGTGAAGGCTCCAGCCCCGGCGTAGGAACTGAATGTGGTACCGGCTAGGCTCATGGACCCTCCATTTTAACCTATGTGGACAGTTCCATTGAAGTTCTTGTCGTGGAAGATGGCGTTCCTCGTGGCCATCACCTCTGCACAACGAGTGGGTGAGATTCATGCCCTGTCCTGTAAGCCACCTTATTTGACTTTTCACGACACGAGGGTGGCGCTGAGGATGCTCCCCTCCTTCATGCCCAAGGTGCCGTCGAACTTTCATCTAAACGAGTCCTTGTGGTGTTGCCTGTATTTTTTCCGATGCCTTAGTCGCCAGGCTGAGAGGACTTTGCACTCGCTGGATGTGGCTAGAGCGCTGAAGTTCTACGTGGACCGCACAGTGTTTCCGGAAGACTTTGCAAATTTTTGTGAACTTTGGTCCTGAGAACCATGGGAAGGTCCTCCAAGGCTTCCATTTCCAGGTGGCTCTCCGGCTGCATCGCCCATTGTCACTGGTTGGCAAGCAAACCGTTGCCTTGCCGTCCAAGAGCCCATTCAACCGGAGTGATCGCTGCAACTACGGCGTTCTTGTCTGGTTTGCCCCTGCTGGACATCTGCAGGGCTGCTACATGGAGGTCGACACACAAACCTTCACAAGATTCTACTGCGTCCACAGGGATTCCAGGGAGGAGTCCAGAGTCGGCCAAGCAGTGCTGCGCAACCTGTTCGTTTGAAGGTGAGCCTGGTGAGGAGGTAAGAGATGCTTATATTGAGCCTTGCTACCTCCCGTGGTTGTGAATGTCTGTACTGCTTTGTATTCTTTATTCATGAGCATGTGAATCCATGCCAGCCCCCATGCTGGAGAAGCAAGAAGATGCTTACCTGTAACTATTGTTCTCCAGCATGGGTCTGGCATGGATTCACGTGCAAACCCTCCCGCCTACCCCTCTGCGTCTTCTCTTGGTCCTAATGCCTCTTTACGTGCTATCAAATCTGAAAATGGCTGCCAGACGAGGGGCTTAGGTGGAGGGAAGTCATTGGCTGGGGGCAGTATGACCCAGAGCTCAGTAATTGGTTGTTAGGATAAAGACAGTTCAGAAATGAAATTGAAACTGATTTTTTTTTCTTTACCGTGGATTCCCAGCCTGACAGGGAATATTCATGAGCATGTGAATCCATGCCAGACCCATGCTGGCGAATAGTTACAGGTAAGTAACTTGTTCCTTCTAAACACCTGTGAATAACTGCTTGCATCTCTGTACTCCAACTCCCCAGCCGTCCTCATCCTTCTCAACCACTCTTCTGCCTTTGACACCGTCAACCATTCCATCCTCATTCAAAGGCTCCACGATACCCTTGATATCTCGGAAAGGGCACTGGATGGGCTGACATCCTTCCTAACTGACCTCTCTTCCCAAGTCATTGTGTGCACCTTTTCCTCTCCTACTTCCTTCTCCACCTGTGGTGTCCTCCAGGGTTCTATCCTCTCCCCTTGGCTCTTTAACATCTAACTTGCTCATCTTACACGCCTCAACTCCTTTTCTTCCAACTTCCAGTGTTATGCATACGATACACAACCCTTTTTCAAACTTCCTGCTGACCCTCTTGCACCTTCCATCATCCCTGACTGCCTTTCTGTCATCCAGTCCTGGTGCACTTCCAACGATCCCTGCCTCAACGCCTGTAAAACAGAGATCCTTCCCATCTGTAACCCTGCTCCCTCCTTCTCTTGACTCTGGCTTTCCTCCTTGGGCCCTCCCCCTACTCCTTCTTCTGAAGCCAGAAACATTAGACTCGTCTTCGAATCCTCTCTTTCCTACTTCACCCCCGGGACTTTGCAAAGAATTCCCACTTTCAGCACTTCATTCTCAAAGGAATTCTCAATTTTCTCACCTTCGCCCAGAGGCTCAATGTTAGCTGAGCCCTGATTCTCTCTAGGCTTGACTATTGCAATAGCGTCCTCCTGAATCTACCTTCCTCCACTCTGCGACCTCTCCAGCTAATCCAGAATAGGGCAGCAAGACTTATCCTTGGCCTTAAGGCCATTGACCGCATATCTCCTGCCCTAAAAAGTCTCAACTGGCTCCCGGTTGCTGCACAGATTAAATTCAAATCCCTCTGCATCATCTGCAAGGCTATCTGGGCCCAGGGATCACACCAACTTCAACTTTACCATACTAAATAATCTCCCTCTGGACCACTACGTTCCTCTGGCACCAACTCTTTATGTGTAAACCATTTTGCTAAACAGAGGGTAGGTGGTCGATCGCTTTCCTCAGCTGGCTCCCTCCTGTTGAACAGCCTCCCCCTCCTCCTATGCCTTTAGCAGGATTTTCTTGAGTCCTGAAAGCTCCGCAAGACTTTCCTCTTTACCTCCTCCTTCCCTTCTTCTCACCTCTGCTAATCTCACAGTTGCTGCGGTTGGTGTCCTGGGCCCTACACCTATGTCTCATCCCCTTTCCTCCATACTTTATGGGCGTCCCTCGCCAGGGACGGGAGACGGAACCTTTTTCACCCAAAAAATCATCTTCCCCTTTAAATTTAGATGCGCGGGAGCGCTCCCCTGATTCTGCCCATTGGCGCCACTCCTCAGTCCTCTTTTCTGCATCAACGGGAACGGACCAGTTTCACCAGCGCGCCTAGGTTAGTCCTCCGGCCTAATAATTCCACGTGCTCGTCCTCGGAGAAGCAATTTTGTCGTCTTGTTTTCTTGTCTTTAATCAGCTACCTCTGTCCTCTGGCGCCACGTCAGCAGGCTTCAGCAGGTGTCCAGTCTGTGAGGGGCTCTTCCCAACGTCCGACCCCCATGCTCTCTGCCTCCGCTGCCTTGCTCCCGACCACGGCTGGGAGGGCTGCATCGCGTGCGATGCGCTGACATCATGCGCTCCGAAGAACTGACTAGCCAGCTGGAGGGAGCTTTTTGTAAGGTGGCCTCCAGAGGATTTAAAGGAATTTGTCAAGCACAAGACCAGGCCCAAGGTAGGGGCACTGTACTGTTACGTCCTGTCCCCTTTCCTCATACTGGATGGGCGTCCCTTCCAAGGGACGGGAGACGGAACCTTTTTCACCAGAAAAAAAATCATCTTTAAATTTAGAGGTGCACACGGGTGCGGCCCTGGGAGCATGCGCTGCGCTGCCCTGACCCTGCCCTCCGGCACCACCCCCCCAGTTCCCTTTTCCACGTCGACGGGAACGGACCAAATTCACCAGCGCTCCTGGGTTTAGCTTCGGCCATGTAATTCAATGCACAGATACTTCTTTTCTTCTGTATTTTTGTCTTTTTATCATTCAGGTACTCGGTCCTCAGGCGTCATGCTCCTCCCCAGCGCACGACTTCTACAGGGTTCAGCAGGTGTCCATCCTGCGACGGGCTGTTTCCAACTTCTTACCCCCACGCCCTCTGCCTACGTTGCCTTGTCCCAGACCATGGCTGGCAAGCTTGTACCGCGTGCAACGCACTTTCCTTGAGGTCTCTGAAGAACAGACTAACCAGGTGGAGGGAGCTCTTCCAGAGATTGCCTCCAGAGGACCTAAAGTACTTCGTCAATCATCGATCCATGCCCAAGGTAGGGCCACTCTTTTGCAGCACACCATGCAAGGGAGACTCCTTGCAAAGGACTCGCCAGCGCAGGAGGAATCACTAAGGTTCTCATACCAGCACGAGTACCAAGGCTAAGTCAGCTACCGGCTGGCAGGCCGAGGGGTCAGTAGATCCTCTCGGTGACAGTGCCAAGGGGACAGGAAGGTTCTTTTACATTGTCTTCACCCGAGTGGCCTAGTACCGGCAACTGAGGAACATGGTAGGCCTCATGATCCACACTCAAGAGTCCTGGACCGGCTGGGCCGTGTGAGCCAAGCAACACGACGTAGGCATGTGGAAGGTAGTGCGACAAGATAGCCACCGTGCCAAGATGGCCACCGTGCCAGACATTTCTGACACCCGCACCAAGGCTGGGAGCAGGTGGAGGAACGAGTGTCAAGGAGGGCTGGTGTCAACCAGGTATGTTGCCTACAGCCTACCCTTAATTTGCGCAGGGCAGGTTTTCTCTGCATCCGTATGGGCAGGGTACGCAAGTACTCCAACAGCCACCCGCTACCCCGTCAATATCGCCTACCACCCCTCCAGCCTGTGAGGACAGATTTTTTGGAATGTTCCTCGGGTTCATGAAATCTCCTCGGATGGGGGTCATCCTCGGGGACACCATCAGGGACGTGCTCCCACCAATGGCTCCGGCGCCCCGGGCCCCAGTACAGGCGCCTCTGGCCCCTGTACAGCCTCCGCCGCCCGCTCCGGCCCACCAACCGATAGTGCAGGCAGTTCCGTACCAGCCTCCGGCTCCGGTCTCCACACCTCAGCCTTTGGCTCCAAGCACCCCTCCACCGGTGCAGGATCAACCGGACCCTCAGGTTGACACAGATGAGGAAGAGGACCCCGACACGCCGTCATCAGCCAAGGCCTTCCATGAACGTTTTGCAGGGCTGGCAGAGTACTTGGGCCTGCCTCCAGCCGAGGTCGAGCAACCATCAGAGGGGGTCCTCGCCAAAGTCCTCACGCTATGTCCTGCAGAGGGAACGGGTATCCCGAAGCAGAAGGACGTAGTCGCCTTGGCCAGAAAGGGCTGGCTCAAGCCCCACATGGTCCATCCGGTCAATCGAAGCCTGGACGCCATGTACAGGTAGATGGAGGGGGATTCACTCTTGCTATCGGCCCACCCTCAGCCGCACTCTTTGGTGATCGCTGCGGCATCACTATTCTCCAAACTTCAGTCATCCTCGACCTCCTCCTCTGTGGCGCTGCTAGGCAAGCAGTAGAACATCTCGGAGGCGTACGGGAAGAAGCTGTATTCCAACACGTCCCTGCTTCTTCGTCAGGCCATCGCGGATGCCAGGCTGGCAGCTGTTAACCAGAGGCTTTGGCGGGAAATTGCAGATTTCCTCCCTGAGCTTCCGGCGTAGAGTCAATCACGATTCAAGGACGGACTGGCTGAGGCCAAGGTGGTGGCCCAAGACATTATGGAGTCCACCGTGGCCCACATTGACACCACTGGCCGGGCCATCTGAATTGCCACAGACATGAGAAGAACAGCTTGACTCTGCTACTAAATTCAACCTGGATGTCCAGGAACGCATCTTAGAACTGCCGTTCAAAGGGGGGTGACCTCTTCCTCTCCACCACGGATGAGGAGCAGGACAAAAAGAAAGACAGCTAACAAATGGCCATGCCGTTATCCATCCTTACAAAGACCAAGCCCAAAACGTACACCCAGTCACAGCAGCACTCTGACAAGGGGCGTACATACGGAGGGCTCTGCGGCTTCCAAGAACAGAGATCCAGGCAGCCGGACCGTTCGCAGACCCAACATCGGTGCAAGCAACAAAAAGGGGATTGTGGGGCGGGGGGGGAGTAAGGGATTTTTCCAGTCCCCCTCCTCTGCAACAGCCTCAGAGGGAAAGAATGCATGACATGCCCGTCCGGGTCCACGTGTCTCCAGTGGGGGGCAGGCTTGCTCTCCATGCACATTTCCTGCGCTAGAATTTCGCGGACTCCTGGATCCTCTCTGTAGTATCCACAGGTTACCGCCTACCCATCCCATCCCAGCCTCTCCTCCCTCTTCCTCTTCACTCCCACAGATTGGGACAGCAACTCTTTTGGCAGAGATCTGGTCGCTCGTCGAGAGCCAGGCAGTGGAGGAAGTGCCAGCCTGTCAGCGAGGCTTGTGCTTCAACTCCAGGATTTCCGCCATTCAGAAAAAGAACCAGGCGGTCCTGAGAGTTGTGCTGGACCTTTCCACCCTAACCTCTCCCTACCTCTACAAAAATTCAAGATGGTTACGCCAGCTTTAATAGCGGAGACATTGTGCAAGGGAGAATGCATGTGCTCCCTGGATATGAAGGATACGTACTTGCATGTCCCGATTTGGCTGCCTCGTCGTTCTTTTCTACGATTCAGGATTATGGGCTACCATTTCCAATACAAGGTGCTTCCCTTTGACCTCAACTCGGCCCTTTATCAGGCTGATGAATACAGTGGTGACCCTCCTCTCAGGGCTCATGGCCACCACATCTATGCGTACCTCGACGACTGGCTTGTCAGGGCTTCATCTCCAGAAGCGGTGCACTGCACCTCCCACGCTCTGATGAACACATTGCACTATCTGGGCTTTTCGCTCAATCTCAAGAAGTCACAGCTGCAGCCTACGCAGACACTGACCTTCTTGGGCCTCATCTGGGACACTGGTTCTGAGAGAGTTTTTCCTTCGGAGGACAAATTCACAGCTGTCGAGAGGGCCACTGTGCACTTCCTCAGCAGAGAAGTGACATCTGCCTGGTGGTACCAACACCTACTGAGTCTCATGGCAGCGGTCCCCCACACGAGACTCAGGATGAAAAGGATTCAGCTGCTCTTGCCGGCAACATGGAACCAGGAGCAGGGCTCTCAGATGGATATGATCAACGTTCCTCCTTCTCTTCACCCGGACCTCACATGGTGGTCCAGGGACTGCGACCCTCGGATGGGCAAGCCTTTCCAGCA
Source organism: Ambystoma mexicanum (assembly GCF_040938575.1). Classification (NCBI taxonomy): domain Eukaryota; kingdom Metazoa; phylum Chordata; class Amphibia; order Caudata; family Ambystomatidae; genus Ambystoma; species Ambystoma mexicanum. The sequence goes on from NC_090937.1 coordinate 303,801,674, forward strand.
ACCTGCCCCACAGGTCACCATCACTAGGGACTCCTATCTCGAGGGATGGGGGGGCCACTCTGCACAACCACTGCGTCCATGGCACCTGGACATGGCAGGAGTACCACATGAATTGGCTGGCACTGAAGGCCATCTGGCTAGCACTCAGAGCCTTCCTTCCGGTTATTGGGGCCAAGGTCGTTCTCATTCAGACAGACAACTCGACCAGCATGTTCTATGTCAACAAGCAGGGAGGTGCCAGGTCCCCTCCACTGCAGGCTCGCAGTCAGCATGTGGGACTGGGCCCTGGAGAACATCTACCTCATGGCAGTCCACCTTCCGGGGGATTCCAACCTGGATGCTGACAGGCTCAGCAGGCTGGGAGCAGACAATTACGAGTGCCAATTAAACGACCTTGTACTGCAGGAGATCTTCAGCAGATGGGGACAACCCCAGGTGGACCTCTTTGCCTCATGCGCCTACAGGAAGTGCCAACAGTTCACCTCCTGGCTACGACGGGGCCCCAGCTCCCTGGGTGACTATTTCAGATTCAGTGGAATGGCATGACCGCATATACGCCTTCGCACCCACGCCGCTGATACAAAGCATGATATGCAAGATCAAGGAGTCTCGTCACCTCAGCGTCTTTCTAATAGCTCCATGGTGGCCAGCCAGGCCATGATTCTCGGAGCTGCTCAGCCTCTCGGAGAGACTGCCCATTCGCCTTCCGACGGGCCCAGCACATCTTCTGTTGCAGCAGGGGGGCATGGTAATTCACCCTCGCGGCCATCAAAGGATCTTACAAGAGATAGCATGAGCCACTGCCGGCCAACATGCACGCCCACGCGATCAGACCCAAGGCAACGGCCATCGCATTCCAGCGGCATGCCCCCTGGCAAGTCATAAGCAGGGCGGCCTCCTGGGCCACCCCTTTGGCTTTCTGCAAACATTACTGTTTGGACGCCGGCTCTAGATCAGATGCGGCTTTCGGACAGGCGGTTCTTAGAAACATGTTTGCTTAAGGAGGGTCTCCTCTCCACCCTGGCTTCAGTTGTGAAGCCCCCATGCAGTATGAGGGAAAGGGGACGGGATGTAAGAGTAATTATAAATTACTCACTGAGGTGTGGCTCCGGAGGGCGGGGGTCAGGGCAGCGCATGCTCCCAGGGCTGCACCCCCACGTGCCTCTAAATTTAAAGGGGAAGAAGGTTTTTTCTGGTGAAAAAGGTTCTGTCTCGCGTCCCTTGGGACGCCCATGCAGTATGGAGGAAAGGGGACTAACTTAAGAGTACGTTGGTCACTACGGTGAGTAATTTATAATTCTGATGTTTGTTAATCTGCTTAGAATCACATGCTGTGCATAGTCCGACATCCAGTGGTTACTGCGGAGTATTGCATTTTGTGTTTCGTAGTCGAAAAGGGGACGTCGACAAGGCGTGTCTGTAACACTATCCCTATAGTGATGTGCAGTGTACCCACAACCCCTCACGCATCGAGGTCCCTCAGATTGTTTTTTTATGCCAAGTTATTGGTCGCCTTTATGCGGAGCTCCTCGAGAGACATTGCGAAATCATTTCCTCGACCCATGGTCGTTTATTATTATTAATTCTAACACATAGATCCCTCCCTCGACGTAGCTGCCAAGCGGTTCTCCGCCGAGCAAGATCTTCGACGGCGGGACGAGCGGAGGAGATCCTTCGGCGCTGCCGAACACGTGGCCGGGCCTCGCCGGCCTAACACAGTAGGGAGAGTGGGGTTATTGGTAATTACTTTAACACTCTGAGAATGCCTTTCTCTTTCACCTCCCTCTCTTTCGAGGTCGTAATCACATTTCATGCCCTCAGCAATGGAGAGGACGCCCTTTAGGTTTTGTCCGCGTTGCAAGGGAAAGTTTACCTAGAAGGACAAGCACAAACGGTGTAACCGTTGCTTGCCCCTCGATCACAAAGAGGACGGCTGTGCGGCCTGTAAATTACTTAAACCCAAAACTTTAAAGGACTGCAGGGTCAAAAGGTGGGCAGCCTATGCGATGTCTAGGTCTGACTCCTCGCCAGCTGCCGCCGCCGCCGAATGTGGCGAGTACTGTGATTTCACGGCCTGAAGACCCCGGCGACAAGGACGAACACAGGAAAACACATAAGCACATACCCCACGGCACGCATTCGTCGAAGACGAAGGCAGCCATAGCGTCAACGGAGGCGTCGGGCCCACCGGCGTCTTCCACCGACCGTAAGGGTCGCAAGCCCTCCCCGCCACCGCTTCCGCAACCGGCGACTGGGCTTTCTGTAAATAAGGGCGCTATCCCCAAATCCTCAGGCGACGCGCCTCGCAAGAGTGCGTATGTTGCCAGTAAAGACTCAGCACCGCCTAGCGCGACGGCGAGCGATCCCTCGACGGAGAAGCTGATCGCCGATAGCCTCGCGCGTATAGCTTCTAAAGACGGCCAGAGACGAACTACGGGTGACACGTTGAGAACCGCTCACAAGGCCAAAGAAACGCCGAAGACGCCGGAGGGTAGGCTGGCACAGCTCCCACCGTCGACAGAAGACCCTAGCCAGCAAGAGGGTTTCTCAGAAGCAACTACAGGGAGAGGGAACTCCCTTTTCACTCCCAGACCGCTCTGGCCTACCTTACTGGACGGCAGAGAGGTTCCAGTCCTGTATGGACAAGCTAGACAGGTTCATGGCCATCCCAGAAAATGGGACACCCAAGAGGCCAAGGGACGTACTCCAGGAGGGGCCATGGGTTAAATACCCAAAGCTCTTTAACGCCCTACAGGAAGACATGAACTCTTACGACCTCACTGAAGAGGACTCTCACTTCCAGGAAGTGGATGAGTTTGTGAATAATAAGACCAACAAGAAGGAGAAGGTTTTCATGATGACACTAACATAGGTGAGGAGGGCTACGAGGAGGACCCAGGTGAAGGTGGCTTACAGCCCTGGCAGTCGCCATCAGGGTCTACAGACCCCGACATTATAGACATTTCTTCTCCTCGGACCACACCGGTCAGGAACCCATCTCCAGTAGACGATCAGCCCACCTTCAATGCGCTACTGAGGAAGGCAGCGCATTTTGAAGTTGAAACTGGGGAGGTCACCCCAGATACTGATTTCGTCGAAAGGATTATTAAAGAAAAACCTCCCACTAGTCAAACTATTCCTGTCCTCGCCTCGGTTAAGAGACGACTCACCCCATCGCTGTCCACCCCCGCGCTTGTTAGAGGGGTCAATCTAAGAATTGAGAAATTGTTCTCACCCTCTGTCGGACCCATTATATATCAGGAGTCACTCAGTCCCGGACTCCTTAGTGGTGACTAACACAAGGAAGAGGGCTGGGGTTCCACTGTCAACCAGCGAGGCACCCTCAGATAAAGAAGGGACAAAGCTTTATGCCTTGGGCAAAAGAATTTCCGCCTCGGCAGCGTTTTCAATTAGGATTGCCAATAATAATACATTGTTGGCAAGCTATGCTGATGCTCAATGGGGAAAGCTTAAGCAGGACATCGAAGAAGCCCATGAACCTAAGAACTCGCTTATTGGCTACAGTTACAGAAGGAGCTCTGGTCAACCAGAGCATCATTAAGAACACTCTTGATGCGGCAGAAACTGCTGGCCGTTCTTTGGTGCAGGGAATTCTGCTGAAGCGTCACGTCTGGCTTCGCAATTCCGGTTTCAAGGGAGAAACGCAGGCGTCACTCATTAATAAGCCAATAGAAGAGTCAAATCTCTTTGGAAGGGCAGTGGACGATGCACTGGAAAATGCGAAGAAAGAATTCGACACCATAAAGACCTTAGACCACATCTCAAAGCCTCCAAACAGGCGGGGATTTGGGAACAAGCGCCTTTTTCATGGCCAACGCCAACAGCAGCAGCAGCAACAGCATTACACTGCGGGCAACTGGCCCTCTAATCAGGGTACCAGTAACCAGTATAACCAAAGAGGATGACGCCGTGGCAAGGGCAGAGGCCGGGGCTCCAGCCCCAGAGGCACCCCAGCAAGTAACACCAAATGACCCGAAGGTTCGGGTCCCCTCCCCTGCGTCTCCGGTTGGAGGCCGGATAACATCATTCCTTTCAGCATGGAAGGGAATACATCAGACCGGTGGGTATTGTCAACCGTAGCCCACGGGTACTGTATAGAGTTCAATCGGTCCCCCATCTACAGACCTCCAAGGGGACGACGCCTGTCACCAGAACACCTCGTCACCCTCCTGCAAGAAGTAGAACAGCTGCTACAGAAAGGATCAATAGAGGTCGTGCCCCTTTCTCAGGTAATGGAAGGTATTTATTCAGTGTACTTCCTTGTATCCAAAAAGGACCTAACCATGCGCCCTGCACTAGATCTGCACCCAGCGAACAAATTTGTAAAACTACAAAAACTTCGTATGGTAACATTACAGGAAGTAATTCCCCTGCTATCTCAGGGGGACTACATGACAACACTAGACATGAAAGATGCATACTTTCATATTTTGATGTTGCCAGCGCACAGAAAATACCTCAGGTTCATGATAGAGGGCAAACACTACCAGTTCAGAGTGCTACCCTTCGGCATAGCGTCTGCACCGAGGGTATTCACAAAGGTACTGGCAGTGGCAGCGGCCCACCTGCGCAGGTTGTCCATACCGGTATACCCTTACCTCGACGATTGGCTCATAACAGGGGAGTCCTACGAGACATGCTTCTCAAACACCCAGAAGACAGTAGACCTTTTGTTCCAACTGGGCTTCTCCATCAACGAGAAGTCCAGCTTAGACCCCAGCCAAATCAAACAATTCCTAGGGGCACTAATTCGAACAAAGGACGGCCTCGTCTTCCCCTCCAACGAGAGGGTCCAAAATATGCTGTTTTAGATCCCTCAATATGTGGCCGGTCGAGAGGTGACGGTACGCAAAGCAATGCGCTTGCTAGGAATGATGGCGTCATGTATTTATTTGGTACCTCACGCGCGCCTGCGCATGCGCCCATTGCAAGAGTGGCTCAACAGCCAGTGGTGTCGGGCCAGCGGACAATGGGACGATCTAGTGGTGGTCTCGCAGGCCTTGGTTCTCTCGCTACGGTGGTGGTTGAAGGAAAACCTGGTAATAGGGGAAACCATTCGCCACCCCCGCAGTGGAAGCCACTCTAACCACAGACGCATCCCTCACAGGATGGGAGGCTCACCTATCCCATCAGACTGCTCACGGAGTCTGGACTCCGAGCGTAGCTTCCAAGCACATAAACTTATTAGAGATACTTGCAGTGTTCAAGGCACTAAAAGCCTTCCAGACACACCTACAAGGGAAGACAGTGATGGTCCTCACGGACAGCACCACAGCCATGTACTACCTCAACAAGCAAGGGGGCACTCACTCTCCAGGACTGTCCAAGCTGTCCCAGAACATCTAGAAGTGGGCTCTCAGACACATGTTCCTATTGTCGCGTGTACCAGGGGAACTCAATCTGCTAGCAGACGAACTCAGCAGAGACTTCCCTCTGCCCTCAGAGTACGAATGGCAGTTACACGAAGACATCGTCTTTGACGTATTCAACCAATGGGGCTTCCCAGAAATAGACCTGTTCGCAACTCTGGAGAACTCGCAATACCTAGATTACGCCTCCAGATACCCACAGAACCGCTCCAAGGGGAACGGTCTCTGGATACTATGGTCAGGGTAATTTGTTTACGCTTTTCCCCCCCCCCGACTCCTCTGCTGAACAAGATAGTGCACAAGATGCACCAGGAACCAGTCACCATGATACTGATAGCCCCGATGTGGGCCCGCCAACCATGGTTTGCGCACCTGATGGAGATGTCCCTGTCCCCACCAGTGAAACTGCCCTGCCCGTACAACTTGCTGTCACAGGACAAGGACAAGACATTACACCCATGCCCACAGAACATGAACTTGGCAGCCTGGCTCCTGAGGTCATAGAATTTGGCCATTTACAACTCCCTCATGCATGGATATTCTTAAAGAAGCTAGAAAACCCAACACTCGCCACTGCTATTCTAGCAAGTGGAAGAGATTTGTCATCTGGTGTAGAGGTAAGAGCATCAACCCAGTCCACTGCTCTCCCACACAAATTGTCCTTTACCTCACCCATTTACTGGACTCAGGTCTGGTGTTCAATTCTATTAAAGTCCATCTAGCGGCACTTTCTGCATACACCACCTCTACGCTTAAGGTGTCAAGGTGTAAAGTCCCAGTTATCAAAGCCTTCATGGCGGGGATAAAGAGGATACACCCTCCGATAGCAAAACCAGCTCCTGGCTGGGACCTTAATGTGATACTTAACAGGCTCATGGGCTCACCCTTTGAACCCATGCACAAGGCAACTCTTAAGGACCTCACCCTTAAGACTGTTTTCCTAATAGCTATCACCTCCATTAGGAGAGTAAGTGAACTACATACTCTTTCTATTCTAGACCCCTTCGTAACAGTTCACAAAGATAAGGTGGTTCTACGCACACACCTAAGGTTTGCACCGAAATTCATATCGAAATTCCATGTCAACCAGTCAATAGAACTACCAACGTTCTTTCAAAACCCTTCCAATTGGGAGAAAAGAGCCTGCATACACTAGATGTACGCAAAGCTGTCATGTTTTATATGGAAAGAACTAGACCACTGAGAAAGACTAATCAGTTCTTTGTCTGGGTGGCAGCAGGAAGAGAAGGGGATGCAGTCTCAAAGTCCACTATATCTAGATGGATTGTTCAATGCAGCTCTGTTACACTCTTGCTAAGAGAGAACTACCCTTCAAGCCAAGAGCACACCCTACTCGAGGCACTGGGGCTTCCATAGCATTCATTGCAAACGTTCCCCTTGAGTCCATTTGCAAAGCGGCAACCTGGAGTTCTGTACACACCTTTACAAAACACTACTGTCTAGATGCTCACTCTAGATCTGATTCCCAGGTGGGACAAGCAGTATTAAGACATCTTTTCTCTTCTGTTCCTTCTCACAACCCACCTCCAACTCCGGGTACTGCTCGCTAGTCTATGCACAGCAAGTGATTCTAAGCAGATTAACAAACATCAGAAGACAATGCATTACTTACCATAAAAGCATTTCTGATGCTTTTACGGTATCAGAAAAATACCCATTCTGGGTCCAACTCAGCCCCAGCTGCCTATGCCAGTGCTCATGACACCAGCTACCCTCGTCCCACCTGTCACAGCAGCCCTGTATCCGCTGCCACAGCAGCTGCCGGCGCCTGTCTGTGCACCGCAGCCACCTGCCCCCAGCGCTGCTGCAGTCTTACCAGACCACAGGACACACTGGTGGACATGGAGGAGGATCCAGACACCCCATTGTTGGCCAAGGCTTTTTATGAACGGCTTGAGGGCTTAGCTGAGTATTTGGGGCTTCCTCAGCCTGAATTGGAGGCGAGGGTCCTCACCCTAAATTCCACAGCTAGAACAGGGATTCCAATGCAAAAGGACTTGATGGCACTTGCCAAAAAAGGATGTCTCAAACCACACTCGGCACAAGCTACCGACCAGCGCCTCAATGACAAGTTTAGGCAACTGGAGGGTGGGCCCCCCCTCCCCTTCTGGCTGCCCGCGCACACGCAGCCACACTCTTCAGTGATTGACGCGACTTTGCTCTATTCCAAGCTTCAATAGTCATCGGCTACATCAGCTTCTGCACTCCTGGGTAAGAAGGAGAAAATCATGGAAGCATTTAGAAAGCAATTCTATTCCCACGCTTCTTTCCATCTCTGCCAGTCCAATGCTGATGCCATGTTGGCTGCTGTCAATCAAAGGCTCTGGCGAGAGATCGCCGATTTCCTTCCTGAGCTCCCTGTGCAGAGCCAGGCGTGCTTCAAGGCTTTGCTGGCTGAAGCCAAAATAGTAGCGCAGGACATAATGGAGTCCATGATGGCTCATATTGACACCTCAGGTTGTGCCAAATGTATTGCTACCGACCTGAAAAGGACGGCCTGGCTAAGAGCGACAAAGTTCAACCCTGATGCCCAGGAGCATATGCTGGACTTTCCTTTTGAGGGCTGCAACCGGTTTCTTTCCACTACGGATGAGAAACTTGATAAGAACAGCAGTTCACATACTGCCAAATCCTTATCAATCCTCACTAAGTCCACCCCCAAGGCTTACAGCCAAGCAAACCAGCGCTCAAACAAGGATCAGTCCTTCGGAGGCTTCAGGGGCTTCCAGAAGAGACGGTCCAGACAACCGGACAGATCCCTGTGTCAACACAGGCTGCTCACAAGGGCTCTTTTTCCAGTCCCCCCCCACCCCCACCACCTAGAGGGGGAAAAAAGGCATGACACAACCATCCGGATCCACGAGGCTCCTGTGCGGGAGGGGGGGGGCAGGCTTGCCCTTCATGCCCAATGCTGGCAGACAAGTTTCACAGACCCCTGAATTCTCTCGGTAGTATCCACAGGCTTCCGGCTCCCCGGTCCCTCCTTCTCCTCTCTTCTGCTCCCACAGATTGGTATAGCAACTCTGTTGGCGGACATTCGCTCACTCGTAAGTCCCAACCTCTCAGCGGGGTCCGGGGCTTCTATTCACAGATTTTCAACACACACATAAAGAACCGAGCTGGCCGGAGAGTTGGACCTTTCCACCTTGAGCGTTTCCCTTCCTCTTCAAAAGTTCAAGATGGTTACCCCAGCGCTTATAGCGGAGACATTGTGTGCGGGAGACTGGATGTGCTCCCTGGATCTGAAGGATGCCTACATACACGTCCTGATCTGGCAACCCATCGGTCCTTTGAGGTCCAGGATCATGGGGTTTCATTTCCAATGCAAGGTTCTGCCCTTTGGCCTCAGTTCAGCCCCCAGGGTCTTTACAAGACTGATGAACGTGGTGGCAGCCCTGCTCAGGGCTCAGGGCCACGACGTCTACCCATACCAGCACACCGCCTCCGCCCTTATGAACACATTGCACGACTTGGTATTTTCCATCAATCTCAAGAACTCAGAGTTGGATCCCACAGAGTCTAACATTCCTTGGCCTTATCTGGAATATGTGCTCCGAGAGTATTTTCCCCTCCAAGGACAAGATCGCAGCCATAAAGAGGGCCACAGGCCATTTTCTCAGCAGAGCGGTGACCTCGGCATGGTGGTACCAACATCTCTTGGGCATCATGACGGCATGTCTCTGAGCAGTGCTGCATACCAGGCTCAAAATGAGGCAATTCCGCTTCTCCTGGAGTCAGAAGAAAGGTTCCCGGGTGTTAGGGAGAATTCTCATTTATGGCTAATTTCCCTCACCTAGTGAGTCCCTCAGCAGCTTTGCTGGATTTCTGGGGTTTATTTTTTTCCACCTGGTAAGAGTGTGAGCCTTTTTCTCACTCTTACATGTGTTTTGCCATGTGTATTTCTACTGTTTGTGTGATCTTGGGCTCTGGAGCTATACCACTCCATGAGCCCCACTTTTTTGTGTGTTACACAGCACCTTCCGTGCAGTGACACAGGGTTGTCTTTGAGACTTCCCTCTGACTCCATTTGTCTGGGGCTGACTACTGTCCCCCAGAAACAGGTAAAGTTGCCATTTACTTTATGTAGTCATTTAAAACTACAGACCCAGTACACCCCATTTTACATGGAGTATTGGAAAGGGTTAGTTCCTATCGCTTTTTGTCTGTACCTCTGAGCTTTATTTTGCTCTCTTAACACTAAGACTTGGCTGGTGGCAGTGGTATCTGCCCTAACGTTTCTACCGCGATTATACTATATAAACGTGGTACTGTTTTAGGCTATTAGCCTCGAACTTAAACCCGCTTGACCAAATACTTTTTATTTCGGCTCCGGTTGGGTTTTATCGCCATTTCTTTTTGTTAAAGTCCTTTTTGTGTTTTACTTTGCGCGGCAAAACAGGTTTGCCTCCTTTGTTCGCTGACCTTTGGCGGGCTTCTGTCCAGAAGCCCTCCTTTGGCGTCTGTGTCTAGGTGGGCTGAATGTGAGGGAGGGGTGTAGTTACCCCCCTGCACAGGGTATCCTTGGAGACCCAAGTCACACTTTGCCTTGATTGGCTGAGGTGGTTGTCCGGGCCGTACAACCCCCCGGCTGATGACAGCCAGGCTGTGTGAATGGGGGATTTTGGCATAAAAGGCAGGACTCTTGAGCTCGAAGTCACAGTCGCCACTGGAACTGCAAAGAACTGAAGAGAAGTGGAAATGAAGACGGCTGCTGCAACTACCGAGTCCCGGTGAAGCTCTGCTGCAGTCCTGAGCTATCTACCCTTCAACGACAAGAGAAGATCCAGTCCGGAGTCGTCTTCCCTTGAGCCTGGTGGGATCAACCAGCTCACCTTCCACAGGCAGAGGATCCTCTTCTTGGTCGAAATCGCTGCACACAGCTGTAGTGGTCCGGATAGCCATCTGAAGAGCCTCTCCTGTTTTAAAGGAGCGCACCTTTTTATTCGCCGTTGCTTTTGCTGCTGCTGGCGGCTTCATCCTTGGGTACTGCAGATCGCTCCAGATGTCGTCCTTCTTGTCCCCACGACTGAAGCTTCAGGAACTGTGAGTCTGCAGGAACAACTACCGTGGCACCAGCTCTTCTTCATACGAATAAGGTACTGTGTCCGACTTCGAGGAACTAGGGTGAACCCCTTTTCTCCTCACCAAAAGCTTGTCCTTATCTTCCTTCCCTCTTATAACTTTTGCTTCACTTTTGACAATATCCAAGTACTCCTGGCAATCTCGAATCGTGAATTGTTCTAAACTTGTGATCCTCGACCACAGGATCTCTGTCCCATTGACACTGGCGCAAGCCTATTGACTTTATCTACGTTTTAGAAAGGGGCTCTTGATTCTATCTGCCTTGACAAAAGTATTGCCTATGATTTTTATCCCCAACTCTCTTGTGTTAATTCATGTGCTATGTGTGTTTGACTACGGTAACATTTCGGTTCGCAGATACGCTTCTCTTTCGTAAGACCGAACTGTCATTACTGTCAAAAAGTGATCGCGTGATAACCCCCGGTAACGTCTTTGTTTCACAACACCAGTTTGTAAAATCCAAAGGTACTTGCCTTGAATTGTTCTGCCCAAGGGGAATTGGTTGTGTGTAGTGTATTTTGAAGTGTGGTTTTAACTTAATAGAAGTGAAGTGTTTTGTGAACAGATGGTCTAAAAATAAATGTACTTTTACTTTTTAACCAAAAAGCTTGAGTCAGTGTTCGCTTGAGTCACAGTAATTGTAGTCCTTGGTGTAATCTCTACTACTGCTCATTTGCTCTTGAGATAGGTCTGGCTCCTCCGCTACTGCTACCAATCTAACTGTGAAGTACAGGCTTGTACCAAAGGTGAAATTGTACTACCACCTGTAGTCTTAATCTTGTGTAGTGGTCCCTAAGGGCACTGCCTAGGATTCTGCCTAACACCGGGCAGAGCTGGTACGCATCCCACATCATGTCCACCTAGTCTGGTGGAGCATGGACAACAACCTACGGATAGGCATGCCCTTCCGTTAACCAGCACCTCAGGTCACCATCACCACAGACTCATCCCTAGAGGCCTGGGGAGCTACCTTGGGCAGCCACAGTGTCCACGGAGTATGCTCCCCTCAGGAGCAGACGGCCCACATCAACTGGCTCGAGTTGATGGCCATCAGGCTCACTCGCAAAGCATTCCTCCTGGTAATCAGTGGCAGGGCTATCCTCATTCAGAGCGACAGCTCCACCAGCATGTACTACATCAACCAGCAGGGTGGCACCAGGTCTCCTCCCCTCTGGACTCCGGTAGTGAACATTTGGGAATGGACTCTGCTAAACGACATGTATCTGGCAGAAATGCACCTCCAGGGGGAGTACAACCTGGAGGCGGACAGCCTCAGCAGGCTAGTTGCAGACCACTATGAATGACAGTTGGACGAAAAGGTCCTTCAGGGGATCTTCGACAGGTGGTGTCATTCTCAGGTGGATCTCTTTGCCACCTGGTCCAACAGGAGGTGCCCCCAGTTCGCGTCCTGGCAGGGACGGGGCAGGGGCATGCTGGGAGATTCCAATTCAGTGGAACATGAACGCGTATGCCTTCCTTCCCACACCCCTGATCCACAGGGTAATCTGCAAGATCAGGGAGTCCAGGCACCTACATATCATCCTGTTAGCTCTGTTGTGGCCAGTAAGACCATGGTTCTCGGAACTATTCACCCTGTCGGATCAAGCCCTTGTACACCTTCCGCTGGGCCCAGCACATCTATTCTTTCAGCAGGGAGGTGCGGTCATCCACCCCACCCCACAAAAGTTAGCCCTTGCAGCGTGGTTCCTGAACAAGTCTCACTGAGGCATCTGTCGCAGGCTATCCTAGACATTGTACAAGGGGCTAGGAGCGATGCTACCTAGAGCCAGTACAAAAGCAAGTGGACCAGGTTTTGCAACTGGGCGGAATCAAAGGCGGGCGATCCGTTGATCTGCACATTGGACAACATGCTATCCTTCTCTGCGCACCTCAAACACTCGGGGGTGCAGGTAGACACATGCCACACCGATCTGGGGGCTATTGGAGCCTATAGGAACTTGGAGGAGGAGATAATCTCCTCCAATATGGTGGGTAAAAGACACTTGGCAGGCCTTTCCAGGCCGTATCCACTGATCAAGAAACCACGCCCGGTATGGGACCTCAATGTGGTCTTGGGCGCCCTTGCGAATAAACCATTGTAGCCTATGGTGTCTGCGGACATCGGGCTAGTCACCATTAAGACTGCCTTCCTGGTGGGACTTACTTCAGCATGCCGGATCAGTGAAATCTAGGCGCTTGAGGCTTCAGAGCACTTTATTACATTTCATAAAGACATGGTGGTGCTTAGAACTCACCCGCATTCTTACCTAAGGTTGTCTCTTTTCACCTAAAAGAGGAGATAGTGTTACCAGCTCTCTTCGCTGACCCTAAGGATGACGCTCAGAGGGTATTGCACTTTCTGGATACCAGGCGTGCGCTAAGATACTACCTGGACAGGACCAAGAGCTTCTGCAAATTAGAGGCCCTCTTCGTCACCTTCGGCTGGTCAAAACCTGGCTGTCAGGCCTCCAAGGTTTCCATAGCAAGGTGGATGGCCATCAAGGAGGCGTACGAGGGGCAGCACAAGCCTCTCCCGGCAATTATGCATGCCCACGCCATCAGAGCTAAAGCCATGGCAGTTGCTTTCCAAAGGCCAGTTCCGTGGCAGGTTATCAGCAAGACAGCAACAATGGCTACTCCCTCAGCCTTCTGCAAGCACTACTGCTTGGATGCTGGCTCTAGTTCGGATGCAGCATTTGGTCAGGCGGCAGTGTTAAGGCACTTGTTTTCTTAGGAGGGGCACCTCTCCATCCTGGGGCTACATTCAGTTGTAATCACCCTTACATTATGGAGGAAAGGGGACAGGATGTAGGCATAATTATAGGTTGTGGTTACTCACCGTAGTGACTAAAGTACTCCAAGTCCATAGTCCCCTTTCCTTCATACGTCCCACAACCCTCCCCACAACCCCCCCCCTTAATAAAACTGGTGTTGGGCGATTTTAATATTGTCGACTTATCAAAGGGGACTGAGGAGTGGCGCTGGTGGGCAGAGTCAGGGGAGTGCCTGCTCCCAGAGCTGCGCCCCCGCGGGCATATAAATTTAAAGGGGAAGATGATTTTTCTGGTGAAAAAGTTTCCATCTCCAGTCCCTGGGGAGGGACGCCCATACAGAATGGAGGAAAGGGGACTACCCACTAGGAGTACGTTGGTCACTACGGGGATTAACTTATTTCTACACTATGATGTAAAACACAATATATAGTGTAAAGTAAACGCTAAAGAAATAAATCTTTCTCCCCTTTCAATTCTGGATACATGATTCTGTCCACAGTAGAGTTGCTGTTTCTGACCTGGAGAAATATTTAAGAGAATTAAAAAGGACTATGGTTTTGGCTACAATGTAATAAAGGAAAACCACAAATATTAACTTTGATAATTTGTTATTGGCAAGCATTTTTCTTCAAAGGGTCATTGCTGTATGAGTTTGTTGCTGACAAATATTTGTTAAATGGATGTTTTATGCATTGCCTACAGACCCCAAGTGTCCTATTTCAAGCAGTCATTAACATTAAAATTTTGATCACTTAAATTTGTTTAGCTATTGCCAAATTCCTAGCAAATGGTGTTTATGGGCTTGTAGACAGAACACACGTGTGTTCTTCTGTTCCTGTTTACCTTGAAGGTCAGGGTGATTGAGGGGTCCTCACAGTTTGAAAGGTAGTAAAGACAAGTCTTTTCTGAGGGATACTGGCTGTGGTTTCTCTGCTTAATGCAATTATCAAGGGCCTTGCTCCCAATACCACATGCTTTGCAGGATGTCGGGGAGTTTTACTGACGTCCACCTATGTGGTAGGACTCTACAAGACTCACTCTTAGGTGTACAGTGCTCCAATTCTTAGGTTTTGCCTGAACTACCCAAAAGGTTTGGTAGCTATGGTCGAGCAGCCAGGCTTAGTCTAGGAGGGAGAAAGGCTGCTGTTGAACAGAAAGACCTTTGAGCACACTTATAGTCATGGAAACACACACTTTAGCAATGCTGGTAGGTAGCCAACATTTAGGAACTTTACTTTATTTGAAGTCCAACCCTATCTGTGGAATGAGTGTATCAAAAAGTCAGATGGGGACACTGGTAACCAGGGACTCTTGGGTGGCAGAACAAAGGAAGGCAGATGCTGTCAAAGTTGTCAAGTATCGGAATCAGACGAAGTTTTTTTGTAACAACTTAAGCAATGGAATTTGTTTCAAAGGGTTCACTGGGAACACCAGAGGATTTTAGCCTCAGGACGGATGTCCTTAGGCCCAGGAGAATACATTCGGGTCATATACCCCAACGTGATTCAGGAAGGGCAGGAGGAGCGAACAGCAACACAGCTGCCTAAGTAATTATCCAGGATTCAGACAGTACCTTCTATGATAAAGAATGATGATGTCACGGCAGGTCCCCACGGTAAGACACCAGCTCTGGTTTGGGTCTCTGGCTTTGGCCGCTGGAGGCGGAACCTTCAGCGGGAGCAGATGGTCAGACTCAATCACAGCGATGCCCAGCAGACAATCTTTGTGGCACTTGTTTTTGGAGGCTCAACACAGGCTTTGTAGCAGTGACAGTTGTCATCCGGCTGACTTTCTTCCGTCTCTCCGTCCTCAACTCTTCAGAGGGGCCTTCTACTATCAGGATGGATTCTCTTTGGGCCCAGGGGCATCATTTGGGGGATTGCCAGAGTCGCAGCCACAACCCCTGTGGTGTCCCTTGCTATCCCTGCAGTCTCCCTTGATACCCCTGTATTACAAAAAAAAAGAAAACACATCTTTTATTTAATGGAAGGACCTGGGTACTGGGGTAGGGGGGGGGGCACCACACCAGGTCTGTGGGCTGGGCCCAGCCCACTGCTCACCCATTAGGGTGAAGGTTGGGCCGGGGCTTGCAGCACGAGAAAGATGCGCTCAGTAGGGTGAGCTGACCATGACATGTGGCACATGTTGCTTACCATGTTCAGCTCTAACCCCTTCTCCTCTGGAATCTTTGCGGCTCGTATACAGGAAACCATTAAGCTCTCCCAGTTTCCTGGCTCCTCTTTGTGAGCAGCACGTAGGAGCCGAGGGTGGCCTGGAGTCAGACCTAAGCTGGAAAAGCAGGTAAGAAGGCTTTTAAAAAAAGTAAGTGTGATGTGTATTTTGCATGTGTGAAGTGTGTGTCAGATGTATGTATGTGCTATGGGTCTGTGAGTGGTGTTTGAATTAGAAATAATATGGTAGTGTGTGTGTTTAAATGTTCTGGTTGGGTGTGTGCCTGTGGGAAATGCAGCAAGAGTTCATGTAAGAGTCAGTGTATGAGGGAGTGACTGGTGGTTGCATGGATAGGAATGTGATGGTGTGTTTGAATGTCCTGGGTGGAAACAAGGGTTTAGACCCTCTGAAGGTCGTGTGCCATCACATTCCGTGATGTCAGTTGGGGGCGGGGGTCACATGACAACACTTCCTGTGATGTCATCAAAGGTCAAGGGCAGTGTGATGTCTTTTCCGCTACCCTTGGCATTTTGGTGAAATGACTCCCCTGTTTAGGCCAAGACAGATTACCACAATTTTGCAGCCGGAACCATGGTTGAAGAGAAGATGCACTGCAGCAGTGCCTGAGGTCACAAGGTATTTGCTGTTTACAGGCCTGGAAGGTCGCAGAACTTCATGGGATGGCTCTGTTAGGTAGAATTCTCAGAAATGTGCCAATTCCCTCTACCTTAGAGGCACCCAGCAACTTTGCTGGATTTTTTAGGACTTGATTTTTTTTAACCTGGAGAGAGTGACACCCTTTTTCCCACTCTCTCATGTATTTTAATGTGATTTCTGAACTCTGTGTTTCTTTTGGTTGTGGAGACTGAAAAACGCCATAGGCATCATATTTTACATTGTGGCACACAGTACCTTTAGTGCAGTGACGCAGGGAAATCTCCCCAAGGTTTAAATATCTTCTCTGGGATAAGCTATTGTTTCCCAGAGCAGTAAAGTGAAATTGACTTTACTTACCTTTGTACCTTTCTAGACCCAGCACACACCATTTTGCAATAGGGTGCTTGAGGGGTTACTTAGTAGTATCCCCTTTGTCTAGCTTCTCATGTAACAATTCTATGTTACCCTTTCCTCACTGAATGGCTGGTGGCAGTGGTTTTGTTTTGACTACTGTGGTGCATTTACTGCGAGCTGCGTTTGCCATTGTCAAAATGGTCCGGTCTTCTTTTTTTGCCATTTCTTTGTGGAAAGGTCCTTCTTGAGATTTTCTCTCTTGCCAAACCAGGTTTGGTCCCTTTGTTAGTTTTGTCTTTGGCGGGATTCACGACTGAAGCCCGCCTCTGGCTCCATGGTCCCTAGGGCAGGCAGGAATTGAGGGAGGTGCCCGAAACTCCCTGTGCTTAATCTCCTAGAAGACCCAAATGCACTCTGTGATGATTGGCTGGCTGACTTTCTGGCAAGGACAGCCACCCTGCTGGGTGACTGACAGCTCGGCTGGAATGAAAGCGAGAGAACTGTATAAAAGGCAAGTCTTTTGGCTTGGAAGGGCAGAGTCGACCACTGGACGAAGGAACCGAAGAAGAACTTGAAGAGGACGCCTGCTGCAACTCCTGGACCATTGGTTTGCCCAGTGAAGCCCTGCTGCAGTGCCGAAATGCCAAGTTCGCATCAACAGAGAAGCCCCTGCCAGGACGACTTCTCCCCTTGAGTTGGCGGGACCAATCAAGTCCAAAGTAAGCCACCTGGACATCCATCTCGGAGCTGGTTGAATTTACACAGTTGCTGCTGGAAACCGTAGAGCCAGGGAGAGGAACACCAGTTTGTGTGCATTGCTTTTAAGTTGGCCAAGAGCTCCAGGAAGATCCTCCGGACTCCCAGGAAGCAGGACTGACCGAGCTGGAGTCCCCTCAACAAAGTGCAGGACCCCAGAAGCAAGGTAAGTCCATCTCGACAGCCAGGAACCGCGGTGTTGCTATTTGCGGTAGATGCGAGGAGTTGAAGCACTGAGCAGCCACTGAAAGTGAAGTTTGTCGGTTGCAGGTTTTGACCGTCCCAGTGCAGTGCACGAGTCCCCCGACATCCTCCTTCTTGTCCCCACGACTGAGGCCCAGGAACAGTGAGATCTGCAGAGCTGCACAGCAACAGGAGTCATCTGCTGCTTCTTTTTCTTCACTTTAAAGGTACTGTACAAAGTCTAAGAGAACATACCTCTTGCTGTAGAGTTGCTTGCATCTTCTACTACTCACAAGTCTAACAGCTTGTGGCCCTACATTGATTCGTCTTTTTCTTCAAAGACTTCTGAAACATTGTGCAAATACCTTTTCTACTTATCTTCAAAGAAGTGCTTCAGCCCATATAGACTCTAGCCTCTTGACTTCGCCTGTTTTAACTGAATGACTCTTACTGGGGGATCTGAAAGTGTTTGCCTGCTTAGGAAATATTTGTGGTATCTTGTTTGCTTTTATTATCTTTTCCCTTTTGACTTGCTCTTAACTAGTTCTGAATGCCAACAGTAATACATGAATGTCAACAGCACCCTAGCAGTTGAAGTCACCGGTGGGTATAGGTCTCTGCTGTATGCCATCCCAAATAGTTATTTACTGATTCTGAACTTAAGAGAGTGTATAATTTTGAAGTATATTTGTGTGGTGTTTTACAGTGCTCCCTTCTGAAGAAGGCTTACATTAATTGACTGGTAAATACATTAATTGTTTTATCAAGAAACCCTGTGTGTAAGTGTTTGCTTAAATACCTGTCACTGTGAACCTATGTATAACTCCCCTACAGCTCACATTGACCCCTCTTGAGATACGCATGGCTACTCGAACACACTACCAACCTGTGTAGTACAGACTTATACCAAAGGTTGGGTTACTACTGCCAAGAGGTCGGGGTTGTTGTAGTGCACCCTAAGGTTACTGCATACAATCTTGCTTAACAGGCTCAAACTGCATATGGTATCGAGATTGGTCAGGCCCACCAATCCAAGGGAGGAGTTGTCCAGTCTGGATCTTCCCTGTTGCACAGAAGATGGGGCTGGAGCAGCAGCTGTCACTCAGTCAGCTTGGCGGTCGCTGGAGATAGCTGTACATGTCCTCTTTTTTCTTCTTCAGAATAGATCTTCCAGTGGTCGACTCTGGCTTAAGCATCAAGACACTCATCTTTTATGTAGGAACCCAGTCAATCAACATACATGCAACATTCAAACTTTGGGTGGAGGAGACAGTCAAGCACCCAGTCAGAACTTGATCTAAGCAGACATACTGGAGGACAAAGACCTGAGGCGTTTCAGGTTGTCCTCACACTGGCGCCTCCAGGTGGGCTTCCCAATGGGAGCCAGTCGAAGACTAAGGAGTGGACAGGACTTCCCCTATCCCCGATTTAGCAAAGGAAGGCTCAAGAAAGGGCAAGCCATCGTGAATTGGCAAAAAAACGCACCATTTTAGGTCAATGGTAATCCGTGTATCCTTTTATCACAGCTGCGATACCAACCTGCGTGTAAAACTCACAAACGTTGGTAGAAAATATCCAATGCCACCTGCCACTCGGATAGACCTGCCAGTGTAACTCGAAAGTTACAGTAGAAGTGCTAAAAGGGATACAATGTTCTCCTCTGCACTCCGCACAAAAGAAAAGCCTAGGTAGGATAAAAAAGATCCCCCTATCCTGGTAACAGAATGTTATCACAGGAATATAAAAGAAAACCGAGTAGGGAAGCAGAAGGAGCTCCCAGCACCACTGCACAGCAGATGCTGTGTGCTGCAATAGTAACATACAGATGCCTCAAAAAGATGGAGGAAAACAAGACTTCATCTCGGGTAACCAAAAAGGGTTCCCAAGTCACAGAAAAAGAATCAATGAATGAGTGAGTGAGGAAAAAAGGTTCCCACTCGCTCAGTCAGATAAAAAACCCAAAGTCCCAACTGAAGTGCTCAGGGACTCACTAAGTGGGGAGAATTTCAAACAAGATGGAAATTCTACCTAACAGTACTTTCACGCGTATACAAACATTTGTCTACCTTTCTTTGTTGTCTTCATTACTTGCACTCTTCTACTTCGTTAGGTGCAAATATCAGCAACATGGTGTACAGCATCAATGAAATTGTATATTAACATGAAACGGTTGACCGCACAAGTACTTAAAGTAATATCAAAACATTCATTCTAAAAAACAATAATCTTCCAACCTGGCTGTGCACCCATAATGAAGACTGGTAAACTCCAATTTAAATGTTGACACCTTTTTGTTTTTATGGCAGATTACACCTGATATAGTTTGGCAGCTTCAAAATGTAATGTGAACAGCAACATTCTACATGCGGCTGTGCTCTGCATCCTTTTCCTTAATCAGTGACGTTTTTACTGGATATGTTCTGTAATTCTGCCTCATTGTTTCAAGTTGTAGCTGGTTGTACACTCACATTATCCTTACATTTACCTTTACACCAAATATTTAGAATTTCGGTTTTAAAGTCTTAATGGTTGTTAACTTGAATTACAAAAGTACTGTTTTCATATTTAAATAACATTGTAATAGTTTATATTGTTGAAGTGAAGAAATGTTAGCAATTTGATTGTCCAATGTTTTAGGCTCCTCGTGTACCTGTTCAAGCCTTGCCCATGGTCGTCCCCCCTCAGGAGCCTGACAAACCCCCTGCCAATGTCTCTGCAACACTTCCCATCCGAAACAAAGGTCAGTGGTAGATTATTT
Organism: Ambystoma mexicanum; assembly: GCF_040938575.1. Lineage (NCBI taxonomy): Eukaryota > Metazoa > Chordata > Amphibia > Caudata > Ambystomatidae > Ambystoma > Ambystoma mexicanum. The sequence continues at coordinate 303,821,821 of NC_090937.1, forward strand.
GGAATATTTGTTTGAATATCCATTGGACAGGCAAGTTGACCACGCTTTTGAGTGATAATGTATTTGGCTTTTCCAAGAACTAACACTATCCGAGAAATGACAAATACCTACAACTTTTTAGGTTCCCAGTTGTTTCAAATGAATCCATAAAATATAGCAGTTATATCTATATTTTTTTAATAATTTGTGTTTTGTTCCAGGTTCTTAGAGTGCCATATTCAGTCAGTCACTTTGTATTCCTGTTTCTCCATAATCTGAAAAATGTAATCAAAAAGACAATTTAGGTTATATACGAGTGAGATTCAAGAACATTTAACCTTTTAGATCTTGGATGGAATTTTCTGCTTTGTGGCTGTGTTTTGTAGGATAGCGAAGCTGCAAAGCATAATTTTTATTTTTCAACCTTATTTATTCAGGTGTTTAAAAAAAACCGAAAATTACGAACGATGGTAGCATTTGTTACAAAAACTTCCTTCTACACTGCATCAATTTAGAAAAGGGGGCATTGCGTAGGGCTTCTATTTCTCCTATCAATTTGTATTACTCTGTCATGCGTGAACTTGAGTCCATGCTGCTCAGTGGCGGTCACACATAGGTAATTAATAGGTCCTCTTATTCAGTGTGTTTTACTTGAATTTTACCATGCCTATATTTTTAGTTTGTTTACCATTTCTGAAGCCACCTCGATAAAGCTCCATGAACGCATTATATGAGGTCCTTCAGTGTAACATCAAAGGTTTGAAGTCTCAGATGTCCTTTTTGCCATTGTGTCCCCTTTTTTTAAATTACAAAATAAAATTTTATTTGTCAATCCATTTAATTAATTTTCATTTTTTAAAATGTTTTTTTGTACACAGTGCACATTTGTCTGCTTCACGAAGTGTTCCCTTCACCTGGCATTTGTTTGTTACTGCTATAACATGGTGGGGGAGCCAGGCCTTAATTGAACACCTCAATGCAAAATCTAAAAGATTACTCCCGGCAAGTGTTTGCTTGGGACCGTCATTCCAAGTTGTTAGGGAGATACTCCAACCACAGCCCATCACTGCTTATTTGTCGATATTGACCTGAAGAGCAGTCGGCCTACCTTTGCATCAAGCTGATAACCAGGTGTCTACCTGTTTCAAAGTCTGTGCATAAGATATAGGTCCTATTATGCAGATGTTTATTTGCTGGCCAACCAAAATGTTTTTGCACTTTGATATTTGCAAGAGTTTCAAAGGTCACTTTTTCCTTTCTTGAAACTGGACACCTTTTTACTTCTCGTGTATTCACACAAATTGTCATTTTCCCTTGAGCTCTATGCTGTTGATTTCTTTTTCTCTTTCTAATTTTGAGACACCACATCTTTGAGTCTCTTCTTTCTGCGGGTGTGCTTTATCCTCTTTGCATGCTAGCATTAAGACCACTAACACCATTTCTTTGTGCAGCCAGTTGAACTAGTGGCACCTAAAATAACAATGTTAAATATTGCTTACAAAAGCTGTACATTCATACCCAGGGCTCAGAATATCAATTGCATTTTTTTTCTTCAATGGCTTTATTTGGTTTGTCACCCCAAACAGTGCAACTTACATTGCGCATTGGACTGAAAAACATTTTATAATGAACTATCATGCTCAAATTGTATGCATACTAAAGGTGCTTAGTTGGAAGTGGATATTTGCTAACCCACTTCATGGACACAAATTAGGTTGTTTTCGCCTTCCACTCAACAAAAACATTAAATTAAGTATGTCAAACATATTCTTGAGCTCTGGTGTATTACACAACTTTTATGTCCCCCTGAATAAAAGGTTGAAGATCTGGTTTGTCCCAAGAGTAGCACTGTCATCTTCATTTTCTCATGGGTGCCACATGATTGTTGAAGCTTTACTCTCCTCGGCAGTAGTTCTATGTAATGCAGTGCTTTTTGTTCTGAGGGGGTTTCTTTTTCACACAGCTGCTTCTAAACAGAAGTCCAGCAGCCACGTGCCAGCAGCCACCCAGGATGCACAAGGGTACATCAGCAACCAGTCTCCCGAGAGCATTGTGGAAGAGGCACAGGGAAAGCTGACAGAGCTGGAACAGAGGATAAAGGAAGCCATAGAAAAGAATGCGCAGTTGCAATCCTTGGAACTGGCACATGCTGACCAGCTCACAAAGGAAAAGATAGAGGAGCTAAACAAAACCAGAGAGGAGCAGATACAGAAAAAACAAAAGATATTGGAGGAACTTCAGAAAGTTGAGCGGGAGTTGCAGTTAAAAACACAGCAGCAGCTAAAAAAGCAATACTTGGAAGTCAAAGCTCAAAGAATTCAGCTTCAACAGCAGCAGCATCAACAATCATGCCAGCACCCTGGACTTCCTGTAGTGGGTGAACAGGTAACTGAGGCAGACTATGAACATTTACAAGTGGACCCCATTTTGCTCAAAGATGATGCAGAGCATAGTGCCTCCCAGTTGGGATTCACACCAATCCACCCTCTGGCAATGCCTCAAGCGTTGCCTCTGGCATCTGGTGCTCTGCCACCAGGGTCCATCACAGCCCTCACGGAACTGCAAGGAGTTATAGTTGGACAGCCTCTCCTTGGCCAAGAACAGCTGACGGGGCTGGGGCCAGGAATTCTGCCAGAAACACAAGAAGGTTTGATGGTAGCGAGTCCTGCTCAGACCCTCACTGACACGCTGGATGACATCATGGCAGGTGGGTTTCTTTTGTTATGGGCAGGTATTACATATATCATGGAATATGCATTTTTGGAGGGAGTGACCAAATACACTTTACTTTTAACGTGATCCTGGTTTTTGGTCTATTGCTTAGAATTAAGTTTGACATTTTATATGCCTTTGTGTCTTGGGTATGGACATAAATGAACATTAAATTTTGTTTTCCAAAAGTCCTCAACATTTGCGATGTTGCCGACACTGCATGGGGAGCAATTAAAATGTATAAATGACTGTTGAAATCTATTGGGAAATCCGCCATACTTAATGTTCTTGAGGTCCGTAACATTTTTTGAGTCTTTGCAAATGAAAAATAAATGGTGATCTTAATTATATATAAGTCAGACCCTAATTAATGCATGTATAATTTTTGAGATCCTTATTCAGTTTAACCCTGCCAGTACCTGGCATATACTTAATACATATGCTGTTTAGCAATAAGAATGAAAATGTTTTATTTTGCTGAATCTATAGTCATGGTTTTAGTAGTGCAGACTGGTAAGTAAGAAATGACTAGTGCATTTAAAATACCTTTCTCAAGCCTTTGTGATAGACCACTTCAAAAGTGTAATTGCTGTATTTAGACTTCAGCAATCTGCAAGTGGTTTACTTAAATGGCAGAGGATGTACGTTGGGCTACTTTGCCCCAATGTATATCTAGTGTCTTTATTGATGGTGTAAGTTAACAAGAATATCTCACTTTATATCAGTCTGATAGTATCCCTTCACCTAAATTCAGTCTAATTTCGGTATCACTGATGTAAAATCTGTGATTTGAGTGTTTTTGAAATACAAATGTCTTGTGTTGCGTAAAAGTCAACATTACCAGACTGAATTTAAATGTACTTCATGCGATTCTAGAGTGTTTTACTTGGAACACAGAAGTAGTACTGGTTTTGATAACACGCTTACATTTTACTGCATGGAATTGGTAGTTTCAAAAGCAATAGTTGGCTGTGCTGGAGAGACAGTTAAACTTTTGAATTTCAGTAAGTATACAGAACAGGATGAAGTATTTGGTCTTGTGAAGAGGACACTTTGATTTCATGTAGTTTATACTGAAGGGAATACTTCTCCCAGTGCCTTTCGATGACTCTGTTGGTTGACTTAAAATGTTTGGTATAAAATACAGCCAGCAAAAATGTATTAGTGGAGCAGGCATACATTTTATGAGCCTCCATTGATCAACTGTGCAGGCAGAATTGCTGCACCAAAGCATATGAAAACAAGGATTGAACCTGCAGGACAGTTCACAGGTAACCTAGCCAACTTCTTTATTAGCCATTCTAGTGTTTTTTCTATGGTGATCTGTCACTGAGAAAAAGTATACTATGAACGGTTTGTTTCACAATCAGGCTGTTTCCAGGCAATCATTTTACTTTTGTAAACTGCGTTTTCATCTGCTGAATTAAACGATTGCAGTCCCAAAAAGATAGACTTGGGGTTTCTGGTTCTATGCAGTGAAAAGCCAAATATGCATATTTCTGTTGCACTACATTTTCTTGAGCAAATCCAGTTTTAAAAAGTTGAACAAATAAAAGGAACATGATTGTGCTTTTCCAATGACTTAAGTCCACTATTATAACACATGAATCCTCTCACAGGTACTATTTCTGTGCATGTTACTAATAAGTCATTGTACCACAACATCTTGCCTTGCTTGCCAAGTATACAATAGCATGTCTTAAGAGATTCCCTGCTCAGAAATGTTCCACTACACTGTACAACCGATTGAGTGGAATGCAAGGTTTGAGTGGAATGCGAGGTTGGGCAGCACAGTATATGAGCCAGTTCTGATTCCTGAGGTGCCCTCTCGTGGTTTGGATTTTGGGCTCATTTTCATGCCATGGAGTCAAGCCTATAAGAGAGGTGGTGGCGTCCATGCCCTAGACATGCTTATTTAAGTTTTTGGCGACTTATTGGCTGAACTCCTGAGTTACTCCTCTTAGCTTTTAGGTGGATGTTAGAGGAGTTTTCCTAAAGTCCACTTGAGGTAATACTTCATAAAACTATCCCTTGGCATACGGGTCCCCAACTCTTAGTATAAGTATGTGCTACTCAAGGGCTCAGCGCATAGCCATTCCCACATCTGGTAGGCCGTCCAGACTAGCCTACACCAACATGATCACTAAGCCCATTACACGCAGAGTGCGTGCAGGGGGCTCCAGCTTCCCAGCCATTGCGGCTACCCATTGGAACGCCTTACCCGTGCACATCAGGGGAATTGACTCACACCTAGCATTCCGCAAAGCCATCAAAACAAGTTTATTTGCCTAAATGCTTCTGTCAACTCCTCAGCCTTTTACTCTGTACACTACTGTAACCAAATAACTGTACGTTGTAAACCTGTACATATGCTGTAACCAAGTAACTACCATCTGAATTTGATCTTGCCTGCTTACATCTTCTTGTAAAAAGCGCCTCAATGCCCTCGGGCTGCAGTGCGCTATACAAATGTAAAAAAATAAAAATAAAAAAGGGACCTTGGTAGAGTAGTAGAGTGCTAGAGCAGTCACGCTTATTATAGGAGTAAGTTGTGAGCTGTAGACAAGTACACTGAACCTAGTAAATACAATACTCCAAGGAAACACTTACACATAAAAAGTTATATATTAAAATATACATGTATTATATATACATGCGGAAGGTAGATAAATACTCAGGTCACTTGACTGACACACATAGTATTCTTAATACTTTTCAAAGGCCATTGCTTCAATGGTAGCTGCTTAGTTGTTATAGGGCTTCACACTAATGACAGTTCGACTGTATTATCGGTACTACCACGCTCACGTTAAGACAAAGATATGCAGTAATTATATTTAGTTAGCAAAACCACATAAGATAAAGTATTTTAGGAAGGAAAAGGGATGGTTAATCACACAGCAGCAGAGCTTAACGTTCTTGAGACACTTTTCGGACAAACTAACGCTTTAAAAGTCCAATCCCTAACTATACGAATGTCAGTGTAGGAGTGGATTCAAAGTCTTAAGCAGCAGCATACTTTGTCTCTAGGATAAGATACTTGGCAATTCAACAGAACGAGGGGGACCCTGCAAAACCTCTCCCTTAAGTAACACAAGCCGGCTGCTTGGGTCAGAGGTATAGTGGACACCCTGGACAGGCCTTCACGCCCTCCAGTCACTCTGGAGCGACTTCTCGGTTCAAGGTAAGTTATACAATTCACCCCACAGTACCTTAGAAGAAAAGCTTGTAACTGGATTCTCCTTTGTGCAGCAGCGAAAGACCCGGTCTCCTGAATCCTCGGTCTGGTGACAAAAGGAAGGGCTCTGAATGGGATGTCTCGTTAGCAGTCTCAAGAGAAGACCCTTGTCGTGGATTACTTCGGTCTCCTTGGTCAGTGTGCGGTTATGGCGCCTTTTTCTCAGCACCAACAAAGGACGTTTTTCGCCCGGTCAATCTTCAATTCTGAGGTACTGCGTTCAGGTGAGGGGACTTAGCCGAGTTGGATCGTGCCTCTGCAGGTTCACCTGGAGCTCAGCAAAAACATGGACGAATTCGGCCTCACAAAGTCATTGGACTGCAAATAGTTCAGAGGTCTTCTGGTATTTGTGGTCTGTAGCTCTGGAAAGGCACAGCACCTCGGCAGATGGCTCATTTGTAGTTTGTCTCCGGGCTGGTTTGTCCCACCACCCAAAGGGATGGAGTCCTCTTTGAAGCTCATCTTGTGAGTAGAAAACAGGGTCAGGACAGCAGTGGTCGCTTCACGGTGATAGGAAGGGTCTGCAAGCGTCTCTGGTAGTCTTCAGTTTAAGTGACTTCCCATTCACCTCAGGAACCTCACCTTTTATTCTTTTTTACCACACCCTCTGCAAATTCTCTCAGATTTTACAGAAGGGGCAGCCCCCCCAGTGGGAACTGGTTCCATTCAGGCAGTCTGGCAGACATAGGGCAGGCAAGTGAATAATTCCTCCCTGACTGCCCAGACACACTGGAGCCTAGGCAGGGACACCTGAGGGCTCCCGCCAAAGGCAAAAAACACCCACAACCCCCCCCCCCCCCCAGAATGCTAGAAGAAGGGCTAGCAAAGAACAATCGCAATAGAAATGGCAAAAAAAGAAAGGAGCCACCATGTTAGAACATAGGTGACCCTATTGTGCACAACCAAGACTGTGACTACTCTGTGTTAAGTATTAACACAATAATGGGTCTAACACGTCCACTGTCACCTGCCATAACTATAGGGTTGTTTATGTGACTTAAAAGTCACAGGAGCAGAGAGAAGGGGGATACTAGGTATCCCCTTAGCACTCCACAGAAGGTGCTGTGTGCTAATCTCCCATAGCATGACGTTTAGTAAGGATGCAAAGTTTCCCCCTATGCTTAACTACTCTAGTAAGAATAATGAAAGAATCTCAAAGGAGTACCCCAAGGGTTCCCAGCAACACTGCCCTTAAGGAGCTATGTGCTGGAAAAGTTAAACACATATGCCTTTAAAGGGATATGGAGGAAGCAGACTCCACAGTAAAGGTAAAACACAGAGAACCGAGTTCCAAAAGTCAGTGCAAATATGAATGAATGAGGGGGGAAAGACTCCCCTCATTCAGGATTGAAAGAAAAAAGGTCCAGAAGTCAAGCAAAAGGTGCTGGGGGACTCACTAGGAGAGGGGGGGTGAAGCATAAAAATGATAGATCTCCCTAACAGTGGCCAATCAATTCCAGCTATGGCCTATTGTCCTGGCCCCCAATCTCAGTAAAGGGGACACAATGGGTGTTATTTACTTGATATATCCCTGAAACCTTACCTGTGATCTGGTCATATAATTGTCTGGTACATTTCATATTTCCACATCCATCTTTACCATAACCAACCTGAGATTTAAAATCTTGCTGTCAGAAATTGTATGCCACCCTTTGGTAGATCTCGTATTTCAGGGTTTGTAAATCTGTCCATCCTTAAGTCGATCGGTGAGAGGTTATCTCACCTGCTTAATATTATACCCCTTACAGCATCCTCTGCATAGTAAACCCATGGTTTAATTGTTCTCACATAGTTAAAACATGCTTAAGAGGGCAGAGCACAGATGGTTTAAACATCCAAGTCTGGAAACAGATCTGCTGAATACCCCTTGCTGAAATCCTATAGAAAGCTAGCGTGATGCAAATAAATACTTCTGGGGATCATGGATTCAAAATACAGCTAATTGCAGCTTGATTAAATTGGTCTCGAGCATCCACCATCTCGCCACCTCCTCTGTGAAACGCGAAGTCATTTATTTCAATGAGCCTGGTCACCATATTTTATCTTCTTTCTCACTTTTTCCCCTTCAAGTTGTTTAATTGAAATCTCGATGGACAGCTTAAATGTAACATCTATTAATCAAGTGTCAACAGTGGTGCATCGAAATGTCATTTTCTGCATATATCAAACACAAGACCACCCCCCAAAGGCAGAAATCACACAAGTGAGAATAGTGTTATCACAGTGGACACCATGCAAAATTGACAAACTCTCCTCTTCCCCTGTGAGAGCAAGACCTTCAACATTAGAGGAACAGCAGCCCATTCCTGCAGATGCTACCCCACTAACATGATTAAAGCAGGGATAGGTGCCCCATGAGTTGCGACTGAAAAAGCATGTCCTCTCTTTCCTGAGTAAAGTCCAGAAAAGAGGACCAGGTTTGCGAAAACATTGCCGTTGGATCTGATATGAATGTTGATAATGTATCCATCCCTCCAATTTCCCATATTTACATCTATCAGTACGATATGCCTGGGCCTTCTGGGGACTTCCAGAAACAAGCCCAGTTTATTCTTGCAGTCGTCAGGTGTGAGACCAGGTCCGCTCTACGGCCCGACTATGGGAAAGTGCTGTCTTTGGGAACATCCCCCAAGAGCAAGGTCAGCGGGCACATTGGATGCAGGTTGTCCAGGATGTCTTTAGTTTTCGAGCAAATCTCCTGCCAGTAGGTCTGCATAATTGGTCAGTGCCACCATATGTGAGCTAAGTCCCCTAGTTGACCACATCCATGTCATCAGCGATCGGAGTACATGTTAGGCAAGATTGCATGCAGTAACCCTGTGGGAGAATACACCAACCTTGTCTTCTTGGCACTAGGTAACCCAACCTTTTGGTAAAGGCCTGCACTATAAAAGTTGGTAGAGTGACTGAGCAGCCAGGCTTATCTCAAGAAGGGTCAATGTGAGCTGTAGGGTTGTAACATAGAGATTCACAGTGACAGGTATTCAAATAACACCTCTACTCAAGGTTTCTTATTAAAATAATTATTTATTAATTTAACCGGTTGATTTCAAATAAGCCTTCTTTAGAATGGGCATTTGGCAACAATAAAATACACTTCAACAATACACTCCTGTAAAAATAATCCCTGTTGGGCCACAAGCTGGGAGGCTTGTGAAAAGCAAAGCTGGAAGCAACTCTGCAAAGGGCATTAAATGCAAGTCTCCCGTGAGAAGAAGCAAGCTACACACAACAAGAGGTAAGTACCCCTAGTTACACAATACCTTGAGTCTGAAGGAAAGGGTCCAGCTGGCTTCTGTTCCTGTTGTAGTCCTGCAGATCCTGTTGTTCGTTGGCCTCAGTCGTGGGGACAAGAGGGAGGGAGGACGTCTGGGGACATCTGCACTACGGTTTGAAGGTTGTCTGCGGCAATGGACTTACTCCAGATCAGCTGCACTTCATGGTTTCAGCTACTTGCAAATAGCACCAAGGCGGTTCTTGGACACCTTCTGGAGTCCTCTTGTTTCTGGGGTCCAGCACTCTGTTGAGGTGGCTCAGGCTTGGGTAGTTCTGCTTCGAGGGAGTCCTTAGGATCTTTCTGGTGCATAGGTCTAGCTTAAAAATGATGCTTTCAATTCTGGTGTTCCTGTCCCCTGGCACTCGGTTCCAGTAGCAGCAAAGAAGTATAGCCTGCAGGGAGAGGGGTTCCAGTCAAATTCGTCTTGGGGTCAGTTGGTTCCACCAACCCAAGGGAAGTACTAGTGAGTTCCGGGCTTCTCTAGTCGATTGGAAATTTGGAGCTTCAGCACTGCTGCAGGGCTTTACCAGGAAAACCAACATTCCAGAGGGGGTGCAGAAAGCTTCTCTTCCAGTTTCATCCTTGGTTCCTTCATTTATGTATTTATTTATTTGTATTTGTTAAGTGCACAAAAACATCCCAGAGGCATTGTGGCGCTAATTACAGCAATAGAGATAACTTAGTTACACAACAGTACATACATGATTAATGAAAAAACATTGTCAATATGTATTGAACTGGCAGCGAGAGGTAGCGTGTTAGTTGAAAAGAGAGGTTTTGAGGTTTTTTCTAAAAGCTGTGAGTGAGCTTTCTTCTCTTAGCGCAGGGGGGTGTTTATTCCAAAGTGTTGGAGCTATGTAGGGGAATCCTAAGCCTCCTGCCTTGGCCCTGTTGATTCGAGGTACAATGAGTTGGTTAGAATAGCATAATCTCGTGGGTTTGGTAGAGATGGGTTTGTGAGGAGTGTCCGAGAGATAGGGTGGCGCTGTGCTGTGGAGACATTTGTGGGTTGTGGTGAGAATCTTGAAGGTAATAAGCTCTTTGACAGCGAGCCAGTGAACGGATTGTCTTGCTTGTGAGATGTTTTTTTTCGATATGCTTAAGGCTGCTCTGAGCGCGTTAGTTTGGGTGACCTGGAGTCTAAGTTTTTACACAGGTGCCTGCTAGAAGTGCGTTACAACAGTCAAGTTTAGCGCCTATTGTCGCTCTTGCTATTGAGAGGCAGTTTTCTTTGGTTAGGAAAGGTTTGATGGCGTTAATTAATTTGGAGCTTGAGGCGGAGACAATTGCGCTAACTTGTCTATTCATGGAGAGCGTTGCATCGATGTGTGCCCCCAGAGTTTTAACTGAGGATAAAACTGGGATGGTGCAATTGTCAAAGTTGATATAGAGACTGTCTAGTTTGGCAAGTGTGGACTTTTGGCCAATAAGGATCTCTGTCTTATCCCCATTAAGACATACGCCGTTAGTGGCCATCCATGTTTGAATGGTGGCGTAGATTTGATTTAGTGCTAGGGCATCTGTGTGATAAGAGCCTGTTAGAGGTAGGAGCACTTGGGTATTGTCTGCATAGTTGGTGTATGCGATCCCAAGTGCATCCAGTTTATCGAATAAAGGCTTGGTGAAAAGGTTATACAGCATGGAGGCTCTACAAGAGCCTTGTGGGACATCACATTGTAGTATTGTGAGAGCTGCATTGGAAGTATTTGAGAACACTTTCATGGCCCTCCCTTCCAGAAAGGAAGTGATCCATGCAGTGGCTTGATGGGATACGTGTGCTGAGTGAGTGAGGTGCGTGGTGAGGGTTTTATGGTCCACAAGGTCGAATGCCGCTGAAAGGTCGAGGAGGAGGAGTAGTGCGGGTTTGCCTGTGTCCATAATCTTAGTCATTTTTTTTGTTCTGGTCCATAATGGCCGTCTCTGTACTGTGGCCTTTACGGAAGCCCTACTGTCTGTTTCCTAAAATAGAATTCGTTTCGAGGTAGAGTTGGATTTGGCTGTGTGCCACTTTGTCTAATATTTTTAGAAGGAAGGGGAATGTTGTTATGGGTCTGTAGTTGTTGGGCTGTGTCGGGTCTAGGGTTGATTTATTTTTTATATTTTTTTAGGAGATGGCGAACCCATGCTTCTTTGAGGCTGTCGGGAACAGTGCCAGTTTTGAAAGAGGCATTAATGAACGCGGTGATGAGTGGGGCAAGTGGTTCAGCGCAGTCCTTTATTAACTGAGGTGGGCAGTCATCACCTTTGCAAATTGATGGTTTTAGGTGTTTCAGAATGTATGACTTCTGATTCTGAGACTTCTTTAAAAGCAAATTTGGGGACGTTGGTAGTTGGGTTGTAGAGACTTGTGAGGTCTGATTAGATTTTGGTAAAGTATTGTAGTGATCAAGGATTTTGTTTTGAAGGAGCTCTATTTTTTTGAGGAGAGCGGCCTGGACTCTGTTGCACCACGCACATCTTTGATAATCCCGTCAGTGGAGATTGGCGGAGCTGTGAGCTCCTTAAAGATGGCAAAGAGTTCTTTTGAGTGAGACTTGGAGCCTGATATTCGACAGTTGTAGACTTTTGATTTGGCATTGAAAATAGCAATTTTGTATTTTTTGGCGATTTCTTTGAATAGATCTTTGGTAATGTCACAGGGGTTCGTTTGCCAGTTTTTTTGTGCTTGGCGTTTGTTATTGCGTATTGCTAGGAGGTCATCAGTGAACCATGAGTTCGAGTGGAAGGACTTTTTTGCTTTTACTTCTAAGGGAGCAGTAGTGTTCATAGCGTTGGTGAGTGTGACCTTGAAGATGTCTGCTAAGATGTTGGGGTCTTGTGTGAATGACGGGGCTAGGCATGGTGTATTGAGAATGGGCCGTATGTTCAGTGCTGTTAATTTTTTTGAGCTTTTAGCTAAGGTTGCCGGTTTGTTTGAGGTGGTTTTTGTAGTGGGAGTTGTGGGGATAGTGAATTGTATGCAGCTATGATCTGTCCATGCGAGGAAGGTGTTGGACGTGATGCAGGAGTTAGTTATGGTCGAGCAGCCAATCCAGGATTCTGCCTTTAGAGTGGGTAGGGGACTTGATTTTTTGTGTGAAGTCTAAATTAGAGAGGTCCTTAAGGAAAGAAATTGCTGTTTTGTCATTAGAATCGTTGTAGCCTAGATTGAGATCACCAAGGAGTATGGTTTTGGTGGATTGTTTTAAGTTGTTGCTGAGAAGGTGAGCTATTTGCCCTTGAAAATCTGCTGGAGGTCCAGGGGGTCGGTAAGTGACGTGAATGTTAATAGTATTGTTGTGAGAGAGTTCCAGTTTGGCCGATAGGATGTCGGCATTACCTGCACATGTGTGAGGAATAGTTCTGACTTGATGGATTTCTTTGAAGATGAGAGCGACCCCCGCTCCCGTTTTGTTAAGTCTATCTTGCCTGAGTATGGAGTAACCTTTGGGTATGGCTAAGGTCAAGGAGTGGCCTGATGCATCATGTAGCCAGGTCTCGGAGATGGCTAATATGTCTAAGTCTAGACTGGTGATGAGATCATTTATTTCAATGGCATGGGCCGCGAGCGAGTGTTGAGCAGCGCGCATTTAAGGAGTGGTGCCGTGTGGTTTCTATTTGAACGTAGCTTTTTTGTTTTTCCAGGCTTAAAGTTGAGTGGTTTAGGTGATTTGGGAGAGGGTGTAGTCTTATGTGTTTGGGTGGTGTGTAGGCTGTTTGGCTGGGAGTTGTATTTGTCCGCTATGCGGGAACCTAGTCTAAGATTTCTGTGAGATGTGGATGTTGGGCGGTTGGGGAGGATTGTGGGGAGAGTGCGCGTCCTTAGTCTACTTGATCTTGAGCTGCAGTCAAGTAAGTAGGTGGGAGGAGGCAGGTTGTGAGTATTGGACTTGTTGTGGGTAGTGGTCATGATGCAAGCGTTTTGTAGGCTGGATGGTGGAATCCCAACACATAGCACTGATGCAAGTAGGGTGCACATGAGAACGAGACTGTTTATCGAGTGGAGGTGTATTAGTAACTTAGTGAGTCAGGGTATGCTAGGCTAAAAATGGCTTCCAACAGTGGTGGCTCTGTAGCTGCGGTGCTAGTCCCCTATACAGTATCAAAACAGTAATACGTTCGGTAGCTACGGCATATAAACACTGGAAGAAAACAAGTGTGTGCGTTCTAATAAGAGAGTTGGTGTAAATACAGGATACAGTGGCATTAACAGCATCAAGAGGCAGTATACTGTTGCGAGGGGGCATATAATCTGGACCAGTTAATAAAGATTACATTTAGCTGCACTATGGACGTTTCTATGGGAGCAGTACATTAGTCTTTTGGTGCAGTGCGTTTACTCGCAGCAGGTTAGCGTCTCTTATCACGTTGGTGGAGAGTGATGGCCCAGTGGCTCCAACGGTGAACAGACGGCAAACAGGAAGTTGGCCTTTTTCCTAGGGCTTTCTTCCGTGAGGCCGGCTTCTGCCTGCCGGGGGCAGTAGAAATGATATAAGCAACGCTGTTGTTTGTTTATTTGGTAATACGCACCAAACTCTTAGGTAGCCGGGCGCAGCAGAACACAATGAATCTTATCGCTTAGTTACAGTACGTAGCACAAGTAAGTACAATGGGTGTATCAATGCATAAAATACCAAGCATAGCCTTGGTGAGTCAAGGAAACACTGACATGTATATCTATATTTCTGAGGCTTTTGGAATCTGCTTAGATCACATGCTGTGCATAGGCCGACATCTAGTGGAAGCTGCAGAGTATTACAGTTTGTTTTTCGAAACTCGAAAATGGGCGTCGACACAGGGCGTGTCAGTAATACTATCCCTAGTGTGACGTCCACTGTACCCATGATCCGTCACGCGTCTAGGACCCTCAGATTGTTTTTTTTCCACCATTCTGGGCGGAAGCATCCCACGGAGTTCCCTGGCCTTAGCCATAATTTTGCAAAATATCATATTTCCCCATTTTCTCCATCCCAACGTCGAGCACCGAAGTTCGACACTCGACGCCGGCCCGGAGAAGAAAGCAACCGTCGAGAGCTGCACGACGGACTTTGGGCTTCGGAAGGCCTCTGGCCTCCGCCCTGCAAGTAGGGAGAGTGGGGGGTGGTACATACTCTACTATATATATATATATATATATTTCTGAGGCTTGTGGAATCTGCTTAGATCACATGCTGTGCATAGGCCGACATCTAGTGGAAGCTGCAGAGTATTACAGTTTGTTTTTCGAAACTCGAAAATGGGCATCGACACAGGGCGTGCCAGTAATACTATCCCTAGTGTGACGTCCACTGTACCCATGATCCCTCACGCATCTAGGACCCTCAGATTGTATTTTTTCTGACATGAGGTAGCATGAGGAGTAGCGCAAGTACAGATTATCCAGGCAGATAGATAAGATTACAAGCATCCATGCGCCTTCTCTCAGAGGGGAGAAATGGCGGGTCGCATGTGAATCTAAGCAGATACAAGCATCAGAAATATGATTACGGTGAGTAATGTATTCTTTCTGAGGCTTGTGGAATCTGCTTAGATCACATGCTGTGCATAGATTAGCGAGCAGTGTTAGAAGAAGGAGGTGGGATGTGAGAAGGGTCATGAGCAAATAAATGTCTTAGAACCGCTTGTCCCACTTGAGTATCTGTCTTGGAATGGGTGTCAATATAGTAGTGCTGAGTAAAAGTGTGAATAGAGCTCCAGGTAGCTGCTTTGCAAATGGTGTCAAGGGTACATTTGCAACGAAAGCCAGAGTGGCCCCAATGCCTCTTGAAGAGCGGGCTCTTGGCAAGAAAGGCAGAGTCTTTTCAGAAAGGGATTAACACAGCTGGATACAGTTTATAATCCACTTAGAGATGGCACCTTTAGAGACGACATGTTTGGTACATCTTGTGAAAATCGCTGTGAATTTAACGTGTATTTTGTCACTGTGATCCCTGCTGTAAAACCAATAGTCTGGTTCCAAAAAAAAAAAGAAATTGTTGTTCCAAATGGTGCCGGTTGTCATGTGTGACTCGGGGCAAGTTGGAAACGATGGGATATGATATGGCATTTATAACTGTTAGGCAAAGTTTGTACGCAGTACCCTTTGGTACCACTACACACAACTAGGACTACAGGTGTAAGCAAAACCAACCTTTGGTATGTCTGTACTAAACAGTTTTGTGGTAGCGTTGCTGAGCAGCCAGGCCTATTTCAAGAGGGAATGTAAGCTGTAAGGATGTTTCAAAGAGGTCTATAATTACAAGTATTCAAATAGATTCTTATACTCAATGTTTCTTGGTAAAACACTTATCGATTTATTTCACAGTCAGTTAGCTTTTCCAGCTCTGCCCCGAAGAGAAGAAGGAAGGCTTCCTCTATCAACGGTGCGAGGCCAAGAGGAAGACGTTCCTCGCAGTGCCGTTGCTGGATGACATCTGGGACGAGGGACTTGCTCTCCTGAAGAACCCGTACACGACGCCTGCCAAGAGGAACCGGTACGAGAAGAAGTACCGGGTCCCCGACGCCACCCCTTCGTACCTTAAGGCACAGCCGACCCCGGATTCGGTTGTCTCAGCAGGGGCCAAGAAGAAAGCGAGGGGGGGCATCAGTTTCAACTTCCCCGCCGGACGGCGAGGGAAAGAAACTGGATGCTATGGGATGATGAGTCATCTCGTCTGCAGCGACGACGATTAAGGCTGCCAACGCCCTAGCGATTGTGGCCCGCTACGACAGGGAGTTGTGGTACACGATCGACTCCCTGTTGGACTTCCTCCTGGACGACAAGAGGGCAGAGGCCTTGGCGATCCTGCAGGAGGGTGAGGTGGTGTTGGACCACGCTAT
The DNA here is from genome assembly GCF_040938575.1 of Ambystoma mexicanum. NCBI lineage: Eukaryota > Metazoa > Chordata > Amphibia > Caudata > Ambystomatidae > Ambystoma > Ambystoma mexicanum. Next base: position 303,837,825 of record NC_090937.1, read on the forward strand.
AACGGTGACCACAGACATTGCCGACACCGGTTTCCGCCAGTTGGACAACGGTGTTTGCCTTCAAAGGCGGGGGTGGCTCAAGGTGACGGATTTCCGCCAAGACGTAAAAGCCAAAGTTTTGGACATGCCCTTTGACGGGAACAATCTGTTTGGGAAGACAGTGGATGAGTCACTTCAGGCCATCAAGACAGACACGGAGACGGCTCGGGCCTTGGGAGTTCTACAGCAACGACGACCGCCCTTTCGGAACTCAGGAGGCAAGCAAGGTGCCTCCAAGGGATTCGGCGGCGGCTCCTCGACGTACCGTCAGGCGGCCCACTCCACGTCACAGGAAGCCTACAGGGGACGAGGTAAATCAAGTGGATCTGGCCGTCATCGCCAAGGTGACCAAGGCGGCAAGGCCGCCCCCAAGCAGGATTGAACCGGCCGTCGCGTCTGGCCCCCACCGGAGCACCCCGGTGGGAGGCCGGCTGACGAAGTTAGTCAGCGTGTGGGAGTCCATCTCCACTGACCGTTGGGTGCTGGATGCCCTGGCCCACGGCACACTCTCGAATTTCTAAAGAAGTGTCCCCGCATTCCTCCCGTGGCCAGGAAGGAAAACCACGTCCCTCAACTGCTGTTAGAGGTAAAGGTGATGCTCAAAAAAGGGGCCATCGAGCTTGTCCCAAAGAGACTCCGGGGCTCCGGAGTATACTCAAGATACTTCCTCGTCAGAAAGAAGATGGGAGGATGGTGTCCCATCCTGGACCTGCGTCGACTAAACAGATACATCAAGGCACAGAAGTTCTGGATGGTCATCCTCCAGCACGTGCTGGGCCAGCTGGAGGAAGGTGACTTCCTATCGTCGTTGGATTTGGAGGATGCATACTTCCACAACCCCATACTAAAAGGACACTGAAAGTTTCTCAGGTTCGTGGTCCAGAGACGGCACTACCAGTTCATGGCCCTCCAATTCGGATTGAAGTCGGCGCCCAGGGTATTCACCAAGTGCCTAGCGCCAGTGGCGGCGCTGCTGCGCCTGCACGGGATCCAGGTCTACCCCTACCTGGACGATTGACTTCCCCAAATCCCACCTGGCTCCGTCGCAGGTCGCACTGTTTCTGGGAGCCAGGCTCGATACAGTAGCGCGATTGGCCTCGCCGTCGGAGGAAAGGACGAAAGCCATCCTGGGAAAGGTGCAGCGTCTGCTGGCCACGGACATGGCCAGGGTGAGGTCCATCAAGTCCCTTCTCGGGATGATGTCCTCATGCATCTACCCGGTGCGTCTGTGCAGGCTTTGGATGCGTCCTCTTCAGGAGTTCCTCGACGCCCGTTGGATGCAAGCGACAGGCAGCTTCGAGGACAAGATCTCGCTCAACAAGGTATTCCGCCAAGCGATTCGGTGGTGGGGCGCCCTCGCGCATCTCGCAGCGGGCATGGTCTTTCAGACCCCAGCACACCAGGTGACGGTGACGACGGATGCCTCCCTGGAGGGGTGGGGAGCGTACACCGGAGATCTTCACGCGAGAGGCCTCTGTCTCCCCAAGGAGAGGACGCTCCACATCAACATACTGGAGCTCCGAGCGGTGTTCTTGGCCCTCAGGTCGTTTCTCCCGTCCCTCAAGGGCAAGGTGGTGAGGATCTTCACCGACAACACCACCACGATGTTCTACATCCGGAAGCAGGGAGGAACAAGCTCCCCAGCCCTGTCCAAGGAAGCCCAGGATCTGTGGCACTGGGCCGTTGCCCAGGAGATGTTTCTGGTACCCTTTCATCTCGCAGGGACAAACACAATGGCCGAATCGCTCAGCAGGGAGCTGCGCTCGTGCCACAAGTGGGAACTGCGGCAGGATCAAGTGGATCGACTTAAACGATGGGGCAAACCCCAGATCGACCTGTTCGTGACGGCGACGAACTCCAAGTGCCAGAGGATCGCCAGCAGGTTTCCCCAGCCGAGGAGCATGGGCGATGCTTTCTCGTTCCCCTGGGACGGCCTGTTCCTGTATGCGTTCCCTCCGTTGCTGTTGCTACTGCGACTCGTCAACCAGCTGAAGAGGTCCCGGTGCATGATGATCCTCGTCGCACTGGCGTGGCCGAGGCAGATCTGGTTCCCGGACCTTCTGGACTTGTCAACGTCCCCTCCCATCAAGTTGTCGGCGGACGCGGACCTTTTCTCCAGAGAAGGAGGCGCCATCTTCCACCACGACCCGGCATCGCTGAACCTGCAGGCTTGGCTCCTGCAGCGCTAGAGTTTGGAGGCTACGATATACCGGCCGATTGCAGAGAGGTTCTTGCAAAGGCCAGGGCGTCCTCGACTCTCAAATGCTACGGTCATAAGTGGAAGAGGTTCTCTATCTGGTGCCGAGCACAGAAGATCAACCCCCTACGGATTACGGCCCCTCAAGTGCTGCCGTACCTGTTATCGCTGGCAAAGGCTGGGCTAGCCCATGCCTCCATTAAGATTCATCTGGCGGCGATCTCCAGATATACCAGAACCACAGGACGGACGTCCCTGTGGTCCCATCGACTGGTAAAAGAGTTTATGAAAGGACTGTTCCGGTCGTTCCCGCCGGTGAAGGCCCCGGCCCCGGCGTGGGAACTTAACGTGGTGCTGACCAGGCTCATGGGGGCCCCCATTCGAGCCGATGCACTCCGCACCGATGAAGTTTGTGTCGTGGAAGACTGCATTCCCGGTGGCCATTACCTCCGCACGACCAGTGGGAGAGATCCAGGCCCTATACTGCAAAGCACGGTACTTGACTTTCCATGCCTCGAGGGTGGTGCTTAGGACGCACCCCTCCTTTATGCCCAAGGTGCCGTCGGACTTCCATCTTAACGAGCCCCTGGTGTTACCTGTTTTCTTCCCGTCTCCTTCGTCACCGGCTGAGAGAACTTTGCACTCGCTGGATGTGGCAAGAGCGCTGAAGTTCTATGTGGACCGCACGAAGAGTTTTCGGAGGACATCACAGCTATTCGTGAACTTTGGACCTGTGAATCAAGGGAAGGCTCTATCGAAGTCTTCTATTTCCAGATGGCTCTCCGGCTGCATCATGCACTGCCACCGGTTGGCTAACCGACCGCTGCCAGGCCGTCCGAGAGCCCATTCGACCAGAGAGATCGCTGCTACTACGGCGTTCTTACCTGGTGTGCCCCTGCTGGACATCTGCAGGGCTTCTACGTGGAGGTCGACGCACACCTTCACGAGATTCTACTGCGTCGATCGGGATTCCAGGGAGGAGTCCAGGGTCGGCCAAGCAGTGCTGCGCAACCTGTTCGCTTAAGGTGAGCCTGGTGAGGAGGTAAGAGATGCTTAATGTTGAGTTTTTTGTATTGCTTAATGTTGAGCCTTTTGCCACCCCCCGTGGTTGTGCATGTGTGTACTGCTATTTACTCTTATATTCATGAGCATGTGAAACCATGCCAGACCCCATGCTGGAGAAGGAACAAGTTACTTACCTGTAACTGTTGTTCTCCAGCATGGGTCTGGCATGGATTTACATGCGAACCCTCCCGCCTACCCCTCTGCGGCTCTTCACTTGGTCATACTGCCACTTCACGTGCTACCAAATCTGAAGATGGCTGCCAGAGGCGGGGCTTAGGTAGAGGGCAGTCATTGGCTGTGGTCAGTATGACGCAGAGATCAGTGATTGGTTACTACTACGAAAGACAGATCAGAAATGAAACTGATACTGATTTTTCTTTACTGAGGATTCCCAGCCTGACGACGGGGAATATTCATGAGCATGTGAATCCATGCCAGACCCATGCTGGAGAACAACAGTTACAGGTAAGTAACTTGTTCCTTATATACACAATGCATGTAAGTAAATACTCTTTTAGACTAATACACATAGTGAATATCAACAATTCATTCTCGCAGAGGGGCGCCTATGACTTTTTTTTGATTGTTTAAGGGACTTGGGTTTAGTCCCCCCCCCCAGTTTTCCTAGGGTCATCCAGACGTGGACCCCTTAATCACTGTGCTCATAGAAGCACAGCTCCACCTCACTGATGAGGCCCAACAAGGCTGAAACACGTTTCTGGGGTTGCTGTTGGTACTCTTGTTCAGAAGAGAATTGCCATAGCATTTCGGTGCTGGACTGCCCATGTGGGCGGGACAAAAACAGATGTGCAAATGGTTATTTCCCTTTTGTGAAAGGTACAGTGAGCCATAGTGTGTCTGCGGACTATTGAGTGGGTACCTTTCCAAAGAACAGGTCATTTAGCCGTGTTCATTCTTGCAGAGGGGCGCCTAGGACTATTTTTTTTCCTAACCTGATATAGGAATTCTTGCATGTGGGTAGAAAGTTTCTTGAAGTCACAACTCTTAACTTTCTTGGGTGGCTTTTTTACTTTCCAGGGAGGATACTGTAAATAGGATAGAAAAATTATTGCATAGTGGTCTCACCAGATGCAGAGAGTAGTGCTGTTTGCACTTTTACATTTCTGGCTACTACCCAGTAGTCAGGTATATTCCCTTTATCTGTAGTGGGGTCTCAATTAAGGACAGAATAGTCAATGTTGTTCAGGGCCATCTCTAAGGCAGTGGCTTCTTTGTCCGCACGGTTGTACAACCTATTAAAGCCCCCAACGAATAGGGTTGAGCAGTTTGGCCCTTTTTATATACTATACATGGAGGTTGGAAAATCTAAGTCTGTTCTCAATCTGGTGTACTTGGGTTTTGCTGTGTGTAGTTAACCTTATAAACTGTTTATGGAACATAATTTGAGGCAAAGAACTATTGCCCTTTCTAATCAAATGATTAGGATTAACCAGAGGTAGTGTGTTTTCAATCCATCCGTGTGCATATTTTTTGGGGTAAAGTTGTACCGAAGTTATTGAATGAGACCGCGCTCTTTTATCCGGATGTCCTGAGTATAAGAGATAAGTTGGGAGGTATTATCTGGCGCAAGGCACTAAGGGTTCCCAATGCTGTTCCAATTGTGGCTATTCTGTTTGAATTGGGGCTTGAATCGATTAAAATCAGATTGAAATGGAGGCTTCTGATATTGTACAGGGGTCTGTTAAATCCCACAAGTAACACGCTGTACGAAGAGTGTAGCCGGTCTGTGATTAGTAGTGATTTGCAACATCTGAACTGGGCACATAAGAAATTGACGGTACTTGCACCATATCAGAGCAAGTTCCCGAATTGATACGATAGAGAGGACTTTTGTTGGTTCAGATGGAATTTGTGCTATACTAGGGAAGTCAGACTACAGAGATCCTTGATAAAGGAAGGTAAAACCTCATGACGATTTTGCAAGGACTCGCTCAGCTAAATTGGGATCATTGAAACATTTGCTGGTTTTCTGTGAAGCCCTGACTGTATAGCACGCCTTGTTTTTTTTTTTTATTGTGGAGGAAGTGTTTTTTTTTTATTGATGGAGATTCATTTTGGAAATATTGTTTGAGAGCGTCCTCTAGCTCAATATGTATTGCAGTGACAGGTTTTTTAAGAAGTTTGAATTTTAGTATAAAGTGAAATAAATGTGAAATGTAATCCTGTTTTAGAATTAACAGATGGGGAAGAATTTTACTGTATTTTAAATAATTTTTGTTATATTGAATTAATGTTTTAGAAATATTTGTAATTGATGATTTTCGGAAGTGTCCTGACTGGAATATATCAATTTTAATTGTTTTTTGTCTCTCTTGTAAAGGTTGAAGTTTCTTTAACCAAACATATATATTTTTTAAAGTTTTTTTTAACCTGAGATTTGTTGTGGGCCATTGCCACTACCAGCTCAAATATTGCCATTCAGTCTATCTTCAGCGTCCAGGGTGTTTACCAACCTCCTGCCAGTGTTCACTGCGAACCTTGGGAGGGACGTCATTAATGTCTTTCCCTACCTGGACTGGCTTGTCCAAGCTCGCTCCCCAGACCAGGTGTTTGCACATCTGTTCCGTACATGCAGCCAGTTGCAAAGCTTGGGCTTCTCCCTGATCTTCAAATAGTCTCCAGTTTTGCCGCAACCATCCCTTTGATTTGTCAGTGCAGTCTTAGATGCTCACTTGGGCAGAGCTTTTCCACCTGAGGATCGAGTGGTGGTAATCATCTTCCAGATGGTACAAGATTTCCAAACCCAGGAACAAATGTTCCTGCCTCAACCTTTCTGCGCTTGATGGGCCTCATGACCTCCTAGATTCTGTTTCCGAGGGCCAGACTACGAATGAAGTCACTTCTGTGGCTCCTCCATTACCAGTGGTCTTAGTTTCATGGAAACAGGTCAGACATTTTGCAGGTCTCAAGCAGTGTTTCTCGAGACCTCTGATGGTGGTCCCTGCGAGTCATTCTGTTGAAAGGCCTGTTGCTGGAGCAAGCTTTGACCCAGTTAACAGTGGTCACAGATGTATCTTTGAAAATTTGGGGCGCTCATCTGGTGGTGAGCAGACTGTAGCAGGGTTAGGGGCCCTCAGTGGGTCCACGCAATATAATCCACAATAATTCAATTTGGACAGTCCGTTATAAAAAAGATAGTTTATTTAGCCCTTTACAACACACAAAAAAATGACAGTACCAGGAAATAACTTCACACAGTACTCTTAATACAAATATACTCAATCACCAGTATGTTCACTTAATATACTTCATCAAATAACTCAGCCAAACAATGCAGGTAAGTAATGCAGATACAGTAGGGAAATGGGAACCAGTCACAGGTACAATATCCTAACTTGAGAAGTCCAAGCCCTAAGAAGAATGGGGCATTGTGGCCAAAATCCATAGGTTGCAACACACTGTGTCTCACAGGTATGAGTTCTCTATAACCAGGATCCGATGGGCTTGTGGTTTTGATAAGTTTCAAACTAATAATCTGCTCACACAATATCCGGTGCTACAAATACGCCGACGACACCCAACTAATCCTAAAACTCCTTAACTCAAAACCCGGCTGCCAGCCCAACCTCGCTTCCTGCCTCCTAGAAAATGATCACTGGATTACCTGAAACCACCTCCTTTTAATACCTACCAAAACTGAAATCATGTTGTGTGACAACACCAAACTTCTTCTGCACCCTCTACCCTGGCCATCATCCATGGGCAATCCCCCGACAACCTAAACCTCAGTAAAAAACCTTGGATGCACTCTCAACTCTAACCTAACCCTCTCGCACCAAGTCAACAAAGTCTCAGAGTCCTGCCACTACCACCTCAAAATTCTTAGGCGCATTTTTCCATACCTCTCCTTTCCCAACAGATTTGCCGCGATCCAATCAAATGTAATATCAAGACTGGACTATTCGAACTCCCTCTACCTCGGAGTCCAAGCATACCACCTGATTAAACTGCAAAGAGCACAAAATGCTGCAGCCAAACTGCTACTTGTACTTGGCGCAAGAGATCACACCTCTCCAGCTCTCAAAACTCTCCACTGGCTCCCGGTTGGATGAAGGGTGACCTTCAAAACCTTAAGCATCTCTCACCGAGTAATGCATAAAACTGGACCTCAATACCTTCAGGACAAGCTAATACCCTACCGTCCACTCCGCACTCTATGATCAAGCTCTGCCCGCCTCCTAGTGATACCAAACATCAACTCAGTCAGGTTAGGTGGATCATCATTCGCTGCCTTGGCCCCCACTCTGTGGAACTCACTTCCACCCCACATTCGACTCACCAAAGACCTCATTTATTTCCGCAAATTACTGAAAACGTGGCTCTTCCCTTAAAAATCGACTCTTAGCACAAACAGAATAAACAACCACAATAAACGGAAACCCAAGGTTGCTAAATCGAAGATAATCCAGCATAGAGACCCGATCGAACAGACAGAAAACTAAAACGACCAGTGTAAATAAGACAGATAAACTGAGTAGAACGGATGAAGTGGATGGGAACGGATAAAGTGGATGGGAACGGATAAAGTGGATGGGAACGGATGAAGTGGATGGGAACGGATCGAACACACGGAGCTGGTTGAATGAATAGAAAGTATGAAACGGATAGAACACATTAAACGGATGGGAAGGATGAAATTGGTCTACAGAATGGATGGGAGTAGATTATGTGGATGACGGGTTGAGTGGGTGAAATAATGGAAGGAGTAGTAGATCAAATGGATGAAACAGACGAAATGGATGAACAGACGAAGTGGAATGAACAGACGAGAGTAAATAAAATGGTTAGAATAGATGGTACAGATGGAGTGCTCGATCTCAAGTGCCTTACTGATCACCACTGTATCACACTACCACGCTTACTCTCTCCTGTACACCACAACTCAACTAGAACACAGCGATACTATGAGACATTCTGTATAGCTGTTCTCATACTAACACCCGGCACTTACTCCTCATCATCCTTTGCTAGCTGACACACACTGCTAGCTTAAGCGTCTTCTCAGGCCTAACGCAGCCACAAATCAGTCTGTCATCCCTCCAGAATGAACGCACATACTTGACCTCCCAACCACCACACCTACCGCTAAGAAGCAGTGTCATGCAACTGCCACACCGGCTGCACACATATCCGGTGCACCTACGCACCTTATGACTTTCTCCCTCTACTGACTTGAACTACGGTTCCCGAGGGCGTTCAACCTACCAGCGCTTTGAGATCATACCAATGATACATAAGGCGCTATATAAATGCCAAGTAACATAACATAATTAAACATTCAATAACATTTTATCCAAGAATATGTTAGTTCTCTCCTTTCTTCCAGACCCAAGGCTAGCCCCGGGGCAGGATACTCTACCCAGGGTCGACGAGTGGAGTGACGATTGGAGATAGATGGACTTGTTCCCAATGTTATCCTATGGAGGACAGGGGTGGACCGGCACGGGTAGGCTTGCTTACTTGCCCCCTGACTCTGTTCCATGATGGACCATTTGTGGACTTGATCTTCCGTCCCTTTGTTCTGGTGACAGGTACTTGGAGGTTGCGGGTTGGAGGAAGATGCAACCCATGTCTGCGAAGAAATAGCTTCAGAACACTTCATCGGACGAGGAAGGCGAGTTCCAGCGACGGTCACCGTTTGCAGGAGGCACCCTTCCATCCAGTTGCGATGACAGAAACTGCTCTAGGACAGGTTCCCTTGAAAATAGGAAGCTGGAATTCAGGGAGAAGGCAACTTGTGGCACAAGCTATTGACCACCAAAGTTCTGCACTCAAAAGCAGAACGGCGACGGTGAGGTAACTTATGAGAGTGCTGCAGGGTTCGAAATTGATGGGAGCTGGGAGCGATTTAGCTTCTGCTTCTAACATAGTGGAGCCTGGTTAGCTTGAAACCAACATCTACCAGGAACTACGTTTGGCTCCTAGGACTAACTTGTGTCACCCAAACTTGTACATTTGACATTAACTTTGAGTATTTGAGAATGTTAATAAACATTAGAACACATCTAATACACATTTAAACACAATGGTTCATACAAAACGTTAAAGAAGCTTTTATGGTAGCTCCTAGTTCCCCTGCAGTAGCTGCTGTCTACAGGGTGATGCCAACACCCAGGAGCTGGTTTTAGCTCCTGCTCAACTAATCTCTATTTTTCGAAACCTGAGCTGGTCAATCCAACAGGCAATCCAAGGACATTTCTGAAGGCTCTGCAGGACTGAATCCTACAAAGCATTGAGAGTAGTTGGTCCCATTAGTCCAAGCGTTGAAGCACAGCCAGGGTTTTTGGCGCTCAGCCAGAGGAGCAGGGCTTGACTGGGCAGAACACTGCCGATGATGCTGGATTACTTCGGGAGTCCTCTTCGGGTCATCAACGGTCTGCTCTTCGAGGGATTCTTGCCTCTGACGTAGATATTAAGAATAGCTGCAGAAGTCCTCATCTAACCCCACCATTGTATCTTTCGTAGATTCACATGCTGTTTTAATATTCAGTCACGCTGGGAATCGTCGGTAATAGTAAAGCAGTTTGTTTCAATTTTAAAATTTCAGTCACTTTAGTGCTTTTTCGGTCATTTTGCCCCAAAGCCCATTCATAGGTCTCGCTTAGCTCCACCTCCAGAGGCCATCTTCAGATTTTTTTACTGCATGTTTAGTATTGGAGGTCCTCAAAAAATCTCTAAATTTCTTCAATGATTTTTCTACATTTTTTTCAAATACTCCTCAATTGTTTACAACGCCAGGCTCTTCCTCTGCCCATTAGTGGTGTGGAATTGTAGAGATATTGGCAATCACCACACTACCTGAGAGGTTGACATTGGCAGGTGCATTGACCACAAGAGTATGAAGGGAGGATAAGGGGAGCTATGAGAGAGCTTGTTAAAGGTGGGGGCCAGAGGAGTAAGGAACCTTGTATGCCAGTCGGACCCAGATCAGGACAAAGCCACATCAGGGGAGACTACGCAAGCCGAGCACCTCAATTCAGGATAGAGACGCAAACTAACCAACCCTACTAACAATTTCCCTTTCTGCATACACCTCTCAAACTCCAAACCAAACACAACCAAAACCTACAGCACAACAAACCACACAAACTTCACTACATTGCAACAACAAAACAAAAACACACATAGTCTTGCACAACAGTACACGACGACTACCGGCCACAAACACCCCAGGCCCAGCCAACGGACCCACCGGGCTGAGGCCACCAACAGAACATCACTGCTCTCTTGCACTTTTCCTGCTTCCTCCCACTAACTCAACCTCCCCTCCTCTTTCAGAGCTGCCAGAGCACCAGGGGACCACTCCGGTGGTGATAGGGCGCGGTACAAATGTCCTTTTGCATTAACATTAGTGGTTTGTTCCAGCTTCCTGACCCTTCTGGATATACAGTTTTGGTTTCCTCTCGTTGAGGCCCTGGACCTGTCATGAAGCTATGACTGACACCAGAAAAAGAAGAAAAGCCTTTTCAAGGCCCTGTGCTACCTGTCATCTAAAGAACGTCTGTGGAGGATCTCCACGACTGATGCTACTGTCTTCATCCTGGAAACATCTCAACAAACAGGGTGGTGTGCACTACCGCCTCCTCGGGACGGATGCAATGATGCTTTGGTTCTGGTTACTGATGAACATGATCTTGGTCTCGGCAGTTCATCTGGCGGGCACAGAGAACAGCTTGGCGGATGCTCTGAGCAGGCAGAGCATAGTCTCACACGAGTGGGAGGTGTTCCAGGAAGTGCTAGAACAGGTATTTTCTCTCTGGGGTACCCCTGCAGTGGATCTGTTTGCAACAAAGTCCAACAGAAAGTGCCGACAGTTTTGCTCCTGGGAATTCCCAGCGAACAGTGCATTAGGGGACACGTTTCTGTGGGATTGGACCTTCCCGCTCCATTATGCTTTCCCTCCGATTCCCGTCATTCCATGGCTTCTCCGGAGGTTGAAGAGTTTTCAAGCAACCATGATCTTGATTGCCCTGGACTGGGCGAGGAGAATGTGGTACTTTGACCTCTTGTATCTGTCATCTGTCCACCTCCTCGGCCGGATCTTATAACCCAGTCAGAAGGTCGGTTACTCCGCCAAACCCCTCCATGCGTGGCTCTTGAGAGGATAAGGTATGACGACTGGGACCTCTCTGAGGAAGTGCTTGAGTTGCTGCTGGCTGCACGTAGACAGTCTACAAGATCTGTGTGCGCGTACAGGTGGAGAGGATTTGTGGCGTGGTGCACGAAACGCAAGATTGACCACATCTCTTGCCCCAGTAATACAGCGATGGAGTTCCTTCTGTCACTGGCCTCAGCAGGCCTTGGGTAACCACAATCAAAGGATATTTGGCGGCCTTGTCTGTAAGAGATCCCCAGATCAAGATTCATTTTTGACGTTCCTGGTAATGGCACAATTCCTGAAAGGCCTTGTAAATGGGTTTCTGCCAACTCCCTTTGTTGTCCCGGATTGGGACCTTAATCTGGTACTGACATTTCTGATGGCAGCTCCTTTTGATCCTATGCATACTTGTCCTTTAAGACTTCACTCTTTGAAAAAAAGCCTATTACATCCGCAAGGTGGGTGAATGAGCTGCAGGCCTTATTCTGTAAGCCTCCCTTCCTGCTTTTTTTCTGGGAGAAAGTCTGTGTAAGGCCTGACTTCCTCCCCAAAGTTGTCTCGGAGCTCCACCTATCGCAATCCATCGGCCTTTCCGGTCTTCCATCGTCCTGCACATCCTTCTAAGGAGGAGGAGCAACTACATCGCCTAGACTCCAAAAGGGCACTACATTTTTATATTGCGAGGATGGCTGAGTTCAGAAGAATTGACCAGCTCTTCAGGGTTTTTCCTTAGCCCGTATAGGGCTGCCCATAACTAACCAACTTTATCCCTCTGGATCATTTTCTGTATAGTGGGATGCTACCAGTCAACCGGTATGGAATTACCGGCAGACATCGGGGTTCATTCGACTAGGGGAATTTCAGCATCGTGTGCCCAGACTGCCGCCCGGGCTCGCAGAGGCGGGCCCAGGCAGCCGCGCGCGGGCACGGCTTCATCTTGGAATGCTCTGATCTGGCTGGGAAGGGTGTGCCTGAAAGTCTCGGGCTCATTCTACTGGAGATCTGGTTGCCAACTCTGCCCTAAAGAGGGGGGACTCGGGTTACTCTCTTGGACATTTGTCAAGCTGCTACTTAGGCTCCTCTGCATACGTTTGACAATCATTACTCTTAAGATTTACTTATGGGGTAGGAGTTTTCTGATCTAGGTGGTGTCCTAGATGTATTTACTGCTATGACAGTCTATCAAAGACAGCAGAAATCAAAATGATGAAACCTCACATTACCAAAATTCAATGTGTTGAAACCTAACAGTAGGAAAAATTCAAAGTGGTGGAACATCACAGTAGCAAAGTTCAAAATGGCCCAATTCATAAGCAGCAGTGCTCAAAATGATACAAACATCACGGAAGGTAATTAAAGTGGCAGAATTTGAGCTGCACAAGTTCCAAATGTTGAGTGGTGCCAGACGAACCGGCAAAGAGGGAAGATGTCCTTATCCACGGAATTTCGCCGGCTGCTTAGGCTAGACTGCCGTGAGAGTGGTCCAGTTAGAATGCTAGTTGGGTCATGGGACCGCCCAGCAACACCAATCGGGAACTGGGGAGGGCCGGCTGTGGGAGAGTCAAGGGGTGGCTATCTTTTATTTTTTTTATTTTAAAGGATGGTACAGCAACTGTTCTGGCGAGATAGCCCAGTGGAGTGGTCAGTCTACCGGGGGGTCCTGGGATACTTCAAAGGCTCAGGATGGCTGGATCCTCGAACACGTCAAGACTGGTTGGTCCCACCAGTCCAAGGGGATGAAGCACCTCACAGGGCATTCACAGATCATGTAGTCCAACAGGGCTGCTTCTTCGAATCTTCAGTCGGATGTTCTAATGCACAGGATTCTTGGCTCCAACGCTGATCTCATGAAATGGCTTCACAAGTCCTTCTTATCCAAAATCCGGCTTGTAAGCCAGTCAAAGCCCACCATTGTTAAGGATCATTACCATTCAAACAGCAACTAGTTGTCCATTCAGGGACCACTATTGATTTCACTCATGTCCCACACCTAGACTCACTGACACCATGGACATGGAGTGAGTGCAGATAGTCCCAACTACTTCCTGAGTCATGTAAACTCAGTCATCACTTGCCCGCAAAACAAGCTGCATTCCCAGGCAAGTGGATGACGTTATAGAGCATTACCTGACCTGATAGGGTAGGAAGCAGGCCAAACAATATGGCCAATGAAGAAGCAAAAATCTTGTGGCGTGGCCATTTTAGAACACTAGCCACATTTAGTAGCCATAGGCGGTAAACGCAAATGTTCACACTATAAATAACACAAAAAGGTAAAAATAGAATTCCTGCCACCAGCTTGTCTTTAGGCACATATAAAAGTAACAAATAATTCCAAGTTTAAAAGACTAGGGTGATATAAAAGTATCCCGATTGCACTGCATTATTAGATGCTGTGTGCAATGGTAAAAAGTTAAAAAATTGTAAAAGTCAAAAGTAACGATTGTCTAGAGGACTGATCGGTTTCCCCATAACTAAATGAGCGAAAGTACAGTCCCTGTAAGAATTCAGGTCAGGTTGAAAAACAAATGCAAACAAGTGTGGGGGTCCATAGAACTAGGGATGGAAAGTTGCTAAAAGAGAAATGTCTCCTAATATAAAGTCATGCACTTTCCTGGGAAAGCGCTGCTTTCGCACGCAAGTGCTGCCTTTGTGGCGCCAGAAGTGGGTTGGACTGTCTGGTCCCATTCCACCTCCGTGGAGCCAGAGATTCTAGGTGGGGGGCATGAGTGAAACCAAGATTTGTCCTTGATTGTAATACTGCTGGCTGTTTGGTGCAGATCCTTGCCATCGGTGAGCTTGGACTTGCTTCCAGGCTGGGTTTTGGATAATAAGAGGATTTTTCTTCCGATCGGCTTTGGCGCTGAGAATCCCACGTAGACGAACAGCCAATTGAAGATTGGAAAAAGACTCCTGAAGAGGCCTGGCATCCGTTCCTGCATCGGAGGCCCTGTGTGGTGCTTCAACCTCTGGACTGGTGGGACCAACCAGTCTCGGCAGGCTCTCGTGGAGCCAGCCGTCCTGAGCTTTTGGAAGTGTCCCTGGACACAGTGGACTGTGCCGCTGTCTCGTGGGCTACCTCGTCAGAAGTGCTGCCGTTCCATGGTTGCACCCAGACTTTTGGTGGTCGCCAGCTTGTGGTGCAAGTCAACTTCCCTGTCAATTTCAGCATTCAAGCCTCAAGGGGATCCTGTCCTAGAGAAGCCTCTTCATCCGTGACTGGAAAAATGCCTGACGTCCTCTGTGTGCGTTGTCAGTCGCTGGAACTCTCATCCTGTCCTTTGAAGTGTCTTGAAGAGGCCTGCATCAGTGAATCTTGAATTTCCTCATCGCCAGGGGTTGCATCTTGCATCTGGACCTGACCAAAGAATCCTTGCACCCGCAGCTCCTGGTCACTTCTCACCGAAACCAACTGCAGGAAATCGAATATCCAGCAATGCCTCCCCTTTACCCCTGGATCCATCGAGTGAGTCTTGGGGGATAAGTAAACGCAAAGCATTTGTCCCCCTCTCCTCCATAGGATACCGTTGGGAGCCAGTCCATTTGTATCCCAATCTTCCATTTCACTGCCTTTTGGTCGTCAAACCTGGGTAGTATTTTCTGAAAGGTACCCCCATTTTCTTACCTAGTAACCTTGTTTAATATCTTCATTTGAACAGTCACCAACAAAAGTAAAATTAGAACTTCGCTGCAGTGACTACATTCTGCGGGGAAGCATTGTGGCTCCTCTGATCATTGTGCACCACGCCCCATTCTTCTTACGGATTGAAATGCTGAAGTTGGGAAATTCACTTGTGACTTGGTTCCATCTTTACTGTATTAATTTACGCACCTCATGTGTTGTGTAAGTCATTTGAATGCATTTTAAGAACCTATGGTGAATGTATTTGTTTATTATTCAGTATTGTGGGGTAATTTCTGATGCTTGTGAATCTGCTTAGAATCACATGCTGTGCTTATAGTCTGTGTTAGGCAAGAATTAATGTAGTAACCCTGTGGGAGACTACACAACACTTGTCCTTTTGGTATTAGATAACCCACCTTTTGGTATAGGCCTGTACTACACAAGTTGGTAGTGTCACTGAGCAGCCAGACCTATCTCAAGAGGGGTAAATGTGAGCTTTAGAGCTGTAGCAATGACCTTTGCAAATACAGGAACCGAGGGCCAGGGATCGAGAAATCCATAGTCTAGTGCAACATCTGTGATCTGGCCAGAAGCTCCAGGAGTCTCCTAAGGACCCTCCAGAAGCAGGACGACTAGAGGGTGAGTCCCCTCAGCAGAGTGTAGGACTCAATGAGTGAAGGAACCCCAACCAGTGTCCAAGATCCACAGTGGTGCTGTTTACCAAGCGCAGAAACTGCGAAGTGTTGCTGATCTGAAAAGAGCTTGTAGCTGCCGCCGACCTCCGAATTGCTGCAGCAGGAGTACGCCAGGCGTCCTACCTCTTGTCCCTGTTGGGCAGATTTGCAGGCAGTACCTTCTGGGACCACTACACACAATTAGGACTACAGGTGTTCGCCAAACCAACCTTTGGTATAAGTCTGTACCACACAGTTTTTGGTAGCGAGCTGAGCAGCCAGGCTTAGCTCAAGAGTGAATGTGAGCAGTACAAGTAGTTACACAGAGGACTTTCAATCACAGTGGTTCAAGTAAACACATACACTCAAGGTTTCTTGGTAAAAACATTCATTAATTTATTACACAATCGTTTAGAAAACATTGCACTAGGAGAAGGCAAATTAATAATATAAACAAATACTCTCCAATACGAAACTGTAAGCTTTTGAGGCAGTTTGAGCTTGCCTGAAAAAGGAGCAAAATGGCAGTTCAATTACTTGGCAGTGAGCAAAAAGGACAAAAGTAAGTAGAATAGATCACATATACTTTCTAGGCAGTGAAATTGGTTTCAGTTCACCAGAAGAGTTCTATTCAAGTCAATAGACCAGGCCAAAGTCAATGGGCTAGAGTTCTGGATAGGAAAGAGCAGTTCTTGTATCAAATGGTAAAGTCTTTGCAAAAGTTCTCAGAAGTATTTTAGGCGAAAAAGATCATACGATGGGTCACAAGCTGATTAGGCCTTTAAGTTGGGAAAGTTTCACAAACTTTCACCGCGAGAGTGGGGTTCTCTCAATCGGGTTGGCACAGTACACTTTGTATGAAGAAACAAATGTTGCTGAAGTCGTGGTTCCTGGCAGGTCCTGCAGATCTTGCTGTTCCTGGGACAAGAGGCAGGACGTCGGCGGACTCCTGCACTGCACGGGATCGTCGAAGAAAGCAAACAAAATGGAGTAACTTCAGTTTCCAGTAGCTGTAGATTCAAGAACACAAACTAGGGTCCCTCACCCTGGTTAATCCTAACCAGCCTTGAGAACGGTATCCAGGTGTCTTATGAGTTGATTAGTCTCACCAACTCAAAGGAAGAAGCCGTCCTTAAAGGAGCTTTTCTGTCGAATGGAGATTGGCAATTAGGACCTGCAGCAGGGCTTCGGACAAACCAACGGTCCAGGAGTTGCAGCAGCTGTCCTCTTCCAGCTCGTCTTCGGTGCTTTCGTTCCCGTGGTCAACTCTGCTTTCCAGTCCTAGAGACTCGCCTTTTAAACAGTTTTCTCCCATTCGTTCCAGCCCAGCTGTCACTCACCCAGCAGGGTGGCTGTCCTTGCCGGACAGTTAGCCAGCCAATCACTCCAGAGTGCATTTGGGTCTCCTAGGAGACTAAGCACGGGGAGTTTCTGGCACCTCCCTCACTTCCTGATCACCCCAGACACTGAGACGCCAGAGGCGGTCTTCAGTCCTGAAGCCCACCAAAGGCACACGAACAAAGGGACCAAACCAGGTTTGGCCCGCAGAGACAAACGTTAGAAGGACCTTTCCAAAAGGAAACAGCGAAAAAAGAAGACCGGGACCCGTTTAAACAAAGGGGCTTAAGGCGCCATCTTGAAAAACATGGCTCCCGTGATTTTTAGCTACTAGTGTTCGCGGTCGGGAAAAAACATGTTGGTTCATTGTAAAACCACTGCGACCAGCCTTTTCAATAGGAAAGGGTAGCATTTGACTACTACATGAGTAGTTTAGACACGGGGATACTATGTTACCCCTCGAGCACTCCATTGTAAAATGGTGTGTGCTGGGTCTAAGAATTTGGAAAGACTAGTAAAGTCAATTTCAGTTTACATTCTCTGGGAACCAGTAGTTTATCCCGGAGAAGGTATTTAAACCTTTGGGAAGTCTAAAAAGACATCCCTGTGTCATTGCACTGAAGGTGCTGTGTAACACACATGAAAAGATGCCTATGGAGTTATCTTAAAACTCCAAAGTCAAAGATCACAAAGGTAAACACACATCAAAATACATGAACGAGTGGGAAAAAAATCAAGTCCTCAAAATCCAGCAAAGTTACTCGGCGGTCTATAAGGTGAAGGGAATTGGCACATTTATGAGATTTCTCCCTAACAGTCCCCAAGACTGAGGCTCAGGAACCCAGGATCTGCAAAACTGCAACCAGAACAGTAGCCAGCTGGATCCTCTTCTTCAAACCTAAGGTACTTTCTTGACTAAGGCGTACTTACCTCTTGTGTCTGTAGCTTGCTTGTTCTCACTGGAGACTTGTAGTAGCTACTTTTTGCAGAGTTGATTCCAGCTCTGACTTTCACAAGCCTAACATCTTGTGGCCCAATAGCGATTCTTTTTCTACAAACTCTCTCAAAAATTTTGCAAGACTTTTGTGCTATCTAAAGAAGTGCCTCAGCTCCATAGAGATTGTTCAAAATGAATTTGGCTTTCCTGGCTCCCTAAAGACACTTCTAACCCATTGACTGTGGTTCTAAATGTCCCTCATAGGTGGTGCATAAGTTTAACTTGTATTGCTGGGAAAGATCTAGTCTAGAATTCATTGGGAGATTGAATAGTATTCACATGCTCTGAGAACCTGTTAACCTTTTTCTTCCCCTAACCTTTTCCTTTTCCACATCCTCAGAATTGCATTAAGTATAAAAAGTGATATATTAATGCCTACGTTGCCCTAGGTATTGAAGTCACCTCAGGGTGTAGGAAGTGTGTGTGGCATCCCAAAGGCTATCTACTTGCTTATCTTAAATCTGAGGAATTGTTATGAAGTGTATTTTTACTGTTGCATATTGCCCTTTCTAAATAATGCTTATTTAAAACTGACAGTTAAATTATTATTTTACTAGAAAACCTTGAGTATAAGTGTTATTTGGATTCTTGTAATTGTGAATCTCTGTTACCTCTCTATAGCTCACATTTACCCCTCTTGAGATAAGTCTGGCTTCTCAGTCACTTTACCAACTTGTGTTGTACAGACCTATATCAATAGGTGGGTTACCTATTACCAAGAGGACAAGGCTGGTGTAGTGTCCCACAGGGTTACTACATACAATCTTGCCTAACTATCAACACTTGTTTTACTTTTCAAGACCGACCCCTTAAAGTATCCAGCCCTTCCCAATTCTGTGGCAGAAGCACCCTAGTTGTCTAGGATCCAGCTTGAGGCAGGGTGGGTTAGGGCTCAGTTGGAGGAAAAGTTCAGAGTTCCAGAGGAAGACTGTTCAAACAAGTAAGTATTTTACTTTAGTGTTAGTTGAGGGTACAGGGACTTAAGAGAAGACACCCTTAGAGGATTCCAGCAGTGTGCCTGGGTAAACTAGACGAGAGACCTCCCAATCACAGTAGCACCCCAAAGATGCACAGGAATCACAAGAGACAGAAGTAAATACCCAAGCCAACACAGTACTTTAGCACAGAAGAATTGTTGCAGCATGAAGACTTCAGGATATGCAACCAAAAACCTGGATATGCAACCAAAAACCCGGTTGATGGATTCCTTCGTCTAGAAGATGGAAGACATGACTTAGGAAGGACTTTTGCAGCAGGGATCACAGAAGAAGGCTCCAGGAAATGATGACGAGGGAACATTTTGGACTTGGACTCGATTCACGTCTGTGGAGGTGCAGCAGGATGTCTACGAAATTTCAGCAAGATTTGCAATTCAGAAGACTGTGCACTGCACAATGGCCCAGGGTATTGCAGCCACGCGAGGTCGCAGCACAACGTGGGATGGCTCAACTTCAGGTCTTCTGGAGTCTAGTGGATCTGACCAGGTTCTGGGTCGTGGTCGTTCGTTTCCGGATACCCAGGTTGATTGGAAGGAAGGGCTTCAGCAGGCTCCGGTTACACAGCAGGCTCTCTGGTCGCTGGAAATCGCCCCAGCTGCGTTTTCTTCATCATCCTCTTCTGTTTCAGTGGTCCATTTGTCAGCAGTTTCCAGATTCAGAGTTTTTATCAGGAACTACAGGACAACCTCTGCATTCTCTCCCCCAAATTTAACAGAAAGGGGTGGTCTGACTGGCCAATCAGAACAGCCAGCCCCCCACTGGGAGGTGTTCCCTTTCAGGCAAGGTGGAAGACAAAGGGCTGCAGAGTTTTGGATTCCTCCCTCGCTTCCTGGCTTTCCAGACACTCTGGAGCCTGGGTGGGAAATACACAGGATTTGTGCCAAAGGCGAAACAGCCACAAAGGTTGTTCCCGCCTAGAATGGAAAGGGAAGACCTCAAACAGCAAGCACACAAAAAATGGCAAATAAAGGAGCCCACCATTTTGGTAAATGGTTCCCTTCTGTGCATCACCGAGGCTGAATTAACAGCTTGTGAGTAATAAAGACTGAAAGCCATAAAGGTAAAACCACTGCCACCAGCCATTCATGTAAAACTTGCAATTGTAACAATGTTACCAGGTAAAAAAGAGGATGGATACATGGTATCCGCCCCCCAGCACTCTACATAACGTGGGGTGTGCTGGCTCACTATATAAAATGTAAAGGCGGATGAAAATCCCTCTTTACTACTGGACACTGTAGTTCACCCAAGTACATGAAAGAAAGATGTACAGGGGAGCCCATAGGGGCTTCCCAGCCTAAGCCCAAAAGTTGTAGTAAACTATAATTTCTAACATACACTATGGAGATACATAAACAGGTCACCCACAAAAATAGTAAAATACTAGGTGAGAGGGGAAAAAGTTTCCCCTTCAACTAGGGACAAGGTAAAATAGTTACCTAGTTAAAGCAAAATGTTCTGGGGTTGACTCGGGTCCAGAAGATTTATCATTGATATGCAAATCTTACCTAACAATAGGGAGAGTGTGCACATGTTTCTACTGTCCTCTTGAGAATGCCTTTTCCTTGCCCCTCCCTTTCTTCCTGCTTTCGTCTGCCTGCTTTTTCTCTCCATTATCGAGAGATGTCGTTTTAAATGTTGCCCGTCGTGTTACAGCAAATTCTCTTGGAGAGACACTCAGAGTGGGCAATCAGTGCCTCCCTTGTGACCATGGCAAGGAGTGTTGCATTGCCTGTAAGTTCTTTCAGCCTCAGACCTTTAAGGACAAATTTGATTAGATCCTGAAGAGTCCTCGGCCTATGGATGACTGGCCTAGGACTTCCAAGTGACAAAGGTACCACTCTCCTGGTGATCAATTTTCTTCTCCACGCAGACAACGTCTCCTTGAGACTCCTGTGAATATATTCCAGTATGACCAAAATTACCCAGATGATATAGTTTGTCACTGATCGGATCGGATCAGATCTCACAGTACCCGATTTCGCATGATCCAGATACCTGGACCACCGCTGATGACCAGGGTACTTGGCCCGATACCCCTGCCCCAGAGCCTGACCTGGACAGTATCTTCCTGGATACTCTTCCTGTCTCTCAACCCTGGGAGGCGTTGCCTATGGACGATCCGATGTTGTTCAACATCCTCTTTAGGAAGGCTGCTGACCACTTCAAAATTGTAACACAGGACACTACCCAAATTTGATTTTAGTTGAGGACACCTTCAAAGAGAAAGTCCCTGTCAGCCAGGCCATTCCTCTTCTGAGCTCAGTTAAGAAGCATATTGCCCCCGCCTTACTCACATCCTCACTCATACGGGCCATCAACCTGAGAGTTGAAAACATTTTTTGTCCGGTACCCTTAGATCCTTTATACATCCGAGAACATGCTGTCCCGGACTCCCTGGTTGTGACCACGACCATGAAACGTGCACGAGTTCCACTGTGCTTGTCCGAATTGCCTTCCGACAAGGACTGCAAGTAGTTCTATGTTCTTGGGAAACACATTAACTCTAGTGCAAGATGGCCTGCAAAATGTCTCAAAGCCGGCTTGATCAGAGCTTCTGTCAGTGGTGAATGAAGGGCACAGAATATATTTAAAAATACCCTTGACTCAGCAGAGGCAGCAAGTCAGGTACTAGCGGAAGGGACAAGAACTCTGGCTTTAAGCCCCAAACACGTGCTTCAATTATGAATAAACCTTTGCAAGACTCTGCACTCTTCGGGAAAGCGGTTGACGAGGCCCTCGAAACCTCAAAGAAAGAACACGAAACGCTGAAGTCACAATCAAATCTCTGCAAAGCTTTTTTTTTTCAATGGGGAGTCTTTAACACCCGCAGGTCCTTTCGCGGGCAATCCTTTTCCTGCTAGTCTCAATGGGCCTAAAGAACAGGAGGATCCTCTTGGTATTCTGGCCAAGGCACTTCCAGCAATTTTCGACACCCCTCAACAGTGGGAATTTCTTCGAGGCAAGGGTAGGGGCAGAAACTCGGCAACTAGAGGCTCCCCAGCCCCTGCAAACAAATGAGTCGGTGGTGCAGGTCCCCTTCCAAGTTTTCCCGGTCGTGGGATGATTAACATCGTTTACCCACGCATGGGAGGGCGTCACCTCGGATCAGTGGGTCCTCAAAACCATCAGCGACCGTTATTGCATAGAATTCCTGCAGCTACCTGCTGAAAAAAGCAGACGGATGTCACCGGAACATCTACACATCCTGCTAGAAGAAGTCCAGATCCTGGTGCGGAATGGAGTCATCAAGGTCGTGTCAAATCTTCAGGTAAACAAGGATATTTATTCAATATACTTCCTTCTATCCAAAAAAGGATCTATTCATGCACACTGTTTTAGATCTGCATCCTGCAAACCAGTATGTCAAATCTCAAAAGTTAAGGATGACAACTCTACAGGAGGTCATCCCACTGCTCCAACAGGGGGAATTACATGGCCACCTTGGCTATGAAAGATGCATACTTTCATATGCCATTGTTGCCAGCACAGAAAGTGCCTCAGGTTCAAGATAGAGACCACTCACTCTGTTCAAAGTTCTCCCCTTCGGCATTGCCTCAGCTCCAGGGGTATTTGCAAAGGTACTAGCAGTGGTGGCAGCTCACCTGCACAGGCAGTCCATTCCATTGTACCCTTATCTTGACTACCCGGCTCATAACTAGAGACCAGGTGTGTCTGGAGAACACCCACAAAACATTAGATCTTCTTTTCAATCTGGGGTTCTCAATCAACGAGAAAATGTCCAGTCTGGTCCCCAGTCAAGTCAAACCGTTTCTATGAGCACTCATTTGGACAGAAGACAAGCTGGTTTTTCCCTCCAACGAGAGGGTCCACAACAAGTTCCAGATCCCTCAGTATGTAGCCAGTTACCATATGGAAAGCCATGAGGCTATTTGGGACAATGGCATCCTGCATCTTCCTAGTTCCACATGCCCAACTGCGCTTGTGTCTGATGCAGGAGTGGCTCTCGAGTCAATGGTGTCAGGCAAGCGGTCAGTGGGACAATCTTGTGGTTGTCTCGATAGCCCTCATTCAGTCTCTGCAGTGGTGGTCCAAGGCGAACATTCTGAAGGGAAAACCCTTCTACTCCCACCATGGACACATCTCTGTCAGGATGGGGGAAGCACACCTCCTAGAACAGACGGCTCATGGCATTTTGGCTCAATCAGTAGCAAACAGACATATCAGTCTGTTAGAAATACTTCCTGTGTTCAAAACCCTAAAAGCCTTTCAACCACAACTAAAGGGATAGGATGGGAATACCCTGAACTACCCACATACTAAGGGAATACAACCCCACGCTAGTCGGTAATGGGCAAACTTTCTACTCCCTTAAGCTAGAGAGCACCCCTCCATCAGAAGAAAGGGACCCCACTCCAGTAGACCTGGGAGACGATGGCGGGCCTACCCAAACCACAGATCTCAACCTCCTTAGATACCCACTACTATATGCTCGATGGGTGGAGTTGACTTCTCTATTTGGTCAGCCGGACCGATAGACAACCCTGCAGACGTGTCAAATGGTACAAGATTTCTCGAGCGACACCCCCCCCACCACCCCCCCACCACCCCTCCATGAAACACCATAATATAAGACATTAGCAGAACCAACCGCTGTAGATACCCACTACTATATGCCAGATGATGGAGGTATCTCCTCTATCTAGTGACATAGACCGTTTCGGAGAGTGACCCGCATGAAACACCACAATACGGGGCACAAGCAGAGTCTTAACTCAGATGTCTGAAGCAAGGAGGTAAGATCATGCAACCCACTAACCCAACTGCAAAAATCTCGACCGTCTACATACACGCCTGAAATACTACACAACCACATCTATCGCACGGCAAACCGCATGCACTTCACTACACTGCAACACCGAAACAAGCCACAGATGGACTCGCACAACAGAACACCGACGCAGAATCCACACCTATGCTCAGCGAGCGGTGATAACCGAACTGAAGCGGTCCACAGCACATCACAGCTCTCTCTGAGCCTCCTCCCACTATGCCCTGTTAACCCAACCCATCAGCTTGCCTTTCAGAGCCGCCAGAGCGTCGGGGTGCCACTCCGGTGGTGATAGTTTGCGATACAAATTAGCTGTAACATAACATAACAGCACCATGGCCATGTATCACCTGGACAAACGGGGGGGTACTCACTTTCCAGGGCGGCCCAAACTGTCACAGAACATTTGGAAATAAGCACTCAAACACAACATTTTCCTATTGTCGCAGCATGTTCCAGGGGAACACAATCTTCTGGCAAAGGCTTGCACCTACCCGTAGAGCAAAAGTGGTGCTTGCAAGAACCCATTCTACACAGCGTGTTTGCAGAATCGGGCTATCCAGACATCGACTTGTTCGCAACACTGGGTAATGCACAATGCCCAAATTACGCCTCCAAGTACCCACAGAGAAAGTCCAAAGGGAACGGTCCTTTTTCAATCTTCGAAGAAAAGATGCAATACTCTGTGATTACCACTAGATGTCGGGCTATGTACACAGCATGTGAATCTAAGCAGATCTAAGCACCAGAAATAAGATTATGGTGAGAAATGTATGTCATCACCTGCTAGTTTTTATTTTTTGTGTGTAAAGGCCTGGAATACATATTTGTATACATTCCGGTCTAAATTGAATTATTGTGCATTATATTGTGTAGACTCATTGAGCATCCCTGACCCCACTCACACTTTCCTGAGAATAGCCTAGACTGCTCTCCAAGTTTACCTGATTGGGTTTTGGCTAGCCACTCAGAGTACCCTGTTTACTATAACTAGGGTTGGCCTCCTAAAATCTGTCCACCAGGCCAGATTCTAGAAATCCATCTCAACTCCATCCACATTTCATGTAGATTGGAAATCTAGAAGACTTTGTCAGCCTGCATCTGTTTAAACAAAAATCGTGCCGTTGTGGGTTCAGGATGAGCCTAAGTCAGCAAAACTGCCATTTTGGACGTACCTCCTGGTCCACATAGATAAAGGTATGGCCCCAAAAAACTTCTGTTAACAGGTCTTAAAAAATGCTTGTGTCCCAATGGGTACCATATAGGTGTATTGGGCTGTTGTTGGGGAGACTTTTTCACAACCTTCTAATAAGAGTTTTATAACCAGCTGTTAAGGTCGTTTTTGTACCACCCTCTGCTACAAGCAATAACCCTCGGTGAGGGTGGAAAGTTAAGACAACTGATGAGAAGTGGAAGCGAAACCTCTTACCGTAGGTAATGTGGTCACAACCACACGGCTAAACTCTCAGGTAGGTTGACAGAGGTGTTAGGGAGAATTCTCAGAAATGTGCTAACTCCACACGCCCTAGAGACCCCTAGCAACTTTGCTGGATTTTGAGGACTTGATTTTTTTTAACCTGGAGAGAGACCCTTTTTCCCACTCTCTCATGTATTTTAATGTGATATTAAGCACTGTTTCTCTTTTGGTTGCGGAGTCTGACAAACTCCATAGGCATCATCTTTTAAATTGTCACACAGCACCTTCAGTGCAGTGTCACAGGGACGTCTTTAGATTTCCAAAGGTTTAAAGACCTTCTCTGGGATAAACTACTGTTTCCCAGAGCAGTGAAGTGAAATTGACTTTACTTACGTTGTAACTATCTAGACTCAGCATACACTATCTTACAATAGGGTGCTGGAGGGGTTACCTAGTATCCCCTTTGTCTAGCTGCTCATGTAAAACATTTTATGTCAACCTTTCCTTGATGAATGGCTGGTGGCAGTGGTTTCGTTTTAACTACCGTGGTGTTCATTTACCGCGGGCTGCGTTTGCAGCTGCAGTAAAGCACCCAAGGGTGCAATTCTTGTCAAAATGGCCCTGGTATTCTTTTTTCGCCATTTCTTTGTGGAAAGGTCCTTCTTGAGATTTACTCTGGGCGCCAACCCAAGTTTGGTCTCATTGTTCGCTTTGCCTTTGGCAGGATTCACGATTGAAGCCTGCCTCTGGCTCCAGGGTGTCTGGGGTGGGCATGAAGTGAGGGAGGCTCCCGAAACTCCCTGTGCTTAGTCTCCTAGGAGACCCAAATGCACTCTGAAGTGATTGGACGGCTGACTGTCCGTTAAGGACAGCCCCTCTGCTGGGTGACAGACAGCTAGGCTGGGATGAATGGGAGAGAACTGAATAAAAGGCGAGGCTTTTGGCTTGTAAGGGAGAGTCGACCACTGGATGAAGGAACCGAAGAAGAACTTGAAGAGGATGCCTGCTGCAACTGCTAGCCATTGGTTTGCCCGGTATAGCCCTGCTGCTGTGCTGAAACTCCAAATTCAGATTGACAGAAAAGCCCCTGCAAGGATGACTTACCCCCTTAATTTGGTGGGACCAATCAACTCCAAAGTAAGCCACCTGGACATCCTTATCAAAGCTGGTTGAAGTTCCACAGAGTGGCTGCTGGAAACCGAATAGCCAGGGAGAGGAACACCAGATTGTATGTGTTGCTTTTAAGTTGGCCAATAACTCCAGGAAGACCCTCCGGACTCCCAGGAAGCAGAACTGACCGAGCCTGAGCCCCCTCAACAGAGTGTGGTACCCCAGAAGCAAGGAAGGTCCATTTAGATAGCCAGAAACCGCAGTGTTGCGATTTGCGGTAGTCGCGAGGAGCTGAAACACCAAAGAGCCACTTGTTGAAAAGATTGCTGGGTGCGAGTGGTGACTGTCCCATTGTAGTACAGGAGTCCCCAGAAGTCCCCCCTCTTGTCCCCACGACTGAGCCCCAGGAACAGAGAGACCTGCATAGCTGCACAGGAACAGAAGTCATCTGCTGCACTTTTTCTTCAATACAAAGGTACTGTAAATTCTAAGAGAAATTACCTCTTGTTGTAGAGTTGCCTGCATCTTCTACCTTTCGCAAGTCTTAACAGCTGGTGGCCCATTTGATTCTTCTTTACTTCAAACACTTCTAAAAACATTGTGCAAATACTTTTCTACTTATCTGCAAAGAAGTGCTTCAGCTCATACAGACTTTTGCCTATTGACTTTGGTTTAGCCTCTTTCACTGAATGACACTTATTGGGGGATCTGAAAGTATTTGCCTGCTTAAGAATATTTGTGGTCTATCGTATGTTCTAAATAACCTTTTCCTTTGACTTACTCCTACATGATTCTAAATACAATAGAGATACATTAATGTCCCAACTACCCTAGCTATTGAAGTCACCTGAGGGTGTAGGTTGTGTCTGTGGGCCATCCCAAAAGTGTACTCACTTATTTAGAGATATTAAGGGTGTGTAGTTTATGAAGTGTATTTGAGTGTTCCTGTTATATTGCTACCTTCTGAAGAAAGCTTATTCTAACTGACTGACAAGTAAATTAATAATTGTTTATTCAAGAAACCGTGTTTGTTTATATGAATACTTGTCACTGTGAATCTCTGGGTAACTCCCCTACAGCTCACATTCACCCCTCTTGAGATAAGCCTGGCTGCTCAACACGCTACCAAAACTGTTTAGTACAAGCTTATTCCAAAGGTTGGGTTTCCTATACCTGTAGTCAGAGTTGTTGTATTGTTCCCAGAGGGTACTGCATACAAACATTGCCTAACACTACAATGCGTTCACACATACAACTCTAGATAATACATTTCGAATGCATTGTATCCTATAACGTATTCCTCATTCGATGACCTGTTATGTCCGCAGCTATGCTGCTTCGGAATTTATTTCTGCAGAGGGCATCCTTGTGTCGATGGTGTCGGGTCGATGTCCCTCGGAAGCCCTCGTGGGTGACATCATTGAATGTTATAAGTAGCACACACAGCGCCCATAGCCTCTGTTAGGGAGAATTCTCATTCTATGGCTAATTGCCCTTACCTATAGAGTCCCCCAGCAGTTTTGCTGGATTTGAAGGGTTCGTTTTTTCTCCTGCTAAGAGTGAGACTCTTTTTCCCACTCTTAGGCATGTTTGCTATGTGTGTTCTAGGCAATTTTTTGTTTTTAATGTCTATGGGGTTTTTCTCACCCTCATAGGACCCATCTTTATACACATGTTACACAGCACCCTCAGTGCCGCAACACGGGGGTTTCATAGTGACCCCAAACATAGACTCCATACCCTGGGACTGACTACTGTCTCCCAGGGCATGTAAAGTCCCCATTGACTTTACTAGTCAAATCTTATGAACAAAACCAGTACATCCCATCTTACTATGGAGGTACTGGGAAGGGTTAATAGTTTTTCCCTAGTGTTCATTTTCAAGGGGGTACCGTACAGTCCTTCTCTCAAAAATTTCTGGCTGGTGGCAGTGGTTACTACTGTAAATATTCGACCGCAAATATTTTACTGACAGCCTCTAACATACCGGCAGTTTATTTTAATACTAACTTTACTCCGGTAGGTTTTTATTGCCAGAACTTTGATTT
Source organism: Ambystoma mexicanum (assembly GCF_040938575.1). Lineage (NCBI taxonomy): Eukaryota > Metazoa > Chordata > Amphibia > Caudata > Ambystomatidae > Ambystoma > Ambystoma mexicanum. The sequence continues at coordinate 303,866,244 of NC_090937.1, forward strand.
CATTTCTTTCTCGTGTCTTTCTCTATAGTCCTAACCCACGTCGGGGATCCTTTGTTCGTCCTTTTGACAGGCTTATGCACGGAAGCCCTCCTCTCGGTGCCACTGAGTCTGGGGTAGACACAGGATGTGTGGGAGGGTGAATAGGCACCCTGGACAGGGTTGCCTACGTAACTCAAGTCACACTCGGCCTTGATAGGCTGGGGGGTCCTGCCGCCAGGAGAGCCACCCCACTGTGTGAGTGACAGCTAGGCTGCATGAATGGGGGTCTTGCTGCATGAAAGCAGGGTTTGAGGACTGGAGGACAAGACGTCACCACTGGAACTAAGAAACCGAAGAGGAGAGAAGCCAAAGACCTCTGCAACGACTGAACCACCAGTGAAGCTCTGCTGCAGATCCTCAACATTTTTCTCCGACTCGAGGATCTTCACCTGCAAGAGTCGTCTTCCCTTGAGCTGGTGGGGCCAACCAGTTCGCCACTCGCCTTCCCGGACCTGCCTTGGTCGAATCGCCAGTGCCAAGCACTAGGAGACCAGATAGCCAACCACCCGTCCACCAGGACCGTGATTTAAAGGTGGGTACCTTTTAGTCGTTTGGCAACCCCGCGGCTGATTTCATCCCTGGGCAGTGCAGTAATTCGAACCTTCCTCCACGATGAGAGCCTCTCTTCCTCTGCTGGATCTCTCGAACTGCCGGAACTTCCAGGAACTACCGCCACCGCAGGAGCCTCTTCCACTTTTAAGGTAGATTGTTCCGCCAGGCCTCCCTTTTCGTTGGGTACTGCTAAAGGTGTTTTAAATCTTTTAATTACCTATTGGGTTGGCCGCCCCCATCATCTAACATTGTCTTTCACCTTCTGCAACCGCCTTTTTGAATCGTTTAACAAAGACTTAACTGCAGCGACGAGAACATTTTGCCCCTGGGCACTTTGCCCTGTACCACTGACTCTGGCTAAATCTGTTACAACTGCCTTCTCTAGATTGCTTCTCACCTAGAAATTTGTTGGTGCACCTAACTCTTTTATAACCACCTTTTTCTTCCACGTTTTTAAACTTGTGAAGTGCCATTTTGCTCGGTTTTCACCTCAGTATTATACATGCTAAAGTACTTCCTTGCTTAACTTGTTCACAATCTTCTTGCGAAGTGTTGCTGGTGTGTTTAAGAGTATATTCCTGTATAACTTGTCCTTTCCCTCTCCCTTGAGAAATTGTTGCAGTGCCATTTCTGCTTGGTTTTCACTGTGCCGTTTTGCCCAGTTTTCACTCTTGCTCAAACTTGTCTACAATTTAAATAGGGCGTTGTGTATACTTTTCTTGACTGATTTAACTTGCTTTTATCATAGTGATTTGTGTATGAACATCAGAATGTGTAAATATATATTCTTTTTGATACAAAGCTTTGGTCAGTGTTTCCTTCTTCCATAGTATTGTAATCCTAATGTGTAAACCCTGAATACTGCTCATCTCCCTCTTGAGATAAGTCTGACTTCTTAGCCACAGCTACCAACTAAATCTTTGTGGTACAGACTGATACCAAAGGGGATTTATTGCATATACCTGTAGTCTTAATCTACTATAGTGCTCCCTAAGGGGAACTGCACCGGATTCTGCCTAACAGCCTCAGTTCCGTTTTTTTCCGCAAACATGTTTTCTTCGACAACTAGGCGTGCCTCGTGTCTTCTACTTCGTATTGTGCGATTGTCTTCTTCTTCCACCCCGACAACGTTGCGGTCTGGCTACAAGAAATGTCGGGACTGCGGGTCCAAGATGTTTGTCACTGACCCGCACTGTATCTGCTTGTGGTGCCTGGGCGAGGACCACGCCAAGGACGACTGCTCAAAGTGCCAGTCGTTGACTGCCAAGGCCTTGCGGGAGCGTAAGGGGAAATTAAAGGTAGGCCGTGTTTCCAAACTAAGTCGAGAGAGTCTCCTCGTCGGAAGACATCCAGGTGGTCTATGTCTCGGAGTGGTTTGCGCCACTCATCCTCTACGTTGAGCTGGTCCCATAAGTTGCATCACTGTTCCCCGTCCTCGTCGGATGACGGCTCTCCGAAAAAGTTGTCATGCCCCACTAAATCCTCTACCCCCGAGGAATCGGAGGCGTTTCGGGAGCAAAATGTTACAGATTTTTCAGTCTCACAGCAGAGTTCCATCCGCGCCTTCAGTTGAAGCCAGCAAGGAACGGTCTCGGTCCGATGCTCGTGCGCCCTCAGGCCCAAGAGAGCCGCTGAGGTCCCATTCGGACAAGGATTCAGGGAATCGCAAGAGACGTTCCAGGTCATGGTCTTCGTCTCCCACGAAACAGTTAAAGCCTGACAAGCTGTCGAAGAAGGTCTTGGCGCCAAGTCCGCCAGAGGAGTCTGTCGGGTCTTTACCTGGGGTCAGTCCTTTCGAAACCTTTGAAGTCTTCGGCGCCGACACCGTCGGAGTAGTCGACGACATCTGCACCTGCTGGGCAAAATTTGCAGTTGGAAGCCCCTGTGGCTGTTAAACCTCCAAGAAAGGCTCCAGCTAAATCTGTGAAGCCTGTTCCTGATAAGAGGTGCACTCCTCTCCCCCAAGGAAGGAGGTTTTTCAGTCCCTCCAACATATTTGAGGAAGATGTTGATGAGGAGAGGTCTGATGTGTAATTTGTTCCTTTTTGTCTGCCTTATGGGACGCCTAATGCTCCAGAATGTCTCATTGACCAGGACAGTAGGATTGAGCATCTGAGACATTCCGTACATGCCGCCAGTGGCCTAGATGCATCTCCTGAGATGGCGTTTGGGAAACCAGAGCCTGGTGAACATGCCGAGTCCTCCAATAGGAGACTGATGTTGAGAGTTGCTGAGTACCTGGCATGGTCCAGGCCTCAGGTTGAGTTTGATCAGGATGATCTCACAGACCTCTTGGATCAGGGTCTGTCCACTGACCCAGTATTGCCTTTTCATGTTTCCTTACAAAAAAGGGTGGCTGCTACTTGGACTTCCCCGCAGTCTATTACGGCAGTTAATAAGTCTGTTGAAGAAATACTGCCCATCCAGTAGCGATCCCGGCTACCTGTCCACTCAGCCCACTCCAGAGAGTTTGGTGGTTCAAGTAGCTACGGCCACCTCGAAGCAGGCAGCTTACCCTACCATCCCTCCGGATAGGGACGATAAAAGCATGGATGGTTGGGCACGCAAGGTATTTGCTCCTGGGAGTATGGCCCTGAAATCGGCCAACTCCACCTGTGCCTTAGCCAAGTTTTCACACACTCTGTGGAATTGTATTTCGCTTGCGGTTGAGCATATTCCCGAAGGGGAAGAAAGGGATGGCTTGCTAGCTATTGTGAAATATGGCAATGGTGCCATGTGTTAATCCCTTCAATCTGGGTTGGACACTGCGGATTGTGTAGCAAGGTCCATGACTACGAGCACTGTTGTGCTCAGATTTGCGTGCTTGCAGAAGTCCAGTTTTGCACCAGATGTGCAGGCCTGTCTTCTCAACATGCCCTTTGAAGCATTGCATCTTTTTGGCAGCAAGGCTTACGAGAGCCTTGAAAAGTTGCAGACCTCCAAGGCAACCGCCAAATCTTTGGGCGCGGCTGTCAGACAACCTCTGCCCTTTTGTCCTAGGGGACAACAATGGAGGGGTGGTTCCTTTCGTTATTACTTCCATTTGGAAAGGCAAAGGGGCCTCCGTAGAGGCACTCGTGGTGGGCGAGGTAGCGGTGCCAAAGCCGCTCATGCAGCTGCCTCTTTTCCTTTCGGCACTGCCGTTGCTGCTTCTAAACAGCTCTAAGGCCATAACTCATTGTTCTCCGGTGGGGGGCAGGCCAGGCTGTCGCAGCATCTCGAAGAGTGGCGAGCCATTACTTCACAGACCATTCGGCAGAAGCCTGCGAGATATGCCAGGGGTTTTTGCAGAAGATTTTGAAAGACCATAAACACTGGGTTAACTGTTGCTTAAACAAGGGCACTTACCTGGCTTCGGAAGTGGGTTCGGCCCGGGGAAGCTAGTCTTCAGTGAGGGAGGAAAAGGCCCCTCAGCATCGACTAGCAGCGTTGGCGGAACCCCCCTTTGAAGAAGCAGCAGACATAGTTGATTGCGTGGGAAGTGGGTGGAGGTAGCAAGTCTTCTACCTCCAGGTCGCATCATTCGAAGGGGGCGAGTGGTTCCTCGCTATCCAAGTCAGATTGGCCTGACAAGTCCAAAGGGTCGGGTGGTAGGCCTGAGAAGTCAAAGGTGTCGGACAAAGGACAGGCGAAGCTGAAGGAGTCTTCCTCGAAGCACTAGTCATCTAAGGATCATCATAGGTCCTCATCCAGCCGGGATTCTTCAAAGCACCGTTCCAGTTCTTCGTCCAGAAAGCCGGTGAAGGCTAAGACCGTGGAGGCCACGGTTTCTGACGACGAGATAGTCGACTGATGTTCCCTCATCGACAGGGACGATGCAGTCTGTTTTTCGTCCTCGACGGTGGTGTTGTCTGCTCCATCCACGACTGTGACTGACAGTGGGCCGCTGTTGTTGTCGTCGACGCAGATGGAGTCTGAAGGTGTGTTGTTGATGGGTTCCCCGTGGTAGTCGACCGACTTTGGACCCATGCTTCCAGTGGACATTATGCAGCAGGATCCGGCAGCATATTCTATTTCCTCAGGGATGTAGGAGGAACATTAGCCGCTTTTTGAACCGTCAGCTCTGGGTCTGCAGAGTGCACGGCCGTTGACTTCGAGTGGGGTAGGCGCTGGGCCGCTCCTTTTACCCGTTGGTTTATTCTCAATCCCTGCTGTCCTTGCAGGTGCTCAACATGCTCCAGTCATTGTTGGGGCAACTGAATGCGAGGTTGCCACCGCCTCCAAGTCCATCAGTTCCGGTGGTGGGAAGCATGCCTGGTGAGGCCCCTAGGAAGTCCCCTCCGGCACGGTTGCCTTTGTCTTTGCTGTTGCCGGTGGGTTTGGACCGTCCATGGAGTCATCCTGAAGAGGGGGAATTGCCTGATTCAGATCAGTAGTGCTCCGCATGATACCCCATCAATGGTGTCTTCGTCGCCGACAAGGGACGATGCTTGGGACACGGATCCTTAGGTGGAACCGCCCAGTAGCCCGGCACAATCATCTCCGCTGGATGATATTGGGGCATTCCACGCCATGATGGCAAAGGCGTGTCAGGAGTTTGGTCTGGTCCTTCACTAAGAGCGCAAGGACTGCTTTCTCCTCGACCATACGGGAAAGCGTCGGAAGGCTGTCTTCTTGGTTCCGATTCTCAACCACATGTTGCAGGAGAGCTTGCGCACGATGTGCCACCCGGTTTCTGAGCCTGCGGTGAAGGGCTGTCTCGAAAAGAAATTTAAGGCTCCTAAATCCACCCGCAGATGTCTCGTGTCGCAGCCCGCGCCCCTGTCGGTGGTATTGGTGGTGGCGAGCCGTAAGGCCAGAAGCAACACTGAGTCACGCCCCAGACAACGAAGACAGGAAGCGGGACACGTTTGGGAAGGTGGTCCTGACGGTAGGGGCTACTACAGTAAAAGCTGCAAACTCCTTGGTCATTATGGCCAGATATGACCGGGAAATGTGACACTGGCTGGCCCCGATTCTCGATCATCTCCCAGAGCAACACCATAAGGAGGCAATGCTGTTGGTTGGAGAAGGTGAGGAGGCCTCAAACCACAGCATCAATATCGCAGTGGACCTGGCGGAGTCAGGGTTTAAGCAGATCAATAATGGTTTGGTGCTCCGCCGGCAGGCCTGGATGAAGCGTACAGATTTTCACCCAGAAGTCGTTGATATGCCCTGTGAGGGTGAACACTTGTTCGGGAAGAAGATAGATGAGGCCCTGAAGGGAATGAAAGAGGATACCGAGACGACAGTCTTTAGGTTCCTTGCAGAGTGGCCGCACTTTTCGTTCCTTTTGGGCATTTCGGGGAGCCGCTGGTAATGCTCGGTTTGCCGCCTCCAGAGATCGAAGTTACGGCGTTCTGGCTACTCATCACAAAGCTATAGGCTCTCTGCCCAGTCGGCGCGTAGAAGAGCAGAGACTTTCAAGCTCAACGCAAAAAAGGTTTCCAAGCCTCTGCTGCTAAAGGAATACAGTCAAAGTCTCAACAATGACTGCCATGTGGGAAGTCTGCTGGGGGGCAGGATGGTGACCCGTGGCAACTTATAAAATCAGATCGCTGGGTGCTGGACACTGTTCGTCTCGGCCACTCGTCGGAGTTTCGGCGTCCTCCGGTCCGTATTCTGCCCAAGTATGTGACGCAGCCGCATCTTGCGGCAGGAGGTGGTAATCATGCTAGAAAAAGGGTCGATAGAACCAGTTCCGGTGGCGGAGCGGGGCCAGGGGGTGTACTCCTGGTATTTTGTCGTAAAAAAAAAAAGCCCAACGGCAAGTGGAGGCCTATTCTAGATCTTCAAGAACTCAACCAGAATCTGCAGTGCCTGAAGTTCAAGATGCTCACAATTCAGGATGTAATCCATTCGGTGCAACCGGGCGAGTTCCTGGCATCGTTGGTTCTGCAAGACACCTATTTTCACATCGCGATGAGGTGGAAGCACCTCAAGTTCATGTGTTTTGTGGTCGGCGAGGATCATAACCAGTTCTGGGTCCTTCCGTTTGGCCTGAAGTTATCTCCCAGGACGTTTACGAAGTGTCTGGCTCCGGTGACGGCTTTCCTCCGTAGGGAGGGCCATCATGTGTATCCCTACCTGGACGACTGGTTGGTAAGGGATTGGTCGCCAGAGCGGGCAAGGGAGTCTCTCATGTTGACTCTGGGCCTGTTGCAATGGCTGGGATTCGCCGTCAACTTCGAAACATTCTATTTGATGTCATCCAGGGAATTGGTGTTTCTCGGGCACAGTTTCTCACCCAAGACAACCTGGTGAAACCCTCAGACGAGAGGGTGGTGAAGTTACTCGCCAAAGCAGGCGAGTGGAGAACTGGTACGATGGTCTGGATCTGAAGCTACATGTCGCTGCTGGGGCCATGGTGTTGTTTCCCGCTCCTTTCCAATTACAGCCTCTTCATGAGACCAGTTCAGGAGTTCCTCGCAGACAGTTGGTCGCAAAGTCGAGGGTTATGGTCAGACAAGCTGGTGGTCGGCGAGGAGTTGGTGGAAGCCCTTCGGTGGTGGACTTGCACGAACAATCTTGTGCGGTGTATGTCCCTGCTGAAACTGGAGTTTTAGTTCACGATCATGGCAGACGCTTCCCAGGCAGGGTGGGGGCACATCTCAACAAGTTGCAGGTACGAGGCCTATGGATATGGCATTGCAAATCAATGTGCTCAAATTGAGAGCGTTTCACTGGGCCCTGAAGTTGCTTCTCCTGTGCATCAGAGGATGGTGAGGGTGTTGACGGACAATACCACCAGGATGTTCTATTTGAGGAAACGAGGGGGCACGCATTCCCGGGTCCTGTCAAATGAGGCGCAGGAGGTTTGGCATTGGGCTCTGGCTAAAGGGATCCGTAGCTTTCCATCTGCCGGGGGTTCTGAACATTCAGGCAGACGCGCTCAGCAAAGATGCCAGTTCGCTGCACGACTGGAGTTTGAAGACGCAGCAGGTGGAAGAAATCTTCCGACGGTCGGGGTCTCTGCCAATAGACTAGTTTGCTACAATCTAAAACAAACGGTGTCCGGATTCTAGTCAATGGGGGACGCGTTCTAGTTCCCGTGGACGGACCTCTTCGCGTATGCATTCCACTCCCTTTCCACTGATTCGGAGGACCATCCAGTTCGTGAGGAAGTATCGGTTCAGGGTGATCGTGATCGTGGTGGCCCCGTTCTGGCCCAGGCAGATGTGGTTTTCGGATATCCTCCATCTTGCGGTGGAAGAGCCGTTTCGTCTCGGTGCGGACCAAGATCTCCTGTCTCAGGATGACGGCAGAGTGTGGCACCACGATCCGGCATCACTCAGCCTGGCGGCGTGGCTCCTGATCACTCAGAGTTCGGTCACCTAGGTATCTCCCGAGAGTGTTGCCGGATCTTGGAAGTGGCAAGGGCCCCTTCTACCAATGTATCGTATGGTCGGAAATGCGCGACATTCTGTGCCTGGTGTGAGGTCCATCCAGGGTTGCAGCTGTTAAACGGCTCTCCGGCACAGGTTCTCACGTACTTGTTACACCTTGCGCAAGGGGGCCTGGCGTTATCCATCAACGTGTATTTGACAGCAATTTCTAGGTTCACGAGAAGGTGCCACGCTGCTTCTCTATTTAGTGATCTCTTGGTAAAACACTTTCTGAAAGGACTCTTTCTGACCCCTCTGCCCCTCCCGGAGAAGCGGTTTGCACCGGTGTGGAGCCTCAATGTTGTTCTCTCTGCTCTGATGAGACCTCCGTTTGAACCCATGTCAACTGCTTATTTGAAGTTCCTCTTGTGGAAGGTGGCCTTTTTAGTGGCGATTACCTTGGCCAGGCGGGTTTCGGAATTGCAAGCACTGGTCATTGACCCGCCTTATCTAAGATTTCTGAAGGACAAGGTTATACTAGCAACTAACTGGCACTTTATCCCAAAAGTGCTGTCGACTTTTCACAAGCTTGCTTCTATTGCCTTGCCCACATTCTTTGCTATTGCGTCCACGCCGGCAGAAAAGGCCCTTCATTCTCTTGACGTTAAGCGGGCACTGAAATTTTATGTGAGCTGTACCCAAGACTTCCGGAAGTCGAAGCAGCTGTTTGTTGCATTTGGTCCCTCTAATAGGGGGCACTCTTATTTCCAAGCAAGGGCTTTCGCGGTGGGTCTCGTCTACAATTTGATTTCGTCACTCGAAAGCTGGCAAGGCTTTGAGGGCCACTCCGAAGGCTCATTCTACACAGTCCATGGGGTCATCGGCGGCGCTATGGTCTGTTGTGCCGCTTGTGGACATTTGCCTGGAGGCTTCCTGGGCGGTGCTGTATACCTTCACCAGGCACTACTGTCTGAACAGCAACAAGTGGAAGATGTGCAGGTGGGACGGCGCTCCTCCAACGCCTGTTTCCGTAAGGTAGGCCCCGCAGCTTTGGGGGTTTTCTATGTTACTCTATTACTTGCTGTTTTGCGTTCTCATGCATGTCAAAGAGTGTTATTGGTTGGTTTGCCTGTGATACACCGCCACACATTGGTCATACTGCTATGGTATCTATTCACAGCATGTGAATCCATGATAGATCCAATGCTGGAGAAGGGAGTAGTTTCTTACCTGTAACTCCATTTCTCCAGCGTTGGTATCTTTTATGGATTCACATGCGCCCGCCGGCCGCCCCTGCAGGCAAACCTTGTTTCGGTTCCCTCTACTCTGGAGTTTAAAATCTGAAGGGAAGCTGCGGGAGCGGGGCTATTTATACCAGACATCCTATTGGTGTAGCCTGAAGCACCCAAAAAGAACGTCGATAGGACACTGAAGTGTCAATTTTTTCCATAGGAAAACACTAAGTTAAAGTTGCAGGTGTTTCCCAGCCTGACGGGGACTATTCACAGCATGTGAATCCATGAAAGATACCAACGCTGGACAAATGGAGTTACATGTAAGAAACTACTCCCTTTCTCCAATGGCCTCACGACAATCCACCGCGGAAACACTCTGTGAAGGTTCCAGATCTGCTCCTGTTGCTAGAGATTTTAACCCTGCTGGAGAAAGGCGCGGCGGATTGGAACAAGGGTTGGTATTCCCCTTATTTTTTGGTACCCAAGAAGGACGGAGGACTGAGACCCATCTTGGACTTACGATACTTGAACTAGTTCCTCAGGAAGAAAAAGTTCAAGATGGTCACTCTTTCTCAGAACCTTCAGGCCCTCCATCTTCAGGATTGGTTGCTGTCATTGGTCCTGCAGGGATGCTTATTTTCATGTGCTGATCCATCTCAAGCACAGAAAATACCTCAGGTTCACAGTGGGCTGATCCCACTATCAGTTTCGGGTCCTGCGTTTCGGGCTAACCTCCGCCCGAGGGTCTTCACCAAGCTCATGGTGGTGGTGGCAGCGCATCTTGGGAAAGGGGGAATTCACGTTTACCCCTACCTGGACAATTGGCTGATCAGGGCGCGTTATCCCGTGCAAGCCCTGCATCATCTCATTGCCACCTGCCACTCCCTTCACAAACTGGGCTTCTCCCTCAACTTCAAGAAGTCGCATTTGACATCAGCCCAACGGCTCCAGTACATAGGGGCCGTGCTGGACACTTCCTTGGGGATGTGCTCGCCACCCAAGGTGAGGGCTCATCACATTCTTCAGATGGTCACAAAATTTCAACAAGCCCAGAGTCTGCCGGCTTTCGTATTCTTAAGGTTGCTCTGCCTCATGGCATCCTGCATTATTCTGGTTGCAGAGGCCCGCTTGAGAATGAGATCCCTTCAGTGGGCTCTAGGGACTCGATGGTCCCAGTTCTCGGGCAAGGTGTCGGATCTCCTTCATGTTCCATTCTCGGGTGCGCAGGACCTTCTGTGGTGGGCCGATGAGACCAATCTCATGAAAGGGGAGCCTTTTTGGCAGCCATGGCGGATGCTTCCTTTAGAAGGTGGCGAGCTCATGCCGTCGATCTATCCATCCGCGGTCGCTGGTCTCCAGAGTCCAGACTTCACATCAATCTTTTGGAGCTGTGAGCCATCAGACTAGCGCTCAAGGCTTTCCTGCCGTCTTTACGGGGGAAGGTTGTCACGGTGGCTATGCATTACCTCAACAAAAGGGGAGGTGTAGGATCACTACCTCTATGTAGGCAGGCAATGCAGCTGTGGTTCTGGGCTGGGCAATCGGCGAGGCTATGTCGCTGTCGGAGATTCATCTGGCCGGCATAGAGAACATGACAGTGAACGCTCTGTGCAGGCAGAGCGCGATCTCCCACGAGAGGGAGCTGGCTCAGGAAGTCCTTCAAGAGATCTTCGCCCTTTGGGGAACCCCGCAGGTGGACCTGTTCGTGACCGGTGCCAACCGGAAGTGCAAACGCACTGCTTAAGGGAATTTCCTCCAAGGGGAGCTCTAGGAGACGCGTTCGTCGTGGAGTGGGTCTTCCCGCTTCTGTACACGTTTCCTCCGATTCCCGTCATCCCTCAAGTTCTTAGAAGGTGTTAGGGAGAATTCTCATTCTATGGCCAATTTCCCTTACCTATAGAGTCCCCCATCAGCTTTGCTGGATTTGAGGGGTTTATTTTTTTCTCCTGGTAAGAGTGAGACCTTTTTTCCCCACTCTTAGACAGATTGCTAGTGTTTGTTTAAGGCTATTTTGTGTGCTTATGGTCTATGGGGTTTTCTCACCATCATAGGAATCATCTTTTTGCATGTGTGGTACACAGCACCCTCCGTGCCGTACCACAGGGGTGTCGTAGCGACCCCCAAACATAGACTCCATACCCTGGGACTGACCACTGTCTCCCAGGGCATGTAAAGTCCCCATTGACTTTACTAGTCAATTCTTATGAAAAAAAACAGTACAACACATCTTACTATGGAGGTACTGTTAAGGGTTCATAGTTTTTCCCTAGTGTTCATTTTCGAGGGGGTACCGTACAGCCCCTCTCTCAAGTTTCTGGCTGGTGGCGGTGGTTACTACTGTAAATATTCGACCGCAAATATTTCCCTATGGGATTTTACCATTGTTCGAGGCTACCACTTTTACTGACAGCCTCTAACATACCGCCAGTTTATTTTAATATTAACTTTACTCCAGTAGGTTTTTATTGCCAGAACTTTGATTTAATTTCTTTCTCGTGTCTTTCTATATAGTCTTAACCCAGGTCGGGGATCCTGTGTTCATTCTTTTGGCGTGCTTCTGCACAGAAGCCCCTGAGTCTGGGGTAGACACAGAATGTGTGGGAGGGGGAATAGGCACCCTGGACAGGGTTGCCTATGCAACCCAAGTCGCACTCTGCCCTGATAGGCTGGGGGGGGTTCTCCTGCCAGGAGAGCCACCCCACTATGTGAGTGACAGCTAGGCTGTATGAATGGGGGTCTTGCTGCATAAAAGCAGGGTCCTGAGGACTGGAGGAGAAGACGTCGCCACTGGAACTAAGAAGCCGAAGAGGAGAGAAGCCAAAGACATCTGCAACGACTGAAACACCGGTGAAGCCCTGCTGTAGATCCTCACCACTTTTCTCTAACGACTCGAGGATCTTCACCTGCAAGAGTCTTCTTCCCTTTAGCTGGTGGGGCCAACCAGTTCGCCAATTGCCTTCCAGGACCTGCCTTGGTCGAATCGCCAGTTTCAAGCACTAGGAGACCGGATAGCCAGGCACCCGTTCACCTGGACCGCGATTTAAAGGAGCGTACCTTTTATTTGTTTTGGGAGCACCGCGGCTGGTTCCATCCCTGGGCAGTGCAGTGACTCGAACCTTCCTCCACGACGAGCGCCTCTCTTCATCTGCTGGATCTCCCGAACTGCCGGAACTTCCAGGAACTATCGCCACTGCAGGAGCCACTTCCACTTTAAGATACATTGTTCCGCCAGGCCTCCCTTTTCGTTGGGTACTGCTAAAGGTGTTTTAAATCCTTTACTTACCTGCTGGGTTGGCCGCCCCTATCATTTAACATTGTCTTTCACCTTCTGCAACCGCCTTTTCGAATCGTTTAACAAAGACTTGACTGCAGCTACAAGAACATTTTGCTCCTGGGCACTTTGCCCTGTACCACTGACTCTGGCACAGGCCTAATGACTCTGGCTAAATCTGTTACAACTGCCTTCTTTAGATTGGTTCTCACCTAGAAATGTGTTGGTGCACCTAACTCCTATAACCACCTTTTTCTTCCCTCTTTTTAAACTTGTGAAGTGCCATTTTGCTCGGTTTTCACCTCAGTATTATACATGCTAAAGTACTGCCTTGCCTAACTTGTTCACAATCTTATTGGGAAGTATTGCTGGTGTGTTTAAGAGTATATTCCTGTATAACTTGTCCTTTCCCCTCCCTTTTAAGAAATTGGTAGAGTGCCATTTCTGCTTGGTTTACACTGTGCTGTTTTGCTCAGTTTTCACTCTTGCTCAAACTTGTCTACAATTTAAATAGGGAGTTGTGTATCCTTTTCGTAACTGATTTAACTTGCTTTTATAATAGTGATTTGTGTGTGAACATCAGAGTGTGTAAAATAAATATATATTCTTTTTGATACAAAGCTTTGGTTAGTGTTTTCTTGTTCCATAGCTTTGTAGTCCTAATGTGTAAACCCTGAAAACTGCTCATCTCCCTCTTGAGATAAGTCTGACTGCTTAGCCACAGCTACCAACTAAATCTTTGTGGTACAGACTGATTCCAAAGGGGATTTATTGCATATACTTGTAGTCTTAATCCACTGTAGTGCTCCCTAAGGGAACTGCACAGGATTCTGCCTAAGAGAAGGTTGCAAAGTTTCGGGACTCGCATAATCCTAATTGCTCCGGATTGGGCCAGGAGAGCGTGCTACCCGGGCCTTCTAGACATGTGACATGTCCATCTGTCCTCCAATACATCTTCACCAAAGAGGATCTTCTCTCGTAAGAGGAAGGTTGGGTTCTCCATCCAGAGGTCAAGACTCTCAACCTTCACACATGGATTCTGAGAGGTGGAGATATAGGGATTGGGACCTTGCTGATGTGATGGAGTTATTGTTTTCTGCTAGGGGACCAGCAACAAAGTTCCTGTGCCGTTGCCGTTGGCATTTGCTTTGTGACTGGTGCAGAGGTAAGAATGTGGATCCTTTTCAGTGCTCGATTCCAGAGGTTCTCTCCTTCTTGTTTTCTTTGGCCCACAGGGATCTTCAAGTGGGCACCATTAAAGGTTATTTGGCAGCGCTGTCTATCTTTAAGCACTCTTCAGAGGAATGCTCTTATTTAAAAATTCCACTGATCCCTCATTTTTTGAAAGGGCTCACAAATGTGTTCCCGCTGTCACCGTTTCAGGTGCCCGTCTGGGACCTTAATTTGGTTTGGAAATTTCTGATGGGTGCTCCGTTTGAACCCCTGCACCCTTGTCCGTTAAGGTTATTGGCCTTTAAAACTGTTTTCATTGCAGTTACATCTGCTAGAAGAGTGAACGAGTTGCAGGCACTTTCTTTTAAGCCACCCTTTACTTTGTTCCACAAGGACAGGGTTGTACTTGAGAGTACATTGTCCTTTCTACCTAAGGTTGTGTCAGAATTTCATTTGAGTCAGAAGGTGGTACTCCCCGCTTTCTATCCTCCTCCTCCTAGTAAGGAAGAGGAATGGCTTCATAAGTTGGATCCTAAAAGAGCCTTGCGTTTTTATCTATCCAGAATGGCAAAACTGAATGACCAGCTCTTTGTGTGGTATACTGGACACCGTTTGGGACAGGCTGTTTGTAAGCAGACCTTGTCTAGGTGGATTATCCTCAATATTTCAGAATGCTACCGGTTGGCTGGTAAGGACCCTCCTGAGGGTTTGCGGGCTCTTTCAACCAGGGGCATTGCTACTGCGACATCCCTCCAGAGGGGGGTGCCGGTGAAAATATGTGACGCTGCAACGTGGTCTTCTATACACACGTATGTCAAGCATTACTCCCTGGATGCTTCCCATGCTCGGGATGTGGCCTTTGGTAAGGAAGGGCTTTACGCTGCCATTTTATTGGGTATGTCTAAATTCTTTTCCCTTCTCCAATCATTGTTACTGCTTTGGGAGTCTGTCATAGATGAGGAATACGTTGGAGGACACAATCCATTCGAAGAACGTTCCTTACCAAACTGGTAACGTTCTTTCGACTGGATGTTCCTCCAAAGTATTCCTCATCGCCCTCCCAGCCTACCCACTCAAGAATTTCCCATGCCATTACAGCTTACGTCCTGCAAGGCTAAGTGCAGTCGATGCTCTGTCCTGGGCATGTGTGCCACACGTTGTGGGGGTGGGGGTGGGGGGGGGGGTCATGAACTGAGGCTACAGGTGCCGTGCGTGCTACTTATAACATCCGATGACGTCGCCCTCGATGGAGTCCTCCGAGGGACATCGAACTGATGTAAGGACGCCCTCTGCCGAAAAAAATTCCGAAGCAGCACAGCTGTGGGCATTACATGTCATGGATGAGGAATATGTGGAGGAACATCCAGTTGAAAGAATGTTACCAGTTTGGTAAGTAACTTGTTCTACTATGATATACTGAAAAATATATCCTTTAATAAAGTAATACATCTAAACCCACCAGTTCAAATACGTTTTTGGGCATTAATTCACATTATTAAAAACATACCATAATGTTATTAAAAACAGTAGTGCCTATAATTGGGGAGATTTATCAGTTTTATGCTAAACCCCTCTCCTAGAGAGACCCCCAGCACTTTTTGCTGGACTTGGAAAGTAACCAGGAACGGGGGTGCACCCCAGGTAATCAGTCACTCATTCCTGCCAATAGGCTCACTCTCCACTTTACACCATCAAACAATAGAACGCAGTTATACCCCTCGATCAATTTCAGCCTAGCTGCGCACATACCTACACTACTCCTTGAACACCTCAACAGTCTGTTAGAATGCAGTTATACCCCACGAAAAAATTGACCTAGCTGCACACATCTCTTGCATATGCCCCACGGCAGCCAGAATGCAGACTCAGAGACCACCTTCCTTGCTGCACACATTACACTGATCTTTCACAACCACCTCACTGCACCTAGCATTAGAATGCAGCCAACCCTGCGCAAACCACTCCGGCTGCACAAATGCCAAGGGCACCCAAGCACTATATGCTACCCTACTCTATCCACTGACCTGAACTACGTTCCCCAAGGGCGTTCAACCCACCGCACTTTGAGATCATACCAGTTGTATATAAGGCACTGTAACATAACATAACTTCTAATGGATTGTGTCCGCCCATGTATTCCTCATCTTTGATATTCAATATCCAGCTTCAGCTACTTGGGAAAACCTTTTTTGGCAGAGGGCGCTGTGCGTTGATGCAGTCGACTCGATGCCCTCCGAGGGCCTCTTTCTGGAGGATGATGTAATTGAAGGCATATATAGCATGCACAGCGCCCGTTGGCTTCAGTTCAGTTTTTCCGAGTAAGCTTACGCTTCGAGAACTATAGTGCGCTTCAGTATTTCATTTGCAAAAGATAAAAAAATGTCTTTGTTTTTGACACTGTCTACCCCAAAGACCGGGTTTAAGAAGTGTCAAGACTGCCGTTCCAAGATATCGATAACCGATCCACATCGCGTATGCTTGTGGTGTCTCGGTGTGGAGCACATGACCTCGGCCTGCTCGAAATGTCGATCTATGACCGGAAAAGCTCTTGAGCGTATGGGGTAATTAGCGGTAGTTGGAAACCCTGAGAAATCCCCATAAATAAAACCTTTTGATGATGCGAGAGGCGACTCTCCTCGAATAAAGAAGGCAAAAGGGTCCAGATCAAGGAGTGGCTCCCACCACTCCTCGTCGCTGTCCAGGAAGTTGAAGAGGCACCATAAGTCGCCCACTTCGTTCTTGTCTGACTCCTCTCCCGAGTCCTCTCCCAGTAAGGCCTCCACTCCTGCCGAATGTAAAGCATTCAGGATAGAAATGCTCTAAATCTTTGATAAACAGAAACCCTCGATAAACCATGCTCCTACCGTGCCTTCTAAAGCAGGTAACGAAAGGGCTCGAGCCAAATCCTGCACAACCTCGAGCCCGGGACGAAGGCCAGATCCGCACCGAGAGCCGTTGAGGCCTCGACACGATGAGAAATCATTGAAGGATCCTTCGAGCCACAAGTCAAAAAATAAGTTGAAGTCATTGACTTGACGCCAGCTGCGCCATCGAAGTTGAAAACGTCTTCATCGAAGACACCGATGACTCCTTGAGCGTCGAGTTCAACATTTTTTAAACTTTTGACGCCCTTACCAGAGAAACCTTTCTCTCCTTTACCTAGAAAATATTACTTTGAGGACAATGAGCCATCTGATAATGATGTGCCATTTGGGGAACAGTATGGTACACCAAATGTCCCTGATAGTTTTATATCCGAGGAATCCAGCCTTTGGGACTTTTATGAATATTTGCAAACAGCTAGTGGGGTGGACACTTCAGTAGAATTTGGTAAGCCTGAGTCTGATCGACATGCAGATGCATCATACATGCATTTGATGTCTAAGTTTGTAGATTACCTGGGATGGAGCAGACCTGCCCTCCCCTTCGAGCAGAATCATCTAACAGACATCCTTGGTAAAGGTCTGCAAAAGGATCCCATTTTACCTTTCCACATAGCTCTTCAGAAAACTGCCAATTGGGGGATGCCATAGTCAAGTACGGCAGTAAACAAGAACTTGACAAGAAAATACTGTCCATCTAGTAGTGACCCCAACTACTTATTGAAAAACACCCCACCCCAGAAAGTTTGGTGGTGCTGACAGCAACCGCAACCTCCAACACAAGCAGCTTATCCAACTATATAGGGATGACGAAAGGGTAGATGCAAGGGCAAGAACAGTATTTTCTGCGGGGAGCATGGCTCTCAAGTCCACAAACTCCACATGTGCCTTAGCAACCTTTTCATTCGCTCTATGGGACTGCATTACTATGGCGGCTGAGCTTATTCCCGAAGGGGAGGAAAGAAATGGTTTCTTGGCCATTGTTGGGGACGACAAGAAAGCCATGTGCGAGTCTCGTCAGTCGGGTCTGGATTCTGCTGACAACATCAGCAGAGCCATGGCGGAAAGTGCCGTAATTCGCAAATTTGCATGGTTAAGAAAATATGGATTTGACCCGGACGTGCAGCCTAGACTAGTTAACATGCCTTTTGATGGGTGTCATCTTTTTGGCAGCAAGACCGACGAAAGCCTTGAAGCTGCAGACCTCGAAGGCGACTGCTACAACTTTGGGTGCCGCTATTAGACAGCCTCAGCCTTTTCACCCCTGTTAGGGAGAATTCTCAGAAATGTGCCCATTCACTCTACCTTGGAGACCCCCAGCAACTTTGCTGGATTTTGAATACTTGATTTTTTTTAACCTGGAGAGAGTGAGACCCATTTTCCCCACTCCTTCATGTATTTTAATGTGGTTTCTTAACTCTGTTTCTCTTTTGGTTGTGGAGTCTGACAAACTTCATAGGCATCATCTTTTACATTGTGGCACACGGCACCTTTAGTGCAGTGACACCGGGAAGTCTCTTAAATTTCCCCAAGGTTTAAATACCTTCTCTGGGATAAACTACTGTTTCCCAGAGCAGTAAAATGAAGTTGACTTTACTTATATTTGTA
The DNA here is from genome assembly GCF_040938575.1 of Ambystoma mexicanum. Taxonomy (NCBI): domain Eukaryota; kingdom Metazoa; phylum Chordata; class Amphibia; order Caudata; family Ambystomatidae; genus Ambystoma; species Ambystoma mexicanum. The sequence continues at coordinate 303,884,308 of NC_090937.1, forward strand.
AACTTTCTAGACCCGCCATATCTTACAATAGGGTGCTGTAGGGGTTACCTAGTATCCCCTTTGTCTAGCTTCTCATGTAGCATTTTTATGTTACCCTTTCCTCACTGAATGGCTGGTGGCAGTGGTTTCGTTTTTACTACAGTGTTGGGAATTTACCGCGGGCTGCGTTCGCAGCTGCAGTAAAGCACCCAAAGGTGCCATTTTTGTCAAAATGGCCCGGTCTTCTTTTTTTCGCCATTTCTTTGTGGAAAGGTCCTTCTTGAGATTTACTCTGCGCGCCAAACCAAGTTTGGTCCCTTTGTTCATTTTGCCTTTAGCGAGATTCATGAGTGAAGCACACCTCTGGCTCCAGGGTATCTGGGGTAGGCAGGAAGTGAGGGAGGTACCCGAAACTCCCTGTGCTTAGTCTCATAGGAGACCCAAATGTACTCTGTGATGATTAACTGGCTGACTGGCCAGCAAGGACAGCCACCCTGCTTGGTGACTGACAGCTAGGCTGGAATAAAAGGGAGAGAACTGTATAAAAGACAAGTCTTTTGGCTTGGAAGGCAGAGTCGGCCACTGGACGAAGGAAGTGAAGAACTTGAAGAGGAGGCCTGCTGCAACTCCTGGACCGTTGGTTTGCCCGGTGAAGCCCTGCTGCAGTACCGAAACAAAAAGTTTGCATCGACAGAGAAGCTCCTGCAAGGACGACTTCTCCCCTTGAGTTGCTTGGACCAATCAACTCCAAAGTAAGCCACCTGGACATCCATCTCAGAGCTGGTTGAATTTCCACAGAATTGCTGCTGGAAACTGTAGAGCCAGGGAGAGGAACACCAGTTTGTGTGTGTTGCTTTTAAGTTGGCCAAGAGTTCCAGGAAGATTCTCCAGACTCCCAGGAAGCAGGACTGACCAAGCTTGAGCCCCCTCAAAGAGTGTGGGATCCCAGAAGCAAGGAAAGTCCATCTCGACAGCCAGGAACCGCAGTGTTGCTATTTGTGGTAGATGCGAGGAGCTGAAACACTGAACAGCCACTGAAAGTGAAGTTTGCCGGTTGCAAGTTTTGACCGTCCCAGTGCAGTGTAGGAGTCCCCCGACTTCCTCCCTCTTATCCCCACGACTGACGCCCAGGAACAGTGAGATCTGCAGAGCTGCACAGGAACAGGAGTCATCTGCTGCTTCTTTTTCTTCACTTTAAAGGTACTGTACAAAGTCTAAGAGAACTTACCTCTTGCTGTAGAGTTGCTTGCATCTTCTACTACTCACAAATCTAACAGCTGTGGCCCTACATTGATTCTTCTTTTTCTTCAAAGACTTAAACATTGTGCAAACACTTTTCTACTTACCTTCAGCCCATATAGACTCTTACCTCTTGACTTTGGCTTAGCCTGTTTTAACTGAATGACTCTTTTTGGGGGATCTGAAAATATTGTTTGCTCTAATAATTTTTTCCCTTTTGACTTGCTCTTAACTAATTCTGAATGCCACCAGTAATACATTAATGTCAACAGCACCCTAGCAATTGAAGTCACCTGTGGGTGTAGGTCTCTGTTGTATGCCATCCCAAATGGGTAGTTACTGATTCTGTACTTAAGAGAGAGTTTATAACTTTGAAGTATATTTGTGTGGTGTTTTACAGTGCTCCCTTCTGAAGAAGGCTCATATTAACTGACTAGTAAATAAATTAATAATTGTTTTATCAAGAAACCCTGTGTGTAAGTATTTGCTTGGATACATTGTCACTGTGAAACTCTGTGTAACTCCCTACAGCTCACATTGACCCCTCTTGAGATGAGCCTGGCTACTCGTCCACACTACCAACCTGTGTAGTACAGACTTATACCAAAGGTTGGGTTACTGCTGCCAGGAGGTCAGGCTTGTTGTAGTGCACACTAAGGGTAATGCATACGTTCGTTCATAACAGCCCCAGTGGCCCTTCTTGGCGGGGTAGATCCTTTCTCTACTACTCATTTGGAAGAGCGAGAGGAATGGCTGGTCAAAGAGGCCAAAAAAGAGTCCCTCTTGTTGGACAAGGGAGAGATGCAAAGCCCGCTCAAGCAGGGGCATTTTTACCAACAGCCACTGCTTTAGCCACCTCTCTGAGGTCTTGAGGTCACGAAACCCCAGTGGGAGGCAGACTTTCTCAGCATCTGAAAGAATGGTGAGGCATTACTTTGGATGCTTGGACATTAGAAACCATAGCCCAAGGTTACTGGCTTCCCTTCATTCAGAGACCTCAGAGCAATCCACCAGGGCAGCCATTCTTTGAGGTTTCCAGATCTGCTCCTTGTCCAGGAAATTTGGACCCTGCTAGACAAAGGTGCTATAGAGCCTTTACCTATAGCGGAAAGGATGGTACTCTGCATATTTTCTAATCCCCAAAAAGGACAGAGGTCTGAGACCCATCTTGGACTTGAGATACTTGAACAAGTTCCTCGGGAAGGACAAGTGCAAGATTGTCACACTTCCTCAGAACCTTCAGGCCCTCCAACTCAAGAATTGGGTGGTGTCATTGGACCTTCTGGATGCTTATTGTAATGTGCCAATCCATCTCAAGCACAGGAAGTACCCGAGGTTCGCTGTTGGAGGTTCCCATTATCAGTTTTGAGTTCTGCCATTCAGGCTGACCATCGCCTGAGGGTTTTCACCAAGCTGATGGCGGTTGTGGCAGAGAGTCTCAGGAGTGGGGTATTCACCCCCACCTGGACGATTGGCTGATCAGGGCGCGTTCTCCCGAACAAGTCCTGGATCATCTCAATGTCACCTGCCACTCTCTTCACAAACTGGGCTTCTCCCTCAATTACAAGAAGTCCGATATGACTTCTTCCCAAACGCTCCAGTTCATCTGAGCCATACTGGGTACATCCTTGGGATGGAGCTAGACACCCAAGGTGAGGGTTCAATACCTTTTTTCAGATGGTCTCCAAGTTTGAGTGCCCAGCGTCTCCAGACCTTCCACATTTTGAGCCAGCTCAGCCTCTTGGCTTCCTGCATTTTTCTGGTGCCAGAGGCTTACCTGAGAATGAGATCCCTTCAATGGGCTCTCGGGACACAATGGTCTCGGTCCTTGGGCAACACGTCAGACCTACTTCAGGTTCTAAGCAGGGTCCCACAGGAGGATCTTCTGTGGTAAGCATGCAAGGACAACATTCTGAAGGGAGAACCTTTTTGGCAACCATGGCCGGAGATGACAGTAGTGACGGACGCTTCACTCACGGGGTGGGGAGCCCAAGCCAACGATCTGACAATCAGCGGTTGTTGGTCTCCATTTGAGTCCAAACTAAACATCAATTCTTTGGAGCTGAAGGCAATAAGACTTGCGCTGAAGGCTTTTCTGCCCTCTGTGCAGGGAAAGAATGTCCTGATAATGACTGACAACACACTGGCCATGTACTACCTCAACAAGAGAGGAGGTATAGGGTCACTACCACTGTGCAGAGAGGCAATGCAGCTCTGGTACTGGGCAATTAATAAAGGAATCTCCCTATCAGCAGTTCACCTAGCCGGAGAGGAGAACACGGCGACGGACGCTCTGCGCAGGCAGAGCTCAGTCTCCCACAGGTGGGAACTAGCTTGTGAAGTCCAAGAGATCTTCACCCTTTGGGGCACCCCTCAAGTGGATCTGCTCGTGACCAGGGTCAACCGGAAGTGCAAACTGCACTGCTCCAGGGAATTTCCTTCAAGAGGAGCTCTTGGAAACTCATTTGTGGTGGACTGGGAGTTTCCACGCCTGTATAAGTTTCTTCCAGTGCCTGTCATTCCTCACATGATCAGGAGGCTGCGAAAGTTTGGGAAATGCATGATCCTAATTGCTACGGATTGGGCCAGGAGGACGTGGTACCCCGACCTTCTGGACATGTCCATCTGCCCTCCAATACGTCTTACACAAAGAGAGGAGGGTTGGGTTCTCCATCCAGAGGTCAAGACTCACACCATTCATGCATGGTTTCTGAGAGGCTGAGATACAAGGATTGGGACCTCCCAGATGACTTAATGCAGATTTTGCTTTCAGCCAGCAGGCCAGCAACGAAATCCTTGTACCGCTGCCGTTGGAGCAAATTCTGCCACTGGTGCAGGGACTAGACCCTTTAATATGCAACACACCAGAGGTGTTATGCTTTCTACTGTGCGTAACCAATCTGGGGCTCCAGGTTGGAACAATTACAGCCCCTTTGGTGGCGCTATCCATTTTTAAGCGCTCGTCTGAAAAAACTTCATATTTTAAGATGGTACTGGTGATTCTGAAGGGACTTACCCATGTGTTCCCTTCATCTCCTTTTCAGGTTCCCCTTGGGATCTTAATCTGATGTTGAAATGTCTTATGTGTGCACCATTTGAACCACTCCATTCATGATCCCTTAAGGTTACTAACATTCAAGACCATCTTGTTGGTAGAACTAACTTCAGCCAGTAGAGTGAGTGAGTTGCAGGCACTGTCATCTAATCCACCTTTTACAGTATTCCACAAGGACAAGGTCGTCGTGAGGGTGAAGCCTTCATTTTTGCCTAAGATCATTTCAGATTTTCATGTAGGACAAAAGATTGTGTTACCCACTTTATATCCTCCACCTCACCCTGGCAAGGAGAAAGAGCGATTGCACGGATTAGATCCACGTAGAGCTCCAAGCTCCTACATTTCTAGATTGTCCAAACTTGGTCTGGATGATTAACTTTTTATAGGTTATACAGGTCACAAACTGGGTCAGGCTGTAACAAAACAGACCTTATGAAGATGGATTATTTTAGTAATTTCAGAATCCTACAGGCTGGCGGGCAAAGATCCTCCAGAAGGCTTGAAGGCCCATTCCACCAGGGGCATGGCTACCTCTTCGGCTCTGCAAAGAGGTATTCCTATTAAAAACATCTCTTATGTCCCGACCCCTTTCCTCCATACTGCATGGGCGTCCCTTCCAAGGGACGGGAGACAGAACCTTTTTCACCAGAAAACACCTTCTTCCCCTTTTCAATTTAGTGGCGCGCAGGGGAGCGGCCCTGGGAGCATGCGCTGCCCTGACTCTGCCCTCCGGCACCACACCTCAGTCTGCTTTTCCACGTCGACGGGAACGGGCCGAATTTACCAGTGCTTCTGCGTTTGGCTTCAGCCATGTAATTCCACGCGCGGATACTACTTTGTCTTTTTTGTCTTTTTATCATTCAGGTACTCGAGCCTAAGGCATCACGCTCCTCCCCTGCACATGTGTCCATGCAGGTGTCCATCCTGTGACAGGCTCTTTCCGAATAAAGACCCCACAACCTCTGCCTACGTTGCCTTGGCCCAAACCACGGCTGGCAAGCTTGTACCGCGTGCAACACGCTCTCCTCGATGTCTCTGAAGAACAGACTAGCCAGGTGGCGGGAGCTCTTCCAGAGATCGCCTCTAAAGGACCTAAAGGACTTTGTCTGTCATAGATCCAAGCCCAAGTTAAGGCTGCTCTTTTCCAGTGCACCCCGCAAGGGAGACTCCTTCCCAAGGACTCGTCTGCACGGGAGGGACCTCTCCAGTCCTGTTACCAGCACCAGTACTGAGGCTGAATCAGCTACCGGTCGGCAGGCTGAGGGGTCCGTGTATCTTCCCCCTGACAGTGCAGAGGGACCGCAAGGTTCTTTTACTGGGTCTTCACCCGAGTGGCTACGCCCTAGTTCTGGCAACGTGTCTGAGGGGGGCACCTATATGCAGTTCTACAGGCAGATCAGCCGAGGGTGAAACGCATACCAGGCTTCGGCCTGAGGAACAGGGTAGGCCCCATGATCCACACACGAGTCCTAGACGGGCGGGGCCCAGTGAGCCATGCAACACAACACAGGCAAGTGGAGGGCAACTCGACAAAATGGCCACCGTGCAAGACATTCCCGACATCCGGCTGACGCTGCTCCAAGGTAGGCAGCAGGCGGAGGAACGTGTGTGAAGGTGGGACTTGTCTCAACCAGGCATGTGGCCTAGAGCTTACTCTTCCTTCGCGTCCGTATGGGAACGCACACAACGGCTCCAGCATCCGCTCCCTACCCCGTCAATATCGCCTACCACCTGCAAGGACGGGTTCTTTGAAAGCTTCTTCTGGCTCATGAAATCTCCTCGGATGGGGGTTCCTCCTCAGGGATGTGATACCGCCAATGGCTCTGATGCCTCAGGCCCTTGTACAGGCGCCCCTGGCTCCTATAAGGCCCCAGCAGCCCACTCCAGTCCCCCAAGCGATTGTGCAGGCGGTTCTGCACCAGCCTCCGCTGCAGCCTCCGGCTCCGGTCTCCACACCTCAGCCCTCCGGTGCCGGTCCAACTGGACCCTCAGTTGGACAAAGATGAGGAGGAGGACCCTGACACACCAGCTTCAGCCAAGGCCTTCCAAGAAGGTCTTGCTCGGCTGGCAGAGTACTTGGGCCTTCCTCAACCCGAGGTCCAGCAACCAGCAAAGGGGGTCCTCGTAGAAGTCCTCACGCTACGTTCCGTGGCCAGAACGGGGATCCCGATGCAGAAGGACATAGTCTCCTTAGCCAAGAAGGGTTGGCTCAAGCCTCACTCGATCCAGCCGGTAAATAAACTCCTGGACGCCAAGTACAGGCAGATAGAGGGGGATACACTCTTGCTATCGGCCCACCCTCAGCCACACTCCTCCGGTGATCGCTGCGGCATCACTATACTCAAATTCTCAGTCAGCCGCCTCCTCCTCCTCTGCGGCGCTGCTAAGCAAGGAGAAGATCTTGGAGGCGTACGGGAAGAAGCTATATTCCAATGCGTCATTGCACCTTCATCAAGCCAACGCGGATGCCATACTGGCAGCTGTTAACCAGAGGCTCTGGCGGAAAATTGCGCATTTTATCCCAGAGCTGCTGGCACAGAGCCAATCACGGTTCAAGGCGGGATTGGCAGAGAGCAAGATGGTGGCGCAGGACATCATGGAGTCCACTGTGGCGGACATTGACACCTATGGCCGTGCCAGCTGCATTGCCACGGACATGAGAACAGCCTGGCTCCGTGCTATGAAATTCAACCCGGATGTCCAGGAGTGCATCTTACACCTTTCGTTCAAAGGGGGTGACCTCTTACACTCTACAACGGACGAGGAGCTAGACAAAAAGAAAAACTGCTCACAAACAACCAAGTCTTTATCCATGATATGATATGTCATTTATAACTCGCCTATACACAAGCGTTTAAAGACGAGGCAAGGGAGAGGGAACAGAGAGGAGCCCGGCAGCGATCCTACTAGGCCATGTCATTCAGATCGCGCCAGTGCATTGGTAGGGGTAGGGGAGAGTGCAGTACATGGTGAAAAAGAATAAATAACTACAAATATGGCCCGCTGGTGGCAAGTGCAAGGATAATTGCAAACATCAGGTGGTGGTGGGACTGTTGGGGGACTGTTTTCTATATCCCTAAGTGCGAGGGTTGCCAGGAAGGCAGTGCAGGGTTGCGACTGGCGGGGGGAGGGGACCTTTTCCCGAGATCAGAGGGTGGCCAGGTAACCAGTGCAGAATCAGTTTCAGCCAGGAAGTCAACAGGGGAGAGGATTAGAAAACGCAGAAGCAAAGAGAGGTTTTGAGGTGCTTTCGGAACCAGAGATGGTTCTCAAGTTTCAGTGAGGCTGTTCCAGAGGGAGGCCCCAGCCGAAGATCTACCACCAACTCGTTGCTTCGAGAAGCAACTGAACCTGAGGGAGTTGGAGGCAGATGAGCGAAGAGCTCAAGAAGGGAGATATTTAGGTAGTGAGAGTTGAAGGTATTGAGGCCCCAGGCCCCAGAAGGCCTTGTAGATAATGCAGAGGGTTTTGAACTTATTCCTCGCAGCCATTGGGAGCCTTTGCAGAGATTTCAGTCCCGGAGAGATACGATCCCTGGGCTTGAGGCCAAGGACAAGTCTTGCAGTCCTGTTCTGGATGAGTTGCAGAGGGCAGAAAGTAGAAGCAGGCAGATTTAGAAAGAGGCTGTTGCAGTGTTCCAGCCTAGAGAGAACCAGAGCTCTTGAGACAGTGAGCTTCTGGGGGAAGGAGATGGGGAAGGAGAGGAAAGGAAGAGTACCTCGGGGGAAGTGCAGCTGGTAGTGTGACTTTTTAGAGATGTCAGAGATGTGAGGAGAGGAGGAGTGTGGAGTCGAAGATTAGGTTTTTAGCTGCACAGGTGTGAGTAGGAGGAGGGCCAAGAGAGGCCGGACAGAGAGTGACAGGAACGGAGGGAGCGGGCGTGCCGATGAGGAGAATCTCAGTCTTACTGGCATTAAGGCAGAGATCATTGGCGGCACACCACTCCTGGATGGCTGACGGACAGTCGGAGATGAGAAAGGGAGAAGAGGTGGCTGAAGGTAGCCTGAAAATGAGTTGAGTGTCATCCGCATAGCACTGGAAGTTGGTTCAGAGCGCAGCAATGCGGTGGTTAAGAAGTGGCAGGTATAGGTTGAAGAGCCAGGGAGAGAGGTTAGACCAGTGGGGAACACCACAGGTAGAGATCGAGGAGCGGAAGGACCCAAGTTGAACCTGGGAGGGTCGATCAGAGAGGAAAGTAGCCTGCCACGCCAGGGCCTGACCGGTGACACTCAGGTTATCACGGAGACGGTTGAGTAGGATGACATGGTTGACTGTGTCAAAGGCAGAGGAGAGAGATCAAGTAAAATGAGGACACGGGGTGTTGGAATCAAAGTTGGAGAGCAGGTCTTCACAGATGTTCAGGAGAGCAGTTTCCATGCTTCTGGCAGCTCTGAAAACAGACTGATGAACATGGAGACAACCAACAGATTCGGTGTGAAGATTGAGCTGGGAGATGGCCAGCTTTTCCAGGAGTTTGCCCAGGAAGGTAGTGATGGAGATTGGGTGGTAGTTAGCCGGGCAGTGTGTTCCGCATGGGGTTTCTTAAGAAGAGTGTGCACAAGGGAGTGCTTCGGGTGGGGGGGAAGACTCCAGTGGCTAAGGAGTGGTTGCAGAAGTTGGCCAGAGCAGCAGTCAATGTGGTCCTTGATGGTTTTGGAGGAACAGGGATGGATCTGTTTTGATGAGATTTTCATAGATCGGACTTGTCTAGAAACCTCAAATGGGGAGAAAAGTAGAAAGGCAGAGGAGGAGGGAGGAGAGGTGGCCGAAGAAGAGCTGGAGGAAGAGCAGGGAGTAGAGGGAGGAAGGGGAGAGGAGGAGAGAGGACAGGATGTCCTGAGTTTTGCAGAGGGCCTGGGAAGGGACAGGGGAAGTAGAGACTGCAGCAGGATTGGCCAGCTCCTTGCAGATTCTATAGAGAACTGCCGAGTTGTTGGATGCCGCAGAGACGCGGGCTTGGATGTGAGCTCTGTTCTTGGTGAGGACAGAGAGCCAGTATTGCCTTTGGAGCAGGCGGCAGGCCAGTTTGTCAGAGGATGTACCTGAAGCACGCATCTCCGCTCAGCCACCCTGCAGTTGTGTTTGAGGGTGACGAGCTCTGAGTCGTACCAGGATTTGCACCTGGCTGTTGGCTTCAGAGGATCCTCATGACAGGGGCAAGAACATTGAGAGTATCAGATATAGCAGAGTGGGGCATGGAAAGGGCTGTCAGGGTGTGAGTCAGCCGGGGGGGGTGAGAAAGTGGCGGCAAAAGCCTCAACTGACAAGCGGTTCATGGGTAAGATGACCGAGAAGGTGGGTGGCAGTGATGGAGTTGGCTTGGCCTGAAGGTAGAGAGATTGATATGGGAGGAAAGTAGAAAGTGATCACTCCACGAGAGAGGAGTGGTAAGAGGGATAGAAAGGGGTGGTCTGAGGAGATCAAAGCATCCAGAGTGCGCCCTGCAGTGTGAGTCTTGCCAGAGGGGAGAATGGATGGTGAGAGAGAGTCCCAGGGGTCGCAAAAGAGTCCAGAGGGAGGACAGGAAGCATCCAGGTTGATGAAGTCTCCAAGAAGGAGGAGTTGAGTGGTCGAGACCAGGAGGGAAGAGGAGAGGTCAGCCAACTCTGAGAGGAACGAGGAGATCTGACCAGATGGCCGATAGATATTAGCCGCAGTAAGGGAATGGCTAGGAAAGGGAGAGCATGCAGACGAGGCATTCGAAAGAGGAGTAGGCCTGTGTAGGAATGACGGAGGCAGGGATCCACTCTGGGAAGATCAGGTCTACCCCTCCTCCAGAGTGGTTGGGCCTGGGTGCGATGAGGATCTTGCAGCCGTCACAGAGGAGAGTGTTAAAGCTCGTGAACCATGTCTCGGTGAGACCGAGGACATCAAGGTCGATTTCCTCCAGAAGGCGGCAGATGCCGGGAGATTGTTTGACAGCTGAGCGAGAGTTTAGAGTCAATATGAAGAAGGTTGCCGTCCTGGAAATATTTCCGTGCAGGGGTACATATCAGAGGTGCTCCTGCAGAGGAAGCCCGAGGGGGAGGCAGAAATGGAATAAGATGGCAAGATAGCCAAGGAGGAGGCAGCAGGGTGAGGCGAGGGAGGATTGGAGGGGGGAGGGGAGACAGCAGGAGAAGAAAGGAAATTGATGAGGCGTGGGAAGCGTCTAATAAAGAGGAGAAGGTTGGCCTGAGTGCCTTGGACCAAGACGGTACCATTCAAGTAAATATTAATGATGGCCTTAGAGGAGTGGAAGGAGGTCAGGAGGGCTTCCTACCGGGTGCCACCAATAATGGGAGAGGAAGAGAAGGGAGAGAGCACAGAGACCATATGTAGGGTCCATAGGTCTGGTAAGGGAACAACAAAGAGGATGTCGGTGAAAGTTTGCCTGGAGGAGGTGCTGGTTTAGGTGTCGGCGATAGGGAGGCCTGGTGTGGCGACCAGGATGTCCTTTTTAAACTTCTTCCTACCAGATTTATTGAGGAAAGCAGTATAGTCGATAGAGAAGCCGTTAGAGAAGATATATATTTCTGATGTTTGTTAATCTGCTTAGAATCACATGCTGTGCATAGGTCCGACATCCAGTGGTCACTGCGGAGTATTGCATTTTGTTTTTTGTAGTCGAAAAGGGACGTCGACAAGGCGTGTCTGAAATACTATCCCTATAGTGACGTGCGTTGTACCCACAATCCCTCACGCGTCGAGGTCCCTCAGATTGTTTTTTTCCGCCCAGCTACTGGTCGCCTTTACGTGGAGCTCCTCGAGAGACATTGCAGATTTCATCTCCTCGACCTTTGGTCGTTTTCCTATTTAATATATAACACATCGATCCCTCCCTCGACGCAGTTGTGAAGCTGTCTCCGCCGAGCAAGATCTTCGACAGAGGGGACGAGCGGAGGAGATCCTTCGGCGTTGCCGAACACGTGGCCTGGCCTCGCAGGCCAAATACAGTAGGGAAAGTGGGGTCGTGGGACATCTCTGGTTCTTTTCTGAGAATGCCTTTCCTTTTCCCCTTCCTTTCCCTTGGGGTCGTTATCACGATTTATTGCCTCGGCTATGGAGAGGACACCCTTTAGGTTTTGCCCGCGTTGCAAGGGCTAGTTTACTTGGAAGGACAAGCATTCACGGTGTAACCGCTGCTTGCCCCTCGATCACAAAGAGGAGGGTTGCATGGCTTGTCGGCTTCTTAAGCCAAAGACTCTAAAAGACCGTAGGGTCAAGAGGTGGGCGGCCTACGCTATGTCGAAGGCCGATTCTTCACCCGCTGCTGCTACCACCGACAGTGACGAGGAACGTGACAACACGACTTCCGCTACGGAAGTCGTAGACCCCTCTAAAGAGCGCTCGCGCTCTTCGTCGTCTGTCCCCGGCCCCGACGGGCTCGGCTCACGCCCTGCTTATGGGGATGAACACCCCGGCGACACTGACACCACACATAAGCACACAACCCATGGCTCTTTTTCGTCGAAGACGAAGAAAGCATCAGCGCCCAAGGAGACGCAAGTTCCACCGGCGGCCTCCTCGGACCGTTCAGGTTCGAAGCCCCTCTCGCAGCCGCGACCAGCAACTGGGCTTTCGGCAAATAAGGGCGCCGCCCCCAAACCATCGGCCGGCGCGCACCAGCAGAGAGTGCACGCCGCCGTAGAACGATCGACACCAGTAACGTCGAAACCACAGCCCCCCGCTGACAAACGAGTCGCAGAGAGCTTGGCGAGGATCGTTGTAGCCGACGCCCAGAAGCGTACGCCGAAAGGCATGTCGAGCGCTACGCAAAGGTCGAAAGACACGCCGAAAAAGCCCGAAGAAAGACAGGGACTACCCCCTTCAGTCGGGGGGACCCCCAGCACACCGGAAGGCTTTTCGGAAGGCGACGGGACACTTTCCTCGACGTTATGGGAGAGGTCGAGCCGTTTTCAGCTAGATGACACTAATTTTCCCCCACTAGACCGCTCAGGGGTACCCCATGAAACCATGGAAAGGCTCCATCTCTGCATGGAGAGAATGGAGAGGTTTATGAAGACCCAGAACCCTCCCACTCCCAGGAGAACAAGAGAAGGGCCTCAGGAGGACCCCAGGGCCAAATATCCGAGACTATTCAATCCCCAGCAGGACACAGCCTCAGATTTCCATAATGTGTATGACCTCACTGGTGAGGAACAATACTTGGAGGAGGAGGAATTTGTGGACGATGAAGAGGGACAGAACCAGGAGGAAGGTCTGGAAGACAGCCCAGACATGGTAGGAGAAGGCTTCGGAGAAAATCCAGAAGAAGGACCTTCTCATCCCTGGCAATCCCCATCAGTATATTCGGACACTGATGTCCTTAACCTAAATCCTCCTGACAATTCACCTGTTAGAAACACGTCTCCCATTGACGATCAGCCCACATTCAATGCCCTGTTGCGCAGAGCAGCAGCACATTTCGAACTGGACACTGGGGAGATCTCTCCTGAAATAGACTTTGTGGAAAGAATAATTAAGGAGAAACCCCCGGTCAGCCAGACCATTCCCCTCCTCGCTTCAGTGAAGAGAAGAATCATCCCTTCGCTATCCACACCCGCACTAATCAGAGGAGTTAATCCAAGAATTGAAAAACTTTTCACTCCTTCACCCTCAGACCCGCTGTACATCAGGGGACATTCCATTCCGGAAACCCTTGTAGTAACTAATACAAGGAAGAGGGCAGGGGTGCCGCTGTCCACCAGCGAGGCACCACCTGACAAGGAGGGCAAGAGGTTATATGCCCTTGCAAAGAGAGTCACATCCTTGGCTGCCTTTTCGGCAAGAATTGCGAACAACCATTCTTTGCTAGCTAGCTACGCGGACGCGCAGCGGGCCAAACTGCGCAAAGACGCCGAAGAAGCGCCGGAATCACTACGTACACGCCTGCTATCAACTATTGGCGAAGGAACCCAGGTCAACCAGAGTATTGTAAAGAACTCTCTGGATGCTGCAGAGACAGCGGGACGTTCCCTGGTTCAGGGAATACTCCTAAAACGCCATGTATGGCTGCGCAACTCAGGGTTCAAACCGGAGACACAGGCGTCTTTAATAAACCTGTTGAAGACTCAAACCTCTTCGGGAAAGCGGTGGATGAGGCTCTGGAGATGGCTAAAAAAGAGTTCGATACTATCAAAACTCTTGACCAGATCTCTAAGCCCACTACCAGACGCGGCTATGGCAACAAACGCTTTTTTCGTGGCCAACGCCAACAGCAGAATCAGCAGCAACAGTACCCTGCCACCAATTACCAGACCAATAGTGGGCAGTACAGCCAAAGAGGCCAGCGCCGTGGCAAAGGGAGAGGTCGGGGGTCCACCCCCAGAGGCTCCCAAGCCCCCAACAACACCAAGTGACGCGAATATTCGCGTCCCCTCCCATGCAACACCGGTCGGGGGCCGGATAACATCCTTTCTTCCAGCATGGGAGGGAATAAAGTCAGACCGCTGGGTACTTTCCACCGTAGCCCACGAATACTGCATCGAATTCAACGGGTCCCCAACATACAGACCCCCGAGGGGACGACGCATGACACCAGAACACCTTGCCATCCTTCTCCAAGAAGTACAACTACTGCTGGAAAAAGGAGCCATAGAGGTCGTGCCTCTATCTCAGGTAACGGAGGGTATTTATTCAGTGTAATTCCTTGTACCCAAAAAGGATCTAACCATGCGCCCTGTATTAGATCTGCGCCCAGCGAACAAGTTTATCAAACCCCAGAAGTTTCGTATGGTGACCTTACAGGAAGTGATCCCACTGCTATCACAGGGAGATTACATGACAACATTGGACATGAAAGATGCATACTTTCATATTTTAATGTTGCCAGCGCACAGAAGATACCTCAGGTTCATGATAGAGGGCAAACACTACCAATTCAGAGTGCTACCCTTCGGCATAGCATCGGCACCAAGGGTATTCACGAAGATACTGGCAGTGGCAGCGGCCCACCTGCGTAGGTTGTCCATCCCAGTTTACCCTTACCTCGACGACTGGCTCATAACAGGGGATTCTTACGAAACATGCTTCTCCAATACCCAAAAGACTGTAGACCTTTTGTTCCAGTTGGGCTTCTCCATCAACGAAAAGAAGTCAAGCCTAGACCCCAGCCAAATCAAACAATTCCTAGGGGCTCTAATTCAAACAAAGGACGGCCTCGTCTTCCCCTCCAACGAGAGGGTCCAAAACATGCTGTTTCAGATCCCTCAATATGTGACCGGTCGAGAGGTGACGGTACGCAAAGCAATGCGCTTGCTAGGCATGATGGCGTTGTGTATTTATTTGGTACCTCACGCGCGCCTGCGCATGCGCCCTATGCAAGAGTGGCTCAACAGCCAGTGGTGTCAGGCCAGCGGACTATGGGACGATCTAGTGGTGGTCTCGCAGGCCTTGGTTCTCTCGCTACGGTGGTGGACAAAGGAAAACCTGGAAAGAGGGAAACCCTTTGCCACACCCGCGGCGGAAGCCACTCTAACCACAGACGCATCCCTCACAGGATGGGGGGGCTCACCTATCCCATCAGACTGCTCACAGAGTGTGGACTCCGAACGTAGCATCCAAACACATAAATCTACTGGAGCTACTAGCTGTGTTCAAGGCGCTAAAAGCCTTCCAGGAACACCTACAAGGCAAGACTGTGATGGTCCTTACAGACAGCACCACAGCCATGTACTACATCAACAAGCAGGGGGGCACCCACTCTCCAGGACTGTCCAAACTGGCCCAAAATATATGGAAGTGGGCTCTCAAACAAAACATGTTCCTACTGTCACAACATGTACCAGGGGAACTCAATCTGCTGGCAGACAAACTCAGCAGAGATTTCCCCCTGCCCGAAGAGTACGAATGGCGACTGCACGAAGACATCGTCTTCGACGTCTTCACACAATGGGGATTCCCAGAAATAGACCTGTTCGCAACCCTGGAGAACTCACAATGCCAAAGTTACGCCTCCAGGTACCCCCAGAACCAATCCAAGGGGAACGGTCTGTCGATGCAATGGTCAGGGAAATTTGTTTACGCTTTTCCCCCGACTCCCCTTCTCAACAAGGTGGTGCACAAGATGCACCAGGAACAAGTGACCATGATACTGGTGGCCCCAATGTGGGCCCGACAGCCATGGTTCGCTCACTTGATGGAGATGTCTCTATCTCCCCCAGTGAAACTCCCCTGCCCGTACAACATGCTGTCACAAGACATGGGCAGGACTCTGCATCCATGCCCCCAGAACATGAACTTAGCAGCTTGGCTCCTGAGATCATAGAATTCGGACATCCTCAGGGAAGCCAGAAAACATAACACTCGCCACTGCTATTCTAGCAAGTGGAAGAGATTTGTCATCTGGTGCAGAGGAAAAAGCATCAACCCGATTGACTGCTCTCCCACACATATTGTTCTATACCTGACCCACTTATTGGATTCAGGTCTAGTGTTCAATTCCATTAATGTCCACCTAGCGGCACTTTCTGCATACACCACTTCCCAACTCAAAGTGTCGTGGTGGAAGATCCCTGTTATAAAGGCCTTCATGGAGGGAGTAAAGAGAATATACCCCCCGATAGCTGACCCAGCTCCCGGATGGGACCTTAACGTGGTACTTACCAGACTCATGGGCTCACCATTCGAACCCATGCACAAAGCATCTCTTAAACACCTCACTCTTAAGACTGCTTTTCTAATAGCTATCACCTCCATCAGGAGAGTAAGTGAACTAAAGGCTCTTTCTGTTCTAGACCCCTTCGTTACAGTTCACAGAGATAAGGTAGTTCTACGCACACACCCAAGGTTTGCTCCGAAATTCATCTCGAAATTCCACGTAAACCAGTCTATAGAACTGCCAACGTTCTTTCAAAATCCTTCCAACTTGGGAGAAAAAAGTCTGCACACACTAGATGTGCGCAGAGCGGTCATGTTCTACATGGAAAGAACCAGACCACTGAGGAAGACTAATCAGTTCTTCGTCTCGGTGGCAGCAGGAAGAGAAGGGGATGCAGTTTCAAAGTCCACTATTTCTAGATGGATTGTTCAATGCATCACTCTCTGCTATACTCTTGCTAAGAGAGAACTGCCCTTTAAGCCAAGAGCACACTACTCGAGGCACGGGGGCGTCCATAGCATTCATTGCAAATGTTCCCCTTGAGTCCATCTGCAAAGCGGCTATCTGGAGTTCTGTGCACACCTTTACAAAACACTACTGTCTAGATGCACGCTCGAGATCTGACTCCCAGGTGGGACAGGCAGTATTAAGACATCTTTTCTCTACTGTTCCTTCTCATAACCCACCGCCAACTCCGGGTACTGCTCGCTAGTCTATGCACAGCATGTGATTCTAAGCAGATTAACAAACATCAGAAGACAATGCATTACTTACCGTAAAAGCATTTCTCATGGTTGTATCTGCTTAGATTCACATGCGCCCACCCTTCCTCACAGCTCGGATGGAAGGAACATAGACTTCCTTTTATATCTCTTTTCTGTACTCACTCACGTCTAGAAGGCTCCCTCAGGGCAGAAAAATACAAACAGAGGGACCTCGACGCGTGAGGGATTGTGGGTACAACGCACGTCACTATAGGGATAGTATTTCAGACACACCTTGTCGACGTCCCTTTTCGACTACGAAAAACAAAATGCAATACTCCGCAGTGACCACTGGATGTCGGACCTATGCACAGCATGTGAATCTAAGCAGATACAACCATCAGAAATGCTTTTACGGTAAGTAATGCATTGTCATATATTTCTGAGGCTTGTGGAATCTGCTTAGATCACATGCTCTGCATAGGCCGACATCTAGTGGAAGCTGTGGAGTATTAGTTTGTTTTTCGAAACTCGAAAATGGGCGTTGACACAGGGCGTGCCAGTAATACTATCTCTAGTGTGACGTCCACTGTACCCATGATCCCTCACGCGTCTAGGACCCTCATTTCTCCACCCCAACGTCGAGTCACCGAACTTCCACACTCGACGCCGGCCCGGAGAAAGAACGACTGTCGAGAGCTGCACAACGGATTTGGGCCTCGGACGGCCTCTGGCCTCGGCCCAGGCCTTGGAAGGCCTCTGGACTCGGCCCTGCAAGTAGGGCTAGTGGGGGGTGGACATACTCTACACTCTTTGGTATATAGGTACATTCTTATATATTCCTACACTTATTAGCCCGCTGCCACAAGGTGTGTATGGAGGGTACCCCTTTCCAATTTTGCCCCAAGTGCAACCGCAAGTACCCTTGGGTTGACACACGCCACGTGTGATCTCCGCTTGCCGAGGGATCACCCCGTGGCGACTGCAGAGCGTGTAGTAGGTTCAAAGCGAAAACACTAAAGGACGGTTCGATCAAGCGTTGGGCTCATTAGCCAGGCGTCAAGAGGCCATGGCAGTGGAGGGCTCCTTCAGCGATGGCAGCGACGCTGTGCTTTCGGACGGCGAGGGCAACATGGCGACAAGAGACAGCCAAGCGCATGTCCCCGATCTCGGAAGGTCGTCCGGCAAGGCGGCTATGGGGAAAACCCCCAGCGACACAAGCGCTACCCACAGCACTTCCACAAAACACATTAAGTCCAACCGAGACTCGACGCGCATGTCGAGTACTCGGAAAGAGGCACATAGAGAACGGTCCGTATTGGTGTCCGTATTGGTGTCCTCTGGGCGTTCTCAATCTAGATCGCTGCATGACTCCAGGCAACCATCCACTGTTGCCAAGAGTGCCTCGCTCCCCAAGGTAACGAAGGTTCGATCGTCGGAAGACGAAGCTGACCTCTATCCCCAGACCGCACTCCAGGAGTCGGCGTCAGCAGGCCGCGTAATGGCTGTTCCCGAGTCCCAACCTCCACGCTCGAGAGATGGGGACACTACCCCCAAACCTCGGCGCCAAGGGGCGAAAAAAAAGGGTAAACACTCTTCCACCCACAGGGAAGCGGAAAAAACAACAGAGGAAGCAGTCTCATCCTCCTTCCACACCTCAAAAACATTCTACTCAGGTGGGACAAGCGGTTGTACTCCGGGACCCCCGAGCGGCCCGTAGATTCAGGGTTTGCCCAGATGCGCTTCAAGACAAGATAGCAGCACCCTTGAGATGGATGGGGGTGCAGATTCATTCTCCAACACCAAATCAATAATGACAACTCAACGGTTTGGCAAAGGGAGTCCGTTTAATGACAAGTACAAAAAAACGGGGAGTCTCATGAATATCAGCGGATGCGTGATCTTCTCTCTCTCCTCACAAATCCAACGAACTTCATACAAACATAACATTTATACTGAAAACTCATCATCATTGACGTTTAACGTTTAAAAGTTGGCATGCAATTCTACTGGTTCAGGAAAGGTAACTTTATTATAGGTACTATATCTGTAGATGGTAACGGAGTAAGGGGATTGGATAGCTACTGTCAGGTGGGACACCTAAGCCCTACCTTCAAAATGGCTGCTGTAGACGTCACTAAAAGTACAACGTCCCATTGGTTCTATTAACTATAGGACCCTAGATTACTTGGTCCACTGTGATTGATTTGGCACCAACCCCACTCATACTTTTCCACTTTGCTTAGCAGCACGCAGAATGGTCGTCCAGGTGCAGGGTGCCCATTAGCTCCCCCAGCCTTCCTCCAATTATTGTTACAATCAATCATCACTTTAGTGGCCATGTGTCAATTATTTCACTGTGGTTGGCCTCGAGACGGCATCTCCTGTCTGGAAAAGTTCTGATATCTTCGTCTGGCCTGCTGCCATGCGTAGGTGTGAAAGTCTCATTTCTTTTGCTCGGCTGGTCACGTGATTCAGACACCGTGATTTTGCCTCTTCATTTAATTTGTGTATTTGATTTTCGTTTCACCCACCACCTGCCTCTAGTTGTTTATCTTGACCTTTCTGAAGCAAGATACTCTGTTCTTAGCTTCAATTAATTGTAGCTACTGTTAATCTCTTCTGCGTATACGACCTTGGCTTTTCTGGCACGATTTGCCTCTGCTGAGTTTCGTTTCTGCCGTTTATCCTTGATTTGTTGAATAAGAAGCTCGCCTCGTGTGGCCTTTAATAACCTTTGGTTAATTCTGCTTCTTGTGCAAAGTTGAAGTATACTTATATAACGTGCTTCGTTTGAGGTAGATATGTATAAGTGGTGCTTGCTGCACTATCTTTCTACTAAGCATAGCAAGCCGCACAGTTTTCTTAGCTTTCATGCGGTTCCGAGCATATGTATATGTGTAAACTGATCTAATATCTTCATCATACTTACAGCTAAAGCTTCTTATATTTGACGTTGTCGTTTCACTCTTGGTTCACAATGCCCCTTGTGCATGGCGTTTCGTCTCTTCACATCATTCTTTGGTCGTCATCTCTTCTATATGTGTGTCGGTCCGGGTTCTCTTGATGTCACAGTTCGTCTTCCATTAAGAACTTTTTGGCTTCTTCAGGGACTGTACATAGATGATCTTCATTTTGTGTCGTTTGTTGATATGGTTTTCTCATTGGGTACCTTACTGTCCATGGTTTCCTTGGTACCGGTACTTCAGTAGGCATTGTTCTTTTGATAGGTACTCGGCAGAGTCCCACTGCGGCTCTCTGCTGGTTTATTTGCTCGTCATACGTCACATATTTCACTGTGAACGTTCCTGGTACTTCAAAATGGGCGGTTGGTGTGCAGGCTGTATTTGGAACCTCCTCTCCCCTCTCCCCTCTGGTCTACCACTTTCACCTCTCTCTTTGGATCCATCTTCTTTGGTTCCTCTGTGTTCACCTTCACTTCATCGTCTGGGTCCATTCTTTCTTCATCTTCTTGGTCTATACATGATGGTCTGAAGAAATGTCTCTTTGGGGTCCATATCTTTATTACTCCTTTTAAACTTCCTGCTGTTCTCACGTGTTCGTCCTTATTCCACGTCATCAGTTGACACTGTCCATTTGGGTTGCAGTAAACCCATCTTCCCACATAATTTCTGTGCTTCCTGGGATATAGAAACTTTGTTCCTTCTGGTGCATGAATGCTGGCTTTCACAAAGTCTAATTTCTTTGTCAGTCAGGTCTTTGGCCTTCCATCCTGGCTCGACATCAATCATGATCTTCATCCCTATGGCGTTTTTTGCAGTTTTCTGGCACTGAGAGATTATCTTGATAACACAGAATCCTACCAATATCATCACTAGTAGGGCTCCTAGAAACTTGAATGCATCTACCATCCATTGTGGAACCCATGAGAATAGTGATCCAAACCAGCTGTCATCATCAACTTTGTCAGTTTCATCAATCATCTGATTCTGTAGTTTTGACAGCATACCTATGGCCTCCGTTAGAGTTCCATTTTCTTCATCGTGAGATGGTATAAATGTGCAACATGATTCTCCAATTTTTGCACAAACACCTCCATCCATTGCTGTGATCATGTCAAGTACATATCTGTTCTGGAGAGTCTTCAGTCGGACCGCCCTTAACTCTTCTTTGATTGTGTTGAATCCCTTTATAGTTGTGTTGATGGTCTACAGTAACTCCCATCTCGCTATCTGCAGCCATTTAGTATTTGCTCCAACTAGAAATATTGGCATGATGGTTGTCGTAAATACTGCTGAGGTGTGAGGCTGAACAGCCTGTGTTCATATGGGATTGCATGAAAAGCTTCTTCTGATTTGGCAGAAAAGTAATTCTCTCTCTTCATTCGTTTCAGCAGTTCCACAGATCTCTACTTCCTCAGGTGAGCATCTGCTCTCGGGAAACTCTATGTTCAGGTATGTTCAGGTCACTCTTTGGGATCACCAACGCTGGAACATGGACATTCACTATTGTGCATATACCTCCCCAGTTTTTTGGCAGTCTGATTTATGCTTTGGATCCACATGCCCAGTAATGGTCCATAATTACTGCAGTTCCATGTATCATTCCTGGAGCATCAAAGATGCGTCCACAGTACTGATTCTCTCCCATCTTTCTAGTGCCATTATTCCTGAAGCACAATTTTGAGCTCTCCAGTCGTACTATCTGCAAGGGTCCTCTTCTATCTTGGACCCAGGTCAACAGTTTTGCAAGCCATGACCAAAATGGCTTGCATATCCTTTATGCGTTTTCGATTGCTTCTTTGCAGGCTCCAAGGACCATCCATGGTCTGCAAATCGCTACTCCTTTCTCCCATTCGTCTGGTGAAAGCACTGTTCCCCAAATCTGAATTTGGCCTCTGTTTTTCCAACTTTCAGCATCTTCTGGAGTTTATCATTGGACATTTAGCTTCTGGTTTGCTTCTCTTCTGATTTCTGTTCCTTTAACTCCATGCTTCTCATATCTGATTGCAATGTGTTTTGTTTTTCCATTGTTTCTTGCCTTTATGTCCTGGACATAATCGTCTTCATTTGGATCGGTTCCTTTAGTTGCCCATTTCAGTGAGGCATCACCACCCATGAAATGGCCTCTGGTCTTGCACATTGCTACGTGTGAAAGACAGTGTGCTGTCTGGACATCAATGTCGACAGCTACGAAGATTTTGGACTTCCCCATGCTGTACGGTAGGAGTGCACAAACAAAACATTTCCCCCTCTGAACTTTGTCTTCCAACTTCTTTCATGTGTTGGTACGAGATGTTGTTTGCCAAATGTGCTGGGCTGTCGAAATAGTTATTTAGTTCACTGTCACCTCCATGTATTCTTCTCTTGATTCTTAAGGTTTTCATGTAGTTTGCTACAACTACATCCCTGAATGCATCCGTATGGCTGCTTCTTGCTGGAGGATTCTCAGGTACCCTGATCCATGATGCAGGTATCTTCATCTATGCCAGTCGAGTGAAGTGAAAGTCTGGCAATTCTTTCTATTTCCTCTTTCCTTTTGCCTCTTCCTGGCTCTGGCTAATGACGACCATATTGATTCTGCTATCAGCTGTGCTCGTGAGATTTTCTTTTAGCTTGTCTTTGTCTCCATCAGTGTCATATCGGGGGTGTTCATTAATGTTATTTCTGTTGGTTTCCTCTCCAACTCCTCTTGCATTAGTTTTCTTTTGGTTAAAAATTTCCATATCCACTCTGCCATTGGTCCAGTATATGGATGTATTGTAGAACTCGTACTTGTCCCCTTCATTGGATCATGTGTGCTTATCACTGCTGTCTCGGTTGTTTCATTCTTCAACTCATTTTGTCTCTTTACAGGTTCATTTTTCCCCACTTGTCACTGCATTAGTAGGGTAGCTTCTCATTGTTGGCTGTCCAACCTTCCCCTCTTGTTTGACCTGTGGTTCTGCAGTTATTGACACTAGGCCCGATGCGCGTGCATTCAATGTTTGCATGCGTGTGGTTGTCGGTAACCTTTTTACATTCATACTTGGTGACCCTGTCTCCGGCTTTTCAATTTGCTTGTTACCATAAATGTGTGTGTGCCATTGCTAATAATCACATCCATCACTCTTTCATTCATTCCACCATCAGATCTTCTAGGGACTGGAATAACTATATAAGGTCTGGGTGCCTTTGTGGGCTTCATGTGTGCATCATTATGTGGGTGCACTGGGATTGGAATGCTTTGTGCACCAATAAAGAATGCAGTTCTAATCGTTAGTGACATTAAAACAATGATGAATATAATGCATAAATACATAATACCCCTGTATGTAAGTCTACAGCATTTACTTCCGGAAAAAGACTGACGTCTCTCCTCCTGAGGGAGTACGAGATTGCTGCTCTGGATCCCCATCTCGATCATCCGTTGAAAGATGCTAACTTTTAATATACCTTTAAACAATATTATCTCTGTATTCTGCTGGTTCTGTTTGTGAGTTGCAGGTACTAAAACAATTGTCCCCCTGTGTCTGAACAATGGATTGTCTATTATTTCTGGATACAGTTCTCTTGCTAGGTTATGTGAAGTGTCAAAATCAGGCAATGATTCAGCAAGTCTCTTTACTGTGCATGTACAAAATAGACGAGTTCCCAATCTGTGCCTCTGATCTGCTTTATTCCTGAAGACATGCTGTGTCCTTGTCAGTATAACAAAAGTGAAGTCTCTTGCACCACTTTCTCGATCTGTTCCTCAGCGGAAAGTTTAAAATCTCCTCAGATAGTTCTGCTGATGGTTAGAAAGTTTGACTTGTATCACGATAGCATGCAAGAGCATGCTCATCTGCGTAGAATTAGCTGGGTCTCTGATGAATGTGAGGACATCAACACCGTCAGGTCTCCCCAATAGTTCTGGGAAATCCTTTATTAGGCGAAAGAAAACGTTGCTCGCCAATCAGCTGTCTTCTGGTGACAGGGACATTTGTCCTGCCCTTTCTGAGGTTTGGGACTGTTTGGCCCTCACTCACTGTGAACAGTTTCTGCAATTTCGGTGTGCGTGAAGAGCACCTTGAATAATAATGCCGTTCAAGATTATACTTGGACGTTCTGTATTTGCTGGATCTCGAAGAAATGTCAATGCGTCTGTAGTTCTTCCGAAAAGATCTAGACAGTCTTCAATTAGGTGAAAGAAATATACGTTGATAAGCCTATTCGCTTTTTCCTCAGCTTCGGACATTGGTTTTTCCTCACTGTATTACGGAAGCAGGAGCAACTGCTCGGCGATTACAGTAAGCAGTCTCCTTATAGTCTTTTTGTTTTCAGAATCTTGAAGAAAGTCAGTCATACTGGTGAGCCTCCCCACCAGTGACGGGTACGATCTTAGCACTAGATCGAAATATGTCAACACATCTTTGGTGATGTCGCTACTGTGGGACACCATAAGTGATTCTGCAAAAAGTCTCTGTGGAAAGAATCTGGATACTGTATTTTCTTCCAATGTATGTGTCCTCGATCAAAATTTGGCATATTCTTTTCTAATCAAGGCTTCAGCGTGCCTCAGTCCAAAGTTCAAAGTCAACAGACTATGTTGTGGCTTACACATGCAATTTTCTTCTTCACCCTGCACCTAAGATGCACAGTGTGTCCGTTTTTATGTCCTTATCCCCTTTTTTGCTAAGAGGAAATGTCCAAAATGAAGCCACAACTTTTCACAAAAGTTCTTTCTTTGATTTGCTGCTGGTCATGCGTCCTTCCTCGTCATGCATCGCGTCTGCACATGCCGTGGTTCTACCCTGTCGTCCGTAGTCTCTTCGCGGTGGGGTGCAGGCAGGGGGCATTCTCCAATGTATGGCTTGATGTCACCCAAAAAGATCCAAGCTCTTCTTCCTTGTAGCTTTACTACAGACTGAGTGTAGTCTTCCAATGTAAAGGGACCGTTGAACCTTGGCTCGTCCCACTTCTTTCTTGTGTGGTTCTTTACCAGGACAGTGTCTCCAGGGAAGATTGATGGTACACGGCAGTAGCATCTCCTTTTGTGTTCTGTGCTGCCCTGCACCCTTTTCATTGGCGCTGCAGCTTGCCTGAAATTACAGTATGACCAAGATGTCATGCAATTCAAGTACTTTTGCATTTTGGACCCTAAGATTTCTCTTGTTGGCTGGATATCACATCTAGCTCTGTCTCGGGGTGTCAGGGGAGTGCGCATTCTTCTTCCTGTGGCTATCTCGTGCGGTGTAAGATGATGGTCAGAACCGGGTTGGTTTCTGAGTGCGAAAGGAAGGCAGTGTAACCATCCCTTTCTTTGCGTAAGCTTCAACTTGGCTATCCTTTCTATTAATAAGCCGTTGAGCTTCTCACATCTGTTACCTTGCGGGTGATACGCTGACGAGAACTTGTGCTTTATCCCAAGCAACAAGCTAATCTGTTTGAACACTTCATTTACAAAGTGAGTCCCATTATCTGATCTCATGACTTCACATACTCCCCACCTGGGAAATACCTCTCACTAGAAATTTGGCCGCACGGGTAGAGTCTGGGTGTGTACATGGACCTGGTTCTATCCATCTAGAGAATGGACACACCACAACAATTAAATATCTGTTCCCGTTACATACTTGAATCATATCGACGTAATCGACATGCAAGTGCTGAAAAGATCCATTGGGCTTTGGGATGACTCCTCTAATTACTCTTTGTGTATGCCCAGCCGTGAACTGTTGGCAAATTATACAGTTCACCATAAAAAATGCGACGTGCTCTGTTAAGTTCGGTATGAACCAGTCTTCAGCGAGTGTTGCCGCTAGATTCTCTTTGGACATATGTGCTGCATAGTGTAACTGTTCCAGTGCTATTTTTAACAGGGCTATAGCCATAACTGTTTTACCAGTGCTGTCTTGTCGCCAAAAGCCTTCGGAGGAGTTTAAAGAACACCCTTGCCGCTTCCAAAGGTATTTCTCCTCCTGTGGTGCCCCCCTTGGAATTCCATTAACTGTTTGTCCCATATTATAGTAGCTTTCAGGTTCACTCTGTGCGACAATCATTTTTCATTTACATTTGTGACTTCCACATCCATGTCTCGCTCTTGGCTTGTGTCTGCTGCTTGATTTCCACGTGAGATAAAATCTGTCCCTTTCGTGTGGACGGCGCATTTCACGACCGCTATGCCGACTGGGAGCTGTAATGCCTTAATCAGCCTATCCAATAGGGCTGCGTGGTGTACTGGCGTGCCGTCCGCTCGGAGGTAGCCCCTCCTTTTCCAGCGCGCTAAGCCTGCGTGCACGGTCGACGTCACATAGGCGGAGTCACTGTATACCGTTATGTCCTGGTCTGCGTGATTTTCAATCGCGAGTATCGATGCTAATAATTCAGCCTGTGCTGAATAATGAGATGGTAATTGTGCACTAAGAAGCACTCGAAATTCTCCATTTGCCGTGTATTGTATCACAGCTGCGCCTGTATATCTTTGCTGATCGCTTTGATCGATTCTCGAAGAACAGTCAACGAAGGCATTTTCTCCTTCTGCCAATGCATTTTCTTTCACTCTGGGAATTTCATCATAGAATTCTTCATAATTTCCAGAGTCATGTATTGGCTCTCCTTCAGTGACTGGCTCTGCTATGAACATAGCTGGGTTCGTTATCTTGCATCAGACTTTTTTAATGAATGGATTCGATATGATCAATTCATAAGCAGAAGCTCTCTGAGATGTCAGTGTGCCCTTCGGTTTCTCTAGAATAGCAAATAGTGAGTGCTCGACATACAGCGTCATTGAGCATCTCATTACAATGGTTGTAGCCTTATCGATGGCGAAGGCTGCGGCAGCTAAACTTTGTTCGCAAGGGAAATGACCTCATTACTGGGTCCACATTTCCACTATATTATGCCAGGGGCTTGTACCCCAATGTGGTTCTCTGTTTGAGCACTGCCGTCATAACGCTGCCATTCGTGAGTGAAAACAGGTAAAATTCTTCTGCAAAATTGGGAATCCCTAAAACTGGTGCCATACAAATGGCTCTCTTGAGTTCAGCAAATCCTTCCTCCATGGTCTCAGGCCATTCAATCTTTTCTTTTGTCACCTGTGCCTTGTTTAGGGCCTGTAACAAGGGCTTGCTATATGAGCTGTAGTCAAAGACCCATGCCCTGACATAATTGCAAAGACCTAAAAAGCTCTGCATCCGTTTTATCGTGTGTGGCTTAGCTGTGTTCAATATGGCTTCATCCCTTTCTGGGGTAACCCTTTTCCTCTCATGCGAGATCAGCTTGCCTATGTACAGCACTTCTTGTTGACAATATTGTAACTTCTCTTTGTCAACCTTATATCCTTTTTCAGCCAATAAAGTTAGTAGCTGAACAGAATTGTGTCTGCATCTCTCTTCTGTCGTGCTACAAATTAAGATGTCATCCACATATTGTAAGACAACACTTTCTAATGCAATACTGCTTAAGTCCATCTGCAGGACTCTGTTGAAAATAGGAGACTCGCAGTACCCCTGGGGTAGCCTCGTGCTTTTCAGACGCATTTGTCTGAACGTAAATGACGTCAGATCTTGCAAGTCTTGGTGCAATGGGATTGAGAAAAAAGCATTTTTCAAGTCAATCACTGTTTTATATTTTGCCTCAACAGGTATATTAGATAGAATTGTAGCCGGGTTAGGGAATAACAGGAACTCAGCCTCAACAATATAATTTATTGGGTGTAAATCCTGAATTAAACGCCAAGACCCTCCCTTTGATTTTTTTGATAGGGTAAACTGCAGTATTGCATGATGACTCTGACTTCACTGAGATGCCCTGCTCCATCATAGCCGAGATTGTCTTAAAAAATTCCTTCATCTGCCTCCCTGCACATGGGATATTGTCGTGCTTTTGGAAGAATTGTACCTGGCTAATTTTCACTTCTCCGACTCCTTTCAATAAGCCTACGTCATAGGGCCTGTGGTCCACACTGAGACGGGCACCTGGGCCATGTCGTTCTCAAAATACTCAGGACGGTTCTGTGCCAACATCATTCTCAGAGGCACTTCTCCTTTGATCATTTTCACCCAAAAAGTGAGGTTTATCTCAACTGCTGTTTCTCCCCTATCTGCTTGCGCGTCAAACAGATGTCATCAGTGATGTCAGTCAATCTGTACCCTTCTTCAATGTTGATTACTGTGGACCATTGTCAGCCTTCATCATCAACCATCAATCAAAGCCATTTTCCCTCGTATTGTAGCTGTGTGTATCACCAAGGGAAATACTTGCCCCTTTTCCTCGTGCATAGGTATTCTTGGCCTAAACAGAAATCCATCCGGGGTCCTCATCGTTTTTTGAGCAAGGCTTGGCAGCCCTGCCATTAGTACGCATATTCCATATGCAAATATTTCGGGCTTCAATGGTACAGCCCTCATAGCTGTGTATCCTGTCTATGCTCTAATTATTTTGAGTATGTTCAAATAGTGCATTCCGGGAGTGGAACATACTATGCCCTCCTCTGTGAATGAGATTGTCATGTTTAACTTCGTCATTAGATCCTGACCCAAGATGTTTACTTGGGTTTGTCGCGAATATGGTAGAGGTACAGTCATATCACATTCTCCTATAGAGACTGGAAGTGTGTCTGTAAAAGGAACAATACTTGTAAAACTGAGTATTTCTAGCATCGCCGGACAAGGAAAACTTGCCTTCAGATGTACACAAACGTGTTGCATCTGTGTCAACTAAGAAGGAATATTCTTTATCCCCTATAATGACATCCACCCTTGGTTCTTGTTGAGGGTCTGGTGTCACTGATAGGATAGAACACATCCAGGTTCCCAGTGAGCTGCTCTAGTCCATATATAATTTCGTCCCACCTTGTGCGAATGGACTTCCCCCATCACCAGTGTTGCTCCTCATTCCAGGGTTTGCAGCCTGTCCTGCACTTACTCTCTGTGACAGTTGCATTGGCGACTGTTGAGACTGTCCTTGTGGAAAACTCATCAAATTCTGAGATTGTAAGCTATTCTGCGCTCCTGGCGTTTGTTGTTGCACCGTGTGATTCTGTGCAACTCCCTTTCCTCCCTGCTGTAAAAACACAGGTGGATTCACCATACCTGCTCTTGTTCCTTGGTCGTTTTGCATCATGCCTTGACTTCTGCATGTGCGTGCTAGATGCCCTGTCATCCCACACAACCAAAATACTGGCGGTGGTCTGATCGTTTGCCCATTTGACATGTCTTGATTGCCATTTTGCATGTTTTGAAAGCCTCCTTGATTACTCTGAAAACCTCCCTGATTACTCTGCCATCCTCTTCCTCTAAATCCTCTTCACCTGGGGTAAAACCCCATATTGCCCTGATTATTCTGCTATGGATTATTGGCCTACTGCATGCTTGAACCATCTGTGCTTGTTATCATTGCCCCTTCAAGGACATATTGTGACAATTTCTTCTGCACTCATTTTGCCTCTTCACCCTTTCGTGCAGCTTCTTTTTTGCGATTCTTTTCCTGCAGCAGCCTGCAATAGTGTGCGATGGTCAACTGTATCTCAGACCACGCTTTGGCCTCGATTCCTACCAATTTCTTGATCTGCTTCTGTACCGGATCTGGCAGCCCTTGGCATAATATATGGTAGAACACGGGTATAGATTTCCCCCAAGATTCACGAGTCTCGAGTACCCAGGCGTCTTGGAAATTCTGGATGTAAATCAACGGGTCCTCTGACTGCTTCATTTTACGTGTCATTATAGCTCCCATATTGGAAGTATCCGTATATAGCAATCGTAATGCTTTCCATACCGCGGCTCTGCAATTGTTAAATGGAGCTACGTCATGCGTGGTATTAACTGTGGTCTCACCAGGGTAACCTGCCCGTGTCCCACATCGTCTGCTCTGTCAACAAGTATGGCGATCAAGAGACCTTTGATATTCCCTATAGCTAATGTGTTTTCTCCCGTAATTTTTTCTAGCTCGTATGTCAATTTTTCGGCTCCCGATGTCAACATTGGAAGCTTATTTTTCAGGTTTTCTCGATCCAGGTGTGGCCCTGGAATATACTGTGGTCTCGTTCCACCTTTCTCTAGAAACGGAAATTGGGACCTCTCTCTTCTCTCATTGTTCCTGTATCTATTGCAGGAGTATTATTCCCGCATCGCTGCCTACCTGGCAATGTCCTTAGCCGGCTCACATAGGGTGCTGGAGACACCGCCCTCTGACCGGGAGATACATTTTCGCGTGGTCTGACTGTGGGGCTGATTCTGATGCCCTTGGTGGAGACCCACTAGAATCTAACCATCTTATCCCTTTCCCTCCTGAGAATCATTTTTCGCCTCTCCTCTCTTCCTCTCTTTCTTCATGCTCCTCTCTTTCGGTATCCAACATTGTCTGTGCCCAACTCGTGCAGCTTCTTGCATCCAATTTGTTCCTACTTATTTCCAACCTCTCTAGGGATAGTTCTCTATTTCCACTACTTCGGGAGACATCCTTAGACTCGTAAAGCGAAGTGCTTTCCAGGCGCTCGTCTTCTAATGCCCCTTGGGGTACTTGTTCTAGCCCCATTTCATCATATATTCTATCGATCGTTTCTCCAATGCTTCTGGTGTCGAAGTCATCCTCGATATTCGCCTTAGACGTGCCTGGTACTGAATTGTACTCAGGAAAGAATTCTTCTATGTCGTCCCAGTCTACTGCTGGCTCAGATTTTTTTAACCTCCCTTTCCAGGTATTCAAGATCTTGTGCTCTTTGCCTTTACTTACTGTTACGCTCACCTGGACCCCACAGGGGTGTCGATCGGACCCAGACAGCTGCGGTCTCCTTCAACGTGATGCGTAGTGCAGAGATGACTGTCTGGACTGGCCCGCCTAGTCTTGTCTGCTGGACCCGAAGAAGTATTTTCCTGCAGTGGAGACAGGGATTAACCACCTGTGGGTTTTAGTGATGGCCTCCCAACTGTTCTCGCTCTCCCCCACTAATCACCTCCGATATCCCCTTAGTAACCTCACCCTATGTTCGTAAAAGATGAGCTCTACATCCTGCGTGTCTTGCAGGGGCGCGTAGATACCAGTTACTTCACTGGTTTGAAGGCGTTGGGAGAGTTCCGGTAATATTGACTCTGAAGTCCCTGGTGGGATTGGTAAGTATCAAGTTCATAGAGTTCAATGTGCCCGATGTTCACTCTTGTCCCCTTCCTTCCTTAAGTTGCAACTGAGTTCGTGAGAAGAATGTCTCGTAGCTGCTGCTGGCGTTCAGGTAAGAGTCTGTTACCCAACGCTGTCCGGTAACTATTGCATGCATTAACGTGTTGTTTTTCTCCCTCTTTACAGAGGCGGCATATGAAAATGTGGAGAGTTATGGAATAATACCGCCGGTGGTAAATCAGGTATGTCTATGGTGGTAAGAGGTTGTATTTGTTGATTCCCTTGGCTCACCTTGTTTTTTCTTGTGTCCCCTAGGTGCCGGATTACGGCGAAGAAATGATGGAGACAGTGCCGGATCGAAAGATGCTGTGAGAACTGGTGAGTATGGCGCCGTGCTGGAGCTGGCGGAGCGACGCATGCAGGACTGATGTACTTTCCAGGTCCGGAGATGAAATGGTTCCGGAATTAGGTGAGGAATTTGAAATAATTTCGTTTTCTAACCTTGTCCTTTTCTTCTTTATTCTAGGAGCTCCGGATTCGAGGCGGGCGTGGCAGAAGACTGGATGCTGGCTGCAGGCACGGTGAGCGTCACGCTGCTGGATGCAGAATAACGCGAAGCATGTGCTGCTGTTCGGGTGTTATTGTTATTGTTATTTTGCATTTATATAGCGCCTTATATACCATTGGTATGGTCTGAAGGCGCTGGTAGGTTGAACGCCCTTGGGAACCGAAGTTCAGGTCAGTATAGAGAGTTGAGGGAGTCCAAAAGTGCGTGTGCGCACTAGGTATGTGTGCAGCTGGTGCGGAAATCGAGTGGTAGCTGCTTCTTAGTTGTACGTGTGGTGGTTGAGAGGTCAGGAGTATGTGTTTGCTCTGGTCGGTTTTACCCAGAACGAGTGTGGCTGCGTTAGGCCTGAGGAGAACGCCTGGCTGGGGGGTGTGAATCCAGCAATGATTACTTAGAGTGATGTGGAGTAAGAGGGAGATGTGGATATGAGAACAGTTATACCGAATGGTGTCATAGTATCTCTGTGTTCTAGATGAGTGGTGGTGTAAGAGGGAGAGTAAGCGTGGGGTGTGGTATGATGTATGTTTTCAAGTGTTTCCTTCATTCCAAAGCATATTAAGCATCGTCTGTTGTACAAATTCGTCCGTTCCTCATATTCGTCCGCTCCACACATTTGTTCAGTCATTATCATCGTCTAGTTCACACCCTCGTACACTTCTAAACGCTGCTGGGAACAGTTCTGAATTTAACTTTCACAGAGAGGCTATTGGGTGCAACTTTCAAGTGTAACTGGGTACACTTCTAAAATGCTATTGGGTACACTTCTAAATTAAGGTGGGAACCGTTTTACAGTCAGCTATCAGATAGGCTATTGGGTGCAGCTTCTAAATGCAATTGGGTATATTTCTAAAATGCTGTTGGATGCACTTCTAATTGCAAGAGGGTACAATTCTAATTCAACTTTCTCTGAGGAGGTGCGGGGTACAGTTCTAGTTGCGAGTGGGAACAGTTCTTTATTCAACTTTCACAGAGAGGCTATTGGGTGCAAACTTTCAGGTGCAACTGGGTACACTTCTAAATGCAAGTGGCAACAGTTCTAAATTTCAGCTTTCACAGAGAGGCTATTGGGTGCAGCTTCTGAATGCAATTGGGTACACTTCTAAATGCCGTTGGGTACATTTCTACATGTAAGAGAGAACAGTTCTAAATCAACTTTCTCACAGAGGCTAACCGGCGCAACTTCCAACTCTAATTGGATACACTTCCAGGAGCAGGTGGGAGCAGTTCTAATGCGGGTGGTAACGGATTTAAATTCAACTTTCGCAGAAAGGCTATTGGGCGCAGCTTCTAAATGCAATTGGGTACAATTCTAATGCAGGTGAGGACAATTCTAAATTCGACTTTCTCAGAGAGGCTATTGGGTGCAGCTTCTAAATGCAATTGGGTACACTTCTAAATGCCGTTGGGTACACTTCTACATGCAAGAGGGAACAATTCTAATTCAACTTTCTCAGAGAGGCTATCCGGCGCAACTTCAACTGCAATTGGGTACACTTCTAGATGGAGGTGGGAGCAGTTCTAATGCGGGTAGTGACAGATCTAAATTCAACTTTCACAGAGAGGCTATCGGGCGCAGCCTCTGAATGCAACTGAGTACACTTCTAAATGCAGGTGGGAACAATTTTAAGTTCAACTTTCACAGAGAGGCTAATTGGGGACAGCTTCTAAATGCAAATTCTAGTGTATCTTTCTCAGAGGGCTATCCGGCGTACTTCTAAATGCTAACATTCACAATTCCATCTAAGAGTGGACATGCTAACATTCACAATTCCATCTAAGAACATGCTAACATTCACAATTCCATCTAAGAGTGGACATGCTAACATTCACAATTCATCTAAGAGTGGACATGCTAACATTCACAATTCCATCTAAGAGTGGACATGCTAACATTCACAATTCCATCTAAGAACATGCTAACATTCACAATTCCATCAAGGAGTGGACATGCTAACATTCACAATTCCATCTAAGAGTGGACATGCTAACATTCACAATTCCATCTAAGAGTGGACATGCTAACATTCACAATTCCATCTAAGAGTGGACATGCTAACATTCACAATTCCATCTAAGAGTGGACATGCTAACATTCACAATTCCATCTAAGAGTGGAACATGCTAACATTCACAATTCCATCTAAGAGTGGACATGCTAACATTCATAATTCCATCTAAGAGTGGGCATGCTAACATTCACAATTCCATCTAAGAGTGGAACATGCTAACATTCACAATTCCATCTAAGAGTGGAACATGCTAACATTCACAATTCCATCTAAGAGTGGACATGCTAACATTCACAATTCCATCTAAGAGTGGAACATGCTAACATTCACAATTCCATCTAAGAGTGGACATGCTAGTATTATGGCACTCTATGTTATTGGTAGGTAAGATAGAGTGGCGGGGGTTTTCTGGAGTAGAGTGATTGCTCTACTCCCCACCCATGCCACACTCACGGTTTTTGTTGGTGTTTGTTGGCTTCCTTGGCGTCCCCTGCGGACACCTGCTGACACATCCTGGAGCCGCCTCTGTAGGAGCCGCCCTTTGCCTTGGGGCCCTTCGCCAGAGGGGCTGCCGGGCAGAGGGCTGCCCTGGGAAAGTCGGGGATAAAGGGGAGGTGGACGAATTAGGGCAAGGGGAGGACAAAGGGGGCGGGACTGAGGGAGGAAAGCTGCCGTGCAGAAGGGAGGCAGCAAGGGCCTCCTGGCCCCAAAATGGTGGCATGTGGGTGTGGTTTAAATAGCCCTCAAAGTAGTTCCAGGTAAGAAGTTCCCTAGAGCCACGCCCGAGTAAAAAATAGTCCCTGTAACAAAATAGTCCCATCCAGGCCTCATGTAGGCTTGGACTCTTTTGCAGCATGGTCTGCATCAGGTAAGTAAAGTCTATGAGCCTGGCGCCTATGGCGCCAGGACTGATTTCTATGATGAGCCTGGCGCCTAAGGCACCAGGACTGAACCCAGACAGCCCCTAGCCGGGGCTGCTGAGGTTTAAACAAATGTCTGGATGCCTGCTCCCGGAGCTGAGGGCCTTGGTCCTGATGCCCTGGGGTAGGCATCATGACACTTACGTTCTACATAGTCATCGAATTCTCTGCGCTTCCTCGCTTCTTCTCTGACCCTATCTTCGTCCTCTTTCTCTGCATCTCTACGCTCATTTGCTCTTCGGATTTCCTCATCCCTTCGTCTCTTTATTCTTTTCTCCTGTATCCTTTGTTCTTCTATCCTTCATTGCTCCTGTCTGTCTTGCTCATTGGCGGCTCTCTGTTTAAGATCGCGTTGCCTTTCTTGCTCTTCACAATATAATTGTTCTCGTCTCTGCCTGTCGTTTTTCCCTATTCTTTCGTCTCTCAATCCTTTTTCGTTGTCTTTCTCTTTTCTCTGTAAGTCCTCTAATTTCTCATTTTTTTTCACATCTATGCCTTTAACATCGAGTTTCAATAAAATGCCCTCCCATCCATTTGTTGTGTGAGTGCCATCTCATCAGTTCTTTCCGTATTTCCTTTCCATCTTTTGCCTTCGCTCTCCGTGTCGAGAGATGTTCTTGCTTTCTCTCATTCTTGCGTCTCTCCTTGTCCCTTGGGACTTTGGAGGTTATATCTCTATTTCGAAGGGATTGTGTCCTCGCATTCCTTATCTTAGATATCTCCTTCCAGCTCTGCTGGCCTCGGAAATTGTTTTCTCTAGAGGGCGCTGCGCGTCGATGTCCGCCGAGTCGATGTCCCTCGACAGCCGCCGTATCGACGTCGACGTCATCCTGCCTATAAAGGCCGCGCGCAGTGTCCGTTGCTCAGTTCCGTTTTTCCGCGCTTACTCAGTGCCTCGGAATACCGTTCCTCAGTTTTGTCAAGTTAATCCTATTTACCTCGAGATATTCGATCCGTACTCGATGGCTTCCTCGTCGGAACCGACAACTCCTCGGTCCGGTTTCAAAAAATGCCGAGATTGTGGGAAAAAGATGTCGCTGACTGACCCCCACAGAGTTTTTCTGTGGTGTTTGGGAGCTGAACACCATTGTTCGGAGTGCGAGGACTGTATGTCCATGACAGCTAAGGCCCTGAAGGAGCGTAGGGGGAAGCTGGAGAAAGGTAAGACTTTTAAAGCTTCTTCTTCCTCGACGAAGTCGAGACATTCGTCTCCTCTTCGCCATTCGCGCTCCAGGTCTCGGAGTGGGTCCCATCACTCCTCGAGATCGAAGCACTCGAAGAGGAGACGTTGAAGATCCCCTTATCGGTCCTCCTCTTCCTCTGTTTCTCCAAAGAGAATCCCTTGCCCCACGAAACATAGTTCCCGGGCTGAATGGGAGGAATTCCGCAAAAATATGATTTGCGTCTTCGAGAAAGCGGCCTCGACCCCCTCGAAGACTGCCGAGAGCGATGCTCTGGTCGAAAGTCCCGAAGGTCAAAAACGCCGCGAGTCGCAGTACCCGGCGAAGGAAGCTTCTCGAGCGCGTCTCGAACCCTCGAGTAAAGCTATGACCTCAAAACCTTCTTCGAAGGTTCCGTCGACGCCATCGAAGAAGGTTCCGCCGACGCCGTTGTCGAAGGGACCTTCAACACACGGGTCTGTCGACTCGACGCCATCTTCGACACCGGCGTCGACGCCAAGAAAAGTCATGGTTACGACACACCCAGTGGCTATCCCCAGGTCCTCGATGGCGTCGAGGTTGTCAACTTCCTCGAGCAGAATCCATATTCTGTCGAGGTCATCGAGGCCTCCGCCTTTGTTTTCGACGCCACGCCCGAAGCCTTAGATGTCAGCGTCGACCACATCGACGTTTTCGACGATTATGACAAGTTTGGCACCCTCTGCCTTGGATGGGGTTTACACCCTTTATGAGTTCAGAACAATTGAGAACTATGTCCTCAATTATGGAAGAGGGTGAACTATCTGAACAGGAAGACAGATTTGAGTTGCAGGGACCTGCAACCCCAGTTACAGAGGAGCTATCCTCTGAAGAACGCATGTTAAAGGATCTTCATGATTCCTTACATGAGGCAAGTGGGTTAGACACTTCCCCTGAGGTGGAGTTTGCTAGGCCAGACCCGGGGGAGCATGCTGAAACCCCCTATAGAGCCTTAATGGCCAGGATCACAGAATTTATGGGGTGGTCTGCACCTTCACAGTCTTTCCAACAAGATGACCTTACGGATATTCTGGACAAAGGTCCACAGGAGGATCCTGTAGTGCCCTTTCATAAAGCTTTTCAGAGGAAGATTATGACGAACTGGGAAACCCCAGATGTCGTCCCGGCAGTAAATAAACTGTCTACAAAATACAGGGTATCTTCTGCAGACCCGGAGTTTTTGTCAAAACACCCATCCCCAGAAAGTCTGGTGGTACAGGCAGCATCTTCTACTGATGTCAAGACTGCTTACCCTACCGTCCCACAGGACAGGGACGATAAGAAATATGATGCTATGGCAAAGAAAGTTTTTTCGGCATGTAGCATGGCGTTAAAATCTGTTAATACTACTTGCACCCTTGCTAGATTCAGCCATACACTTTGGGAGTGTGCTTCTACAGCGGCTGACTGCATCCCGGAGGGAGAAGAAAGGGAGGCGTTCCTGAATATCATACAGGACGGTAAAGACGCTATGTGCGAATCCCTCCAGACGGGCATTGATTCGGCTGACAGTATCAGCAGAGCAATGGCGGCAAGTACAACAACCAGGAGATTCGCTTGGTTGAGAAAGTCTGGTTTTGCCCCAGATGTGCAAGCCAGGCTCTTGAACATGCCATTCGATGGCTCTTCTTTGTTCGGGAAAAAGGCGGATGACAGTTTAGAGAAACTGCAAACATCAAAAGCAGCAGCAAAATCC
Source organism: Ambystoma mexicanum (assembly GCF_040938575.1). Classification (NCBI taxonomy): domain Eukaryota; kingdom Metazoa; phylum Chordata; class Amphibia; order Caudata; family Ambystomatidae; genus Ambystoma; species Ambystoma mexicanum. The sequence continues at coordinate 303,921,294 of NC_090937.1, forward strand.
CTAGGCGCTGCAATCCGTCAGACACCTTTTCGTCCCACAGGAACCTCTGCGAGGGGCAAGTCCTTTCGCTTCTACTCCGCATTCGGAAGAGGTAGAGGACGACCGGCTCAAAGAGGACAAAGAAGAACTACCCGAGGTGGACGGGGTAGATATTCAAAAGCCGCAGCAACAGCAAGTGCCTCTTTACCATCGGCATCTGCATCAGCCGCCCCAAAACCACTCTGAGGACTTCCCTCACAGGACACCTGTAGGAGGCAGGTTAACTCAACATCTGGCGGAATGGTAGCTATCACGTCAGATGCTTGGGCATTGGAAACAGTTGCCCAAGGTTACTGCCTGCCTCTCCTACGCATACCTCAGTCATCCACCAGGGATCAGCTCTCAGAAAGCTCCAGATCCGCTCCTCTTGCAGGAAATTTTAGACCTGCTAGAGAAAGGTGCCATAGAACCGGTACCTGTAGCGGAGAGGAACAAGGGCTGGTACTCCCCTTACTTTCTCATTCCAAAGAAAGACGGAGGACTGAGACCCATCTTGGACTTGCGAGAGTTGAACAAATTCCTCAGGAAAGACAAATTCAAGATGGTAACTCTTTCTCAGATCCTTCAGGCCCTTCAGTTCCAGGACTGGTTGGTATCTCTGGACCTTGAGGACGCTTATTTCCATGTGCCTATCCATCTCAAACACAGGAAATACCTGAGGTTCGCAATTGGCAACTCTCATTATCGATTTCGAGTGCTGCCATTTGGGCTGACCTCCGCCCCGAGGGTCTTCAGCAAGATAATGTCGGTAGTGGCGGCAAGTCTAAGAAGGGAAGGGATTCACGTCTACGCCTACCTGGACGATTGGTTGATCAGGGCTGTATCTTCGGAACAAGCTCAGATCCAGCTAAATCACGTTCGACACTCCCTTCACAGACTGGGCTTCTCCCTCAATTTAAAGAAGTCACAAATGATACCATCGCAGAGACTCCAGTTCATCGGAGCGATCCTGGACACTTTCCTGGGAAAAGCCTCGCCACCAGAGGTGAGGGCTCAAGATATTCTACAGATGGTTACCAAGTTCCAAGATGCCCAACGTCTCCCAGCCTTTGACTTTTTGAGGTTGCTAGGCCTCATGGCATCCTGCATTTTCCTAGTGCCAGAGACTCGCCTGAGAATGAGATCCCTCCAGTGGGCACTGAGGACTCAGTGGTCACAATTCTCAGGGAGAATGATGGATCTTCTTCAGGTTCCCGACAGGGTGGCTCGAGACCTTCAGTGGTGGGCCTGTCAGGAGAACATTCTGAAAGGAGAACAGTTTTGGCAACCCTGGCAGGAGATAACAGTAGTCACGGATGCCTAACTCACGGGGTGGGGAGCCCACGCCAACGACTTGACTATCAGCGGTCGTTGGTCTCCATCGGAGTCCAGACTACATATCAACCTGTTAGAGCTGAGGGCCATCAGACTTGCGCTGAAGGCGTTTCTGCCAGCTGTACAAGGGAAAAATGTCCTGATAATGACAGACAACACAGTGGCCATGCATTACCTCAACAAAAGAGGAGGCGTAGGATCACTGCCCCTGTGCAGAGAGGCGATGCAGCTCTGGTTTTGGGCAATCCAAGAAGGAATCTCTCTATCGGCAGTTCACCTAGCCGGAGAGAGGAACTTGACAGCGGACGCTCTGAGCAGGCAGAGCACAGTCTCCCACGAGTGGGAACTAGCTCAGGAAGTCCTTCAAGAGATCTTCGCCCTCTAGGGAACCCCTCAGGTGGATTTGTTCGCCACCACTGTCAACAGGAAGTGCGATCTGTTCTGCTCAAGGGAATTTCCCCCGAGAGGAGCTCTGGGAGACACGTTTATAGTGGACTGGGAGTTTCCGCTTCTGTACGCGTTCCCACCGGTCCCTGTCATTCCTCAAATGATCAGGAGGTTGAGAAGATTCCGGAGAACCATGATTCTAATTGCCCCGGATTGGACCAGGAGAACGTGGTACCCGGACCTTCTAGACTTGTCCATCTGCCCTCCAATTCGACTTCCACTCAGAGAGAACCTACTCTCACAGAAGGGAGGTCAGGTTCTCCATCCAGACATCAAAACCCTCAACCTTCACGCTTGGCTTCTGAAAGGCTGAGGTACAAGGATTGGGACCTCCCTGATGATGTTATGGAGGTGTTGCTTTCGGCAAGGAGGCCAGCAGCAAAGTCTTTATACCGCTGCCGTTGGAACAGATTTTGCAGCTGGTGTAGAGAACAGAATATCGACCCTTTTTCATGTGGTACACCAATGGTTTTGTCCTTCCTATTATATTTGGCGAATTCAGGCCTTCAAGTTGGCACCATTAAGGGCTATCTCCCAGCGCTGTCCATCTTTAAGCGCACTGCGGAAGAACCATCCTATTTCAAGTTACCCTTGGTAATAGAGTTTCTGAAGGGGTTAACCAACGTTTATCCCCCAAGACCATTCCAGGTTCCCCTGTGGGATTTAAACTTAGTCCTAACTTTCCTGATGGGCACACCTTTCGAACCACTCCATTCTTGTTCGTTAAGATTTCTTAGCCTTAAAACTGTTTTATTAATAGCACTTACATCTGCTAGAAGGGTGAGCGAGTTACAAGCTCTTTCTTGTAAACCCACTCATACAATCTTTCACAAAGACAAAGTTGTCCTGCAAGTGAAGCCTAATTTCCTCCCAAAGGTGGTTTCTGAATTCCATATCAATCAGAAGATTACCCTGCCATCTTTCTATCCTCCTCCTCATCCGGGGAAAGAGGAAGAGAGGTTACACAGGCTGGACCCTAGAAGGGCTTTAAATTTTTACATCAGTAGATTAGCCAGGATAAGACAAGCAGACCAGTTGTTTGTAGGCTACACAGGTCACAAGCTGGGGGTTACCAATAACTAAGCAGACCATTTCCAGATGGATCATTCTAGCCATTTTGGAATGTTATAAGCTGGCAGGAAGAGAGCCCCCTCAAAACTCTAGGGCTCATTCGACCAGAGGTATTGCAGCTTCATCGGCCCTCAAAAGAGGTGTGCCGGTTAAAGACATTTGTGCGGCCGCCACATGGTCGTCTGTCCATACCTTTACACGATTTTACAACTTGGATTCCTCCTCCAGTCAAGAGACTAGGTTTGGAAGGGCTGTATTGCACTCTATTCATCAATAGAAGACAGCGTGAAGTCAGTACTCCCACCTCCATTAATAGAATACTGCTATGGGAGCCTATCTAAGATAAGGAATGCGCTGGAGGACACAATCCCTTCGAAGAACAAGTTACTTCTTACCTTGTAACGTTCTTTCGATGGGATGTTCCTCCGACGTATGAAGGGGTGAAACGGGTTCCATGAGTCAGGTGAGGATCTGCTATAATGAACAAAGCTGTTCCCGACTTTCGCAGAACTTTAGGAAGCTAATACTACCCAAGCCAAAAAAAGCCCATAATAATCTTGTATGTTTAAAATGCGTTTGGATGAACAAAGGGCCACCGGTAAGTGACTTCACTACTCACTACCTTTAGCTCAGTTTTGGTCCTAACTTGGCAGGTCTACAGGTGGTCAACAGAGGTACGATTTCCTGCCCTCCATTTGGCTTCCAGATGTACAGACGCTGCAGGTGTGAAAACATTAACGGTTTGGGACAGGAGCAGTTACTCTTGTTTCAAATGAAGAATGAAGAAAACACTGAAGCAGCAAGACTCTGGGAACTGGAAACAACACAGGAAAACAGTCCTTAGTGACCATCACTGTAGCACAGTGACGCAGAGGGACCCAATTCTCATGGTATGACGCAGCATTTTATTATATTGCCCAAAGGTTCTGTAACAACAAAAGGTGCTTAGTTGGATACGCTGGGATAACCCAAAGTCTCAAGTCAAACTTGAAATGGTGACACTCCTGCACGGCAACCTAGGAATGGGCTGAATACCCCACTGGATGGCCCACGGACACTTTCTGAACAGGCTCACTTGCAGGGTTACCAGGAGGCGTCGATAGTGATTGGTCCCACCACACTAACAGTTTCAATCACCTTCGCAGATCAGGCGCATAGCAGGGCTCCACCGGGACAGCGAGATTCGGGTGCCAGTCCTCTTCATGTACGTCTCATGAACGTCCTTTGTTCTGCTCGGCCCCTCTGGATAATTGGTTGCTTCTTCAGATCGCTTCTGATCTGTTGCTGATCTGCTGGAATTAATGCAGGACCCGCCTCCTCTTATACATGGTCAGGTGAGTGCTTGCACCTAGCCCAGCAATGGCCAAATCTGCTCCATGCATGAACACCAGCAGTGGTCCAATCAGGGACCACTTGGGTTCTCATGCTCTCAAGCACACCAGACACCCTGGCACCTGTAGTGTGGATTGGGACCAGACCGTCCCAGCCCACTTCCTGGGGGCCTACACACATGACCAGCAGGGACCCGCGATAGAAGCAGCTTTTACCAGCACTCCATGTCCAAATAAGGAAATCCTGGATCTGGAAAGGCAGGGGGAAGGTCAAGGGACAAAATGGTCAGAGGACGAGACAAAAGACCTTGTGTCACAGCCATGTTAAACACGAGCCACAGTCATGAGCCAAACGTGTAAAACATTATGCAAATACAAGAAAAGGCTACTGCTGCCAGCAGTCTGTTCCAAGGCATATTGTACAATCACCAGCAATTCCTTATAGGGTGTCTAGGGCCATAAAAAGAGCAAGAAGTGAAGTAAGTGGGCACCACTGTGATACGTCCACATGTCTCAAATGTTCGTTATTGTAAACAAAAGAATACATTTGTTCGGATAGTTTGTGTCAAAATGTTCAAAAAGGAGCTGGCTGAGACGAATTTGGAGACACCCAAACTCAAAGTACATGTGAGGCAGAAGACCAAGTGAGAAACAGGGTCACACAGCCGCTCTCAAAGGAACCCAATCCGGGTGTGTAGATAGTCTAAACTTTTCAAAGTTTTATTCAAAGGTAGAAAAAAGGTATTTTTATGCTTGAAAAATGACAACAACATCGAGGTTCGGTTGTTTTTCAAGATGATTTTATCAACAAAAATTCTATCAAAGAAAATGAGTCTCATGAAATGAAAAGTCACTAATGCTTTCTTAGTGAGGAAGAAATCGCCACATTCGTTTTTTCTCTCAGACCAAAAATTGACAATGCATTTCGGAATTACATTTCTTTCATCAGGGCAAGTCTGCAGGTAATGTATGCAAGTTCATAAATGTAATAGAAATAGAGAAAACGGTACATCATAGTGCAAAATCATATAAATATCATATAATGTAAAGAACATACCATTCAGTTGTAGTTGCAGAAGTAGGTAGTTGAGATAGGGTAATGGGCAGAAATGGGGAAAAAAGAAAACAATAAGGCTCTGTTGGATATACGTAGAGAATAGTAAAATAAATGCAGAAAGCATTTTACCTGTGCATGGTAAGTTGGAAACCATGTGGTGATCAAAAAGCTGCCTGATGGTAATCAGCGCAGAAATACAGCCTTCAGTAGATAGGCTGCAATCAAAAAGCATACGAGGTTGAAAACGGGTGGGATCCGTGTTTATAGACAAAATGCCATCGTTGTGAAAGCTTACCATGTGAACCGTGGGGAGTAGGAGTTCTCCTCTCGCTTGCTTGCGTGTAACTGCGGCTTTCGCATCGAAGCGTTGCCGAGGCAACGCTTCCTTTTAATGACATGTGACCGCTAAGCAGCCCAGATGGGCGCACGGTCAGACGTGCGGGGCTGCAATCCAGCCAGTGGGCTTGATCTGGATGGATTAAAACAATTAGCTGCCCTAGTGGATATGAATGAGGAATTGTGTAGTGTAAAGAATAAAAAAGCGGAAAATGAGAAATAATAGAAATAGAAGAAATACTGAGCTGTAGGTGAGCGAACAAAATTGTAAAAGTAAATAAATCAGAGAGGAATCGTAAATTATAACGTTAAGGAAAGTGATAGAATAAAGTATAGATAAAAGCCCATACATAGAATGTGGTGTTTCCACTGTCACCGGTGACGTCAATTGGGCGGCACCAGGGACCGGATTCGGGAAGTACAGAAGTTGCATAAGGGATGCTGGAAAATTCAACGCAATCACATGGTTATTAAAGTTGAACTTTCACTTTAACATCTTGACACCCCTATTGTGGGTGGTGTCGTCAAGAGACGGCACCTGGGGCATGCAACAGTGACATTGGTGATAAATAGGAGTGATCGCTATCCAATGGTTATTTGTTAAACCTTCACATTAACATATTTATCACTCTGCTGTGAAAGGTGTCGTCAAAAGATGGCACCTTGGGTCCCAGACAATGTGTCCAGGAAATACAGCAGGGTGGCTTTTAGGTCCACATTGATTAGGTACACAGGATGTCATGCAGAAGATAATACTGATGGCTAGAAGCATATCCATCAAAGCAGTAGAACTGTAAGATCATAAAAAACAATGATAATTGATCTCTTCGTTAATTCCATTGGAAGCCAAACTACCAAGTTTGTCGATCCAAAAAGTGTCTCTGCGGTTGAACCGCTGGTTCAGATCTTCATGTGGACTATTTTTTGTAAGTACTTCCAGAATCACAAATCTTATCTGAGTCAGGTTATGTCCATTTTCAACCCAGTGGCGTGCTACGGCCGAATTGATATTTGCATTTCGGATACAAAACCAGTGTTCGTTTCACCTTGTTTTGGCCATTCTCGTGGATTGGCCCACATAGAATTTTCCACATGTGCATTTAATGCCATAGATAATGTTGGTACTATCGCAGGTTCCATAGCTTTTGAGGAAAATCCTTTTCCATGTTCTGGGATGGTTAATGACATTTGCCTTGATTACTGAGTTGCAGTTAGTACAGTGAAGACAAGGGAATGTTCCAGTTCGTTGAGTTGTAGGTTCCTTGAGGGGCGGTCTTGTATGTACCAATTCATCTCTCAAATTCCTGCTGCACTGGCAGGCAAACACTGGTAATTTGCTAAATAAACCTTGTACCCTGGTGTCGTTTTTCAAGATCCCCCAGTTTTTACTGATAGTTTTCTTAATTGTGTTGCTCTGAATTGAGAATTTGGATACGTATACAGGTGATTTGATTTCCCTCTTGTTCTTAGGATTTTGAGTAAATATCAGGGTCTCCCGTGCCAGGGTGCTCACCCTAGCCGACGCTGTGTCAAGTTCCTCTTGTTTGTAGCCCTGTGCTAGGAATTTTTCTTTCATCATCAGTTGTTGGGCTAAGCGGTCCTCTGGGTCACTAACGATTTTCTTTACCCGTAGCAGTTGGCTGTATGGGAGATTCCAGAGTAGACTAGGCTGGTGGAAACTTAAACGGTGTAAGAGGTTGTTGTGGTCAGTTGATTTGCGAAACAGAGAAGTGCTGTAGCTCGTCGTTTCCTTCTTGATGAGAACGTCCAGGAAAGTGATTGTGTTGTGCGAGATTTCTCTCGTGAACTGAATACGTTGATCTACGTTATTAAGGTATTCAAAGAAAGTATCAAAAGCTACCCTCGTGCCCCTCCACACGCCAGAAATGTCATCAATATAACTAGTCTATAGATGAATGTCTTTGTTCCAAACCTGTTTGCTGAGTATGTTGTTCATTTCAAACTTGTGCATAAAGCAGTTAGCATATGTGGGTGCCATAGTCGCCCCCATTGATGTCCCTGAGGTTTGTAGATGGAACTGATTGCGGTATTGAAAGTAAGAATTTTCTGAGATGAACTCTAAGAGGGCCAGTATAAACTCCTTCTGTGCATGGATTTCAGATGTTTGTAATATTAGCCATTCAACTGATTCGATCCCAAGGTCGTGTGGTATGGATGTGTAAAGGCTTTTATCTATACTTCTATCACTTTCCTTAACGTTATAATTTATGATTCCTCTCTGATTTATTTACTTTTACATTTTTGTCCCCATCACCTACAGCTCAGTATTTCTTCTATTTCTATTATTTCTCATTTTCCGCCTTTTTATTCTTTACACTCCACAATTTCTCATTTATATCCACTAGGTCAGCTAATTGTTTTAATCCATCCAGATCAAGCCCACTGGCTTGATTGCAGCCCCGCACGTCTGACCGCGCGCCCATCTGGGCTGCATAACGGTCACGTGTCATTAAAAGGAAGCGTTGCCTCGGCAACGCTTCAATGCGAAAGCCGCAGTTACATGCGAGCAAGCGAGAGGAGAACTCCTACTCCCCCCGGTTCACACGGTAAGCTTGCACAACGATGGCATTTTGTCTATAAACACGGATCCCACCCGTTTTCAACCTCGTATGCTTTTTGATTGCAGCCTATCTACCGAAGGCTGTATTTCTGCGCTGATTACCATCAGGCAGCTTTTTGATCACCACATGGTTTCCATGTACCACGCCACACCCTGTGCATTCAACTTACCATGCTCAGGTAAAATGCTTTCTGCATTTATTTTACTATTCTCTACGTATATCAAACAGAGCCTTATTGTTTTTTTTTTTTCCCCATTTCTGCCCATTACCCTATTTCAACTACCTACTTCTGCAACTACAACTGAATGGTATGTTCTTTACATTATATGATATTTATATGATTTTGCACTATGATGTACTGTTTTCTCTATTTCTATTGCATTTATGAACTTGCATACATTACCTGCAGAGTTGCCCTGATGAAGGAAATGTAATTCCGAAATGTTTTGGTCTGATAGAAAAAACGAATGTGGTGATTTCTTCCTTACTAAGAAAGCATTAATGACTTCTCATTTCATGAGACTCATTTTCTTTGATATGATTTTTGTTGATAAAATCATCTTGAAAAACAACCGAACCTCGATGATGTTGTCATTTTTCAAGCATAAAAATACCTTTTTTCTACCTTTGAATAAAACTTTGAAAAGTTTGGACTACCTACACACCCGGATTGGGGTCCTTTGAGAGCGGCTGTGTGACCCTGTATCTCACTTGGTCTTCTGCCTCACATGTCTAGGGCCATAAAACACAAAGACCCCACTGCACTTTACTGTAAGGTACTTTGCCCAATGATACAATGTTACCAATTAGAGGCAACAAAGTCAAAAGACTTAGAAAAACATTTCTCAGTACTGACAAGCCTGAAGGACGTGTCAGTTTCCCTATAACAATGAGTCTAGAGTGCATGTGAGGGCTGGGCTCCACTGTAAAGTCAGGTCTGCATACAAAAACAAATGCAAAAAGTTTGGGGGTCCATGGACTATGCAGGAAAAGAAGTGACAGCAATCCACTCTATGTGAAGAAAGGTCATATGGGAACACTTTGTTGTTGGAGCCGATCCGGCCAGTTAGGCAGCAGATGCTCTGTGGGGTACTCTGCAAGCTATGGTAAGCTGTTTTACAATGTGCAAGTCACAGTATCGCTGTGATTATTACTGGGCGATGTCGAAAAGTTGAAATCTAATTAAATATGTTTTAAATGTTACATGTGCTAAATGTGGACATTTTGTTCAACAGCAGTCAGTGAAAGAGCTTCTGCAATGTCAAATACTCCTCCACACAGCATTGCAACACCCATTTCCCAACCTCAGACGCCAACTCCAAGCCCCATCATATCCCCTTCGGCAATGCTTCCGATCTACCCCGCCATTGATATTGATGCACAGGTAAGTGGCGTTTGCACTACTTGTCTTGTGTATTCACCTACTTTAAAGGTCAAAAAAATGAAATATTTTCATTGTTGCAGATGTCTGATGTTTGCCAATGACTTAATATTCGTGTAAATTTGACTCAAAAGGAACCAGATAAATATTGTGTGCATCTCATGCTTGCGCTGAACTGTTTAGCATGTTCGTATATAGTTTCTGATGTGCGCTGCAATTATGACTGCATTGAAGAGATTTCATACTGCATATTGGAAATGTTTTGAAATTGTAGATGCCTTTATTTTACTTGGACTGTGGTTCCCCAGGCCAGTTTTATGGGACCATATAGAGCGTAGAACATGATCTTGGGTCCTGAAACGTTGCATGTGTGGAATGTAGTTGATGTTTGTACAAAAGTTCATTTTTTGGTCCATGTACAGTACAAATCTGCCAAAATGTAATTTAGTTACAGACCTCTGTTCACCAGCATTGGATCTTTAATAGATTTTTGAATATTCCTTGTTATGCTGGGAATCCTCTGTAACATTAAAGCAGTTTACTGTTAAATTTCGAAATTACTTGTCACGCTCTATTAGTCATTTTGGAGTCATACTGCCCACAGCCATTTAGACAGGTCCCCTTAGATCCTTTTCTGGTTTGCCATCTTCAGATTATTTACCACACGTTAAGTGTTGGGAGTCCTCCAAAATATCCCTCTTCAGATAGTCAATGATTTTGTCTATTTTGATACATGTTTTCCATATTATCATCTGGTTTCGTGCTGTGTCCCTTCCCTCCAGCTGGTGTCAACGTCTGGCCTATTACATTGCCTACCGGGTTTCTGTATTTGATCTTTCCCGTTTGTGGAGTCCATGGGAATCATGTCAGACAAAAAAGGGACATGAATCACACGCTCAGGCTGCTCCGACATCCACTCAGACGGTCACCTCGTTGACCACTATGACGCTCAGAGGGCCTTTGTCGGCAGCTTCGTCATCTAAACCCTCTTCAGAGAAGCAACGCTCCTCCACGGTTACAGTTCTTCCGTCTACAATTCTCGTCGACAACCCTTACCATCCCGTTGATGACTCATTGATGAAAATGTTGACGATCAAATCCATTACTTCGGTCCCATCAACCTACGTCATCGACCAGATAGTCATCTACATCTAAGCTCACTACGCCAACTACCTCTTTGTCATCTACACCTTTTGTTAGGACTGATTTTCTGTACTCTGGCCTGGTGGACAGATGTAGAGAAGGCCAACCTAGTATTGTGTCTGGGACAACTCTGGGAGCTGTAGCCAAACCAGTTCAAAGGTGGTGGACGAGTGGTCTAGGCTAAGTCTCAAGAGCTCGCCCCCGATATCTGTGTGCAGCCTGCTGTGGCAGGTTTGAATCCTGTTGGGGTTAACTCAGCCTTTCATCTTTGCGAGGTTGATGAATTGAGTACGACTCTGTGAGATAATGTCTTCTGTTATTTGAGCGCTCTGTGACCTACGGGTGTGTAGGGCTATATAAAAAATAAATTATTATTATTATTAGGGTGGTGAGCTTGTAAGGGGTCCACAATGAGCACACACGGTCAAACAGTCAACGAGCACACTTTGACAAACGAGTATAAAAATACCTATTTACTTATGGCCAAATAACACTGTGAAAAATGACTACTAACAGGTAATATCACACAACACTAATAATAGATCCATATACATAATCACTGGAGTCAGGCAAAATACATATCAAACCCCTGTAAAGGATGGTACAGATTAGTATAAGCACTACGGGTCCACGAGAGATACAATTCTAACTTCAGAAGTCCTTCCCTTATCCAGCATGGGGTCTGGCATGGATTCACATGCCTATGAATATTCCCCGTCGTCAGGCTTGGAATCCTTGGTAAAGAAAAAATCAGTTTGTTTCATTTCTGAACTGTCTTTCTCCTAACAACCAATCACTGGGTTCTGGGTCATACTGCCTCCAGCCAATCACTGCCCTCAATCTAAGCCCCTCCTCTGGCAGCCATCTTCAGATTTTTACTGCACGTTCAAGTATTGGTAGTTTGCATGTTTAGCTCTCAAGCTTTTACTGCGTTTTTCACTTTTTGGAAGAGTATTACTCTTTTTCGGTCAATCGAGCCTTGTGCTCCATCAATCAACCTTCTGATTAACAGGGACCCGTTTTCCGGATTCTTCAGCAACCCTCCAAGGCGTATTTCGCTGAGTTTCTTCGTCGAGGCTTCAGTAGATTCTTCGGGCCTACGCCGCGTAGACCATGTCGGAGAAGGATTCAACTCCCCTGTTCAGGATTTGCTCCGACTGTGGCTTGCGGAATGTCTTTTTGGACGACAAGCATTCCCAGTGTCTTTTCTGCCTGTACCCGACGCACAAGGAGAAAGATTGTGCGTTTTGCCAGGAGATGGTTCCTCGCACGATGAAGGATCAGCACAGGCGGCTGAACGAGCGGCTACATGCCAAGGCCCCTGCTCTGTGTGGGTCCCAGCAGCATGCCTCTCCCAGCTCCAAGAAGCCTGAGCGGGCTTCTAATACTTTTGAGGGTACCCCTCCTGTGGGGGTCCAACAAAAGTGTAAGCACCGTGAGTCCACTGCCACTGGGAGTGCTGTTGCGACGGGCTCGTCACCAGTCAACGCTCGGGATCATCAGCTGAGAGGAAGTTGGATCATCCAGGCAAACTCAAGGAGAAGCCCAAGTCCCTCCTGCCGGAGAAGTCCAGGGGGGATCGGGGTGCAGACCCTCCCCCTAAGGAGAAGGCCAAGCAGGACAAAGGACTGTGAAGGCCCAGGTACACCCGGCAAAGGCCCAGCCTTCCATTGAGGGGGTGGCGGTGTCTCTTGCGAAGTCAGCCGAGACGGCTCCACAGGGCGTAACCCAAAAACAAGAGTTTCCCTTCCTCCCAGGAGGGAGGCTGCATTTCGGCCCATGGAGAAGACCCTGGAGAAGAAGATGCCTGTCATCTCCAAGAGACCTTCCCCTCTGGATGCAAAGAAAGGGGGTGGGGTGCGGTGGCCCTCAAGGGTACGGATATCTCCTCTGAGGAGAGGAGCTCACCGGTCTGCCAACCATCCAGGAGGAGGAAAATGTAGGGAGCAGGCCCTACGACGAGTGCTAGGACGAAGTTGACGACGGCGAGGACGCCGTTGAGGAAGAGCAGCAAGACGATGAGCGCCTGGGCTCCCAGCCGGTGACCCAGCTGCCTATTCCGCCTACCTCTGCTACCTCCTAGAGACCTCTCAGTGGACATTCTCTCGGCACTGCATACGCTGGTCTCTGATATACAGACAAGGATGCCTATCGTGCCGGCAGTCCCACCTGTGGCGACGGCCCACGCCATCACGGTGGCCACGGACATTGCCGATGTGGGGTTCCGCCAGATGGGCAACTGCGTTTGCCTTCGTCATCGTGGCTGGCTCAAGGCAACCAACTTTAGTCACGACGTTCAGTCAGAGATGCTGGAAATGCCTTTCGATTGGGACAATTTGTTCGGGAAGGCTGAGGATGAGTCTCTACAAGCCATAGAGACAGTCAGACGCAGAGACGGCGTGTGCCTTGGGCACTCAACAACGTAGGCCGTCCTTTCTGCCCTCAGGTATCAAGTCCCAAAGATCCTCCAAGGGGTTTGGCGGGGATTCCTCCTCCTACCGCCAACCCTCCCGCACCTCGGCCCAGGAAACCAATAGAGGCCGCTCCAAGCCCTTCGGAGGAGAACATCGTCGTTGCCAAGGTCCCCAAGGCAGCCCTTCGAAGTCCAAGCAGGATTGAACTGACCGTGGAGTAGGGCGTCCACCCTGGTGGGAGGACAACTGCCGGACTTCGTCAGTGTGTAGAAGACCATCTCCACCGACAGTTGGGTGCTGGATCCTCTCGCCCACGGGCACAGCCTGGAATTTCAACAGAAGTGTCCCCGAATACCACTGGTGGCCCGGCAGGAAAACCACGTCCCTCAGCTGTTGCTGGAGGTTTGGGCCATGTTAAAGACAGGCATGATAGAGCTCTTCCTAAAGAGGCTCCGGGCTCCAAAGTGTACTCCAGGTCCTCCTGAAAAAAGACCAGAGGCTGAAGGCCCATCCTCGACCTCCGTCGACTAAACAAATACATCAAGTCCCAGAAATCCCGAATGGTCATTCTTAAGCAGGTGCTTGGACAGCTGGAAGAGGGGACTTCCTGTCGTCACTGGACTTGGAGGATGCGTACTTCCACATCCCCATTCACAAGGGGCACCACACGATTCTGCGCTTCGTGTTTCAAGGGAAGCACTACCAATTCAAATCCCTTCCCTTTGGATAGAAGTCGGCACCAAGGGTTTTCACTAAGTGCCTAGCGCCAGTGGCGCAAAGCTGTGACTGCAGGGGATTCACGTTTACCCTTACTTGGACTCCCCCCTCATCCGGGCCAGTTCAAGGGACATTGTCGTCGATCACACAGCGAGGACCGCTCGGCTACTGACAGATCTGGGGTTCTCGGTGAAGTATGCAAAGTCCTGCTTGACTCCATGTTAGGGAGAATTCTCATTCAATGGCTAATTTCCCTTACCTAGTGAGTCCCTCAGCAGCTTTACTGGATTTCTGGAGTTATTTTTTTCCACTTGGTAAGAGTGTGAGCTCTTTTCCCCACCTCTTACCCATGTTTTGCCATGTGCATTTCATCGGTCTTCTTTATTGTGGGCTCTGGAGTACACCACTTCAGTAGCCCCCTTCTTTTGTGTGTTACACAGCACCTTTAGTGCAGATACACAGGGTTTTGTTTCAGACTTCCCACCGACTCCATTTCTGGGGATAACTTCTGTTCCCCAGAAAAGGGTAAAGTTGCCATTAACTTTACTTAGTCATTCAACCACAGATCCAGTACACCTCATCTTACATGGAGTACTGGAAAGGGTTAATCCTTAGCCCTTTTTATCTGTACCTCCTAGAGCATTGTTTTGCTCTTTTAACATTTAGACTTGGCTGGTGGCAGTGGTATCTACCCTAACTTTTCTATCTCGATTATACTATATAAACGTGGTATTGTTTTAGGCTATTAAATTAGCCTCGAACTTAAACCCGCTTGACCAAATACTTTTTCTTTTGGCTCTGGTCGGGTTTATTCGCCATTTGTTTTTGTTAAAGTGCTTCTTGTGTTTTACTTTGCGCGGCAAACCAGGTTTGCCTTCTTTGTTCACTGTCTTTTGGCGGGCTTCTGCCAAGAAGCCCTCCTCTAGGCGCCTGGGTGTCTAGGTGGGCTGAATGTGAGGGAGGGGTGTAGTGACCCCCTGCACAGGGTATCCTAGGAAACCCAAGTCGCACTTTCCCATGATTGGCTGAGGTGGTTGTCCAAGGCGGACAACCCCCCTGTTGTGTGATTGACAGCCAGGCTGTGTGAATGGGGGATTTTCGCATAAAAGGCTGGACTCTTGGGATAGAAGTCAGTCGCTACTGGAAGAGAAGCGGAGAAGAAGTTGGCTGCTGCAACTATCCCATCCTGGTGAAGTCCTGCTGCAGTCCTAAGCGATCTACCCTTCGACGACCAGAGAAGATCCAGTCCGGAGTCGTCTTCCCTTAAGCCTGGTGGGGATAACCAGCTCATCTTCTACAGCCAGGGGATCCTCTTCGTGGTCGAAATCGCCGCACACTGCTGTAGTGGTCCTGATAGCCATCTGAAGAGCCTCTCCTGTTTTTAAGGAGCGCACCTTGTATTCACTGCCACTGCTGCCGGATTCAGCCCTGTGTTGTGCAGACCCCTCCAGACGTTGTCCTTATCGCCGAAGCTCCAGGAACCATGGGTCTGCAGGAAACTACCAGGAACGACTGCCGCGGCACCAGCTTCTTCATTGAATAAGGTACTATGTTCTGCCCGCGGAAATCGGGTGAATCCATTTTTGTCCTCCTACAATGCTTGTCCTTATCTTCCCTCCTTCTTATAACTTTTGCTTCCTCCATTGACAATATCTAAGTATTCCTGGCTACATTGAATCATGAACTGTCTGACTGTGTGATCCTTGACAACAGGAATCCGGTTCCACTTGACACTGGCTCTGGCCTATTGACTCTTAATTTCTGTCCATGAGTGTTCTCTGATTCTGTCTGCCTTTAAAGTATTGCCTATGCTTTTTGCCCCCCCCCAAACTCTCTCTGGGTATCTCAGGTGCTAAGTGTGTTTTTGCCCCGGTAACATTTCTTGCCGTGGATACGCATTTCTTTAGTAAGACCGAACTGTCATTACTGTCAAAAAGTGATCGCAAGTGTGTTCCCGTTAACGTAATTTGTTTCACAACACTGGTCCGTTAAAACATAGGGTACTTACCTTGAGTTAAACCGTATAAAAGTGAATTGGTTAGTTGTAATATATTTGACGTGTGGTTTTGAATTACTAGAAGGTTTGCGTTCATAATAAATGGTTTAAAAATAAATGTACTTATATTTTTTACCTGAAACCTTGATATTTGACGTGTGGTTTTGAATTACTAGAAGGTTTGCGTTTATAACAAATGGTTTAAAAATAAATGTACTTATATTTTTTACCTGAAACCTTGAGTCAGCGTTTGCTTGAGTCACAGTAATTGTGGTCCGTTTGTGTAATCTCTGCTACTGCTCATATACTCTTGAGATAAGCCTGGCTGCTCTGCTACTGCTACCATTTTAACATAGTAGTACAGGCTTCTACCAAAGGTAAAACTTGTATTGCCACCTGTAGTCTTAATTGTGTGTAGTGGTCCCTAAGGACACTGCACAGGATTCTGCATAACACTCCATCGCAGGACGTACTGTTTCCTGGAGCCCAACTGAACAGTATCGTGGCTGGCGTCTCCGTCGGAGGAGAGAATAGCAGCCATTTTGGGCAAGGTACAATGGCTATTGGCCCTGAAGGTCGACATGGTGAGGTCCATCAAGTCTCTGCCCAGCGTGATGTCATGCATCTACCTCATTCGACTATGTATGCTTCCAGTGTTAGGGAGAATTCTCATTCTATGGCTAATTTCCCTTACCTATAGAGTCCCCCAGCAGCTTTGCCTGATTTGAAGGGTTTGTTTTTTTCTCCTGCTAAGAGTGTGACTCTTTTTTCCCACTCTTGGGCATATTTGCTATGTGTGTTCTAGGCTTTTTTTTGTGTTTAATGCCTATGGGGTTTATCACACCCTCATAGGAACCATCTTTATCCACATGTGTTACACCGCACCCTCCATGCAGTGACACAGGGGTGTCGTAGCGATCCCCAAACAGACTCCATACCCTGGGACTGACTACTGTCTCCCATGGCATGTAAAGTCCCCATTGACTTTACTAGTCACTCTTTATGAACAAAACCAGTACAACCCATCTTACTATGGAGGTACTGGAAAGGGTTAATATTTTTTCCCTTATGTTCATTTTCAAGAGGGTACCGTACAGTCCCTCTCTCAAAAGTTTCTGGCTGGTGGCAGTAGTTACTACCAAAAATATTCGACCGCAAATATTTCCCTATGGGATTTTCCCATTGTTCGAGGCTACCACATTTACTGACAGCCTCTAACATACTGCCGGTTTATTTTTATATTAACTTTACTCCGGTAGGTTTTATTTGCTAGAACTTTTATAGAAATTCTTTCTAGTCTTTCTCGAAGATTCTAACCCATCCTTTTGGCGGGCTTCTGCCAAGAAGCCCTCCTTTCGGCGCCACTGAGTCTGGGGTGGATCCATTGTGTGGGAGGGGGAGTAGGACCCCTGGACAGGGTTGCCTCAGCAACCCATGTCGCACTCTGCCCTGATATGCTGGAGGGTCTCCCGCCAAGGATGACCACTCCACTGTGTGAGTGACAGCTAGGCTGTATGAATGGGGGTCTTGCTGCATAAAAGCAAGGTCCTGAGGACTGAAAGAGCAAGACATCGCTATTGGAACTAAGAAGCCGAAGAGGAGAGAAGCCAAAGACATCTGCAATGACTGAACCACCGGTGAAGCTCTGCTGCAGCGTCTCACCACTTTTCTCCACACGACGAGAGGAGATCTTCATCTGCAAGAGCCTTCTTCCCTTGAGCTGGTGGGGCCAAACCAGTTTGCCAATCGCCTTCCCAGACCTGCCCTGCACTTGGAGACCGGATAGCCAGGCACCGGTCCACCCGGACCGTGATTTAAAGGAGCGTACCTTTTTAATTTCGTTAGGCAGCACCGCGGCTGGTTTCATCCCTGGGTAGTGCAGTAACTGGAACATTCCTCCACGACGAGAGCCTCTCTTCCTCTGCTGGATCTCCCGAACTGCATTAACTACCAGGAACAACCGCCACCGCAGGAGCCTCTTCTTCATTTTTAAGGTACTGTGTTCCGCCGGGCCACCCTTTTCATTTGGTGGTGCTAAAGGTGTTTTAAATCCTTTACCTACCTGTTGGGTTGGCCGCCCCTATCCTCCAACATTGTCTTTCACCTTCTGCAATCACCTTTTCAAATCATTTAACAAAGACTTGACTGCAGCTACAAGAACATTTTGCTCCTGGGTCCTTTGCCCTGTACCACTGACTCTGGCACAGGCCTATTGACTCTGGCTAAATCTGTTACAACTGCCTTCTCTAGATTGCTTCTCAACTAGAACTGTGTTGGTGCACCTAACTCTTATAACCACCTTTTCCTTCCCACTTTCAAAACTTGTGAAGTGCCATTTTGCTCGGTTTTCACCTCCGTATTATACATGCTGAAGTACTGCCTTGACTAAACTTGTTCACAATCTTATTGGGAAGTGTTGCTAGGGTGCCTAAGAGTATGTCCATGTACAACTTGTGCTTTCCCTCCCTTGTGAGAAATTGCTAGAGTGCCATTTGTGTTTGGTTTTCACTGTGCCATTTTGCTCAGTTTTCACTCTTGCTCAAACTTGTCTACAATTTAACCAGGGAGTTGTGTATACTTTTCTTGACTGATTTTAACTTGCTTTAATCACTGTGATTAATGTGTTGAACTAGAAGTGTGTAAAATAAATATATATATTCTTTTTAATACAAAGCTTTGGTCAGTGTTTCCTTGTTCCATAGTCTTGTAGTCCTATTGTGTAAACCCCGAATACTGATTATCTCCCTCTTGAGATAAGCCTGACTGCTCAGCCACAGCTACCAACTAAATCTTTGTGGTACGGACTGATACCAAAGGGGATTTATTTCATATACCTGTAGTCTTAATCTTCTGTTGTGCTCCCTCAGGGAACTGCACAGGATTTTGCCTAACAGTCATGCATCTACCTCATCCGACTATGTAGGCTACGTGTGCGTCCACTACAGGAGTTCCTCAATGCCCGTTGGATACAAGTGTCGGCAAGCTTCCAGGACAAGGTCACACTCGACGAGGGCTTCCGTCGAGTGATACAGTGGTGGGGAATTCGCGCATATCTGTCCAGAGGCGTGGATTTCCAGACCCCACCGCACCAGGAGACGGTCTCGACAGTCACCTCCCTGGTAGGATGGGGAGCTCACACCGGAAGTCTCCACACAAGAGGGCTGTGGCTACCGGAGGAGAAATCGCTGCACAGCATCGTGTTGGAGCTGTGGGCTGTGTTTTGGGCACTCAAGTACTTCCTTCCGTCCCTCAAGGGCAACCATGGACATCACCACCACAATGTTTTACATCAGGAAGCAGGGGGGGCACCAGATACCTGGTGCTCTCCAAAGAAGCGCAGGACCTATGGCACTGGGCCGTCGCCCAGGTAATGTTCCTCATCCTGTTTCAACTGGCAGGAGTGAAGAACACTGTCGCCGTTTCTCTCTGCAGAGAGCTGCACTCTTGCCACGAGTGGGTAACTTCGGCAGGACCAAGTGAATCAACTGTTCTGCAGATGGGGCAATCCCCAGATCGATCTGTTTGTGACAGCGACGAACACCAAGTGCCAGAGGTTCGCCAGCAGGTTTCCCGGGGAGAATGGGGGACGCATTCTCATTCCCCTGGGATGGCCTGTTTCTGTATGCGTTCCCTCCGTTGCTGTTGCTTCTTCGACTAGTCAATCAACTCAGACAGTCCCATTGCAGGATGATCCTCGTCGCATCGGCATGGCCGAGGCAGATCTGGTACCCGGACCTTCTCGACTTGTCAGTGTCCCCTCCAATCAAGTTTCCGGTGGTCACAGATCTCGCCATGGAAGGAGGACAATTCTGCACCATGACCCAGGATCACTGAACCTGAAGGTCTGGCTCCTGCAGCATTAGAGTTTGGGGGTTACAATCTCCCAGCGGACTGCAAGGAGGTACTTGCCAAGGCCAGAGCATAGTCTACTCTTAAATGCTACGGACATAAATGGAAGAGGTTCGCTGTTAGGTGCCGTACACAGAAGATCAACCCTCTGCGAGGCATGGCTCCGCAGGTGCTACCGTATTTGCTGTTGTTGGCCAAAGCAGGACTGACCCATGCTTCCATCATGCTTCCATCAAAGTTCACCTGGCGGCTATCTCCCACTACACCAGATCTCCGGGACGGCCGTCGTTATGGTCACACCGTCTGGTTAAGGAGTTTGTCAAAGGGCTTTCGTTCGTTCCCGCTGGTGAAGGCTGCAGCCCCGTCGTGGGAAATCAATGTGGTACTGACTAGGCTCATTGGGCCTCCATTTGAACCTGTGCAGACAGTTCCATTGAAGTTCTTGTCATGGAAGACAGCGTTCCTCGTGGCTATCATTTCTGCACGACAAGTGGGTGAGATTCAGGTCCTGTCCTGTAAGCTACCTTATTTGACTTTAAACTACACAAGGGTGGTGCTGAGGACGCATCCCTTCTTCATGCCCAAAGTGCCGTCGGACTTTCTTGTAATCGAGCCCTTGGTGTTGCCTGTATTTTTTCCGAAGCCTTTGTCGCCGGCTGAAAGGACTTTGCACTCTCTGGATGTGGCTAGAGTGCTTAAGTTTTACGTGGGCCGCACGAAGAGTTTCCGGAATACATTGCAACTTTTTGTGAACTTTGGTCCTGTGAACCATGGGAAAGCCCCCTCTTAAGGCTTCCATTTCCAGGGGGCTCTCTGGCTGCATCATCCATTGTCACAGGTTGGCAAACCGACCTTTGCCTGGCTGTCCGAGAGCCTAATCGACCAGAGCGATCATGCAACTACGGCGTTCCTGTCTGGTTTGCCCCTGCTGGACATCTGCAGCGCTGCTATGTGGAGCACACCTTCAGGATATTCTACTGCGTCGACTGGGATTCCAGGGATGAGTCCAGAGTCGACCGAGCAGTGCTGCGCACCCTGTTTCCTTGAAGGTGATCCTGGTGAGGAGGTAAGAGATGCTTAATGTTGAGCTTTACCACTTCCCATGGTTGTGCATGTGTGTACTGCTATGTATTCTTTATTCATGAGCATGTCACTCCATGCCAGACCCCATGCTGGAGAAGAAAAAGTTACTTATCTGTAACTGTTTTTCTCCAGCATGGGTCTGGCATGGATTCACATGTGAACCCTCCCTCCTACCCCTCTGCGGCTCTGCTCTTGGTCCTACTACCACTTACGTGCTACCAAATCTGAAGATGGCTGCCAGAGGGAGGGGCTTAGGTGAAGGGCAGTCATTGGCTGGGGGCAGCATGACCCAGAGCTCGGTGATTGTTAGGAGAAAGACAGTTCAGAAATGAAACTGAAGCTGATTTTTTCTTTACCGAGGATTCCCAGCCTGACTGGGAAGATTCATGAGCATGTGAATCCATGCCAGACCCATGCTGGAGAACAACAGTTACAGGTAACTTGTTCCTAAAATGTATGGCGCCTTGTGCCAAAAAGTTCATCAAAGTTCCATACAGTTTTGTGAAGCTGGAAAAAATGAAGGCAGGGTCACTAGAGAGGTGGTCTCCAATGAACAATACCAAGTATTGAGGACAAGTTAATGTAAATAAAAAGTGTGTCCCCAACTTTTGGAGTGCTTGTATGAACAAGCAATGGCAAAGCCAAACTATTACAAATATTTATAAGTTATCAAACCTTTTAGGAGGGAGGTAGTGGTTCAGGTAAGTATAGTTATAGCTCGCCCATGTACTCCGATTCTTTGTAGGACTTCACAGGTCTGATGAAGAGGGTCCAAGGTCACTTTTTCCGCCGACAGCTTCAGCCTTTGATGCCCAGGGGCTACAGGTTCGAGGACTTTTCTGTTCGATGACTAATGCTGTTGCAAGGTCTTCCAGTTGAAAAATGTAAAAGGACTCGATGCCGGGCCTCCTCACAGGACAGGACTGGCTGCAGGTAAGAAGTTTCAGATGATGGCCACGGATGCATGACAGCACAAAGGGATTAATTTGCTGCAGTCTTATCTCGTGTCCCCTTGATGCTACAACCACGAAATTTCACAGAGGTAAGTATTAATGCACACTTTGAGTATCCCCCAAATTAAATGCCTCAACTCAGAACAGGGATGTCTGCAGAACGGTAGCCCAAACGCTGGTCTGGTCAGCCACTGGGCGTTCTAGGGGCATTTCGAAGGCTCTTTTTCGTAGGACTCCAAGCTTTCGTCAAGAATGGATGGTCCCTCCACTCCAAGGGTTGCAGCTCCTTTGCAGGACTACTGGAGATCTTCCACAAGACAGGGCTCTACCAGGGCACCAGGCCTTCTTTCAACGCGTCTTCGGTCTCATTCTGGGTCTTGCAGCTGGACAGGATTCTTGGCTCCTTCGGTTTCTTCCAGGATCTCTCTAGAGTGGGTGCAGGGGTCCACTTCTTATCCAAAAAGCAAGTTAAGAGCTGAAACTCCCACTAGACAAAGAAAACACACACACACACACGCACGCTCTCTCTCTCTCTCTCTCTCTCTCTCTCTCTCTCTCTCTCTCTCTCTCTCTCTCTCTCTCTCTCACTCACTCACTCACTCACTCACTCACTCACTCACTCACTCACTCACTCACTCACTCTCTCTCTCTCTCTCTCTCTCTCTCTCTCTCTCTCACACACTCCCCACTGCCCCCCCCACCCCCCCCCCACGGGCAGCAGAACTCATGCACACCACTCACCCCCCCAAAACCAGTTTGTGACCAGACAGTTCCAACCCACTTCCTGGCAGCAACCACCCATAGCCCGCCAAAGGCCTCTGCTTTCCCGGGCACAGGAAGTCCATCTAAGCATTACTGTTACGTCCTTTCCCCTTTCCTCCATACTGCATGGGCGTCCCTGCTAGCAACAGGAGACAGAACCTTTTTCACCAGAAAAAAACCTTCTTCCCCTTTAAATTTAGAGGAGCGCGGGGTGTGTGGCCCTGGAAGCATTCGCTCCCTGACTCTGCCGACCGGTGACCCTTCTCAGTAGCCCTTTTGCCCATCGACGGGAACGGGCCAATTTCACTAGCGTTCCTGGGTTTGACTTCGGCCATGTAATAGCGCGCGCTCTTCCCCGGATACTTTTTTCAGTCTTTTTTGTCTCCTTTTATCAACTAGGTACTCGGTCCCCTGGCACCACGCTCCTCCCCAGTGCATGTAGACTTCAGCAGGATTGAGCAGGTATCTAGCCTGCGGTGGGCTCTTCCCTACATCAGATCCTCACGTTCTCTGCCTCAGCTGCCTTGGCCCTGACCATGAATGGGAGGTTTGCACCGCATGTGACGCACTTACTCATGTCCCTTCCCCTTGCCTCCATACTGCATGGGCATCCCTCGCGAGGGACGGGAGATGGAAACTTTTACACCAGATAAAATCTTCTTCCCCTTTAAATTTAGAGGTGTTGCTCTGGCAGCATGTGCTCACCTGACTCTGCCCACGGATGCCACTCTTCAGTCCCCTTTCCCGCATCGACCGGAACGGCCCGACTTCACCAGCGCTCCTGGGTTTGACTTCGCCCATGTAATTCCACGTGCGGATACTTCTTCTTCTGTCTTTTTCATTCAGGCATCGATCCAGGCCCAAGGTAGGGCCACTCTTTTCCAGCGCACCCGGCAAGTGAGACTCTTCTCCAAGGACTCGCCTGTGCGGGAGGAACCTCTCAGGTTCTCATACCAGCACCTGTACCGAGGCTAATTCAGCTATCAGCCGGCAGGCCGAGGGGTCAGTGGATCCTCCTGGTGACAGTGCTGTGGGACCAGAAGGTTTTTACTGGTCTTCACCCCAGGGGCCACGCCTTAGTACTGGCAACAAGTCCAAGGGGATGCCTATACGCAATACTACACCAGCGTACCGAGGCTAGCCCAGCTACCGACCTCACGGCCGAGGGGGTCTCCAGATCCTTCCTGTATCAGTGCTGAGGGACTGCAAGGTTCTTTTACCGGGTTTACGCCCTCGTACCAGCATCGGGTACGAGGGGGCACCTTCGCGTAGCACTACCGGCAGTCCTGCCAAGGGCAATACACCTTCCACATCACAACCTGATGTGCGGGATAGGCCTTATGTTCCAACACTAAGCGTATTGCACAGGGCTAGTTCCTGCGAGCCTTGCACCACGACTTCGGCACGTGACCTGCAGCTCGACAAAATGGCCGCTCGCCCAATACTCCCTCTGTCAGAGCAGGTGGAGGAATGAGTCACAAGGTGGGACTGGTGTTAACCAGGTATGTGGCCTACAGTTTTTCATCAGCAGCGCTGGGCGAGTTTCCCCTGCACCCCAGGGAGTGTGCGCCCTGGCCCCAGCAGCCATTGGCAACTCTGTCAATATCTCCTGCCACCTCTACAGCCTCTGGGGACAGGTTCTTCGAAAGGTTCCTAGGGCTTATGCGAACTCTCCAAGCTCCCCCAGGTCCCCCCACCGGCGCCCATAGTCATTCCTCCTATGGCTCTGGCGCCACAGGCCCCAGCGCTGCCACCGTTGTCCAAGCTGGCTCCTCCGATTCCAGCTTTCCTGCCTCCCACAGCACTGATGGTTCCACACCAGCCTCTGCAGCAGCCACCGTCTCCGGTCTCCACTCCGCTGCCCACGGCGCCCATCACTCCTCCACCATTTCTGGATCCTCCGAGCACGCTGGTGGATGAGGAGGAGGAGGAGGAGGACGACCCCCACATGCCATCTTTAGCCAGGGCCTTCCATGAAAGCCTTGCAGGTTTGCAGGGTATTTGGGCCTTCCTCAACTCGAGGTACAGCAGCCCGAGGAGGGGGGTTTTAGCAGAAGTCCTCTCCCTAAGACTCCCCTCCAAAACAGTTATCCCGATACAGAAAGATGTAGTCGCTCTGGCCATGAAGGGGTGGCTCAAGCCACACTCAGCCCAGCCTATCACTCAGGACCTTGACGCCAAGTATAGGCAGATGGAGGGGGATACACTCGTGCTTTCGGCGCATCCTCAACCGCACTCTTCTGTGATCGTTGCAGCATCACTCTATTCTAAGCCTCACTCGTCCTCGGCCACCTCGTCCTCGATGCTGCTGGGAAAGGAGGAGAAAGTCTTGGAGGCGTACAGAATAAAATTGTACTCAAACGCCTCTTTGCACCTGCGTCAGTCCAACACGGATGCCGAGCTGGCAGCCACTAACCAAAGGCTCTGCCGGGAGATTGCGGATTGCCTCCCAGAACTTCCGGCACAAAGCCAAGCATGCTTCAAGAAGGGCCTAGGAGAAGCCAAGCTGGTAGCGCAGGATATCATGGAGTCCACAGTGGCCCACATCAATACCTTTTGCCGGGCCATCTGCATTGCCACGAACATGAGAAGAACAGCTTGGCTCCGGGCTACTGAGTCTAATCCTGATGTCCAGGAACGCATATTGGACCTTCCATTTGAGGGTAGTGAACTCCTCCACCCCACCACAGATGAAGAGGTAGATAAGAAACAGCTTGCAGACGGCAAAGTCTTTATCTAGGGTTACGAAGACCACGCCCAAGGCCTACACCCAGTCGCAGCAACGCTCTGACAAGGGGCAGGCGTTTGGCAGGTTCCGGGGCTGCCAAGAACGGGGGATCAGACAAGCTGACTGTTCTCTAAGCCAGCATCGGAGGAAACAACAAAAAGGTGGTGCGGGCAAGGGGTTTTTTCCAATCCTCTCCTATACAACAGCCGGAAGGGGGGAAGCATGACGCACCCCTTCGGGTCCATGTGTCTCCCAGGAGCAATTTTGGCGCCAGAATTTTGTGGACCCCTGGATCCTCTCCGTTGTTTCAACAGGGCTCCGCCTACTGGTACCTTCCTCTCCTCCCTTCTCCTTCCCCACAGACTAGGACAGCAACTCTGTGGACGGAGATCCGGTCGCTCGTCGAGAGCCAGGCAGTGGAAGAAGTCCCAGCCTTATGTTGGTCCTTTCCTCCCACAATCTCGCCCTCCCTCTGCAAAAAAAAGTTTGTTACGCCAGCTCTTACTGCGAAAAACACTGGACAAGGGAGACTAATGTGCTCCCTTGATCTGAAAGACGCGTACCTACACGTCTCGATTTGGCAGCCGCTTTGTTCCTTACTGCGCTTCAGGATCAGGGGCTTCTAATTCCAATACACGGTGCTGACCGTTTGCCTCAACTCAGCCCCCATGGGTATTTACCAGGTCAATGAATGCAGTGGCAGCCGTCCTCAGGGTTCAGGGCCACCATGTCTACCCATACCTAAACAACGGGCTTGTCCCGGCCACATCTCCAGAAGCGGTACAACTGACCGCCTCA
Source organism: Ambystoma mexicanum (assembly GCF_040938575.1). NCBI lineage: Eukaryota > Metazoa > Chordata > Amphibia > Caudata > Ambystomatidae > Ambystoma > Ambystoma mexicanum. The sequence continues at coordinate 303,947,295 of NC_090937.1, forward strand.
GCACTAACGAACATGACCTGGGGTTCACTATCAATCTCGAGAAGTTTCAGCTGCAGCCCACGCAGAGCCTGACCTTCTTGGCCCTCATATTTGACAGGAGCTCCGTGAGAGTTGTTCCCACAGAGGACAAGATTGTGGCCATCAAGTAAGCCTCAGCTCACTTCCTCTCCAGGACAGTCACCTCGGATTGGTGGTACCAACATCTGTTGGGTATAATGGCAGCGGTCCGGTTGGCCGTACCCCACACAAGGCTCAGGATGAGATTACAGCTGCATTTCACAGCAGCATGGAATCAGGAGGAGGGCTCCGAAGCGGAGCCAGTCAGCAGTCCTCCTTTTCTCCACTTGGACCCCCAGTGGTGGTACAGGGACTACAAGGGAGCCACTCTGGGCAACCACTGCGTCCATGGAGTCGGGACTCTGCAGGTGCAGGAGTCCCACACACATTGGCTAGCATTGGGGACCATATGTCTGGCTCTCAGGGCCTTTCTTCCCCTTATCAGGGGCAAGACAGTTCTGATCCAGACAGACTACTCCACCGTCATGTGCTATGTCAACAAGCAGGGGCGTACCAGATCCCCTCCGCTGTGCAACCTAGCTGTCCGCATGTGGGAGGGGGCTGCAGAGAATATCTACCTCAGGGCGGTCCACCTCCCAGGGGAATCCAACTTGGAAGCAGGCAGGCTCCTCAGACTAGAGGTGGACAATTACGAGTGACAATTAAACGACCTGTACTGAAGGAGACCTTCCTTGGGGGGAGGGAGGGGAGGGGGTCCTTTCATCCACAGGTGGATCTGTTTGCCTCCTGGGTCAATGGGAAATGCTGCCAGTTCACTCCTGGCAGGGGCAGGGCCCCGGCTCCCTGGGAGACTCATTCCAGATACAATGGAGCTACATGTCAGCATGCACTTTCCTGCCTACACCCCTGGTACACAGGGTGTTCTGCAGGATAAAGGAATCTCAGCACCCCAGCATCATCTTGATAGCTCCTTGAAGGTTGGTGAGGCCGTGGTTCTCCAAACTACTCAGCCTATTAGACAGAGCACCCATTCACCTACCGCTGGGCTCAGGTCCTCTCCTTACCCTGCAGGGGAGCAGGGTACTCCATTCTGCTCCTCACAAACTAGCCCTCTCAGCGTGGTTCCTTAGCTGGTTACTCTAAAGCAGTTGAGCCTATCTCAGGCTAAGCTAGAGAGCATCCAGGGCGCTACAAGCAAGGCTACTAGTAGCCAGTATAAGTGTAAATGGTCTAGATTTTGTCATCAGGCCGACTCTAGGGAGATCGATCCCCTTGAGTGTACTTTGGACGACCTGCTCTCCTTTTCGGCACACCTCGCCCATGCCGGCGTACAGGTTGATACATACAGTACACCTATCTGGCAGCCATAGGGGCTTACAGGAATTCGGAGGAGGGCCTCTCCTCCTCTGCCAACCCGGTGGTCAAGTGACACTTGGGGGTCCTCCACAGGCTTTGCCCGCCTATAAAGAAACCGCTCCCTGTGTGGGACCTTAACGTGTGTGGGGCGCCTTAGCGCACAAACCTTTTGAGCCAATGGTGTCCGCTGACGACAGGCTGGTCACCATAAGGACAGCTCTGCTCGTGGGCCTCACCTTGGCACGCAGAGTCTGCGAGATTCAGGCTCTGTGGCCTAAGAGCCCTACACTATCTTTCACAAGGACAGGGTCTTCTTACGGACTCACTTCCTGCCCAGGGTGACTTCCTCCTTCCATCTCAACGAGGAAGTAGTCTTACCCAACTTCTTCGCTGAACTCCAGATGAGCCTCAGAGGGTCTTGCACCGTCTGGAGGTCAGACGTACTACCTGGAAAGGACGGAGGACCTCCGCAAGTCAGATGCCCTCTTTGTCCCTTTTGGTGGTGGTTCAAGGCACGGCTATCAGGCCCCCAAGGCAAGATGGATGGTCACGGCCATCAAGGAGGCTTATGAGAGGCAGCACAAACCAGTGCCAGACAATTTGCATGTCAATGCGGTCAGAGCCAAAGCCACGGCCATCGCTTTCCACCGGCATGTGCCGTGGCAGGTCACCAGCAGGGCGGCTACCTGGGCCACCCCTTCGGCTTTCTGTAAGCACTATTGTTTGGACTCCGACACTAGATAAGACGCGGCTTAAGGGCAGACAGTTGTAAGAAACCTGTTTGCTCAAGGAGGGTCTCCTCTCCACCCTGGGGCTACATTCATTTGTAATCGCCCATGCAGTATGGAGGAAAGGGGATGGGGTGTAAGAGTAATTAATAGTTAATCACCGCAGTGACTAACATACTCTTAGTCCATAGTGCCCTTTCCTCCATAGGTCCCACCATCCTCCCCCCTAATAATACTAGTGTCATTAGGCAATCTTTAATATTGTTGACGCGTCAATGGGGACTGAGTTGCGCCAGTGGGCAGAGTCAGGTGAGCGCATACTCCCAGAGCCGTGCCCCTGTGCGCCTCTAAAATTAAAGTGGAAGAAGGTTTTTCTGTTGAAAAAGGATCCGTGTTGTGTCCCTCGCAAGGGACGCCCATGCAGTATGGAGGAAAGGGAACTATGGACTAAGAGTACGTAAGTCACTACGGTGAGTAACTATTAATTTCTTCGTGTGCTTTGAAGGACAGATTAGCTAGGTGGAGGGAGCTCTTCAAGAAGTCTCCTCCAGAGGACTTGAAGGACTTCGTCAGACATAAGTCAAGGCCCAAGGGAGGGCTGCTGTTTTCCAGCGCACCCTGCAAGGGCGACTCCTCCGTCCCAAGGAAATGCCCAGACAGGACGAAACTCTCAGGTTCTCGCACCAGCATGGGTACCGCGGCTTATTCACCTACCGGCCACCTGGCCGAGGGGGTCTGTAGAACCTTCCGGAGACAGTGGTGAGGGACCGCAAGGTTCTTTTACCGGGTGCAGGGTCGGACTGGGACAAGGAATAGGCCCGGTCACCCAAAAAAAAGTGCCCCACCCCTCGCCTCAAAAAAGTGGCCCACCCCATGCCTCAGGACCCATGACCTCTGATGACATCACCTGAAGTGATGTCATTTGACCCCACCCCAAAGTGACATCCCGGGAAGGGATGAAAAACAACCTTTCACCCCTTGACAAAACAGGAAGTGGCATCAAATAGCATTGTTCCTAAGTACACTAAATTACTGTGAATCCAAGCAGACGTCCAAGGCCAAATGATATGTTATTGTATAGCACTTACGCGTAAGTTCTTTTTTATAGAACAAATATGCATACAATATCACCCAACCTGTGTTGGTACTCATTTATCGACCTAAAAAGGATGAAAGGCTTGTTGAAAAAAGGAGAAAAAAAGAACATTGAAAAAAAAAATATATATTTTTTTCAATTTATTTTTCTTCCAAACTGGCCCAGGCAATGTCCAGAAACCGGCCCCCACTCCCCAGGGACGATTTCGTCCCGGCCACGGGCCGAAAGGCCAATCTGACCCTGACCGGGTGTACACTCGAGGGGCTACGCCCTTGTACTGGCAACAAGGCAGAGGGGACACCTGAACGCAGCACTACTAGCAAGTCTGCCGAGGGTGACACGCCTACCAGTCCTCAGCCTGAGGTGCAGGGTAGGCCTCATACTCCATCGCCAAGAGTACTGGAGGAGGCCTGGCCCAGTGAGCCAAGCACCATGACTTCGGCACATGGTATGCAGCTCAACAAGATGGCCACTGCACCAGACAAGATGGCCACTCATCCGATACTGCCCTGAGGAACGGAGCATGTGGGAGAACGAGTTACAAGGTGGGATTTCTGTCAACCAGGTACGTGGCCTACAGCTTATCCATCAGCATTGCAGGGCAGGTTTACCCCGCAAATAGCTAAACGGAGTATGCACCGGCCTCAGCAGCCACCCGCTACCCAGGTTCTTTGAAAAGTTCCTCAAGCTCATGAGATCTCCTCAGATTGGGTCCATCCTTAGGGATGTAATCAGGGACATGCTACCTCCGGCCTCTCCGCCTGCAACTATAGTTGTTCCTCCTATTTCTCCAGCGCCGCAGGCGCCTGTGCAGCCTCTGCTGCTGACGCCAGCTCTTTCGATTCCAGCTTCTCTGCCTCCCACAGTTCAGGCGGTTCTGTACCAGCCTCCGCTGCAGCCTCTGGCTCCGGTCTCCACACCCCAGCCCTCCGCGCCCAACAATCCTCCACCCACTCCGGACACAGACGAGGAAAAAGACCCCAACACCATCGTCAGCCAAGGCCTTCCACAAATGACTTGCATGCTTGGCAGAGTACTTGGGCCTTCTTCAACCCGAAGTCGAACAACTGGAGGCAGGGGGACTTGCTGAGGCCCTCACTCTACGCCCTGCAGCTTGAACGGGGATCCCGATGCAGAAGGACGTTGTCGCCTTGGCCAAGAAGAGGTGGCTCAAACCCCCCTTGATCCAGCCTGTCAATTGGCACCTGGACGCCAAGTATAGGCAAATGGAGGGGGGGGGGGGGAATCACTCTTGCTGTCGGCTCACCCTCAACCGCACTCTTCGGTGATTGCTGCAGCGTCACTCTATTCAAAGCCGCAGTCGTCCTCTGCCACCTCATCCTCGGCGCTGCTAGACAAGGAGAAGATCTTGGAGGCGTATGGGAAGAAGCTTTATTCCAACACTTCGCTGCATCTTCGTCAATCCAACACAGATGCCATGTTGGCAGCCATTAACCAGAGGGTTTGGTGGGAAATTGTGACTTCCTTCCAGAACTTTTGGTGCAGAGCCAGTCACATTTCAAGGCGGGACTGGCAGAGGCTAAAATGGTGGCGCAAGACATCATGGAGTCCACTGTGGCCTACATTGACACCTATGGCCTGGCCATATGTATCGCCACGGACATGCGAAGGACTGCCTAGATTCAGGCTACTAAATTTAACCCAGACGTCCAGGAACGCATATTGGACCTTCCATTTGAGGGGGGAGAGACCTTTTCACTCCACCACCGATGAGGAGCTAGAGAAAAAGAAAAACAGTTTGTAAACTGCGAAGTCTTTATCCTTACGAAGTCCATGCCCAAGGCGTACAGCCAGTCACATCAACGCTCCGACCAGCGGCAGACGTTCGGAGGGTTCTGTGGCTTCCAAGAACAGAGGTCCAGGCAGCTGTTCGCCGAGTCAACACCAGTGCAAACAACAAAATGGGCGGAGTTCCCCCCTCCTCTGCCAAAGCCTCGGAGGGAAAGAAGGCATGACGCGTCCCTTCGGGTCCCTGTGTCTCCAGTGGGGTGCAGGCTTGCCCTTGGCGCACACAGTTTTGGCATCAGAAGTTCACGGACCGCTGGATCCTCTCGGTAGTATCCACGGGGTACCGCCTACCGATCCCTTCCTCTCCTCCCTCTCCACTCCCACAGATTGGGACAGCAGCTCTGTTGGCGGAAGTTCGGTAGCTCTTCGAGAGCCAGGCCGTGGAAGAAGTCCCAGCCTCCCAGTGAGGATTGGGCTTCTATTCCAGGATTTTCGCTATACAAAAGAGCCAGGCTGCCCTGAGAGTTGTGTTGGACCTTTCCACCCTCGACCGCTCTCTCCTCTCTTCAAAAATGCAAGATGGTTATGCCAGCACTGATCGTGGAGACATTGTGCAGGGGAGACTGGATGTTCTGCCTGGATCTGAAGGACGCTTCTCTACACGTCCCGAAATGGGAGCCGCATCCCTTCCTTCTACGATTCAGGATCATGGGCTGCCACGTCCAATACAAGGTGCAACCCTTCGGCCTCAATTCAGCCCCCGGGGTATTAGCCAGGCTCATGAATGTGGTGGCAGCCCTCCTCAGGGCGCAGGGCCACCACGTCTACCCGTACCTGGACGACTGGCTTGTCAGGGCAAGATCTCCAGAGGCGCTTCATCACACTTCTTACACTCTTATGATCACACTCCATGAGCTGGGGTTTTCGGTCAACCTCATGAAGTTTCAGCTGCAGCCTATACCGAGCCTGTCCTTTCTGGGCCTCATGGAAAATGAGCTATGAGAGTTTTCCCTTCGGAGGACAATGTCACAGACATCAAGAGGGCCACTACCCACTTCCTCATCCGGGAAGGGACCTCGGCCTGGTGGTACCAACACTTATAAGGCATCGTGGCAGAGGTCTTACTGGCCATACCCTACACGAGACTCAAGATGAGGAGATTGTAGCTGCACTCGCAGCCTCATGGAATTGGGAGCGGAGCTGGTCAGCATTCCGCCTTTTCTACACCAGGACCTCACATGTTAGCCCAGGGACTGCAAGCTGCATACGGGCAGGCCGTTCTGGCAACCAACCCCGCAGGTCACCATTACTAAGGATTCCTCCCTGGAAGGCTGGGGGGGCCACGTAGGACAACCACAGTGTTAAGGATTTCAATCAGGGGACACACACTTTGGTCTCGGCCTAGTATGTAGCACACAACTGAGATGCTTTTCTCCTTATTTTATGCAGATTTAATTTGAGATGGTACACAACTCATATCACACCCCCTTTTTAAATACCCTAGGTCCCAATGGAACATGAACCATGCTGGTTGGTGAAATATTCATTTATTTTAAAATTCAAAAGAAATCATACAATTTTTAATATGTGGCAGCAATCACCAATGGGGTGATAATTACAGTGAGAATGTAAGCAATGCACATGGTTTAACCTTCTAGTGAAACATATACAAAACACCAGGGAGTAGGAGCACTTTTTGATTTAGGAAAGATAGCAACCGAGTTAGGATTTCCCCCTGCAATGTTCCCTCAACCCACAAATTATCAATTCTGAATGGATAAAAAGACACAGCAGGTGATCAGGAATAAGAGGCAGAAAACAGAATCAAAATCCGACCTTCCCTGACCAAATAAGAGTGGAAAACTACAAATAATATGCGGTTAAAACTTTAAGGAAAATACAATTTCTCAATAAAGCAACAATGCATGGACACTAACAATCACTGGATTACCAAGAGCATATCATTCGGAAATGAATGGAAAGTTTAAAACCTGTTGCAGCCAAATGACACGTGTAAAAGTTGCATTTTCTTAATTCCCGTTTTAAATTACCCAAACCTTTTTTAATAAAAACAGGTGAAATACTCTTATCTGGTCGCGGTGTTTGGGTTGGGGATAGAGGTATATGACGGGGATCTTATAGAAGTGAAAATAAGTCTCTTGCTATGAGACAGGATGAGTTATGCAAGATATAAAAAGGGGCACTTTGAGTTAAATGAAGCTGTGAAATAGGAAAGGAAATCACTTGTGACAAGAACAGTTTTACTCTAAACGAGAGTATTCAGACTAGACCACCAAAGATGGACAAAGTAAGACCCAAGGTTGATTCGCAAATTCAACCCTGTCACCCCAGCGCCCAACCCTGGCGGAAACCAGTCCGATTACTCGAAATAGGACTAATAGTTTAGGATTACACAAGACAAAATTGAAAAGATATGGCGCTAGCACTTTAGAAAGTCACAGGCAGGGTACACAGATAATTCTAACAGTTTTAACAAGTTATCAGGATAAGGATAGGATGGCTTAGAGAGTGGGATAAGGACAAAGGCAAGACAGTTAGGTTATGGGTTTCTATGGGGCAGGGATTATACTCGCAGTCCACTTTTTGTTTGGGGATTTTTGGACCGTCAACAGGTTCTGGTCACCACACGGCTGCGCGCCTGACAAAGAAAACAGCTGGGCCGTTCTGGTCACCGGATGGCAAGGACAGCGGAATGGCAATTCTGGTCACTGGATACTTAAGGTCAGCTGGATGGCAGGATTGCAGCGGGCATGCAGTTAGTGGGCAGCAAGCCAGGCTGGTTCGGGATGCTGCCCAAAAAAATACCACAGCTTTCCCCTTTGGTTATTTGGGAATTTTAGTGTGATTTCAGAATTGAGGCCTTGCTGGGATAGGATAAGCAATGCGTGGGTTTTGCAGTGGGCCCTGGAGTAGGGTCAGCAATGCTTTGGCCTTGTGATGGGGTCTGGAATCTGGATGGAGCAGGTCAGGAACGCAGCGCAGGAACTTCAGCAAGAGTGTCTGTGTCTGGAGACTTGTCAGGGACCCTTATTTATAATGCATAGTGACATCATAGACTGTATTGCTAGGCCGGCTTAACAAAGCACGCCTGTAAACAACTGGATTGGACAATCAATGTTGACTGCTTCCCCTAAGATGTGACTCAGTTTAGGAGGTTGCATTTTACGGTGCAAAAAGACTTCCCACTGACCTTTTTTGCCAAAAATCAGTAGGAACAGAATTTACACATTTGTACATTTGCAGCCCCTTAAAAAAATAACATAATCGGGTTACATATTTTATGTAGAGCATAGCAGTCCAATCTTGCAATTTGTGAGCATTGTTTTGTCCATCTAATACTTTTTAGTAATTGTGAGTATGAAAGATTCGGCCTAAAATTCCATAACTTTATACACATGTATGGATGATCATAAGGGATGCAAGTATAAAATTCATATTGGCAACATGGATGCTTTTCTTGTAATCCGCAATACTTTGTCATTTCTATTCCTAAGGTGTCAATTAATTCTACCATGTCTTCAATGAAAGCTTATAAAATCAAATTTAAACTGTAACATTTTCACATTTTTACAAAGTCTTGCCGCAGATATAAGTCTTTAAAGTTTATTTATGAAATGGTCTCTGGAAGCAAATGGCAATCCTTTGTCACTGGACCATTTTTTTTCTCTTCAGCTCCCACCAAATGTCATTTCCTTTAAAGCAAGGTGGGAGTTTTCCAACTTGATTGAAGGTTTATTGCTCCTTCACCCCTTTCACACTTCCTTCCCTGGGAGGTCCATTGGCAGGGGTTTCAGTGGGGTGTTAGTCTCTGCTGAGAGTTTTTATGTTGGTTCCCTTCCTCTGGGGGGAAGCCTTGGCGCTGCCAACTGGAATAACCCATTTTTTTTAGAGCTTGCAAATTGCAGCCCAGGTTGTTTAAAACCTTTATCTCGTATTTTGGGACCTGATTTAAAACAAAACTGTGGAATAGAATAGCCCATGTGTGTATCACCAGCAACAAAACCCTTTCACATTGCTAGATAAGGCAGGCTTTCATTCAACAGTTTACTTTTTAAAAAGGCATTTTTCTCCTTTTTAGTTTGCAAAGCATATTTTTATACACGTGTGATGAAAAATCGGCATTTCATTTTTATTCGGTTTTGCATCTCCATCAGATTCCCATGCTGTCTTGCAGCCATAGTAATTTTCTTGAATGTAGGATTTTTGTCCGAAGCATAGATAATTTGAAACTGACCTGGCCCAGATAGCTGGAGTCTCTGCGAACTACTGAGCTCTGAAACCTTTTGATAAAATGAACGCCTGCGGGAAAAGTGAAGCCTCTTGTTGACTTTTTTCAGAGTTCGTTTGACAGGGCCTGTCATTCAGAAAGCAGGCCTGGTTTTTCTGAAGCACAATGAGATATACTGGGCATGGCAGGGCCTTATTAACCACAGTGGTGTAAGGAAGAACAGATGGACATAGCGTCAGAACAGCATTTTGTTTTTAAAGTTGAAACCGTTTCCTTTTGAATGGGGATAGCTCCCTTAGTGTGTCCCCTTGTTCCATCCTGCCCACGAGGTGCTTGGCAAGATGGTGCAGGCATCTTTTTGTTGCTGCACAACACAGTTTTGAGGCCATGGTGCGCAACCATTTCGCTGTTTCAGTTGAAGCGCAGCTTGGTTTTGGAGAAATTCTGGTCAGTGGGTCAATGTAGCCCACAGTTTCCACGGTGTCTGGACCCTGCAGGAGTCTCGTATCAACTGGCTGGAGCTGAAAGCCATCTGGCTAGCTCTCAAAGCTTTAATTCTGCTTATTCGGGGCAAGGCCGTCCTCATCCAGACGGACAACTCCACCAGCATGTACTATGTGAACAAGCAGGGTGGTACCAGGTCCCTTCCACTGTGCAACCTAGCGGTCAGCATATGGGACTGGGCCCTGGAGATCATCTACCTGAGGACCTCCACCTTCCGGGGGAGCTCAACCTGAAAGCGGACAGACTGGGAGCAGACAATTATGAGTGGCAATTGAACGATCAGGTGCTGCTGGAGATCTTCAGCAGATGGGGCATCTTCAGGTGTATCTCTTTGCCTGCTGGGACAAATAGAAGTGCTAACTGTTTTCATCCTGGCAGGGGCAAGGCCCCGGTCCCTAGGCGACGCCTTCCAGATTCAGTGGAGCAACATGTCAGTTTATGCCTTCACTCCTACACCCCTGATCCACAGGGTGATCTGCAAGGTAAAGGAATCGGGTCACCTCAGCATCATACTGATGGCTCTGCGGTGGCCCACGAGACTGTGGTTCTCGGAGATTCTCAGCCTCTCAGACAGGCCTCCCATTCACCTGCCGCTGGGCCCAGCTAATCTCCTGGCGCAACAGGGGCGGCAGGGTCATCCACCCCGCCCCACAGAAGTTAGACCTTGCAGTGTGGTGCCTGAGCAGGTCACGCTGCAACACCTGGGTCTATCGCAGGCTAACCTAGAGATCATTCAGGTTGCTAGAAGCAAGGCTACTAGGAGCCAGTACAGAAGTAAATGGTCTAGGTTCTGTCACTGGGTTGACGTTGGATGACATGCTCTCCTTCTCTAGACACCTTGCTCACTCGGGCGTGCAGGTGGATACATGCCGCACCTATTTGGCAGCCATAGCGGCCTACCGAAATTCAGAGGACGTCGTCGTCGTCTCCTCTTCCAACCCGGTGGCCAAGCGACATTTTGCGCTCCTAGCCAGGCTCTTCCCTCCCATCAAGAAGCCACACCTGGTGTGGGACCTCAATGTAGTGTTTGGCGCCTTGGCGTACAAAGCATTTGAGACAATGGTGTCCGTGGACATCAGGATGGCCACCATTAAAGCAGCTCTGTTGGTGGGCCTCACCTCTGCTCGCAGAGTCGGCGAGATCCAGGCACCGGTGGCTGCAGAAACCTATACTACTTTTCAAAAGGATACAGTGGTCCTGAGAAGACACCCTGTTTTCCTACCTAAGGTAGCCTCTGCGTTTCATCTGAACGCGGAGATAGTCTTACCTATGTTTTTTTGCCGACTCGAAGGGTGATGCTCAGAGGGTCTTGCACTGTCTGGATGTCAGGCGCACTCTGAAATTCTATCTGGACAGGACCAAGGGCTTCTGCAAGTCGGACGCTCTGTCACCGTCAGGGTGGGGTGTTATGTTTTGTTTGTTTGTTTGTTTTTATTATTTATAATGCGCGAGTGTACCCGGGGGTATCAGGGCGCAGCCTTTACAAGAATATTCGAAGCTTGGTTACAGTACAAAGAATATACATAATACAGGAATAACTACACCAGTGTTATATACAAGTCAGTGGTAGGCCTAAAGGCCATTATATACAGGTATGCAAGGCACACAAGCAGGTAAGCAGGAAGGCACATGTAGTTACAATTTGTACAGGTGGTGCTGGGCACTTCATAGTCTTAGTGGGTCTCGCTTTTCAACCATGAGATTACCAGTGAGCGGAAATTCTGGTAGGGCATGTCAATTCTAAGGTTTGGAGGCAAGGAGTTCCACAACAAGGCAGCTTTTACCGGGAAGCTATTACCCCCTATGGTGGCCCGCTTGAAGTGGGGAACAGTTAGACAGTTTTTGTATGCGGTTCTGGTGGGTCTTGAAGAGGACTGTCGGTGGAATCTGTTGATCAGATAAGTTGGGGCAGCATTATTCAGAGACTTGTGAGTGAGTGATGCCGTTTTTAATAGAATTTTATTTTTAGTGGTTAGCCAATTGTTCTGTAGGCTATAGTTTGTAATGTGTTCCCTTCTGGAAATGCTCAGAGCTGCTCTTAGCGCATTGTTCTGAAGGGTTTGCAGTTTGCTGGTGGTAGCCTTAGTAGATCCCAGGTAATAGGGCATTACAGTAGTCAAGGCGGGACAGAATAAGAGCACTGGCGAGTGTCAGGCAGCTGGAATCCGACAGGAAGGGTTTAGCTGTGCGGATTAATTTGCAGGTGTAAGCCGTGGAGGATGCAAGGGAGCTCACTTGTCTTTTAAAGGAGAAATTGGAGTCAAGATAGAATCCCAATGTTTTAACCTCCTGTCCGACTTTGATGTTGTTTCCATCAATCATGAAGGAATTGTAGGCCGGGCCGAGCTTCTTTATATTAAGTGAGGTACCTAGGATGATGAGTTCTGTTTTATCATCATTCAGGCATAGTCCATGAGTGGCCATCCATGCCTGGATGATGATGTACACCCTATTTAACAAGGCCAAATCCTTTCCATAATCTCCAGAAAGCGGAAAGAGGATCTGAGTATCATCTGCATAATTAGTGTAGGTGATACCGAGATGATCCAAATCATCGAAAAGGGGCTTGGTAAATATGTTGTATAGTGTGGGGGAGACACAGGAGCCCTGAGGAACACCACAGGTGATGGGTATGGGGTCTGCTGCAGCTGTGGGGGAGAAGACCCTCATGGTCCTGCCGTTAAGGAAGGATGTGATCCACGTGATGGCCTCCGTTGAGAAGTGAGCTGCAGTGTGGAGGTGTGAACATAGGACAGAGTGATCGACCAGATCGAAAGCTGCAGATAGGTCAAGGAGAAGGAGTAAGGCAGCTTGCCCATTGTCTCTGAGCGAATCGATCTGGGCTTTTAAGTCATTGAGAGCGGTTTCAGTCCCATGTTGGGGCCGGAACCCAGACTGTCTAGATCCTAGGAGGTTGTGTTCTTCCAGGTGCTTCTGTATTTGTACATATAAGCAACCTTGTCTAGAATTTTTAGGAAAAAGGGAACGGTTGTTATGGGTCGATAGTTTGTGGGTGTGGCAGGGTCGAGGGTATGGCCCGGCTATCAGGCATCCAGGGCCTCTATAGCAAGGTGGATGGTTTCGGCCATCAAGGAGACCTATGAGGGGCAGCACAAACCGCTTCCAGCTAACATGCACGCCCACGCTGTCAAAACCAAGGCCACAGCCATCACATTCCATCGGCAGGTGCCGTGGCAGGTCATCAGCAGGGCAGCCACCTGGGCCACCCCTTCGTCTTTCTGTAAGCATTACTGTTTGGATGCCGGCTCTAAGTCAGACATGGTTTTCGGACAGGCGGTTCCAAGGAATCTGTTTTCTTAAGGATAGACTCCTCTCCACCCTGGGGCTACATTCAGTTGTAATCGCCCTTTCAGTATGGAGGAAAGGGGACAGGACGTAAGAGTAGTTAATAGTTACTCACCATAGTGACTAACATACTCTTAGTCCCCTTTCCTCCATACGTCCCACCAGCCTCATCCTAATTATAATGGTGTCATTAGGCAATGTTAAATATCGTCGATGTGTCAATGGGGACTGAGGAGTGGTGCCGGTGGGCGAAATCAGGGGAGCGCATGCTCCCAGGGTCGCGCCCCAGCACGCCTCTAAATTTAAAAGGGAAGGTGGTTTTTTTCTGGTGAAAAAGGTTCTGTCTCCTGTCCCTAGCGAGTGACGCCCATGCAGTATGGAGCAGAGGGACTATGGACTAGGAGTATGTTATTCACTCTGGTGAGTTACTATTCATTTACTGGACTCGCAAGGCAGGAAGAAGGGTAAAAAACAAGAATTTGTGGTATGATAGGTTATTTATAACACGCTTAATACCCAGGGGTTTCTAAACGCGGACCCGGGGATCGATCCTGTGTTGCTCCATGTCTTGCTTCCAAGGCAAGCACGTTGCCCCTGAGCTAGCCTCCTGAGACTAAGGATGGCCCAAGGACAAGCAAAAAACCTTGTAGCATGGCCATGTTTGACCACTAACCACAGTCAGTAGCCAAATGCAGTAAGGCTAAAATGAAATAGACCAAAAGATAGCAAAAGATGACTGCTGCCATCAGCTTGTCCCTTAGGCACACCTAGAGTAACCAAAAATTCTCAGAGTGTCAGTCTAAGGCCAAACAAAAAGTACCCCATTGTACTGCATTGTAAGATGCATTGTACAGTGATAAAGTGTTACTAAAGTGATAACAAGTTACCAAAAGTAGTAACAGGAATAAGGGAAACAATGTTTCCCAGTACTGACAGCCTGAAGGACATGTGAGTTTCCTCATGACAGATGAGCAAAGTCAGTGTAGTGAAGCTTGAGCCTTTACTGCACTGCAAAAAGAGCAGGTTAGATATAAAAACAGAGCAACATTTTTGGCGGTCCATAGAAATGGAATGAAGGGTGCTGTAAAGAGAAATATTTCCTAACACCTATCTCAACACCAAGCTTGCCTTTGTCCAGAGCGCCTGCTCATAGGCCGTTAATCAAGTCTTTTCCAAAGGCAGTTGCTGAGAACAGGGATGTCCCTTCACCATTGTCTTGCCTCTCAAAGCCTACTCGTGCTCAACCTTTGTTTTCACTGGCTCCATATGGACCACCGGCAGTCCCCTGTCTAACCATGTCCCCTCCTGAACGACTGTTACAGCAGGGTGCTGAATCTGACATGGAGGCTCCAGACTAGGGTTTCTCTGAAGACAAGGCTGTGCCTTCTCTTCCATACATGCCGCCACCAGCTCCGAAGCAAGGGCCTTCCCTTAAGTAAGAACCAGTTGAACCTTCTTCAATGAGTATAGGGATATATTTCTAAACTCTGGCCTGGTGGGCAGATTTTAGGAGGCCACATTAGTTATAGTGAACAGAGGAACAAATGGGATTTCAGCCAAACCAATCAAGATGGCACGGAGAGTGGTCAAGGCTTAGTCTCAGGAGAGGTGAGTGACAATGAGTCCACACAGTGAAGCAGTCGAGGACTACACTTGCAGTAAACAAAAATATATTTATTATTGACGAAAGAACACACTAAAAATGAGCAGAGCAGGAAATACTATCACACAATACTAATATAAAACATATATACAGTCACTGCTAGTCAATACAAAGTATACAGTTCACCTCCTCCCCCGCAATGCCTGAAAGGGAAGGTAAGTATGTAACAATTGCACCAACAGTACACAGGAATAGCAACCCTAACTTGTAAAGTCCAACTCTGAGTTGACTCTGGGGCCTTGTCATACATGCCAACATTTCAAGCCACCTGTCTGGTGGAATACGTCAGAAAAATCGGGAGCCAAAGATTTTCGCTTAGGAATGCATTGGGCAAAGATTTATTTTAGGCGGGAGAATGTGAAAAATAGCATTATTTTTCACTGAAAAATCAGGAGCCTCCCACCTAAATCGGGAGGGTTGGCATGTATGCCTTGTGACCAAAAGTTGACAAAGTTCTCAATGTTTAGGTACGATTTTCAGAAATGTGATACATCTTCATGACCTGTATCAACCCCAGATGTTTGGCTGGACTTGTCAATTATTTAACCTTGTTCCTAGGTGAGTGGGAATTGTGTTCCCCTCTCACATTGTCTTTACACTTTTTACGGGTAACCTTTATTTCCCCCCCCCCCCACGCCCCCATCTTCTCTAACTACTACTCTATCTCCTATCCTATCCTCTTACCAAGTCTGGAAGCAAGAAGTTCAAGAGAGACATTCTGTCTCCAACTCTGGCCTCCTTATCGCTGATAGCTACATCAGTGCTTCCTCCAGACACACTCACCGACATCCTCTTTGTCGTTACCTCACCAGACCTATGAACCCTTCATATGGTCTCGGCACTCTCACCTAGCCCTTCCTCTCCCATTAATGGTGACACTCAGTGAGAGGTCCTCTTGACCTCTGATAGGGAGAATTCTCAGAAATGTGTTCATTCCCTCCTACCTTAGAGACCCCAAGCTCTTTTTGCTGGACTTAAGGACTTTTAATTTCTAACCTGGAGAGAGTGAGCCCTTTTTCTCACACTCTGATGTATTTTTACTGTGATTTAGACTGTGTTTCCTTTATCTTTGGAGTCTGACAAACTTGGAGGACAGCCACCCTGCTATGTGATTGACAGCTAGACTGGAATGAATGAGAGAAACCTGCATAAAAGGCGAGGTTTTTTGGCTTGGAAGGCAGAGTCGACCACTGGACGAAGGAATCCGAAGAAGAACTTGGAAGAGATGCCTGATGCCACTCCTGGACCATTGGTTTGCCCAGTGAAGGCCTGCTGCTGTGCTGAAGCTCCAAATTCGCCTCGACTAGAGAAGCCCAGCAAGGATGACTTCTCCCTTTGAGTTGGTGGGACCCATCAACTCCAAAGTAACCCTGTCTGGTTCCAGCAGCAGCAGTGGAAATACAACTAGCTTTTAGAGGGTGTCCAAAGTGCCAGTGAGAGGAACACCAGATTGTGTGCGTTGCTTTTAAGTCGGACCTGTGCGCTAGGAAGATCCTCCGTACTTCCCTGATGCAGGACTGGCCAAGCCTGCACCACCTCAACAGAGTGCTAGACCCCAGAAGCAAGGAAAGTCCGAAGTGGTATCCGAGTGTTGATCTTTTCTGTCAGACGCGATGAGCTGAAACACCGAAGGACTGCTGAATGGAAGCTTGCCCATTGCTGCCGCTGACCTTCTCATTGCAGAGCAGGAGTCCCCAGACGTCCTCCCTCTTGTCCCCACGACTGAGGCTCAGGAACAGGATCTGCAGAGCTGTACAGGAACAGAAGCGAGCTGGAACCATTTCTTTTAACCAGAGGTACTGTAAAGTCTAAGAGAATGTACCTCTTGTTGTTTAGCCTTACTTTCTCTCAGTTGTAACCTGTCTTGGTTACCTTGCAGAGTTGCTAAAGCTTTGACCCTCACAAGCCTCCCAGCTTGTGGCCCGTCAAGTGTTCTATTTTCTACAAACATTTCTAAAAACATTGTGCAAGACTTTTTACCCACCTGCAAAGAAGATCTTCAGCTCCCCTTGACATTGTGCAATTAACTTTGGCTGTCCTGGCTCCCCGAGAGGCTCTTCTTAACTTTAACTCTGTCTTTTATTTTCTCCCCCGGGAAAGGGTTAAACTTATTTGACATTGGAAGTTTTTTAAAAGTACTTACCTGTTTGTGAATTATTTAACCCTTGTTTTATTCCTTTATTCTATCTTTTGTGCCAAACTCAGTATTGCTCTAAATGTACCAGTGATGAATCAGTGTCCACAGTGACCTAGCTATTTAAGCCACGTGAGGGTGTAGGAAGTGTCTGTGTGCCATTACCAATGGGTACCATCTGATTTAGAGAAACAGAGTGTGTTTTGAAGTGTATTGTAAGTGTTGTATATTGCTCCCTTCTGAAGAAGGCTTTTACAACTGAGTGTGAAATAAATGAATAATTGTTTTATCAAGAAACCTTAAGTGTAAGTGTTTATTTGAATAACTGCTACTGTTGAACTGTCACATTACTGCTCACATTGACCTCTCGAGATAAGCCTGGCTGCTCAGCCACAACACCAACCTGTGTAGTTCAGACTTATACCAAAGGTTGGGTCCCTATTGCCAGGAGGTCAAGGTTGTTGTAGTGCACCCAAAGGGTACTGCATATGATCTTGCGTAACACTAGTGGCAGCGGCAAGGATCTATTGTAGAGTTGTTTTATAGAGTGTTTGCTTTACTTTTGATCAACTAAAAACCTTCACAAGGCTAAGCTCCACTAGAATAGCAATTGTAACATGTCTAATATGGATAACTTCAAGCAGAAAGCCCTGATCATTCAAACAGTAGATCAACTGAAAGATGTGTAGGATCAGGAATCTCTCTGTTAAAGGAAAGAATAATGAATTGATTACAAGGTTGTTAGATCACCAAAGGTTGAATAGCAGGCCTGTAACTCCTACTAGTTCAGAAAATGTGGAATTTGATAATGAGGATGATAATTCAGAGTCTAACTCTTGTCTTAGAAGAGCCAGAGGAGGGAGAGGAGTCCCAGGATAGGAACCCCTCATTGCCTCAGCCTGCCTTTTGCCTAAACCTTTGTCCACTGGGGCCCCACAAGGTCCATCACTGAGTCCAGAATATGTCTCTTTTGAAAAAATGAGACTTCAATTGGAATTCAAAAGAATACAGACTCAAGCTGAAGCCAAACATCAGGACATCAGACTCGGGGAACTAGAAATGCAACATGCTCTTGAAATGAAAAAATTGTCTCTTGAAAATGTTTCTATACAAGAGTCCTCAATGTCTTCCAGTCCAAAGAGGCCTCTCCTGCCCAAAGATGCAGTGAGTATGTATGATGCAAAACTTGATAGTTTGGATTGGTTGAGTGCTTTTGAATACAATCGTGGGATTCAGGGTCTCGCAGGGAATCCGCGTATTCCTTGGCATTTCTCTAGTCTCCCCCAGGTTGCAACTGCTGCTGTAATAGAGGTCGGGGAACTTGAAATATTGGAGTATGAGAATGTGAAAAAGGGTTTGATAGCCAGATTTGGGAAAACTCCTTCCCAGTACCATAAAAGGTTTAGGACCCTCAAAAAGTCTGATGGTACCTCTTGGGCTGCCTGGGTGTGTGAATGTTTGAAAAACTTAGATGGTTGGATTAAGGGTTACAGAGTTAACACTTTTAAGGGAATGAGAAATCTTGTTATGCTGGAGTCTGGTCTCTCCAGAATGTATGACCAACTGGTGTAAGGAGATTCATCCAGGAGTGGATTAAATCCTCCTGTCCCTCAGTCTGCGGGTTGACTAGTGTTAGGGAGAATTCTCAGAAATATGTTAATTCCCCTCTACCTTAGAGACACCTGTTAGGCAAAATTGCATGCAGTACCCTCTGGGACCACAACATACAACTGGGACTACAGGTGTTATTAAAAACCAACTTTTGGTATAAGTCTGTACTACACAGTTAAGTGGTAGCGAGGTGAGCAGCAGCCTTATCTCAAGAGTCAATGTGAGCAGTAGAGGTCTTACAATCACAGTGGTTCAAGTAGACACTTCTTGGTAAAACACTTATTAATTTATTGCACAATCATTTAGAAAACATTCACTAGAAGTAGGCAACTTAATATCATACACAAACGCACTCCATAAGCAAACCAATACACTTCTGAACAAATTAGGCTCCCCTGAAATAGGAGCAAAATGGCATTTGTTATTTTAAATGGGAGGAAAAAAGGCACAAGTTAGCAGAATAGACCACAAATACTTTCTTAGGCAGTGCAAATAGTTAAGGTTCACTAGAGAACTCGATTCAGTTCAATAGGCATAGGCCAAAGTCAATGGACTAGTGTTTTGTATAGGAAAGAGAAGTTCTTGAAGTAAACGGTAAAGGCTTTGCCAAAGTTCTCAAAAGTAGTTTGTACGAAAAAGAATCATATGTTGGGTCGCAAGCTGATTAGGCCTGCTACTTGGGAAAGTTCCACAAACTTTCACTGCGAGAGAAGCGTTCTCTCAATCGGGTTGGCGCACAGTACCTTAGTATGAAGCAAAAGATGCAGCTGAAGACGTTGGTTCCTTTCAGTTCCGTCAGCTCTCACTGTTCCCGAGCCTCAGTCGTGGGGACAAGAGGGAGGACGTCGGGGTACTCCTGCACTGCACAGGATCTTCGGAAAATGCTGATAAAATGGAGTCACTTCAGTTCGAGTAGCTGTTCATCAAGCACACAAGCTGGTGTCCTTCCCCCTGGTTAATCCTAACCAGCTTCGAGTATGGTATCCAGGTGGCTTACGAGTTGATTGGTAACACCAACTCAAAGGGAGAAGTCGTCCTTGAAGGGGCTTCTCTGTCGAGATGAACTTGGCAATTCGAGGGGATTGGGTCCTCCGACGTATTCCATATCTATGACATGTAATCACCACAGCTGTGCTGCTTCGGAAACTTTTTCCTGCGTCGATGACGTCGATGCGCCGTCGTCGAGGACCTCCCCCGACGTCCGACGTCATCCGATTTGATAAGTAGGACGCACGACGCCCGTAGCCTCAGTTCCATTTTTTCCGCGAACGTGTTGCTTCGTGAATCTCGGTTAACACCTCGACTCCTTGGAGTTCTGTTCTTCTCGGTTCTTCGAACCTGTTTGTTTTTGTGAAAATCCTTTGTGTGAAGATGTCTTCTACTTCGTCTTCGACCCCGCGTCCGGGCTTCAAGAGGCC
This sequence comes from Ambystoma mexicanum, assembly GCF_040938575.1. Taxonomy (NCBI): domain Eukaryota; kingdom Metazoa; phylum Chordata; class Amphibia; order Caudata; family Ambystomatidae; genus Ambystoma; species Ambystoma mexicanum. Next base: position 303,967,127 of record NC_090937.1, read on the forward strand.
CACGACACGGATGACTGTATCGACTGCCAGACGCTCACGTCCAAAGCCTTATGCGAACGTAAGAAGAAGTTGTCGGTAGGTCGGGTGTCCAAGCCCCGGAAGTCGAAATCTGCGGGGCTTTCGATGGATGATTTGAGGGGTGACTCTCCGCGTCATCGTCGGAAGTCTCGTGGGTCTCCTTCTAGGAGTCGGTCTCGCCACTCCTCAGCCTCTTCGAGGCATTCTCGGAAGCGCCGACACCGGTCGTCTTTCAGGTCCTCTTCGGAGGACTCTGCCCGGCACGTCGCTTACCCCACCAGCCGTGCGACGCCAGAGGAATGGGCTTCCTTCGGGAAGAAAATGCTGGCAATTCTCGAGTCGCAGGGTACTAAGCCGTCCGCGCCCCCGAGTGGGGTCGGTCGTGAGAGGTCGAGAGACACCGCTCACAAGAGTGGTCGGCACGAGTCACGGGAGAGGTCCCGTTCGGACAAGGAGACTCGTTCTCGACGTACCCGTTCCAGGTCCCGGTCCTCGACGCGTTCGAGACCGTGTGCACCTGTGAGGTCTTCGAGGAAGACATCGACGTCTGAGGCGTCAAGGGCGTTGACAGGCTTTCTCGAGGCTCCGGCTCCGAGGAAGTCGTCGAAGCCGTCGACGCTCAGGTCGTCGAAGGACACGCTCGGGGCTCCGGCTTCGAGGGCTGTGTCGACGCTGCCGATGCTGGCGGCGCTGCATCTGACGTCGACGCCGATTTCCTCAACGCCGATCCTCTCGGCGCTGATGCCTGTTCTCTCGACGCCGGCGCCGATTCGCTCGACGCCTTTCGTGTCGTAGGTACCCCGTGGCACGGGGGAACCCCCTAGGAAGGCTCTGGTTAAGAGCAAGCACTCTCGGGTGCCTTCTTTTCGCCACCTGGAATATATTTTAGAGGCGGATGAGGATTCTGATGGCCTGGTTCCTAGTCAGGTTCCAGATGAAATTGTCTCGGGCCATAGTCAGTTTGACGATTTGAGGCAGTCACTGCATGATGCCAGTGGACTGGACACCTCTCCGGAGGTGGAGTTTTGTAGGCCTGAGCCTGGCTCTCATGCCGATTCCTCGTACCGGCGCCTTATGGCTAGGGTTTCTGAGTACTTGGGATGATCTGCTCCCCCAGGGGAGTTTGTGCAGGATGATCTAACGGACATCCTTGATGTTGGTCCCCCAACTGACCCGGTACTGCCGTTCCATATGGCTTTACAGAGAAGGGTGGCGGCGGCTTGGACTACTCCGGAGAGTCTCCCGGCGGTGGCCAGATCCTTGTCGCGAAAATACTGTCCAGCCAGTAGCGACCCCTGCTACTTGACCAGGCACCCCACTGCGGAGAGTTTGGTGGTGCAGGCGGCCACGGCCCCGGCAAAGCAGGCGTCGTACCCTACCATCCCTCCTGATAGGGACGACAAACGTTTTGATGGCTGGGCGAAGAAAGTGTTTTCTTCTGGTGGTATGGCGCTTCAGGCGGCCAACTCCATTTGTGCCTTGTTTCGTTTCACACACACTCTGTGGAACTGTGTTACGTTAGCGGCTGAACATATTCCCGAAGGGGACGAACGGGATGGTTTCCTTGCTATGGTCCAGGATGGTAAGGATGCCATGTGAGAGTTCGTTCAGTCGGGTTTGGATTTAGCTGAATGCGTCAGTAGGTCCATGGCGGCGAGCACCGTGATACGCAGGTTTGCGTGGTTGCGGAAGTCGGGGTTTGCTCCTGATGTGCAGTCCCGGCTCCTCAACATGCCCTTTGACGGTGAACACCTTTTTGGCAGCAAGGCTGACGAGAGCCTTGAGAGGTTGCAGACCTCAAAAGCTGCAGCGAAGTCGTTGGGCGCTGCAGTTCGCGAACCTCTGCCTTTTCGTCCTAGGGGACAGCAGTGGAGGGGTGGTTCCTTTCGCTATTACTCGTCCTTCAGTAAAGCGAGAGGAGCTGGCAGTCAAAGAGGCCAGCGCAGGGGTACCAGAGGTGGACGACAGGGTACCCGTGGTGCCAAGGCCGCTCGGGCAGTTGCCTCTTTGCCCTCAGGTAACGCCGCAGCCGCTCCCACTCAGTCATGAGGCCATGTCCCATGGTTCGCCGGTTGGGGGAAGGCTGGCGCAGCATCTTGTAGAGTGGCAAGCCATTACTTCAGATGTGTCGGTTCTGGAGATCATAACCCATGGCTACTGTCTTCCCTTTCGGCACAGGCCTCACGACAATCCACCGGGGAACCTCTTTGCAGAGTCCGGATCCGCTCCTTGAGCAGGAAATTCAAGCCCTGCTGGAGAAAGGCGCCATAGAACTGGTGCCTGTAGCAGAGAGGAACAAGGGATGGTATTCCCCTTATTTTTTGATTTCGAAGAAAGGCGGGGGATTGAGACCCATCATGGACTTGCGTGGTTTGAACAAACTCCTCAGGAAGGACAAGTTCAAGATGGTTACTCTCTCTCAAGTCCTCCAGCTTCAGGACTGGTTTTTTGTCACTCGACCTCAAGGATGCTTACTTCCATGTGCCGATCCATCCCAAGCACAAGAAGTACCTGAGGTTTGCGGTTGGCGACTCGCACTTTCAGTTTCGGGTCCTGCCGTTCAGATTGACCTCCGCCCCGAGGGTTTTCACCAAGCTCATGGTGGTGGGGCAGCGCATCTCAGGCAAGGGGGGATTCACGTCTACCCCTACCTGGACGATTGGTTGATCAGCGGGAGCTCTCCCGAGCAAGTCCTGGATCATCTGTCCGTCACCTGCCACTCCCTTCACAGGCTGGGCTTCTCCCTCAATTTAAAGAAGTCCCATTTGACGCCAACACAGCGGCTCCAGTACATCGGAGCAGTGCTCGACACTTCCCTGGGGCAGTGCTTTCCTCCCCAGGTGAGGGCTCTTCACATTCAGCAGATGGTGCACAAGTTTCAGCATGCCCAGACGCTCCCAGCGTTCGAGTTCTTGAGGTTGCTCGGCCTCATGGCATCCTGCATTCTTCTGGTGCCAGAGGCTCGCCTGCGGATGTGATCTTTGCAGTGGGCACTCAAGACGCAATGGTCGCAGTCCTCCGGCAGGATGTCGGACCCGGTTCAGGTGCCGCCCTCGGTCGCCCGGGACATTCTGTGGTGGGCCGTCGAAGGCAACTTGATGAAGGGGGGCTCCATTTTGGCTTCCCTGGCCGGAGGTGACGATCGTGACGGATGCATCCCTGACGGGATGGGGAGCTCATGCCAATGGGCTGACAGTCAGCGGTCGTTGGTCTCCGTCGGAGTCCAGACTCCATATCAATCTGTTGGAGCTGAGGGCCTTCAGGCTAGCCTTGAAGGCTTTTCTGCCGACTGTGCGAGGAAAGAGTGTCCTGATCCTGACGGACAACACAGTGGCCATGCACTACCTCAACAAAAAGGGGGGGGGGAGGGTCACTTCCTCTGTGCAGGGAGGCGATGCAGCTCGAGTTCTGGGCCATCCAGCAGGAAGTTTCGATCTCGGCAGTTCATCTGGCCGGAGACGAAAACCTGACGGCGGACACTCTGAGCAGGCAGAGTGCGATCTCTCACGAGTGGGAGTTGGCTCAGGAGATTCTCCTGGAGGTCTTCGCCCTTTGGGGGACCCCTCAAGTGGATCTCTTCGCCTCCAGTGTCAACCGGAAGTGCGAGAGGTTCTGCTCGCGGGAATTTCCTCCAAAAGGAGCCTTAGGAGACGCGTTCGTGGTGGAGTGGTCATTCCCGCTGCTGTACGTGTTTCCTCCAGTCCCCGTCATCCCGCAAGTGCTGCGGAGGTTACGGAAGTTCGGTTCCCGGCTGATCCTCATTGCTCCGGCGTGGGCTCGGAGGACGTGGTACCCGGACCTTCTCGACTTGTCCATCTGCCCTCCACTTCGTCTTCCCTACCGAGACGATCTGCTCTCACGGGAGGGGGGTCAGGTTCTCCATCCAGAGGTCAGATCCCTCAACCTTCACGCTTGGCTTCTGAAAGGTTGAGGTATAAGGATTGGGACCTCCCTGAAGACCTGATGGAGGTGTTGCTTTCGGCCCGAAGGCCAGCACAAAGTCTCTGTACCGTTGCCGTTGGGTAACTTCTGCGACTGGTGCAGAGTTCAGAATGTGGATCCTTTTGCATGTGACATCCCCATGGTTCTGTCCTTTTTACTTTCTTTGGCCCACAGGGGCTTGCAAGTGGGTACCATTAAAGGTTACCTGGCGGCGCTGTCCATCTTTAAGCGCTCGTCTGAAGAGTGTTCTTACTTTAAAATCCCTTTAATTTCACAGTTTCTGAAAGGGCTCACTGATGTGTTCCCTCCGTCACCTTTCCTGGTGCCCGGTTGGGATTTAAAGCTTGTTCTGAAGTTTCTTATGGGTGCTCCGTTTGAGCCTTTACATTCTTGCCCTTTGAGGCTGTTAACTCTGAAAACTGTGTTTTTAGTTGCGGTTACTTCCGCTCGCAGAGTGAGTGAGTTACAGGCACTTTCAGTTAAGCCACGTTTCACTGTATTTCACAAGGACAGGGTTGTCCTTAGAGTTCGTCCTTCTTTTCTTCCGAAGGTAGTGACAGAATTTCATTTGGCCCAGAAGGTTGTTCTTCCGGCATTCTATCCTCCTCCGCATCCTGGGAAGGACGAGGAGAGGCTCCATAGGCTTGATCCTAGGAGAGCTTTAAGCTTTTATGTTTCACGCATGTCCCGGGTCAGAGTGGACAATCAACTCTTTATTGGTTACGCTGGAAATCGTTTGGGGCAAGCTGTGACGAAACAGACTTTGTCTCGCTGGATTATTTTGGCCATCTCGGAGTGTTACCGCTTGGCGGGTAAGGACCCACCGGCTGGCTTGCGGGCCCATTCTACCAGGGGTATGGCTGCATCTACTGCCCTGCAGAGGGGTGTTCCTATTCGCAACATCTGTGATGCAGCCACCTGGGCTTCAGTACATACATTTGTACGTCACTATTCCCTCGATTCCATCCGAGGACAGGATCTGGCCTTTGGCAAGGCGGTCCTTTGCTCTGCTATTTGATTGGCTATTCTAAATTTTGATTCTAAATTCTTTTCCTCCTCCTTGCTCTGGTACTGCTTTGGGAGTCTGTCATAGATATGGAATACGTCGGAGGACCCAATCCCCTCGAAGAACAAGTTACTTTCTTACCTGGTAACGTTCTTTCGATGGGATGGTCCGACGACGTATTCCATATCGCTCCCGCCCTGCCTTCCCCGCTGCAGAATTTCTTTTGCGATTGCAGCTTACGTTCCGCAAGGCTTTGTGTCTGACTGGCAGTTGACTAATGTCACACGTTCTGGGGGAAAAAACTACAACTGAGGCTACGGGCGTCGTGCGTCCTACTTACCACATCGGATGATGTCGGACGTCGGGGGAGGTCCTCGATGACGGCGCATCGACGTCATCGACGCAGGACGCAGACGCCGAAAAAAGTTTCCGAAGCAGCACAGCTGTGGTGATTACATGTCATAGATATGGAATACATCTTCGGACCATCCCATCGAAAGAACGTTACCATGTAAGAAAGTAACTTGTTCTTCGAACCTGCAGCAGGGCAAACCAACGGTCCAGAAGTTGCAGCAGCGGTCCTCTTCCAGCTCCTCTTCGGTTCTTTCATTCCAGTGGTTGACTTACCTTTTAAACTGTTTTCTCCCATTCATTCCAGCCTAGCTGCCACTCACCCAGCAGGGTGGCTGTCCTTGCCGGACAGTCAGCCAGCCTATCATCACAGAGTGCATTTGGGTCTCCTAGGAGACTATGCACAGGGAGTTTCGTGCCCATCCCTCACTTCCTGCCCACCCCAGACACTTGGGCGCCAGAGGCGGTCTTCAGTCCTGGAGCCTGCCAAAGGCGTAGGAACAAAGGGACCAAACCTGGTCTGGTGCGCAGAGATTAACACTAGAAGGACCTTTCCAAAAAGAAATGGCGAACAAAGAAGACCGGGACCTGTTTAAAAAAAGGGGCTTAAGGCGCCATCTTGAAAGACATGGCTCCCGCGATTTTTAGCTACCGGTGTTCGCGGCCGGGAAAAATCATGGTAGTTTGTTCTAAAACCACTGCCACCCACCATTTCGATAGAAAAGGGTAGCATTTGACTGCTGCATGAATTTCTAGACCAGGGGATACTAGGTAACCCCTCCAGCACTCTATAGGAAGATAGTGTGTGCTGGGTCTAGGAATTTAAAAAGACTAGTAAAGTCAATTTAACCTTACATTCTCTGGGAAACAATAGTTTATCCCAGAGAAGATATTTAAACCTTTGGGAAGTCTACAAAGACATCCCTGTGTCACTACACTGAGGGTGCTGTGTAACACACATGAAAAGATGCCTATGGAGTTATCTTAAAACGCCATAATCCAAGAACACAAGAGCAAAGTTGCTGGGTTTCTCTAAAGTGAAGGGAATTGGTACATTTTTGAGAATTCTCCCTAAAAAACCCCCAGCTCTTTTTGCTTGACTTCAGGACTTTTAACTTCTAACCTGGAGAGAGTGAGCCCTTTTTCTCACTCTCATGTATTTTTATTGTGATTTTAGACTTGTGTGTTTCTTTGGAGTCCAAATAAGAAGACCGGGCCATTTTATAATAATGGCCACCCATGGGTGCTTTGCTGCAGCTGCAATTTCAGCCAGCGGTAGAAACACTCAATGGTCGTAAAAAGTAAACCACTGCCACCAGCCATTAATTAAGGGTAACATACAAATGTTACATGAGAAATTAGACAAAGGGGATACTAATTAACCCCTCCAGCACCCTAATGTAAGATAGTGTGTGCTGGGTCTAGAAAGTTACAAATGTAAGTAAAGTCCATTTCACTTCACTGCTCTTGGAAACAGGAGTTTAACCAAGAGAAGGTATTTAAACCTTTGGGAAATCTGAAAGACTTCCCTGTGCCACTGCACTGAAGGTGCTGTGTTTCGCAACGTAAAAAGACGCCTATGGAGTTTGTCAGACTCCAAAGGCAAAAGAAACACTGTTCAAATTAATGAAAAATACATGCGAGAGTAGGAAAAAGGTCTCGCTCTCCAGGATAGAAATTAAGTCCTAAAGTCCAGCAAAAAAGAGCAGAGGTGCTCTAAGGTAGAAGGGAATTAGCATATTTCTGAGAATTCACCCTTCACCTATGTGAGACCAGCACACCCCTTCTTATGTGGAGTGCTGGGGAGATGCAATGTATCCCCTTTATCACTGTCCTGGTAACACTTTTGTTACAATAGCAAGTTAACTTGAATGGCTCTTTATACCTTAGTGACTTTTAGTCAATATTATTCGCAGGATGTCAAATCAGCCGCAGTAATTCATAGGAGGGTCACCATTCTGCTAGATTGGTGGCTTCCTTCTTTTTTGCCATTGTTAAGTATGCTTGTTGTTTCTTGAGTCGTTTTCTGCTGTCCTAGGCAGGAAAGATCCTGGTTAATGTTTTGTCTTCAGTGTGAACCCTTGGTTTTTCCTGTCAAGTCTCCAGTGTGTCTGAAGACAGGGAGCGAGGGAGGAGTCTGGAAGACAAAAGGCTGCAGAGTTTGTCTGCCTGAAAGGAACCAGTCCCTACTGGGGAAATGACTGTCCTGATTGGACGGCCAACCGCCCCTTTCTGTAAACCGCAGGAAGAGTTTGCAGAAGTTGTGCTTGGGTTTCTGATAAATATGCAATTTCTGGAAGCTGCTGCTAAAGTCGACCACTGGAACAATATACGAAGAGGAGGAAGAAAAGACTGCTGTAAAGAATTCCAGCGACCGGAGAGCCTGTTACATAACCATAGCTTGTTTAAACTCTTCATTTCAATCGACCTGGGAGTCCCGAAGACGACCCCTACCCAAAGGCTGGTGAGACCCCCTAGTCTCAAGAAGATCTACATTTTAATCCATCCCTCAATGAGCTGCGACCTTAGGCTGCAAAGCGCCAATACCCTGGACCCAGAGCCAGTGTGTGGTGCATGGTCTTCCGAAATCAGATTCATGCTGAAACTTTGGTGGACTCCTGGACCTCCAGAGAGACACTTTGAATCCTTGAAGTACCTTCAAAAGAGTACAGGACCAGATTTGTGAAGATAATTCATTTGTTCGGTACCTGTAAAAGGGTGCCAAATCGGCAGAGCTGTTAGCCTTGAAGAATCTTTTGTTGGAAGCCTCTCATGTCGACTGCTGTTTCCATTTCCCATTCAGTGTCAGTTTCTTCAGTCTCCAGACCAATAATGCAGGGATCGGGTCCTGTGCTGCTGCCTCGGGAAGCCGTCCATCTCCAAGCTCTTCTTAGCTGAGGTACTGTGTTGGCTTGGGTAATACTTGCCTCAAGTCTTGTCAATCCTGTGTGGCTTAGTGAGCGATTTGTGTGTTTGGAAGTTTGCCCATACTGTTCGCCCATACGGTTTGCTCAAGCCTAACGCTATCGGGAGTCTTCTGTGAAGTTTGTGAACATGTTTCATTAACTCTGAAGCTGATACTTAATTGTTTGAAGAGATATCCTCTGGAACTTTGACTTTCCTGCAACTGAACTCTATCCTGACCTGCCTACAGCTGGCTCCTAGACCACTGGGGTCCCTCTTCTGCCTCTGAGAACACTCATGCTCTAGAATAGAGGAAGGACATTAAAAGATAAGACATCTGTCTTGAAATTGGAGCAAGTGTGAAAGTACCTTCTAGTAAATGTGCTAGCGAGATTCCTCTTTACTGTACCTTTCCTTCCATTTCTATGGACTCCAAAATATTGTGCTTTTATTTTTGAATCTGACCTGTTCTTTTTACAGTGCAGTGAAACCCTAAGCTTGACTACACTGGCTTTTGCTCATATGTTCTTTTTGCTCAGCCGGTCAAGTGGCACAGCGAGTAGAGCGCCCGCTTTGACACCCGTGCAGAGCCTGTTAACGCAGGTTCGAATCCCGGCGGGGCCAAACTCAGCCTTTCATCCTTCCGAGGTCGATAAATGAGCACCACACACCGTGGGTAATAATAAGCAGCGCTCAGATACCTGAGGGTTTGTAGCGCTATATAAAAGCCTAATTATTATTATTATTATTATTATTATGTTATGGGGAAACTGACATGTCCTTCTGTCAGTACTTGCAAACACTGTTTCCCTTAGTCTAGTTTACTTGGTTACTACTTTTAGTAACTTGTTATCACTTGTGGTAACGTTGTATCAATGTGTTAGGGAGAATTCTCTTCTAAGGCTAATTTACCTTACCTATAGAGTCCCCCAGCTGGATTTGAAGGGTTTCTTTTTTTTCTCCTGCTAAGAGTGAGACTCTTTCTCCCACTCTTAGACATGTTGCTGATGTGTGTTTTAGGCTATTTTTGCGCTTATGATCTATGGGGTTTTTCTCACCCTCATAGGTATGTACTTTTTACATGCGTCTTACACAGCACCCTCAGTGCAGAAACACAGGAGTGTCATGGCGACCCCCAAACATAGACTCCATCCCCTGGGACTGACTACTGTCTCCCAGGGCATGTAAAGTTACCATTGACTTTATTAGTCAGTAGTTCGGAACAATCCCAGTACAAACCATCTTACTATGGAGGTACTGGAAAGGGTTCATAGTTTTTCCCTGGTGTTCATTTTCGAGAGGGTACCGTCCAGTCCCTCTCTCCAAAGTTTCTGGCTGGTGGCAATGGTTACTACCGTAAATATTCGACCGCAAATATTTTCCTATGGGATTTTCCCATTGTTCGAGGCTACCACTTTTACTGACAGCCTCTAACATACAGCTGGTTTATTTTATTATTAACTTTACTCCAGTAGGTTTTTATTGCCAGATCTTTGATAATATTTCTTTCTCGTGTCTTTCTCTGAAATCCTAACCCAGGTCGGGGATCCTTTGTTCGTCCTTTTGGCGGGCTTCTACACAGAAGCACTCCTCTCGGCGCCACTTAGTCTGTGGTAGACAGGATATGTGGGAGGGGGAATAGGCACCCTGGACAGGGTTACCTAGGTAACCCAAGTCTCACTCTGCCCTGATAGGCTGGGGGGGGTTATCCCGCCAGGAGAGCCACCCGACTGTGTGAGTGACAGCTAGGCTGTATGAATGGGGGTTTTTCTGCATAAAAGCAGGGACCTGAGGACTGGTGGACAAGACTTTGCCACTGGAACTAATAAACCCAAAGAGGAGAGAAGCTGAAGACATCTGCAACGACTGAACCACCGGTGAAGCCCTCCTGCAGATCCTCTCCACTTTTCTCCAGCGACTCGAAGATCTTCGTCTGCAAGATTCTTCTTCCCTTGAGCTGGTGGGGCCAACCAGTTTGCCAATGGCCTTCCAGGACCTGCCTTGGTCGAATTGCAGTGCCCAGCACTCGGAGACTGGATAGCCAGGCACCCGTCCACCACGACCGCGATTTAAACGAGCATACCTTTTATTCCATTTTGGCATCACCGCGGCTGGCTTCATCCCTGGGCAGTGCAGTAACTCGAACCTTCCTCCACGACGAGAGCCTCTTTTCCTCTGCTGGATCTCCCGAACTGCCAGGCACTACCACCACTGCAGGAGCCTCTTCCACTTTTAAGGTACATTGTTCCGCCAGACCTCACGTTTCGTTGGGTACTGCTAAAGGTGTTTTAAATCCTTTACTTACCTTCTGGGATGGCCGCCCCTATCGTCTAACATTAACCTTTTACATTCTGCAAACGCCTTTTCAAATCATTAAACAAAGACTTGACTGCAGCTGCTAGAACAGTTTGATCCTGTGCACTTGCCTTGTACCATTGACTCTGGCACAGGCCTCTTGCTAAATCTGTTACAACCACCTTCTCTAGATTGCTTTTCATCAAGAAATGTGTTGGTGCACCTAAACTCTTATAACCACCTTTCCTTCCCTTTTTATATATTGCTGAAGTTCCATTTTGCTTGGTTTTCACCTAAGTATTGCTTATGTTAAAGTACTGCCTTGCCTAACTTTTTCACAATCCAATTGGGAAGGGTTGCTGGTGTGTTTAGGAGTCTAACCCTGTATGACTTGTCCTTTCCCTCCCTCTGAAGAAATTGTTAGAGTGCCATTTCTGCTTGGTTTACACTGTGCCGTTTTGCTCAGTTTTCACTCTTGCTCAAACTTGTCTGCAATTTAAATAGGGAGTTGTGTATACTTTTCTTGACTGTTATAACTTGCTTTAATGATAGTGATTTGTGTGTGGACTTGAGTGTGTAAAATAAATATATGTTCTTTTTGATACAAAGCTTTGGTCAGTGTTTCCTTGTTCCATAATCTTTGCTGAACTTAGGGTTGGACTTCTGAAGTGTGAGGGTTGATTCTCTGTGGACTTGTGCAAATACTTACCTATACCTTTCTTTTCAGGGGTTTGATATGTATTTTGCCCTAAACCAGTAATTGTATATGTGTAACTACTTTGTAGTATTGTGTGATAAATTACCTGTTAGTAGTCATTTTTCACTGTGTTTTGGCCAGAAGTAAAAAAGTATGTTTATACACCATTGTATAAATTTAATCTTTGACTGCTGCTCTGTGTACACTCATTGTGGACCTGTTACAAGCCCACCACCTATTCAGACTTATCCTAGACCAATCACGTAGCTACCTTGAACTGCTGTGGCTTCAGCTCCCCAGAGTTGTCCCTGTCACAACCTAGGTTGGCCTTTATACATCTGTCCACCAGGCCAGAGTATAGAAAATCAGTCGTAACAGTTACTTAGGTTCTTGTACAGAATAACTTACAGAGCGTCGATACTTACCTTTTAAGTTTGTTGCTCCTTTAAAAAGTATACGTTATTTTACTATCTTTGAATTGTGTTTCACTCTTCTAAAAAGTAATAGGGTTGGTAGTGGTTTATCATTTTTAAAGTGAGTGAGTGCAAAAGCTTACCAATAGTGTTTTACTTGCCTTGGTTTGCTGTTCTAAAAGTGTATTATTGGGTTTTGCTTCCCCTGACCTGCTTTAGTGCATTTCCTAAACAGTCTTGGAGTCCTTACTTTACTTTGAGATACTTACTGCCCCTCTAAAAAGTATATAGGTCCTTACTTACCTTGAACTGCTCATCGCCTTTCAATGGATTGCCTTTCTGTCGCAGATTCCTCATCTGATCTATATCCTCTGCAGCTTTGCTGCTTCGGAAAAAAGTCTTTGACAAGGGCCGTAGTGGACCTCGACCTAGTAGTCGATTGTTTTGCTCTGTGCCTGCTGGTTGGTTCAGGACGTGGCTTTGGGTGTCGTGTATATATACCACGTCACTACGCCCCATACCGCAGTTCGGTTTTACTGCACGCTCAACACGCTGCTTTTGGAACACAACTCTCTTATGCATTTTTGTCCGAGATTTCCGTGCCTCGGTTTGCGGGTTTCAAACAGTGTTATGACTGCCACTCCAAAATGTCGATTACCGAACTGCATGGGCTATGCCTCTGGTGCCTCGGCACGGGCCACAACAGTGGAGTGTGAGTCGTGCGCCAAGATGCACCCGAAATCGTTGAGTGAGCTGACTGCCAAAACTTGCATTGTGCAAGCCACTTTCAAAATCTCTGTCCGCTCCCCTCAGGCCGAAACCTAGGTGGCCTACCCCCGAAAAGGAGAGCGAGAAGCGATATAAGGCAAAGAAGAGGCCTCATTCTAGGAGCCACACTTCCTTGTCATCGCGCCACAACAAAAAGCAGCGCCACTGTCGGTATTCCAAATCCTTGACGGATCGAGGTAACAGATCAGCTGGATCGACCACTTGTCAACAGTGGGAGGATTGTAAGGTCCAAATTGCCTGAGAAGTTTCAAAAACCTGCAGCTGCAGTCATGGGTAGCCTCCCCAAGCAGCACGGCAAAGAGGCATCTTTTACCCCTCTCTCCAGGACTGATGCACATGATGAAGGGGGAGTCGGTCCTGTGTATGTGGTAACAGGGCGCTTCGACTTTTCAATAACCAGGTTGAGCTTTGAGTTGGCACAGGGCCTCCAGGATGCCAGCGGTCTAGACACATCACCTGACCTGGAATTTTAGCAAAGTCAACATTCTCCCCCACGTCCATGCTACATTTTGGGCGTTAGTTGACAGGGTGGTTAACACCCTAGGACTGCAGGCTACGGCAGTGCCAGTCCAAGGGTATGAGTTAACGGACATACTTGGCGAGGGACCAGATAATAAGAGGAATATGCCTCTAAATTCAGCAATTGCCCATCCAGTAACCTCCCTGTGGCAGCATCCATGCTCCATTTCCCATGGTCAGCTCCACTATAACTGCGAACTACAGGCCGGCAAGAGGAGACGCATCTTTCCTGTCTACTCACTGTTCCGCGGAAGTTCTCGTAGTTCAGGCTTCCACAGTCTCCTCCAGGCCAGCATCTATAACCTCCAATCTGCCTCCAGACAGAGATGGGAAGAACATTTATGCCATGGCCAAATAGGTTTTCACCTCGGGCAGAATGGCTTTGAAAGCTGATAGCATGGATTCAGTACATTCCAGAAGGGGAGATGCAAGAAGGTTTTGTACGGCTGGTGGAGGATGGGAAAAGAGGTGGCCAGGCAGTTAATGCAAACAGGACTGTACGTGGCCGACTATAGGTCCTCTGGCTTTTTCGCCTAGTGTCCAAAACAAACTGCTGGACATGCCCTTTGAGGGCAAATTACTTTTCGGCCAGAAGGTTGTTGACTCCATGGAAAAATGTAAGGAACCAAAGATTGCTACTAAATAACTGGGCCTAGCTGCACTGCTGGTCACACCTGTCTTCAGCTTCGCCTCTAGGGCTAGAGGCTACAGGCACTATGTGTCTTATGGCAGGAAGGCGCAGCTCCTGCAGGCCAGGCAAGGGCATAAGCGTTTCTGGTGCCCTGGACGGAGCAGGGGTCTTCCAGAGGCCAACAGACAGCGGCGACTAAGAGTGGAGTTTTTGTACTGCATCAGATAAGGTTTTTTTTAGCCCTTAGTTGGATTTTAGAAAAACTGTCCGAACTCTCAATAGTTTTAGAATTTGAGAAAAAGTTAGGGAAAGGGTCCAGTGGATGAGAAGGTTGGTCCAGAAGAATGTCCATGGAATTTACTGGTGAGTAAAACACTTTTTGAACTTTTGGAGGACTTTTAGAATAAGGGTTGCCAAGGCAAAGGGTTGTAAAACAAATCAAAGTTCTAAAGAAACTTTCAAAGGGTAGAGATAGGGGCACCAGTACGTTTCGTTACTACTCATCGCCCGTACTCTGATTTTTTTCCTCAGAATTGTCAGGTCAAAGGAGGATCGCTGGAGATAGGTTTATCCATCATGGTATCCAGTAGCAGATTTTCGGTCGGTCCAGAAGCAAAATGCAACCCTTTCCAGTGGACGAATGCAGCATGCACCGATGCAGGACTCTTCTGAACACAATACCAGATGGAGTGCCGGTTGAAAGATTGTCACTGTGCACGGTGACAGCAGACTTCACAGTTGTTATGGTCAACAAAAGCCTTTTATCTCAGGACCCGTTGATGTTTGGAATGCAGAAATCTTGCAGGACAAGCTGAAGACCCCTGCAGTTCTGAGTCAAAACGCGAAACAGCAACCCTTCTACTGCGGTAACCCAACCTGGAGTTGGTCAGCCCACTGGATGGCCCAGGGACACTTCCGAAGACTCCAAACTGCAGGGCCACGAGAAGACATCCAGACTGGGTGTTCCCACCAGTCCAAAGGGTTGAAGCCCCAACAAGGGTCTTCTGAGATCCGTATACAGACAGGGCTCCCCAGGACTGCAGCAAGATTTGGTCGTCCCACCTCTTCAGGATCGGTCCACTGGTCTTCCGTCGTCTGTACAGGATTCTTGGCTCCTCTTCAGATCTGGAGGAATGCTGCAGGAGGACTTCTCTTATCGTAAAGTTCTGGTGAGCACAGAAACTCCCCCTCCCCTCCCCCAACACACACACCTGCAGTGGTCCAATCAGGGACCACTGTGGACTCATGCATACACTCTAGACACATTGAAACCAGTAGGTGGATTGGGACCAGCCAGTCCCGGCCTACTTCCTGGCTTCCAACACATTGCCTCACTAGATTGTGAAAAGCAAGACTTTCCTAGGAAGTTCATGGCCATAAAAGGAATTCCTCATCTGGCAAGGCAGGAAGAAGACCAAAGAACAAAATGGCCAAAGAACAAACGAAAACCATGCGGCACGTCTGTTGGGGAGATTTCTAAGAAATGTGCCAATTCCCTCCACCTTAGAGACCCCCAGCAACTTTAACCTGGAGAGAGTGAGACCCTTTTCCCTCTCTCTCGTGTATTTTAATGGGATTTTGAACCCTGTGTTTATTTTGGTTGTGGAGTCGGACAAATTCCATACGCATCATCTTTTACATTGTGTCACACAGCACCTTCAGTGCAGTGGCACCGGGAAGTCTTCCAGATTTTCCAAACGTTTAACTACCTTCTCTGGGATAAACTACTGTTTCCCAGAGCAGTAAAGCGAAATTGACTTTACTTACCATTGTAACTTTCTAGACTCAGCACATACTATTTTACAATGGGGTGCTGGAGGGGTTACTTAGTATCCCCTCTGTCTAGTTTCTCGTGTAACATATTTTATATTACCCTTTCCTCACTGAATGGCTGGTGGTACTGGTTTCGTTTGAACTACCATGGTTTGCATTTATTGCGGGCTGTGTTAAGAGCTTCTGTAAAGCAACAGCGGGAGCCCGGTTGTATTTTTTCTCCATTTCTTTGTGGAAAGGTCCTTCTAGAGATTTGCTCTGCGCACCAAACCAGGTTTGGTCTCTCTGTTCATTACGCCACTGGCAGAGTTTCCAAGTGAAACCCACCTCTGGCTCCAGAGTGTCTGGGGTAGGCAGGAAATGAGGGAGGTGCCCGAAATTCCCTGTGTTTACTCTCCTAGGAGACCCAAATGCACTCTGTGGTGATGGCTGGCTGACTGTCCGGCAAGGACAGCCACCCTGCTGGGTGAGTGACAGCTAGGCTGAAATGAATGGGAGAGAACTGAAAAAAAGGCAAGTCTTTTGGCTTGGAAGGCAGTCAACCACTGGACAAAGGAACCGAAGAAGAGCTTGAAGAGGACGCCTTCTGCACCTCCTGGACAGTTGGTTTGCTCGATAAAGCCCTGCTGCAGTACCGAAACGCCAAGTTCACCTCGACAGAGAAGCCCCTGCAAGGACGACTTCTCCCTTTGAGTGGGTGGGACCAATCAACTCCAAAGTAAGCCACCTGGGCATCCTTCTCGGAGCTGGTTGAATTTCCAGAGTTGCTGCTGGAAACCGTATAGCCAGGGAGAGGAACAAAAGATTGTGTGCGTTGCTTTTAAGCTGGCCTAGAGCTTTTGGAAGATCCTCCGGACTCCCAGGGAGCAGGACTGACCGAGCCTGAGCCACCTCTACAGAGTGCGGGACCTCAGATTGATTGATTCTTTATTTGTATAGCACCTATACACAATGTGTTTCAAAGCGCTTCAAGGAGGGAGGGTACATGGGAAAATACAGTTACATTCTTAGAGGTCCTTGAAACAAATCAGAATGTGTGAAATAACTATCAAATCATAATCGATAGTACAAGTGCATGGAACAACAAGGGAGAGAGGGGGAAGGAAAAAAGGAGACAATACTAGCAGTAACATTATTATGCCTGTCGACAATTGTTGCAGTGCAAGAGTGACCAGAGGAAGGGGAAGGGGTGGAGGTGAGGGGATGGAAAGAGAAAGGGAAGAGGAGAGGAACAATTGACTAACTTAATGGGTAAACCGGATTAAGATAGTGCTGGGAAGGGGTGGGAGGAGAATACAAGAAGGGAAGGAGGGCAAGGGGGGACAGACAAGCTGTTACCAAAGGTCAAGAGACAATGATAAGAGTAAGTGCTAAAATGAGGATAGGTGAAGGGGGAGGGATGGGCAGGATGGCTGACAGACAGCCGTAGGGGGCTAGGTGGGGGGCATGAAGCAGGGCCCAAGAGGGCACACTATGGGAGCACACAGTGGGACAGAGAGACCAGGGGCACACAGTGGGACAGGGAGAACGGGGGGGGGCACACAGTGGGACACGGGGACCAGTGGGGGCACACAGTTGGAAACGGAGACCAGGGGTGCGACACGGGGACCAGGGGGGGGCACACAGTGGGACACAGGGACCAGGGGGCCACACAGTGGGACCAGGGGGGGTACACAGTGGGACATGGGTACCAGGGGGGGCACACGGTGGGACATGGGGACCTGGGGGCACATGAGGACCAGGGGGGGCACACAGTGGGACACAGAGACCAGGGGGGGCTCACAGTGGGGCGGGGAGACCAGGGGGGGCACACAGTGGGACACAGAGACCAGGGGGGGCACACAGTGGGACACGGGGACCAGGGGGGGCACACAGTGGGACACGGAGACCAGGGGGGGCACACAGTGGGACACGGACACCAGGGGGGCACACAGTGGGACATGGGGACGAGGGGGGGCGCAGTGGGACACAGAAACCAGGGGGGCACACAGTGGGACACAGATACCAGGGGGGCACACGGTGGGGCATGGGTTCCAGGGGCCACACTGGGACCAGGGGGGGGCAAACAGTGGGACACAGAGACCGGGGGGGCACACAGTGGGGCATGTGGACCAGGAGGGGGCACACAGGGGGACACGGAGACCAGGGGGTGCACACGGTGGGACATGGGGACCAGGGGGGAACACGGGGACCAGGGGGTGCACACGGTGGGACATGGGGACCAGGGGGGCACACGGGGACCGGGGGCATAAGGGGACCGGGGGGGCACACAGTGGGACATGGGTACCAGGGGGGCACACTGTGGGACACGGGGACCAGGGGGGCACACGGTGGGACACGGGGACCAGAGGGGCACACGGTGGGACATGGGGACCAGAGGGACACACGGGGACCAGGGGGGCACACATTGGGATATGGGGACCAGAGGGGCACACGGTGGGACATGGGGACCAGAGGGGCACACGGGGACCAGGGGGGCACACAATGGGACATGGGGACCAGGGGGGGGGCACACAGTGGGACACAGAGACCGGGGGGGCACACGGTGGAACACAGCAGCTTGTGCCATACCGTGGTGGACAGGGGTAGACAGGGCCTTAGAATTGAGCCTTCGATGGTGTGGCCGGCTCCCGCCTCCCGGTTGCTGCCATTGGCTTAAGGGGCCTATGACAGCCAATGGGAGATGAGGCAGGGGCTAGCCCACACCAGGAACAAAAACAGAAGCAAGGAAAGTCCATTTCAATAGCCAGGAATCGCACTGTTGCTATTTGCGGTAGACGCGAGGAGCTGAAACACTAAACAGCCACTGAAAGTGAAGTTTCCCGGTTACAAGTTGACTGTCCCAGTGCATTGCAGGAGTCAGCCGACATCCTCCCTCTTGTCCCCACGACTGAGCCCAGGAACAGTGAGATCTGCAGAGCTGCACAGAAATCGGAATCATCAGCTGCATCTTTTCTTCATTGCTGAGGGACTGTAAAACAAGTCTAAGAGAACTTATCTCTTACTGTAGAATTGCTTGTAACCTCTACAACTCACAAGTCTTATCAGCTTGTGGCCCTACATTTGATTCTGCTTTCCATCAAAGACTCCTAAGAACTTGTGCAAAGACTTTTCCATTTACTTACCAGAAGTGCTTCATCCTATACAAGACTTTTGCCCATTGACGTTGGCTTAGCCTATTGGATTGTATGACTCTTCTTGAAGGATCTAAAAGTATTTGCCTGCTTAAGAATATTTGTGGTCTCTTGTGTTCTAATAACCTTTGCCTTTTACCCGTTTCTAAAGTATTCTAAATGTCAACAGTAAGATATTAATATCCCCAGCACCCTTGTTATTGAAGTCACCTGTGGGTGTAGGTTGTCTACGGGCCTTTCCAAAAGGGTCTTTACTGATTTAGAAACTAATAGTGTACACTATTGGTGTATTTGTGTGTAACTATTATATTGCTCCCTTCGGTTAAGCCCACGCTAGTCAAGGGCGCGAGTGTTCTGCTGAGACTGTTTTGCTGTGGCTGTGGCTGTGCCTGAGGTGCGCTTTATCCCTGCTTTATCCCTGCATTGCATCTGAATGCTTGAATACCTGTGAAGGAGGACTCCGTGCGAGCTGTACAGAGCGTGCAGCATTTTTGCGAGATGATCCCTGTGCGAGGATAGGAAGACAATGCACCCTTAAGAGACTGGAGTCTCTTGGCTCCGCCCACCCAGGAAACGGAAGCCAAAAGGCAGGTAGAAGCGCCCTTGCAGCGTTAAGCCCGCGCTAGTCAAGGGCGCGAGTGTTCTGCTGAGACTTTCGCTGTTTGCTGCCTTGCTGTCCACTGGCAGCTAGACATATGTTATCCTCCAACGCCGGCGTTTAAAACCCACTGAAATCACTTGAATCACAAACTACGATAGTAAAAACAAATGCACAGCGCAGTGTGACAAGACGAGATCTCCCGTGAGAGGTAAGAGACAATCAGTACTCTAAACACATACCACTGATAACAAGACTTTTCAGCAGAACATCCAAGCTGTATTTGGAGCGAAACACCTCCACAAAAACATAACACATTGACTTAATAGAACACAAGTGGAGACTGTGGGCGACCTGCCTTTGATCCACCTGCGCCTTGCAAAAAAAAAATGTAAAAAAAAGCAAAGGCTGAGCTCTAACACCCTGATTGGAGAACTCTGCGCTGCAAGCGCTGAAGTGCACCGACTCGAAACGAGAAACTACCTAAGAAAATAGAACTGTGCGTGGAATTACAAAGGTGGAGACTGCAGGCTATTAGCCTTTGATCCGCCTCATTAATCAACGCACTGCGAGGTGTCCATTGGAGAGAGACACCGAGGCCGAAACCCGGTGACACAGATCCAAAAAAGAACTTTGTGCACCCAGCAATCAAAACATAACATATGTTACCCCAACCAAACGAAAGAAACATACTCACCTGTCCTTGAGTACTCAAAAACCAAGAGCACTCGGGCAGCGCGGGTAAACCCCTCCAAAGAACCCGAGCAACAGCAGCAAGAGGAACGCTGGTCATACAGCGAGGCTGCAACAAATAAAGGCGTAGCCTAGTACAGTCGTGAGCAGGGGAAACACCGGCCTCATTGACCAGACAAGACCTTGTAAAAGGCGAGGCAAGCAAATCCCCAGACACAGACCATTAAGACTTCAAAAACCCCGGAAAAAATAAGACAATGACCAGCACAACAAAGCGTGACTAAAACATAGAGCTTACTCCGCCGGACATGAGGCTCTGAAAAAAGACAATGGAGACTCCAGAGACGCAACCCGTGGTAAAAAAAAATCATACAGAAAAAATATAAATGAAGCCGCCAGAGAGCACACCAATAAAGACGACTTCACTATAACAGAAAAAGAAGGAAATGGAAGAAAAACAGACACAAGCATTCCCGGAAATATAGACAGAAGAAAATGAAGGATGCCAATCAACAACTCAGACTCAACATACCACTGAGCATAACCACACATCCACAGAAATAGACCAGAACAGAGCACCCCGAAACAACAAGAAAAAAACAGACCCAGAAGTAAAGAAGAGAGGATAACCACTGGAGACTTAAGTCCAACACTGAAGGAGGTCATGAATGAAGACTCACAAAATAAACTGAAGACTGCCCAAGATGAAAATGTGCCCACGAGGAAAGATGAAGAAAGAAATGAGAGAGAAAAAGAGCAAATACCAGCTGCTGTATGAGAAGACTGCGATGAAAAAGAGAAAGGGCTTAACCCAACAAGAAAAGGTGTCGAAAGCACAAAAGAAATGGCAAGCCCTGTACGAAAGCCATAGACATTCACAACAACTCGCGACAAGAAAGAATGAACAGACAAACCCCAAAGCTGTGAGACTGTCGCTTGATATAACAAATTGAAAACCTTATGAGGAACCATGAAAAAAGAAGAGGTATTTGGGAACACACTCCCCCCGACAACAAAAGTCGCTGGAGATACTCTGACTCGAAACCGACGAACAGGAAAAGAACAAACACTGAACGAACAAAACAACAAAGGTATCGATAGAAATCTGCAAAACACAAACGAATGACAAACGGAATATAATGAAAAATCACTTCAAAGCCAAGAGTCGTTAGATAACAAATGCAGATGCAACACCTCCAATAACCAAGAGATAGCCTCTATACCAACGTCAAGGTTTGATCTCCAAAACATGCTAATAACTACAACACAATCGCTACTGCCATAAATGAAACTACAAGAATCTCTAATAGAGTCAATAAAAGATCAAACGACTCTAATCGCACTAACACACACTCAAAACAGTTACCTTGAACAATGTATGAACAAAATACAAGAAAGATTGGAAAAGGAAGCACAAACTAGCCACTTGTGGCAAACAAGAATATTCGACATCGCATGCAGCGATAGAGCCGTAAAAACAGTTTTGACACACACGCCTTGATCACAAAGATGACAGCCACTAATAAAGAAAAATCCCTACAGGTTCACCCAACAAACCTCAACAGACTAACCAAATCAACACAACAGCAGGAAACGACAGACAAAAATGAAAGTACAAAGACAGCCAGAAGGCACAAAGAAAAAAACAAGACATTTATCGACGAAGCAAACTTGATCGACCTAAGTGAAGAACCTCTCTTGGCAAGAAACACTGATGATCCAACATTGAGAGAGAAAGAACATGGCCCCAGGCCAACAGACAGCAAAAGAATAAAACCAACATCGAAAGGCCCAGAAACTTATGAGAGCTTCTCCAAAGGAAATAAGACACCATCAAGTAAAGAACCTGCCAAAAAAGGAATAACCCCGAGGAAAAAAAAGCAAAGAGGCTCCTGCGCCTTTTCAAAGAATCTGACAAATCCCGCAAAGGAGCCCCAGACAAACGAGATTAATAAAAAACTGACCAATAGAAAATCACTGCAGCAGACTAAATTAGAAAATAGCAAACCCAAGGAAAAGATGCAAACACCAGTCTGCTGTACCGATGATGTAGAAATAGAAAAACTAATTCATCTCTCAACATACGTGGAAGATGTGACAGATCAATCGGAAGAAGCGCAAATCGAAATCACTGAGGCCTCCATGATCATATTGGACCAATATGAAGAAGAGCAATCAGAAGAAGACCAGACGCAAGAAAGCTTTAGGATTGAACGGACCCTCAACGAGATATCAAAAATAGACTGGGAAGACGGCGAAGAGCCAACACCAGCCGAAAACATAAGCCTGAATGAAGAGCCATCACCAACAGGGAGCCACGGAAGCAACAAAGACCAGAACGAAGCAATCAAAAGGCAAATGGAAAACGCAATAAAATTGCCAACCTTTGTTCACCCACAAAACAAAAACAAAAAAACCAACAAAATAAAGCTAACAAGAATATCAACAAAAAGCAACAACCTGATAATGAATTGCACAAACGTATTACGATTGATACAAACAATTCCAAACATGAAGGAAATAACAACAAAAGATATACACACCGTAGAATTTTGCGACAACATAACGGACCAAGTAAAGATTAACTTCAGCGCAGAAAAAATAGTGAAAAAAATGATAGATGATAACAAATCGATCTTCAAGCAGCTAGGTTTTGAGCTAACTCTGCTTGAAGAAACGCCAAACACAGAAAAGAAAAAACAATTGTCGATGTCGAGCAGGAGACATTCTGATCACAATGAAAGCATATACACCAATGCTGCCGATCACCAGAGCAATTCACCCTGACCTTGAGAACTTAAAGGGACAGAACAAGAAAAAAGAGACAAAGATTTCCAAAACCGGCATGTTACACAGAAA
Source organism: Ambystoma mexicanum (assembly GCF_040938575.1). Classification (NCBI taxonomy): domain Eukaryota; kingdom Metazoa; phylum Chordata; class Amphibia; order Caudata; family Ambystomatidae; genus Ambystoma; species Ambystoma mexicanum. The sequence continues at coordinate 303,989,749 of NC_090937.1, forward strand.
TTACGGAATATGGAGGCAATAGGATGTCACAACTTCGGAGAGTGAAGAAAAACACAAGCGAAGAAGATAACCAAACAAAGAGAATACGACTAACGCTATGCTCATGGAACAGCTGGGGTCATAGCCATTTATTCAACACAATAAATCCGATACTTAATCTGTATACAGGAATCCTGGATAACATAGCAACCTATATGTGACGGCTACACAGTAATAATGAATCCAGCCATCAGAAGAAAAAGGGCCGTCCCTCATCTGGCCTCCTAACGATAATCAAAAATGGGCGAAAGATCGACATGATCGAATTTGAAAATTTCAACCCGTGGATACAAATAACAATAATCAAATGCAAAACAGAAAAACCAGAGAAAGAAACAACAACCAAGAACTACAGAATGGACCAAACATGGGGCCTAATGAACCTATACTGGAACCCAGTAAGCATAAAAGGAGAGAAATGTATAGACACTGTATTTTCCGCAATAGACAATGCCAAGGAAAAATACAATGCGATTGAATTTATAATATGTGGTGACTTAAACATACACATTTGACAAAAAAGGCAAAGAATTAGATGAATGTCATATTATGCCCCGTGCCAAAACCTGGACTAAAGAAATAACATGCAGGAACATGAGAAGGTCGGACAGCCTTGATATAACAACTGGAAGAATGATGGAAACCTGGGCAAGAGGAAACTCAACAGCCACAATTGACTATCTATATGACCAAAGGTATATATGACGAACTCTGCTACGCTCAAAACATCAAAACAGAAAATAGTGACCACTTCATAATGAAGAGATCATGGAACACCGCGAAAAAAGATAATCAAAAAAGGAACTAACAGAAATGGAGATAAACAACGGCATAAAGAGACTAAGAATTGGACAAAAAATGATAGAAAAACTGCCAAACAGAATGAAAAACTCATTAGATGACACCAAAAAAATCAACTACGAATGGTTACTTCAACCCTTCAAGTGCCAGAATAGAACAAACCAAGAGCAAGCTACAAAAAAGGACTGTCATGTCTACAATCAGAAAATAATAATTAAAAAAAAGGAACTGAGATTAAAAATAAAATGATAATGAAACAAAACCCAGGCGAGAAATTCAAGCAAATCAAATTGGCGAAACAACAATACAAAAACTGGATAAAGAACAGATTTGTAATAATGAGAGAAGATGCAGAGAAAATGCTGAAAACCCTAAAGAATAGAAATACAAGACAACTATGGGCATTATTACATGGCCAAATCCAAATTCAAAACACAAGGATCATCGATGTACCAGAGGCAAGCTGGATGGCATACTTCAGAGTTATATGGAAACAGCAAGTCTTCGAAATAAAATATTCAGACAACGAAAAATATAACATTGGAATGGGATCCCAAAGATATACAAAAAGCAATACGATCCCTAAATATCTCCAGAGCCCCAGGCCCGGACGGCCTATCAAATATGATAATCAAACAAAACCCGGAGGTCTGGGGATCAATATGTGAGAGCATATTCAAGATGATCCAGAGCACAAAATCGATCCCAAGCACAAAATCGATCCCAAACACATGGAGGCAAGCCACAATAATACCCATATTTAAGCACGGATCCACAAAAGAACCGCCAAACTACCCACCACTAGCATTACTTAACCCTTTAGGGTACATCTTTGCGCAAATCCTATTAGGGAAATTAGACAGGTGGGCAACAAAAGAAAAGAAATACGCAACCAGACAAACAGGGTTCGTGAAAACGATAGGAACCAACGTCAATCTGCTCTTATTAAACCTACTGAAACACGAAGCCATAAGAACGAAAACACAGACTTATGCTGCATTCGTAGACTTAAGATTGGCATTTGACTCTGTGAGCTGAGACTCTCTATGGGAGAAGCTAAATGCATGGATGTTCCCAACCAACATCATTGAACCCATCAAACTTCTGTACGAAAACACCAGTATAAGAATCAGACTATCAAAAGACGGCACACTCACAGAAGAAATTAGGACATGGAACGGGCTAAAACAAGGATGCCCACTGGCAGCCACCCTTTTCCACCTATATATATATATGGCAGACCTCGAAGCAAATATATACACGCCACAAATGAATCCGCCGAAAATAAACACAGCAATACCTTGCATCTTGTATGCAGACGACATAGTGATACTGCCAAAAAATGCCCAGAGGATTGCAGATTGCGTTACAAAAACTAGAAGAATATATGATAACTAATCAGCTGGAAATAAACGCACAGAAAACAAAAAAATCATGTCATTAAAGAAACAAACTAGAAAAAACGAACAGTCGCTCTCCTTCCACATAGGAAAGGAAAACATGGAGCAAGTAAAAAACATAAAATATCTGGGATTATGGATATCTCAATCTCCAGCAGAGGAAGAATGGACACAACATCTTAAAGACAAAGCCCTATACCTTGCACGGCAGGCCAAAACAATACATCGAAAATACGGAAAATTCTCCTTGACTCCAGTTGTAACATTTTAACATACGGAGCGGAGACTATGATAAACATTGACAAATCCATCTGGGCCCATTTGGAGGGAAGATTCTGGAAGAAAGTGTTAAATCTACCTATGTCGCTTTCTACACCACGCATCCGAGCAGAACTTGCCCTCCAATCACTAGAATCCATTGTGCTGTGGAAACAATTCGACCTATATCGGAAAATCATGAGTAAAGCTTATGCCACACCACTCGAAATACTTAGAACCGAAAAAGCTGATAACACAGAACAAGCTCTAGAAATCTGGAAAAGATTGATTAAACCTAAAAGAGAAGAACAAGACATCTCCCAAGAAATGCTGATAGAAAGACCCCAGAAAGCGAAGGTAAAATTCAGAGAACGACTGAATAAATACGACTCAAACCAAAGCTAAGTACCGACATGACATACCTTGTACACTCAATACTAGATCAATTAACCAACTACCATCGTATTTGAACATTTTCCCCTCATCTAAAATAAGCGACACGTTCATGAGACTACGGTTAAACATCCTACCGACACGAGAAATAATGGCAGCTAGGAAGCAAATCCCAGAAACCCAAAAACACTGTCGATTTTGCAAGGATAGAACGACGACTGAGAGCCTCCATCACATAATTATGATATGTCCTGCTCTGAACGAAAAAAGGCATCTCTCTGGTGGATGGTTCATGAACAATCAAACGATATTATCATCTGAAGACCGCTGGGCGACAATGATTGCAGGAAATGAAAAAAAATGGTTTTTGCCCTAATATTCTGGAATAACATAATGAACAACAGACAAACAGGATAACGAAACTTACGGACAAAGAAGTAAAGCAGAAGCAAAGGCTAATAACCACAGAGCAAGACAAAACCAGAGTCTCACTCGCTTCTTTTATCTGACTAACAAACAGATGAGAAGACAACAAGATGAGAGGTTTGAACGTAAACCAAAACATTTTAAAAAATATATATTTCTGAGGCTTGTGGAATCTGCTTAGATCTGTGCATAGGCCGACATTTAGTGGAAGCTGCGGAGTATTACAGTTTGTTTTTTGAAACTCGAAAATGGGCGGCGACACAGGGCGTGCCAGTAATACTATCCCTAGTGTGACGTCCACTGTACCCAAGATCCCTCACGCGTCTAGGATCCTCAGATTGTTTTTTTCCGCCATACTGGTCGGAAGCATTTTGCGGAGTCCCCTGGCCTTAGCCATACTTTTGCTAAAAATGTAAAAATAATCTATTGACATCCTTCCCCACCCTAACGTCGAACTTCGACACTCGACGCCGGCTGGAGAAGAAATCGACCGTCGGCTGCTGCACGACGGATTTGGGCCTCGGAAGGCTGCTGGCCTCGGCCCGGGCCTTGGAAGGCCTCTGGCATCGGCCCTGCAAGTAGGGAGAGTGGGGGGTGGTACATACTCTACACTCTTGGTATATTAGGTACACCTTATACATTTCCTACACTTAGCCCGCTGCCTCAAGGTGCGTATGGAGGGTACCCCTTTTCAATTCTGCCCCAATCTGCAATCGCAAATACCCTTGGGTCGACAGGCCCGCCATGTGCAATCTCTGCTTGCCGAGGGACCGCCCCGAAGCGAACTGCAGAGCGTGTAGTAGGTTTAAACCTAAGACACTTAAGGACCGTTCGACGAAGCGTTGGGCCCACCACGCCAGGCAGGCGGCCATGGCAGCGGAGGGCGCCTTCAGCGACGGCAGCGACGCTGTACTTTCGGACGGCGAGGGCATTACGGCGTCGAAAGACAGCCGAGCGCAGGTCCCCGACCTCGGAAGGTCGTCCGGCAGGGCGGCTATGGGGAAGACCCCCGGCGACACAAACGCTTCACATACTACACACACTAAACACACTAAGTTCAACCGAGACTCGACGATGTCGAGTTCTCGGAAAGAGGCACAAACAGAACGGTCCGATTCAGTGTCCTCTGGGCGCTCTCGATCAAGATCGCTGCATGACTCCAGGCAATCATCCACTCTTGCCAAGAGTGCCTCGCTCCCTAGGCTAACAGAAGTTCGATCGTCGGAAGACGAAGACGACTTCCACCCCCAGGCCGCGCTCCAGGAGTCGGAGCCCGCAGTTAAAACCAGCGAGGCCCCACGCTCGAAGGACAGGGACACCACCCCCGATCCTCGACACCAGGCGTCGAAAAACTCCGGAGCCACTAAAGGGCAGGGAAAACATTTTTCCACTCACGGGGAGGGGGGAAAACAGCAGAAGAAACAACCTTTGCACTCTTCAACACCTGTGAAACACACCAGTCCCCCTAAACAGACAAAACCAGGTCTGCTGATATGTCTAAAACCAGAAAAGCTACTCAAGATAAATCCCATAGACTTGCTGAGAGAGTCATTCCCAGTTCCAAAAAATGGTCCAGTGAAGACATAGATGGGGTCATGTCAAGAATGTCTTCTTTGGCAGATTTTTATGATAAAAATCCAGAACATTTCCTCTCATATGATCCACAGGAGGCGACACCCTCAGGCTCTACTGATCCTATCCCCTTCCCCCCCTCCCGAGTAAAAAGCCCCGGTTTGAAACTCAGATGAGGTCAGAACCCTTCGAGGTACAACCATACGCAAGACCATACTCACTGTATCAAGGAGAGGCTTCCTTTTGTGAGGACCAAGAATTTGGTATGATAGAAGAGCAAACCGGGACGGGCTACTATGGGGATGATGAGGACCAGGAAGAGGAAGAGGAAGAGGAGGACCCGGAAACATACAGAGTAGATTCCCCGGTAGATAACGAAGCCCCGGTTACCGACTCCCTGGTCGATAACCAGCCCCTCCTAAACGAGGTTCTCGCACGCGCAGCAGAAAATTTCCACATTGACACCCACGGTGTCCAGGAGGAAAGGGACTTTGCAGAAGAGTTAGTGGGAGAAAGGAGGCCTGTTGCCCAGACCATCCCTATCCTTAAGTCCATTCAGCGGAGAATAGATCCGTCCCTGGTGAACCCGAACCTCACCAGAGCAGTCAATCCCAGGGTTGAAAAACTTTTCAGGGCGGCCCAGTCTGACCCTCTCTATATAAGAGGACATCTGAAGCCAGACTCCCTAGTTGTCACCAACACTCGTAAGAGGGCTGGAACACCCTTGTCATCGTCCGAAGCTCCTCTCGACAAGGAGAGCAAAAAACTATACGGTTTCGGCAGGAAAGTAGCCTCAACGTCCGCCTATCAAGCAAGGATTGCAAACTCCACCACCCTGTTGGCCAGCTACAACTGCCATCAGTGGGAAGAAGTCGCGGCACTCATAGCCTCTGCTCCTGAACCTTTAAAGGGCCAGTTAGCTCGGATTTCCGCAGAGGGTAGAGCCGTGTCTGGTTGCATTTTGAAAGCAACCTTCGACGCTGCGGACAACGCAGGCAGATTGATAGCGGAAGGCACTGTTATCAAAAGACAAGCATGGTTACGGCAGTCTGGTTTTAAGGCAGAAACCCAGGCATCATTGTTGGACAAACCGGTGGAAACCGATCTGTTGTTTGGTAAGGCGGTCGAAGACGCACTGAAGAATGCCAAGGACGAATACGAAACACTCAAGTCCCTTGGCCAGTTAACTAATAAACCCCCTAACCAGAGAGGGAATAATAATTTTCATCGCCCATGCGGCCAAAATTCCCAGAGAGGATCTACCTATTCCCAAGGGCAGGGTACACAGTGGAATAACAACCAACAGTCTACCCAGGGTTACGGCAGGGGTAATAGGAGAGGTCGTGGTAAAGGCAGAGGCAGCCCCAACAAGGGAGGCGGCACGCCTCCACCAAAGCAGTGATGCTCAGTTCAGGGTCCCTTCTCATGCAACCCCAGTAGGGGGACGCATTTCCAACTTCACCAAGGCTTGGGAAGGGATCACATCAGACAGATGGGTGCTGTCAACAGTATCCACAGGATATTGTATAGAACTACTGCAGCGTCCCCGGAACCATCCTCCATGACAAAGAGTACACTCTTTAGAACATCAGAAGATTCTCCTCGAGGAGATCGCCATTCTGCTAGAAAAGGACGCGATAGAACTCGTCCCGGGACACCAGGTAAACAAGGGTATTTATTCAACTTACTTCCTTGTGCCAAAGAAAGATTTGACAATGCGCCCAGTATTGGATTTACGGCCTGCCAACAAGTATGTAAAGCCCCAAAAATTTCGTATGACCACGCTACAAGAGGTAATCCCCCTCCTAAAAAAGGGGGATTACATGGCAACCTTGGATATGAAAGATGCTTATTTTCATATTTCCATGTTCCCAGCGCACAAAGTATTTGCGCTTCAAGGTGGACAGCCGACACTACCAATTCAAGGTACTGCCCTTCGGGATAGCTTCAGCACCAAGGGTTTTCACCAAGGTACTGGCGGTGGCGGCTGCACACCTACGCAGGGAGGCAGTCCCAGTGTACCCTGATCTGGACGACTGGCTCATAACGGGGGAAACCCCAGGAATTTGCAGGACAAACATTCAAAGGACTATCGACCTCCTTCACGAGTTAGGCTTCTCAATCAACGAGAAAAAGTCAAGCCTAGTGCCAAGCACCTCAAAACAATTCCTAGGAGCAATCCTAGATACCCAAGAGGGGTTGACCTTTCCTTCAGAAGAAAGAATTCGGAATATACTACTGCAAATTCCGCATTATCAGTCCAGTCAACAAATAACGGTACGCAAAGCAATGCGTTTACTGGGCATGATGGCGTCATGCATTTACCTGGTCCCCCACGAGCACCTGCGCATGCGTCCCATGCAGGAATGGTTGGCGAAACAGTGGTCTCAGGCAAGTGGTCAGTGGGACGATCTAGTGGTCGTTTCACCAACACTGGTACGAAGCCTTCACTGGTGTACAAGAGAGAATCTCGCACAGGGGAAACCCTTTTACGATCCCGAGGTACAGGCAATAGTCACTACAGACGCATGCCTGACGGGGTGGGGAGCTCACCATCTCCACCACACAGCTCAGGTTCTCTGGTCTCACTCAGTGGCCAAGAACCACATCAACCTGCTAGAGCTTCTGGCAGTATTCAGAGCGCTTCAGGCGTTCGAGCCCCACCTACTAAACCTGTCAGTGCAAATCCGGACGGACAGCACAACAGCCATGTTCTACCTGAACAAGCAAGGAGGGACTCGCTCGCCAAATCTGTCCAAGCTTGCCCAGAAAATCTGGATATGGGCACTCAGACGGAACATCTTCCTGTCATCACAACATGTTCCAGGGGAGCTCAATTCCCTAGTGGATGCTCTGAGCAGAGACTCCCTCCCAGAGGAACACGAATGGGTTCTACACAGAGAGGTCGTAGAAAATATCTTCTCTCAGTGGGGTTTCCCCACTATAGACTTATTCGCCACAAGCGAAAACAGACAATGCCCAGGATTTGCATCCAGGTTCCTCCAACCAGATTCCCAGGGCAACGCCCTGTGGATGAACTGGTCAGGGATGTTTGCGTTCGCTTTTCCACCAACTCCTCATCAGGAAAGTGGTGAACAAGATGAACGGAGAGTCGATGACGCTCGTCCTAGTTGCTCCCATGTGGGCAAGACAACCGTGGTTTCCACACCTACGCAGGATGGCGGTGTGCGAGTCCATCAAACTTCCAACCTGGTACAACCTACTCTCCCAGCACCAAGGTCAAACAGTGCACCAGCAACCCAACTCAATGAACCTCGCAGCATGGCTCCTGAGGTCATAGAGTTTGGACTTCTCAATTTGCCACAGAGGTGTATGGACATGCTAAAGGAATCTAGGAAACCAAACACAAGGCACTGTTACTTTGACAAGTGGAAGAGGTTCGTTATCTGGTGCCAGAGTAGATCAATCAACCCGGTTGATTGCACTCCTTCCACTATTGTTACATACATGCTCCACCTGCTGGATGCAGGATTGGTTTTTAACTCACTGAAGGTACACCTGGCAGCCCTGTCGGCTTACACCACTTCCCATAGCAAAGTTTCGTGGTGGAAAGTACCAGTAGTTAAAGCCTTCATGGAAGGAGTAAAGAGACTTCACCCTCCTATTTCAAACCCACCACCAGGGTGGGACCTTAATGTGGTGCTAGCCAAGCTCATGGGCCCCCCTTTCGAACCCATGCATAAAAGCAGTCTCAAACACCTGACTTCTAAAACGGCCTTCTTAGTAGCTATTACTTCTATAAGAAGGGTCAGTGAAATTCAGGCTCTGTCAGTGCAGGATCCCTTTTTTACTGTCCATAAAGACAAACTGGTTTTACGCACACACCCTAGGTTCTCACCTAAGTTTATATCTAAATTCCATGTAAACCAGTCCATCGAGCTTCCGGCTTTCTTCCAAGACCCACAAAGCTCGGCTGAGGTGAAACTACACACCCTAGATGTGCGTAGGGCGGTCCTCTACTATGTAAATAAAACCAGACCGCTAAGAAAAACAGATCAACTGTTTGTCTCCATAGCCACAGGCAGAGAGGGGGATCGCATCTCTAAAGGTGCCATCTCGAAGTGGATTATTAACTGTATCCAGCTGTGTTACTCTCTGAAAGAACTCTGCCTTTCACGCCAAGAGCCCACTCTACCAGAGGTATTGGGGCCACTCTGGCTTTCATTGCAAATGTACCCCTTGACACCATTTGCAAAGCAGCTACTTGGAGCTCTATTCACACTTTTACTCAGCATTACTGCATTGACACCCATTCCAAGGCAGATACACAAGTGGGACAAGCGGTTCTAAGACACTTATTTGCTCATGACCCTTCTCACATCCCACCTCCTTCAGGTACTGCTCGCTAATCTATGCACAGTATGTGATCTAAGCAGATTCCACAAGCCTCAGAAGGGATACATTACTCACCGTAATCGTATTTCTGATGCTTGTATCTGCTTAGATTCACATGCGGCCCACCCTTCCTCCCCTCTGAGAGAAGGTGCATGATTGCTTGTAGTCTTACCTTTCTGTCTATCTGCTTGGATTATCTGTACTCACGCTACTCCTTATGCTACCTCATGTCAGAAATAATACAATCTGAGGATCCTAGACGCGTGAGGGATCTTGGGTACAGTGGACGTCACACTAGGGATAGTATTACTGGCACGCCCTATGTCGACGCCCATTTTCGAGTTTCGAAAAACAAACTGTAATACTCCGCAGCTTCCAATAGATGTCGGCCTATGCACAGCATGTGAATTTAAGCAGATACAAGCATTAGAAATACGATTACGGTGAGTAATGTATCCCATATTGCTCCCTTCTGAAGAAGGATTTATAACTGACTGATAAATTAATAATTGTTTATGCAAGGAACCTTGAGTGTAAGACTTTATTTGAATACCTGTAACTGTGCATCTCCGTGTACCTCCAATACAGCTCACATTTCCCCTCTTGAGATAAGCCTGGCTGATCAACACGCTACCAAATCTGTGTAGTACAAGCTTATACCAAAGGTTGGGTTGCCTATACCTGTAGTCGAAGTTGTTTGTAGTGTTCCCAGAGGGTACTGCATTCAAACTTTGCCTAACAACGTCTGTCCATGTTGGGACACTAGCCCCTGCTAGTAGCCAAACGTGGTTTACGCGAGAGGGCTAACTAAAAATACAGTAAAAATGGAACTGCTGCCACCAGCTTGTCTTTAGGTACATTTAAAAGTAACCAAAATCTTTAGAGTGTAGATCAAGTATGATACAAAATAATCCCCATTATAATGTATTGGAAGATGCATTTGAACAAGTTACCCAACCGATAACAAAATCAAAACACTGAGGGAAACATAGTTTCCCAGTACTTGGTCTGAAGGACTAGTCAGTTTCCACATAACAAATGAGCAAAAGGCCAGTGGAGTGAAGGTGAAGGTGAAGGCTTCACTTCACTGTAAAAAGTCAGGACATGGTGTAAAAACAAAAATCAAAAAGTGTTTGGGTCCATAGAATATGGAGGAAAAGTTGCTCGAAGAGAAAACTTTCCTAACAGTGAGCACATTTCTCGCCCTCTCCCCCAATCCCTTCACCCATCTTCCTGTAACTTCTACACCTTCGGGGATCAAGAGACGTTTCCACTCTACAGACACTGGTTTTAGAACTCATGCAACAGTTCCCAACTACACTTTTGTCTTCAGCACAGCCCTGTGCGTTTCCTGCAAAGGATTGGTTGGCTCCTCCACCCTCCGGACTCTGTCCAGCGGCTCCACTTTTGCCACCAGTCGCCCTCACAGATATGTTCAACGATGACGGCTATCCAACAGATGGTTCTCCACGCACTTGCTCTACAGTTGAATTTGAAGATCGGGTGACGATGAGCCAGCAGATCTGCCTACAAGAGATAAGCCTCCTGATGATATTGGCTCCTTACAAGCTCTCATGTCGCGAGTGGGAAAGCTCTTTGATCTCCTCCCGAGAATCAGAAAAAGAGGGATTCATTGATATATAAGTTATTTATAATGCACCTGTACACAACTGTTTCTATGCACAAGACAAGGAAGGGAGGAAAGAAGGACATTGATCTTACTAGGCCTTGTGTCATTCAGATCGCGCAAGGGCGGGGGGATGGGGAGAAGTGCCAGGGGGGAGTACAAAGTAACTAGTAAGTGCAGCCAGGAGGTGGCTAAGCAGTGCAGAGTCTCAGGGGACTGGGGCTGCAGATACAGTTCCTTAAGTGGTTGGGAGGCCCGGAGGCAGTGAAAGGGCAACTGGTTGTGTAGCAGCCTGGTTCCGGAAGTTCAATAGGTGGCCAGGTAACTAGTATGCGCAGCAGGCGGGGAGATCGGCAAGGGAGAGAGAAAGCAGAGGTGAAAAGGAATGTCTTTTGTTGCTTTGGAACCTTAGGTAGTCCTGCTCAAGTTTGAGAGAGGCAGGGAGGCTGTTCCAGAAGGAGACCCCAGCTGAAGACAAAGATGTACCGCCCACACTCTGCCTGGAGAAGCATCTGACCCTCAAAGAGTTGGAGGTGGATGAGCGGAGAAGGAAGATACTTTGGTAGAGAAAGTTGGACGTAGTGTGGTCCCCGGCCCCAGAAAGCCTTCTGGATGATGCAGAGGTCATTTCTGCCTTCATTAAGGGCGGGAATCTGCCAGAAATACGATGATACCCATTTCACTGCAAGAAGACAAGTGGGAGGACGGCGTTCTTGTAATGAGGAATCCATTCTCAGCCCCACGCAAGAAGGATCACTTTTAGATGAAGTGCATGGTCCCAGATTCTACACCCAAATGTGCGCACAAAGCCGCGTCCGGATTCAGTGGTGTCAGCCATGACGCGGAAGTGCTCAGCTAATCATTCGCCCCCTTGTATTGTACCTCCAGACAAGGAAGGCAAACAACTAGACGCTTTTGGCAAGAGGAACATTTCTACAGCTGCTCCCACCATCAAAGTGGCTAATTCACTGGCAATCCTCTGCCGGAGCGACCACCAGCAGCTGCTGTTCAGGCTAGGGCCGATCCTTGATTTTCTTCCAGACGATAAACTGGATGAAGCACTCAGTCTGCTGCATTAGGAAAAGCGGCATCAGATGATTACAACTATATTGCTGTCGACATTGCGGATATAGGATTCTGCCAGATAGATAACTGTGCAGTGTTACAACGTCAAGGTTGGCTTAAAGCCACCAATTTGTGCCGAAAAATCCAGTCCTAAATTGTCAATATGCCATTTGATAGCATCAATTTGTTTTGGGAAAAAAGTAGATAAAACCCTACAGGCCATCAATTCCGTCACCGAAACAACTCATTAGTTGGGTACTCTGCAACAGCGTCTGCAATCCTTTCGATCTGGGAAAGAAAGGTTCTCCAGCATGGGGTCTGGCATGTATTCACATGCTCATGAACATTTCCATTCGTCAGGCCGGGAATCTTCGGTAAAAGAAAAAACAGCTTAACTTTCACTTACAAACTGTCTTCCTCCTTTAAATCAATCACTGAGCTTTGGGTCATACTGCCCCCAGCCAATGACTGCCCTCTCCCTAAGCCCCTCCTCTGGCAGCCATCTTCAGATTTTTACTGCACGTTCAAGTGTCGGGATTCCTCATGATTTGCTCTGTGAACTGCTCCAGCATGAGGTCTGGCATGGATTCACATGCTCGTGAATATTCCCCGTCAGGCTGGGAATCCTCGGTAAACAAAAGATCACTTTCAACTTCTGAACTGTCTTTCTCCTAACAACCAATCACTGAGCTCTGGGTCATACTGTCCCCAGCCAATGACTGTCTTCTACCTAAGCCCCGCCTCAGGCAGCAAGATGGCTCAATTCCGGCGTTGACTCGCAGCCTTCGGCGCTATCGGTGCCTTCTGGTTTTTCTTGAAATTTGCCTTTGGAGTACCCACATATCGTGGATCCTCCAAGGATGGCTACTGGGAAGTCTGTGCAGCCAGATTTGGCCTCCATGCCCTCTTCTGTCGCCAGGCCTGGGTTTCAACTCCCACTGGATGACATTTATGAAGAGGAGAAAAGGTCTGAGGTTGAGGACCCTGGTGACCTTGAGGATGCTCCACTTTTTTCTGGAGACAGTCAGTTGGAGGAGTTGCACCAGACCCTCCATGATGCTAGTAGGTTGGTCACTTCTCCAGAAGTGGAATTCGGTAGGCCTGAGCCTGGGGCTCATGCAGAGTCTTCGTACAGGAGGCTCACGGCGAGGGTCTGAGTATATGGGCTGGTCCAGTCCTCCTGAAGACTTTGTGCAGGATGATCTGGCAGACATTTTAGATAAAGGTCCGTCCTCTGACCCTGTTTTGCCATTTCATTTTACCTTGCAGAAAAGGGTGGCAATTGCTTGGCAGTCCCCGGAATCTCTTCCGGCGGTTAATAAGTCTTTAACCAAGAAATACCGCCCTTCCGTTAGCGACCCCAGCTATTTATCTACTCACCCCACTGCTGAGTGTTTGGTGGTTCAGGCGGCTACGGCTACCTTGAGGCAGGCAGCGTACCCTACCATTCCTCCGGATAGGGACAACAAGCACTTCAACGGTTGGTCCCGGAAGGTATTTTCGAGGGGATTGGGTCCTCCGACGTATTCCATATCAATGACAGTAATCACCACAGCTGTGCTGCTTCGGAAAATTTTCTGCGTCGATACGCTGTCCTCGAGGGCCTCCGTCGAGCCGACATCACCGGATGTTATAAGTATGAGGCACAACGCCCGTAGCCTTAGTTCTGTTTTTTCCGCGAACGTGTTCGCTTTGGAGATCTCGGCACGCCTCCTTTCTTCTGAGTTATGTTCTTTCGGTTCTTCAAACCTGTTTGTTGTGAAGATTTCCATGATGTCTTCGTCTTCTTCCACCCCGTGGCCCGGTTTTAAGAAGTGTCGGGACTGAGGGTCCAAGATGTCGTTGACTGACTCGCACAACACCTGGCTCTGGTGCCTCGGTGAGGGCCACGACATGGATGATTGTGTAGACTGCCAGTCGCTTACATCGAAGGCCTTGCGGGAGCGTAAGAAGCTTTCTGTCGGTAAGGTGGCCAAGCCTCAGAAGTCGAGGTCTGCTGGGCTTTAGACTGACGATTCGAGGGGCGACTCTCTGCATCGTCGTCGGTCCGGGGGGGGGGTCTCAGTTCCGGAGTAGGTCCTGCCATTCCTTTGCCTCTTTGAGGCATTCATGGAAGCACAGTCACTGGTCGCCTTCCCCATCCTCGTCCGAGGACACCGCCCGTCGGCGGGTTGCTTGTCCCAACAAGCATTCCACTCCTCCAGAATGGGATTAATTTCGGCAGATGATGGCGATTTTTTAAGTCGCAGGTCTCTGTTCCGTCGAAAGACGCCGACCGTGACCGTGATAGAGACACCACTCGCACGCCTTTGGGCTAGAGTGGTCATCGCGATCACCGAGCGCCTTCGAGGTCCCGGTTGGACAAGGATGGTCGCTCTAGACATGCCCGTTCCAGGTCCCGGTCCTCGACGCCCTCGAGACCGTCGGAGCCTGTGAGGTCTTCAAAGAAGACATCGCCGCCTTCGGTGCCGAGGTCGTCGAGAGACTCTCGAGGCTCTGCCACAGCCGCTTCAGCTCAGTCATGAGGCCATGTCCCATGGTTCGACGGTTGGGCGAAGGCTGGCGCAGCATCCTGTAGAGTTGCGTGCCATTACTTCAGATGTGTGGGTTCTGGAGATCATAGCCCACGGCTACTGTGTTCCTTTGCGGCGGAGGCCTCACTACAATCCACCAGGGAATCTCTCTTTGAAGAGTCCGGATCCGCTCCTTGCGCAGGAAATACAATCCCTGCTGGAGAAAGGTGCCATAGAACTGGTGCCTGTAGCGGAGAGGAACAAGGGATGGTATTCCCCTTATTTTTTGATTTTGAAGAAAGACCGGGGGATTGAGACGCATGATGGACTTGCACGGTTTGAACAAGCTCCTCAGGAAGGACAAGTTCAAGATGATTACTCTTTCGCAAGTCCTCCAGGCCCTTCAACTTCAGGACTGGTTCGTGTGTCTCGTCCTCAAGGACGCTTACTTTCATGTGCCGATCCATCCCAAGCACAAGAAGTACCTGAGGTTCGCGGTTGGCGACTCGCATTTCAGTTTCGGGTCATGCCGTTCGGATTGACCTCCGCCCGAGGGTCTTCACCAAGCTCAAGGTGGTGGTGGCAGCGTATCTCAGGAAAGGGGGGATTCACGTCTACCCCTCCCTGGACGATTGGTTGATCAGGGCGCGTTCACTCGAGCAAGCCTTGGATCATTTGTCCGTCACCTGCCACTCCCTTCACAAGCTGGGGTTCTTCCTCAACTAAAAGAAGTCCCTCTTGAGGCCAACTCAGCAGCTCCAGTACATCGGAGCAGTGCTCGACACGTCCCTGGGGCAGTGTTCTCCTCCCCAGGAGAGGGCTCATCACATTCAGCAGATGGTGCACAAGTTTCAGCATGCCCAGAGTCTCCCAGCGTTCGAGTTCTTGAGATTGCTCGGCCTCATGGCATCATGCATTCTTCTGGTGCCAGAGGCCAGGTTGCGGATGAGATCTCTGCAATGGGCTCTCAAGATGCAGTGGTCACAGTCCTCCAGTAGGATTTCGGACCCCGTTCAGGTGCCACCCTCAGTCGCCCAGGACCTTCTGTGGTGGGCCATCAATGGCAATCTAATGAGGGGGCCCCATTTAGGCTACCCTGGCCGGAGGTGACGATCGTGACGGACGCATCACTCACGGGATGAGGAGCTCATGCCAACGAGTTGACAGTCAGCGTTTGTTGGACTCCGTCAGAGTCCAGACTCCATATCAATCTGTTGGAGCTGAGGGCCGTCAGGCTTGCCATGAAGGCTTTTTTGATGACTGTTACGAGGGAAGAATGTCCTGATTCTGACAGACAACACAGTGGCCATGCACTACCTCAACAAAAAGGGGGGGCAGGTTCACTTCCTCTGTGCAGGTAGGCGATGCAGCTCTGGTTCTGGGCCATCCAGCAGGAAATTTCGATCTCGGCAGTTCATCTGGCCAGATACGAAAACGAGACGGCGGACGCTCTGAGCAGGCAGAGCGCGATCTCTGAGTGGGAGCTGGCTCAGGAGATTCTCCTGGAGATCTTCGCCCTTTGTAGGACCCCACAAGTGGATCTCTTCGCCTCCAGTGTCAACCGGAAGTGCGAAAGGTTCTGCTTGCGGGAAGTTCCTCCAAGAGGAGCCTTAAGGGAAGCGTTTGTGGTGGAGTGGTCCTTCCCACTGCTGTACGCGTTTCCTCCTGTCCCTGTCATTCCGCAGGTGCTGTAGAGGTTACGTAGGTTCGGTTCCTGGATGATCGTCATTGCTCCGGCATGGGCCCGGAGGACGTGGTACCCGGACCTTCTCAACTTGTCCATCTGCCCTTCATGTCGTCTTCCCTACCGAGACGATCTGCTCTCAGGGGATGGGGGGGTCAGGTTCTCCATCCAGAGGTCAGATCCCTCAACCTTCACGCTTGGCTTCTGAAAGGTTGAGGTATAAGGATTGGGACCTCCCTGAAGACGTGATGGAGGTGTTGCTTTCAGCCAGACGGCCTGCAACCAAGTCCCTGTACCGTTGGAGAAAGTTCTGTGACTGGTGCAGGGTTTAGAATGTGGATCCTTTATTATGTGACATTTTGTGGTTCTGTCTTTTTTGCTTTCGTTAGCCCACAAGGGCCTGCAAGTGGGTACCATTAAAGGTTAACTGGCGGGGCTGTCCATATTTAAGCGCTCGTGTGAGGAGTGTTCTTATTTCAAAATTCCTTTCATTTCTCAGTTTCTCAAAGGGCTCACTAATGTGTTTCCACCGTCACCTTTCCAGATGCCTAGTTGGGATTTGAACCTTGTTCTAAAATTCCTAATGGGTGCTCCATTTGAGCCTTTGCATTCTTGTCCTTTGAGACTGTTTAACCCTTAAAACTGTATTTTTAGTTGCGGTCACGTCTGCTCGCAGAGTGAGTGAGTTGCAGGCACTTTCAGTTATGCCACCCTTCACTGTGTTTCATAAGGACAGGGTTGTCCTTAGGGTTCGTCCTTCCTTTCTTCCGAAAGTGGTGTCGGAATTTAATTTAAGCCAGAAGGTCCTTCTTCCGGCATTTTATCCTCCTCCACATCCTGGTAAGGAAGAGGAGAGGCTCCATAGGTTGGATCCTAGGAGAGCTTTAAGTTTCTACATTTCACGCATGTCCTGGGTCAGATTGGACGATCAGCTCTTTATAGATTACGCTGGAAGGCGTTTGGGACAAGCTGTTACTAAGCAGAATTTGTCTAGATGGATTATCTTGGCAATTTCTGAATGTTACCGCTTGGCGGGTAAGGACCCTGCGGTTGGCTTACGGGCCCATTCTACTAGGGGTATGGCTACCTCTAATGCCCTGCAGAGGGGTGTTGCTATTCGAAACATCTGTGAAGCAGCCACTTGGGCTTCGGTCCATACTTTTGTACGACACTACTCCCTAGATTCTATCCATGGGCAGGATCTGGCCCTTGGCAAGGTAGTCCTTTACTCTACAATTTGATTGGGCATTCTAAATTTCTATATTCTAAATTCTTTTTCCCTCCTCCATACGTTGGCACTGCTTTGGGAGTCTGTCATAGATATGGAATACGTCAGAGGACCCAATCCCCTCGAAGAACAAGTTACTCTTACCTGGTAACGTTCTTTCCATGGGATGGTCCGACGACGTATTCCATATTGCTTCCTCCCTACCTGCCCCGCTACAGAGTTTCTTATGCGATTGTAGCTTACATTTCCGCAAGGCTTTCTGTGGTCATACTGGCAGTAGTTTGGTGCCACACGTTCTGAAAAAAAAAACTACAACTAAGTCTTCGGGCGTTGTGTGTCCTACTTATAACATCCGGTGACGTCAGCTCGACGGAGGCCCTCGAGGACAGCGTATCGACGCAGAAAATTTTCCGAAGCAGCACAGCTGTGGTGATTACTGTCATAGATATGGAATACGTCGTCGGACCATCCCATCGAAAGAACGTTACCAGGTAAGAGAGTAACTTGTTCTGCTGGGAGCATGGCCTTGAAATCAGCCAACTCCACGTGTGCCTTGGCAAGGTTTTCACACACTGAGTGGAATTGTTTCTTTACCGGCTGAGAGGGAAGAAGGGGATGAGTTCCTTGCTCTCGTGCAGGACGGCAAGGATGCCATGTGCAAATCCCTTCAGTCGGGTTTGCATACAGCCGACAGTGTTAGCCGATCCAGGGCTGCGAGCACAGTTATACACAGGTTTGCGTGGTTGCGGAAGTCGGGGTTTGCTCCGGATGTGCAGGCCTGTCTTCTGAACATGCCCTTTGATGGCACACATTTGTTCAGTAGCAAGGCTGACGAGAGCCTTGAGAGGTTGCATACCTCAAATGCTGCGGCGAAATCTTTGAGCACCACGGTGCGTCAACCTCTGCCTTTTCGTCCTAGGGGACAGCAGTGGTGTTGAGGTTCTTTTCGTTACTATTCCTCCTTTGGTAGTACGAGAGGGGCTGCCAGTCAAAGGGGCAAGCGAAAAAGTACCCGTGGTCATTGGGGAACTCTTGGTGCCAAAGCCGCTCAGGCAGCTGCCTCTTTGCCTTCAGGCACTGCCGCAGCCGCTTCCAAACAGTCATGAGGCCATGTTCCATGGTTCGCCGGTTGGGGTCTGACTGTCTCAGCATCTCCAAGAGTGGCGGGCCATTACTTCAGATGCGTGGGTTCTGGATACCATAGTCCACGGCTGCTGCCTTCCCTTCTTTCAGCGGCCTCACAACAATCCACCGGGGAAACTCTTTGAAGCTTCCGGATCTGCTCCTTGCGCTTGAAATCTTGTCCCTGCTGGAGAGAGGCGCTATAGAACTGGTGCCTCTAGTGGAGGGGAACAAGGGATGGTATTCCCCTTATTTTTTTATCCCAAAGAAAGACTGGGGATTGAGACCCATCAATGACTTGCGTTGGTTGAACAAACTTCTCAGGAAGGACAAGTTCTTTCTCAAGTCCACCAGGCCCTTCAACTTCACGATTGGTTGGTGTGTCTGGACCTCAAGGATGCTTACTTTCATGTCCCGATCCATCCCGCACACAAAGTACCTGAGGTTTGCGGCTGGCGACTCGCACTTTGTTTCGGGTCCTGCCGTGGATTGACCTCTGCCCTGAGGGTCTTCACCAAGCTCATGGTGGTGGTGGCAGTGTACCTCAGGCGAGGGGGAGTGATTCACGTCTACCCGTACCTGGCTGATCCGGGCGTGCTCTCCCGAGCTAGCGTTGGATCATCTCGGTGTCACCTGCTGCACCCTCCACAGGCTGGGCTTCTCCCTGAATTTCAAGAAGTCACACTTGACACCTTCCCAACAGCTCCAGTACATCAGGGCTGTTAGATTTGTCCTGTTAGATTTGGGGAAGTGTTCGCCTCCCAAGGTAAGGGCTTATCACATTGTGCAGATGGTGGACAAGTTTCAACATGCCCAGAGTCTCCCAGCTTTCGAATTCTTAAGTTTGCTCAGCTTCATGCCATCCTGCATTTTTCTGGTGCCAGAGACCAGGCTGCAGATGAGATCCCTGCAGTGGGGTCTCAAGATGCAGTGGTCGCAGTTCTCCAGCAAGATGTCGGATCCCGTTCAGATTCCACTCTCGGTCTCCCAGGATCTTCTCTGGTGGGCCAACAAAGGGAACCTGATGAGTGGGGAACAGTTTTGGCAACCGTGGCCTGATGTGACTGTAGTGACGGATGCTTCCCTCACAGGATGTGGCGCTCATGCCAATGTCTTGGACCGCCAGCGGTCGTTGGTCTCTGTCGGAGTCCAGACTCCACATCAATTTGTTAGAGCTGAGGGCCATCAGGCTAGCCCTGAAGGCTTTCCTGCCCTCTGTACTGGGGAAGTGTCCTGATCATGACGGACAACACAGTGGCCATGCATTACCTCAACAAAAAGGGGGACGGGGTGTAGGGTCTCTTCGGTTGTGCAGAGAGACAATGCAGCTCTGGTTCTGGACCATCCAGCAGGAAAATTCAATCAGGCAGAGCACACTCTCCCATGAGTGGGAGTTGGCTCAGGAAGTCCTTCAGTCGATCTTCGCCCTTTGGGGAATCCTGCAAGTGGATCTCTTCACCACCAGTGCCAACCGGAAGTGCAAGAGATTTTCTTCAAGGGAATTTCCTCCAAGAGGAGCCTTAGGAGACGTGTTCGTGGTGGACTGGTCGTTTCCCATTGCTGTATGCATTTCCTCCAGTCCCCGTCATTCGTCCAGTGTTGCGGAATTTAGAGGCTTGGTTCCCGCATGATCCTCATTGCTCTGGATTGGGCCAGGAGAGCGTGGTTTCCAGACCTTCTAGAAATGTCCATCTGTCCTCCATGCCGTCTTCCCCACCGAGAGGATCTGCTCTTGCGGAGGGGTGGGGGGGGGGGTGTTCAGGTTCTCCATCTAGATGTCAAGACGCTCAACCTTCATGCTTGGTATCTGAAAGGATGAGGTATTCCTACCATTCCTATGGTTTTGTCTTTCTTCCCTTCTTTGGCCCACAGGGGCCTTCAAGTGGGTACCAATAAAAGTTACCTGGCGGCGCTGTCTATCTTTAAGTGCTCGTCTGAAGAATGGTCTTACTTTAAGAGTCTTTTGATTTCTCAGTTTCTTAAAGGACTGACTTATGTATTCCTGCCGTCCCCCTTTCCAGGTGCCGGTTTGGGATTTAAATTTGGTTTCGAAATTTCTCATGGGTTCTCTGTTTGAACTATTGTACTCTTGTCCTTTGAGATTACTGTCCTTCAAGACTGTGTTTTTGGTTGCGGTTAGTTACGCTCGCATAGTGAGTGAATTGCAGGCATTTTCATCTAAGCCACTCTTTACTGTGTTTCACAAGGACAAGGGCAGGGTTGTACGTCCTTCTTTTCTACCTACGCTAGTATCTGAATTTCATTTTAGTCAAAAGGTGGGTCTTCCATCTTTCTACCCTCCTCCTCATCCTGGTGAGGAAGAGGAGCAACTCCATCTGTTGGATCCTTGGAGAGGTCTGAGCTTTTACATTTCTAGGTTGTCCAGGGTCAGAGTGGGCGATCAACTCTTTGTAAGATATGCTGGACACCGATTGGGCCAGGCTGTTACCATACAGACCTTGTCCAGGTAGATTATCCTTACCATTACGGAGTGTTACCGATTGGCGGCTAAGGACCCTCCTGAAGGGTTGAGGGCTCATTCCACTAGGGGAGTGGCTACTTCCACCACCCTCCAGCGGGGTGTTCCTATTCGGAACATTTGTGATGCCGCTAAATGGCTTCCATCCACAACTTTGTCAAACATTATTCCCTGGATACAATCCATGGTCAGGATATGGCTTTTGGGAAGGCGCTTCTTTATTCTGCAATCTAATTGGGTACTCTAAATTATTTTCCCTCCTCCATTTACTGCTACTGCTTTGGGAGTCTGTCAAAGATGTGTAATACGTTGGAGGACACAATCCATTCGAAGAACAAGTTACTTACCAACTGGTGTAATGTTCTTTCGACTGCATGTTCCTCCAACATATTCCACATCGCACTCCCAGCCTGCCCCTCAGGAGAATTTCCTATGCGATTGCAGCTTCTGTTTCCGCAAGGCTAAGTGCAGTGAAGCAGGCATGAGACTGGTGCCACTCGTCTGGGGGGAAAAAACTTAAACTGAAGCTACGGGCGCTGTGCGTACTATTTATAACATCCTGTGATGTCACCCTCGACGGAGGCCTTCGAGGGACAGTGACCTGACGCCATTGACGCAGGACGCCCTCTGACGAAAAAGTTTCCGAAGTGCACAGCTATGGACATTACATGTCAAAGATGTGGAATACGTTGGAGGAATATCCAGTCGAAAGAACGTCACCAATTGGTAAGTAACTTGTTCGTCTGAAAAACCTAAATGCTTGGGTTTGGGGGTACAGAGTACACACATTTGAAGGAATGAGACATCCCTTTTTGCCAGAATCTATTTTTGATGCCTGGTCTCCTGAGCCGAGAGAGCACTTGGCTGACTCAAAGGAAATTGATCCTAAAAATTTAGCACAGGCTGCTGACATGTGGGTAACCATCAGGGCCACTCACAAGGACTCTGCGGCAACTCACAAGAAGGAAGAGGGGAAGCAGCACAAGAAAGAGGGAAAAGAGAATTCCAGTTCCATCCATCCAAAAGAGGGCCACAAACGTAGAAAGGGTAAATTCCTTGTGAAACCTGGTAGGTCTAGTGAACCCCCTGGTGCCAAACCAGAGGGAAGTCAACAGAAACTCCCATTCCAGTGAACATTTGGGAAATGTTTTGTATGTGGGTCTGTAGATCATGTGAAAAGGGATCCCAGATGTAAGGGGTAAACCTTCAGGGGCACCACACTGCCTCCATATCCTACATCCCTGAGGGAGAAGCACAAATGGCAAGTGCACACTTGCAACTATTTGCTGAAGACCCCATTTGAGTGCCTCCCTGTGTATCTTTAGTGTCCCTGGGTCTGTGGGAACAACATAATGTGGATGCTTATAACTCAATTCCAGATAACGCCCAAGAATATTATAAGGACAGTGTTCTTGTAAATGGTCAGGAGACCCCTGCCATCAGAGACACTGGGGCAAGCATTATAGTGGTTGATTAAAGCTTTTTTTCAAACATGAGGATGTAGCTAAGGCACCCAAAGGTCCACTAAACTTGCAGGAGGTTCTATCCAAATGGTTCCTATTCTGTCAGCTCTCATCCAGTGCAATAACATGACTGTTAGAATTCCTGTTAGTGTACAGAATGAAGTGCCAGGGAGAGTCGTATTGGGAAATGGCTTGCAAACTCTTGGATTAGTATCTAGTACCCCCAGGCCTCCCAGCAAAAAGAAGCAGGAGCAAGCAAAATTGTCCAGAAAGGCAATTTTAAGAGACTCTCAGTTTGAGGTTAAGGAAATTTCCAATGCATCCAGTCGAGAGGAAGGCCACTTTGTCTCTTTCCTTGTCTTGGAAGTAGAAAAAGAGAAATCCAAGATTTCTGGGAGAAAGAAAGGTTTGAAACCTAAACATGGTCATAGAACAAGGACATCCTGACAGGAATTTCCCAGGTCACTCGAGACCCCCTCCCCCAGCTTATGCTGAGTGGGAGGACCAACCAAATTCTGTGGAATCAGCTACAGGTAATGCACAGATGGAAGAAAACCTTCCCTGTGTTGGAGATCTGGATCCCAGAGACCATCCTGAGCTGCAAACTTTACTTGCAGAAGGTGGACCCTCCACCTCCAGACTTCAGCAGAGGACAAAGAGTGGCCCTCCCTAGAAGGTCTGAACCAGCAGACAGCTTCCCAGCTGGAAGGGCAAAAGCCAGGGAAGCATAGGCTTTACTGGGAGGATGGCCACCTCTACAGTGAACCTACTGAGTCTACAGCAGGGCGCTACAGGAGACTAGTAGTGCCTCAGGAAGTGAGACAAAAATTCCTACAGTTAGCACATTAGATCCTTTTGGCATGTCACTTGAGTTTCAAGAGGACCAAAGAGAGGCTATCTCTGTACTTCTACTGGCCCATGGTGGGGGCTCATGTAGATACATTCTGTAGAAGCTGCCATACTTGTCAGACTTCTGGCAAGAGTGGTCCAAGAATGTGGCATATTTAGTTCCCCTCTTTGGTGGGAGTACCTTTTTGAGAGGGTGGGGAATTGACATTGTTGGTCCCCTAAACCCTCCTCCTTCCTCAGGCAACCAATTTTATATTGGTGTTTTGTAGACCATGTTACGAGGTATCCTGAGACCATACCTATGAGAACTGTGTCACTGATCAGGCCGTGGCTAAAGTCCCCCTTGGTATTTTTACCAGGGTAGGTTTTCCTAAGGAAGTCATCTGACAGGGGATCACCTTTCATGTCCCACTACATGCAGACCATGTGGCAGAATTGTGGAGTGACTTAAAAGTTCTCAACAGCCTACCATCCTCAAACCAATGGGTTGGTGGAGAGGTTTAACCATACTATGAAGACCATGCTGGGTGCTTTAGAGGAACCTCTTAGAAGAAAGTGGGACCTTCTACTGCCATGCCTTCTCTTTTCTTAGAGAAGTCGCTCAAGCAGGGGTTGGTTTCAGACCCTTTGAACTTCTTTATGGTCATCCAGTCAGAGGCCCTTTGGCACTGTTCAAAGAAGGGTTGGCAAGTGCTCCTTCCTTACAGCCAGTGTGCTGTGCCTCAGGAAGAGAATGGCACTTATGGTGACAGAAGCTTCAGAAAACCTGAAAGGTCGGGCTCTGGTCAAGCATTGGCATGACCAGAAGGCCAACATGGTGGAGTTACTCCAGACCAGCTTGTATTGGTTATGGTACCTACAAAGCAGAGAGCCTTACAGAACCAGTGGATTGGACCCTTCAAGATTTTAAGCAAACTTGGAGCGGTCAACTATTTAGTGACCTGGGCACCCCCAAGGAGGCCCCTAGGGTCTTTCACACTAACCGTCTGAAGGCTTAAGTTCCCAGACCAGAACTAGGAGCTTTGCTTCTAGCCTCTGATCAAGAGCAGGAGGAGAGTGCACCTCTCCCTGATCTCCTCAGGGGACAACCTTCAGATGAGACCATTGAAGGAGTAAAACCCTCTTCAGATTTGACTCTGCAACAACAGGAGGAGTGAAAGGCTGTGTTGAATGCTTGCCTCCCATTTTTCACATACACCAGGTTTGACCTCTTGGGGCCAGCATGCTATTCTCACTGGTGACGGTCTGCCTGTAAAAAGCAGAGGTTACGGAATGTCAGACCATGTCAGAACTCCTAAATGAAGAGGTCAAGAAGATTTTTGATCTTGGGGTTATTGAGCCATCTACACGTCCATGGGCTAGTCCAGTTGTACTAGTGCCAAAAGCAGTAAAGAAATAGTTGTGATTCTGTGTGGACTATAGAGCTCTTAATGCAGTCACCATGACTAATGCCCATCCTTTACCCAGGACAGATGAGCTGGTGGATAAACTTAGCTCAGCCAAGTTCCTCAGTACATTTGACCTGACCTCAGGCTATTCGCAAATACCTCTGACAGACCATGCCAAGGAGAGAACGGCATTCTCCACCCCAGGAGGCTTATACAAGTTTAAGGTTATGCCTTTTGTACTCAAGAATGTACCTGCTACATTTCAGAGTATGGTCTGAATGGGTTAGAGGACTTCCATGGCATACTTGGATGACATTGCAGTGTTGAGCCCCACTTGGGAAGAGCATCTTCACCACCTAGGATATGTTTTGCAGGCTCTGGAACAGGCCCATCTGACCATAATGGCTATTAAATGTCAAATCGGTCATAGTAAAGTGGTCTACCTTAGACATGAGGTAGGAGGAGGTGAAATTGGGCCATTACCTAGCAAAGTACAAGCTGTACAAGATGGGGACACCCCTACTACGCACACTCAAGTTAGAGCCTTCCTAGGTCTCACTGGGTATTTCAGGAACTTCATAGAGAACTATGGGACCATAGCTTCTCCCTTGAATGTGATCTCCTCACTCAAATTCCCCAAGAAAGTCAGGTGGAATGAGTGCACTAAGGCTTTTGAAGGACTGAAGAAAGTCCTTTGTCAAGCTCCAGTCTTGAGTTCCTGACTACATCTAATCCTTCATTGTACAGACAGATGCTTCTAATACAGGGCTAGGTGCGGTTTTCAGTCAATTGGATGAGTAAGACCGGGAACACCCTATCTCCTTCATCAGTAGGAAAATGAAGGACCGTGGGACAAGGTGGGCAACTTTAGAACGTGAATGTTTTGCCATTGTGTGGTCTCTGAAGAAGTTTAGGCTATACTTCTATGGTTCTACTTTCATTTTTCCGACAGACCACCAACCCTTGAGATGGTTAATGCAGAGGAAGGGAGAGTATCCGAAATTGTTGGGGTGGCCAATCGGCCTCCAAGGGTTTAATTTTACCATAGAAAACAGGTCAGAGTGTAATTGCCAAAATGCTGATCGTCTCTCCAGAAAGTATGACCGACTGGAATAGGAGATTGATCCAGGAGTAGATTCAAACCTCCTGTCCCTTAGTCT
This sequence comes from Ambystoma mexicanum, assembly GCF_040938575.1. NCBI lineage: Eukaryota > Metazoa > Chordata > Amphibia > Caudata > Ambystomatidae > Ambystoma > Ambystoma mexicanum. The sequence continues at coordinate 304,015,572 of NC_090937.1, forward strand.
GGGGGGGAGGGGGGGACGAATGTTAGGGAGAGTTCTTATTTCTGTGCTAATTCCCTTCAACCTTGGAGACCGCTGGCTCTTTTGCTGGATTTAAGGACTTTTTAATTTTAACCCTGGAGTGAGGGAGACCTTTTTCTCACTCTCATGTGCTTTGACCTGATTTGGATTATGCGTTTCCACTGTTTTTGTAGTCTGACAAACTCCATAGGCATCTACTTTTTGTATTTTGACACACAGTCAATAGTAAAATGAAATTGACTTTAGAGTAGGTTAACAGGTGGATTCGAAACTTGGTATCCGTGCGCTAGTGATCACCTTCAAATTCTATCATCAATGAAATCAATCAAATGTGTCCTGGCAGCAATCACTCCAATCCCGCCAACCCATCCACCCAGGTTGGTATAAACTGAATACAGATTTAGCCGTGAGGAATGATGATGCGCTCTGCACCAGGAAAGAAATTAGTGGTCACTTGAGTATGAAACGTAAATGTTGATTTTAATTCAGTTGCGAGCAGCTGACCCGTGTTTCGACACGCTGGTCGTTTTCAAGAGATCCCCCACTTCGTAATCCTGAAGGTTGGTCAGGTATTGACTGGGGACACCGTATGGGAATGGTGTGCTAAATGAGGTTTATTGGAACAGAGTTCTGCCGGAATGGCTCATGACCGTATATTGCTCAGTAAATCGAGTATCCAGGCTAGAGCATAATCTACTCTGAAATTTTACGGACACAAATGGAAGCGTTTTGCGATTTGGTGCCAGTCACAGAAGATTAACACCTTGCGAGTCACAGCTCCTCAAGTGCTTCTGTGTTTGCTGTCATTGGCCAAAACGGGACTTGCCCATGCCTCCATCAAGGTACATCTGGCGGCTATTTCCCGCTACTCCAGGTTTTCGTGACGGCCTTCTCTGTGGTCACACCATCTGGTGAAGGAGTTCTTCAAAGGACTTTTCCGATCGTTCCCGCCAGTGAAGGCTCCAACTCAATGTGGTACTGACGAGGCTCATGGGGGGCCCCATTCGAGCCTATGCATTCAGCTCCGCTTAAGTTTCTGTTGTGGAAGACCGCTTTGCTTGTGGCCATCACCTCTGCACGACGAGTGGGAGAGATCCCGGCCCTGTCATGCAAGCGGCCTTACTTGACTTTTCACGAGATGAGGGTGGTGCTGCTGATGCAACCCTCCTTCATGCCCAAAGTTCGCTCGGAATTTCACCTCAACAAGCCTTTGGTGTTACGTGTGTTTTTTCTGACTCCTTCGTCGCCGGCTGAAAGGACTTTGCGCTCGCTGGATGTGGCTAGAGCGCTGAAGTGTTATGTGGCCCTCACACACAAAGAGTTTCTGGAAAACTTCTCAGATTTTTGTGAACTTTGGTCCTGTGAACCATGTGAAGGCCCTGGCCAAGGCTTCCATTTCCAGGTGGCTCTCCGGTTGTATCACTCACTGTCACCGGTTGGCAAACCGTCCGCTGCCTGGCTGTTCAAGAGCCCATTCCTCCAGAGTGATCGCTGCTACAACGGCGTTCCCGTTTGATGTTTTCCTGCTGGACATATGCAGGGCTGCTACATGGAAGTCGACGCACACCTTCACAAACTTCTATTGCATCGTCAGGGATTCCAGGGAGGAGTCCAAAGTCGGCCAAGCAATGCTGCACAACCTGTTCGCTTGTAGGTGACCCTGATGAGGAGTAAGATGCTTATGTTGAGCCTTGCCACCTCCCTTGGTTGTGCATGTGTGTACTGCTATGTATTATTTATTCATGAGCATGTGAATCCATGCCAAACCCCATGCTGGAGAAGGAACAAGATACTTATCTATAACGTGTTCTTCAGCATAGGTCTGGTATGGCATCACATGCAAACCCTCCTGCCTACCCCTCTGCAGCTCTTCTCTTGGTCCTACTGCCACTTTGTGGTACCAAATCTGAAGATGACTACTAGAGGATGGGCTTAGGTAGAGGGCAGTCATTGGCTGGGGGCAGTATGACACAGAGCTCAGTGATAGGTTGTTAGGAGAAAGACAGTTCAGAAATGAAACTTATTTTTCTTTTAACGAGGACCAGCCTCACAACAGGGAATATTCATGAGCATGTGAATTCATGCCAGACCCATACTGGAGAACAACAGTTACAGGTAAGTAACATGTTCCTTAAGGACCATTGTTTGGTTTCCAATTCATTAATTCTATGCTATGCGCTTTGGAGGAAAGTGCTTTAGAAGCTTGATAAAATACAAATAAAAGACCCACAACATGTAAGGCCAGTGTGCAAACAATTACACAGTTCAAGTTTCCTGCCTTGATCTGTGATAACATTGGTGTGACCAACCAAGGGGGGGGTGTGCCCCCCCCACCCATATATACTGGATGATTACTCTGGAGGCAATATGGGACATCAGGCTCTCCCCAACGCCAAACACAATGCTTTCAATAAAGCTGGAGATAGGTGGAGACATTCCATATACAGCTATAAATGGGCGGGTGAGGGGGGAATCCATCACTCCTATTCGTCCCCTCCCCGTCACGCCCCATCCTATCCCCATCTATCTATACCCTACACCCTTCTCACTCCGCCCTACCTTCATACACACTCCCCTCCATCCACTTTCCCCTCGCCGTCCATCCATCCACTCTCCAATCCATCCATCCATCCATCCATTTCCATGAATTAAAGCGCTTCAAATCCAAGGTAAGATGCATACGCCTCGAACCTATGTGCAATAATTCCCATTGCCTTTCACATATCTCTTCCTTGTGAACACAATCAACACAAGTGGTTTTTAAACCCTTTTCATTTGCATTTGACGATGTTAAAGGAAGTGGGAAGCGCGAACTAAAAGCCAGAAAATATCTTAATTTGTTTCTATTTATAAGTGTAAAAGACTGTATATTGCAAGTGCACGTACTTGTAGGTTTGGTGATTTTTATGGAAGATATTATTAGCATCTTTTTTTTTAACCATACATCCAAGGATAATGAGCATTGGTGCCTAGATACTCTAAAGGTAGACCCACAACAGTATTGCTGTTCAATAGTAAGGCTGTCGGGTGCTAGGTGTAGTGATTTCACTTGCACTAAGTGCAGAAAATCCAACTCTCTCTAGAGCCTTTTGTCTGGTACAGCATTATTCTCTGCCACAATACCTGCCACAGGCCCAGGTGAGCATGTTGTGTACGTTTGGGATGGGGGTAGACTGGCATGCAGGGAGGATTACATTCATGACCCCGAGATCTGTTCTGTTGGCACGTGTGTGGAAGCTGCTGCTGCCAACTGTTCCAGTGCGCATCAGACTCCACAGCGGCTCTGCAGAGCAAGAAAAGCAACGAGAGTCTGTGCCCCTTGGCTTTTTTATCTGCTGATTACGTAGCTGTAAGAGCATACCGAGCTCCAGTAGGTGTCGAATTTGGCGAACCCAAAACTCTAGGATTTGAGGGTGGGAGGCAGGGCGCTGTTAACGCAGATCAGTCGGAAACGTGACCGATGGATTCTGCTGCTTGGGACTAACTGAAAGTCTCAGCAGCCAGACTGATATCTCCAGGGACATCTGCCCCTTTCAAGATAAACTTTTGCAGCTCACACACTATCTAATCAGGAAAAAAAAGCTAGGTGTCAGTCTCTGAGCATTAAAAAATGACTGGTCAGGGACATGACGGTGAAAGGGATGAACCCATATTGAAATCTGATCATGTTATCAGTTTATAATTACTCACTTTTTTCCTTGCTTTAATGTAAATTGTTTATTGGTGTTTTCTTTGTCCGAGTTGGAATAATGGAAAGACAAAATAATACAAAGCCTCTATATCTAGTCTTTAGTGACTCTTCGGATATCTGAGAGGAAAAAAACACTATTCAGTCATGCAACACTATGGTTTTTTGACGCATGCTTCCACAAATGTTATAACTACGTTAAAAAATCTGAAATGTTTATTATTATTTTTTTTACCAATTTCCATCATTGAATGTCTGTGGCTTTATTTTTCTTGTTAGACTGAGAGCAACCATGACACCGCGCTGACACTTGCATGTGCTGGTGGCCATGAAGAGCTAGTTCAGACTCTTTTGGAACGGGGAGCAAACATCGAGCACCGAGACAAAAAAGGTTAGAGGGTGCTGAACTACTGAGCTTTTCTTTGCTCATCTTTCTTTATTTATATGTAATCATTGAATTGAATGCAGCATTTAGATAGGTTTTATTTTAATAGTGATTTGATGGCTAACCTCAAGCGTTTGACTTGATTGAAGAAACGTGATCTGATAGAAAAAAACGGCATATTTGCGTAGATTTCATTTAATTTTCTGTAAGATTACAACCCTAAATCATTCATCTACTGTAGTCATAATGTGCACAATTATGTAGCTCAATTTACTTTTAGTGCGTATTGCACCAAAAGGTTTGTAGTAGAAACCAGTATGTTTTGTATGTGTAATGTGCAAAAAGAAAGGTTTCTGTATCATTTAAGTGCGAGGCACTATTAAAAGATTTTTTGTGTGATTGTTAGGCACGTTTTCAGAAAGTGACTTTTTTTTCCCTTGGTCCGATTGCTAGTATTACTACTGTGCTTTTATTCTATCGTCACTGGGCAGCAAGCGCAACTGCCTTGATTTTTATAGCATTTGCCACCTGAAAATCAAGATTTTATTAAGAACCTGTATTAGTGTTATTGTAATAATTCTGTAATGCTTATCCAACAGCAGCTCTCGGAATTATTAGACTGCTCAGATGGAGCAAAAACTACAAATCCAAGCAAAGTCGCTCATACTCTGATAAACGGACCAAAAGTACTCACAACGTCACAAAAAATGCACAATGCATGAGTCCTTGTGGTGACCAGATACAGGAAATATGTAAGAGAAAGCTGGCAAACCCTCGGCAGTACCAACCCCAAACAGTGGGACAAAAGATTGTAGCAGTATTACTGGGGCTTGTGGCTCTGTTTAGATTCACACGTTTTGCATAATGTGCTATCCAGCTGTTTTCCTCGACTATTACAAGTTTTCTTCAAAATGTAAAGTATGTATCGACGGGGGACTCCTGCCATGCTCTCCTTATGACATGTACAGGTTCCCACAATGCTCCTTGGTGCTTCGTTCCTCGGATTGTTTTTTTTTCCATCACTGGTATGGTTGCAGGAGTCAGAGCGGAAAGCAAAATGTATCTCGCCAGGTGGGTGACCGAATACACTGCTGGAGCTGCCGAGTAGACATTTATCAGTGACACCACATCGAAAGGAGACTGCCTTGTTCACATCCTTGGAGAGAGTCTGGTTTCATCTCCAAATGGTTTTCATAGTGTTAGGAAAGTTTTCTCTTGGAGCAGCTTTTCCTCCATATTCTATGGACAACCAAACTTTTTTGCTTTTGTTTTTGCACTTTGTCCTGATTTTTTGCATCCACTGGCCTTTTGCTCGCTTGTTATGGGGAAACGGACTAGTCCTTCAGACTGTCATTACTGGGAAACTGTTTCTCTTAGTCTTTTGACTTGCAATAATTTTGGGTAATTTTTACAATTGCAGAATGCAGTGCAATAGGGATACTTTTGTAGCGCCCTAGAATACACTCAGAGGATGTGTTACTTTGTGATGTGCCTAAAGACAAACTGGTGGCAGCAGTTACTTTTTCACTATTTTTACAGTATTTTATCTTCGGTCTCTCGTGTTTACTAGTGTCCCAACATGGCCATGTCCTGAAGTTTTTCGTTTGTTCTTTGGCCATCTTGTCTTTTTGCCTTTTTCCTGCATTCTTTCATGGACATGCATTTGGCCAGGAAAGCTGTGCTTTTCGCAGGATAGTGCAGGGACTTTGTATTGGAAGTGGGTTCGGACTGGCCATTCCCAGTACGCAAATGGTTTCTGTTGTATTGTGGTCGTAATTTATATAGCACCTTTCACCATTATTATTGTCTCAACACGCTTGTGGTGAGAATCCCCTCAGGGACCGCAGTACAGTATATGGGAAATTCTCATCGAATTTTAGAATGCTTGTGCATTTTGGCCAAGATAAGGAATTAGGTGGGCTGGCTGGGCTCCCGTAAGCAATCCCACAGATCAGGCATATGGTCTGGTGCTGAGGGAGGCCAGGAGAGAGCGTGTGTGCAAGAAGCTTGTGTTAGGACAGTTTTTCAAAAGTCTTAACAAGACTTCATAGAACTGTACCTGAGGCAATACATAATCTCCAACTCTTAGTATAAGACTGTACCACCTGAGATGTGGCTAGCATGGACAGAGCAGCCAGGCTAATTTTAGGAGGGAGAGAGGGCTGTAGATGGGTACAAAGACATTTTAGCATGCATACCGTCCAAAGAAACACTTTTTCACAATACATAAGTGTATTTTATATACATGTAGGCAAAGATAAATCTATGGAAAGGTAAGTACTATTACATAAGTAATAAACACAATTATAAAATCCAACACAATATTATGATATGCAAACCAAAGTATAACCTTATTAAAAAAAAGCAATATGCAGTTCAAAGCGAGTCAAACCTAATGTAGCACATTTAAAATGGCATTAAGCTATTCTTAAGGAGTTAAACCAAATTAGTTAGACTTTTAGAATACAGTAAGTAATTCAAGGGCAGCAGACCGTATTGGTAATAACCTACAGAGTTATACAGTTTCAAGAATCACCTAGTTAGAGCAACACTGTTACTATATGCTTTGCAACATATGTAACTTTCTTCTGTTGGGAACGGATTCAATTACACCTGATTACTTTTTATAACTGTTCATGCTAGTCAAATAACTCCTATACTTTTCAGAGGGGCAGTCAGCTTGTCATGGAATAGTAAGAACCCAGTAAACTGTTTGAGAATGCATTAAGCCATTCAAGGTAAGCATAACCCAATGTTGCAGTTAAGAAGAGCAGCAGCTCTTCAAGGTAATTAACCCTATTGGTATATACACTTTAACTCTATTTCTAATACAGGAATAGACAGTTTACCAAAGATAATTTTCAGAAGTGTGGAATACAATTCTAAGTTAAATAAGAACTCTAGCAGACCTTTAAGAAAGGCAATCTGCAGTTCCAGGTAAGTAAGGACCCATACACTTTTCAGAGGGGCAGTATGCAACTATAGGATAAGTAAGAGCTCTAAGACTATTTTAGATGTTCACTAAGCAGATCAATTTAAGCAAAACCCAATGGTAAGCTTTTAGAAGAGCACCAGCTATTTAAAACGTGTACATCCTATTTGTAAGCTTTTACACTCATTCAGTTTCAGAATAATACCAACAATACCAACTCAATTACATTTTAGAAGAGTGAAACACTATTTCAATGCTATTAACATAATGTATATACTTTTTAGAGGGACTTTAAGCAACTCAAAGGTGAGTAATAACTTGAGGACACTATCAAAGTTGCACACAAACACATTTAAAAGTAAGTACTTCTCAACACTTGTTATGGTTTCAAGTCAGAAGCCATTATCTTTTAAAGTCCTTCCCTATTTTAGGGCGTGTGTGATTTCTGAGGCAGAATCGGGACCTTTGTGGTCTAGGAGCCAGCAGTAGGCAGCCCAGGATAGGGTACAGATGCAGGAAAGTCAGAGTTCCAAAGGATATTTCGTTGAACAAGTAAGAATTGGCTTCAGAGTTAGTAGAAAGTGTTCAGACTTTGAAGAAGGCTCCCTAGGTGCGCTTCACTGTTAGGCCTGGGCGAACGGTATGGGTGAACTCCCAAACACACAAATCACCCGCTCAGTCAAACAGGATCGACACAAGACTTAAGGTAAGTATCACCAAGACACTGGAATGGAGCTTGGAGCAGCTGTCGACAGAAAAGGCTCCCAACAAAGGATTCTTCAAGGTGGCTTGTGGTTCTGTGGATTTGGCTCCCTTTGCTGGGTACCTAATGAAGAATGAATATTGCCATTTGGATTCTCTTCACTCTCTCTGTTCACCACTCTGGTGAGGGGACTTCAGGCATTTCAAATAGTTTCTCTGGAGGTCCAGCAGGAGTCCACCAGTTTCTGCATGATTTGGACTTCGGAAAGACCATGCACTGGCTCACGGTCCCCTGGTATTGGCGGTTTGCAGCCCAGCAAGGTTGCAACACGTCAAGGGATGGCTCTAATGCAGGTCTTCTCAATACTCGTGAGTCTCCCCAGCCTCTGTGTAGAGGTCATCTTCGGGACCTCCAGGTCGCTTCGCAGGAATGGTCAGAACAGGCTCCAGTTACACGGCAGGCTCTCCAGTCGCTGGAATCAGTTTTACTCTTTTCTTCATCTTAGTCTTCTGATTTTGTTCCAGTGGTCGACTCCTCTTCAGCTTGCAGAATCTGACTTTTGTCCAGGAACCCAAGCACAACTTCTGCAAACTCTCCCTGCAGTTTACTGAAAGGGGAAGGTGGCTGTCCAGTCAGGACAGCCAGCTCCCCGGTAGGAACTGGTTCCTTTCAGGCAGACTGGAAGACAAAGGGCTGCAGAGTTTGACTCCTCCCTCACTGCCTGCCCTCATTCACGGATCCTCCGGAGCCTCAGTGAGAAACACAAAGGGTTCCTGCCAAAGACAAAACTTAAACCAGGACCACCCCTACCTAAGACGGCAGAGGAAGACCCAAGAAGCAACAAGCACACTACGAATGGCGAAAAAAGAAGGAAGCCACCATTTTAGCAGAATGGTGACCCTCCTGTGCATTACTACGGCTGATTTGACAGCCTAAGACTAATATTGACAAAGGTCATTAAAGTAGCTTCACTGCCACCAGCGGTAAGAGTTGGCTTGCTACAGTAACACAAATGTTACTAGGTCAGTGAGATAGGGGATGCCATGCATCTCCCCAGCACTCCACATAAGGTGGGGTGTACTGGTCTCACATATAAAATGCGAAGGTAATGGAAATCCCACTTTATCCTTGAACAGTTGTTCACACAAGGTAAATTAAGATTTTTTTTTAAAAAAAATTATTTGCTTGTTACTTTTCAAGGAAATTTTGATTTTACAAGGTAAATTGTGCCTTTTCACATTTTTCTTTTTTCTGTTTGCAGTTTCGGGACGATTTACAGAACAGTAAATAGGTGTCTTCAAAAGAAAGGGTGAGGGGGAAAAAGATTCCCACTCGCCCAGGAACAAGGAAAAATAATCGCCAAGTGCAGCAAAAAGTTCTGGGGTTGACCCAGGTCAGGAGGATTTATCATATAATTGAAAATCTTACCTAACACTAACCTTGTGAATAATGATGGAAACAAACTCAACATCTTGACAAAGGTAATTTTTGATGGAAAAATTCAGGGCACATCAAGAATGACGGAAAAAGATTGCCATATGTACGACCGCTTTAAAGAAGACCGGATTGAATCAAACAGTTGTAGCCTGTGGGCACCAATAAAGAAAGTGAACCTTCTGCTGTGTAAAAGGGCACACAAAGTTAAGACAAAAGTATCAGACACCATAGTGCAGTTGAAGGTAGATCTTTCCTTGTTCACATGTTTGCTGATTGCTTCACAAAGTCGACTGACCTTGATCCCACAGGAATTCTTGAGTAATTAAGAATTCTCTGCCGTACCTCTTTCAATGTTCAACTTAGATGGTACAATGATTTTAGCTGCAAACAAAAGCAAACTGATGAAGATACTGGAAGAGGAACAACATACAGAGGTTTCAAACAACATGCCAGAGGTCTCTCTTATTGTTACTGAGGTCCGATTTAGCTGTACCAGAGCAAACCTATTATTAGGCAGAATTGCATGCAGTACCCTCTGGGACCACCACACACAATTAGGACTACAGGTGTAAGCAAGACCAACCTTTGGTATAAGTCTGTACCACACAATTTGTTGGTAGCGAGCTGAGCAGCCAGGCTTATCTCAAGAGTAAATGTGAGCAGTACAAGTAGTTACACAGAGGACTTTCAATCACAAATGGTTCAAATAGACACTTATACTCAAGGTTTCTTGGTAAAACACTTATTAATTTATTTACACAATCATTTATAAAACATTTCACTAGAGGAAAACTTAATATTATAGACCAGTACACTTCAATACAATAGTTTTTGAGCTCCCCTGAAAAAGGAGCCAAATGGTAGTTGTTACTTAGCAGTGAGCAAAAAGGACAAAATTAAGTAGAATAGATTATATATACTTTCTAGGCACTGCAAATAGTTGCAGTTCACCAGAATAGTTCAAGTCAATAGGCCAGGCCTAAGTCAGTGGGCTAGTGTTCTGGATAGGAAAGAGCAGTTCTGGTATCAAACGGTAAAGTCTTTGCAAAAGTTCTCAGAAGTAGTTTAGGCAAAAAAGAATCATTTGTGGGGTCACAAGCTGATTAGGCCAGCAAGTTGGGAAAGTTTCACAAACTTTGCGAGAGTGGAGTTCACTCAATCAGGTTGGCACAGTACCTTTGTATGAAGAAAACAAATGTTGCTGAAGTCGTGGTTCCTGGTGACAAGAGGGAGGATGTCGGGGGACTCCTGCACTGCATGAGATCGTTGAAGAAAGCAAACAAAATTGAGTCACTTCCGTTCCAGTAGCTGTAGATTCAAGAACACAAACTGGTGTCCCTCTCCCTGGTTAAACCTAACCAGCCTTGAGAATGGTATCCAGGTGTCTTATGAGTTGATTGGTCCCACTAACTCGAAGGAAGAAACAGTCTTTGAAGGAGCTTCTCTGTTGAATTGAGTTTGGCAATTCGGACCTGCAGCAGGGCTTCACCGGGAAACCAATGGTCCAGTGATTGCAGCAGCCGTGTTCTTCCGGCTAGTCTTCGGTTCTTTCATTGCAGTGGTTGACTCTTCCTTCCAGTCCACGAGACTCGCCTTTTAAACAGTTTTCTCCCTTTTATTCCAGCCTAGCTGTCACTCACCCAGCAGGGTGGCTGTCCTTGCCGGACAGTCAGCCATCCAATCACGCTAGAGTGCATTTGGGTCTCCTAGAAGACTAAGCATAGGGAGTTTCGGGCACCTCCCTCACTTCCTACCCACCCCAGACACTCAGACGCCAAGGCCGGACTTCAGTCTTGAAGCCCGCCAAAGGCACACAAACAAAGCGACCAAACCTGGTTTGGTGCGCAGAGACAAACACTAGAAGGACCTTTCCAAAAAGAAATGGCGAAAAAAGACTGCGACCCGTTTAAACAAAGGGGCTTTAAGGTGCCATCTTGGAAAAACATGGCTCCCGTGATTTCTAGCTGCCGGTGTTCGCGGTCGGGAAAAATCATGGTTGTTCGTTGTAAAACCACTGCCACCCACCTTTTCAATAGGAAAGGGTAGCATTTGACTGTTATATGAGTATTTAGACACAGGGGATACTATGTAACCCCTCCAGCACTTCATTGTAAAATGGTGTGTGCTGGGTCTATGAATAAGACTAGTAAAGTCAGTTTCAGTTTACATTCTCTGGGAAACAGTAGTTTATCCCAGAGAAGGTATTTAAACCTTTGGGAAGTCTAAAAGACGGTGGTCGGTCATAATTTCAAAAACAAAAGGTCGAATAACAATGTCGAAACAATAATGTCGAAAAATAAAAAATCACATTTTTTTAAAATTTATATATATTTTTTGGGGTTTCGTGAGTAAAAAAAAGATAAAAACAAAAAAAAGGGGGGGTGGTGTTGGTGGGGGAACCCCCCCATTTTGAATAAAAAATGTAGTTAAAAAGAAATGCGATTTTTTTATTTTTATTTTTCGACATTATTTTTTCGCAAAAATGACTTTCGACATTTTTGCTTTCGAGATTATCACTATAAACCCTAAAAGACATCCCTGTGTCACTGCACTGAGGGTGCTGTGTAACACACATGAGAAGATGATGCCTATGGAGTTATCTAAAACTCCATAATCGGAGAACACAAATGTAAAACGCACATCAAAATACATGAGTGGGGGAAAAATGCTCACACTCTTTCCAGGTAAAAAAAATTAAGTCCTCAAAATCCAGCAAAGTTGCTGGCGGTCTCTAAGGTGAAGGGAATTATCAAATGTCTGAGAATTCTCCAGAACACCTATTCAGCAGAATTCCTTGACGGAATGGCAGAATTACAAGCACCGCTGAAACCTTTGTATACGAAGACATGCCATGACCGTGCAGTTGATTTCAATAAGGAAATAGAACCTTATCTGCTCAAGTATGATGAAACTCATTTAGTTTTTGTTACATATCTAGAAAATTAACTAAAGAACTCCATGCAAAGGAAAAGAGCAGGTAAAGCAATACCTGTTGAGTACAAAATCACGGATTCTACAAATATTTCAAAATGTTAATGAAAACCCTCCTATTGCATTCTGAAGCTTCTAAAGCTAAAGATGAGCTAACAGATTACCTTCAAATAAAGCAATTCTGCATGCAAACAGGATAAAAGGAAGCCTGGTAAACAGATGGAGAAATGATGCCAAGTCATCAAATGGAAATGATGTTGGAGATATTGAAAGTACACATGAGGGTTCCATGTAATAATGTGGCCACAAAAATATCGCCATACAAAAATATCGCCGGAAAATGGTCGTTTTTTGTGGCGACATTATTGCATGGAACATGCGGGGACACCCCTGCAACCTCCAAATGTTTATTTTTTTAATATTTTTTTGTTTGTTTTGCCTCTGTCGCCATATATATGGTCACCCAAATAATATTGCCACAACATTTTCCCGGCGATATTATTTACGGCGACCATATATGTGGCGATATTATTACCCGATACCCACATGAGGAGGCAGACACAAACCTAATTCTTCACTCCCTTTATGTAGCACTTCGTCAGGCTACTACCCTCCCTTGGCTACTACCCTCCCTTTTTTCACCATATAACAATGTTTTTGTCCTTTCACTGTGGTAGTCATTATTTTCCCCATCTCACATCATGATTGTCACAGGAGTTTTAACTAATGGACGATTTATAGATCTCAGACATGTGTGCTCCTGCTTAGGCCCTACACAAGTAAAGGCATTACTAGCCCTTCATGCTGTTTCGGGATGTGATGTTACGAGTTGCTTTACGAAGAAAGGAAAACTATCTTTCTGGAAAGATTTCAAGACTTCAAAAAAATAAATCTTTGAAGCTTTGTGAAGACTTGGATGTCTGGAAGAATTTAAGAAGGAAGATGAACGATTGATAGAGATTTATTTGTCAAGTCCACTCACTGGGGAGCAAAGATTTCACACATTTGTCAACTGCGTTACTGGATGTTGACAAAAATAGAGAGGCAAAGTGAAAAACTACTGTTAAGAAGATCCTCTATAGTGCCATATATATATTAAGGACTCATTACCAGGTAATGGAGTGGTGATGCAGACACCAAATCCCCCAAAGCCATCACAATTCGGGTGGGAGAATGCTGATAATAAATATTCTCCTACTTTGTGCACGCTTCCATGTGCACCACAATCAATCATACAGCTGGTACAGTGTGCAAGCGTCAAAGGACGTTGTCATGGGCATTGCAGATGTGCAGCTCAGCCACTAATGTGCACAGAACTGTAGAAGTGTGGTGGTAACAAATAACTCTGATAATGTTTTTGTAGATTATTCAAATGAACTTTGGGACTCAGAAGATGACGTGTAAAACCCTAATTTCTAATAGATTGTGTCCTCCCATGGATTCCGCATCTTTGATATATCCAATATCCTTCTTGTAGTCAATCGAGCCTCAAGCTTCATTGATCCCTCATCCGACTAACGGGGACCCATTTTTGGGAGCTTTCTACGCCCTTCAAGGGTGATTTTTCATCAAGTTACCTTCTTGGAGGTATTCCGGAAGATTTTTGGAGGCCTAGGACATGGCTGAAAATAGAGGAGACTCGACGCCTCTGTTCAGGCTTTGCCCTAGATGCGACCTACGGAACATTTTCCTGGACGATGGGCACTCCCTGTGCCTCTACTGTCTACACACCGACCAGACACACGTGGAGGAGACCTGTGCGCTCTGCAAGGACATGGTTCCCCGCACCATGAAAGACCATCGCGAATGGCTTACCAAGTGGCTCCAGTCGAGTGAGACCCGGTCACCAAGCCGCAAGATCAAATCCGAGCGGTCTTCTAAGACCTTTGACGGTGCCCCGGCGACAGGGGCACAACAGAAGGCAAAGCACTGTGAGTCTGCGGGCACTGGGAGCGCCGTCGGTGCAGGCTCCTCGGCGGCCAGGACAGGCGCAGCATCCATGGCACCTTCGACCACAAGCAAACGGTCCGGCTCTACTAAGAAAAGGAAGTCTGAGCACCCGGGTAAACGTCTGGAGAAGTCCCAGTCGGCTCTGACGGAGAAGGCCAAAGGGGAGCATGACACTGACCCCCCCCTCCCCCAAAGGTGAAGGCCTCAAGCACGAACAAGGTAGTTAAGACCCAGATTCACCCAGCGAAAACCGTGGTGGCGTCCCTGGCGAAGGCCGTTGATACGGGTTCACAGGACACAGGCCCCAAAGCGAGAGTTTCCGTGCCGGCTAGGAGGGAATCATCTTTCCAGCCTGTAGAGAAGACACTGGTGAAGACGAGAGACCGTCTTCAATGATTGAGAAGAAGGGGGTGGGGGGTCATGGTAGTCCTACAGGGCACGGACATCTCCGAGAAGGAGCTTGCTGTTCTCAAGACTGTCTTGGACCAGAGATCCGTCGAGGCCAGGTCCTACAGGAGGGACCCCGACGAGGCAGATGTGGAGAGTGACGCAGACACCGATGAGGAGGAGCAGGGCGTTCTGGAGCCGGAGGACACTATACCCCTACCGCCGTCTCTTCCACTGCAACCGCCGCAGCAGCCACTGCTGCATCCGGCGGACATCTCAGTGGACATCCTTCAGGCGTTTCACACTCTGCTCAGAGATTCGGACAACGATGCCCCTGTCGCCGGCGAGAGACCCCACGATACCTGGGCCATCGGGGGAATCCCCCCACACAAGAGGAGAGTTCATCCTCCACTTCCCTACCATCCATCGCCTCCCTCCCCTCCACCGAGGGACGAGACAGAACTGTATACGGCGAAAACAGGCACAGGTACAGACAACGGCGGCGGAGTGGATCTTCCGTCCCCGCCACACAGAGCCTATACTCCCAAAGAGATTGGCTCATTTCACGCCATGATATCGCGGATCTCAGAGTTGTTCCAGCTCACTCCAGTGGAAAAGGAGGGCTTCCTGTACCAGCACTGGGAGGCTAAGAGGAAGACTGCGCTGTCTATCCTGCTGTTGGACGACATTGGGACGAGGGACTGTCCCTCATGAAGAACCGGTCCTTGGCCCCGGCTAAGAGGGACCGGCATGAGAAAAAGTACAGGGTGCCGGACTCTGCATCCAAGTGCTTGAGATCACAGCCTTCTCCGGATTCAGTGGTCTCAGCGGCGGCTAGGAAGAAGTCTGCGGGTTAGTCTGGGTCGACCCCCCCCCCCCCCCCCCCCCCCGGACAATGAGGGAAAGAAGCTTGACACTATGGGATGACATAATCTCGTCGGCGGTGAGGACTATCAAGGCTGCCAACACCCTCGCCATTGTGGCTCGTTACGACAGGGAGCTCCGTTTCAAGATCGCTCCCCTCTTGGACTTTATGCCTGACGACAAGAGAGTTGAAGCGCTGGAGACTCTGCAGGAAGGCGAGGTGGCGTTGGACCATGCCATCACGGTGGTGGGGTGCTTGTGTGCCTCTGGTGGAGCGCACAGACTTCCAGATCCCACTTCAACAGGAGACGGTCACGACGGATGCCTCCCTGGAAGGATGGGGCCCGCAATTCAGAGATCTCCACGCAAGAGGCCTGTGGCGACCGGAGTAGAAGTCGTATATCAACATTCTGGAGCTTCGGGCAGTGTTTTGGGCCCTCAAGTCTTACCTCCCGTCCCTCAAAGACAAGGTGGTACGGGTCTTCACGGACAACACCACCACAATGTTCTACATCCGGATGCAGGGGTGCACCAGATCCCGAGCACTCTGCAGAGAGGCACAGGACCTATGGCACTGGTCCGTGGCCCAGGGGATTTTCCTTGTCCCGTTTCATCTGGCACAAGTGAAGAACATCATCGCAGACTCATAAAGCAGGGAGCTGCGCTCGTGCCACAAGTGGGAGCTTCGGCAGGATCAAGTCGATCTTCTGTTCAGACGATGTGGCAATCACCACATCGATCTGTTTGTGACGGCGACGAACACCAAGTGCCAGAGGTTCGCCAGCAGGTTTCCCCAGCCGGAGAGCATGGGGGATGCGTTCTCGTTCCCCTGGGACGGTCTGTTTCTCTATCCGTTCCCTCCGTTGCCGTTGCTTCAGCTGCGACTCATCAGTCAACTCGGACGGTCCCGGTGCAGGATGATCCTCGTCGCACCGGCATGGCTGAGATAAATATGGTACCCGGACCTTCTGGACTTGTCACCGTCCCCTCCAGTCAGGCTTCTGGCAGACGCAGATCTGCTTGCTAGGGAAGGAGGCACGATCCTGCACCACGACCAAGGGTCGCTGAACTTGCAGGCCTGGCTCCTGCAGCACTAGAGTTTGGAGGATACGAGATCCCAGCGGACTGCAAGGAGGTACTTGCCAAGTCCAGGGCTTCGTCCACACTGAAGTGCTACGGACATAAATGGAAGAGGTTCACCATCTGGTGCCGTGCACAGAAGATAAACCCTCTACAGATTACGGCCCCTCATGTGCTGCCATGCTTGCTGTCATTGGCCAAAGCGGGGCTGGCGCACGCTTCCATCAAGATTCATCTGGCGGCTATCTCCTGCTACAACAGAACTCGGGGGCGGTTGTCGCTGTGGTCGCACCGCCTGGTCAAGGAGTTCATGAAAGGACTTTTTCACTCGTTCCCGCCGGTGAAGGCTCCGGCCCCGGCATGGGAGATCAATGTGGTGCTGACTAGGCTCATGGGTCCTCAGTTCGAGCCTATGCATTCGGTGCCACTGACATTCCTGTCGTGGAAGGCAGCGTTTCTTGTTGGCATCACCCCCACACGAGTGGGAGATATCCAGGTCCTCTCCTGTAATCCTCTGTACTAACGAGGGTAGTGCTGCAGATGCACTCCTCCATGCCCAAGGTGCCGTCGGACTTCATCTCAACGAGCCCTTGGTGTTACCCCTGTTCTTCCCCGTGTTCTTCCCGACACCTTCGTCGCCGGCTGAGAGGACTTTGCACTCGCTGGATGTGGCTAGAGCGCTGAAGTTCTACGTGGACCGCACAAATAGTTTTTGGAAGACATCACATCCGTTTGTGAACTTTGGCCCTGTGAACCAAGGGAAGGCACTCTCCAAGGCTTCCATTTCCAGGTGGCTCTCCGGCTGCATCACCCATTGTCGCCAGTTGGCAAACCGACCATTGCCTGGCCATCCGAGAGCCCATTCGACCAGACTGATCGCTGCGACTACGGCGTTCCTGTCTGGTGTGCCCCTGCTGGACATCTGTAGGGCTGCTACGTGGAGGTCGACGCACACCTTCACGAGATTCTACTGCGTCGACCGGGATTCCAGGGAGGAGTCCACAGTCGGCCAAGGTAAGAGATGCTTAATGTTGAGCCTGCCACCTCCCGTGGTTGTGCATGTGTGTACTGCTGTGTATTCTCTATTCTTGGGCATGTGAATCCATGCCTGACCCCATGCTGGAGAAGGAACAAGTTACTTACCTGTAACTGTTGTTCTCCAGCATGGGTCTGGCATGCATTCACATGCGAACCCTCCCGCCTACCCCTCTGCGGCTCTTCTTTTGGTCCGACTGCCACTTTATGTGCTACCAAATCTGAAGATGGCTGCCAGAGGAGGGGCTTGTGTAGAGGGCAGTAATTGGCTGGGGGCAGTATGACCCAGAGACCAGTGATTGGTTGTTAGGAGAAAGACAGTTCAGAAATGAAACAAACAGATTTTTTCTTTACCGAGGATTCCCAGCCTGACATCTGGGAATATTCATGAGCATGTGAATCCATGCCAGACCCATGCTGGAGAACAACAGTTACAGGTAAGCAACTTGTTCCTTTCACAGTGACAGTTATACAAATAAACACTTACAGGTTTCTTGATTTAACAATTATTAATGTATCCATCAGTTAGGAGTGTTCTTCAGAAGGGAGCAAAACATGTAGCACTTATAATACACTTCAAAACACACTCTTAGTTTCTCTAAATCTTATGGTGCCCATTGGGGATGGCACACAGATACGTCCTACACCCTCAGGTGACTTAAATAGCTAGGACACGGTGGACATTGATTTATCACTGGTACATTTAGAGCAATACAGAGTTTAGTGTAAAGGTTAGATTGGGCAATAAAACAAAGGTTAACAAATAATCCATAAACAGGTAAGTACTTCTTAAATAGTAAGAAGAGTCTCTCAGGGAGCCGGGACAGCCAATGTTAGTCGAGCAAAGTCTAAGGGAGCTAAAGATCATCTTTGCAGGTAAGTAAAAGTCTTGCACAATGTTTTTAGAAATGTTTGTAGAAATAAGATTCACTTGAAGGGCCACAAGCTGGGAGGCTTGTGAGGGGCAAAGCTGTAAGCAACTCTGCAACCAAGACAGGTCTCAACTGAGAGCAAATAAGGCCACACAACAAGAGGTAGGTCCTCTTAACTTTACAGTACCTTTGGTCAGAATAAATGGTTCCAGCTGGCTTCTGTTACTGTACAGCTCTGCGGATCCTGTTCCTGGGCCTCCGTCGTGGGGACAAGAGGGAGGATGTCTGGGGACTCCTGCCCTGCAATGGGAAGGCCCAGCAGCAGCAATGGGCAAACTTCAATTCAGTGGCACTTCACGGTTTCAGCTCCTCGCTCCTGACAGCAAATATTAACACTGGTTCTCAGATACCACTTCAGACATTCCCCGCATCTGGGGTCCAGCACTCCGTTGAGGCGGCTCAGACTTGTCAGTCCTGCTTCAGGGAAGTCCAGAGGATCTTCCTGGCACTCAGGTCTGACTTAAAAGCGATCCACTCGGTTTGGTGTTCTTCTCTCTGGCACTTTGGTTGCAGCTGCAGTGAAAGTACAGCCAGCTCTGAGAGGATGTCCAAACAAGTTCACTTTGGGGTTGATTGGTCACACCAACCCAAAGGGAGAAGTCGCCCTTCAAGGGCTTCTCTAGTCGAAACGAATTCGGAGCTTCAGCACAACAGCAAGACTTCACCGGGCAAATAAACGGTCCAGGAGTTGCAGAAGGCGTTTCCTCCATCTTCTTCGTATTTCTTCATCCAGTGGTCGACTCTGCCTTACAAGCAAAAAAAGCCTTGCCTTTTATGCAGGTTTCTTCCATTCATTCCAGCGTAGCTGTCAATCACACAGCAGGATGGCTGTCCTTCAAGGACAGCCAGCCAGCCAATCACCTTTGGGTCCATTCCTGTTAGGCAGAATCCTGTGCAGTTCCCTTAGGGAGCACTGCAGAAGATTAGGACTACAGTTGAGAGCAATAAATCCCCTTTAGTATCAGTCTGTACCACAAAGATTTAGTTGGTAGCTGAGCAGTCAGACTTATCGCAAGAGGGAGATGACCAGTATTCAGGGTTTACATAATAGGCCTTCAGTACTATGGAACAAGGAAACAATGACCAAAGCTTTGTAGTAAAAAGAATATATATATATGTATTTCATACACTTCTAGTTAAACACATCTATCACAGTTCTTAAAGCAAGTTAAATTCGGTCAAAGAAAGTATACACAACTCCCTAGTTAAATTGTAGACATGTTAGAGCAAGAGTGGAAACTGAGCAAAACAGCACAGTGAAAACCAAACACACATGGCACTCTAACAATTTCTCACAAGGGAGGAAAAGCACAAGTTATACAGAAATATCATCTTACACACCTTAGCAATACTTCCCCTAAGTTTGAACGAGTTTAAGCAAGACAGTACATCAGTATAGCAAATACTTAAATGAAAACTGTGCAAAATGGCATTTCACAAGGTTTAAAAGTGGGGAGGAAATGGCGGTTATAAGAAGTAGGTGCACCAACACAGTTCTAGTTGAGAAGCAATCTAGAGAAGGCAGTTCTAAAAAATGTAGCCTGAGTTAGTAGGCCTGTGCCAGAGTCAGTGGTACAGGGCAAGGGCCCAGGAGCAAAAGGTTCTTGTAGCTGCAGTCAAGTCTTTGGTTAACGATTTTGAAAAGGTGGATGCAGAAGGTGAAGACCATTTTAAGAGAGGGGGCGGCCAACCCAACAGGTAGGTAAAGGTTTTAAAACACCTTTAGCTCTACCATGCAGAAAAGGCGGCCTGGCGGAACAAAGTACCTTTAAAATGAAGAAGTGGCTCCTGCGGTGGCGGTTGTTCCTGGTAGTTCCTGCAGTTCGGGGGATCCAGCCGAGGAAGAGAGGCTCTCGTCGTGGAGGAAGGTTCGAGTTACCCGCACTACCCAGGGATGAAACCAGCCGCGGTGCTGCCCGACGAATAAAAGGTACGCTCCTTTAAATCGCAGTCCGGGTGGACGGGTGCCTGGCTATCCGGCCTCCGAGTACAGGGTACTGGCGATTCGACCAAGGAGGTCTGCGAAGACGATTGGCAAACTGGTTGGCCCCACCAGCTCAAGGGAAGAAGGGTCTTTCAGATGAAGATCTTCTCTTATCGTGTGGAGAAAAGTGTTGAGACGCTGCAGCAGGGCCGAGAGTCATTCAAAGTGGCCTCTCTAGCCAGTCTAGTCTGCTCCTGCCTCCTTTTGCCTGGAGGCCTGGGGGTGCTTGATGCAACTCCAAGAGCTTTTAAGTCGTTCCCCAACAGGACTCTCCCAGGCACCTCATTCTGTACACTGACTGGTATTCTTACAGTCATATTGTTGCACTGGATGAGAGCTGCTAGTATTGGAACCATCTGGACAGGGCCTCCAGCAAGCTTTGTGGGGCCTTTGGGTGCCTTAGCAACATCCTCAGGTTTGGAAAAGATTTCATCCTCCACTGTAATGCTGCCCCCAGTGTCTCTAATGGCAGGGGTCTCCTGACCATTTACAAGTACACTGTCCTTGTAATATTCTCTGGTGTTACCCGGAATAGTTATACACATCTACATTCTGCTGTACCCACATGCCCTGTTACACTTAAACACTGGCTGAGACTTCAGTGGGGTCTTCAGCCAATAGATGAAAGTTTCCACTTGCCATATGAACTTCTCCCTCAGGGCTGAAGGCTAAGGAGGCTGTTGTGGACCCCTGAAGGTTTACTCTTACATCTGGGATCCCCTGTCACATGGTCAGTTGACCCACAAGCATACATTTTGCCAAATGTTTTCTGGAATGGGGGCTTCTGCTGACCTCCCTCTGGTTTACCACCAGAGGTTTCGCTAGACTGACATGGTTTCCCAAATGGCTTACCCTTATGTTTGTGGCCCTCCTTTTGGGTAATTGGATTTATAATTATCTTTGTCATATTCCTTGTGCTGCTTCCCCTCATCCTTTTTGTGTGTGGCCCTGTTGGCAACCCACAAGTCAGCAGCCTTTGCTAGCTTCTTGGGATCAATCTCTTTTGAGTCAGCCAAGTGCTAGCTGTAAGTGATTTCAGTCCGGCACACACCCAAGTCAAGCCCGGCATGTAGTGCACAATTGGAACCCTTATTTATTTTTGTCTAGAAGTTCAATATTCTGAACGATATACCACTCATATCACACCCTTCTCCTGGAACCCCTCCCCCCCGGTCACACTGAACCAGGAATCAGGCTGGTTTGCAAAGGTAAATATTAATTTATGTATTTAAAATTTAATCACAATATATTTTAATAGGTAACAACAATCGCCAATGGGGTGACAACACACTGAATAATATCTTTAATACACTGGGAATCAAGGAATGAGCATAAAACGCGGCACAGAAAATACTTTTGTGTTGGTTTGGTATAGATGGCACTATGGTTGGAGGTCCCCCCTGGAACCCTCCCAATAGGCAATATAAAGAGATGGTAGGAGAGAGCAGGTATTCAGGAATTGCACAAATCAAACAGAATGTCAGTCCCACCTTCCCCCTTCAAACACAAGAGAAAAACGGAATTGACTTTTCAGCTGTTAGAATGGCTTCAAAATTGTCTTTAGAATTGACTGGGCAAAAACACCAAATGTGGTTAAAAAATACTTAAATTGTTATAAATTCTTATGGAAGCCGCATTGAACAGTTGCGCACAAGCAATGATTTAGTCAACAGAAAACAATAGAAATGTTAAAGGCCAAGTTGGAAACAAATTAAAGCTATTTCACATATGTAATATTTCTCAGAATTGTAATTCGCAGCAAACTTTTCCTTGCACGATAACGGGAGAATCGCACTGTTTTGCTTTGTTTGGGTTCTATGGATAGCTACGGATGTCAGGTACAAGTAGGAGTTGAAATTTTGTAAATTAGGCGCGAGAATGGACAAAAGAAATGCACTTTGAAAATAAAAGATGGGTTTGCTTAAAATATATTGACTATGAAAAAGAATTTCACACGTGAATTTCCAGAGTTACGTGGCCAGCGTAACCCTTCACGTGGGATACTCTAGTTTCTGTGTTACTTTTCTAACTCAAAATCACTAATGACTTATGCTTTTATTTAAAAAATTAGGAAAATCAGGACAGGAAAGGTTCTGACAATACTAGGATTCTGAATTAAAAGATAGGATGGGTTAAGATTGTGATAGGACTGTGCAGAGATATTAGGGTCACTTTTCTTACTATTAATACTTACAAAATAAGTTATTAAATTGGACCGTCAGTTCTGGTTAAGGATTGGATCTGGTCTAGGAAGAACAGCACCTCGGGCACGGGATTGGATCAGCTAAGCCGGTCACCGGTTTTGCACATGATCTGTCCTTCTTGTTTGTGGATATTTCAGCTGGATAGCGAGTTCCTCAGGCAAGCCTAGTGGTGGCAAGCCAGAGAATTTCAGGATACAGGTTCAGAAGGCCTTCTCAGCGCTTCACTGGGTGGAGAGAATAAATTGGAGAATTTGGGCCTTGCTGAAATCAATAGTTCTCTATTGCTGGCAAGAGATTTGGCATCTGGATCTGGAAGGATGTGAAAGCTGGATCAGAGTGCTTCTCTGGAATCAGGAAAGTAGCTGCATCAGTGAGTCCCTATGTGTTGTCAGCTGTCTCTATTTATGCTTTAAAATGACATCACAAAGTGGGTGTATGGGCCGGCTTAGCTAAGCCTGCCCCTGAGAGCCTGGATTGGATCAAAACTTCATCCCCGCCTTGCATTTGAGAGATTGGATCAAGGCTGGATGATGTCACATTTTATGGTTTGCTTTACAGTCCTCGGAGACCTCCCTTTAGCCACTGGTCTCAAAATCGGATTTACACTAAATACACATTTCTACATTGGTCACCTTAATACAATTCACACACAAAGATGCCATATTTTATGTAGCATATGTTGCTCAAAATCATGTAGCTGTGGGATCTTGTTTCAACTTTCTACAGAATATTGTCCTTTTTGCTATGAACACAATTTCCAAATGTTATGCAACTTTCCCCAAATGTGTGTGTTTACCATAGGGATGTAGGTGTAAATTTTCACAATTATAACATTAATACATTTCGCATAAAACAACATATATTGCCATTCATGTCCAGAACATGTTACACGGTTTTGCTGCCTCTTAAAACGTGCAGCCAAAAATTAGATTCACAACCCTGTCCTTGGCATATTTTTCACCCTTTTGGATGACAAGTTGAGTCTTTTAAGAATTGTTCTTTGTTCATGTTCAGCAACAGATGGTCTGCCCCTTTTTGTCTCCCTGCAGACCAGGGGCATCCCACTCCTTGTTTGTTCCTTCCAGGAGCCATTTACGACCACCTTCACACCTCCAGTTTCCTGGGCTGAAGCTCTGTCATTGTTCCTTCTCTTTCTATAGACAAAAGTCTGGGTTAACCCGCAATTAACATCTCCCAGTGAGTTTCTGCTGAGAGGAAGGCCCTCCTCCTGGGAGAAACCTGCTTTTCCAGTTCTTACAGCTCAGCTAGGCTACTTAACTTCTTAACCCCAGCAAAAAACAAATTTGTTGCATCAAACATAAATCCATTACTTTCTTAGCCTTAACATCTGTGGGATAAAAAGCAACTGAGATCTATATTCCTTTTAGCAAAAATCCTTTTTATGTTTGCTAATCCAGCAGACTTTTTAGTTTTAGATCACTTTAAAGTTTCACCAGTAACTCATCTGACAGCTGTCATTCAGGTAGCCCAGGGTACTGCACCCAGATTTTGACAGAGGCTGTGAGTTAGTTTGTCTGAATGTTTTGCTCTTCACATTAGGACTTTATATGTTTGCAGTGCTTCATTAGATTCCCTGAATTGTGGCGCCAAGCAAGATTTTGAATGTTGAGGTGTGTTGTGTTACTGTCATGATCTCTGCTTCCAAAAGGTCAGGGTTTTCCCAACTCCCTTGGAAGCAGATCCATAACCCAGGTTCCGAGTGCCAACCAGTCCCAATTGGGACCTTTTGGACCCAGTCCTGGCGCCAGTGGCACCAGGCTCATAAATATGCCCAGTCCCAGCGCTGGAAGCGCCGGGCTCATAATGCTTGGGTGGACTTACCTGCAGCAGACCATGCTGCTTACTTGCCTGCCAGTTGAGCCTCTGATCCTCTTCTGTTTGGAACTACTTTTCCTGTTGGGTGGGGCAGGAGCCACTCCCTAGATTCAGAACACTGGAACTCTTCTGGAAAGCAGGAACTCTTTTCTTACCTAGGCGTGGCTGTGGAAGGAGACACCTAAGCACTACAGGAGGCTATTTAAACCACACCCGATGGATGAATCTTGCTTTGCGTTATTCTGCATCCTCTGCAGCAGAACGCTCATCGTGTCTTCTGCATCTGATCCTGGGCCTAAGGAAAAAGGCTTACCATCCTGAATCCAGTCTTCAGCAACACCTATGAAGACAAGAAAGAACAGGTTAGCATTACGGTCTTCAGTGACAGCTCTTCACTTACCTGGTCCATCGGCTGTCACCAACGCCTCGCGCTGCATTCCGGCATCTGAAAGACAAAGGCTTACCTACTCTTCGTGCGCTCCGGAGGTCTTCACACTGCATTCCGGCATCTGAAAGACAAAAGCTTACCAACTCTTCGCACGCTCCGGAGGCCTTCGGCGCTGCATCCCGCATCTGAAAGACAAAACAAGGTGCGTTTAAAGACATTGGGGAACTTTAATACTCACGTGCCATTACTCCTTTCCACATCTAACCCAGTGGGTATTCCGGCACCCTGCAGCCGCTCCGAACTTGTACCTGCAAAATAAAAAGACAGTTAGAGCGCATCGTGAAGCAGGCAACAAGCGCTTACTTACGTGCTTCCAGGCGCTTCTATTCATCACACGGGCTCCATCTTCAACTCGCTTCAGCCCGTCATCCGCCATCGCCGGAACCCTGCAAAACAAGAAACATCATTACTAAAGACTTTAAAGACATTAGAATTACTCGAAACTTACCGTTCGTGCAGTAAACGACGGACAGCAGTCCTCTGAAGTCAAGAGGCCTGCTCCCCTTATCCAGTGAAGAAACTGGTTACAGCACCCTGCCCCGAGGCAGATGGAGAGCACAGCGTTCACTTACCTAAGGTGAGAGCGTTAACCTTTGGGGTTCTACAGGAGAAGAGAAAGGGAAGAAGAGAGAGACATTCAATAACCCAGTTCCTTAATCCCATATTTTCTATCTGCAGACATCTTACCCTTCGAGTCAGACATACAGTGCACAGAGGTCCAGCCCAAAGAGCCAGCCGTGTGTTACACATGACCTTTGAAGATACGGTATACGCCCAGTCAAGACCGGCGCCTCTACGGGAATCAGGTGAGCGTTACAGTTACAGGCATTTTGGAGTTTATAGCAACAAAGCAAATGTCAATTAGAGGCACATTTTGGGGTTTCACTTTCAAAGTGCTGATTCTCTCTGTCTGCCCTCTGTCTGCTGGTCATGGAGACCCATGGCACATTTTCTGCAGATTGTGCTCTATTCCACCACACATGCCCCATAGGTGGCTGGTTGGGCATCCATCTTTTTGTGGGCTTGAACACGGTTTTTGTAGGTTTTTGGTGCACACAAGGGTTTTGCCGCCATTGTTGCAGTTTCTTTCATCATAACTGGCAGGGTAATGCCACACAGCATAGCGGAGTGGGTCAATACATCCCACATGTCTCAGCTCAGGAGAGCAGGCATCAAAAATAGACTCTAACAAAAAATTGATTTCTCATTTCTTCAAAGGTAGTTACTCTGTAACCCTTTACCCATCCATCTAGGTTTTTCAAACATTCACACACCCAGTTAGCCCAAGGGGTACCATCAGTCTTTTTGAGGGTCCTAAACATCTTAAGGCTCTGGGAAGGAGTTTACCCAAATCTGGCTATCAAAGCCAGCTACACATTCTCATACTCCAATCTTTCAAGTTTGAGTACCCTTCCTCGATTACAGCATCAGTTGCAACCTGGGGGAGCCTACACAAAAGCCAAGGAATCAACTGATTCCCTGTGAGATCCTGAATCCCATGATTGTATTGAAAAGCACCCAACCAATCCAAAATATCTAGTTTCACATCATGCATACTCACTGCTTCTTTGGGCAGGCGAGGCCTCTTGGGACTGGAAGACCTAGAGGACTCTGGTAGGGAACCATTTTCAATTTGGTTCTTTATTTATCTTGATTATATTATCCCATGTACTGCACTTTACCCTCCCCCTGCACTTTTCGGCCCCCTCCCCTGCACATGCGCGATCTGAATGACACCTGGCCTTGTAAGATCGTTGTCTGTCTTCCCTCAGTCACCCCCCCCCTTTGCCTCATCGCACCTTGAATCACCTGTGTATAGGCCGTTATAAATGCTGTATCATAAGAGACAATCTTTTCATTTGGAGAGCATGTTGCATTTTCAATTCCCTGAGTTTGATGTCCTGATATTTGGCTTCAGCTTGCAACCTTTTAAATTCCAATTCAAGTCTCATTTTCTCAAGAGACACATATTCTGGACTAAGTGATGGACCTTGTGGGGTCCCAGTGGATATAGGTTGAGGCAAAAGGGCTTGCTGAGGCAAAGAGGGCACCCTTCCTGGGACTCCTTTCTCTCCTCTGACTTTTCTAAGACATTAGAGTTAGAATCTGAATTATCCTCATTATGAATTTCTCAATTTTCTTGATTAATATTAGTTACAGGCTTACTATCCAACCTTTGGTGATCTAACAACCTTGTAATAAATTCATGTTTCCTTCCTTTAACAGAGATTCCTGATCCTACACATTTCTTTCAGTTCTACTGTTAAAATAATCAGGGCTTCCTGTTTGAAATTATCCATACTAGGCATGTTTCAATTGCTATTCTAGTGGCGCTTAGCCTTGTGAAGGTTTTTAGTTGAACAAAAGTAAAGCAAACACTGAATGTAGCAACTTTACAATAGATCCTCACCGCCTGCCACCATTGTTAGGCAAGATTGTGTGCAGTGTCCTTTACAACCCTATTGCTCACTGTTGGGGAGAATTCTCAGAAATGTGCTAATTTCCTCCTCCTTAGAGATCCCCAGCAACTTTGACGGATTTTGAGTACTTGAATTTTTTTTTTACCTTTAGAGAGTGATACCCTTTTTCCCACTCTCTCATGTATTTTAATGTGATTTTGAAGTCTGTGTTTCTG
The DNA here is from genome assembly GCF_040938575.1 of Ambystoma mexicanum. Taxonomy (NCBI): domain Eukaryota; kingdom Metazoa; phylum Chordata; class Amphibia; order Caudata; family Ambystomatidae; genus Ambystoma; species Ambystoma mexicanum. The sequence continues at coordinate 304,043,021 of NC_090937.1, forward strand.
TTGGTTGTGGAGACTGACAAACTCCATAGGCATCATCTTTTGCATTGTGTCACACAGCACCTTCAGTGCAGTGACACAGGGACGTCTTCTAGATTTCCCCATGGTTTCAATACCTTCTGTGGGATAAAGTACTGTTTCCCAGAGCAGTAAAGTGAAATTGACTTTACTTACTTTTGTAACTTTCTACACCCAGCACACACTCTTCCAATAGGGTGCTGGAGGGGTGTCTTAGTATCCCCTCTGTCTAGCTTCTCAATTAATATTTTTGTGTTACCCTTTCCTCGATGAATGGCTGGTGACAGTGGTTTCATTTTAACTACTGTGGTGTGAATTTACCGCGGGCTGCGTTCGCAGTTGCAGTAAAGCACCCAAGGGTGCCATTTTTGTCCAAATGGCCCTGGTCTTCTTTTTTTGCCATTTCTTTGTGGAAAGGTTCTTCTTGAGATTTACTCTGCACGCCAAACCAGGTATGGTCCCGTTGTTCGCTTTGTGTTTGGCGGGATTCACGAGTGAAGCCCACCTCTGTCTCCAGGGTGTGCAGGAAAGTGAGGGAGGTGCCCGAAACTCCCTGTGCTTAGTCTCCTAGGAGACCCAAATGCACTCTTTGATGATTGGCCGGCTGACTGTCTGGCATGGACAGCCACCCTGCTGGGTGACTGACAGCTAGGCTGGAATGAATGGGAGAGAACTGAATAAAAGGTGAGGCTTTTTGCTTGGAAGGCAGTCGACCACTGGACGAAAGAACCAAAGAAGAACTTGAAGAGGATGCCTGCTGCAACTCATGGACCGTTGGTTTGCCCAGTGAAGCCCTGCTGCTGTGTTAAAACTCCAAATTCATATCGACAGAGAAGCCCATGCAAGGACGACTTCTCCCCTTGAGTTGATCAGACCAATCAACTCCAAAGTAAGCCACCTGGACATTCTCTCTGAGCTGGTTGCATTTCCACAGAGTTGCTGCTGGAAACCGAAATGCCAGAGAGAGGAACACCAGATTGTGTGCGTTGCTTTTAAGTTGGCCAAGAGCTGCAGGAAGATCCTCCGGACTCTCAGGAAGCAGGACTGACCGAGCCTGAGCCCCCTCAACAGAGTGTGGGTCCAGAGAAGCAAGGAAAGTACTTCTTGACAGCCAGAAACCGCAGTGTTGCTATTTGCGGTAGTCGCGAGGAGCTGAAACACCGAAGTGACACTTGTTGGGAAGATTGACAGTTGCGAGCGGTGACTGTCCCATTGCAGTGCAGCAGTCGCCAGAAGTCCTCCCTCTTGTCCCCACGACTGACGCCCAGGAACAGTGAGATCTGCAGAGCTGCACAGGAACAGAAGCCATCTGCTGGACTTTCTCTTCAATACAAAGGTAGAGTTGCTTGCATCTTCTACTACTCACAAGTCTAACAGCTTCTAACAGCTTGTGGCCCTACATTGATTCTTCTTTTTCTTCAAAGACTTCTAAAACATTGTGCAAAGACTTTTCTTACTTAACAGTAAAGAAGTGCTTCAGCTCATATAGACTTTTGCCCATTGACTTTGGCTTAGCCTGTGTAACTGAATGACTCTTATTTGGGGATCCGAAAGTGCTTACTCTTAAGGGATTCTAAATGCAACAGTGAGATAGTAATGTCCCCAGCACCCTCGCTATTAGTCACCTGAGGGTGTAGGTTGTGACTCTGGGCCATCTCAAGAGCGTCTTTACTGATTTAGAAACTAAGAGTGTATAGTTTTGAATAGTGTATTTGAGTGTTGCTTTTATATTGCTCCTTCTTGAAGAAGGCTTATTCTAACTGATAAATTAATAATGGTTTATTCAAGAAACCTTGTGTGGAAGTATTTATTTGAATTCTTGTCACTGTGAACCTCTGTGTAACGCCCCTACAGCTCACATTGACCCCTCTTCAGATGAGCCTGGCTGCTCAACACGCTACCAAACTGTGTTGTACAAGCTTATACCAAAGGTTGGGTTTCCTATTACCTGTAGTCAGTTGTAGTGCATGCACCCAAAGGGTACTGCATAGAATATTTTCCTAAGACTCACTTTGACCCATCTTGAGATAAGCCTGGTTGCTCAGCCACACTACCAACCTCTGTAGTACAGACTTATAACAAAGGTTGGGTTCCTATTGCCAGGAGGTCAAGGTTGCTGTAGTCGTCCAAAGGATACCGCACACAATCTTGCCTAACGGGGGGGGGGGAGGCATAGGTTGATTACTGTGACCTGTGCCAGTCTTTGACCGTTAAGACCTTGAAGGAGAGGATTGGAAAACTTGCACAAGGTAGGCCTCTGTCTAAATCTCCTTCGACTACCCCAACAAAATGGAGGTTGTCTGACGAGAAAAGCTCAAGGCATGTTTATTATCGGAGACCTAAAAAGTGCTTTAATTATTCTTAAAAACTCAAGATCGAGGAATAATTCTAGACACTCATCCTCTCATACGAATTCTAGAAAGCGGCACCCTCGCTCCTGTTAAACTTTGCCCCGATTCCTCACCTGAAGGCAAGAGGATATGTTTTCCTAGAAAATTAGCATCTAAAGCCGATTGGGACGAATTCTGCCTCCAGATGCTGGAGGTGGTCACAAAGGAGGCTACACTTGCCCCTTTGAAAGAACTGAACAAGGCTTCTGACACCATTGGCGCCTCGTGAGGCTGACAGGGTGTTAAAAACTGATACTCCCTTGCCAACGAGCCTGGGCAGTAAGTTAATGAAGATTCCTCCTAAAGAGTCGAAGGTTTCAATGACTCGAGACAAGTCTGCTTTCCCCCTCTGCTCCGTCGAGGGCGCCAGCGTTGATTTTCTTGAAGTCAAAGCCTTGCACATCATTGACTGAATCGTCAAAGGTTTTTAAGCCCTTATCCAAAAAAGACTTTCAAGTCTATGTGCTCTTTCTGAGGAGGTGGTACAGTGGTACAGGACAACGACCATCCTCCATTTAGCCTAGACTTTGGCACTCCAAACGTTCCGGGAAAATTCATTTCTGAAGTGTCAAGGTTGCAGAACTGAGGACTCCTTGCAAGATGCCAGTTGTCTGGATATGTCACCAGAAGTTGTTTGCCATACCGGATTCAGCTGGACGTGCGGATGCCTCATATAGATCTGTCATGAGCAATGTGACTGTCACAACCTTAAACAGTTATGAGTATCACACAATTCACTCAATAGTCTGGAAACTGATGAATGGTAGACTTTCTCCACAAGAGCGCAGCCTGCAGGAATATAAATCACCTGATAGGCCAGGGGCTTGAGTGAAAAGGCAGGAGCGGCAACAACAGAGCTAGAGGAAACAACAATAACAATAGTTCAGCACAGCAGTCAAATATACCAACCTTAGTAACCACCACCCTTTACTTCCCACTCTTACCTGCTCCGCGAAAGAAGAGACCAGAAACCTACTTGGTGCCACAAGAATCAGTAAGGTGATGGAAAGTTCAGAAATCCAAAGAGTAAGTGTTTGACAGTCCACAATCCCAAATAGTCAGTGTTGATCCACCTAAACCGGACAGCACAAGGGCGCAATCTAAAAAATCCCAAAAGTAATCCTCTGGAATTCAGCAAAGCGTCCACAGGTAAGCAATGGATGGGTGACCAGTGGTGATGTCAGGAGAGCGTCCAAAAGGTCACCTGTTTTCCAGGATAGGGGTCCTTGATGAATCAGCAAATCGTCCAAATTGTTGCCAAAAGAAAAAAAAAGGAGATTTCACAAGGAGTGACAGGAAAGGGAGTGTTAGGAAGTTCGTGTGTGACATGAAGTACTGGAAGGAAGTAAAACGGGTAAGTGGAAAACTGCTTAACAGATAAGCACTGGCACATTAAACAAAGAAAAACTGGAATCCACGTAATGTTTTTACAGGGCAAGGCTAAACAAGACAGTCCATGTATGCAAACCAGCGTCTAGTAACCGAGGGATAAATCGGAAGGAGCCGAGCTTCGAAAACCAAGGGATAATCCAAAAGACAATAATACGTAGTGACAGGCAGGGTCCAAAGCCAGAGTCAAATTGCAGGAATAACAGAATCAAGCGCACTCGAAAACTGGCACAATACACAGTTAAGCAGCACCTTAGCCGCGGTTCGGGTGTCTACAAATAGTTGATACGCGTAAGGACGCAGAAACCACGTTGCGCGTACCTCACGTGACTGTTGTGCCTAAGACGTGCTACTGGCGAGGCGTGTCTGGAGATGTAGTCCAAATAGGACTGTGGAGCCTGTGCCATTGCGAGGCGCCAGGGCAACTTCCAAATGGTATGAGGTGTGCCCAGGCGCTGTTGCCGCCGCGCATGGAACCACGGCATGACAGTGACTGAGTATTTGGACTGGGTTAGGCCCATCACAGAATATAAGAAGGATGATCTCACAGATATCCTAGATAAAGGTCCTCAAAGGATCCTGTGCTACCGTTTCATACGGCTTTGAAAAACAGGATTATAGAAAATTGGAAAAGGACGGACACTGCACCGACAGTAAATAAGGACTTTACAAAAAGTACAAGCCTTCGTCTATAGACTCAGACTTTTTGTCTAGGCATCCCCACTCCAGAAAGTCTGGTTGTTTAAGCGGCTGCATCTACCTCAAAGGTGGCTGCCTACCCGACAATCCCTCCAGATGGGGATGACAAAAGATTTGATGCACTAGTAAAAAGAGTGTCTTAGCATGGCTCTTAAAGCCATTAATGCTATGTGTGCCCTGTTGAAGTATTTGTTTGCTTTATGGGAGGTTATAGCAGTGGCCGCAGAACACATTCCTGAGGGAGAAGAGAGGGATGACTTCCTCAACATCCTTCCGCATGGCAAGGACGCAATGTGCCAGTCCCTGCATTCAGGTCTGGACTCTTCTGATTTGTGGTAGTCGCGCTATGGCAGCAAGCACTGTGTCCAGGAGACTTACATGGCTGCGCTGTTAAGGGTTTTCCCCGAGATTTTGAGGTGAGACTGCTGGATATGCCTTTTGATGGCACAGAGTAATTCAGCTTTAAGGCTGACCAGAGTTTGGAAAAGCTGCAGGTTTCCAAGACTGCTGCTTGGTTGCTGGGAGCAGCGATTTGCCAACCACAACAAACCCATACGCCCTCTCAGAATTGAAAGGGTCGTTAATTTCGGTTCTATTCTTAATTTGAAATAATAAGGGGGCAGATGTCTCAACGAGGCCAGAGAAGACTATCTTGTGGTTCGCAAGGATGTGGAGGTATTGATACCTACACCACCTCTGCCTCTTTGTCCTCTGCCGCAGCCACAACACCAAAACCTCTTTGAAGCCTTAGTCCAAAGGAATGTGGTGGGAGGTAGGCTAACACAGCATTTGGTAGAATGGTGAAGCATTAATTCAGATGCTTGGACACTGCAAAGAGTAGCCCTTGGTTACTGTTACCCATTTTTTAAAATGCCTCTGGATTGTCCACCAAGCAACTAATCCGTGCAAGATCCAGATCCACTCCTCTTACCGGAGATTTACACCCTGTTAGAGAAAGGTGCGATCGAAATGATTCCTGTAGCGGAGAGGATCTAGGGATGGTACTCCTCTTACTTTCTAGTTCCAAAAAAGGACACAGGACTGCAATCCATCTTGGACCAGAGATGCTTGAACAAGTGCCTCAGGAAAGGCATGTTCAAGATGGTAATTCTTTTGCAGATCCTTCAGACTAGGAACTGGATGGTGTCACTCGATCTTCAATATGCTTACTTCCATTTGCTTATGCATCACAAGCACAGGAAGTACATGAGGTTTGCCATTGGCAGTTCTCATTTTTAATTTCCGGTTCTGCCATTCGAGCTTACCTCTTACCAAAGGGTTTTCATCAAGTTGATTGTGCTGGTGTCTAAGGAGGGGGGGGGAGATTCACATCTATCCCTATCTGGACGATTGGCTGATCAGAGCTTGTTCTCCCGAACAGGTTCTGGAACATCTCGGTATCACCTGCCACTCCCTTGGCAGAATGGGTTTCTCCCTCAATTTCACGTTGTCAGGAGCATGTTTACCGGAGCGGTCCTGGACTCTTCAGCGAAAGCTTCGCCACCTGAAGTAAGAGCTCAACATGTATGGCAGACAGTAAACAAGTTTTAGAATGCCCAACATCTTCCGGCCTTAGATTTTCTAAGGTTGTTCTGTATCATGGCATCCTGAATTTTGCTGGTGCCAGAGACTCATCTGAGAATGAGATCCCTACAATGAGCCCTCGGATCCCAATGGTCTCAATTCTCTGGCAGGCTGACGGACCACCTTCAGGTGCCCAACAAGGTCGCACTTGATCTCCTGTGGTGGGCCTACGAGCAAAACGTGTTGAAAGGCGAACCTTCCTTGAAACCATGTCCGGGGGTGACAGTAGTCATAGACTCCTCCCTCATGGGATGGGAATCTCACATGGACGATCAGACAACCATTGGTTGTTTTCGGTCTGAGTCCATACTACAAATAAACCTGTTGGAGCTGAGGGCAATCAGACTAGGGCTGATGGCCTTTCTACCCTCTGTACAGGGAAGTGCACCTCCTGATAATGACAGACAGCACAGTGGCTCTGCATTACTTCAACAAGAGAGGAGGTGTAGGGTCACTAACACTGTGCAGGGAGGCAGTGGAGCGCTGGTTTTGGGTACTGCAAGGAGTCTCTCTATCAGCGACTGTTCACCTAGCTGGAGAATAGAGTATGACAGTGGATGCTCTGAGCAGGCAGAGCACAGTCTCCCAAGAGTGGAAGTTGGCTCAGGAAGTCCTTCTAGAGATGTTTGCCCTTAGGGAAAACGCTCAAGTGGGTCTGTTACTGCCCAGTGTCAACAGGAAATGTGACCACTTCTTTTCCAGGGAAAGCTCTTGGAGGTGGGAGGGCATGTTCATGGTAGGCTGGGAGGTTCCTCTACTGTGTGCGTACCCACCAGTTCATATCAGGAGGTTGAGGTTCAGGGAATCTGTGATCCTGATTGCTGCGGTTTGGGCCAGGAGAACGTGGTACCAGAGTAGACAAACTTCAGGCTTTGTCTTACATCCACTGTTTACTGCCTTTTATAAGGAGAAGGTTGTTTTGAGGGTTCTCTGCATTTCTGCCTAAGGTGGTGTCGGAGTTTCTCCTGGTACAAATAATTGTCTTGCCAGCCTTATATCTACTGCCTCATTCTTCCAAGGACAAAGCAAGACTGCATCACTTGGGTCCAAAGTGGGCACTGAGCTTTTACATTAGCAGGTTGGTTAAAGTCAGACAGGATGACCAGCTCTTTGTGGGCGATACTGGTCATAGGTTGGGACAGGTTGTTACCAAACAGACCATATCTTGATGGATCATTTTATTTATCGCTGAATTTTACACTTTTACTGGCAAGGATGTCCCTGATGGTTTTAGGGCGCATTCCACTAGAGGAGTGGCTACTTCTTCAGGTCTTCAAAGAGGGGTGCCGGTGCAGGACCTTTGCAGTGCTGCAACCTTGTCTTCGCTGAATACCTTTGCTAAGCATTACTGCCTTGACTCTGTGTCAGGTCAGGATGCTAAATTTGGCACAGCTGTGATCCACAGCATAAATAAATAGTAAATTCTTTATTCCCACCTCTATCTGAAAAGTGCAATGGGATTCTATCAAAAATGAGATATCTGTGGGAGGACATAATCCATTAGAAGAACAAATTACTTACCCTGGTAATGTTCTTTGTGATGGATTCCTCATCTCCGTCCCTGCATACCCCTCTGTGTTTTGGGAAATGTCCATTGTTTACATCTTCCTCTTTTAACGTCTGGGTTTCTTTAGTCTTCGAGACGATTGTGCATAAAGAGGGGAAAAACATGAACTAAGGCAACTGGCATGGTGTGTGCATCTTATACCAGCATCAATGTCCTAGCCGAGAGAGGAATGGAACCTACAGACTTTGAGTAGACACTGCACGGCGCCCTCTGCTTGGAAAGTTTGCGAAGCTGCAAGCAGGATATCGGATAAATCAAAGATGAGGACTCTGTGGGAGGAACATCCATCAGAAAGAAAATTACCAGGTGCAAGTAATGTTTTCTTATCTTCAAATGTAAATAGTTATTGGAGTATAAATGGTTAGTATAGTTCAACGAGAAGGTTGCAAATTATTTCAAACTTTCTAATTTAGTGAGCACACAGTCGAAGGATTTCAATGAAACAGCAATAATATACGAGGCTATATCTCGGAAACGGTAAAAGATATACAAAAATTCCTTATATGACCTTTTCTGTTCCTTTCATGTTTAATAAAAAATGCACTTAGCAAATTTTTCATAGAACTACCCTAAAAACAGTTGCAACTTAAAAACGAAATTAGTATCCGTAATGGTGGCAATCTGATTAATGACGTCACACATGCCCTCAGCCACAAATTCAGACAATACACCTGGTAGCAAGTACATAATTGTATGCTTCATTAACAACGCACCCCCAGAATGTATTCATTCCCTTCAATCAAAATCCCACGGACTCTGTTATTGTAACAGATGCCCCTCAATTACCCTATACGAGATCTGCTTCACCCTTGCATGACCAAAATAATATGTCGGAAGTGGATGTGATGTTTGTGGTGCTTGAGTGGGTGGGGGGAGGGCTTCAAAAGCGGGAGAGTAAGGACTATTTGCAAAACAATTACCATTACCTTACATTTATCTGATTTTTACTTTAGTCCAGTAACCTCTTATCACAGTGCTTTTACTATAAACAAATTGGTCAAGTTCTGACATTTACCTGAAGTTGCATTGAGCTCAAGTTAATTTGTTTGCCTTCCATTGCTTCCTACCTAGGGGTGATTTTTATCAAATTGAAGACTGCTTACGCAGGCATTAAAACATTGTACTTCTAAAGGTTGACAATATTTACATTTAATTACACTTGATAATACTTCTGCATTTTCCAGGTGTGCTTTTAGTTTGTAAATAGTGTAGAATGAAAGAATATTGTGCTGGTTTAATGGACGTCAAAATATGTGTTCATGCACTGCAGTACATTTGTTTCCAAGTTCTCATTTGAGATCCATTTGTATTGGTCAGACAACCACAAAATGTGTGTGCCCCCTTTGAGAGACCCCCACCACTTAGGTTGCGAGCATTGTTCACATTTCATAAGGCCATTTTTTTTATTAAAAAAAGTCATGCATAAATATTATATTTTTCCATAGGTTTCACTCCACTCATCTTGGCAGCTACTGCGGGGCATGTTGGAGTCGTAGAGATTCTGCTGGACAATGGTGCAGATATTGAAGCGCAGTCTGAGAGAACCAAGGACACTCCCTTATCGTTGGCTTGCTCCGGGGGCAGACAAGAGGTTAAGTACCATGTTTCTTTGCTGTTTTTTCTCGTATCTGCAGGATGTATGATGCCTTGTTTTGTGTTTTGAATTTTAAGGAGAGTAGCGTTTTCCAAGGCTGTGTGCGGTTTGAGGTCTCAACAATGGGCTCAAAAGCCGTAGATAACTTTTCACAAGTTTGGTTAGGAAATATAAGGTACCTAATAAAACGTTTTCTGAAAAATGTATTTTATGCTACAATGTATTTTCTTGCTACACCTACATGGATATTTTTCCAGTTCTTCAATCTGTTGAAGATTCCAATGCTGTGCATAGTTTTCCATCTGTTGATTGGTACAGAATTTTAAAGGCTGCTTACTAAAACTTAAATTTTTGTGTTGACGGGGGCAGATTAGTGATGGGATCTGTGTATGATTTGTAAATGATAACTGTTGAGAAAGATTTCTACAATCTGGCCTTGTGGACAAATTGTAGAAAGCCACCCTAGTTCTGCAGAACAGGGATACTCTGAGAGGTTAGCCAAAACCCAATCAAGGTAGCAATGGGGAGCATTCATGAATATTCTCAGGACAAAATGAGTGGGGCCGGGGGTTCCACACATGACGCACAGAATAATTCCATTTAGACCGGTAAGTACAAAAATGTTGCGCTGTTAGAAACCTGAAGGTACTCTCACATCTAATGCCCAGGGATTTTTTGTTCAGGTGGCCAGAGAAAGGCCATCGCTTTTGGATCCCAACCCTGGGGGTGTACCAGAGAGGGAGAATCAACTGAGTGGAGGGTCCTTGGGGATTGGGGAAAGGGTGCCTGAAAGCAAGACATGGTATTCCGCCCACCCCCCTTTCCCACACGGATCTACACTATTCTCCCTCAGCATTTATAGGATATTGCCATTCCTATCCTGTCCTACTGTCACGACCATGGTTCCCTGCCCTACCTCTACTGCATTAGGGACAAATCAGGCATACACACAAAGACACAGGGGGCCCTGGGTTGGGGTCACAAGCGGGGGCAAGGTTGGTGCAAGCATGGCGTAAGTGGTGTCATGTACCCGATAATAGCAGTGGTTTCATGGGTTAATGAAGAACAGGCAATCAGAGGTTAATGAGGAACTCTTTTATCTCAGGGCTGCCATTCTATTTTCAGCCTTGGGTTTCCCTCTAACATGGAGTCATCTCTTGCAGCAGGCCAGTCTATTGGGGCGTGGCTGGGTGTGGCTGACTATATTTAAAGCCACACCCAGGCCTAGCTCCTTTGCTTTGCGTCTCTTTGCCCATGCAGCGTGACTCTCTAGGCACCGATCCTGCAAAAGAAGAGCTTATCTGATTAAGCATTCCTGACCACGGACCCTACGACCCCAGCCCTGCTTAACTGCTTGATTTCGGATCATCTCTGCAGCGACGCCGGTCTCCACGCTCCGCTCCGACTGCCGCAGCATCCAGGAATCTCCAGCTCACGTACTTTCACTTCGGAAATCAGCTGCTCCAGTCATCTTCACGCCGCGTCCCGGGATCGCCATGACTTCACAGATTAGCAGCTTCGGGAGAGACCAAAAAGACAGAGGTTAGTGCGAAGGACTACCACACAAGCATAGTGGCCCAACAACAGTTATAGAGCGCTCAAGAAAAGAGCACTAAGACATTCCACAAAGCGCTCAGCAAGAAGGGCAATAAAGAGCTTAAGGTCATCATAAGGCACTCGAACCAAGGACACAGTAAAAGCGCTTAAGGACATCAGAAGGCGCTCGTAAAGGACATATAAAGCGCTCAAGTCAAGGACATAATAGCGCTTGAACAAGGATATTGGCAAGAGCCATTAAGGCAACTAGGCATTGCAAGCCAAGAATACAAAACGTCAGCGTGTTGGCACACGTGCAAGAAGCATTGCCACGTGTGCATACCAACCACAAGAACTTCCTTGCCACAGAAGGTCTGGCCGGTACCCCAGAGGCCAGTGACGTAACTGGCTACAGCAAAAGGTGCCCCTGTAAAGAGCAACAGGATGGAGAGCTCCATGTTTCCATAAAGCAGGTGAGGGGAAGGGCCCCACAGGAGTAGGGCATTTTGGAGATTCAGGATTGTTGGTGGTTCATACTTACACATTCCATTGTTAACATCCTGGTGCATTCCTTTTAAAAAATACGCCCCAAAACCCAGTCCTATCAGTGTGCCCAAGAAGAGGATCCCAGGTGCCCCTGCAGAGCCAAGGTGAGCGTTACACCTACCCTCTGAAAATATACCAACTACTGGGCCGAGTAAGAGGACTCAAAGAGTAATGCATAACTCCTTTAGTAACCAGCAGTATGGTACTGAGACACGGAAGAGGGCTATGGAGGAATACTTTTACTCAAACCAAACATGTCCCTTTTAATAGGTTCAGGCAAAGTCAGGCAATTGAGTCTGTTATCTCGCTACGGCAACCTATTATTGACTTGCAGCTGTATAAATGGAGACAGTCCCACAAGGAAAGCTAAGGCATTGGGAGAAGAGCAGAAAGGAAGCGAAGCCGAGCTGTAGTGGAGCGGAATAAACCGGAACGTCAAACGCTGTAGTGAAGCAGAGAGATTGAAAGTCCCCCTGCGTGCAGAAACGACCCAGGAGTGCATAAGGACAGAAAATGTGGAAGTGAAGAAGCAGCAAGATCCCACTGAGCGAACAGTGAGTTTCAGTTCACTAAGAAACCCGGTGCGCTAGTGAATGCAAGTGACTGGATACAGTGTAACTGATTGGTCGCGTGCAGTTGGCACGTTGTCAAAAGTCTCTGAACAAAGGCGAGAAGCCTTAACAAGAGAATGACTTAGTGTTGAAGCAAACAATGAACTGAATGATGCGATGGAGCGCAGGAAAGTTAAAGTGTGTGGAACATTGTATCGGAGTGACCTGTTATAAAGAAACACGTGTTTGAAGAATTCTGAAAAATGGGCAAACCCATGTAAGTATCGAGGAAGGATATTGTGCAGCCGAAAAGGGGAGCAGAATGAAGTGTGGGCAAAATACGGAAAAGCAATGTAAAGTAGAGCCAACAAAAGGCTATTGTTAAAAAACAGAAAAGGGGTTAAAGAAATACTGAGGCTTGAGTAATTGCTGAGAATCTTGAGTGAAACACAGTGAGGAGAGCTTGGAAAGCAAAGGGCATATGGTTGCGCAACCTGTAATGGGTGGACTGTACGGTCTATCAACTGCGTCTAGACCAGAGGGCCCCAACCAGCTATGAAAGTTATTAATGAGAACAAGAAACCTGATGTTGAATAGTGTCACAAGACTTTTGGAAGGAGAACCCAGAGTCCTGTTGAATACTGGAAAACAGTTGTTGAACCTTATGAATCAAAGTGCTTAAAGCTCGGGGGAAGAAACCTTGAGAAACCCATTTAACATTGTAAATCAGAAGGCGTTTAAAGCTTTGGGAAGGGAACCCTGAGAAACTTTGTTGAACTTTGTGACCTAATATGCTTTGAACTTGGGCAAGGGAGCCAAAGAAGAGCCCCAGCACAACCCTGTTTTTGCATTTTACTTTTTGAACACTTTTTGTTGAGCAAGAAAATCCCTACACTGTGTTTAGTTAGATGTCAGGGCAAGCATAGGGTTTGACACACGCACTTTTGTTTTGGACCGATGGACTTAGACTTTCCTTAGTTGCATCAGTTGCGGGAAAACCCCAAATTAGAGATGGGTCAAGCTAGGCATTACACCATCCTGACCTTAAATAAAGAAGTTTACTGTTTAAAACGTAAAACTTTTGTTGTCTGTCGTCTCTTGGTACTGTTGGGCAAGATTGTATGCAGTACCCTGTGGGAGACTGCACCAGCCTTGTCCTCTTGGCAATAGTTAACCCAACCTTTGGTATAAGCATGTACTATACAAGTTGGTAGAGTGACTGAGCAGCCAGGCTCATCTCAAGAGGGGTCAATGTGAGCTGTAGGGTTGTAACATAGACTTCACAGGGCAAGGACCCAAATAACACTTACACAAAAGGTTTCTTGATTAAACAATGATTTATTAATTTAACAGTCAGTTTGAATAAGCCTTCTTTAGAAGGGTGCAAAAGATGTAACACTTAAATATATTTCAAAAATACACACTCTTGTTTCAATAAATCTGTAGATACCCATTGGGGATGGCACACAGACACTTCCTATACCCTGAGGTAACTTCAGTTGTTAGGACACTGGGCATTGATATATCACTGGTACATTTAGAGCAATACTGAGTTTGGTGTCAAAAAGGAAAAGGTTAGGGGGAAGAAACAATGGTTAACAAATATTCTTAAACTGGTAAGTACTTTTGACCACCCCTCCCATGCAATGTAGATTAACGCTTTCCATGCTATACAAGCAAGGAATGTAACAGTCAGATGTGAGAAGAGTCTTCAGGGAGCCAGGACAGCCAATGTCAATTGAGCAAAGTCCAGGGGAGCTGGCGATCTTCTTGAAGGTAAGTAAAAGGTATTGCACAATTATGTAGAGAGTTTTTGTAGAAAATGAAATCGCTGTTGGGCCACAAGCTGGGAGGCTTGTGATGGGCAAAGCTGCAAGCAACTCTGCAGAAGGCAACCAAGACAAGTAAGTCTCAACTGAGAGCTAGCAAGGCTACACAACAAGAGGTAAGTATCCCTTAGTTCACAGTACCTTAGGTCTGAAGAAATTGGTTCCTGCTGGCTTCTGTTCCTTTTGTAGGTCCTACAGATCCTTTTGTTCCTGGGCCTCAGTCCTGGGGACAAGAAGGAGGACGTCTGGGGAGAACCTGCACTACGGTTTGAAGTTCGGCAGCAGCAACGGGCAAACTTCAGGTCACCGGCACTTTGCGGTTTCAGCTTCTCGCGAATAGCACCACTGTGGTTCTCGGATACCACTTCAGACTTTCCTTGCATCTGGGGTCCAGCACTCTGTTGAGGCGGCTCAGGCTTGGTCAGTCCTGCTTCAGGGAAGTCTGGAGAATCTTCCTTGCGCTGGGGTCCGACCTAGAAGCGATCCACTCAGCTTGGTCTTCCTCTACCTGGCACTTCGGTTCCAGCAGCATTGGAAGTACAGCCAGCTCCAAGAGGATGTCCGAACGAGATCACTTTGGGATTGATTGGTCCCACCAACCCTAGGGGAGAAGTCGTCCTTGCAGGGCTTCTCTAGTCGAAACGAGTTTGGAGCTTCAGCAAAGCAGCAGGGCTTCACCGTGCAAACCAATGGTCCAGGAGTTGCAGCAGGCGTCTCTTCCAAGTTCTTCTTCAGATTCCTTCGTCTAGTTTTCGACTGTGCCTTCCAAGCCAAAAAGCCTCGCCTTTTATGCAGGTTTCTCCCATTCTTTCCAGCCTAGCTGTCAATCACACAACAGGGTGGCTGTCCTCCGAGGACAGCCAGCCGATCAATCACCTTTGGGTGCATTCCTGTAACCAAGGGGATTAAGCTCAGGGAGTTTTGGGCACCTCCCTCACTTCTTGCCCCTGCCAGACATACTGGAGCCCAGAGGAGGGCTTCACTTGTGAATCCCGCCAACGACAAAACAGTGACCAAACGTGGTTTCCCGCACAGAGTACATCTCAAGAAGGACTTTTCCAATAAGAAATGGCGAAAAAAGACGACCGGGGCCATTTTGACAAAATGGGCACCTATGGGTGCCTTACTGCACCTGCGAATGCAGCCCACTATAAAGGCACACAATGGTAGTAAAAAGTAAACCGCTGCAACCAGCCATTAATTGTAGGAAGGGTAACACAAAATTGTTACATGAGAAACTAGACAAAGGGGATACTAAGTAACCCCTCTAGCACCCTATGGTTAGATAATGTGTGCTGGGTCTAGAAAGTTACAAAATGTTAAGTAAAGTCAATTTCACTTCACTGCTCTTGGAAACAATAGTTTCACCAAGGGAAGGTATTTAAACCTTTGGGAAATCTAAGACTTCCCTGTGCCACTGAACTGAAGGTGCTGTGTGTCGCAATGAAAAGATGATGCCTATGGAGTTTCAGACTCCAAAACCAAAAGAAAGAGTTGAAATCACAGAACAATACCTGAGAGAGTGGGGAAAAAGGTCTCCCTCTCTCCAGGTTAGAAATGAAAAGTCCTAAAGTCCAGCAAAAGAGCTGGGGAATCTCTAAGGTAGAAGGGAACTAGCACCTTTGAGAATTCTCCTTAACCAATACCCTGGCTGTCTCACAACACCCAAAAACACACACTAAGAAATTAAATCGGCAGGTAGTATTATCACACAACACTCAATACTCTTCCCCTTTCCTCCATACTGCATGGGCTTCCCTTCCAAGGGAAGGGAGACAGAACCTTTTTCACCATAAATAACCTTCTTCCCCTTTAAATTTAGAGGCGCGCAGGGGCGTGGCCCAGGGAGCTTACGCTGCCCTGACTCTGCCCTGTGGCGCCACACCACAGTCCCCTTTCTGCATCGATGGGAACAGGGCGAATTCACCAGCGCTCCGGGGTTTGGCTTCGGCCATGTAATTCCACGTCCGGATACTTCTTCTTTGTCTTCTTTTTTGTCTTTTTATCATTCAGGTCCTCGGGCATCATGCTCCACCCCGGCGCATGTCGACTTCTATGGGGTTTAGCAGGTGTCCATACTGCAACAGTCTCTTCCTTACCTTCCCTCTGCCTACGTTGCCTTGGCCCAGACCACGGTTGGCAATCTTGCTCAGTGTGTGACCCGCTGTCCTCAAAAGCACTGAAGAACAGACTAGCCAAGCAGAGGGAGCTTTTCCAGGGGTCGCCTCACTTTGTGAAACATCGAAACAGGCATAAGGTAGGGCCGGTATTCTCCATCACACCCCACTAGGGAGTCTCCTTCCCAGGGACTCTCCTGCTCGGGAGGGTCCGCTCAGGTCCTTCTACCAGCACGTGCACCGAGTCTGCTTCAGCTACCGGCCCCTTGGCCGGAGGATCCGTGGATCCTCCCAGTGTCAGTGTTGGGTGGCCGAAAGATTCTTTTTCCGGGTCTTCACCTGCGGGGCTCCGCCCTTATACAGGCACCATGGCCGAGGTGCTACGCCCTAATACCGGCAATACGTCCAAGGGGGTGCCTAAACGCAGCTCTACCGACCCCCGGGTGTCACACCTAGCGGGCCTAGGCCCGAGGAGCACGGTAGGCCTCGTGATCCACACGCAATAGTCTTGGAGGAGGCCGGGCCCAGCGGGCCGAGCAACACGTCACAGGCACATGACAGGCAGCCCGACAAAATGGCCACTGCGCCAGAAAGAGGCAACCGTCCGACGCCATTCCAGGAATTCGGCAAAGAAAGAGTGTCAAGGTGGGACTGGCTTCAACCAGGTACGTGGCCTACAGCCTACCCCTCTTATGCGCAGGGCAGCGTTCCTTTGCGTTCGTATGGACAGGGTATGCAGCGGCCACAGCAGCCTGCCGCTACCCTGTCGGCACCCCCTGACACCACTTCAGTCAGTGAGGTTTTCTTCAACAGGTTCCTCGGCCTCATGAAATCACCTCAGATGGGCGTTATCCTCAAAGACGCCGTCATGGAAGTCATTCCCGCCATGCTAGTGGCACCACAGATGCCTCCGTCGGTGCCCCGGCGCAGCAGCCCCCTACGGCTCCCCAGGCGACTCAACGTCTGCCGCCTCCGCAGCCTCCGGCCATGGTCCCTTTACCCCAACCTCCGGCGACAAGTACTCCTCCTCCTCCTCCACTGGATCCGCAGGATACGGATGAGGAGGATGATCCGGACATGCCATCCTCAGCCAGGGCCTTCCATGAACGTCTTGCTGGTCTGGCGGAGTGTCTGTGCCTACCCCATCCCGCGGTCGAGCAGCCGGCAGAGGAAGTTCTGGCGGAAGTCCTCACACGACCCCTTTCTGCCAAATCGAGGATTCCTATGCAAACCGAAGTAGTCTCCCTGGCCAAGAAGTGCTGGCTCAAACCCCACTCGGCCCAGCCGGTCAATCGACGCCTGGACGCCAAGTACAGGCAGATGGAGGGGGATACACTCTTGCTCTCGGCCCATCTTCGGCCGTACGCCTCGCTGATCAACGCGGCATCACTGTACTCCAACCTCAGTCGTCCTCAGCCTCCTCCTCTGCGGCGCTGCTAGGCAAGGAGGAGAAGATCTTGGAGGCATACAGCGTTGGAATAGAGTTTCTTGCATCTTTATCAGGCCAATGCAGATGCCATGCTGGCTACCGCCAACCAAAGATTACCATCCAGAGCTAATCACGTTTTAAGGTGGGGCTAGCCGAGGCTAAGCTGGTGGCTCATGATCTCATGGAATCCACAGTGGCCCATATTGACACCTCTGGCCGTGCCATCTGCATTGCCACGGACATGAGAAGGACATCCTGGTGCCGGGCAACAAAATCAACCCGGACATCCAGGAAAGCATTCTAGATCTACCGTTCGGGGGGGGGGGGGCGGGGCTGTTCCACTTCTCCACGGACGAGGAACCTGGACAAAAAGAAAACAGCTCACAAATGACCAAGTCTTTATCCACACCCAAAGCGTAAATCCAATCTCAGCAGCACTCCGAGTGGGGTCATACGTATGGTGAGTAGCACAGTTTCCAGGGACGTAGATCCAGACAGCCGGACCGCTCACCGTCTCAGAACCGGCGCAAGCAACAAAAAGGGGGGGTGGGGAGGAGTAAGGGCTTTTTCCACTCCCCCTCCTCCGCGACAGCCTCCGGGGGAAAGAAGTCATGACACGCCCTTTCGGGTCCACGTGTCTCCGGTGGGGGGCAGGGTTACTCTCCATGCACATTTCTGGTGCCAGAATTTCGCGGAACCCTGGATCCTCTCCGTAGTATCCACGGGGTACCGCCTTCCTATCCCAGCCTCTCCTCCCTCCTCCTCTCCACTCCCACAGGTTGGGACAGCAACTCTTTTGGCGGAGATCCGGTCGCTCGTAGAGAGCCAGGCATTGGAGGAAGTCGCAGCCTCCCAGCGAGGCTTTGGCTTTTACTCCAGGATTTTCACCATTCAGAAGAACCACCAGGCGGGCCTGAGAGTTGTGCTGGACCTTTCCACCCTCAACCTCTCCTTACCCCTGCAAAAATTCAAGATGTTACGCCAGTTTTCATAGTGAAGACATTGGACAGGGGAGACTGGTTGTGCTCCGTGTATCTGATGGACGCGTACCTACACGTCCCTATTTGGCAGCCTCATCGTTCTTTCCTACGGTTCAGGATCATGGGCTACCATTTCCATTAAAAGGTGCTCCCTTGTGGCCTCAACTCAGCCCCCAGGGTCTTTACCAGACTCATGAATGCGGTGGCGGCCCTCCTCAGAGCGCAGGGTCTCCACATCTACCCATACCTCGACGACTGGCTCGTCAGGGCTACATCTCCGTAACCGGTTCACCACTCTTCCCATGACCTTATGAACACTCTGCACGATCTGGGCTTTTCGCTCAATCTCACGTCTCAGCTGCAACCCACGCAGACTGACATTTTTGGGCCTTATCTGGGACACATGCTCCCAGAAGGTATTTCCTTCCGAGGACAAAATCTTAGCAATCAAGAGGGCCACCACCCACTTCCTCAACAGAGAAGTGACCTCGGCATTGTGATACCAACATCTCCTGGATCTAATGGCAGCGGTCCTATTAGCCGTCCTGCACATGAGACTAAAGATGAGGAGGATTCCGCTGCACTTCGCGCCCTTATGGACCCAGGAGTGAGGCTCTCAAACAGAGATGATTGTTAGAGTGAATTCTCATTCTATGGCTAATTTCCCTTACCTATAGAGTCCCCCAGTAGCTTTGCTGGATTTGAAGGGTTTGTTTCTTTTTACCTGCTAAGAGTGAGACTCTTTTTCCCACTCTTAGGCATTTTTGCTATGTGTGTTCTAGGCTATTTTTTGTGTTTAATGCTTATGGGATTTTCTCAACCCCATAGGAACCATCTTTATTCACATGTGTTACACAGCACCCTCAGTGCAGTGACACAGGGGTGTCGTAGCGACCCCCAAACGTAGACTCCATACCCTGGGACTGACTACTGTCTCCCAGGGCATGTAAAGTCCCAATTGACTTTACTAGTCAAATCCGATGAACTAAACCAGTACAACCCATCTTACTATGGAGGTACTGGAAGGGGTTAATAGTTTTTCCCCTATGTTCATTTTCGAGAGCGTACCCTACAGTACCTCTCTCAAAAGTTTCTGGCTGGTGGCAGTGGTTTCTACCGTAAATATTCGTCCGCAAATATTTCCCTATGGGATTTTTACATTGTTTGAGGCTACCACTTTCTCTGACAGCCTCTAACATACCGCCAGTGCATTTTAATATTAACTTTGCTCCGGTAGGTTTTATTTGCCAGAACTTTAATATAACTTCTTTCTCGTGTCTTTCTCTACGATCCTAACCCAGGTCGGGGATCCTTTGTTCGTCCGTTTGGCGGGCTTCTGCCCAGAAGCCCTCCTTCCGGCGCCACTGAGTCTGGGGTGGGTCCATTGTGTGGGAGTAGGACCCCTGGACAGGGTTGCCTCCCCAACCCATGTTGCACTCTATCCTGATAGGCTGGAGGGTCTCCCGCCAAGATGATCACTCCACTGTGTGAGTGACAGCTAGGCTGTATGAATGGGGATCTTTTTGCATAAAAGCAGGGTCCTGAGGACTGGAAGAGCAAGACGTCGCCACTGGAACTAAGAAGCCGAAGAGGAGAGAAGCCAAAGACATCTGCAACGACTGAACCACCGGTGAAGCCCTGCTTCAGCGTCTCACCACTTTTCTCCACACAACGAGAGAAGATCTTCATCTGCAAGAGCCTTCTTCTCTTGATCTGGTGGGGCCAACTAGTTTGCCAATCGCTTTCCCGGACCTGCCTTGGTCGAATCTCCCGTACCCTGTACTCGGAGGCCGGATACCCAGGCACCAATCCACCCGGACCGCGATTTAAATGAGCGTACCTTTTTATTCATCGGGCAGCACCGCGGCTGGTTTCATCCCTGGGTAGTGCAGTAACTCGAACCTTCCTCCACGACAAGAGCCTCTCTTCCTCTGCTGGATCCCCTGAACTGCAGGAACTACCAGGAACAACCGCCACCGCAGGAGCCACTTCTTCATTTTAAGGTGCATTGTTCAGCCAGGCCGCCCTTTCTTCGCGGTAGTACTAAAGGTGTTTTAAATCCTTTACCTACCTGTTGGGTTGGCCGCCCCTCTCTCTTAACATTGTCTTTCCTTTGCAACCACCTCTTCAAATATTGTTAACCAAAGATTTGACTGCAGCGACAAAAACATTTTGCTCCTGGGCCCCCTTGCCCTGTACCACTAACTCTGGCGCAGCCCGACTGACTCTGGTCACATTTGTTAGACCTGACTTCTCGAGATTGATTCTCCATTCAAACTGTGTGGTGCACCCCTTTCTTATAACCACTCTTTCTTCCCACTGCATAATCATTGTGAAATGCCATTTTGCTCAGTTTTCATTCTAAGTATTGCTTACACTGATGCACTGTCGTCTTGAACTGGTTCACAACTGATGGGAAGTATTGCTAGGGTGTATAAGAACCTATTTCTGAATAACTTGTGCTTTCCCTCCCTTGTGAGGAATTGTTCGAGAATCCCTTATGTGTAGTTTTCACTGTGCCGTTTTGCTCAGTTTTCACTTTGGTTCACTTGGTCTACAATTCATATAGGGAGTGTGTACATATTTCCTTGACTTAATTTAACTTGCTTGATACTTGTGATACATGTACTTTCTTAGAAGTGTATAAAATAAATATATATCTACTTTTTAAAAAAAAGCTTTGGTCAGTGTTTTCTTGTGCCATAGTATTGTAGGCCTAATGAGTAAACCCTGAATACTGCTTATCTCCCTCTTGAGATAAGTCTGACTGCTCAGCCACAGCTACCAACTAAATCTTTGTGGTACAGACTGATACCAAAGGGGATTTATTGCTCTCACCTGTGGTCCAAATCTTGTGTAGTGGTCCCTAAGGGAACTGCACTTGATTTTGCCTAACAATGATCAACGTTCCCCCATTTCTTCACCCGAGCCTAACTTGGTGGTCCAGAGACTGCAACCTACGGACAGGCAAGCGCTTTCAACCGCTCACTCTGCAGGCCACCGTCACCACTGATTCCTCTCTCGAGGGCTGGGGAGCCACCCTGGACGATCTGTGTTCATGGCATCTGGACTCGACAGGAGCAGGGATACCACTTCAATTGGCTAGAGCTGAACACCATCTGAATCGCGCTCAGAGCATTCCTACCACTTCTCAGGGGCAAGGCTGTCCTCATTCAGACGGACAACTCGACCAGCATGTACTACGTCCACAAACCGAGGGAGGCACTAGGTCCCCTCCTCTGTGCAGACTGGCGATCGGCATGTGGGAATGGGCCCTGGAAAATGACATTTACCTCACGGCAGTCCACCTCCCAGGGGAATCCAACCTGGAAGCAGATAGGCTCGGCAGGCTGGGAGAAGGCTATTACGAGTGGCAGTTAAACGACCTAGTTACTCAGGCGATCTTCAACAGGATGGGTCACCCCCAGGTGGTTCTCTTTGCCACCTGGCACAACAAGAAGTGTCCCCAGTTTGCATCCTGGCAAGGTCAGGGCTCCAGCTCTCTGGGCAACGCATTTCACCTCTAGTGGACCGGCGTGAAAACCTACGCTTTTCCGCCCACACCTCTGATCAGAGTAATTTGCAAAATCAAGGATTCTGGCCAACTCATCATCATTCTAATAGCTCCATGGTGGCCGGCCAGGCCATTGTTTTCGGAGCTGCTCAGTCTCTCGGAAGTGCCCCCGATTAACCTCCCGACAGGCCCAGCACATCATCTGGCTCAGCAGGGGAGCAGAGTCATCCACCCTGCGCCAGGGAAAACTAGCCCTCACAGCGTGGTACCTGCGCAGGTAACCCTGCGGCACCTCCGCCTCTCAAAGGCTAATCTGGAGATCATACAAGGCGCCAGGAGCAATGCTACCAGGGCCCAGTACAAAGGCAAATGGACCAGATTCTGCCACTGGGCAGACTCCAAGGCAATCAAACCTCTGGCGTGCACCTTGGATGGCATGCTCTCCTTCTCGGCGCACCTCCCGCACTGAGGTGTGCAGGTGGACACCTGCCGCACATACCTCGCAGCCATTGGGGCTTACAGGAACTCCGAGGAAGGAATCTTCTCCTCCTCCAATCCTTTCGTCCAGAAACACCTGACGTGACTCGGAAAGCTCTACCCACCTGTCAAGAGACTGCACCCTTTGTGGGACCTTAACATAGTCTTGGGTGCTCTGGCGCACAAACCGTTGGAGCAAATGGCGCCCGTGGACATCAGGCTGGTCACCATCAAGACTGCCTTACTAGTTGGCTTCACCTTGGATCGTAGAGTCGGCAAAATCCAGGCGCTGGTCACCTCGGAACCATATACTACCTTTCACAAGGACAAAGTAGTCCTGCGTACACATCCGGCATTTCTGCCCAAGGTTCCGTCTGCTTTATACTTGAACGAGGAATAGTACTTCCTACATTTGTTCCCGATCCTAAGGACGAAGCACAGAGTGCTGCACTGCCTGGATGTCGGGCGTGCCCTGAAATTCTACTTGGACAGGACTAAGGGCTTCCACAAATTGGACGCCCCGTTTGTCACTTTCAGAGGCTCAAGACCAGGCTATCGGGCCTCTAAGGCTTCCATATCCGGCTGGATGGTCTCGGCCATCAGGGAAGCATATGAGGGCCAGCACTAGCCGCTCCCGGCCAACGTGCATGCCCACGCAGTCAGGGCCAAGGCAACGGCCATCGCATTCCAGCTCCATGTCCCTTGGTAACTCATAAGCAGGGCGGCCACTTGGGCCTCTCCCTCGGCTTTCTGCAAGCATTAATGTTTGGATGACAGCTCTAGATCTGATGCGGCTTTCAGACAGGCGGTTCTCAGGAACCTATTTGCTTAAGGAGGGTCTCCTCTCCACCCTGGGGCTACAATCAGTTGTAATCGTCCATGCAGTATGGAGGAAAGGGGACTATGGACAAAGAGTACGTTAGCCACTACTGTGAGTCACTTATAATTTATAAATCATATATACAGTCACCTTTAGTTTTGTAAGAAGCCATCCAATAAGTCAACACAAAAGAAGGTAAGTAATTATGGAGCAGAATGAAACCAGTTCACAAGAATAATACCTTAACTTTATAAGTCCAATCCATATGATCTATGGGGGCTTGTGCCCAAAATGCACTAAGCTGCTTTGTAGGAGAGAGAATAGATATAGGAAGAGTTCTTGTTGGGGTGAAGAATGTTCCAGCAGATACTTTAGCAATGTTACAGGTCATTAAAATGATTTCCCCATATTTCTGTAGAGCTTTTAGATCAAACGATCCAAAAGCAATGGAATGGAATAAACCAATGTTTTTTCTAAGGTTTATTATAGGGGAGTTGTGGGCGGCTGAAAGTTTTGCGAGGACTCGCCCCCTGACTCTGATTTTCCTAGCTAACTTTGTGGGTCAACTGGTGGCTGCTGACTGTCTGTTTCCCCGCCGTTTGTTCCGGTGCAGGATGCCCATGGTTAGGGTGCCGAGGATTTCTCTGGTAAACTATTGTAGGATGCAACCCATGGCGAAGAAGGCAAGCAGGATTCAATGATGCAGGACATTTCTGGACACCTCACAGAATACAGGAAAGCGACGATTGCAGTTGTCTCTCCAGTCGTGGTTGAAGACGACCTTCCAGGACAGGATCCCTTGAAGCTGAGAAGCTGAATCCTGGCAGGAAGGTGACCTGTGGCCTGAGCTGGCGACCACCGCAGTTCCGGTTGAAACGCAGAATGATGAAGCTTCTGGCAAGGTAGCCCATTGGATAGCTGATCAATCCTCCAGGAGGTTGTTGGGCAAGCATTGATGTAGTAACCTTGTGCAAGACTACACATCCCTTGTCCTCTTGGTATTAGGTAACCCACCTATTGGTATAGGCCTGTACTACACAAGTTGACAGTGTGACAGAGCAGCCAGGCTTATCTCAAGAGAGGTAAATGTGAGCTGTAGAGATGAAATCCACCAATACAAGTAGCCAAGTAACACTTGTACTCCAGGTTTGTGTTATAAATAATTATTCATTTAACAGTGGTTTTTAAATAAGCATTCTTTAAAAAGGTCAATATATGCAGCAATCAAATACACTTCAAGATACTTTCTCAGAATCATCACAAAGCAAGTTGATGCTCTTTAGAGATGTTTCATACACACTTCCTACACCCTGAGGTGCCTTCACTAACTAGGACACTAATAGCATTTATATATCACGTGTACACTTTTGGATTCTTAGGTTTGTAGAAAGGAAAGGTTAGAGGAAGCAAAAAGGTTAAACAGGTTCTCGGCGCATGTAAGCTAGCTAAAAAACTTTCCCAGCAATATTAGTTTAAAACCAATGGATCACCCCGGAGGGACAGTAACAATGAAAGTCAAATGGAATAGAAGGGTCTGCAGGTTGCCAGGACAGCCATAGTAAATTAGAGCAAAGACTAAGGAGCTGAGGAACTTCTTGGATACTAAAAGTCTGGCACAAAGTTAGAGAGTTTGTTGAAGAAAGAAATCACTGTAGGGTCAGAAGCTGTTACACTTATGAAAGTAGAGCTGAAATCAACTCTAGAAAAGCAGCTACTGCAAGTCTCAACTGAGTAGAGCAAGCTACAGACACTGAGGTAAGTACCCCAAGTCAGAATAGTACCTTTGGTTAGAAGAAGAGTGGTCCAGCTGTCTTCTGTCTGGTTGCAGTGATGGAGATCTGGTGTTCCTGGGCCTCGGTCTTGGGGACAAGAGGGAGGACATCTGGGGACTCCTGCGGCAGCAATTCGATGGCCGGCGGCAGCTGCGGCCTCTTTTCGGATCAGTGGCACTTTGCGTTTTCAGTGCTTGTTAAACACCACCACCGCAGATCTTGGATACTGGTTCCGCTTTATTCACTCCTTCAGTCCTGCATTCTGGTGAGGGTATTCTAGCTCTGGTCATCCTACTTCTGGAGGGTCCTGGGGAGACTCCTGGTGCTAGGCCATAAAGACCGCATATGGAAACTAAGGCACAATAACCATATACACTAGTGACAGGATAGACGCAAGGTTTGATTTCCAAACAAGTCTGGTTTATTTCAAAGCATATGTTGGCCGACTGGGTCTCAATGTCTCACAACATGTGTTCCCAGACCTTGAGACGCAAGAGAGCGAGCAAAGCTCAAGCAACAATATATATCCATTACATACAATCAGAACAAAGGCAATTCAATCCGCCCATAAACGTATCATTCAGGCTAGGGTTCGGTAATTGATAGTAGTGACAAATATGACTCGTTATGACAAGTCCTCATTCAGTCTAAGCATAGTTATTCTAGCAATAGCAGCAGAGAGAGCTTTCTGTTATGGGGAACAATAGAGCTCTTAGTTCGGCAGAAATATCATGTTTGTAGCAGATAAACATTCCCTAGCATGTTATCTGTGTGTTTCGGTTCATGAGCGAAGGGTCAGACAGTTCTGAAGCAGAAAATACCACTCTCCGCGAAGGAGTACTGCTTGAAGAACATAATTCATGGTTTAACTGCCTTTTAATACAGCGTTTGCTAGACAGGCCGGCACCTGGACTACTGATTAGATGTGGCTTCTGCTCGCCTTCAAGGACTTAGTGAGCGAGAAGAACAATTTGACATTCCTGTCTGTGTTCGTATTTCAGCATTCAGGCCATGGCCTTGCACCGTGTGTGAGTTAGAAGCATAGAATACATTTTGCAAAGCGTTTTGACAGAAAAGGAAAAATCAAATGGCCGGCATTTCACAAAATGGACGCCCTCAGGTTACATTGACGATTCTGCGATTGCGATGTTTGTCACATGATGCGATTAGTTTCTGGCCAACATACTATACATACTATAGGGTCGTTTCTGGTCTAACACTGGCGCTTCTGTCATTTCTCAGACTTTGCACTCGACTATGGATTTCTCGACCCCTGGCACTCGGTTCCTGCAGCAGCAAAGAATTACAGCCAGTCGGGGAAGGTCTTCCAGTGGAGTTCGTCTCTGGGTTAGTTGGTCCCTCTAACCCAAGGGAAGAGGTCGTCCATTACAGAGCTTCTCTTTTCGATTAGGAGTTTCAGCACAGCAGCAGGGCTTCACAGGGCAATTCTAAGGTCAGGAGGATGCAGCAAGCTTCGTTCATGATTTCTTCATCAGGTTGTTCTTCCCAGTGGTCGACTGTCTTCAGTCCCAAAACCCTCACCTTTTTAAGCAGGTTTCTCCCATTCATGCACAGCCTAGCTGTTACTCAAACATCAGGGTGGCTTTCCTGAAAGGACAGCCAGCCAGCCAATCAAGACTGGGTGCATTCAGGCATTCCTAAAGACAAAGGACGGGGGAGTTTCGGGAACCTCCCTCACTTCCTGCCCTTCCAGACACACTGGAGCCAGAGGCGAGTTTCAGTACTGAAACCTGCCAAAAGCACAGACGAATAAAGGGCTCAAACCCAAGAAAGACCACACAAACAGAAAATGGCAAAAAAAAAAGAAGACGGGCCATTTTGACAAAATGGTCACACCATGGGTGCCATACTGCAGCTGAGGTTTCAGCCTGCGGTAAAAAAGCACAATGGTAGGAAAATTTAAACCACTACCACCAGCCATTTAAAGTAGTGAGGGTAAAATATAAAAAATGTTACATGGTAGAAGAAGGGTCTACTAAGTAACCCCCTATAAACAAACTTTCAGGTGCCTCGCAGCTGGAGTGGGAACAGTCGCACCCACTTCCTGGGTTCACACACAACAGGCCAGCGATAGCCTGTGAAAGCAGCAGCTCTCCCAGGCAAATGCAGGCAAATGCATGACCATAGAAGGGATTTCCTCACCTGAGAAGACAGGAAGAAGGCCAAACAACAATATGGACAATCGAAAAAATCATGTGGAATGACAATTTAAGGGTACTAGCCATGTTTTAGTAGCAATAGGTGGTAAAGGCGAAGGTTCACATTAAAAATAATGCAAACATTGTAATAATGTTGCTGCCACCAGCCTGTCTTCAGGCACATGTAAGAGTAGCCAAGAATCCCAAGTGTAAAAAACGAGGGTGATACGAAAGTATCCCCATTGCACTGTAAGATGCTCTGTTAAAAATGTACCCAATGTGATAAAAACAGAAACGGAAACATAGCTTCCCAGTACTGATAGTTTGCGGGATTGATCAGTTTCCCCATGCCAAAATTAGCAAAAGTCCAGGGGAGTGAAAATGAAGGCTTCACTTCCCTGTAAAAAGTCGGGACAGATAAAAAAAACAAAAGCAAAAAGGTTGGGGATCAATAGAATATGGAGGGAAAGTTGCCAAAAGAGAAATATTTCCTAACAATAACCAAAATGTGCCTTCCAGTATATGCTTCTTTTACTCAACATTGGTTTTGGTCACAAATTGGAGAAGGGGAGAAAAGGGAACCAGACTTTGAGGTCCTAAACGTTGTAATAATTATTGGTGACTGTTGGGAAAGATTTTGTTTTTGCACCTTTCTCTGCATAGATTTCTACAGGGACCTGATTGCTTGTTTTGAACCCTGTCCTGACTTTTTAGAGTTAGCTAAAGTCTTCTGCTTTACATCCCTTACGTTTTTTGCTCATTCGTAGGGGGAAACTGACTAGTACCTAAGACTGTCAGTACTTATAGATTGCCTCTTTGTGAATTCAAGTAATTTTGCAATTTGTTCATTTTATTTAAAGTATTTTTTTGTGTGCTATAGCTTTACGATAAAACTTTTCACTCAAACACTAAGAGCAGAATACAATGCATAATGCCTTACATAAAGAACTCTGTTCAGATCAGCTTAAATGAAGTGCAGTTAGGATACTGTGTATCCTCATATCTTTTTATTGTAAGGAAGACATACACTAGTGACCACAGTTCCAGGGTGTTTATTAAACTTTATCAAGGGGGTAATAAACGCCTAAATCTAAAAAGCGAGCAAGCTATGACAATCAAAATTGGATTGGATTGTAATACGGTGCTTAATGCATTTCAAGCCAAAACGGAAAAGGCGAGACAAAACATTATCAAGGCCAGAACTTCTTCTAAACAGGAGACCTGCCCCATTGAATTGAAAGTATCTGCCAGAGAACAGCTCTTTAAATTCGACCCCATCTCAGAGGCAGATATGTTAGAGCTGCTGAATAGCATGAAACCTACCACTTGCGCAGAAAATATCCTGCCTCCTGGTATCATTCTCCAACACAAAGATATTTTTGCTCCCATCCTCTGGAGAACAGTGAATGCTTCGTTTCAAGAGGGCATGGTGCCTAAAGATCTGAAGAAAGTCACTATCACCCCACTTGTTAAAAAAGCGGGTCTAGATCCTAAAGATCCTGCAAACCTTCGTCCCATAACCAACTCGAACCTTGTTTTGAAACTGTTAGATAAGGTAGCAACACAGCAACTCCAATACTTTGTAGAGAACCAGGAGATTCTGCACCAGCAACAATATGGCTTCAGAGCATCCCACAGCACTGAAACAGCCATGCTGGATTTGCAGAATCAGATGCTTACTTTGTTGGACGAAAACAAGTTGGGGATGTTGATGCTCCTAGACCTTAGTTCCGCATTTGGTTTGGTGGATCACCACCTTCTCATCAAGGCGCTTAGAGAGAATGTTGGTTGCTCGGAGGGAGCTATTGAGTGGCTCCTGTCCTTTCTTTCCAACCGCCAAGCGAGAGTACACTGGGGTAGCAGTTTCTCCGACCCATGTGACATCCTATTCGGAGTGCCTCAAGGGGCCAGTTTATCACCAATGCTGTTCAACATATATATGCACACATTGTGTAGCCTACTGGTGAAAGCCGGAGTGTCGTTTACAAATTACGCAGACGACACCCAACTCATATTGGAGTTGGGGGGCAGGAATCATGCCACGGACAGTGAAGTGATCACTAGGGTTTACAAGATAATAGACGACTGGATGCAGGCAAACTGGATGTGCCTGAACGACTCAGAAACCAAACTGATGCTGTTTGGCTCCAGTCGTCATCTGGAAAATCTGGGGGCAGAGTACAACTCATTCCAAATTAAGAATGCCACTATTCAGGTGGTCCCCAAGGTGAAGACTCTGGGTATGATGGTCAACTCTGTGGTCGACTCTCATGCCCAGACCAGTTTCCTCCAAAAAAACACAGCGTACTATCTCAGGCTTATGAAAGCCATTAAGCCACGGCTTAACGAGAGAAATAGGGCAACGATAGCCAGAGCCATTATCCTCTCACGGCTCGACTACGGGAATGCCCTGCTGTGGGGGGCCTCATCCAAGGATCTATCCAGCTGTCAGGTGATCCAGAACAACGCGGATAGGTTAGTGAAAAATCTGAAGAGGAAAGACCATGTTACTGAAGAGAGGCTTTCTCTGCACTGGCTTAGAGTAGAAGAACGTATAAAGTTCAAGGCTCTCTGCCTGGTAAACAAGTGCCCTTTTGGCACAGCGCCTGTAACGCTCACCTGATTCTCGCAGAGGCGCCGGTCTTGACTGGGCGACTACCGTATCTTCAAAGGTGATGTGCAGCACCCGGTTGGCTCTTTGGGCTGGACCTCTGTGCCCTGTATGCCTGACGTGCAGAGTAAGATGGTCGACTCTCATGCCCAGACCAGTTTCCTCCAAAAACGTGACGTGCAGAGTAAGATGTCTGCAGATAGAAAATACGGGGTTAATGAACTGGGGTTATTGGGGTGTCCCTATCTCTTTCCCCTTCTCCTCTCCTGTAGACCCCCACAGGTTAACGCTCTCACCTTAGGTAAGTGAATGCCGAGCTCTCCATCTGCCTCGGGGCAGGGTGCTGTAACCAGTTTCTTCACTGGATAGGTAGCGCAGGCCTCTTGACTTCAGAGGACTGCTGTCCGTTGTTTACTGCACAAACGGTAAGTTTCGAGTAACTCAAATGTCTTTAAAGTCTTTAATAATGATGTCTCTTGTTTTGCAGGGTTCCGGCGATGGCGGATGACGGGCTGAAGTGAGTTGAAGATGGAGCCCGTGTGATGGATAGAAGCGCCTGGAAGCACGTAAGTAAGCGCTTGTTGCCAGCTTCACGATGCGCTCTAACTGTCTTATTATTTTGCAGGTACAAGTTCGGAGCGGCTGCAGGGTGCCGGGATACCCACTGGGTTAGATGTGGAAAGGAGTAATGGCACGTGAGTATTAAAGTTCCCCAATGTCTTTAAACGCACCTTGTTTTGTCTTTCAGATGCGGGATGCAGCGCCGACGGCCTCCGGAGCGTGCGAAGAGTTGGTAAGCTTTTGTCTTTCAGATGCCGGAATGCAGTGTGAAGACCTCCGGAGCGCACGAAGATTAGGTAAGCCTTTGCCTTTCAGATGCCGGAATGCTAACCTGTTCTTTCTTGTCTTTATAGGTGTTGCTGAAGACTGGATTCAGGATGGTAAGCCTTTTTCCTTAGGCCCAGGACCGGATGCAGAAGACACGATGAGCGTTATGCTGCAGAGGGTGCAGAATAACGCAAAGCAAGATTCATCCACCGGGTGTGGTTTAAATAGCCTCCTGTAGTGCTTAGGTGTCTCCTTCCACAGCCACGCCTAAGTAAGAAAAGAGTTCCTGGTAAGAAAAGAGTTCCTGCCTTCCAGAAGAGTTCCAGTGTTCTGAATCTAGGGAGTGGCTCCAGCCCCACCCAACAGGAAAAGTAGTTCCAAACAGAAGAGGATCAGAGGCTCAACTGGCAGGCAAGTAAGCAGCATGGTCTGCTGCAGGTAAGTCCACCCAAGCATTATGAGCCCGGCGCTTCCAGCGCTGGGACTGGGCATATTTATGAGCCTGGTGCCACTGGCACCAGGACTGGGTCCAAAAGGTCCCAATTGGGACTGGTTGGCACTCGGAACCTGGGTTATGGATCTGCTTCCAAGGGAGTTGGGAAAACCCTGACCTTTTGGAAGCAGAGATCATGACCGCGCCTGCCTACTTGAAAATGAGTGTAGTGCCCTACAATCCCAGTAGAAATCTACGCTCGGGGGGGAAAATCCCTCCTGATCATGCCCAAGTTCAAGTTAAAAACCGGGCTGGGCAGATCTTTCCTTGTGCTGGCTCCTAAATTGTGGAATAGCGTCCCCGAATCCCTGAGGTCGGAAGTTAATCACTCCGCATTTAGGAAGCTGCTGAAGACGCACCTCTTTAGATGAGAATTCGGGTGATGGCTATTTTTCAGGGGCACTCATAAGGCAGTAGCTATTCGTATTTGTCGTCCGTCACGTAGCATCAGTGTTTTATGTACAAGCGCCCTGATGCCCGTGGGCTACCGGCGCTATACAAAAATTAAATACATACATATATACAAAATAATAATGCAGTCCTAGTGGAGTCTCGTCAAAATGAAAGGCCTATACTAAAGAAACCTATTGCCAATCCTTACCACTAAGTTACAAATAGTGTGGGGGAATGTTCATGAAAAAGAAAGAAGTGTTAACAAAATAAGTCAGGGTGTTCAGGCCTTGGCCTACCTCCCCAACATTTTTAGCACAGGACAAGGCGGTTCACTCGAGCATAGCACACTGCTGGGCTACTTCGGCACAAGGAAACAGTTCTCTTACATGCATCAGGGCCTTTTATGCCCAAGTCTTTTAAGTTATCAAAAGTCTCTTGATCCAGAGGGCCTGATGTATCAAGCAAACGAAAAAGTTCCCTTTCAGGTATAAAAGTAGGTCGTTTCACTCTTCTCCCTGGATTCCCCTCTTCCAGGCTCAGATCCTCTTCTCCAATACGTATGGAATATCTCATCTCGGGTGACTCGCGCTTAACCCTGGATCCCCCTTAGCTGGGTTCAGATCCCTTTTACACAATTCGTCTCCCTCAGCCGGGCTCAGACCAATTACAGTTCGTATTTAGCAATCAAAGACTTTCGAATGTGCACAGCGTTTGGCTTGACCCTTTGCAGGACCACTTAGATTTCACAGTTCACAATTGTACACTCAGTTGGATGCCTAACAGAGTCCTTCGAATGAGCACCCACGGGGTGCCGGACTGCTCTGTATCTGCCATCTACCTTGGTTTCAAAAAATTCAATCACTCCTGGGATATTTAATTATATTTGTGTTGCTCATCACATACACCTTACACTCTGTTAAATACAGATTTCTTCATACAATGTTGCTGCTTGCAACCTTGGGTCTAACACAGACCGGTCTGCTTTCATTCTTCCCGACTCACAGGCTGTGCTGACTTTACTGGAGCGTCTTTGTTGTGGGAACCAAGGACAGTTCCACTGTGGCAATTGCTCTTCCTCACCTCGGCTATCGATGCAGGAGAGCTCCTGGTACTTTCGACACACAATGCACCTTTTTGCAGCTTTAATTTCTGGTCTTATGTTTCTTATTCTTGAGGGGTCATGAGAGTAGCGTTTTTCTTCCTCTGAAAAGGCCATGGGCAATTCCCTCCTTGCAACCCTTTCCGGTCTTTCCACCTTTCTCTGCGTGTTAAACTGCCATCTCTGAACTGTTGCATCCTTGTGTGTTTTGCCTTGCTCAGAGTGTGCTTTCGTGCTCCGCCTTTTATCTGTGTGGGGAAGTGTGATGGAAGTCAGGTGTAGGAGTGTGTAATTATGAGTAATTTCCTGACTCTGCCTCACCACGTGGTGAGACATTGTCAGTTATACGGCTCGGGTGTTAGTCCGTTTTCTTTCACAGTGAACTGTCTGTGACAG
The DNA here is from genome assembly GCF_040938575.1 of Ambystoma mexicanum. NCBI lineage: Eukaryota > Metazoa > Chordata > Amphibia > Caudata > Ambystomatidae > Ambystoma > Ambystoma mexicanum. The sequence goes on from NC_090937.1 coordinate 304,075,809, forward strand.
TGTTCATGTCGGGAAAGGGAGTGCAGGGGTTGAGTTCCTGGGTATCTTACCTGGTTGGATTGGGAAAAGGTATTACAAGGAAGGGGATGCCGCATATCGCCATCCGGTGTCCCACTTCCACTCCCTGAGGACCCCTCATCCAGGTGATCCTCCTGCACTGGCCCACCCCCAAGAACTGGATCCAAAAGCAAAGGCTGTGTCCTGCCTACATGGATGACAGATCCCCGGGGACTGGCTTGTGAGACACCTCCTGGTGTCTCACATTATATAATAGCTTTTTGGTTCTCCAGCATGGGGTCTAGCATGGATTCACATGCTTATGAATATTCCCATTGTCAGGCTGGGAATTCTCGGTAAAAGAAAAAAGTGTTTAATTTCTAAACTGTCTTTATCCTATAAACCAATCACTGAGCTCTGGGTCACACTACCCCCTGCCAATGACTGCCCTTTACCTAAGCCCCTGCCCGGGCAGCCAGCTTCAGATTTTTACCGCATGTTCAAGTGTTGGGAGTCCTCGTGTTTTGCTCTTTGAGCTTTCTGCATTTTTTCGTGTTTTTGGTAGGTAAACTCTGATTTCTGTACAATTGAGCCTGTGTGCTCCATCTCTTATCCTTCCGATTAACAGGGACCCGTTTCTCTGCATCTTTCATCGCCCCTCAATGGCAGAAATCTCAGCATGTTCTTCTTGGAAGCTTCCAGAAGTTCTTCAGGCCTACACTGCGCCGGATCATGTCGGAGAAGGACGACAGAGCTTCCCTCTTCAAGCTGTTCACCAGCTGCGGTTTGCGGAATATCTTTAAGGACGACAAGCATTTCTCCAGCATGGGGTCTGGCATGGATTCACTTGCTCATGAATATTCCCCGTCGTCAGGCTGGGAATCCTCGGTAAAGAAAAAATCAGTATCAGTTTCGTTTCTGATCTCTTTCTTAGTAGTAACCAATCACTGGTCTCTGGGTCATGCTGCCCCCAGCCAATGACTGCCCTCTCCCTAAGCCCCGCCACTGGTAGCCATCCTCAGATTTTTACCGCATGTTCAAGTGCTGGGAGTCTTCGTGCTATAGCGCTCGAGCTTTTACTGCGTTGTGTGCTTTTTCAAAGAGATTTATCGCATTTTCCGGTTTAGTCGAGCCTCAAGCTCCACCGTTTCTACTTCCGATCAACGGGGACCCGTTTCGGATTTATCTACGCCCCTCAAGGGTGAAGAGTTTTCGTCGAGTTACGCTTCTTGGAGGATTCCAGAAGTTTCTGAGGCCTACCTCACGGACGAGAAGAACATGGCCCAGGAGAAGGGAAGCTCGACTCCCGGCAAACTGTTCAGGATCTGCCCTGGATGCAACCTACAAAATGTGTTCAAGGAGGACGAGCATTCGAAATGCCTTTACTGCCTCCACGAGGACAAAATGCACGTGGAGAAGGACTGTGCGTTTTGCATGAACATGTCGGATCGGACTATGAGGGATCGTCGGACCCGTCTCTCCAACTGGCTGGAAGGCAAGTGCCCAGCAGGTGAGAAGAAGTCAGAGAGGTCTTCTAAGTCCTGTGAGGGCGCCCCGACGACGGGGGCCCGACAGAAGGCAAAGCACAGCGAGTCCACGGGCACCGGGAACGCAGAACGGTCGGGCTCCTCGGCTGCCAGGCAGGGCGCACCTTCACTGATGCCATCAGTCGCGAGCCAACGCTCTGGCTCGGGGAAGAGAAAACCCGAGAACACGGTGCTAAGCTTCTGGAGAGGTCCCGGTCGATCTCGAGGGAACAAGCCGAAGGGGAGCGAGGCGGTGACCCTCCCCCTAAGGTGAAGGCCTCAAGTGCGCCCAAGGTGGTGAAGGCCTTGATCCCGGCCAAGGCCTCAATTTAGGGAGTCACTGCAGCCCTGTCGAAGCCTGTGGAGGCTATCCCAGTGGAGGCGACCTCGGGGCCCAGAGTTTCCTTGCTTCCGCGGAGATAATCCTCTTTTAAGCCCATCGAGAAGACCCCTGTGAAGACCCCAGTGGAAAAAGAGGGGGGGGGGCAGTGGCCGATAGGGATACAGACACAACCTCCGAGGAGGAGCTGACTGAGAATTTGGAAGAGGACCGGTCCCACAGGAGGGATCCCGACGAGGAGGATGACGAGAGCGAGGGTGGCGACGACTGGGTTCCCGTGGAGGAGGAACAACCGTCGCTCCCGGCACGCCTGTCACATCCCGAGCCACAAGACAACTCGGCGGCCATTTTGTTGGCAATCCAAGCCTTATGCACAGAGATGAGGACGAGACTGCCCCTACCCCCGACGGACGACTCAGCTAAACCGGGTCCGTCTGGAAGCCCTCCAAACAAGAGGAGGAGAATTCATCCGGTGTCCCTTCAGTCCTCACGGCCTTCTCAGCCTTTCTCGCCTTCCCCGGTCCCGAGGGATGACACTGGAACAGACACGGCCACGACTGGGACGGATGACGACAGGACTGACGTCCCGTCTCAGATTCCTCGGGCGTCTCCGCCCGACGAAATTGGCTCCTTCCACGCCATGATTGCCACGGCGTCCAAGCTTTTTCAGCTCTTCCCCGAAGAAAAGAAGGAAGGCTTCCTCTAACAACGGCGCGAGGCCAAGAGGAAGATGGTCCTTGTGGTGCCGTTGCTGGGTGACATCTGGGACGAGGGTCTTGCTCTCTTGAAGAACCCGTCAATGATGCCTGCCAAAAGGGACCGGTACGAGAAGTAGTACCGTGTCCCCGACGGCGCCCCTTTGTGCCTTAGAGCACAACCGACCCCGGATTCGGTCGTCTCGGCAGCGGCCAAGAAGAAGGCGGTGGGGGCTTCGACTTCAACTTCTACTTCCCCACCGGACGGCTGGAGAAATAAACTAGATGCCATGGGACGACGAGTCATCTCGTCGGCGGCAACGACGATTAAGGCGGCCAACGCCCTAGCGATTGTGGCTTGCTGCGACGGAGTTGTGGTACAAGATCGCCCCCTGTTGGACTTCCTCCCGGATGACAAGAGGGCAGAGGCCCTGGCGATCCTACAGGAGGGTGAGGTGGCGTCGGACCACGCCATAACTGTGGCCACGGACATTGCCGACACCGGTTTCCGCCAGTTGGGCAACGGCGTTTGCCTTCGACGGCAGGGGTGGCTCAAGGCGACCGATTTCCACCAAGACGTACATGCCCTTCGACGGGAACAATCTGTTCGGAAAGACAGTGGATGAGTCACTGCAGGCCATCAAGACCGACACAGAGACGGCTCAGGCCTTGGGAGTTCTGCAGCAACGGCGGCCGCCCTTTCAGAACTCCGGAGGCAAGCAAGGTGCCTCCAAAGGATTCGGCGGCGGCTCCTCGACGTACCGTCAGGCGGCCCGCTCTTTGTCGCAAGAATCTTACAGGGGACGAGGCAAGTCAGTTGGATCTCGCCGTCTTCGCCAGGGAGGCCAAGGCGGTAAGGTCACTTCCAAGCAAGACTGAACCGGCCGGCGCGTCGGGCCCCCACCGAAGCACCCCGATGGGAGGCCGGCTGACGAGGTTCATCAGCGTGTGGGAGTCCATCTCCACCGACCGTTGGGTGCTGGATGCCCTGGCCCACGGGCACACTCTGGAATTTCTAAAGAAGTGCCCCCGAATTCCTCCCGTGGCCAGGAAGGAAAACCACGTCCCTCAACTGCTGTTAGAGGTAAGGGCAATGCTCAAGAAAGGAGCCATCAAGCTCGTCCCAAAGAGGCTCCGGGGCTCCGGAGTATACTCAAGATACTTCCTCGTCAGAAAGAAGACGGGAGGTTGGCGTCCCATCCTGGACTTGCGTTGGCTAAACCAATACATCAAGGCACAGAAGTTCTGGATGGTCAACCTCCAGCACGTGCTGGGCCAGCTGGAGGAAGGCGACTTCCTATTGTCGTTGGATTTGGAGGATGCTAACTTTCACATCCCAATCCTAAAAGGACACCGAAAGTTTTTCAGGTTCTTATTCCAAGGGCGGCACTACCAGTTCAAGGCCCTACCATTCGGATTGAAGTCGCCGCCCAGGATGTTAAAGTGCCTAGCACCAGTGGCGGCGCGGCTGTGCCTGCAGGGGATCCACGTCTATCCCTACCTGGACGACTGGCTCATCCGAGCAGGGACAAGGTAACTCACCGTCGAACACACAACAAAGACCGTCCGGCTGCTCACGGACCTTGGATTCTCCATCAACTTCCCCAAATCCCACCTGGTTCTGTCGCAGGTCGTGCTATTTCTGGGAGCCAAACTCGATACAGTAGCGCAGTTGACCTCGCCGTCGGAGGAAAGAACGCAGGCCATCCTGGGCCATCCTGGGCCATCCTGGGCAAGGTACAGCGTCTGCTGGCCACGGACGTGGCCAGAGCGAGGTCCATCAAGTCCCTTCTCGGGATGATGTCCTCTTGCATCTATCTGGTGCGCCTGTGCAGGTTTCGGATGGTCCTCTGCAGGAGTTCCTCGACGCCTGTTGGATGCAAGCGACGGGCAGCTTCGAGGACAAGATCTCATTCAACGAAGTATTCTGCTAAGCAATTTGATGGTGGGGCACCCGCGTGCATCTCGCAGCGGGCACGTACTTTCAGACCCCAGCATACCAGGTGACTGTGACGACGGATGCCCCCCTGGAGGGGTGGGCAGCGCACACATGAGATCTTCACACGAGAGGCCTGTGGCTCCCGGAGGAGAGGCCACTCCACATCAACATACTGGAGCTCCGGGCAGTGTTCTGTGCCCTCAAGTCATTCCTCCCGTCCCTCAAGGGCAAGGTGTTGAGGATCTTCACCGACAACACCACCACGATGTTCTACATTCGGAAGGAGGGAGGAACAAGATCCCCATCCCTGTCCAAGGAAGCCCAGGATCTGTGGCACTGGGCCGTTTCCAGGGGATGTTTCTGATATATTTTCATCTAGCAGGGATAGAAAACACCATCAGCGACTCACTCAGCAGGGAGCTGCGCTCGTGCCACGAGTGGGAACTACGCCAGGATCAAGTGGGTCAACTCTTCCGGCGATGGGGCAAACCCCAAATCGACCTGTTCGTGACATCGACTTACTCCAAGTACCAGAGGTTCACCAGCAAGTTCCCCCAGCCGAGGAGCATGGGCGATGCTTTCCCCTGGGACAGCCTGTTCCTGTATGCGTTCCCTCCATTGCCGTTGCTGCTCAGGCTCATCAACCAACTCAAGAGGTCCCGATGCAGGATAATCCTCGTCGCACCGGCGTGGCCAGACAGATATGGTTCCCTAACCTTCTGGACTTGTCAGCGTCCCCACCAGTCAAACTGTCGACGGATGCAGATCTTCTCTCCAGAGAAGGAGGCGCCATTCTTCATCACGAGCCAGAGCTGCTGAACTTGCAGGCCTGGCTCCTGCAGCACTAGATTTTGGAAGGTACGATATCCTGGCTGACTGCAGAGAGGTTCTTGCAAAGGCCAGGGCGTCCTCAACTCTCAAGTGCTACGGACACAAGTGGAAAAGGTTCTCGGTCTGGTGCCGTGCACAGAAGATTAACCCTCTACGGATTACAGCCCCTCAAGTGCTACCGTACGTACTGTCGCTGGCCAAAGCTGGACTAGCTCATGCTTCCATCAAGATACATCTGGCAGCGATTTCCTGATGCACCAGAATTACAGGACGGTCGTCCCTGTGGTCTCATCGCCTGGTGAAGGAGTTTATGAAAGGACTGTTCCCATCGTTACTGCTGGTGAAGGCTCCAGCCCCGGCGTGGGAGCTCAACGTGGTGCTGACCAGGCTCATGGGCCTGCCATTTGAGCCCTTGCATTCGGCTCTGTTGAAGTTCCTGTCATGGAAGACAGCGTTCCTTGTGGCCATCACCCCTGCACGACGTGTGGGAGAGATTCAGGCCCTATCCTGCAAGCCTCCATACTTGACTTTTCATGCCCAAGGTGCCGTCGGACTTCCATCTCAACGAGCCCTTGGTGTTACCAGTCTTTTTCCCGTCGCCTTCGTCACCGGCCGCGACGACTTTGCACTCACTGGATGTAGCTAGAGCGCTGATGTTCTACGTGGACCGAACAAAGAGTTTTCGGAAGACATCACAGCTGTTTGTGAACTTTGGACCTGTGAACCAAGGGAAGGCTCTCTCGAAGGCTTCCATTTCCAGATGGCTCTCCGGCTGTATCATGCACTGTCATCGTTTGGCAAACCGACCGTTGCCCGGCCGTCCGAGACCCATTCGTCCAGAGCGATCGCTTCTACCAGGGCATTCTTGTCTGGTGTGCCCCTGCTAGACATCTGCAGGGCTGCTACGTGGAGGTCGACGCACAGCTTCACGAGATTTTACTGCTTCGACCGGGATTCCAGGGAGGAGTCCAGAGTCGGCCAGGCAGTGCTGCGCAACCTGTTCGCTTAAGGTGAGCCTGGTGAGGAGGTAAGAGATGATTAATGTTGAGTTTTATGTAATGCTTAATGTTGAGCCTTGCCACCTCCCGTGGTTGTGCATGTGTGTACTGCTATGTATTCTTATATTCATGAGTATGTGAATCCATGCCAGACCCCCCATGCTGGTGAAGGAACAAGTTACTTACCTGTAACTGTTGTTCTCCAGCATGGGTCAGGAATGGATTCACATGCGTATCCTCCCGCCTTCCCCTCTGCGGCTCTTCACTTGGTCATACTGCCACTTTACGTGCTACCAAATCTGAGGATGGCTGCCAGGGGCGGGACTTAGGGAGAGGGCAGTCATTGGCTGTGGGCAGTATGACCCAGAGACCAGTGATTGGTTACTACAAAGAAAGACAGATCAGAAACGAAACTGCTACTGATTTATTTCTTTACCGACGATTCCCAGCCTGACGACGGGGAATATTCATGAGCATGTGAATCCATGCCACACCCATGCTCGAAAACAACAGTTCCAGGTAAGTAACTTGTTGCTTTCAGTGCCTGTATTGACTACACCCGATGCATAAAGAAGATTGTGAGATCTGCCGTGGCTTTACCAAGCGCACGATGAAGGATCGACACGTCCGGTTTGTGGCATGGCTCAAGACCAGGGCCGGGTGATTCAGAGGGGCATGCCGCTCCCGGACCAAGCCAACCAAAACGGGCTTCTAAGTCACTTTCAGGGTGCTCCATCCACGGGGGCCCAACGCAAGGCCAAGCACCGCGAGTCCGCCTCTGTCGGGGTCGCTGCAAAAGCGGGTCCCGTGACGGTCAGGGCACGTTCATCGTCTCTGTCTGCCTTGAGCTCCAGCCATCGATCCAGCTCTTCCTCCAAGAGAAAGTCTGCTACCCCTTAGAAGCTGCGGGAGAAACTGGAGGAGGCCAAGCAGGACAAGGTGTCTGTCATTTAAACTAAGGCCCAGGCAGTCCTGACTAAGATGTCATCTTCCATCGAGATAGTTGCTGCTGCCCTCTCCAAGGCTAGGGGGGCTGCCCCGGTCCAGGGTCACCCGGCAGCAGCCAAAGTGGCCCTTCTTTTCAGGTGGAAGAAGACTCTGGAGAAGAGGATGCTGGAGCTTAGCCCGGGACCGCCCCCTCAGGACCCGAAGAGGGTAGGCGTGGGAGTGGGGGGGCAGAGGGCAACTCCAAGCCACAGACATTTCTTCGTCCGACGAGGAGATACTTTCCGTCCCCACCATCCAGGGTTGTGATGATGATGGAAACATCAGGGGGGTGGTTGGGAGAATCGCCTGCCGGAGGTAAAGTTGACAGGGACGGCAACATGGCCACTGGGCCCAGTGAACCTGTCCGCCAGGTGCAACGACTTTCAAGATGACCAATGCCTTAGCGATCGTGGCCAGATACGACCGGGAGCTTTGGTACAAGATGGCTTCACTCCTGGATTTTCCTCCCCAATGACAAATGGGTCGAGGCTTTGGAGATCCTCCCGGAAAGCAAGGTGGCGTCGGACCATGCTATCGCGGTGTCCCTGGACATTGCAGACACAGGCTTCCGACAGATGGGAAACAGGGTTTGCCTTCGCCGCCGTGGCTGGCTCAAGGCCACCAACTTTAGACAGGAGGTCCAGATGAGGGTTCTGGACGTGTCATTCGGGGGAGAAAACCTGTTCGGGAAGGCCGTTGATTAATCCCTCCAGGCCATCAAGACTGACACAGAGATGGTCTGTGCCTTGGGCACCCTCGAACAACACCAGCCGTCCTTTTCGTTCCTCAGGAGGGAAGTCTAGCAGGTCTTTGAAGGGTTTCGGCAGGGGCTCATCCTTTTACTGCCAACCCTCCCGTTCCTCAACCCAGGAAGCCAACGGGGGTTGCTCCAAGGCCTTCGGAGGTGGCTGCCGTCGTTGTCAAGGCTCCCAGAGCGCCGTGCTGACCGCCAAGCAGGACTGAACCGGCAAAGACGTCGTGCTCCACCCTCTTGGGAGGCCGGCTGGTGAACTTAGTCAGCCTGTGAGAGACCATCTACCACAATAGATGGGTTCTGGACGCTCTCGCCCACGGACACACTTTAGAGTTTCAACAGAAGTGTCTGCGAATACCACCGGTGGCCCGACTGGAGCAACACATCTCTCAGCGGCTGCTGGAAGTTCGGGCCATGTTTAAAAAAGGGGCGATAGAGCTGGTTCCGAAGCGACTCCGGGGCTCGGGAGTTTACTCAAGGTACTTTCTCGTGAGAAAGAAGACTGGGGCCTGGAGGCCCATTCTCGACCTACAAAGGCTGAACAAGTACATGATGTCCCAGAAGTTCAGGATGATCACGCTGCAGCATGTGCTCGGCCAGCTGGAGGAGCGGGACTTTGTCGTTGGTGGATCTAGAGGATGCATACTTCCGCGTCCCCTTACACAAAGGACATCGCAGGTTTCTGCGCTTTGTCGTTCAAGGGAAGCATTACCAGTTCAAGGCTCTCCCTTTCGGACTGAAGTCGGTGCCCAGAGTCTTCACCAAGTGGCTGGCTCTGGTGGCGGCCCATCTACGACTGCAAGGGATCCATGTGTATCCTTACCTGAACAACTTGCTCATCCAGTCCAAGTCAAGGGACATTGCCGTCGATCACATATCGAAGACCGTCCGACTGCTGACGGACATGGGTTCTCTGTGAATTATGCAAAGTCTTGCTTGATTCCATCGCAGGACGCGCTGTTCCTGGGATCCAGGCTCCACACAGTGTCCTGCCTGGCATCACCATCAGAGCAGAGAATAGCGGCCATTTTGTGCAAGGTGCAACAGCTGTTAGCACTGAGGGTCGCCACAGTGAGGACTATCAAGTCACTGCTCGGCATGATGTCATGCATATACCTGATTCGGCTCTGCAGATTGCTCATGCGCCCACTACAGGAATTCCTCAACGCCCGTTGGGTCAAGGTGTCCGGAGGCTTCCAGGACAAAATTGCGCTCAACAATGAGTTCCGTCGAGCGATAAAGTGGTGGGGCGTGTGCTCCAACATGGCCGGAGGCACATACTTCCAGAGCCCCCCGTACCAGAAGACGGTCACGACGGACGCTTCCCTGGAAGGATGGGGAGCCCACACTGGACGTCTTCACGCCAGACGTCTATGGCTGCCGAAAGAGTTAACGCTACACATCAACGTCCTGTAACTGCGGCCAGTGTTTTGGGCCCTCAGGTCATTTCTGCCATCACTCAAGGGCAAAGTGGTGAGGGTCTTCATGGACAATACCAACACAGTGTTTTATGTTCGGAAGCAGGGAGGCACCAGATCCCCAGCGCTCTCCAAAGTGGTGCAGGACTTGTGACACTGGGCCGTCGCCCAGGTTATGTTCCTCATCCCGTTTCACCTGGCAGGAGTGAAGAACATAGTTGTCGATTCTCTCAGCAGGGAGCTGTCCTCTTGCCATGAGTGGGAGCTTCGGCAGGATCAAGTGGACAACCTTTTCCTCAAATGGGGCAGTCCCCAGATCGATCTGTTTGCAATGGCAACGAACACCAAGTGCCGGAGTATGGGGGACGCATTATCATTCCCTTGGGAAGGCCTGTTTCTGTATGCGTTCCCTCCGTTGCCGCTGCTACTTTGAGTTGTCAGTCAACTTAAATGGTACCGGTGCAGGATGATCCTCATTGCACCAGCGTGGCCTACGTAGATCTGGTACCCGGACCTTCTCAGCATGTCACCGTCCCCTCCGTCAAGTTGCCAGTGGTTGCGGATCTTCTCGCAAGGGTAGGAGGTGCAATTCTGCACCACGACGCAGGATCTCTGAACCTGATGGCCTGGCTTCTGCAGCATTATATTTAGATGGCTACGATCTTCCAGCGGACTGCAAGGAGATACTCGCCAAGGCCAGTGCACAGTTTACTTTGAAAAGCAAATAGAAACGTTTTGTGACTTGATGCCGGTCGCAGATGATAAACTCTCTGAGGGGCATGGCCCCTCACGTACTTCCGTATTTACTGCGATAGGCTAAATCGGGGCTGTCACACGCTTCCATCAAGGTACATATGGCGGCTATCTACCGCTACACCAGTTCTCTGGGACTGTCTTCACTTTGGTCGCACCATCTAGTCAAAGAGTTCATCAAGGGACTGTTCGGCCCTGCATTTAGCCTCGCTCAAGTTTCTGTCGTGGAAGACCGCTTTCATAGTGGACATCACCTCTGCAAGACGAGTAGGTGTGATCCAGGCCCTGTCCTGCAAGCGGACTTACTTGACTTTCCACGAGACGAGGGTGGTGCTGCGGATGCACCCCTCCTTCATGCCCAAGGTTCCGTCAGAATTTCATCTCAACGAGCCCTTCGTGTTACCTGTGTTTTTTCCAACACCTATGTCGCCATCTGAAAGGACTTTGCACTCGCTGGATGTGGCCTGAGCGCTGAAGTTTTACATGGCCCGCACGAAGAGTGTCCGGAAAACTTCTCCGCTTTTTGTGAACTTTGGTACTGTGAACCATGGGATGGCCCGGACCAAGGCTTCCATTTACAGGTGGCTCTCTGGCTACATCAGTCATTGTCACCGGTTGGCAATCCGACCGCTGCCTGGCTGTCAGAGAGCCCATTCTACCAGAGCGATCGCTGCTACGACGGCGTTCCTGTCTGGTGTGCCCCTGCTGGACATTTGCAGGGCTGCTACGTGGAGGTCGACGTACACCTTCATGAAATTCTACTGCGTTGACAGGGATTACAGGGAGGTGTCCAGAGTCGGCCAAGCAGTGATGCACAACCAGTTCGCTTGAAGGTGAGCCTGTTGAGTTAAGAGATTGCTCCTGTTGAGCCTTGCCACCTCCTGTGGTTGTGTAATTATGTACTGCTGTGTATTATTTATTCATGAGCATGTGAATCCATGGCAGACCCCATGCTATAGAAGGAACAAGTTACTTACCTGTAACTGTTGTTCTCCAGCATGGGTCTGGCATGGATTAACATGTGAACCCTCCCGTCTGTTCCTCTGTGGCTTTTCTCATGGTCCTACTGCCACTTTTCGTGCTACCAAATCTGAAGATGGCTGCCAGAAGAGGGGCTTATGTAGAGGGCAGTCATTGGCTGGGGGCAGTATGTTGGGCAAGATTATATGCCGTACCCTTTGGGTGCACTAAAACAACCTTGACCTCCTGGCGATAGGAACCCAACCTTTGGTATAAGTCTGTACTACACAGGTTGGTAGCATGTTGAGGGGTCAAAGTGAGCTGTAGGGGAGTTACTCAGAGATTCACTGTGACAAGTATTCAAATAAACTTACACACAAGGTATCTTGATTTAAACATTTATTAATTTATTTAACAGTCAGTTATGGTAAGCCTTCTTCAGAAAGGGGCAATATAATAGTAACACACAAATACACTCCAAAATCCACACTCTTAATATTTCTAAATCAGTACGTACCATTTTGGGATGGCACGCAGACACTTTCTACACGCGGATGTTAATATACCACTGTTTGCATTTAGAATCAGGCTTAAGAGTTTGGCAAAGAAAACAGTTATTAGAACAGAACAAGAGATCACACAAATATTCGGAAGCAGGTAAATACTTTTGGTAAACCCCCAATGCAAAGTTAGTTACCCCCTTCCTGGAAGGAGGACAAACACAATGTCAGAGGGCAGAAGAGTCATTCAGGGAGCCAGGCTAGGCCAAAGTCAATTGGGCAAAAGTCTAGGTGAGCTGGAGCACTAATTGTAGGCAAGTAAAAGTCTTGCACAATGTTTTAGAAGTCTTTGTAGAATTCAAAGCAGGGCCACATGCTGTTTAGGCTGTTGAAGTAAAGAAGCTATCAGCAACTCTACAGAGCAACCACAGCAGGTCTCACCAACAGAGAACAAGTGCAGTTACACAACAAGAGATAAGTTCTCTTAGACTGTACAGTACCTTTAGGTTGAAGAAAAAGGGCATTGGATGATTTCAGTTCCTGTGCAGCTCTGCCGTTCATGTTGTTCCTGGGCCTCAGTCGTGGGGACAAGAGGGAGGACGTCTGGGGACTCCTGCACTGCAGTGGGATGGTCACTGACCGCAACCATCAATCTTCAAAAAAGTGGCACTTCGGTATTTCAGCTCCTCACGTCTACCGCAAATAGCAACACTGCGCTTTCTGGCTGTCGAGATGGCTTTCCTTGCATCTTGGGTCCAGCCCTCTGAGGTCGTTCAGGCTCAGTCAGTCCTGCTTCCTGGGAGTCCGGAGGATCTTCCTGGAGCTCTTGGCCACCTTAAAAGCAACACACACGATCTGGTGTCCCTCTCCCTGGCTATTCGGTTTCAGCAGCAACTGCAGTGGAATTTCAGCCAGCTCCGAGAGCATGTCCAGGTGGCTTATTTTGGAGTTGCCTGGTCCCACCAACTCAAGGGGAGAAGGCGTCCTTGCAGCACAGCAGCAGGGCTTCACAGGTCAAAAACAGTCCAGGAGTTGCAGCAGGCGTCTTCTTCAAGTTCTTCTGCAGTTCCTTCATCCAGTGGTCGACTCTGCCTTCCAAGCCAAAAAGCCTCAGCTTTTATGCAGGTTTCTCCCATTCATTCCAGCCTAGCTGTCAGTCCCCTAGCAGGATGGCTGTCGTTGCCGGACAGCCAGCCGGCTAATCGCCGAAGATTGCATTCCAGCCTCCTAGGAGACTAAGCACAGGGAGTTTTGGGCACCTCCCTCGCTTCCTGCCCCCTCCAGACACCCTGGAGCCAGAGGCAGGCTTCATTCGTGAATCCTGCGAAAGACAAAACGAACAAAGGGACAAAAGCTGTTTTGGCGCGCAGAGTAAATCTCAAGAAGGGTCTTCCCATAAAGAAATCGCGAAAAAAGACGACCAGGGCCATTTTGACTAAAATGGCACTGTTCTGTGCTTTACTGCAGCTGCGACGGTGGCCCGCAGTAAACGCACACCACGGTAGTTGGAAGTAAATCACTGCCACCAGCCATTCATCAAGGAATGGGTAACATACAAATGTTACATGAGGAGCTAGACAAAGGGGATACTAAGTAACCCCACCAGCACCCTATAATAAGATAGTGTGTGCTGGGTCTAGAAAGTTACAAATGTAAGTAAAGTCAATTTTACTTCACTGTTCTTGGAAGCAGTAGTTTATCCAAGAGAAGGTATTTAAACCTTTGGGAAATCTGGAAGACTCACCTATGTCGCTGCACTGAAGGTGCTGTGTGACACAATGTAAAAGATGATGCCTATGGAGTTTGTCAGACTCCACAGCCAAATGAAAGTGTTCAAAAATCACATTAAAATACATGAGAGATTGGGGAAGAAAGAGTCTCACTCTCTCCAGGCAAAAAATTAAAGTCCTAGAGTCCTGCAAAAGAGCTGGTGGTCTCTAAGGAAGAGTGGAATCGGAACATTTCTGAGAATTCTCCCTTACACAGTATGACCCAGAGCTCAGTGATTGTTTTATAGGAGAAAGACAGTTTAGAAATGAAACTGTAACTGTTTTTTCTTTTACTGAGGAATTCCAGCCTGACGACTGGGAATATTAATGAGCATGTAAATCCATGCCAGACCCATGCTGGAGAACAGCTACAGGTAAGTAACTTGTTCCTTCTCCGCTTATCTTTCATGTCTCTTCTGAGGAAACAACCTCCTGCAGGGATCGCCTGAGTTTCCGTACCATTTTCTCTTGTCCCTCGATCGGTCATTCTGCTCCAGTGGGTTCGCCTTTGCCCCGGAAGATCTGCTTCTTCTCGTGTTCTAACTTTATCACAGTGTATCTCTATGTTCCGCCTTTTATCCATGTGGGGAGAGCTAATGGGTATCAGATGTATGTGATTAAAGTCAAGTGCCTGTCTAAGCGTGACATGTCCAATGAGATATGTAAGGGTTAACCTCTTTACTCTTTGGCGCCCTCTTCCTCGGCCCGTGTTTGTGCAGAAAGGGGGGGGGGTTGGGACATTGGAAAATCCTATAAAATAGGATGGGGAATGGGTACGGGAAAGGGGGGAATACCACATCCCACCATTGGTTTCCTCACCCCGACTCCCTGAAGACCACTCACCCAGTTGATCCTCTCGCACTGGTCCACCCCCAGGGTCTGGATCAAAAGGCGATGGCCGTGCCCTGGCCACCTGGGAGAGAGATCCCTGGGGACTAGTAGGTAAGACACCCTTTGGTTTCTAACAATAGGCAACAATCCATTCAGATTATATGGAACTCTGTATGCCATTATGCAGTCAAATGCAAAAGTGCACAAGTAAAAAGTAAAACGGCCACAAAGAAAAATATCCCCTGCCACTAGCCGATCCGGGACTCATCGTAATTGTAACTGCAAAGTTACAAAAGAAAACCTTATAAGGATACAAGTATCCTCACTGCAATTCACTTTAAGGTGATAAGTGCAGCTTTAAAAATAAGATAAATCCACTAATTGAGACATTGTCTTCCAGTACTGATAGTTTTAGGGACTGATCAGTTTCCCCATTAAAGTTAGATAAAAATAGGGGAGGTCAAGCTGAGGGTTTACTTTCCTCCAAATTGTCAGGTCAGTAAGTAAGCCATAGTAAAAAGTTAGGGTTGACACACAGAAGTCTATGGGTGGAAAGCAACAACAAGAAAATATTTCCCAACACTGAGCAGTATTGAGATGGGTTGGTGTCTGCTGGAGAGGTGGGCTCGCTATCGCAGGACTGTTTCATCACACCCCTTTTACAGTTTGTGTTAGGAAAGTTTCTCTTTCAGGCAACTTTAACTCCATATTTTATGGAGCCCCAAACATTTTGCTTTGGTTTTACACTTTGGCCTGACTTTTTTCAGAGAAGTGAAGCCTTCAGCTTCACTGCCCTTTTGCTAATTTGTTATGGGGAAACTGACTACTGCTTCAGACTGTCAGTACTGGGAAACTGTTTCCCTTTTGTCTTTTGACATGTCACCTGTTTGGGTAACTTTTTCATATTGCACATAGCAGCATCTTCTGATGCAGTGCAATGTGGATACATTTGTATCACCCTAGACTTATACCATGTGCCTAATGTCAAGCTGGTGACTTTAAAAAAATGTTTGCTATATTTTTAGTTCACTCATTCACGTTTACTGCGTTTGGCTACTAACTGTGTCTAGTGTCCCAAGAGGGCCATGTCACAAGATTTTACACTTGTTCTTTGGCTTTCTTCCTGCCATCTCAGGTCAGGAATTCCCTTTTATGGTCATGCATTTGCCCGGGAAAGTTTTTGTTTTTGTGGCTAGTGCATGCCATGTGTGTATGTGCTGGGCTCAGGAAGTGGGCTTGGACTGTCTAGTCCCAATCCATAAACTGGTTCCAGTGTGTCTAGTGTGCATGCGTGAGTTAGCCCCACAGTGGTCCCTGATTGGATCACCGCTGGTGTGCATGAGTGATGCGATCCATGCTATTGGAGGGTGGAGTTTGATCATTCACCTGAATTTAGAATAAGAGTCCTGCAACCATTTCAGCAACCAGAAGAGGAGCCAAGTATCTTGTGTAGCTGTACAGACTGAAGACCCAAGGACGAATCCTGAAGAGGCCTGGAGACCATTCTTGCTTCTGTCCCGGTGAAGCCCTGATGGACTACCTGATCTCAGGAGACCCTCGCTGGTGGGACCAACCAGTCTCAACACCTTCTCATGATCCTGGCGCGTTCGGAAATGCGACTGCTGAGATGTCTGCTCGCGTCCGTTTGTGGTGACTCTTGCTGCAACAGGCCTTCCCCCTTTTGATAGTGTCCTGAAGAGCCCTGCATTGGTGACTGGTGCATTTCTTCACTGGAAATGGTTGCACTGAGCTCCTGGACCCGAACGGAAAAGTCTTTGCACCGCAGCTCCTGGGCATCTTCTACTGGATCCAACAGTGGGAAAACCTACCTCCAGTGGCCATCATTTCACCTGCCCGGTCCTTTGGGAAAATTGAAGTAAGGGCCGTGAGTAGTCTCAATACTTACTGGTGCCCCTTTCTCCTCCATTATAAATTTGGATTAATATTCCATTCCATTGCTTTTTAAACATTTGTTGAAAAAGCTGCTCTAGAAGCCATGAAAATATTTGACGTAACAATAAATTACTTTGAAACACTTCTGGAAAATTCTTCCCACCCACAGGAACATTTCCTAACTTTGTGCCGTCTTGTGAACCTTTGGGCACAAGCCCCCATTTAACTTAAGGTTGGACTCCTGTGGACTTGATATACAATTGCCTAATTTCTCTCCTTCCCTTTCAGGTAACTAAGTTCAGTTTATTCGGGAAAGAAATCGATTAACAAGCAGTAAATACATTGACATTGAAAACATGACTAAAACAACCTATTAACCATCAGACATGAGAAAAAATACAAAAGTAAAAAGAGCATAAATGCCCAAGTTGCAGTACTCCTACTTCAGGAAAGTCATCTCTCTAATAATTTCTTACAGAGCATCCTTAATAAAATGAGCTGCGTCCGTTAAAAATGTCTAATCACGTTGCATAAATACAGCCATAGAATCCGCACATGTCCTAATATTAATGAATTGTGGCTTGAGCCACTGTTTTCTTAACTTGGTCAGGAAGATGCCGATCATTTTTTTTTTAAACCTGCGTCACATCTCGAGGCAGCCCATACCGCACAGGCATTTCATCCACAGACCCAACCATGGCACCCTTGCTCTGAGAGATAACAAATTTAACCTCACCCTTAATACATATGTGGCACTCATCTTCACTATGGACGGGCCGACCTCAATTGTTGAAATATGGAAGAATAGCTTTGTAGTGAGGACAATTTCATGATTCTATCCTGTAATCTGTCGAATTCAAAATCTGCTGCCCCCTTTTTTATTTTTTTTTTAGAATGTACTTGCGAAGGGCATGCTATAGATCAGCAAGTGCTACTGCATCCCCCAACCCCCATTGTTTCATTAGAGCTATACCACTATTACTGTTATTGCTTCTATTCCTGTGGATTGGTTATAAAATTGCCTTTTACTTATCTTTCCGTTCAGGTATATGGGTAAAATGTGTGCATTGTATTAACCAACTGTGATTTTATGTATGTGAATTTTTATAGTGTCTTCTTGGGCTTCCAATAAATAGAGTAACTTTGTTCTTACCTGTCTAAGTAGAATCAATGTGTATTTCACTGTGTGGACTCGAGGGCCCCTGACCCCACTCACATCTCCTGAGATTTAGCCCTGACCATTCTTCCACGCTTAAGTGATTGGCTTGGCTAAACACCCAGAATTCCCCTGTTCACTATAACTAGGGTGGCCTCCTAAAATCTATCCACCCGGTTAGATTTTCGAAATCCATCTTAACAGTTTGCAAGTATATTCAGGAGGGCTATCCAATGCGTCAGAGAGGTCTGCAGGGGTCCCTTTTGGTCCGGTATGGTGAGAGCGTTGTTGGTAACTTGTATGGTGACTGCCGCTTTATTTGATCGTAGTTGGAACCTGTATTCATACAGTAGTGCTGTAGTGGATTGTTAGAGAAAATTCTCAGAAATGTACTTCTTCCTCTCTACCTTAGAGACCCCCAGCTCTTTTGCTGGACTTTAGGACTTTTCATTTCTACCCTGGAGAGAGTAAGACCTTTTTCCCACACTCATGTATTTTTCTGTGATTATGACTTTGGAGTCTGACAAACTCCATAGGTATAATCTTTGCATTGTGACACACAGCACCTTCAGTGCAGTGGCACAGGGAAGTCTTTTAGATTTCCCAAAGGCTTTAAATACCTTCTCTTGGTGAAACTACTGTTTTCAAGAGCAGTGAAGCGGAATTGACTTTACTTACATTTTGTAACTTTCTAGACCCAGCACACACCATCTTACCATAGGGTGCTGGAGGGGTTACTTAGTATCCCCTTTATCTAGTTTCTCATGTAAAAAAATGTTATCCTTTCTACAATTAATTGCTTGTGGCAGTGGTTTACCTTTTACTACCATAGTGTGTTATTACGGTGGGCTGCGTTCGCAGCTGCAGTAAGGCACCCATGGGGGCCCATTTTGTTAAAATGGCCCGGTCTTCTTTTTCGCCATTTCTTGTCACAAAGGACCCTCTTGAGATTTACTCTCTGCGCCAAACCATGTTTGGTCCCTTTCTTCGTTTTGCCTTTGGCAGGATTCATGAGTGAAGCCTGCATCGGGTTCCAGTATGTCTGGCAGGCCAGGAAGTGAGGGAGGTACCCGAAACTTCCTGTGCTTAATCCCCTTGGTTACAGGAATGCACCCAAAGGTGATTGGCTGGCTGGCTGTACTCGGAGGACAGCCACCCTGCTGTGTGATTTGACAGCTAGTCTGGAATGAATGGGAGAAACCTGCATAAAAAGGGAGGCTTTTGGCTTGGAAGGCATAGTTTACCACTGGACGAAGGAATCTGAAGAATTACTTGGATGAGACGCCTGCTGCAACTCCTGGACCATTGGTTTGCCCGGTGAAGCCCTGCTGCTCTGCTGAAGCTCCGAATTCGTTTCGACTAGAGAAGCCCTGCAAGGATGACTTCTCCGCTTGAGTTGTTGAGACCAATCAACTCCAAAGGGAACTTGTTTGAACATCCTCTCGAAGCTGGCTGTACTTCTGCTGCTGGACCAAAGTGCCAGGGAGAGGAACACCAAATCGAGTGGATTGCTTTTAAGTCGAACCCGAGCGCCAGGAAGGATCCTCCGAACTTCCCTGAAGCAGGACTGACCAAGCCTGAGCCACCTCAACAGAGTGCTGGACCCCAGATGCAAAGAAAGTCCGAAGTGGTGTCCGAGAACTGCGGCGTTGCTATTTGCTGTCAGACGCAAGGAGCTGAAACCGCAAAGTGCAGCTGAATTGAAGTTTGCCCATTACTGCTACTGACCTTCCCATTGCATTGCAAGAGTCCCCATACGTCCTCCCTCTTGTACCCATGACTGAGGCCCTGCAACACAAGGATCTGCAGGGCTGTACAGGAACAGAAGCCAGCTGGAACCATTTCTTCTAACCGAAGGTACTGTAAAGTCTAACTTACCTCTTATTGTGTAGCCTTACTTGCTCCCAGTTTAGACTTGTCTTGGTTGCCCTTGCAGAGTTGCTTACAGCTTTGCCCCTCACAAGCCTCCCAGCTTGTGGCCCTTCAAGTGAATATTATTTCTACAAACTTTTCTAAAAACATTGTGCAAGACTTTTACTTACCTGCAAAGAAGATCTTCAGCTCCCCCAGACTTTGTTCAACTAACATTGGCTTTCCTGGCTCCCTGGGAGACTCTTCTTACCTTTGACTCTGTGCCTTTACCTTTCCCCCAGGAAAGGGTTAATTTACTTTGCATTGGAGGGTTGAATAAGTACTTACCAGTTTATGAATTATTTGTTAACCTTTGCTTTATTGCTATATCTACCCTTTTGCACCAAACTCAGAATTGCTCCAAATGTACCAGTGATACATCATTTTCCACAGTGTCCTAGCTGTTTAAGTCCCCTGAAGGTGTAGTAAGTGTCTGTGTGCCATCCCCAATGGGTGGTATCTGTTTTAGAGAAACTAAGAGTGTGTTCTGAAGTAGATAGTAAGTGTTACATGTTTTGCTCCCTTCTGAAGAAGGCTTGTATAACTGACTGTTAAATTAATAATTGTTTAATCAAGAAACCTTGAGTGTAAGTGTTCATTTGAATAACTGTCACTGTGAAACTCTGTGTTACAACCCTACTGCTCACATTGACCCCTCTTGAGATAAGCCTGGCTGCTCATCCACACTACCAACCTGTGTAGTACAGACTTATACCAACGGTTGGGTTCCTATTGCCAGGAGGTCAAGGTTGCTGTTGTCTTCCAAAGGATACTGCACACAATCTTGCCTAACATGGAATGTGCCACTTGATTATTTTGTGCAGTTGGATCACAAGATTCTTACTCTGTAGTACAAGCTTTCTGAGAGATAACAACGCAGAGTTTTATAACTCATCCAGGACTCCAAGTGTAAGGTGGGATAATGGAAGGTGACCTTGACATGGTAACAACTGAAGCACACGAGGAATGCCAATTAGAATATGACCTGGAGGAGGCCTGCTACTGGGCCGCTATATGGATGGAGAAATAATGCAAGCATGTCATTATACCCGGCTCTCTGCAAGTATTTCATCAGGGGAATGAGGTACCTTGGAGAAGAATGTATCCATGATCAGATCCAACTGGAAAAGAGCTTTTATGTAATTGTAACTTCACAAAGCACTGTATGGTCATGATCTGTTGCAAAGAAAGGAGTTACAAATAACCATCACATTTCAACAGAATCCTGCTCGGTGAAAGAATTGTACAAAGCCACAAGTATCTGGAGACTAAAGCAGAAGACAAATCGACATCAGAGAGCGGTTCCCATTTATTCAACTACTATGACTTAAGCAACTGGACTAGTGAGAAGAGGGTGCTAGCCACCCGGTCTCCTTCCCGGAAGTCCATAATGTGCATAAAATGTGCAGTAATTTAGGTGAGGAAATGTCAAGCACCAATAAGCATAAGGCATAGTGTACAGGTAATCGAAGAATAGCCAAGGAGCTCAAATCTGAAAGTGAAGTCATCAAACCTCGGCATCCCTGGTCTGACCAGGACAAATTCTCCAGGTTTATTGAACCTTGTGCAGAATAAGGGATCTTTGTTGAAAGACCCAATTGAAAGATGGGGAAATTCAAACCTAATCTGTACCTTTTGTTCCCACAGCAACAAGAGCTCATATGAAAGAGCCCATATCAAAATCTTGTCTGCGCTGATGTGGCTGCAGGGTACCTCAGAAAAAACGTTGTCTAACTCAAGGCTTCTGTCTGACTGCATGTATTGTATTGTATTGTATTTTGGAAGTGTAGTACTTGTCTTTCTTTTGGGGAGCCAAATGAATGTGCATGCATGTGGGGCTGAAGGGATGTATTATCAAGTGAAGGTGCAGCAGTGTATTTTGGTAGGCAGTGCAAACATTGCCATCATGGAATGCACAGGAGATGGCCTCAGACCTTGTCAGTGGTTGTGGTGCTCCACTACGATCAGAATAGTTTCTTCCTTCAGCTGGGGCTTTCTTGGTTTAATCCCTGCTCGTGTTTCTCAAGTCATGAGACTGAGAACCGAAACTGAAGAACAAAGCAAAGGTGATATTATCTTCAAGTGCTGCTGACAGCATTTATGGTTGCCTGCAGCATGTCCCGCATGCAAACCTTTTGTTTGTATTTAATGTATTTTGGTTTTACAAGTAACCTTGCACATAATGATTTACACAGATGCACAATGCATCTTTTACAAGAGTGCAATTTATTTTATATAATGCATCAGAGGAAGTTTACAATTGCATTTAAAAAGCTTTCAATTTCATAAAATCCATGGTATTACAGTACATCTAAATACTTCCTATTAACTGATCTATTTTTCAACTAATATCAATTTACTTTAATATATTACAACTACAATATCTCATATATAATCATAGTCTGCTTAAAAAGACACTTCTAGACAAATTTCAGACTCTTATACCTGCAACTACCGATTGGGGTTCCTCGATTCTTGATATTCTTAGCCAGAGATCTTCCATGTTACTCCAGCTAATACTCGTAACAAAAATATCAAACGAGGTAGTACACTGGTCCAGTATAGTCTCACAATCAATTAATAAGTGTTGCAGGGTCTGAACGCTGGTACCATCGTTGCAGAGTGCACATAATTCTGAAATTGTTTTGGACTGGTCTCGTATGCTTATTTGATTTGTTAGTATCTAATTCATACAGAAGCGAAGAAACAAACTTCTATAGGACGAATTTGGAAATTTACAGATATCAGGGTTGGACTCCCAGGGGTTTGTCAAGAGGCAACTGGCTCAAATGTATCTTCAATGCTCTCATGGCATCAGTCGTCTCTATCCAATCCTTTTGGTGTAAAAGGTTCTTAGTCCTAACTGCGTTTTCACATAGATCCTCTTTTGTACAGTCTATATTATTCAAAATACAATCTGCCCGATTACAAAAGTTATCTATAGGTCCAGTGTTCAAACCTTGATACACATTCTTAATATATGTATAAAAAGAATTGTTAGCTAAGGTCAGAATGTTTCTGTAAAAGGACAACTTGCAATGCAAATGGCCTCTCAATAGTGTTAAACAGAGTTTGTACCTCAGGTCTATAATAGGAAGGGAGTTTGATAATGTTATTGCCTTTTTCCAAATTGCAGACTTAGATAAGCTGATATGCTAAAACATCCTGACCATATAGTAATCTGCGAACAACCTGAGTTTTTATAAAACTCTGTAAACGGACTCAAAGTAAATGTACAGTATTTCATATTAATACGCCTCATTTGCACTGCAAAATGAACTGCTTTAGTCTTTTCAGCCAGAGTGCTCGGGAGTAGGCTGCATCCAGAAAAAGGCCCAAATACATGATTTGATTAGAGGGAACAATAGGAACATTGTCTAAATAACCTGGGTGAATGACTACCTTCCCCAGGCTTGTTGAACTTTCCTTCCTGGTCCGTGTTGCCAGGAGAATGACTTCTTCACTTGCTAATTGCAAAGGTCCAAAGTTACTTTGTAGTACAAGAGGATACCTCTCTTATCCTGACATTCAGTCTCAAGCAGCCTGGGGGGTGAAGACTCCCTTCCCCATGCCACAAACTGCCAAACAATATTTTATTTGTGGGCCAGGAGAATGCCTCCCTTTTCCTGGTGTTTGTTCTCTGGCTCAAAACCCGGGGAAATTAATCCTTTACCCAGGTTGGGTGGACCTTCCTCCTGGTCCGAGTTGCCAGGAGAATGACTCCCTTCTCATGGTAATTACAAAGCAATCTCTTACAACAAGGCAGAATGAATCATTTCCCCTGATTGGCTTCTTCTTTGGTTTGGCCCACTTGGTTCATGTCTCTGCCAGTAACTGCCACAAGGAAGATGACTTGTATGACTCTCTTGGTGTGGGTCCTCAACTCTTGTTTCTCCTTACTTCTCTTTATGTCCACTTGGCTGACTTGCATGTCAAGTACTGACACAGGGAGGATAGTCCTGCTCATTGTTCCTGTACAGGGTTTTATCCTTCTGTACCTTCCATCCCCTACCGGTTCCAACGCCTCTCACATTACCTTGCTTGTTCCCGGGATACACCGTCAATTCTTCCTGGGGTGTCTCGCCTACTCGGTGTATTGCACCGGCATCTCCATGTCTCGGTGCCTTCACCTCATGGGTCTCCTGCTTGGCCTTGAGAGTGACGGCATGTATGCTGCTCTTGCGTTCGAGTCACTGTCTGACAGCCTCCTGTTTACATCTGGAAGCCGTCGGGCAAAGGAGTCCTATTGTCCTCTTGACTCCGGGAGCGGACTTCTCTCAACTCCATCAAGGCCTTCTCTGCATCTCCTTCGTGCTGCCCGGGCTTCAGTCTCTTGTCCTGGCTGGCTGTGTCTCCCTGATAGGCAGACCATTTTCGTTTTTATGGCGTAAAAGGAACCACTCCTGCTATGCCGTTGCAGTTCCTTCTTGGTATTGCTCTTCATTGTTCCTATATCCCACCTCGTCCCAGTTCTGAGATTCCCTATGTTTCTGATGATCTTCGTCTCAGTACTCTCTAGGACCTTGAGGAAATCTATTTTTCAACAGTACATAGGTCTACTGCCTACAAAGAGGTTAGTAGAAGGAGAGGCGAGAGTGGTTGGGGGGGTCTGATTTTCTCAGAAGGGCTACACCCTCGATGGTCAACCTTTTCACTTTGGGCAAGGGAGGAGTCCTTCCCCATGAGGTCTTCCCACATTATACCATGCCCAATACCACCCCAAGGGGACTCTCTGGTTATGTGGTTATGGCCTCACCTCCCTTGACCCATGGAAAATGGCTCCCCCTCTGGGAGAAGTGACAACATTTAGTGAATCGTCACAACTCTGTTGCTTCTTTTTGTAAACAACTGTCATTTTGGCCAAAACAGAGAATGTGCTGTCTAAACTATTTTGTGTGTTTCTTTTTTTGTGACGATACTGGCCTGATGATTAATTTGCACATTCCAAAATCATGTAGTTGTGACAAAGGCATAGCCCAAGTTTAAGTATCCATAAATAGTGTTTCTTGGAAATGAAGTCATAAGTTTATCTTGAGGTTTGGTTTTCAGACAATTTATCATGGAGTACTCAAGTAACTAATATACTGGTTAAAATGAGGCAATCTACTATGGCATAAATGTCTTCTAAAAGGACCTTTGGGTTGCAGTCCCAGGTTTCCCCTTAATTGTGCACAATAATGCCCCTATTGGATGGATTTCTGACACAATGCTGCTGAGGGTCCCCTTTGCATGAGTGAAAATATACTAGATGTCAGAACAGTTGTTATGTAGAGGTATTGTTGATGACTTGTTTGCCATCCCACATCATGGGATAATACCTTGGTTAAGGGACATGAAGAAACTGTTATCCCAGTTGGAAAATAAAAGTTGGTGTATTTATCCTTCCTGTATGCCCACAGCACCGAAGTCAGTATTGAAAACAAACTTTGCTTTTAGAACTCTGGGAATTCCATCGCTGTTGGGCTAAGCCAACACACATGACAGTAGCCGGTTATAACGATTTCATGAGTTCGGAAGAATCACACCTTGATTCTGAATAAGCCACATGAATCTGAGCATTCATTTGCATTAAACTTTCCACTGTATATTTGTCATTGGGTGAGTAGGCCTCTAATACCATTTGGTAACCTGTTCCTGCACATTTGGGGTGGCAATGGACACAAATGTATGACTTTCTTTTTCTTTTCCTTTTTTTTTCTACAAAAGACTGCTTCTGATTTTACAAGATGGGCATAGTCTGTATATTAGAGAAGCTCTGTTTCTTCTCATGAACTTAACAATCATTGCTATACCGATAAAAGACTTAACTGACAAAGGCGGTTTCTTGTAGATACAGGTTCATGAATTGATCTTTGTGATTAAATATGGGTGTGTCCTCTTATTTGTTGACGCATGCATGTTATCTAATTTTTTTTAAAATCTGATTCTTTTACACTTTACCTGTTTTTTCTTGGATATTACTTTTTTATGGAAAACCTGGTCAGAAATAAACAAGATCAATTACTTTGCCAGGAAGATTAAATGCGTTATAGTCTAATAGTTTGCCAGGTCGACTGTGGTTGTCTCCTCAGCATGGGGAAGTTGTATCAATTTAATTTTCATTGAATCTGGGGTGGTGTTGATATTTAGGAATGATGAATGTTTTTCTCCTGTGGTTACCTTCATAATGGAAGAGGGGAGGATATCCTATTTGTAAGTGGTGGATGTGAGGTCTGCGATAGTGTGTCAGTCAGGGCTTCTAGAGTAATCCTCTTAAATTTAGTCCATCTTGGTATTGTGTGAGGTGGCATGGGTGCGTTGTCTGTGTTTGGAGATGTCAGTGTGTTACATTATCTGTTGCATCTGTTGAATTTGTTGGTGGATTGTGATATTTGAAGGGTCTGACAGGTGATTGATGCAGTTCTTCACATCTTGGAAGCTTGCTCTGTTCTATCATGGGTGTTGATGGATTTTCTGAAGTATTTGAAAAATTGGTAGTTGTCTCACACATACCTCTGCTCTTCCATTTCACTTTTGTCTTTTCTTCTGTACAGTGTCTGCAGGAAATGTGCACTTATTAAAGTACAAACATATTACTATTTGTCCTATTACAGGTAGTAGAGCTTCTTTTGGCTAGAGGGGCAAACAAAGAGCACAGGAATGTTTCAGATTACACTCCTCTCAGCCTTGCAGCATCTGGTGGCTATGTAAATATCATCAAAATTTTGTTGAATGCTGGGGCAGAGATCAACTCCAGGTAACACTTCTTATCCGTCGCTCTTTCAAACATGAAAACTGACCCAATGTTGCGAAATTTATGAGGTTGTTTCTGGAATATTTAATAGTTTTGTTAATGTTTCATGCTCTTCTCAAGCATGAGGATTTTAGAGACATTTGCGCTATTCAAATGCACATGTTGTGGGCTTAAAAAAAAGAAAAAGAGAAGAGAAAAACAACCTCCACTGCTCAAGATTCCCTTGATGTCATTTATACGGATCACCCAAGCCTTCTGCAGCAATGGTAATGTTCTTTCTCTCAATCCAGCAGGCCTCTATGCTGTTTGTTTTGCTAAAGTGGCCTATAAAATTAATTTGATTTTTCAGAATGTAGTCTGCATTTTGGTGCATCTGTCTGTATTAGGGATAGTACTCGTTATCCTTCTCTCTTCTCCCGCATTGCTTGGTAATTGCATACATATGTAAGCAGGCCAGTAAAGCACTCCAAGAAATGCTGTCTCTTGAACACATTTTTAATAGAATCCGATCAGGTTTTTTTAGACACTAGTTTAATCCTGTTTTTCCACTTGTTGCCAGAACCGGTGACTTCCTGTTCAGTGGCACACCTCCCTCTGCTTTGGGTGCTCTCCCGTTTTGACACTTCCTCCTTTGTGTGGTTGTTTTTCTCTATTTTTTTAATTTTTGATTGGCCCACCGCCTTTTTTTGATTTACCTGGTTTACTTTGCTGTACACGATAAGCTTCAAACAATGCATTGGTTATGAAGGACCGTTTGTGCAGTTGCCGATCACTTTAGGTCGCCCCGCCTAGGCTCCATTGTGCCTGGCCAGGCAGGAAGTGGGGGAGGAGTTTTTTTTTCGCTCCCCTGCCCTTTGTCTGCGTGAGTGACTGAATGGAGCCAGCTCCCACTGGGAGAGTGAGGTGTGGGAGGGGGGGTGGTGGAGTCTGGCTGTCCTGTTTGGACAGTCACCTGCCCCTTTCTGTAATCTGCTGAGAGAGATTGCAAAGAGTGAGAAGAGTGTGTGCTGAAACTGAATAAAAGGTGAGGTGTCTGAGGTGAAGGGCAAGTCGACCACTGGAAGCTGAAGTAACCGATGAAGAAGACGACTAGAGACGCCTGCAGACCCTTTGCAACATTGTGAAGTGACCACTGCTGTTCTGACCCAGTTTTCTATGCGACAGCGGAACTCCGAAGAGGAAGACTCCTTCATCTTTGGTTGGTGGGACCAACCAGCCCAGAGATGAACTACAGTCTAAGACGTTCCCTGAGGTGCTGTTGCATTCCAGAGGTGCAAACTGTGAATACCAGGAGAGCTTCAACCCTATCGCAGTGCATCGTCTTGCCAGGGCCCAAATCTGTCCAAGACTTTGCTAAGCTCCAGGTGAACCTCCAGAGACACAATCAGACTCATCCAAGTCCCCTCACCAGAGTGTAGGACTCCAGAAATCGAAGAAGATTGACTGGGCGAATCATCTCCTTTTGTTGTTGCTGCAGAAAAGGCACCAAAACCACAGCCTGACCAGAGAAGCTGAAGAAATCCATGCCAGAGGTCTTATCGCGAGACTGCTGCTGCGAAATCCTGATCACAGTGCAGCCTTTCGTCACCATACCAAAAAATCCGGAGACTGGGCCCAGCGCTGCTATCCAGAGGGGAAGCCGGCCACAAACATTACTTATAACCTAAGTATTAGGAAAGATTTCTCTTTACTTCACCTTTCTTTCCATCTTTATGGAACCCCCAAACTTGTTGCTTTTATTTTTGATTCTGACCTATTCTTTATGCAGTGCAGTCAAGCCTTAAGCTTCACTACACTGGCTTTTGCACATATGTTGGGGGGAAACTGGCATGTCCTTCAAGCTGTCAGTACTTGGAAACATTGTTTCCCTTCGTCGTGTTACTACTTTTGGTTTCTTTGTGCCACTTGTGGTAACTTTTATCATTGTACAAAGCAATTTAAAATGCATTACAATGGGGGGGGGGTACATTTCTTTTTTTGTACCCTAGACTAATACTTTTGTATACTCTAGGTTTGCTAAAACTGGTGGCAGCAGTGAAGTTTTCCCACTTTTTGGGACTTTTTGTTTTAGCTTTACTGCGTTTACCACGTTTGGCTACTAACCGTGGCTACTGGTCAAACATGGCCCTTCCACAAGATTTTTCGCTTGTCCTTTTGCCATCTTGTTCTTTAACCTTCTTCCTGGCCTGTAAAATGCTTGCAGGATGTGGGCTGGGACTGTCTGGTCCCAATCCTGTGTCTGAGTGATATTCATGAGTGGTTTCGCCAGTGGTGCTGATTGGACCACTGCTGGGGGGGGGGGGGGTGCGTGTGTGTGTGTGTGTGCGTGCGTGCGCACTAGTCCTGTCATTGGCTAGTGAGGGCAGCTGGTCTTACCTGGCTTTTAGGATAAAAAGAAGACCCCTGCACCCATTCTTCAGAGATCCTTGAGAAAACTGAAGGAGTCAAGAATCCTATGCAGCTGTGAGACCTGTGAAGAGACCGGAGACCCGTCGGAAGGAGGCCTGGCTACTTCCTGCTGCTGCTGTCCTGGAGGAGCCCTGTGTTGCTCAAGATCTTTAGCAGCCCTGCGAAGGAGCTGTGACCCTGGGAGTGGAGGGAACATCCATTCCTGATGTCTGCTTAGTACCCTGCAACGAAGAGCATTCGTGAGTGTCCTGTGGCTGGCTTGCTCCGAATTTGGGCTACCGTGCTGCTGACATCACCGTTCCGACCTGGTACTTTGGAGATCCTCGGCTGGTCCTACAAGACTCGCCTCTGTGAAATTTCAGCGTTTTAGCTTCAAGGGGACCCGAGATATGAGGGAAAGTCTGACTGCGGCCGTTGAGTCCCTTTGCGTGTCCGTGCTGCGGTGACCACTGTTCGAAAAACGCTTGCTTGACCCGAGTCCAGTCCTGGGAGGTCCTGCATCGAGTTTTACTGCATTCTTCAATTAAGAGTCCTTACAACAGTGAAAGACTCCAACCAGAGATCAACTAGAACTTGCAACCACTGCAAATCGAGGACTGCAACTTTCTGTGCGAAAAGCAACCTCGGACCCTCTTCCTTTGTCCTGCCAACTCTGGGGAAGAATTGGGAGTATGGGGGTAAATTACAGAGCTTCTTACCTACTCTTACACTACCATTATAAGTCAAAGGTCTTATAATAAACTTTATTATAACAATATTGGCTTTGCCAGTGCTTGCCTGCGCAAGACTTCTGAAAGTTGGGGCTACTTCTGTTACCTAGTTTAACTTGTACTCTGACAATTAGAACCCTTCACTGGACCCCAGAGACCCTACCTGCATTTGTTCCTGCTTCAAAGATTCTGTGGAACTTTACCTGAACTATTGGGCAAAAGGCCCCATACAGTTTAGGGCTGGACAATTGAAGTTAGGGATCATTCTCTGTGGACATTGAGTGCATAATAATAATCTTACCTTTCCTTTGCAGGAGTTTCTGTTGAATGTTAAGCCCTTTAATAAGTGAATGTATATATGTATCTATTTTTACTAGTGTTGTGTGATAACTCGAATTGCCAGTAGTCATTTCTCTATAGTGTTTTGGCCAATAAAAAATAATTGTATTTTTATACATCCTGTCTAAGTGTAATCTGTGATTCCCATTGTGTGAACTCATTGTGGATCCTTTACAAGCTCACCACCTCTGAAGAACTTAGCCTAGACCGCCTGTCACTGCTACGTGAACTAGTTTGGCCACACAGCTTCCCAGAGTGGTCCCTGTCACAATATAGTTTGGCCTTCTAGACTTTAGTCCACCAGGTCAGGGTATGGAAAATCAGTCCTAACACCAGGGTACTGTGTGTAGGGGGTTATTGCTTACCTTAATCCAGGAAGTCTCTCCAGAGTGCACATACAGTTGTCCAGGGTATCCACTCTTACCTCAGAAGCAAGCTGCCAGCTTGTGTCCCTTTAGCAAGTCCTTTAACAGGGTCTCCACTATTG
This sequence comes from Ambystoma mexicanum, assembly GCF_040938575.1. Taxonomy (NCBI): domain Eukaryota; kingdom Metazoa; phylum Chordata; class Amphibia; order Caudata; family Ambystomatidae; genus Ambystoma; species Ambystoma mexicanum. The sequence goes on from NC_090937.1 coordinate 304,105,745, forward strand.
AGTTATTCTTCAGTTATGCTTACCTAGAGACTGAAAGTATCCACAGGAACATTTGCTGTTCTGCTGCTTCGTGAGACTTTGAGCCCTGTCCAAACTGACTTTTACATAGTTAGGGGTCAGACTTTTAAAAAGTGTTAACTTACTGCACAAAAACTGCCTCTAGAACCTTAAGCTCTGCTACTGTTTGACTAACCAATGGTTTTCCTTCCAAAAATACTTTATCTTATGTGGTTTTGCTAATTAAATACAGTTACCGTATATCTTTGTGCGCATTACTACTGATAATATGGTATAACTGTCATTAGTGTCAAACTGTAACAGTTGTAACCGTGAGCAATAACCAACTAAGCAGTGGCCTTTGAAAAGTATGTAAATGTATTTCCATGGATGTTGGTTTAATTATCCAAGCAATTTGTAATATTCCTTGTATATTTCAATAAACATTTACTGGTGCAAGTGTTTTTGAACTGGCTTTACTAACTAGGTTTAGTGTACTTAGCTACAGCTAACATCTTACTTTTATGATAAGCCTCACTACTTTGCCACTCTACCAAGGTTCCATGACTAGTACAGACTGATACTAAGAGTTGGGGACCTTTATACCATTGTGATAGCTTTATGAAGTCTTACCTCAAGTGGACTTGAGGAAAACTCCCCTAACAGGCATATCGCTACTTGGTGCCACAGAGATCAACATATTTATATATTTCTGGAGCTTGTGGATCTGCTTAGATCACATGCTCTGGATAGTCCGACATCTAGTGTAAGTTGCAGAGTATTGCAAGATTTGTTTTCGAAATTCAAACTGACGTTGACAGGGTGTGTTTTGTAATACTATCCCTAGTGTGATGTGTACTGTACCCATGGTCTGTCACGCGTAGAGGTCCCTCAGATTGTTTTTTTCCGTCATCAAAATCTGTCGCAAATGCCGAGTTCTCTTCCAGGCTGATGCCTTTTGATTAGCGAAAGTTATAATTCTAGACTTTCTCCAGCATGGGGTCTGGCATGGATTCACATGCTCATGAATATTCCCCGTCGTCAGGCTGGGTATCCTCTGTAAAAGAAAAAAGTTTATTTTTTGAAACGGTCTTTCTCCTATAAACCAATCGCTGAGCTCTGGGTCATACTGACCACAGACAACGACTGCCCTCTACCTAAGCCCCTCCTCAGGCAGCCATCTTCAGATTTTTACTGCACGTTCAAGTGTTGGGAGTACTCGCGTTTCGCTCTTTGATCTTTTTGCGTTTTTTCACGTTTTTGGTAGGAAAACTGTTTTCGGTTCAATTGAGCCCATGTGCCCCATCGCTTTTCCTTCCAATTAACAGGAACCCATTTTTCGGCATCTTTCACCGCCCCACAAGGGCCAAAATCATTGAGTGTTTCTTCTTGGAAGCTTCCAGAAGTTCAGGTTTACACCGTGCCGGATCATGTCGGAGGAGAAGCAGGATGGAGCTTCCCTCTTCAAGCTGTTCACCAGCTGCGATTTGCGGAATGTTCTCTCGGACAGCAAGCATTCCCAGTGCCTGTATTGTTTACACCTGATGCATAAAGAAGATTGGGAGATGGCTTCTCCAAGCACACGATGAAGGATCAACACGTCCGGTTGGCGGCGTGGCTCAAGACCAGGGCTGCTACCCCGGGCGATTCACAGGGCCATGCCTCTTCCAGATCCAGCCAACCAGAGGGGGCTTCTATGTCCTTTGAGGGCACTCTATCCGTGGGGGCCCAACACAAGGTCAAGCAACGCAAGTCCGCTTCCGACGGGGTCCCACAAAAGTGAGGGCATGTTCATTGTCTGTCTGCTTTGATCTCCAGCCACCACTCCAGCTCTTCGTCCAAGAGAAAGTCAGCTACCCCGGGGAAGCTGCGGGAGAAACCAGAGGAGGCCAAGCAGGAAAAGGTCTGCCCTTGCAACTAACGCCCAGGCTGCTCTGACCAAGACGACATCTTCCATCGAGATGGTTGTTTCCGCCCTCACGAAGGCGAGGGGGGCTGACCCGGTCCAGGGTGCCCCGGCAGTGGCCACAGTGGCCCTTCCTCCCAGGCGGAAAGCTTCGGCCAACCCAGTGGAGAAGACTCCAGAGAAGAATATGCCAGAGCTTAGTCCGGGACCGACCCCTCAGGACCCGAAGAAGGGGGTGGGAGCGGAGAAGAACTCAGAGGCATAAACGTTTCTTCATCCAACGAGGAGGAGATACTTTCTGTCCGTACTATCAAGGGTGGTGGTGGTGGTGGTGATGACGACAATGGAAACATCAGGGGGCGGGCACCTGCCGGAGGCGACGACATGGGCGCTGGGCCCAGTGACCTTGTCCCCCAGGAGCCTTGGAGAGACCTATTGCAGGACATCCTCTCGGCCCTCCATACACTGGTGTCAGAGATTCAGAGGAGGATGCCGACTGCATCAACAGCGGCGACAACCACCTGCGCAGAAGAGGAGGGGCACCCTACACCTGCAATCCAACCGTTTCTGCCATCCTCCCGGCCCCGCTAGGGGGACGGGAACGGACATGGCGACGATGGACAGGGACTCAGGGATGGGTGATCCTGCATCACCGCCACCGAGAGCTTCTCCACCGGACGAAGTTGTTTTTTTTTTTTTCATTCCATGATTGCCTGTGCGTCGGAGCTTTTCCAGCTCACCCCAGAAGAGGAAAAAAAGGGCTTCCTGTACCAGCGCCAGGAGGCGAAGAGGAAGACCATCCTGTCCGTCCCGCTCCTGGACGAAGGGCTGGCTCTGCTAAGAAACCCCACCTCAGCCCCTGCGAAGGGAGACGGACTTGAAAGGAAGTTCTGGGTGCCAGAGTCTACACCCAAGTGTCTACGGTCTCAGCCGTCACCGGAATCAGTGGTCTCGGCGGCCGGCAGGAAGACCATAAGGTTCAGGTGAACTATTTTGCCTTTACATGTTCGAATGTAATGATATGTACCTTTTACTTTTCCCAGTTTCTCTGAGAATACATCAGGAAATTAGACTATTACGTCCTTTAGATCTTCTCATTGTTGGCTGGATAACTTGGGTGGAATTAAGTCAGTTATCTGTCTTCGGGAACCAGCAGGCTAGAACTTTTGCATGGGTTGCTAATGGGCTTTCTATCCACTTTTTTAGAAGATTAATGTGGTGAAATTGGACTTTCTGTTTTCAGTCTGGTTGAGCTATTTTATACGTGCACGTTCCTGTATTAATTCATAAGGTCCGTGCCACTTAAAGACAAGTTTATTTTCTTTGGTGGGTAGGAGGACTAGTACTTTCTGTCCGATAGAACAAGATTGTAATTGGACTTGGTCATAACTGGCCTTCGGCTGGTTTTGGGCTTTTCCCATGCGAGTACAAACGAAGTCCCGGACCAATTTCATGTGTTCTCGCATTCTAGTGGCGGTCTGGTATATTGGAATGGGGGCCTCCCCGCGTTCTTCCCAGGTTTCCTGGAGCATGTCCAGCACATCCCTCGGTTCTCTTCCATAGAGTAGTTTAAAAGGAGAGAACCATGTGGAAGCCTCAGGGGTTTTCCTCAATGCAGATTGTGCACATGGGATCATTCTGTCCCAGTGCTTCCCGTCTTTGTCTACCAATTTTCGGAGAATTAGTTTCAATGTCTAATTGAATCTTTCTACTAGACAATCAGTTTGGGGATGGTACACAGAAGTTTGCAAGGTTGTAATATGGAGTAGCTCTTTGACTTCGGCCATAAGCTTACTCATAGCATTTGAACCCTGATCTGTCAGTATTTCCTTGGGAAATCCAACCATAGAGATGTACGGTAGAAGATGTTTCAGGATTTGCTGAGTAGTATTACTTTGTATTGGGAATGCCTCAGGATGTCGGGTCGCATAATCCACGATCACCATGACATACTTCGTACCCAATTTAGATCTTTCCAGAGGTCCTATTATGTCCATGCCAATTTGTGAAAAGGGAACTTCTTTAATTGGCAACAGATTCAGAGGGGCAGGTAAGGGAACATGTGGGTTGGTCTTTTGGCATATCTTGCATGTTTGTATGAAGGTTTTGATGTCAGAGTAGATAACTGGCCAGTAAAACTTCCCACTAATATGCACATGCGTTTTAGTTTATTACAAGTTGAATTTTCATTAACCCTTCAGGGGAGGTTTCTTTTCTGTAAAGCAACCCTAGTTTTTTAGAAGAAAAAGGGACTTACCTTCTCTCTGCCTTCTCTTCTTCAGGAATGGCTTGTAAAAAAGCGTCAGCAATGGCTGGATCATTTCGCTGGGCAAAGGCTAGGTTGGGATAGATGCTGGGTTACTCTACTTTCCTTTCTTAGATGGTGTGGGATTTATCAGCTTCTCCAAAGCCAAAGTTACCTCCTGTCTGTCTCATCTGGTTCACTTTCTTGTAATTGAGGGAACATAGTGTTCTCCAAAATTCCCTGTGCAGTTTGGTCTCCCCTACGTACCTCAAAAGGGATTTCACCATGATTCTGTAAGAGAACCTTTACGTCTCCCCGGAAGTCCGGGTCAATAACGCCTGCTAAGACGTCTATCCTGAACTTGAACGCTAAGCCAGATTTGGGGGCTAATCGGATGTAACACACAGAGGGGGAATCAAAACTAAATCCATAGGAATCAGTCCTCTTTTATCAAGGGGAAATGGTAGCTTCCCTACTGCTATAGATATCAAACCCTATTTATTCCTTGGTGGCGACGGAAGGGTTGAAGGATCTCTACGTTTTTAAAATTGTAGGATTAACCAATTTGTTTTAATTGAGTCACATCCCACCACTGACACCATATGTGAGGAACTGAACAAGACAGCCACAAGTGATCAAAGTGCAAGGGTGTTTATTGAACCATGATTGCTGTATGCTGGTTGGAAAAATGCCTAATCTAAACCTAAATCTAAGATAGGAGCAAGCGTCGACCATCAAATGAAAAATAAAGCAGTCCTAGTGGCGTTGTCAAAATAAAAAGGCCTATACTAAAACGTATTGCCAAACCTCCTAACAAATACTAAAAGGGATGTGGGATAGTTCTCAAGAAAAGAGGGAAGTGTTCTTAAATAATGTCAGGATGCAGTAGCCTGGGTCTCCCTTCCCCACGTTTTGTACACAGGGTAAGACGGGAGCTTGGAGCAGAGTACAGTCTCTGGCTTCTCCAGCACGAGACGACCGTTCAAATGGCAGTTCTCAGGATCATCGATGGCCAAGTCTCATTTCCTTAAAGTCTCTCACCTTCGGGCTTTATATGTACCAACAACAAAAACAAGTGTTCCTTTAACATATGAATAGTTTGTTCCCAATGTATGCTGGGTGATGGTTTCACCCCTGGGCTCCCCTCTTCTGGGTGTTAACCCTTCTCAATTGTTTATCACAGTTTCCTGTAGTGTTCTGTCTTCACCTCTGGGTTCCCCTCTTCTGGGCATGGACCCATCTTGACTTTATATGCTTGGGTCATAGCTTCACCCCAGGATCTCCCTCGGTTGGGCTTGGACACTTCTTGCCTTTAACAGGATTCAGTTCCCTTGCTTTCCCAGTGCTTGTAGAAAAGTCTTTAGGTTGTACAGGGATTTTGCTTGACCATCTGTATGACCACTTTGACCTATTGCGTGGCCTGCATACGGCCTTCTGGTATCTGTAGTTTCTCCAGCATGGGGTCTGGCATGGATTCTCATGTTCATGAATATTCCCCGTCGTCAGGCCGGGAATCCTCGGTAAATGAAAAAACAGTTTCACTTTGCTTACAAACTGTTTCTCCTTTAAACCAATCACTGAGCTCTGGGTTATACTGACCCCAGCCAGTAACTGCCCTCCTCTGGCAGCCTTCTTCAGATTTTTCATTCACGTTCTAGTGTTGAGTGTCCTTGTGTTTGCTCCATGAGCTTATCTATGATTTTTAGTGCTTTTTCAGTAAAAATTAGATTTGTTTATTGGAGCCTGTGCTCTTTCACTCATTTGACCAGCAAGCAGGGATCCGTTTGTCACCTTCTTTTGTTGCCCAGAAGGCCATCAGGCCTGCACTGCACGCTGCACCATGACGGAGGAGGACGACTACGGAGATTCTCTCTTCAAGTTCTGCTCCAGCTGCAAATTGAGGAATGGGTTTGATGAGGACAAACACTCCCAGTGCCTTTACTGTCTCCACCCGGGCCACAAGGAGGTGGATTGCGAAATTTGCGTGGAATTCACCAAACGCACCATAAAGGATCGGCACAGCAGATTGGTGGCGTGGCTTAACGCCAAATCCTCTACCCCGGGCAGCAAGCAGGGGCATGCCTCACCCAGGACCGGCCGGTCCGAGGAGCGGGATTCTAAGTCCTTTGAGGGTGCTCCATCCGCGGGGGTCCAAGACAAGGCCAAGCACGGCAAGTCAGTTTCCGTTGGGGTTGACACACAAACGGCTCCCGCGACGAGCAGGGCGCACTCATAATAACCATCTGCATCCATCTCAAGCCATCGCTCCAGCTCCTCCTTGAAGAGGAAGTCGGCTAACCCCGAGAAGCTGCGGGAGAAGCCGGAGAAGTCCAAGGCCACGGCTAATGTGGCTGACCTGCCTCTGAAGGCCCAGGTTGTACAGGAGAAGTCATCCTCGACAGTAGAGCTGGTGGCAGCCGCCCTCTCGAAGGCGAAAGGGGCTGACCGGTTCAGGGGACCACAGCTTTGAACAAGCCGGTGGAGAAACCGCCAGAGAAGAAGCCGGCCCTGAACCTGGCTCCGACCCCTCAGTACGCTAAAGGAGGGCGGGGGGGCAGTGGAAACCTCTAGGGTGCTCCAAGGCATGGCTATTTCTTTGTCGGACCACGAGGTCATGGCGTCCGTTCACACGGTCATGGAGGATATGGGGGAACGATGACAGCAGAAGCGCTGAGGAGTAGGACAGTGAAATCGAGCAGGGCGACAGCCGAGCTGACGATGTAGGCGCTGGGCCCAGCAAGCCTACTTCCCCCCTCCACCCCCCAGAGATGTGTCGCTGGACATACTATCAACTCTATTCACGCTTGTGTTGGAGATCCAGAGGAGGATGCCAACAGCACCCCCGACGCTGGCCTCGGTGGCTACGATCTTCCCGCGGACTGCCGGGAGGTACTCACCAAGGCCAGGGCATTGTCAACTTTGAAGTGCTATGGACACAAATGGAAGCGTTTTGCGACTTGGTGCTGGTCGCAGAAGATCAACCCTCTGGGGGTCACAGCCCCTCAAGTACTTCCATATTTACTGTCATTGGCTAAATTGGGGCTGGCAAACGCCTCCATCAAGGTACATCTGCCGGCTATCTCCCACTACACCAGGTATCCGGGGACAGTCTTCACTGTGGTCGCACAGTCTAGTCAAAGGGTTCATCAAGGGACTGTTCCGCTCGTTCCCGCCGGTGAAGACTCTGGCCCCGGCGTGGGATCTCAATGTGGTGCTGACTAGGCTCATGGGACCCCCATTCAAACCTATGCATTCAGCCCCGCTCAAGTTTGTCGTGTAAGAGCGCTTTCCTTGTGGCCATCACCTCTGCAAGACGAATAGATGAGATGCAGGCCCTGTCCTGCAAGGAGCCTTACTTGACTTTCCATGAGACGAGGGTGGTGCTGCGGACGCACCCCTCCTTCATGCCCAAGGTTCTGTCGGACTTTCATCTCAACAAGCCCTTGGTGTTACCTGTGTTTTTTCCGATGTCTTTGTCGCCAGCTGAAAGGACTGTGCACTCGCTGGATGTGGCCTGTGCGCTGAAGCTTTATGTGCCCCACACAGAGTTTACCGGAAAACTTTTCTGCTTTTTGTTAACTTTGGTACTGTGAACCATGGATTGGCCCTGTCCAAGGCTTCCATTTCCAGGTGACTCTCCGGCTGTATCACTCATTGTCACTGGTTGGCAAACCGACCGCTGCCTGGCTGTCCGAGAGCCCATTCTCCAGAGCGATCGCTGCTACGGCGGCGTTCCTGTCTGGTGTGCCCCTGCTGGACATTAACAGGACTGCTACGTGGAGATCGACGCACACCTTCACGAAATTCTAATGCAGCAACAGGGTTTTCAGGGAGGAGTCCAGAGTCAGCCAAGCAGTGCTGCGCAACCTGTTCTCTTGAAGGTGAGCCTGCTGACGAGGTAAGAGATTGCTTCTGTTGAGCATTAGCTAAACAGAGCTATATTGTCCTCTTTTTAGGGGCCGTATGGGTGAGGACTACACTATGCCAAACACAACAAATCCCATAAAGAAGGCCGCCTCCCTTTTTAGGCTATGAGTCGGTCTATGGCACCTGCCAGACACATACACACTACCCTTTCAAAATGTAGGTAAGCACACAAGATTATTCCAAAAAATACACATATTTTAATGTCTATCAATTCATAAAACACAATTATAAAAATCAAGATACATACTAATAAAAACCTAATGGTTCAAAATAAATTACATCTTTCCACCATTTCATTACAGCGAGTATGAATCAACACATTTCACCATGTTTGTAAACCAAACCATAACATGTGCCCACAATTAACTATGCAACATTCCCCTTTTCTTTAGGGAAATAAGTGTGTCAACACTAGACATGTGTTTCTAGCTTGGCTCCTGAAGTCATAGGGGGTCATTGCGAGGTTGGAGGTAAGGGATTACTGGCAGCGGTAAGGGTGCCAATGCCGGTAATCCCTTACCTCCGTATTCCGAGTACCCTTTGCGGGTCCTTCCTTACCTCCTGCTTTTAGCAGGAGTTAAGTACGGGACCCGCAAAGGTACCTCGGAGGTAATTACGGTACCGTAATTTACGATGCCGTAATTACCTCCTTCCCCATTCCCATTGAGCCCTATGGGGCATAAATGGGAATGGGGAAGGGCAAAAGGTGAATGGGGAATTACCGGTCCCTCCAACCCTGGAATGGACCGGTAATTACTCCATTCACCATGCCGGATTTGGGACGGTTTCGGAGGCAACCATGGAGCTAATTACTCCATGGTTAGCTCCAAAACCGGAATGAGGCCCATAGAGTTTGGCCACTTAAATATTCCACAAAGGTGTATGGATATCCTTAAAGAGGCACGACAACCCAACACCTTGCACTGCTATTTTAATAAGTGGAAGAGAGTTGTGATGATGGTGCACATCACAAACACTAAAACCAACAGAGTGTTCTCCAGCTAACATTCTACACTACATGCTTTACCTACCAGACTAGTATTTAATACTATAGAAGAGCATCGAGCGGCCCTGTCAGATTACACCACTTCACAGAACTAGGTGTCCTGGTGGAAAGTCCATGTCATTAAGGCATTCATGGAAGTGGTAAAGATGCTAAACCCCTCCCCCCCTCCACTTTCCAACCCTCCTCGGGTTGGGATCACAATGTTGTGCTTTCCAAGCTAATGGGTACACCCTCTGAGCCTGTGCACAAGGCCAGCCTAAAACATCTTACTTACAAGACTGCAGTCCTAGTATCTATCCCCTCCATAAAACGACTCAGTGAGCTGCAGGCTTTGTCCGTAAAAGACGACTTTTTCATTATATACAAGGTTGTCCTCCAAACACCACCGAGGTTCTCACCTAAGTTCCATGTAAATCAATCCATAGAACTTCCTACCTTCTTTCAAAATCCATCAAACTCAGCAGAAAGAAGCATCCATCCATTGATGTACGGAGGGCGGTCTTGGATTATGTGAACAAAACGAAACCTCTAAGGAAAACAGACCAACTCTTTGTTTGCATAGCACCTGGAAGAGAGGGTGATCACATATCAAAGAAAGCCATCTCCAGATGGATAGTCAAGTGTATACAGCTCTATTCCCTGTCCAAGAAGGTCTTACCTTTCACCCTGAGGGCACACTCTACCAGAGTTACAGGAGCTAGCCTAGCTTTTATTGCAAACATCGATCTAGATGCCATCTGCAAAGCTGCTACATGAGATCCATCCGTACATTCACAGAGCATTATTGCATTGACACACACTCTAAAACAGAATCACAGGGGGGACAAGTGGTCCTAATACATCTCTTTGCTGCTGTACCTTCTAACTTCCAACATCCTTCTCCAGATACTGCTCACTAATCTATGCAGAGCATGTGATCTAAGCAGATCCACAAGCCCCAGAAGGGATACATTAATCACTGTAATCGTATTTCTGGTGCTTGTGTATGCTTAGATTCACATGTGCCCACTCTTCCTTCCCTACTGTATTTGAAGGCGCATAGATGTTTTCTGGGTTATCACTCTCTGCTTTATCATATCTGTGCTCACATTACACTTCATGCAACTTCATGTCAGAAACAAATGATCTGAGGGACTTGGATTTGTGAAGGACCATGGGTACAGTACACATCACACTAGGGACAGTATTACTAAACACGCCCTGTCGACGTCCGTTTTCGAGTTTCGAAAGCAAATCTTGTAATACTCAGCGACTTCCACTAGATGTCGGACTATGCAGAGCATGTGAATCTAAGCAGACACAACCACCAGAAATACGATTACGGTGAGTAATGTATCCCATACACTCCTACGTCTCATCCCCTTTCCTCCATACTGTATGTGCGTCCCTTGCTAGGGACAGGAAACTGAACCTTTTTCAACAGATAAACTGTCTTCCCCTTGCGGTCCCCTGACTCTGCCCACTGGCGCCACTCCCCAGTCCTCTTTTCCATGTCGACGGCTGTTAGGGAGAATTCTCTGTTTAGGCTGAATTTCCTAACCTAGTGAGTCCCCCAGCAGCTTTGCTGGATTGTTGGGGTTTATTTCTTTCTCCTGCCAAGAGTGAGACACTTTTACCCTCACTCTTGGGCATGATTTGAGTGTGTTTCTTTGAATCTAGATGTGTTTAATGGGCTATGGGATCTTTTACTCCATAGGTCTTCATGTGTTTTTGTGATGTGTGTTACACAGCACCCTCAGTGCAGTGACACAGGGGTGTCATAGTGACCCCCCAGTATAGACTCCATACCCTGGGACTGACTACTGTCTCCCAGGGCATGTAAAGTCACCATTGACTTTACTAGTCTTAAATTCTGAACAGAACCAGTACAAACCATCATATTGTGGACGTACTGGCTGGGGCAATTCAATTGCCCCGGGGTCTGTTAGTCGAGGGGGCACGTCTCCGTCCCCCCTGATCGAGTTTTGGCTAGTTGCAGTGGATACTACTTTTTATATTTAACCGCGAATATTTTCCTATGGGATTTCCCATTGTTTTAGGCTACTATCTTTATTTAATTATTTACGGTAGCCTCGAACATACCGCCGTTTTATTTAATTAATATTAATTCTCCTGTTGGTATTTTTTGCCAAAACTCGGTTCTAAAATGGCGTTTGTGTTCTCTTCTGTGACTCCAACCCAAGTCGAGCCCTTTGTTCCACTTTTTGGCGGGCTTCTCCACAGAAGCCCTCCAAAGTGGTGCCACTCTGTCTGGGGTTCTTAGGAGGGGTGGAGGGAAAATTAGGCACCCTGGACTGAGTTGCCTAGGCAACTCAAGTCACACTCCATCCTGATTGGCCCACGTGGTGAGCCGGCCGGCTCACCACTTAGCATGTTTGAGTGACAGCTAGGCTGAGTGAATGGGGGTTTTCTGCATAAAAGCAGGGCTTTGGGGACTGGAACTTCAGAAGTCGCCACAGGACCTAATAATCCGACGAGGGAGAAGCTGAGCCGACCTGCCACGACACCACCACCGGTGGAGCCCTGCTGGACTGCCTCACCACTTTTCCCAACGACAGAGGAGATCTCCCGCCGGAGAGTCTTCTTCCTTTGACTGGTGGGGATAACCAGTTTCACCGTCTTTTCGCCTTCCCGAGGTACCTCGTGGCCCCCTTGCCCGTGCCAAGCACCCCGGCAACCGGGATACCACGTTTTACCACGACCGCAAAACAAAGGTACCACCTTTAACCGGAAAACGCTGCGGCTGGTTTCTTCCCTGGTAGTGCAACGACCTTCATCTTTCCTCCAAGTCGAGATCTTCTCTTCCCCCTGGACGACGACGCAACTTGCACCCTCTACCAGGAACAACTGCCACCGCTGGAGGATCCTTCCCACTTAAGGTACCGTGTCCCGCCTGGCTTCCCTTGCTACCGACTGTACGGGGTAGATTTAGCCCCCGGCTTTCGAACCTGGGTTAGTCTGGGACACCCTGGCTAAACTTTCCTAAAGCCTCTCTAAACTCTTTTTGAACCCTCTGCAAGACTTTCTACGCCTAGTGTAACTGTGTGATCTTGGGCGCATTTTGTGCACTGCTCTCTCTAAGAGTGGGCCCAGCCTTTGGACTTTGGCTCACCAGTGATTTTTGCTTTTCTGCCTTGCTAACAGTGTTCCTGAATCTTAGAGTGGTGTACCTTTCCATATTCTGTCTTTTTCCCTCCCTTTCTTACAAACTTAATAGAGTGCAATCTAGTTAAGCGCTCACCTCTGTATGAAAATAAGTGGTGTTTTACTGTGACTTATCTGATAAGGAAAAAGGGGTGTATATATTACAATAGTAACTGTGCTTAGAATATTTTACAATAAGAGTGCTGGAGTGTTTCAACTGTCTGTTTTTAAATAAATAATGATATACTTTGATACCAAAGCTCTGGTCAGTGTTTGCTTGTATTATTGTATCTGAGTGCCTATTGTGTATACTTTGCATACTGCCTAACTCTTCTTGAGGGAAGTCTGACTGCTCAGCCACAGCTACCAGGTAAATCTGGGTGGTGCAGACTGCTACCAAGTGGGTTTACTGCCAACACCTGTAGTCTTAAATCTTTTGCAGTGGTCCCTAAGGGAACTGCCAGATTTCTGCCTAACAACGGCAGCAGACCGATTTCACCAGCGCTCCTGGGTGAGTCCTCAGGCCTCTTAATTACACGCGCACTTCCCTGTGAAATTTTTTCCTTTTTATCCCATAGTTAATTCTTCACAGTAAAAAGTACTCTGTCCTCTGGTGCCGTGGGCCCCCCCGATGCATGACGGCAGCAGGATTCGACAGGTGTCCGACCTGCAAGGGTTCCTTACGCACGTCGGATCCACACACACTCTGCCTCAGGTGTCTTGGCCCAGACCACGTCTGCTCGGCGTGCAACGTGCTCAACCCGCATTCGTTGGAGAACCGCTTGGCCAGGTGGAGGGAGCTGTTCTCAAGATCATCCCCGCTGAACCTCAAGGAATATGTCAGGAGGAAAACCAGGCCACATGTATGTGCCCTGTTCGCCTCTGCACCCCACAAGGGTGACTCCTTCCCTAGGAAGCGTCCAAGCGGGAGGGGCCTTCCAGGTCCTAAGACCAGCAAGCGGACCGAAGCTCGACAACCGGCTGTGGCGTCCAGGGACCGTCCCGGTCCCACTGTTGAGGGGCCACAAGGTTCTAGCACCAGGGATCTCCCCGAGGGGGCTTTGCTCTGACACCGGGCTTGATCGCGAGGGGGGGGGGGGGCGCTTACATGCAGTACCAACACTACGGGCATCAGGCTGAGGGCACACTGCCTCCCAGGTACCTACATGAGGTGCAGGGAAGGTCTGATCCTTTGCAATCAAGTGCGCAGGTGGAGACTGCTCGCAGTACAACAGTTGTCACGCAGCAGGCACGTGGCGCAGCACACCCTCATGTGGTCGCCTAAAATGGGCACCATACTCGGGGGGGGGGGGGGGGGGGGGGAGACTCATCCAAGATATGCTTCCTCCTGTACCTCCTCAACCTCCTGTCTTGGTCCAGACCCCGATACCCATGTTGGCCCAAGGTTCCTGCACCCCCCCCCCCTCCCCCGGTTGCATATCGTCACTGCGCCCACATCCGGTCTGGGACCTTAACATGGTGATCTGCCCACAAGCCTTTTGAGCCCATGGCGTCCGTGGATATCAGGCTGCTCACTATAAAGACTGCTCTACTGGTTGGCCTTACAACAGCGTGCAGTATCAGTGAGCTACAGGTGCTAGTGGCGTCCGACTCCCATACCACATTTCATCGGGACCAGGTGGTACCAAGGACGCACCCTTAATTTCTCCTGAAGGTTGTGCCATCCTTTCACCTCAATGTGGAGATAGTACTTCCAACTTTCTTTGCAGATTCAAAGGACGAGGCACAGAAAGTATTGCGCTGTCTGGATGTCAGACGTGCTCTAAGATTTTACCTGGACAGGACGAAGACCTTTCGTAAATCGGATGCCTTGTTCATCACTTGTGGTAGGGGAAAACCTGGCTGTCAAGCATCCAAGGCTTCAATAGCTAGGTGGATGGTGATGGCCATCAAGGAAGCGTATGAGGGGCAGCACAGTTCTTTGCCAGCAAACATGCACGCCCACGCCATCAGAGCCAAGCCCACGGCTGTGGCCTTCCAAAGACAGGTTCCATGGCAGACGATCAGCAAAGCGGCCTCTTGGGCTTCCCCATCGGCCTTTTGCAAATACTACTGCTTGGATGCCAGCACCAGATCTGATGCAACATTTGGCCAGACAGTTTGGAAAAAGGTGTTTTCTTAGATGGGCAAGTCTGTTTTCCAGGCTGCCTTCAGTTGTAATCGCCCATGCAGTAAGGAGAAAAGGGGCCGGGACGTAGGAGTAATTGTTACTCAACCAGTGGCTAACGTACTCCTAGTCCGTAGTCCCCTTTCCTCCATGCGTCCCACCATCCTCCTCCTTAAGAAACCTGTCTCATTAGGCAATTGGAATATATCCGACCAGTCAAAGGGGACTGAGGAATGGCGCTGGTGAGCGGAGTCAGAAGAGCACATGCTCCCAGTGTCGCGCCCCAGCGCATCTAAATTTAAAGGGTAAGAGTTTTTCTGGTGTAAAAGGTTCTGTTTCCTGTCACTAGCGAGGAATGCCAACACAGTCTGGAGGAAAGGAGACTATGGACCACCAGTCCGTTACTCACTAGGTGAGTAACCTATCATTTTTTTGAGGATTGTGGATCTGCTTAACATACTAAGCGTAGGCCAATGTCTAGTGGCAGTTGCAGGGTATTGCGTGACATATTTTTGAAATTCAAAAAGGGACGTCGACTGGGCGCGTTTGTATTACTATACCTTGCATGACGTGTAGTGTACCCATGGTCCTTCACGTGTCGAGGTCTCTCAGATTGTTTTTTTCCGCCATCGTAGTTGGTCGCTATTTGTGAATTTTTGTGGCTAATGCCATTTATTACAATGTTATAAAACTATATCGGCTTTTCATACCTTTGCTTGCTTATCGTTTTGATGACCGTTCTAAAGCATCTTTCGAGGAACAGCTCCAGATCTGAACCTTCGACGAAAGAGCATGGCCTCTTGACGACCGTTGGCTTTGGCCTACACCAGGCCCCGGCCTCTTACAGTAAGGAGAGTGGGGGTTGTCATCTACTCTTTCACACAAAGGATGTCTTTTCTTTTTCTCCTTTTTACATTTGTCGTGTTGCCTTTTTTACAGGAATAACAAACACACCATTGAAATTTTGCCCATCCTGCAATCATAAATAGCCTTGGAAGGAAACCCTGTATGTGCAATTATTGCCTTCCCTAGAGATCACTCTGACAAACACTGTAAATCGTGCATGTTAGGGAGAATTCTCATTCTAAGGCTAATTTCCCTTACCTATAGAGTCCCCCAGCAGCTTCGCTGGATTTGAAGGGTTTGTTTTTTTCTCCTGCTAAGAGTGAGACTCTTTTTACCACTCTTATGCATTTTTGATGTGTGTTCTAGGCTATTTTTGTGTTTAATGTCTATGGAGTTTTTCTCACCCCCATAGGAACCATCTTTATACACATGTTACACAGCACCCTCAGTGCAGTGACACAGGGGTGTCATAGTGACCACCAAGCATAGACTCCATACCCTGGGACTGACTACTGTCTCCCAGGGCATGTAAAGTCCCCATTGACTTTACTAGTCAATTTTTATGAACTAAACCAGTACAACCCATCTTACTATGGAGGTACTGGGAAGAGTTAATAGTTTTTCCCTGGTGTTCATTTTCGAGAGGGTACCGTACAGTCCCTCTCTCAAAAGTTTCTGGCTGGTGGCAGTGGTTACTACCGTAAATATTCGACCGCAAATATTTCCCCATAGGATTTTCCCATTGTTCGAGGCTACCACATTTTCTGACAGCCTCTACCATACCGCTGGTGTATTTTAATATTAACTTTACTCCGGTAGGTTTTATTTGCCAGAACTTTAATATAACTTCTTTCTCGTGACTTTCTCTAAACTCCTAACCCAGGTCGGGGATCCTTTGTTCGTCCTTTTGGCGGGCTTCTGCCAAGAAGCCCTCCTTTCGGTGCCACCGAGTCTGGGGTGGGTCCATTGTGTGGGAGAGGGAGTAGGAGCCCTGGACAGAGTTGGCTCCGCAACCCATGTCGCACTCTATCCTGATAGGCTGGAGGGTCTCCAGCCAAGATGACCATTCCACTGTGTGAGTGACAGCTAGGCTGTACGAATGGCGATCTTTTTGCATAAAAGCAGGGTCCTGAGGACTGGAAGAGCAAGACGTCGCCACTGGAACTAAGAAGCTGAAGAGGAGAGAAGCCAAAGACATCTGCAACGACTGAACCACCGGTGAAGCCCTGCTGCAGCGTCTCACCACTTTTCTCCACACGACGAGAGAAGATCTTCATCTGCAAGAGTCTTCTTCCCTTGAGCTGGTGGGGCCAACCAGTTTGCCAATCGTCTTCCTGGACCTGCCTTGGTCGAATCGCCAGTACCCTGTACTCGGAGACCGGATAGCCAGGCACCCGTCCACCCGGACCGCGATTTAAAGGAGCGTACCTTTTATTCATTGGGCAACACTGCGGCTGGTTTCATCCGTGGGTAGTGCAGTAACTCGAACCTTCCTCCACGACGAGAGCCTCTCTTCCTCTGCTGGATCCTCCGAACTGCAGGAACTACCAGGAACAACCGCAGGAGCCACTTCTTCATTTTAAGGTACATTGTTCCGCCAGGCCGCCCTTTTCGCGTGGTAGTGCTAAAGGTGTTTTAAATCCTTTACCTACCTGTTGGGTTGGCCGCCCCTATCTTCTAAACATCGTCTTTCACCTTCTGCATCCACCTTTTCGAATCGTTAACCAAAGACTTGACTGCAGCTACAAGAACATTTTGCTCCTGGGCCCTTTGCCCTGTACCACTGACTCTGGCACAGGCCTATTGTCGCTGGCTAAATTTGTTAGAACTGCCTTCTCTAGATTGCTTCTCAACTAGAAATGTGCTGGTGCACCTACTTCTTATAACCACCTTTCCCTTCCCACTTTAAAAACTTGTGAAGTGCCATTTTGCTCGGTTTTCATTTAAGTATTCTATATGCTAAAGTACTGCCTTGCCTAAACTTGTTCACAAACTTATGGGAAGTGTTGCTAGGGTGTGTAAGAAGATATTTCTGTATAACTTGTGCTTTCCCTCCCTTGTGAGAAATTGCTAGAGTGCCTTTTGTGTTTGGTTTTCACTGTGCCGTTCTGCTCAGTTTTCACTCTTGCGCAAACTTGCTACAATTTAACTAGGGAGTTGTGTATACTTTTCTTGACTGATTTAAACTTGCTTTATTAACTGATTAATGTGAAGTGTGTAAAATAAATATATATATTCTTTTTAATACAAAGCTTTGGTCAGTGTTTCCTTGTGCCATAGTAGTGTAGCCCTATTGTGTAAACCCTGAATACTGCTCATCTCCCTCTTGAGATAAGTCTGACAGCTTAGCCACAGCTACCAACTAAATCTTTGGTTTGCGGACTGATACCAAAGGGGATTTATTGCTCATATCTGTAGTCTTAATCTTCTGCAGTGATCCCTAAGGGAACTGCACAGAATTCTGCCTAACAGTGCAAACTCCTTAAACCAAAAACATGAAAAGACCATCGTACTAAATATTGGGCAGTCTACACCATGCAGTCAGGGGCGTCCATTGATGTCCCAACAGGTGCCAATTAGTACGAAGAGGAACAAGGCAGTTGCACCACACATAGTGATGCCGAAGATTACATGGTTTCTACTAATCCCTACTGCCAGTCCTCTCCTCCCATAAGCAGGCCGCTGGCCTTGTAATGGAGGGTACACATGTGCATCACACTAAGCACACAACCCCTAGCCGTACGTTGACTAAATCGTTGGACAAACACAGCCACATAGTGTTGAAAGAAAGCGGCAAAACCCTGTCTAGCTCGAAGCGTCTTTTGTCCTTGTCTACTCGATCACTGTATGACAAACACTAAAGTCATACGCAGAGTAAAGTAACAGACACCACGCCTACAAAATTGTTTCTTTTGCGTGCTGAAAAACGAGCACCGAAACTTAAACCCTCGACTCATGTCCACGCTTTGTTGAAACTTAGCTATGTTTAAAGCACGTTTCGAAAACAATTTTAAAACCAACTCCTACAAAATAGACTGATCTTTACACTTCCGCCGAAAGACAAACATTACACGTTCAACGTATACCTTAACAGAAGCTGTACACTCTGAGGGCAAGGATCCCATTGATCCTTTTCCGTTTCATTATGCCCCCAGCTTTAGTCTGTGGACTAGAGAAAAGTTTGAAAGGACCATAATTTGAAAGGACCATGAAAAGAATGTCATGCTTTGACTACGCTGATAGGCACCCTGACCAATGTACAGACCCACAGGGGGGAGGGGAACTGTTAGGGAGAACTATCAGAAATGTGCCAATTCCCTTCTACCTTAGAGACCTTAGCTCTTTTGTTGGACTTTAGGACTTTTACTTTTTTCCTGAAGAGAGAGAGACCTTTTTCTCACTCTCTCATGCATTTTTATTTGATTTCAACACAGTTTCTTTTGGTTTTGGAGTCTGACAAACTCCATAGGCGGCATCTTTTTACATTGTGACACACAGCACCCTCAGTGCAGTGTCACAGAGAAATCCTTTGGTTTAAATACCTTCTGTTGCATAACTACTGTTCTCCAGCATGGGGTCTGGCATGGATTCACATGCTCATGAATATTCCCAGTCGTCGGACTGGGAATCCTTGATAAAAGAAAAAACAGTTTGTTTTGTTTCTAAACTGTCTTTCTCCTATAAAGAAATCGCTGAGGTCTAGGTCATACTGCCCCCAGCCAATGACTGCCCTCTAAGCCCCTTCTCAGGCAGCCATCTTCAGATTTTTACTGCACGTTCAAGTGTTGGGAGTCCTCGCGTTTCGCTCTTTGAGCTTTCTGCGTTTTTTCGTGTTTTTTTTGTAGGAAAACTGTTTTCGGTTAATTTGAGCCTGTGTGCTCCATCACTTATCCGTCGGATTAACGGGGATCCTTTTTTCACATCTTTCGTCTCCCCTCAGGGGCAGAAATCGTTGAGTGTTTCTATATGGAAGCTTCCAGAAGTTCATCAGGCCTACACTGCGCCAGATCATGTCGGAGGAGAAGGACAGCATCTCTCTTCAAGCTGTCACCAGCTGTGGTTTGCAGAATGTTTTTACGGATGACAAGTATTCCCAGTGCCTGTATTGCCTACACCTGATGCATAAGGAGGAAGATTGTCAGATCTGCCATGGCTTCTCCAAGGGCAAGATGAAGGATTGTTAGACAGAAACCTGTGCAGTTCCCTTAGGGACCACTGCAAAAGGCTTAAGACTACAGGTGTTGGCAGTAAACCCAATTAGTAGCAGTCTGTACCACCCAGATTTACCTGGTAGCTGTGGCCGAGCAGCCAGACTTCTCTCAAGAAGAGTTAGACAGTATATAGAGTATACAAGATAGGTACCAAAATACAGTAGTACAAGCAAACACTGACCAGAGCTTTGGTATCAAAGTATATCATTATTTATTTAAAGACACACTTTTAGAAACACTCCAGCACTATATTTGTAAGCAAGTTCAAAACACAGTCACTATTAATATATATACATCCCTTATTATACAAGTCTTAGTTAACACCACTTATTTTCAGACAGAGGTGAGCGCTTAACTAACGATGGCACACTAATAAGTTAAAAAAAGGGAGGGAAAAGGCAGAAATCAGAAAAGCACGCAACACTAATACTTTAGAAGCACCCAGCAAGGCAGGAAAGTCAAAGTCTACTTGTGAGCAAAAAAGTTCAGAGGCCAGGTTCCCTCTTAGAGCGAGTAGAACACCAATGCGCCCAAGATCACACAGTTTAAGAGGCTTGAAAAGTCTTGCAGAGAGTTTAGAAAGGAATTAGTTCAGCTCAGAAAAGTTCAGTTAGCCAGCCTTGGGCCAACCCAAGTGGTAAATTAAGGATTTAAGAGACACCCCACACAGACCTTTGCGAGGGAGGCCAGGCGGTCACAGTACCTTGGAAGTGGAGAGGATCCTCCCGCGGGGGCAGTTCTTCCTGGCAGCGGGTGCAAGTCGCGGCATCGTCCAGAGGAAGAGAAGATCTCGACGTGGAGGAAAGCTGAAGGTCGTTGCACTGCCAGGGAAAAAACCAGCCGCGGAGTTCTCCGGTTAAAAGGTACTACCCTTTTATTCGCGGTAGTGGTAAAACGTGGTATCCCGGTTGCCGGGGTGCTGGGCACAGGCAAGGCGGCCACGAGATGATCCGGGAAGGCGAAAAGGCGGGCAAACTGGTTATCCCCACCAGTCAAAGGAAGAAGACTCTTCGGGATGAAGATCTCCTCTGTCGTTGGAAGAAGTGGCGATGCGGTTCAGCAGGGCACCACCAGTGGTGTCGTCATTGCAGGTCGGCTCAGCTTCTCCCTCTTAGGATTCTTTGGTCCTCTGGCGACTTCTGAAGTTCCAGTCCCAAAAGCCCTGCTTTTATGCAGAAAACCCCCATTCATCAGTCTTAGCTGTCACTCAAACATGCTAAGTGGTGAGCCGGGCAGCTCACCACTGGGCCAATCACACAAGAGTGCGACTTGAGTTGCCAAGGCAACTCAGTCTAGGGTGACTAAACCCCCCTCCCACACAACCTGTAGACCCAGACAGAGTGGCACCACTTTTGGAAGCTTCTGTGGAGAAGCCCGCCAAAAAGTGGAACAAAGGGCTCGACTTGGGTTGGAGTTACAGAGGCGAACACAAACGTCATTTTAAAACAGAGTTCCGGCAAAAAGACCCAACCGGGGAATAAATATTAAATAAATAACCCGGCGGTATCTTTAACATTGCACCAAAAAGTGGTGTGTTTAAAATGAATGGGAAAATCCCATAGGAAATATTCCGGTGGAATATTTCGCGTGGTAACCACTGCCATCAGCCAGAAACTCGACGAGGGGGGACTGCACAGTGCCCCCTCGAAAAACAGACCCAGGGGCAATCTAATTACCCCTACCAGTACTTCCACAATATGATGGTTTGTACTGGTTCTGTTCCCACTTTAAGACTAGTAAAGTCAATGGTGACTTTACATGCCCTGGGAGACAGTAGTCCGTCCCAGGGTATGGAGTCTATGTTTGGGGGTCACTATGACACCCCTGTGTTACTGCACTGAGGGTGCTGTGTAACACACTTACCAAAAACCACATGAAACCCTATGGAGTAAAAGACCCCATAGGCCATAAAACACATTACAAAGTCAAAGGATATCTCAAATCATGTCTAAGAGTGGGAGAAAAAGAGTCTCACTCTTAGCAGGAGAAAAAAATAAACCCCAAAAATCCAGCAAAGCTGCTGGGGGACTCACTACATTTGGGAAATTAGCCTCAACAGAGAATTCACTCGTAACAAGGATCGACACGTCCGGTTGGCTATGTGGCTCAAGGCCGGGGCCTCTACCCCTGGTGGTTCACAGGGGCATGCCTCTTGCAGATCCAGCCAACCTGAGCGGGCTTCTAATTCTTTTGAGGGCGCTCCATCCGTGGGGGCCTGTCATGGTGCAAACTCCCAAACCTCTGGACCTGATGGGCCTACCCCAGTCACTGGCACCCTTAAGGGCTTATCAAGCCCCAAAAGGTGGTCCTAGGACTTCCTGGACTCAGTCCTGGCGCCGTTGGGGCCA
This sequence comes from Ambystoma mexicanum, assembly GCF_040938575.1. NCBI lineage: Eukaryota > Metazoa > Chordata > Amphibia > Caudata > Ambystomatidae > Ambystoma > Ambystoma mexicanum. Next base: position 304,127,503 of record NC_090937.1, read on the forward strand.
GGCTCATAATATGTGCTAAATTGCATGGGACTACATACACAGCCTAGTGGGGCTGAGCCTTTCTGTTTACCCTGGGTGTGGCTGAGGGACTACTTTACCTGGAACTACTTGCAAGGCTATTTAAACCACACCCTACAGACAGAACACGCTTCACGTTATTCTGCACTCCTGCAGCGTAACGCTCACCGTGTCTGCTTAGTACTTGAACTTCAACAGCCACGCCCGTCCGGAGATCACAATCCATCGGCACCTGAGATGGAGGAAAAGAGAACAGTAATTAGTACAGCAATTGAGGCCTTACCTGAAGCATTCCATCCAAAAGGCTGCGCCTTCAGCTGCTCTCTGGATCACCGCACCTGCATTGAAGAAGGCATATGCATGAACAGCCAGTACTCACCCGGGGTCTGCATTCTTCTGGGATTTCATTGAAGCGATTCATCCCATCGCCGCTCTGGAGCCGCGCCGCCCCTACATTGCAGAAAAGGAAAAGAACAGCAGGTTAGTCGAGCACGGAAAAGAACCATCTATAAAGGCATTCAGCGCCACACATTTGCGCTAATACTCATCCGTAGGAAATCTGCTCAGCGTTTCAGGAAGAGGCAAATCTTCATCTGAAAACTGCTCAAGGCCGTGCCTGAAAGAAAACGGATATAAAGGTTAAAATTTGGGCAATAAGGACATTAAGCACCTATACCAAGCATCTGTTGGCATAAAGACTTACCTGCTGAGTCCAGCTATTCAAGACTCTGCTACAGTCCCGCAGGCTCAGTGAAGTAACTTGATCCAGGGAAAGACTGAGCATACCGCACCCCTGCTAGAGATAGCAGGACGGAGAGCCCACCTTTAAAAACCCCAAGGTGAGGCAGAAGAGAAGGGCATCAGAAGGTTAAGGGAGGTGGGAACCCGACCCGCTCCTCATGGTTGGCTAATATCTTGTTTCGTCATTTTAGGCAAATGCTTCCTGGGAAGTGATAGAAAGGGAGAAGACGCGTGCAAGCATCATCACTCAAGCGGTGCAACCCAGTGCAGACCTCATTCGTGCAGCTTCGTGTTACGCCCCCATGGAGTCAAAGTGAGTGTGACGGGGCTGAAGACAAGGCCAAGCACTGCGAGTCTGCTTCCGTCGGGGTCGCTGTACAAGCGGGTCCTGCATAGTCGGGGCGTCTCCATCATCTCCTTCTGCCTCTATCTCCAGTCACTGCTCCAGCTGTTCGTCCAAGAGAAAATCAGCTACCCCAGGGAATCTGCGGTAGAAACCGGAGAAGACCAAGCAGGATTAGGTGTCCAACCTGCCCGTGAAGGCCCAGGTGATCGAGGTCAAGACGTCCTCTTCCATCGAGATGGTTGCTCCCGCCCTCTCGAAAGCGAAAGGGGCTGACCTGGTCCAGGGTGCTCCAGTGGCGGCCAGAGTCACTCTTCCTCCTAGGCGGGAGGCTTCATCATAGCCAGTAGACAAGATTCCGGAGAAGAGGATGCCAGAATTTAGCCTGGGACCGACCCCTCAGGATGTGAAGGGGTGGGCGTGGAAGAACTCCAGAGCACGGAGATTTCTTCGTCCGACGAGGAGATACTTTCCGTCCACACCATCCAGGGTGGTGGTGATGATAGGAACGTCAGGGAGACAAAAACGTTGACTGGGATGATGAAATGGGTACTGGGCCCAGCTACCCTGTTCGCCAGGTGCCTCGTAGAGACCTGTTTCAGGATATCCTCTCGACCCTGCAAACGCTGGTGTCCGATTCAGAAGAGGATGCAGACGGCACCACCAGCGGCACCACCAGCAGTGACCCTGTTGACAGCGGGGCAACCACTGGCAAAGAAGGATAGACGCCATACACCTCCATTCCATCTGTCGATGCCCCCCTCCCATGGGGACGGAGACGGCGACAACGGCGGGATGGGAGATCCTGCATCACCGCTGCCGAGAACTTCTCATTCGGACGAAGTGGGATCCTTCCATTCCATAATCGCCCGTGCATCAGCACTTTTCCAGCTCACCCCGGAAAAGAAGGATGGCTTCCTGTACCAGCGCCTGGAGGTGGAAAGGAAGATCATCCTGTCAGTACCGCTCCTGGACAACTTCTGGGATGAGGGGCTGGCGCTGCTGCGGAACCCCCGCCACAGCGAAGAGAGACCGACTTGAAAAGAAATACTGGGTGCCGGAGTCTGTGCCCAAGTGTCTGCGGTCTCAACCATCGCCAAACTCTGTGGTCTCGGCGCTGCCAGGAAGAAGTTGAGTTTGTCGTCTTCTTCATCTGCACCCCCGGAAAACGAGGGGAAGAAATTCTATTCAATGGGTAGAAAGGTCATCCTCTCGGCGACGACAGTCGAGGCGGCCAACGCTTTAGCGATCGTGGCCAGATACGACCGGGAGCTTTGGTACAAGATGGCTTCACTCCTGGATTTCCTCCCCGATGACAAACGGATCGAGGCTTTGGAGATCCTCCAGAAAGGCGAGGTGGACCACACCATCACAGTGGCCTTGGACTTTGCAGACACGGGTGTTAGGGAGAATTCTCAGAAATGTGCGAATTCCCTCCACCTTAGAGACCCCCAGCAACTTTGCTGGATTTTGAGGACTTGGAGAGAGTGAGACCCTTTTTCCTACTCTCTCATGTATTTTAATGTGATTTTTTTTCTGTTTCTTTTGGTTGTGGAGTCTGACAAACTCCATAGGCATCATCGTTTACATTGTGTCACATAGCACCTTCAGTGCAGTGACACTGGGAGGTCTTTCAGATTTCCAAAGGTTTGAATAACTTCTCTGGGATAAACTTTCCCAGAGCAGTAAAGTAAAATTGACTTTACTTACAATTGTAACTTTCTAGACCCAGCAAACACTATCTTACAATAGGGTGCTGGAGGGGTTACTTAGTATCCCCTTTGTCTAGCTTCACATTTTTGTTACCCTTTCCTCGATGAATGGCTGGTAGCAGTGCTTTCTTTTTAACTACCATGGTGTACATTTACTGCAGGCTGCGTTCGCATCTGCAGTAAAGCACCCAAGGGTGCCATTTTTCTCAAAATGGCCCCAGTCGTCTTTATTCGCCATTTCTTTATGGAAAGGTGTGCACCAGGACCGCAGCCAGCCCATAGCACTGGGGGTTGCCCGATGGCACTTTAAGATGGAATAGCAGCACCCGTGAGATGGATGGGGATAGAGATTAATACTCAAGCATCAAATCAATAATGACAACTCAACGGTTTGGCAAAGGGAGTCCGTTTAATGACAAGTACAAAAAAACGGGGAGTTTCATGAATATCAGCGGATGCGTGATCTTCCCTTTCGCTTCACAACTCCAACGAACTTGATAAAAACCATAATTTATACTAAAAACTCGTCATCATTGACGTGCAATGCTTAAAAGTTGGCATGTAATCCTATTGGTTCTAGGAAGGTAACTTTAATATAGGTACTATATCTGTATATGGTAACGGAGTAAGGGGATTGGGTATACACTGTCAGGTGGGGCATCTAAACCCTTCCTCGAAAATGGCTACTGTAGACGTCACTAAAAGTGCGACGTCCCATTGGTTCTACTAACTATAGAACCCTAGATTACTTGGTCAATTATGATTGGGTTGGCACCAAGCCCACTCATACTTTTCCACTTTGCCTAGCAGCATGCAGAATGGTCGGCTAGGTGCAGGGGGTCCACCAGCTCCACCTGACTTTCCTCCAATTATTGTTAAATCAATCATCACTTTAGTGGTCATGTGTCAATTATTTCACTGTGGTTGGCCTCGAGACTGCGTGTCCTGTCTGGAAAACGTCTGATATTTTCGCCTGGCCCACTGCCATGTGTAGGTGTGAAAGTCTCACTTCTTCTTGCTCGGCTGGCCACGTGGTTCTGACACCATGAAATCGCCTTGTTCCCCATGTAATTTGTGTATTTGATTTATGTTTTGCCCACCACCTGCCTTCGGTTTCTAATCTTGACCTTTCTGAGCAGGATATTCTGTTCCTTGCTTCATTAATTGTAGCTACTGTTTGTCTATTTTAGCTGATGCGACCTTGGCTTTTTGGCACGATTTGTCTGAGTTTTGTTTCTGCCTTTTTATTCTTGATTTGTTAAATTTGAAGCTCTCCTTGTGTGGCCTTTAGTAACCTTTGGTTGATTCTGCTTCTTGTGCATTACTTATATAACATGCTTCTTTTGAGGTAGATATGTATAGGAGGCGCTTGCCGCAATATATCTTACTATTAAGCATAGCAAGCCGCACACTTTTCTTAGCTTTCTTGCGGTACCAAGCATTTGTACATGCGTAAACTGGTAGAATATCTTCGTCATGCTCATGGTATAAGCTTCTTACATTTGACATTGTCCTTTCACTTTAGGTTCACGATGTCCCTTGTCCATGGCATTTCGTCTCTTTACGTCATTTGCAGGTCGTCATATCCTCTATATGAGAGTCAGTCCGGGTTCTTGTGATGTCACCATTCGTCTTCCATTAAAACCTTTTTGGCTTCTTCAGGGACTGTACTCGGACGATCTTCATTCCGTTTCATTTGTTGATATGGTTTTCTCAATAGACACCTTACTGTCCATGTTTTCTTTGGCGTCAGTACTCAATAGGTGCTGTTCTTTTGATAGGTACTGGACAGAGCCCCACTGCGGCTCTCTGCTGGTTTATTTGCTCCTGGTACTTCAAAATGGACGGTTGGAGCGCCGGTCGTACTTGGGACCTCTTCTACGAAGATCCTTTTGGAGATTTACTCTGCGTACCAAACCAGGTTTGGTCCCATTGTTCGCTTTGCCTTTGGCGGGATTCACGAGTGAAGCCCGCCTCTGGCTCCAGGGTGTCTGGGGTGGGCAGGAAGTGAGGGAGGTGCCCGAAAACTCCCTGTGCTTAGTCTCCTAGAAGACCCAAATGCACTATGTGATTGGCCGCTGACTGTCCGGCAAGGACAGCCACCTTGCTGGGTGACTGACAGGTAGGCTTGAATAAAAGGTGAGGCTTTTTGCTTGGCAGGCAGAGTCGACCACTGGACGAAGGAACCGAAGGAGAACTTGAAGAGACTGGACCGTTGATTTGCCCGGTGAAGCCCTGCTGCTGTGCTGAAGCTCCAAATTTGTATTGACAGAGAAGACCCTGCAAGGACGACTGCTCCTCGAGTTGGTGGGACCAATCATCTCCAAAGCAAGCCACCTGGACATTCTCTTGGAGATGGTTGCATTTCCACAGAGTTGCTGCTGCAAACCGAAACAGCGGGTAGAGGATCACCAGATTGTGTGTGTTGCTTTTAAGTTGGCCAGTAGCTCCAGGAAGATCCTACGGACTCCAAGGAAGCAGGTCTGACCGAGCCTGAGCCCCCTCAAGAGAGTGCATGACCCCGGAAGCAAGGAAAGTCCATCTGGACAGCCAGAAACCGTAGTGTTGCTATTTGCGGTAGTCGTGAGGCTCTGGAACAATGAAGTGCAACTTGTTGGAAAGATTGTTGGTTGCGAGCGGTGACCGTCCCATTGCAGTGTAGGAGTTCCCAGAAGTCCTCCCTCTTATCCCCACGACTGAGGCCCAGGAACAGTGAGCTCTGCAGAACTGCACAGGAACAGAAGTCATCTGCTGCACGTTTTCTTCAATACAAAGGTGTACTGTAAAGCCTGAGAGTACTTACCTCTTGCTGTAGCATTGCTTGCATCTTCTACTACTCACAAGTCGAACAGCTTGTGGCCCTACATTGCTTCTTTTTCTTCAAAGACTTCTAAAACATTGTGCAAAGACTTCCTACTTGCCTACAAAGAAGTGCTTCAGCTCATATAGACTTTTGCCCATTGACTTTGGCTTAGCCTGTTTCACTGAATGACTCTTATTAGGGGATCCAAAAGTATTTGCCTGCTTAAGAATATTTGTGGTCTCTTGTGTGTTCTAATAACCTTTTCCTTTGACTAACTCTTACCGAATTCTAAATGCAACAGTGATATATTAATGTCCCCAGCGCCCTAGCTATTGAAGTCACCTGGGGGTGTAGGTTGTGTCTGTGGGCCATCCCAAACGGGTACTTACTGATTTAGAGATATTAAGAGTGTGTATTTTATGAAGTGTATTTGAGTGTTACTGTTATATTGCTCCCTTCTGAAGCAGGCTTATTCTGAATGACTGATAAATTAATAATTGTTTATTCAAGAAATCTTGTGTGTAAGTGTTTATTTGAATTTTTGTCACTGTGATTCTTTGTGTATCTCCCCTACAGCTCACATTGAACCCTCTTGAGATAAGCCTGGCTGCTCAAAACGCTACCAAAACTGTGTATTTCAACCTTATACCAAAGGTTGGGTTTCGTATACTTTAGTCAGAGTTGTTGTAGTGCACCATAAGGGTACTGCATGCAAACTTTGCCTAACAGACCTAGCACACACTATTTTACAGTAGAGTGCTGGAGGGGTTACTTAGTATCCCCTTTGTCTAGCTTCTCATTTAACAATTTTATGTTTCCCTTTCCTCAATGAATGGCTGATGGCAGTGCTTTAATTTTAACTACCGTGATGTGCTTTTACCGCGGGCTGCATTCGCAGCTGCAGTAAAGCACCCACGGGTGCCATTTTTATCAAAAGGGCCCGGTCTTCTTTTTTCGCCATTTCTTTGTAGAAAGATCCTGTTTGAGATTTACTCTCCGCGCCAAAGCAGGTTTGGTCCCTTTGTTTGTTTTCTTTGGCGGGATTCACGAGTGAAGCCTGCATCTGGCTCCAGGGTGTCTGGCGGGGGCAGGAAGCGAGGGAGTTGCCCGAAACTCCCTGTGCTTAGTCTCCTAGGAGACAGAAATGCACTCTTAGGGGATTGGCCGGCTGGCTGTCCGGCAAGGACAGCCATCCTACTGGGTGACTGACAGCTAGCCTGGAATGAATGGGGGAAATCTGCATAAAAGGCGAGACTTTTTGGCTTGGAAGGCAGAGTTGACCACTGGACGAAGTAACCGAAGGAGGACTTGAAGAGGACGCCTGCTGCAACTCCTGGACCATTGGTATGTCAGGTGAAGCCCTGCTGCTGTACTGAACTGGTGTTTCGACTAGAGAAGCCCTGCAAGGACATCATCTCCCCTTGAGTTGGTGGGACCAATCAACTCTAAAGTAAGCCACCTGGACAGTCTCTCGAAGCTGGCTGTACTTCTGCTGCTGCTGCTGGAACCGAAGTGCCAGGGAGAGGGACACCAGATCAAGTTTATCGCTTGTAAGTCGGACCCGAGCGCCAGGAAGATCCTCCGGACTTCCCTGAAGCAGGACTGACCAAGCCTGAGCCACCTCAACAGAGTGCTGGATCACTTATGCGAGGAAAGTCTGAAGTGGTATCCAAGAACCGCAGTGTTGCTATTTGCTGTAGACACGAGGAGCTGAAACCGCAAAGTGCCACTGAATTGAAGTTTGCCATTTGCTGCTGCCGACCTTCACATTGTGTTGCAGGAGTCCCTTGAAGTCCTCCCTGTTGTCCCCACAACTGAGGCCCAGTAACAGGATCTGCAGAGCCACACAGGAACAGAAGCCAGATGGAACCATTTCTTCTAACGAAAGGTACTGTAAACCTAAGAGGACTTGCCTCTTGTTGTGTAGCTGTTGCGCTCACCTGATCTCTGCGGAGGCGTTGGGGCACAGTTGCAGCCCTCCCTGAACTTGAATCACCCCCTTCAGGCCTCTCCCTCAGTAGAAAAGCTGTGAGCGGTGGTATGTGGGGATGCTGCTCCTGCGTGGAGATAAGTGTGTGAGTGCGCCAATCTGTGATTGTTTTACCTCTCTAACCCTTCACCCCAAAGTACGCTTTCTGTGAGCGTACGCCGGCCCATAAAGCTCACTTGTGAATTATGGAAGAGAAGCTGTCCGTCCTGCTACTTCTGGCAGGGGCGCGTCGAATGGGATCTAGTTGCTTCACTGATCCCTGATAAGGATTAGTACAGTCCAGCTGCGACTATGCTTCTCCTTATGATTGGTAAGTCTTTCTCGAGCTCTTGTGATGCTGTTTGTTCTGTTTAATGTCTTTTTATGTTGCTCCTATTTTTATTTTTTTATTTTATTGGTTTTTTTCAAACCTTTAAAAGTGATGACATATGTACAAACAACACAACAACACTTAGACATACAAACAAACAATCATCAGTATTAGCCTTTTGTGCGAGTTCCTTTCACAAAGTTATTGTACAGGTTATACCGTGACAGGTTTTACTAATTTGATTCCCCTAATGGTGCCATCATCAGACATTTTTCAATTTGCTCCAAAAAACGTGTTAATGGAAGTATCAGTTTCAAGTCGGTTCCTTGGTACATCTGGTTCCACCAGTCATCGGCACAAAAGGATGGATGGATTACACTCCATGGGCCCAGGTGGATTGATCTTTCAGATTTCAGCTTAGGGCAAAGTAGCACTAAGTGTTTTAGTGACTCTTTGGCTAACAGACAAAATCGACATTCGGGTTTTAAGTGCTCATTGTTCTTCCATAAGCAAAGACGTTCAGTAGTTTTGAACAGATTTAGCCTGAACAGTAAGAACAACCTTCTTGCTTGTGGATCTGGAAACAGAGTAATGTAACGCTGCTGGGTATTGAGGGCACGTGCTTCCAGTGGCACATCACACATCGATTTGGCCATCGCTCTCTTTGTGCATGTAAGCTCCCAGTCGATGCGCCTGATTTTAAGCTTTGCCGCATCCGGATTTTCATGGAGCAACTCGCTCTTGATGTCGAAATTCTGTAGTAACTCTTCGTACCTGTTTGACCACATTGTGATGACGTTGGAGTTACCAACTGAACCATCATAGAAGATGTCAAATTGAGGAATTTGTGCTCCAGAACATGTTTTACGGTACAAGTTTAGTAGACTCCAGCAGATCCTGGCATGAATCGATATTATCGACAGTTCATATCTTATACAGGCAGTCTTCACGCCTTTCGGGAGTGTTAACACTTTGGACCAAAAGCAGTTCTCTAAAGAGTCCCAAATTTTGTAAGAACAGCCAAAAGCATTTTCAGCCCCGTATGTCAGTACGGGGATTACCTTCTGATGGTAGAAGGCCAGCACAGGTTTTAACGAGAATTTTCCATATCTTTTGTGGATAATTAGTGCCTGCTTAGCTAGTTGTTTGCATTTTCTACTTATGTCAGCCTGCCACGGTCCATCCGTTCTTGAAGGGCTTATGATCATTCCCAGGTATTTAACACTGGCAGATGTTTGCAAAGGTTCGTGGCCTAGCGTCCATTTTGGGGTGCGTTTCCGCGCCACCCAGCCGCCTTTTAGGTTTTGCAGGAACAGTATTTCACATTTTTTCGTGTTGATCAGTAGTTGATTAGAAATAACTTACTGTCGAACTGCATTTAGCTTTCTTTGCAGCCCAATAGGCGTCCGGTCCAGGATGATCAAATCATCAGCATATAGTAGCCAATTTAAGTATGATTTGGCCACTTTCGGTGGGAATGATTTTGTTACTCCAATTGCTTCGCCTATGTCCGATATGAAAAGGCTGAATAGTACTGCAGCTAACGGACACCCCTGTTTGACTACTTTGAAGGTGTTTATTGCTTTGGATAATTGACCTAATTGATCCAGCCTTACACGGACAGAGGTGTTTGTGTGCAGTTCTCTAATTGCCGCTAATAGATTTAACGGGCATCCCCAACGCTTCAGTTTTTCCCACAGGATCTCTCTATTGATGGTGTCAAAAACATATGAAAAGTCTATAAAAGCTAGATAGACCTTCGTGTTAGACTTTATCGCTTCCATTTTGATAATGTTTAGCAGGAGTAAATTCAGCGAGCATCCCACCTGCTTCACGAAACCTGATTGGCGCTTATCCACGTGGTTCGAAGTTTGTGACCAGGCTACGAGTTTTTGTTGGAGCATCGTGGCGTAGATCTTACCCAGGACGTCTAATAGAGCAATTGGGCGATAGTTCTTTGGGTTTGCTCTGTCGCCTTTTTTGAATATAGGTACCACTATCGCGGTCTTCCAGGATTTAGGCGTCTGGCCACTTAAATTTACTTGATTAAACAAAGTTACACAGAACTCTGCCCATTGCTCTGGATGTTGTTTTATAGTGAAATTTGTCAGGCCATCTGGACCAGGTGCCCGTGAATTTTCCGCTTTTTTTATGATGGTCACTATTTCATCTTTTGAAAAAAACAAGGCCCAAGATTTAGGTGTTAGTATAACAGGGCCGTCAGTTGAAACAGGTGCTTTGTATAAACCTTCGAAGTGAATCATCCAATCATATTCAGACACCATGCAACCTTGAATGGCTTTTTGGGGGGCGTGCTGATTGTTCATAAGCCTCCAAAAGTCTCTAGAGTTCTTATTTTTTAATACCATCAACATCTGTTCTGCATCGTTTTGGGCCATTACATGCTTATGAGCTTTTAGCCAGTTTTTGTATCTCTGCTTAACCGCCTTTACGTCGCGTAAGTAAGTTGAGCCCTTTGAACACTTCAGCCTTCGGATGTCTTGACGCATACGACGCTTTTGTGTCAGCAATTCCCAGTCAAACAGTGTTGGCGTACAAAGGCCATATTTTTAAAGCCCGCTTGCTTGGGCTTATAGTGTGTCAGAAGATGATCATAGTCGACTTTTGGGCAGGTCTTGCAGTAGAGATTTACCAGATGTTCCACATCCTGTGTTTCGAGGCTCAGTCTTACTCTATTGGAAACCACCTGGAGTTGATGGGGCCATAGCTCAGGTTTCTGTTTTGTCGTAGTTGTAAATTCAGTTATTAGCATGTTATGGTCGCTTTCTGTCTTTTCAATAATTTTCAGCGAGGTTATCCGAGGATGTAGGGCTTCTGATACAAATATATAATCAATTGTTGACCTTTGCCCATCACGATGCCACGTGGGGGCTGGCGGCATATCGTCACAAGTGTTACCGTTTAGAAGTTGTACATTTCTAAGGGTCAATTCCTCCGACCACGACTTGGCCAAAGAAGTTTTTTCCGGGCCTGATGGTTTAAAAAGGTCGATGTTTAAATCACCACAGATGAGAATGTTCGGCCAGCCATTTGTTTCCAGCAGTTCATCGACTATTTCCATGATTTGATCGATGAAAATCTGTTTCCCAGCATTCGTGTGGTGCCAGTACAGGTTTACAACACACACCTGTTCCATGGGTGACCCTTCGTGTTTTAGTTTTGACATTAGCGTTGCTTGGATGAAAGGGGAGTAACTGGTCGAACTCACAATCCTCCAGCCTGAGGATTTCCTAACCATGGTGGCCAAGCCCGACATCGGGCGTCCTTTTAAAGATTTTAAAGCAGGATTTAAGGCCACCTCAAAGTCGTCCATTACTGGGGTTTCTCGTAACCATGTTTCCTGGAGACAAGCGATGTCGATTGCTGCAAGCCAGTTTGAATTGAACAGGTGTGAAAAGCCACGGGTGTTCCACGAAGCCAATCTACACCGAGCTTCAGGGGCCTCATTCCGGCATTATTGGGGATTTTTGCTGCACAAGGCTGCAGACAACCATTGCCACTCATGCTTACCGCCACTAGGGCTGAAGGATTTGTTACTAGAAACACTCGATCCATCTTGTTCGGCGTTACAGAGTATAGTGATTCGTATATTCTCTTTTTGTAGCTCCCTCTCGGAGACCTCCAGTATCTGGTCGTGGCAAGAATTACCCAGTTTGTTCTGTTTGGTTCCATCCAAGGGTGCCTTCTGAGTTGATGAACAAGGGGGTGCTTGAACGTTGATGACACTATGATCCATGGGTTCCGGCATACTCACCCACGCGTCCTTGCTTGTGGCTTTGTGGGTGTATGGGACCTCAGTTCCATTGGGTGTTTTATGAGCCGATTCAGAGTATTTCTAGACTTCAAAGCCAAGAGAAAACAGGGCTATATTGGCGTCCAGAATTGTTGAAGCAACAATAGGTGACGAAACGTGAATCACCACCTTATCGTTCCTATTTTCTTTGAAAAACTCCACGATCATCAGATCGTTTGATCTTATGGCTCGTAGGGCAGGTACGAGGTGTAAAAGCCTGATTATGTTGCCTCGGTTCAGTATTAGATTATCGGAGGAATCTAGCCTTTCAATGACCAGTTTGTAGATGGGGCACTTTAATCTGGCTCCTCCCGACGTTCTGGGCTGAAACAATCGGACGTCATTCAGGGAAGCCTTTGAATTGCGAACTTGACACTCACCATGGAGAGTCATATCCGTATCTGAGATTTTTACGGTATCATTGTGTAGCCTTGCTGCCGCCAGATAAGCGGGGACAAACGGATTACTCTGAGTATTTCCAGGGGCAAACGACCCCGGTTCCGTAGAGACCCGCATCCTTTTTTCATGTAGGGTCATAAACACTGGACTGTTCGGCGATTTCAGCTGCCCCTGCTGGACTTCCTTTTCATTAATTAGTTGACAGGTTCTTCTTGCAGAGGATCATGCATTAGGAGTCGTTTGCGTGCCAGTCACGGAACAAGAGCTTAAGTTGATGATGCTTGGAACTGTTTGGATAACAGGAAGTTCGTTTCCAGGTCCATGTGCTGGAGCGTCGATGTTAATTTGTTTGGCGTTCTCTACGTCTATCGAGGTGTGGACGACGTCGCCCTCTTGGTTCTCATGGGAAGAGGTGGCCTCTGCATCCTGGATATCGTGTGTTACTTCGTCGTATGTTGATAGGTTCAACAGCTCACTTGATAACTCGTGGTTTGAGCCTGACGCAGCCACTGCATCAGGTCTTACGGGGACTTCTGTGTCTAAGGGTTTATTTTGCGATTTCCCACTGATTGAAGAGGCTGCCTTTAAACACTTGTTAATGTTGCATGCCACGTTCTGGACCACGTTTATGTTACGTAGAAATTTCCGTGCACCATGCAGTGCCTTGTTTCTAAGACCTTTTTGATTCTTCGTTTTCTTCGCCTGTTTTGTAGGTGGAATAGCCAAAGGCTTTGAGGTCGACACCTTGGGTTGAGACACCTTGTTGAAGACCGAGTAAGTGGGTATTGAAGTCACTGCAGATATTGCAAAGGCAATAGATGTAGAAGCTTCAGCGCCCAGATCTCCCTGAGAGGAAGATGCCACCTGGGAGTCAGGTAGAGCTTGGTTCAAATTTCCCCTCGCCTGTTCAAATGCAGTGTTCAATGAAATGTCAGAAGTATTATCTTCAGATGTTGTCATCATTATGGGCAAGGGTTCTGCGTCTTGCGTGGGCAGATTCTCCGTTATGTGTGTCCGACTTGGGGGGGATCACCTCACTTATGGTTGGCGCAGTTGCTAGCTTTCCCAGAGTAGGATCCGTCGAGACCGACGGGCCAGGGTGCGCATCTTCCTGGATTACAATCACGTCTAAAGGCTCTTGAGTGTTTTGGATTACATCCTCTAAACAGCGTTCCTTTAAGGACTTATTATATCGAGTCGGTGTCTTGCTCACAGTTGGTTGCGTGATTTGTTGCTTTTGCCGGTTTGAGGTTAAACCATCGTATTTGAACAAAGCTAGCGCCTCTCTCGCTACTTCAGCCAAGAGTTTTTTGTCAATTGCATCGTTTTTCCTTTGCTCTTTTAACAACGTACATGATCCGTCTAGTCTTTTCAAACCTTCTTGTTGGTCATTGTAAGACTGATCACAGACCTGTTCAATCCGGATTAGTTTCGAATGCATTAGAGCCACGACATTTGTCAGGTCCTTAGTGGCTTCATGCAAGGCTTCGTATAGTTTCATATAGGGGGCCATAGACATCGTCATAGATGAAATTATTAGCGATTGTAGCTCAGTCTGAGGCATAGTGGCTCTGTTTTCAGCACTGAGCACAGGTGGCTGAAGTCGATTGGCCATTTCCGACTTTTCTCTAGTATGGCGTATTTTCGGAAATGGACGTTCCATCAGCGAGGAGTCTTGTGAGTCTTCCGACAAGCATTCATTGGTGGCAGAGCGCTGTGAGGTATTGGTAAGAGACAAGAGGGACCTATTAGGGTGATGTTGTTGCGTGTTCAACCTTTTCTGAGAGGTCAACACGTGTTCGAGTCCCTCGTGTGGCTCACAGTTCCTTGGAGTTTGATTGTTGATTTTGAAGCGTTTGTAGCACACCTTAGACCATATGTCTTCATTTGCGCCACTTAGTTGTGATATTTGCCTTTTTGTGGTGTGTTTGTCGGGTTTCAACGTAGGGGAGGTAGGACCTTTCTTAGTGTTAGCAGGGCATTCTTTATTCATTACTACAGAATTTTCCAACCCCTTTGTCACAACACTTAAGGAATTTTTCCTGTCTTCAGGGAACGGAGCACTTGGGTCAACTTGTGTCATACACACAGGTCTGTCGCGGTGGTGATCATATTGGCGTTGGACACGGTCCTGACCCCAGCTCATCATAGACTGTGTCGAGTGAGCAGTCTCATCAGTTGAGAAAGAGTGACAAAGAGCCATGCGGGACAGATGAAAGGGGGAACTGGCACTTAGTGGAGTAGGCTGGACGGGGCTACTGCCTTGCTGCGGCACACCAGGAGTCACTGCAGACAACAGAGGTACTCCATCACTCCAGCTATCTACCCGGTTCGCGCATACATCAACGCGCACATCTCCCAACCCGTCGGGGGCGCGCCCTCCCACAGGCCCCACCCCCAGATGAACCTCCGCGGGAGCAACGACGGCTCGCCTGCCAACATCGCCGGCTCCAGGGCCCTGCACCCCCGCCTCATCCAGAAGCAGAGAATCGGACAACCCAGCAGCGGGTAAGCCGACCGTTTTTTCAAAAGTTATACACGCGTCCTGAACAGCAATGCGCATGTTGCCATCACATACGCTGGTGCCCACAGATAACCGGCCCGCCTGTGGAGCTACAGAGGGGCCCTCGACACATATCACGTTCTCAATCAATGGGTTCTCATATGATAGGGGTCGCGCCACTTCACAAGGTATTAAATCAGCCGATACCACGTCTGAGTGAAGTATGCAGTTTTCGGACGTGCGAGTGAAATCTTCGGCGTCAGGTGATTCTTGGCGAACATAAAGCGGCTCATCAACAACAGAGTCAGAGTTTGATGAACATGAAAAAAATCGGCTTTCTTTTCTTACCGGTGTACGCGGAGTGGTTTCAAGCAGCGCCTTCTCCTCGCGTCGTATTTGCGCCCTTGTTCGCAGGGCAGTTGGAATGGAGTCTGACATGATTGATGTGTCCTGGCTCCCCAACTCGCCAAACAGCGGGGATATCTCAGCCCTTCTCTCCTCAGGGCTTAACGCCGCAAGGGCGGTGGAGGCGGCCACTTATAGTCAGCTGCTGAGAGTCAGCTGAGTTGTTTAAAGGCACACGCACCTCCTCTTCTCCACTCCGGGTAACAGCCAAACAGCGGGGATATCTCAGCCCTTCTCTCCTCAGTTGCTCCTATTTATGCCCGCAATAATGAGACGCGAGACGTGGCCGGATGGAAGATGGATGCTACCGCAATGTTCGACAGCAGGTAAGTGATGGTTTAAGGAAAAGCGCAAAGTATAGCGAAGCGCAACCTTAAACTGAATGTTTTTTCGATGCCTAACCTTGTCTTCTGTTTCTTCTTCTTCTGCTGTCGACGATGGAGCGTGTCGTGCTGCGGTGCCAAGATGAATAATTCAGCGTTCCGGAAAGTGTACAGATGAATACTTAGTTCGCCAAAGAGATATACAGTTAAGAATAACTTCCCCCAGTTGATAAGTATGCTGGCAGGAAGCAGGATGTCCAGGAAGCAGGATCTTCAAAGGTAAGTCTGCTGGCAAGAAGCAGGATGTCCAGGAAGCAGGATCTTCAAAGGTAAGTCTGACCTCAGGCGACGGTGAGCGTTACGCTGCTTGCAAGTGTAGAATAACGTGAAGCGTCTGTCTTGAGGATCGGGGCAGCTTGTATAGCTGAGATCGTGGACACGCCCATTAGGGCCGGCTTACCAGCCACACCTAGAGAGTGAGCACGTGCAAAGGCAATCCATTAGCAGCCACACCCAAGAATACACTTGGGGCTGCTTAATGGATGTAATGTTCAAGGTTAATGTATCTGAAGTGCTATGTCGATAATAAAAGCTTTTTGGTGTTAAATGGATGTTCTTGTTTACTTTTGTTCATGAGCAGCGCCAGGACAGTGTCCAACCAGGTTTCCTGTGCATGCGACCCCTGCATGCCTGTGCCCCTGACTTCATGACCATGACAGTAGCCTTGCTTGCTCTCAGATTAGACTTTCTTGGTTGCCAGTGCACAGTTGCTTGCAGCTTTGTCCTTCACAAGCCACCCAGCTTGTGGCCCTTCAAGTGGATCTTATTTCTACAAACATTTCTGAAAACATTGTGCAAAACTTTTACTTATCTGCAAAGAAGATCTTCCGCTTCCCTAAACTACGTGTAACTAACATTGACTGTCCTGGCTCCCTGCGAGACTCTTCTGCATCTGACGTTGTGCCTTTTGCCTTTCTCCAAAGGTTTAATTTGCTTTGCATTGGAAGGTTTCAAAAAGTACTTAACAGTCAATGTATTTGTTAACTTTTGTTTCATTCCTCTATCTAACCCTTTGCACCCAAACTCAGTATTGCTCTAAATGTACCAGTGATAAATCAATGTCCTCTCTCTCAGCTATTAAAATCACCTTAGGGTGTAGGAAGTGTCTGTGTGCCATCCCCAATGGGTATCATCTGATTTAGAGAATCAGAGTGTGTTTTGAAGTGTACTCTAATTGTTACATGTTTTGCTCCCTTCTGAAGATTTATTGAACTGACTGTTAAATAAATTAATAATTGTTTAATCAAGAAACCTTGAGTGCAAGTGTTTATTTGAATAACTGTCACTGTGAAACTCTGTGTTACAACCCTACTGCTCACATTGACCCCTCTTTAGATAAGCCTGGCTGCTCAGCCACAGTACCAACCTGTGTAGTACAGATGTATACCAAAGGGTGGGTTCCTATGTTAGGGAGAATTCTCACTTTATGGCTAATTTCCCTTACCTATAACATCCCCCAGCAGCTTTGCGGGATTTGAAGGGTTTGTTTCTTTTGACCTGCTAAGAGTGAGACTCTTCTTCCCACTCTTAGGCATTTTTGCTATGTGTGTTCTAGGCTATATTTGTGTTAAATGCCTATGGGATTTTCTCTCCCCCATAGGAACCATCTTTACTCACTTGTGTTACACAGCACCCTCAGTGCAGTGACACTGGTGAGTCGTAGTGACCCCCAAACATAGACTCCATACCCTGGGACTGACTACTGTCTCCCAGGGCATGTAAAGTCCCCATAGATTTTACTAGTCAATTTCTATGAACTAAACCAGTACAACCCATCTTACTATAGAGGTACTGGAAGGGGTTATAGTTTTTCCCCTATATTCATTTTCGAGAGGGTACTGTACAGTACCTCTCTCAAAAGTTTCTTGCTGGTGGCAGTGGTTACTACCATACATATTCGACCGCAAATATTTCTCTATGGGATTTTCTCATTGTTCGAGGCCACCACTTTATCTGACAACCTCCAACATACCGCCGGTGCATTTTAATATTAACTTTGCTCCGGTGGGTTTTATTTGTCAGAACTTTAATATAACTTCTTTCTGGTGTCTTTCTCTACAATCCTAACCCAGGTCGGGGATCCTTTGTTCGTCCGTTTGGCGGGCTTCTGCCCAGAAGCCCTCCTTCCGGCGCCACTGAGTCTGGGGTGGACCCATTGTGTGGGAGGGGGAGTAGGACCCCTGGACAGGGTTGCCTCCGCAACCCATGTTGCACTCCATCCTGATGGCTGGAGGGTCTCTGTTAGGCAGAAACCTGTGCAGTTCCCTTGGGGACCACTGCAAAAGATTTAAGACTACAGGTATAGCAGTAAACCCACTTGGTAGCAGTCTGCACCACCCAGATTTACCTGGTAGCTGTGGCTGAGCAGTCAGACTTCCCTCAAGAAGAGTTAGGCAGTATGTAAAGTATACACAATAGGTACTCAAATACAATAGCACAAGCAAACACTGACCAGAGCTTGGTTTCAAAAGTATATAGTTATTTATTTTTTTTAAACACACATAAGTTGAAATCACTCTAGCAAAATATAGTAAAAACACTTCAAACACAGTTATAATGAAAGCAGTTTCAACCCTTACTCCTATCTAGACAACTCTAGGTTAACACCACATAATTAAAACAGAGGTGAGCGCTTAACGTTAGATGACACTCTAGTAGGTTCAAGAAAGGGGTAAAAAGAAACAGAAATGGGTTAAACACACCACTCGAAGGTCCAGAACACTTGCAATAGACTCAAAGAAGCACAAAGTCACAGGTGAGCAAAAGTCACTAGGCAGGGCCCACTCTTAGAGTAGCCGGAGCGAAAATGTGCCCAAGATCACACTGTTATTAGGGATTCAAAGTCTTGCAAAGAGTTAGAAAGAGTTTAGAGTGGCTTAGAAAGTTTAGCCAGGGTGTTCCAGGCACTCCCAGGTTCGAAAGCCGGGGGCTAAATCTACCCCGTACAGTCGGTGGCAAGGGAAGCCAGGCGGAACACGGTACCTTAAGCGGAAAGGATCCTCCAGCGGTGGCAGTAGTTCCAGGCAGTGGCAGCAAGGCTCGATGTCGGTCAGGGGAGAAGAAGTTCTCGCTGAAGAGCAGAAGAAGAGGGTCGTTGCACTGCCCGGGAAGAAACCAGCCGCGGAGTCCTCCGGTTAAAGGGTTGTACCGACTTTCGTGGTTGGGGTAAAAGTGGTGGGGTTCCGGTTGCCGGGGTGCTTGGCACTGGCAAGGCGGCCACGAGATACCTCGAGAAGCGGAAAGAAGGTGAAAACCGGTTGTCCCCACCAGTCAAGGGAAGGAGCCACTCCGTTAAGAGTTCTCCTCGGTCGTCGGGAAAAGTGGTGAGACGGTTCAGCAGGGCTCCACCGGGTGGTGTCGTCGAAGCAGGTCGGCTCAGCTCTTCCCTCGTCGGATTCTTGGTCCTGTGGCGACTTCTGAAGTTCCAGTCCCCAAAGCCCTGCTTTTATGCAGCAAACCCCCATTCACCCAGCCTAGCTGTCACTCAAACATGCTAAGTGGTGAGCCGGCCGGCTCACCACTTGGGCCAATCAGGACGGAGTGCGACTTGAGTTACCAAGGTAACTCAGTCCAGGGTGCCTAAATCCCCCTCCACCCCCCCTAAGTACCCCAGACAGAGTGGCACCACTTTGGAGGGCTTCTGTGGAGAAGCCCGCCAAAAGTGGAACAAAGGGCTCCACTTTGGGTCAGAGTTACAGAGGCGAACGCCAACGCCATTTTAGAATCAAGTTTTGGCAAAAAGTCCCAACCGGAGTTATAATAATAAATATATAAACCGGCGGTATGTTTAAGGCTACCGTAAATAAATAATTAAATGTGTTAGCCTAAAACAATGGGAAATCCCATAGGAAAATATTCGCGGTCGAATATAAAAAGTAGTTTCCACTGCCACCAGCCAAAACTCGATCAGGGGGGACGGAGACGTGCCCCCTCGACTAACAGACCCTGGGGCAATCGAATTGCCCCAGCCAGTACGTCCACAATATGATGGTTTGTACTGGTTCTGTTCAGGATTCAAGACTAGCAAAGTCTTTGGTGACTTTACATGCCCTGGGAGACAGTAGTCAGTCCCAGGGTATGGAGTCTATGTTGGGGAGTCCCTAGGACACCCCTGGGTCACGGCACAGAGGGTGCTGTGTAACCCACATCACAAAAATACATGAGGCCCTATGGAGTAAAAGACCCCATAGCCCATTCAACACAAGGTTTAACCAAGAAAACACACTTCAACATGTCCAAGAGTGAGGGTAAAAGAGTCTCACTCTTGGCAGGAGAAAAAAAGAAACCCCAGAAATCCAGCAAAGCTGCTGGGGGACTCACTAGGTAGGGAAATTCAGCCTAAACAGAGAATTCTCCCTAACAGTCTCCCGCCAAGATGACCACTCCACTGTGTGAGTGACAGCTAGGCTGTATGAATGGGGCTCTTTTTGCATAAAAGCAGGGTCCTGAGGACTGGAAGAGCAAGACGTCGCCACTGGTACTAAGAAGCCGAAGAGGAGAGAAGCCAAAGAGATCTGCAATGACTGAACCACCTGTAAAGCCCTGCTGCAGCGTCTCACCACTTTTCTCCACACGACGAGAGGAGATCTTCATCTGAAAGAGCCTTCTTCCCTTGAGCTGGTGGGGCCAACCAGTTCGCCAATCGCCTTCCCGAACCTGCTGTGGTCGAATCGCCAGTGCCCTGCACTTGGAGACCGGATAGCCAGGCAGCTATCAACCCGGACCGCGATTAAAAGGAGCATACCTTTTAAACTTCGTTCGGCAGCACCACGGCTCATTTCATCCCTGGGTAGTGCAGTACCTCGAACCTTCCTCCACGACGAGAGCCTCTCTTCCTCTGCTGGATCTCTCGAACTGCAGGAACTACCAGGAACAACCGCCACCGCAGGAGCCACTTCTTCACTTTAAAGGTACATTGTTCCGCCAGGCCGCCCTTTCTTCATGGTAGTGCTACAGGTGTTTTAAATCCTTTACCTACCTGTTGGGTTTGCCGCCCCCTCTCTTAACATTGTCTTTTCAACTTTTGCAACCACCATTTCAAATATCGTTAACCAAAGACTTGACTGCAGCTACAAGAACATTTTTCTCCTGGGCCCTTGCCCTGTACCACTAACTTTGGCACAGTCCTATTGACTCTGGTCACATTTCTTAGATCTGCTTTCTCGAGATTGATTCTCCATTCGAATTGTGTGGTGCACCCCTTTCTTAAAACTACTCTTTCCTTCCCACTGTTGAATCTTGTGAAATTCCATTTTGCTCAGTTTTCATTTAAGTTCTGCTTAGACTGATGCACTGTCTTGCTCTAACTGGGTCACAAGCTAATGGGAAGTGTTGCTAGGGTGTATAAGAAGTTGTTTCTGAATAACTTGTGTTTTCCCTCCCTTGTGAGAAATTGTCAGAACCTCCCTTGTGTGTAGTTTTCACTGTGCCGTTTTGCTCAGTTTTCACTCTGGTTCACTTGGTCTGCAATTTATATAGGGAGTGTGTATATTTTTCGTTGACTTAATTTAACTTGCTTGATACTTGCGATAGATGTGTTTGATTAGAGGTGTATAAAATAAATATATTTTTACTTTTTAACTACAAAACTTTGATCAGTGTTTCCTTGTTCCATAGTCTAGTGTGCCTAATGTGTACACCCTGAATACAGCTGATCTCCCTCTTGAGATAAGTCTGACTGCTCAGCCACAGCTACCAACTAAATCTTTGTGGTACGGACTGATACCAAAGGGGATTTATTGCTCTCACCTGTAGTCCTAATCTGGTGTAGTGCTCCCTAAGGGAACTGCACTGGATTCTGCCTAACATCCTATTGCCAGGAGGTCAAGGTTGCTGTAGTATTCCAAAGGATACTGCACGCAAAATTGCCTAACACTGGCTATGGTCCCTCCTGTTTCCTTGCCCTTCAGAAGAGGTCTACTCTCTCAGTAGTGTCCTCTCCTTCGCCATTCCCCTCAATCAGTGTCCTTTGTGGCATTTGACTTTAGGCCACTGTGACTTGTAAGAGGAGACCCATAAATTATATTTATTTATTCATAAGGCTTTATTGGTTTCAAATATAAGCAAACCTTTAGCCACAATTGATCAAATTACATATTGCACAATATCTGCATGATAGCATGAAGGTTGTCATTGTTTAATAAATTAATTCTGCCATTCTTGCTTCCCTATCGCTTAGTTTAAAAAAATAAATTGGTAATATTTTCACCAAAGCTAAAGAGATCGAGATTCAATTTCCTCTCAAGTTCCAACCACCAGTCCTCCGCAGTTCGCCAACTCTTTTTGTGCTGAATTCTTCCATGAGCATAGTTCTCTCCTTCATATTTGTACAGAATAGCAACAAATGTTTTAATGATTCTACTGATGATTCATCCTTACATAATCTGCAGTAGGTTGGAATCAAGGCCTTTTTATGGTGGTTCAGTAACTCACCTGTTGGAAAAAGATTCAGTCTAAATCTCATTATCTCTGAAGTGCCAATTTGGAAATTGAACAAGGTATTTCGGTAAATAATTCAGTTTTCTTGTCTCTGTTAACGATTTCCCATAAGCGTTCAGATCATATCTATCGTCTTGAGTCTCTATCCAGTCTTGCATGTATAATTTGGGTTTGATTTTGGTAAACTTCTGATATTGATAAATCCAACAGCCACATCTGAAATAAACAGATTAAAAAGATCTCGTGCTAGTGGCCAGCCTTGTTTTATCCCTTTATTTGTTTTTATTACTTTGGAGAGCATGCCACATCTATCCAGTCCAATGCGTAT
Source organism: Ambystoma mexicanum (assembly GCF_040938575.1). Taxonomy (NCBI): domain Eukaryota; kingdom Metazoa; phylum Chordata; class Amphibia; order Caudata; family Ambystomatidae; genus Ambystoma; species Ambystoma mexicanum. Next base: position 304,149,690 of record NC_090937.1, read on the forward strand.
CAAAGTGTCTGAATATAGATCTTGAATGATTTCTCCGATAGCCGAAGGGCAACCCCACTGCTCCATTTTGGATAGGTTGATAAAAGCCATATACATTTTCTTTCCTTTTGAACGCTCCACCTGGGCCTTAAGGATGTTTATAAGAAAGATATTTTAGGAGGTTCCAACCCCTTTAATAAAACCACTTTGCCATTCATCCCAGTGATTGTCATAGCCCCACTTACCTAGCTCTTTCATAGTGAAAGAATCAAACATTTTGCACACAGCGTCCAAAAGCGCTACACAGCGGTAATTAGTTGGGTTAATTCTCACTCCCTTTCTAAAAATTGTAATGATCACCGCTGTTTTCCACAATGCTAGAATCATCTGTTTATAACATGGTTGAATAGAATTGACAAGATCTTGGCCCATCCTGTTGAGTTTTCTTTTATCATTACATTTGTAAGCCCTTCCAGGCCCAGGGCTCTTGGTTTACTTAATTTGGTTATTGCTTCTTTTGATGGACTCGGGTGAGATCTTCAGCTGATACCAAGGACCCTGTCTGAGTTTCTCATTACCTGGTTCACTGGTTTATAGGTCAAAGAACATGGAAAAATGGGAGGTCCAGCTTCTCGCTGAGATGGTTTTGGTTATAAGTGCTTCCTGCGGGGTATCCATATTATTGATCAAGTTCCCGATTTCAGCAGTATTTTTCGATCTGATGTTACACAGCTTTTGTTCTGCATCTTGTTGCAGGATCTGTTTTTATATGGAGTTTTCTCCATTTCTATATTTTTGCTTAAGCTTCTTTATTTCAATAGCAGTGTGCATTGTTGGATCCTTCTTCAATCTCTAAATTTGTGCTCTCGTAGTCTTTTTATATTCTCTTGTAACTGAGTCGAAAGAATGTCGATGCATAAAACCTGGTTTATTTCAGCAACCCTTCTTAGTTTCAAAGATGTTCAGAAGCATCGGAAAGTCTACAAGATAATTTGAATTTGATTCCAGTCCTGACGTTATTGCTGACTTGAGGCTAATCTCAAGATTTTTTAATTGGGATGCTCTAATTTATAGCCTATTACGTTCCGGAGTTACCTCGCAATCTGTTGAAAGCTTCTCAATCAATCGCGATGTTTCACACTCCGATGTCATACTCAATAGATTGTGGTCACTTTGCTTTTTCTCTTCTACAAACATGGTAACTGAGTCATTTAGGACATTCTGAGAAACGCAAATATAATCTAGGAAATAACTTTCCTTTTTTCCCCTCCAACTGGGTGCTCTCGAAGTGTTACCTCCATTCTCATCTTTAAATGTATGTATGCTTGATGTCATCGCATTGCTCCATAACTTGCCCTGACTTTTGGGAGCAGATGATTTGCTGGGTTCATCTTCAATATCTTAATCATCATTGATCTCGCAGTGAGCATTCACATCGCCACATATAATTATGTGCGGATCTCCCCATTTCTCTCTCTGGTCATTCACCCATTCCATGACCTCATCTGGCAGGTTTCCTAGGGATTTGATTATTGGATTCCAATATGTATTAGTAATCGGGACCATTTTTATTTCTTTGTTTAACCCAACCAAGATCTTACCAACTACTGATTGCATATAGTTGTTTCGGTTGGTCGATTCCAAAAGTACTTAGCCCAAACAGTTCTTAATAGCAATTAACCGACCCGATGTGGGTCTTCCTTTTTCTCTTTTATGAGCCGGGTTCAGATGAACGTTGTAGCCCTCTAATGTTGGCGGCCTCCTCAACCAAGTTTCTTGTAGACATATAATGTTGTGTCTCTTAATTGATGGATATTCACATTTCAAGAGATGGGAGAATCCTTTTGTGTTCCAGCTTGCCAACCTTAGCGGGAAGTTGTTGCAGAGTGGTTAACTCTATGCTTGATTCAATTTTGTGGCTAGTAAACCAACAAGCCACTTCGAATGCTCTTCGGATCCAATTTCCTCACTTCGCGTAGATCGCAAATTGGTCGAAATGACCGCAGTATCCTCATGTTCTTTTCTTTTGGCTCCCCTTTTCGGTCCAGTTCTTAACTGGGTATTCTTTTTGTCAGTATATCCTCTATTGTGATCAGTTGCTGTTGGCTTATTTTTAGCAGCCTCTGGCATCTTTAAGTTTGCTTCAGTCAGATTTGTTATGTCAAAGCCCATAGGTCTAAGTTGACGGGCTTCATCAAGTAATATATGTTTGATAATACGGCTTGATAGGTGAATAATCACCCTATCAGTTGTATCCTCTTCAGGAAATTCCACAGTGAACAAATCTTTCGGCATCAGTAATCTCAGGGCTGGAAGATGGTGAAACAGTCCAATAAAATTTGCCCTATTAAGTATCAGACTGTCCTCTGATGCAATCATTTGTTTCAAGTAAATTTGCAGTAACGACTCATGATGCTCTCTTATATCACTTTTTACTATCTGACTTCGACTACTGTTTGATGGGTTTTCGTCATGTGTTTCGATTGTCTTCGATACTTCTTTTCTTTTGTCAATTTTTAATGGCGATATTATGTAACCATCATTTAAGGGTGAATTTGCTCTTTTACTCCTTATTGGCTGATGTCCCAAAACATCAATGGTTACTTGCTTGCCATTAGGAACCCTGACTTTGATGTCTTGCTTTGATGCCTACTTCGTTGGACCCCTTCTTAGTTTGTCATCTTCTCTCCTGCGGTATTGTCTCCTCTAGCACCTTGTATTAGGTCGATCCTGCCCGGCCACTAAACAAATGATTTCCGGGGCGTACTTCTGGGAGTTACTCTCCTGCATCACTCTTAATTCAGGATTGTCCTCTTAAGTTGTCATTCCCTTTTTCCTGTCAGACCCTTGGACCCACAAGTTTTTTAAATCTTTCCAGAATCTCCACCTCGTCTCTCTCGTGTTCAGTTTCCGACGATTGCGGGTAATAAGAGCCCCCTTATTTTCCCGGGCTACTGTCCTCATCCTCTTCAGACTCTGAGATGGTGTAGGTAGTATAGGTTGATAAATTCATCAAGTCTGCTGTTGTAATCTCATCTTCTTTGTCTTCCTGCACACACAATCCAGACATAGGAGGCGCTATGCTCACTACTTGATTATCACTCTTTGTTTTAGTTTGTTGTAATCTTGGGGTGGACTGTCTTGGGGCAGGTTGTCTTTGGCATGCTAATGATCTTGATGAAAGTCTTGCTACTATTTGACTTCGCGTTAATTTGGGGGAGTTGTTTTTTCGTCTTTTTTGTTGGAATTAACTTGGTCCCAGGCCGACTTTGTATGCTCCACAGCTCACCTTTTAGTTGTTCAAAGTTAGCTCTTGACCATCTGTTTGCGATGCCATAGTTATCAGTGACCTAGGAGCAGATGTAGTTGGTTGCCTGAATTCACTCGCTTCAAAAGATCTAGAAGATCTGCAAGCCTGTTTTTCCTTAATGATGGGATCAAGGATCGTGTGCAATAAAGAGGCTACTTTAGACGTACTTGTGTCCATATCATGTTGTATACCTGAAACAAACCCTTCCACATAGACCATTTTTTAATGTAACATAGCCAGGACCGTGGTTTGGTCCTTTAACTGGTCTCCTATCTGTGCGTAAAGTTTCATGAATGAAGCCAGTATTGTTGTCCGCGTCGAGACTACTACAAAATCTGTATCTTAAGCCTCGTCTCCTATGAGATTACGATGTTGGGTGTCTTAGATGATCCATCTGCTGGATTGTTTTGTAGTTATTCTGGTTGTTCTTGCGTTGTGGCCAAGGCATACTTTTTTAAGCTTTCTCATTTCGAGATGGGCGTCAGGCTGGCCAAATCTTTTGTTTCCTGCTTTGAAGCTTGAATTAAGGGAGTTTTACGTGGTCTTGTCCTTCCCTTGCTGTTGGTGAGACAGGTAATCTGCCATCCTATGTGTCAATAACGCTGCTTCATTAGCCCTATATTCTCATGCAACCGTTGGCCCTCCCTTATCCTCCAGTTCTACTGTTAATGAGGTTTCCAATAGAAGGTGATCTGGCACTTATTTATCAAAAACCTCATCAGATCTTGGCAGTGTTTGCTTAACAGTGGTTCTAGTAGACTCCTCCAGCCTCTCGCGTCCGTTTACTTTGTAGGGGGATGCCATTCCCTCCTTGAATCCTTGGGGGGTGCGGGGTGGGGGTTAGGCCCATAGGTTTCCATATATTAGGTCTTGTAGGTTCGAATGTACTAAAATTGGTTCTCCTGCCGTAGTTGCTTTGTTGGACCTTCTCATAGGTCGTTCTTAACAGCGTGGTGAATCTCGCCATTATGCTGGTTAGGTTGTTGTTACAATTATTCAACTGTTTTTGCTTTAGATTCCAAAGAAAATTGCCACGCATCCATCGGCAACTTGTCAAGTGTCGGGATCGTTCTGTTATCGCCATTTGCAATCTTGGCTGCAGGAGATTTCGGTTGTTGTAGATCCTCAATGGGTAATATCTCTTGGGGCTCCTGGATTGCCACCACCAAAGGATCCGATCCCTCCCACACAGAAGGGCTTTCCCTATTAACTCCTGCTGTTACTTCTAGATTCTCAATGATTACGACATTGACGGAGAGCTGGTCATCTGTTGCATTTTTGGCCCCACTCACTGGGATCCCCACTTTTGGCTCTGTAGCCACCCAGGTATCCTTTGCCATATTAGGGTTCATGTTCGTAACATTGTCAGGAATATCGTGTAGCAAAATGTTGATGTATGACTCTGTGTGGGACAAAACGTCAACAGTTATATCGAGCGGTGGACGGGGCGGGTGTTTGGACAGCAGTCTGCACATTTTTGTCAGGCAACTGGCGCATCCGTTTAAGCATAATACTGTTTTTCTCTCTGGGAATCGCTACAGTGTCAGCTATTCCCCAATCAGAGTCCTGCTCCACCCCTCCCAGTAGCCGCGATGGCTGCACGCCGCTTACCTCACCTTTTGGATTTGGGCTTGCACCTTTTTCCAGCTGGCTGTTGCATGGCTGCTCCATAGTGATTCCGATCGCAGCTCCAGTTAGCTTGCGTTCAGCCCCTGCGTCCATCCTCACTGTCTTAATCAGATGAACGTAATCCGAATCAGGTGGTAAACGCTAGTCTTCCATCCGCTTCAGTCTGCTTGGACTGCTTAGACTGCACACCTCTGCACAGCTCAGCACCGCGACCGCTCCGTGTTGCGGTTGCAGGTTGTAAAGTTTTCTCCTTTCCAGCAGCAGCAGTAACATTTGTAGAAAGAATCAGTAAGCCACAGCCAGGGCTCCAACTGCTTAGACTGCGCACATCTGCACTGCTCAGCACTGCATTTCTCCAGCATGGGGTCTGGCATGGAATCAGACGCTCATGAATATTCCCTGTTGTCTGGCTGGGAATCCTCGATAAAGAAAAAAATCAGTTTCGCTTCTGAACTGTCCTTCTCCTAACAACCAATCGCTGGTCTCTGGGTCATACTGCCCCCAGCCAATGACTGCCCTCTACTTAAGCCCCTCGTCTGGCAGCCATCTTCAGATTTTTACCGCACATTCAAGTGTTGGGTGTCCTCGTGCTTGGCTCTCGAGCTGTTACTGCGTTTTGCGATTTTTCTAAGAGTTCTACTCTATTTTTCCTGTCAATCGAGACTCGAGATCCATCGTCCGATTAACGGGGACCTGTTTTCGGATTCTTCAGCGCCCCTCAAGGGTGATTTTTCGTTGAGTTTCTTCTTGGTGGATCCAGAAGTTTGTTCAAGGCCTACCCCGCGTGGAGTTGGCAGAGGAGAAGGAAGACTAGACACCTCTGTTCAGGATTTGTCCAGGATGTGGCCTACCGAACATCTACTTGGACGATAGGCACTCTGTGTGCCTTTACTGCCTGCATTCTGACCAAACGCACATGGAAGCCGACTGTGCGTTTTTGCCAGGATATGGTCCCCCGCACCATGAAGGACCAGCGCAGGCGACTAGCCGAGTGGCTGCAGGCCAAGGCCCCTGCTGCGGGTGGTTCCCGGCAGCATGCCTCTCCCAGCCACAAGAAGTCTGAGCGGCCTTCTAAGAATTTTGAGGGCGCCCCAGCGATGGGGGCCCAACATAAGGCCAAGCAATGCGAGTCCACGGGCAGCGGGACTGCCGTTGCGACAGGCTCTCTGGCAGCCAGGGCAGGCACAGCGTCTCCGGCACCTTCGACCACAAGCCTGCGCTTTGATTCGGCCAAGAGGAAGTCGGATCACCTGGGTGAGCTTCTGGAGAAGCCCCGGACAGACCAGTCGGAGAAGGACAAGGGGGAGCGGAGTGCTGCCCCTCCCCCCAAGGTGAAGGCCCCTAGCTCGAACAAGGTCGTGCAGGCCCAGATTGAACTGGCGAAACCTTCCATCGAAGGTGTTGGTGGCCTCCCTGGCAAAGGCCGCTGACGCGGGTTCGTAGGGTACGTTACCCAACGCGAGTTTTTCCCTGCCTGCCAGGAGGGAATCGTCGTTTCATCCCATAGCGAAGACGCCGGAGAAGGTGATGCCCATCATCTCCCCGAAACCATCTCCCCTGGTCAAGAAGAAGGGGGGCACGGTAGTCCTGCAGGGCACGGACATCTCCTCTGAGGAGGAGCTTTCTACTATCCAGACCATTTTGGAGAAGAAATGTGTCGAGGCCAAGGCCTATGGGAGGGATGCCGACGAGGGAGACATCGATTGTGGTGACGAGACCCACAAGGAGGAGCAGGCCGTCGAGGAATTGGAGAACCCTACACCGCTGCCTCCGTCGTTCCCTCTTCTGCCACCTCAGCAACCACCTCAAATCCCAGCGTACATTTCGGTGGACATCCTCCAGGCACTCCACACGTGTTTCGAGATGCGGACGAGGATGCCCCTCCTGCCGACGGAGGATCCCGCAGCACCGGTAGATCCCGCGGCCGTCAGGTGTGCCCCCTACCAAGAAGAGGAGAGTTCACCCTCTACCGCCTTTTCACCCGTTGCCCCCTCTCCTCTGCCGAGGGAGGATACCGACCCGGGCATGGACGACAGCAGGTTAGGGGACCTCTTGACTCCGCCGCCCAGAGCCTCACCGCCCGACGAGATCCACTCGTTCCATGCCATGATCTCTAGGGCCTCAGACCTGTTTCAGCTGACCCCTGAGGAAAAGGAGGGTTTCCTGTACGAGCGCCGCGAGGCAAAGAGGAATACCGTGCTGTCAATTCCTCTGTTGGATGAGAGACTGTCCCTTATGAAGAACCCGTCCTCAGCCACGACGAATAGGGACCGGTACAAAAAGAAGTACAGGGTGCAGGACTCTGCACCCAATTGTTTGAGGTCCCAGCCTTCCCTAGATTCAGTAGTCTCGGCAGCGGCGAGGAAGAAGTCCTCTGGCTCAGCTGCGTAAGCGACCTCCCCCCAACCCCGGACAGCGAGGGGAAGAAGTTGGATGTCCTGGGACGACATTATCGCATCGGCAGAAACGATTATCAAGGCGGCCATCGCCCTCGCGGCACACTACGACAGGGAGCTCAGGTTCAAGATCGCTCCCCTCCTGGACTTCCTTCCCGATGACAAGAGTGTGGAAGCGTTGGAGATCCTGCAGCAGGGTGAGGTGGCATTGGACCATGACATCCCAGTGGCCACAGACATTGCAGACACAGGATTCCTGCAAATGGGCAACAGCGTTTGCCTTGGTCAGAGGGGATGGTTAAGGCCACCAACTTTCACCAGGAAGTGCAGTCGAGGGTATTGAACATGCCCTTCGACAGGGATAATTTGTTCGTAAATACCGTGGACGAGTCCCTTCAGGCCATCAAGGCGGATACAGAGACGGCTCGTGCCTTGGGCATGCTGCAACAGCGACGGCCGTCCTTTCGGACCTCTGGAGGAAAATCTCAAGGTTCCTTCAAGGGCTTTGGCGGAAGCTCATAGTCTTACCACCAACCGTCCCGCTCTTTGACCCAGGAGGCCTACACGAGCCGCAGCAAGTCCGGAGTAGGTCGCCGTCATCGCCAAGGTCCCCAAGGCGAAGCAAGATTGAACCCGCCGTGAGTCGGGCCACCACCCGTGCACCCTGGGTGCTGGACGCTCTGGCCCACGCACACACCCTGGATTGCCAACAAAAGCGTCCTTGCATACCACTGGTGGCCAGGCAGGAACACCACATCCCTCAACTTCTGCTGGAGGTGCGGGCCATGCTGAGGAAGGGCGCCATAGAACTCGTTCCAAAGAGGCTTCGGAGTGTGCTCTTGGTACTTCCTTGTCAAGAAGAAGACAGGTGGTTGGAGACCCATTCTGGACCTCCGCCGTCTGAAGTACAAAGTTTCGGATGGTCACCCTTCAGCAAGTGCTGGGACAGCTGGAAGAAGGGGATTTCCTATCGTCGCTGGACTTGGAGGATGCCTACTTCCACATTCCCATTCACAAGGGACATCGCAAGTTTCTGCGCTTCGTGGTTCAAGGGCAACCTTATCAGTTCAAGGCCTCTCCTTCGGATTGAAGTCGGCGCCAAGGGTTTTCACCAAGTGACTGGCGCCAGTGGCGGCACAGCTGCGTCTACGAAGGATCCACGTGTACCCCTATTAGGACGACTGACTCATCTGAACGAAATCGAAGGAGGCCGCTGTCGCACACACGGCGGAAACCGTCCAACTGCTTACGGAACTGGGGTTCTCAGTGAACTATGCAAAGTCTTGCTTGGTGCCATCGCAATACGTGCTGTTTCTGGGCTCTCGACTCAACACAGTGTCTTGCCTGGCATCTCCATCGGAGGAGAGGATAGCGGCCATCCTGGGCAAAGTACAATGGCTGTTGACGCTGAAGATCGCAAGGGTGAAGTCCATCAAGTCCCTTCTCGGCATGATGTCATCATGCATATACCTCATTCGACTGTGCAGGCTGCGGATGCAGCCACTGCAAGGGTTCTTCGACGCCAGTTGGATCCAGGTATTGGGAAGCTTCGAGGACAAGATATCTCTTGACGAGGAGTTCCATCGAGCGATACAGTGATGGGGAGTCTGCATACATCTGTCAGCGGGCGCAGACTTCCAGACCCTACCTCATCAGGAGACAGTCACGACGGACGCCTCCCTGGAGGGATGGGGTGCGCACACTGGAGGTCTCCACGCAAGAGGCCTGTGGCTACCGGAGGAGAAGTCGTTGCATATCAAGGTACTGGAGCTATGGGCAGTGTTTTGGGCCCTCAAGGCCAAGGTGCTAAGGGTCTTCACGGACAAAACCTGCACAATGTTCTACATCCGGAAGAAGGGGAGCATCAGATCCCCAGCGCACTCCAAAGAGGCGCAGGACCTATGGCCCTGGGCCATTGCCCAGGGGATGTTCCTCGTCCTGTTGCATCTGACAGGAGTGAAGAACACCATCGCTGACTCCCTCAGCAGGGAGCTGCGCTCTTGCCACGAGTCGGAACTTCAGCAGGATCAAGTGGATCTTCTGTTAACTCGATGTTGCAATGCCCAGATCGATCTGTTTGCGACAGCAACGAACACCAAGTGCCGGCGGTTCGCCAGCAGGTTTCCCCACTGGAGAGCATGGGAGACGCATTTTCCTTCCCCTGGGACGGCCTGTTTCTGTATGCGTTCCCTCCGTTGCCGTTGCTACTTCGACTAGTCAATCAACTCATACGGTCCCGGTGCAAGATGATCCTCGTCGCACCGGCGTGGCCGAGACAGATATGGTACCCGGACCTTCTGGACTTGTCAGTGTCCCCTCCAGTCAAATTTCCGGCGGCCGCAGATCTTCTCGAAGAGGAGGTGCGATGCTGCACCAAGACCCAGGGTCGCTGAACTTGCAGGCCTGGCTCCTGCAGCGCTAGAGTTTGGAGGATACGATATCGCGGCGGAATGCAGAGAGGTGCTTGCCAAGGCCAGGGCTTCATCTACACTGAAATGCTAGCTTCATCTACACTGAAATGCTACAGACATAAGTGGAAGATGTTCGCGGTCTGGTGCCATGCACAGAAAATCGACCCTCTACGGATTACGGCTCCGCAGGTGCTGCCATATTTGCTGTCACTGGCCAAAGCGGGGCTGGCTCATGCCTCCATCCAGGTTCATCTGGCGGCTATCTCCCGGTACACCAGAACTCTGGGGCGGTTGTCGTTATGGTCACAACGCCTGCTGAAGGAGTTCATCAAAGGGCTTTTCCGTTCGTTCCCACCGGTGAAGGCTCTGGCCTCGGCATGGGAGCTCAATGTGGTGCTGACTAGGCTCATGGGTCCTCCGTTCAAGCCTATGCATTCTGCGCCACTGACATTTTTGTCGTGGAAACAGCGTTTCCTGTGGCCATCACCTCCGTATGACGAGTGGGAGAGATCCAGGCCCTTTCTTGTAAACCACCTTACTTGTCATTCCACAAGACGAGAGTGGTGCTACGGACGCACCCCTCCTTCATGCCCAAGGTGCCGTCGGAGTCTGACTTTCATCTCAACGAGCCCTTGGTGTTACCTGTGTTCTTCCCGACACCTTCGTCGCCAGCTGAGAGGACTTTGAACTCGCTGGATGTGGCTAGAGCGCTGAAGTTCTACGTGGACCGCACGAAGAGTTTACGGAAGACGTCACAGCTGTTTGTGAACTTTGGCCCTGTGAACCAAGGGAAGGCCCTCTCCAAGGCTTCCATTTCCAGGTGGCTCTCCGGCTGCATCACCCATTGTCACCAGTTGGCAAACCCAACGTTGCCTAGCCGTCCGTGAGCCCATTCGACCAGAGCAATGGCTGCAACTACGGCGTTCCTGTCTGGTGTGCCCCTGCTAGACATCTGCAGGGCTGCTACATGGAGGTCAGCACACACCTTAGCGAGATACTTCTGCGTCGACCGGGATTCTAGGGAGGAGTCCAGAGTCGGCCAAGCAGTGCTGCGCAACCTGTTCGCCTGAAGGTGGGCCTGGTGAGGAGGTGCTTAATATTGAGTTTATGTAATGCTTAATGTTGAGCCTTGCCACCTCTCATGGTTGTGCATGTGTGTACTGCTATGTATTTGTTATTCATGAGCATGTGAATCCATGCCAGACCCATGCTGGAGAAGGAACAAGTTATTTACCTGTAACTGTTGTTCTCCAGCATGGGTCTGGCATGGATTCACATGCAAACCCTCCGCCTACCGCTCTGCGGCTCTTCTCTTGGTCCTACTGCCACTTTACGTGATACCAAATCTGAAGATGGCTGCCAGAGGAGGGGCTTAGGTAGAGGGCAGTCATTGGCTGTGGTCAGTATGACCCAGAGAGCAGTGATTGGTTGTTAGGAGAAAGACAGTTGAGAAGTGAAACTGATTTTTTCTTTACCGAGGATTCCCAGTCTGACGACGGGGAATATTCATGAGCATGTGAATCCATGCCAGACCCATGCTGAAGAACAACAGTTACAGGTAAGTAACTTGTTCCTTAGGTTTACTGTAGTCAAGATGTCTTGCCAATCCACTGAAAGTAATAGTTGAGCAGCTTGTAGTAGGATGAAGAATAATAGCAACACTTTATTGGTCCCCCTTTTCAGGCATATGTAGTGCAGGAATTTAATTCCTTCCACGCTCGATTCTGTAAACAAACAAAGCTATCTGCTTCCTGAAACAACATAAATGATAAAGGCCGATTGGAAGGAGTATACCCGCTCTCAATACAGGAGCAAGTGAACTAATCATCATTGGTACCTCTGGGGTGGGAGCAATCCTTGTAAATTAACTTTAAATGAATGACTTTCCATTCTTGATAACTGGCATGGCAGCTTCTGCCCTTGCGATAAAATGTTGCTGCGCTTATCTAGCGGCCTTGGGCCCTACAAGAATTCTGAAGTTCTTCCTCTCGAATCCAGTGGTAAAGCGCCACTTTGAGGTGCTGTCATCTTTTTCCTCGTCACAAGCCAGTGCAGCCAGAGTGCAATCTTAAAGGATAGTTCGGGACTTTTTTTTTTATTGTCCCTACGGTTCGGCCATGTGTTTTTAAGCATAACTCGGTAGATCGTAGAAAACTTTCCTATGGACCTTACCCGACTTTTCGTCCATTAACGCACTCGAAATCAGCCGCCATTTTCTGATAATCTTATCATTTCCCCCCATCGCCCTGGCTCACCTGCTTTTGCGGCACTAAATCAAATCCCCCGCCCCTGAAACAGACTTTATCAAAACATTCATATTCCCCGCCTCTATCCGTGACGTGACTGAGCTGCGTAGGCAAACGCGCCCAGGCGTCTTCTACGCGACTCCACACAGAACCCGGAAATCAACACAGATGAGCTCACACAACACAGCGCGCCAAAATTGGGAATATGAAACTGTACTTTTAAATTAAACCGCAAGATTGTAAATTTGGTAAAGTACATTTATTTGACATCAAATGTTTTGAGAATATTCAGCGATTTGCATTTTTATTTGCTCACGTTCCAAAAAGTTCCTTTTTTCTGGCACGCGATGTTCCTTTGCTGTACACAGGGTCTTAGATCATCCCACAATACAGCGCCACAATTCGGAATATGAAACTGTGGTTTAAAAGCAAACGGCAAGATTGTACATTTGGCAAAGTACATTTATTTGACATCAAATGTTTTGAGAATATTCAGCGATTTGCATTTTTATTTGCTCACGTTCCAAAAAGTTTGTTTTGAGGCACGCGATGTTCCTTTGCTGTACACAGGGTCTTAGATCATCTCACAATACAGCGCCACAATTCGGAATATGAAACTGTGGTTTAAAAGCAAACGGCAAGATTGTACATTTGGCAAAGTACATTTATTTGACATCAAATGTTTTGAGAATATTCAGCGATTTGCATTTTTCTTTGCTCTCGATCCAAAATAGTTCGTCTTGAGGCACGCGATGTTCGTGTGCAGTATACAGGGTGTTGGTTTACGATAAAATAAGCTCTTCGGTCGCACTGATAATCGCATGGCTGTTCCAACAACGAGGCACTAGGCCACCACAACGGTCTGTATGTTGCATCTAGCCGTTAGTACCGCGTAAGGGCATACTTGTACTTGGCGATCGTCCCATAAAATGGTCAGGGTGGTAACGTTGATCACGCGGAGATGCAACTGGCGGTTGAAAAACCCATCCGCCGGTGTCTGGTACTCGTGACACATACAATAATGGATGATGTACCTGTTTGAAAAACATAAAAAATGAAATTAGTCTCACCATCAGATCTTTATTAAAATTATTCATTTTATATATTAGGGCGGGAAATTATTTCATAGCTAGGACAGTGCAACTGGGTATTATACGTCAAGGGGGGGCTGTAGGATACTGAGACAGTCCCCCAGTGCAGGGGTTGACAGGGAGGCAGTGCAGGTGGAGAGTGGAAGGGCCCAGGACCGAGGTCGCAGACAGTGGACCAGTTGTAGCAGGGGAGAGGGAGAGAGAAAGCAGAAGCAAAGAGGAAGGTTTTGAGGTGCTTCCGTAAAAGGAGATGGTTCTCCTCAAGATAGTGCGCGGTACAAAACAATATGCCACATAGAACGAACAAGTACAACTTAACCCGTCTTTAAAGCTACTGTATAGTAATTAAATTGCGGTATAAACTCATCTAAAGAGTTACTTACATTATATTTGCATTTTCCATTGTGTCTGTGCGTAGGGCAGCCCCGAAATACCACTACTTCTATGCCGACGTTATTTCTTCTAATTAACGAACATTAAATGGCTTTCGTTTCTGAAATTATATTCATTATCGTTTACGTTTTTGCACCACAACCCCAAAAAGAAGTCTTTCGGGATGGTCCCGGCCTGTCAAGGTCAAATAACAATAGAACCTTATACTGAGTCGTGGGCCATTCCGGCACCCGAGCAAAAAATCAAAGCAGCTGACCTTCACTTTGAACGAGCACACATTCCTAGTTAGCTACATTCAGTGTAAGGCCATCTCACAGGACTTGAAATTTACACTCCATCTTTGCATTTTGTGTGCGTGTATTTGCAGCCCCAGAGAACCATAAATACGGAGACATTCTATATATTTTGAAAAATGATTTATATTACTGTTTGGTTTAATTCAATGCGCAAATGAACAAGGTTGGAGAGACACATTGCATGTACACTGAGCAATCACTTTTATTTTCACAATACATAGCTACACATATTCAATGGGCCTGCGACATGAGGAGACTCGAGAGCAAAGTCATAGGTGAAACCCGGGTGGTGCGCACTACTGCACGGTGAAGGGAGGGGCAACGGTGGAGAGACACATTGCATGTACACTGAGCAATCACTTTTATTTACACATTACATAGATACACATATTCAATGGGCCTGCGACATGAGGAGACTCGAGAGAACAGACAATCAAATTACAATCATTTAAACCGTGATGTGTATTTCTCAATGAGCTCTTCTTTAGGTGGACATGGAACAGAGGCAATGTTGGGTGGCAATGCAGTTGTCCCCTGCACAGGTTCGTTCACAACTCCATGTATGTGCCTATCTAGGACATCAACAATAAGTCTCTCAATAAAGTCATATTGCATATCCTCAAACACTGGTTTGATAATCCATTGTTTACTTCTTTTAGTGAAGGCCTTATTGTAGCGAAGCGTCCCTAAAGTTCCGGTCGTCCTACTTTGTTGACGGCCAACATTATGGTTATGTGCCAAGACCGCTAGAAGAGTCCGATTTATCATGCCCTCCATGCCAAAATGCAATCGTTTTGGCCTGTACTTTAGGCACATATTGTGGAACACCTCCAAATCTCCTGTGTGGCAGAATTCCGTGAGTCCCCTCAAATCTCTTGTTATAGTTTTATCAAATACAATCTTTTCAATGGCTTTGTGAGTGGGTGATGAAGTAATCAACCACTTCTTCTTCCGTGCCTCCTCTGTGGACAAATGGCCATGTTCACAATTGTGGAAATGTTGGTTTGTGTTCCAACGGTGAACGTTGGTACAGTGTAGCATTACTGACCGCCATTTTTCCAGTAGAATTTCCAACGACCCTCCACATGTTTTTGAGCTCCACCAAAGATGGTTGCTGATTGACTTGGACCACTGTGAAATACCTTGCATATCTTTTTTTTTACCTGCAACCGACATTTTTTTGATTGTTTTTGCAAGATGCCAAACGTCAAATTGGTGATTTATATTTTTGTACTCTTCTCTCATTGTCTTGGCAATTGAAACGTGTCTGTCCGTGGCTATCAGGTCGATCACCATGCCCCGCGATTGTAGTTCTTGCAATGATGCTACAAAGCCAACTTTCTCCATGGCCACTGAGGATGTACTTTGTGACACCTGCACGACCACCGAACTCACAATTTTCTTACTTTCCATGTCCTGAAAGTGGTAGGTGCAGTACTTGGCTGAAAATCCTGGGCTGTCGCACTGTCCATCACCGGCTAGCCTGAACCGTTTGCCCGCGAATGTACTATCAATAGACATTTTTTCCATTCTCCAAGCTTCGCTAATGGCTGGAAATAGATAATCGGTTTGGTATTTGTAGAACTGAGTTTTCGCAATGAAATGGATTCCCGCAAACTGAAAGAAAGACTCTAACTTTTTAAAACTTGAACCACTAAAAAGTGCAGCCGCTGCACAAAGTAGATTGCCTGCTGGCAGTTGCCCCAGCATGGGTTGTGCAGACCATGAGAAAGGATGATATTTTGTACAGGTGGCATGTATTTTAAGGTTAGTGCCTCGAATTGCACGAGTCACATTAATCAATGGCTCCCCACATACTTCCACACCAACCGAATGCCCACATTTCATCCGAATAATAATATCAATCAAACAACTATCGAATACAATGAATTTGGCCTCTTTCCTTATACTGTCATTCTGCATCCCAGCTGGTTCGGCCTGTAACGTTGAGGACATGTCACTCACATGAAAGGTTGAATCTCTGATATCGTCTTCCGCTATGTTCAGTGATATTGATGGTGTTTCATTGTCGTCCACTTCATTCTCTTCCATTGCAACATCTGTTCCTTCTCCGGCGATGGGTGAATAAAACAATTTCTTCAACTTTCTCGCGGTCTTAGTTTTTGCGGGTGTGGATTCTGTGAATTGATCTCCGACTGCATCCGAACTACCAGGAGGACATTCACTATTAATGGCTGGTGGTGGTATAGCTCCGTTGTCAATCACTTCATATTCTTCCCATTGGCACGATGCATCTCCAGTCTCAAGTCCCTGCCAAAAGGTTTGACAAGCAACATCTCTCGTTCGCTTCACTGTCTGTGTAGATCTAGTTCGTACACCCACTCGCAACTAGAGGACAGATTGGAAAAGGGATGTTCAGTTTAAACACAACTTACAGTATTGAACTATTAACAGTGAAAAACAACATAATATAGTGACCAGGACACTAACCTTCTTTTGCTTTCTTTTCTTTGAAACTTTCTTGCCTCGAACTTCAACATCAGGACACTGTTGCTCCGACTCGTGTGTGCATGTCTCCACTTCCTCTTGCGCTGCAACGACTATATTTTCATGATAAGCACATCCATCACGCACTGACGCTCCATCGACTCCCTGAAACATAGAACTTTCATTAGTATGTATAATAATATCGAAAACACAAAATGTACTTGGGGACCAATACACACGTACATCTCAATAGCAAAACACGAATGAACGCTTTGTGTAGAACATTCAAACGACAATTATTCACGCATTGTTGATCTAGTTAGATGGAACTGTCAAGATCCATACCTCGGGCTCCTCATAGACTTCCATTGATGATATTATTGAAGATGATGCTTCAGTAACTCCCTGAAACACAGTAATTGCATTAGTATGGTTTTCTATTTTGTTAAAAAGAACATAAACTTTGTGCAGGCGTCAACGGCTCATCTAAATAGACCTGCACAAATGATCAGTTGTCTAAAATAAATAATGGATATGTAAATATGATTCGATTTGCTCGATCGTTGGAAGTGTCACCACCCAGAGATCTGCATCAACTACTAGGGGTGATGTTCTTGTAGAAGAAGTTCCGTCATCTCCCTGAAACATAGTACTTGCGTTAATAAAGAAGGAAGTATAGCGGATGTAATCACGTCATATGATTTCGCTTGATCGAACTGTCAGTATCCATACCTCGAAATGCATAAGAACATCAAGGGACGATGTAACTGCGGTGCACACTTCTGCAAGCTGTTGCGCCGACCCGTAACTGCATGCTCCCCCTTCTTCCTGGACTAATGCTCCATCGACTCCCTGAAACATAGGACTTTCATTAGTAATGAACACAATATTGAAAAAAGAAGACACATAGGAGGGCGACGACAGAAGGACATATCAATGGCTAAAAACGAAAGAAACATTGTGTGTAACAATCACGCTACAAGAATGCAAGATCTGATGATCTCCATCGATGGAACTGTCCGGAAACGTACCTCGAGCATCTGAGTGACATCAACGGTAGTCGTCAATACGTTGGACTCCTCAGCATCTCCCTGAAAGACAGTACTTGCATTATTTTGGATAACAATAATTATAACTGAAAACAAAGACTAGAGGACGAGTACAAGGGTGTACCATTAGGTAAAATAATTACACGATAAATTAAAACTATTGATTTACATGCCTAAAACAAGTCAGTGGCAGAATAGCCAAGTAAGATTACCCGATAGGCGCTTGAAGTGGCTGATGACTGCAATAACGACACAGATGGAGAATCTTCCGCCTTCATATTGAGTGGATACATAAATGGGGAAATTATTGTTAGCTAATGCTACACACTACCGCAAGGCCGAGAGATAAATACGTAAACTTGACTCGCCAGTGGAGGGATGTGGACGAATAGAGTGGGAATAGCGGTTGAGAGCAATTTTCGCCTCGCTCGCGGTGTGTTCTTCTTTATTAGCAATGATGTGGAGTACATGTCAGAGGTAAAGTGCCTGCTGCAGATGCGGTATCGATCACCCCTCTTGTCCGCAAAGACTTCTAGGACTCTACTTTCAAGCTCAGACGGTGGATATCCGCAATATCAGACCCATTCTCTTATCTGATCTATTGTTTTAGGGAAAACATGCATTATAGTACCTTCAGATTTATTATGGGTCTTCGAAGGGCAACCGCCAATGGAACAGGCAGGCATTGTGGAAAGTTCTGAAAAGTAAAGATCAACAATTCTCTATGAATACCAATGTAAACTCAGAACATGTGACTAGTTCCTTGCATGTACTGTCTTGAACGAAAAGAAATTGGACGCAAAATGATTATGGTACATGGCCTTACCTTGACGAACAAACAGTTAGATGCAGGGATCAGAGTAGTTTCTTGTCGTAGAACGGGGAGCAGTTCACAGGTTGCAAACTGACGAGTTTCCTCGAAGTGGTCACGGAAGTTCACAGAGACGAAGAGCAGATAACCAGCACCTTCACGGGTTGACTAGCAAAGCGCAAAGAAGTGCTCATTAGAAATATGAAGTGGGTTATAAAGAATTCGAAACAGGGGTGTGTTTGTGAATGAATGACGTGTATATGTCGTGGCATTATGCGGTTTGCAGGGGGCCGTCCAGCGTGAGGGGGGATGCTTGGCAGGATACACGGGGTCTGGAGGTAGACATGGAAACAACAACCCATGCTCTATAGACCACTTTGAAGTGTACATGCTATTTGGCACCTCTTGGCCTTTATCGCTCCCTGACAGCTCCACTTGCCAGCACAAGTACCCCGGTGCGAACTGCCTTTGATAGGGCGGGGGGTGGATTGGGGCGGTGGTCGTGCAGACAAGACACAGGAAGACTTGTGAATGGAGACACACTTATGTGGATTGCAGGGGGCCGTCCAGCGTGAGGGGGGATGCTTGGCAGGAGACACGGGGTCTGGAGGTAGACATGGGAACAACAACCCATGCTCTATAGACCACTTTGAAGTGTACATGCTATTTGGCACCTCTTGGCCTTTATCGCTCCCTGACAGCTCCACTTGCCAGCACAAGTACCCCGGTGCGAACTGCCTTTGATAGGGTGGGGGGGGTGGATTGGGGCGGTGGTCGTGCAGACAAGACTCGTTTGCCGCAGGGCCTCACCAAGGAGAGGCCATCTAATTGCATGTAAGAGGCAGGCTGCAGGATCTAGTACATGGAAGGCAGGGGGGTGAGTTTATAAATACCTCACCCTCCCAGGAGAATATATGGTGCAGTTCACCCTGCAGACCCTGGATGCCTAGGCAGTTAGTCAGCAGCAGGCTGGCCTGTGGTGGCAAGGCGGCACGGGCCAGAGGGGGTCATCTCTGTACCCGGTGCCCAAAAGGATGATTTATTATGATCAACCATATTGATTATTTACCTATAACCATGTTTTGTATCAATAAAATCCAACGGCCTTCCTTTTATTGCCAACGCTTGAACAAAGTGGAGACACACTAGATTCATTTAAAAAATCAAAACAACCATTGTTAAAATATATGTTGGGTTTTATTTTAGATCTTAATTTCAATTGAACATAAATAATAAACATTACACATTGTAAAGTTCCGGTTGCAGCACATCCAGGGAAAATCCGCGGTATTGTCCACTGTCGCTGGGGAAATGTTGGCTAATGGCAAGTACCGCACAGGCAGGTATTACTCTCCGAACGCGGTGTCCGAGCCTCCCGTGAAGCCACCAAGTGAAGCAACGATAGGCCACCAGCCTGTACCACCTGTGAAAACGAAAGATGCAAACTGTATTAAAATGACAAAACTTTCTTATCACTGTCGATTCAGGTAAAAAATGTCATTCTGCTTTGAAAAAAATTCTATCTAGAAAATGCACAATATGGAACCAATTTACATGCATTCGAATGATATGTAGATGTCATTTTATATGTGGGAGACGACCATGACATAGTAGTGGCATCACTGACATCAAAACCAGAGTATACTTACTCGTTACTCGGATTACGCGGACGAACAGTGCCGCGAAGTTCGTGCATAAGCACCATCATCATCCTCAACACGGTCCGTGAGAGGCAGGCTTCCCTGAACTCTGGCAGCTCGGTGATGCATTGCGGACTTGGCTCGCCTTCCGAAATGTAGGCCAAGCACCCGGAATTTTCACGGCAGCAGCAGTTCTCCTCCTCAGTTGGCATTAGCTCGCACCGATTGCACGTGCACCAGGTGGAGACGCCGTCCATGCGACATGGTCCAGGCTCTTCATCCGTTGACTGGTCCTCCCAACTGCCGTCCGAATCCCCATCGTTTTCGCGTGCTTGCCTTTCCAGTAGTTCCTCCTCGGTGTACTCGGGCTCGTACATATACGGCATTATTGTAGCCATTGTGTGGTAAAGAAAGTAAAATAATTTACAGAGATGGTACAGGTGTTCACAAGGCCTAGAAGCGGCGAAGGTAGCTGACCAGAGCACAGAAACGAGTCACAGAATACTCAAAGTAACACAGACAGAGGAATGGAATCGAAAATCTGCTGCTGTGTGTTGTGAAACGGTCTGTTTATACTTATTGAGGAAAGAGGCGTCCTGCCATTTCCATGGCGACACTTCATTAGCTGAGGCGCAGCGATTGTTGACACGAAACGTGCTTTGGCGTTGGGAAATGGGCGGTACGCGTCTGCTGATGTCAGGCTCAGGGGCGGGGGATTTGATTTAGTGCCTCAAAAGCAGGTGAGCCAGGGCGATGGGGGGAAATGATAGGATTATCAGAAAATGGCGGCTGATTTCGAGTGCGTTAATGGACGAAAAGTCGGGTAAGGTCCATAGGAAAGTTTTCTACGATCTACCGAGTTATGCTTAAAAACACATGGCCGAACCGTAGGGACAATAAAAAAAAGTCCCGGAACTATCCTTTAATGTCGTCTTCTCAGCTCTTAGTCATAAATACTTTAGGCCAATGGCTGCTTTCGGCATTCCATTAGTTTCAATATTTTTAGTAGTGACAGTCACTTCAGCTGGGGGTGGGGCGGACTGCTACCTTAAGATGGGGCACTCCTTTCTACCAAAAGTAGTTGCTGAATTCAATATTCTTAGGATAAGCTTCCTGTATTCTTTCATCCTCAATGTCCTTGCTCGACTGAGGAGTCTTTATAAGATGAATATGTGGGAGAAGGACATCAGTTAGAAGACAAAAATATTTCAGTATACTTCTTTCTGATGAATTGAGTCTTACTACACTTGCTTGATGCCTACCAATCCATCAATAATTGTATCTTGTTATGCTTGTCCCGTGTATGTCCATCTTTTTTATAACAATAGTGACTTTTAGCCTCTGTGAGCATTCTAATTGTGTTGTAAACATCCATTCTCTGCCTGGATGATGAATCTACAGGAAGAAGTTGGTATCCATTTGGTAGAACAATAACAAGATGAAATAATTAATTTTTTCTTCACATTTCTACAACTCTCCCATTGAATGCAATTTGTTGCATATTTTTTAAAGCACTGTTAAGTGTTTTTGTGTAACTGTAACTTGTGGTTTGTGAAATCTGTATCGTTTCTCCACAGAACTGGCAGCAAGCTGGGTATTTCTCCTTTGATGTTAGCAGCCATGAATGGCCATACTGCTGCGGTGAAGCTGTTACTGGACATGGGCTCGGACATCAATGCTCAAATAGAGACCAATCGGAACACTGCTCTGACATTGGCCTGTTTTCAAGGAAGAACTGAAGTGGTTAGCCTACTTCTTGATAGAAAAGCGAACGTGGAGCACAGAGCCAAGGTGAGGCAGTTATTTTTTTTATGACTCCTACAAAATCAATTTATTTTTTTACATATGCCTTTTATGTACATGCCAGGAAATATTTCCCCCTTGTCAGACTTAGACCTTTGTAAAATAGTGATCATAGCTTCTCAGGTTGGTGATTTTACAGCTGGTGCCATTGGTTGGAAGGTACTTCAGATTTCTCCAGCATGGGATCTGGCATGGATTCCCATGCTCATGAATATTCCCCGTCATCAGGCTGGGAATCCTCCGTAAAAGAAAAAAAAGTTTCCGTTTTGTTTCTAAACTGTCTTTCTCCTATAAACCAATCACTGAGCTCTGGGTCTTACTGCCCCCAGCCAATGACTGCCCTCTACCTAAGCCCCTCCTCTGGCAGCCATCTTCAGATTTTTACTGCACGTTCAAGTGTTGGGAGTCCTTGTGCTTCGCTCTTCGAGCTTTTTGCTGTTTTTTTCCCTTTTTGAGAGTTAAACTCTATTTTACGGTCAATCAAGTCCTTGTGCTCCATCGATAATCTTTCTGACTAACGGGCATCAGTTTTTCGTTTTTTTCAGCACCCCTCAAGGGCTGTTTTCGTTGAGTGTTCTTCTTACAGGCTTCCAGAAGATTCTTCAGGCCTACTCCGCGTGGATCATGTCGGACGAGAAGGACGATGGCGCTTCACTCTTCAAGCTTTGCTCCGACTGCGGTTTGCGGAATGTGTACATGGACAACAAGAATTGCCAGTGCTTTTACTGCTTGCACCTGATGCATAAGGAGGATTGTGAGTTTTGCTGTGGCTTATCGAAGCACATGTTGAAGGATCGACGCCAGCGATTGGAAGCGTGGCTACAGTCCAAGTCCTCTACCCTGGTTGCCACCCAGTGGCATGCCTCTCCTGGATCCGGCAAACCTGAGCAGGCTTCTAAGTCCTTTGTAGGCACCCCACCCGCGCGGGCCTAACGCAAGGCCAAGTACCACAAGTCTGCTTCCGTCTGGATCGCTGCTGCTGCCAGTACCGCGACAGTAAGGGC
Organism: Ambystoma mexicanum; assembly: GCF_040938575.1. Lineage (NCBI taxonomy): Eukaryota > Metazoa > Chordata > Amphibia > Caudata > Ambystomatidae > Ambystoma > Ambystoma mexicanum. The sequence continues at coordinate 304,172,196 of NC_090937.1, forward strand.
GCAATCTTCATCTCCATCAGTATCGATCTCCAGGCACCTCTCTGGATCGTCGTCCAAGAGGAAGGGAACTACCCCAGGGAAATTTTGTTCAGTTTATTATTTGTTTAGCGCGCCTAACCCTGGGGTATCTGGGCGCTTGAGCATTGAAAAGATGTTACAGATACAGTTGCAGAGGAAAGAATAGTACTAAGGACCAGGTTACAGGTGATCAGAGTGGTAGTAGTAGTAACAGTCCGAAGACAGATGAGTCAAACAACACAATATACTAGAAGTCTTGGATATACAGAGCGCAATACAAGGGGTCAAGTAGGGAATATACATTAGGCCAATGAAAACAGAGATAATAATGAATAAAGTGCATAACAAGCCATAAAATAAAAATGCGATGGCAGTGACAGGGAATTAATTATACAGGAAGGGGCCAGGGTTGACTTAACATTGGATGTGGTCATTGAGGTTGGATGTGGCTATTGAGATAGGTGAGGAGCCATTCTTTCACTTTTTATCTGACCAACCAGAAAGAAGGTTCGTCTCTGGTTGCTGGAGGGAGGGAGTTCCAGCATTTGGCTGCGAGCACTGGGAATTTCGTCCCCCACCCTAGCTGTTTTCAGTTTATGCTTGAGTATATTAAGGCAGTGCAGGTAAGTAGATCTAGTGGGTCTGATAGATTGGTGCCTTGAGAATTTATCTGACAAGTATTTGGGGGCTGTGTTGGCCAGGCATTTATGTGTGATGAAAAGTGTACACAGTTTAATTCTGTTGCGTATTAGTAACCAGTGAGAGTCGCGTCTGAAGGTTGAAATATGGCTGGAGCGAGTTAAGTTCAAGGCACAGCGCAGTGCATTGTTCTGGAAAACTTGTAACCTGTTCAAGGTGTGCCTAGAAATAGAGTGTTACAATTATCCAATTTCGACAGGATCAAGGCTCTAGCTAACGTGAGGCGGCTGTTTGTGGACAGAAAAGTTTTGCAGCCATTAATTAATTTGTTGTTTTATGCGGTGGTGGAGGCTGTGGAATTTACTTGTTTTTTTCAATGAGAGGGTGGAATCTAAGTAAATGCCAAGGGTTTTAGCCTCTTTGGCAACTTTGATGATATTGCCATCGATGTTAAGGTGACGACGAGGGGCCCCAGGCCGAGTTCCCGGAACCCAACGCTCCTACACCCCAGATACCGCCTAGAGACCTTTCACTGGACATCCTCTCGACCCTACACACTCTGGTGCCTGAGATACAGAGGAGGATGCTTGCGACCCCACCGCTCACACCTCCCGCAGTGCCAGTACCGGCCACCCCGTTGACACCGGGGGAACCGCAGGTCAAGAAGAGGAGGAGGCACCCTACGCCTCCTTGCCATGCCCCGCCCCTTCACCCCCACAAGGGAGACGGAGTCGGACATGGCGACAACGGGCACGGATGACGATGACAGGATGGGGGACCTCGCGTCAACTCCGCCCGATGAGGTGGGATCTTTCCACGCAATGATTTCCCGAGCATCAGAGCTTTTCCAGCTCACGCCAGAGAAAAAGAAGGAAGGCTTCTAATATCAGCGCCGCAAGGCAAAGAGGAAGACCATCCTTTCGGTACCACTGCTGGACAATGTTTGGGACGAAGCTCTGGCTCTGCTGAAGAACCCCTCTATAACCCCAGCAAAGAGGGACTGATTTGAGAAATAGTACAGGGTGCCGGACTCTGCACCCAAGTGCTTACGGTCTCAGCCTTTACCGGACTCGGTGGTCTCAGTAGCTACCAGGATGAAATAGTCAAGCTCTGCTTCCTCCTCTTCCTCCACCCCTCCGGACAACGAGGGGAAGAAGTTGGATTCTATGGGGAAGAAAGGTTATCTACTTGGTGGTGACGACTGTCAAAGCTGCCAAAGCCCTCCCGATCTTAGCCAGATACGACCAGGAGATTTGCTTTAAGCTGGCTCTGCTACTGGACTTCATCCCCGATGACAAGCGGGTTGAGGCTTTGGAGATCCTTCAAGAAGGAGAGATGGCATCGGACCACACCATCACAGTGGCCCTGGACATTGCGGATACGGGTTTCTGCCAGATGGGAAATCGAGTTTGTCTTCACTGTCGTGGCTGGCGCAAGGCCACCAACTTTAGACAGGAGGTCCCGACAAGGGTTTTGGACATGCCCTTTGACGGGGCCAAACTGTTGGGAAGGCTGTGGATGTATCCCTCCTGGCCATCAAGATGGACACGGAGACGGCACATGGCCTAGGCACCCTACAGCAACGACGACCGTCCTTGCGTTCCTCAGGAGGGAAGGCTACCCGTTCTTCGAAGGGTTTTGATGGGCTTGTCCTCTTACCTTCAGCCCTCCCGTTCCTCGACCCAGGAAGCCAACAGGGGTCGCTCCCAGGCCTTTGGGGGCGGACGTAGTCGGGGACTGCAAGGTGGCCTGTTCACCTCCAAGCAAGATTGAACTGGCCGGGACGTCAGGCCCTCACCCGTTCACCCCGGTGGGAGGCTGGCTGGCTAACATTGTTGGCGTGTGGGAGACCATCTACACCGACAGATGGGTGCTGGTCGTTCTCGCCCACGGACACACCTTAGAATTCCAACAAAAGTGTCCGTGAATACCACCGGTGGTCAGCCGGAAAACCACGTTCCTCAGCTGCTGCTGGAGTTTCGGGCTGTGTTACAGAAGGGGGGTGGTGGATAGAGCTGGTTCTACGCCGACTCTGTTGCTCCAGAGTCAACTCGAGGTACTTCATCATAAGAAAGAAGACCGGGGGCTGGAGGCCCATTCTCGACATAAGACAGCTCAACAAATACATAAAGTCCCAGAAGTTCAGGATGGTTACACTGCAGCACGTGCTCAGCCAGCTGGAGGAGGTGGACTTTGTGTCGTGGTTGGATCTGAAGGACTCATACATCCACGTCCCCATACACAAAAAACACTGCAGGTTTCTACGCTTCCTCGTTCAGGGTAAGCATTATCAGTTCAAGGCCCTTCCATTCGTGTTGAAGTTGGCACCCAGAGACTTCCAGGTGCTTGCCGCCTGTGGCGGCCCATCTGCGACTGCAGGGGATCCATGTTTATCCTTACCTGGACGACTGGCTCATCCCGGCCAGGTCAAGGGACACCGCCGTCGAACACACAGAGCGGACCGTCCGTCTTCTGAAGGATCTGCGGTTCTCGGTGAACTATGCAAAGTCCTGCTTAACTCCATCGTAGGACGCTCTGTTCCTAGGATCCAAGCTCAACACGGTGTCATGCCTAGCAGAACTGCCAGAGGAAAGGATATCAGCCATCTTGGGCAAGGTGCAGTGGCTGTTGGTACTGAAGATCGCCACAGTGAGGACCATCAAGTCGCTGCTCGGCATGATGTCGTTGTGAATTGACCTGATTCAACTCTGAAGGTTACGGATGCGGCCTCTACAGGAGTTCCTCGACGCCTGTTGAATCCAGGTGTCCGGAAGCTTCCAGGACAAGATCGCGCTCGACAAGGAGTTCCGATTAGCGATCAGATGGTGGGATATGCACTCCAATATCGCCAGCGGCACATATTTCCAGAGTCCCTCGCACCAGGAGACGGTCACGACAGATGCATCTCTGGAAGGATGGGGAGCCCACACCGGACGTCTTCAGGCCAGAGGTCTGTGGCTGCCGGAAGAGAAGACGCTACACATAAACGTACTGGAACTACGAGCTGTGTTTTGGACCCTCAAGTTGTTTCTGCTGTCCCTCAAGGGCAAAGTGGTGAGGGTCTTCACGGACAATACCACCACAATGTTTTACATCCGTAAGCAGGGGGGGGGGGGGCACCAGATCCGCGGCGCTCTCCAGAGATGCGCAGGACTTGTGGCACTGGGCTGTCGCCTAGGGGATGTTCCTCATTCCATTCCACCTGGCAGGAGTAAAGAACACTGTTGCGGACTCAGCAAGGAGCTATGCTCTTGCCACGAGTGGGAGCTTCGGCAGGACCAAGTGGACAACCTGTTAGACAAATGGGCACTGAGAACACTCATGCTCCAAGAATAAGGGAAAGACTTTGAAGGGATTGGGCCTTTTGCCTAGAAAAGAAAACAAGTGTTTAAAAGTTACTTACATGTAAAGAGTTGGTTGGTAACTAATTCTAAAAGTGAAAAGTTACAAAGGTTCTTACTTACATTGGATGTGTGATGCACTATTCTTAAAAGTATTGTTAACATCTTTTCTTCCTTAGAAACTGTTTTGCAGTCTAATAGAAAGTAGATGTGAATGTATTTTACTCTCCTTTGATTAGGTTGTGCCTCTTCCCAAAAGTAAAGAGAGACCCAAGGGTATCGGGGCGCAAGACATAAGAATACGTTCAACTTAGTTACATGGGTACAAGGTATACATTGGGGATCATAAAATACACTCAAATTACATACAGGACTAATTACAGTGTGATACGAGTCAATATACAGATAAGTATACAGTGAGAAGGAGTATGAAAAATCATGTACACAGTATAGCAAGAATATTTGAACTGCCATTTAATAGTGAAGGTACCACCAGATTAGCCCTTTGAGGATAATTGTAGGAGTGTCCCCAACTGGGTCTTCCATCCCCTGACTTGCTGTTAGCCTGCCCAGAATAAGTCTGCATTAGGTTGTTGCCTACCTAGAACAACTGAGTCATTCAGTAAAGTGTAACATTGGGTTTTACTTTCCCCTTCATTGCAAGGTTAAAGTATGTGCGTTTTACTTGCCTTGTGTTAGCTGTGTGCCATCCAAAAATAAGTTACAAGAGTTACTGCTTATCTCAATCTGTGTTCCACTGATCTCAAAAGCACCTGTAATTGAATATTACATCCTTAGGTTTTACTCACCTAGTACAACTGTGTGTTATCACACAAGTAGTTATAGGTTTTTACTGCACCTGGAATAAGTGTTCCACTATTCACAAAAAGTACATTGTCCAGTTTACTGATCAAGTGATTTGTAATAAGAGTCAGTGTAGGGTCTACTGCCCTTGCATTGCTGAATGTAATTGTGAAAAGTAACCATTGGTTTTTACTCCCCAAGAATAGGCTTGACCTATACTAAATGTATATGAAACGGTTTTGACTTCCCTAGAACTACTGTTAGGTATTTCAAATAAGGTCTATACTTGGGTCTGTGTACCTACAAGTATAGTGTTGTGTTTTTATATTGTGATTTCATATAATGTGTTAGTGCTTACTTACCCCTAGATTTATCGGGGCCTACCTGTATTTAAATAAATCCTTTATTTTTACAATACATAGTGTTTCAGTGTTTCTTTGGACCATTTGTATTACAATTTCATTTGTACTGATTCTGCAACCCTCTCTCCCTCCTAAGATAAGCCTGGCTGCTCTGTCTACGCTACAATGAACTCAGGTGGTACAGCCTTATACTAAGAGTGGAGTCTTGTACTGCCTCAGTTGAATGGTTTACTAAGCCCTTAGTTGGACTTCAGAAAAACTGTCCTAACACTGAACTAAAAGCAAAATGAACAAAGGGCTCAAACCTGGCTTGGCGCGTAGAGTAAAACCCAAGAAAGACCTCACAAACAGAAAATGGCGAATAAAGAAGACCAGGCCATTTTGACACAGCCTGCTGTAGAAAAGCACAACGGTAGGAAAATTAAACCACTGCCACCAGCCATTTAAATTAGTGCGGGTAACACATTTTTTTACATGAGTAAGTAGGAAAAGGGGCTACTATTTAACCCTCCAAGCACTCCACATAAGATGGCGTTTGCTCGACCTACAAAGAAAAAAGGTAAGTAAAATCAATTTCACTTTACTATTCTTGGGAACTGTAGTTCACCCAAGAAAAGGTATTTAAACCTTAGGATAAATCTAAAGGATTTCTCTGACACTGCACCGAAGGTGCTGTGTGTCACCATACAAAAAGTAGATGCCTATGGAGTTTGTCAAACTACAAAACAAAGGAAAAATAATACAAATTAGATCAAAACACTTGAGAGTGAGAAAAAGGGCTCACTTACTCCAGGGTTAAAATTAAAAAGTCCTTAAATCCAGCAAAAGAGCTGGTGATCTGTAAGGTTGAAGCGAATTAGCACAGAAATGAGAATTTTCCCGAATAACGGTTGAGGATTTTTGAGAGAACATGTGACTATTTAGTCAAAAACGCAGAGTCGAAGACTCGAAGACTCATTGCTGTGTTCCCGCAGCAGCGTGCAAGCTTGTGGAAAAAAGTAACTGAGGTATGGGACCTAGTGATGTGATCTATATAAGACGCCTGATTTCACGTCCAGAGCCAGATGAATCAACGACTAAGTCTAGGTCCACTACGCCCTCTGTCGAAAAAGTTTGCGAGCAGCATAGCTGGATGAGGATATCTATCAGATGAGGAATCTGCAGGAGAAAAGCATTCCACTGAAACAACCTTTTCTCAGAGTGAAGAAGCAAGCTAACTAGATGGTGAAGTTGTTAACAGTTTACTGGCCTAAGATAAAAGTGTGCAAGCATTACCATAAGCTATGAGAGTGGCACCAAGGCTTCTGGGTAATTAATTGGGCTGATAACTGACAGAAAGGTGCAGGTGAAGTTGGGGAAGGGAAACTGGTTGCTTGTAAAGACTATTTTGAAGTTGACACAACCTGTAGTTCCAGATACTGTGGAAGACAGAGAGGGGAGTCTCAAAGGCAAACTCAGGTTTTTATTGTGGCAGACAAACAAGAGAGGCTGCCCCTTTTGAAGAGTTATTCAGAGGAAGAGTGCCTTGTCTACTTAAAATTGTTGAAGTACTTTGAAGTATATCTTTTAGAGGCCTGTTTAAAAATACAAATTCCTAAAGTTGATGTAGTAGCCAAAATGCTGATTCTGTGGTGGTATATCTGGTTGTCAGTGGATGCAACATTGTAGTAGTCCAAACAGAGAGGAGTACTGTGTGACAAAGGTGACTGTTATCATAGAGAATGAAGTATAAGTGAAGTTGTTGAAGCAGCAACACTAAGAAGTCATGTATCTGCGTTGTGATCTTAGTGTAGACAAAGGCACTTGAGATGCAGATCCTTGACAAAAATGATCTTCAGGCCACAGGATTCGCAGGCCCTGAGGAGACTCCTCTTCGCCACAAAGGTCATGGTGGAGGTGGGATGTTGGCCCAAGCCTGGGCCTGCTGAAGTCACTGAGAGAAGATCCAACAATGGAAAGACGGTCTTCGCTGACAACGGGTCCCTGCTGCTGTTAGACGAAGAAGAGATGGCAGAAAACTATCGAAATATATTTTAAATTTCTCGGTTAAAGAAAAATCTGTTTGTTTAGTTTCTAAATTGTCTTTCTCCTATAAACCAATCACTGAGCTCTGGGTCATATTGCTCCCAGCCAATGACTGCCTTCTAACTAAGCCCCTCCTCTGGCAGCCATCTTCAGATTTGGTAGCACGTAAAGTCACAGTAGCACCAAGAGAAGAGCCGCAGAGGGGCAGGCGGGAGGGTTCGCATGTGACTCCATGCCAGACCCATGCCAGAGAACAACAGTTACAGGTAACTTGTTCCGTCTTCAGCATGGGGTCTGGCATGGATTCACATGCTCATCAATAAAGAATACATAGCAGTACACACATGCACAACCACGGGAGGTGGCAAGGCTCAACAGAAGCAATCTCTTACCTCCTCACCAGGCTCATCTTCAAGCAAACAGTTTGCGCAGCACTGCTTGGCCGACTCTGGACTCCTCCCTGTAATCCCTGTCGACGCAGTAGAATCTCGTGAAGGTATGCGTCGACCTCCACGTAGCAGCCCTGCAGATGTCCATCAGGGACACACCAGACAGGAACGCTATGGTAGCAGCGATCGCTCTGGTAGAATGGCTCCTGGACGGACGGACAGACAGCTGTCGGTTTGCCAACTAGTGACAGTGAGTGATACAGCCGGAGAGCCACCTGGAAATGGAAGCCTTGGACAGAGCCTGCCAATGGTTCACAGGACCAAAGTTCACAAAAAGCCGTGAAATTTTCCATTAACTCATTGTGCGGGCCACATAAAACGTCAGCGCTCTAGCCACATCCAGCGAGTTCAAAGTCCTTTCAACAGGCGACAAAGGCGTCAGAAAAAACACAGGCAACACCAAGGGCTTGTTTAGATGAAAGTCTGATGGCACCTTGGGCATGAAGCAGGGGTGCGTCCGCAGCACCACCCTCGTCTCGTGGAAAGTCAAGTAAGGTGGTTTACAGGATAGGGCCTGGATCTCACCCACTTGTTGGCCAGAGGTGATGGCCACGAGAAAAGCGGTCTTTCACGACAGAAACCTGAGTGGGACAGAATGCAGAGGCTCGAACTGAGCTTCCATGAACCTAGTTAGTACCACATTGAGTTCCCAAACCAGGGCCGGAGCCTTCACTGGCGGGAACGAGCGGGATTGTCCTTTGTCCTGGAGAACCGGGATGAGGCCAGGCCACCAAAGTTTCAGAAGGATTCGCACTTCGGAAGACCATGCACCACACAATGAGTCGAGGTCACAGGGTATTGCAGCCCTGCAAGCTCACAGCACGTTGTGGGATGGCTCAATATGCATGTGGCCTTGAGACTAGTGGATCCCACAGCCTCATTCAAGTAAAGTTGCAATTGTAACGAAAATGTTACCAGGTAAATAAGGTGCTGGCTAACTTACACAAAGTATAAGGGGGATGAAAATCCCTCTTTACTACTTGGGAACAGTAGGTCACCCAAGTACAAACAATGGTCCAGGAGTTCCATCTGTCCCAGGCTATTGACCTGCCAATTTTCTACCCGCCTCTGTGCCCCTTCAAGGAGGAGGAGCGGTTCCATAGGCTAGACCCGAAGAGGGCTCTTAACTTTTATGTTGCGAGAACGGTGTAATTTAGAAAAGTAGACCAACTGTTCATTACCTTCTCAATGGCAAGAAATGGGTTGGCTGTCTCCAAGCAGACCATCTTTAGGCGGATCATACTCTGCATTTCAGAATGTTAGCTCAATGCAGGGAAGAAATTACCTATAGGCATCAGAGCCCATTCCACACGAGGGGTGGCTGCCTCTTCGGCTTTGCTGAGGCAGGTGCCAATGAAGGACATCTGCTGAGCGGCAACATGGTCGTCACTGTATACCTTCACCAAACACTATTGCCTGGATGTAGCTTGTGGATCTGATTTTTTTACCTAGAAAGAGTGTGATCCTCGCCCCAGCCCCACACTCTTTCATGTATTTTGCTGTAGGTTTTACTCTTGTGTTCTTGGATTATGGAGTTTTAAGATGACTCCATAGGCATCTTTTCGTGTGTGTGTTACACAGCACCCTCAGTGCAGTGACACAGGGATGTCTTTTTAGACTTCCCAAAGGTTTAAATATCATCTCTGGGATAAACTGCTGTTTCCCAGAGAATGTAAGGTTAAATTGACTTTACTAGTCTTTTTAAATTCCTAGACCCAGCGCACACGATCTTCCTAAAGAGTGCTGGAGGGGTTACCTAGTATCCCCTGTGTCTAGAAACTCATGTAGCAGTTACCAAATGTTGTGCCAACATCTTAAAACAGCTGACCACTTCTCAGACGAAGCCACCTCCTGGATCAGATCATTCCTGGCAAACAGAACCATGCATGTCTTTTCACCATCCGCTTCTGCTGAACCATCACCAGTCCTGTGTGGGTCCCACAAGGGTTGTCTCCCCCCAACACTATACAATGTATTTACGAAGCCCCTCTTCGATATTCTCGACTATCTGGGTGTCACCTATACCAATTACGCAGATGACACCCAGATACTCATCCCTATCACTGGCGACCATGCTATTGACTCTAAAGCACTTAACAATGTTTACTCTGTCATCCAGCTCTGGATGGCACATCATGGACTGTCTAAATGATGAAAAAACCGAGTTACTCATTTTAGGCTCACATACTAGACTCGCATAGTAAACTGGACCTCGCCTTCAAATCCTTCAGTATTGACGGGAATACCATTAAGGTCTCTAATGATACAAAAACACTAGGTATCTACCTTGATTCCACTCTGTCACTCACAAGACAAACTAATGCTGTGGTTTCAGCATCGGCTTACACTTGCAAGCTTATAACAGCATGTACACCTTTCCTAAGGGCCCCCAACTGTATTATCCTCGCCAGAACCATTGTTATGGCGGGAATCGATTATTATAATGCACAATTTTTAGGGACTAGCCAAAGAAATGTCAACAAGCTCCAGGTCACCCAGAACAATGCTATAAGGGTGACTCTTAACATCCCTAGGAAACTTTGTATCTCTGACACCCGCCAAAGTCTACACTGGCTCCCTGTTGCCTCAAGAATAACACTCAAAACTCTTGCTTTGACTCACAAATCCCAAGCTAACCATGCACCCATCTATCTTGCAAATCGCTTCACTGCCCACACTCCTAACACCCTTAAGATCTGCTCAAGTCCACTCACTGTCAATACCCAGATTTAAGCTCCAGAAGGCAGGGGGATCCAGCTTCCTAGTACTTGCTGCCAAACTCACACATTACCTCCTACACTCGGAGCAGAACCTTCTTACAACGCATTTAAGAATAAAGTAAAATCTCGTCTCATCGAGCAGGACCACGCTGCGTCTCGCACGTAAACTTTCCGCACTTCCACAACCATCTCGCTTTATCTCCTGTAAATACATTTTCTTACGTTAGAAACTGTGCCTTCGCTGTGAATGTGTTATTCACTGTAAATAATATGCCTCTATGTAAATGTATGTACTCTCTGCTGCACCTTGCTAATGTTGTAAATCACTGTTAATATATGTTCCTTTCCTTGTAACCAGTGCACCGTTCCTTAAGAAATGCACCCAGATGCCTTCGGGCCAGGTGCACCATACAAATAAAACAAATACAAATGCTACCCTTTTCTATAGAAATGGCTGGTGGCAGTGGTTTTAGAACAAACTACCATGATTTTTCCCGACCGCGAACACCAGTAGCTAAAAATCTCAGGAGCCATGTTTTTCAATATGGCGCCTTAAGCCCCTGTGTTTAAACAGGCCCCGGTCGTCTTTTTTCGCCATTTCTTTTTGGAAAGGTCCTTCTAGCGTTTGTCTCTGCTCGCCAAACCAGGTTTTGTACCTTTGTTTCCATGCTTTATGGCTGGCTTCAGGACTGAAGACCGCCTCTGGCGTCTGAGTGTCTAGGGTGGCAGGAAGTGAGGGAGATGCCTGTCTCCTTGGACACCCAAATGCACTCTGGCGTGATTGGCTGGCTGACTGTCCGGCAAGGACAGCCACCCTGCTGGGTGAGTGGCAGCTAGGCTGGAATGAATGGGAGAAAACTGTTTAAAAGGCGAGTCTCCTGGACTGGAAAGCAGTCGACCACTGCAACGAAAGAACCGAAGACGAGCTGGAAGAGGACGGCTGCTGCAACTCCTGGACCGTTGGTTTGCCCGGTGAAGCCCTGCTGCAGGTCGAATTGCCAAGTTAATCTCGATAGAGAAGCCCTTTCAAGGGCGACTTCTCCCTTTGAGTTGGTGGGACCAATCAACTCGTAAACCACCTGGATACCATTCTCGAAGCTGGTTAGGATTAACCAGTGGGAAGAACACCAGCTTGTGTGCTTGATGAACAGCTACTCAAACTGAAGTGACTCCATTTTGTCAGCGTTTTCTGACGATCCCGTGCAGTGCAGGAGTCCCCCGACGTCCTCCCTCTTGTCCCCACGACTGAGGCTCAGGAACAGTGAGATCTGCAGAAACTGCCAGGAACCAACGTCTTCAGCTGCATCTTTTACTTCATATTAAGGTACTGTGCCAACCCGATTGAGAGAACGCTTTTCTCGCAGTGAAAGTTTGTGGAACTTTCCCAACTTGCAGGCTTAATCAGCTTGTGACCCAACATATGATTCTTTTTCGTACAAACTACTTTTGAGAACTTTGGCAAAGACTTTACTGTTTACTTCAAGAACTGCTCTTTCCTATCCAAGACACTAGTCGATTGACTTTGGCCTATGCCTATTGAACTGAATCGAGTACTCTAGTGAACTTTTAACTATTTGCACTGCCTAAGAAAGTAGTTATGGTCTATTCTGCTAACTTGTGCCTTTTTGCTTCCATTGAAAGTAACTGAAATGCCATTTTGCTCCTATTTCAGGGGAGCCTAATTTATTCAGAAACGTATTGGTTTGCTTATGGAACGTGTTTATGTATAATATTAAGTTGCCTACTTCTAGTGAATGTTTTCTAAATGGTTGTGTAATAAATGAATAAGTGTTTTACCGAGAAACCTTGAGTATAAGTGTCTACTTGAACCACTGTGATTGTAAGACCTCTGTGTAACCTCTTGTACTGCTCGCATTCCCTCTTGAGATAAGCCTGGCTGCTCAGCTCGCTACCACAAAACTGTCTAGTACAGACTTAAACCAAAGGTTGGTTTTTGCTTACACCTGTAGTCCTAATTGTATGTGGTGAACCCAGAGGGTACTGCATGCAATTCTGCCTAACACTCCCAAACCGGGGCTCATCCCGACTATCCCCAGCCACGCCGACATCTCATGCAGCTACACGGTTACACGGCTGCCTGCAGATGTCGGATTAGAAAAAATAAAATGATGACACCCAAAGTCAGCCGGGTAACCGAGCAGCGCTTACACTAAACCTGTTGCGTGACGTCTCTTTATTCAGAAACAAGAGGGCTTGGTTGGCCAGCCCTCCTTTTGTTTCTGGGTAAAGATCTAACATGCAGCAGGACGCCCATTAAGTCTCCTTTGTTAAAGGGTGTTGGGGAGAATTTTCATTTCTGTGCTAATTCCCTTCAACCTTAGAGACCCCCAGCTCTTTTGTTGGACCTTTTTCTCACTCTCTTGCATGTGTTTTTACCTGATTTAGATTTTGTGTTTTCACTGTTTGTAACATTGACCTAGAAATGTTAAAATCTAACCCAGACAAGGCCAAGGAAAGGCTAAAGGACAGGGACTGGGATCGAACCCTAGAGTCAAAAAAGGACAATAAACGGTGTGTTAATGTTATATGGGAACAGAAGGCGTTGAATGTAATACCATCTTACTTTCAAGTGTTTCCCTCGCCATACTTTAGAGATCTTCTACTACGATGTAGGTTGAACATACTGCCGTCTAAAGAGGTGCAGCTACAAAGGAAACAAATCATGCAAGGGGATTCTATCTGCAGATACTGTAAAGAACTAAACTCTGTTTAAACCATATACCCTTGCCTGCCCCAATCTTGGGGAGGTAAGAGAAAGGTATATAGGTGTCAATCAGCAATTCTGTGATCACAATAAGACTACTGAGATTTGGGAAAGGCTCTTGACGGCGGACAAAATTGGCCGCACTATTGATGCCTTGAAATTTGGCGCATTTATGCTCAATAACTAAAATTCAATCCAGGAACAGAGGTGGGAAAGACTTGGAACTATTAAGGGTGTATAGAGAACTGCCCTAAAGCCACCTGGCAATCCTGGAATTGGAGAAGATGTAAAACAGCGGATATGGGCGTGGTCTTGTATGTTAAAGTTTTAAATGTGAAAAACCAATAAAACCAAAAAAGTTTTCACTGTTTTTGGAGTCTGACAAACTCCATATGCATCTGCTATTTGGATGGTGACACACAGCACCTTCCGTGCAGTGCCACTGAGGAATCCTTTAGATTTCTCTTGAAGTTTAAATACCCTTTCTTGTGCGAACTACAGTTCCCAAGAATCGTAAAGTGAAATTGACTTTACTTTTCTCTTTGTAGGTCCAGCACACACCATCTTAAGTGGAGTGCTGGGGGGTTACTTAGTAGCCCCTTATCCTGCTTTCTCATGTAACATTATTATCTTACCCTCACTACTTTAAATGGCTGGTGGCAGTACAGCACCCACATGGGTGACCATTTCGTCAACATGGCCCGGTCTTCTATTTTCGCCGTTTTCGGTTTTTGAGGTCTTTCTTGGGTTTTACTCTGTGCGTTGACAGGTTTGAACCCTTTGTTTGTCTTTCCTTTGGCGGGCCTGAATCCCGCCCCTGCCTCTAGTGTGTCTGGAAGGACAGGATGTGAGGGAGTGTCCCGGAACACCCCTGTCCTGAATGCAACAAGTCCTGGGTGGCTGTCCTATCAAGACAGCCACACTGTTGTGTGGTTGACTGCCTAGGCTGTGCGTGAATGTGAGAAACCTGCTTAAAAGGCAAGGGTTTTGGGACTATAGGCAGAGTCGACCACTGGGAGAAACAACCGATGACGAAACCGTGAACGAAGCTTGTTGCAACCCCCTGGACTGACCTTGGAATTGCCCTGTGAAGTCCTACTGTTGTGCTGACCTCCTTTTTCACCTCGACAGAGAAGCTCCGGATGGAACTACAACTCCACCGAACCATCATCCTCGACTTGCTGTGCTTCTCGTTGCTGCGAGAGCCCAATATCAGAGGTCGAGTGTCCATAGTTGAGTGCTGTTAGGCAGAAACCTGTGCAGTTCCCTTAGGGACCACTGCAAAAAGTTTAAGACTACAGGTGTTGGCAGTAAACCCAATTGGTAGCAGTCTGCACCACCCAGATTTACCTGGTAGCTGTGGTTGAGCAGTCAGACTTCTCTCAAGAAGAGTTAGGCAGTATATAGAGTATACACATTAGGTACAAAAATAAAGTAGCAGAAGCAAACACTGACCAGAGCTTTAGTATAAAAGTATATAATTATTTATTTCAAAACACACTTGTAAAAATACACTGGCACTAATATGTCAAGCAAGTTCAAACAGTCATTAGAAATATATACACCTCCCTGATTAATTATTCGACAAGTCTGAGGGAAAGAACACCACTTATTATCAATACAGAGGTGAGCGCTTAACCAAGATGGCACTCCAATAATTATTTAAAAAGGGAGGGAAAAGGCAGAATTAGGAAAGCACACAATACCAACACTTTTAAAAGAACCACAGCAAGTCAGGAAAGGCAGAGTCTACTGTAGAGAAAGAAAGTTCATAGGCCAGGCCCACTCTTGGAGAGAGCAAGGCAGAATGAGCCCAAAATCACACAGTTGAAGTACACTTTAAAAGTCTTTGCAGATAGTTCAAAAGGAGTTGGATCAGTTCAGAAAAGTTAGTTAACAGGTCCCAGGTCACCCCAGGATAGAGAGTCAAGGATTACGGGACACCTTGAACAGTCTGTTGCAAGGGAGACCAGGCGGGAGACAGTACCTGAAATGGTGAGAAAGCTCCAGTGGGGGCAATTGTTCCTGGCAGCGGGTGCAAGTCTGTGCTTCGTTCAGGGGAAGAGAAGATCTCGACGTGGAGGAAAGCTGGAGGTTGTTGCACTGCCAGGGAAGAAACCAGCCGCAGAGTTTCTCGGTTCAAAGGTACTACCCTTTTTTTCGCGGTAGTGGTTAAGCGTGGCTATCCGGCCGCCGGGGTGCTTGGCACGGGCAATTCGACCACGAGACGATCCAGGAAGGCGAAAAGAGGGCAAACTGGTTAACCCCACCAGTTCAAAGGAAGAAGACTCTCCAAGATGAAGATCTTCTCTGTCGTCGGGAAGTGGTCAGGCGGTTCAGCAGGGCTCCACCGGTGGTGTCGTCGTTGCATGTCGGCTCAGCTTCTCCCTCTTTGGATTCTTTAGGTCCTGTGGCGACTTCTGAAGTTCCAGTCCCCAAAGCCGTGCTTTTATGCAGAAAACTCCCATTCATCAGTCCTAGCTGTAACTCAAACATGCTAAGTGGTGAGCCAGACGGCTCACCACTGGGCCAATCACATAAGAGTGTGACTTGAGTTGCTGAGGCATCCAGGGTGCCTATTCCCCCCCTCCCACACATCCTGCAGACCCAGACAGAGTGGCACCACTTTTGGAGGCTTTTGTGCAGAAGCCCGCCAAAAGTGGAACAAAGGGCTCGACTTGGGTTGGAGTTACAGAGGCGAACACAAATGCCATTTTAAAACCGAGTCCTGGCAAAAAGACCCAACCGGGGAATAAATATTACATAAATAACCCGGCGGTATCTTTAACATTGCACCAAAAAAGTGGTGCGTTTAAAATGAATGGGAAAATCCCATAGGAAATATTCCGGTGGAATATTTCGCGTGGTAACCACTGCCACCAGCCAGAAACTCGACGAAGGGGGACTGCACACTGCCCCCTCGAAAAACAGACCCAGGGGCAATCTAATTACCCCTACCAGTACTTCCACAATATGATGGTTTGTACTGGTTTTGTTCACAATTTAAGACTAGTAAAGTCATTGGTGACTTTACATGCCCTGGGAGACAGTAGTCAGTCCCAGGGTATGGAGTCTATGTTTGGGGGTCACTATGACACCCCTGTGGTACTGCACTGAAGGGTGCTGTGTAACACACATCCCAAAAACACATGAAGCCCTCAAATCATGTCCAAGAGTGAGGGTAAAAGAGTCTCACTCTTAGCAGGAGAAAAAAATAAACCCCAAAAATCCAGCAAAGCTGCTGGGGGACTCACTAGGTTTGGGAAATTAGCCTATACAGAGAATTCTCCCTAACAAGTGCAACGCCTGCCGCGGAACGAATCCAGCTAGAAACTCCAGGAGACTCTTGAGGACCATCCCAAAGCAGGATGCCCAGATCCAGAGTCCCCTCACCAGAGTGCAGAACCGAGGGAGCAAAGGCAGTCCAACCGGTGTCTGAGATCCACATCGGTGCTGTTTGCTAAGCGCTGAAACTGCGAAGTGCAGCTGAACAGAAAAGAGCCCGTAGCTGCCAACGGCCTCCAAGTACTGCTGCAGGAGCCCTCCAGACGTCGTCCTTCTTGTCCCCACGACTGAGGCTCAGGAACCGGGGTCTGCACCGTGCAGCAAGACTGAATCCAGCTGGATCACTCTTCTAACCAGATGTTCTGTTTCGGCTTGGGGTACTTACCTTATTGCCTTTAGCCACGCTCTTCTCACTTGGGAATTGCATTGGCTTACCTTTTTGAGTTGATTTCAACTCCCTTCTCACAAGTTTAACAGCTTGTGAACCTACAAGTGATTTGCCTTAACTCTCTAGCTTTGTGCAAGACTTTGATCCTTCGAAGTGCAATTCGAACCTTCCTGTGCCGAGAGGCATCAGGGCCATCTGAAAGGGCCATTTACAAGTGCTGCATCGCCTGTCTTGGCCTGTCCGGCCAGTGAGGGAGGAGCTCTGCAGAGCCTGCCCCCCCCTCGAGTGCCTCCTCCTCCTCCACCACCACTGATGTCCCTACCTCAGTTCGACCATCAAGACCACTCTAAAATGGCTGCAGCATCTTCACTGGACACACTCAGCACCCAGAGAACCATGGAACAGGCCTCCGGCGCTGATTGCACTGATTGGCTGCCTGCACATAAAGTAATTTAAACCTCCCTGTGCCGGGAGGCGCAGCCGGGCCTCCTCAAAGGGCCATTGACAAGACCACATCGACTCTCTTGGCCTGTCCTTGCCAGCTCGGCCGCAGACTTCCCTCCGTTCCATGTCCCAGACCTGCAAAACGTCAAGCATTTCCAACGTCTCCGCTGCGCTAGTCTTCCACAAACATCGGCAAAAAGGTAACGAACCACCGACCTTGTATAAATCTGCATTGCAATGTTTTTCACAAAATGCAAACACTCACCGCACAACTCTCTAAACTACCAGCCCGTACTCGCTTACCCCCACCCCCTCATCTGCGACATGTCAAAAACGCTCCACCACAAACCCAACTTCACTCTGTCTGCTGACACATGCCCACCACCACCCATCATAGGAAGATTGATAATCCCCGGTCTCGCAACATTTGACTACGCCCTACCACATCCCACACCATTTCTGCCACATCTTCAGCCCTTTGCTAACCACCATACACCTACACCAGGCATCCTGCAACGCCCCCCTGTACACTACCCTGTCAATCTCCCTTATCCCAACAGACCCACGTACATCACACAGACTCCCATATCCAAATCGCCCAACCCCATAATCTCTGCCACATTTACCAATCCTCCCTCCACGCTCTCTTCCTCATCTTACAATAAAACCACTAGAAACCCCCACCTCAGGAGCCACCATACTAAATATCCCTCCCAAACCTACTTCCGAAACTAACCACTCTAAAGTCAAGGTCCATTCTCACAATAAGAACCACTCCTGCAATCAGCATATCACCCAGACACTCCTACTGAAAGGTGCACTCATTAACGCAAGATCTATCCACGAACACGCACTAGACATCAACGACCTATCCTCGCAAGACCTTGACTTTCTAGCAACCATGGAAATGTGGCTGCACCCAGCTTCTGGCCCAACACTCCATCGCTCTGCCCCCTGGCTATACCATTTACCGGGCTGACCGACAGATTGCAAGGGGAGAGGTAGTTGCACTCAACGCAAAATATATAATACCCATCAGAGTCACCAACTCTGTGATGCCAGCCAACTGCGACATACTCTCCAATAAACTGACCATATCAGACTCAGACACTCCGTCAAACCATCATCCAAAATGTTATTCCTAGGAGACTTCAATCCTGGATATAACGACACTGCAGCTACCTCGCTCTCCAACTCCCTCAACGCTCTTGGCCTACCCCAATGTGTTTACACCCTGACTCACAACAAAGGCTGCATCCTAGATTGGATCATTGACCTTACCTGCCAAGTCAACATTCTATCGAACTACCCATGCCACTGGGTTGACCACAACATTGTGCAATTATCCATCTCCCCACCCATGCATACTCTCATACCCATGCTGCATACCCTCACATGTAGCTCTAAATCCCTCACCAAAGAATGACTGGCTCCCATGCTCACTTCACTCCTACCAATAAACCCCCTCCCCACAGACCCAAGCTCACTGGCAGATCTGTACAAAAAAACCTATCAGACGCTATCAACACCATAGCACCCCTCAAGCCACACAAAACTAAACTATCAGCATACTTCAACTCTTGGTTTACCCCCGAACTCCAAGCTCTTTGCTCCAACAAACGATCGGCAGAAGCCAATTGAAAAAAAATAACCCTCTTAGGAGAACAAATTAAGGTTTGCATTACCATCCAAACTATACACCAAAGCAATCTTCCAGGCTAAATCCTCCACCTACAATAACCGCATCACCAACACCAAATCAAACACCGGAGAAATCTTCGCCATACTTGTCGAACTGGAAACCCCATCATCCCCGCCAATCACCATACCAAAAGATGGCGCCTGGTGCCTCAGTATTCAGAATTCCATGTTGGGTAAAATCAGCACCCTGCACAGCAAGATTGACACCAAACAATCCATGATCGACCTCTCGCAAGTGCCAACATCCACCACTCCACCATCTTCCCCCACACCTCACACTACTCCTAGATTCCACTTTACCAATGTCTCACTAGAAAAAGTAAAAACCAGCCTTAAAGGCCTCAAACCCTCTCGCTGCAAAGGAGACATGTTTCCACCCACCCTGGTCAAAGAATGTGCAGATGCCCTAGTTCCGCTAATCACTGCCTTCATCAATACCTCATTTAATATGGGCTCTGTCCCCTCCAACCTCAAGGAAGCCTTTGATGTACCATTAATCAAAAAATCATTGTTAGACCCGGCCATCCCCACCAACTATCGTCCTGTCACCACAGTTCCCTTCCTATTAAAGATCTTGGACCAAGCAGCCTACCTGCAAATTCAACGCCACTTAGAAGCCAACAAGATCTTAGGCATGCGCCAATCAGGCTTCTGCCCAAGGCACAGAACTGAGTCAGCCCTTCCCGACCTAAAAATCCAGATTGACGAAATCAGAGATGAAGGCAAGTCTGTACTGTTAATCCTGCTCGACCTATCGTAAGCTTTCGACCTGGTAGACCATAAGATTCTAGGTCAACACCTCGCCACATCAGCCTGCTTCTCCCCAGAAGCCATCACCTGGATTAACGGCTTCCTAGGAGATAGATCCATCCAAGTCTTTGCAGAAAACGCCAGCGCGCCCCCGACTCCCATGGCCTGTAATGTGCCACAAGGTTCCTGCGTATCCCTTACCTTGTACAACACATTAACTATTCCCCTATTCACCCGCCTGGAATCCCTCATCATATCTTATACAAATTACACGGACGACATGCAAATCCTCCTACCCCTCTCAGGCATCTACACAGCAGACTCGGACACTCTGAACTCCATCTACCTAACCATGCAGGCCTGGATGGCCATACACCGTCTTTGTCTCAACGACGGTAAAACTGAGCTACTCATAGTTGCCCCCCCCCCCCCCTGTCCTAAAAAGTCTTGACCCCCTATATGCCTCTTTCAATATCAATGGCCTCCCCATTCCAGTTTCCCCCATCGTGAAAACCCTAGGAGTATACCTTGACACCTCCCTGTCCCCATCACGACAAGTCCATGCTATAGCATCACCCGCAGCATAAGCCACCAAACTGATCAATGCATCCAGACGGTTTCTCTCCCCAGACAGCTGTTTTACCATAGACCGTGCCACTATATGATCTAAACTTGACTACTGCAATGCCCTCTTTGCAGGCACAACTGAACAAAACAAAAGAAAAATGCAAGTCATTCAGAACAATGCTCTCCGAGCTGCCCTGAACATCCCGAAGAAAGACCATATCACAGCAGCAAGAAAAAAAGCACACTGGCTCCCGATCCGCGAAAGGATCACCTTTAAAACTCTCTCCATCGATCACAGATGTCTATCCAAGGATGCCCCCCTACCTTTCGTAAAAACTCACTAGAAGCAACTCGTCTAGACCTACCAGAGAAGCATTCACCAACCGCATCACTCCGCCCAAATTCAAAAGAAACAAGCCGACGGATCCAGCTTCCCGATCATAGCTGCCAAACACTGGGACATCTGCGCCCCAACCCCCCACCTTGAGGGCTGAACGGTCGTACGGGACCTTTCAGAAGGTGCTGAAATCTTTGCTTTTCACCTAACAGTCACTATATTCAGCCTTCTTATGACATTGACCCTCTAATTACTACTAATGCTTACTGTGTCCTGCCTTTGTAACTTGCAATGTTAAAGCGCCTTGATGCCACAGGGCTTAGTGCGCTATATAAATGTAATAATAAATAATTCCATAGACTTTGTTCAAATGACTTTTGCGGTCCTGGCTCCCTGCAGGCGCTCTTCTTAATCCATTGACTTTGCTACTGCTTGTCCCTCCATAGGTTGTACCTTGTTTACAATGTTACTGCTGGACAAATTATTTACCTAGACTTCATTGGAGGATTTATTTGACCTCACATATTCCGAGAATCTGTTATAACTTTTTTACTTCCCTTAACCTTTCCTCTCTGCAACCCTGATTCTACAAAGTATAACCGTGTGATATATAAATGCAAATAACTTCCTTGTGATTGAAGTCGCACCCGGATGAAGGAGAAGTGTATAAAGCATATCCAAAGATTATTCACTGGCTTGTTTTATTCTGAAAAGTAATTTCAAAGTTGATTCATAGTGTTACATCCTTTTACCTTTTTAAAGTATGCTCATTTCAAACTGACATTAAATAATTAACTATTTATAATTGAAACCTTGAGTGTAAGCGTTACTTAGCTACTTTGTTTTTACGGATTTCATTTGTACAGCTGTACAGCTCAAATTTACACCTCTTGAGATGGGCCTGGCTGCTCAGTCACACTACCAACTTGTGTAGTGCAGACCAATATCAAAAGGTGGGTTACCTAATACCAAGCAGTTAAGTCAAGTGTAGTCTCACACAGTGTGACTGCACCAATTCTTACCTAACAAATGGCTTCCGCAGCGTGTCCCCTCTTTACTCAGAAACAAAAGGAGAGGTTTGCCAACCCAGCCCTCCTCCTTTTCCGGGATAAAGAGACATCGCATAGCAGGCAGCCCATTGCATTCAAGGAGCGGTGTGGTAAAAGCGTTGCCTGGGAGGCTCAGCAACCCCCGCAGGCATTTCTTTAACCACAGCTCCTTGAATGCAAGAGGATCGGGGGGGCTTTTGTTGGGGGGGGCATGGCCTAAGCACTCGTACTTGGGCCACACACCCTAACAAGACCCCCTCTCAATTTACCCCCCCACTTAAAGCACTGAAGAGCGTTTTTACAAAGTTTCCTCGTGAAGGGACCTTCATCCCGCATCCTTCACACATACTGCTTGTGGAGTCTATCTGATTAGGAATCTGTCTGAGAAAGGCAATCCATTGAAGGAAAAATGACTTACTGTAATGTTTGGTCTATGAATTCTTATGCAGATTCCTAATCAACCTCCCATCCAACCCTGCTATGAAAGTGCCTGCAGTTAATGACTAACTTCTCTATTGGGAGAAAGAGGTGAGCTCTCGTTTAAGGGGCTAGCGTAGGACTTATTGGTGTGTTTCAGCATTAGTGACGCAGTATATGTACGACGACAGATGTCACGTCTGGAGTAGACGACTGCCACATCAAGGCAAGACCGATCAACGGCCAAGTCGAGGGCACAGCGCCCCCTGTCGAAACTTTTCTGAGCAGCGGACGCTGGAATGGATATCTATCTGATGAGGAATCTGGGAGAAGAATCCATAGAAAGAACATTATGGTAAGTACTTTCTCCTTCTGGCATTAGTGCTGTGGACTGCAACTAGACAGTCCCAGATCCCTTCCTATGAGACACAGACAGACAGACAGACAGCAGCTTCTCGCTCCTTTGCTCACTATAGTGACTACTGAGCTCCTGGTCCATAGCCCCATTCCTCTATAATGGCCCTGCTAATAATGAGCAATGGTATTTTCGCTGATGATAAAACAAAAAGGGTGCTTGGGCCATGTAGAAAAGTGTGAAGGAGGACACTTGTGGTTGGGGGGAGAGGGTGGCAGGTCATACATGTTCCGTAGCACTGTTTCTTAATTAAATGCTACTGCGCAAAAAGCTTTGATACCATTCCCTTCTGACGGACAATAGACCATTGTTATGGAGGAAAGGATAAATGCGCTAGAGGTTCAACAGTCCCTATGATACACAACTTTTATTTATTTCCATTGATTTGACTGAATTGGGCTTGGGGGACAAGTGTGCAATTTTCAAGCTATCTAAATGTTGCATTTCTTTTTTTATGTTTATGCAAAACTGCGGTAGGCAGTGCTTTGTTGCCCATTCAGTCTTTGGCTGTTGTTACAAATTCAAAAATCTGCACCAGGTATTTTACTGACTACTATTTAATGTTACTGGGATTTCCCATCCTGATGATGGAGAGTACTCCACAAAGCATTTAAATCTTATAAAGCGAACTACTGTACAAGTCAGATATGTGACTAATTCTTTTAATATCTTATTCTCGGTTGTGTTGTTACTTTTGCTAGGCCTTGGTGCACAGATAGGTGGTGGTGAACAAGTAAGCAGATGTTCTTTGTAATCGGTCTATGAATTGTGACTAAGGTCTCAGTACAACACAGCTAAACTGTTATTTTGCTTTACACCTAGACTGGCCTCACCCCGTTAATGGAAGCTGCGTCTGGTGGGTATGCAGAAGTAGGCAGAGTTCTTCTGGATAAAGGTGCTGATGTCAATGCACCTCCCGTTCCATCATCAAGAGATACTGCCTTAACAATTGCAGCAGACAAAGGCCACTATAAATTCTGCGAGCTGCTTATAAGCAGGTATGGAAACTTCAACCAAAGATAGTTTCAATTAATGCAAGACATGTAGGCACACAGTTAAGTAACTTATGGTAAATCGAGTAACCGGGTATGGTCATTGTGCATACATTCTTTGACTGTCAGTCTTCACAAATTAAGATAATTGATCAGCCTACTACCCTTTTTATATTATGTGTTTGCATTGTACATGTAGTTGTCCAGTCGTAAACACTTTTAGGTTAATGGAATTGTGACTATATGAATGTTATTAGGAGGATTATGTTAAAATATCTTGTGCATTTGTCAGAAAATATTTTCCTTTTTGCAGCTTTTTAGCCTGCTTTTGTGAAATGTTCAGTCTTGTCGTCGCTGTACTTTATTGTCTTTACTTTTTATTTTGAGTTGGTGGTGTTCTTTTCAAACCTTACAACTCTAATTCTACTTTTTAGTTCCTATGGCTACCGGTGCCAGAGATGATACTCATTCAGTATGTTTGATGCAGGCTAGTGGCCGTGATTCATTTTTTACTTTGTGACACTCCTGTACATCATCTTTTATCACAAGGTAGACCCCCTTTCTTTAGTAGCCAAAACTGCTATCTTGTGGTTTTTAGGCACTAAAGCACTGGCCTACTAGTGCGTCTTACTCCTTATTGTGGGAGAATTATCATTTATCCAGCATGGGATCTGGCATGGATTCACTTGCTCATGAATATTCCCCGTCGTCAGGCCGGGAATCCTCGGTAAAAGAAAACAGTTTTACTTTCATTTACAAACTGTATTTCTCCTTTAAACCAAACCCTGTCCTCTAGCCACTGCACCCATCCAGTGACAGTCTTCTCCCTAATCCCCTCCTCTGGCAGCCATCATCAGATTTTTACTGCACGCTTCAGTGTTGGGAGTTCTCGAGTTTTGCTCATCATCCGCCTCTGTCGCCAGCCAGCGATCGAGCTCCTCCTCGAAAAGGAAATAGTCTAACCCGGCTAAGCTGCTGGAGAAGCCCGGGATGGAATAGAAGATGGCCGAACTGCCCAAGAAGGTCCAGCGGCTCAGGAGAAGTCTTAGTCGACCATAGAGCTGTTGGCGGCTGCTCTCACGAAGGAGAAAGGGGCTGACCCAGTAAAGTTAACACCCACAGCACAGAAGGTGACCCTGCCTCTGAGGTGAGGAACAGCCGGAGTGACTTTGGTGCGGCTCCGACCCCTCGTGGTGGAAAGGTCCAGGCGAGGGTGGTGGACATGCCTTTCGACAGAGACAACATTTTTGGGAAGGTCATTGACAAGTCCGTGCAGGCCATCAAGGCGGATACAGAGACGGCCAGCAGCACCTCTCTTCCCTTCGCTCCTCCAGACGAAAGTCGAGCAGGTCGTCAAAAGCACTACTCGTACCGCCAACCTTCAAGATCCACGACTCAAGAATCCTACAGAGGCAGTTCCCAGGCCTACGGTGGAGGAGGCCAGTGCCAGCGGCGCCATCGCCCGCAAGGCAGGACGCCAGCTCCAAAGCACACCTGTACCGGCCAGGACGTCGGGCCCCCACCCGTGCACCCCAGTGGGAGGCCGGCTGACGGGATTCATCAGTGAGTGGGGAAAGATCACCACCGACAGATGGGTGCTGGACGCTCTCGCCCAAGAACATACCCTGGAGTTTCAACACAGGTGTCAGCGGATCCCTCCGGTGGCCTGGCGGGAGCAGCACACCCCTCAGCTCTTGGAGGAGGTATGGGCCATGCTACGAAAAGGGGTGATAGAGCTGGTTCCCTGATGACTCTGGGGCTCTGCAGTCTGTTCCTGATACTTTTTAGTCAAAAAGAAGACCGGGGCTGGAGACCCATTCTGGACAAGCGACGTCTGAGCAAGTAACTTAGTACCAAATATTCAGGGTGGTCACGTTGCAGCATGTGCTGGGCCAACTGGAAAAAGGAGACTTCTTGAAGTCGCCGGACCTGGAGGACGCCTACTTCCACGTCCCCATTCACAAGAACCACCAAATGTTTCTATGCTTCTTAGTGCAGGGACAGCACTACCAGTTCAATGCCCTTCCTTTCGCCATGAGGTCGGCCCCCAAGGAGTTCACGAAGTGCCTGCCACCTGTGGTGGCCCATCTGTATCTACGGGGGATACATGTGTACCCGTACCTTGACGACTAGCTCATCCGGGCCAGCTCACGAGAGTTAGGAGTCGGGCACACAGAGACGACCGTCCAGCTGCTGACAGATCTGAGATTCTTCATCAATTATCTGAATTCCTTTTTGACACCATCGCAGAAGGCGCTGTTACTAGGAGCCAGACTCAACATAGTCTCCTGCCTAGCAACGCCCTTGGAGGAGAGAGTATCAGCCATTCAGGGGACAGTGCAGCGCCTGTTGTCAATGAAGGCCGCCACGGTGCAAACCATCAAGTCGCTGCTCGGCATAATGTCGTTTTGCATCTACCTTATCCAGCTCTGCGGGTTACGGATGCAACCTCTTCAGGAGTTCCTGGACGCTCGCTGGATACAGGTGTCCGGAAGCTTCGCAGACACGATAAAGCTCAATGAGTTCTGTCGGGGGATACAGTGGTGGGGCATTCGCTCCAACATCGCCCACGGCACAGGGTTTCAGAACCCCCATACCAGAAAATGGTCACCACGGATACTTTCCTGGAGGGCTGGAGAGCCCACACTGGACATCTGCATTCCAGATGTTTGTGGCTGCTGGAGGAGAAGGATCTCCATATAAATATCCTGGAGCTACAGGCAGTGTTCTGTGCCCTCAAGTCGTTCCTTCCGTCTCTGAAGGGCAAGATGGTGAGGGTCTTCACAGACCACACCACCGCGATTTTCTACATCAGGAAGCAGGGATTACTCGATCCCCTGTGCTCTCCAAAGAGGCGTAGGACTTGTGGCACTGGGCCATCCGACAGGGGATGTTCCTTGTTCCTCTTCACCTGGCTGGATTCAAGAACGCCATCGCAGACTCCCTCAGTAGTGAATTGCGCTCCTGCCACGAGTGGGGACTTTGGCAGGACCAGGTGGTCTGCATCTTAGTTAAGTGGGGCAGGCCCCAGATAGAATGGTTTGCGACTGCAGCAAACTCCAAATGCTAGAAGTTTGCCAGCAGATTCCACCAACCGAGGAGCTTGGGGGGGACGTGTTCTCTTTTCCATGGGATGGCCTGTTCCTGTATGTGTTTCCTCCGTTGCCTCGCCTGCTGCTAGTCATCAATGTACTCAGACAGTGCCAATGCAGGATGATGCTCATCGCCCCGGCGTAGCTGAGACAGATTTGGTATACGGACCTTCTCAGCCTGTCAGTGTCACATCCAGTCAAGTTGCCGGTGGTTCCGGATCTTCTCACTAGAGAAGGAGGCGCAATCCTTCACCCCGACCCAGGATTGCTGAACCTGAGGGCTTGGCTACTGCAGCCCTAGAGTTTGGGGGATCTGATTTGCCAGCGGACTGTAGGGAGGTCTGTAGGGATTTGGTATTATCCTGCATCCTAATGGAACCTTTGGTCAGGGTATTGATCGACAATGGAGTGTTAAGGGTTAGAATGTTTGTGTGACTGGGGTTCTATGTGAGAGAGTTGGGAGATGTAAGCCTACCTGGGAGGATGCAGGTGTATGTTGCCCTGAACCCAGATGTACCTGACATTATATGACCATCATAATGTACTGGAACTAAATAAAGAAGTTACTGGAACTTCACCTGAGGTCATGGTCATCTGTGGGAAACAAGGAGTTCTACATTGGCGACGAGGATGCTGGCTGTGCTGGGGGGGACAGCATTGAAGATGGCACATACACCTCCCCCCAACCCAAGAAGAAGACCTCCCAGGTAGGGCGAGCGCTTAAAACTGTAGGCGCAGAAGGGCCCAGCGCATGGAGCTCAGGGGCAGAAAGTAAGGGGCTGCGCCAGAGCCAGGGGCCAGCTGGCCTGTCACTAGAAGGACAGGTCAGGGAAAGAGGAAAGCAAGAGACTGAGGAGGGGCTGAGGGCCCAGAGACTGATTGCTTAAGGGGTCTGGGACCACTAGCTGCAGCATGGAGGGCTTGGTGCCCATGGCAGTAGCAATTTGAAGAGGCCTGGGGTCTAGTTACGCCTGGAAATTATGAGGAAGCCATGCTGGGCAGCTGAGGGATATAGCCAAGGCAGTAGCAACAGGAGAGGCCTGGAGCCTAAGCTGCGCCTGGAAATTAAGCAATGAGGAGGCATGCTGTGCAACTGAGGACTATAAGCCCAAGGCAGTAGCAACAGGAGAGGCTTGGAGCCTAAGCTGCGCCGGGAAAAGAAACAATGAGGAGTTATGTTGTACAGCTTGAGGCCTGGAGTTGGGGCAGCAGCAATAGAAGAGGTTGGGAACCTAAGCTGCGCCTATATGTTAAATAGAAGATTGGTGGCGAATGTGAAAAGCGCCTGGAGCAGAGGAGGGTCCTGGGGGGCCATTCCAGCGTTTGAGGGGGCTTGGAGCCCATACCTGCACCTAAGAGACTTGTAGCCCGTGGCTGCACCTTAGGGGCTTAGAGCCCATGTGCAGAGATGAAAGAATATTGCCCAAGACAACATGTGTAGTGCCTGGAGGGGCAAGGGCCCATTTGCAGCAGCGCTAAGGAGGTGCTGTAGGAGCTATCACTTATGAGGTGATGAGGATCTTTGAGGGCATGTTGTCAGTAGTTCCTGAGGGGCTTGGAGCCTACTTAAGAACTGAGAGATGCAGTAGGAGGCAAAGGGAGTACAATTTTTTATAGCAGGCGGCTGGCAGCAATGAAAAGCAGCATTATGAACATACCAGGAAAGGAACGCTTCGGGAGGTGATATTTACAAAAGGAAGTGTGGCAGATGGATTGGTAAATCCATTTCTGTTGCGGGCGGCTGCATTTCCGCCCGTTGGAATTTTTTTCAAAAAGCTTAAGTTGTGAATGATCTTAATTGCCGGAATGAATAACAGAGGTACTTTTAAGTTAAGAGATGATGCTTTCACGAGCATAAGTAAAGGAAGCAATTTGGTCTTGCATTCATTGAATTGGTTAAGTAGTTATAATTAGTTATTGATTCAGAATTTGTTGTCATGTGAGGCCTGAATGGCATTTGGACAGCGTGAGTGCATGAGAGCGTGAACCTGTATGTTGTCAGGTGTAGTTTCTTGTGGGATAGGTTGTTCTGTAATAGGAGTACTTCATGGAAGTTGTTGAAGCTTAAGAGCAGAGAACAAAGTTTATAGTTTTTTAGATTGGATTTAGGTCTCAAGGGTGTTTGTAATTAGTCAACCAAGGGATTAAGTGATCCAAATGTGAGGTTTTATTAAGTAGGTTAAAGTTGCATATTAGTAGAAAGAGATTGAGATATGCGTAGTAATAGTGTTTTCTGAAATGCTATTTGGTATTTATGTTGTAGGTACATTGGTATGAGAGGTATCTTGCAAGTGGTAGTAAGCATGTTTGATAAGTGTGCACGGATGGTGTGTAAAAGTCGTGGCCTCTGTTACCTCTGTCAACAAATACATGGTAATGTTATGATGCAAAGGAAAAAATTGTGGTACGGTCATGTTCAACTAACACGCTTTTCCTTCCACAGATGGACATTTAATGAAATATAGGTTGCATTGACAACATTGCTAGAGTTTGGTATGTGGAATCTGAAGTATAGTTATGTGCACTAA
This sequence comes from Ambystoma mexicanum, assembly GCF_040938575.1. Taxonomy (NCBI): domain Eukaryota; kingdom Metazoa; phylum Chordata; class Amphibia; order Caudata; family Ambystomatidae; genus Ambystoma; species Ambystoma mexicanum. Next base: position 304,201,244 of record NC_090937.1, read on the forward strand.
TGTTTTATTTCCACAGGTGGGACTTTTGTAATGCAGATGTATTAAGACCTTATTTAATGCTAAAGTTTAAAGTGCTAAGTGTCAAACAAAGTTTTTTGGTTTGGTTGTTTGGTTTAGAAACCATTCAGAGTTTCATGATGATACAGCAAAGACTATAGTAGAGTCATTGATGTTGGTGTGATGCTGATGTGAATGAAGTGTGGTTTTCCCTAATAGGAGCTGTATTGTATTTAGGAATACTTTCAACATGGGCAATTTAGGGGTAATGGTGTCACAAGAAGTGAAGTAGTTACCCGGGTATCTGGGATACTCAGTCTAGTTGGAGGTGGTGTGTATTTAGGTACATACCGGTTTGCATTGTTGGGTGTGAGGGAGATGTGTGTGTGTTCTTTTGTGGGACGATGAAGTCAAGTTTAGGAAGAGAGGTATGGGTGCCTCTATTTGTAAAAGTTTTAGTAAGGATGTTTGTGCAGTTGGGTGCCTTTTCCTCACTTGGTAGAAAGAGGAAGGGGCATTGATTGTAATTGGGTCCCACGGCTGTGTGGACTATTGTGGAATATGTAATGAGACTAGCAGAATGTTCTCAGTTAGGAGTGATGAGGCAAGTGCATTGAACATGGGGTTGTTTGTGTGCGTGTTGTTATTAGCCATTATGGTTAAGTTATCTACTTGTGTTTTTGTGTCCCTAAGGAAGGGAGATTTGTAGGGATTTGGTATTATCCTGCATCCTAATGGAACCTTTGGTCAGGGTATTGATTGACAATGGAGTGTTAAGGGTTAGAATGTTTGTGTGACTGGGGTTCTATGTGAGAGAGTTGGGAGATGTAAGCCTACCTGGGAGGATGCAGGTGTATGTTGCCCTGAACCCAGATGTACCTGACATTATATGACCATCATAATGTACTGGAACTAAATAAAGAAGTTACTGGAACTTCACCTGAGGTCATGGTCATCTGTGGGAAACAAGGAGTTCTACAAGGTCCTTGCCAAAGCCAGGGCACCGTCGACTTTGAAGTGCTATGGTCACAAATGGAAGCGTTTTGCCGGTGCCAGTCTCAGAAGATTACCCCTCTGAGGGTCACAGCCCAGCAGATTCTTCCGTACTTCCTATCCTTGGCCAGGGCTGGACTGGTCCAATCAAAGTACATCTGGCGGCTATCTCCCGCTACACCAGGTCTCCAAGAAGATCTTCTCTTTGGTCTCATCGACTCGTCAAGGATTTCCTCAAAAGACTGTTTCGATCTTTCCAGCCTGTCAAGGCTCCTGTCCCGGTGTGGGAACTGAACGTGGTGCTGATGATGCTCATGGGGGCCCCCTTCGAGCCTATGCGTCAGGCCCCTCTCAAGTTCCTCTAGTGGAAAACTGCTTTTCTTGTGGCCATCACCTCTGCCAGGAGAGTGGGTGAGATCCAGGCCCTATCCTGGAAGCAGCCATATCTGACTTACCACGAATCAATGGTGGTCCTGCAAACGCACCCCTCTACTCTTATGTCCCCTTTGCTTCATACTCTATGGGCGTCCCTTCCGAGGGACGGGAGCCGGTGTTAGGGAGAATTCTCTGTTTAGGCTGAATTTCCCTACCTAGTGAGTCCCCCAGCAGCTTTGCTGGATTTCTAGGGTTTCTTTTTTTTCTCCTGCCAAGAGTGAGACTCTTTTACTCTCACTCTTGGGCATGTTGAAGTGTGTTTCCTTGGTTAAACCTTGTGTTGGATGGGCTATGGGGTCTTTTACTCCATAGGGCCTCATGTATTTTTTGGATGTGGGTTACACAGCACCCTCTGTGCCGTAACCCAGGGGTGTCCTAGGGACTCCCCAACATAGACTCCATACCCTGGGACTGACTACTGTCTCCCAGGGCATGTAAAGTCACCAAAGACTTTACTAGTCTTAAATCCTGAACAGAACCAGTACAAACCATCATATTGTGGAAGTACTGGCTGGGGCAATTCGATTGCCCCAGGGTCTGTTAGTCGCGGGGGCACGTCTCCGTCCCCCCTGATCGAGTTTTGGCTGGTGGCAGTGGAAACTACTTTTTATATTCGACCGCGAATATTTTCCTATGGGATTTCCCATTGTTTTAGGCTAACACATTTAATTATTTATTTACGGTAGCCTTAAACATACCGCCGGTTTATATATTTATTATTATAACTTCGGTTGGGATTTTTTGCCAAAACTTGATACTAAAATGGCGGTGGCGTTCGCCTCTGTAACTCTGACCCAAAGTGGAGCCCTTTGTCCCACTTTTGGCGGGCTTCTCCACAGAAGCCCTCCAAAGTGGTGCCACTCTGTCTGGGGTACTTAGGAGGGGTGGAGGGGGATTTAGGCACCCTGGACTGAGTTACCTTGGTAACTCAAGTCGCACTCCATCCTGATTGGCCCAAGTGGTGAGCCGGCCGGCTCACCACTTAGCATGTTTGAGTGACAGCTAGGCTGGGTGAATGGGGGTTTGCTGCATAAAAGCAGGGCTTTGGGGACTGGAACTTCAGAAGTCGCCACAGGACCTAAGAATCCAACGAGGGACGAGCTGAGCTGATCTGCTACGACGACACCGCCGGTGGAGCCCTGCTGAACCATCTCACCACTTTTCCCGACGACCGAGGAGAACTCTTAACGGAGTGGCTCCTTCCCTTGACTGGTGGGGACAACCAGTTTTCACCTTCTTTCCGTTCTTCGAGGTATCCCGTGGCCGCCTAGTCAGTGCCAAGCACCCCGACAACCGGAACCCCACCACTTTTACCCCAACCGCGAAAGTCGGTAAAACCCTTTAACCGGAGGACTCCGCGGCTGGTTTCTTCCCGGGCAGTGCAACGACCTTCTTCTTCTGCTCTTCAGCGAGATCTTCTTCTCCCCTGACCGACGTCGAGCCTTGCTGCCACTGCCTGGAACAACTGCCCCCGTTGGAGGATCCTTTCCGTTAAGGTACCGTGTTCCGCCTGGCTTCCCTTGCCACCGACTGTACGAGGTAGTTTTAGCCCTCGGCTTTCGATCCTGGGATTGCCTGGGACACTTTGGCTAAACTTTCTGAGCCTCTCTAACTCTTTTCCGAACTCTTTTGCAAGACTCTGAATCCCTACCAACTGTGTGATCTTGGGCACGTTTTCGCTCTGTCTGCTCTAAGAGTGGGCCCTGCTTAGTGACTTTTTGCTCACCTGTGACTTTGTGCTTCTTTGAGCTTACCGAAAGCGTTCTTGACCTTAGAGTGGTGTGTTTATCCTAATTCTGCTCTTTTTCCCTCCCTTCTTTAACCTACTAGAGTGTCATCTAACGTTAAGCGCTCACCTCTGTTTTAATTATGTGGTGTTAACCTAGAGTTGTCTAGATAGGAATAAGGATTGGGACTGCTTTCCATATAACTGTGTTTGGAGTGTTTTATTATATTTTGCTAGAGTGTTTTCAATTTGTGTGTTCTTAAAAATAAATAACTATATACTTTTGAAACCAAGCTCTGGTCAGTGTTTGCTTGTGCTATTGTGCCTGAGTACATATTGTGTATACTTTGCATACTGCCTAACTCTTCTTGAGGGAGGTCTGACTGCTCAGCCACAGCTACCAGGTAAATCTGGGTGGTGCAGACTGCTACCAAGTGGGTTTACTGCTATACCTGTAGTCTTAAATCTTTTGCAGTGTTCCCCAAGGGAACTGCACAGGTTTCTGCCTAACAGCCGGAACCTTTTTCACCAGAAAAAACTTCTTCCCCTTTAAATTAGGAGGGAGGCGTGCTGGGGTGCGGCCCTGGGAGCATGCGCTCCCCTGACTCCGCACACTGGCGCCACTCCTCAGTCCCCTTTTCCATGTTGACGGGGAACAGTCCGATATCACCAGCGCTCCTGCGTTTGGCCTTGCCATGTAATTACATGCGTTCTTCCCCGGATTCTTCTACTATCTTTTTGTCTGTCTTTGTCATCTAGGTACTTGGTCCTCCGGTGTCACGCTCCTCTGTGGTGCATGTTGACTTCAGCGACCTTCAGCAGGTGTCCAGCCTGCAAAGGGCTCTATCCTACGTCTGACCCCTACGCTCTTTGCCCTCGCTGCCTTGGCCCTGGCCACGGCTGGGAAGGTTGCACTGCATGCAACGCTCTGACTCTGTGCGCACTGAAGAACAGGCTAGCTAGGTGGAGGGAGCTTTTCGAATGGTCGCCTCCGGAGGACTTGAAAAAGTTTGTCATGCAGAGATCGAGGCTCAAGGGAGGGCCATTATTTTCCATCGCACCCTGTAAGAGTGACTCCTTCCCGAGGAAACGCTGAAGCGTGAGTATCCTTTCGGGTTCTGTTACCAGCACACATACCGAGGCTAACACAGCTACCGGCCTTATGGCCGAGGGGTCTCCGGACCCTACCGGTGTCAGTGCTGAGGGACCCCATGGCCGAGGGGGTGCCTTGCCGCAGCACTACCGGCGACAATGCCGAGGGCGATTCGCCTTCCAGGTCTAGACCTGAGGTGTGGGATAGGCCTCATGTTCCAACACCAAGAGTCTTGGGCGAGGCTGTGCCCAGAGGGCCATGCACCACCACTTTGGCACGTGGCATGCAGCCCGAGAAAATGGCCGCCGCACCAGACAACATGGCCACTCGTCCGATGCCACTCATAGGAACAGAGCAGGCGGGTGAACGAGTTTCAAGGTGGCACTGGTGTCAACCAGGTATGTGGCCGACACTGTATCCATCAGTAGCGCAGGACAGGTTCCCCCTGCAACCCAGACTGAGTGTGCTCCAGCCCCAGCAGCCCCAAGCCACTCCATTTTCTCCTGCCTCCTCTTCGGCTTCCGAAGACAGGTTCTTCGAGAGGTTCTTGGGATTGATGTGAACCTCCCAGATGGTGGCCATCCTAAGTGATGCAGTCAGGCGCACCATACTCAGCAGCAGCCTCCGGCCCGGTCTCCACACCGCAGCCCACGGCACCCAGCAACCTGCTCCGGACCAGCCGGATACCTTGGTGGACAGAGATGAGGACCACCCTGACACGCCGTCGTCAGCGAAGGCCTTCAGCGACAGGCTTGCAGGTTTGGCAGAATATCTCGGCCTTCCTGAACCTGAGGTCAAGCAGCCCGAGGAGAGGGTCCTGGCAGAAGTCCTCACCCTACGACCCCCCCCCTACCAAGACGGGTATCCTGATGCAGAAAGGCATTGTGGCTCTGGCCAAGAAGGGGGGTGGCTCAAGCCTCACTCTGCCCAACCTGTAAATCGGTGCCTCGATGCCAAGTATAGACAGAGGGCAGGGGATATACTCTTGTTATCAACGCACCCCCAGCCACATTCTTCTGTGATTGCTGTGGCATCACTCTACTCTAAGCCTCAGTCGTCCTCAGCCACCTAGTCTTCGGCACTGCTAGGCAAGGAGGAGAAAATCTTGGAGGCGTATGGGAAGAAGCTGTACTCAAACGCCTCCCTGCACCAGCGTCAGGCCAACGTGGATGCCATGCTGGCAACTGCTAAACAGAGGTGGTGGCAGGAAATGGCAAACTTCCTTCCGGAACCTCCGGTGCAGAGACAGGCTCTGTTCAAAGTGTGTCTCGGAGAATCCAGGCTGGTAGCGCAGGACATTATGGAGTCTACAGTGGCCCACATCAATACCTCATGTCGGATGAGACAACCTGAACGTTCACCGAGTCAGCACCTGCGCAAGCAACAAAAAGGGAGTGGGGGGGCAAGGGCTTCTTCCAGTCCCCCTCCTCCTCAGCAGCAGCCTGTTAGGCAAGATTGTATGCAGTACCCTTTGGGTGCACTAGAGCAACCCTGACCTCCTGGCAATAGGAACTCAACCTTTGGTATATGTCTGTACTACACAGGTTGTTAGCGTGTTGAGCATCCAGGCTTATCTCAAGAGGAGTCAATGTGAGCTGTAGGTGAGTTACACAGAGATTTACACTGACAAGTATTCAAATAACCTCTTACACAAGGTGTGTTGATTAAACCATTATTAATTTATTTAACAGTCAGAGTAAGCCGTACTTCAGAAGGGGGCAATATAATAGTAATACACAAATACACTCCAAAATACACACTCTTAATATTTCTAAACCAGTGAGTACCCTTTTGGGATGGCACAGAGACACTTCCTACTCCTGCACGTGACTTCAGTAACTAGGACACTGTGGACATTAATATACCACTGTTTGCATTTAGGATCAGATTTAAGAGTTTGTCAAATAAAAAGGTTATTAGAACAGAACAAGAGATCACACAAACATTCTGAAGCAGATAAGTACGTTTGGTAACCCCCAATGCAAAGTTAGTAAACCCCTTCCTGGAAGGGAGACGAAACACAATGTCAGAGGAAGTCATTCAAGGAGCCAGGCTAGGCCAAAGTCAATTTGGGTAAAAGTCTAGGTGAGCTGAAGCACTTCTTGCAGGTGAGTAAAAGTCTTGCACAATATTTTACAAGTCTTTGTAGAAAAGAAGAAATCAAAGCAGAGTCACGGGCTGTTTAGGCTTGTGAAGAAAAGAAGCTGTCAGCAACTCTACAGAGCAACCACTGCAAATCTCACCAACCGAGAACAAGTGCAGTTACACAACAAGTGGTAAGTTCACTTAGGCTGAACAGTGGTTGTATACAAATTGATCGTTTTACAACTGCTCGAATGACAATTGACCTTTTCACAATTGACCAAATTGTGAAGGTCAATTGTACCATATATGTGGGGGGAAACCCCCCACAACCCCCCACCCAACGCCAAACCCCCCAAAACCCATATATATATATATATATATATATATATATATATATATGGTCAATTGTGAAAAGGTCAATTGTGACCCTTTAAATTCGAACAATTGTAAACGACCAATTTGGGTAATACCTGAACAGTACCTTTAGGTTGAAGAAAAGTGCAGCAGATGGCTTCTGTTCCTGGACATCTCTGCAAATCCTGGTGTTCCTGGGCCTCAGTCGTGGGAACAAGAGGGAGGATGTCTGGGGACTCTTTCATTGCAATGGGACGGTCACCAACCTCAACCGGCAATCTTCAAACAATTGGCACTTTGGTGTTTCAGCTCCTTGCGTCTACCACAAATAGCAACACCGCGGTTCCTGGCTGTCGAGGTGGGCTTTCCTTGCATCTGGGGTCAAGCACTCTGTTGAGGTGGCTCAGGCTTGGTCAGTCCTGCTTCCTGGGAGTCCGGAGGATCTTTCTGGAGCTCTTGGCCATCTTAAAAGCAACTCACACGATCTGGTGGTCCTCTCCCTGGCTATTCGATTCCAGCAGCAACTGCAGTGGAATTTAAACCAGCTCCGAGAGGATGTCTAGGTGGCTTTCTTTGGAGTTGATTGATCCCACCAACTCAAGAGGAGAAGTCGTCCTTGCAGGGCTTCTCTAGTCGAAACGAAATTGGAGTTTCAGCACAGCAGCAGGGCTTCGCTAGGCAAACCCAACGATCCAGGAGTTGCAGTAGGTGTCCTCTTCAAGTTTTTCTTAGGATTCCTTCGTCCAGTGTTCAACTCTGCCTTCCAAGCCAAAAAGCCTCACCTTTTATACCGGTTTCTCCCATTCATTCCAGCCTAGCTGTCAGTCACCCAGCAGGGTGGCTGTCCTTGCTCTACAGCCAGCCGGCCCATCACCTAAGAGTGCATTCTTGTCTCCTAGGAGACTAAGCACAGGGAGTTTCGGGCACCTCCCTTGCTTCCTGCCCCGCCAGACAACCTCGTGAAACCCACCAAAGGCAAAACGAACAAAACGAACAAAGGTACCAAACCTGGTTTGGCACGCAGAGTAAATCTCAAGAAGGACCTTTCCACAAAGAAATGGCGAAAACAGAAGACCGGGCCATTTTGACAGCCCGCTGTAAATGCACACCACAATAGTTAAAAGTAAACCACTGAAAACAGCCATTCGTCGAGGAAAGGGGAACACAAAAATGTTAAATGAGAAGCTAGACAAAGGGGATACTAAGTAACCCCTGCAGCACCCCACAGTAAGATAGTGTGTGCTGGGTCTAGAAAGTTACAATGCAAGTGAAGACAATTTCACTTCACTGCTCTTGGAAACATTAGTTTATCCAAGTGAAGGTATATAAACCTTGGGAAATCTAAAAGACTGTAAAAAAGATGATACCTATGGAGTTTGTCAGACTCCACAACCAAAAGAAACAGAGTTCAAAATCGCATTCAAATACATGAGTGGGAAAAAGGGTCTCACTCTATCCAGGTAAAAAATCAAAGTTGTAGAGTCCAGGAAAAAAGAGCTGGGGGTCTCTAAGGTAGAGAGGCATTAGCACATTTCTGAGAATTCTCCCTAACACAGTCTCAGAGAATAAAAAGGCATGACGCGTCCCTCCGGGTCCACGTGTCACCAGTGGGGGGCAGGCTAGCCTCTCCCGTGCATTTCTGGCACCAGAACATTGCAGACCCTTTGATCCTCTGAGTAGTATCCACGGGGTACCGCCTGCCTATACATCCCTCTCCTCCTTCCTCCCTCCTCCCCTCCATTCCCACAGATTGGGACGGCAACTCTGTTGGCGGAGATCTGGTTGGTTGTCGAGAATCAGGCAGTGGTATAAGTACCAGCCTCCCAGAGGGGCTTAGGCTTCTATTCCAGTATTTTCACCATGCAAAAGAAAAACCAAGTTGGCCTGAGAGTTCTGTTGGACCTATCCACCTTCAACTTCTCCTCCCTCTTAAAAAATGTAAGATGGATACGCCAGCACTCATTGCAGAGACACTAGACAATGGAGATTGGATGTGCTTCTGGATCTGAAGGGCGCCTACCTACACGTCCCGATTTGGCAGCCCCACCGCTCTTTCCTACGCTTCAGGCTCATGGGCTGTCATTTCCAGTACAAGGTGCAACCCTTTGGCCTCAACTCAGCCCCTAGGGTATTTACCAGGCTCATGATTGCAGTGGCAGCCCTCCTCAGGGACAAGGACCACCATGTCTACCGGTACCTGGACGACTGACTCGTTAGGGCGAGATCCCCAGAGGGGGTGGTCCACACTTCTTCCACACTTATGAGTACTCTGGACACCGCAAGTACCTTCGCTTCTTGGTTCAAGGACAACACTACCAGTAAAAGGCCCTTCCCTTCGTGTTGAAGTCGGCACCACAAGTGTTTATCAAGTGCCTGGCCCCGGTGGCGGCGCAGCTGCGTCTGAGGGATCCACGTGTACCTGGACTATTGGCTCAACCGGGCAAACTCAAAAGACATCACCGTCGACCACACTGCGAAGACAGTCCAACTCCTGACGGAGCTGGGGTTCTCGATAAACTTTGCAAAGTCCTGCTTGACTTCATCGCAGGACGCTCTGTTTCTGGGAGCCCAGTTCAACACAGTGTCGTGCCTGGAAGGATGGGGAGTGTACAGCGGAGATCTTCATGCAAGAGGCCTGTGGCTACCGGAGGAGAAGACGTTGCACATCCTGTTGGAGCTGCGGGCTGTGTTTTGGGCCCTCAAGTCCTTTCTTCCGTCCCACAAGGGCAAGGTGGTACGGGTCTTCACGGACAAAACCACCACGATGTTCTACATCAGGAAGCAGGGGGGAACCAGATCCCAGGCGCACTCCAAAGAGTCACAGGACCTTTTGCACTGGGCTGTAGCCCAGGGAATGTTCCTCATCCCGTTTCATCTGGCAGGAGTGAAGAGCACCGTCGCCGACACTCTGAGCAGGGAGCTGTGCTCTTGCCACGAGTGGGAACCTTGGCAGGACCAAGTGGATCAACTGTTCCGCAGATGGAGCAATCCCCAGATTGATCTTGTTGCGACGTTGACGAACACCAAGTGCCGGAGGTTCGCCAGCAGGTTTCCCCAGCCGGGGTGCATGGGGGGCGTGTTCTCCTTTCCTTGGGACTGCCTGGTTCTGTATTAGTTCCCTCCGTTGCTTCTTCGATTAGTCAATCAACTCATACGGTCCCGTTGCAAGATGATCCTCGTAGCACCGGCATAGCCGAGGCAGATTTGGTACCCGGACCTTCTGGACATGTCAGCGTCCCCTCCAGTCAAGCTTCCGGCAGTCGCAGATCTTCTCATCGGGGAAGGATGCGCGATTCTGCCCCACAACCCAGGATCGCTGAACCTGAAGGCCTGGCTCCTGCAGCGCTAGAGTTTGGGGGTTACGATCTACCAGCGGATTGTAAGGAGGTGCTCGCCAAGGCCAGAGCTTCCTCTACTCTCAAATGCTACGGGCACAAATGGAAGAGGTTTGCCGTTTGGTGCCATGCTCAGAAGATCGACCCTCTACGAGTCACTACTCCGCAGATGCTTCAGTATTTGTCATTGGCCAAGGCAGGACTGGCCCACGCTTGCATCAAAGTTCATCTGGCGGCTATCTCCCGCTACACCATATCGCCTGGACGATCATCCTTATGGTCGCATTGATTGTCAATGAGTTCGTCAAAGGACTATTTTGCTTGTTCCCTCCGGTGAAGGTGTTATGCAGAATTATATGCAGTACCCTTTGGGAACACTACACACGATTAAGACTACAAGTGACAGTACAATTTCACCTTTGGTACAAGCCTGTACTACACAGTTATAGTGATAGCAGTAGCGGAGCAGCCAGACTTATCTCAAGAGTAAGCTAGCAGAACAAAAAGTTACACAAAGGACAGCAATTAGTATGATTCAGACAAACACTGACTCAAGGTTTCTAAGTAAAAGAATATATATTTATTTATTCAACAGTTGTATAACATTTCACTATTCTAAGCAAGTTAAAAATCACAATCATAAATACACCACACCACTTCCCTTAAATTCCAGACAAGTTAAGCTTACAAAATGAAGTGGGAGCAAAATGGCACTCCAGCATTTTAAAAGGGAGGGAAAGACAAAGTTATTAGAAATTAGGCAACACCAACAGGTAAGTAATCAGAGCTATTAAACAAGAGAGGCTACAGGGTTAAAATCGGATAGAAAACGCTTGGGGCCAAAGTCAATGGTTCAAAAGTCTTTTGCTCAAGATAATAGGTTCAATGTAGTTCACTGTAAAGTTAGTGGCACAGATTCCGGATGAGGTTGGTTGGTATAAAAAGTTAGTTCAAAGAGGAAGAGAAGGACAAGCCCTCGGATTGGAGAAGGATTTCAAACACTTTCACCGCAGCTGACCGAAACGCACAACCAGAATTGCACAGTACCTTAAAACGGAGAGGGAGTTGTAGCTGAGGCGGACATTCCTGGTGGCTTCTGCAGGCTCAGGGTTCCTGAAGCGACTGTTGGACTTATCAGAAGTAGGAAGACTGGAGGGTCCTGCGTCACCCAGGGAAGAAACCAGCAGCAGAGCAAAACAACGAATCAAAGGTGCGCTCCTTAAAACCCAAGCAGGGTCCGACCTTAATGGCTATCCGGCCCAATGTAGCTCTGTACAGTGAATCCTGGCTTGTAGTTTGGGTGAACTGGTTGGTACCACCAGCTCAAGGGAAGAAGTTTCCTGGAGGATCTTCTGTCGTCGGATTCAGAGATTCGGAACAGCAGCGGGGCTTCACCAGGTGGTTCAGTCGTGGTAGGGGTCCTCCTGTTCCAGTTCCTTGTTGGTTCTTTCGTTCCAGTGGTGACTCTGCTCTTGCAGTCCCAGAGACCTGCTTTTTATGCAGTTTTCCCCCATTCATACAGCCTGGCTGTCAATCGCACAGCAGGGTGGCTGGCCTGGCAACTTGGTTTACTAAGGCAACCCATGGCAGGGGTCCGAAGATCCCTCCCATCCTGCCCACCTAGACGATCAGGCGCCTTAAGGAGGGCTTCCCTCCAGAAAGACAGCGAACAAAGGAATCATCCCCGGTTTGGCGCGCAGAGAAAAACACGAGAAAGACTTTAACAAAAAGAAATGGCGAATAAACCCAGCCGGAACCAAAATAAAATGTATTTGATCAAGCGGGTTTATGTTCAAGGCTACTATAATAGCCTGGAACAATACCACGTTTATATAATATAATCGCGGTAGGAAAGTTAGGGTAGAGACCACTGCCAACAGCCAAGTCTTAGTGTTAAGGGAGCGAAACAAGGCTCCAAGAGGCACAGACAAAAACTGATAAGAATTAACCCTTTCCAGTACTCCATGTAAATTGGGGTGTACTGGGTCTGCAATGGCAACTTTACCTGTTTCTGGGGGACAGTAGTCAGCCCCAGAAAGATGGAGTCAGTGGGAAGTCGCAAAGACAACCCTGTGTCACTGCACTGAAGGTGCTGTGTAACACACACAAAAAGTGGTGCACATGGAATAGGTGAGGCTTCAGTGCCCAAGATCACACAAACAGTGAAAATACACACAGCAAAACGCATCTAAGCGTGGGGAAAAGGCTCACACTCTTACCAGGTGAACAAAAAAATCCTAGAAATCCAGCAATGCTGCTGGAGGACTCTTTAGGTAGGGGAAATCAGCCATTTATGAGAATTCTCCCTAACAGAAGGCTCCGGCCTCGGCGTGGGAGCTCAATGTGATGCTGACTAGGCTCATGGGTCCTCCGGTCGAGCCTATGCACTCAGCGCCACTGACATTTTTGTTATGGAAAACTGCTTTTCTTGTGGCCATCACCTCTGCACGAAGAGTGGGAGAGATCCAGGCCCTCTCTTGTAAACCATTTTATTTGACATTCCATGAGACAAGGGTAGTGCTACGGACGCACCCCTCATTCATGCACATGGTGCCGTCGGACTTTCATCTAAACGAGCCCTTGGTGTTACCTGTATTCTTCCCGGCTGAGAGGACTTGACACTCGCTGGATGTGGCTAGAGCGCTTAAGTTCTATGTGGACCGCACAAAGAGTTTTCGGAAGACGTCGTAACTTTTTGTGAACCTTGGCCCTGTGATCCATGGGAAGGCACTCTCCATGGCTTCCATTTCCATGTGGCTCTCCGGTTGTATCACTCATTGTCACTGGTTGGCAAACCGACTGTTGCCTGGCCGTCCGAGAGCCCATTCGACCAGAGCGATCACTGCAACTAAGGCATTCCTGTCTGGTGTGCCTGAGCTTGACATCTGCAGGGCTGCTACGTGGAGGTTGACGCACACTTTCATGAAGTTCTACTGCATCGACAGGGATTCCAGGTAGGAGTCCAGAGTCGGCCAATTAGTGCTGCGCAACCTGTTCGCTTGAAGGTGAGCCTGGTGAGGAGGTAGGAGTTGCTTAATGTTGAGATGCTTAATGTTTAGCCTTGCCACCTCCCGTGGTTGTGCATGTGTACTGCTATGTATTCTTTATTCATGAGCATGTGAATCAATGCCAGACCCCATGCTGGAGAAGGAACAAGTTACTTACCTGTAACTGTTGTTCTCCAGCATGGGTCTGGCATGGATTCCCATGCGAACCCTCCCGCCTACCCCTCTGCGGCTCTTCTCTTGGTCCTACTGCCACTTTACGTGATAACAAATCTGAAGATGGCTGCCAGAGGCGGGGCTTAGGTAGAGGGCCGTCATTGGCTGCGGGCAGTTTGACCCAGAGACCAGCGATTGGTTGTTAGGAGAAAAACAGTTCAGAAGTGAAACTGAAACTGATTTTTTCTTAACCAAGGATTCCCAGCGTGACGGGGAATATTCATGAGCATGTGAATCCATGCCAGACCCATGCTGGAGAACAACAGTTAAAGGTAAGTAACTTGTTCCTTACGTATTTTAACAAAAACGGACAATACTACCTGCGTCTTCTTAAATCCATCAGACCCTTTTTGAGCGAGGAAAATAGTGCAAGTATTGCAAGGGCCACGATACTATCACGGCTCTATTACTGTAATGCACTTCTGATAGGCGCAAGCAAGGGATGCATAGTAAGGTGTCGGACTATTCAAAACAATGCCGGTAGAATAGTAAGAAATAAAACCAGGAGAGAGCACATTACGGCTGACAGGCCCTCCACTGGCTGGCCGTAGAGGACAGGATTTATTTCAAGACTATTATAGTTCACAGGTGTCTATGGGCAGGACCCGGTCTACCTAAAAGAAAAAAAATCACACAGTATGTACTAAGGCGATCATTAAGATCAGAGGCACTGGGACATATTTCATGTCCCTCCTCTAAACGGTCAAATGGCATGGGCTGGGCATTTCCGGTGAAACCAGCTCAGAAATGGAATAGCCTACCAACGCAGCTAAGACAAGAATAATTGCACAACGTTCAAGAAAACCCTGAAAACGAAATTATTTAGGTGAATGAATGGACCCAGAAGATAAGTACCATGTCCTGTTCCTTTATGCATGTCTTTGTGTGCGCCCCAATGCCTGAGGGCTTTCAGCGCAACACAAATAAATAAAATAAATAGGTGTTTACTTTCACTGTAGACTACTTGGCACCACAGAACTAATCTGGTTGGCCCTCTGAGCCATGGTTCAATGAAGATCTTAGGCGGCTTCGTCTTAAATGTCGCTGAGCGTAAATGGTGCTCTTGTTGTCCTACTGATAAGACCATGCTGCGTCAAATCACAGCCACCTATCATAAAGCCATCTACGCAGCTAAATGCACCTTTTATACAAATCAGGTTACCACTGCTCTTAACCAGCCTAAGGATCTTTTTAACCTGGTGTGCTCGCTGTCTTCTAACTCAGCTGTTCTGGGGCTAATTCCTCCTTCGGAGGCTTTTTGCGATTCGCTTGCCACCTTTTTCATTCAAAAAAGAAGCCTTTCTTGGATCCATCTGTCCTGATGAACTTTCGCCCGATATCCCTGCTGCCTTTTCTTATGAAACTCCTTGAGTCATTGATCACTGCTCTGACTAGTACATTTCTTGAGGAAACTAATTTCTTTGATCCTAACCAGTCAGGGCTCTGCCAAGGGCGTCGCACGGAGTGTGTGCGCTGGTCTCAGTGGTTGATGGTTTAGCTTGTCTCGCAGATCAGGGCGGTGTGACGGTTCACAGATTCTTTTAGGTCCTTCAGCCTCATTTGACACCATTGACCACACCACCCTGCTCAATCGTTTAGCTGGTGCGGGCATCTCTGGTACTGTCTTTTCTTGGTTTCGATCCTTTCTAACTGGTAGAGTTCTAGCGCTTTCCTTGTCCTGTAAATCCACTCTGGCTCCATTGACATGTGGTATTCTCAGGGCTCTGCCCTACCCCCAATACTATTTAACATCTACATTCAGCCTCTGCTCAAACTCATCCACTCCCATGGCCTTAGTTGCTACTCCTATGCTGATGGCACATAGATCATTGTTCGATTAAATCTTCTGAACAGTGACACTGCAGTCCAACTGAGGGGTTGCCTTGAGTCTGTGGGTTGGTATTACCCAAATTGGTCGTTTACAATTGTTCGAATGAACAATTGACCGAATTTAAAGGGTCACAATTGACCTTTTCACAATTGACCGAAAATATATATATATATATATGGGTTTTGGGGGGGTTTGGCATTGGGTAGAGGGTTGTGGGGGGGGGGTTTCCCCCCACATATATGGTACAATTGACCTTCACAATTCGGTCAATTGTGAAAAGGTCAATTGTCATTCGAGCAGTTGTAAAACGATCAATTCGTATACAACCTGTGGGTTGTTGGATGAGTGATACTTGTCTCAAGCTGAATGGGGAGAAAACTGAGGTGATGGTGATTGGCCCTTCCTATGCGACCACAATTTGGACTCCAGATTTTTGGCCTTCAATGATTGGTCCCTTCCATGCCACAGTTGCTATCATCAAGGACCTGGGCGTGAAGTTGTCTGCATCTCTATTGTCTGCACCCCAGATTAGTGCAGTCTGTCAATATGGTATTTTCCATTTTAAGAAACTTAAAAAAAAAAGTTCTCCACTTTCTCCAGCTCCACCTTCGGGCCCCCGTTGTCACCTCTTTGGTCCTTAGGACAATTGACTATTGTAATTCGTTATACCTAGCTCAGCCTGAATACTTTCAGAACTCAGCTGTTCGGGTAGCCACTGATCCCCCTCCCCCCTTTCACAGCCCCCATTTCTCGATTTCTCTATTCTTTGCTGTGGCTTCTCATTCGTAAGGGAGTACAGTTTAAAACCTTGTGTATAGTGCATTGTGGCTTTTTTTTGCACGGGTGCAGAATACCTTAAATTCCGCCCATATACTCCCCAGCGATCTCTACGTTCACAGGATCCCTACTTGATTCAGGTGCCCCACTTTAAATTCTCCAGGATCAGTGGACGTGCTTTCTCAGTGGCTGCGGCTAAGCTCTGGAATGCCCTTTCTCGTGCTCTACATGCCACGAGAATCTTTTACAATTTCGCCGAACCTCAACAACTTTGCTTTTCTGGATTTACGATCTTGTTTATCTTTACGGCTCTCGTGTTGGAATTCTATAGTGCCAAGATGCCTCTAGGCGAATGTTGCGCTTTACAAAAATATTAACATAACAGGCTCTAAAAGCATCCTACACCCAAGTAGATATTGTAATTCACTGTGGGATGCAGTGAAATAAGCCAGAAAACTGCTCATAACATTGTAGAGGTGGTTCAATCTTCTACTGAATGCGTGGGCTCTGCCGTGAACTCTGGAGCGGTATTATGTTGACACTTGGATGTCAATACAAAGTTATTAGACCTGATGTCTGGTGGGCCAATCTCTTTGGTACAAAGAAATATTAAAGTCTGCAAACATTTTAAGACTCACTGGTGGCTGCAAAATTTTGAGGTCCTCTCCAGAGTTATAATACAGCAGTATTGTGTTTCCTTCTAAAGACCAGTGCTGTTCGCAACAGCACTAAACACGGGTCGAGCCCCTTCTGTCCTCAGAGGGGCAGGTGATGCTCAAAAAACAAAATTGGCATCCTCTGTGCCCTCAGTTCCATGGCACCATAATATCTTTATTTACTTTCCATTAGACGAGTCTCCTGTAAAGTGGCAAGATTCGACTCTTCTGTTAGGGCTTGTTAGGCAAAGTTTGTATGCATTACCCTCTGGGAACACTACAACAGCTCTGACTACAGACATAGCAAACCCAACCTTTGGTATAAGCTTGTACTACACAGTTTTGGTAGCGTGTTGAGTAGCCAGGCATATCTCAAGAGGGGTCAATGTGAGCTGTAGGGGAGTTAAACAGAGATTCACAGTGACAAGTATTCAAATAAACACTTACACACAAGGTTCCTTGAATAAACCATTATTAATGTATCAGTCAGTTAGAATAAGCCGCCTTCTGAAGGGAGCAATATAACAGTGACACTCAAATATACTCCATAAACTACACACTCTTAATATCTCTAAATCAGTGAGTACCCTTTTGGGATGGCCCACAGACACAACCTGCACCCTCAGGTGACTTCAATAGCTAGGGTGCTGGGGACATTAATATATCACTGTTGCATTTCGAATCATGTAGGAGTAAGTCAAAGAAAAAGGTTATTTAGAACATACAACAGACCACAAATATTCTTAAGCAGGCAAATACTTTCAGATCCCCCAATAAGAGTCATTCAGTAAAAGAGGCTAAGCCAAAGTCAATAGGGAAACATCTATATGAGCTGAAGCACTTCTTTGCAGGTAAGTAGAAAGTCTTTGCACAATGTTTTTAGAAGTCTTTGAAGTAAAGAGGAATCAAATAAACAACAAGCCGTTAGACTTGTGAAAGGTAGAAGATGCAAGCAACTCTACAACAAGAGGTAAGTTCTCTTAGACTTTACAGAGCATTTGCAGCAGATGACTTTGGTTCCTGTGCAGCTCTGCAGATCTCTCTGTTCCTGGGCCTCAGTCATGGGGACAAGAAGGAGGACTTCTGGAACTCCTGCACTGCAATGGGACGGTCACTGCTCGCAACCGGCAATCTTTCTAACAAGTGGCACTTCGGTGTTTCAGCTCCTCGCGACTATCACAAATAGCAACACTGCGGTTTCTGGCTGTCGAAATTGACCTTCTTTGCTTCTGGGGTCCTGCACTCAGTTGAGGGGGCTCAGGCTCGGTCATTCCTGCTTCCTGGGAGTCCGGAGGATCTTCCTGGATTTCTTGGCCAACTTAAAAGCAACGCACAGAGTCTGGTGTTCCTCTCCCTGGCTATTCGGTTTCCAGCAGCAACTCGGTGGAAATTCAACCAGCTCCGAGAAGGATGTCCAGGTGGTTTACTTTGGAGTTGATTGGTCCCACCAACTCAAGGGGAGAAGTCGTCCTTGCAGGGGCTTCTTTGTCGATACGAATTTGGAGTTTCAGCACAGCAGCAGGGCTTCACCGGGCAAACCAACGGTCCAGGAGTTGCAGCAGTCGTCCTCTTCAAGTTCTTCTTCAGTTCCTTCGTCCAGGTGTCGGCTCTGCCTTCCAAGCCTCTCCAGTTCTCTCCCATTCATTCCAGCCCAGCTGTCAGTCAACCAGCAGGGTGGCTGTCCTTGCCGGACAGTCAGCCGGCCAGTCACTACAGAGTGCATTTGGGTCTCCTAGGAGACTAAGCACAGGGAGTTTCGGGCACCTCCCTCACTTCCTGCCGACCCCAGACACCCTGGAGCCAAAGGCATACTTCACTCATGAATCCTGCCAAATGCAAAACAAACAATTGAACCAAACCTGGTTTGGCGCGCAGGGTAAATCTCAAGAAGGACCTTTCCCCAAAGAAATGGCGAAAAAAGAAGACTCGGGCCATTTTGACCAAAATGGCACCCGTGGGTGCTTTACTGCAGCTGCGAACGCAGCCCGCGGTAAATGCACACCACAGTTTAAAACGAAACCACTGCCACCAGCCATTCATGGAGGAAAGGGTAACATAAAAATGTTACATGAGAAGCTAGACAAAGGGGATACTAGGTAACCCCTCCAGTACCCTATTGTAAGATAGTGTGTGCTGGGTCTAGATAGTTACAATGTAAGTTAAGTAAATTTCACTTTACTGCTCTGGGAAACAGTAGTTTATCCCAGAGAAGGTATTTAAACGAGTTTGTCGGACTGCACAACCAAAAGAAACACATAATTCAATATCACATTAGAATACATGAGTGGGGGAAAAAAGGGTCTCTCTCTCTCTCTCTCTCTCTCTCTCTCTCTCATCAGGTCAAAAAAATCAAGTGTTCAAAATCCAGCAAAGTTTCTGGGGGTCTCTAAGGTGGAGGGAATTAGCACATTTCTGAGAATTCTCCCTAACAGGGCTCTCTCAAAATCCCCCTATTTTGCCAGCACCTCCACCAGAAACACTTTATGAGAAATAGCTGCTGCCAAATGAAGGAATGGAGATTGCACTGCCAGAGGAAGTTTGGAAAGGCTGTTATAGCTGGTGCTTCCTAGTTCCAAAAAGGATGGAGGTTTGTGCCCATTTTAGTTCTGAGGCTCCTCAGCAAGCTTCTGTGAAAGGACCGATTTAAAGATGCTCACGTTTTAAATGGATTTCCAGAAACAACCCTAAAGGATGATTCTGGGAATCCTCCCTATAGTGAGCAGGAAAGGCACCTTTAAATTTCCTTATACAATAGGGCCCCTTGCTCTTCAAAAGCCCTTCCCTGGTAAAGGGAGTGGGCCCAAAGCCCTTAAGAGTCCCAATTAGAAATCTCTGTAGTGAGTTGGGACCCCATTTGTAAGTGGAGAAAGACGTTTTGGCAATGCCAATAGACCCAGGGTTCTTGTGTGGGGTCTGTGTGACTCTCCAGAGAAGTGGCTCCCCTCTCTTCTGTACAGGAATATATACATACCAACTTAACCTGTTTTTCACTAAACCTCACTTTGACTTATAACTTTGTCCCACCTGAATCCCCTACAAGGGTAATTGTAATATTCCTAAGAGGCCTTTTAATGACTCTTTACTACTTGTTTAATTCTGGTTATGAACACTCATTCTGAAAGTTTAGGGCTGGGCTTCTCAAGCAAGTTTCAGGTTTCTAAGCGTGCACTTTATATTTCTATGGCCTTGTGTTTCTAACCACTTTAAACTGCTACAACAGTATCCTTGTATATCTCAAAGCATAACATGTATTTCGGATGGATTGTGTCCTCCAACATATTCCACATCTTTGACATGTAATGTCCACTGCTGTGCACTTCAGAAACTTTTTCGGCAGAGGGCGTCTTGCCTGAATGTCCCTCGAAGGCCTCCATCGAGGGCGATGTCACCGGATGTTATAAATAGGATGCACAGCGACCGTAGCCTCAGTTCTGTTTCTTCCGCAGACGTGTTTGCTTGGAGAACTCGTTGCACCTCGTGTGTTTCATCGCAGAGATTTGTTTTTCTTCGACCCGTCCGACTCAGCGATCTGGCTTCAAGGCTTGCCGGGACTGCAAGTCGAAAAATGTCGATCACTGACCCGCATCGCATTTGTTTGTGGTGCTTGGGCGAGAGTCACGACACTGACGACTGTTCAAAATGCCCGTCGCTAACTGCCAAGGCCTTGCGGGAGCATAAAGGGAAGCTCCAGGTAGGTAGGGGTTGTAAGCCCATTAAGTCCCGTACATCTAAATCAAAAACCAAAGGGGTGTCCACTGATTATTCGAGGGGATATTCTCCGCGTCGGGAGGAGGCCTGGGTTCTCGGTCCTGGAGTGGTTCCCGCCATTCTTCTTCCTCGTCGCAGCGTTTTCTGAAGCACCGTCACAGGACGCCTGCCCCGTTGTCCTCGGAGGATGGAGCAGCGAGGAAAGTGGCATGCCCCAGGAAGTCCTCGACTCCGGAGGAATGGGCTGCCTTTAAGGAACAGATTTTAGCGATATTTTAATCGCAGGGCACGGTTCCGGCCGCGCCTTCTAAAGACGCTTGCAAGGAACGGTCTCGTACCGTGGCTCGAACGCCTTCGGGCTCGATCCGCGACACGACTCGCACCGGGAACCTTCGAAGTCCAGTTCGGACAAGGCGTCGGATAGTCACAAGAGACGTGCTTCCAGGTCTCGGTCCTCGTCTCCAGCGAGACCACTGCAACCTGCTAATGGCTCGAAGCCGGCATCGACTCGGTCGGCGCCGTGTCTGTCCGACTCAGACGTCGACGCTTTGCTGTCTTATCAGCCCGCAGCGCTGTCGGCACCAGTGTCTACACCGACGCCGAAGCCTTCAGTGCCCTCGACACCTTCGGTTATTTTTGCCCGCAATTTACGTACCCTGATCTGGTGGATCCTCCAAGGAAGACTACAGTGAAGTCTGTGAGGCCAGTATTGGACCCTCTTCTGTCCCCAGGCCTGGTTTTCACCTCCCTCGGGACGACATATATGAAGAGGAAGAATGGTCTGAATTTGAGGACCCTCCGGAGCATGATGTGGCTCCAGTCTTTTCTGGAGACTGTCAATTGGAGGACTTGAGGCAAACCTGATGATGCCAGTGGGTTGGACATTTCTCCGGAAGTGGAATTTGGCAGGCCTGAGCCTGGGGCTCATGCTGAGTCTTCGTATAGGCGGCTCATGGCTAGGGTCTCAGGAGTATCTGGGCTGGTCCAGTTCTCCTGAAGAGACTATGTGCAGGATGATCGAACTGACATTTTAGATGAAGGTCCGCCCTCTGACCCGGTGTTACCTTTTCATCTCACTTTACAGAAAAGGGTGGCAGCTGCTTGGCAGTCACCGGAATCTCTTCCGGCTGTTAATAAACGATTGACAAAAGAAGTACCGCCCTTCCGTTGGCGACCCCAGCTATTTATCAACTCACCCCACTCCCGAGAGTTTGGTGGTTCAGGCGGCTATGGCCACCTCGAGGCAGGCGGCGACCCTACCATCCCTCGTTATAGGGACAACAAGCGCTTCGACGGTTGGGCTCCAAAGGTATTTTCTGCAGGGAGCATGGCACTGAAATGGGCCAACTCCACTTGTGCCTTAGCAAGGTTCTCACACACTCTGTGGAACTGTTTCTTTAGCGGCTGCGCATATTCCCAAGGGGGAAGAAAGGGATGGATTCCTTGCTCTCGTGCAAGGATGCCATGTGCGAATCCCTTCAGTCGGGTTTGGATACAGCTGACAGTGTTAGCCGGTCCATGGCTGCGAGCTCCATTATATGCAGATTTGCGTGGTTGCGGAAGTCGGGTTTTGCTCCGGATGTGCAAGTCCATCTTCTGAACATACCCTTTGATGGCAGACATTTGTTTGGCAAACATGGCTGACTGGAGCCCTGATGGATTGCAGACCTCGAAAGCTGCGGCAAAATCTTTAATCGCAGCCGTGTGTCACCCTCTGCCTTTTTGTTCCAGGAGGCAGCAGTGGAGGGGAGATTTTTTGTTACTACTCCTCCTTTGGTAGAACGAGAGGGGCCGCCAGTCAAAGGGGCCAGCGGAAAAGTTCCCGTGGTGGTAGGGGAAATAGAGGTGCCAAAGCCGCTCAGGCAGCTGCCTCGTTGCCTTCAGGCACTGTCACAGCTACTCCAAAATAGTCATGAGGCCATGTCCCATGGTTCGCCGGTTGTGGAGAGGCTATCTCAGCATCTCGAAGAGTGGCGAGCCATTACTTAGGATGCGTGGGTTCTGGATACGATAGCCCACAGCTACTGCCTTCCCTTCCTAAAGCGGCCTCACAACAATCCACCGGGGAACTCTCTTTGAAGCTTCCAGATCAGCTCCTTGTGCAGGAAATATTAACCCTGCTATAGAAAGGCACTATAGAACTGGTGCCTCTAGCGGAGAGGAACAAGGGATGGTATTCCCCTTATTTTTTGATCCCAAAGAAAGACAGGGGATTGAGACCCATCTTGGACTTGCTTTGGTTGAACAAACTTCTCAGGAAGGACAAGTTCAGGATGGTTACTCTTTCTCAAGTCTTCCAGGCCCTTCATCTTCAGGATTGGTTGGTGTCTCTGGACCTACAGGATGCTTACTTTCGTTGTGCCGATTGATCCCAAGCACAGAAAGTACCTGAGGTTTGCAGCTAGAGACTCGCACTTTCAGTTTCAGGTCCTGCCGTTCGGATTGGCCTCCGCCCTGTGGGCCTTCTCCAAGCTAATAGTGTTGAAACTTGGGGGGGATTCACGTCTACCCATACCTGGACAATAGGCTGATCCGGGCGCGCTCTCCTGAGCAAGCATTGGATCGCCTCAGATCTCACCTGCTGCTCCCTCCACAGGCTGGGATTCTCCCTCAATTTCAAGAAGTCGCATTTGACACCTTCCGAACAGCTCCAGTACATAGGGGCTGCATTAGACACGTCCTTGGGGAGTGCTCGCCTCCCAAGGTGAGGGCTCATCACATTGTTTAGATGTGGTGGACAAGTTTCAACATGCTCATAGTCTCCCAGCTTTCGAATTCTTAAGGTTGCTCGGCCTCATGGCATCCTGCATTTTTCTGGTGCCAGAGGCCAGGCTGAGGATGAGATCCCTGCAATGGGTCCTCAAGATGCAGTGGTTACAGTTCTCAGGCAAGATGTTGGATCCCGTTCAGATTCCACTCTCGGTCTCCCAGGATACTCTGTTGTTGGCCAACGAAGGGAACCTGATGAAGGGGGAGCCGTTTTGGCAACCATGGCCAGAGGTGACTGTAGTGACGGATGCTTCTCTCACGGGATGGGGCGCTCACACCGACGACTTGACAGCCAGCGGGCGTTGGTCTCCGTCGGACTCCACCTCAATCTGTTACAGCTGAGGGCCATCAGGCTAGCCCTGAAGGCTTTTATGCCATCTGTATGGGGGTAGAGTGTCCTGATCATGACGGACAACACAGTGGTCATGCATTACCTCAACAAAAAAGGGGCGGTAGAGACACTTCTGTTGTGCTGAGAGGAAATGCAGCTCTAGTTCTGGGCCATCCAGCAGGGAATTTCGATCTCAGCAGTTCATCTGGCCGGAGAAGAAAATTTAATGGCAGATGCTCTGAGCAGGCAGAGCGCTGTCTCTCACGAGTGGGAGTTGGCTCAGGAGGTCTTCGCCCTTTGGGGAACCCCACAATTGGATCTCTTCGCCACCAGTGCCAACCGGAAGTGTGAGAGATTCTGCTCAAGGGAATTTCCTCCGAGAGGAGCCTTAGGAAACGCGTTCGTAGTGGATTGGTCATTCCCACTGATATACGCATTTCCTCCAGTCACCGTCATTCCTCAAGTGTTGCGGAGGTTACGGAGGTTCAATTCCCACATGATTCTCATTGCTCCGGATTGGGCCAGGAAAGTGTGGTACCTGGACCTTCTAGAAATGTCTGTGTCCTACACGCCGTCTTCCCTACCGAGAGGATCTGCTCTAGCGAGAGGGGGTTCAGGTTCTCCATCCAGAGGTCAGGACTCACAACCTTCACGCTTGGTATCTGAAAGGTTGAGATATAAGGATTGGGAACTCCCGGATGACGTGATGGAGGTGTTGCTTTTTCGGCCAGGCAGCCAGCAACAAAATGCATGTACTGTTGCCGTTGGCGTAAGTTCTGTGACTGGTGCAGAGGACTAAAAGTTGATCCTTTTCAGTGCTCCATTCGTATTGTTGTCTTTCTTAATTTCTTTAGCCCACAGGGGCCTTCAAGTGGGTACCATTAAGGGTTACCTGGCGGTGCTGTCTATCTTTAAGCGCTCGTCTGAAGAATGTTCTTACTTTAAGATTCCTTTGATTTCTCAATTTCTTAAAGGACTGACTAATGTGTTCCCGTCGTCCCCTTTCCAGGTGCCGGTTTGGGATTTAAATTTAGTTTTGAAATTTCTCATGGGTGCTCCGTTTGAACCTTTGCACTCTTGTCCTTTGAGATTATTGTCCTTCAAGACTGTTGTAGAGGAGGTACCAAATATGGCCTGCACTCCAGCCACCCATGTCGAAATGCCAAATGCATACTCGCCAAGATGTGACATGTAAGGAGCAAATGAACCAACCGAGAGCCACGGTGGGGCTCTGTCCAGTGCCCATCAGAGGGACATGTATACCTATTGAAGCTCCAATAACCAGACAACCATGGGCTGCAAGCTACTCACTGAGGCCACCATACCAGCAGCTGATACGAAATGAAGATTACTTACAAACAGTCCCTGAAGAGACCCAGAGAGCCTAAATGGAGGGCAGATGGTGACAACAGATGAACACAAACGACGAACGAAAATTGACACACAAGGACGAAAAATAGAGTAATGATGTAATGGACATGTAGGAAGAAATGATGTAAACAAACATAACCATGAAGTAAGATGAAAATATGCGACTAACTGAATGCATGTAAATAGGCTTGGAACGCAAGAAGCTAAGAAAAATGGTGCTGCTTGCAATGCTTAGTAGAAGAATAGAGCGGCATGCGCCAATTATATCTCTCCCTCAATGAAGCACGCTATACGAGTGCGACTCCATTTTGTAAAGCAGAACTAAGATCAGGCTGCAAGTGGCACCCAAGGCCGAGATTCATAATCCAACTAAAGCCAGAAGGGAAGAGTGGAATCGAAACTCAGCAAGAAGTAGCTCATGCTTGGGAATTCAAGGTCAACTCCAGGAAGGGAGGAGAGCGGCACCTCGGAAGAATCGAAACTTCAGAACATGCCAGCCAGTGGAGGTCGTGATAAGGAGGCCCCAGGCAGGTGGCTAGGCTTAACAAAGAATCAAATCTACGCAAAGAAGGAAATGAAACAGATTCATGGTGAACAGACAAGTGACCAGCCAAGGGCAAAGAGGTACCAACGTCTGATGTCACCCAGAACCCGAGGATGCCATAACTTTTCCTGATAAGAACTACAGTTTCGAGGCCATACTCAGCCAACTAATTGATACGTAGCCCTAAAGGTACTGATTGATGGAATGGAGGCAGGGTGAATCGTGGGGCACTCCGCATCTGGGTGTCCATTCTGCATGCTGCCAATTAAAGTGGAGATTTGTCTAGTGGTGTAACCCACCCAATCACAATGGACCAAGTAATCTAGGGTCCTATAGCTTGTAGAACCAATAAGACGTAGCTGTAGTGACGTCTATCAAGAGTGATGTAGTTGGATGGACGTAGATGCCCACCCGATAAGAGTTATCCAATCCGCATGCTCTGTTACCATATACAGTTATAGCACCTATACCTTTCCAACCAATAGAAATTGCATGACAAACTTAGTTTTGCACGTCAAATGATGCCGAATTTTGCCCATAAAAGTTGCGGTCTGAATGAAGAATTTGGGAGTTGAAGCGAGGCAGCCGATTGCATCATTGACGATAACCATTTGTTTCCGTGTTTTTTGTACTTGTCATTAAACGGACTTCCATTTGCCAAACTATTGCGTTGTCCTTATTGAAGTGTGTCGGAGTAAGTGAATCCTGTACTCTAACCTCCTCAAGGTGCAGCTATCTTGTCTTAAAGGTACTAGAGGGTGAGCTCTGACCTATGGGCCCGTCAGAGGATGCTCCGCCCTTCTGTACACTTGGTAGCGTGAGGATGGTTCGACCATCAACTATTGATTGATTAATACTAAGACACCCATATACCGATGGCACAAAGTAACTCTAGGCCTTCGGCAATATCACAAGTCCTTCGCCATTCGGCTGAGTAGAATGAGAAGCTTCCTGTGGACAATGATAGAAGTAAGTCCATCAAATCTGCAGTAGGTCTGAAGGAACCTGCCTTTCCAAGCATAACCCTTCTCATTCCCACGGGCAGCGGACGAAAAAGACTGCAAGAGGCGGTAACGATGGAGGGGCTGGTGATCCCGAAGTTCCAGAGAGGAAAAGATGCGAGCAGTAAGTGAAACAATAAAATCATTACTTTGGCAAATGTCTTGTAGGCATTAGAACAAGTAAGGGAAAGGTAACGCGGAAAAAAATAGTTAAAAGTAGAGAAGGCTATATATATATATATATTTCTGAGGCTTGTGGAATCTGCTTAGATCACATGCTGTGCATAGGCCGACATCTAGTGGAAGCTGCGGAGTATTAGTTTGTTTTTCGAAACTCGAAAATGGGCGTCGACACAGGGCGTGCCAGTAATACTATCCCTAGTGTGACGTCCACTGTACCCAAGATCCCTCACGCGTCTAGGATCCTCAAATTGTTTTTTTCCGCCATACTGGTCGGAAGCATCTTGCGGAGTCCCCTGGCCTTAGCCATACTTTTGCTAAAATTTAAAAATATTAATCTATTGACATCCTTCCCCACCCCAACGTCGAACTTCGACACTCGACGCCGGCTGGAGAAGAAATCGACCGTCGGCTGCTGCACGATGGATTTGGGCCTCGGAAGGCCGCTGGCCTCGGCCCGGGCCTGGTAGGCCGCTGGCCTCGGCCCTGCAAGTAGGGAGAGTGGGGGGTGGTTTCATACTCTACACTCTTGGTATATAGGTACACCTTATACATTTCCTACATTTAACAGCCCGCTGCCTCAAGGTGCGTATGGAGGGTACCCCTTTTCAATTCTGCCCCAATTGCAACCGCAAATACCCTTGGGTCGACAGGCACTCCACGTGCAATCTCTGCTTGCCGAGGGACCACCCCGAAGCGAACTGCAGAGCGTGTAGTAGGTTTAAACCTAAGACACTTAAGGACCGTTCGACGAAGCGTTGGGCCCACCACGCCAGGCAGGCGGCCATGGCAGCGGAGGGCGCCTTCAGCGATGGCAGCGACGCCGTACTTTCGGACGGCGAGGGCATTACGGCGTCGAAAGACAGCTGAGCGCAGGTCCCCGACCTCGGAAGGTCGTCCGGCAGGGCGGCTATGGGGAAGACCCCCGGCGACGCAAGCGCTTCACATACTACACACACTAAACACACTAAGTCCAACCGAGACTCGACGACGTCGAGTTCTCGGAAAGAGGCACAGACAGAACGGTCCGATTCGGTGTCCTCTGGGCGCTCTCGATCAAGATCGCCGCATGACTCCAGGCAATCATCCACTCTTGCCAAGAGTGCCTCGCTCCCTAGGCTAACAGAAGTTCGATCGTCGGAAGACGAAGACGACTTCCACCCCCAGGCCGCGCTCCAGGAGGCGGAGCCCGCAATTAAAGACGGCAAGGCCCCACGCTCGAAGGACAGGGACACCTCTCCCGATCCTCGACGCCAGGCGTCGAAAAACTCCGGAGCCACTAAGGGACAGGGAAAACATTTTTCTACGCGGGGAGGTGGGAAAACAGCAGAAGAAACTACCTGTACATTCTTCCACACCTGTGAAACACTCCACCCCTCCTAAACAGACAGACAAGCCCAGGTCTGCTGATAGGTCCACAACCAGCAAAGCTACTCAAGATAAATTCCATAGACTTGCTGAGAGAGTCATTCCTAGTTCCAAAAAATGGCCCAGTGAAGACATAGATAGGGTCATGTCAAGAATGTCTTCTTTGGCTGATTTTTATGATAAAAATCCAGAACATTTCCTCTCGTATGATCCTCAAGGGGCCACACCCTCAGGCTCTACTGATCCTATCCCCCCCCCCCCCGAGTAAGAAAGCCCGGTTTGAAACCCCGATGAGGTCTGAACCCTTCGAGGTACAACCTTACGCAACACCATACTCACAGTATCAAGGAGAGGCTTCCTTTTGTGGAGACCAAGAATTTGGTATGATAGAAGAGCAAACCGGGATGGGCTACTATGGGGATGATGAGGACCAGGAAGAAGAAGAGGATGACCCGGAAACATACAGAGTAGATTCCCCGGTAGAGAACGAAGCCCCGGTTACCAACTCCCCGGTCGATAACCAGCCCCTCCTAAATGAGGATCTCGCTCGCGCAGCAGAACATTTCCACATTGACACCCACGGTGTACAGGAGGAAAGGGACTTCGCAGAAGAGTTAGTGGGAGAAAGGAGGCCGGTTGCCCAGACCATCCCTATCCTTAAATCCATTCAGCGGAGAATAGATCCGTCCCTGGTGAACCCAAACGTCACCAGAGCAGTCAATCCCAGGGTTGAAAAACTTTTCAGGGCAGCTCAGTCTGACCCTCTCTATATAAGAGGACATCTGAAGCCAGACTCCCTAGTTGTTACCAACACTCGTAAGAGGGCTGGAACACCCTTGTCTTCGTCAGAAGCTCCTCCCGACAAGGAGAGCAAGAAACTATACGGTTTCGGCAGGAAGGTAGCCTCAACGTCCGCCTATCAAGCAAGGATTGCTAACTCCACCACCCTGGTGGCCAGCTACAACTGCCATCAGTGGGAAGAAGTCGCGGCTCTCATAGCCTCTGCTCCTGAACCGTTAAAGGGCCAATTAGCTTGGATTTCCGCAGAGGGTAGAGTCGTGTCTGGTTGCATTTTGAAAGCAACCTTCAACGCTGCGGATAACGCAGGCAGATTGATAGCAGAAGGTACTGTTATCAACAGACATGCGTGGTTACGACAGTCTGGTTTTAAGGCAGAAACTCAGGCATCATTGTTAGACAAACCAGTGGAAGCCGATCTGTTGTTTGGTAAGGCGGTCGAAGACGCACTGAAAAATGCCAAGGACGAATACGAGACACTCAAATCCCTTGGCCAGTTAACCAATAAACCCCCTAACCAGAGAGGGAATAGTAATTTCCGTCGCCCACGCGGCCAAAATTCCCAGAGAGGATCTAACTATTCGCAGGGGCAGGGTACACAGTGGAACAACAACCAACAGTCTACCCAGGGGTACAGCAGAGGTAATAGGAGAGGTCGTGGTAAAGGCAGAGGCAGCCCCAGCAAGGGAGCGGCACGCCTCCACCAAAGCAGTGACGCTCAGTTCAGGGTCCCTTCTCACGCAACCCCAGTAGGGGGACGCATTTCAAACTTCACCCAGGCTTGGGAAGGGATCACATCAGACAGATGGGTGCTGTCAACAGTATCCACGGGATATTGTTTAGAGCTACTGCAGCGTCCCCGGAACCATCCTCCACGACAAAGAGTACACTCCTTAGAACATCAGAAGATTCTCCTCGAGGAGATCGCCATTCTTCTACAAAAGGACGCGATAGAACTCGTCCCGGGACACCAGGTAAACAAGGGTATTTATTCAACTTACTTCCTTGTGCCAAAGAAAGACTTGATAATGCACCCAGTATTGGACTTACGGCCTGCCAACAAGTATGTCAAGCCCCAAAAATTTCGTATGACCACGCTACAAGAGGTAATCCCCCTCCTAAAAAAGGGGGATTACATGGCAACCTTGGATATGAAAGATGCTTATTTTCATATTTTCATGTTCCCAGCGCAAAGAAAGTACTTGCGCTTCAAGGTGGACAGTCGGCACTACCAATTCAAGGTACTGCCCTTCGGGATAGCTTCAGCAGCAAGGGTATTCACCAAGGTACTGGCGGTGGCGGCTGCACACCTACGCAGGGAGGCAATCCCAGTGTACCCTTATCTGGACGACTGGCTCATAACGGGGGAAACCCCAGGAATTTGCAGGACAAACATTCAAAGGACTATCGACCTCCTCCACGAGTTAGGCTTCTCAATCAACGAGAAGAAGTCAAGCCTGGTGCCAAGCACCTCAAAACAATTCCTAGGAGCAATCCTGGATACCCAGCAGGGGTTGACCTTTCCTTCAGAAGAAAGAATTCGGAATATACTACTGCAAATTCCACATTATCAGTCCGGTCAACAAATAACGGTACGCAAAGCAATGCGTTTACTGGGCATGATGGCGTCATGCATTTATCTGGTCCCCCACTCGCGCCTGCGTCCCATGCAGGAATGGTTGGCGAAACAGTGGTCTCAGGCAAGTGGTCAGTGGGACGATCTAGTGGTCGTTTCGCCAACACTGGTACAAAGCCTTCACTGGTGGACAAGAGAAAATCTCGCACAGGGGGGAAACCCTTTTACGATCCCGAGGTACAGGCAGTAGTCACTACAGATGCATGTCTGACGGGGTGGGGAGCTCACCATCTCCACCACACAGCTTAGGGTCTCTGGTCTCACTCAGTGGCCAAGAAACACATCAACCTGCTAGAGCTTCTGGCAGTATTCAGAGCGCTTCAGGCGTTCGAGCCCCACCTACTAAACCTGTCAGTGCAAATCCGGACGGACAGCACTACAGCCATGTTCTACCTGAACAAGCAAGGAGGGACTCGCTCGCCAAATCTGTCAAAGCTTGCCCAGAAAATCTGGATATGGGCACTCAGACGGAACATCTTCCTGTCATCACAACTTGTTCCAGGGGAGCTCAATTCCCTAGCAGATGCTCTGAGCAGAGACTCCCTCCCAGAGGAACACGAATGGGTCCTTCAGAGAGAGGTCGTAGAAGATCTCTTCTCTCAGTGGGGTTTCCCCACTATAGACTTATTCGCCACAAGCGAAAACAGACAATGCCCAGGATTTGCATCCAGGTTCCCCCAACCAGACTCCCAGGGGAACACCCTGTGGATGAACTGGTCAGGGATGTTTGCGTACGCTTTTCCACCAACTCCTCATCAGGAAAGTGGTGAACAAGATGAACAGATGACGCTCGTCCTAGTTGCTCCCATGTGGGCAAGACAACCCTGGTTCCCAGACCTACGCAGGATGGCGGTGTGCGAGCCCATCAAACTTCCAGCCTGGTACAACCTACTGTCCCAGCACCAAGGTCAAACAGTGCACCAGCAACCCAACTCAATGAACCTGGCAGCATGGCTCCTGAGGTCATAGAGTTTGGACACCTAAATTTGCTACAGAGGTGTATGGACATCCTAAAGGAATCTAGGAAACCAAACACAAGGCACTGTTACTTTGACAAGTGGAAGAGGTTCGTTATCTGGTGCCAGAGTAGACAAATCAACCCAGTTGATTGCACTCCTTCCACTATTGTTACATACATGCTCCATCTGCTAGATGCAGGATTGGTTTTTAACTCACTGAAAGTACACCTGGCAGCCCTCTCGGCTTACACCACTTCCCATAGCAAGGTGTCGTGGTGGAAGGTACCAGTAGTTAAAGCCTTCATGGAAGGAGTAAAGAGACTTCACCCTCCTATTTCAAACCCACCGCCAGGGTGGGACCTTAATGTGGTGCTAGCCAAGCTCATGGGGCCCCCCTTTCGAACCCATGCATAAAAGCAGTCTCAAACACCTGACTTATAAAACGGCCTTCTTAGTAGCTATTACTTCTATAAGAAGGGTCAGTGAAATTCAGGCTCTGTCAGTGCAGGATCCCTTCTTTACTATCCATAAAGACAAACTGGTTTTACGCACACACCCTAGGTTCTCGCCTAAATTTATATCCAAATTCCATGTAAACCAGTCCATCGAGCTTCCGGCTTTCTTCCAGAACCCGCAAAGCTCGGCTGAGGTGAAACTACACACCCTAGATGTGCGTAGGGCGGTCCTCTACTATGTAAATAAAACAAGACCGCTAAGCAAAACAGATCAACTGTTTGTCTCCGTAGCTACAGGCAGAGAGGGGGATCGCGTCTCTAAAGGTGCCATCTCGAAGTGGATTATTAACGGTGTCCAGCTGTGTTACTCGCTCTCTGAAAAGACTGTGCCTTTTACGCCAAGGGCCCACTCTACTAGAGGCATTGGGGCCACTCTGGCTTTCATTGCAAATGTTCCCCTTGACACCATTTGCAAAGCAGCTACTTGGAGCTCTATTCACACTTTTACTCAGCATTACTGCATTGACACCCATTCCAAGGCAGATACACAAGTGGGACAAGCGGTTCTAAAACACTTATTTGCTCATGACCCTTCTCACATCCCACCTCCTTCTTCTGGTACTGCTCGCTAATCTATGCACAGCATGTGATCTAAGCAGATTCCACAAGCCTCAGAAGGGATACATTACTCACCGTAATCGTATTTCTGATGCTTGTATCTGCTTAGATTCACATGCGACCCACCCTTCCTCCCCTCCGAGAGAAGGCGCATGAATGCTTGTAGTCTTACCTTTCTGTCTATCTGCTTGGATTATCTGTACTCACGCTACTCCTCATGCTACCTCATGTCAGAAAAAATACAATCTGAGGATCCTAGACGCGTGAGGGATCTTGGGTACAGTGGACGCCACACTAGGGATAGTATTACTGGCACGCCCTGTGTCGACGCCCATTTTCGAGTTTCGAAAAACAAACTGTAATACTCCGCAGCTTCCACTAGATGTCGGCCTATGCACAGCATGTGAATCTAAGCAGATACAAGCATCAGAAATACGATTACGGTGAGTAATGTATCATATATATATATATATATATATATATATATATATATATATATATATAATGTATGTATGTATGTATATATATTACCGGGAGGACACCAGAGAGAAAAAGTAAGAGGATTCACCTTGTTCCTGCGCTTTAATTCAGTGGTCAGATGAAACGTGAACTCGGAGCTCACAGAATAAGGGACGATTAGGCTACAGTGACTATT
Organism: Ambystoma mexicanum; assembly: GCF_040938575.1. NCBI lineage: Eukaryota > Metazoa > Chordata > Amphibia > Caudata > Ambystomatidae > Ambystoma > Ambystoma mexicanum. Next base: position 304,234,140 of record NC_090937.1, read on the forward strand.
AAAGACGTCACAAATGGAATTTGTTTAAGCCCCATGTCGGGGTATTGATAGAAGGCAGGTATATGTGTGTCCAGCTGATGTCCGTCTAGTCTGTCAAATGTCTGTCATACGTGTCCTGTTATATGTTAAACGTAACAAACTGTATCATTGTTTGTTTGAAATGAAGTTTGGGCTTTAAGCGATTCCGTATCTAAGAGGGAATCGCCAATGAATTGATGCTCTTGAATAAAGTAATGTTATAGAACTTTGGCGGGAAAGATTGGATTGGAGCTTGCGTATGTGGTGCTCGCTCATACTGTTAGACGTGTGATAATTGCATAAAATAAGTTGGTAACGGAAGTTGAGAATGGAGGAGGTTACCCCACATCCCATTTGTGCAAGCAATTACCCATGCACGCACTTAAGCTTAAGAAGTATAGTGCGGAGTGGGTTAAAGGTACCTCCCACAAAATGTTTATGCTGTGGCCACAGAACGGGTCTTTATCTAAAGCCGTTTTACAGCATATGATGACTTATCTGCATGCCACATACACATGCAAGAAACTAGAGAAACGTCTTGCTGTTCTAAAACTGTGGAAAATGTTTGAACAGCCAAAGGAGGAAGAGCCTCCTGCAGATTGGATACTAAACGTGTGCACGGAGGGGGTTGAGACGCCTACCGCGCCACCAGCCCCGCCTGAGCCAGAAATCGAGGGGAGTAAGTCAAAGGGACTCTACCCGTTAAGAGAGCTTAAGGCAGCTACGGGGTACAGCAACCCTGCGTATGAATCACCTATGTACAGTAGTGACGAAATCAAGGAGAAGGAGCAGGGAATTTAATTTTACATCCACAGTCCCGAGGGACGAGGAGAGATGCGATGAGGAGAGGAAAGACGAGGCACGGAGTAGTGCACCCCTCGTTAAGGAAAGAGAGAAAGAAATGGAAGGGAAGCGAAGGCAGAACTAATGAGATAGCATTCGCAAAGGACGAATGGATGGGAGGTCAGATATTGTTGAAACTTGATGGTAAGGGAAGTGATGATATAAGGCCGAGAGAGAAGTCTGATGAGGCACAGAGAAGGGAAAGGGAAAAGTAGAAGGAAAAGGAAATGAGGGGCGAGAGAATAAAAAAGGTAGGCTGAGGCGAGAACAGCTATATCGCAAAGAGCAAGGAAAACCGCTCAGTCGCAAACAATGCGCAGCGTATGATCAGTACAGACAGAACCTGCAAAGGTTGGAAGAAGAGCAAAGAGTATGTGAAAAGAGAATAAGGAGACAGGAAGATGAGGAAGTTAGAAGGGCAAATGAATGTAGAAATGAGAGAAGAAGATAAGACCAGAGAAGAAGCGAGGAAGCGCATGGAAGTTGATGGTGATATAGAACGCAAACGTAGACAGAGGGCACGGGATCTTGAATATTTGGAGCGGGATGTAAAAAACCCAATCCTGTTGTAGAATGGGAAGACATTGAAGAATTCTTCCCAGCAAATGAGTCAATATCAGGCCCAAATGGGGCAAACATTGAAGATGACTTCAACACCAGAAACATTGGGGAAACGATTGAGAAAATATACGATGAAATGGGGCTGGAACAAATTTCCCAAGGGGAAAGGGAAGATGAGCGCTTGGAAAGCACTCAGCTGTATGACACTGAGGATGTCACCCTAAGTAGTGGGAGCAGGGGACTGTCCCTGAATAGGCTAGAAATTAGTCAGAATGAAGAAGATGTAAGGAGTTGCGTGAACTGGGAACAATCAGCGTCCGACTCCGGTGGGGAAACGGAGGACGAGGCGCACAACAAAGGGAGACGACGCGCGAAGCGGCTCCGAAAGGACCAAGAGGTATGATGGTCAGACACAAGCGAGTCCGCACCTAGGGCATCGGGGTTTGCCGCACAGCCTGGCCGACGTGTGGGAATACCCCGCGGTCAGATGGGGGAGGCAGCACCTGCCTATGTAGACAGATTGAGGACATTGCCAGGTAGACGGCGATGTGGGAATGCTACCCCAGCGATGGACAGGAGAGCTATGGGGACAGAGAAGGAAGACTGCACCTTTCTGTTCCCGCTGCTAGAAAAGGGGGGCGCAAGACCACAATATATTCCATGGCCACACATGGACTGAGAGAATTTGAAAAATAAGCTTCCAGTGCTGACTTCGGGAGCCAGGAAATGGATACACGAGTTAGAAAAAATGACAGGGGGTGTAACGTTGGCTATAGGGGACATTAAAGGTCTCCTGATCGCCATACTGGGTGAGAGAGCTGACGATGTATGGAAGCGGGCTGGGTACCCTAGGGGTAACCATAACTAACACTACCCATGACGGAGCATGACGGAGCACCATTCAATAATTGTAGAGCAGCAGTGTGGAAAGCGCTACGAGTGTTGTACCCAGAAACTTCCGATATGGGAACTATAATTACTCAAAAAATGAGAGTCAGAGGATCCTTTGATTTATATGCAGAATTTTCAAGATGCGTGGGTGCTCGAAATGCATGAATCTTGGATGAAATCTATCCCTGTATTCTACCATATATTGTGCCAAGGGTTGCCAGAACCGGTGCAGAAACAGCTCAAGAAATTGGTAATTGTAGAAGCTAAACCGTGGGCCGAAATACAGTTGACAATTGCACACTACTGTAGATTGTTGCAAGAAAAGAACCGAAAAAAGGAGGCAACTCGTAAAGGTGAGGAAGCGAAGCTGGTGCAAAAAAAACCTCTCAAAGTATGCTCTCGAGGGAGCCATGCTGACAAACCCAGCTGAGCCAAGCGCATAACAAGTGACTAACCCATTGCAGAATAACCTGGGTAGCGTGGGATTTTACCCTAGGGGTAGGGGATTTAGAGGAAGAGGATGGCGGAGTAATCAGGGAGGGTTTCAAAGTAATTAGGGAGGTTTTCAGAATAATCAAGGTGGCTTTCAGAACGCGCAGATGGGCAGTCCAGTTACGCCAGATGGACAGATGGCCCAACCACCGCCAGTGTGTTGGCTGTGTGGAATGACGGGACATGTGGCGCGTGTGTGCAGAAGCCAAGGCATGTGGCAAAATGGCCTAGGGATGGGAACAGGCTTGGCGAATCAGCTGCCGTCCCACAACAAGACGGTGCACAGAATCACGCAGTGCAGCAGCAGGCGCCAGGCTTGCAGCAAGGTGCGCCGCAAGGGGTTCAGTCCTTGAATATGGGGAATTTGCCACAGGGGCAATCCCAACAAGCACCGCCGCAAATGTCGCAGGGCACGAACTCCAGAGGGGGAGTCAACCCTGGTAATGGGGGAAGTCCACAAGTATACAGTGGACCAAACCTATATATACAATAGGACAGCTCACAGGAAACTCTGATGTGCTCTATCCTATCAGTGACACCAGACCCTAACGGGGAACCTAGGGTAAATGTCATAGGAGTGAAAGAATATTCCTGCTTTGTTGACATGGGTTCAACACGCTCGTGCATACGAGAAGGCAAGTTTTCCTTGTCCGGCCAGGCCATAGACACTGTTTTACAGGAGCTCACAATAGAGTTCCCTTTATGGACAATCTCCCAGTCTCTGTGGGGGAATGTGAGATGAATGTGCCCTTGTTATATTCACGCCAGACCCCAGTAAACATTTTGGGTCGAGATTTAATGACAAAATTGAATATGTCTATATCGTTCACAGAAGAGGACATAGTATGCTCCACTCCTGGAATGCATTATTCTAACGTATGCGAAATGGTCAGAGCATATGTATAGCCATGAGAGCTATACCATTATAACCGGAAGTCTTTGCATATGGCGTGCGTGTGCTTATGGTGGGATTGCCAGGCCTTGCTGACAGAACTGTGAGAACCCCCTGATGAGTTTCTATTCAGACCAAGAATACCTATGCATGAAGAGGGACAAGTATTTCCCTTATCGATACATATTGCAGCAGTACGAGGGAAGGTAGTAATGGTCGAAGGGTACGATGATGAAGGCAGACAATGGTGTGCAATTATCACCATTGAAGAAGGGTACCGAGTGACTGACGTCACTGATTATGATCTGTTCGAAGAACACCCTGACTCAGAAGAGACAAGGGTGGAAGTAAGTCTCATATTTTGGGTCAAAAAGATCAAACGAGAAGTGCCTCAGAGAATGATGTTGACACTGATCCGCTCCACATACTTTGATGTCCATATGGCCCAAGTGCCTGTCTCAGTATGGACTACAGGACCCTATGGCGTAGGCCACTTGAAAGGAGCAGGAGAAGTGAAAATTAAATTGAAACCAGGAGCAATTTTACCAAAGGCACGACAATAATGCCATGTCCAGAGAAGCGGATGAAGGGATTGCGAAGAAAATTTCCGCCATGATGGAGCATGCATTCCTTGTGGCGTCCAAGTCACCCTGCAATAAAGTGATTTTCCCCGTCAAGAAATCAAGGGGAGTGTCGTGGCGTTTAATCCAAGATTTAAGAGCATTAAACAATATTGTTGAAGCCGAGTTCCTTATAGTCCCTCATCCATCCACAATCTTGTGTAACATACCGATCGAGGCGAAATACTTCACGGTGATTGATTTGAAAAATGCTTTTTTCTCAATCCCGCTGCACCGTGACTCACAAGATCTGAGGTCCTTCACGTTCAGACAAATGCTCCTAAAAAGTACAAGGTTGCCGCAGGGGTACTGTGAGCCCCCATCCATTTTCAACATAGTCTTGCAAATGGACCTAGGCAACATTACAGTAGACAGTGTTGTTTTGCAGTATGTGGATGACATTCTGATCTGCAGCACCACTGAAGAACAATGCAGGCGCATTGACTATTAGAATATCCAGCTTCTGACTATTTTGACTGAGAAAGGATATAAGGTTGACAAAGAAAGGTTACAATATTGTCAACAAGAGGTGCCGTACATAGGCCAGCTAATCTCGCATGAGGGGAAAAAGGTAACCCCGGAAAGGGCTGAAGCTATCATGAACACGGCTAAGCCACTCACAATAAAACAAATGCAGAGCTTCCTAGGCCTGTGCAACTATGTTTAGGGCATTGGTCTTTGATTACAGCTTATATACCAAGCCCTTGCTCCAGGCCCTGAAGAAGGCCGAGCGACAAAAGGGGAAATTGAATGGACTGAAGCAATGGAAGAGGGGTTCACAGACCTAAAGAGAAATATTTGCGCGGCTCCAGTTCTTGGGATTCCTAATTATGCAGAGGAATTCTACCTGTTCTCGCACACGAATGGCGATGTTATGACGGCAGTACTCGCTCCAAAAACCTTGTTGGGGTACAAGCCCCTGGCGTATTACAGTGGGAATCTGAATCCAGTAATGAGAGGCCAGTTCCCAATGCGAACAAAGCTTAGCTGCCGCAGCGTTCACCATACAGAAGGCGACAACCATTGTAATGGGATGCTCCATGATGTTATATTTTGGACACTCATAGATATGACAGAAACCAAAGGGCACATTGACATCTCAAAGGGCCTCTGCCTATGAGGTGATCATATCAAATACATCGATCAAAATAGTTCGATGTAAAACAGTGAATCCAGCCTCATTCATAGCTGAACCAGTCACTGAAGGCGAGCCGATACATGACTGTGCAAACTACAAAGAATTCTATGATGAAATCCCCAGGGTGAAGGAAAATGCCCTGGCAGGTGGTGAAATTGTGTTCATTGACGGTTCTTCACGAATCGACCAAGAAGACGTACAAAGATATACGGACGTTGCTGTAATAAAACACATAGCAAATGGAGAATTTCAAGTACTCGTTAGTGCACAAATACCATCTCATTATTCAGCACAGGCTGCAGAATTATTGGCGTTGATACTCGCCATTGAGAATCATGCAGACCAGAAAGTAACGGTGTACAGTGACTCTGCCTATGTGACGTCCACAGTGCACGCAGGACTAGCGCGTTGGAAGAGGAGGGGCTATCTCCGAGCATACGGCACACCAGTGCAGCACGCAGCCTTATTGGACAGGCTGATTAAGGCACTACAGCTCCCAGTGGGCATAGCGGTCGTGAAATGCGCCGCCCATACTCACGGGACAGATTTCGTGTCACGTGAAAATCACTCACCAGACATGGAAGCCAAGCGTAGGGCATCCAAAAATGAAACCATCATGGAAGTAGAAGTGGCATGCACCCATGAGCGTATGATAGCTCAAGCCACACCAGAGGCTTATGGTAATATGGGGCAAACTCAATTGATGGAGCTACAAGGGGAGGCACCACAGGACGAAAAGAACCCATGGAAGCGTTGAGGGTGTTCTTTAAACTCCTCGGACGGATTGTGGAGGCAAGACAGCACTGGTAAACCAGTAATGCCTGTAACCCTACTAAAGATGTCACTAGAGCAGTTACACTACCTGTTCCATATGACAAAAGAAAATCTAGCCGCAAGGCTCGCAGAAGACTGGTTCATACCGAATTTAACAGAGGAGGTTGCATTCTTTATAGTGAACTTCATAATTTGCCAGCAGTTCACCGCTGGACGCACATTAAAAGTAGTGAGAGGAGTCATCCCCCGGCCAAATAGACCATTTCAGCACTTGCACGTTGATGTTGACATGATTCAAGTATGTAACAGGTACTTGTGGTGGTGTCCATTCTCTAGATGGATAGAAGCAGATCCCTGTACACACCCAGACTCAACCTGTGCTGCCAAAGGCCTGGTGAGGGAAGTATTCCCTAGATGGTGGGTGTGTGAGGTGATGAGATCAGATAATGGGGCTCATTTTGTAAATACAGTTTGCACAAGTTCTCATCCGCTATCATCCAGAGGGAAATGGTATATGCGAGAGGCTCAATGGCTTAAAGGATAGCCAAATTGAAGCTTACTCTAAAAAAGAGATGGCTGCACTGTCTACCACTGGCATTGTATGCACTTCGGAACCAACCAGGCTCTGACCATCATCTCACGCCGCACAAGATAGTCACGGGAAGGAGAATGAGGACCCCCTTAACCCCTCGAGGTAGAGCTAGATGTGATGCCCAGTCTACCCGAGAGGTCCTGGGAACGGAGTTGTCAGAATATCTGAACTGCATGACATCGAGCCTCGCTGTCATTTCAGACCAACTGCAGCGACAACGAAAAGGGTGCAGCACAACACCAGACCCAGAGGGAGATGCTGAAACAGACACAGCTCAAGGGCTACGTGCGCCAATCATCTTCCCTGGTGACAGAGTACTTGTGAGCAATCAAACGAGGAAAAGATGGGACGAGCCGAGATTCAACGGCCTGTTCATCATAGAGGACTGCACTCCCTCAGCCGTGAAACTGCAAGGCAGGAGAGCTTGGATCTTCCTAAATGACATTAAACCTTATATTGTTGAAATCCCGTTAGCTATATCCAAGCATTTTTAGTAAACGAGACTTCGATGAACTAAGAGCAAAAGTTAAGAACATCACACAGTCACCTGAATCAACCAACACCCAGACTTTGTTTTGCAGAACGTATAGCATCCCCCAACACGAATATCACAAGAGATGTGCTGTCCTGTTTTCAGTTAATACTAGAGACCTATCCATCGCTTGTAGGTAGAGTTACCAGCATCACAGACTTTGTCCAAAATCCTGCCAACAAGAAGGTGATCTGGCAACTACTGACTGTCATCACGGAAACCTTCATTATACTGCCTGAGTACGGTAATATAGGCACAGATGCTTCCTCCACAGGTGATAATAGATGAACTCACTTATGCGCTTTTCTTTTACATCATAGAGGAGTGCCCAGGACTCATCGGGAGAACCACAGATACCCTAACATTCATCAGAGATCCAAGAAACAATGAATACCTGAACCGAGTGTGGATCAAGCTAAATTACGTGATTGCAATCCACGCAGCAGGAAAGTGCAGAGACTGTTCTCGTCAAAAGAAAGGCCTGTGATCCAGAACCCAGCCAAGCAGGACAAATGTCCCCGACACCCGAGGACAGCCACCTGGCGCACAATGTCCTGTTTCGTCTAGTCACTGACTATCCAGAAATGGTGGGAAGACCTGCAGATGTTGACGTCATCACCTTTCTCAGAGACCCAGCTAATGTCGCACATATGGGCACACTCCTCCACGGTATCATGCTCCAGGTGGCTGTCCAACGTTCAGCGAGAATACCTGAGGAGATTCCATTGAAACTTACCGCCGTGGGTCAGATCGAGAAGAGCAGGGAAGAGAACTTCACTGCTTGTTTTGTTTTTCTTTTTTTTTCTTTCTTATAGGTATTTGACTCCCATTTTTGATTTGGTTTTGAACGGTACAGTTTTTTCCATTCTTTGCAATCGATTACAATTTTTTCCAATCGATTACAATTTTTTCCATCATTTTCGCATTTAAAACAAGATTCCAGCATGTCTTCCGGACTAAAGCAAATTCAGGGGGTGGACTGGGAATTGACTTATTTTGAATATGCTCAATGAGTGTGACTCGGCAACGAGACTAGTCTAATCTTTTTCCAACTACATCTCGCAACCAGAGACAATCATCACCCTCGAGGGGGGGGACTCTTACGAAGCACACAACACTGTTACGCTCACCTGGTATCCACAGGGACGCCACCCAGCCGGGTTACTCGCTGGTATACTTCTCAGTGGTGTCCAGATGTGGTCTGCAGGGAAGGTTCTGCCTGAAAATACAGGAGGACTGTGTTCAAGACTGGCCGACCGGGGTAAGTATCCTCCCTCCACCCCATATGATTTCAGCCTCTCTGGGGCCCTCTCCTCACCTTGTGGTAGAGTTTGGCGTGCTCTCCGTCCTGCCTTCTTTGCAGGGGTGCGTTGTCTTTCATGGGCGTGTGCGGTCCAGTTACTTCACTGACGCCGGCCCGTTTGATATCGTTCAGGTAGGTCTTATTGCTGTTTTTTAGTATTGTTGCTATCCTGCATGCCTTTCTTCATTTAATAATGTCTCTTTTTCTCCCTTAGGTATGTGGAGCTTCAGCGCGGCGAACTGGCTTGGTTGAGCCTCGTTGGTAAATGATGGCGCATTAAGAGCGCTATGATGCTGTAGTAAGTGTTATGCGCAGCGTTGCAATGTCTTACCTTTGCTAACCTGTTTTTTCCTTCTTTCCTTGTAGGTCACAGTGTTCTTCAGCACGTGTGGAATTTGCTGAGTGGTGCCACTGAGAGGCGACCAGCCAAGTAAGCCTTTAGAGCAGTTCGTAATTTGCAATGTCTCTTATGCTTTCTTTAATGTTGCCTCTATCTTCCTCTTTCAGGTCGTTCAGTCCGGGAGGCGTTCAGATTCAAGGAAGCTGTTCTCAGGAGCTGCGAGTAGCTAAAGATGAAGACTGCAGGTAAGATGCTGCTGCTAATGATGTTCCTTTTGTCTCCTTGCAGGTTCTGCTTCTCCGAGGTTCGTGGGTATAGCTGGACACGGTGAGCGTCACGTTGCAAGCTGCAAAGTAACGCAAAGCGTGTTGTCTTGCTCGGGTGTGGTTTAAATAGCCCCAACAAAATAGTCCAGGTAAAGTAGTCCCTAGGCTACCACACCCAAAACACTAGACCGCTGTCATGATGCCTGCCCCCGGACATCCGGACCAAGCCCATCAGCCCAGGGAGCAGGCATTCATGTGCTTACTAAAAGCCCAGCAGCCCCGGCTAGGGGCTGTCTGGGTACAGTCCTGGCGCCATATGCACATTACTTACCTCATGCAGACCATGCTGCAATGGAGTCAAGCCAACGTGAGGCCTGAATGGGACTACTTTACTTCAGGGACTATTTTTTTACTCGGGTGTGGTTTTGGGGGGACTTCTTACCTGGGACTACTTTGAAGGCTATTTAAACCACGCCCGAACAGCAGCACATGCTTCGCGTTATTCTGCATCCAGCAGCTTAACGCTGACCGTGCCTGCAGTCAGCATACAGTTTTCTGCCACGCCCGCCTCGAATCCAGAGCTCCTAGAAAAAGAGGAAAGAAGGAAAGGTTAGAACACAGACATTATTTTAATTCCTTACCTGATCCTGGATCCATCACGTCTTCGAACTTGGAAAGGACATTATTTCTGCACGCGTCGCATCGCCAGCTGCAGCGCCGCCCCATACTCACCAGTCCTCACAGCATTTTTCGATACGCTGCTGTCTCCATAATTTTCTTCGCCGAACTCCAGCATCTAGGGGACAAAAGAAATATAAGGTGAGCCGAGAGAGCCAACAAATAAAATCTTTTTACCACCATAGACTTACCTGATTTACCACCAGAGGCATTATTCTTTAACATCCCGCAACTTCTTACGCTGCACCTGCAAGGAGAGAGAAAACAACAAGTTAAATACACGCACCTTTTACCAGACAGTGTTGGGTAATACAGACTCTTACCTGAACGCCATCAGCTGCCACAAGACAATCTTCACTTGGACCCAGCTGCAACACAAGAAGGGAATGGGACAAGAGTGAACATTGGACATATTGAACTCTTTGGACTTTATACTCACAGGTTCTCGCCAGGAACCTCAGAGTCAATATTCATCCGGAACTCTTCCATTGCCTTTGAACCAGTGAAGTAACTGGTATCTACGCACCCCTGCATTCCACGCAAGATGGAGAGCTCATCATTCAAAAACATAAGGTGAGATTACTGAAAGGGAATATCGGAGGTGATTAGTGGGGAGAACAGTGGGGTGCCATTACTAGAATCCACGGGTGGCTAAATCCCTTTCTCCACTTGCAGGAGAATACTTCTACGGGTCAAGCAGAAGAGATTAGGCAGGCCAGTCCAGTCTGTCATCTCTGCACTACGCTTCACGTTGGAGGAGACCGCAGCTGTCCGGATCCGATCGACGCCCCTGTGAGAGCCAGGTGAGCGTAACAACTGCATACCTTGGTTCCTGGGAACCAAGCTATGTGGATGCCTCCATGTTGGCTGACACACAATAAAGTAGTTCCCAAGCACATGTTTTTCATGGTGTATGAGCCTGGCGCCATAGGCACCAGGACTGGCCCCAGGAGGGCTTTTGAAGAGGATGTCAGGCTCTAGAGGCCAGAGTCCTGACTCCACCTGGCCAATGTGTTTGCCAGAGGGGGTTTTGGGCGAAGGTCGTGACAGACTCTTTACGTCCAAGACCTCCTGAAAGACAATAATGGAGTAAATGAAAAGAAAAGAGATCTTGATAAAACTTTTAACGATTGAAATGGGGGCCCAGAACAGTAACCTAATCCTCTCACAAGCGGAGGGGTGCCCCCACGTCCCTGGATGAAAATGCTGCAAATTGTCTTTTCAAATGATAATGTGCATATGTATAGTGATTATTGTTTTTCTGTCATTAACAATCAGAACCGCATTCTTTATTGGTGCTTGAAGCACTCCAATTTCAGTGCACCCACCAGATAATGTACGTACGAATCCCACGAAAGCACCTAGACACTATATAGTTATTCCAGTTCCAAGAAAAGCTGATGGGAAAGCAAACAAGCTAAAATTAAATGTAATTAACAGCGATTCATACACATTTGAGGTAACGAATGAAGAGAAAAGCTGGAGACAGGGTCAGAACAGAATTAATGAAAATGTAGCACTGACCACTGCACGCACCCACACACAGGATGCACACAAACCAGGGTAAGTGTCAATGCCTACAGAACCTCGAATGATGGCAGCAGAAAGTAAGAGACTACCTACCAAACAACCAGTTCCAGAAAATAGTGGAAGTGACTGTTAGGCAGAAACCTGTGCAGTTCCCTCTGGGACCACTGCAAAAGATTTAAGACTACAGGTGTTTGGCAGTAAACCCACTTGGTAGCAGTCTGCACCACACAGATTCACTTGGTAGCTGTGGCTGAGCAGTCAGACTTCCCTCAAGAAGAGTTAGGCAGTATACAGAGTATTCACAATAGGTCAAAAGAACACAGTAGAACAAGTAAACACTGACCAGGGCTTGGTGTAAAAGAGATATAATTATTTATTTAAAAACACACAGGCACTAATAGTAAGCAATTCAAAAACACTGTCACTAAAAGATATACACTCCCTTAGAAGAATATTAGACAAGTCTTAAGTAAAGCCCCACTTATTTTCAGACAGCGGTGAGCGCTTAACGTAGATGGCACTCTAATAATTTGTTTTAAAAAGGATGGAAAAGCAGAGAATAAATTGAAACAGATCCCAACACTTTTTCCAGAACACAACAAGAGAGGAAGGCAAAGTAACACCGTCAGTTTAGAGTCAGTAGGCCGGATCCACTTTAAGAGGATCAAACGAAATGTGTCCAAGGCCACACAGTTACAGTGCACAAAAGTCTTGAAAAGGTTCAAAAAGAGTTGGACCAAAGAAAGGGACCAGTTAGAAGGTCAAGGCGGCCAGCCCCCAGTCCAGAAGGTTAAGGGGTTATTATTACCTTGTCGCAATCTTTAGAAAGGGAGGCCTGACGGACATGGTACCTTAAAGTGGTGAGAATACTCCAGCGGGGGCAGTTGTTCCTGGCAGCGGATGCAAGTCGGTGCTTCGTCTGGGGGAAGAGAGGATCACTTCGGGGAGGAAGACAAGAGTCCGTTGCACTGCCAGGGAAGAAACCCGCCGCAGAGTTTCTCAGGTAAAAGGAGCGGTCCTTTAGTTTGCGGTCCAGTGGTAAGTAGCTATCCGGTTGCCGGGGTGCTTGGCACGGGCAATTCGACCACAAGCCGGTCTGGGGTGCGAAGAGAAGAAGGTAAACTGGTTGTGCCCACCAGTCAGGGGAAGAAGCCTCTCCAGCCGGGAGATCTTCTCTGTCGTCGGGAAGTGGTGAGTCGGTTCCGCAGGGCTCCACTGGTGGTCTTGTCGTGGTAGGTCGGCTCAGCTTTTCCCTCGTCGGATTCTCAGGTCCTGTGGCGACTTCTGAAGTTCCAGTCCCCAAAGTCCTGCTTTTATGCAGCACACCCCCATTCTCTCAGCCTAGCTGTCAATCAAACATGCTAAGTGGTGAGCCGGCCGGCTCACCACTTGGGCCAATCACACAAGAGTGCGACTTGAGTTACCAAGGTAACTCAGTCCAGGGTGCCTAAACCCCCTCTCATATACCCCCTGTGGTACCCAGACAGAGTGGCACCACTTTTGGAGGCTTCTGTGGAGAAGCCCGCCAAAAAGTGGAACAAAAGGCTTGACTTGGGTTGGAGTCACAGAAGAGAACACAAACGCCATTTTAGAATCGAGTCCTTGCAAAAAATACCAACCGGCGAATTAATATTAAATAGATAAACCAGCGGTATGTTGGAGGCTATGAGAATTAAATAATTAAAGTTGGTAGCCTCGAACAATGGGAAAATCCCATAGGGATATATTCGCGGTCGAATATAAAAAGTAGTTTCCACTGCCACCAGCCAAAACTCGATCAGGGGGGACGGAGCCGTGCCCCCTCGGCTAACAGACCCCGGGGCAATCGAATTGCCCCGACCAGTACGTCCACAATATGATGGTTTGTACCGGTCTCTGTTAATACTTTGGGACTAGTAAAGCCATTGGTGACTTTACATGCCCTGGGAGACCGTAGTCAGTCCCAGGGTATGGAGTCTATGATGGGGTATCACTGTGACACCCCTGTGTTACTGCACGGAGGGTGCTGTGTAACACACATAGTAAAAACACATGAGACCCTATGGAGTAAAGGACCACATAGCCCATAAAATACATGAACAGTCAAAGGAACACCATAAATCATGTCCAAGAGTGGGAGAAAAGGAGTCTCACTCTTGGCAGGAGAAAAAAACAAACTCAAGAAATCCAGCAAAGCTGCTGGGGGACTCACTAGGTTAGGAAATTCAGCCTAAAGAGAGAATTCTCCCTAACAGTGACCAAGAGGAAGCAAGCGAAAGGCCAAGTGAAAAAGATATAACCAAAGCACTCAAGAAGACAGACTGCTACAAAAGAATTCACTGCAAAGACACAAATGTTGATAGACCATTTATAGCTAGAGCAAAGAAACGCATGAGGAACTGAAAAATAGAACCACAGTGACATACGAGCACCAGGCCCATGATGAGGCCACACGTAGGACAGACGATACACAGATGGTGGTTAAAGGAGCCCTATGGGAGGATGCAAGAGGAGAAGAAGAGACACACAAAACCGTCTCCTACCACAGCAATACAGGTAAATGAAGCCTGCTCCTCCAACAAGCATGCCTGAGAATACTGCAGCTAGAAAGTCACATAGACAACAATTAACTAAACGATTACCTAGACAGCACAGCACATCTAGGAAATAACATTTGGTACCAACACATGAAAGAGGTAGGAAGAAGAAAACTGAAGGAGAATGCTACGTCTGCGCACTCCTACCATACAGCATGAGAAAATCCAAGATCTTCGTGGTTGTAGAAATTGATGTCCCGACAGCGCACTGTTTGTCACACGTAGCAATGTGCAACACCAGAGAACAATTAATGGGGAGAGATGCCTCACTGATATGGGCAACAGAAACAGCATACCCTGATGAAGATGACTATATCCAAGACATCAAGACAAGAAACGGAGCTCATACCAGGAATCACGTGATTAGGTATGTAAAGCCAGAAGCATAAGGAGCAGGAACAAGATGGGAGATAAACCCGAGACTGAACGTCCAAGGGAAAACTCCAGAAGAAGCCAAAATCTGGAAGAATAAAGGCCAAATGCAGGTCTGGGGAACAGTGCTTTCCCCAGACGGATGGGAATGAGGAGTAGTGATATGCCGAGCATGGATAGTCCTTGGAGCCTGCAAGAAAGCAATAGAAAACTCTCAAAAACTATTGCCCTTTTGGGCAAAATTGGTGAAGTTACTGACATGGGTCGAAGATTGAGGAGGACCCCTGCAAATAGTGCCACTGGAAAGCCTGAAATTATGCTTTAGGAATAATGGCACGAGAAAGATGGGAGAGAATCAGAAATGCGAACGGATCTTTGAAGCTCCCGGTATGACTCAAGGAGCCGCAGTAATTATGGATCATTACTGGCCGTGTGGATCCAAAGCGTACATAGGGTTGCTGAAAAACTGGGGAGGTATATGCACGATAGTGAACATCCACATTCCTGCACTGGTGATCACGAAAGGTGACCTGAACATTGACAGTTTCCAGAAAGCAGATGCTCACGCGAGAAAGAAGTCGTCTGTGGAACTAATATCCCGGATGATAAGAGAATTACTTTTCTACCAAATCAAAAGAATCATTCCATGCAATCCCATACGAGCACAGGCTGTTAACCTCACCTCAACAGTATTCACAACAATGCTCCTGCCGCACATCCAAATAGGAGTGAATGCTAAATGGTTGCAGATAACCAGGGAGTTATTGCAGACCATCAACACTACCATAAAAGGATTCAACGTGATCAAAGAAGAACTGAGAGCAATCCGATTGATGACCCTCCAGAACAGATATGTACTTGGCATGATCACAGCAATGGATGGAGGTGTTTGCACAAAAATCGGAGAATCATGTTGCACGTTTATACCTTCACATGATGAAGAAAATGGAACCTTAACAGAAGCCATAAGTATGCTGGCAGATCTGCAGAATCAGGAGATCAAGGTAACTGACAAAGTCGATGACGACAGCTGGTTTGGAACGCTGTTTCTATGGGTCCCACAATGGATGGCAGACATATTCAAAATTTTAGGAGCCCTGTTAGTAATGATACTACTAGGATTTTGTGTTATCACGATAATCGTAACACAATGCAAGAAAACCGCGATGAAAGCCATTGGGATGAAAATGATGGTCGATGTCGAACCAGGATGGAAGCCCAGAGACCTAACAGATGAAGAAATAATAAACTTTGTGAAGGCCAGCGAATTTGCGCCAGAAGGAACAAAGTTTGCATACCCCAGAAAACGAAGAAGGTATGAAGGGAAATGGATTTACTGCAGCCCAAATGGGCAATGACCTGGAACAAAGACGAACACGTAAAAGCAGGACGTTTGAAAGGATTGATAAAAATATGGCCTCCCAAAGAAGCATGCGTTCACACCATCATGTACGAACCCAGATGACGAAGAATTAGATATGGAAGAACCAAGCAAGAATAATCTAAAGGAAGAAGAAAAAGTGGTTGATAAACCGACCATAGGGGGGTGTGTAGAGGAGGTCCCAAATAAGGCCTGCACTCCAGCCACCCATGTCGAAATGCCAAAAGCATACTCGCCAAGATGTGACATATAAGGAGCAAATGAACCAACAGAGAGCCACGGTGGGGCTCTGTCCAGTGCCCATCAGAGGGACATGTATAGCTATTGAAGCGCCAATAACCAGACAACCGTGGACTGCAAGGTACCCACTGAGGCAACCATACCAGCAGCTGATACGAAATGAAGATTACTTACAAACAGTCCCTGAAGAGACCCAGAGAGCCTAAATGGAGGGCAGATGGTGACAACAAATGAACACAAACGACGAATGAAAACTGACACACAAGGACGGAAAATAAAGAGTAAGGATGTAATGGACATATAGGCAGGAACGATGTTAACAAACAAACATAACCATGAAGTAAGATGAAAATATGCGACTAACTGAATGCATGTAAATAGGCTTGGAACGCAAGAAGCTAAGAAAAACTGTACTGCTTGCAATACTTAGTAGAAGAATAGAGCGGCATGCGCCAATTATATCTCTACCTCAATGAAGCACGCTATATGAGTGAGACTCCATTTTGTGAAGCAGACTAAGCCTAGGCTGCAAGGGGCACCCAAGGCTGCGATTCATATTCCAACTGTGTCTGACCACATCCGAGACACCTGAGGATAGAGACGAATGTTTGGGCGGCACCTAGAATCGGAATTACTTAGCTCGTTGGAAATCTTGATAAAATTCAGGTGTTCCCTGAATAAACTAAAAAAAACAAATTCCAACTCAAGCCAGAAGGGAAGAGCGGAATCGAAACTCAGCAAGAAGTAGCTCATGCTTGGGAATTCAAGGTCAACTCCAGGAAGGGAGGAGAGCGGCACCTTGGAAGAATCGAAACTTCAGAACATGCCAGCCAGCCAGTGAAGGTCGTGATAAGGAGGCCCCAGGCAGGTGGCTAGGCTGAACAAAGAATCAAATCTAAGAAAAGAAGGAAAATAAAACAGATTCATGGTGAACAGACACGTGACCAGCCAAGGGCAAAGAGGTACCAACGTCTGATGTCACCCAGAACCCGAGGATGCCATAAATTTCCTGATAAGAACTACAGTTTCAAGGCCATCCTCAGCCAACTAATTGACACGTAGCCCTAAAGGTATTTATTGATGGAAGGGAGGCAGGGTGAATCGTGGGGCACTCCACATCTGGGTGTCCATTCTGCATGCTGCTAATTAAAGTGGAGATTTATGTCTAGGGGTGTAACCCACCCAATGACAATGGACCAAGTAATCTAGGGTCCTATAGCTTGTAGAACCAATAAGACGTCGTAGTTGTTGTGAAGTCTATCACGAGTGATGTAGTGGGATGTGCGTAGACGCCCATCCGATAAGTTATCCAATCTGCATGCTCTGTTACCATATACAGATATAGCACCTATACTTAAGTTAGCTTTCCAACCAATAGAAATTGCATGACAAATTTGTGAGTTTTGCACGTCAAATGATGACGAATTTTGCCCATAAAAGTTGCTGTCTGAATGACGAATTTGGGAGTTCAAGCGAGACAGGCGATGGCATCATTGATGATAACCATTTGTTTCCCCGTTTTTTTGTACTTGTCATTAAACGGAAATCCCTTTGCCAAACTATTGAGTTGTCCTTATTGAAGTATGTCGGAGTAAGTGAATCCTGTACCCTCACCTCCTCAAGGTACAGCTATCTTGTCTTACAGGTACTAGAGGGTGATCTCTGACCTATGGGCCCGTCAGAGGATGCTCCGCCCTCCTGCACACTCGTGTTCTTGGTTGCGGTTATTTTCCGGTACTGCTTTGGGAGTCTGTCAAAGATGTGGAATACTTTGGAGGACACAATCCATTCGAAGAACAAGTTACTTACCAACTAGTAACGTTCTTTCGACTGGGTGTTCCTCCAACGTATTCCACATCGCCCTCCCAGCCTGCCCCTCTGGAGAATTTCCTATGCGATTGCAACTTACGTTTCCCCAAGGCTATGTGCAGTCAAGCACGCATGAGACTGGTGCCACACGTTCTGGGGGAAAAACCTAAACTGAGGCTACGGGTGCTGTGCGTCCTAGTTATATAACATCCGGTGACGTCGCCCTCGACGGAGGCCTTCGAGGGACATTGACCCGACGTCATTGACGCAAAGCGCCCTCTGCCAAAAAAGTTTCTAAAGTGCACTGCTGTGGACATTATCTGTCAAAGATGTGGAATAGGTTGGAGGAACATCCAGTTGAAAGAACGTTACCAGTTGGTAAGTAACTTGTTCTTTTTTTTTTTATTAGCATATAGTTTATCACAAACTTTTGCTCATGAATTCCTTCCTTAAATGAATCAAATTAAAACGTAACCAGAAAGAAAAATACAAAGAAAGAAAGGGGTAGAAGGCATAAACACAAAACCACCCAGAGACTGGGAGAAGAGTAAAAGGCCAAAAGTCCCCAAAGCAGAGGTTTGAAAATCAACACACAGGGCAATCGTGTTGAATTTCAGTATCACAGCACTTTTCTTCCCTTAAGGTTCTTCACGGTCAGGATTAAGTCCACATAGTAGCTCCTAGATGCCCCTTTCTTTATCAAGTGTCAAGAATTTTTCTGAGAATATTAGTTCAAAGAAAATACCAACACTCTTGTCATGCTCTCGTCGGATCCTCCATAAAGGCACTCCCACCAAGCATCAGCGTCTTCACCACAGATCTTTCCCATCCGCGATAAGAGAAGGGTTCTCTGTGTTCTTAGTTCTGGACAGAAGAGAATCCGTGTTTGAGCGATTCAGCGTGATCCCCACATAGGCGGCATCTATTGTCCTTTGAGATCCCCTTGGTGTGAGGGACATTTAGCCGAAATCTTAAAAACATGTCCCTGTGTCTGGCTTTAGGCATTTTTCTCAAGTATAAGCGGGTGATATTTAGCTGCCCACTTAGTGTTTTTGACAGAGTACGGATCTTCGATTTAGATATCCGTTCTTCCGCTTCCTGCCAGTCTGCCGCCCATAGGGCCCTCTTGACCAACAGAAGGTTCCCAGACAGGGTCTCAACTGACGGGCCCAATCCAATCAGTGTATCCAGACACTTGTCTCTCCATTGATTTGGGCAGGCACTTCTGCAAAGAAAGCTTACTTAAGAAGGACAGGGAATTCCAGACTATTCTTACATGTAATGACAAGAGGCCAAGTTTGTGTCTTATGACTGCCATGGGAATTTGCATGGCAAAGCCTTCGAATCTTTTTCCAGGATTTACTTTCTAGGCTTCCCCAGCTTTTCCAATCAATTCCCAGTCCTGCCTCCTTCGCATAAGTTAATGATGGTACCAACCTTTGATTATAAAAAGTGATGACCAGAAGTAATGAAAATTTCCCAGCTTTTATTTCCCGATTAGCATGCCTCGAGCTGATAGCTGGTTTACTTTTAAATTCAAAACTGTTCTCCAAGGTTTCTCATTCCCGTTTGAACTAATCACAATTCCTAGGTACTTGATTGAGCTGTTTACTTAAATTTTATTTTTGTTCAGGGCCCAGCTTCTGTTCTTTTTCCTTTGGTTTGGACATTACCAAGATTTCTGTCTTCTTTATATTGATCTTCAGTCCATTCTGTTCGACGATCTGCAGTGCGTCAAGTTTTTCTGGAGCACGATCAGTTTCTTATCTAGGAGAAGCAGGTGATCCGCGTACAATAACCAAACTGTGGATGGCCTGTTGATCTTCGGCAGGCAGGATCTAGGAGGGTCTACCACATTATTCATGCCTGTAATGTAAATGTTGCAAAGGATTGGTGTCAAGGGGCAACCCTGTTTTAGACCTCGATATGTTTTTATTTCTCTAGTCTGGTTTCCCTCCTGGTCTAGTCTTATTTGCAAAGAGGTCCCAGTGTGTAGATCCTTGTTGGCTGCAATTAGGTCCCCTGGGCATCCCATTGTTGACATTTTGGCCCATAACCTGTCTCTGTCAATACTGGCAAAGGCGCATTCCATGTCAATGCAGGCCATGAATATGTTATCCCCCTCTAGAGTCTTCATCTTTAGTAGATTAATTAGTAATAAATTCAGGCTGCATCCGACGTTCTGAACAAAACCAGTTTGCCTTGGGTCATAGGAGTTTGAATGTATCACCTAATCCTTTAATCTTGCCAGTAGAACCCCAGCAACGAATTTCCCCAAAACATCCACGAGGGCTATCAGTCTGTAGTTCATGGGGTCGCCTCAAACGACCACCGCTCGGCTCCAGGATGTCGGGACTCTTCCGCAAGAGGCTATCCTGTTAAAACTCGGCACAAGCTTCCGGGGCCCCCCTGAGGGTAGTGTTGGGAAGCCCATCCGGGCCCAGCGTTTAATGCCCAGGATTTCATCTTTATCAAATTCAATTTGCCAGTGGTCTTTCCCAGTTCGATTTTCCTCCGGCTGTCACTTTTCTCTCAGCAAAAAGGGTTTTGAAATGATCAACCCATTTACTTTCGTGAATTTGGTTCAGCTGTAGCATACCGTTAACACTGTCTCTCCCATTCAACAATTGCCAAAGGTTTCTGGTGTTTTTTGTGTCACTAGCCTGCATCATACATTCAGCGTCGTTTTGGTAAAGGATTGCTCGATGTTATTTGACACAATTCCTATGGCATTGATTCCTTTTTTTCACCTCTTCACTCCTTGATGGAAGTGTCCTTAGAATCCTGAGATTGTGATTCAGGAGGCCTTTTTTCTCAGTCATTAATGGATCAGAAACATGCTTTCGTATGAGTGTAGGCTTCGTTCCTTTTTTTCCTACCACTCTATAGAGGGCCAAGCTATATTCATGCTAGACATCGTCCTCGTCTGTCTGTTGCCAGGCTTTTAAGGACTTTACCATCTGGGGGATGCTTTCTGGTTTGATGCGTTGTATATTCTTGCCAGGTTCAATGGACAGACAGTGGTTCCAATTTTTTAGTTTTGATTTGTCCTGAGCAGGCTGTCCTGGTCTCACACACGTCCATACCAGAAGATCATGGTCACTGTGCTTGGTGGTAATCCCCCTCAAGGAGGCTATTCTCGTAAAAATTGAGCCGGTCGCAAAGAAAGAGTCCAGGTTGTCACTAGAGAATTTTGAGTGCCACGTTGCTGCCCCAGTTAAATCCCCCTCAACCTGGCTGTTTACCACATGGATATCTCTTAAAAGGGTTGCTGGCAGCCACTTCTGAGATCTCATACTTTTGATCTGGTCTTATTTTCCCAACCCTCTGGGTTTTCTTGAACCTGAGCGAAGGCGTTCTATATTAAGGTCACCACAAATAATGATCCAGGCTCCCTCCATTTTTACACGGATCCAATCAATTCATTTCATGACACAGTCAATGAAAAGGCAATTTTCCTTGCTTTGGGGTACCAGTATACATTAAAGACTGCCAAATGTCCCTGACTTTCATGTGGGCAGTATGTCAGCTTCATTATTATTTGCGTTGGGGGCTTTGGGTGAATTACTCATAAGACCTTTCCCAAAGTGTGGTTTTTAATAAAGGTTAGTAGGCCTGAGATTGGCCTTCCCCTCGTCCATTTGGTTGCCATGTTTAGATAGCCAGTATATCCATTTAAAAGGGGTGTCTCCCTTAGCCATTATTCCTAGAAGCAGGTGATATCTAAATTCACCAAGCCCGGCCAAAGAACAGGTGGGTGAAACCTCTAGTATTCCATGAGCCTATTTGCAGTTCCGGCACCATTCCATTCGGCTCTCTATTCAGATGGTTTGGATCTTAAAGCTCTCGGGAGCCAATCCCAGGATTGCACTACCTCCTCTACGGGTTCAATATGGCATCCATTAACTTTCTTTCGGTTTGATCTTTTGATGGTGAAGTTCCAACGATCTAGGCCACGAAGAGTGACCAGACTATGTAGTTCGGGTTTGCTGGATCCACGATCTTCAGTTGTATGTGTTGTTCATGTCTTCTTTGGGCACCAGAAGAGTGTGTGTGTGTGTGTGTGTGTGTGTGTGTATTTTTATTTACCTTAAAATTGCTCTAGCCTTAATTCCCAATGTTATCTATTAAATATAGATATACATTTTCATGTTATACTTGTGTGGACAATCCTTTTCTTGGTATAGTTTGTGTGCGATATGTTCTTTACGCCAATCTCCAATTCTCTGAAGAGTGAAGCCTTGCTGCTCAGTTAAGTTTACCTATACAAATTTGTAGTAACTTGAGTGAATAGCCCTGCAAATTGTCTCTGAACCGAGTATGTGCTTCTAGGTGCCCTGCCCTGAGGCCAGCTGAGGGTGAGACTTGAGCCGCGTTCCCCCACTAGCCAGTGCCTAATGACCTCCAGCAATATGTGGAGGAATCTTCTGGTCACCTTCTCTTGGTCACGGTCACTTAGCAGGGTGTCAGTCATTTGTGACACAGCAGAACCATTCCGGTCATGTGGACGCTCCCCAGGCCCACAGTAATGTACAAGACCACAGCGGTATGCAGGCCCCACAGTACAACAGATTCTCAAACAAAACTTAACCCTACGCAGAATAAAAGGAAAAACCCAAACCGTACATAAACTACCAATCTATGAAAAGATGCCGTTCCTCTTGAGAACAATCCATTCCCTCGGAAATTGCTATTGTAGGTTTTGCTACAAATGCGACCACAAATGCAACATCTGAGAAGTCATGTGATTTGCAGGACGCGAATGGAATGTGGAAGTTGAGTGAATACAGCGTTGTGAACGTGCAGTGTTCTGAAAGCACAAAACACACAGCAGGAATCTGTCTCAGATGCAGTGTTCCTGGTGTTATATTCTCTTTCTAGTGATAGTGTTGCACGTCCACCATATGCACAGTACCCAGAGATAAAGGAGTCATTTCACAATCTTAGGAAGTGCTTACCCAGCTGAATAACCTTACGCTGTAAAACGAGATCTCAGAACAGGAATCCCAGCAAAAGGGAATCAAGACTATACTGGCTTCCAAGGTGGAGGCCAGCATATGTATTGGCTTGGTCCAACCCCTTGAATCTGAAGCAGACCCAAATGCTCCCATCTCTCACCTAATTAATAGTTACAGATTCTGACTCTTATTAAGAAACCCTCGCAGGGGCAGAGGGGATACAGTTCAAAAGCCCTCAATCCCAGTCTGAAGGATGTTGGCTGTGAGAACAGAAAGAAGATGGAGAATCAGATGGCTAGAGAGTAGGAGGGGGAGACTGGTTAGATGGCAAAAGTGGAAGGTGGGGTTGCTACCAGTGAGGGTGGAAAAGATGGCTATGTCAGCCCAAGGGGGTATCCTTGAGGCAGGGGTAATATCAGACCAAAGTGGTATTCACAAGGAGTTAACATCAGTCAAGGGAGCTAGTCTTGTGCAGATTGCAACACCATCCTGAGGTGGTACATTGGATGAGTTGATGACATCTGCCCAAGCTAGTAGTGCGGAGGTGGTAACATCTGGAAAAAAGAAAGAAGTATCAATCTTGTTAGATGCATGCATAGAGGAGATTGTTTCAGCCAATGGTGCTAGTACAAGACAATGAATTGTAATGTGATAGTGACCAAACAGAATAGGTGATGAAAACCTAGGTCAGGGGTCTGCATTCTTTGGCTCTCCAGATGTTTTCGACTATCTAATGGGGCACTAAAAGAATCTAGCGCAAACGGCACAGACAGGCCGGAAAATCCTGCACCGATTAATGGAAATAGTCAAGGTAAATGGCAAAGACTGCTTTATTAACTATCCATATAAACCAGGGACAGCAATAAGTGCAAAAGTCTCAAGAGCTCTCTGATTCTCCATTACTGATTATCAGGTTTTAACCAAAGAACACATAATAATTGACACCACATTACAATCTTAGTTGCAAAAACCTATGGGATTGAGGGATTGGTTAGCGGAATTGTCTACATATAGTTTATTTTTGGGTTAGTCTTTTCATTGGATATAACTATCTGATGGGCCCCACCTCAGACCACCCCTAAATTGCTACAGGCAGGAAAGACATCTTATCAACAAGTAATTGGCTAATGCAACCGTTAACAGGGCGGCATCATTTTGAGAGTTGTGGCATTGGTCTTACCAGCCTTGAACACTTGGCAGGTTTCGGCACATTAGCAACAAATAGTGGTAGGGGGAGTGACATCAGTGAACTGCTACTTCCAATTAAATTAGACACCATCCCTGATTTTGCTGGGCCACAGGCCAGGGTATCTATCTTTGAACTGAGCCTTGTCTAGCGTCTCTCGATCTGGGAATCTGTGGGGAGACGAGAAGGTGCCTTTCAGTGTCTGGAGTTAATGAATGGTCACTGTTCTCCAATTATAAGTCACGTGTGAGGAGACCACGTTTTGAATTATTCTGCTCTGCTTTTATTATGATTTTAGCTCTTAATATGGGTGTTGTTACTCTCTTTGGTCACTGGAGACTTGGTCGATCAATTCCTTATGCTGTATTAAGCTTTTTAATTAGCTGGCACCTGACTTTCAAAGGTCATCTGTTCTTTACTTAATCTAAGAGAAATAGGTTTTGCGCTCGGGGAAATATTATCTTCTGTTCTCTTTGGAGCCATGCATCCCTCCCTTTTCTCCAGTAGTTTTGGAAAGGGGCCGCACAGCCACTATCTGGCCTACACAGATCTGTATTTCAGCTAATTCAGCAAGTTGAATCTCACTACAGCTTTGAGGCTTCCCATTCACTCTAACGTGGCTTCACCATCCATTTTATTCAAGATGGCCCCTAGTTACCATTGCTTTTCTATTTTTAGCAAGCTATATATGTATATTGTTCGTGTTGCGTTTCAGCATATATATTGATATGCTCTTCATGTCTATATGGTGCAGGTAATGGTCTTCATGTCTAAATGCATGTTTGACCTAGTTCCGTGTTTCTTCATGGTGAGTGCATATTTGCTTCATGTCTATTGTATCTTCATGTGGCCGTTCGCAGTGAGGTCACTTTTTCTCATAAACTTCAGTTACAGGATGTTCATTTCGTCTGGGTTTGCAGGTTTATTTCTTCTTCTATTGTTCCAGGAAAAGGTCAGTAGGATTGTCTTAGTGAATAGCGTTTCTCATATTTGCATTATATAGGTGGGGGAGGGGACGACACCATGAATGACTTATTCATTTGTCTCTCGACAACTACAACTCCCATCAAACCTGGCCTGAATAGTCAATGGTGAGTAACCTGTGAATCATAGTCCAAAATACCTGGAGAGCCACAGGTTGCCGACCTCCTGACATAGGTCAACAGAAGTGGTAGGGGCTAAGCATGCTCAGTTGAAGAGTGGAGTGGCTGCTCAGAGACCAAAGGAAAGGTGAGCCTCCGAGGAAGATTTTAAGGCAAGGAACAAAATGGTTGTGTTAAACCCAGGAGGTGAGAGACCAATCGTGCCCATTTAGTCAGCCAGAATGTGAAGTTTCTAGTGAGCTAGAACGGCCCTAGCCAGGACCAGATGGTGGTGGCTGTATGATATGGGGTACCAATGAGTTTACCTCAAACTCTCCCTGCCTTTTGCCACCTGAACTATGGTTGGTTGAGTGGGAGAGGGAACTAGGATGTAGGAGGGAGGGATGAGTAGAGGCAGGGTTTGTTTTGGGGGGGATGAGATTTGGAGAGAAGTGGATAGGATCAGGAGGGAGCTGAGGAGCGGAGAGAGAGCGAGATAAGGCCAAGAGTCAGAGAGAGGGGAGAGATGAGGAGGGAGTTGGGGGGTGGAGATGGGAGAGTGAAAGCGAGAGTGGAAGACTAGGACACAGGGCAGAGAAAGAGAAGACCACAAGATGGAGTTTGCAGAGGGGGCACACAAACAGATGGTGGAGAAGAGAGGTGAGGGGAGTGAAGAAAAGGATAAGAGACTCGTCTGGAGAAGTGCACCAGGACAAAGATATTTCACATTTGGGTCACTTTGGAAATCCTTGAGGGAGTCTGAACTTTCTCGAACAGGGATAGCCCAGACAGGGGTACCCTGGCTCTAGTGAATTGGCACTGCAATACAACATGTTTGGAGGAGGGAGACTGGCTAGGGAGTTACGAGCGCCCTCGAAGGTTGAGGGAAATGTGCACAGGGACCCCCACCTAGACTAATAGCGCAATTGTATTTGAAAACAGATTTTTTTCTAATGAAAACGTATTGGGTTTGTCTTGTGTCTGATCACCTTGTCAGACTAGGAAAAGTTATCTTTGCAATAATATATTTCTTACATTTGACTTAATGTAATGGGTTCCATCCCAAGACTGGCATTTGTTTTATTCTTCTGGTGTGCAAAGCATCAGGCAATTTAAAATCCCTGTTTAAATAATGATTTTGTTACCTCAAATAGCTTTCCTTAATGTTTGTGTACTTTGATCAAACTATCATAACGTTTGGGTGTGGACATTCACATTATTCACCTGAAAACTTTTTTCTGTCTCAGGGGAGCTCATATTGATGTACGCAATAAGAAAGGAAATACCCCTCTTTGGCTAGCTGCTAATGGTGGACACCTGGATGTTGTCCAGTTACTGGTGCAAGCAGGAGCTGATGTGGATGCGGCAGATAATCGAAAAATAACTCCTCTCATGGCTGCCTTTAGAAAGGTGCGATTAGACTTTGATCATTTAACATTTTGTTAACGTATTTATATTGTATATTGATAACATATATGCTGTTTTGATGCCAATGGGGGTATTTTTCATGTTAGGAGTTCTTCAGCAGTATGCATACCTAAGGGGTTTAATTGGGGATGGTGTATATTTTCGCATATTTGCAGGTAAGTGTTAGTTTGACTGATGGATTAAATTACATGATCTCAGCAACCATTGAATGAAACTTTAGCACTTGCTTGAGTGTTAACAGTAGCACATTTATCTGTCTGTTCAAAAAGGCTGCAGTGTCTGACTGTCTGCATAGTTATGATTGTTGCGTGGTTGAGCTTTCTTTTTTTGCATCTTGTAAATCTGTTTGATTCACATGTTATGCTGTCATCTAATGGTTTGTTACAGAAGGTTCACCTTGTTTTTAAGATTATAAGGTCATAGGATGCACTACTCTGAATCCGAGAAACAGCGGTTGGCAGTGGATCACCTAACTCAAGTGATGACTGCTCCGCCACGGGACCAATCCAAACGGGAGGAATACCTACGGGGGCGGCCCTGCCGCACTTGCCCACTGCAACGAGGGAGATCCAAGAAGCTCCAATCACGGACAAGGAGGTCGATGAAGCCATTAAAGCCCTCAAAATTCCGGCCCCAGGCCCAGACGGCTTCTCCCCGAGATTCTACAAGATATTTAAATCCCAGCTGATCCCCCCCCCCCCACCCTATGGTAACACTCTTTAACTCATTCAAGGAAACTGGATCGGTGACTCCATCAATGCAGGAGTCCACAACCATCCTCCTCCCTAAGCCCGGGAAGGACCCGAGAGAGACAGCCTCGTACAGGCCAATTGCCCTGCTGAACATAGACGCTAGCCTCTAATCTGAGATTCTGGCCAACCTGCTGTCGCACGTCCTCCCGACCCTAATCCATTCTGACCAAACGGGCTTTATCCTGAACAGAGTGGCAGGGGACAACATCCGAAGAACCCTGAACTTGGTAGATATCGCCCGCCGCACCGCCCAGGGACTCGCACTGATGGCCCTAGATGCCACCAAAGCCTTCGACAGAGTAGACTGATCATTCATGAAGCTTGCCCTGAGGGCCTTTGGCTTTGGCCCAACCTTCCAATTGATGCTAATGGCCAACTACACATCCCCCAAGACCCTCATGAGGATCAATGGCTCCTTATCATCCCCGATACCCATGACCTGCGGGACAAGACAGGGCTGCCCTCTATCTCCTCTCCTCTTCTCTTCGCACTAACAATGGAGCCGTTTGCCCAAAGAGTTACACGGAATGAGCTCATTAAGGGTCCCCAAGTAGGGTCATCTCAACACAAAATTGCATTGTACGCCGACAATGTTCTTCTGATGCTCTCAGATCCCAATTCCTCAGCTAAACGCGCCCTGGCGGAAATAGCCAACTTCGGAAGGGTCACTGGCTTTGCTGTTAATTTCTCTAAGTCAGTGGGCCTGGGCATTGGCTTCCACCAGGAAGAACAAGAGGCATTAACCAGGCTATGCCCGATCAGTTGGAAGAAACAAGCGATATCTTACTTCGGAGTCCATAGCCCAGCAGACCCAAAGGACACATATCTGGCCAATTTCCCCAGATTATTCAGTGAATTGGAGGGAGACCTGAGGCGCTTATTCACCCAGGAAATCTCTTCAATGGGGCGGGTCACTGCCGCAAAAATGAACCTGCTTCCGCGATTTCTCTATGCCTGCTCCTCCCTTGCAGTGGCCGTTCCAAGGCTGGCTCTCTAGGATCTGCAGAAGAAAATGCTGATGTTTATTTGGAGATGCAAGAAAGCCAGGATCCCCCACAAAACCCTGCTTGGCAACCCTAGACTGGGGGGCATGGGGGTCCCCGATCTTCGGGCCTATAGGGTACAGCACAGCTAGCGCACATCCATGCTTGGCAGATCGTTATGGACCGCCCTAGATGGGAGGAACTAGAGCAAGCCCAGCTGCCGCTCCCCCTGTGATTCCTCCCACACATCCAGCCCCCATGAGAGAACACTGGAAGACGCTTCTGCTAACCACCAAACATACCCTGAGCTCATGGGACTGGGCCCTAAAACAAAAAGGAATCCCAAGGGGACAAAGCCCACTCTCCCCCATTTTCCACAACCCAAACTTTTTGCAGGGATCGAACCCCCGAAACTTCCAGAACTGGATCGACGGAGGCCTCGAGACCCTGGCGCAGCTATATGCCAGAAACACGCCACGCACCTTTGAACAATGTAAGGCGATGTTTCAGCTACAGGAAAGGGATAGATTTACGTACTGCCAACTCCGGCACTGGTGCTCACACCCCCAGACCCTCCGGGCGGCCGTCTGCCCCCTCGCCCCCCCTGGAACTAACGCTGAAGGACCTGCCATCCCGGAGTAGGATTGCAACCTTGTACAGACGCTTCTTGGGGGATTTCCTAAGCGCAAGAATGCAATGCATGGCCCAATGGGAGGCCGACCTGGGTCACCCGATCGATGACCAATCCTGGGTAGACATCTGGACCCGCACCCATTCCTCATCTACTTGTGTGGCCAACAAGGAATGCGCATATAAGCTGATGCTACTATGGTACTACCCCCACCCCCTTAGATTACACCACTTGAACCCGCGTGTAGACCCTTCTTGCTGGAGGGGGTGCTCCCAGCCTGGCTCTTTTTTCCACATGTGATGGGCTTGCCCAAAGATCCAACGATTCTGGGAACAGTGGCTGGCGACGATCGAATAAATTACGGGGATGTCTCTCCCCTTTGAGCCCGAAACGGTCCTGCTGGGGGTCCTGACCCCGGGGGTCTTCCCCCGCTCCGGAAACAGAGCGAAATTAGTGACGGGGTGGCAGAAGAAGAGGGAGGGAGAATTCGAGCGAAAATGAATTATCAGTGTGAAATCCTTATGCAATGTGATATGTAAATTGTCCTGCCTTGGTTTAAAATAAACATATTTAAAAAAAAATATATATATAAGGTCATGTGAACAGTCCCATGACTATTGGAGCTGCCATTAGGCATCCTTGAAAAGGCTGGTCAGATTTTTTTTAATTGTAATTTGGTATTATTTCAAGAAACCTTTCATAAAAAAGAGTAAATAATACGTAAAAACTGTACAAATACATGAGATTTAACTCAATACAAAATATTACAATTACATGTTCACATAAAACTTACAAATTCATCCTTTCACGCAACACTAGTATCTATTATATTACACAATAAATAGTTTAAGACTTCTCTAAATTCTTCATATGTGAGGGAAGAAGAGGGTATACAACTTTACGGGTTGAGTTAGAATACCTTCAATTTCATCAGTGCAACAAATTAAAGTTTCATCTTCCCATTCAGTGAGGCCTGAAAATCGTAAGAATCTAAGTATCCTAATGCACAGAGGATGTGCCAGCAAAGCAACAATGGCATAAATTATCAGTTTTAATACAAAACCTGTCAGATGCACATTCCCCTAAAAATTAGTTCTGAACCTCGCAGAAAGCTGGGCAAATCATTAAGTGCCTCAAGTTCTCCTTCTTTCTTACAAAATCGGCAGGCTGATAACTGGCACTCTGATTTATCACGGATATTGTGGACTTCCCTAGTCAATATATGATTTAAGCGACAAACAGATAAATGGTGACCTTAGCTTTGCATTAGGGAATGTACTTAAGTCCATGGTTATAGTTCCATGTTTTTTATGTTTGCCTGTAATATCCTTATACAACTTAGAACTATTTAAGGCCGAACAAGTTCTTAACTAATCTAGCTCCCAGAGGCGGTGTTTCACAAGAGATGGGTAGTGTGTTAACTGAGTTTGAGTGCAATTGGCTCCTGGAGCAACTAGAAACGCACCACCAGCAACAGAACTCAGTTATCCAAATAAAGGACTTTTTTGCTATAATCTTGCTTCAATAGGGTCAATCTTTTCACATTCCTGTGGTAACAGGGTTTCCATGCCATAAATGATTTTGGGCACCACCTTCATTTTATAATATTTGATCACAGGAAGCAATGACTGCCTTCCGTATTTTTAGAGTTGATGTTTTTCATTTTAGTGATAAAACTGTCAGCTTTTAATCTTACTGCTGCGATTCCAGCTAATTTGTTCAGTCTATTACAAATCAATGTGCCTAGATACATATACTGATCTGTGGAGGCAAGGGCCATTTTATCCAAGTACCCAGTAGACCCACACCAGCCTTGGTTGAAGAGAACTTCATGACTTTAGTTTTCCCTTAATTAAACTATAGGCCATTCTCAAGTGAATATTTTTGGAGTGCTGATATCCTCTGCAAGCTGATCTGCGTATGATCGAAAACGAGGGTGTCATCAGCATAAGCCAGCTATTTACGTCGACTGTCGCCCAAACGGGGCGAACCTAGGGAATAGTTCTCCAAAGCATTACCCGAATCAGATATGTAGATGGTAAATAGACTTGGGGCAAGAATGCTTGCCTGCTTCAATCACCCTTCACGTAGGTATTTTCCCAGACAGATTTCCCTCAAGAGCAAGTTGTACTTTTTTTTATTTTTATTTTGTTTAAATAATTTTTATTGCTTTTTACAACAAACAAAACATAACCATCACACCCGACATTTTCGTCACAGGTTTCTTAGCATAGATTGTATGTTACTTTTCAATGTCTCCCCCACCCCCCCCCCCTACCCTTAAACTCGAGCTCCCCCTGCTGTTCCTCTGGCTCCCTCCTCCTGAGGTTGATTTCTTTCGTCGTTCTCGGGCATATCATTATCACTGGAGTTGACATGGGTGGACCCGGGCAATGCGGCCACCATTTTCCTCCATGCTATCATAGGCCCGACGCCCTCATCCTCCCCTCTATTGGCTGCCTCATACCACACCACCGTTTCGGTGTCTGCCCATTTTAAGAGATCATTGCACCATGTCTCTAGTCTAGGTCTATGGGGGAATTTCCAGCTCGTGGCAATTCTCCTTTTGGCCAGAATGTAGGCTAGGTCCTTAAGTTTACATACGTGTTTCAGGTTCCGTGGTCTGATAACTCCCCCCAGCATGCATGCCCACATGGATTCCACCTCTAATTTAATTCCTTTTTCGGATGACCATAGCCTGATTTCCTCCCAGAATTTCCCAACCTCTGGGCAAGCCCAGAACATAAGGATCATCCCTGCCTTTACTTCTCCACTCTTGGGGCATTTTTGTGGTACTATATTACCGAATTTGGCAATCTTTCGGGGGGTAATATATGCTCTGTGTGTGATATATAGCTGGATCTGTTGCAGCCTCGCATTCCTGGACACCTTCTTATATCTCGGAGCTCTTTCCCATTGCCTGTCCTGCATGGTTTCTCCCGCTTCCTCCTCCCAGTCTCGTCTCAGTTGGTGCAGCTCCTTTCCCACTCTAGACAACAGCAGTTCATAAATCCGGGATATTTGATGCCCACCCTCCGAAATGTTGTACATTGTTTCTATGGCTGTGTCCGGTTGCTCTGCTAGAGTTATCTCGGACCATGTTTCCTTCACCCGTTTGACTGTTCTGACTGTTCTTTTATATGTAATAAGTTGCCGCTCGTGTATCCCGGTTTCATCCACTAGCGTTTGGAAGTCCAGTGCATCCCCTTCTTGCCAGACGTCACCTAGGGTCGCTAGGCCTACCGGCTCCCTGTATTTACGGATTCCTTTCCTTAGTTGCTCATCTATCCCGCATAGCGCCACTAGTGGCGCCTGTGGGGAGCATGGGGCCGAGTTTCCCATGGCTCAGCACGCTTTGTTCCAATCTTCCAGCCCAGTGCCAGCAGTCTCGGTCTCCCATGCATCTCAGATTTGGGTAGCCACATTAGTTCCTTTAGGAAATATGACTTGCTTTATTCCCTCAGCAACCTAGATTCTGCTGTCTCGTCTTCTGATAGCCACCTAGCGACATATTGTAACTGCACCGCCAGGTGGTACATCTCGAAGTTCGGCAAGTTTATCCCCCCTCTGTCGTACGGATTCTGTAATTTCCATAGGGCCACCCTGTTTCTAGAGTTGTGCCACAGGAAACCTCTACATAGGCTCTGGAGATTAGTGAAAAAGCGCTTGGGCACCATATGTGGGATATTTACAAACTGGTGTAGTAGCCTGGGCAGGACCACCATCTTGAGCAAGGCCGCCCTTCCCACCATGGCCAGGGGGAGCTTTGCCCAGAACCCCCATGCTGCTCTTGATACCTTCCACTGCGCTCTGCGTGTTATGCTTGTGCTCATCTGCAACCGTGTGATATATGTTGATTCCCAGGTATCTAAATGTTTTGGTCTGCCAGACTATCTGCAAGGTGGGTAAGTTTTCTTGTGGGATTCCTCTATACCTACCCAGGGGGAACATGCACAATTTTTTAGGATTCACCTCTATTCCCGAGAGGATCATCTAGCAGCATATCATCCGCATACAATATCAAATGCGGTCCCCCTTTAGTGCGGACCCCTATTTATCTGTATTGCTGCCTCAGGTAGATTGCCAGCGGTTCTAATGCGAGGATATACAGCATCGGGGACGCTGTCTCGTGCCTCTTCTTAGTTGCTTTTCTTCTGAGATTATTGCTCGCGTTTTTACCCTGGCTATCAGGGAGCTATACAACATTTTCACCCACCGCAGGTACCCAGGTCCCATCCGGTATTCTTTTAGGGCTGCCATCAACCACGGCCACCTGACCGAGTCGAAGGCTTTAACTGCATCTAACGAGGCTACAGCTATTTCATTTGGGTCGCCCTCCGTCTGCTCTATGATATGGTGGATCCTCCTGTGGTTATCAGATATACTTCTACCTGGGACATATCCGGTTTGATCAGGGTGTATGAGTTTATTTATTAACCGCTTAAGTCTGTTTGCCAGCACAGATGTGAGGATCTTACTGTCTTGGTTTAACATAGATAATGGTCTGTACGATCCACAGTCTGTGCTAGGCTTGTCGGGTTTAAGGAGCAGGATGATTATCGCGCCTCTCAAGGATTTCGGCAGTCTCCCTTTCTCAAAGGCCTCATTTAGCATTGCCAGTAGCGGGGGGGGTGGGGGGGAGTACTTCTTGTCTGTACGTTTTATAAAATTTGCTGGGGAGCCCATCTGTGCCTGGGGCCTTGCTTGTGGGGAGATGCATTACCACTGTTTCTAATTCCTCTATCGTGACTGGGGTTTCTAGGTTCTCCCTGACTTCCACACTTAATTTGGGTAATCCTATGTCCTCTAGCGTCTCCTGAATCTCTTGCTTTGCTGTCTCTCCCACATCTGCATAGAGATGTTCATAAAATCTGAGGAATCTCTTGTTCACTGTCTCCTGGGTGTTCCAAACTTGTTCTGCTTCTCCCGTTATCTCTCTGATTGCTGATCGTGGTGTCTTGTTCTTATATAGCCACGCCAGCAGCCTTCCTGGTTTGTCCCCCCCCCCCCCCCCCTGCATGTTGCCTTTCAAAGTATTTTTTAAATTTCAGGTTGCATAACCAATCCCAGAGCCCGCCACAAGCCTGTTGGAGTTGGCTCACGCGTTCAGTATCCTCCTGTGAGGTGCCTTCTCTTTTCATTATTGCTTCTAGTTTCTTTTCTGTCTCCTGCAGTTCTCTCTCTATGCCCCCTTGGAGCCCTCTAGATTTGGATATGGCCGCCCCCCTTATTACTACCTTAAATGCCTCCCACAGAGTTCTCGCTGACTCCACGCTTCCAGTATTAGTCTCCAAGTACCGTTATCTCCTCCCGTAGGTCCTCCCGAAATGTAGTGTCCTTCAGTGCCTCGGCCCTCAGCCTCCATGTTGGGATCCTAGCCCTGGAGGGCTGGTGTCGCCACACCAAAACCAGGGGGGAATGGTCCGATAATATTCTCACTTTATATTCGGAACCCGCCACTTCCCCAGCCATTTCCGGGGTGGCGAACATGTAATCCAATATCGTGTACAGGTTGTGTGGGACCGCATAATGGGAGTAGTGCTTATCATTTGGGTGCTGTCGCCTCCAGATGTCCTCCAGCCCGAAGTCCCTTAGCAGGGCCTGTAACATTTTTGCTGCCGGGGTGGCCTTATCTAGTTTTGTGTCTGATCTGTCCATTTTGCGGTCTAGCGTAAAGTTGAAGTCCCCCCCCCCCCCAATTTGATCGCACCTCCCATGAGGGGGCTGATCTTGCTATAT
Organism: Ambystoma mexicanum; assembly: GCF_040938575.1. NCBI lineage: Eukaryota > Metazoa > Chordata > Amphibia > Caudata > Ambystomatidae > Ambystoma > Ambystoma mexicanum. The sequence continues at coordinate 304,268,747 of NC_090937.1, forward strand.
AATGTCCTATAGTAGGCCACTGTGTCTTGGTTGGGGGCATATGTATTTATAATGCTTAGTTCTCTGTTCTCTAGCAGCCCCCGGATCACTGCCATCCTCCCATCCGGCCCCACCAAAGTCTGTAGTATCTGGAAAGGCACATGTGGTGCTACCCAAATAATTACCCCCCTGGCATATGCCGAATATGTTGCTCCTATGGTGGTCCCTCTCCACTTTTTCTTAACTACCTCTTGTTTCTCCATATTGAGGTGGGTTTCTTGCAATAAGGCTATGTCTACCTTTTGCCTTCTCAAGTACATCATTACCTTATTTCTCTTCAGGTAGCTGTTGAGTCCCCTGACGTTCCAGGTAAGTATTTTAAGGTCACCCATTATCCATTATGTTCCATCCTCCCTCCTTCCACATCCTTCACCCCGAGAATACTTGGCGTGGGTCATGCACAGAAGCGCGTAGTTGCAAGCTCGTTTCATAACTACCACTGCAAACCCCTCAACTCACCCCCTCCCTCCTCCCGTTCCAACCCCAACTGTTGCCCAACTCCATCCCTGGATCTCAGGCGATCCCGCATTTGGTCCTGTCTGGCTAAGCCAGCACTAGGGACCCAGCAGGGGGTTACCGCACTACTGGTAACTCAACTAACCTATCTAATGGGGGGTGTGAGTTGTAACTCAACTAACCTATCTAATGGGGTGCGAGTTTGGATGCTCTGTTTCTCCCTGTTATATGCCGCATTTTACCAGCTCACCTTTGCATAACAAGACTATATTCAAGTCCCTCATTCACAGGTTATACAGCACCTCGGCCTCTGGAGAGACTGTGTCATTTCTTCGTGCCGATCTCCTTCTGGTCGCTCTTCCCCTCCGGGCAATTTTGTGCGTCCAGCCACTCCGTTGCCTCCTCCAGGTTGTCAAAAACGAATGTTCTGTTCCTGTGGAACACCTTCAGCCTCCCCGGGTACATTACCATGTATCTGTGGTCCGCCTCGCGCAGCCTCCTCTTTACTGTTCCGAAGTTGAGTCGCCGTCGTTGCACCTGGAGTGTATAGTTCGGGTATGCAGTGATTGATGCGGATGACCTTTGGATCGTGCCTCCTTTTCGAAAGTATTTCAGGATCCTTTCCCTGTAATTTAATATTTTGGCTATGATTGGTCTCGGGGGGGGGGGGGGGGGGGGACTCCTGGACAGGGCCCTTTGCGCTCTTTCCACTGCAAATCCCTGGGTTAGTGTTCCCCCTTTATTTCTTGCAGCAACATGGATTCAATATACTCTGTGCGGTTTGAGCCCTCTTCTCCCTCCGGAAGCCCCACGACACGTACATTATTTCTGCGTGCCCGTCCTTTGGCTTCCTCGGCTCTGTTTTCCAAATTGCCGACCTGTTGACGTAGGGTGTGGATCTCTGAGGAGTGCGACGCGCAGGCTGCTGTGTTGGTCTTCACTTCTTTTTCCAATTCGCCTCTGCGCTCCGCTATTGCTCTTACATCTGTCTCGGGAGGTTCAGGTCTATTTGCACTGCGTCAATTTTGGATTCCAGCGCCACTTTTGGGGTGGTCATGGCGGCCTCCAGTTTCGTTTCCCACGCCACTTTTAAGTCTGCAATGGCTTCTAGGATCTGCTGGTCACCCCGAGCTGGGGAGGCGTCCCCCAGGGCACTTCTGTCTTTGCTCCTGGCTCCCTCCGATGATTGTGTGGTTTTCGTGAAGTCTTCCATCGTGGACTGTTTCCCCTTAGTCTTAGACTGCTTGGATGCCATTCCGGCTGAGTGGGACCCGGGCTCGCAGTATTGCGGATTTCTGCTTCTGTCGGACGCTTGGCTCAATATGTGGGGGCAGTCCACTGTCGCATACAGGTGCTCTGGCTCCAAATCTCACTCCCTGGATGAAGGTCTATTTTGGGCTGGTTCCTTATATTGCTACCTGGATCAGTCCGACTAAATTGTACCCTCCTCAATGGGCACCTCAGCTTGTTTGTGCATTCCTGCGCCACCTCCCTATGCTTGGCTGGTGGCTTGTCTGGCGGGGTTCCAGTGGGGGGGGTGCCTTAATACGGTGCAGCAGGTGTGCTGCGTTATGTTTCGGCGGGGCTTCCCCTTCGCCTGCCTTCCGAGGTGGGCCTATGTCTTTTGGGTCACTTGATTTCAGTTTGATGGTCCATCCTCAGGTACTTCAACCAGCCCCTCACCTGGATTCCAATTCTGCCCAGTTGTGGCTTGTGCGCGGTCATATGTAGCACGTGTGTCTCCCTTGCTTCTTGGTCCAATTGGGCTACAGTGCGGCCCAGGTTTCCCGTGCCCGCGGCCAAGATGCCTGCGTTGCCGTGCCTTATAAGCACTCTGCTCTCGTGCGGGCTTCTATCCCACAGGGAGGTCTGCTTATGAGGTCTGCTTATGATATGATATGGCATTTGTAACGTGCCTATACACAAGTGTTTCAAGGCGCGACGAGGCAGGGAGGGGGGACAAAGGGAAGACGTACAACGATCTTACTAGGCCCGGTGTCATTCAGATCGCGCAAGTGCATGGGCAGAGGGGAAGGGAAAGTGCAAGGGGAAAGGGAGAGGGGAAAGTGCAGTACAGGGGTAGTAGAATAACAGGATAAATAATAAGGGCCAGCTGGTGGCAAGTGCAGGGTAAGTGCCGACAAGTGTTGGGAAGGGAGGCTGTAGGGATACAGAGACAGTTCCGCAGTGCAGGGGTTGCAAAGGGAGGCAGTGCAAGGGGAGAGTGGCTGGGCCAGGGACCGAGATCAGTGAGAGTGGCCCAGTTGCAGATGTCCGCCTATTGTGGCAGAATGTTGTAACTTGCCTCGAGTGTCCTCCCTGTGTCCCCGTGGGAGCGCTACCGGCCTGGTACAGTGGGGGCTGACCTCCTGTGTGCCTTCTTCGTTCCGCCCGCTCTGGGTGCTGTATCACGCTCCATGTTTTCTCGCTCCCTGCATTGGGCATGCGCCGCGGATGGGCCCCAGGGGGGGCTTTATTGCAAGCCTCGATGTTGGTGCAGTCCGGGGCTTGGGGCACTGTGTTGAGCGTCCCGGTGCATGCGGCTTTCTGGCACAGGCAGTTTGTCTGGGTCCCGCTTGGCTCTTCCTTGCTTGAGGTGAATCAGAGGAGCTGCCCAAGCCTGGCACTGGTGCGCGCCTATCTCCGATGGGATCGCTGCTCCATGCCTGTTTGTCCCTTCGTTCTGTGGCACTCGCGACGTCTCTGTGCCCGGTTGCGCTCCTTACGAACTAAAGTCGGCTTACACCCGCGGCAGGCATGCTTTTCCTGCTCTGCACCGGATTGTCCTGTTTTTTTTAGTGTTTCACTGATGCCAGGTTCGCAGACTCCTCCTGCAGGGCTCTTACGCGATGGTGCCACGGCACTCGGCATCCGATTCCTTTGTTCTATGGCGAGGCGGCCATTTTAATGGTTGGCCGTTGGGTCTGTGATTTCCTCTGCCCACGGGACCGCTTCTGCCGTGGAGGTCGGATTCAGTTCCTTTTGTGCGCATTGCGTGCCATTAGTGTTCCCATGCATATGCCTGTCTTTCAAGTAGATTTTCTGCGGTGTGGAAGGCAGGTTTTCTCAGGATGTTGAACGGATCCCTGGGACCTGCGGAGCCTCCCGTCCTCCTACATGGCAATCTAGCCACGCCCCCCAGAGCAAGTCATACTTGTATATATATTTCTTTATGAAGATGGATCAAAATATTCTATATATTTTCAGGAAGACCTCCAAGACAATTTCTGCCACAACCTTTCTCTGTTATCATAAGCCTGAGAAAAGTCAGTAAATCACAACAAAAGGCTTGGAACCTTTTGGACATAGCCTGTGGTATATTTACTATTACAACGTTCAGCCCAACCCTTTACGAAAGCCTGATTGATACCTTGAAATATGGCCTGTCTTAATGGCCCAGGCTTCTATTTCTTTGAGAGTTGATGCCGAAAAGATTTTCCTTTCAGGATCTAACAAGGTAGTAGGCCGAGAGTTGAATGGGCCCAGACCGTTCCCTCTTTTGAAGATGGGGACTAAAAAGAGAGCTTCCACGAGTCCATGATTTTTGCCTACATGAATGATATTATTGAATAGAGTTTACAAAATAGATGCCCACAATGGTGGGTCATTTTTTAGCATGGAATTAGATGGACTTTTTGGGCCTCTGGCCTGTGAATTACTGATTCTCTACATTATGTGGACATTAACGTCCGAGTCAAAATTCAGGGCTCAGTCATTAGATGTAACTGGCACACAGGGTAAGTAAGTGTTCCTGTAAGTCCCACATGAATAGAGCTTAAGAAAATGTTGGACCAATGCCTCTTCAGTCTTCGTATTTGTTTGCAATTCTAACTGTGTGGAGCGTATTATTAATAGTTTACCAGAAATTACACTCCTGTTTGGACTAAATTTCAGCATGCAGTCGGAGCCTCTCTGCAACATATGATGTTTATACTGTAGAAGCACGTTTTTATACTTTTGTTTACAGGCGTTAGACTTTCTAACCTTAGAGATGTTGTTGATAGCACTAGGTTTAATGGCTCATAGCACCCTCCACAGCTCTTTTTTCATAGCCATTACTTTATTATCGAAGAAATGTACATGAGCGCATTTACCTCGCTTATTTTTCACTTGAATAAACCTAAATTCTCTTTTTAAAAATACATTAATTGAACGTGGTGAAAAGGCTCATTTTCTCATCAATATTAAAACCATCAACAGTTCTTATCGTATGGTTATTCAATGTATGTATGTTATTCATTTTCTTAATATAATTGCCTGCAGTATAAATAACTAAATCATTTGTTTCCATTGACTCTGTGATTTTCATTTTAAGGTATAAAATCAGCAGATAACATATTGTGATCATTTAAATTCAATGACCAGTATGTGCTGATAGCAGTCCCATATTCTGCCAACCCTAGCTCCTATAGAATTTTTAATTGCAATCAAGAGACTTCCGGGTGGTCAGCCCAGGGATCCCTTAACAGCTATTTGATTGATTGAAAACTTGGAACCCATCAATGTAAATAATGAACTAGGAGCCGAGTTTCTTGGAGTGTAACATTATAGTTCCCTAGTAGTTTGCAGAGATCCAAATTAAAGCAGAGGTGCCTATGCCTTCTAGAATTCCATAATGGCACGTTCAAACTATTCTCTGTGTTAAAGACTGATGGTGTCTACATGTTTCTGTTTAGCGGCATCTATTGGGGCCTGCTGTGAGCCAGATCCATTCCCCTGGTTTCCCCAAGACAGTTGGAAATATTAATAATACCACTGTTGCCGCTTGTTCCTAGAGCACGGGTACATGTGTCTCTAAATTCCTCCAGTCCTAAGAGGCCAGCAATCTTGATGTCCATTTGTATGCATCATAGACATTCACAGAGTGCCCCCAATTAGGGCGCTACATCATCCTAAAGCTGTCTATTTCAGAGAGTAACATGTCTCTTATGACATATGAAGGCATTTCAAGTGACAAGTAGTCCAAGTGATTGTCCCCAGAAACTCAACCAAGGTTATATCTTGCAAGGTAATTGATCTCAGTTTTGTTACACTAAATCAAGGATGTTGGATCGATTAAGTACTTGGCTGTAACTGTCCTATAGTATGTATTCAACAGTTAGTTTTGGTGCAGAAATCCTAGTTATTTTACAACACTGATTTAGAGTTGAAGGATGAACATTTCACCCCAATGTCGGCCCCCTTTGGAATCTTGTAGTTTGGATGGCGGAAACATGACTCATTTAATGAGACTATCCCATCTGTAATGAGTTCCTCCAAAATGTGAAGTTTCTTTAATTGTGCCAACATAGCAAGTTTATTTCCTTGGTGAATTTTTTAAAATGAATCTGGAGTTACAACTCTTTTTGGATTTATGTCGCTCAGACTAGGAAGAGAAATACTCTAATTTAAAGACGGTCCCACGCCTACCTTGTTCCATATATCAGAGGTGGTTGGTTGGTTCACTTAGACAAACGTTTGGTCCATTGAGAATCTATTTCCACCTAAGGGGTAGAAGGAATCAGTTCTGTTCATATATACCTTGATTTTAGTTTTTACTTTTCTTCTTGCACTTTTTTTGCTTTTTTTTGTAATTTAACTGTGTGCATACACAACTGATCCCCAGGCTGCTTCATTCATTAGAGATCTTGAAAACGTTTGGGGGTCTCTTTCCATTTTTTTTCCTTCCCATTTCGCACTCCATTACCCTTAGAAATAGATGACTGCTCAGTGGAATGAGGTGCAGGTATCAATTCTCAGGTCCTCTATAGTAGCTTCTGAATCTTATTACAACCATTGTTTCAGAGCTATTAAAGTGAGACAGGTATTTAGGGGAGATACAGTGGGAAACGAGTTTCTACCAACTACAGTTTTGTTGGAATTAGTCTTGGTTGCGGAAATCCACAATTCTTGTCCAAGTAAGAGAATCTAGGCTAGCCTGTATAGTAGACAGATTTTTGGTATGCTGTTTTGCTTCGATTCTAATATTTTCGTAGAGATTTATCATAGATGTAAGAACCAGGTTGAGTGGAGAGATAGAAGTGGGGCCCAGGTTTGTTATATCTCCTGGAATTACATTTTTCATATAAGTATGTTTGGATGCTGATGGCGAGGGGATAGTGTAATTGTCCTAATGCAAATCTCCTAATTATTATTTTAGTTTTGCAGGAGTATTTGAAGGTGAGAAATCCGATTGGGCTTTACTTATGAACTATAACTCCTCGCCACAGGAAGGTATCAAGGCCGTGGGGTCTGGATCAACAACCCTAGCCAGATCACAAGTTGAATAGGTGCTTGCCACAATAACATCTGAATTTTCCAGAGTTTCCAATACTGTTTTATGGGGCGGAGCATATATGTAGGAGCTATTGGGGGCTTCAGAAATGTAACCAAAATAGTCAACAATATTTTTCGTAAAGCGTGATGCCATTTTAGCTGATGCTGAGATATCGAGAAAAATAGATTTAGCCAGATTCTCAGATATGCATTGGATATTGGGGGTGCGATAAATTACCCATCTTCTGCTCTGTCAATTGTACATTGTGGGCTAGATTATGCTGTAATAGTCTCACCTCCTTACGACTCTGCCGCACCTGCCTCCCACTGTTGTTGAGTGCACTCAGCCTCCGGTGCGCTCCGTGTCAGAGGACAAGGAAAGATGTTCCTGCAAGGAAGACATTTTTACACTGGATTTACCCACAGTTTTGTACATCCCACACCAGGGTATTCACTAGAGCTTTCCGGTGCTAAAGTAAGCTAAGGTGAGCCCTACTTGGTCCAGAGAATTTAGACTGCACTGTACCGCAGCGCTGCAATCAGCTGGTGGAATTTTGGTCAGGTCCTGAGGTCCTGGAAGAGGCACTAACACCCCTTTTCCCCCCTCTAGAACATTTGTGTTCTGAGGGTTAGTTACTGCAGAGTCGTATGTACCAGGGAACCGTGCCAGAGCCGCAGGAATTACAGCATGCATTGAAGAAATGGCCCTGAAGCATGAAAAGAGCATGTGATGTCAAGCCGTACTGACTTGATCACTAGCAGTCGCTTCCAACATCTGTGGCGTGTTCAAAGTGTTTAGGATTTTTTACCAGAAGCTTTACATACTGAGCCAGTTTATTCTTTTAGGCCATTGAGGTCAGTTGTGTGATGTGGAGCTTTGAAGAACACTACCACAATCAGGATGACAAAATTATAATAAGTTAAAATGCCAACAGCTTTCTACAGAGTTTCCTTCAGGTAGAATTAAAGAATAATTGTAAATGTAGTGTTCCGGGCGGAGGGATTTGGTCTCCTTTCTAGGGAGCAGCATGTTTTATATCCTAGCATGTTGACGTCTGTATGGGTGTATTCTGAGCCTTTGCATGCGAGGTTGGTGTACCTAAACTAAAATCACTGATGAGGTCTCGGGTTTCGGTCTCACTATGGTTCGGCCTACCATTCTGCGACACTTGTAGAACACAGAAAAGAAAATGTTGGGGGATCGATGAGGGGTTCACACATGGACCTGAACTAAAGGACAATGTCTCGACCATTTGGAAGAATTCCACTTTTTCTTTGTACCAACCCCCCCCCCCCCATGTGTTTTCAGTACATGGTGGTAGGTCAAATGAGATGCTTACACGTCAGGGCTAACCAAATATACTAGCCCACTCGCATTGAGAAGCACATTTTGTGAACGGTGAGTACCGTTTACGTGGTACTCAGCCTTGCTGGCGAATATGAGGATGTTTGAAAATTGTATTCGACATTTAATGCAAACCGTGGCAAATAAGTTTCACTGTGCATGTCTGGCCTTTTGGTGGCAGCATTGCAACAAATATGAAGTGTGTTTATGGTGACATGCACCATTTTACAGAAAGCGCTGGTAAGTATTTTGTCACCCGTCACCATGAGGGGAGAGCATTTCTCTCGGTCGGGTATGTAAACTAAGGAACTTGTCCCACCTGACTAGTAGGATTATTAAGAATGTGCAAGGCCTGGAGGTAATGCTGTTTACGTGAGATGCATCAACCCAATCCAAACACATTTTTTTATTCATTTTTCAAAGGTTACATTTTGCCTACGTCCATAAACCATAGAGTTCAACATTTTATTTAGCACGTTAAATGACACTAGGCTCTAATAGGAGGGCGTCCTGTCCAGTGGAATAAGCATATCTTTATTGTACACTTTTGTTTTATTTTTGTATACTAACATTACATTCATTGTGTTTTGAGACAGACTAAGAAGTTAAACCACCAACTGCATTGGCCGTTCGTTTCTTATGCCTGATGCAAGGGTAGTATGGACTCTGTAAAATGCATTCCTCCCCCAACTAGGTTCTGCAGCAATATATCAATTTGACATGTTAAGTTTCCAGGGAGCAAACTGGTTTAGTTGGTTCAAATGGCAAATCAGAATGTTCAACTTTTAGTTGAAAATTGTTTTGGAATATGCATTTTGAACCGATACATACTTCAGCCACAATTTGTACATGTGCACATTTTCATAACCTGTTTGGTGCAGTATTTAATTTGTCCTTATTCTCTCTAACCTGACTGCTAAATTAATGGACACCTTCCTCTCAAAGATTCCTTTTGTGATATTCTTTCTGCAGCACAGCTGATCTTCTGAAACATTTTTGCAGCCAGGGGGTGTAGCGCAGATCTGCATTGGCCATTGCATCTTTGCTTCCTGAACCGGACATGACGTCTGGCCAGTATATATTGATGCACCAAGCACATTACCTTGGTTTCTTTTTTCTGCACACTCTGTTTATGTTCGGAACTCGCTACCTACTTTGTTTCAATGAAACATGCCTTTTAGGGAGAATTCTCATTCTATGGCTAATTTCCCTTACCTATAGAGTCCCCCAGCAGCTTTGCTGGATTTGAAGGGTTTGTTTCTTTTTCCTGCTAAGAGTGGGACTCTTTTTCCCATTCTTAGGCATTTTTGCTATGTGTGTTCTAGGCTATTTTTGTGTTTAATGTCTATGGGATTTTCTCAACCCCATAGGAACCATCTTTATTCACATGTGTTACACAGCACCCTCAGTGCAGTGACACAGGGGTGTCGTAGCGACCCCCAAACATAGACTCCATACCCTGGGACGGACTACTGTCTCCCAGGGCATGTAAAGTCCCAATTGACTTTACTAGTCAATTTTTATGAACTAAACCAGTACAACCCATCTTACTATGGAAGTACTGGAAAGAGTTAATAGTTTTTCCCTTATGTTCATTTTCGAGAGGGTAACGTACAGTCCCTCTCTCAAGTTTCTGGCTGATGGCAGTGGTTACTACTGTAAATATTCGACCACAAATATTTCCCTATGGGATTTTCCCATTGTTCGAGGCTACCACTTTTTCTGACAGCCTCTAACATACTGCCGGTGCATTTTAATATTAACTTGACTCCGGTAGGTTTTATTTGCCAGAACTTTAATATAACTTCTTTCTCATGTCTTTCTCTAAACTCCTAACCCAGGTCGGGGATCCTTTGTTCGTCCTTTTGGCGGGCTTCTGCCAAGAGGTCCTCCCTTCAGCGCCACTGAGTCTGGGGTGGGTCCATTGTGTGGAAGGGGGAGTAGGACCCTGGACAGGGTTGTCTCAGCAACCCATGTCGCTCTCGATCCTGATAGGCTGGAGGGTCTCCCGCCAAGATGACAACTTCACTGTGTGAGTGACAGCTAGGCTGTATGAATGGGAATCTTTTTGCATGAAAGCAGGGTCCTGAGGACTGGAAGAGCAAGACGTCGCCACTGGAACTAAGAAGCCGAAAAGTAGAAAAGCCAAAGACACCTGCAACGACTGAACCACCGGTGAAGCCCTGCTGCAGCGTCTCACCACTTTTCTCCACACGACGAGAGAAGATCTTCATCTGCAAGAGCCTTCTTCCCTTGAGCTGGTGGGGCCAACCAGTTTGCCAATCGCCTTCCCAGACCTGCCTTGGTCGAATCTCCCGTAACCTGTACTCCGGGAGGCCGGATAGCCAGGCACCAGTCCACCCGGTCCGCGATTTAAAGGAGCGTACCTTTTATTCGTTGGGCTACACCGCGGCTGGTTTCATCCCTGGGTAGTGCAGTAACTTGAACCTTCCCCCACGACGAGAGCCTCTCTTCCTCTGCTGGATCACCCAAACTGCAGGAACAACCGCCACCGCAGGAGCCACTTCTTCATTTAAAGGTACATTGTTCCCCCAGGCCGCCCTTTCTTTGCGGTAGCACCAAAGGTGTTTTAAATCCTTTACCTACCTGTTGGGTTGGCCGCCCCTCTCTCTTAACATTGTCTTTTCAACTTCTGCATCCACCTTTTCAAATTTGTTAACCAAAGACTTGACTGCAGCTACAAGAACATTTTGCTCCTGGGCCCTTGCTCTGTACCGCTGCTCTGGCACAGGCCTACTGACTATGCCTACATTTGTTAGACCTGCCTTCTTTAGATTGATTCTCATCTAGAACTGTGTGGTGCACCAATTTCTTACAACTACCCTTTCCTTCCCATTTTTAAACCTTGTGAAATGCCATTTTGCTCAGTTTTCATTTAAGTATTGCCTATACTGATGCACTGTCTTGCTTAAACTGGTTCACAAACTTATGGGAAGTGTTGCTAGGGTGTCTAGGAAACTATTTCTAAATAACGTATGTTTTTCCTCCCTTGTGCGAAATTTCTAGAGCATCCCTTGGGTGTGGTTTTCACTGTGCCGTTTTGCTCAGTTTTCACTCTGGTTCACTTGGTCTACAATTTAGCTTGGGAGTGTGTATATTTTTCCTTTGACTCAATTTAACTTGCTTGATGACTGTGATAAATGTGTTTTACTAGAAGTGTATGAAATAAATATATATATTCTTTTTAATGCAAAGCTTTGGTCAGTGTTTCCTTGTGCCATAGTACTGTAGGCCTATTGTGTAAACCCTGAATACTGCTCATCTCCCTCTTGAGATAAGTCTGACTGCTCAGCCACGGCTACCAACTAAATCTTTGTGTTACAGACTGATACCAAAGGGGATTTATTGCTCTCACCTGTAGTCTTAATCTTCTGTAGTGCTCCCTAAGGGAACTGCACAGGATTCTGCCGAACAATACCTAATCCCACAGAGGACTTGGGCTTCAAGCACTATGAGAGTTGTGGCGGAGAGATTTCGGTCTCCGAACCCCACAGACTTTGTCTGCACTACTTGGAGGAGGAACACAACCCCCCGTGACTGCGAGTCGTACCAATCCATGCACCCAAAGACCCTACGGGAGCTAGTGGCTAAACTCTTTACCTTTGTCCACAGAAAAAAAGGTGAGGAGGGACCATCTTGGTTGAAATCTGATTCGAAGGGCGGAGTAGAAGTTGGAGTTTGGGTGCTGGGCTTGAAAGCAAAAGCAACAGCACCACAAGAGATCCCGCTCACCAAGTGGTACCTCTAGCCACCTGTTAGGGAGCATTCTCAGAAATGTGCTAGTTCCTCTCCACCTTAGAGACACCTCCGGCAGTTTTGCTGGACTCTAGGACTTTTTAATTTTTAACCTGGAGAGAGTGAGATATTTTTCCCACTCTCTCATGTATTCGTCTGTGATGGGCATCATCTTTTTACATTGTGACACATAGCACCTTCTCCAGCATGGGGTCTGGCATGGATTCACATGCTCATGAATATTCCCCGTCGTCAGGTTGGGAATCCTCGGTAAAGAAAAAATCAGTATCAGTTTCGTTTCTGATTCGTCTTTCTTAGTAGTAATCAATCACTGGTCTCTGGGTCATACTGCCCCCAGCCAATGACTGCCCTCTCCCTAAGCCCCGCCCCTGGCAGCCATCCTCAGATTTTTACCGCACGTTCAAGTGTTGGGAGTCCTTGTGCTATAGCTCTCGAGCTTTTACTGCGTTTTGTGCTTTTTCAAAGCGATTTATCTCATTTTTTGGTTAAATCGAGCCTCAAGCTCCACCGTTTCTACTTCCGATCAACGGGGACCCGTTTCTGATTTTTCTACTCCCCTCAAGGGTGAAGTTTTCGTCGAGTTAAGCTTTTGGAGGATTCCAGAAGTTTTTTGAGGCCTACCTCGTGGACTTGAGGAACATGGCCCAGGAGAAGGGAAGCTCGACTCCCGGCAAACTGTTCAGGATCTGCCCTGGATGCAATCTACAGAATGTGTTCAAGGAGGACAAGCATTCGAAATGCCTCTACTGCCTCCACAAGGACAAAACGCACGTGGAGAAGGACTGTGTGTTTTGCATGAACTTGTCGGATCGGACTATGAGGGATCGTCGGACCCGTCTCTCCAACTGGCTGGAAGGCAAGAGCCCAGCAGGTGAGAAGAAGAAGTCCGAGCGGGCTTCTAAGTCCTGTGAGGGCGCCCCAGCGACGGGGGCCCAACAGAATGCAAAGCACCGTGAGTCCGCGGGCACCAGGAGCGCCAAACGGTCAGGCTCCTCGGCTGCCAGGCAGGGCGCACCTTCACCAACGCCATCAACAACGAGCCAATGCTCTGGCTCGGGGAAGAGAAAATCTGAGAACCCGGCTAAGCTTCTGGAGAGACCCCGGTCGATCTCAAAGGAACCGGCCAAAGGGGAGCAAGGCGGTGACCCTCCCCCTAAGGTGAAGGCCTCAAGCGCGCCAAAGGTGGTGAAGGCCTTGATCCCGGCTAAGGCCTCGATTGAGGGAGTCGCTGCGGCCCTGGCGAAGCCTGTGGAGGCTACCCCAGTGGAGGCGACCTCGGGGCCCAGAGTTTCCCTGCGTCCGCGGAGGGAATCCTCTTTTAAGCCCATCGAGAAGACCCCCGTGGAAATAGGGGGCGGGCGGGGGGTGGCCGTTACGGACACGGACACAACTCCAAGGAGGAACTGGTCGAAGTCGAAGAGGGACTCAACAAGAATTTTGAAGAGGCCCGGTCCCACGGGAGGAATCCCGACGAGGGGGACGACGAGAGCGAGGGTGGCAACGACAAGTTTCCCGTGGAGGAGGAGCAACCGTCGCAGCCTGAGCCACAGGACAACTCGGTGGCCATTTTGACGGCAATCCAAGCCTTATGCACGGAGATGAGGACAAGATTGCCCCTACCCCAGCAGAACCGGGTCCGTTGGGAAGCCCTCCAAACAAGAGGAGGAGGATTCATCCAGCCCCGCCCTTTCAGCCCTCACGGCCTTTTCAACCTTTGTCGCCTTTCCCGGTCCTGAGGGATGACACGGGAACAGACACGGCCACGACGGGGACGGGGACGGGTGACGACGGGACTGAACTCCCGTCGCCGATTCCTCGGGTGTCCACACCCGACGAAATTGGCTCCTTCGAAGGGATTGTGTCCTCCGACGTATACCTTATCTTTGATAATTTGTCTCCAGCTTGCTGGCCTCGGAAAAATGTTTCTCAGTAGAGGGCGCTGCGCATTGACGTCCGTCGAGTTGGTGTCCCTCGACAGCCACCGTATCGGCGCTGACGTCACCATGACCATAAATAGCCACGCGCAGCGTCCGTTGCTCAGTTCTGTTTTTCCGCGCTTCGTGGTACCTCGGAATATCGTTGCTCAGTTCTTCAGTCAAATATACTTCATTATTCCTCGAGAATATCGACTCGTACTCGATGGCTTCCTCATCCGAACCGACGACTCCACGGTCCGGCTTCAAAAAATGTCGAGACTGTGGATAGAAAATGTCGTTGACGGATCCTCACAGGATCTGTTTGTGGTGCCTGGGAGTCGAGCACCATTGTTCGGAGTGCGAGGACTGCATGTCCATGATGGCGAAAACCTTGAAGGAGCGTAAAAGGAAGCTCGAGAGAGGTAAGGCAGTTAAAACTTCTTCGAAAGTTTCCTCAGCGAAGTCGAGACATTAGTCTCCTCGCCATCACAAAAGACATTCTCGTTCTAGGTCTCGAAGCAGTTCCCATCACTCTTCGAGATCTAAGCATTCAAAAAAGAGACGTTGAAGATCCCCTTCCTCGTCGTCTTCCGTTTCCCCGAAAAGGGTCTCCTGCCCCACAAAACATAGCTCTCAGGCTGAGAGGGAGGAATTCAGGAAAAAGATGCTTAGAGTCTTCGAGAAAGCGGCCTCGACCCCTTCGAAGACTGCTGAGAGGGATACCCTGGGTGAAAGACCCGAAGAATCAAAACGCTGCGAGTCGCAGCACCCGGCGAAAGAAGCTACTTGAGAGCGTCACGAACCCTCGAGTAAAGGCAAGGTCACGTCTTAGACGCCGTCTTCCAAAATCCCTTCGACGCATAGATCTACGTCTTCGACGCCATTATCGAAGGGTTCTTCGACGCACAGGTCAGTCGATTCGACGCTGTCTTCGACGCTGACATCGATGCTGAGAAAGGACAAACCCACGGCCACCCCACAGCCAGTGGCCATACCCAGAGCCTCGATCACGAGAATGTCATCGACAACCTCGAATAGAATTCCGATACTCTCGAGTTCCTCAAGGCCTCTACCAACTTTCTCGACGCCTTTTTCGATGGCTTTGAAGCCTTTAACGTCCTCGTCGACGTTTTCTCAGCCAATTATGAAGAATTTGGCCCCTTCTGCTCTGGAAATGGGATTTATACCATTTCCAAGATCTATCATTCCAGAGCCTTAGCATCTATTTATGAAGAGGGGGAGAATTCAGATCAGGAGAGACCTTTTGAGTTGCAGGGATCTGCAACTCTTGTACCAGAGCAATGTACCTCTGAGGAAAGTAGGTTTAAGGACCTCCAAGAATCATAAAGCAAGTTGGTTGGACACTTCCCCAGAAGTGGAATTTGCCAAAACAGACCCAGGGGAACATGCCGAAACCCCTTATAGAACCTTGATGGCAAGGATAATCGAGTTTATGGGGTGGTCTACACCCTCACCTGCTTTTCAGCAAGACAACCTCACAGACATTTTGGTTAAAGGTCCACAGGAGGATCCTGTGGTGCCATTTCATGCGGCATTACAAAGGAAAATATTGGAAAACTGGGAAACCCCTGAGGCTATCCCGGCAGTTAACAAAAAAAATTATCAGCCAAGTATAGGGTGTCTACTGCTGACCCTGAATATTTATCCAGACACCCAACTCCGGAGAGTCTGGTTGTGCAGGCAGCAACTTCATCATTTAGTAAATGGGCTTACCCTACTGTTCCACAGTACAGGGATGACAAGAGATATGACTCTATGGCCAAAAATGTCTTTTCTGCATCTAGCATGGCGTTGAAATCCATCAATGCTACTTGTACGCTCGCAAGGTTCAGCCACACACTTTGGGAGTGTGCTTCATCAGCGGCTGACTGCCTCCCGGAGGGAGAAGAAAGGGAAGCGTTTCTAAACATCATTAAGGATGATAGACGCAATGTGCGAATCCCTTCAAACTGGCATCGATTCTGCTGACAGCATCAGCAGGGCCATGGCGGCAAGTACAACCACCAGGAGATTTGCTTGGTTGCGGAAGTCTGGTTTTACTCCAGATGTGCAAAGCAGACTCTTGAATATGCTGTTTGGCGGCTCTTCCTTGTTTGGTAAGAAGGCGGATGACAGTTTAGAAAAGCTTCAAACACCAAAGGCAGCAGCAAAATCCCTGGGAGCTGCAATCCGTCAGACACCATATCGCCCCTCAGGAACCTCTTGGAGAGGTAAGTCCTTTCGCTTCTATTCCGCATTCGGAAGAGGCAAAGGACAACCGGTTCAAAGGGGTCAGAAAAAATTCACCCGAGGTGGATGGGTTAAAAATAGAAAAGCCGCAGTAGCAGCAGGTGCCTCTTTACCCTCAGCATCTGCATCAGCCGCCTCCAAACCTCTCCGAGGACTCTCCTCACAAGACACCAGTAGGGGGCAGGTTAACTCAACATCTGATGGAATGGCAGGCTGTTACGTCAGATGCTTGGGCATTGGAGACAGTTGCCCAAGGTTACTGCCTGCCTTTTCTACGGATCCCTCAGAGTCATCCACCGGGGAACAGCTCTCTGAAAGTTCCAGATCCGCTCCTCTTGCAGGAAATTGTTGACCTGCTAGAGAAAGGTGCCATAGAACCGGTACCTGTAGCGGAGAGGAACAAGGGCTGGTACTCCCCCCTACTTTCTCATACCGAAGAAAGACGGAGGACTGAGATCTATCTTGGACTTACGAGAATTGAACAAGTTCCTCAGGAAGGACAAGTTCAAGATGGTAACTCTCTATCAGATCCTTCAGGCCCTCCAGCTCCAGGACTGGCTGGTATCTCTGGACCTCCAGGATGCTTATTTCCATGTGCCAATCCATCTCAAACACAGGAAATACCTGAGGTTCGCAATTGGCGGCTCTCATTATCAATTTCGAGTTCTGCCATTTGGGCTGACCTCCGCCCGAGGGTCTTCACCAAGTTAATGTCGGTAGTGGCGGCAAGTCTAAGGAGGGGAGGGATTCACGTCTACCCCTACCTGGACGATTGGCTGATCAGGGCTGTATCTTCGGAACAAGCTCAGAGCCAGCTAGATTATGTCTGCCACTTCCTTCACAAACTGGGCTTCTCCCTCAATTTAAAGAAGTCACAGATGATACCATCACAGAGACTCCAGTTCATCGGAGCGGTCCTGGACACTTCTCTGGGAAAAGCCTCGCCACCAGATGTGAGGGCTCAAGATATTCTGCAGATGGTCACCAAGTTTCAAAATGCCCAACGTCTCCCAGCCTTCGACTTTTTGAGGTTGCTAGGCCTCATGGCATCCTGCATCTGCCTTGTGCCAGAGGCTCGCCTCAGAATGAGATCTCTCCAGTGGGCACTAAGAACCCAGTGATCGCAGTTCTCAGGAAAAATGACCGATCTCCTTCAGATTCCGGACAAGGTAGCCCGAGACCTTCAATGGTGGGCTTATCAAGAGAACATTTTGAAAGGAGAACTGTTTTGGCAACCATGGCCAGAGATAACAGTAGTCACGGATGCCTCACTCATGGGGTGGGGAGCCCATGCCAACAACTCGACCATCAGCGGTCGTTGGTCTCCATCGGAGTCCAGACTACACATCAACCTATTGGAGCTGAGAGCGATCAGACTAGCGCTGAAAGCTTTCCTGCCATCAGTACAGGGAAAACATTTCCTGATAATGACGGACAACACAGTGGCCATGCACTACCTCAACAAAAGAGGAGGCGTGGGATCACTGCCACTGTGCAGAGAGGCAATGCAGCTCTGGTTTTGGGCAATTCAAGAAGGAATCTCTCAATCGGCAGTTCACCTAGCCGGAGAGAAGAACTTGACGTCGGACACTCTGAGCAGGCAGGGCACAGTCTCCCACGAGTGGGAACTAGCTCAGGAAGTCCTTCAGGCGATCGTCGCCCTTTGGGGAACCCCTCAAGTGGATCTGTTCGCCACCAGTACCAACAGGAAGTGCGATCTGTTTTGCTCAAGGGAATTTCCCACGAGAGGAGCACTAGGGGACGCGTTCGTAGTGGACTGGGAGTTTCCACTCCTGTACTCGTTTCCACTAGTCCTCGTCATTCCTCAAATGATCAGGAGGTTGAGAAGATTCCGGAGGACCATGATCCTAATTACCTCAGACTGGGCCAGGAGAACGTGGTACCCGGACCTTCTGGACATTTCCATCTTCCCTCCAATTCGCCTTCCACTCAAGGAGAATCTTCTCTCACAGAAGGGAGGTCAGGTTCTCCATCCAGACATCAGAACCCTCAACCTTCACGCTTGGCTTCTGAAAGGTTGAGATACAAGGATTGGGACCTCCCTGATGACGTCATGGAGGTGTTGCTTTCGGCCAGAAGGCCAGCAACAAAGTCTTTATACTGCTGCCGTTGGAACAAATTTTGCAGCTGGTGTAGAGAAGAGAATATCAACCCCTTTTCATGTGATACACCAACGGTGTTATCCTTTCTACTCCACTTGGCAAATTCAGGCCTTCAAGTTGGCTTTATCAAGGGCTATCTCGCAGCGCTATCGATCTTCAAGCGCACTGCAGAGGAGCCATCGTATTTCAAATTACCCTTAGTAACTAAAGAGATTAACTAATGTCTATCCTCCAAGACCATTCCAAGTTCCCTTATGGGATTTAAATTTAGTCTTAAATTTACTGATGGGTACTCCTTTCGAACCACTCCACTTTTGTTTAAGATTTCTCACCCTTAAAACTGTCTTATTAGTGGCACTAACATCTGCTAGAAGGATGAGTGAATTACAAGCTCTAGCTTGTAAACCCCCTCATACAATTTTTCATGAAGACAAAGTTGTCCTACAGGTGAAGCCTAATTTCCTCCCAAAGGTGGTTTCTGAATTCCACATCACTCAGAAAATGACCTTACCTTCATTCTATCCTCCTCCCCATCCGGGGAAAGAGGAAGAAAGGCTACACAGGCTGGACCCAAGGCAGGCTTTAAGCTTTTACATCAGCAGACTTGCTAGTATTAGGCAAGCAGACCAACTGTTTGTAGGTTACTCGGGGCACAAATTGGGACTACCTATAACAAAACAGACCATTTCCAGATGGATTATTTTGGCCATTCTGGAATGTTAAAAACTAGCAGGGAAAGAGCCTCCTCAAAATCTTAGGGCTCATTCAACCAGGGGTATCGCAGCCTCTTCGGCCCGCCAAAGAGGGGTTCCGGTTCGAGACTTATGTGCGGCTGCCACATGGTCGTCCGCACATACCTTCACAAGATTTTACAACCTGGATTCCTCCTCTAGTCAAGAGACTAGGTTTGGCAAAGCCGTATTACATTCTGCTCATTCCTAAAGGGAAACATGGCGTTTTTACTCCCACCTCCAATTACACACCACTGCTATGGGAGTCTATCAAAGATAAGGAATACGTCGGAGGACACAATCCCTTCAAAGAACAAGTTACTTCTTACCTGGTAACGTTCTTTCGATGGGATGTTCCTCCGACGTATTCCTTATCGCCCCTCCCATCCATCCCCGCAGTAATACTTCCCTTGTGGTTGCAGCTTATGCTCCTTCAAGGTCAATAACCAATTCATGCATGACCTATCTTATGCTACAAAACGGAACTGAGCAACGGACGCTGCGCGTGGTTATTTATGGGCAGGGTGACGTCGGCGCCGATACGGTGGCTGTCGAGGGACACCAACTCGACGGACGTCGATGCGCAGCACCCTCTACTGAGAAAAAAAGTTCCGAGGCCAGCAAGCTGGAGACGAATTATCAAAGATGAGGAATACGTCGGAGGAACATCCCATCGAAAGAACGTTACCAGGTAAGAAGTAACTTGTTCTTCGAAGGGATTGTGTCCTCCGACGTATTCCTTATCTTAGATAGAAATCCTTCAGCTTTGCTGGCCTCGGAAAATTTTTTTCGCCAGAGGGCGCTGCGCGTCGATGATCGCCGAGTCGATGACCCTCGACGGCCTCCGTGCCGACGTCGACGTCATCCTGCCTATAAAGGCCGCGCGCAGCGTCCGTTGCTCAGTTCCGTTTTTCCGCGCTTCGTTGTGCCTCGGAACACCGTTGCTCAGTTCTCGTCAAGATAACGTATATAATAACTACTATTTACCTCGATATCGATGGCATCCTCCTCCGACCCGACGACCCCTCGGTCCGGTTTCAAAAAGTGCCGAGACTGCGGGAAGAAAATGTCGTTGACGGACCCTCACAGGGTCTGTTTGTGGTGTCTGGGAATCACGCACCAGAGTTCGGAGTGTGAGGAATGCCTTTCCATGACGGCGAAAGCCTTGAAGGAGCGTAGGGGGAAGCTCGAGAGAGGTAGGTCAACTTTAACTTCCTCGAAAGCTTCTTCGGTAGAGTCGAGACGTTCGTCTCCTCACCATAAAAAACACTCTCGATCTAGATCACGAAGTGGCTCCCACCACTCGTCGACATCGAGACACTCGAAGAAGAGACGTAGGAGATCCCCTTCGTCATCTTCGTCGAGTTCTCCTGAGAGAGTTCATTGCCCCACAAAACGCAGCTCGCAAGCTGAGTGGGAGGAATTCAGGAAAAAGATGCTAAGCGTCTTCGAGAAAGCGGCCTCGTCCCCCTCGAAGACAGCTGAGGGTGATACCCCGGGTAAAAAACCCAAAAAATCTAAACGCCGCGAGTCGCAGTACCCGGCGGAAAAGTCAACCCGAAAGCGCCTCGAGCCATCGGGAGATAAAGCATCATCGACGCCATCGTCGAAAACTCCTTCGAAACAGAGGTCGGCGCCATCGACGCCGTTGTCGAAGGATTCATCGGCGCATCAGTCGATCGAGTCGACGCCGACGTCGACGCCGATATCGACGCCGGTGAAGGAAAGAACCACGGCTACTCCACAGCCAACGGTTAGACAAAAGACCTCCGACTCGACGCCGAGAACGTCGACGTCGTTCTCGAGCAAGACTCCGATCCTTTCGAGTTCTTCGAGGCCTAGTACACATTTCTCGACGCTTTTCACGGCGCCTTCGAGTACTTTCACGTCGGTGTCGACGACATCGACGTTTTCAAGGCCTGTGATGATGGCTCCTTCTGCATTGGAAATGGGGTTTATACCATTCCAAAAACCAATGTATCCCCCTTTAACCTCGATTTT